>NC_071474.1:45013960-47589108 GCF_028500815.1 Rissa tridactyla | reverse complement strand
CTCCAGCCCAGCCCCACCACCCTCTCCAGCCCTCCCTTCCCGTTCCTGACCTACGGCCGGTACCGCACGCGCTCCTGGGGCAGCTGAGAGGCTCCATCAGCCCCTCGTGGGCCTCATCTCCCACCACAAATCCCCTGGGCTCGCCCAAGGGCTAAAGCCAGCACTGGTGCCACTGGAGAGGGGCCTCATCCCTCATGCGTGGCGTTGCCCGAGCATCTGCAGTGGGAAGAAATAAGCTTGGGTTCAAGGAAAGACCACAGCGGGGGTGAGGTCCTGCTCCCCAGGGACCCTCCTCTGGGGCTCAACCGCCACCACCCCCCGCTCCCAGGCCCTCGAGGAGATCGGCGGCATGAAGGCGGCGCAGACGCGCATGGGAGAGGACATCCAGGCGATGCAGGAGGCGCTCGGCTTGGTGAGCTGCTGCCGGTGGCCCCGGGAGGCAACTGGGCCCTCGCCCCCTCTCGGCCCCTCTCGCTGTCGCCATCCCAGCCCCTGCCCCGCCGCCATCAGCCACCGGTGTCACCCATTCACCCATGGGGAAGGGCACCAGGAGGGAAGAGTGGGAGGGGTGTCCCAAAGTGGGGAGCGGGGACCCCATCCCACTGCCCCCACAGCCCCCCAGCCTCTGCCCCCCAGCACTGCCCGGGGAGGGCAGAACCGGGCAGCGCTGCCGGCAGGTCAGGCTGGGGGTAGAGGGAACTGCGGCATCAACCAAAGGGATGCTGGGGCACTTTGGAAGCCACCAGCCATCCATACCGGGACGTGGGAGCTGGGAAGGAGGGGAGAGAAAGCTCTGCCCCGGGCCATACTGCCCCAGCCCCAGGCACAGCCCGGCGTCCCTCTGTCTTGTGCCCAAGTCAGTTTGCGCGTGCTCCTTTGAAATCCCGCTCCCGCATCCCAACGGGTGTCCCTCTCCTCGCCCAGCTCCAGGACAAACTCCAGGAAGCTGCCGGCCGGCTGCCGGGCCCCCGCAACCAGAGGTGGATGGACACGGACGAGGTACGGCCGCGAGCTCCCCTGCATCCTGCACGGGGGCAGGAGGCAGCTGCGTCCCCGCATCCCTGGGAGGTGTGGGGACAGGGCGGGGGGCCCTGGGGTCTGTCCTCACCGCTGCGTGGCTGCCCCTCAACCTGCTCCCCTTTGCCTCCTCGTCCCAGGAGAGCAGTGGCGGCCACTCTCCCCGCACCAAGCCCACCCTGTCGCACGTGGACGTTCAGCGCAGGGCGAGCTCAGCACTGGGGCCGGAGGGAGCCGGGGGACAGGCTGTGCCCAGGAGCAGCGCGAGGGGACTCCGGGGACACAGCCTGGCTCTCTGGGGATGCGAGCGGGGAGCCAAGAATCAGCAGCGACCACCAAGAAGGGGACAGACGCTCCCGCCGATGAGAGGAGGAGGAGGTCTGATGCCAGCACCACGGCCCCGGGAACGCAGCCAGGAGCTGCTGGCATCAAGACCCAGACCCCAGGGGCACAGCCAGGACCCGCCGGCGTGTCCCCTTTGCGAGATCCGTCCATGTCCCGGGGGTCCTGGGGCCCCAGCAGCATCCCTCTAGATGAGAGCAGCGTCACCCTCCGGGGCCGGGTCTCCTCCCTGCAGGGCCAGGCCAGCGACATGCAGGACGAGACGGGGAAGGTGAGTCGGTGGCAGCACGCGAGGGGGCTGCGGGGATGCCGGGGGGGGTTGGGCAGGGAGGGGGCAACCGAGGGGCCCCTGTGCTGGGATGACACGGGGGCCCGTGCCCTGACTCTGCCACAACCACCATTCCCAGGTCAGGCAGCTGGAAGATGCCTTTGGGAAGCTTGGGGTGTCTGGAGATGACTTGGACGTGGATGGCAGCGAGCGCAGCACCCTGCAGCCAGGGTAAAAGGACGGGAGAGGGTTTCCTACTGTGTGGGGCCGCAAGGGACCCAGGGGGGCTGGGAGCATCCCAGTCTGGGGGGCCAGAGACACCCCCCGAGCAGCCCCGTGGAGGCTAAGCCTGCCCGCGTCCCCGTCTCGCTGGGCAGGTCCACGCTGCAGGAGATCAAGAAGGAGCTCCCGGAGGTGATGGAGCTGAGACTGGAGCAGATGAAGCAGGAGCTGAAGGATCTGGGTTTGGAGCAGATGAAGAGGGAGCTGAAGGATCTGGGTTTGGAGCAGATGAGGCAGGAGCTGAAGGATCTGGGTTTGGAGCAGATGAAGCAGGAGCTGAAGGTTCTGGGTCTGGAGCAGATGAAGCAGGAGCTGAAGGATCTGGGCCTGGAACAGATGAAGAGGGAGCTGAAGGAACTGGCAGAGCATCAGGAGATAAGCAAGGCCACGCTGAAGAAGCTGGGGGCGGAGGTGGACAAGCAGCTGCAGGCACAGGTGAGGTGTGGGGGGAGCGCTCCCAGCACCCGCCGGCTCGGTGGGGGGGTCCTGATGGGCTTCCCGGCCACCTCCCCTGGCTGGCGGGGGCCATGGAGACTCCACGGCACCGGGGCTCGTTGGCCGCCTCCATCCCAGCTCAGAGGCGGTTCCTCCTCCTCCCCTTCCTGCAGCAGGAGAAGCTGAGGGCGCTGGAGAGCGTGGGGCAGGAGGCGGCCGCGTGCCCTGCCTGCAGCGGGGACACCAGGGCGCAGGTGGGGCAGCTCCTCCAGCGCTACGAGAAGCTGCAGGAGGCGGTGGACGCCTTGCTGTCCCGGCTGGCGGCGTACAAGGTGGCCAGGCACCTGCCGAGGAGGAGCCAGGTAGGGAGATGCCGGTGTGGGGGGCTTGGGAGGGGGCTGCTGCGCCCCCCCGGCTGGTTGGGCTTCGCTGTAACGTGGGGGAGCCCCTCGCTGCCCCCCAGACTGGCTCGTACAAGCCAGCGGAAGGGAATTGGACCTTGGTGCAAGTGTCCTGCTGGCACCCATAGCCCGTGGCCACCGGCCGAGGAACCTGGCTCTGTCCCCACGGGGCAGCCAGCCCCCCCCACGGCAGCACGGTGTCGTCTCCCCCCTGCAGCAGGACGAGGAGCTGCTGAAACGCCTCCAGGCCACCATGGTGCAGGTGCAAGGGGACCACGAAAAGCTCAGCTCCATCGTGGGGAACATGCGGGACGAGAGTCACCAGAAGCAGAAGGACACCAAGGCAGGTGGCAGAAAGCCCCGCGGGGTCAGAGCCTCCAGCAGAGCCCCGGCTGGGGACCACCGGGGGTCCGTCCCCCTGCCCGCCGGCTGGCAGCCCTGCAGGGGCTCCAAACGCCCTTCCTGGAGGTGTGAGGGTCGGGGGGAGGCGGGGGGCGCTGGGCTGGCTGGGAGGCAGCGCGGAGCCTGCCGTGGCATCACGGGGTGCTCTCTCTGTTGGAAAAGGCTCTGTTCCAGTCCCTGGAGAGGCTGGTGAAGCAGAAAGCAGACAAGGAGGACCTGGAGTTGGGAATCGACGTGGTACGGCTTCGAGGGGACCCAGCGCCAGCCAAGGGGGTGCGGGGCAGGGTGACAAGCGCCCCTTGGCCCTTGGGTGCTCGGTGGCAGAACCTGCTGGGGGGAGGGAGGATTTCCAGACGGGCCGCGGGTCCCTCGCCGCGTCCCTCTGTGTCCCCACGGGCCCCTTCGGCTGGTGGGACCGAGCCCACGGGGGTGGTGGGGCGAGCGGGGGCCCCGCAGCCACTTCTCCCGCCAGGGGCTGTCCCTGCCCATCGGACCTCCAGCCTTTCCCCACCGCTCTCCTCCTCTCCCTCCCGCTAGAAAGCAGACAAAAGCGCCCTGGCCGGCAAAGTCAACCACGCCGAGTTTGACGCGCGGATGGAGCGGCTGAAGGAGATGTTCCAGGAGATGCTGAGCCGGGTGACGGGCCAGGAGCAGCTCCAGCAGCAGCTCAGTGAAGAGCTGGCCGCCAAGGTGAGGGCTGGCTCGTCCCCGCCGCGCACAAGTGGCGCCTTTGGGGCTGGGCAGCCGAAGGCAGCATCCCTCCGAGGGTCCCCCCTCCCGCCGTGACCCCCGGGGAACACCATGTCCCTCGCCGGGCCGGGCGCTGAGGGTGTCCCCCATCCACAGCTGGACCGCCTGGAGCTGGGGCCTTTCCGGCAGCAGCTGGAGGGGCACTGGGAGAGCATCCTGAAGCAGCTCCAGGAGAAGGCAGCGCAGGCGGAGGATGACGACGCGGCTGGGATTAGGAAGTGAGTGCGATGGGGACAGTGGCGGCTCCGGGGACACCTCGCTGCTGCCTGCCAGCTGCCTGCCTGCGTGCGGGCAGAGCCGCCTCCCCCCCAGGAGCTGCCCCAGCCCTTTTCTCCCCCCTCCAGGCTGCTGCTGGCCCATTTCCACTGCCTGTCCTGCGACCGGCCCCTCGACGTGCGGGTGCCTGGCCCGTGAGTAGCGCCCGGCACCCTGGGGGAACGGGGGGGCGATGGGTGCTGGCGGTGCCCCGCTGTGCCGGGCACAGGGGTCCGGCTGTCTGCCTGGGGGGGTCTGACCCTGCCCAGCCCCCTCGCAGCCCTGCCCGGCAGCGGGGCCACAGGGAGCCCTCCCTGGGGGGCAGCGGGCGGGGGGGTGCCGTGTGGTACAAGCCCGTGGGTTTTGGGGCGCCGTCCCAAACCTGGGCAGCTCTTTTGAGCCCGCCACCGATGCGCGGCTCCTGCCCTCCCCAGGTGCATCGTGACCATCCCATCCTCCCCGCCGATGCCCCCCCGCCCCACCGGACAGCCCCTGACCGTCCTCAAATCAGAACAGGAACAGCAGGATGGCAAAAGGTAGGGGACAAGGGGACAGATCCCCAGCCCCTGGGGTGCAGGGTGGCGCTGCCCCGTCGACAGAGAGCTATTCCCAGGGTGGGGGCAGAAGGGTCCTGGGGGGCCTGAGCACGGAAGGGGAGCAGAGATGTGCCGCGGAGGGTCAGCTGTGTTTGCCCTGCCTCTCTGGGGCTTTACTGACGCCCCCCTCACTGCCCCGTCTGGCCCAGGTCTCTGTCTCAAGGGCGCTGAAGCAGCGTGTGATGAGTTGTGTCTGCTCTCAGCCTGACCTTGGGCTGGAGGGGGTGGGGGCTCCTGGGAGACCAGTTGTAAAAATGAAGCACCGCAGCGGAGACAGCCCAGCTCCTGCCTCCTGATATCCTTTGCACGGAGTGCAGGGATCTGCCACGGCCGTGGCAATCGGATGGCACTTGTGGGGGACGTACCCATTGGGGAGCAGCCGCTGGCCCCCCTCCTGGCCTAGCAGGCTGAAGTACAGGGTGCCACGGTGCCAGGCACTGAGCATCCCTCTGCCCTGTCCCACAGGGAGCCGCCGGCCGAGCCCAGGTACCCGACCGTGCCGCGGAGCTGCGGGGGCCGGCACACCGTCACCACCCCGCTGCAGCGCCGCCAGTGCCTCCGGCCCCCCCCGCACCTCCAGCACCTCCTGCTCCCCAGCAAGGTAGGGATGACCAAGGTGGGGTACGGCGTGGGGACTGAGGCTGGGAGGGTGATGCTGAGTGTCGCTGGGGGGGTGTCCGTGCCTCAGTTTCCCCAGGGAGAGCTGGCTGCGGGGGCATTGCGTGGGGATGCAGAGCTGGTGGCTCAGCCAGCCCCGCTCTCTCCTTCCCAGTGCAACGTGGTGGATCTGCTGGCCAAGGACCGCCGCATCTCCCGGGGCCGGCTGGAGGAGCCGCTGCCTGCGCTCAGGGGCACGGAGGGTACGGCTGGGGCCGGCTTGGGGGCAGGATCCCGTGGGAGCGAGGGGGACAGCGGGGCGCGCAGGGCGACCACGCGGTCCCCAGGTTTTCCCCACCCAGGTCCCTCCCGGCTCCCCCAACCCCCGCTCCCCCTGTCCCCCTCTGCCTGCCCCGTGCTGGGCTGGCGGAGCTGCCCCGGGGGCAGAAGCGGGGCCAACCCCTGCCCCTCGCCCCCAGAGCCCAGCCCCGGCCAGCCCTGGCCAGCGCCGCACCAGCTCGGGAAGCCCAGGCCAGCGTCGCACGAGCCGGAAGAGCCAAAGCCGACGGAGCCAAAGCCGGCGCAGCACAAGGCAGACTGGGCCAACGGCCCCCTCTCCCTGGCACCGAGGCCCCCCCGGAGCCGACCCAGCGCCCGGCCAGCCAGACCCCAACACGTGTTCTTCAAAACCTGATTTATTACTATTTTATTAATAAAAACCCTTCATCTCGTTCTTTCTTGTATTTTTCCCCTTTTTTTTTTGGGCCATGAACGGCGGTGACAGGGACGGGGGGGGCATCACCTTGCTCACCCCCAGCCCCGCTCCCGGCCCTGCAGCGCAGCAGCGGGAGGGAGGACGGGGTGAGGGGTCCCCAGCCCGGCGCTGCCGGGGGACGGGCACCTGCGGGCGCTGGCACCTGGCGGGGACGGACCCCCCCGGCCACGCTCCCTCAGCTCAGAGCCGGGACAGCGCTGCTCCCCGCACCCCCCAGCCCCGGCCACCGCTCGGGGCCAGCGACAGCAGAGGACGAGGAACCAAGAGGGACGAGTCGACCCTGGGGCTGGGGCCCGAAACGGTGGCCGTTGGGGGGTTCATTCACGGCCGGGGTTTGGCCCAGGAGCGCGCTACGGAGCAGCGGCTGCCGGGCTCCTCCAGCATCTCCTCTGCCGCCTCCTCCCGCTGGAAAAGCCACTTCCCTTGCAAATAATCAAGAGACAAGGAGGGGAGGGAAAAGATTAAATCAAGCACAACGTAAGCAGGAAAAAAGCAAACCCCAAGAGAAATGCCGTGTTCTCTAAAAATCTGAACTTTATTCAGTACAATTCAGTGAAAGGAACATTCACTTGAAAACACAATCAATACATCAAAAAGTTGAAGGACTAGGAGCAGTGAGAGCAGAAACAGAAAGAAAAAAAAACCAAAATTCAGACAAGTTGGTCAGCTGGGACGGCAGAGGGGAAGCACGGGGCCGCCTGGGACAAGGGCTAATTATTCTCTTTCTGGAGAACTGAGAGGTTTTTCTAGATTTTAATGTATCCCCTCAGCCAAGCGTAGCTCCCAGGACGGCTCCATGCGGGCGGGAAGCGCCGGCAGCCCCGGCTGGAGAGGAGGGAGCCGCAAAGCCCAGGGGCAGAGGGGATGTGGAAGGCGGCGCGGGGCCCAGCGCCCCAGGAATGTTCGCCCAGCGACCGGCCCGGCCCGAACCCGTGCCGGCATCGGGGACAAACCCACTTGAGGGAAATTTAAGAAAGCACCCTTAGGTGAAGAGCTCTTTAACGAAAAGACACAGAAATGGATGCAGAGCCGGACGCCTCAGCGGCAATTCCCAGCTCTGCCGGCACTGGCGGGGGGAAGGAAGGGGAGAAGATCTGCTTTTGGCTGTCATCTTTTACCTTTTCAGCATTTAATTTCCTTTTTGCACGTCACTGTTTGACACTGTTCTTGCCCGCTCAATCCCTCACCGCGGCCGTCCATCCGCAGAGACGTTATTTCAGCCCTTACGGCCCGCGCAGGGTGGCAAACTCCGCAGGGGCAAACGCCTCCGGAGTCGGATGGGGATGTTGGGTATCGCACAGGGATGGGGAGGCTGGGAATGGGCAAAACTGCTTTTCCCTGATAACCCTCCAAGTCCGACACCCCCACTCCCCCGTAGCACTGACACCCCCCTCCCTCGCCCGGGCACTCCAGGGCAATTCCCAGAAGGAACGCGAGTGGGCAAGCAGGGAAGCGCCAGGCGCCTCGCTCTTTTTACAGTTACGAGAGGTCCGTGTTCAGGCATTAAAACAAAACCGCCTCCACCTGCTCCGTGTGGGTATTTTATTTTCCCGGGCTGGGAGGATTCAGCTCCAAGAGGGAGCGGGGAGATGGAGCGGCGGGAACAAGACGGGCTGCGGCAGAAGCCGCTCCGAGAGCTGCGAACCGGGAGCGCGAAGCGGCTGCGGGGCCTGCGGGAAGGGGGGGAAGGCGGCCGGGCCCCTCGGCCTCTGCCGTCCCTGGGGGTAACTTGGGTAACGCATCCCGGGGACCGGCGG
Organism: Rissa tridactyla; assembly: GCF_028500815.1. Taxonomy (NCBI): domain Eukaryota; kingdom Metazoa; phylum Chordata; class Aves; order Charadriiformes; family Laridae; genus Rissa; species Rissa tridactyla. The sequence goes on along the minus strand of NC_071474.1, from coordinate 47,581,231 downwards.
CGGGCGGGGCGTCGCCTGGCAACGGGGGACGCCGCTTTGTCCCTGTCACCCTGTCACCCGTTGCCGGTGGCACCGCGCTGAGGCGAGGAGAGGAGGAGGAGGAGAGGAGACGAGGAGAAGGAGGATCAGGAGAATACGAGGAGGAGGAGGAGGAGCAGGAGGAAGGCTGCCGACTGCCCACCCCAGTCCCACCCGTCCCGGTCCCGGTCCCGGTCCCGGTCCCGGTCCCCCCCGCAAGGCAGAAAGGCCCCCGTCCCCCTCCGCTCCCTCCGGGGCTTCGGGCTGGGCAGCGGCCATGGCTGAGCCCGAGCTGTCGCAGCTGCTGGACGCGGCCATCGGGACGCCCGAGGTCGGGTCTGTCAACTTCACGGCGCTGCGCAGCCTGCTGCAGGCCATGCTGGGCCGCCTGTCCCTGCTGGAGGGGGACCGGGCTGCCCAGGCGGCCGCCGGCCTGGAGCAGGACGGGGACAGGGCCCAGGCCGTGGGGCAGCAGCCCCCGGAGCCGCGGGAGCAGCTGCCCGGGAAGGACTCGGTGTCGGGCACCGCGAGCGGCCCCCAGCTCGCCTCCGTGGCCACCGACGTGGGGCAGATGAAGGAGAAGGTCAAAGAGAACGAGAGCGGCATCTCCAAGGTAGAGGCTCTTGCCGCTCCCCTGGGTGCTCCCCCGCCAGACGCCCCCTCCTCCGGGCTCTGCGCAGCCCTTGGACCAAGGTCTGGTTTAAGCGCCAGCTCACGGCGGCACGTGGGGCTTCAGCGCGGGAAAGGCATGGAGAGTTGGGGAGGAAGAGCTGGGGCTGAAACGCTGCTCCGCTTGCTCTGTGTCCAGCCCAGGCTGCCATCGGCGAGTTATGGGGGGGTCCCACACAGCCCCCGGTGCCCTTGGCTCCGCTGGCTGGAGGCTCGGCAGCCCCTCCAGGAGGCTGGACCTCCAGCCCAGCCCCACCACCCTCTCCAGCCCTCCCTTCCCGTTCCTGACCTACGGCCGGTACCGCACGCGCTCCTGGGGCAGCTGAGAGGCTCCATCAGCCCCTCGTGGGCCTCATCTCCCACCACAAATCCCCTGGGCTCGCCCAAGGGCTAAAGCCAGCACTGGTGCCACTGGAGAGGGGCCTCATCCCTCATGCGTGGCGTTGCCCGAGCATCTGCAGTGGGAAGAAATAAGCTTGGGTTCAAGGAAAGACCACAGCGGGGGTGAGGTCCTGCTCCCCAGGGACCCTCCTCTGGGGCTCAACCGCCACCACCCCCCGCTCCCAGGCCCTCGAGGAGATCGGCGGCATGAAGGCGGCGCAGACGCGCATGGGAGAGGACATCCAGGCGATGCAGGAGGCGCTCGGCTTGGTGAGCTGCTGCCGGTGGCCCCGGGAGGCAACTGGGCCCTCGCCCCCTCTCGGCCCCTCTCGCTGTCGCCATCCCAGCCCCTGCCCCGCCGCCATCAGCCACCGGTGTCACCCATTCACCCATGGGGAAGGGCACCAGGAGGGAAGAGTGGGAGGGGTGTCCCAAAGTGGGGAGCGGGGACCCCATCCCACTGCCCCCACAGCCCCCCAGCCTCTGCCCCCCAGCACTGCCCGGGGAGGGCAGAACCGGGCAGCGCTGCCGGCAGGTCAGGCTGGGGGTAGAGGGAACTGCGGCATCAACCAAAGGGATGCTGGGGCACTTTGGAAGCCACCAGCCATCCATACCGGGACGTGGGAGCTGGGAAGGAGGGGAGAGAAAGCTCTGCCCCGGGCCATACTGCCCCAGCCCCAGGCACAGCCCGGCGTCCCTCTGTCTTGTGCCCAAGTCAGTTTGCGCGTGCTCCTTTGAAATCCCGCTCCCGCATCCCAACGGGTGTCCCTCTCCTCGCCCAGCTCCAGGACAAACTCCAGGAAGCTGCCGGCCGGCTGCCGGGCCCCCGCAACCAGAGGTGGATGGACACGGACGAGGTACGGCCGCGAGCTCCCCTGCATCCTGCACGGGGGCAGGAGGCAGCTGCGTCCCCGCATCCCTGGGAGGTGTGGGGACAGGGCGGGGGGCCCTGGGGTCTGTCCTCACCGCTGCGTGGCTGCCCCTCAACCTGCTCCCCTTTGCCTCCTCGTCCCAGGAGAGCAGTGGCGGCCACTCTCCCCGCACCAAGCCCACCCTGTCGCACGTGGACGTTCAGCGCAGGGCGAGCTCAGCACTGGGGCCGGAGGGAGCCGGGGGACAGGCTGTGCCCAGGAGCAGCGAGGGGACTCCGGGGACACAGCCTGGCTCTCTGGGGATGCGAGCGGGGAGCCAAGAATCAGCAGCGACCACCAAGAAGGGGACAGACGCTCCCGCCGATGAGAGGAGGAGGAGGTCTGATGCCAGCACCACGGCCCCGGGAACGCAGCCAGGAGCTGCTGGCATCAAGACCCAGACCCCAGGGGCACAGCCAGGACCCGCCGGCGTGTCCCCTTTGCGAGATCCGTCCATGTCCCGGGGGTCCTGGGGCCCCAGCAGCATCCCTCTAGATGAGAGCAGCGTCACCCTCCGGGGCCGGGTCTCCTCCCTGCAGGGCCAGGCCAGCGACATGCAGGACGAGACGGGGAAGGTGAGTCGGTGGCAGCACGCGAGGGGGCTGCGGGGATGCCGGGGGGGGTTGGGCAGGGAGGGGGCAACCGAGGGGCCCCTGTGCTGGGATGACACGGGGGCCCGTGCCCTGACTCTGCCACAACCACCATTCCCAGGTCAGGCAGCTGGAAGATGCCTTTGGGAAGCTTGGGGTGTCTGGAGATGACTTGGACGTGGATGGCAGCGAGCGCAGCACCCTGCAGCCAGGGTAAAAGGACGGGAGAGGGTTTCCTACTGTGTGGGGCCGCAAGGGACCCAGGGGGGCTGGGAGCATCCCAGTCTGGGGGGCCAGAGACACCCCCCGAGCAGCCCCGTGGAGGCTAAGCCTGCCCGCGTCCCCGTCTCGCTGGGCAGGTCCACGCTGCAGGAGATCAAGAAGGAGCTCCCGGAGGTGATGGAGCTGAGACTGGAGCAGATGAAGCAGGAGCTGAAGGATCTGGGTTTGGAGCAGATGAAGAGGGAGCTGAAGGATCTGGGTTTGGAGCAGATGAGGCAGGAGCTGAAGGATCTGGGTTTGGAGCAGATGAAGCAGGAGCTGAAGGTTCTGGGTCTGGAGCAGATGAAGCAGGAGCTGAAGGATCTGGGCCTGGAACAGATGAAGAGGGAGCTGAAGGAACTGGCAGAGCATCAGGAGATAAGCAAGGCCACGCTGAAGAAGCTGGGGGCGGAGGTGGACAAGCAGCTGCAGGCACAGGTGAGGTGTGGGGGGAGCGCTCCCAGCACCCGCCGGCTCGGTGGGGGGGTCCTGATGGGCTTCCCGGCCACCTCCCCTGGCTGGCGGGGGCCATGGAGACTCCACGGCACCGGGGCTCGTTGGCCGCCTCCATCCCAGCTCAGAGGCGGTTCCTCCTCCTCCCCTTCCTGCAGCAGGAGAAGCTGAGGGCGCTGGAGAGCGTGGGGCAGGAGGCGGCCGCGTGCCCTGCCTGCAGCGGGGACACCAGGGCGCAGGTGGGGCAGCTCCTCCAGCGCTACGAGAAGCTGCAGGAGGCGGTGGACGCCTTGCTGTCCCGGCTGGCGGCGTACAAGGTGGCCAGGCACCTGCCGAGGAGGAGCCAGGTAGGGAGATGCCGGCGTGGGGGGCTTGGGAGGGGGCTGCTGCGCCCCCCCGGCTGGTTGGGCTTCGCTGTAACGTGGGGGAGCCCCTCGCTGCCCCCCAGACTGGCTCGTACAAGCCAGCGGAAGGGAATTGGACCTTGGTGCAAGTGTCCTGCTGGCACCCATAGCCCGTGGCCACCGGCCGAGGAACCTGGCTCTGTCCCCACGGGGCAGCCAGCCCCCCCCACGGCAGCACGGTGTCGTCTCCCCCCTGCAGCAGGACGAGGAGCTGCTGAAACGCCTCCAGGCCACCATGGTGCAGGTGCAAGGGGACCACGAAAAGCTCAGCTCCATCGTGGGGAACATGCGGGACGAGAGTCACCAGAAGCAGAAGGACACCAAGGCAGGTGGCAGAAAGCCCCGCGGGGTCAGAGCCTCCAGCAGAGCCCCGGCTGGGGACCACCGGGGGTCCGTCCCCCTGCCCGCCGGCTGGCAGCCCTGCAGGGGCTCCAAACGCCCTTCCTGGAGGTGTGAGGGTCGGGGGGAGGCGGGGGGCGCTGGGCTGGCTGGGAGGCAGCGCGGAGCCTGCCGTGGCATCACGGGGTGCTCTCTCTGTTGGAAAAGGCTCTGTTCCAGTCCCTGGAGAGGCTGGTGAAGCAGAAAGCAGACAAGGAGGACCTGGAGTTGGGAATCGACGTGGTACGGCTTCGAGGGGACCCAGCGCCAGCCAAGGGGGTGCGGGGCAGGGTGACAAGCGCCCCTTGGCCCTTGGGTGCTCGGTGGCAGAACCTGCTGGGGGGAGGGAGGATTTCCAGACGGGCCGCGGGTCCCTCGCCGCGTCCCTCTGTGTCCCCACGGGCCCCTTCGGCTGGTGGGACCGAGCCCACGGGGGTGGTGGGGCGAGCGGGGCCCCGCAGCCACTTCTCCCGCCAGGGGCTGTCCCTGCCCATCGGACCTCCAGCCTTTCCCCACCGCTCTCCTCCTCTCCCTCCCGCTAGAAAGCAGACAAAAGCGCCCTGGCCGGCAAAGTCAACCACGCCGAGTTTGACGCGCGGATGGAGCGGCTGAAGGAGATGTTCCAGGAGATGCTGAGCCGGGTGACGGGCCAGGAGCAGCTCCAGCAGCAGCTCAGTGAAGAGCTGGCCGCCAAGGTGAGGGCTGGCTCGTCCCCGCCGCGCACAAGTGGCGCCTTTGGGGCTGGGCAGCCGAAGGCAGCATCCCTCCGAGGGTCCCCCCTCCCGCCGTGACCCCCGGGGAACACCATGTCCCTCGCCGGGCCGGGCGCTGAGGGTGTCCCCCATCCACAGCTGGACCGCCTGGAGCTGGGGCCTTTCCGGCAGCAGCTGGAGGGGCACTGGGAGAGCATCCTGAAGCAGCTCCAGGAGAAGGCAGCGCAGGCGGAGGATGACGACGCGGCTGGGATTAGGAAGTGAGTGCGATGGGGACAGTGGCGGCTCCGGGGACACCTCGCTGCTGCCTGCCAGCTGCCTGCCTGCGTGCGGGCAGAGCCGCCTCCCCCCCAGGAGCTGCCCCAGCCCTTTTCTCCCCCCTCCAGGCTGCTGCTGGCCCATTTCCACTGCCTGTCCTGCGACCGGCCCCTCGACGTGCGGGTGCCTGGCCCGTGAGTAGCGCCCGGCACCCTGGGGGAACGGGGGGGCGATGGGTGCTGGCGGTGCCCCGCTGTGCCGGGCACAGGGGTCCGGCTGTCTGCCTGGGGGGGTCTGACCCTGCCCAGCCCCCTCGCAGCCCTGCCCGGCAGCGGGGCCACAGGGAGCCCTCCCTGGGGGGCAGCGGGCGGCGGGGTGCCGTGTGGTACAAGCCCGTGGGTTTTGGGGCGCCGTCCCAAACCTGGGCAGCTCTTTTGAGCCCGCCACCGATGCGCGGCTCCTGCCCTCCCCAGGTGCATCGTGACCATCCCATCCTCCCCGCCGATGCCCCCCCGCCCCACCGGACAGCCCCCGACCGTCCTCAAATCAGAACAGGAACAGCAGGATGGCAAAAGGTAGGGGACAAGGGGACAGATCCCCAGCCCCTGGGGTGCAGGGTGGCTCTGCCCCGTCGACAGAGAGCTATTCCCAGGGTGGGGGCAGAAGGGTCCTGGGGGACCTGAGCATGGAAGGGGAGCAGAGATGTGCCGCGGAGGGTCAGCTGTGTTTGCCCTGCCTCTCTGGGGCTTTACTGACCCCCCCCTCACTGCCCCGTCTGGCCCAGGTCTCTGTCTCAAGGGCGCTGAAGCAGCGTGTGATGAGTTGTGTCTGCTCTCAGCCTGACCTTGGGCTGGAGGGGGTGGGGGCTCCTGGGAGACCAGTTGTAAAAATGAAGCACCGCAGCGGAGACAGCCCAGCTCCTGCCTCCTGATATCCTTTGCACGGAGTGCAGGGATCTGCCACGGCCGTGGCAATCGGATGGCACTTGTGGGGGACGTACCCATTGGGGAGCAGCCGCTGGCCCCCCTCCTGGCCTAGCAGGCTGAAGTACAGGGTGCCACGGTGCCAGGCACTGAGCATCCCTCTGCCCTGTCCCACAGGGAGCCGCCGGCCGAGCCCAGGTACCCGACCGTGCCGCGGAGCTGCGGGGGCCGGCACACCGTCACCACCCCGCTGCAGCGCCGCCAGTGCCTCCGGCCCCCCCCGCACCTCCAGCACCTCCTGCTCCCCAGCAAGGTAGGGATGACCAAGGTGGGGTACGGCGCGGGGACTGAGGCTGGGAGGGTGATGCTGAGTGTCGCTGGGGGGGTGTCCGTGCCTCAGTTTCCCCAGGGAGAGCTGGCTGCGGGGGCATTGCGTGGGGATGCAGAGCTGGTGGCTCAGCCAGCCCCGCTCTCTCCTTCCCAGTGCAACGTGGTGGATCTGCTGGCCAAGGACCGCCGCATCTCCCGGGGCCGGCTGGAGGAGCCGCTGCCTGCGCTCAGGGGCACGGAGGGTACGGCTGGGGCCGGCTTGGGGGCAGGATCCCGTGGGAGCGAGGGGGACAGCGGGGCGCGCAGGGCGACCACGCGGTCCCCAGGTTTTCCCCACCCAGGTCCCTCCCGGCTCCCCCAACCCCCGCTCCCCCTGTCCCCCTCTGCCTGCCCCGTGCTGGGCTGGCGGAGCTGCCCCGGGGGCAGAAGCGGGGCCAACCCCTGCCCCTCGCCCCCAGAGCCCAGCCCCGGCCAGCCCTGGCCAGCGCCGCACCAGCTCGGGAAGCCCAGGCCAGCGTCGCACGAGCCGGAAGAGCCAAAGCCGACGGAGCCAAAGCCGGCGCAGCACAAGGCAGACTGGGCCAACGGCCCCCTCTCCCTGGCACCGAGGCCCCCCCGGAGCCGACCCAGCGCCCGGCCAGCCAGACCCCAACACGTGTTCTTCAAAACCTGATTTATTACTATTTTATTAATAAAAACCCTTCATCTCGTTCTTTCTTGTATTTTTCCCCTTTTTTTTTTGGGCCATGAACGGCGGTGACAGGGACGGGGGGGCATCACCTTGCTCACCCCCAGCCCCGCTCCCGGCCCTGCAGCGCAGCAGCGGGAGGGAGGACGGGGTGAGGGGTCCCCAGCCCGGCGCTGCCGGGGGACGGGCACCTGCGGGCGCTGGCACCTGGCGGGGACGGACCCCCCCGGCCACGCTCCCTCAGCTCAGAGCCGGGACAGCGCTGCTCCCCGCACCCCCCAGCCCCGGCCACCGCTCGGGGCCAGCGACAGCAGAGGACGAGGAACCAAGAGGGACGAGTCGACCCTGGGGCTGGGGCCCGAAACGGTGGCCGTTGGGGGGTTCATTCACGGCCGGGCTTTGGCCCAGGAGCGCGCTACGGAGCAGCGGCTGCCGGGCTCCTCCAGCATCTCCTCTGCCGCCTCCTCCCGCTGGAAAAGCCACTTCCCTTGCAAATAATCAAGAGACAAGGAGGGGAGGGAAAAGATTAAATCAAGCACAACGTAAGCAGGAAAAAAGCAAACCCCAAGAGAAATGCCGTGTTCTCTAAAAATCTGAACTTTATTCAGTACAATTCAGTGAAAGGAACATTCATTTGAAAACACAATCAATACATCAAAAAGTTGAAGGACTAGTAGCAGTGAGAGCAGAAACAGAAAGAAAAAAAAACCAAAATTCAGACAAGTTGGTCAGCTGGGACGGCAGAGGGGAAGCACGGGGCCGCCTGGGACAAGGGCTAACTATTCTCTTTCTGGAGAACTGAGAGGTTTTTCTAGATTTTAATGTATCCCCTCAGCCAAGCGTAGCTCCCAGGACGGCTCCATGCGGGCGGGAAGCGCCGGCAGCCCCGGCTGGAGAGGAGGGAGCCGCAAAGCCCAGGGGCAGAGGGGATGTGGAAGGCGGCGCGGGGCCCAGCGCCCCAGGAATGTTCGCCCAGCGACCGGCCCGGCCCGAACCCGTGCCGGCATCGGGGACAAACCCACTTGAGGGAAATTTAAGAAAGCACCCTTAGGTGAAGAGCTCTTTAACGAAAAGACACAGAAATGGATGCAGAGCCGGACGCCTCAGCGGCAATTCCCAGCTCTGCCGGCACTGGCGGGGGGAAGGAAGGGGAGAAGATCTGCTTTTGGCTGTCATCTTTTACCTTTTCAGCATTTAATTTCCTTTTTGCACGTCACTGTTTGACACTGTTCTTGCCCGCTCAATCCCTCACCGCGGCCGTCCGTCCGCGGAGACGTTATTTCAGCCCTTACGGCCCGCGCAGGGTGGCAAACTCCGCAGGGGCAAACGCCTCCGGAGTCGGGCAACCAAAGCAGCACATTCAGGCAACCGAATGAGAAACAAGAGCAAGAAGAGCCGCAGGAACCAGCGCCGGGTCCTGGCTGCCCAGAACCTCGCCCTGCCTTCCCCATCCCAACATTCAAGGCGGTGTTATCCCAGCATGATGCTCTCCTGGTGCTGGCGAGGGGAGGGGGCGCAGGGCTGGGGCTCCCCCGGCTCCCGTCCAGCCGGCAGCAGAGCAGGAGACGGAGGAGGTGGAAAGCGCCGGAAAGCCCCAGAAATCCTCGGAAATCCCGTGCGAACCCCAGGATTACGCCAAGAGCGATCCTCAGCCCCGCTGAGGGTGATGCCGCCTGCCCAAGGGCGAGAGCCGAGCTCCCGGCTCCGACAGGGAGCACCGAGGGGACACAAAGTTTGTCACCGGTGTCAAGGGCACCCCTACCCACCATCCAACAGCAGCTCCTGCTGGGATTTAGGAAAAGCCCCAGTTTTGGATCAAACCGTTTAAGCACGCAGAAGGGAAAGCCCCAACCGGAATCTGCGGATTTTCTCGTTTAGAAGAGGGTCAGCAATCCTTTCAGGGAGAAATCACCAACGCCCACAAATTCAGATGAAAAGCAAAGCTCCGAGACAGGAATCACAGCTGCCGCGGGTGACACAGCGCCACGGAAACAAGGACGTCTCACGGTGAGTGCCCAGAGCCGGGGCTGGTGACGGGCGGCTGCTGGGGCCGGAGCTGGCCCTGGCGACGAGGGGGTGGCCCCGGGGACAAGTGGGTGGCCCTAGGGACGAGGGGGTGGCCCTGGGGACAAGGGGGGCAGTGGTGAGAGGAGGGCGCGAGGAGCGCAGCGGGTCCCTCGCGGTGCCCGGGCAGCGGCAGCAGCTCAAGAGTTGCCTTTTCTCCATCGGAAGGGAAAACTGCACCGCTCTAAAAGACAACACACACGAGTAAAAGAAGAGTCCACAAAAGTTCCCCGTGAATATAAAAGGCAAAACCATACAAAAATAGAGAAAATCGACCATTTTCTTAGGTGTATAAAAAACAAACAAAAAACCCCGCAGTCCCCAGAAGGCAACACAGAATTACTCGCTAGGCTGACCCCGTCGGCGGCGCTTTCAGCGCAATTTAACAGCCAGAATTCAGCGCTTTGAGGCAAGACCTTCCCTGGAAGGGACGTTTCCAGGCGAGTTCCTCGAGGGGAGGTTTTCCCTACTACCGTGGCGAGACAAGCTGCTCTTCCTGACTTTTAGGACTCATTTCTGGTTCGGAAGCCCTTTCTCAGAGACAGCCGCCCTCGCCACTCTCAAAGTGGAGCCCCTCGGGTTCGGCAGGGTTTCACTAAGGGCTGCTCCAGACCCGGAGCAGATCTCTCCCTGTCCATCCCGGGGCGGACGGGCATTTCAGGAAGAGCCGCCTGTCAGGCGGCGACCCCCCACCTCTCGAGGGCAGGGACAATCTACAGGCTGGGCTCGCGCATCACAAATCCTTATTTCTTTGGGTTAATGGGGCAGGATACGCCAAGAATCCAGCAAATCAGCTCCGAAACTGCTTCTCGAAAGCTCATTTGGAATCAAGAGATACGGGCTTCATTTCGGCCGCGTCAAATTAAGAGGAGAAACCTTTGGTATAAAGTCAGATTATCAAGTCCTGGCTGTATTGCTGTCACCCTCCTGAGGCCAGAAGCTCTTCTCACTAAGCCTTTCCCTCACGGACCGACAACCAAAGGAATTATTCCTAGAGACGCGCCTTTGCAACGCAACATTCACGTGAGCACCCAGACGCTTTCGCTCCTCCCCGAGACTTTGGCAAAGGCGGCCCCACGTCCCAACACGACGCTCCGCAAACCCCCCCAACCCGCCCCGTGCCTTCGGTGCCAGGCGAAAAGAACAGAGTGACTAAAGGCTGGCGCGGGGCCGCTGCCCGGGCCACGCAGCGACCGCCCGGCTGCGGGACAACATCCCCAGCGCCGCCAGCAGCGTTTGCCGTGCGTTTGGTTTTGTGAGTGGCGCTGAGACGTGCGGTGCCGAGACCTGACCCTCCCCTCACGCCCGGCGAGGGGGGGACTGCTCCAATTAGGCAGGATTCGTTAGCAGATGCTGACGAGGAGAGGCTGCGCTCACAACCTCGGGGCCAAGGGGACCCTTCGCTGGCCGACCGCCTTCTCCCCTCCATCTCGGCGGGATGCGGATGTGGCATCAGGAGCCGGGTTTGTCCCACAAAATCCTCTCCGGGGGCAGAAGAAGACGGGAGGGAAAAACGTGGCCCGGCGGGTCCCTGCGGTAACTCCCTGCAGCAGGACTGGGGGGAAAATCCCGAAAAATTAAGGTTTAAGCCCACGGACACACAGACGGGTCCACTCGAGCCTCAGCACTCTGGTCAGGAAAGGGAAAAACACATCAATCAGTCCAGCCTTGGGCATCGAAGCCTGGCTTTGCCTCTCCCGGCTCCGTCACAGATGGACATTGCCAGCGCGGGACCATTCCTGTTTCACGCTACAAACTCTGCTGCAAAGAAAAGCAGAAAAGGGGCAACTCGGGGCCGAGGGGAAACAAAACCATCACCGGTAACTGAATGAAAATCAGAACACGGAGCTCGGACAGGAGGAGGATGAAGCTTTGTCGGTCCCGGACAGGGAGGTTTGCTTTCGAGACCAGCGAGTTTGACACCATGGAGGACGGGGAGACGCCCCGGGGACCAGCGGCCCGAGATCGATGTTTCCAGGAGCTCGTACGACCTCCTCAGACAAAGCCCATCTCCTCCGCTCCTGTCCCTCCTCCACGGCCTTCAAAGAGGAAAAACAAACCCACAACCTGCAGCGACCTCCAGCTTTTTGTGCCCTCCAGTCGGGAGGAAGAAGTCGTGAAGCCTAATTTAGGCTGCGTTACATCCTGTATTCCAATTAACAGAATACTTTCCTCGTATGAGTTTATGCAAAGAAAACTACTCTAAAATAATTTAAAAAAACAAAAACAACTAAAAACAACCCACAAAACTTCCTTGTGAAGAAAGTAACGGCATCTGCAACTTTGCAGCTACGGGCACGATGGGAACTGAGCTTCTGTCCAAGACCTCGTCCGTGTGCCCGTGGCCCGGGAGAGGATTGGAGCGTGGGACAAAGCACGGGAAAGGTTCCACCTGGGAATTACGCACCGGGAGGCCAGACCACGACACGGACGGGACCGACACTTTGCTCTCAAAAGGGACACCACCGACAGCACATCTCTCCGAGCGCGGTGCCTTTGAGCAAATTAAAACGAGACCTGGAAAACGTTACCGGCACGCACACAAAAGCTCCTGCTTTTCTTCTGGGGCAAGGGAAAAAAAGAATAAATAGAAAAGTTACGGCAAAGTTCCCCCTTCAGCTGCCTCGTCTCCCGTCCTCGCTCTGCCAATAACCGGCGTCCTCCCTCCCAGCCTCCCCAAGCCGAGCCCGAGATGGGCGACATTCAAGAGAGTCTGAACCGCAACATTGCACCGAGAGGAGGAATTAAACCCCCATTTCCCCCAGCACTGTCCCCAGGACCCCCCGGCTCCCAGCCTGCAGAAACCCCAAACCCGCCGCGCTGGCGATGGGTCCGTTCCCAGCGTTTCCCCCCGCAGCAGCGTGAGGTGTCGGGGGCTGTTCCTGCGCTCGGCGTTCCAGAGCCCGGCGGCTGCTGCTGGAAAACCAGAACGTGCCTCGCGTCAACGCCCCAATCCCAGAGGCGGCTCCGAACGCGCCCCAGCATCCGCAGCGGCGAGAGCAGGGCCCGGGGCTGCGGGAGAGGAGCCTCCTCAGCCCAGCTCTACATTCAGGTCCCTCACAAACTGCTCGTTAGCGCTAATTGTCCCCTCCCCGCACCCCGCAGCCCTCCTCACCCCCTCCCCGGAGCACCTACTGGCCCTCGGTGACGCTCCCGGCCGTGCTGCCGCAGCCGGCGGGCAGCGCGTGGCCGGGGCTGGCCCTGCCCTTCAGGGGCTCCCCGCAGCGCTCCGGGCTCTCTCCGGCGCGGGCGCTGCCCTCGGGACACTGCGGGATGCCCTGGGCGACACCGACGGGTTTGCACGGGGCGCCCTTCTCCGGGGAGCAGGCGAAACGAAAGCCGGGGGGCACCTGGGGCTCGGCTCCTCCCGGGGGGAACAAGGGCGGCAGCTTCTTGGCGGCGGCTTCTCCGCGGGGCCGGCAGGGACCGGCCACCTCCCGCGGCCGCCGGGCCTCGCTCTGCAGAGGTAAATGGCAGGGCCTGAGCGGGCGCCGGCCCGGCTCCGGCTCCGGGGGCCGCCTGCCCGCAGTCTCTCCGGCCACGCTGCGGGACAGGGACGGGACGGGACACGCGGCGCCCGGCTGCTCCGACGGCTCCCAGGCCCTCTCCACGGCGGCGGCCGGAGCCAGTCCCCAGCGCTCCAGGGCCCCGGCAGCCGCCTCGGCGTCGTGCTGGAGGTGCCGCCAGCCCGGCCAGCTCAACCCGCCGTCGGGCGCCGCCAGCTCGCCCTCCTCCTCCTCCTCCTGGCTCCGGCTTCTCCTCGCTCCGCCCGAGTCCCTCCTGCCGCCCTCCCGCTGCGCCCGCGGCCGGCCCGGCCGGGGGCCGCTCTCGGCCGCCTGCGCGTGGGCGAGCTCCAGCTCCAGGCTCTCCGTGTCCAGCGAGCGGCTCCTGCGGCCGACGGAGAGCGGGGCCGGCATGGCGGGGCTCAGCCCGTGGAGGCGCAGGTGGCGGGGCAGGCTGGCAACGCCCCAGTCGCAGCTCGGGAAGGAGCCCGGCGGGTGCCCCGGGGACATTCCCTCCTCGCATTCCGCCAGCGACTCTTTCCGCCCGTAGCCGTCCTCAAAGGCCTCGGCAATGTCCTCGCCGGCGTTCATCTCGGGGTGCCGCTCGCACTCCCCTTCCCCTTCCTGCTCCACGTCCACGATGTCGAAGGTGACCATGGTGGGCAGGGCAGGCAGGGTCTGGGGGAAGGACGAGCCGGAGCCGGAGCTCCCCAGGCTTTCCGAGAGGCTGGAGAAGAGCGTCCCGCTGCTGGCAAACTCCACCAGTGCCTGCGAGAAGCTCACGGCATGCTCGGGCTCGCGCTCGCTGCCCACCCGGGGCTCGCCGGTGCCGGTCTCTGCTCCGCCGCCACGCTCTGCCTCCGGCAGCCGGTACCCGGGGAACAGCCCCGCTTGCACAGGGACGGAGCCCCCAAACAACCCACAGTCCGGCTCCAAATCGAACCCCGCCTTGTTCTTCGTGACCTCAATAAGGCAACTTCCGTGGCCTTTTTGGCTGCTGGAGCAGTTTTCTGGACACAGAGTCCCGGGAAAATCCCTCCACTCTGGGTTTTCGACTCTGGACACCGACACCCCACTACTCACACCCCTGTTTGGGGCGAGCGAGGCCACCGGCTCGCTACCAAGGCCGCTCTGGTTCTTGCCAATCGAGCCGCCTGCTCTGGTTTGACATTCCACGCACTGCTTGTCCCGCGGACACTTCTCCGTGCTGGGAACATCACGGCCTTTCCAGGCCGGCTCCCTCTGCAGCTCCCAGTACAGCAGCTCTTTCTGAATGGCCGCCAGCCGCTCTTCCTCCGTCTCCATCAGCCCCCTTTTCTCATCCAGCATCTGGATCAGGCTCCTCTCCCCAGGCAGGCAGAAGTCCAAGAAGTAGCTGAAGATCCCCGGCCGAGAGACTTTGCTCTCAAACAGGGATTCCTCCCCGTGCGAGGGACTCGTCAGCGCGTCAAACTCGTACAGTGCATCGCCGCTGTAACTGTCTCTGGGAAGACGCTCCTTCTTCATCTCACCGAGCCCGTCTCCGCCTTCGTCCTCCGGCCCCGGCGTGGTGGAGTCGTAATAACCCTCGTCGCTATTGGGGGCAGACTCCTGCTGGTCGCTCTGCGGCGTCAGGAGGTCAACGCCGTCCATCGCGTCCCCCAGGTACGGGGGGGCATCCGCCTCGCGCGACGCCTGTGTCTCCAAACTGCTGCTCGACACCTGGGCTCCGTAGCTCCCGTCCCCGGACGCGTGGCTGCTCCAGATCTGGTGCAGGAACTCCTCCGCCTCCTCCGGCACGGCCATCTCCTCCCCACCGCCCTGGTAGGTCACCAGGCAGGAGCTCCGCTTCGCGGCGTCTCTGCTGCGCTCCACAGAGATGCTGCTCTCGGCCATGTCCGGCTCCGCGATGTCGTCTCCGCACCCCGTCAGCGAGTCGAAGCTCTTCAGGGAGGTGACGTCTCCCAGGATGAGGCTCAGCAGGTCCCCAGAGTGCAGGCAGGGAGGGTCGGTGTCCACCAAGTCCGGGTGAAAGCCCAGCAGCAGGTTGCCAGGGTCAAACTCTGCGCCAGCATCAGCCTCCGCCTCCGATTTCGTGTCCAGAACGTCCCTCTTCCCCGGCATCACCACCGCGTCACCCTCAGAGCTGCCGTCTCCGGCCGCGGGACAGCCAGGCTGGGCAGCCTCCCCGCAGCCGGCAGCGGGGCCGGCCGAGCCGTCCCCCCCCGTGCCCCCCGGGCTGGCTGCGGCAGCAGGGACAGGGCCCGGTCCCCTTCCCTCTGCGGCGCCTCGGCTCTCCGCTCCCGCACCAGCGGCTTTGCCGGCCTCCTCCGCATCCCCGCTCCACTCGCGCAGCTCCGCCGGCTCACACTCGGCAGCCTTGCTCTTCCGGTGGCGACGGATGCTGTTCAAAAACCCTCTCAGCCCTTTTTTGGCTCGCGGCAAGGACGACTTCTCTCCGCTGGGCTTTTTCTCGCAGCCCTCCGCGCCCCCGGCTTCACAGCTGTCCCGACGGCCGACATCCAACCTGGCGCCGGCGTCGACGGCCGAGGGAGCGCTTTGGGAGCTGGGCAAAGGGCCGGGACGCGAGTCCCCGCTCCCCTCCCAAGGGCTCTCCGCTGGCGCCTCGCCGCCCTTCTCGCCGGCAGCTCCGCTGAGCCCCTCGTGGGTCCGGCATTTACTGAGGCCCTTCTTAGAGCCCGCTTTCCCCTGCCCTTTGCTCCTGCCGCCAAACAAACTGGGCAGCGTGCAGATGCTCCTCTTCCCCCCAAACAGTTTGAAAGCCGTTTTCTTCAGCTTGCCGGGGGGCGGCTGAGCCTGCGGTGGCTCTGCAGCCCCCACAGAGGCATCGCCCCGCTCGGGCAGCCGGTCCCCGGTCTCCTCCCGCCGACGCTCGCTTCCCTCCCGCTGCCCGCAGGCCACCGACGGCCACCCGCTGCGGGCGGGCTCCTCCGGGCAGCCCCTCTCCATGGCGGCCAGGCCGTTTGGCTGCATCTAGCTGGAAACAACGCCTTTGGGAGCACAGTCCTCCTCTGGCCGCGGAGACCGAAGCATCTTCGCAGGCGATCTAAAGCAAAGAAAAGGGCAGAGAGGTGAGGAGACGGCAGCGGAGGGCGCAGAGCCCGAGGCGGAGGCGTCACGAAGCCAAGAGCTTTGTCCCCAGCTGGAACTGGAGCTGCAAAAGCCTCCGGCAGCCGCTCGGCTCCCTCCGCTCCTGACAGCCGGGCATGAGAACGTCGTGATGCTTCAACCGACCCGTTCCCGAGCGCAGCAAAAGCTCCTGTCTCTGTTCGGCAGCATCCTGGGGACAGGCAGGTCCGGCCCCGAAACACCTCGCTCCAGCCCCTTTGGCTTCCCGGCCGTTTGCCCCCGGGGCAATGGGGTTCGGTGACCAGCCGCCTTCGGGCAGGGAAACCCCGGCTGCTGCGGCGGGGAGAGGGACCGGCACCCCCCGAACCCCACTGCAGCCCCCCAGACCCAGCGCCGACATACAGGGAGCCTTTGGACGGGGAGCCAAGCCAGGACGCAGCCCGTGCACTGAGCACGTGTCCAGGGAGAAAGCCGTTTACTAGAGTTTTTATATTTGTTTTTAGGAGATTTCAGTTGTTTGCAAAATCATCTGTCCTGGGCATTAAAGCCATCCCTGTGAACCGCCCTGATCAGATTATCCCAGAAGCCGGGCGGCGGTTTGACATGTGACCCTGGACTGATGTCGGGGACAGGAGAACTGGAATAATCACGTTCCTTTGGCAGAGGCTGGAGAAAGTAACTGCAATAAACCCCGCACGGCGCTGCCGAGCTGCGGTGCCCGAGGCCTGGCTCTCGCTGCCGAGGGGCCGGGGAAGGTTTCCGCAGCCTTCACCCAGAGACCCGCAATGACAAACCCACCCAGCGATGGCCTCCGGCTCCCGCAGCCGGCCCCGGCCCCGCCGGCGGGGATTGCGTTTCTCCCCCAGCCTCAGCGCTGCCCCATCCCCGACGGGGACCCCCCGCACGGCCCCGGCCGCCCCACACCCCCCGCAGCCCCGCTCGCCCCCGGCCCTCGGGAGCCCGCCGGGTCCTCGGGGGCCGCCGGGCAGACACCCGGCGACACCGGCCGGGGACAGCCCGTCCCGCCCCCGGCGTCCACGGACCCCCGAGACACGGGGCTGGGACAGAGACGCGACGGCAGGAACCCCACGGGACAACGATCTCGCTGCGGCTCCGCCCCGGCCCCGGCGCCGCGCCCGGCCAGGTGGGACGGGGCTCGGGCCGACCGGGCCCGGCGGGGGGTCCCTGCCCAGGGCCGCACCGCGACCGGGGGGTCTCTAAGGTCGAACCCCCCCGTGACTCCGCCCGCCGCCAACAGCCGCTGCTGCGACCACACGGTCCTCAGCGACGCTCCAGAATAAACCCACCGAGGGCAGCGAATGAGGAACGAGGGTTTTTACAAAGAAAACGCGGCACGACGAGGCAGGGCCGCCGCTCCCCCGCCCGGCCCCGGCGCCGAGGGCACGTTCCGATCCGCCGGGGACGGGGACGGGGCCGGGCCGGGCGGGACGGTGCCGGGGGAGCGGAGCCCCCGCGAAGGGGCCGCCCCCCGCGGGGCCGCGGCCGGGGCCGGCGTTGGCCAGCGCAGCCCGTCCCTCCCGCCGCCCCCCCGCCGGGCTCCCCCAGCCGCGGGACGCGGCGCCGGCCATGGCGGAGGGCGGCCCCGCCGCAGCCCGCGCCCGGGGCGGCCTCCCCCGCCGCCCCCCGGCCCCGCTCCCCCGCACTCACCGGCTGCGCGGGGCGGGGACAGGGGGAGCGGCCCGCCCGGGCCAGCGCAGCCCGGGGCGAGTGGCCGCCGGGGCAGCGGGTCCGGCCGGCGCCGGGGGGCGGGGCCTCGTGGCGGAGGGGGCGGGGTCTGGTGCGAAGGGGGCGTGGCCTCGGCGTGGCCTCGGCGGTGACGGTTGGCGCGGAGGGTGTGACGTCAGGCGGGGGTGTGACGCGGGACCGGCGGCTGCGTGACGCGGTGCGGCGCGAGGGGCGGGGCGCGGCGGTGCGGCAGGGCGCGTGGCGGCGTGACGTGTTCGGGCGGCTGCAAGAGGGGAAGAAAGGGAGGAAAAGGGGAAAAAGAAAGGGAAAGAGGAAGCGAAAGAGGAGAGAGTGAAAGTGAGAGGGAAAGTGGAAAGAAGGAAGAGGGAAGGGAAGGGGGGAGGGATTTAGGAGGGAAAGGGGGAAGGAAGGGGGGATGGAGGAATGGAGGGCTGGAGGAATTGAGGGAAGGGAATAGGGATGCATGGATGAAAGGAAGGAGGGAATGAGGTAAGGAAGGATGTAAGGAAGGAGGGATGGAAGGGGAAGGAAGGAAAGAGGGAAGGAAGGAGGAAAGGAGGGAGGGATGGAAGGAAGGAAGGGGTTGGATAGAAGGAAGGGAAGGAAGGAAAGAGGGAAGGAAGGAGGGATGGAAGGAAGGAAGGCAAGAGGGAAGGAAGGAGAAAAGGGTGGAAGCAGAGCCCCAGTGTCCTGTCCACAAAGCCAGGACCCCAAATTTTAGGGACACAGACTCTCTTCCAGGCATCAGTTGGCTGGGAAGTCGCCCTCAGGGAGGCGGGAGCAGGACGGAGCTTTAAGGACAGAGCCTGGGAGGTCTCCGTCCCCGGGTGCCGGGACCAGGCGGGGAGGGCAGGAGGTGTGGGTGGCTGTCGGAGATCAGCGCGGCAGGGCAGGACCACGGGCTGCACCCATAGCCTTGTTGTCTGGCTGGCTGCTGGATTTCAGCTGGGAATGCCCCCTAGCCCAAGGGAAAGGCTTTCCCTGCGTCGGATGGAGCCGGGGTGCAGCCGCCGGCAGTGCCCAGAGCCATGGCGCAGCGAGGTGAGGCAGCGGCTTTCCCTTTGGGTTTAAAGAAGGGCCTTTTGGTTGCTTTGCCCCAGGGAGGAGGTTTGACCCTGTCACCAGGGAAGGTTGGTGGCGGTCACAGCTTTGGTGGGTTTTGCCCAGAATAGGAGCTGGGGGAGAAGGTGAAGGAGGGTTCGAGGCCAGGGTTTGGGCAGTTCTGTCCCTGCTGTCCCCAGCAGCCGTCCTGCAGGACTGTGTGCTGGTGTGGCCTCCCCGCTGTGGGGACATCGAGGGACAAAGGCAGCAGCTGAGGCCATCTCTGACAACAAGGGACCATCACGGGGGAGAGGCCACCAGCCCAGTGTGTCTCCGGGGGAGAAGCTCCTGATCATCCCTAATTGAATTTAGGGAGGAAAAAAAAAAACCAGGCAGGCATGGGGGGGACAGAGGGCAGGCACCGACTGCCGCTGATTGATGAGCTCCAATTATTTTCCTGCAGAGGTCCGGAAGGTCATCAGTCAGCTGGGAAAAACGAAACGTGGGGCTGGGTCAGTGCTGCCAAGGGCTCTCCGTGCAGAGGATGAAAACCTTATCCAGAAAGGAAAAAAAAAAAAAAGCAGTTGAAAGGATGGGCAGGGGCAAGGGTTGTGTGCCTGGTGGGACTCGGTGGTTCCTGGCCATGAGCTCAAATGTCATCTTAGTCTTCACATTCTCCCTCTGGAGTCGTGATCCTGTCTAACCTCTTTGCAGCCCACCGGCTTGTTACTCCAAGCATCCTTCCTGCATCCTACATGCTTCTGAGCTTAAAAGATATTCCCCAAACCCTCGGGTTGCCTTTCCAAATCCCATTTTTGAGGTCTAAGACTCCTAAAGCTGCAATGGCATTTTCTCCCGGGGCAATGGCAAAGCTTGGTGTGCCGGGTGGGGGTCCCTGGTGGGGACTGGGGTTATCTGGGGGGCTGCTGGCAATGCTGACGACTGCAGGTGTTTAATGCCACATTGTCGGTGGTGCCTGGGGCGTATTCCCCTTGGCTTCACCTGCAGCGAGTAACAGCTCACTGGCAGAGTGATGGGTGCAGGTGACCGGCTACCAGAGGGGATGCTGGAAGCCACCGGGGCACAGATTGGCAGAGGGATGCTGCGGGAGATGGATTTCACCTTGTCCCTGTGTTGCTTTCTCCTTCTCCCACTGCTTTCCTGCTGGACACAGGACAGGAGAAGCTTTTGACCGTGGTAGAGGAGCGTTGCTGGTGAGGACAGCATGATCGGCGCTTGGGATGGGCCATCCCACCAGGGATGCTTCAAACCTTCAGCTTTAATTGCCTACCAGTAAATACAAATCGACTCGTTCACTGCAAACAAGGCCCTACTGAAAAAACACACTGGAAGTCAGTTGTCGTCATGCAAATGTATTTCACACTTTGAAGTGTTTCTTTTTTTTTCCCTTTTTTCTCCAAAGTAATTTTAAAAGCCCTGACACAACAACATCGCTCCATGAAGGAACATCGGCATCTGTAACACTTGCAGGCTTCCTCATGACTCTTGTTTTACAGATGCTGGATCAAAACGCATCTTTCTGGGGCTGAACATGGCTCTGATGTAGTCTCAGCTGAGGATACTAATTAAAAAAAAACTAACAAAGAGATTGTGAACTTTACCTTGGTGGAGGAAGGGGTGGGACAGGTAGGGCAGCTGTGGGGCTCCAGGAGGTTGGGGACGCAGCTCAGCAATGATGTGGGTACTGGGGGGACCAATTATTGGGATAATTAGCAGCCAGCTCATTAATCTGTGCAGTTGTCAGGTATTTGTGGCCATGTAGCCCTTCTGATTCTGAGTCTGACCAGCTCTTACCTCCCTCCAGAGATCGTGAGGCCAAGCTTTAACAACGCCCATGGTTGCTCTCCTGCACGAGTCTCTGCCGGCTGGGTTGAGCATCCGCTTTCCCTGCCAGCTGCTCCGGCATCCCGCCGGGATAATCCCCATCCTGAAGTCCCATCTGGGCTGAGCAGCGGGCAGCAGCAGCAACACAATTGCTTTCCATTTAAATCCCTTTCCCTTCCCTGTTTTGCCACCAGTCTGCGCAGGAGACAGGCGCTGCCGAGCGAGGGATCCGAAAATGAGCCACCAGCCCCTCAAACCCGCTGGTGCTCTGTGCATTTTGTGTTTGTTGTTGGGTGTTTTTTTTAATGTAGAAAAAAGTGTGGAGGTTATTATTTACTTTCTATTGATGCCTCTTTTAGGTTACCCTCATTCTGCGTTTTCAGGCTTTACTTGAGCTCCTGTAAGTAAGAAAAGGGGGGACAAGCTGCAGGTGGCCGGAGGGATGGGGTGCTGGTTGCTGTGGCCAGAAGCGCCACAGCGCAGGGCTGCCACCTCCTTCCCTGGCGAGGGGCTGCGGATGCTCCCAGGAAGCCTGAAGCAGCTCCTTGCAGGAGCCCACAAGCGATACAGCGACGCTCCGCATCCCCCTGGCCCAAAGGGGAGCAGTGGGGTGGCCTTTGTGTCACCTGCAGCTTGGTGGCAGCACCCGGCTCCATCTTCTGCTCCACCTAAGGTCCTGCAAGTGGTTTGCTGTCATTCCTGGGACAGCTGATTGAATTTCTTCCCTATGCCCGTGGCCTCGTCCATCCATCTCTAGCGGCACTTACCATTTCCCATCCCGTCCTGCCTGATGTTACGGGGCTGGGTGCCACCCGCCAGCAGGGGCTCCGTGCTGAAGGTTTATTTTCAATCTGTTTTTAGTACAATGCGGAGATCTGTTTTATGCTGGAGGGATTTGGGGAAAGAAAAAAACAAAAGAGTTATTTTCTTTCTGACACGTGAACTGCCAGTGACGGCTTTTTGGGGAGGGATGGTGAGTATTTTTGTTGAGTTGTATTTGCCTGTTAGGAAGCAGAAGAGGGGAAGGGGGAGTGAGGCTGCTGAGCGGGTGTCCTGGCTGCTTTGCCCATGGGAAATGTTGCAGCAGCAGCAAGACCAGCCTCTGGTCCTCCTGCTCCCCAAAAGCCATCCTCTGGAGCCAGCTAGGCTTTTCCCTAGCAGGGAAATTCCCCTGACCAGGGGTAGACACGGGGTTCAGAGCAGCCGGAGCGTGGAAAGGAGCTGGAGAGCAGGTGGGAGAGCCCAGCTTTTGGCAACACCTTTTGGCAACAGCAAGGCGAGGGGCTGCAAGTGTTGGAGACCATCCCCTGCCCTCCCTGAATGGCTTTTTTTTAGGCAAATGACCTGCTCTTTGCAGGACTCTTGTCTGTGTGTGCGGATTTTGGGACCACTTTTGATACTGGGCTGACCTCTAAGGGAGAGCTCAGTTATTGCAGTTGCTGGGCTGGAGTGATGCTGAGCCAGGTCTCCCCCAAAGTCCTCCTGAAAGCCCCAAAGGCAGCCTGGGGGCTTGGAGCACTTTCTAGGGACATAGTGGGAAAGGTGGAGACGAGCTGGAGCTTCACGATTCTGCAGGTCTGTGCTCCCCCCGGTTGCCTGAGCATCATCAGCTCCGAGTCATAACCCCACGGCAAGATACGTGGTGCCCTATAAAATACTACAGACAGGCTTCTTCATGCTGGAAGGACACAAACCTGATGGCTTTGCAGCGCTGTTGGCTGGATGCCCACCTCTGCGTGTGTCTACTCCACCCACCTGGGCTTCCTTACAGGTTTCTTCACTTTTCCCTATTTTTCCCCACCTATTTTTCCACCGAGCAAGCTGACAAGAGAGCAGAGAGGGGTTTTGGACACCGACATGTCTGTTTGAGATCATGAGTGCTGCTCTCGTGGGGACACAGTGGTGGCCACGTGCATACACATGGGATGAACGCACCAGTGCCGCACGCTGAGGATGAAAAGCCGTTGTCGCCTCGAATCCGCGCGCATCAGTGTTTTCACTGTCCCTCATCAACGCCACAAAAAAAGAGGAGAAGAAAAAACAAAACAAAGGCCCTGGGAGCTTCTTGGTTGTGTATGTCTTGTTTGAAGGAGGGCCAAGGAGGGGACTGGGGACCACGGAGGGTTTTGGTGGCTTCGGTGCCACCCGCATGTGCAGGACATCTGTGTGCGAGGTGGGTACAGGCGCTGGGAGCAGCAGGGGGTTTGCGCGGTTGCACCACCCACAACTCCCACACATTGTGTGCGGGTCCCATATCTTTGTGGCTTCGTAGCTGAGCAGGACCCGGGTGGTCAAAGCCACCGTCGCAGCGTGCTCGGGCACCAGAGGGCATCAGGGACCTGCTGAGCCCAGTGCCACCAGTGAGACCAGCGGGCTCTCCCCCAGGGACTGGGCAGGTGGTGATTTTTGGTCATCCCCTTTGGTCGGGGAGCCTGAAAACGTGTCGTATTTTTAAAAGCCATCTGCGTGTCAGCAAGATGTACACACTATTACTATTTTAGCTCTCTGTTCCGTGTAATAGCTGGGTTATCTTTTTTTTTCTCCTCCTTCTGCATTTTACAAAAGTTCAAGCAGACCCTCTTACACACTGCACTTGGAGCTGGTGGCATCATCCACCGGTGAGCGTGGGGTCTGAGGATGCGGGATACCATCCTGCTCTGCTCCAACCCTCCGGTCCGGGTACCCGCAGGGCACCGCTCTGCGAACTGCCTCCCCGGTGCACTTTCGGAGGTTAGGCATGAATAAGGGCTTCCTGCAGACCGTAAGGGGAAGCCTGAAGGATCGTGTTCTATTATAAATCCAATTATCGCCTTGTTTCGCTCGCTGGGAGCTCCCAGTGTCCAGCAGCCGGATTTCCTCCCTCCCCGCATCCTTCTCCCTCCCACGAGGTGTTTTCAGCCGAGGGACTGACCAGCCCAAGCCCTGCCACAGCCCTGGTGGACCAGTTGGGGAATCCCTGAACCCAGCTTCCCTCCTGCCGGTCCCACCAGCTTGTAACTGGGAGGGGGTGTGTGGAAATAAAACAACTTTCACCTGGGAGCGTTTGTTTTCCCTGGCTGGGCCCGGATGGCCCATGGAGCAGGAGATGCCGTGTGGCTGGGACACATCTCCTGTGGGGGCTGGAGGGAGACACCGCCGGCAAGCGGAGCGGAAGGAGGACAGAGGTTGCCGTCTCCCAGGCACCAGCTTTTCATGTATTTCCTCCTGTTTCTGCCAAAAAAAAAAGAAAAAAGTCTGTCTTCCGAAGCAGGGAGGGCTGGGACACAGAGTGTCAGCAGCAGGACGGGCTCAGCCTGGCTGCAGGGGGGAGTGCCTGGGGACAGGGATGTCTCCATCCTCTGCGGTGGCACCCTGTCCCCTCCTGGGTGGGATCTCGGGGAGATGGAGGAGACCAAACTGCCCCTTTGTTGTCCCCTTACGAGTAAGGGAAGAAGAGCCCCCAGTGTGGCTCTGCTCTCCAGCCCCGCTCAAAGGAGAGGGAGCCAGAAGAAGGCACCGTGAAGGTCCTGGTGAAGCCAAGGCAGCGCAATTTGACCCAGGTCTGGCCTGGAAGTGGAGCCGTGGTTGGGAAACCATGGATGAAGGTTGAAGGATGAAACAGGGCCGAAGGGTGGCTGTACATCAGGAACAGGATAGTGCAGTCAGTGCTGCGTTGAGCAGGGTCACGGTGAGACAGACTGTCAGGCACGGCTGTGGGATCCCTTCCAGCTGAGATCTCCAGCTGGTGGAAACACTTCAGCAAAGGACACTTAAGTACAAGGTTATCTACAGGTGCCAAAGAGCTAGGGATGCCCAACGTGAGTGTGCAGACAGCTTTAGCACATGTCATGAAGAGCTCCTGCACCTCAAACATCAGCAATCAGACCTTGCCATGAGCACATGTGACGATGAAGTGAACAAGAGTTCGTTTTTTGCCACCTGCATTCCAAAACCACAGGGGAAGACTTTCAGAGGGCAAAAGATGGCCTTAGCTGCCAGCTCCCATTGACTTTAAGACTCTTTTGAGCTTTTTGAGGATTTCCTCTCCAGATAGGGGTAAGAAATGAAGCACTGGTTACCTCTCTACATCTGAGTTGGACCTTCTGTAAAACCAACGAGGAGATCCGTGTCTAGATAGCATCACTTTTCCCACATAGCCACCGCCAGCGATTGCAAAGGGCAGGGCTGGGCTCTGCAGGGTCCAGCCTTGGCTGCTCACAGCCTTCGCTGCCAACCAGGCTTGGGGACGGTCCTGTCCTCAGGTCCCAGGTAGAGAAATAGTAATTATGGTTTTATTATTAGTCAAAGGCAGCTCTTCTAGATGGCAGAATAACTGAAGAATAATGATTAGATGCCCCTGCATTGCCCTCGGCTAATGAGAGATGGTTTTAAGCAGAGGTTTGCCAAAACCCCCACCCCAATAAATGTGGATCTGAGTTCCTCCAGAAATTGCATTGACTACAACCACCATAGGAAAGAAGTCCATTGGGGAGGAGAAGCCAAGCTGTGTTCCACACCAGTCAAGACTCCTCAACTGGCTGCTCTGGCTTTTGACTAATGGTACGAGAGCTGAAGGCAGCAATGAACTTTTCCCCTTGGTTTCCAAGGCTGGAGAAGCCGCTAACGTGAAGGACACGTTCATTTGAATAAAATCTGCAGCCTCCGTGTGGGAGCCCCAGGAGGGATGACAGGCACAATTGTTTTATGGGAAGCATCTCCAAGATTAAGAAATGCCGAAGGCAAAGAAGAATCAAATATGATTAAAAAGTGATTAAGGCTGAGTCTGAAAAACAGGACTTGAGGAAAGAAATCCTACGAGAGAAACAGAGGGATTTCACTGCACGCTCAGCATGGTGAAATGGCTTGAGCTAAAGGAAAGCCACGGAACCCGCGTCTGCCTGACACAGCTCAGACCTTACAGATGCTGTTTATGAATTTTGTGGGGTTTTTTGTTTGTTTATTGTGTGTGTTCTTCTGTTTGTTGCAGTGAATGGAGCCTGCTGAAAACTACATAGTTGGAAACTGAAACACTCTGGTCCCAGCAGCTCAGCTTCTCCCAGCCCGGGGACCGGCGGGGAGGATTTCTCTGTGATTTGTGCTCATGTTGGATGGGACACATTTGGACTTTTTGGGTCAGATCTTTTGTTTCTCGCCATGCCTGGGCTTCACTTGCTGCTCCACGGATGCGGCGCGCGGATTTGGCCCAACAGGGCAGAGCAAAGGTGGTGATGGCTTGTGCTACCCTTGTATCGTCCCCACAGGGGCTGCTGAGAGCCACGAGGGCCCCAACCATGGCTGGGCTCTCCCTGAGCCCCAGCTCCCACTGCATCGGCTCATCCTTTTTGGCCACGGCACCTCTCTCTTCCTGCTTTCCCGTAGGACAGCTTTGGAGTCAGGCTGCCAGGGCCCTGAGGGCGCTAATAGCTGTTAATGGCCGTGAGCAGCCTCACCTGGGACCCACACCCATGGGCCCAGGAGCACATTTAAGATCAGCCCTGGCTCCCTAGCCCTCCCTGGGCTGTCTTGCAGTGCTCCAGCTCGGTCTTGTTCCATCCTATCCCATCCTGTTCCTGGATACAGACCCCATTGATCCAGACCCTGACACATGGGTTGACCTCCCAGCCTGACCGTGGAGCCACCTCATCAGCATGAACGTGCCTTGGTTGGCTTTGGCCACCATCCTTGTCCTGCTCACCTTGCTGAGGTACCATGGGGCCAGCCCCTGCCCTGCCAGCTGGGTGATCACTCCTGGCCCTTGGCCAGTGCAGTCGGTGTCATCCCTGCTGACCTCAGATGTCCCTACATACCCCTAAAGGGTGCTCTGGGGCCCGGCAAGAGCTGCCGTGTTTGGAGAAGGGATGTCAAAAGGGCAGGATGCCAGAGACCCGCCAACGTATAAATAAACCAATCCTTTATAAAGCCACACGAGGCTGGCTATGTTTGTTCTTGCGCCAAGAGCTGGCTGAGGAAGACTCCCTGCTCTTCCCCACGTTTCGGAAATGCATGGGAAGGTTTCCAGGGCATTACTTGGCATCTCCAAAGGGTGGGTGCAGGTGGAGGAGTGAGGTCGTGCTGCTTCAACCGGACCTGCAGAGAAGGTTTCTCCTGCTGCTGGGGAGGTGGTGGTGAGCTTGGCTCCCCCTTGGCCATCCGTGTGGGGAGCTGCTCCCCGTGTAACGCAGGCTCCGGCTCCGGGCGCTGCGGTTTGTGCTCCATCTTCAGCTTGTGCCTTGGTTAATCCCCTTCCAGTGATGCAAGAGGTGGGGATTTGCTGCTTCCCTTTGCCTGCTCCTCTCTGTTCCCTGGGTAATTTCTCCTTCATTCAGTTTTCCTGTGCTTGGCTCCACCCTGATTCTCTCTTTTTTTTTTTTTTCCTCGGGAATACCCCACCCCGTACAACGGGGCTTTGTAACAACACCTCTCTCTTCCAGCCCTGGTAGATGCCTTTCCAGCGCCCCCGGGTGCTGCGCCCTGCCTTCCTCCCAGGGCGAATCCTGCCTGCGTGTCCGTGCAGAGGGATCAGCGCTGGGAAGAAAAGGCGCTTTCTCGCACAAGGCTCGGCGAGAAAAGGCAGGAACTCACATGTCGGTGCCCGCACGCGTTTCCAGCATGTCTGAGGACCTTCCTCCTCCGCCCCGGGTCGTTGCCGTTGAACGGTGACGCGCGAAGTCGTGTTGGCTTTGATCGGGAGGTTTGCTGCGTTTGATCTGATCCGTTTGATCTCATCTCCCGCTTCCCCGCCGTGCTCTGCTACATTTTTCCCCTGTGCTTTTTTTTTTTTTTTGCAACATGGGGAAGTGAAATTCCGTGTGCATGTTAACGTCCCGCCAAGGATGTGCCGTTACCTTCTACAGGCTCCTAGTCCTTTTTGGATAAATCATTTGCTTGCAATAATAAAGTGCCTCTTGGTGTGAAACTAGGGGAGGAAAAAAGTGAAATCTGGAACTGAGCCAGCCCCAGGGAGGGAGGAGTGCCGTTTTCTGCTATTGTTTCTTCCAAAAAAATCCCCACGAACCAGTCTAAAAAAGAAATCTCCCTGGTGTGTGCCTATAGATTCCTCATTAGCATGACACTACCAGCTGCAGGGAAGTGTTGAGGTTCGAGGGCCTGAAGCGAAGCCGGGTCTTGCTGCTCCTATTCTGCACCCGAAATGTCTCTCCTGGCCTCATGTCATGTTGTTTTTGCTCGGTGGCTGCTCGCTGGGGTGCCTCGGGGGGGACGGCACAGCATGGCTTCTCCAGGCTCCCACCCGTCGCAGCACCGAGTCCCCTGTGGGGACGTGGTTGTGTCATTTTGCCGTGCTCTGTTTTAGAAAATCCCCCAATATCGACCCAAAGAAATGTGTGCTCAGGTGCTTCTTAACGCTGGAGCAAGCTGCTGGTCTGCAGGTGATGTCCCGTTGGTAACGAGCATTAGTGAGCAGGGCGGGTTCGGGCACTGCGTACTTGGTGTTTTATTGCGACACGTCAACTGCCAGCCCTTATTTAAGGGCTTTTTTCCTCTTCTTGAATTCTCTTATAACATTGATACCCCTGGGAATGTTTTTGGTTGCCGCACAGCATCCTCAGCTCCTGGTTTTGGGGGTTTTGAGGGCAGTGAGAGACCTGTGCCAAGGAAGAAAGGGGGATGCAATGAGACCCCCAGAATGAGAGGATCCGGTAGATTTGTTAGCTCAGGCTCGCCCAGGGGGAGGTTCACCTCTGTTTTTCCATTAAACAGAACAAAACCAGTACTACAATTTTCTAGCATCTAGGAGAGATGCTGGCATCTGGATTTAGGGGAGATGCTTAGCATCAGGCACCAAGTAATGGAGGCAAAACTGTCCATGAACAAGCATTTTCTGGGACTGGCCTTAAACCTTGGTTAAAGTGACCTCAACACCTGTACCGTGGCCACAGCATCGCACCCTTGGCAGCCCACCCCACAGGGGCTTGTGCAAAGCTGTTGCTTTTTCCCCCACGGAGGAATCAATTGGCAGGGAATTTTTTCCAGTTGGAACCACCGAAGCCACTTCTGGTTGTGCGGCAGCCGCTGGCAGAGCCGTTTCTCACACAGGGCTGAGCTGACGTTGTTGGCACTGTGTGATGCACAAGGATGCATCGGGATGCGCAGGGATGCTGGTCTGCGGATGCGCAGGGATGCACGGGGATGTTTGCCCACGGCAGCCGTTCCGGGCATCGCCCAACCTCCCCCAGAAAGGAGCACGACCCAATTGCTGGTGCATTCAGGTGTATGAAGGGATTGTTTAAATTTTTTTTTTAAACAGCAAATAACATTGATTTTTATCAGGGGCAATGGATTTGGCAGCTGAGCAGGAGCTGGTAGGAAGCGGAGCTGGTTGAGCGCTGCTGCGGTGAGACAGGTAAATTAACGCAGCCTGACAAATAAATCACCAACTTCTGGCCCCAGAATTAACGCTCGTTTGAAGTGAGACTGATATCATCGCGTAGGACTTGCAGCTTTTCAGAGTCACCAGCCGGCTGGTTTTGGGCTATGGTGGTCTCCAGCTGACTGGGGCAGCGCTCTCGCCCCGGGGCTGTAGCATCATTCTACTGCCCCTCCTGCCACCATGAATTCAGGTCTTGTGAGTGATGGAGGGGGGGTCTTGCTTTTGTGGGTGCTGCTGGGGTACGCTCCCGGCTTGGGCAGCAGCCTGGCCTTCGCCTGCCTCCCCTCTGCTCCTTCTGCTGCACTGGATCCCAGCAGCATTTGCTTTGCAAACGCAGGAGACCATAGTTTCTCCCTCCACAAATACAATATGATGAGACTGCAAGAGCTTTGGTGGTTAAAAACACGGTTTCCAGCATCCCAAGTTGGGGAAGCAGCAAAAACTTGGGTGTTTCCCAGCTCTTTCCTCAATGCCATTTTCTTGCGGGGTATTTGCAATGCAGCTGCGAGGGACATGGGTTTTCCACGTGTTTTGCAAGTGGATCCCGGTGGCACCATCTTCTCCCGGGCACGGAGGGGTGCTGGGAGCGCTGGCCATCGGGGCGGGCGCTGGGAGGCTGGAGCCTGGGCCAGCCCCGGTGCTCGTCTGCACAGTGCTATTAATAACCCACCGGCGAGGCTGCCGGGCCGGAGGAAATGAAGGAAATGAAGTTAATACGTGGAAATGTTTCCTTGTTTTCCCACTTGGTGCTCGGGGCCCTGCCTGTTGCTCCCTGTCCCTCCTGCCCAGCCCAGGCTGCGGCCGGGCTCAGGGGCTGGATGGTACCTCTGGGAGAGCCCTGTTTGGGGAAAATCGTTGAAGAATAGGGATTCTGGGGATGGCAAGCAGAGAGGAAAGGACTGTTAAGGCGTGTTTGAGCTGCTTAGAAAGAGGGAGAGGGTTTTTAGGGGCTGGCTGTTCTTTGGGGATGAAGAGGAGAAAGGGAACCTTTTCTTGTGGATTTTGGGGCAGCGTTGTTCCTTGGCAGTCCCGTGTGAGAGCCCTGCGGTAGCTGGAGCCTGGAAGAGCAGCTCGGGTGCAGGGGATGGGCTCTGCGGGGCCGGGACGACGCGGGGTGACTCAGCCCAGCCACGCTTCCCACGCCACGGCTCTGCCGGCAAGTCCCTTCCTGCAGCCGCTGAGGGCTCTGCCCGCTTCGGGCACGCATGCTCCTCGGGTCCACTGCATAAAATAAACCCCCAGCCTCCCTTTCCCACCTCGCCTGCGATATGGCTGAGCAGTCCTGCCATTCTCCAGCTGGCCCCGTGGCCACTGCTAGCCGGGGAGGCTGCTGGTGGGATGCTTTCCTGGGGGCGCGGGGCAGGAGCCTGGGCTCTGACCCCCAGCGCAAGGCTTGAGCTCAGCAAAGAGCAGTTTCACCGGCACATCCCAAACCCTGCCACGGTGGACATCGCGGGCCGCTGTCAGAAATGCCCGTCTGCCGTCGCGCAAGGGCGAGAGAAGCGGCGGCGTCTCCGCGGGGCAGCTTCAGGGCGCCGAGCAGCGGCGGCGGGCGAACCTGCGAACTCTCGTTGCTGTTTGTTGTTTGCTCCTCTGCCAGCTGGTTTCTTGTTAAGACGAGATCCTCCTCAGCGTGATCCCGGGTGGAGCCGCGCCTGCTGCAGGGCACAGCCACACGCACACAGCTGAAGTCTACGCCACGCTCGGGGGGGCAGAAAAGGGGGTGCAAGAAGACCCGTACGGCGGATGCTCGAGCAAGCACCGTATATACAAACCTCTACAAACGGAGCAGCGCATCAGTGGTGCTGCAAGATAAAGAGACCTTCCCCACAAAGGACCGGGCAGTGGAGTGGAGACGTCAAGAAATACATCTATGCAAACTTTCTGCTGAGTTACGGAGAATCAGCCGGGGATTGCAGCGCGGAAGACTTTGCGAAAACCATCTGAGCTCCCGCGGAAGCGGAGCCACCCCAGTGATGTGCCCCGTGCTCAGCTCTCGCCTTGGGGATTTCATCCTTTCCTCCAGGTTTCCCATCCTTAATTTGTTTCCCACTGCGGATTGCCACCCCCAGGCTCTCGGGGTGTGGGCGATGCCGGCAGGGCTCCTGCGTTGGTTGGTCCGGGAACACACTCCTGGGCTCTCTTTCCCCTCCCTAAAACATTATACTTGCAGAGGAGGAATAAGCAAAACCCAGGGCAAGAATAGGAGTCACCCGTGAATAAACCCAGCACGTGTCCCGGGTTGGTGAAAGGGGGGACAAGGAGCACAAATGAACCCTCGTTATAGCGCGAATCAGGAGTTAATGAGCGTGGTTTGGTGATGTGCTCAAGAGCAGAACATTTCTCTGCCCCATCCTCCCGCCATTGAAACTTTAAATGGGAAAAACCCCCAAAGTCTCTGCTCTCCTGCTCTAGGCGGACTGCCTTATCTCAGTGCTAACTCCAGGCTGAGGACATTCACTCCCCCGCCCGGGGTCGCGGGGGGGGGCAGAGGGGTCACCTCCTGCTGCTGCACCGCACTCTGGTGTGGCCAAAGCTGCTTTATTTAAACGGTAGAATAAATGCCGCTGGTGGGCACCAGGCTGTACCTTCCAGCCCACCGCCCTTTACCCAGCATCGTGCTGGTGGTGGTGAAGTGGAAGCTGTCCCCATCCATGGGGCCATCAGGGCCATCCTGCCTGGCCTACGGGCCACTTGAATTAATTGTAGGCTATAAAATTGGGTGTTGGACTAAGCCACCCAGTGCCTGTCTCCTTTGAGACCGCAAGCCAGGATCCCGTGAGTTTAATCCTCCCCCTGCCTCCTCCCAGGTGTTTGCCCGACCCCACGCCAGGTCCAACCTGGAAGCCAGAGGGAGCACCAGAAAAATCAGACAAAATGGGGAAACTGCCTGGTTTTAGGAGGTTCTGTGTTTGGATTTGACTCCCAAGTTGGGTGGGGGGCTGGGTCTTTCTCCCCCCCGACAAACAGGCGGGTATTTCCAGCTGCAGCACAGGGGATTAAGGAAAAGAGTCGGCACAGCGGGGCAGCCCTGCGTGCTGTGGCGGGGGCTCGGGGGGGTTGGTAGTCGGGCAGTGCCTGGGATTCCCCGTCCTGGGCAAGGACATGGCACAAGGTGCCGTCCAGGCAAAGCACAGCCCAGCCGCAGCCGGCGAGTGGTCTGATTCAATGGCCAGCCTTGGTGGAAGGGTGATGGGGCCACGCATCCTCTCTCAGCTCGGACTATTTGAACTCAATGTAATAGAAAATGAAAGGAGACAACGAACCAGACGCTGACGGATCTTTATAAAGATAAAAGGAACAAATTAGGAGTATGAAAGGACTTAATCCTTCTGGCAGGGGGAAAGGAGCTTGTAACACCTGGCCAAGGTGTCTGAATTAAAAAATGAGGATCTAGGATTCTATGCTCTCACGTTTTCATTGATTTCAGCACACACATCATGTATGAGGAGGTAGGAGACCACGAGCAGGGCGGCTGTGGAGAGCAGAAAGGACTTTAGGGTATGGGACGGGGTAACACTGCGGTGGCTGGGCATCCCTCCAGCGGGTATCTAATAGAAGAGACTGATGATATGACCCATTTCGTTTCAAACAGGGGCTTTTGCAACCCGCTCCCCACCCAACCCAGTCCATAAGCCCCAGCTGTAAACCTGGTCCCCTTCAGATGCTTGAGGTCTCCTTCTCAAGGCAGCTCCAGCGGTTCCCGAGCTGCTTTTGCATTGCCGTGGGGCTGAGCTCCCTATAGGCATCCCAGCAGGAAGCACTTGGGTCTTAATTATAGGAGCACAATTTCTGACGCTTGCATCGCTACAGAAACTTTGTTTGGGTTTCCAAGAAGCTGTTAATTCCTTATCGCTTTTGTTTTTTTTTTTTTGTTTTTTTTTTTTCTCACTCGAGGGCTATGGAAGGAGCGGTGTTTAGGCGGCCCCGGGGCAGTTATGTCCTTGATGGTATTTGAAGGGAGGCATCTGCTGGGGCAGAGGTGAGGAGGGAGGGAAGGGACGGCAGTCGGGGAGGCCACCACATCGCCTGTGGCCCCAGCTGAGCCACCTTAAGCTGCCAATTTTTCCTAGACCCAGAAAAATACATCAATAAGCCAGCTCAGCATTTTCTTGTCCTGCCTACACCTTCATCGGTCCTTGTGGTCCCTTAAGTTTGTTAATCTGTTGATGGGCCTAAGGTAATAGTCAAAGGAAAGTCCATTTGCTCCTGTCATTTATTTCTCACCTGGGCTCCATCACCTCCTGTTTGAGACAAGAATTGTCCATCGTCAACTTCAACATCATCAACATCGTCAACATTGGCAACTTCAGTCATTGAGTTCTCTGCAGAGCACTGGAAGCAAGTACCTGGGAATTTCCCCGGTGTAAGCAGGATTTAAGGTATCTCTGCTGATTTTAGCATCCTCAGTGTTTTCTGCAGTTTTTAGGTTTCTACTCAAATGAACCCAGTTCTGGTTCTGCTCCTTCCGCCTCCCAGCAAAGCCCGGGAGCAGGAGCCAAGGGTTGCCCGGAGCTCAGCAGCTGCGGCGCACGCGAAAAAAGAAGTAGCACGGTGAGGGTGCACAGGGTGCTCCTCGAGGGAACGTGTGCTCGTAGGGTCTGATCCCGCAAACCTCGCTCAGGGGTGCGAATGGGTGCCATTCCCCTTGGTTAAAGGGGCAGTGAAGGTCTTCTCCTGGCCCTGAGCTGGCAGAGCTCTTGCTGCTGGGCCTGCCTGGGGGAAGGGGAGCGAAGGGTGGCAGCTCTGACGTGGGGATGAGCAGCGGTGACGTTCCTCTGCTGGGTAAGAAGTTTTTTTGGAGGCTCTTTATCAAGAGGAGCCTAGAGCTGCTGGGGTGATGGTCCTGCGGGGTGGGGAGATGGTGTGTTCTCGGCCTCCTCCCCGCCCTGGCAAGGGAGGGAGATGCTGAAGCTGAGGATGTCTCTGGAGGGATGGGTGGTGAAACAGCTGCTGTGTCCATATAGCTGTAGGTGGCTTCTCTCTTGTGGGCATGCAGCCAGCCTCCTGGGACCGTTGCTGCTCAGGGCTCTGTGATGACACCACTGGCAATCAAACACCAAAATCCAGTTTCAAAAGTCAGTGGGTCAGAAAGGGCCAGAGCTATCTACTGTCCCGCAGACAGGGCAGAACCACGCTGTCGTAGCAACCACCGGTGGTCAGCTGGTGAGGGGTAGCCATGGTCTGGATTTCATCCTAGGCCGTAGAAAAAAATAATATAAAAATCCTGGAATCTTTATGGAAAGTAGAAGCGTCCCCATGTTCTCTGTGGGTCATTTAACAGCTCATGGTTTGCTGGTTTTCTTGCAGCATGGTCACCTCTGTGGAAGCAGCCAAGGAGGTGTGGAGCTCCGGCTGGACGGCGGGTACGTGCACGAGGTGGTTCTGACCAGTCACAGATTCAGCGTGCAGGGATTTTTGGCCCACGGTCAGCTTTAGCTGAAGAAAATGGAAACGATATTGTTGGGAGGGAGGGGAAAGAGGGGAAACTGCATTGTGCAATGCACCTTGGGCTGGCTGCGGGGCTGTCGGCAGGGGCTGATTTAGCAGAGGGAAGAAGCAGCCCGGTGCGGTGGGCTGTTTGTTAAGATTTAAGGGCTGATACATCGTAAAAGGTGGGTTTTGGGGGAAGAAGGTCTGAGGGCTGCGAGGTGTTACCCTCATCCCTGGGAAATGCACATACAGGCACGTCAGAGTTGCTGCCCCTGGATTTTGTGGTTATTACAATATTTTTTATTATTTATTTTTAATATGCATCTGAAGGTTTTCTTTAAGCCCAGCTTATGAAGCTGTATGAATTCCTCAGACTTGTACCTTTCTTTTCTGGAAAAGTGAGCTTTTAGCTGCTTCCCACAAGCAGGAGAACAGGAGATGTCACAGCTTGATGCTCCGAAGGCAAATAGAAAATGTGATCCGGAGAAGAGCGCTCATTTCCACAGCCGGTCGCCTGGGTCTGAGCACCCGGGACAGGCAGCGCTGGGTGCGCCGGGGCTGCCCATGGGGGCTCCCCTTTGTGCCGGGTGTTGTGGGATGGGGAGGGGGCTGGATGTGTGGCACCAGCAGGGCTGAGCTTTTCCCTGGGAGAAGCACCAGCCGCCAGCAAGATGAAAACAGCCTCCAGCGCTGCCGTGCCACAATGCAAACTCAGCAAACATCAAGGCTGCGGCAAACATCAGGGGTGATCCACCTCCTCCTTCTCGGAGCAGAAAGGCAACGGTGCTGCCGGTGACGCAGCCACACGCCGCCGGCTGCGATGGCTCTGGGTTACACTGCGCGCATAAATGTGAGCTTAAATCCCCCTGATGGGAACCGCAGCAACCATTTGTTGCCCTTGGTTTAGGGCAACCAAGATGATTGTGGGACTGGAGCACCTCCCTTATGAGGAAAGGCTGAAAGAGCTGGGACTCTTTAGCCTGGAGAAGAGAAGGTTGAGGGGGGACCTGATTAATGTTTACAAGTACCTAAAGGGTGGGTTTAAGGAGGATGGAGCCAGGCTCTTTTCAATGGTTCCCAGCGACAGGACGAGGGGCAATGGGCACAGGTTGGAACATAGGAAGTTCCGTTCAAATACACGGAAAAACTTCTTTACAGTGAGGGTGACAGAGCACTGGAACAGGCTGCCCAGGGAGGGTGTGGAGTCCCCTTCTCTGGAGATTTTCAAGACCCGCCTGGATGCAGCCCTGAAGGATGTGGTTTAGGCAATCCTGCTCTAGCAGGGGAGTTGGACTAGATGATCTCTAGAGGTCCCTTCCAACTCTGAAGATTCCGTGAAGGACCATGAGCTACCCGGCCCTGGCCCGTTTCGGGCTGCGGCAGGGACAGTGGTGATGCTGAAGAAAGGGGGATGGAGGTAACGTAGCGACGGATGGCCCGTGGGGACGGCTTTACACAAGGATGTTGCTCCCTGTTGCAGCATTGATGGGACTTTGCAGATCAGGACTGAAGGGTACCAGGGCGACCGCTGCAAGCTAGTGCCTGTTGCACCCACCGCAGCATCATCCCAGGCCACTGAGAGCCACCTCGTCCTGCCCTTTAGCTTAATGAACACTCAAAATCTCACTCTTCCTATAGAAAAGGCGCTATTCTCCCCTTCTCCCAGACTACAAGGGCAGCCGCAGTTTTGCCTACTGATCTTTTTTCCTGGCAGATCCATCCTGCTCTTGGGTATATTGATAAATCTCTGCACTAAAAAATAAAATAAAGCAGTGTACTGCACGAGCTCTGTGGCACGGAGGCATCTCGGCTCTACCCCAAGCCAGGTAGGGATGGATATGAATGTTCGGAGAAGCACTGGAGCAACTGGGGTGGATTTTTGGCGCTCGGGTTAACTCTCCATGAAAGGGTCAATGGCCTAAAAAGTAAAGGGGCTTTTTGCTGCCTGTGCCCAAAGCCAAAGAAAGCATCTGCAATTTGATGCATCACTGAAACAATCAGAAAACCAGGTGGAAAACTCTGAGCTTGTGCCGCTCCATGGAGTGATTGATATGATGATCCCAATTACACTTAATTGTGGTTATCCTATTAATAACACCCTCTTTCTGTTGCACACACCTGCCTCTCCATGGGAAACACTACTAATATAACTTAAAACACCAATTACATGCAATAGAAAAGCAGCAATTAAATCCAGTAAGCCTTCCCTAAATACTGATTTCATTTTCCTCCAATATTTCTAATGTTATAAAGGCTGTTTCTTAAAACTAAAGCAATTCTTTTATTTGTGTGATCTCCTATTCATCCGTGTGGGAATGCCTCCGGACTGGGTGGTGGTGGGAAGCACCGTTGGGTTTGCAGGGGCTCTGCAGAGAGCTGGGGGATGCGGGTCTGGGTGGGAGAACCCTGATTCCTTGTTACAGCATTCAGGCACCGCTGCTCAGAAGGTAATTTTCTCCAGGAGTGGTTTTCTGGGGTGGACATAGGAAGCTGAGCTTCTACTTGTGTCTTGCCGGGGTTGGGGAAGGGGCTGGTAAAGCTCAGTGCTGTTTCACCGGGTGTCTGTGGGTTGCCAAACGAGTCATTTGAAGCACCTGGACAAACCCAAATGATCTGTTTTTTCCCCCCGGTGGGCTTGTGGCTGCGTAAAACATCTTCTCTCCATGCAGAAGGAGGAGGAGGGTGGGGAAAGAAGTGGTCTTCCTTCCAGAGAGAGACAGAAGAAGCTGGAAAGAAGTTAATGTTGAGCCTAGCCCATGATGGGCAACTCCATTCAGGAATAAGGAGCCTGGATAAAACTGAGGTAGTTTTTTAAATCTCACCATAGGGGGTGTTCAACAGAAGCTGTGGTGAAACCTGGCGTTTGGGCGTCTGGCTTGTGCTTGAGGCAACGTGTCCTTCTGCCATTGCCACCTGCGCAGCCGGGACTTGGCCCACATGGGGCTGGGGGCCCTCGAGCCCCCACAGAAGAGGCCGGAGGTGGCTGGCCACCTTTTGTACGGTGATGCCACCGCTGCCCTCATGCCCAGGCCTGCTGCACCCAGCAGGTCCTCAATGCCAAGTTCCTGCAGCGTGGTGTCCCCATGGCGGGTCCTGGGGGGCTGCTGTGGGGCGGGACGGGGCTGTCACCCCGGTGGCCCCACCGTGCCGGTGGCAGGCGCAGAGGCGGCCACGCTTCCTCCGATTGTTCTTATCACGGGTGGTGGTGGTGGGGGGAGAAACACACACACACACACACACACAACCCCCGTGGGCCGCGGTGAGCGGAGGCAGCATCTCCCCAAAAAGCATCTTTCCCCGCCGGGCATCGCAACCCCCGGCGCCTGGGGCGGGCGCGGAGCCTCCCCCGCGCTTCCTCCGCGCCCGCGGAGCGCAGGGCGGGCGGCGCCGGGCGGGCTGCCGGCGGCGGGGGGGTGAGAGCGGACGGCTCCGCGCCGCACCGGCTGCGGAAAGTTTCCCTCCGGGCTCGCGCTCGCATCCAACCCTGGGACCTTCCTAAAAAATAATAAGTTTTTTTTTATTTTTTTTTTTTTTTAATTTTTCTTTTTATTCTTTTCACTGTTTTCGGGCGCGGCGAGCAGCGGCCGGCGCCGGGCGGGCCCCGACGGGACGGGGCTGCGGGGGATGCGCGGCGGCGGAGCGGCGCGGCCCGACACGGGCCCCGGCGGGCGCCCCCCCCGCCCCGCTGCCCGCGGGCGGCCGCCGGCCCCCGGGGCGGCCCTCGCCCGGCCCGGCCCGGCCCTCGCCGCCGCTCCCTGAGCGCTGGGCCGGGGCCGGGGGGTCCCGGGCCGGTCCCGGGGCCGGCGGGGAGCGCTCCCCGGGCAGAGCCGGTCCCGGGGGCGGCCCGGCGGACGGGGCCGTGCATGGCACGGGCACCCCCTTTCCCGGCTGGTTTTTCTTTGTAATTTTATTTTACTCGGAGGAGCTCGCACCATTAGTCGCTTTTTAATTTTTAAAGCATTTTTTAATTTTTTTTTTTTTTTTTTTAAACATTTCAACTTCAAGCCTCCAGCGGAGAGTTGCGGTTGTTTCCCGGGACCGTGTCAGCGTGCGGCGCCGAGGCCATGCGGTGAGGTAAGAGCGGCACCGGGACCCCCCGGCGGCTGCACTGCGGGCGGCACCGGGACCCCCCGGCAGCCGCAGCGCGGGCGGGAGCGAGCGGCCCCCGTCCCGGTGCGGGTCGCATCACTTTTCTTTGTATTCTGACCTGATAAATACCTGTCACCCCCCTGCGCAGGTGCCTGCGGCACAGACCCTTTCCTACCCCCCAAAATGAGCACAAAGCCTCAAAGTCCACGTTAGTCTTGAAAAAAACTCTGTATAGCGTAAAATGAACGTTTTCTGCTTGTTTTGTTTTTTGTTTTCGTTTGAGGAAGCGCCAACTTGAAGTTGTGCTGGGCACTGACTACCGTGGGCCCAATCCTGGTGGCAGCCTGGCGTTTATTTTCCACTCGATGTGTCAGATTTCAGTAGTTTAAGCCTGGTTTACGCTCGCCTGAGCTGCCCCAGAACTGGGTCATTACTCACCCAGGCTGATTCAAAGTATGTTGGAGTCCGGGAGAGTGTTTCTGTTGGCTGTAGTGAATGTTTTTTGGCTGGGAGGGTTCAGTCCTTACTGGTTTTAGGAGTCTTAGGGAAGCCGATGGGGCAACCTGAGTGAGAAAGTCTTAGTCATGTGTTTACGGAGCCTGGCTGGAGGGTTCCTCTTAGGTGCCGCATTCAGATCTCCACCTTCTTGGTTTTGTTTTACAGCTTAACCTTTATTAGATGAGATATTTCAAAATGCAGGGATTAATAGCTGATATAACCTCCCCGCTCCTCCCTCAAGTATTAATATAAAAGGCGGCACAACGCCTTCCCCCAGGTGACGCCAGCTCGTGGCAGAGCCAGCCCCGGCTCCATTTTTAAATGGTGCAGAAGTCGCCGTGCTCGGGGCTTCGCGGTTGCGTTGGTTTATGGGTTATTAAAACCTCGGTCTGTGATGCAGCGAGCTGGATCAAAACGTACTGTAACTGTTTAAATCAAATATTTATGGAATGCTGCTCACTCCCTCCACGCTATCTTCACTGATTGGCTTTGGGGAAAATAAAAGTGCCAAATTTAGGTCTATGAGGGTAAGTTAACTTGTCCCATGCGTTGCTGGAGACCCTGCGTGGAGGTGTCTGGACCATCCTGCTTGTGTGCCGGGCGCTGGGGGGACGGCTCACACTGGCGGCATTCGGTCCCTGGTTGAACAAGTGACCAGACAGGGAGTGGGAGCTCCGGATTTCTGCTGTGCCATCCCATTTCCTTGCTGTGGTGTGAATGCTGTTCACACCCTCCTGCACAGCTGGAATTAATTAATTTGATATTTTTTATGCGTTCCAGTAAGGAGAACCGACAGGGTGGTTGTGTCGGGGCAGGAGAGGGGCTCGCTGTGCTGCCCGGGGTCTGCGTTACCCAGGGAGGTCATGCCATGAGAGCCACATGGAGCAAAACCTCTTGTCCTCCTGTGTCACTGGTGACCCTGGGGACATGGGACAGGATGGGTGGCCTCAGGATGGGCTCCGTCGGTCAGAGAGATTGCAGTTAACTCGCTGCCATGCCCTCCTCTTGCAAAAGAAGACCCGTCCCAGAGCCCAGGAGCTTGGCCGGCTGCTGGTGGGGCTCTCAAACTGGAGCTCCAGGTGGTGGCCATCAAGCAGGGTGGGACATGAGGCCTTTGGCACAAGGGGCCGGCAGTCCGAGGGGCGAAGCTGCCCGTGGGAGGAGGGAGAAGCAGGTGCGCACGTACGTGTGCAAGCAAGGGAAGGGAAAACGCATTGTCTCCTCCGGGGGAGCCTCCTCATGACCTAAACCAGAAACACCGGGGAAAGGTCTGCCTGGAGGAGTCTGGAAACTGCAGTTCCTGATCCTGGGTACTGAAAACGATGGGTGCAATAGGTTGATTTTCGGGCCCTTTGCTCTATTTTTGGTTCGTCCCATACCTGTTGCAAGTGTTACTTTCTTCCATCCTGGTTCCCCAAGCACCAGAGTCTCCTGTCTTCTCCCACTGCTGCTAGGGCTCCTTTTCCTGAGCACTAATTGCTCTCAACTGTCCTGTTTAGTGGTTTTTTGTTCTTTTCAGCTTGCAGGCGCCTATGAAACTTCCAGGTGAAGCATGAGAATGGGTTTGCTTGCAGACTTACCTTGCTAAGACCTCTCAGAAATAGTCTCGGGAATCCCGAGGATCTGAGGCCGGGAGCTGAAAACCACCCAGCTCATTACGGCAACCCGGTTACGCTCGGAGCAATTATTTCTGCCTGTATTTACCTGGCTGTTTGTGTCTTGTGATCTCAAAGACTTCCCCGGTTTTTGCAGTAATATTAGCTCATTTAATAAAATTACTCTACCTCACTTAACAAAAAAAAAAAAAAAAACAACAAACAAACCCAACCCAACAAACAGCAGAAAACCCCTGCCATAAATAAAATGGGTAAAAAAGAGGAGAAGTAGGAGCAAAAAAAATGCCAGAGGAGCGGTGCTGCTGCTCCGTCGCCCGCCTGGCCGGTGCTGCTCCCACCCTGGCCGCCTCTGGGGGCCAGGCTCCTGCCAGCACCGCGAGCCAGGGATCCCAACACGTGTCTTGCCCGGTGGCCGCTTGCCAGCCGTGTTTCAGGGCATGAGCATCGCCAGCTTTGATTTTTGTGGGGCTTTTTTAAATTTTTTTTTTATTTAAGGTTTGTTGTATTTGGCCTTCTTACGTCAAACATGCAATAGCCGTCTGTGGAAAAGAGGTTATTTCTGTGCGCGGTGCTGACATTAGGACGCAGCATTAATTTTCCGTTAAATGACAGATTTATTGGAGTTTTCTTCATCTACGCAATATGACCTGAAAACCTGAGTTATAATTTGCCAGAAGGGGGCATTTTGCAAACATCATGAAGGATTTCGGTAGCACCGGAGATGAGCGGGGTGAGCCTGGATTGATGATTAAGCAGGCAGCGATGCCCGTTTGGAAGCCACGGCCTCTTGGGGAAGGGCTCCCCGGTGCCTAAATGGTGCAACAAAATTATTGTGCACCTACACACTAGCGAAGGGATTTTGGGGCGCTGTGTGCGGAGGGCTGAGTGCAGGGAGGCCGGTTACCTGTCTCGCTGCAGCCTGCAGGGCACCGAGTGGTCGTTAAAATAAATCATAGAGTGGCGTTGGATTTTTTTTTTGATGAAGCCACTTAAAAATGCATTTTCCATCTATCTCCCAGTAAATGGCGCTTTTGCTGTAAGTTGAGCTCCGAGAGCTTCACGCTGCTCTGCCCCCAGCATCAGAAGGACACGGAGCTGTTGGAGTGGGGCCGGAGGAGGCCCCGGAGCTGCTGGGAGGGCTGGAGCCCCTCTGCTGTGGGGACAGGCTGAGAGAGCTGGGGGGGTTCAGCCTGGAGAAGAGAAGGCTCCGGGGAGACCTTCCAGCCCCTGCCAGTCCCTAAAGGGGCTCCAGGAAAGCTGGGGAGGGACTCTGGAGCAGGGAGGGGAGCCATGGGACGAG
Organism: Rissa tridactyla; assembly: GCF_028500815.1. Classification (NCBI taxonomy): domain Eukaryota; kingdom Metazoa; phylum Chordata; class Aves; order Charadriiformes; family Laridae; genus Rissa; species Rissa tridactyla. The sequence continues at coordinate 47,539,721 of NC_071474.1, read as the reverse complement.
GGGGAAGGGTTTTCCACTGAAAGAGGGGAGATTTAGACTACATATAAGGATGAAAGTTTTTACACTGAGGGTGGTGAGCCCCTGGCCCAGGTTGCCCAGAGAAGCTGTGGCTGCCCCATCCCTGGAGGGGTTCAAGGCCAGGTTGGACGGGCTTGGAGCAGCCTGGGCTGGTCGGAGGTGTCCCTGCCCAGGGCAGGGGGTAGCACTGGGTGGCCTTTAAGGTCCCTTCCCACCCAAACCATTCTGTGATTCGATGTTCTTGCACATGGCTTTTCCACTCTGCCTCTCTGGAAAGAGGACATCACCCCATCTGGAGCCCACAGCTCTGCATCTCCCTTCGTTTGAACACATTGCCGAGCTGCCCATTGCTCCAGCACCTGGAGCCCCTCCTCCCCCTCCTCCTTCACTGCCCTGGCTGTCTGCAGAGCTGTGCCTCTCACAGATTCTCACTCCTCTCTCATGGCTGCTGTTCCCCAACAGTTTTTCCCCCCCTTCTTAACTATGTTATCCCAGAGGCGCTACCACCATCGCTGATGGGCTCGGCCTTGGCCAGCTGCGGGTCCGTCTTGGAGCCGGGTGACATTGGCTGTATTGGACGTGGGGGAAACTTCTAGCAGCTTCTCACAGAAGCCACCCCTGTAGCCCTCCCCAGCTACCAAAACCTTGCCACGCAAACCCAATACAATACTTTTAGGCAGGTAAATCACTCAGGGCCAAAAAACCTCATAGAAATTGTTTCTGCCCCTCTTTGAAAAAGGTGATAGAAAAATGAACGACACCAGCGCTTGATGACAAGTGTCACAAGTAGAGCTAGAGAGATGGTACGAATGAGACGTTAGAAAGATGTTGAGTGCGTGAAGGTGGTCCCCCACCCTGAACATTGCATCTCGTGCAGCTGAGAAGGGTCGGAGGTCTCTGGACCAGGCTGGGGATGGCAGCAGAGCCCAAGTGTGTGATGTTTGCCACATCAAGCCCATAGCTCCTGCGTCGGGCTCTCAGGTGGAAAGACAAAAAGCTGTTGCGCTTGGAGGAGGGTGCTGGTGGTATCTGCATTGAGCACACTGGTTTAGTCCTTTCCTGTTTCACTAGTAATTCTCCCCATCCCTCCTCAAATCCTCAGGCCCAGCAGAGCTGTGGAATACCCAGTTCCTCTGTTGCTGTAGGAGTTTTTCACTTGCTTGTGTTTGGGATCGCAATCCGTTTTGATTCCTCGTTCTCGGTAGAAGCTCCAACAGGTCAACACTGGAGCGTTTTGAATGCAGTTGCTCCCTCTCAGTGTCTGATGCAGTGCCAGTGGTTGCCCTTGTCTTGCTGGGACCTGTGCCATCTCTGGACCAGTCGCCTTCCCGCAAGAGATGCCCTGGGCCAGCCCCGTTCCCGAGCATCCCACACCGCCGGAGGAGCGACGTTGAGACTCACCCCAGCCGAGCTGAGATTGAAGCCTTCCAGCCTTCCCTCTCCAGCACGATGCTTTCACAAGGACTGCAGGGTAGTGAAATATCCGTGAGAGAAAGCTGTGGCCAGATGTTGCAAAAGGCTGGGTGCGATAACGAATTATCCACAGCCGTTCCCAGGCTGGCCAGCTTCTGTGTCAAGCCACTGGTGCGGTTTTGCCCGCTTCCCGGCCTGGACTTGGTTGCGGTGCTTTGCTTCTTGCAAAAACAGTGTCCCCGGGAGCCTCGAGGAGTTGCCCCCGTGCACTGCAAAGCGGCTTTTCTCATGGCAGCGCTTTCCCATGGTATTTTCTCCCGGGAGCTGGCGCGCGCCACTGCACAGGAAATTCTGGTTGCACCATTATTGCAGAGCCTATTGTTTGGGGCAAGAGCAGGATTCGGTCTTGCTCACATCCTAAAATGTCTCGCCGGGTTAAAAGGATGTTGCAGAGTATCCAGGGCTGCCGGCCCAAGGCTGGTTTTGCGCAGAGTTCACGCTTAGCCCAGATCCCTGCGTTTCTGCTCAAACTCGCCGCTTGGGTTTTTCACGGGGATCTTCAGGGTTAAGGAAGACTTGGAAGTGGAACTGGAGTCAGGGCACGGTCCCTCACCACAGTTAGCAGCTTCTTGCTGCTTAGTCCGTTCCAGCTTGTGGGCGATGCGTGGCAGACGCGTCGAGTGATGCCAAATCAGCGTCCGTGGGTGTGGGTGGGATACAGAAACCCAGCAAAACCTGCCTTTGAGATGCCAAAAAATGTGGCCTGGATCGCACAGGCGTAAATCGGCAGGTACAGCACGTGGCAGGCTCTCTTTTCATCTGCCGCAGTCTTGTGGCGTGGCCGAGGGTGCCTGTTAACCCGTCTGAGCCTCAGTTTCTTATCTGAGCGCCGGAGCGAACGCTGCGCTGCCCGTGTTTGCTTTCACGTTGTTTTTTTTCCCTTAACTAATCTTTGTGGCTTAGATGGTTGGCAGCGATAGCCCGTATTTCCCAGGCTGCACTCTCCAAAGTTGCAAAACAGCGTTCCTCACCCGTGCGAACCGCAGGTCCTCTCGCGTAGGGCTACCTGTAATGGTTTGGCTACAGCTTGCCTGGCGGCAAGAAGCAAGAGGGTTTGAAAGCTTCACCGGCCGAATTGCGCTCCCCCTCGCTGCGAGGAAGGCTGCTCCCCCCCCGAGTTGCCTGCCCAGGCTCTCGTCTCCCCTTCGCTGGGTTTTTCATTTGCTTTTGGCTGCCATCCTAAAAGAGGGAAAACACCAAATCGGGGCAGGTGTGAAGAGTGAAGGGGGGTGCGTGGCATTCCTCCGCTGTCATATGCCGGGGCAGAATTAAGTGTGGAAGTTCCCAGGGCTTTTGCAAACTCTGCATCCCAGGAGCTGAGCTTTTGCTGCCCCGGTAAAGCCCCGGGGAGCCTGCGCAGGCAGCCAGCCCCTCCGCGCACGGGCTGCAGAGCTGCCAGCAACCTGCCCTGTGCCGGGAGGGAATTGGCCGCTGGAGGCTTGTCTCGGTGGGGTGAGGTGGGGAGCCCGCTTGGATCTCGCACCGGCGGTGAGGGTGTCATCACCCGCCTGGCGAGGCAGCAGGAGATGCAGGCCGGCTCCTTCGCTGCTGCGGCAGACTGCTGATGCCTTCGCTTCAATAGACACCGGCTTCAGTTGGAGGGCTCTGCTGGATTGTGTGCTGGCATGAGAAAGTGAACTGAAAAGCTGCTTTGACACTGCGGTGAGGAGCGGAGCAAAGCACGTGCCTGGCAGAGGGATGGGGAGCCTGGCGGTAGCGGTCCTGTGTCCCTCGTCTGAACAAGCCATGCTGGGAACGGCTGTAGCTCATTTGTTCCTGCAGCTCCTCTTACGCCAGGCTGGCGCAGGGTCGCAGCTGATGCCGTCCTGCTGCAACTGGGTTGACATTGTCTGCCAGAGGCCTCCCGTACACTCAGAGACTTGTTTGAGAAAACCATTAATCAGTTTAAAACTGCCTCATTTCACTCGCGGGTCTGAAAAATGCCTATTGTGTGTAAAAACAATGCCACCGATGTGAGCGTCTGCCCTCAGCGCTGGAATTGTTCAGCTGAAGTGGTATGAAGTCACACGTCTAGCCACAGCACGGTGGGGTCGCAGAGCCTCCAGACTCTCCGCTTCGGCCAAGCGGTAGGTGTTGGGCTTCACCGCGGCACCATGGCAGTGCCTGGCCTCCCCTGCCCACGCTGGTGCAGAGGATGCCGTCGGCTGGGTGGCTGGAGGGTGGCACCAGGGTCCTGCCGGAGCTCGGGCAGCGGGGCAGAGAGCGAGGAGGAGGAGGAGGGCATCCACCGGGTTTCTGAGCAGTACAAGGAGTTGGGTTTGCACTGGAAGGGCGCTTCCCAGCCAGCAAAAGCACCAGCCCGAGAGCATGTTACCCTCTTCTCATCCCTCCCTTCTGCCGTAGGGTGTTTGACAGCGTTCCTGGGTGCAGAGCACATCCTGAACTTCTGCTCCGCTCTCTGATTTCCATGCCATAGACCGGAGCTGAAAAAGACACTGGCAGCAGCGAGAGCAGGCGAGCAACGCACACCGTGTCCCTCGGTGACCCTCTGCGGTTGTGCTTGGAGCATCTGCTTATAGATAATGGGGAAAGCCAGGAGAGGAAGCAGGGCTCAAGGAGCAGAAGCAGGGCTCAAGGAGCAGAAGCAGGGCTCAAGGAGCAGAAGCAGGGCTCAAGGAGCAGAAGCAGGGCTCAAGGAGCAGAAGCAGGGCTGAAGCTAGTGCGTCTAAACATTTTCACACCGGGGGGTGGGCGATGCCGACAGGCTGAGCATGGCCAGGAGCCCACCGCAGCCCAGGGGATGCCGTCTGCAGCCATGGGGGATGATGCCTGCCAGCGTTTTTCAGTGAGATTTTACACAACGGTGGCCGGTGAGTTTACTTTATATGGTGTAAGTCCTGCCAAAACAATTTCTTCCTGTTATTGCTCCTCCAGTCTTAGTGGAGCGATAAGAGCCTTTTGCAGGGAGCTGGTTTCTCCCAGGGGTTCTCCTGCTCTGAGCCAGGAGCTTTGAACAGCAGTTCCCAGGGAGACTTTTCCCCAGTCCTGTAGCTAAATTTCGAAGTCATGATTAGTTAAGTGATAAAAGGAACATCTGAGTATAGTCTGCGTAGGGTCTCTCTACAACCAAATGGATTGGTATTTCCCATGGATTGTCTCTTTAGTTGCCTGAGGAGGTAGTTATGGATGGCAAAGGCCTTGGCCTTGAAGACAAGGCTTGTGTTAAAATATATTGAAGTGGAAGCTGGGACAAGGAGGGACTTGGACCTGGGCTGGAGCTGGGAGAGCACCACAAGTCTCGTCACTTCCCAGGCTCAGAGCTGGTGGCTTCAGCTGACGTTTCATATTGCCACACGGTTTTATTTCCTGATGCTGAACAAGATCCAGTGGTCCCCCGCTCTCAGGGCTACTGCAGTGATGGTGGTGGGTTTTAGTTCCAACTGGAGGGCTGCATGGATACCTCATGCTCCCAGGAGAGTCAGGTACCTTCCTTTTCCCACCTAATTTTGGCAGAATTAGGAAAATGGCATAGAATTTCAATAGCTGGAAAGCTCTACAGGCTGGGGGAGCGATTTGCATGGAAAGCTTTCTCAGCTTCGTAGCAAGGAAACACCCTTGCTCCAGAAATGCCATTGTATGTGGGTTTCCACTCCTGCAAAGGAAGATTTTTAAATATTCTAATGGGAATGAAGATGGATCCTAACACCCCTTGTGCTTGGTTTTTTATTCCTTTTGAGTGAACGAACTGAACCGAAAGTGGAGCCACGAGAAGGTGTGCTGGGTTCCAGCGCAGCCCGTGGCAGGCGATGTGGGATCAGCCGCAATTGCTTCCCATAAAGAAGTCGTTTCAGGTTTCCCGATTGCAAACACAGTGCTGGAGCTGGGAGGAATCTCTCCACTGCTAGAACAATTCAAGTGAAGTGAATAGGCTCCACTCCCGTTCCTAAGGGTGGGCTGCTAAGAGGAAGGAAAAACAGGAAAAAAGTCAGTCAGTCGCTAGGGTGAGGTGCTGCCCTTCTGGAGAAGGGCGGCGGGGCAGCCCTGTGGCACTGCAGGTCACTGCTTGGCCTGTGGAGAGCAAGGCTTGGGGCGGATGTGTGCCTGGAACGGCATCTCTGGTGCGGTTACCCCGCGATGTGGGGAGCGAAAATGCGGTGCTGCAAACTGCCCCGCGGCTGGGGCTTGTGTCAGAAGCGTTTGGCCGCAGAGCAGCTTTGCTGCGTAATTACGGTGCGTGCTGATGACGTTATCAGTCTCCTGCTCCTTCCATCGCCTTGTTAGCTTCTGCCGTGAGTGATGCTTCGTGCCCGGGTCGCGCTGAGCGCTTCCCACTGCCGGCAGCAAAGGCACAGCTCGCTGGGGAGGTGGAGGGAGAAGGGGCCCACAAAAGCCTGGAGTAAATGAGCAAACATCTGAGCCTGTGGGTTGATTTGCAAGCGGGAAGGGAGCTGAATTTCTCAGCGGGACCTTCTGCCCAGGTCTGATGCTGTGAACTGCGTAAAGTAAGCGGGTGCTTGCAAAGGGGGATGCTGAGGAAGGGATCTGCTGGTGCAATAGCCAAATCTTTGCTTCTGACTCTTCACGGTTGATGTTTTCTCCCTCTGGGTGCTACAGTAGCGCCCATAATAACCCCCAAGGGCAGGTATTGCCTTTCTGGCCTCTGTCTGGTCTGTAACTGCTCCCTGCCACTTCTTGCCATAATAAGTTAAAGCCAAGCATTTTAATAAACTCTTATGAAGATAATGAGTTGCATTAGGTAGAAATATTTGTATAAAAGGGAAGTAAATAAATGCATTTCAGGCCATAAGCCAACCCATGTTTGACACAGCTAGAAGCAGTTTTCTCCAAGGCACAGGTTATTCCATAATTGCTCATTAATGAAGTTCTTACCTCCTTCCTCTGAAGCGTTTGCCCTTGTCCAGAGCATGGGAGGAAACAGTGGGTTATATGGAAGCCTCGTGTGATCCAGGCTGGCGTGTTTGTATTCCTTAACGCTCCTCTGATTGTAATCAGTGGGTTTTGCACCCATAAAGAATTAGGGCAATGCCACGTAAACTGTCTATAATAAACGTAGGGAGTCTGTTCATATGGTTTCAGGCTTGAACTTTCTGAGTGATAATTACTCTCTAATCTTTCCAGGCACCTTGCTTTGATTCCTGGAAAGTTTCACCTTTATTTACAGCTAGAGTTGAAAAAACAAAGACATTGTTTTGGGGGAAGAGCTTTCCTGCAGGATGCTGCAGGACAACTCCATGGATCGGGGCAGAGCTATGGCCAGGGGACACAGACCCGATGGCTAGATACTCCCTGCGGCACTGGTCAGAAAAGCAAAAGCATTGCCTGTCATGCTTCAAACACGCTCATGAAAGGAGGCACAACTTCTGCTGGCAGCAGCAGGAGTCACTGATTTAGGTCTGAAGTTCTCTTTGGAGACCAGGCCTGTCTGTTGGTGTTGGAGAAACCCCTCTGTGCTGCGTTGCCCTGGTTCTTTATGTACCCTCTGCTGCATGAGGGTAAATACGCTGCAAGAATGACTACTGAGATTCCTAATTCGAGTTTAGTTTTGGCACCTAAATGCATGTTTGAGTGTGTAAGTGGGAAATCCGATTTTTATGCTAAAGGTGCAGCTCTCCTCCCTGGCAGTCGGGGCAGGGGCTGTGCTTGGGGGCGTCTGCGAGATGGACGGGCTGTGAGCATTTCCTGAGTGTGCAGGAGGGTTTCTGGAGAAGTACCAATCTGGGACAAGATCTGCTGCAAAGAGTCCAGCGAAGTATGCTTTGGAGCCCTGTGTTTCTTTCTGCTGGTGGTAAGAAGGTGGGGTTCAGCCTGATGCTGCTTCAGTTGTGATTTCCAGCTATGAGGGCGTGGGGAGACACGTTTTGAGCTGGATGGACGACTGCCAGATTTGGCCTGGAGGCTATGGAGCCGCAGGGCTGGAGCAGTGGGTCAAAACTTCATATTCAGCATATAACCCAGCTCCCAAAGGAGACGCTTAATATCTCTTCCTTTGCCCCTTCTCTGCTATCACATCCAACCACCATCGAGGCCGGGGAAGCAGGGAGTCACAGTCCCTTTTCTCGGAGATGGGAGGAGGCGATGCGGCTCAGGAGGAAAGTTCAATGCAGTCTTCTTTCGGGGTTGAAAACAAAGTGAACATGGGCGTATGCCTTTGAGGTGAGGACCAAAAAGATTTGGTTTAATTGGGTACACGGGCGCTTCCCTTGCCGCCTCATTCCTGACGTCCCTGGACCTGTTTTCGTCACCCTTCCCAGTTGCCACGTCTTTCGGGGAGATTATTTTTGGCACGCTGACTGCATCGGGTTTCTCGATTTTCTTGCTGCGAGTAGTTGTGAAAGAGCGGCTGTTCTGCTGATGCCAGCGATGGCTTCCCTGCCATCCGCTGGGGCCCTTGCTCTTGTCTGCACGCTGCTATGGGGAGGGGGGAGGATGTATTTGAAGACAGACAGGGAAAAGCCCAAGAGTAGTTAAAGGCAATGGACGATTCCTCGGGCTTCTGTGGGAATTGAGTTTTGCTCAGGTTTTCTGCTGGACAACCCCATATTTTTAAGTGTTTTTTCTTAAGCACTCCTTTTGTCTCCTCTGAAGGAAGAAGGGGTCACTTTTTCCACGCTGCTGACGTGAACGGTGAATCACAGCTGCTGTGGGAAGGTGCTGTTACTGGGACCTGTCAAAATATTTGCCGTCTTCATCCCAATGTCCTCAGGCGTTTTGCAGCCCATGTGCCAAACGGCTGGCTGTGACCGCAGCTCAGAGTGCTCTTTTGATGCTTCTCAAGTGGGACGGACAGGAAGGATTGTCTCCTTAAAGATTTTTATTTCAAGGGAGTGGTATAGCCGATGTATGGGAGAGCCCGTTCATTTTACTACAGGAAGGAAACGTGTCAACACGTAGATCCAGCGTATGGCCTGTGAGCCAAGGTGATTTTGCCTCGGTACTGAGTGCTAGCTCCAGCCAAACGAAAGACACGACGCTGGAATAACATCCAGAAAACTCAGCAGCTTTTGCAAACCCTGGCAGCGGCGGTGCGCTGGAGCTGGGGCCGGCCCTGCGCTGCCTGTGCGGGCAGGTCGAGCGCAGTGTGGGAGTTCCTGCAGCTCTTGCACCAGCTGAGCAGGGTTCGAACCTGTTCATGGAGAAAACACGAGCTAGTGTGCCTCGACTCGCTGTGGGCTGGTCCTGTGCCTCCAACAGGGTGCATGTCCTTGCAGAAACGTATATGCTTTTCTTTCCCAAGGTACGCGACGTTTTTTGCAGCCTGGTGCCCGCCTTGCCTGCTGCTGTGAAGGTCCAGGGCTTTCCAGAACTGTGGCAAGGGTATCACTGCTGTTCCACGTTAGCTAAATGCCGTAACGTATAAAGAATTTGTGCGACATGAGCTGGCAAATCAGTGTGTTGGTTTTTTGCAGGATAGCAAAGTTTGTATATCCATGCCGTGCAATTTCCTGCAAAAACTAGATGTTGCCTGCATGTGTTCCCGAACCGTTTGTGCTTTTAAAGCATGAGTGAAGGTGTAGGTGCGCTGGGCTCACCCTTGGAGATAGGGAGATGCACCTTCAGAGGGGATGCAATGGGCGCTTTCAGGGTGACTGGTCCTGTCCTTTCCTGCTTATGGTTTTTCTTTTGTCCCTTGCCACCTGTAGCAATAAATGCACTTGCTGTTGAAAAGGAGTTATGGGAGAAACTTAGCAGAATATAGAAAAGGGTGAAATAAAAAGATGCATAAGACTTGGAACAAAATCCCCAGCTCCTTGTAAAAAAGATTCAGGCTTTGTTCCGTAAATGGTGATGAAGAGAACCTTTCGCTGCTCCTGCTCAGCTGGGTTTTTTAACCCTAAAAAAGGGATAAGTGTATCCTTGAGGAGGGCAGAGGAGACACGGCTGTGTGTGCACAGCCCCGTCCCGTCGGCTGGGGTGCATGGTCGGGGCTCAGCCGAGAGGTGAAAAAGCTCATCGGTAATGATGCTAATTGAATCCGATGTTGCTTCCCTGTGTTCAGAGCCGGCTGCTGCCGCTGTCGCCCAGCGGAGTGTGGCTGGCTCGAGCGGGGCTCCGGTGCGTGAGGAATGCGAGCTGACAGCCCCTTTTGCAGGGAAAAGCCCCGTCGGTGAGACTGTGCAGCGTTCCAGACAGGGATGCGCTCGCGGTGCCTGCTTAAAAGCTGCTTGTTTGGTTTGGTATCTGTATCGGGTCGGCAGGGCAGGCTTGCATCGACAAACTAAGGTTTTGAAGTCTTGGGTTAGAAGACGGGCATGTGAGGACCAGCTCTCCCCGAGCTGGACTGCACGAATGCAGGATAACACCTACAGCCATGGCTCCCAAAACTGGGCTGCAAGTACCACCCACCCACTGATTATTCCTGCAAAGCGACCCCCGTGTGCGCCAGCCGGGGCTGACCGCGTGCTCACGGCCCACGTGTAATGGCTCTGGGTGCAAATAAGGATTATTTCTCATTGTTGCCATTGAGGGGGGAAGGCAGGAGAAAGGTGTCTGCATGTCTAGGAGTCACCTTGTGACTTTTGAGGGTTCTGGATGTGGGGTGGACATGGATTTGATGATATGCCTGCCTTGTGAGGGAAAACCAAGGCGCAGATGGGTGTCAGGCCCCTAAAAGCTCTGTGCCTTTCTGGGGTGTAAAGCCCTAGCCAGAGAGGCACCCAGCAGTCATGGAGCTTTTCTAGAAGCACAAGATTAGGTTTTTCATGTGCCTAAAAGCAATTTTGTGCGAGGCCACTTGCCTTTCCAAGTTGGATATCCTGGAACATAGCAGTGGCCGAATGCACGGCAGGTGTCGCCGGCCTGTTTGGAACATCAAACCTCCAAATACCCAGAAATTGGGTTGATTTTACTCAAAAGCAGTGCAGAAGACTCCTAAAGCAATCGTTCGCTGTTGAAGGCAAGGGCACTGGTGGTACACCTGGCGCCCTGGGCTCCAATCTGAGCATCGCCACCAATTTCAGAGCGCGGTAAGGCTGTACCCCACCTTTGAGTGAAAAGGCTTTGCTTGATGAATTAAGTTTTCTGTAATGTGGGAACCTGGGAGCAAACCAGCAGCCAACTGTTCAGTCCTACGCTGTTGTGTTTGTGTTTAAAGGAGGTGTTGGTCGTTGTGGTTTGCTGTGCTATAAAGCCAGGCTGTGCGGCAGGTTTGTTCCTAGCAGCCTGTTGATGAGAGCTGGGAGCAGCCCTCCATCCTGCATCATTGCCTTTCCCCTTCCCTTGCCCTCCTTTGACGCGACGACATGTTTGGCCTGTTTGATGGAGAAACCTGAAACAAGTGATGATTCCTGTTCAAACTGCTGTAAGGAAAAAGGGCACGGGGGAAAGTGTAGGGGAAATCCCATGTATCTGCCTGAAAAGAATAGGTCTCTTGATATCTGTCTGGAGATAGAAATATTTCGGGCTTGGAGAGAGGCAATTAAATACGTGTGAGATGCCCTTTGACGTCGCCAGGGCGATGTAAGGGAGTTGCTGAGTAATATGCCGAAATAATTGTTGGAAGTGTTTGAACAGAACCGGTTGCTGCGTGTGCTCCCAGTCTTTGCATGTGAATTTGGGGCCGTGGTTGGCCCTCAGCTCTTTGTTTCTGATCCTGAGCTGAACGCACTGAACGTACGTTAACACAGAAGCACAGATTGCAAGGTCTGTAACTATGGCAATATATATACAAATGTGACCCTTCGCACCTAATTTAATTGGCATCGATGAGCTGCCTTGTAAGATGGCACTTATTTTTTCTAGTAGTAATTCCATGTCAAAGAGGAAATATAAATAAACTCCCCAAACAAAAGAAGCAAGGAAAAAATAATTCTTTCAAACATTTGAGCAGGAACAATAGGGTAGGATATGCACTCTCTGGGGAGAGCTAATGGCTGAAACCGATAGGAGCACAGTGCCTGCCTTACTCTGCTTTGTAACGAGCACAGACCTTTGCTCAACCGAAGATTATTTATAGCAAATGTTATGGCAGAAGCATGTGTGACCTGTAGGCTCCCTGCTAGGGGAAGAGCTTTCCTGTACTGTCTCTGGGATACAATAGACAATTATTTAGACGCTATCTTTGTCTCAAGATATAAACAATTAAATGCTGGGTACTGATTTCTCTTCTTGCGTTCAGACTACCAGCAGCCGTGCTTTTTTACTTAAGGATTTTTGGAGAAGGAAAGGATTTTTAAGGGATTCATGGCGGAGAAATGTCATAGCTGTAAAGTTCCTGAGGCATCTCTACTAAATTGGCTAATTGGGAATGCAAAGGAATGTCACAGGCATCGTGAAGTCGTTGCCTCCCAGCATCCTCGCGAAGGACGGCAGCCAGCGGCTTGATGTAGTTCGACTGACATTAATGGGGCGTGTTTGGGTGTAGACCCCTGAATCTGCCTCTACTGTTGTGTTTTAGCTCATCGCTGTGGTATTAGAGTACCTACATCTGCATAGTAATTAAAAGTTCTTATGTATAATTAACTACTTTCAACTAACTACGGAACAGCTTAAATAATCTACATGTAACGGCAGATATCTCTATATTATAAGGCAACACTCAGTGCCAAATACCTGAGAAGACTGGGGAAACAGCTATTGTGCGTCAAAACGTAGCCGAGTTTGGCAGATGAGTGCTTTTTCAGGCTCCCTCCAGTTGTTGTTGGTCCCTGTGCATCAGGTGTCCGTAGTGAAAGTTTACTTTCGGATGTGTTCGGTATTCACCTTAGTTTTATTTTCTGTATGGGAAAAGAATTTAGAATTGCAAAAAAGGGGCTTATGAAAATGTGAAGGAGCGTGCAAGGGATAATGCTCCCACCAACGCAGTGCAGGCTAAATGGGCAAAGGGGGTATTCTCCTCTGCAATTCATGGGTCGGCTGAGGGACTCTGGGGGAACGTTTAGCAACAGGTACAACGCCAAAGCCATCTGGGCTCGGTGCAGAGCCTTGCTCTGAAACTCAGCTTCAGTAGGAACTAATCTGTTACATCTTCATCTTTTGATTCCAGTTAACATGGGCTTTTATACCTCTGTGTTTTCTTCTTGAGTTTCTCCGGATTAGCTTTGCGGGAGGAGTTAGGCGATGGCCCTCTCCCCTTTGCTGTGCAGGCACTGACATAGAAAGCTGTTGCTGGCTTGGCGGAAGGCTTTAGGGCTCAGCGTGATGCAGAGCCAAGTGTTGGTGCCCTGAAAAGCTGCCTGGCACCTCTCTGCACTGTCACACCGTTTTATCAGGCCCACCAAGCCTCAAGTGTGGAGCCGCTCGTGTTTGCGGTGAGATGGTCCCACCAGGACAAGTCTGGTTCATCTGATGTGCAGTTGAGCAACTCTGTCACTCCCTTGGCCGCAGAGGCAGAAAGAGTGTCCTGCTCTAATTTCATTGTGTTTAGCCATCGCACAAACTCTAAAGCTTCCCGAAATGGGAAGGAAGTAATGTTTAAATTATACATGAGTGAACTGATTTACTCAGACCAAAGTTTTGAGTTCCGACCTTATGAATACAGGGACGGAGCTATCTGTCTGTGCATCCATCCGTCTGCCCAGTGAATATTGAATTAACAGAAACATAAACACAGATCCAGTACTGTAAAAGCTTTGGCTTAAACTAGTGCAAACCGTGCGGGGCAGATGCATGCTGCCACAGGGAAAGCGGCGGCTTTGCCCAGGGTTCACTTGTCCAGTAGGTTGCCCTCACTGATGGAGCGAGACCGTTGCTGCGGATTCCCTTCTGCCTCTGAAAACTCAGTGTTTCAGTAAGGTCTGTCTGCTCCCAACTGGAAAGGGATTCAGACTGCTCTCCTGCCTGCCTCCTGCTCCTAATGAGGGGGTTTAACTTCCTGTGTAACGTATTTTGCAGAGCGTGTAAAATGCTGGTTAAATTCTATGGTCGCTTCCTATGGGCACTTGCTCAGCGCTCCTCGGGGAGCCCAGCGCCGGAAAGCCGTAACTGCGCTTGCTAATGGCCTGGAGATCCCTTTTGCAGATGTTTCACCCGAGTCTCCTCCATGCTCCTTCCACCTCTATTAAAAAAAAATTAATATGCAAGCTGCAGTACTGCCATGCCTGGCCAAAGCGCAGCAGCAAACCGTCCTTCTTGTCCCATAAACGAGAGATGCTGAATTTTTGTAAGGGCTGCAGGAATTCATGGAGCGGGTGGCTGCGAGCTGGGGATCTGCGGGGCGGGCAGGGGCTGGAGCGTGGCTGGCTCCTGCCCGCATCATCTGGGAGCGCGCTGCGAAAGCCTGAATGCGGTTTTGTGGTTGGTCCTTCGGAGCGGCACCGAGAGAGGTTGAAATGTCTGCAGAGACATAAACAGAAAGGGGGTGAAGTCACAATTCTCTCCCTATTTATTTGACCTAAATACATTGAAGTAACTGCACCCTCATGAAAGAGATAATTTCCTGACGCTGGAGAGCTTAACATCTGTTTCCTCCCATTTTTTTTCGGTGGTAGAACATGGTAGCGGAAGAACTGGCGGGGTTTTCTTTCCTCTTTTTCTTTTGTATAGCAAGAGGCGCTGCATGCTTGGGCTAAATACGCTCTCTGAGAGCAGACAGGTTTCTCTCAAGGGTTATATGATCATTTGTTCTCTATTTTCTCTCCTTCCTGTCTCCCCCCGCCCCTCCTGGAGAGGAGCGGATACACCGAAGCCCAGGCAGGACTTCCTTAGCTCAGCCATGCCTTCTGGCAGGCTGCGCCTCGTGCCCTCTCCCCGTCACCCCCCTTCATCGACAAACAATGGCCAAAGGCTCCTTCTTGTTTGTTGTTTTGTATCCCGTGGAGGAAGAGCCGAGTGGAAGATCATGTCCCCAGGGGCCCTCGGTACATTCCAGCTCCGGCTGCTGCCTTGCAAGGCTGCCGGTGCCTTTGCTGTGCTGTCCCCAGGCCTTTTGCACAAACCGTCAGCGCCGGGTGACAACGGGGGCAGCCAATGGGTTTTGAAACAAATTTAGTGCTGGTGAGAGAGGCGGATGGAGAGCCTCGGAGGGGTGTCTCAAGTCATTGCTCTGCAGCAAGAGCAGACCTTTGAATATCCGGTGCAATGCAGGTAGTTGCGGTGCCAAGAGGAGCTGGGCTTTTGTACCAACTATTTGTGATGTGGCTTGAAGCCCATTGTGTGCTGCTAGTATCTCCTTTGCTGTCGGGGTGTAGTGAGCCACAGATCCTCTGTACCTCAGCTCCCAAGCCCTAGAGGTTGACCTTGGGTCTCTCCAGGTGCTTTCTGCCAGAGGCTTTGTGGTGGAGAGCACATTTCTCACATGTGATCCTGTCTGCCCTGGCCCAAGGGCTACCGCACCACCAATTTCCCCTTTGATCTCTTCAAAGGCTTGCTGCTCCTCAGGGCCCCAGCTGAAATAGTTCTCTTTTCGGGTCACCTGATAGAGGGAATTCGCAAGTTGACTGTAACCTGGAATATGCCTTCTCCAGAACCCCACAACGTCTAGGGATGCCTGGGTTTCCTTTTGTTGACTGGGGGGGACATGGGTGTTATCTTATTGAGCGTATCTTATGCGATGCACACCCTGCCACCAAGAGATCTATTGCCTTGGAGCATGTTCCCTTGGGGCATTCCCAATTAGTTGTTTAACCTTACAAACAATAATCAAAACCAGGCTCATAACACACACCGGTATGAACAGTCTGATTACACAAGGGTATGCAAGGAGCTGAAAGGCCATTACAACAAAGCTACAAAGACCTGTCCTGGAGGAGAGGAAGGGGTAGGTGCCTTTCTTTCGTCTCTCCACAAAGTAGGTTTCAGGAGAAAAGGGGGTAATTGCGGATTTTCTCCATGAGAGAGTTCTCGGAGTACTGGGATGGCAGCAACATAGAACCCAAATACTAGCATTAGGCTCAAAGGCAGTGCTTTTATCATCGCTCTCCCAGGCAAAGCAAAACAAAGTGATAGACAACACAGCAAACAGTGAAAATTGAGAACAGGCATTAACAATTCTTGGAGTTTATTGTACAGCAAAAAAGGGATCAAGTACTGGAAGGTGTGGGGAAATACATATGGCAGCTCCCAAAGTAAATATGCCAGTGTCATGATCCGCAGCAGCCGACCCAATAACTAAACAGGTATCACAGCTAGAAGTTCAATCTTGCACACACTGATCGCATCTGTTATTGTCTTGAACCCCTTGAGCCCCGCGGTGGGTGCCAAGATGATGTGGGTTAACCCTGGCTAAGCACCACCTGGCCGCTTGCTCGCTGCCCCCCAAACCCCTGGGGATGAGGGAAGAGGAAAGGAAGAATAAAAGCAAGCAAACTTGTGGGTTGGGATAACAATTGTTTAATAAACAAAAGGAGAAGAAGAGTGTAAGAAAACAAAACAAGCAGTGCAAAGGCAATCCCCCACCACCTCCCACGAGCACACTGGTGCCTGTCCAATTCCCAAGCAAAAGATGGCTAACCTCTCTAAAATCCCCTCTTTTCCCTTTTTATTGCTGAGCATGACATTATATGGCATGGATTATCTCTCTGGTTAGGTCAGGTCAGGTCATCTGCCTGGTTGTGTCCCCTCCCAACCTGTTTTGCAGTCCCCGATCTATTCACTGAGGGGGCAGAGTGAGAAACAGAGAAGGCTTTGACACTGTGCAAGCACTGTTCAGCAACGGCTAAAACATTAGTGTGTTATCAGCGCTGTTTTGGTTACAAATCGAAAACACAGCACCATACAAGCTGCTATGTAGAAAATGAACTCTATCCCAGACAGACCCAGTACACCGGGAAGGAGGCAGTTCTGCCCACCCAAAGGCTTGTGTGTTCCTGTGGCTCTTTGGGTGAAAACCAGAGTCAAGGTATTTTCTGTCTGGTTGTTTCCCCTTCTAGCTCTGCTCAAACCCATAAAAGCTCCCCTTGGTGTGAGGGCAGCGAGCAAACCTCCAGCTGGTAAGAGGAGCGACTGGTGGCAGCGGGGAGCTGTGCTGGGCTGGGACATGGTGTCTCCCTGACCTCGCTGCCTGCCTTGGGGGAGGCTCGAGCACTCCCTTGGCAGTCTGCTCTGCTAAACCAGGTTGCCTCCTGCTCAGGGGCCTGGTGCCGAGGCAGTGCAACGCGAGCTCAGATTTACAGTTGCGTTTCGGGTCTGAGTGTGGGTGAAATTAATCCTCTGCAAAGATGTTTCCCAAAACATCTGCTGTGTTGCATTATATTTTCCTCTCAGGGGTTGTGGTTCAGTTGCATTTTAATGCTCTCATGGCTGAGAGAGGCATAGCATCATAGAATGGTTAGAGTTGGAAGGGACCTTAAAGACCACCCAGTGCCACCCCCTGCCTTGGGCAGGGACACCTCCCACCAGCCCAGGTTGCTCCAAGCCCCGTCCAACCTGGCCTTGAACCCCTCCAGGGATGGGGCAGCCACAGCTCCTCTGGGCAACCTGTTCAGTCCTTCCAAAAGGTTGGAACCTGAAAGGTTTCAGAAGGTTTAGAAGGGGTTAAGAGGCCTGAAACCATACTGTAGGTCTCCTTTCCTGACGGAGGTACCAACTGTCCAGCGTTTTTGGTGGGTTTTTTTCTAGTTAGGGGGCAGCTTTACAGCACTATATATTTTAAAAAAACACAAAACGTCTGGTAGTTGCCCCAAACCTGCAGTGATCTGAAGTAGATTTCAGGAATTGTGTACTGCCAGCCTTACAAACAGCCTGAACTGTGTGGTGTTAAATGAGCAGTTTCTTTCCATCATTGGGATCTCTTGACAAAACTCAGCTCGGCCTGGATCAGACCTTCCCTAACTGACGTTTCCTTGCTAGCTGGTCTCACTACTCTGTTGCCTTTGGTAGGCACATGGACACCCTTATTTTGCTGCGGTTGTGGATAACTCCTGAAAATTTACTAAGGGCCAGCACAGAAGAACAAGATTGCCCAAGGAAAGTGTCAGTCCCTCAATGGGGGCTTGTGACAGCCCTGATTTCTTGGGCCTGATTTGGTGTCTTTTATGAGAACTGTTAACTTCAGTGGGTGTTACCCGGGCCCGTGGTGTTATTTCTGCTGTTGTATCCGTCTGCTAAATCACACTGGAAAAGGAGCAAAATTGCTATCACTCCCACCTGTACCATGCAAGAAAAGCCGTGTTGCCAAGGAAATGTTATGCAATCATGAATGAGATACAGAGTACCTAGTTCTTTCTTAAAGATTTGGATAATGCAAAAAAAATGGAAAGAATTTGGTGGGGGAATCATGGCCATAGATAGAGATATTTGTGTGCTGTTTGCCTGGGATTGCGTGCAATCCTAACTTATTTGTCCACATCAGTGACCTGGAAAAGGAAGGTGAATTCTCAAAATGAAGGGCTACTGCTTGTGTGACGAGAAGAATGGGCTCTTGTGCAGAGGGCAGGGTAGAGACGTGCATAGAATCATAGAATGATTTGGTTGGAAGATACCTTCAAGATCATCAAGTCCAACCATTAACATAGCTCTGCCAAGTTACCACTAAACCACGTCCCTCAGCACCATGTCTACACGTCTTTTAAGTATCTCCATAGATGGGGACTTCACCACTTCCCTGGGTAGCCTGTTCCAGTGCTTGACAAGCCTTTAGTGAAGAAGTTTTTCCTAATATCCAATCTAAATCTCCCCCGGTGCAACATGAGGTCGTTTCCTCTTGTCCTATTGCTTGTTACGTGGGAGAAGAGACCGACCCTCAACTCTCTAGAGCCTCCTTTCAGGTAGTTGTAGAGAGCAAGAAGGTCTCCCCTCAGCCTCCTTTTCTCCAAGCTGAACACCCCCAGCTGCTTCTCACCAGACTTGTGCTCCAGACCCCTCACCAGCTCCGGTGCCCTTCTCTGGACACGCTCCAACCAAACCCAACCCAATCCAATCTACCAGCCCAGGAGCGTAGCTCCTGTAAGTTGGAGCAGTTTTCAGTGTTTGATAGCTGTGGTTTCATGAAAGCATTTCCTCGCCAGGGCGAGATGTTGTGTGTTTTGTAGACCAAACACACCAGCCACAGCCACCTGGGCTCAAGGTAATTCAGAGGGTGGTGGAAGAGGTGTAAGGTAATAGCATTACCTCATATTTTCTGTGGTTAAAGTCCCACACACAGAGATGGTAGTTGCAGCTGAGCTGCTAGGTGGTAACTTGCTACGACTTGACATCTGCAACTGCACCTGCAGCCCAAGGAAGGGAAAAATAAGAAGAGTGGTTGACTAACTGTTGTAGTTTTATGGCTAATAGATGTTCTCAAAAATATGTGCAGAGCATTTCTTTAAAAGCTCCTTCTCCTGCATCCCAGAAAAGTGAGTATTAGTGTATTAGTTACTCGCACGGCCGTTCTTCTCCATGCTCAAATTTTATTATGTCATTATGGGCCCCGTAACCTGTGTGGTTTTGTTGGCAAGGCCACCTTTTCTCTGTTTGGCTTATTTAAAACATAGGTTTCCCGCAAACATGCTGCTGTTGTGTGTTTGCACAGTGTCGGACGCTAATTTCAGCAGCTGTATGAGCTGATGGAGCGTAGCAGATTTTGGCATGCGGTTGGGGAAGATGGAGCGAAGCTGGCTGAAATCTGTTCAAATGCAGAGGATTTGCCTCGGTGCTGGGAGGCTTTGTTCTGGGTGAGGCAATGCCAGTCCTCGGGCTGGATCTGGTTCAGGTGACAGTGCTGGGACCGCGGGCGCTAACGAAGCTGTGCTGCTGTGAGTTGGCTCCTGCCAAGGTTAGGCAGTGATTTCAGTGTGTGCAGTCCTGCAGGCTTAATTGGTGCAAATTAGACAACAACAAGGTGCTTTTCTCACACTGAATATTTGCCAGCAGCTGGTCAAAAGGCCTTTTGAGCACCATGCCTGTGTCCTACTATTCCGATTATCCCCCGGGGAGAGCTTTGTCAAAGCAACGATGATGGTTTCAAACACCAGGAGAGGTTCAGGTGAAGCTGGTGGAAGGGAAGGCGGAGAGGAGCCACCAAGCACTGGTTCCCCGTTTGCTTAGAGCGCTCAGGTCTGGCTTCGTGGTGGCGGCTCAAATTTACATCTGGTTTAAAGCTGCTTTTAAAAAAAATTTAAGAAAAATTATATATTTAATTTTAAAGCCACCCTTGCACCCCACGCTTCTGGGTTGTGTTGCTTCTCTGGGGAGGGCCATGCAGGATCTGTCTCCTGTTACAGGCTCTCTTTTGCTTGACACATGAGAAACAGCCCCTCTCTGTGCTAGCATCCCTCCAAAGACTTCGCAGACAAGCCTGTTCCTTTTGAGTTCCTTTCTTCATGCAGGATCCACCCAGCCAAAAACAATAAAACATAAAACTGGAAGGAGAAAACAACAGCAACAAAAAAAGGGACGTTTTGTGATTTTTGTCTTTTGCTGCCAGTTGGCTGCACAACTTGAAACTACTGAAATGCTCTTTTTTTGTTTCCCTCCTTCAAATCCATTGAAATGTGTTACCCTTTAAATTGCAGCAGGGATGTCTGTGAATAACTCGCAGACCCAGAGCGACAGCCCGGGGTGTGCGGAGCTGGTCTCCTCCTCGAGCACCAGATGGAGGAACAGTCCCGCTAAACCCTTGCTTTTTTTATGGGGAACAAAAGCTTTCTGTGGTCTCCATACAGACCCAGGGCAACGCAGCTCCTGTGTGAATTTGTGCTACAAAGTGGTGGGTTTAAGTGGTGGCAGGCGGCGCTGAGGCCCCAAACCTGGCCTTTGCCTGGGGATGGAGGTTCTCTTTTAAAATCTCCAACGTGGCGAGTACAAAAGGCAGATGGCCAAAGGAGAGCGAGGCGGCACGTGTGGAAGATAACTGCTGTACGGTTAGGCTGTGTAACCGTGTGGGGTGTATTTGTCGAGGTGTTGGCACCGCTGTGAGGGAAGGCAGGGCTGCCCCGTGCCGGGCATGGCTGGTTCCACAGCGGCCACACCAGTCAGCGGCGCCGGCAGCGCCTCTTCTGGAAAAATGTATAAGGAAGGGCAAAAACGCCAGACAGAAGTGAGGGCGGATAAAAAAAAGTGAGAAACAGAGCTGTGGACTCTGAGGTCAGTGAAGATGGCGGGGAGGAGGTGATGGAGCAGGGGGATGTTCCCTGACAGGAGTCATGGCCTGTGGAGGTCCCACGCAGGAGCAGGTTCTCCTGACAGAAATCGTGGCCCGTGGAGTCCCCGTACATGGGAAAAGCACAAGGAGGAGGGATCGGCAGAGAGGAACCGCCATGTCCTGACTGAACCTCTCCCAATTCCCCATCCTAATTCCCTCCCCAATACCTCGGGGGGGAAGTAGAGCCATCGGGAGGGAAGTTGAGCCATGGGAAAAAGGTCGTTGGTGGTGTAAGGTGTTGTGTTAGTTTTATCTTTGTTTCTCATTGTCCAAATCAATTTCAATCGGCAATAAATCAAAATTAATTTTCCCCGAGTTGAGTCTGTTTTGTCTGTGACAGTAATGGGTCTCCATAGCTTTATATCAACCCATGAGCTTTTTCATCTTACTTTTTTCCCCTGTCCTGTCTGGGGAGGGATAGCACGGTGGGGTGTGCAGCTGGCCATAGTCAATCCACCACAGTAGCAAACATTTATTTTTGCTACCCTAAGTACCGTTGTTGCCAAAAATGCTTGGCAAAACCCCTGTGTTGTGGCTGTAGCAAAAGCCAGATGACTGTTGTTCATAAAAAAGCGGGATAGTAGCTGTTTCTGTTAAGGTTTTCGACCTCCCTTGGCTGCGCTCTGGTTCTTTGGTGCCGCTGCCGTCTGTGGAGGTCTCATCCGGGTTATCGCTTGTTGAGGACAGACGTGATGGCAAGGTAGAAGCAGAGGCTTATTTGACTGAATGCAAGGGTGAGCCTTTCCTCATCTGTGAGGTGTCCAGGGCAGTGGCTGCTGCATTAATAACCTTAGTTTTAACAGAAATAGTGAGTGTAATAATGGTTTTTTTCCATATAGATATGGGGACTGTTCATAGAGCAGTAAGAGTGAAATGGATGAGAGTGGGAGTGAGCTTCGTGCCGTTGTGTAGAGCGCTGCAGTGTGATGGCCTGTTCACCCTCTGCTCGGGGAAAATGGAGAGTTTTTCCATTGTCAAACCTGTCTGGAGCTGTACACCTTCTTGTTCCTACTCTTGCTTCCTTCTTCCTCCTGAGAGTAGGATTGGGAATTGAGGGAATTTAACTCCGTTTAGTGCCTATCATGTAGTTCTGCATGTCGCAAAGGTAGACAGCAAACCCAGGTCCGCCTTATGGAGCTGTAGCAGTGAGACAGGGCAGAGGTACACCAGTGGCAGGGAAGCTTTAAGATATGTACGAGCAGGAGTTCAAAAGTGCTCCCACAAAGGGCTTGGAGTGGTTCCCATTGCTGTCGCATATGGGGTACTTGTAGTTTTAATACTGTTCACTTAGGGTGGAACTCACTTGAGGGGACCACATGTGTTTTGTATAGCGTTGAGTGGTGGCCAAGCAGCTTTCATTTACCAGTCCAGTTCCAGCGAGGGATTCCCACGCTGGTGGCTTAGCTATAGTAAGAAAAACCTGGCTTGGATATTCCATGGGGTTTCTGATACTGTTGTATTTCAGAATTGCATTGGTTCCAGGAAAAGGCTTGTCCTGACTTTTCTTTGAACGCCTGCCTGAAGAGACTGAACTCGTCGGGAGTGCATTGCCGGTTGCTGGCAGATGGGGCTGGTGAAGGTGACAGTGACATGCGCAGGGATGCTTTACTGTAATTTCCTCTTTTCCTCTCTGTCATGTATTCTGATGTATTTAGAGTCCTAGCAATTTGCAAAATGAAGATGTGATTTATGGTATTCCGCGTATACTTTGTAGTGACTTTATTAATGCAGGAAGTTTCTTTGTGGTCACTAAATCTTCAGTTATTTAAATCAGATTTAAGTTGCTTTAAAATTCATAAGATTTGGGAGCAAAATTTCAGCCTTACTGAAATCAATGGCAAAACCACCACTGCCACTGGGGATAAGATTTGACCTGTGATGCTTTAACAAATGTGTCTTCTAAAAAACCTTTCTGCTCCTAATTGCATTCCTTTGTTCTTTTTCCCCTTAGTCTTGTGAAGAGAGCAACCTGAAGACAATGCATCTGTGACCCCTGATACCAGCTTGCGAGTCGAGGCGATGGAAGTTATAGAGGACCGCCGGCATACTGGTCCCGTGATAGCTCCAAATGGATATGCAAACAGGATTTTCCAAGCAAACATGGAGGAAGGGAGTACTGACGCGTTGGACGTCTGTGGTGCTGAGCACTGCACCTCCAGCGATGCAATCCCGAGTGAACGGGAGGAAGCACCCAGGTATAAGAAGATGACCAAGGGCAACCGGATCTGGAATTTCGTTAGACGAAGGAAAGGACTCTCTACGAATAAAGGAAGACCCCAGTCCATGATCCTACTGGGAGTTACCTCTGAGGTCTCAGAATTAAAAAAACCATCCTTCATGGACAGGGTAAGGCCCTCAAAAAAGGGAAGAACCTCCAGGGTGCCTAAGAATGTGGATTTGAGAGCATCCAGAGTCCAGGTTGCTTGTGACCCTGATGAGGACCATCATGCCAGCGGGCAAAGAGCTGTCTACAGGGTTAAAAAACTGGGTGACAGTCGGAGGCCCTCCCGCCACTCGTATGCGGGGTACATTGATGATTTAGATTCTTCTTTTGAGGACATAGAGCTGAATATCAGCATTCCTGAAATTGATGCCAATGAAAGTAAATGTCTCAGGGATATTAGCGTCAGATTGCACAGTGAAGATAATGATAGTAACTGCCATAGAATACCAGCTAGAAAGAGCGAGTCTTTGAATTTTGAAAACTTTAAGAGTCCTGCAATTACAGAGGGGGACAATCAAAAGAGGTGTGCTGTGCTCCCACAGGAGAGCAGAAGAGGAAGAAGCTCTGATGTCTGGAGCTATCTGAAAGGAATTTCATTAACTAGCAAAGATAATTCAAAGCTTCCAGATCAAAGGTCTGAAACCAGTTTCCAGAACTTAGAAAATATAACTGATCATTCTACTTCTTATTTTGACTTTGATACGAGATGTGAGGAGAATCTCAGCCAGCGGAAAAAATCAAACAGTGCAACCAAAGCCACTCACTTTGGGGGTGTTGTGAGGTTTTTCTCCAGTGTGGCTGAGGCAGCTCGGAGGCTGCGAGGCTACTCAAGGGGATTTTCACCTGATGAGAAAAGGCCTCAGCGAAGTTTTCGAAGCTGGAAGCAGGATGTTGCCGCCCACAAAGAGGGCTTGGTTATCGAGAACGAGAGTGCAAGAGCCTTCTGCACTGTGGGAGCGTGTCTGCAGTCTCCAGACTCAGGCACGTGGGACAATCTGAGCTTTGAGAGTTTGGTGGGGAAGGAGCCCATGCAGCATTGCAAAACCACAGAAGTGGTGCAAGACATTGGTTCCTCTGCCCTGGGCAGTGAGAATGACAGACTTAATGAAACATCACTTGCCCCCTTTGGGCCAGAACCACCCGTCTCCCACCTGCCAGAGCTCGCAGATGACTCTTTCACTGAGCTAAATACTAAAGACGCCTCTGAGGATCTGATCGACTTTCCGCAGAGAACTCAGACTAAACAGATTCAGGATTCTGGCAGTACTCCAGAGAAGGCAGAGGTCGTGGGCAGAGACCTGCCATGTCCTGAAGGTCTTCCTGTGAATAATCTGGATACTGCGGACCTGGGCCATTCTTCAGCTGCAGGTGGTGAGTTTTCTGCGGGGACTGAGGCTCTGATGCACCTTCCACAGACATCGCTGACTAAACTTGATACTGAGGACGTGGCTTGTGCTCCAGTGGTTGCCAAAGACACAGATCTGTCTCCAGCAGTGGCTCAGGAGCTTTCAAAGACAGAACTGGATACACAGGACTTCAGAAATCCTGAGCTGCCTTTGCAAGACTTGTCTGGAGGTGAGCTGGGGATTCAGGACTCAGACAGTTCTCTGGAGAAGACAGGGGTTGTGGGCAGCGACTTGCCGTGTTCTCAAGGTCTTCCTGTGAATAATCTGGGTGCTGCAGACCTGGGCTGTTCTCCACCTGCTGATGGTGATTCTTCTGCAGTGACTGAGGCTCTGATCCACCTTCCACAGATGACCCTGGCTAAACTTGATACCAAGGATGTGGCTTGTGCTCCAGCGGTTGCTGAAGAGGTGGATCCATCTCCAGCAGTGGCCCAGGAGCTTTCAAAGACAGAACAGGATATGCAGGACTTGAGAAATCCTGAGCTGTCTTTGCAAGACTTGTCTAGAGGTGAGCTGGGGATTCAGGACACTGGCAGTACTCTGGAGAAGACAGAGGTTGTGGGTGGGGGCCTGCCACATTCTCAAGATCTTCCTGTGAGTAATCTGGACACTGTGGACTTGGGCCATTCTCCAGCTGCAGATGGTGACTTTTCTGCAGTGACTGAGGGTCTGACTGAACTTCCACAGACAACCCTGACTAAAGAGATTCAAGACACTGGCAGTACTGTGGGGAAGACAGAGGTCATGGATAGGGACCTGCTACGTTCTCAAGATCTTCCTGTGAATAATCTGGATGCTGCAGACCTGGGCTGTTCTCCAGTTGCTGATGTTGACTTTTCTGTAGTGACTTTTTTAAAATGTGCGACAGTTAAAGGGCAGGTTTTAGAGCAGACAGATGGCCGCATTAAAAAGCGCGGGACCACTTCATTTGTAGAACAAAGCTCTGTAGAGTTAACGGACACAGAGGACCAGTTTAACTGTAACGACGAGTGCCGTCCGTTCCAAGTGCACGTCTCTAGAATTGTCTCCTCCGGACGGCTCAAAAACGGAAAGGTATGGGTAACTTTTACTATAATGTTTTCAATAAGACCATACTGTTATACATCTTATGAAGATGGTTTGCACTTGAAAGCATTTTTAAATATCCCTCATTGGGATTTTCAGTTAAGTAGAGTGTCATATAAACTATGGCCGTAGACACAGCTTTTATATCAATCCGAGAGGAGGCAGTTAACTGGCATATCCTTATAGCTATTAGTGTAAAGCTCCAGAGCTGCGCCTCCTATGACCCTTTGGCCATTTGTTTGTGACAGTGCCTCTAAAAGAGGGCTGTAGCAGAAGTTTATGTATTTCTAGGCACTATCTTTAATCTTTTTCCTCTCTGGATTTAGTTCATTTGAAGTAGAAACTTGTAAGAAGAGGGCTTTTGACAAATGTAGAGTATTGAAGTGTGCTGTGGCCACGTGGCATTCAGCAGTTGCACTATGGTCCTTGTGTTTTCTTACCTAAAAAAGTAGTAGGGGTGGTGGTGGTTGATTTTTATTAGGTGATGCTGGTTAGAACACAGCGGTGTTCTAGGCACACAGTGCAAGAATAGGAACGCAAAAAAAAAGCCCATGTCTTGTAAAGTTCATCAGATCATTTCTCTGGCAGATCTAAATGAGCTCTCTCCCTGCTCCAAACCTGTCAGAAGCTGTGTGGCCTCAATAGTTTGGTGCTGAGCCTGTAGCAGGAAGCCTTGCTAAGGGGCTGGGCGTATATTGTGAGCAAAATGCCTTCCTAATGTGACTACGTGGCGAGCGGGGGTCTGGTCAAAGCTGCCTTGCATCTGTGTCAACACAAAATGACATAGCACTTTGGGATGTTAAATACCCAGTCTGAAGTGAAAGGTGGGCGACAGCGGTGTCTCTAATTGTGGCAACGCATTCCTGTTTGTTATAAGCAGGTCTTTGAAAGCCCTTAAAATTGTCAAAACATCTAAGTGGACACTGCATTCTGGACTAGGTTCTAGGTAGTACAAATCTGTATTGTCCAGCTTAACATTGGGAAACTTGAGAAATCCCATGGATGGGGGAGGCATAGATGCAGAATGAGGAAAGGCCTCCTGAAGCTGACAGACTCTCCCATTAACTCTCAGCCCATCACTGTAGCACCTGCACACGTGCCTCTCTGTGTGGAGCAGAAATCTGTGAGCAGTAGCAGTCGTATCAGCTGTGCCCGCATGCCCCAGCCTTGTGTCTCACCGGAGAGGCAGTTGGCAGTTCTGTGCTCTGCTCAGCCACCAAAGAGTCTATTGAGGCTCATGTCGCTCCATGCCAGTTGTGGAACTGGTACAGGTTTGTGGACGAGCCGTGGCAGGACCCAGTGTGAAGCCCAGGTGTTTTTCTTTGGGTCCTCGCTGATTAGCTGAGGCTCAAAGGATTGTTTGATTTTTTTTTTTTTTTTTTTTAAGGTGACAGTTAGGGAAATTGGGTCAATTTGTGAAAAAACTTTCTCTTTTCCTTTTGGGCTTGGAGAGACCAGGGATGTTACAGAGGTGATGACATTGTTCCCTGTTGGAAAAGGGGTCACTGTAACTTCTGAGCCAAGAGGGGAAGTGTTTGAAAATTGGCAGCAGATTAGAAATACCAGGGGAAAAAAAATTTAACTTCTGACTCCCAGCTAAAATGGGCACTACCATTGTTAGTTATTCCTGGATTTGTTTTTCTGCTCCATTTTGTGTAATACAAAAAAACCCGACAGCTCGCTGTGTGATTCCAGGCACTTATGAAGTGGGGTGAATAGCGGTTAGTCACTTCTTGTGGTCTCTGGAAGAAATGTTTTTAGGAGGAGGTTGAATGAGAGGGCTGTGGTTTGATATCCCTTCGCAGGGACCAAACTGAAAGTATTCTGGGCAGGAGCAAGATAACAGAGGCACGAAAGGATTGAGTGGAGCAGAGGAAAATATTGGCACTCTTTTCCCAGAGCAGCCACATCTCCGCTAGCTGAGGGCAGTGGCCGCGTGCCTCATCGCAGAGCTCTCAGGGCAAAATCTGAGCGATTTCAGCTGTGTGAACAGGAGATGCGGTAAGCCTCAGCTCAGCTGTTGCAGCTTACAAACATTACCAAGAAACTTAAATATGGTGCTTGAGATAACTGGACAGGAAACCTCCCCCGAGTTCCCGTCGAGTGTGGTGATAGCAGTACGACCTCCGGACTGCCGTGGCTTCCGGCTTCACGGAAGGCCTGCTGCAGCAGCGGGATGGAAGGGAAAGTGTACAGCCTGCCCTGGTTTGTAAACACCTTCTGCATCCCAGAAACTCAGACTAGAGATTTGGAAATGCACAGGGATCTGGCGGCAGCATCAATCCCAGAGCAGTCAAGAGTGAGGCTAAAGGAGGGATACTCTTGGATAGGAACAGACGGAGAGAGTCCGCCAGCAGCTCCCGTAACAAATGTCCTGGGATACCCAAGGGATTTGCTTGCCTATCTGTCATCAGGGAGCGGCACTCAGAAACGTTTTACCAAAAATAAACATGCAAGAGGAATAACTTCAGCTTGAGCGTGTCAGTAGCAGCAAAGTCCAGCCTCTTATTGTTTTAGGGCTAAATCCAGCTCCTTGCTGGCACCTGTTCCGCAGGACAGTTGTTGGCCCTCCTGTCTCCACACCAGGCTGCTCGGAATTAATTGAAGGATTTGTATTTCAAGTGCAGTGCTCAACCACAAGTAGGGAGAAGGTGCTGCCAGGACGGGGTGGCTTGGCTTGGTCAGCTGCTGTAAGCCAGCGCTCCGGCAGTTTTAAAGTGAGCTAGCAGTGTACGGCAGAAATAGCTCAAGCAAATATTTTTAAAAGAACCGACACATTATCCCACAAAAAGCACAAAAGCACCAGCTCTCCCGGAGGCTCTCTGCCCAAACCTGTTAGGAGATGGTGTAAGAGACTGAGGCTGGTGTAACACAAAGGATGCGGGAGTGGGATTTAGGGCACCTGCACGTTGGTCCTAGCAGTACGGCAAATCTGTTTAGCTCTACTCTCCTGCAGACCCTGTTTCTTGCTTTCCTAGTCTCGCCTTTTAAAATTTTAATGTCTTTGGGCAGGAGCTGAGTGATGTTATAGGCAAGTAACAGCTCAATAGGATCTCATCTTAACGCTGTAAAGGAAATAACATTGCATCAGCATTTAATAAGAAGAGCAGCTGTAGAAAGGTAGAAAGCCATTTACTTCTCTAACTGTGCTCCTGCCTAGTTGCTTTCAGACCCCATCCTAAATTCACGTTTGTTCCAGGAACTTGTGAAACAGTGGAGATAAAAACGTTTTGAAGAATTGAAAGAACAGTGAAGCTCAAAATAGATTGTCGATGGGAAATGAATTACTGATTTCACCATTCACACTGCTGTGACTCTGGAATGAGAGCGCCTTCCTTATTTTGAGAGACAGATGAACTGAAAGATGGTATGGAGGCTTTACTAGGTTTTGAACAATTGCAAACCATAAAAGTTTCCATTTCCCTTGTGCCCATGAAAGTGAATTATCCTCGTCCCACCTCTATAAACACCACAGCATCCCAGCAGGGAGAATGCTGGGTTGAGTCAGGCATAGCCCCAGAAGTTGTATTTGACCCCTTCCAGTAGCTTGAGGTGCTGCTTAGGTGGAAGGAAGCTTTGATACCGCATAGGCTACTTTGCGGTTCCGGCTTTTCCGTCGGGGTTTCAAACCACCTGATGTGTCCTTGGACAGGGTTTGTGGGGGATTTGATACCTCCTTTGGGAATGACATGAGGAAAGGTTGCAAAATATGCATCTGACTTTGTATTTCAGGCATTAGTTTAGAGTTTTTGGGATCTAGAAACTTGATTCAGGCTTTTTGCTGGCAGAGAGGTCCTCCCTGCTCATCTCGGGGGCACAGGCGCAGGGCCTGGGCACTGCAGGGCACTTTGGCTTGTGTCACTCTTGCAGTGAAGGAGCAGAGGGTTTTCACTGCAGTCTTTCTATGCCCTCTGCTGGCTTACTTGTGAAATAAGAGTTTATTTTTACGGAACAGAAAACCTTATCCTTTTCTGTAGGATTTTGAATTTTATCTCCAAAAGGTTTCCAGACTGCAGCTTGCTGCTGGCTGTTGTGGCTGCACATAGACACCACTTGGTTTTGTGATGCCATTTTCTGGGGGGATTATGGTTGCCAGAAGTGTGAAAATGAGAGTTCTACAGGCTTGTCAACCTGGGCAACAGGTGTCTGTCCCATAGGATGAGGTCCCAGGCCGACCCGGGATGTCCCAGGTTTCCCAGCCAGTTTGATTTCAGAGCCCTGGAAGGGGCTGTCTGATCAAACTTGCTTCTCAGCATCGTGGCAGATGGTTGCAGATGTTTCTCTTGAGCAGCTGTTGAGTTTGTTTCTGAGTCCCGTACGTAGGAGCCAACCTGCAGGTGCCATAAAGGCGCTCCCTGCTGTGGAGCGGCCCGTGTTGATGGTGCAGGATCAGTGCTTTCACGGCGTTACTTGGTTTTGTGAATCCTGTGCAATAGCTGCACGCTGCGCTGCTCTGTGTGGGAAAATCCGACTCTCCCTGTGCGGTGGGTCTAACTGGAAGCACGGGATTACTGATTTGCCTGAGTGTGCACATGCCAGAGGATGCGCTTGCAGATTTGCGATCTGATAGCTGGGGCATATCTCAGATCCTCCCACAGGTTTGGAGTTTTACTTTGGTGCAGCAGCTGCAAGTGCCTTTTCACAAGAGGAAGATACAGCACCTTTCTTTTTCTGTGTTTGATGAGGAATTGCAAGTGATGTGCAACAAGTTCTGGCAGTGACCTTTAGCTTGAGATTGTTTTAGTGTCTTTCTGCTACAGAATATTTTGGGAGCAGCTGCAGAAGTGGGACTGCAGAGTCAATTTGTCTTTTCCCTCCCCACTCTCTTAAATGACACTAACCAGGAAAAGGCTATTTCTGAGAGTTGATCTTCAGAGCTCCCTTCATCTCCCGGTTAGTGGCAGTAAACTGGGTTGTGTCTCAGCCAGCTGCTGGTAGTTGTGCTTACAAAAGACTTCATAGTCCTTCCACATCAAGAAATAGTACTTTCTAAATCCTGACGTTGCCAAAAGAGCACTATACTTCTGTCTGTAGTGAGGTACGATTTAGTTGCAGAATAAAGATTCTGTGCATTTATGGCTTTTAATATGGTTATGTCTGACAATCATCTTATTTTTAGAGGAGACAAAACCTCTAAAGCCTATCTCCAAGCTGTTCAGATTTTCGTATTTTTAATAACCATGAGGTGCTAGCAAAATCTTGAATTGAAGCCTATATTTAGTGCTATCTATAGTGGGGTAGGGTTTTTTTGGGAAACATATTTTTAGCATTGTCAGGGAAAGGCAGGTTGAGTTTGCAAAGCTGATAGGCTTTACATGTATATATAACCAGCCACTGAACACATGGATAATTCAGATTTCCACATGTTTTCTTAAAATACTTGTTGGGTCTTGCTTTCATCTGGTTCCCAGCTTCAAAGTTACAACAGGCCATCTCCTGCCATCCTTGGTGCCATCAGAGCAGTGATATGAATGGGGACCTCTGGGCATCGCTGGCCTATGTGCTAAGGGACTATGTGTCCAAAACTTCTCTGGGTGGAAGGTTTTCTTTGGCTTTTGCCTCCTCCCAGTTGTTATCCCGTCAAGTGTACCGGGTCACTGGACACGGTGCTGGTGCTGGGAGCAGGGAATGGGAGATCAAGCCTTAATTCATCCACAGACTCCCACTGTGCCTTTGGGGTAATTATAGCCTGTCCGCTTCGTTCTTCATCTGTAAATAAAGATAATAGCACATCAGTGAAAACGGAGGCTGCTGAAGTCTTGAGAATAGATAGACTAAACCATACGAGGCACCCAGTTATTAGCAGGGCTGTGGAAGTGTGACAAGTCTGTCTCTAATTGAGGCTAGAAATCTCCCAGTGAGGAGCCCTCCTGTTTTCTTCTTCTGACCTTTGTAAACTGATTTTTCTGCTGATTTCTTGACTCTTAAGATTATACACAAGGCTTCCATGGTGTCACATGTCACAGAGAATAAAATGAAAAGTAGGAGTTTGAAATGTGATTTTTTTTTTTAAAAAAGAAATTCCATTCTGCAAAATATCGCTGTACAAGTTGTCTCTTTCAGCGTCTTTTACTCCTGAAATAGTGAGGGAAACTCCAATGTTTTTCTCCAGTTAGCTATAAATGCTAATTCATTCTTTGGATTAATGTTACCCAACATTAAGGTATAACTGGGGTATTTTACCACTGTATGGGTGCTTCAATCAATTGCAAGTATCTCACTGTTTCAAGTAATATTTCGTAGGCTGTTGGTAGAGTGGACGTGTCTTGTTAGACGTGGTTATCAGTCAGCTTTCAGAGAAACTACTGTGACAATTTGTGCTTTTCTCTGTGAATCTTTCAGGAAAAACAATTGTTCTAGTTTTGCTAAAAACGTACCTGGGCATTTTCAGAGAGCGAGGTCCCTGTTTTCTTTTAAGTGCTGTGATTTGCCCCAGCCTTGCATTTGAACCACCTGAAACCTGGCAAGGCCTGTAAGTTGTCTTCTCGCTGGAGACGAGGCAGACTATATTAACTGAAAAAACCCCAGTTGTGGTGGTAGGTGCTAGCACTAAAACAGTGCTACACTGTTTTAGAGAGAAAACAGTGTAGAAGGCAGTGTTGTGGTTGGGACCTTGTAACAGATGTTCAGAGGAAGGTGCAGACCCACCCCGTTTGGTGCATCGTGCCCAGCTGGGTGGGTGTGTGCAATGGGTGCCTTGGGACCCTGTTCTGGTCCAAACGGTGATGCTGTAAAGAGCAAGCGTTACACATGCTGGGCAATGCGAGTGGGAGCTAGCCTTTTAGCACAGTAGCAGGGCTTTGGACCTGCTTTGATCAGCGGGGAATATTACCTGTGTTTCATGGCATAAGCTAAAACCCCGTCTTTTGGGAAAAGACCTAGAAAAATTCATAAGGGCAACATAAAGGACTAAAGCATGGTTCAAAGCCGATGGCCCTTGGTGGAGTTGGTACAACGCAAAGCCAGGCCACATCTGCAAGCAGCTAGGTACATCTCCCCAGTCACACCAGAAGCCACCAGGAGAAGATGTAGGGTGGGTAGGAAGTATTTTGAAAGAAAAGCAGCCATGCTTATAGATTTGATATCACAGATACTGGGTTGAAGGAGGGTCTGTGCATTTGTATTAGACCTGTGTTAGCAGCTAAGTAATGTAAGACTTGGCTTTTGAAGGAGGACAGTCTGTAGCCTGGGTATGTTCTTTTGCAGTTATGTATTCCACCAAAGTGATTCAAGTCCATCTACACACGAAAAGTCCTTTCTCTCCCCGGAAGGCTCTCTGTACCCTCCCAATGATTCCAGCAGCACAGCAATAATAGCAATGCTGTTATATTTATTCACCTCCTGTCCTCTTCGTAGGCCATCTGTAACCTTCTGTTTATGGAATTGGAAAAGACCTTATATGACCTCTGGAAATACCTGGAAGGGAGTGTTTTGTTAAGATTTTTGGGAATGAGGAAAATGACATCCTGTTACTAATTTAATTCATTTTTGCATGGATTTCATTATCAGGAAGACTGTTGAGTTTTGCAGGAATTGTTTGTGATGGGTATCCCAACTTTATTCTAAGAACTTGTAACTTTTATTTTTATAATAGTATGGGCAGATCCTATTATTACGCTGCTGGATGAGCACACACAAACAGACTGTTCTCCTAATCCTCACCATTGCAAACTCATTGTTCTACTCTACGACTATGTCTTTCAAGTGGTGGAGGTGTTTCTGAAAAATCTTGTTCCATTTTGCACTTCTCACTTACATGTCTCTTGAGCGTGGCCATACATGGAGACCAGTGGTGACTGATAGCTGTAACCTGGTAAAATATCCAGAAATTAACAGTCTCCTGTTTCCTGTAGGCCACCAAAAGACGCATCTCCTGGTTCAGTTCAGAAGTGCCCATTGAAGCAGACCTCCCAGTTGTCCACCTTCACTGTGCTTTAAATGCACTAATTGCTCTTAAAGACCCTAAGCAGTCTCACCTGGGGCCCCCACACCATACCCATGGGCCTGGCAGCCCATTTAAGCTCTGCCTTGGGTGCTCAGTCCTTCCTTGATCACCATGGGAGAAGTGCTGGTCTCCAGCGCAGCCACAGCTGTGCCTTTGCCTGGCCATGGGCCCTGCTGGGCTAGATAGACGCCAACCTGGGGCCTGATTTCCTGGCTTGACCTTGGGGCTGGCTCACCACCATGGACCTGCCCAACGATTGCAGGGCTTTGTCTGACCCTGATCTGCAAACTGACTCACCTGCTTTACCTTGGACCTGCTTCATCACCATGAATGTGCCTAATGATCTGAAATCTAGCTGACCCTGGCCACCATCTCCAGACCTGGCCTGGTCTCTTGCTTGCGCACTGTGGCATGGGGCTGGGGGGTGAGGCCCCATCCTGCCAACCAGGTTGTCTCTTTAGCTGCTGGTTTGCTGTCCCTTAGAATGCAGCCAGCCCTCGCTGCACATTGTGAAGCCAACCCAAAATATTTTAGCTAGTACTGGGTCCTCGGCACCAGCTAATTCACTCCCTGTGTGTGCTCTTGCTGGGTCTTGGTAATGTGAGAGTAGACAAAATGCTGCGCAGAAAGCAGAAGTCTTCATCACGTGTTACTCTCAGAAGTGCCTCGGAGGCTAAAGTGCCACTGGAAGTTGTTGGACTTAAACACTGTGAGCTGTGCTTGAGGTACGAGCCCCATGCAATGGGAATTAGGGTACTCCAACACCAGCGTCAGCAAGTCTTCATCTTTCAGTCAAAAAAAAAATGAAGCAGGTGCAGATTGCAATGAGAAAGCATAAGGTGTGTTACACTGTCTTGAAAATTATATGTATCATTACATGTTCTCTGATTGCTTTGTCTGAGGTTTGACATGTATTGGTAAAAATCTTCTCTGACCCTTTTCTTGCCAGCCAATGTCTCATCCTTCTCAACCATCCCCGCAAGCACCACCCTTCAAAGTCCTCGTGGAAAGATGCCGCTCCGAACCCCTCTCCCAGAGCACCCCGATGGGGCTGGACCAGGTGGGAGGGCGCATGCAGCACTTGCTCAGAAGACGCGGTGAGTAGCTTTGAGGTGTTTTTCCTCCCAGGCTTGTTTTTTTGGTCTCACCCATCCTGCGGAGCAAGCTAAGGGCAGCATGGGTTGAAAAGTCAGAAGTGTGGCTGGGAGCCAGGTGAGGGAGCTCTGATAGCCACAGGTTGAGGAGTTTCTTGCTAGCTAATAAGATCTTTTTGTATACAGTGTATTTGTGAAATAAGGCTATTTTGTCTCTTTAATATCTCTGAACACAGTCCCTATAATTTGGTTGCAGGAA
Source organism: Rissa tridactyla (assembly GCF_028500815.1). NCBI lineage: Eukaryota > Metazoa > Chordata > Aves > Charadriiformes > Laridae > Rissa > Rissa tridactyla. The sequence continues at coordinate 47,505,258 of NC_071474.1, read as the reverse complement.
GATGAAGAGATAGGCACGTAAGGTGTAAAAGCTGTTCAGCAACAGTATGTTTTCATTTGGTAGTTTCGTCTTGGCTTTCTGTCCTCTTACCAGCCTTTGTTGTGAGCACTTGCCATTTGGAGGTGGCAAGTGGTGATGGATGCTGGGATCATAACTCAAGTCTGAAGTTTGTTTGGAAACACAGCAAGAGGTGAAGTTTTTTTCTCCTGCGCTTGAGTACTCTTCCTGATCAAGAAGAGAATCTCACGAGCCAACGGCTGTGATGATCTATCCTCTGCAGCACTTGATTAATGTAACTCTCATTTGTCCTGGTCAAACACGGAAAGCACTACAGAATGTATTTGCTGGAAGGGTCTTGTGTTGGCAGGTGAATAGGCTGATGGTTGAATAGCTGACATCATTTTTTGAACCTCTAATTAAAAAGATTGATAATTAGAGTAAGGAAATTATTTCCTGAAGGGATGCTGCTAACACCAAGAATCCTGTGATTTAGCAATGGGCAAGTACGGGAGCGCTGCCAGCCTGTGCTGGCATTGCTCAGGAGCACCCGGGGGATCCGAGCAGTTAATGGATGGTGGCAGCACATCAGGATTAAGAAGAACTAGGAAGGAAACGGCAAAGCGGCTGCCTTTTTAATTGATGGCTCTTCTGTCGGGGTGCACCCGTTTCTAGCACATGGGAAATAACACACGCAGCTCTCAAAATGTGAGCATTTCTGTGTTTGCACGTTGCTCCTGAGTGCTACTATGTCGGCACGTTGCCTCTGGAGCCTGGTAGCAGCCTCTTGCTATAATCGGCACTCACACTGCAGCTTGATTTTCTGCGAGTCTAGAAAGTGAAACGCGTGTTGCTAAAAATAACAGCGGGCTGCCTGCGTCAGCATTGCGTTCAGGAAATAGGTCTCAGTGCAATCTCTCTCCCAGCAACGCTGGAAGAAAATCAGGATTGCTGCCCACCCAGCCATGCCGGGGCTGCAGCAGGGTCCCAGCGCTGCTGCACTCTGCGCTGCTGTCCTGGGCAGAGCAGAGTCCCCACCTACTTGATTTGGGGGCAGGGGGCACGTAGTGTGTGTGTGTGTGTCTGTTTTGCCACCGTAAGGTAAAGGTGACCTAAACCCCAGGAGCAGGGGTGTGTATTTCCATTCTCCCAAAGCCTGGGACCATTTACTCTTTGGTATCTGGTTTCAAACCCCTTGGGACAGACACAGTCTGAGACCTTTGCCTGGGTTAGAGGTGCATCAGGAAAATTAGTTATTCATCTTTCAGGGAAGAATTCCAGAATTTGGCTGTTTTCTTTAGGTGCTTTTCTCCATGAACGGGATGAGAAGCCTCCAGGGGGGGATGGGAGCACCCCTGGGTGTGTGTGTGCATACCCAGGCACGTAGAAGCACCTGCCCGGACCACATGCACCTGCTGACAGGAGCCTGTGCTGGCAGCTGCTGGGGGGGCACCAGAGGTGGTCACCTCTGTTTCCTTCCTCCCAGAGGCTGTCACTCCAGGCTGGGGGGTGTAAAGAGTCTGACAGAGGAAGGGATTAAAATCTAAACTTGCCAAATGTGGGAGGGAAAAACCCTGGTCTCATACAGAATAGCAACTTTGCCCCAAAAAGAGAGGGATAGGATGGGGAGCTGAACGTTTGGGTTGATTAGAAAAGCAGAGCTTAATTTTGAAAGGTGAATTGCCAGCCCTCCTCCACCACTTGCCTCTTCTTTACAAGCTGTTTTGCGCTTGGGTCTGTACCATCTGTAAGGCCAGGCTGAGATTTGGTGTAAATGGTATAGATTGCTTAAAGCTAGATCAGAATTGCATCTGTGAGAGATTGGCCTGAAATGCTTGGGGTGAGAAGTAGCCCAGTTTCTTTGAAAAACAGCTTTTACGGACTTTTCCATTTTTGTTTTCCGCAGAAGTTTGAGGAGCTGTTTCTTTTTCAAGGCATTGCATCATATGGGCCACAGCGACTGTAAAGCTGGGATTTCTGCAGGTCCAAACTGCAGAGGTGCTGTTAGCAGTTATGACCCAAGGAGCTATTGCGCTTTTAATATCGGTGCGTGCCGATGAGGTTCTTGTGCTGCCTGGTGCTCCTGGGAGAGCATCCTGGCTTCGCACCCGGCTTGTCTGACCCCACCAGCTTACACCACCTCTGAATTTGGCTCTCGGCTCTTAGTTTGTGCCTGCGATTTTGTAGTATCCAAGCTGCATTATTTTTCTTGTATCCCAAGAGCACTGAATAAAGCACCTAAATAGACTCTCTGCTCTCTTTTTCTAAAGAAGAGGTTGAATGAGTCTCTTGCAAACAATTTTGTTTCTTTCATTTAAAAGAACAGCCTCCGCCCCCAGCCTGAGCTAAAGCACGGCATTTATCTTTTGTCATTCCTTTTTTTTCCTGTGGATTTTATCCTGGCAGCTGAGAACGAACAGGCTTCAAAGACTCTGAAGGTGCGCGGGAACTGCAGGAACGGTGGCCGTCGATGGAACCTCTTCAAGCCTGGAGCTGAGAAGCTGCAAATCAGTAGGGTAAGGTGGTGTTTGAAATATGCCTCTGCCTGCTTCAGGGGTAGTATTTACCTGCCGCATGTTTAGCCTCGGAAACTAACAGTATGCTTTACTAACAGCTTCCTGAATCTGTGGTTTCTTCAGCCACAGTGTGGGATTTGTTTGTTATTAGAGTTGTTTTGTAACAATAAAAGAATAGGTGCGTTCCCTTCAATGTATATCGGAGGCTTTATGGTCTAACAGAGGCATCGGGCCTCCCGTTTCTTTGGCTGAGTGTTCCTTGCAGGTGGAGGGAACTGTGATGTTTCCGATCACCTATGGATTTGCTCTGTGTTTTTGAGGATTTTTTTGTTTTTCCTTCCCTGTTTAACCATGTGTCCTCTGGGTTTGGTGCTGCTACCAGCACCGTCTTGGTGACAAATTCACGTCACTGATTCTTTCCCAAAGTGTTTTGCAAATATAGGCACAATCCACTTTGTTCTTTTTTTGTGAATGACGCTTCTAGCAGGGGAAGTAAAAGCTGTTGTGGGCCTGGGGATGTCCACGTCTTTGGGAGAAATTCACAAAAGATGGCAAAAATTGTACCATTTGTCTGATATGTTTCCTTGCTTGGGTGGGGGATTGTTTTTCATCTACACTCTGCCGTGCGTTTGAAGTAGAGAGAGCTTGGTTATGCCATGGTCACTGAGTTGTCCAAAACCCAGTAGATTTGCTAGCTGGCAACTAACGTGATGCAAGGAGCGTTTTCTAGTGAATAGGGCAGAAGAGTTTTAGCCCTTGCTGTTCCTCTAGGGCAGACAAACAAAGGATGATCTGAGAGCCAGGAATTTCCCTGCTGGAATCAAGAGGGGGAACTGACCTTCAGTGGTTGTGTGTCTGTGGCTCTTTCCTTCCCCGTTGCTGTCCTTTCTTACCAGTCCTTTATTGTATTCATTTTGCCTTTGATACCTGATGAAATGCCTTCCTGACATGTGATTTCCAGGGAGGACCTGGCCCCTGTGTCTGTTTTTCCATCACAGAAGCAGTAAGTTGGCAGTAAGGGTGACCGACTTCTCCAGCCTGCTTGCGTTGGGTGTTGGCGTTCAGGGAACATGTGTAGGGATGGTGACTTTCTGGAATGCCATCTTGCATCACTTCCGTTTTCTTTCCTGATTTTTTTTGTGGGCTGAGATACAAGCCAGAGGATAGACAGACAAGGAGCTCAGCCCTTCCTTTTCTCTCCCTTCCCTTTGGGTCCTACCTTGCTTCCCAGACATAAGCTTCTTTCAACTCAGGGAGGCTGTTCTGGTTATAGGCATGCTGAACATCTAAACTCCTGGAAGATAAAATGATCCAAATCCAATAGAGCTATTTGTCCCCGGGGCCGAATAAAGGCAGGCAACTGCAGAGTTGCTATTACAGCAGTGAAGTATCGTGTTGTACAGTATGCAAGCCCTACCTCACAATATCATCAGGTGTTTTACTCATATCAGCCATTTCCATGTTCAGGATCTGGTGCTGACCAGCGCATGGATCTGTTTGGTCTACCTTAATTAATCAAACACTTTCTTTAACTCTTAAAAGGAGCCATATGTTTTGCAGCCTTCATAGCTGTCCTTCAGGCCCTGCTTGGAAACCAAAGTGCTCTTCTGTTTTGACACAGTATTGCTACTGAACGCATGAGAAACAAGATGGTCTGTGTCCTGAGTCACCTCAATAAAACCAGACCTGTTTCTGATTGCAAACAGAGCCTGACGTTAGAGCATCCTTACAAAGGCAGCGGAAAAACTGAAACTTCAGCAAACCGAAAATACCAAAACCAAAAATTCAGCAAACCCAAAAAAGTTTAGGAAGGGTTAGTTAAGAAATTTTGCTACCCCTGTGTCGATATCTAGGAAGGATGTGGAACTGGAAAGGGAAATGAGCTTCTCATGAGCTTCTCGGAGACCTGTGTGTGATGTTTGGCTCAGACGTGGACGTGCCAAAGACCTGTGCCTCGCTGGGACAGAGGATTGGTTTTGGGTGGTGATCAAGATGCCCTCAGAGACTTGTTCAGCCCTGCCATTGGCAGCTTGTTGCTCAGCCTGAATTATGGCGAACAGGCAGGTGTGAAACCTGGGCTGGGGTTGATAAATCAGAGGGTACTGTGTTAAGTGCTGCAAGGGTACGACATATAAATGTGGCTCACAATAGCAGTGCTGGAAAATTCATCTGTCGCCTCTGCCCCAAGCTGAGTGAAGATCCACGGGTCTGTAAATCGCCTCTTTTCCAGGAAAAAAAATTCTTCTTTGGCAAGATTTATAATTTCGAGGTAAGATTTGTGGGCTTGGGTGTCTCTTGTCAGGTGCATTCATTGACAGGTGATGACCAGTCAGGTGGCAGAGCTAGCACAGAAAGGAGTGATTTATACGTCCAAACCAGAGGCCAAGCTTCTGTGGAAACTATGCCTGATTTCCATCTTGAATGGGAGTGTGTGAGGTGGAGAGAGAGCGAGAGGAGACTGACAAAGCATTGGGCTTGTCGTAGCGGCGTTGGTGCCGTCTTGGCGCTGGGAGAGTTGTGGGTGGGTGTGCAAAAAGGGCATTGGTATCACTACGTGTCACGCCAAAATGCGGAGCTGTTGATGAGCAGCTGCCTCGTGAACCCTCGGAGACTGCTTATTATTTGCTTTGCGCAATGTGCAGATTTTGGCAAAAAACATTCCCTGCCTCTTTTCTTCCTCTTTTTTTCATTTTTTTTCTCTCTTTTTTTTTTTTTTCGTGGGGGGTAGAATTGTATGTATGATTTAGAAATGGCATGCCTAGCTACCTGCTAACCCAGAAGTCTGGGCTGAGAGGCTGATCCTAAGCCCCAGGAGGAATCCCCCTTTTCAAAGCCGCTGTTTGTCATTGTTGTTTGTCACATCTGGTGACAGTGTCCATCATTTTGCAGCTGGCTGTGTCTTAATGCATCTGTCCGGGCAGCAGGGATGGCAAAATGCAGTTGCAGAGAGTAAGTGCTGGTAGCAGGAAAGGAGAGAAGGGCAAGTGTCTAATCCTGTGCTCCATCTCATCTCCATCCTAGGAGTGCACACATGCCTGCACAAACCTGTGTTTTTTCATACTGCTCGTGGCTCTCTTCTGGTATCAATCGTGCCCAAGCCGTCTGAACAAGCGAGTGTCTGCAAGTCTGGGCACAAGCTTTAGAAATTTTCTATGGAGTAGGTAAGGTTTATTGTTCCCACTTCCTAGGTGGGAGTAAGCCAACTGAAGCATTAGAGGGTGGTACATGTAGAGCCACGCAATGATTTTTTTTATTTCTCTCCTAATTTTAAGAAGCAGGAAAAAGGTAAACAGGGTCAAACTGTGTCAACTTTTAAAAGCTATCAGTATTTTTTTTTTTTTTTCTAAAAGTACACTTCTCAGCCAGGAGAAAACTCGGAATTGAAACAGTTTATGTGCAAAGCATTTTGTTTTAGCGCTTAGGTCACTTAGAGCCTTTGCTTTTATGGGAGCAATTGGTCTTGATTGTGCCAAACTTGCACGGGACCTCAAGGTGCCCAAGACTGCAGACTCTGCTGCAGCAGACAGCTGAAATGCCAAAGAGTAACCCCAAAGGCTGCCCCAGCTCTGACGGGGCCCTCGACATCTGTCGTGCCTCTGTGATTTACCCTCAGGCAGGTGCTGCCAGCTGGGACATGGCTTATTCTTGGGGACAATGGACAAGGGGAGAAATGAGTTACTTTCTCCAGCCCCAGAGCAATTCTGGGACATATTTTAATGGTCTGGATGGCAGAAGCAGAGGATGACCATCCCATCTTGGACCCAAATCACTGGCGATCTACTCCAGAAGGAGGTTCAGCCTATCCTAAAATCGGAGCCATCCTCTCAGTGTGCGGAGGGATGTGTGTTAGTTCTCTCTGTCTTACCTGTGACTAGAGATTTAATTTTTAGCCTTTAGCTTAGCAAAGATGACTGCAGCATTCCTGTTCTCTGCTCCTTTTCCCCCTTCCTGTCCTGTGTGCTCTTGTACAAGGGACTAAAGCCCAAATCTATATGCTGGAGGAAGCCACCGTCTAATTAGTTAGAATAGTAACTTTGCATGAGAGCCAGCTTCTTTGACATCCCCTATACTAATAATAGGCAGCCCTGCTGGGCAAAGGGGTTGAATATTCACAAAAAAATCACCAGCCCAGCCTGTCCTTTCTCCTCGCTAAGGCGTGAGCTATTTTGAGAGGCTGGTGGGGGGTTGCCATTGCGATGATGGTGGATGTGCGAGTCCACAGCTCCCCAAAGCTATTCCCCACTGGCGTGTTTATGAGGAATAGGAAATTTAAACAACGTGCAGCCTCCAGCAGAACAGAGTGAAGGGAAAGTTGATTTGGGTTCTCTCTTGCTCACACTGTGCTGCAATGAATAGGGAATGCTGCTTGATATTCAGTACCAGCTCTCCTGCTTTCTATTTTTATCTTCTAGCATAATGCTGAGCGAGCATTTTGTTTAGTGGGGTTATGTTTTTTTTCCTATTTGAAATGCGTCCTGCACCATGTTTCTCTTGCCTTGCTGCTTAGGGGAGGAAGGGGGTGTGGCAGGGATCGTGGACTGCTGCATCCTGGTACGTGAGCTGGATGTAATCCTACTCATTTCTTCGTCCTTCTGTCCATGCGAATAGGCTGATAGAAAAGCCCAGTCCCGTGGCTTTCCTGCTGCTAATTAGTTTAAATATCAGTGCGCTGGTTACGAGAGTTTTATATGCACATATGGAGGGCTGCCAGGAAAATACATCCTCTTTGAATCTCTTTTCTCTCATTTTAAACATTCAGTACTTCTGCGGGCAGGGTATGTCTGATCTATATATTTTGGGGGGGTTTGTTTTATATCTTGATAAACCTATTATGCTGATCTACTTAGCAGTGCTCTGAAATCTGGATATAGTTTTTTCCATTGTTTTCCTTCATGAAGCCACTCTTAGGCATTTATAAATGTTTTTTGCAAGTTCTGCAAGTCTCTGTGCCATATTGTTAAAAAAAAAAATAAAATTGGCGTCCTCATTCAAGGAGGAAGCAGCAATTCAGTCCAGGCTGACAAATCCTGATGCCCCTGTCTCAGAGCCTCATAACTCTCTAATGCTGTCATATGGTCCCCATCTGTCCGTGTGAAGAGTGCGCGGAATTAGTGGGGTTTGCAGCAGCGGGCAGCCTTTTAAGCACCTAGGGTCTGATGTGTCTAATCTGATTTAGTTTATGAACTGGTCAGAGCACGGAGAATGTTGAGTGAATGTGTATAGTCTCCGGTGAACTCTAGGTCATCCCTAAACCCATCTGCATCCATTTCGCATGAATGGACAGTGCTTTGAACTTGCTCCCCAGTGACTGTGAGGAATATTAGTGCAAAATACACTTTAGGATTCCTAGTACCACATATGAGCAGTACTTACAAACTTACCATGCTCTGGTTATTTTGTCTTGCTTAGAAATAACATTTAAGAGTGCTGTGGTTTTGTACAGAGCAGTGCTGGGGGCTGTACTTTGGTGTTACACCGCCGGTGCCGTAGCATGGATGTTTCTCTACCACACTTGGGGACAGACAGGGCTCCAGTGAGTGTGAAGGAGAAGCCTGAAATGATGAAATGGTGAACTTTGAGTTGTGGGTTTCTGTTCTGGGTAGCACAAGAGAGAGATTTGAAGTTCCAGACTTAGGTTCTCAGTTTTTTAGAGGTTACGTGTAAGCTTATATAAAGAAGAATATGAGCTTCCAGTTCATGATGGTCTTTACAGTGCAATTAGACCTTGGGGTGTTCTCTGTGCAACTGCAGGTGGTGGGCACTGCATCCTACGTAGTATTAAATGTGTGTGTAATGGCAACTGTATGTAATCGCCTCTTCTGTGGTTCACATTAAGCTCTCTATCCTCATCTTAAATATCAGCTTGGAATGGATCCTTTCCCCTATTGCTCAGTAGTTCCACCTTGATTGCTCTGCTTCAACTCATTACTCAGCTCTGTCACTGTGTTTCACTCTGGGATATGGTTTATACAAAAGAAGCTTTAATGTAAACTCAATTTATGTTGCATTGCTAAAACCTTAATGACATTTTGCTTGGCAGCAGTATATACTTTATGTGGTTTGCCCTTCCCCAGTGCACTATGTTCTCAATAAGCTGAAGTCCATGGTAGGTGTAGCATGAAAAATCTCTGAATAAATATTGGAACAAATGCTTTTGTAGTGCTTCCTAAGCTCTGGCCGCATTTGTGATTCAAGGCCACTGGAGTGTCACCAGTATTTAGCGGAAAAGGAGCTAAATTTGGGAGGGAAAGGCGAAAGCGCAGGTCATTGCTTCAAAATCTCTTCTGTAGTTGCTGAGATGTGATTCTGAGATGCACCTTCCATACAAAAGTGCTGCTGACGTCACTGGCCACTGGCTAGGTGAATACATCCAGAAATTAATGAAGGGATGAAGGGGAAGCAGTTACCATGTGTGTGGCTCCCTGTGCCCTCAGAGATGAGGTCCGAAGCGTTTCACTGCATCATCCAACTGACATGGCCAAGGACAACTCCCCTTCGGCTCCTGTGACGGAGAGCTGCAGTGTGGAGGTGGGAGGGCTGTCCTTCCTCTCCTGTGGTGGTGTGAGCTGTGTGCAATACCGTGCTCTGTCCAGAGCCCTTGATTTGTCTCCGTTGACACCCTGGAAGGAAGATCTGGGACCATCCCCTCTGCTCCTTTCCCCTACCTGTTCTAATTTGATGATAGTCGAGTAATGTGGAGGGGATACGTTCATAAACACCCAAATGCAGTGCAGCTAGGCGCAGTGCTGTGATGCTTTGACTGGCAAGGGAGAATCTGGGGCTGGCAGGGAAGGTGCAGTTGCTTTGGCTGGATTTTGCTGTGTGTTTTGAAATCAAGAAGCTGAAGTAGGGTTTGGGTAACAAGCTGCCACTACCTAGTACCACAGGTAGGAATAAAGGGTCTAATTTTATCCCTGGTTTTGTCCTATGGAATTACAGTGGTTTTCATACCTGAATTAAACATGGGACATTAACCCAGTACTGTGCTTGTACTTGGAGAATGGGGAGTATAAAATTAACAGGATGAGAAGCTGCAAAGGGAACTTGCGTGTTATATTAGTGAAACCACATGGTCTGCATTGAGCTCCACGATGAATCAGGGAAAACTTCATCTCTTAATGGACTGCACAGAATATAGAGAATAGTTCCCCTAATAAATCTCTTTCAGTCTCTAATATCTAGGGAAATACATTATCCTGTCGTCCAAAATCCTTGAGAGACCAGTCTTATCTGAACAAGAGTAGACATTTCATGTTAGCTCTGTCTGGTGTGATAGGGCCAGCAGTTGCCCTCCTGTGCAACTGGAAAAAGGACAGAATAATAGCATGGTTGCAGTACTGCTGTTATGTTAAATACTGTTTGCCGTCACACTACCAAGACAGACTCGGCATCAGCAGGATGCATTGCAGCATCCTTTGAAGTGGGGGGAGGCTTCAGAGCCTGCAGACAAACACCCCCTTGTCAGGGGTGCAGCACAGAGCCTGTGGCTGTTGGGGACCACCTTCAGAGAGGTCTTTGGCTGCTGGCCTTGAACTACTCTCACCCTCAACCGTGGATTTAACTTATGCTGCATGTGGAGAGCTGCTTGGGCACTGGTCACTTCCCAGGTCAAGATGTATTTTCCTGCAAATCTACATGCTACCAAAGTGTTGTCTTTTGCAGTTCTGCTTGTCTGCTGTTGCTTTGTGTGGTGCTGTCAACCGTAGGGTTTCTCCCCAGTGATGCGATACATGATTTGGTAAGTGAGAGAAAGGAAGGCAGAATAATTGCTGCGCGACAGAAAGGTCCTGCTGTAAACCCCAGCTGGAGTGGGGTGCCCAAGCAGCAGATTCCTCCAAAAGAGATGAGTCAGTACGGAATGATTCCCCTTTACAGTCGTCCTCATACAAGAACTTAAACATCTAAAAGCAGAAATAACCTCACCACTGCCCTTTGTATGACGGATGCTCCTTAGCTCTCTGTCTCTTGACATGCTTCCAAATTTTTAGGCGAGTTTAGCTTTGTCTGGAGAAATATGCAGCTCCTGCTACAGCCAGGCAATGATTTGTGACTGTGTTTTAAGGGGGCTTGCTGTGCTGCAGGGGTACTTGGTGTCTCTGAGATATTTAGATGTGGAAGTGGATATGTCAAATCAGCATAATGCTGGGGAAGGGACTGAGCTGAACAGTGAGCAGCGTGTTTATGTGTAAGAATCAGGGGGAAGGCCACCAAGGCAGATATCATGGGGGGAGTCTGTTACAGGCATCCCAGCCAGGATGAAGAGGGCAGATGAAATATTCTATAAGCAGCTGGGAGAAGCTTCACAATCGCTAGCCCTTTTTCTCAGGGGGGACTTCAACTTACCAGATGTCTGCTGGACATACAATACAGTGGAGAGGAAACAGTGCAGGAGGTTCCTGGAGTGTGTTGAGGATAACTTCCTGACACAGCTGGTGAGGGAGCCAGCTAGGGAAGGTGCCCTGCTGGACGTGTTGTTTGTGAATAGAGAAGGACTTGTGGGTGATATGATGGTTGGATGCCGTCTTGGGCATAGCAACCACAAAATGACAGAGTTTTCAATTCTTGGAGAAGTAAGAAGCAGAACCTTGGACTCCCTGAGGGCAGACTTTGGCCTGTTTAGGAGACTGGTTGACAGAGTCCCTTGGGAGGCAGTCCTGAAAGGAAAAGGAGTCCAGGAAGGCTGGACATTATTCGAGAAGGAAATCCTAAAGGCCCGAGAGCAGGCTGTCCCCATGTGCAGAAAGACAAGCTGTCGGGGAAGAAGACCAGCCTCGCTGAACAGAGAGCTTTGGCTGGACTCAGGGGGGAAAAAAAAGAGTTTATGAGTTCTGGAAGAAAGGACAGGCCGCTCAGGAGGACTACAAGATGGTTGTGAGGTTATACAGGGAGAAAATTAGAAGGGCCAAAGCCCACAATAAAAACCGTTTCTGTAAATACATTAGCAACAAAAGGAGGGCGAAGGAGAATTTCCATCCTTTATTGGACGCATTCATAGTGACAAAGGATGAGGAAAAGGCTGAGGTACATAATGCCTTCTTTGCCTCAGTCTTTAATAGTAAGACCACTTGTTCTCTGGGTATCCAGCTCACTGAGCTGCAAGACAGGGACGAGGAGCAGAATGAAGCCTCCATAATCCAAGGGGAAATGGTTAGTGACCTGCTACACCTCTTAGATACACCCAAGTCTGTGGGGGCTGATGAGATCCACCCTGGGGTACTGAGGGAGCTGGCAGGAGTGCTCACCAAGCCAGTTTCCATCATTTATCATCAGTCCTGGCTAACTAGGGAGGTCCCAGTGGACTGGAGGTTAGCAAATGTGCCACCCATCCACAAGAAGGGCCAGAAGGAGGATCTGGGGAACTACGGGCCTGTCAGTCTCACCTCGGTGCCGGGGAAGGTTGTGGATCATCTTGAGTGCCATCACATGGCACATACAGGACAAGCAGGTGATCAGGCCCAGTCAGCATGGGTTTGTGAAAGGCAGGTCCTGCTTGACTAATCTGATCTCCTTCTGTGACAAGGTGACCCTCTTGGTGGATGGGGGAAAGACTGTGGATGTTGTCTACCTAGACTTTAGTAAAGCCTTGGACACCGTTTCCCATAGCATGCTCCTGGAGAGACTGGCTGCTTATGGCTTGGATGGGTGTACTCTTCACTGGGTGAAAAACTGGCTGGATGGCTGAGCCCAACGAGTTGTGGTGAATGGATTTAAATCCGGTTGGCGGCTGGTCACAAGTGGTGTTCCCCAGGGCTCGGTATTGGTGCCAGTTCTCTTGAATATCTTATCAACGACCTGGCTGAGGGAACTGATTCCACCCTCAGCAAGTTTGCAGAGGGCAGCAAGCTGGGCGGGAATGTTGGTCTGCCTGAGGGCAGGATGGCTCTGCAGAGGGATCTGGACAGGCTGGATCCATGGGCTGAGGCCAGTGGTGTGAGGTTCAACACGGCCAAGTGCTGGGTCCTTCACTTGGGCCACAACAACCCCATGCAGTGTTTCAAGCTTGGGGCAGAGTGGCTGGAGAGCTGCCCGGTGGAAAAGGACGTGGGGGTGCTGGTCGACAGCCAGATGAATATGAGCCAGCAGTGTGCCCAGGTGGCCAAGGTGGCCAACAGCATCTTGGCTTATATCAGGAACAGTGTGGCCAGCAGCACTAAGGCAGTGATCGCTTCCCCGTACTCATCACTCCTGGGGCCCCACCTTGAATACTGTGTTCAGTTTTGGGCTCTTCATGACAAGAAAGACATTGAGGTGCTTCACTGAAAGGTTATCAAGCGCTGGAACAGGCTGCCTAGGGAAGTGGTGAGGTCCCCATCCCTGGACACATCTAAGGACACGTAGATGTGGTGCGGAGAGACATGATTTAGTGGTGGACTTAGCAGTGCTGGGCTAACGGTTGGACTCTGTGTGAGCCGATGCAGGCAGGATGCAGGAACAACCACAAAACCACAGATGAAAGGCAAAGAACAAGTTTAATCTCGATACCTCACAGACCGGGGAATCTGAAGCAACACCTGGGCAGAGGCACGCAAGCAGGGACCGCGGGCACCGGGGAGTGAGAGAGAGGCCTTGTTAGCAAGAGTCCTTGGCAGCGAGAGAGTCCTTGTTAGCAAGAGCGGGCGCGGACTCCCCGTTCTTGCTGGTATTTAAAGGGTTCAAACAGGCATAGCTTTCTCACTGTGCTTTGATCTTCTTCATCAACAGGCCAGGTTCTCAAGCGGCTAGATGAGGTGTCCCTGAGCCCATCTCAGACTTATGTTATCTAAGTGCAAGTGTTTTTCTTGCAAGCACCCGAGGACTGAATAACAATTAGTGTGATATATGTGTTTTCCAGTACCCCAGGTGCGAGTCACTTGAGCGTATTTACAATCCTCCTCACTGATCTTCCGTTGCTTTCCCACAGACTCATTGATCTTGAAGGTCTTCTCCAGCCCAAACAGTTCTATGATTCTATGTTGCTAAGCAGTGACGGGGCTGCCTTTGTTGCAGTTGTCTTTGGGGCGCTGAAATGGGCTGCAATCAGGTGAAACCCTCTAGAAAGCAGGAATACAAAGAGGAAAAGGTAATGTAAAGCTTTTCAAGGCTTCGCCGTGGCAGTGATATACTCAGGTGTCTTGGCAATGATCCCTGTGTTCCTGGAATTGCACAGGGCAATGCTAACGGAAGCTGTCCTGTGGGATTGCCTTTGTCTTGTGAGTGACTCCTAGATGTTCGGCTGTGTGGGCCACTGCTGGCTGGAGCACCTCGGGGAGATTTCCACTGTCTTTGCAGTATGACAGACCTGGGCTCTGCACTGTGAGGCTTTCAGCTCCACAGCAGCTCCACGAAATGGTTAAGAAGCTAATGCAGTCTTTTGCAGACGGGTATGTTATTTTGTCTCCATCAAGCCTGCTGAACAGCGTACTGTCAGGTGTTTTCCCTGTAATTGCACGGTGTGGTGCTTGCCGTGAGATTCCCCCGCTGAAATAAAACACAGCACAACTGGCCAGCCAACGCCGCGAGCGAAGCTCCCAGGATGTGATGTTTCAGTGCAAGGTAAGAAAGATGTTTCTAGACTCTCCTCCCATCGCTGGCAGGTCAGTGGTTTGTGCAGGTGAGAAATTTCTTCCTAGAGGTGAGGAGGGAGAGCTGTTCCCCACCACAGTGTCCGTCCCTTCTCTTTACTGTGGCCAGGGTGTGTGAGGGATTGAGCTGCTCGTGGTCTTGTGTTACTCATTTATCTGTGTGACTTCGCTGGAGCCAATGAGTATGGAAAGTGAAATGCCTCAAGCGTTTTTAATGTTGGGTGCCAGGGTGGATAAGGGTGATGGATGAGGGAGGAAGATAGTGAAGGGAGATGTCTCAAATATAAACTGAGCAATAATCCTGCCCAAATGTGAAGTTCTTGCTCAGGCAACACCACTGTGGGAGGCAAAGCTTTGGCTGGGAGGGAAGTAAGAACCTGAAGCACTGGTACTTTCAAAACAAGGACATGTGAAAACAAAAATCGTCAATTCTCCTGGCTTAGCCAGCTGCGAACATTAGTGAAATGTTCAGTCCCACCTCTACAGCATTTTGCAGTGACGGAGTTGTTCTAGAAATGGATTTTGTCCGTCTTTTGCCAGTCGTTGGGGACTGGGTAAGAAGAGCCAGTGGTTGGATCTTCTTGTACACATGATTTATTTCCCTACATTCTTTATTAGGGACATCTCTTTCTCTTCTAAGATACCTCACTTTTATTTTTAACACTGGACAAATATCAAATATTCCTCAAGAGAGATCTGTGATTATGGCTCAGTTTTGACAGTTGAGAGTAGTCCAACTGACATACTCGCTTCATCTGAAATGCTGCTATTTTGGGCTCTGTTTTTGTTTTTAGCCATCAGTGATAAGTTTGCATTTCCTATGGCTGATATTTTGGGTTGACGTGAGTTGTCACAAATCGGGTCTGCAGTGGACCTGGCTGTAGTGTTTGAAACTCCACTGTGTAAAATGGTTATCTCCCGTGTCAGTTTTGTTCTGTCGTTTCTGTTTTGATACTCTTTCACTCCAAACAAAGCAGAATTAAATCCCTGCATCCCATCTGGTCACCGCTAAATAATTTGGTTTACACCTTGCTGAAGCATTTTATAAGTGCTTCAGCAGAAAGACTTTTTTTCCTCTCCTTTTTTCTTTTTTTGCCTTATGATAAAGACAAACCGAACTTTACAGGGACTTCTTTGGGAATCGGACATTTTCCAGCTATTATTTTGCAAACTATTAGAGCGGCAGATCATGAGGTGGGAACCCAGTTATGCAAACAAAGCCACGTCACTCTTGGCCAAAAATAGCTTCAGTACATGTGCATTAAGGTGGAAACGGAGGCCTTTAGTGTACGTACAGCAAACAGCGATGGGAGGGAGGCGAGAGGGAAGGCTGCAGCTTTTTGTTTAGAGCCTCTCAGGAGATATTTAGAGAACGTGTGTTTTCCAGAGACAAGCAGAGTATTGCCGTGTATAATTTCAGTGGGATAGGAGCCACTGCCTTTCCTGTACGAAAAGGGGACAAGGGTTTTGAGAGATGGCACTCTGTTCCCAGGGGTGTTAATAATTTTTAACATCCAGGTCCCACACAGAGCATGAAGAAACACTGGAGAATAGTTAAAAAATGTTTTCTTTCCATTTTTTCCTCTACTCGGTCCATTTCTAGCACAGCGAAAGCCTGTTTGTTTCTGCAGTCTCGTGTGATTCTTAAATAACCCGTCGGTTCTGTGCTGTGGGAGATGGTTTTACGTCTCATTGCGGAGATGTTTCCTTTGCTACCTTGGCTTAAGTCTTCATCTGTTTTCATTTCAGCCTCCTCCAGCGCTGCAGTGCCCTAAATAATTTTGAGATCACCCTACTAGCTGTTTGCTGTGTGCTTGTGGCCACGCTGCCTGTTAAGTTTACTGGGTATTTGCAGCAGGGATGTGGTCTGGCTTCTTTTAATATGCTGCATGTTACTCTCCACCAGGCTTAAAATAAACTTTTTTTTTTTTTATTATTTCTTCTATAATATTGCTACACTGAGCTCCCTCTGCAGCAATGTGTTTAATTGCAGTCTGTTATCTAGCTGTTAGGAGATCGTATAGTGTTTCTGGCCCAAGATACAGTTTTGGATAAATAGGGGAGATAAAGTAGGAGCTCAGGTATGCAACATGCAGCTTGTAGGTGTGCAAATGTACTTTCTATTGGATTCAAGCCTCCTCTTTATGAAGACTTGCAATTTCTTATCTCTCAATACTTTTCTGGGATGAGTCGAAAGGGGCCCATGAAGTTGAACAAAGGCTTGCCATCTTCTGTAATGGGCAAAGCAGTTCCCAGGCACTCTTCATTAGCTATTCCTCACAGACGTTTTTTGTCTCAATTAGAAATCTTGTTCAAATTATCTCTATATTCATCCAGAATTGCAAGTGCGTATCAGAATATTTTCCTTAATGTGTTCAAACAGGAGTTCTCTATTCCTGCTCCTCCTCTTTCCAAAGTTATGAATAAAGTTTTTCTTCTGCAAAAATTTCCAAACACAGATTTTTTTATCGTTTAGGTTCCCCTCTCCAAGTTGTTTTATATGTGTGTGCCTGTTTCAAGCATTAGGATGTTTTGCCTCTTCCAAAGTTCAGCGTTTTCCACACAGGATTCCCATACGTGTTGCTGTTTAGGTTGGGCCAGTTGAGTATGGCTGTATTCCGAAATAGCTGACCTCAGCTAAGCACCAGCATGCACAGCTGCACAGAAGGGGCAGATTAGTGCTGATTTATTGGCCTGTCAATTAAGTAAGAGCACTAGGATTCTTGCTGCATGGCTGAGAGGTTAAGTATTGTGGTCACAGCAAAAGATCGGTTTTCTTAAATGGAGCTTCTCGTTTCTATACATTTATGTTTAATTAAAATATTCCTATATCCTGCACTCTTCAGCATTAATTCTGAGATTTATTTTGAACCGTTGCCAGGGGAATACATTGTTATGGCATCCTCTTTCCACATCTATTAGCAGGAAGAGGATAATTGAGGAAATCTCACACAGATTTAATTGGGGACTGAGGGCAGGAGCAGGGAGGGGGAGAAACACAACACAGAAGTAGGTCAGAAGTTTGGCAGTGGATAACTCTTGCTTGACACTGAGCGATTGAGCTGAGCGGCGCTGGTGTAGGCAGCCGTGGCTCTGTCGTGATTTTGGGGTTAACCAGGTAATTGGTGGTGGTGCGAAAGGAGTTGCCTCCCATATAGCTTATATAACGTGCCGCATATAGGCCAGTGTGCGGCCAGTCGTTTCTGTGGCGCGGAGCATGGTGCAGCCGCCTCTGCGGGAGTCCCAAGGGCGGGCGGTGATCCCTCGTGGCTTTGTACAGCATGGGTAAGGAAATGGGGGTGGCTGAGAGCAGTTCAGCCTGGTTTGGGGGCAGACTTTGTGCAATTTTAAGCTCTAGTCAGGAAGGAAGGCGTCACGCACCGTTTGCAGCCGCCTGTGAGATGCTGGGGAGCAGCGTCCTTGCAAGGATGAGCCCCGGGCCGTGCGGGGAACGTGTACTCCCTTTGCACCTTGTTGGCCCCTCCACTTGCGCAGTGGAGCCACGGCTCTTGTGCTGGCAGCAAAGCTTCTGCAGCCTCTGGAGCAGGGTCAGGATCTTCTTCCAATTATTATTTCATTATTTGCTTTTTGCCTGATGTGGCTGCAACACGTGGCACTGTTCTGCAAATCTGCATTAGGCGTTCCTTCCGCTGATGATGCTTCTGCTGTCTGGTTAGATCCACGTGCTAAAGTCTGGATGCACGGTGCAGATGCCTAAGCAGGCCATATGCAAAAACCTTGTGAAGCTGCAGTCTTTTGGTCAGGGCTCTAAAAATGTGCTGATTTTCCTTGAGATGCTGCCCTGTTTTCTGGATCGGAGTGCAGTGGCTCCTCCATCCAGCTTTCAGACTCTGAAGTCCCACTTGCAATGTAAACTTTGGGTCTGTATTTTGGACTTTCTTTCTGTTCTGTGCCTGGACAGTCCCTAAGGCAAACCTGTACCGTGTGTGGCCCCTGGGCTGGGCTGCACCCCCAAAGCAGATTCCTGCCCGCTGTGGGATGCTGACACACCAGCATCACCGTCCACATGCACCACGAACTGACTTGGGATGCACGGCTATGACACCAGCAGCACATGGGGTTATGTGGGCGTCGAGGGTACCTCCTCCAGGGACGGCAGACTTGGCGGGGGAATGTGGCAGGCGGAAGCAGCAGAGGAGGAGAACCCCCAGTGCTCATGACTGGCAGTCTTTTTAGTTAGTAGCTCATTTGTGGTCTTTAACAGCCCACCCTGCCGGGGGTGTGGGCAGGAATGAGTTAGAGCTTCCCTACAGCCATGAGATAAACAGCAGATAATCACAGTAAATTGTCCTATTCTTTAATATCATCTTCCTGACTCACTCTGCAATACTGGAAAACTCATTGCTCTTGCCGTACTTCGGCGTTCCTGTCCCTAGGAGGGGCAGCATAGCGCTGGCCTCCGTGCTGCAGCGTTGTGAGGCTGTCGCGTCCTGGTTGTTCGGATGCAACAGATGTTGGGTATCAAAATGTTTAATTTGGTTTTATGCTGCTGGGGTGGCAGTGCTCAATGCAGTCATGTCCCTTGGGATGTTTTTGTCGCTTGGGGGAAGTACAGCACCGTTGCCTTGGGGGAAGGCCAGTAGTGTTGGTGTGTGGCATGAACTCTGTATTTGCTGTCTGGGATCGCTGTGTCCAGGGATGCTCGGGGTTAATGAGCGAAAAGAGACAGCTGGGGGGTGGCCTGTGGAGTTGCCCATCGCCTGGGAGGAGAGGATGAACCACCATGTGCGAGATGGCAGCCGGGCTGCCCGGGGGGCTGCAGTGATGACCAGGAGCAGAACTGGGTACACTTTGCACGTTGTCTCCCAAAACTGGAGCTGGGCAAAGTCCGCAGCTGGTGCCTTTGGCAGGCCTGGCCTGGCCCGCTGCCGCGAGCCCTGTGGTTTAGCTCCGAGCTGGGAGCAAACCAGCTGGAGCGAGAGACGGCTGTGCCGTGTGTTTGTGGTTGAATATAGTTTGTGGCCTCCGGTGTGGACCGAGTCTGTTGTTCTGAGCTTGGGCAAACAGTAAGAAGCAGTGTTTGCCCTAAAGAGCCCACAATGCAAACACAGACAGGCACTTTCTAATAGACAAAGCAGAAGAAGAGAAGAAGGGCTTTAATTACAAATCTTGCTGTTGAATATATTTACTGGGTTTCCCGAAAGCCTCTTCCACCAGCATTGCCAACCTGAAGCATCAACAAATACAGCTCTGGCTTAGAAACTGAGGCAATTAAGAAATACAAACACACGGAAAAGGGTGGGGGTTATTTGCCTCTGTTTTTTGAGCCTCGAGGGAGTCCGTTCTCAAGCTTTTTCATCTAGTCTCACATAGCAGAAACTTTTTCAACTTGTATTCAAAAAAAAAAAAAAAGAATTATTCTCATGATAGCAGCAGGTCACAGGCTGTTTCTCAGGCCATAATACGGGGCAAAGTCCTGCCTGCCACTCGGGGCTTTCGCTGCCATACCTCGCTGCCAAGGTTTTTGGGTTTCTTTCCTCATTACTGCTTTCTAGGATCCTCCCCCCGTTGAAGCGTCGCACTGTGGGTGCTGCTGTGGTGGTGAACCTGCGTATTTTCTCTGGGATGAGTCTTTCTTTCCAGCTCCCAGTTGTACAGCCCACTGGGGCTGCAGATGTGTCAGCTTGTACTGGAACAGAATGTACAAAAAATACAGTCCTCAAGGACGTGGCTTTATATACTACAGTGGCTGATGGCAGAGGATGGAAAAGGTCTTGTTTTCTCTGGAAATCTTTATTCTTAATGTGCATTCGAGAGAGAGAGGCAAAAAAGTGTGTTCTGCTAAACCTAAGTTAAGAAGCTTGTTCAATTTTTAAACAGTTACATAAAGCCATCAAAGTCTGACAGGAGAGAGATGCAAGTTTGTGCAAAAGAGAAAGGGAAAAAGAAGCTGAAATGGAGTGTTCAAGTTAATTCCCCCAGGCTTACACCTAAAACAGCCTTAACTCATAGATGAACCCGCTCCTGCTCTTTTTTTTTTCTTCCTTTCTCATTTTTTCCCCTTTCTTGACAAAGGTCTTCATGTTGCTGCACTCTGGCTAAGTGTGAATGCTTCTTACGCCAACACTGCTGCTTTTACCAAACCAGCTCTGGGTTCAAATAAGCATTTCTGTGCTACCCTTGGGAAAACAAACTTGTGTGGACATAAGCAATGGGAATAGGGTCTGAAACACAGGCAGGGATCCCGGATTCCTGCATGGTTTTGCTCCTCAACAGCTAGGTCTATATGAGATTCCCTGTTTGCTACTGAAATGGTAACATTTGGGGTACTCGGCAGTACCAAGACTCAAGCCTTGGTGGGGAGCAAGTGCTGCTTTGGCCCATGGCTCAGAGCCAGCTAAGCCTCTCCCAAAAAAGTCTGCCAGTTCCTGATGACGGCTTTTTCTTAATGAAAGAAGAAATTGGAAACATTGCTTGATGCAAGGCTGCCGAGGATCACAGCTAACTGCTGGGGGGGAGTTGGGGCGTATTCATGTCCCTTCCAAAAGGAAGAAGTAGGGATAGTCTGACGGGATGGCATTACAGTCACACTGTGCTGTACGAGTCTCACGATCAAAACCATACCTATCTGCGAAAGAGTGCAAGAAACAGCAATCAGACACAGTTTTGATGCCCTTACTAGTTTTGATGCACCTGGGACCAAATCCCTCTTTGGCACTGTGCTGTCAGTGGACCTGTGATGAACAGTCAGAGGGGCATCTGATCACAACCACCTCCACTGTGACTGTGTAAGGTGCTGGAGGAGTTCAGTTCATGCCTTTTCTGGGCTGCTGGCTGTAACACGGTGGGAGTATAAATATTTCTTAGGAGCTCAGAGCTGGGAATTCATCTGCTGTCTTTGAGGGTTCTGAAACACAGTCATGGAGTTGAGACCCAGGTTTGACCTCGCATCTGCCATTCATGTTTGCTTGGCCAGTTGTTTGACTCGAACACTGACATTCCTATTTGAACTCAGATGTTGGTAGGGCACTTTGCCTGCAGTCTTTGGATGCACTTTCCTGATCTTTAAGTTTACTGAGGTCCAGTTTTGAGGTCGGTTCTGATGGTGTTTGTCACTCCCTCTGCCAGAAGAGAAGAGATGGGCAAGTGGACTCTGAGCAACTCCCTGGCACCTCTTGACCATTGTCTTCCAGGTACTTTGCAGGTAGCGATTCAGGAGCTGAATGGCGCACTCTTCATTAGACAATAGATACTGGGTAAGGGCTTGTGCTATAGGATCACTCTTCTCTGGATAATGCATAGAGATGTTCCAGGTCTTTGAGTAATATTAATCTATTTATATCTACTACCTAGATACTAGAAATCCATTATATCTGGTTCTGTCTAGACATGATCAAGGACATACTTTCAACTCCCATTATTTTTTGATGGCATTAATATTCAAGCGTGTCTTTGTCTTAAAATGTATTCTGAAAGTTGTAGTTATTGAGGAAATTCATTAAGAATAAAAAGAAGTCCTCTGACAAAAAGGGTGTCATATCACAGAAGTATACATGGAGGGTAGCTGGCAGATCTGCTATCAGAGTGCTTTCCTCCGATCACCACGACGACTCTGAGCTATCGTTCATGTGTGGCTGAATAGGCAAATGAAACTCAGAAAAGCCATATGATTTCCTCCAGGTCATGGAGGACGGCTGAATTAACTGCTCTTGACTCCGTGACCTCTGTATAGGTTACGATCCTTTTTATTCAGTTGCCAGACTTTCTAATGTTGTATTCCATATTGAGAACCTAGCTTTGGTTAGCCTTAGCCATTCACTTTCTTCACATCTGCTGTAAAGGAGATGTTTAGATGAAAACCTACCACACCTATCATGAGCATAATAATTGTTCTGATCGAATCTTGAGGAAATCGCTGTTTAACGGTGCTTGGTTGGTAGCTGGAAGCCCTGGTTTGCCACTCTTGGGAGAGTGGAGTGGAGGTGGGAGCCAGGAATCTTCTACTGAATTTTCTTTACATAATAAAGAGTTTTTGGCCAGAATGGATATATCTTCTTTCGTATGCACAACAAGGCTTTGTTCTAGGAGAGGGATTCCTAGAGAAAAGAGTTGGGAGAAAAAATGCTCAAAATTCAGGTTTGCACAAGTCTGCCCTTTAAAACATTAGCGGCATTTGAGACTCTGAAGTGCTCTCGTGCTCTCTGTAAATCGCACCGTTTCCTTCCTGTGTTTGAGAAGTGCCTGAACCTCCTCTGAGCTCTCCGCAAGCTGCAGGACATCGATGTTTACTTTAGGGTACCTGACTCAGTGGCATTATCTGTGTCTCACAGCACTGTCTCCAGCCTGAAGGTCTGAAAATCTGTTTTCAAGACGATCAGAGCACAAAAGCGTCTGTACCCTTTATGCCTCTGAAGAGCCGCCCCTGTGTCTGCATGGCAGTGTCTGAAGGGACTGACGGATTTGGTAGGACTGTGCCAAAGGTCTCAGTGTTGAGAAACTCGCTGTGTCAAGTTTTTTCTTTTACCTTCGTGTCACAGGTTGGGGAAACTTTCCTCCTTTGATGCCCAGATCACTGTGTGTGCTAAAGAGCTGCTAGTTGGACTGTTGGCGTAGTTACAGTTTAGGGATAACTAAAGTGCTTCCCCCCATTTATATTGCTGGGGGAGTCTTTGGGATGACAGGCACTATATAAATACAAGTAATTGTCATTAGAAAAACTCAAAATATTTTTGCTCACACAGCCTCAGGTAAAGGACTAATAATGAAGATGGGCCACAAGGGAGCCAATTCTTGCATAATTAAACCCACTGGTGTTTGTGTGACAGATGAAAAAGAAATATTTTGGTCTGCTCAGTGGGGGTACAGTCACTGCTCCGTCAAAAATCACGTGGCAGGAAGAGAAAGAAGAGTTTGCAATTCCTGTGCCCAGTGTTGGCGTGCCTTAGGGTGAAAGGACGGTGCAGTGGGAGCTGAGGGTGGCTTCAGCCAGGCGTGGAAGGCAGGAGGCCGTGGGTCAGGCGGCTGCGGTGGTCTCAGTGGTGGAGAACCCTGGTGTTGACTGATCAGCGAAAACGGGGAGACTGCTTTGGTGCGTCTCTCCCAAAACCACTCTGAATTTCCCAGGAATTGAAGAAGGTTTTTGTAAACGAGAAGCAGAGGAATTTTGATGAAGCATCCATCAAGGAACAAGGCATAATAAGTTGGTGGTGTAATGTGTATGCAGTGTCTCCTGGTGTTGTGTCTGCCTGATGGAGGCTGCCACACCTTTCCTGTGGGAATGGTGAAGTGCCGGCATCCTCATCGTAGACGTGGATAATGGGGACACTCAGAATTGACCTTTACTTCTTAAGTTGAGACAAGTAAGCTGGACTTTGTATGAACTTTGGAGAAGGGTGTGAGCTGACAGCAAGCTGATGCTTGGAGGGTAACTATTTCTAACTCGGCTATGCTTCCCAATAAGCCATATCTCTGTGTATCCCTCAGCTTTCATTGCAGACATCATTTTGTACTTCCTGGACAGTTCTCAATGTTCCTATCCACCTCTCTTTGTCTGAGTGAATCGTCTTATGCTGGGTCTGAGATGGTGACAGTCAGAACTGTGCTGGGGACACAGCAGCGCTCCCAGGCTCGGACTTTTTACCTGTACAAAGCTGCTGTGCAGATCCAACTTTCTGCTTTATCCAAACTTCCCAGTTCTAAGACTGAACCCTGATTTCTGTTTAAGGCATTGCAGTGGCAGCTTCTCAGGTGAGCTATCTTTGTTCTGGATGTGAGAAACCTGGCAGGGCTCCACTTTGTTCCTGAGCTTTCAAAGTAGCATGCCTGAAGTAGAAACACCACACAGGAAGGTCTCCAGTAAAAATTACTTCCAATAGGCAACCCTCATCTTGGATTATCCCCCTAAGGATTCAGTAAGATTTTGTTCTACTTGGAGCTCATCCCTGCAGGTTCAGTCCTGAGCCTTGTCATGGTGCCATGGGACGGGGCTCAAACACCCAGCTGGCTGCTGGTGGGAGATTTTCCCCTGTTGTGGAGCTCCCTGTTTCTCTGCTCCCACCTGGGAAGCGAGGAAGGCAGTGCAGCCAAGCAGCAGCACGCCAGCAATCCCAGCGGGTGGATGGTCCCATGGGGCTGTTGCACATCAGCATAATTGAGAGCAGTCCAAAGGATTTCTCCTGTGAATTAGACTGACTTACAGTGACTGCTCAGGGATAGAGAAAAACCCTCCCCTGCAGTGGCTCTAAGCTGTGCTAGGATCGGAGTGGGCTCCCGGCTGCTTCAGGAGTAGGAGACTGCAGCATTTATAACCTCTGCAGCGCTCAGCAATGGAAGAACAAATTGGAGGTCCCAATGGGACCCATCTCTCACAATTCACCTTGTTTCTGAGGGTTTTTGTTAACTGTGTCTAGCTTACAGGTAACGTGGGGCTCTCAATGCTGTCTTTGTCTTTCTAGTGCCATTGGTACTGTTCTGAAAGTCAAGGTAGCTTTGTGGTGCCTGTGCTTCTACTAGGGATGGATTTTTGTTTTAATTGAAGTATTTGTCCTTATGGAAATTAGTTAGTCACTAATCTGTGGAGTATCTAGAAAGAGTGCTCGTCTTAACTCCTCTGGGCTGTGTCTCCAGCTACCAGGTCCTGGCTAGTCCTGGTGATGGTTCTGCCACCCAGACTCTTCTGCTTTCTTTCAAACACCACAGGTGTCCCAGATGCTGCTCTCTGAATTCTGCCTCTCCATTTGTCTCTTCCTTTCTATCTTCTTGCTGTTGAAAAGAAAAGCAGTTTTGTGGCCTAAAGGGGTTCCCCAGTCTCTGGTAAATGTTGAAGTATCAGCAATCGTAAGAAGAGAGTCGAAATGAAATATGTTGCCTTCCTTTCGTAGCACAGCTCAGCTTATCCATTTCGTCACCTGAACTTACAAGTATCCATCAGAGGATGGAGATTTGCATAATTAGTGTTTTTGAGGTACCTTCTGAAATGCAGGAGAAGATACTCTTACTCGTCTCAGCTCTTATCTAATGAGGTGCTAACAAAGAGGTATCCATGGAGACATCCATTATAAGACACTGTTCTGAAATTGGTTCTTTCCAAGGCCTGTTAAAATGCCAAAGGGTTTTCTTAAGCATAATTTATACCATTTCTTTGCTCCATCCCTAAACAAAAATAATTATGCCCGAGTATGATGAGAACCATAATTTTTAAAATGAGGTTGGCGAGCTTTTATTAAGAAAGAGGGATAGGAGCGAATTGGGAGAAAGGTACTGAGTTTTTTAAGGTATCCTACGGGGTGTCTGAGCCTGTAGCCCTCTTGGCTGAAGAGCATCACCGACCTCTGGGGCATCCTCAGCATCTAGCAACTCGCTTCACCTAGGTGCCTCAATGGTCCTGGGGTTGACTAAATTCCGTCCATCCAGGTTGGTCATGGAGATCTTTTCCTGTGAGGGGGACACCTAAACATCCTCAGGAGGCTTCCATGACCTCTTCCCAAGGGGTTGGAGTGGCGCGGCTATGTGGTGGCCGCAGTCACTGCTCTGTGGCGTTTGCCAGCCCGTTATAAATTACGGGAAGAGTTTAGGTAGACAGGGCATAATCCTCTATTTTTGCAGACTTGGCAAACTTAGTGGGGCACATCATTCTGGGGTTTTTGGAGACAGGTGATCACGTCAGTGTTGCCGTGCATGGATTTTCTTTTTAGATTTCCTCTCTTTGCTCCCTTCTCTACCATTGCTCCAGTCACAGCACTTTGCCCTGTCACAACCCTCTTCAAGTCTTGAAACAGATGTTTTGGGGAAATCGGGCTTTTCTGATGCAAGAACGGAGCTGGCAGGGCCAAGCTTCCTATCACGCAGCTCTATGTGCTGTGGCTTTCCTGCTGTAAGCCTTGAGTTGATACCTTTCTCTGTCCCATGGCTGTGGGCTGGTCAGGGACATCTTTACGGACTCAGCCAGTGTGGTGTTTTATGATTCTGCAGCTCACGCGTGTGTCTCTGGCTCTGACAATCTGCACAGCATTTGTATATGAGCATTATCTGTTGTTACAGCAATATGCTGTTAAAAAACCCCACAAAACTAAACAAAAAAACCAAACCAAAATAAAAAAGATGGCTCTAACTCCACCCTTTCTCCTTGCCTTTCCTGTTTTCTTGCCCTTGTGTGATGAAAATAGGAGTTTACAGAATCCTGTGTATCTGACTTGGTTATTTATAGCTTGGAGCTGTTGGGGTTTATTTTTGAGTTCAGCTAATGGGTTATTCTTTGTTGGAGCTGTGAAAAGGATAGAAAAAAATTGCAAAACACTAGAAACCAGATTGAAGTGATGAGTAAGGTGTGTGCACACCGCTTCTCTGATCTGTTCCTGTAGCCACCTGAATACCCGTAGTCGTGTGTTCATTAAAAAATAAATATCAATCTCTAAAACAGGAGGATTCTCCCAAAGGGAAATCAGAACCGTGGTTTAGACCGCACTAGCTGATGTACAATTCACACTGTGTTGGTTAGTCATGTGAGTCATCTAATTAGAGAGCACAGGCTTGTGACACGGTCTGAAGGTTTTGGCGTGGACTTAGGAGGCT
The DNA here is from genome assembly GCF_028500815.1 of Rissa tridactyla. Lineage (NCBI taxonomy): Eukaryota > Metazoa > Chordata > Aves > Charadriiformes > Laridae > Rissa > Rissa tridactyla. The sequence continues at coordinate 47,478,653 of NC_071474.1, read as the reverse complement.
GGAGATGTGCCGCTGGCTGCTTGGGCAGGGCTGAGGTAGTCCCATCGCCTCTCTGCACCCTACCTTCAGTACTGCTTTCACAGAAATCCATGGGCCATCAGATCTAGCAGTTTTCTGCAGATGTGGAAAGGTGGGATTGGTTATTCATTACGGAGTTGCAGCGTCTCAATATTTGCAAATTCTGTGCTGGTTTGCACAGAAGGAAGACGAACTTCTTTATGTACATCTGAAGTAAGTGGGTTCTTCACTTAGATGTTCAGAGCAGTACAAGAGAACTGATTTGAGAATTACAGTATCATCTCAAAGACAGGTCAGAGCCTAAAACTTTATCCTTTTGTGTCATCCAGGCATTCTCTCTCTAGGGAATCTGGGGATTGCTGGGCAGCCCTCAAGCTGTAGAAGCTTGCCGAGCTCCAACAACTGGTGTCTCGGGTGTATTAGTTAAAGCCGTGGTTTCTGAGCTGTGCTGCTTTGAAGGGATCTCTAAACAATAACCAAGAAAAGTGAGTCTAGATAACAGACAGCTTAAATTCATCTCGCAGTGATCTATTGCCCCGTGCTTCTCTCCCTGGAAATTTGTTAGTGCTCTACAAGCCAATTTGTCTGGATTCCACAAGGTTAAGCACCTCTAATTGAGCTGACTGCTCAGGCATGGCCATTACGGAGCAGTCCATCAGCTGTAAAGATCTGGACAAAATTAAACTAACAGTTGCACTCCTCTGGCAATGTTGAGCTTTGGGGAGATTTTCAGCAGGATCAGGAAAGAGACAACTCCACCTTTTCGGCACCTTTTCTGGGGTGGTGCATAAAGTGTTTAGCTGACTGCATGGATGTGGTCAGACTGGGAGGGTCTGGTGGTGAAATTAGTGTCTGAAGACCAGTATTTTTTTTTGTGATTATATCAAAGAGGAGGGAAGAAGGGGGGGGAAAAAAAAAAGACTGGAGTGTTCAGGAAAAGCAAAAAAGATTTGAGCATCTCGGGGCACTTGAAAGAGACTGGCCTCCCTTTTCTGACAGTCTCTGTTTAGCACATACTGGAGACATCGCTTTCTGTTATCTGAGCTATCTGAATATTCAAGTCAGTGTGGATAATGCAGACTTAAGTGGAAAAACAAAAATGCAAAACCAACAACTTTCCGCCAGCAGATTTCAGTCTGACATCAGTCTCTAGCTGACACTTTGTTTGGATACTGAGAAGGGCTCCAAGGGGAGGGAGGAGGGTTGGTGAAGCTGGGTTTGTGCTGAGCAGGAATTACGAAAGCTCAGAGGAACTGCAGCCTCCCGGATCTTTAAATACAATCTGACAAAAATCGCAATGGGGAGCTCCCCCTACGCAAAATCAGTCCCTACCATCACCTCAGTTCTGCTCCTTCCCTTTCCCATCCCTGCAGATGCTGTGGCTGCGAGGGCTTTGATGTGCAGATACAGTGATGCATATTTCATTCCCTAATCAGAGCCCGGATGGGTTTGGAATAGGGTGAATATTCAGGGCTCCAGATTGTACACAACGCGGCAAAGGCATGGGGAGGAGGCAGGGCAAGGGGGGCATGGGCAGGCAGGAGAGTTCGGGCTTGTGTGTGTGAGGGGAAGCTGCAAAACGTCACTGGAGAACCCCTCTAGGTTGGTCCCTTGCTGCTGTTGCAGCCCTTTGATTCTCTGGTTGCAATCATTTTCTCCAGGGTTGAGAAGAAAGGACATTTAGTGGTGGTTTCCCCCATTCCTGCGGCGCTGCCAGCCCGAAGCATTCACAAGTCCTGAGTCAGTCCTCACCACCTACCCCCAAATTATAACACTGATGGGGAAAAATTGCGTCTTTGTTTCGAATAGAAATAAAAGGCACATGTTAGGTTTGGGTTTTTTCTTTAAACTAGCCTTTGAGCTGGAGCTTTTGTGTTGCGTTTGGCTCATGTGTCTCAGTCCCATGTTCCTCTGCCTCTGGTTTTGCTCACATTGGGCACACGCAGACTGTTGGCACTTGATACAAAGGAGTTAAAAAATAGCATTTGATGAATCTATAACTTGTAGTTGGTCTATGACATGAGCCAGGCTTCAAAACCCATCATACCTTGAGATCCACGTGCAGAGATCTGAGTGCTGGCAGAATTCTGCTGGGAACACCCAGTGCTAATGAAAGGCCTGAGCAACCAAACCGGGATCTCGGGTTTGAATCAAAGAGTTACTGAGGATCTGTGGTTTTCCTTGAGGCCCATTTATATCTATTATACGGATTAGTCAGAGAAAAGTGTCAGGGCTGGTGGCGATACAAGACAAGGTGCTGTATTCATCGCAGGAATAATCCCATTGCCTTCCTGCGACTTCTATCTGCAATGATTATTTTTTTTCGACCCTGAGGATTGCGGCAGAAGTGCTTATTTTGGCGTTACGTGATGTGATATCTTGCAGTGGAAAGGGTGCTCATTGTTTTCTTGCAAATCTCTCTGTAAAGACGTCAGATTTTTTGACCCTTAGCGCTGCTTTTTTCCTGAGCTTATTGCTTCCACAGGGCTGTCATGGCATGGGCTGTGCGAGTGCTCCTGGCCCAGATCTCGAGATCGTGTGGCTGAGCTCCGAGAGGTTCCAGTGGCACGGGAAAAGGGATCTTCCTTCACTGCTCAGTGCCCTCTCTGTGAACAACTGATGGCTCATCTGTCCCACTGGCTCAGCAACATAGAGTTGGGTTTATGTTACACTTGTGGCTAATGTTAATTTATAACCTCTTTTCTCTCTTCTGGCAGTCTGCTTTAACTTCTGATTTGGAAATTAAGCTAATAGCACCTCAGGTAATTTACAGAATCTGTATGTGAGTGTGTGCCTGATGGGAAGATACAGCAGGTAGTTTCCCACACAAAGAAGGTTAAAGGCCTTTGTGAAAGCTGGAAATTTCCTTTGCTTTCAAAACAGGCTCTAATCCAAAAATAGCAGCGAGCTGGTAGCTTGCCTTCTCCTTGTTTATTAGCAGCAGATGCTGCTAATAGATGCAGAGGGTTGTCTGGGGGAGCGATGTGCACACAGGGAACCAAGGTACCTTGCTGGTTGCTGATCCAAACCAGACACTCATCACAGGATTAGATCCTCTCATTCCTTGTGGGATTCCCAGGCCTGCTCCCATTGCAGGGAGAATACAGCAGGGACAAGCCATTATTTGCTCTCAGCTGTCCAAATTGGCAAAGAAAAAATACAACTCAAGAAGCTGTTTTATTCTGTAATAGCTGTTAGCTTTTATACCTGTGCAGGCAGACGTTCCTTGTCTGCATGTGATGATTATGCAGAAATTGGGGCAGGAGCTGGCTTTGGAGTTTTGGGGCTCATCTGGGAAAATCTGTGTCCTTCCATTGCAGAACTGTGCAGTTTGCGGGAATACAAAAATGAGTGAAACCGGGCTTCTGTTCCTGGAACAAATCTGTCTCTCCCCAGATGTCAGGACTGCCATAGCCTCTCTGCTGTTCTTATGGCTGACGTCAGGACTGCATCACATAGCTGATGTTTTGGTTACAGTAAATAAATTAATGGTGAAGTACTGGAAGCTGCTTCAGTGGTTGTTGGTATGTTTTTGGGAGGGCGGTATCTGTGTTCTGCTCTGGGGTGGTGCCTGCCCTTATTGCTTTTGGGGCAATGAGGGACACAGCATTGAGATCTCCTGCTGAGGACCTTCAGGAATTCTACGCTATGGAGTAGGTCCACCTTGTTCACAGTATTGTAGACCTCCATCCCATGGTACCCTGTGTGAACTGGAAGGATGTTACTTGATGGGAGTCAAAGATGACTCTGCAGGACATTGGTGGTAAATCATGCTCCAGGTATGTTGGAGCCCGGGACACGGGTGGTCTGCTCCTGTTTCTGGGAGGTGCCGGTGCTTTACCTTCTCTTGAGCTCAAAGCAAGAGACACCATTGAAGAGGCTACAGGATATAACGTGGCTCCCACGCATCTTCGTTGTAGCCCTGTTGCTAGTTGGATGTTCTTTGCTTAATGACTGTCCCGCGCTGTTAACCCCCTCCAGAACACGTGTTTCCACAAACAGCAATTCTTCGCACTCTCTCATGTGGTTCCTGGAAAACTTTTTTTGTGGCTAGCGGTCTTTTTATTTTCCATTTCCTTCGTCTCCCTATTTTTTTAGCTTACGAAACAAGACAAAAGACCCTACTAAATTCCTGTAATTACAGTCATCCAAGCAGGCACATTCATGATAGGCTTAATAAGGCAGCAGCATGTCAAGCCTTTGTTTCTGAGAAGGGGGAAGAAAAGTCATTTAATACTTCAGTACAGTTTATGACTGTTTCTGTGTGTAATTTGCAAGCCATTAAAGCCAGGCCTGGTGGTGGCCCAAAAAGGCAGAATGCAGTCATGAAAATGGAAATAAATGATGCAGTTCCCCACTGTTATCCAACTCGTTGAAAGTGAAACATCCAGGAGGAATTTTAACTCGTGGCTTTTGACTCAAACTTAGCTGTAGCAGGGATTTTGCAAGGCAGGAGTTAACCCACTTCATTGCCATTTGTTGCAGAGTAGGGGCTTTCTCTCTCCTGGCCAGGGTGAACAAAGAGTGAGCATTGAGCCATCGGGTGATTTTATCATTTAAAAAGTTTTATTTGAAAGAGACTGGGAATATTGATGCACGGAACGGGTAGCATTCATTCGATCCCTGGGATCCTTTGTTCAGTACTGTGTGGTGGGATCAGAAATGAGGAAGAGGGGATGGCAGGAGCCTGAGCGTGTGATAAACACACCCTGGTTGTGCAGAGACCACACTGGAGCTCAGGGTCCCGCTCCAGCTGTGCATGGGCTGCTGTGATTTGGGTCAAACCCACCTTTGTCTCTCAGGGTAGCACCTCCACAGCAGAGAATCTGCAAAATACATTTTCAGTTCTCTAAAGTCCCTTTGGTTTTACAGTGAGGGCTTTCATGGGAATCCAAAGAGTTTCATGCTACTGTTCACCGCCTGGGCGTGCAGTGATGTATGGTCTTTAATAAAGCAGAGAGGAAGAGCCACTTGAGCTGGCTGGAGGTTCTTCCTTCCTTATCCACTGACATATCTTTGCAGAAGGCCCAAACCTACCAGCGTGATCAGTTTTAGCTGATGTGCATTTAATCCTGTCCCCCTTTGACGGTGGGTGTCGCAGAACTGACCCAAGGGTTTTATGCAGGTCTTCCATCAAGTGACAACAAAAGGTAGAGGCTGTTGGGAATAACAACAGACAGACAGGAGGAATAAAACCTCTCATGCAGCTGCTGCAGACAGTCTATTTTATCACCTTTGTTCTCTTTTTAGCCACCTAACTATTCCTGGAAGAGCTAATATTAGCTCTCCCCATCTACTTCTTAGAAGCCGGGAAAACAAAAATCCAATTGAATGTCCCTGTTTCCAGGTGAACTGATGACTGGTCTGTGCAGTTGGCTCTGAAAACCCCCATGAGCTCTTGCATCACCAGCTCTTGGTGTGAGGAAGCATTGAAATAGGTGGTTATGGAGGCGGCAGCATGAGAGGGATTAAAAATATTCAGCAATGTATTTAATCTTAGCTACAGACTGGGTGTTACTTTCCATGCCTTCCCTGGGCATGATACAGATAGTCATGGAACACACTTGCTTCGTTTTGCTGTAAAAAAGCAGGGCCTGAGATGGCTTCAGTAGAGGCTCAATTCTAAAAGTCAGAATTTTGGCAGGATGCTTACCCAGGATTTGACAGAGCGTGTTGTCCTAACGCTTCACGTCCCATTGTATTCAGGATGCTTAAGGCTAGATTAGAGATGGGGAAGCGAGTGTAAAAATGGATTGCAGAGGTTCATGTTTATTCCCTGAGTGACATGCATAGCAATGTTGCTCTGATTACAGGGAAAGGACGATCCTTCGTGCTGCCACTCTGCAACTCCACCTGGGACCTAGCAGACAAGCGCGCTCCTTCTGCATTTTAACATCACCGGTTAAGAAAAGCCTTTAGCTGGTGATTTTGTCAGCGAGACACGGGTCAAAATCAGCTCTGCTTTGTTTTCCCAAAGCTGTGACGTTGCTGGGGAATGAGAGGAGCGAGCGGTGCTTTGTCTCTGCCTTCCTCTGGCCGTTGGAGAGGTGGAGACAGACATGGCCACCTTTGTGAAAGGAGGGACCGGTTGTCCTTGGGTGAAGGGAAGGAAAGCAAGGCATGATGTCGGACTTACTTTCCCCAGAGCTGATGGGATGTGACTGGGGCTGCCCTTGGTTGCAGAGGGACTGGTGGGAGCAGGGCTGAGAGGAAGACGGGCTGGGCATGTCTCTCCACCCAGGCTGGCTGTGTGGTCCATCAGGATGCTTCTTTGCTGGCAACGGTGCTCGAATGTTTGGTGACGGCTGCCTGTTTGCGGAGAGGCATCAACCCCAAAGTGTCGGTGAAGGCCAGGTCAGGCGTGGAAGAGCCACGTCTGCCTTATCACGGCCTTGAGACACTGGGAAGAAGGGCCTGGTCTCTCCCAGGAGTTTGTAAGCTCAGGGGAAGATGCTTTGCTTCATGAATAAAACATGAGTGGCAGTCAGGACGAGAGTTTTTAATTAAAAAGCTCGCTGATAGCAGCCATCTTGAAAAACAACGTGTGTGGCATCACTTGGCGAGCAGTTGGCATCGCAGCCGGCTGAGGCACTGAGAGAAATTCTCAAAGATGCTGTAAGAGCAGCTAAATAATTAAAACTAATAAGAAAAAAAAAATCCTGACAACTTCAACGTTTAAAAATTAAACATTTTGATGAAATATTAAATGCTAATTATTTCCTTGCACTTGTTGTGCTGGCATCAGTTCTCTTGGTGTTAGCAGTATATCTTCGCTTAACAGTAACTGAAGTCTATTGTCAGCATTAGTATTACATTTACTACACAGGCCACAACCCCAAAAGTTCTGAAGCGTGTATTTGATTTAAAGTGTCGAATACTTTGAAGTCTGCTTTACTGGATTGGCCGTAATGCCGTGAATACCAAAACCATCCAGCTAAATGCCACAAAATCTTTGGCCGTTTAAAAGGGCCCCTGCTCTTGCTCCGAGGATCTGGCAGGCCAATTTCAACAGCAAATACAGTGAGATGGACTTAATCAAGACACCAGAGACTAAATGAAAAGCAAAACGAGAGGGCAAAAGTATGTTTGGAAAGCGTTTTATGGCTTTCACATTTTGTGCGTCAATTTAACTTTTAGTCAGTGTGGTTGAATTAATTATTTGATATTAAAAAAAAAAAAAGTAATTGAACTTAGCTCAGGGTGGGCAGATGAAAGACATGACTGGCAGAGGAAAATGCCCACACATGTTCCTTTGTTTACCTGCTTTCCTTTGTGTGTAAGGATGTATCAGTGCCTTGATTTTTAGGAAGACGGCTGCTAATATTATGCATGAATGAAGTGTCGGTACGATACACCCCCAAGGGCCTGATGCAGTAAGCCCTTCTTCTCTTGGTTCCCCCCCCAAATAATGATGTATTTTACACATTTATAATTACCTTGGGGGTGTGTGCACACATCCGAGAATCCTTCTTCACCTCTTACTGCACGTACTGGGAGATACTGGTTTGAAGTGAAGGTATTTTCTGTGCTCTCATGCCAGAGGTGGCCGAGCCTTGTGCTCAGCAGGAACCTGGTGGCCAACCTTTGCCGTCCTCCTCGTGCCAGACCGCAGCCTGCTGCTGCTTCAAACTTGCACAGGTTTTCATCGTCTTGACATGGCATTCCAGGCTGAGCTTGGCCTATGTTTGGCTTTGTGGAATAGAAGGACACTGTGGCTGTATTTAAATGAAATTAGTTCAATAAAAAGTGGAGGCTGGTTTTAAAAGTTAAAGCCTTCCTTTTCAGAAATGCTGTCCTTGACTGTGCGAGCGAAACGGGCAAACCACAGCCCGCTTTCCCCAGTGCCCTTTTGCTGCCAGTGCCCTGTGCCAGGGGCTCACGGGGGGGTGGATGTGGGATGAAATGCTTTTCACGTCGGCTTACATCCTCATACAGAAGAGCTGAAGGTTGGTGTAGAAGAAGTGCGAGAGTTCATATCCCTTCTCTGGCTCCTGACCTTGCTGCCGGCGCTCTGGAGGTCCGAGTGGTTGGAGCGCCTCTTTGGTCATCTGCCTGAGGTTTCTCAGCGAACCCAGCGCAGAACCACTACTTTGAATCCCTGTGCGAGGACAGCCCATGCTGGTGCCCAGTGGCAGTTGGCGTTGCCCATGGCATAGAGGCTGCGTTCAGATTCGCATGATGTTAGCTTTTTAGAGAGGATGCTTCAGAGAACTGTGGGGGGGAACATTTTGCATGGTCGGGCCTTCCCAGAGCACTTCTTATTTTAGATGCGACACAAAGGAACTATTAAATATTTTTCAATTATTGTTTGAACTGGAGAAATTTTTGCATTTGGGGTATTTGTCCTGCTGTTTCATCATCTCAAAGACATTCAGGCAACTACCTTTTTTATTTTTTCTTCTCTCCCTCCCACCATATCACTTAATGAGTCTTAAAAGTGTTCTGGTGTGCAGTTTCAAATGGGATTTCCAAAGCAGGCAGGAGATGTGTGTGAATGCACATCTGGGAATCAGAGCAAGAGCCTTGTTGAAGGAAAAGTATTTGTTGATTTGTTAGAATGTGCCTTGTTAAAGGGAACAGTATCTCTCCTCTCTGAAAGAGCAGCTTGAGAAGGCAGATAAGAGTGGGAGAAGCAATGAGATCCCAGGGATGGTTTGGGATTCCCAAAGCTTGGCTCAGAGACTGGAAGTGATACTGTGGGACGTGTTTTCAGACCGAAAGTGCTTCTGTAACATCGAAGCTTGACACTAAATCTTCAGCTTTTGCTGAATGGCTTTGGAGAGTGTGACCCCCTTGCAAGGGGTCTAGACAAGGAGCCAAAAGTCAGGTCTTCCCACTATAGACTGTAAAGAAAAGGAAGCAGCAGCTTCCAGTTTGGTGTCACGCGATTGCAGCAGGTGGGGAATGGGGCGTGTTGTTCACCACGCTGCTAAAGAAAAATGTGCTTCTGAAAGGGTAAAGAAATGGTGATTTATTCTTGGAAACGATAAGTGGGGGTGGCACGTGTGGGACAGATGGCTCAGGGGGCTTGTGCTGAGAGAGAGGTTCGTTCTAAATTACTGTCTGTCCTGCCCAACTTGCTGGTGAGGAGGGAAAGCCGACAGGGAACTGTGCCTTTTTGGCAACTCCTCTGTTATGGGGAGTGTTAGTGCCTCCAGTTGCCCAGGTACCAATGTGTGTGCACAGATGGTAACTGAAAGTGCTTTGAGGGCACAGACTTGTCCATCTCGGTGTCCAGGGACACTGCACACAGTGTCCTCGTGTCAGTGAAGAGCTGGTTTGCTCTTGGGAGAAGCTGCATGAGGTTCTACCTGGGGGCAGAAGATGGCCTTGTTGCGGCAGTGTCGTGGGAGGATGAGGAATGGACCAGTGCCTTCCTCTTTTTGGGGTGGTGGTCTCTCGAAGTGATGTTTAGTGGATGGTGCGGCGAGGCTTTTGTTGCTAGTGCTTATCCAATACCTGTTTTGGAGTCTTGGGGGTTATTAAACTAGCATCTATACCCAACTCTAAATTCACTAATAACTTTTAAAAGCAGAAACAATTATCAGACTCAGTGGGAGAAGAGCTTTCAGGGAGAAGCAATTTAATGTGCTGAAAGACTGTGTATGCAACATAATCAATGTCGTGTAGTGTATGAACGTACCAGAAGTAGTTTTCCAGCAAGCTTCATGTACACTGATTTTTCAGGGTTCAGTAGTCTTCCTAAACTCACGAAAGCACTAATCTCCTTGAGGGAAGAAATAAAGCAAGTGGACAGAAAAAAAAGAAGTAATTTCATCAAGGATAAATTGCCCTGTTGTTCTTACCAACATGCTCACGAACGGCTCAAGTCACAGATCATTAGCTGTTTTTTATGGAGCTTTTGCAGTGTACCTTGGCTTCCCCAGGCGGGTCAGACCCGCAATCCTCCTGGGATCACCAAGGATAACTCCTTGTCAATGAGCTCTGTAGATATTTGAAGGTGCTACTAAAACCTGTGTGCTCTATAGGGAAAGCTTGCAGGAGGAGCTGCTTCCCGGTGAGCAAACTGCAGGGCTGCCAAAGCTTGCTGCACTCTGTTGTTTCTCAGCGTGGTGTGCTCCCATCCTCATGCTTTGTGAAGGGTTTGAAATTAAGGGTGTTTGCAGCAAATAGGAGCTCCCTGGTGGCAGCACCGTGGGGCACTGCCTTGTCCCTGGCAGGGCAGTAGACGGGAATGGACCAGGATTGCTCATTGCATCCAGGATGGTCGAGAAGGGCCTAGTTTCCAGTTTCCCTTGCACTCCTGTGGTGCACCTGGGCTTGGTCGAGTTACGGGAGACCTCCAAGAGAAATGGGGCCAGCGTGAAGCTACCGCATGCTAACTGCAGAGCTGGGTGAGATTGCCAGGGATTGCGGAGTCCTGCTCACGTGTGTTCCCCTGGGGAACGTCCCTGCTGGCACCACTGCCCATCCCGTATCGTTAAACCAAGAGCCACTGAATGAGCACCGCAGCAATATAACATTTTGTGGTTTTGCAATAAATCCAAATGTAAAACTCCTGTTGGAGCCAGTAGGACTGCAATGTCCGGTACGGCATTTCCCCGTTTTCTCCTGTTTATTCATCACGACTAATGCAGCAGTGATGGACCAGTGTGCGCCCCGGCTTATGCTGAACGGTTTCATTAAGGGCTGCTTCCATATTTTCCCATGAGATTGTGGGTGTTGATCAGAAAGCTAGATTTACAATCAATTTTTGTGTTTGTTCTGCTGCTTGGAAGTTTTTCCCTTCTTTTTAGGGTGAAGGCTCGAATAAGAAAAATCGGAAGGTTTTAAGGCTCTGAACAGTAATGAAGTGTCTCTGTCGGCACACGTAGCTTTTAGGTCTTAGCTGAAACTGAAAATTTCTTCAGAAAGCTTGATTAAAAAGAAAAAAAAAAGCCATAAACCTTCTGCAACCTAAGCCTGTTTTAATATCTGTGAGTGTTTTGTGCAGAAGCCACAATTTTCTGATCAGCTCCATGATGGCCACGGTACAACGTGCATTTGAGTGTTCTTTACTTTGGGGCTTAATCTATTGTAGGGTATTTCTGTGGGCTGTCAAATAATGGCTGCCTTCAACAACTAGCTCCATTTCACTGAAAGAGAAAGTGAATATTGTATGTAATTCCTGGAAATGAGTGTAAAATGATTTGAGGTCTTACAAGATTCGGCATTAAGGTTATTACAAAAAAAGCAAGTACTTAAGAGGCACTAGAGCTCAGCCCTATTGCTCGGTCTGTTTTGCGTAGGCTTGAAGTCAATAGGAGCAGAGAACGCCTGGGGTATCGCAGGAGTTGGCCCCATCTGTGATGGGGGAGCAGAGCTGTTATTAAATGTTAAAAATATAATTGAAATACAAGAAAAACAGGGGCGGGAGGGAAGAAAAGAAAAAGAAGAAAACTCAAGTGGGGGGAGAGATCATAGTGAGCCATTTTCCCTTTTCACGCAGTTTTCAGAGCCACCAGGGCCAAAATGGCACTAGGAGGTTTATGTATCATCAGAAAATAGAGCCTGAGCATCATGTGAGGAATGAAAGAGCGCGAGCTATGAATGGAACAACAACTGACAGCCCAGAAAGATGGAGCAGATATACTGTGGTGCCTAAATATGTCAAATCCAGCCTTGCTGTTCTGCATGTGATGCACACAGGGCAAGAAGTTCTCATTCCATTTTTTGTTGGTGGTTTTTTGTGTGGAGTTAATTGATTTTTTTTTTTTTTTTTTGAAAGACGTTTCCCATTGTTTTTCTTTTAAAACCTTAAAGTCAGAGGGCAAAGCCTAGATTACTGCTGGGGACTTTGGAGAAAAGATAAGACTCCTGATGAATAATCACTCAATGCTGGGTCCCTCCTGAAAATGTGGCCTTCCTGTTGCTGAAGTACTCAGCAAAATGGTTTTCTGGTTTCCAGCTGGCACTGTAGGTATCAAAGCAAATCATTTAACAAAACTGTTCTCTAATGAGCAGCAATTCTAGGAATCTTTGCCAAAATCCAATTTTTCTTCAGTTTCCAGTAAAGTTTTGCAAGCTCAAAGAACTCAGGAAATGTTTTGGAGGAAATTTAACCCAATAGACCTGAGCATCAGAAATGCCGGCGTAACCAGAACATGGCTAGAGAACTATCTGCTTTATTTTGAGTTGGAAAAGTTAACTCACTCTTTCCTCTTTGGATTAAGCAAAATTTATCTCCTTGTAGGAGATAACTGTTTTGTTTCCAGTCTAGGACAAAGTTGTGTCACTTGGTCATGAGAAATGCGATACAAAGGATGTTATGACAGCATTCTGCCCTTGCTGGTCCTGGCTGGGACAAATGTGGTGTCGTTTTCAGAGAGAACAGGAGGGAAATCAAAGTTATTCAGTATATTTAATCCAAGAAAGGATCGAACATCTCTTGTGCCCCAAGTGTGCACGTAGGGCTCTCATGGCATATCAGTATCTCTGTTAAATTCCCCACCTTTTGTAATATTCTCTCCAGCACGTGTAGTGACTGGACGTGGGGAAGAGGCTGATTGTTTTACACCAAGGAAAAATTATCAACCAATAACTAGCAATTTATCTGATCCTGTAATGACTTCAAGCAATATGCATGTTATCTCTATGTAAAGCGTGTATATGTGTGTGTGTATATATATATATATTTTTAGGTAAAACTAGGTCACAGCCCCAGACTTTGGGTAAATAGATAACACTGCCCCCAGTGACATAAGGTTTTGCCATCCTTGGGAGAATACATTCGCTGGGACCACAGTGTGTGCTCAAACCAGCTTTAAACCACGGTGGTCGGTGTTTCTGAGCACTTCCCGCATGAAAATCCACCTCTGGGGGCAGGCGGCGAAGAACTCCTCGCTGATGCCTCTCCGCTTCCCATTTGGTGAGTTTAGAACTAACCTGGGTATCTCAGTGCAGTTTTAAATATAGTTAGTCCCAAAGAAGACAGGAAAATTTTGCAAATCCTAGTTGCCTCCTGAGTTCATGTGTAATATTGATCCACTGGCTGACGTTTTTGATGTACGAGCAAAGTATCTCGGGTTATAAAGCTGTAAGTGAAAGCATCTTTGTGCCGGAAACTTTAGCAGCGAGCTACCACGTAACATGGACATGTTATTTTGAAAGAAGAAATTACTTCAGTAATTATGCAGTGCCTGTTAGGTGAGTCATTAGCTGCTGTTTGCCAATGAGGTGCATCTCCCAGGTACGCCGTTACTTTCTGTGTTCGTGTTGCTTTGTGCCAGCTGGGAGCTGGGACGTTTTACCCAAGATGTGGCTGCGATTCAAAGCTGGAGGAAATTCTGTGTGGTTTTTATGTGTCTTTGTAATGAAAAGGCCCATGTATCAGTGAGAGATTACAGTCATTTGGAGACACAGAGGAAGCCTCCCCCCCCCCTTTCTTCCTATTTGTGAATTGCGTGGGATCAGCGTGTTCTTAATAGAACACTTTGCAGGAGACTTAATCAAATTCTCTTTATGGCAGAGCTGACACCTGAGCGTTACTGTCCGCTGAAAGTATCAGCATTATGTATTTATGTACCCAAAATTGTGCACCAGTCGTGCTTATCCAGACACAAAGTGGGATAACGGCAGAGCACCGAGTTTATTAATAGAACACAGGAGCCAACATACGGCTGCAGAGTGGAAGCAGAGTAAAACATAAGCCGCACGTTCCTTTTAAGAACATGTATTTCACACCTTTTCACTTCACACAGGAATATTTTTGTCATGCCTCTACAGTTAGTCTGCTATCCCCAAAAGGCTATTTTTATATTTTCACAGCATGGCTTAATTAAGAAAAATTGGGGTTTCTAAACGATCCTGTACATTTCAAACCCACCCCCTGCAAAAAAAGCCAAAAGAAAACAAAAACCGCAGCAAGATGCAGGTGGTAAATGGCGAGCAGACTGCTCGGTTCAGCACACTCCAGAGGAGTTTTCTGGCTGCGTTCGTGGCCTGGGGTGCAGCTTGGTTGAACCGTGTTTTCTATTTCAAATGCCATTATAGGTCCCGTCTGGCAGAGAGGGTGCACGAGCAAGGGCCACGCACCCAGTGTTTATTTTAGCACTCTGCCTTGGATTCTGTCTTGGTTTCTAACAGTTGAGATTTGAAGGAGTCTCGGTGATTGGCTTTAGCCATCTGAGTCAATGGGTCTGCTCGTTCTGTATCCAGAAGCTTTAGGTTTGGGGAAAAACTTGAAAAGATGACCTTGCAGTCTCACCTGGTTTATGCAAGTAATCTTGCAATTCTTTCTTGAGGAACTCATATATACTTCTTTATTTTGTGAATATCTAGGGTAAACCACAAAAATCTACCATTCTTCTAGATGGAATACAAGAAGATTTTCGATGGCTGCCTGTATAACTTCATTCTCACGCCATATTCTAAATATTGTTAAAGTTGTCACTTTACAGGAATTACACTCTTGGAGGCGTTAGGACACTCATCCCGCCTGACAACATCCCTTTCTAAGAACCTGCGAAGATTAGTTTGTAGCGTAGCTTTTTCTCATGTTGAAGTTTATAAGGATGAAAAGCCCCATGTAGAATATATCTACGCAACTTTAGTGACAAAAATTGCTAAGCACATTACATAAAAATAGCAAACTGCCTTCTTTAGGGACTGGTACAGACTGCTCTTAAGATAGCTAAGTAGACAAGTGTATAGTAAAATATGGGTATATTTAGCACTCCAGAAGGCGGTAGATGGTGTTCTGACTTCACATCGCATGGATTCTTAAAGTCTTTACCTCTGTATAATCCCTTGTACTCAGCAGTGATGTTGTGGCACATTTGGGACCTAATTGTAAGCTTCGCTGCCAATCAAAGTACCAGATGGCAGAGGACAGTTTCGGAAGGCAAAGAGTGGACCTGACTCTCACGAATCAGGGGTAGCTTGGAAGGACATGCAGGAAAAAGCCATGGCAGTTTAAAGGGGTTTAGATTAAATATGGTTTAATGGGATTTTGGCATAAATGTGGCTTTTAACATCTGCCTGCCTCGTTGGTTCTTTCTCACAGGCATCTGCCTGGGTGAATGCATTCTGGTTTGCATCCACTTCTTCAAAAATCAACACTTAGATGATTATGGTTGTACAACGAGACCGATCCCGTCCCACAAAAGCCCCTGCCAGGCTTGTCACGGTGCATCCCCTTAGGGGCAATGGGAGAGAAGTGGCTGAGAGAGTGGCCAGAGGGGCTGTGGGGAGCTCCGTTAACCTTTCCCAGGCGAGTTCAAAATAGGTTTTCCTTATTGGATGTGTTTTTTCCTGGTTGTGCAGAGCTTGAGACCTTCCCACTTCAAGCTCGCCCTCTTTTCCCAAGGCTGTTGAAAAGACTCCAGTATGTTTCTGACTGGCATGCAAGCCTGGAAAAACTGCAAAGAATATTTGCAAGTGTTATCTTTGAATCAAAACCACCAACTCGCTTGGATAGCATCCCTCCCCCCATTCTTCCTTTTTCCTTAGCCTTTCATAAGAACATTTTTGCTGTTGTTGAGAATATTCATCCAGCATTCATACCCACACATGTACGTCTCGTGCTGATGTAATGATGTGATGCCTGTTACTGAGTGTGACTTTTTTTTTTTAAGCTAAAATACATGAAATGGTAGAGTTGTGTTGTAGTTAGTGGAAAGAAGCTGTCTTGAACTGCTGTTGACATGTTGTCTTCCTTCCAAGAATGCTGTCTTTCTAAACAGTGCTACATTTATTTAAAAGGAAGGTCATGTACCATGCTGGTTATCCTTAGAGGATGGGCTGAGTGGCAGAAAACGAGTCCCAGCACTCCTATAAATAGAGAAGCCGTGTAACCACATCTGGGAACCTAACGTGTGGTACAGAGCTCGGTATTTTGTGATCTTTAAAATCCTTGAGCAATACTAATACTAGGATAAGTGTATTCAGAAACAGTTTATTGTGGAGCTTTTCATATGATGTCATCTGAAGTTATACGCTTGGTTTGTCTCACTAGTGCTGTCTTCGTGTGGTCAGACCATCTCAGGGTGACTTACTTTTCATGCCTCATGGCTTACTACAAGCAGGCTGACGTTGTAAGGTGTGAGCAGACCTGGCAGACCGACTGGTGGGGGATGACACGGTGAGAATAAGTGTGGAGTGGCTCTTGTGTGTTCGAGGCAATGGTGCATTAATAAGTACTAGTCTATAAAGTAGAACATGATGGAGAAGAGAAACAAACGCGCAGGCAAAGCAGGTAGGTACGGGACTCCGGCGCAGTAACCCATAAGCATCTACTGAAAGCAGCCTGAATTTTAGACACCAGCTCGTTGCATCCTATTCTGCACGCTGCTGATGGGGAGTGACTGTTGCAAAGGATGTAATACCTTTTCTGGGCGTAGTAGCTGCTGGGGTGATTGCTGCCTCCTTGCGAGTTTTGGGGGACAGACAGAGTGGGACAACTCCATTTGTTTCCAGGAATTGTATTTTCCATCCTCTTAATTTCCAAACCTCCAGCCACTAGAGGGAGGGAATGCTACATATTTATGGCTTCGTATGCATGCGGGGATGTGCGTTTTAATAAAGGGATTGCTTTTCTACAGAAAGGCTTTCCAGGCACTACTACAGCTGGTTTTAGCCCCTTTATTTATTTGACCGCAGTTTTATTAACTGCTCCTGAGATTTGACCTGTAAATGCTCTGGAAGATGTTAGATGATCCTTGTCCATGTTTTACACCCTGTATTTGCTGTCGAGCATCCCTGCTGTGAAATGGCTTCCATGGGGAAACCTTTGGCTCCTCCTGGATCTGCCTGTCTCCTCATGTTACTGCACACCCCGCTGCACGGCTACGGCGTAACATCCAGCGTGGCAACGCAGAAATGAAAGACGTGAGAACAGCGGGAGAGCGATACCCCTTCCTACTGCTTTCTCCCTGTCAAGCCAGAGACTCTTGGAGCGTATGGCCTGTTTCCTCTGCAATAATAAAACAAGCCCAAGAGGGATCTCATTTCATTTGGAATTAAACCATTGAGTTAGTAATTATTGTAGGCAGATGAGTTTTAACAATTTCAAAGGACACCAGCAAGGAGTTGTAGGTTTAGGGAGGGGAACAGGGATGGAACTTCTAAGAAAGGCAGTATCAGAAAGTGAATTTCGTATACTTTTGAAAATGAAACAAGATTGCAACTTTCCTTTGCAGATTGGGCTCGGTGGGGAAGACGCGTGGAGTGTCTGTGTCAATGAAAGTCTGATGGGGGGACTGTGGGGCTTGGAAAGTAGCCTGGGATGAAAGCAGCATGGTCAATGGGTTTGAAGAGCTGCAACCTTTGGTCTGCAGTGCTATTTATCAGGGGAATTTACATCCCTCTGCGGACGGTGGGTGGGGAAGAGAGAGTCTCTCTGCCTTTCTTTTGACTCCAGTGGGTGACTCAAGGCCGTGCTCTCTCAGAAGGGAAACCTCATGATGCTTCAGCAGCCTGAAGTATTGAAGGAGAGCGTCTCTCTGGGTAGTTTTCCTGACTCTGAAAGTCAATAGTTCCAGTTAATAGAGGGACTCAGCAAAGAGGTTTCCTCACGCTGATTGAAGCTGCAGATGATGCTTCAGCACAAGAAGCTCTCCTGGTGAGGCTGGGGCTGGTCCCAGCTGCTCTTTTCCTTGCCTATTTCACTTGCCCAGCTGTGCCCTGGCTGGCGCAGCTGATGGCACGAGAGAGCAGAGAGGGAAATGCACAGGAAGGCACTGGAAACCTTAAGATTGACCTGACCCAGGCACATTAGAAAAATATGCACGTAAGGACTAAATATACGTCATCCTAGAGAGGACAGTCAAAACACTCCTCGTTTTCTTGGGTGCCCATCACTGGACATCCCATACTTGCAGGGCTGAGGTTTGGCTGCTCCGGGAGCCCTCCCTACTGCAGCGTGTGCTCCTCTCTGCGCCCCTCGCTTGGCTAAGGGTCTCTCACCACCTACTTGTAACTCCGACTAACTGAAGGCATGAAAACGTGGCCGCGAACTGAGTTGCTTAAGCTCAGCATCCAGGGCCACAGGTCACAGCTTGTATTAAATAATAGAGCTAGAAGAGCGACGAGTGAATATGAAAGACTCCTCCGCATCACTCTGTGCATTTCGATGAACTGTGGCCGTAACCTTATAAATATGACCTGCTCGTTAAGCCTTCACTTGCCTGCAGGAGATGCGAGGTCTTGGGAGACCAATCTATTTGCCTTCTGTACAATAGCTTTGTTTATTGAGAGCCACGCTGTAAAATTGTTATTCAAGCAGTAATCTGATGGACTTCAGTGGGAGCTCTGCCTTGGCTGGATCACCCTGTGCCGTCTCACCGCTGTGGTTTCTGCTGGTGCAGATAGCTCAATGAGAAGAAAAGCATTTCTGTTCTTGGGTTTTGTATATATTTGTGGGTGCAGGACAAGGTTGGGATGTTTTGTCTGAAGGCACCCAGCTCCAGTGAGATCCCCACAGGGTTTGGGTGGGGAAGAGGGGACAGGGAGGAGCTCGGGTGGGAATCCAGCGTTGACGCTGTGACAGGGAGGGCTGTAAGAGCCCCCAGGCCATAGGCATGGCCATGCTGTGTACCCCAGAGGCTCTGTCCCCGGATTGTGTGAGGGAACATCCCTCCAGGCAGAGGGAGGAGCACGGCTGCAGGGTATATGGCTTTGCCAGTCCCTTCTGACCTTAAAATGCACGACCTGGGGGAGCATCTATTGTTTCCCTGTAGATCATCTCATGAATAGTAATATTAAGCTCTAGTTTTCTTTAAAAAAAATTCTTTTTTGGCTGCAGATCTCTCTCTAAGTACACAAACGAAATGAATTTATATATGAGCATTGTGCTACTTGTAAAGCCCTTTCTTTTTCAAATTTAGTTTTATTCCTTTTTTAATCTCCATAGGATTTTCCCTGAATAAGCAGAACGAGGGCAGTGCTAGTAACAGATGGACATAAAGAAGACTTGGATGCTGGAGAGACTTAACGGGCTTGGGGATCTGAACTGGGTGCTTTCCTCATCACCGTAAGAGTTTAATTTGACTGCAGGTTATTAATTTTCGCCTCTAAAGCAGAGGTCTTAGCAACAGCGCGTGTTCCTTGGCAACAGACTGCCATGGTTTAATTAAAGCAGGTGTGGGAGTTTTAAAAATGCCACTGTTGGAAAAAGTTGAAAGATATTAGCAAATCAAATGGGCTGAGGCATGAGTCGTCTTGTCAGTCAGACGGGGGTGACGAGGAAGAAGGAGTAGTAAACAAGATGCAAACCGTGGAGACAACTTGGCAAAGGAGCGGCTCTGGAAGGGAGGCAGGTACGGGACTTGCATGTTGTGCTGCCGTCCCAGCGGCCGGGCTGTGGCTTGCCCCGGCCAACCCACAGAGCCGCGCGGAGACGGGTGGGAGGAACAGCTGCGGGTCTGGGAGGTCTTGTGCTGTGAACTGAATAGTTTACTTCAAAAAAAAAATAGCTTTTTAAAAACAGGTTTTCAAACTGTGGTTTTCCACTAGGGCTTTCATAAAAGTTAGAGTTTGTTTTTGTCCTCTCGAAAATTCAAGCTGTCGTTTTGTTAGTAAAATCGAACAAAAAGCCCTTTGAGGAGAGCCTGTGGCCAGCGCGGCTGTGGCCCACCCCATCATTTCCCTCCACTGCCATAGGAGCAAGCTGTGTGTGATCCCCACCTCTGCCTGGAGCTAGCCTGCTGTCTGTTTGCACCGTGACTGCTAAATATAAATACACTGAATACTGAATAATGCCAAATATACATAATTGAATTAGAAATAACTCTAGTTTGTGCCAGCATGTAGAGTGTACACACACGTAGCCGATGTGGACTGGAGAAGTGGTTTGGAGCAGAGCGAGAGAAGTTTGGGCTCCCCTGGCTGTCCTTGCCGCCGTTCTGATGTGTAACCTCGGGCAAGGCGGGGGAAGACCTTATGCCCCTGGTTTGCAGCTGCAAGAGGGAGATAGTCTTTTTGCCGTTCTGTGGTAAACAGCAAGATCCCGATCGCTTGCATCAGAGCAAATGGTTTTTATGCACTTGTTCAAGTCCTATAATTTATGACTAAAACTGTCTTTGTGTCAGAGTTAGTTCAGGAGGACACTTGTATCTGGGGCTTCTGAATATGTCATCTCCTATTAAGGAACAAACAAACTATCTTGTAATGTACCATAAATAATAATACTACTTTGTAAGAGCCCGAAGCACTGCGTTATTGCTGTGCTAATCTGAGAGGCACTGGGCCATTATGGACGTATTCCATAGGGTTTGAGGTTTTTTCCTGAAGGGAGGTAGGTGTTTCGTAGCTGTGTAGCGTGGCTGATTGCTTTATAAAGCCAGGCTGGATAATTCCTAGTAGAGGTTAGACAAATTCCCCTCCTTTCTCATTAATTAACCTGTAGGATTTGGTGCCTTTTCTTTGCAGTTCAGTAGAGACAATGGCTGCAAGAACATATTTATGCTCTCTAATATGTAATGAAGAACATCTGCCTCCTGCAGCACTGAAATAACCATTGTGTGCCAGGGCTCTCCAAAGAGCACTCTCGGGCTCCCGCTTGAATGAGACAATTCAGGGCTGGAATCTCGATGGGGAGGCGTTTGCTGGGGGATGTTCTCCATTGCCTGCAGTCAACAGCGTAGTTGGGGAGGAAGGAGAGAGTGGGTGAAACGCAAAGGACGGGAATTCCCCATATGAAGGCAGCAGCAGGGGAGGGAGAGGAGCATCTGGGAAAAAGTTTCCACATCCAGAGAGCAGTTTATAGCAGTATTCTTATGGCGGGATTAAAGAAAGGAGGCCTTGAAGATCTGAAGGAGATTTCAGTGGTGATGTGGTAATGTAATATAGGGAAGAAAAGAGATTAGAGGCAGGTAAAATCCTGTAATGCTGCCGTGCTTCCTTTACTGCTCTCGCAGGTTGCAAGAAAATTAACCATCAAGTTTGGGATCCCAGTGTTGTGTTTTGGATCTGCCTCAAACTAGGGATTGGCACCCAAAGCTGCCTTGCGATACTGCAGCATAATAGTAAATAACGGTGGGATCACAGGGTGGGTGTCTGTATCTATTGGATCGGACAGCAGATTGCAGTGGGAATGTTGTTAAAGTCTCTTGTGTGTCCCTTACGTGACTCCAAATGTATCGAATGAGGTACAAGGATGGAGATTACTTTTTGCCTTTTCATCAGTGCAATGTGATTGTGAGTGTCCTTCTGCTTGTACCCGTTTGCTTTGCTTCTGAATTGCTCTCCAGCTGCATGTAATCAGGAGGAAAAAAGTTACACATGGAAAAGTGGCATTAATGTAATAATTATAGTCCTTATATCAGTCACAACCGCTAGTGCAGAGCAGTTTCCAGGTAAACCTTGTAAACCCTTCCCTGCTGACTGTGAGGTTATCGCACACAATGAATATCAGTCACTTGGCAGTCAGCAGTAGACCCCAAACTGGACCGGCCTGTCAGAGGGAAGATGTACCTGTGGTTTGGCGTTACCTTGTCTGTAGCCAGGTGCTGGAGATGAAGATGCCTGGGATGGTCCCCTCAGGCTGGAGGCGGAGGGGTTGGGGTCTGGGGCTGCTCTCTGCCTGCTGCTGCCACACAAATGCAGGCCAAGGGCTCGGCTGGGGAGACTTTGAGGGCTGGGTGTGGAAAGCACGATCCAGCGGTAGGCTGGGAGCGGTTTCCCCCAGTCCTCGGGGGGGTTGAAAGGATGCTCCATGCTGCAAGAAGTTTTATTAGTCTGTACAGATTTAAACCAAGTGGCTGGATTATCCCAAAAGTTGGTTGATGCAGGCCAAGAGTGTGGTAAAAGGAATCGTGCAGGCAGCGGGGATCGGAAGCAGCTGAGGGAGGCTGAAACACGCCGGCTGGTTTTGGTCCTTATTCTGTAGGGAAAGAGACTTTCAGAGTCTGTGACAGGTACAATGTGAGCAGACCACAGCTCTGCTGAGAATGAAGGGGATGTTGTGTTACCGATGAGAAATATGAGAGTTCTTACAGGAGACTTACTGTGGAACAATCCCCCAGATGAGCCAAGGACATGCTCTGTGCATCTAAGCAAAATCTATTCCCTGCCTCCCCAGTGGGACTTGGCGCTGCTTTGTGTTGTCTCAGGTGTGCGAGTTCCCCCTGGGGACTCCGCGGCAGCGCTGCCACACCTCCAGCTCTTGGGAACCTCTGCAGAAGAATCCCAAAGACGCTGATGGTGCGGCTGTGACGCATCCCCACCTTCCATGGCCAGTGGAGCGGTGGGGAAGGCATAGCTAAAAGGACCTTCTTCTGTTACTTATGTCTTCAGTGCCTTTCTGGAAATAGAGGGACTTCCTTGAATTATGTCAAGCAATATTGAATTATTCACTATCTTTGGTAGTAGAAATCACATTTTTTGTAAGCTCAGTCACAGGGCAGGAGCCTGCAGTGCAAACTCTGTGCCCAGATACTGCAGACTGAAAGTTGTCTCTCTTTCCTCTTGGGTGACGTGGATTTTCCTACCAGTGCAGTGCCCATAGCGCTACTCCATAGTGCTCCCTGTGACTCGCAGCTCTGATGGGTCGTTTGGAACACGGCACGTCCGGTGCGTGCTGGAAGGGCTGCCCACGTGCATTCCTGGGTGCTCGGTTGCAACATCCCCTTTCGAATGCCTGGCAGAGGAGCCAAGGTGTGCTGCCTGTTCCTGAAATGCAGGTACTTTGGGGTTGCTCCAGTGGAGAAGTCGCGGGTGGCTCTGGCAGGGGCTCTGGGTTTGGTCCCCTGCCTGCTGGCTGCCTGCAAAACGCTTTGCACAGAGAGTGAGGCAACAGAGGTGCAGATTCTTGGCAGGGGAACGCAGCTGGGTTCTTTCGGAGATTGCGTGTGCCAGAGAGAATCGCTGCCCCACTGATCTGGGCAAGATTGGATTTGTGTGCAGACTGATGCCGCTTCAGGGATTTGGCTAATCTCTGGTCCTTGTTGCCTTTTGTCACCTTCGCAGGGAGCAAGAATTAACCTGGCAGCCTTTGGTTTGCTTCTGAAATCAGCTTAGCATAAACAAGGGATAGGAAGTGAAACAGTGGAATATTAGCCTTATTGACAGGCCTAGTCAACAGCTGATGGCAGGAGGAGAGAAATCGGTGTAATTTCTGCGTGCGCATAACAAGCCTCAACAAAAATTGTCCTCCTCCTCCTCCAGACCCACTTTACCAATTAGAGCAACGGTGTGGGATGTGCCAGACAACTCCCTCCATCGGCACTGCCAAGGTTAAGATGGGTGTAGCTTTGACTGAAGTTGCTGGAGTTACTGGGATAACACAGTGGGTGTTTTAAAGATGATCTTGTGCTTATGAGGGTCTTTCTTGTATTATTTGTGTGCGTGCTTGACGATAATGCAGATCTCTCATTTAATACTTCCTTGTAGAAAAAATGTTTACTCTTTAACTACAGATAACCTGATCATTGCTTTTATTTTTAATCCAGTTGTCTGAAGGAGACAATGCCCATGCATTCAGGACATCTGTCTGTCTGTCAGTTCTTCTGTCCCAGCTCTCCCCAACCCCTACAGCTTTTGAATTAGGTGGGAAAGTTGCAGTGGGTCTGACTGACATCCCAAACAGATGATGTACCTGCGAGTTCTGTGAAAACCAGGGCTGCACAAAGACGTGGCCATCACTTGCGGTGGGAGATCGGGCTTTCCCTGAGGAGGAAGATGAGGAGCAGCCCCAGATTGGCAACGTGTACATTCCGGAATGGTTTTCAGAGATGGGATTTTCAGACCAGAGTCTTCCTTTGGATGTAAAAAGCTTACCTGGGGTTTCTGTCACTTAACATAGGAAACTTAGGCAGAATTCCCAAGTCTGGATGTCTACAAGTGTTTGTCTCCTGACTCTTTTCTTTTGTCAGCCATCTCTAGGAATAATGATGGCTGTCAGTGCCTGTATAAAAAGTGATGGAATATGGCTTGATGTAACTAGAGCAGGCTGTGTGGGGCCCAAGCAATGCATGGATGCCGGGCAGCATCCCTTTGCTTTTGCCTGTACTTTTCTTCTGTCCTATTTGAATAAATAAATGAAGACACCTAGGCTCTGCTCCCTCGCGCATCCTGCTGAATGGCGCAGGACTAGCAGAAAGTGGCAGTCACGAGGATCTGCCTGTTGTTTCCTGACTTAAATTCTCCAGCTGCAGGAAAAATGTTGCCTCTTCCCGAGGTCAGGAGCAGGAGATTCAAATGCCCTTCTGCCCTTGAGGCAGGAGTGCATGAAAAAAACCCCCACTCAAACACAAGCTTTAAATCCTTTACAAACGTAATAGAGGAGATTATGGCTTCTCTACAGGTTTTGCAGTATATCCTGTATATGGAGCCAGTATACCCAGTGCAGGTATGTCCTGGCTGTGGGCTTCTGTACCTACATTCTGTACCTACAACATACCTACCTTCTGTTTCCTACGTTGTCTCCACGGTTTGTATCTGCCCTCTCCTGCCTCTGAAGCTAGTTGCAGACTTCATCAGCTGCCAAAGAGGAGGTATCGGGACTCTTGGTGGGGTATTTTGGCTGCGTTCAGGTGTGCGTCAGTCCTTGCGGCAGGCTGCCCCTTCCTGCGGGCACTCAGCTCCAGGAGGATGGCAGAGGGCTGCGGCGGCAGTGCAACAGCCTCTTTGGACGGCCTTGGCCAACTCCCTTCTGATCTCCACATCTCCTCCATAAAATGGGGAGAACCATGTCGACATACGTGTCCCAGCTGGAGGAATCGGGAGGATTCAGTCCTGTTTCCAGCTGGCTGTACACATCCCATATGCTATCACCGCCTCTTCTAACCAGCGCCAGACAGACTGAGCTCATCTACCCCGGCGCGGTGGGTGGCTGTATTGATGATGAACGCTTAATGAGTGTCTTGTCTTTTCTAATTGGGTGGGGGGCTGTCGTTTTCCTCGTTCTGACCAGAAAGTCAGGAAAAAGCAAGGGGAGCGGGCAGGGGATTAAGACCTTTAGTGGGGAGCAGGGTGTGGGTGCCGCGGGGAGGATAACCTGGGGCAGGTGCAGCGCTTTTCCAGGCTGGGAGGTTTTGTTTCATTGGGAAGGGGACTTATCCTGCATGCGGAGAGCAGAGCGAGAACTTACTGCCCTTCAAACGTCAGCAAAATCCCCAGCCCCTTGCTGAGCATGGAGGCATGTGCTGGCTCTGCAGCTCTGGGACTCCCGTAGCAGCGGGGGCGAGGGTGGCAGGAGGGCAGGGGTGCTGAGCGCCTGCGGGGACCCTCCACAAGTTCTCATAGGTGCCCCCTCTCTCCCCTCCCCTCCTGCAGAGCTTCAAAGCACGGCAAGGGGGAAAAAAAAAAAAAAAAGGACATCCCCCTCCCCTCAAATCCCTCACTCTGACTGAAATAAATAACTACAATCCCAGGTAGTGAGGAGGCTGCTAATAACGTGCTCTTGACAGGCACGGGATTGCCGGGCTGAGGGATGTCGGAGTGAAAGCTCCAGGCTAGGGTGGGGGTGGGGGGCTTCTTTTTTTCTCCTGCCAGCTCTCGCCAGGCAGTAGGGATTTTTTTTTTTTTTTTTTTTTTTTTTTCCCCTCCCTGATAATAAGGACATCATCAGAAGCAAGATGCAGTGGCTAAGGGATGGATCAGGAATGGTGAGTTCAGGTAGCTATGTCTTTCTCTTTTCCTCTTATTGCAGTACTTTGACGGGGAAATGAGCCTCCGTCCTATCTCCTGACTCCTCCTTTACTCCCTGTCCTTGAAACCATTGATCACTCTGTAGCCATTTTATGGACTCTGCATTCCCAACCTGCTGAGCAAAAGAAGAAATTTAAAGGAAGGAAGGAGGGTGTGCATGCGTTGGGGCGTGGGAGGGGGGGAGCGGCGCTTGGCAGGGGCTGGGGAGGTGGGTTTCGGGAGGGTGAACTGGGGGCTTTGTGGGGGAAAGCAAAGGATTTTCCAGGTGCTGGCATGTGGGGTGTGTGGTGTACCAGCTGGGGGAGAGGACTGGGAGAGGAGCAGCGGAACGGGGATGCTGCTGGCGGCAGCGCTACCGCCGCTGGGACCTGTCAGATCTGCCCCTTCTGTGGATGATGAGTTGCGGTGCGGGGGGAGCCCGAATTTGCTGCCAAAGCGTCCCTGCCTTTGCTTGCATCAGACTGTAAAACACTCCTCTGAAGTGGAGAGGCTTCAGCAAAGCAGTTTAAACAGTGACAGCTCTGCTTTTTTTAAAAAAAATAAAATAAAATACTGCCAGTTTGCAGATGCCCTCAGTGTGCCTGGAGTAGAGCTCGGAGGGGCTGTATCTGCCAGGAGGGAAACCGGGGAAGTTCCTCCATCTCGGCAAGGGATCCCGTTTCTCATTCAGAAACTTCCCCGTGAAGAGATGCGGTTGTTATTGAGATCTCCTCCTCCCCAGCTCTCCCTCCTCTCACGGCTTTGCTTTGCAACGGCATTTCCCTCTGCTTTCCCCTCTCTGCGCCGGGCTGGGTTTTGCAGGGTGCTTTTGTTTTGCCCTTCCCTGGGCATTTTCCATCCTGCGGGGAGCCTCGGGGCATCCCTACGGGCTGGTCCCATGGCACAGACCTGCTGCGGGTGGCTGGCAGCATCGGGCTGCTGGCGTCACCTGGCTCAGCCCCTGCGTTTCGGCTCTGTTGGGGGCACTCGGCAGATGTTACTGGCAGCGGGGGTGATTTTGGAGCCAGCGCAGAAATCACTGCCCGTTCTCTCCTGATGCCCAGCCACCAGCTCCGTGCCGCCCCATGCAGCTTGTGCCTGCACTCCGTCCCCTCTAAGATACTTAGATTAACAGGAGCTTAACGGTTTATGCTTCTGAATGACTCTGGAGCCAGTGCTGGAAGCATAATGGGAGGGTGTAGACAGCAGCCTGCAGCAGATAGCAAATTTGTTTAGGGTCCTATTTAAGGCTTGTCTACCACCCAGCAACAGTTTGGGGGTTTTGCTGCCTCCTCCCACCCTCTGAGCATCCAGGTTTTCCTTCCCCTCCGCCACCCTGTCCCCACACCTCCCCGCACGCACTCCGGCGGAGCACTTTTCCCCTCTCCGCTGGTGTCTAAGCAACACAAATCGCCTTTCACCCCTTTGCCAATTTACATTTTCAGAGATTACTACGCTGAAAGAAAAGTGGTGATGGAAAGCTGGATGTGGCGCTCTCATCCTTTTTCCTTTCCTCCCGGGTGACTGCTGAGCGCAGGTGGGGAGGGGATGTGGTGCAGGGTGAACTGCTTGTCTAATTGACATAGCGCAAGACTTGACACTTCCTTGCCCTCTTATCTTTCCAGCTTCCTTTCTTGCTGCTGGCAATAAGGGAGACTTCGTTATTTTGTTCTGATTAGTCTAATCTTTGCCTTCTCTCAGAGAGAAATTATAGTGGTTGCTGAATAGCCTGTAATTTAAAATATTCTGGGGGGAAAGTGAAACTCCAGTGATTGATTTTGA
The DNA here is from genome assembly GCF_028500815.1 of Rissa tridactyla. Taxonomy (NCBI): domain Eukaryota; kingdom Metazoa; phylum Chordata; class Aves; order Charadriiformes; family Laridae; genus Rissa; species Rissa tridactyla. The sequence continues at coordinate 47,451,287 of NC_071474.1, read as the reverse complement.
AGCAGCTTTTACCCAGGAATTTCCCAATATTGCTCCTTCTAATAAGGGAAAAATGAAAGAGAGGGCTGTGGTTTCCGTACTGTATACAGCAGTTTACCACCTCGGCAGTATAGGAGGATACTCCAGATGTATCTCTAGGTTGTCTGAAAATAAGGTAAAAAATGATTACAAACCAACAAAGTAAAACTGAACCAAATAAGATCAATCCAGCAGAGATCTTTGCAGTCTCTTGCGGGCGAGGAGCCTGGTTCCCCAGGGACGGGTGGCTGCGGTCCCCGGGATTTGATGGGCAAACAGTGCTCCTGCGCTTGGAAGCACTGGGCTACTGGGAACACTCTTATGGCTGTGCCGCGAAGCCAGGGTCCTGGTGACGCTTGGTCCGTACAAATTCTGCTCTCCTTTTGCAAGACAAGGCGTATTGATCCAGATGTCCTGGCCCAATGCCAACGCAGATAGCTGTATTCCATTTAATGCAGATTTTGCCTGTTGTCCCCATTGGTAAGTTACTTTAATTTTTAGCACTTAGAATGGTGGATCGTATTGGTGTAACTCTGGTAAACAAATGACTTATTCCACACCAGGAGTAGTTGCGTTTCAGCCTGTCAGTGTGAACATTATCATCCCGGTCTACTGGCTAAAATGTGCTACAGAAATATAAAATGGCTCAGTTTACTCCTGAGCAAGGGTTGGCTGAGCCGTTCACGCACATTAGGCTGCTTCCCATACGGTGAAGAACCTGAGCCTTTCATCTAGAGCAGCACCGGACCACTTTTCATCAGCACTGAGCCTCTCTTAACGGATTTTCACCTGTCTTTTTTTACTCTGATATTATTTTCTGTGTATCTACTAAAGAACAGGAACAGAAATTTATTTTGGATAGCATCCCTGGACTTTGTTCTGTTCAGGCACATTGGACTAAACCTGGATTTTAGGCTGATTTCTCAGAAGTTCTGCACAGCGCTGGTTTATTGAAAGTACTGTTTTCCATCAGTCTCAGCACTGGGTTGGGTTAAAGAATCAGACCCGCTCCCTTTCAGCGTTAGTCATCTCATGGAAGCATGTCACTCATCGTGTACAAGTGATAGTACCTTTTGTTCTCACGGCAGGTGGCTCTTTATTTCTAAATCAGCCCCTTAAACCTAGCTATTATTCCATAATATTAAGCTGTCGTGGCTGCTTTTTCTTCTCCTTTGCATGTGCTGCTTTCTGTTTTTTAAACAATTAATCTTTTGCCAATTATGCTCGCATCCCATGAGGGTATTTTACATGCTTCATTGGTACTAAGTTGCTAAACTCTGCTAGTATCATTTCTAACCCAGAAAGATGAAACTAATTGTCATCGGTAGCGATGAGAACAAATCTACACATCTGATGGGCATTGTGAGTACGATGAGTATTTGGTGAGGCGTTCTTCACAGAGAATATTGATCCGGCACGATAATCAAACGAGTTGATTTAAATCATGCCATAAACCAGCCTTTTCTGGAATAGCTTTTTACTTGACAAGGGCAGAGTTTTTCCCCAAGCCTTTGGCTGTCTTACAGGAAAGATGAGCCTGCATCTTCCTTGGTATTTCCTCACAGCGGGTCTAACTCTGGGCTTTATGTTGTGCCTGTGCCAGTCAGAGTGAGCGCAGCCATTAGCTTCAAGAGATACAGTCCCCGTCTTGTCTTTTTTTTTTTTTTTTTCCTTACAGGCATACATAGCCACGTTTTCCCAGTGCCTGTTGTTCAAACATTTAACATCAATCTGTTGATATTTCACATTGCTGTCGTAAACAAAAAGTAAGCTGTTGTAAATCATCACAACTTCAAACATGTTGAACAGGAATTCAGTGAATAGAAGGGCCAAATACTGCAAGTGGTGGAGATGTTCATGAGCCAGTTTAGCAGCCAGAAAACTTTATTACGTTTTTCCTTACTGCACTTGTCAGTCTGCAAATCTGGGATATTTAAATCTAAATATCTGGGATATTTAAAGCACAAAGACTCTTTGCACTCCATAATCCTAAAAAGCTCAATGTGAAGTCAGAATTTTCATTTTTGAACGTTTCGATAAGGAAGTGGAGTTGGTGGGGAGAAGCCAGGCCAGGATAGGATGGAAAAAGGATCTTACGGTATCCAGGCATTAGGGATAAATGGGACTTAAGAGGCCCAGAGCACCCAGAGATGAAAGGGAACAGAGAGCTCTCAGCTCGGCTGAGGGAGCGCCTGGGGAAGCCGCAGTGACCTGCTGAACGGTTTGGGTGTCCCGCAGAGGATGTGGTTTGGTCCGTTGTCCCTGTACCCTGCAGCCTCCTCAAGGATGACCTTTCTCCACCAAAGAGTGGCCGATTGCAGGTTTGTTCCTGTTCATCCTGGGATCTGTTGTCACCGGAGGGTGGTACTTGGGTTGAATGAGCTCTGGAGGCCCTGGAGAATTGTGTGTGTGCTGCAATGCCACAGAGCTCCCAAAGCCTTACGTCAGTCCCACCAAATGCATTTCTGTGTGGGATTTTTCTCACCCGCATAGTTTTTGATCTGTTTTCCATTTCACTCTCAGTTTGGGCCTTCTTTAATCTTTCAATTATAGCCTCCTGTTAGCGTCGCTATAAGAGTACGCAAAAATTGTCCAGGTTAAGAAAGAGTTGATGTTATGGTAAATAAAAATATTTGGATAAATACCCGATGTATGCTGATGATTGCCCTTGTGTCAGCCCCAGGCGTGGCTAGGAGGAGGCCTGGCTCTAGTCCCACCTGCAAACCATGGCTCCGTGCCCCCGTTCCTCCCTGCTGGATAACGGACATGCTGATACCTTCTCTGTCTCATGAGATATGTCCTGATTATTCATCGGGGATGTCTGGAAAACCCTTTGAGACCATTGCTTGGAGGGTGCCATAGAAAAAAGAAGATATTTCGTAGATCATCGAGCAAGATGCAGTCACTGGGAAACCACGCGCACCGTGTGGTCACACCATCCATCTGTCCCTCCTGTGTTCAGGGTTTCGGTGTTTGAGCACAGCAGGCTCTGTAAACCGTGGTGGTTTTTTAACTGCTAAGAACCTGATTTCCTTGTATCTAGTCAAAGGGTTTTTCTTTTTTTAAACACTTCATGAAAAATCTCTGAAATGCTTCAAGCTAACATCTTAATGTGTTTATGACATTAGCGTCTTCTGCTCCAGAACGGTTGCTCTGAATCTCTTTGAGCCTGGCTGTTATTTTGAACATGACTAATTCCCTGAGTGACTAAGCTCTTAGATAATAGGAAAAATTCATCAAGTTATCTCGGTCTCCGATAGTTTCTATTGTTATGAAAAGATGTCTTATGAAAAAAAAATAAATAAAGTTGCCTATTATGTAATGTGGGCAGGGAAAGGAAAGACGAGGATTGTTAGAGAATTGCAGGAGTGTTGGACCTGGGAGCCAGTTTCAGGCTGTGAAATCTCTAACTTGGTCTAGCAGGAGGAGTAGAGAAGTCCAGTTGCTGGTCCGGAGCTCTGGAGGACTCCCGCTGAGCCCAGAGGTGTGTTCATGTGCACAAGCGCTCTGGTCAGAGGGGTTCCCAACTTCTGCCTCCCCAGCTCTGCCACGCTGCAGAATTCATTGGATTTAACCCAAGGTAATGTTGGGCATGCAGTAAATTACACCACACCTTCCCTGCTGTAGCTGTTTTCAGGTTGCAGACTGAGACGCTCAGAGCTCAAGCGATGCCGTGTTTCGGGTAGCGCGGTGAACCTCGGCTCTATCCCGGTGCGTCTCCATGTTGGTGCTGCTGCTCAATGATGCAAAAGTGCAATTTGTGCTTCTTGAAGAAGCCAACGCAACACAGGTTCTTTTCTGCGCCCGTTGTGTTTAACCCGTGTCCTCCAGGGAGTGGATTTACCCGTGTGATCCCGCACAGCGAGTGTCCCTTTGGCTCGCTGCAGTGGCAGGTTGTCGGGAGCAGCCAGCAGGAGGGCAGCGCTGGGCGCCCCTGCAAGGCTCTTGTGTGGCGTCAGACGGGGACCGCAGCCTGCGCCGGCTCTCCCTGCAAGCGACCCGCTGAGCCGGGGTGGAATAGGAAATGAAAGCCTCTTGGCATTCATTTGCCTCATTTGGAGAAAGAAAAAAAAGAAAAAAAAGCTATAAACTTCTTTTTCCTTTTTAATGCTGATATTATTGCTGATAAAAATGAGTGGTTTATGTTCTATTCATACATCTACTGATATCCAGCTGGAATTCCTACTTCATTAGGTTGCCTTGCATCGTTTTCTTCATTAAAAGAGTGCCAGATTCAATAGACTGTTCCTTTTCCTTTTTTTTGGCAGGCAGAGAGAGGGGGAGAAAATGATTTATATGAAATACATCTAATTCTCTAGGTTAATTTGTGTGAAGAACATGAGACCCATGGGTCAGCTCCTTAATAAGATGGTTTTTTCTTTACTCAATATCTTGACAAGGAGAAATCCGGGGAAGCCAAAGCCAAAGAGTGTTGGAGAAGGAGTATCAGGGGGGCTGCAAGGAGCACCAGGAGATTTCTTTCCACCGTCGTCCCTCTTGCACGAAGCAGAGCCGGGGCTTCTGCTCCCATCTGCCACCGCGTTGTGCCGTGGCTCCCAGTAAGTCATGGGACTGTGCCCGGGCTCTGCTTTCCTGATATATACATGGTAGATAATTCTGTATTTCCCTCAGAGTGAGCTCAGGCTGACAGAGCAGCAGTAAAAAGTTGAATAATAAGTCCTGGGGAGTGAACGGCATCAGGACTTTCAAATTCATAAGCCTTTGCATTTCTCGTGGTGCGGCGGAGCAGTGCCTGGTTTGGCCATGCCCGTCAGCAGAGCTGATTATAGTCTGTTCAGCGGAGAGGGGAGAGTCCTCGTGCAGGAGAGCTGCTCGTTAAACCCACGCTTTCTGTAAGGTCAGTCAATAAAGGCACAAAGCAGAACCAAAAACTTCTTTTTTTCTGCCTTTTCTTCTGTATAGTTTCTGGCATCGCTGTTCAGTATGTGCATCATGGATCACGCTGTTTCTATTCTGCCCGGCGTCTCACTCTTGCACTGCTAATTGCTGGACCTCCGCAGGCTTAGGCAGATGAAAATTCTCTATTAGATTTGCTTTTATAAGTGCATAGGAAACGTGATGCATTTGGATTTCAAAGGACCTTCCTGCATTGAGGCAAAGCTGAAATACACCCTTTGATTTTCCACGGCGAAGAGCTTTCTCTTCTCTGGGTCTGTGCAGCTGTATTTCTCAGGGACCACACTGGGGACGCTGACCCTGGATTTATATGGCAGTTTCTAGTGGGTGAGGATTTTTTTTTTTTTTTTTCACTTACCCCTTTGTCCGGGCATGTGTTGATGTGAAGATCTCTGCCGTTTACTGTCAGAAATGAGAGCAGAAGCCCTGGAGTTCTCTAAGAGTGCCTGGAGGGAGCAGTGGAAGGAAGGGACTTGTCTTGGATTTTTCTGCATTTTGGGCTTTGCTTTTTTTACCTTGTTTCCAGGCTCAGCTGCAAGCCCAGAAGCCCGAGAAGTGAAATTAAGAAGTAAATGTCTACGTATTCTTTTAGGCCAGCTTTTTGTTCAGGCAGTAGAGAGCTTATGCAAGGTTAAAATGAACATCTGAATTTGATGGGTCCTTTTAAACTGAACTTTCTGAGTCCCTGAAGTCTGTCTCTGTGACCAGGGTAATTGGTGTTACCACATCTCATTTCTGCTGGATTTGAGAGTTCTTTTTTTCTCTCTTCTTTTTTGAAATTGGGAGTCTGAGGATGCTTCTAGGGTACAGGCTGGGGTGTGGAGCAGATGCAAGGAGAAGAGAAAGCACTTGCAACATGATTGCCAGGGGGAAGAGATTTTAGTCTGCCTTAATGCTTTAAGTTCAAATAAACTTAAAAATAGAAGTTTTGTTGTTCTCGCTGCAATCCAGACAAACACAATGGAATGAACCCCCCAGACAGGCTCGTTCTCCGTGCCATTTTGGCATGATTTGTACAGTGTTACAAAAGCTATGAAAACTGCTTAGATGAGCACATCACTCCTTGTTGTCGCGCAGCCACTGCTGGGGCAGAGCCTTGCGGTTGCGTCCGCGTGGCACGGCACAGCAGCCGAGGGCAGGGTGTTAGCAGGGACGCGCTAAGCCATGCTGGGATGCAGATGGCACCTGATCAGGGTGCTCTGAAAGAAGCATCTGGACACCTTATAAGACAACAGTGCCAAGGCTTTGGCTTTATTTCCCCCCTCAGAGCATCATGCAAGCGCTTGAATTCTTCGACAGAGGAAAGAGCACCATCTGCTGAGATGCTGGTTCTGTTTGTAGAAGGAACCAGGATTAATGGAGGTCTCCAGATGTGGTCCAAGGCCAGCCCTGACTGGTATCTGACATGTCACTACTGCCCTTCGCTCAAGGGGTTAAGACCCGTTCATCTGGAACACGGTTAGTTTTCAAGAGGGTGGTTAACCAGGGCTGGTGCACAAGTGTATCCCAACCTCTCTGGCCTACCTTTGATTGTTGTCTGCTAGTATTAAATGAAATGGTTATAAATAAATCAATTTCTACACTGGGGACATAATTCTATTGTGTATCACTTGTTTTCTGAGATAAAATTAGAACTGGTGAAGAATGGAAAAGAATTCACCAGCTGCAGCTTGCCTGAGCTCTGTGTCGTTGTATACAGTATGTCTACCAAGGGTCAAGCTGTGGAGGTCAATGTGATGCTTCCCATCTTTCACTGAAATTCTTGTTTTTCTTTTTTGTGGAATACTTAGAGCAGCGACCCAGAGATGCTCAGCTCTGTCCCTATAGCCTCTGAGCTTTGTATGATGCTCTTGTCCAGTTGGCCATGCAGGTTAAGCAGCGTGGCAAACTCAGCCTCCGGCAGTGCCCTGTGTTCTCTAAACATTGCAAAAGTGGGCTTAAAAATGTAACTTATTCTCTTTTCCAGCACTCTCAGCCTTGCTACAAGAGCAGCTTGCTTCATGGGTGTTACTCTGCTCTCTTCCCCATCCACCTTCTCTCCCATTTCACTGCTTTGCAGGCTCTCAACTGAGCCTTCCCTTATGCAGTTCTTCCTCTGAAGTCTGTTTATGCCTCACCAGCTTTTGAGATCACCATCTTATCCTCTCCTTCTTTTCCCTTTGTCTTTCTGTAATCGTAGTCTATGTTAGTTCTGTAAATGAATCATTTGCTCGTCTGGCTGTGCTGTGCATTTGCTCAGGCGTCTTGTGCAGTTATTGTGGAAGATGCCGGAGGAAGCTGCGCTTGTTCCAGCCACCCCACCGCTTTGTTTTCTTTTCTCCACCTGTATTCTTTTCTCTCTGGTAGAGGACACTTGAGCTGCCGTGGGGTGGGAGGGCTGGGGCAGAGGGTGAGGCGAAATAAGAGCTTCTAAGGGAGATGTGTAGAGCAAGGAAAAGGCAGAAGGACAAAAGAAAGGAGTAAAGGAAGTTACCGGAAGACAGTCCCAAGTTCATGTGGGCAGTGAGGAAGCTTTGTGTTTGAAGGATGGAGCGGACAGGCAAGGAGCAGTGGGTGCCTGGAAAGATTATTTTTAACGGCCAAAATCAGCCCCCTGAGTCCAAGTCTTTAGAGATGTTCCTCCATTTTGCATGCTCCTCAGTTTGGGTGAGGAATGTTAGGCATTTGAGGATTTTCAAAGCTTCCTATGAAGTCAGTCCATGAACATACAAGATTGTGGAGATTCTTGAGTAAAATATGCCCTTTACAGCAGCTTTGCAGCTCGTAGGCTGGGGCCTCCCCTCTGGCCGAAGGATGGGAGAAGAGGACTCTGTGTCAGACTGACTGTGAAGAGAAAGGAGAAAGAGGCAACTCTCAGTTTAAGAAAATCCTCCTTTTTGGAAATTTAGCAAATCATAATCCCACTGGCCTTTAATCTCTGAATCCCTGATTTTAATTCTGGTCTAGGTTTAGAAAAAAACCCAATTGATTTGATCATCTTCTCATAATCTCTAATGGACTCCATGACTCAAATCCCACATCGGTGCCTGATGCCGCAGGCAGCGGCCGGTAAGTGCCCAGCAGAGGAGACTGGGAACGGAAGAGCAGTTGCACATCTCCTGCCCTGACACCCCTGGGTACCGTTGCTGATCGTTCCTCTTTGGGGCCGGTACTAATTAAAATGAAAAGTTTGAACTTCTCTCATGGTGCCATATAGGTTTGAGCTGGGCCTTGTGCTCAAAGAGGGAACCAAAGGGGCTCAGGACGGACGATTGCTGGCAGCCCTTTTCCCCTACGCCATGGGTTTCATCCAGTCCAGACCAACAGGACCGTAGTTTTAATCCCACACAGAATCACGAGCCACCCTGGGATTTGTTTGAAACTTTCCAAAAAGTTTTTTTTTTTTTTTAATTTAAATAGTTTCCAAAAGATTTATCTCCTTTGGCCAACTGATGAGTGGGTTTCCCTGCCCTGGCAGAGTTGGGGTCCTCATGCCCTATCCCAGAGCTCAGCCACACACGAACAGAATTCACTGGGTCTGCCTTGAGGTTACGAGTTTGAGTGCTTGGTTTTTGCGGTTCATGGAAGATGGAGCTGATGCGTTAGGAAAACATAGATGCTTCTACGTGTCCGAGAGATTGCTGCAGTGGAGGCTGTTAATCTGCAGGGGGGACTGGAGCTGCAGCCCTGTGCTGCCACGCGCCCCTGGCCTGTCCGCCCAGCTCCTGGCGCGACTGTGTACCTGTCCGTGGGAGCGGAATATAGAACCTTTAAGCATTCCAATTAGAAATGCTCGCTCCTGAGTTAGAGCTGCGTTTGTTTAGCTGGAAGTAGTGGGTTGTGCTAATTGCTGGAGCCGTCCATTGGAGGGAGTCGTGGTCACATGGCTGAGCCCAATCCATCATGCACATGAGGAATCAAGACTTGGCATCATCTGCTTCAGAGGTTTGCCTCAAAATTACCGTATTGTAATTAATGGTGTTGCACGGACCCTTCTGATTTGTCTGCTGTTCAGGAGCCCAGAATACAGTTTATCTGTTTATTTATGTGTATGTACAGAAATATGTATACCTAGAGTTGTATGTGTGTGATGTGTTAGTGGAAGCCCTGGTGGAAGCTCAAAACTGCTTTCTCATACAGAAGCCATTGCGGATCTTGCATTACAAATTGTGCTCCTCAGAGCTACTGTAGGTCAGGGCATCTGCTGTGCTGTAAGGGGAGCTGCTATTTTATAGAACCATTACAAATCTTTTCTTCTAGTTCCTCAGTTTAGCTCTATACAGAAGGTTAAACTTTTCAGAAAGCTTTACATGAAGTTAAACTTTGCGGTGGTTTTATATAAACCCCTGATGTGTAGGTGTTTTTCAGTAAGGCTTCTAAGAGAAAGTATCATCCATTTTCATAGTAGAATTAACATTTAGTGCAAGCATAAGGCACGGGAAATTATATAAAGCAGCAAGTACTATTGGGAATACCGTGAATGTAATTTAAATAGAAGCTTCTGTGCGGTAAATCTGTTTGTGCTGGTCACCCTTGGTAGCTGTTACACACACAGCATTCACCTGAACCCGGTATTTGTATCCGTACACGGTGGGGTGCTTCCCTGCCTCATCTTTTGGGGTGTTTGCTCTGGAGCGTGACCCGGGGAGGATGGATGCTGCGGCCGGAGCCTCCCGAGCTGCAGCATCACGGGGTGCCTCCCCCCAGCCCGGGGGTGGTGGGGTCTCCGTGGCCATCGCCCCGCCGGCTGGTGACGCACAGGCTGGCCGTGGGGAGCGGGGTGGTGGGGGACCTCCTGCCTGCAGCTGGCAGGCGGTTCACAGGCCGGGGGCTGGCTGCATCGCCTCTATTTATAATCTCTGCCCACCCCTGCGCTCTGAGTGGCTCAGCTCCTGCAGAACGACTGCCTGAGACCTGCCAGGCGCATCGCTCGTCATGAAATCCTCTTTTTCAGCTACGGAAGTAGCTATTGAGCATGTGTGATGGCTGCTGCACCTTTTTTTTTCTGGATATTTCTTAGGCCTCCGCTGCTTTTACCTGCCCAATTTTTGCTCCCCGTGTCTATATGCAGACGCACAGAGGAGTCTGCTGCGAAACCCTGCCGCTGGCTTCCCATTCCTGGCGTTGAGAGGACACAAACAGGGCAGGACAAGGCGAGGGACGAGCTGTGTCCGCGGAGGCGTCTGCAGGCGCCAGGTAGAGCATCTCCGCTGGGCGTCCCGCACAAAGGCTGAGTCTGAGGCTGGCATTCAGAGCCAGGCTCCTCTGTGCTCGCTGCACTTCAGAGGAAAAGATTAACGGGCTGTAAAGGTGCCTCTGAATTTGGGCCTGTTGTATGTTTTGGAGCAGCCACTGTTATTACTGAGGCTGAAACTGGAATTTCCTGGACGTTTGTGGGAGTTCAGGCTTGGACTTTGGAAAATCGCCTGTATTGTTTTGGGAAAGGATGGTAACAATAATACATACTCCGCATCTATTATATGTTTCCTATTCCGATTAGTCTAAAATTGCATCAGGCAGACTGACTACTCTAAAAATGATGGGAAATGCAGGGCTGGAAGCTGGTGGTCAGGCAGATCCATCACCTGGGCACAGCCTGGCGCGTGTGGGGCTGCCGAGCTGCCTGCCTGGGGCAGGTTTAAAGCAGCTTCTTGTAAACACGCAGGTGAAAAATCACCTTTCACCGTCCTCCTGAATGAGAAATTTCTCTGCTTGAACAGAGTCAGCCTCTGGCTTTTAGTTATACACAAAAGAAAAAAGAGAAAAAGAAACCCCCCGATTAACCCAAACCGTTCTTATTTCTAACGCTGCTCAGCACAACCCACCCTCCGCGCCTGCGAACACATCACGGCCCACGCTTGCTACAAAGCTGGTGAGAAAGGAGGAGGACGGTGTGTTGGATGAGCGTCGGTCTCCACAAACCGCCGGGTCTCAGCGGGGGCCGAGGAGGGAGGGCGCTTGGAGGCTCCGTCCTCACCCACCCAGCGCAGTCTCTCCTTTGATGGTGTTTGGGGGCGGATATAGAAGAAGCCTGCTCCTTTTGACGGAGCCCTCTGGCTACTGCAAAGGAAGAAAAATAAAATAAGGCTTGCAGTAAAGAGCTGGGTTTAGTATTGGTTTGAATGGAAAGGTGGGGTAGGAGCATAATCCCACCCGTCCCTTCCCCAGGGCCTGGTGACAAAAACTGTCTGCCCTGGGAGGATGCTGCGATGGGACGAAAGGCTGCGTCTCGTTGGCGTGAGCCAACTCCAGGCCCTGTCCCTTCAGGTTTGAAACATTAAAGTCCTCCTGAACTCTTGTTGTTTGCTACTGGAGAAGAAAATAAGTGCTTGTTTGGTGCCTGTTGGCCTTGTGTCTGTGTGGGAATGTCCCGGGTGTGTTCTGAGGAGCCGGGTTCCTGGAAGGTGCTGATGATCCTCCCCTGTATGCACATTTTAGCGTGTAATGCGTCTGCATCGGCAACACTTCTGTATTTGTCTTTGCCTGTAAAATCATTCGCTTTTTCCAGCTGAGCACATCTCTTTTTATGTGTGTGTGTGATGCCTCTCGAAGGTACCTGCTGGTTGTGGGATCTGAGACTGAGGTTTGGGGATAGCAACTGGCACCTGGACCATAAATGCTGAGTGTGTTTGTGAATTTAATGTGGGAATGAGCTTTTCTGGCTGCTGTAGAAGGAGTAAAGATCCTGCATCCTGTCTTCCCCCCCCCACTCCCTTCTTATACATCTCTATCTGTAGAATCAGAATTCAATTTAGCTCTTAGCATGGAGAAACCCAGTGCAGCGCTGAGAAGAAGGCTATGCCATAGGTATACGAGGGGATGATGTGCATAGTATTGTACCCAGCTAAAAAAGTGATTCCCCCTACAAAATTCCCACATTAATGGCTCACAATGAATTTCCAAGTTAGCAAGGGTTGCCTTTTTGTTATTTTGGCTGCTTTTCTTCCCCGCTCTTCCTCCTGCTCCCCTACCTGGTCTGAGCAGGCTCCTAGCAGCACTGGCTGGTTTTTGCTGGCGTTTAATATTTTCCATCCGAAGCTTAGCGCAGGCGGTACAGACGGGGCAGACGTGTCCCTGCCGTACAAAGGCAGCGAGGAACGGGATCTGCGTTGCACAGAAAGCCCGGAGACGCCTTCCTGGAGCTCAGCGTTGGCATCTGACCGCGACGCCGGCTTCCCAGCCCCCCTGCACGGCTCTGTTTTCCCCGAACTGCCGCAAAAGTCGAGGTGGGGAGGGGGAAAACATGCCTGCACGGCGCTCCCCGTCACGGCGGGCGGAAGACTCGCGTATTTATGGAGCCAGCGCTTCCTTTTGCGTTTGACTGACAGCCAGGATCCCTTCGCTGCCTGGTCACTGGAGCTGATTAGTATGCGAAAGGGTCCGCCTCGCACCGAGAGATGCAGCCGCAGCAGCTTGCAGAGCTGTCACACTCACCCAGGCTTCTTATCTGCACTGGCTTGACGAATTAAAAAGCAAAGCCAGCCAGCAAGAGAGAGACCGGGAGAGACAGGGGGGACGAGAGAGAGAAGCTTGCAGACAGCGCACGCTTTCTTTTCCTAAAGGAAGGATTTTGCATCTAAAGTGCTCACTGGTTGTGATGATGCTTCACTTAGCGGGCTCCAGCGTGAGCTAGAGACAGCAGATAGGGGGATAAACTCAAAGCAGACCACAAAGCATTACGAACAAAACCAAAACCAGGATCAGTTTTCTCCTCTATTCTAGCATGGTGGATGTATGGACAGTCTTACAGAGCAGAGGTTGACTTCTCCAAATCTACCAGCCCCACATCTTGAACACTACAGTGTTCTGCATTGCACCATGACCTTGGATGTTCAAACGGTGGTCGTTTTTGCAGTGATTGTGGTGCTATTGCTTGTGAATGTCATACTCATGTTCTTCCTGGGCACTCGTTAAATGGATTTTTTCTCCTGAGCTGTTGGGGGCTACTACTACCACTAGCAATTCAACAAGAGAGCAAGAGCGAGAGAGAGAGAGAGAGAAAGGCGAGAGAGAGAGAGAGAAAGAGAGAGAGAGAGATTTCTTACTGAGGGGGGAAACGCGTTGAGCTTCAACATGGCCTCGCTGTGATATGTATGACGTTGGTATATTATCTCTCCCTAAATCTTTTGTCATGTCTTGTCTTTTAAGTATGCCTGTAAGTGTAGCTGCTTTTGCCTGGGTTTTAAATGTTGATAACTAATAGTAATCCATTCATATATCGTTCTGTGCTAGCGAGATAGAGCTATACATATTGAGTTAGAAGCAGAGTGAAAATCTCTTTCTGTGGTAAGCACTGGCTGTGTTATTTTGCTTCCTTTAAAATCGAGACTCAAGTTGCGAAGAAGTCATTTTGTGTGAAATTTCTAGCAAGCAGTTAATGTGCGATGTGTGTGAGAGTAACCATGTAGCTGCCAGGTGAGAGGTGGTGGTGTGTGCAATCGAATCGAGCTCCGGACATTTTTAAGGGGGGGGGGGTGGGTCGGGATGAGAAATCCTATTAAAGGATGAAATCTTTGCTAAAATAACATTCAGCCACAAAAAAAAAGGAAAAAAGGAGAAAAATTCTACTTACTTTATTTATCTGTGTTGCCTTGATGATCTGACTTGATTTCTCAATATTCAGCCCAAAAGCCTCCAAATTCTACGTCCACACTGATGTAGCTGGCTCCTTTCTTTAAAGATGCGAGAGGGACCGAAACATAACCTGCTGGGCTTTTTTTCTGTTTGTATGTGGTTTATATCTCTGCAAATTGGGAAGGAGGGATCAAAGAGAAAAAAGGGGAATGCATGCTTTGTTTTTCTTTGCTAAAGCAACAGATCCAGAGGGGTTGGGTTTTGCTTTGATTCCTCTAGAAATTTTATTTTGGCTTTCTTTTCTTTCTTGTGTGTGTGTGAGAATATCTCTCTATATAATTTTTGGTAATGTATGTAAGAAAAATCTTTGCCCACCTCAAGGATAATGAGATTTTGAGATGGGTTGTTTTGCGTGACTTTATTTACATTGATTTTCTTGAAAATGAAGTGCTAAGTTGTGTATTATAGGCTCGCTGAACAGGCGTCCGCTAGTTTAGAGGTGCTTCTGTTGAGAGATGTCTGGACCAAAATTGCAATGTTTACAGCTGGGAAGTGGAGCTGGCTGGGGGGTTCGAGCCTCAGTGCATGAAGTTTAGAGAGAATATGACGGGAATGTCGGAAAAGAGTAACATCTTGAAAATATCTCTCTGTACTCTGTTTCTGTTAGAAATCTTCGGGATTTTTTTATTTATTATTTTCCCCTCCAGAAAAATCAGAATTGCTCAAAACAACAAAAGAAAATTAGTTTGAAAATGTTTACATCTCTTGCTAACGTTCACTGGAATTATATTGCCTGGATAATTTAACTAGTTCCTGCTGATTCCAGCTGTCTGTTGGTTTATCTGATGTCCTCTACTAATCGGGGGGAAAAAAAAAAATAAAAATCATGTAACTGATTCGTAAAGCCATAGCTGGAGCTTACAGACGGAGATGTATAGTTAGTTATTTCCCCGGGAGAGTCTGTCTGCTGCAAGTTAAATGCATTGCTGGGCTTCGGAGCCGATTTCTTTTCGGCTGGTGGCATGACTGGAAATTGAGTTAAATGCTGCAAATTTGGCACTTTTAAAGTGGCTTTAGCTGTAAATAAAAGAGGAAAAAAAAATTCCCCGAGTCCTGGGGTGGTACCAGTCGGCCCCCAAAGCTGACAAGAAGTGTTTAGTGGCATTAGCCCATTCTGATGGGTAGAAAAGCCAAGCCCCAGTGATGCAAGCCTGGCGAAGATGCTCCGGTGCCTGCTGGCCCTGGTTCCCCCTCTTCACTTGTAGCTCTCTGTGCAAGGGGTATCAGCTTCACTTCGTAAGAGACTGAGTAAATCTTCTTTTTATTTAAAAAAAAAAATTAAAAAAAAATTGATGCTGAGGATGGTTTGGGTCATTAAACAGCTCAAATTTGCTTTATTTTCCTGTTAGCTCTCATCTGTCATTAGTTTTATAGGTTGCAGAGTCTCCTGGAAATATAATAAATGAGCAAAGATCACCATGGAAAGGGAATCAATCAAACAGCAGCCAAAATAATCCTTTCAGTGAAACAGTTTTAAGCGACATAGTGATTTGGAGAAGTGAGGGTGGAAAAATGAGAAAAAAAAACAAAACAAAACAAACCAGCGAGTTAAAAATGGGCTGCAAACTGTGTCTGAATGTTTATTTTCCTCAAGGTTGGCTCTCCGGCGTGAAGGTTTACCTTGCAATAAGATTTCTACGAGGAATGCTCGGGACCTAACGTGGTTTTCTAGTGCGTGCAAAGTGCATTCCTTGATCGGGAGCTTGTACTTCTCGGGTGATATTCGGGAGGCGCGTGTGTACGCCACGCTGTGTGTCATCGCATGTGTTGGGAGCTGCCGTGTCCCGTTGCCGATTCCTGCGAGCCCCTTTGGCTTCCACCGGAGGAACCGTGTGTTGCTGGGGGATCTGCGGCTGGCGGGTGCATGGGGAGGGTGAAGGTGTCCTGCACGCTCGGCTACCGGGGGATCGATCGCTGGGAGCTTATTTTTTTCCATCATGGAACGTGCTTGAGGGAATTAATGCCATTTTATTATAACTTTCTCGCCCTTTATTATCTGAAAAGCTAGTGGAATCAAAGAAGGCAGGTTTTTTATGTAGAGCAATATGAGCGTGAAAGACGGGAGCAGAAAACTTTGTTATTGTGGCAACGCCGTTCTTGTCATATCAGGTTTCCCATTGGGCTTTTTTGGGGAAAGAGGAGAAATAAGGCTAAAAAGTGAGGAAGGGCTGGGGTTTCTTGCTTGCTTAGTTTGATCCCTGTTTGCCACCCCCAGTCCTCAGTAGCCACTTTTTCAAACAGGCCTTGAGCCACCTGCCCCGACCCCATTTTTGTAGTTTTGCACCTGCGATTTTGCATTTTCCAAGCCCGCAGTGGAGCCTCCAGCTGCCTGGTTTGCAGGAGCGATTAGCCGGTTAAACAACTCCGTCTTGCCATACTTTTCAGGAGCTCCTCCATCCATGACAATCTGCATTAGCGGCTTTTTGGGGCAACAGCGTTCCTAGTCGCTTGCAGTACAGCCGCTGTACTTGTAAGTGCTTGCAAAATTCGGGGTGTAATTTGCACACTGTAAAATCTCTATGTGTAGTGGAGCGTTCCTTCTCCCTACGCTCCGTGGGACGATTCGGGTCCCCGCTGGTCACGGTCAGGTTCCTGGGGGTGGTTTGGCCCCGTAACTCCCCCCCGGTTTGTGGACGTTGAGTTCTTCACGTTTGTGGGGATGCTCAAGCCCAGGGATGGGGAAGAGGGGTCATTCCTTTAAATAAATCAAAGCACTGACCCTCTGGAAAATACGGCCCCAAAGAAAAAAATATTCATTTGTATGCAAATAGCATATTTATAACGCATAAAATCTCTTTCAGTGATTGCTCCTGTGTATTTGCTAAGGCTGGGTGATGGGAGACCTGCCTTGCTGTTTGTCTGCTTAAGCAGGATTCAATGTTATTTGCCACAGGATTCGTGAAAATGCCTCTGACTGTATCATAGCAACCCTGTTTCACACAGTCCATAAAAAGTCCATTCCTCCTGAGCGGCAATCCGCCGGCTTAAAGATTCAGGCACCCTTCTCGCCACGGGGAAAGGGTGCATTTCTCCCCCTCCCGATGCTTCAGCAAAAGCATACGTGTCAGGATGATCCCCTCTAGTCCTGCCTTCCCTGTGATTTTAATGCTTTTTCTTTAAGGCTAACGTGAGGGCTCCCTTTCATTTTTTAAAGGCTTCCTTCTCCCCCCCCCCCGGATATTTCCCACCTCTGTTTTAAACCTCACATGACAAGTTAAAAGGGGGACGGGACAGCCGAGAGGTCTCTGACGTGATGGCTCTTTTCTGTCCTGCCATTTGGATTTTCCCCCGGGATGGCAGCAGCACAGCACTTGCTTATGCTTTGTAGTGAATGAAGATCTGCCCGGATTCGAGCCCTTCTGTGGGAATGCAGAGGTGCTTTCTCAGCCCGTAGAGGAATGTTGTTAAGAGCTGCATGTTCACCTGACTCCTGCCCCCATCTGTTTGCATAATGTGGTTATATTTCTTTTTGGATCAGGTATTCAGTACACAGCCCAACTGCTGTGTATAATGTCTGAAGGAAAATTGCCAAAAATCCATGTAAGTTTTTGTTTGGTTTTGTTTTAATTTGTGGATAGAACCCCTCTTCTGTATTGTTCACTTCATTTTGGTGTCGTTCTTTGATTTCTGTATTTAACGAATGCTGGTTGTGATGGGAGATCCGGCGCTCTTTGTGTACAGTGCTTGCTTGCTTGCATGTATGTATGTATTTATTATGCCTGTGTTGTACCTGTATGTGCTGTATGTTGTTAGTAATGCATCTGTGTCGATGACGAGGGGGGAGGTTTCTATATTTTGCATTCGCAATGTGTATCTTTCTCAACTGGGTGTGATAATGGTGTTCAATGCGTGTCTCCCAGTGAAATGTTATGCGAGCTATTTTGAAAAAATGCAGGGATTTGTCTCTTACGTGCGGATTCTCCAATGACCAGAAGTTAGGAAGCTTGAAGAAAAGTCCTTAATGTTAATAATCATGTAATAATTGTCCAGTTGTGAAGAGGATGGTTGTTCAGCGGTTACAGCGGTGGCAGAGGGTAGTTCTGCCGGGTCCCGGTTTTGCCACTGATCGTGTGGCCTTGGGCATGTTCCTGTGCCGCCTTGTTCTTGCTTCCTCTTCCCCAGTTGTAGAAGAGAAACATCGCCCGTTACCGAGGCGTAGCCAAGACCCGTCGGCTCCTGTGTCTTCCCTTTCTGCAGTGTCCTGTAGCTGCAAAGCGTGGTTGCTGTGGGCAGGCGGCAGGGCTGTGGTGGTACGGGTGGACGGCACGTGTGTGCCCATGGTGGCCCAGCTCTGCGTAGCTGGATTTTGTCTGGTGGAACTGTTGTAGACGGCAAGCTGTAGTGATTTATGCTTCTCACTAAAAATAGATACTCCTGGAGGAAGAGCTGCTGGGGGAACCATGATTTTTTTTTTTTTTTTCTTTTATTGGTTATGGTTGAATTTCTTTCCTGAGTGGAAATGAGTCTTAATCTGAAAGAGCCCCCAGATGGCCGGGTTGTCTCTAACCCCGCTGTCCCCACCAGCCTCGACTGCTTGTTTCCAGTTTCTGTAGAGTCTTACTCCTGCATTGTCGGAAACACCACGCTGATGGCGTGTTCTCCAGGACATCTGAGCTCAGGGCAAGAAGTCCTCAGAGCTCTCCTCTTGATGAATGTGTTGGTCAGGCCGGAAGGCTTTACCACCCAAATTAAAGAGGGCCTTAGGGAGGGAAGGAGCACCCACATGAAGATATTTAAAGAATTAGGTTTGGATTTCCACCAACCGGTTTATTGATACAGAAAATTTCATAGGAGTGTGCTACTTTGGGGCACTACCCCTGCTCCCATCACAGAGCCGGGGAAACTGAGGCACGTGGTGGTTGGAGGACTGTGCGTGGTGGGGTAGGGGTTAGTAGTGAAGCTCGGGGGCCCCTCGGTCGCTCTGCTCGCTGGGCTGTGCTCCCTCCTCGTAATCCTCAGCAAAGCCGGGTGGGCGGGCATGCCGCTTGGTTTCTGGCTGGTACGTTTTTATCCGAACCTTGGCATTTGGAAGTGTCAGAGGGACAGGCTTGTGCTGGGGAGCTGGGGAGCGAGCTGCCGCCAGTCTGGTGGAGGATCTCTTTTAGGGGATTTCGGAGTTCCCGGTGTAGCAGACTCCAGAAGCAGAAAAGTGTCCGTGCCCATGTGGAAGGTCCCATGTGGTTTAGTGCCTGCCCCTTCTTTCGCATCAGCTGAGACATGTATAACATAACGTATAGCCTGCTGGCAACGATCGTGTTTCTATTTTAGGCAGCTTCTCTGGCGAAGTAAAGCAGAGGCTACACTGCAAGCCGCTTTGCTCTGCGATCTTGTTTGTCTCGGAGGGATGAACTGTTTCTCTAACCCCGTTGCCTTCCTCTAGGACCTGACCGGGGCTTGCAGGGCAGGCAGTCATAGCCCCCATGGGTGCTCGGGTGAGAGCAGGCAGCGCTGCTGTGGCAGCGGTACGGCCACGGAGGTAACGCGGTCTCAATAGGTGGCATCACCCCATTGCCACGGCATCGGGTAAGGCAGCCCGACCTGCCAGCCTGTCCCTTTTTTTTTCTCCTTATTTCATATTTTATTTTAATAGAACCCAAAGTGGTTTGTTGTTATTAGATTGTCTTACTGCCCCACCACAAGCATGGGCAGCTGTGTACTCCAGCAGCCTTTCCTCCTCGAGCCAAGCTGCCGTGCCGCGGGGCTGCCATGCCCCGGGGAGGGCTGCGTTTTTGCCGTGGGGCTGGTGGGGGACTGTGGACGGAGCGGTCCTTCCCTCTTTCTTTCTTTCTGGTGGGGAAAGCAACGTGCCCCACTATCCTATTGCCGCTCAAGACTGTGGCCTCTGTCCCCAGATCTTCTTCCCTGCCTGCCTCCCGTGGTGACCTTTGTGGAGCGTGTCCTGCTTGGAAGGATGAGGATAATTGTCACCGGGTTTGCAGCGCAGGCACGGGTGCACCTGAGCATCCCGGATGTGCCCCGTGCCGCCGGAGAGCCGACTCAGCCTCACTCAGTCATCCCTGCATGTCGCTGATTGGGTTTGTTCGCGTTGGTTCCCTCTCGATACTCGATGTTTGCCCCGAGAGTGTGTTCCTAAAGGGTTAAGCTTCTCCTGGTGCCGGTTCTTGGGTCTGTGAGCGGCTCCGGGGAGCTCAGAGCTCGTGGCTATGAGAGCGGTTGCAGCTCGCACTCAAAAGATGCCGGGGGAGGAATCAGCCGAACTATGAGGATTTTGAAAGTAGCAAAAATCTTAACTGTGTAGGGGGTGTTTGTTATAATTGAAAAAATGCAATATGGCCTCAGCTACCCAAGTATAAATTTAGAGAAATACCCTCAGGATCAACCTTTTACCCCGATGAGCAGTGGGCTAACTTGCTGGGCATATCTGTAGAAAAGTTATGTCAAGTAAAATTGTTCTATTTGGGAAAAAAGCATCAGGCTCTTGCTGGCATTATCTGAAAACAGTTTTTTTTCAAAGGATTTCTATGGACCACATTCCCCGTGCTATTTCTGATGCTTTCGCTCTCCTGTATTGTACTCGGTCTATCTGACAAGGTTTTCTTAATAGGTTGTGCACTGAAGTTTCTGTTCCGATACCAAATTTAGGGAAGGCTTGTTATCTCAAATTCTTTCTTCCTGGCTTGATAAGGTGCTGATTAATTTTATGCAAGTCTCTCTCCTTATCTAGTTGAGCTTCAATCAGTTTTAGTGTAATCTTGGAAAAGTGCGATCAGTCTTTAACGTTTGTTTTTAGGGTTTATTCAAAAGCCTTTTAGGCATGCTGGATGTTTGGTCTTTTGTGAAGTTCTGTGAGAAATAAGTTAAAAATTAACAATTACAGAACATGCTTGGAATCCAGATGAAACACTGTAAAGTTTCTGTAAAACAAGAAGGAGCATCCTTTAAATGGCAGTTGTCTCTGATGTAGTTTTAGGTATTAAATTAGAATTTTATTTCTCTAGCGCTGTACATACGCAAAGCTGGATGCCTAAAACAGAGAATAGGAATGGTGCCCATATGTAGGGATGCGTTTATGGGTGTACATCTCTGATACAGAAGTGAAGGAGACGGACTATTCCCTCTCCATAGGTATGTGTAAGGTAAGGAGGGGCAGGGGCAGCTTCGCGTACCCGTGCCTTACAGCCTCGAGAAGGGCTGGGGGGGCACAGGGTGCTGTTGGCGAAATGCCCAGGGAAGAGGAGGAGACGGGGCAAGGAAGATGGTTGTGTCTCTTCTTTGGTGGAGGCATCTCACTCTCAGCGAGGAGGGGGCTCGCCGGGGACACCGTGTCCTTACGGGCAGCTCCCGCCCCTGCCAGCCACTGCAAGCAGGGGCAGCCGTGCCGGGGCGGCGAGGAAACTCAGCTGTCATCAGCGGAGAGCGTCTGCCTTGATTTCGTGATCAGGAGTTGACATCTGGATAGATTTTCAGTCTCCTCTGGTCCAGGGTAGATGAATGCCTCATCCGATACCCAGCAGCAGATCGATCCCATCTCCTGGATGCCGAGGGTTTTGCAGAAGTGTCTAAAAGTCTTTCCTAAAGAATTAAAAGTACACACGCACGCGGAGCAGGGAAACTAAAACTCACAAACCTGCAGGCTGGGAACAAATATGCTTAAGATTAACCGGCTGCCTTGTAAGTCCTCAGCGAGGAGGAGCCTGGCGTCTTCGGTGCATACCCGGAGCCTGGGAAGTATATTCCCAGGTGTTACCAGGATGGAGACCCTCGGGTTACAGAGTTCAGAAAGCCTCCCTCGCCCCGCTGCAGGAGTGGGTGCTGATGAGCCGGGTGCTGGTGCCGCCCTCCCCGCGCCGGGATGGCACTCTCAGCCCACTGCCATTTGCAAATTATCACAGTGGCCCCAACTGTCACAAAAGCCGTTTTTCCAGCTCGATTTTCAGCTCGGTATGAGACTGTGTGTAGTCCCCAGAGCCCGGGTTTGGCTGGAGGTTGTAGACAGCGCGTTCCCGATGCTTCTTATTTTGCCGTCTCCCCCCATAGCTTCCTGGTTCCTTGTTCTCCTCCTACACTCCCTGTGCTAAACAGTTGCCGTGTTTTGCCCCAGAAAATGGTGATGGTTTAATCTCTCTCCAGCGCGTGTTTTTAGAACAGATGCCAGGCTGTCCCTCTCTCTCATCCTCGCACACAGCAACATGCATGCGTGTGCCGGCATTTGTGCATCTTCGTATAGATTTCTTTTTACATATAGAGGGAAACATATAGATTAAAAACCACATGTGCATATGTTTTCCTTCCCAGATATATTTTGGAAAATGTGAGTCAGCAGCAGGCAAGAACGCATTACATAATCTCGGGGAGCGAAGCAAACCTCGCAATTTATTAGGAGGCAGGCTTTCTGCAAGCAGCATTTTTTAACATCGTTTTGTTACCACACATCGGTGTGTGCCTCTCGGTCAAGTGGCCTTATTTCCATCCTACACAGTTGTGTTTGGTGCAGAAATGTAGTCCCCGTAGCCTTGGGTTTTGTTATATTTTTAAACCCCGCAGTAACAATAGCAGAGTCGCAGGGCTGTGATGATGATGACGACTTTTCTCCTCTCCCTTAACATGTTTTCCTGCAAAGACTCTGTGATTTTTTCCTTTTTGGTTCCCCCCACTCCCCACCTCCTGCTGTTTTCTATAAAATCTCAGCGCTGAGAGAAATCGCACATGAGTGCAGCTGGAAATAAATGTTGCCCCCTCCGCCTCCCCTCTGCTCGCGGCCACCCACCTCCACCACCTACACCCAAATGGGAGAGTGAAGTCAACATCCACTTTTAGCCCTCGTCTCCTGCTCTTGCATGGCTCTCCCCACAAGCTTGTTTCCAACTCCTTGCAGAAGGGGAAATTCAGAGAGGGCTGAAACACCATTTTAATGGCTTCCGCAGCCCTAAGAGCACTTGTCTGGTCCCATCGGCAGTCGTGCTGTCGTGTGCCTTAACAGAAGGGGACGAGGGAGGCCATGCAGTTTTCCTCTTGTTCGCTAAGCATGGCGGGGAGCGGGGAGCATTGTGAATTACGGAGAGGCAGAGGAGCACAAACAAAAACCCAAGTGAGATGGATCTGGCTCAAGTCAACAGTAACGGCAGGGGTTTGAATCCTGCATCCTGGCTCCGGCGGGTGTTGTGTGGCACACGCGGGGGACGGGGAGCCGTGGGGCACCGAGCAGAGCGTGGCGGTTGGGTGCTCCTATCCTCTTGCCGGTGCCGCATCTCGGGTTCTCCATCCCTAATGCCAAGCTTAATTCCAGGCTGTTCAGTCGAATCCCTGCATTTCTGAAGGATGCTTCGAAAGCCTAGGAGGGGAACGGGCACTAGCACAGTTAAAGGAAATAAAGAAAAAGACTTGTTTGTTTATTTTTAGTTTGCCCAATAAAAACAAAAGGTTTTGAACTGCTTTCATCTCCCAGGGCACTGCAAATACTTCCGCTGTGGCTAAGCTAGCGGTTGCCTTTCAAGCAAAGAGAAAGCTCTGTTGCGGTTTGAAACTATCTCAGCCTTCCCAAGGAGGCAGTAAATTGCCGTGCTGGCTGAAAGCAGGAGTGCAAGTAGCTCCGTGCCCTGTCTGGGACAGTGTCTGAGACACACGCTGTAGAGAAAATTGAGAGAGACACAATAATTGATGGTGACGGAATAACCTGTTTATCCAGAGCACTCTGTCTTCACCCCCATTAGCTCGCGGGTTTCTGATGCTTGGAGACAAGAGAATTTAAATCTTCTGTATTTTTAAAACCACAAAAAATCTCTGCTATAACCAGGAAATTCTCATGAGCTCAGCAGGGGGGACGTGTTCATCAGTCCACCATCCGTCAGGGCTCCCCATACTTCATTCAAAGCCCGGGCTGAGCTGTGTGCGTCTGCCCAGTGTTTGGAGCAGCTGGGGGACGATGGGGTGCTCCCAGGGCTGGGGTTTGGGGGAACTGCCCCCCATTCCCAGCCTCTCTGCAGCCCCAGGGGTGATGCTGCAGAGCCCATTTCATCTTTCTACAGCTTGGTTTCTCTTTCTGTAAAATGTGTAGAAGGAAATTGCCCTTTCCTGTTAAGTGGTTTGACAGCCGAGGATGAAAAGTACTGTATTTGAGGCAGATGGGATTATAGCGGCCGGAGGATGGCTGAAAAAAACCACTCTGCCCTCGGCAGGCAAAGGGAGGGGGAAGATGGGCTTTTGCAGTGGGACCAGAGCTCCCACCCAGGCTGCTCCCTCCTTTAGCTAAAAGCAGCATCTTGAATCCCACCTGAGATCCCAGCAGAGACGAGATGCCCAGTGATGTCAGCAGGGTTCCACCAAAGATTAATTTGGCCTCACATATTTTGCATATGCAACGTCAGATTGCATCCTTATTATTTTCACTGTTTTAAACAGCATTCAGCTAGATAAGGTCTCTATACCTCTTTAGAGCCTTCAGTCGTTACTCATTAATAATACACTTGTTCTCTGTTATTCATTGATCCAAATTAGGCTTTTTTTTGTTTCTCTAAGCCTTTTGTGATATTTGTGTGCAGTTAAGAAATTAATCTGCATTAAGTAGAAATACCTAAGTAAAAATAGTAGCTTTGCAGTAGTATCTTTTCAGTCTTTCATGGCGTAAGCTCCAGGGCAGAACCATTCAGGGTAACCAATAATCCTCGCCCCGTAGCCAGTAAGAAGATACAGGAGAGGCTCACAGCGCACGAGGGAACGGCACAAAAGCCAGCCGTGGCGGCCCAGCCCTGCTCCGGATGGTGGGATCCCCTGGAAGTGCTGTCTCCTGGGGATATGCTGTCTCGCTGCCTGAGTGACAGGAGCTCACACCTTAATTCCCAGATCTTTCCTTTTAGAGCTTCTGTGTTTGGCCATCCTCTCCCCAAAAGGAAAGTTGTTCCCTGGGGCACGTTCCCTCCTGTTTTGTCAAACCTGGCAGGAACTGTCTGTAGTGGTTGGTCCGAGATGGTCATGAAAGACTTCCACTCCTTCCTTTGAACAGCGCTCCCACAGCAGAAAGCATCTCACCCTCACTTAGCAGTGGTTTTAGGTTTCTTTTAGTTCCTTTTTTTCCTTTCCATTTCTACTGCAGACAGTTTCACCTTTGCAGGGTTTTTTTCCAACTCAGGTTGAAATTCAAGCCATAATAAAAATACTTGACAGTCTTCGTTCCAGCGTCTTAAAAATGTTTTCTGAAGCTGGGTTACTTAGAAGCCTTTGTGCTATATAAATACTCAAGCACTTTTTCTATTTTAAAATGGAAATGGGTGCCTGAAAACCCTCAAAAGTCAAATGAAGATGAAAGGCTTGGGACTACTAGCTGTTTTCTGTATTGTCCACAGGAGCTCAAGAGTAAGGTTGTACAGGGTAAATGCAAAGGGACTGTTATGCTGATGAGAGCTCGGTGCATCTGGAAAGCTCAACCCTGATGCCCTTGAGGGCTGGGCTTGGTGTCTGACATTCCTGCCTGGAAATCCCATGTTTTATCATCTTGTTTTCCTGTCCATCCCTGTGCTCCAGTGGCCCGCAAATGGCTGGAGTGGGGCTAATGGTAGCAGCGCCCTTTTCAGCGGGACTTGCTTCACAAACTTTTCAGAAAAGCAAAGCTGTTTTCCTGTCGTCCATCCTCCCGTCCATCCTCCCTCACCATTTTCCTCCCTCCCTGTGGCTTACGAGCAGGAATCGGGACAATAGATGGAAATTTGCGTCCTGGAGGCATGCGACAAGGGTATCCTGAGGGTTCAGGGCAGCTCACAAAACAATTGGCTCTGATAAATGCTCGGAGGTTTCCGGGAGTTTTCGCAGCAGCTGTAGTCAAAGCTCACAGTGGGTATTTTCACTGCTGACCAGCTCTTCATTCGGAAATGTTACAAGGCTGCGTGAGCCACCAACAGCATAATCCCTGTAGTAATAAAACATAAAAATTGATACAGAGTGATTTGGCCAGAAGAAGAGTGGAAAGAAAAAGATAGTTAAAATCCAAGGAGTGGCTGTTGAAATGCAAAAGGATCTAGAAAGCAAAGATGCAAAAATAAAATCTGAAACGGAAACGAGTAACATTTTTCCAGCATTGTATAACTCACTTTAATTGCAATCCATCTAGAAATCTATTTGAGGCAAGAAATCAATTCAGAATTGTAGAGCAAAGCATTGGTCTTCCAGATGTTTGCAGCTTTCTGGGTTGTTATTCTCAGCTTCCTTCCACAGTTTATTTGAATCCCTTCTTCCTTGCAGTGGCCATGGAAAAACTCCCCCCTGGTCGTGTTGCTGGTGGGGCAATAAGTGGGGTGTCCTGGGGCTTTTCTGCTCTGAACTTTCCCTCTTGAGAAACGCGGGGAGGTGGTTGTACTGGTGAGCATGGGGGGCTGGAAGGTGGAAGCCCCAGGTTTCTGTAGGAGAACCCCGCTTTGGAGAGGACCTTCCAGGCTAGACTGAGGTGGTCAGGATGGACTATTGCCCACACAGGGAGACCCTGTTTTCCCTAGACAATACCTCTGTCTGAGGGTCCATACTGTGCTATTTTCTCTGATCACCTTTTTAAATCCATTGGATCCAGTCATGCAATGTAGGCATTATAGCTGCCGAGTCATCTGGTATTTATCTTTCACCATTATATATTCTCGGCCTTGTGTAAGACACTGGTTGAAGTCCATCACTGTTAAAGGCCTCTGGTGTCTGCCGGGGTATGCTACGTTTGTCTTGGCAGAAATAAGTCCTGAATTTAACAGATGACATCAGTGTCATTCCCAGCAGTCTCCTGAAAGGCCAGCGTGGTGCACCTGACATTTCTCTCGTATTTGGTGGCATTTGTGAAGGAGGTTTTATCTTGTTTCTTGTCCTTCTTGAGCGTTCAGGGCTGCTGACGGTGATTTGCATTGAATCCAGTCCTTGGCAAGCGCCGTGCAGAGACTGAAGCCGCGATGTGTCCAGGCAGAGCTCAGCTCTGCTGCCAGGCCACCCTGTCGCACAGGACGAGTGTCCCTCTTCTCCTGGGAGGTCGGCTCTGCTTCGCTCTGCCTGTCGTGGGCTTTCGCGAGCTGTTGCTTACCCAAGCTCACAGTTTGGCTCTGGGTTGTGCAGATTGCGGACTAAGCGTCTCTGCGTTGTGTGCCGGGGGCTGGAGGAGCTAACGTCCTGTTAGACTCGGTCTCCTCCTGCCTCCGTACTGCCTGGAGTGCAGTCCTGGGAGCTGGACTCAAGCGGTGGGGCAAGAAGCAAAGCAACCCAGGAGGCAAACCAGGCTCCTCAAAGATCAGGCATCGGTTTGAAAATCAGGTTTACAGACAGGTGAAGGTCTGAGACAGAAATCGAAGGAAACGGGAGACCTTCCTGACAGCCAGACTCTTAGAAAGATTTCCCATCAGAACCGCCCAAACCATAAGCAATCAACTCCAGATACGCACTTTCCCCTCTGACCTCCCTCCTCGCTTCCAAGTGTGTCCCCTTTGCCTTGTCTCTCTGGGACTGTCCTTTCATGCCCAGCAGAAACGTATCTGTCACCGCTCCATCCCAGCTGGGGCATGATGGTGCTACACGCTGTTACTCAGCGGGAGCTACGCGGACTCCCTGCTTGGGCAAGGAGGAGATGTCCCTCGTGGCACAGCATGGCACGGTTTGGCCAGTGAGTCTTTTCACTTCAGTGATAGATGCAGTCTCTAGTCCTTGTTTCTGCTGGCAGGTATTAAATGCATTCATGTTTAAATTACTGGCCTAGAGCAACAGAGAGAAATAGAAAGAGGGTTCGCTGTGGGTTTCCCAAGTTGGGATGAATCTGAAGAGATTGTACTGCAGGGAAGCCATCCATAGTCGGAGAAGCAGGTGAGGTAAGGGGAGGTGTAAACTTTTTCAAAGTGAGGGAGTGCAGATGAAAGAGGGAGAAGGATACAACGCAGGAGGTAAAACTAATTATAGAGCAATGGTGTTATAAAGGGAAAACCAGGGCTGGAGATCAAGACAAATTAGAACATGCAGAAAATGTAATCCAGTAGGCCGTGAATTTGTATTTCTGGAAAATAACTGAAGTACCTTCACACGGGACAGTTCTCATGAGACAGGAGAAAATACCAGGAACAGGTACTCAAGGGGATAGTTTTCCTTTGGCTTTGAGCAAAACAGATGATTCAAATATGTTTTTTTAGCACAGAGCCCCCTGGAGTGCGAGGAGCCCTGTGCTTCCTCCCGCGCAGGCAGAGCTGGGCAGCACAGCTTAGTGACGGGGCAGCACCAGCAGGACCCGCGCAAAAGAGACTTTATTCTAATGATAACTGCAGAGGGGAGCAGTGGACCTCCCAAGGACAGATGGATTCACGAGTAGAAGGGCTCTGGAAACGGGCTGTTGGTAACGCTGGAGCAGAGAGAAAGGGAGTATTTTATTAGTGCTACCTGCAGTGGATGCCAGCCTTAAGCAGATGGTAGGATTCGCCAGTTCGACTGCGCTAGAAAGCTGGGCGTTGGACACTCGCAAGCCGGTCAGTCCCATCCATCACTCTGCCTACGGGGTCCTGTGTCCACCGCTGGCTTTGTGAACCTGAAAAGCATGGTTAAGTAAAAGGTCAAGGTTTGGTGTGGTGGTGGTGCTGGTGGAGACTGTGGTTATAGGTGCTCGGAGCTCATGCTGCAAGTCTTGGTTTTGGCACCGGTCCTGAAGAAGAAGAAACAAATAAGTGAGCTATTTCATACGCTGGAATCAGTGTTTTGATTACTGCTTTTGAAAGATTGATAGAGATGGATTTGGCTGTAAGAAAAGGATTTATCTTGGCAGTTCAATAGCCTACTCCAGACCTTCCTGATCTCTATAGTGTAGTCAGAAGTTCCCTGGATTTATGGATGACCTTAGGAAGCAGAGGCAGTATTTGGTCAGCCGGGGTGCTAGAGAGACAAGGCTATAGAGTCTTATCTGTGTCCAGCAGCCTCAGTATCTGATTTTTAAAAAGGCTCCTATATTCATTACCAAGAGCATTTGGTTCTTCTTCTAACACCAAAAAAACCTTAATTCGTAAATAATTCTATCTCATCCTGTGCAACTTACTCATAAACTCTCCCTGCTTTATGCTGATGCATAAATACGGAACAGACTGTTTTTCCCCATTTTCTTTACCTGCAGTAGCACCAGCCATTTTAAAACTGTGAGCTGAAACTCCAGGGTTCTTGCTAATCCTGATGGACCTAATGGGGAAGCACACGGGAGGGATTCTGGGAGTCCGGCAATGAGCCCAAGACCTTCGAAACCATGAACCAGATTCTCAGTCAACGCAGGCTTCTGAGCTTTCCTAATTTGTTAGGAAGGCACAAGGTTTCTTGCAGCTGTCAGATTTTAATTCTTCATTTTAGACTATTGTGTACTGAAATAAGATATCAATAATTTAAACCTATCCATCACTCCACTTTCAGGACGATAATTTTTTAAAAACAGTAAATCTGCAACCAGTTGCTGGAGAAAAAACATAAAGGTTTAGTCTTTTTGGAGTTTGTATTAATGAATATGGCCAGGCATTCGCCTCTTCCCAGGACATTTGGAAGGTGCTTTCTACACATACTTGCTACCCATCCAACCCCAAGAAAAGCCTATGTTTTGCTACCTGATGTAATTAAAAGCAAAGAATATAAAATGCCTGTTGGCTGTTGCCTGCTCAGAAACACACATAGTGTGCAACAAGACATCGGGAATTACCCACGCAGGTGTGGTGGGTGTGTGGAGCCGTAATCACGCATCTACAGAGCAACGTAGAGGTGACCCTCTGCATGTGCAAGAAATCTTGAATTGTGTGCAGCTTCAGAGAACCAAATACCCACACGGTACTGCATAGGAATTTGGACACATGGGATTCTTATGTAATTTCGTATTTCTGATTGCATGTAGAGAGTCAGACCTCTGCTGCTCGCGGATTTACACGGAGCTGCCTGCCCACTCTGACTCAGATCCACGGTATCTTGTTGTTGCTTTGAAGACTCTCTCTAAAAATTCCCTGGCATTGATCCAAGCAGAGTGCCAGTAGCCTTAAACTCAACTCATTTCCTTTACATCAAATCGCGAAGCTCATCAATAGCAATCTCGGACTCCAGCAGGGAACACAAAGGCATTTTGGATTTGACACCCTGAATAGCCTTCTGGTAAATAGGTCATTACTAATACAATCAGTAATAAACCACGACGCAGGAATGGAGAGAGTTAGAAACGATGGGGTTTGTGGTCCTTTTTCTTCGGTAGCAGATATTCTTTCTAGTGCCAGCAGAATGATTTAGGTAATATTCGCTTGTTACTTTATGGAATCAATGAACAGCATCTTATCGTAGGTTTGTGTCTGGGGATTGGCAAACGCTCAGCTGCTTTTGCACCTCTGTGGTTACTTTTATTAACTAATATGAGCTTAAAAGACAAGGTGAAACCCAGGAGATCACTGCTGGTTGTCCTGTTGCTGCAGGCTGGAGCTCTGACCAGTTTGTTGGAGCCTTTTCCCAGCAAGTTGCTCTCAGAGCCTTTGGTTTTTCCAGCAGGAATGCCACATGTGATAGAGGGACTCAGGGCGGCCGGTTTTACCTTTAAAGTCTAGGTTTAATTTTTTTCTGTTAAAAAAAATGTGTTTCGACAGTTTGTCACATCGGCTCAGCCTGCCATGTCGTGGGCAGTGAAGTGTTAGGAAGGAAAAGCAAAAAGTATTTTGATGAAGGATCAAGTCAACTCACTAATGTTTTTTGAACATCTCCTGCGCTGACCTTGGCCCGTGCAGACACACGCCTGCTCCGCTGGCTCCCGTGGCTCTGGGAGAGCTTTTGGAGGCGCTGGGAGAATCGGCCAGGCAGGGCTGGGGGGGGCTTGGGTAGAAGTTTTGAAGGGGATTTGCTGGCGGTTTGTGCTTTGCAGCGGGGACATTTTGCCAGCTTCTCGTGAATTGAAGTCTCCATCATGTGTTTATTTTTGAACTGAGGAGGAGGGAAGGAGGGAGGTATCATCACCCGGCATTTTTATAGCTATGGAGAGTGGGGAGGGCAAAGTCTGTGTATCACAAGGGACCCTAAACCTCCATGTTCAGATTCAAGAAAAGCGCAAAAACAGTCTCTCTTGTGGTTGTTTTTTTCACTAGACAAACATTTAATTATTTTACCTTCATGCCGCTGATGAATCAACTGAGAGAACTACAAAAGATAATGTACTTCTATTTTTATATCTTATACTAATGAAGCTCAGGCTAGATTTCCCCCCGTATGATTGGCTAAAACAAGGGAGGAAAAATCCAGAGGGAGAGGGAGAGGAGGAGGGAGCGAGACGCTAAACATTCAGCGGTGGGCATGTATGCAGTTAGGAGAAAACATGCAACGCCTTAGCGAAACGGAGCGCTTGGAAAGCAGGAGAAGCATTTTATTCATATAAAATTATCACTAGAGGATGGGTTTCTCCAGAAGGAGCTGTGGCGCGGGATGGATGGAGGCAGCGGCGTTGTCAGGACTGTGCTGCTGGCTCGGATTCCTTGGCACGGCGGCTGAGCGGGGGGGCTGTGCACCGGGACAGGCTTGCAGAGCCCCAAGCCACCAGCGTGGTCTCGCTTGCTTTCTGTAACGCATCCTCTTCAACTTGGCAGCACTCAAGCGCTCCATCAAAAGTTCATGAATATGTTCAGTTAGAGACACAGGGCTGCATGCAGCCTGCTGGCAAACACCGGGGAGAGGAACATAATGGACCAGACTAGATCAAAGAGAGCAAAAAATGTATCGCGCCTTTACTATTAGTGGAGAAAAAACTGCAGAGCGGGGGCTTAGGGCTGACCTGTGTTGACGTGTTTGTCTTAAGCGCAGTATTTGGCACCTGGGCACTGCAGTGATTGATGCCTCCTAAACACGGGAGCTGGACGGCCGCAAGAGAGCACTGTGCGAGCCGAGGGCCCGGGGCTCCGGCTTAGCTAAGGCTGGTGTTTGCGGTTTAGCATCCAGATGAAAATCAAGGCTAAAGTCTCTGTATCCGATAGCGTTTTCTCCACCAATTTCAGTCCCAGGCAGCGGAGCTTCGGCCTCGCTGCTTGGAACTGGGCTGTGCCGGGAGTCAGCCGGGTAGGATTTGGTTTGCAGCTGCGATGAGATCGGAAATTAGATCTGGGGTTGTGTACGGAGCAGCCCGTGTGAATGGGTCGTTTCAGAGGTGAGAAACTGCTCCTAAACTGCTCAAATGCTTCTGAAAGATTCAAATTAAAGGTCTGAGGATTTGACATTTTCTTTCATAATAAAAGAGAGGGAGTAATCAATGTACAGAGGCAGTGAGTGATTTTATTAATTTGCCAAACTGCAGCGCTGTCATTCAGTGGAAAATAAGACATTGGCTTTTATTTGTGAAACATGAGTGGGGAAAGTAAAGTATAAATCACGCAAAAGCAGCATTCGCTCACGTTTTGCAGCAGCTGATTTGAGCTGACCCAAGGGACCTGAAGGCTACGGGTCCTCAGCGTCCTTGCTTACGTTTTGGCAGTAATGATGTGCAATATGTGCACCTCGGAGAAACCAGCTGCGGTATTTCAGTTCTTGGCTAGTTGTGTCATTGGTTCGACCTCCTTTGAAGGGGACAAAGACAGGACGCACAGCAGTGAGAAAAACCAAGGGAAAGGAGTGGGCTTGAAGAGTCGCTCTCAGATAACAGAAGATCTATGTAGAAATTTGTCCTCTTAAAAGGGGCTCAAATGTGGAATGGTGTTTTATAGTGCCTGTAAAAAGAACTGTTAATAAAATTAATCTGGAAGGGAAGGGCAGCACGGAAAGAAAGATGAAATTTTACAACCCGAACATACAGTAGATGAGAAGCGTAAATCCAGGCCTGGCTGGTAGCATCTGGAAGGCGTTACTGTTTGACCCCGAGTAATGTTGCAGCTTCAGTCCGACTGGACAGACCCCCACACCACCACCACCATGCCCATAATTCATGTCCCTCTTTGAAGATATAGTTGTCAAGGCCAAAGACTGAAGTGCCTTGAGCCCAAGAGATTGCCTGTTGTATCCATCCGTAAACTGGTGTGGCCCGACCCTGGGCTGCTCGGCGACCTGTGTTGCTTGTGTGCCGCAGGATTTCAATCTGTCAGCAAAACAGCGCGTCCCTGAGGGCAGGAAGAGGGAGAAAAAGGAGAGGATGAACCACTCGAATCCAGTAGGAGCACACTTTATGGGAAATAGGAACCTACACACACGTAGGAGACTTATGGAAAGTGTAAAGACGAGGGACGGTGGGCAGCATGATCACGTGTGGCACTAAGGTTTGTCGTCTGATGCTCTTAAGTCTGAAGGGTCCCGTGACGGGTTATTTTAGCTTTCCAGGAAAAGTTTTATCTCAAGAATGCAAAGAGCTTAGAACATTAGGAAAGCAGAAAAAAGTAAATGGCACCGAGTTAATATGGGAAACGGTGAACTCTGGCGCAGAGGAAGCACAAAACCTGACAGCCGGGAAAGGCAGCTGCATCGTTGATAAAAGCTAATGGCTGAGGCTTCCCTGGTTCACAGGAACCGTGTTTGTGCTTCTGGCCTTTTAAAAATTGAAGCTTGAAAATCTGGAAGAAATAGACTTTTGATTTGGTTAGTGTTTTGGACCTATAAAACTGAAAGTCATAATACCCTGTAAAACATTTGAGGCGATTTGGGAATATAGCTTTCCTTATTAAACTCTATGGGTTTTAGAGACTTCTTAACGTTTTCACAGCAGCGCAGGGGTATGACCTCTATAATGTTCAACAGGATACTTGAAAAATTGAGACCAATTTAAGAAGAATAGCTGCTGCCTTGGTGCTCCAGTTCTTCCATTTCTTTTCTGGCTGGAGTTAAGTTCATAATGGTCTAACTGAACCTTTGAATTGCTAAAAAAGAGATTGTTGTGGCTTGGGCATCAGGGTCTAGTTTGTGACAGATATCTTGTCGGAACCATTTGTCCATGGCTGCAATAACAAAGTGAAATGTCATAACTGCAACATTTTGAAGGTGGTCAGAAAGTGCCAGTCTTTGCATATTTTCAAGGTTATTTTCGGCCATTATAACAAAATATGCTGTTATTCGGGAGTTCTGGGGAATCCAAACCCCTGTGGATAAAGAGGAGATGTAGCAGTTGTTTCCCAGCTGATGTCACCTGCCGTCTCGGGGGTGGCGCTGTGTTTGCACCAGACCTAAGTGAAGACTCAAGTCCAAAGCACGTCAGCTTGCAGCAACAGAGGTGTTCTTCTCTAGCTGGAATTTTGAATGCTATATATCTGAAAATCAGAAGAACCAGTTTGTTTAAGATAAGAAATGGTGCGCATCAGAATTCTGTGGCACTGTTATTTTTCCTCCTCCGGGATGCCAGCTTTGTCTTTTATCTTGTTTTCTCTTTGTTTCTAAATTAAATTTGCCCATTTTGCTGCACCAGGCAGAGGATGCTGGTGCTGTGGCGTCTGCAAGTGGAATCCGCCGTTTCCTGCACTCTTCCCTGTTTTGTGAATTTAGCTGCCGAGGCTCTGCGCGTTTGCAGGATGAGCACCAGTCCTTGTACGTACGTCTGTCAGTGGCACTTCTGAAGAGCAGCTAGAATAAATATTATTGCAATTTTTTAATACGTAGTATTTCCTAAGGTGAAATAAGAATATGGCTGCCTTTCTCCTGCAAGAAGCCCAAGTGAGCTTTCAGAGAGGCTGGAGAATAGTGTGCTGCGGGAGTTTTCAGTCTTTTAACCTTTCCCTAATTGACGACTAATTCTTTGCTGTTGAATGCACAATGGTGAGTTTCTTTAGGGGTCACGTAGCACCTCTCTCTTTTTAATATTGCCTTACTGATGAGTCGAGTCTGAACTGAGAGTTATTTACTATAATACGTTCTGACCCCAAACCTGCCACCCCTGAGGCCGGTCCCTTGCAAAGGCAGAGAGCGGGCAGCCTTCAGCCTCTGGTAATGACTTCTCGGGACTGGAGCATGTTCGAACAGAGAAATTCAAGAGGTATCTTGATAGACGTAAGAAAGGGAGAGTGATCTCCAGCTCAGGTCTGGCGTGTGGTTATCTTGAAGCCGCGGCTGCTTGGACGGGTGGTGTATTCTCAGTACCGCCGGGGGGCCGCCCGCAGAAGGACACAGGTAGGAAATGCAGTGGCACCGCTCACGTTACCTGTAAGTTAGCATCTTCTCCTGACATCCGTGATCCTTTATGTCAAGGTGTTTGGAAGATGGCATCAAAAGCAGCGGCTTGGTCTGAAGCTTGTTTAGGGCAGAAATGCTTTCCTGAGGGAAGAGGATCTGTCAGGCTGGGAGGGGATGCTGGCGCTGCTGCAAACCCCAGCACCTTTCCTTACCGCTAGGTTAACGCGTCTGCACTGGCCGTGGGATTTATCCACGTGTTCCGGAGTCAGTGGCACAATCCCAGATTGTCCCAGGGAGCTGTGCTCCTGCACCGTTATCTTTGTTGGAAAGCAGGGATTAAAATACATCTTTTAAAAAACCCAAACAACCAAGTAAAATCTAAGCCAGGAGAGTTGCTCCTCCCAGCAGAGTGTGACAAACCACACCGGGAGATCTTGTAGGTGATGGAGAATGGGAAAGATCAGTCTCAACGTGCAGTTAGCCCTCATCGAGGTGCTTTCTGTCCCTCTCTCGCAGAGGACGTGTGCTCGCAGGCTGCCATGTCACTCGCTGGAGCCACGGCAATGCTAACGTCTTTGGCAGGCAGCCGAGTTGACTGTCCACCCCAACTGTCTCCTTGGCCGTCCTCCTCCCCCAGCCCAGCCTGAGCTTGGTTTGCTCTGGGTTCGTTAATATGCTAATCCTCCTGCCGGGCTGCACCAGTCCCCGCTCGCCAGGCTCCTGGCTGATATCTGCAGTTGCTGCAGGAAAAAAGGTGATTGCCTTTCTGTGTCAGTAACACAGCAAAAGAAAGCAGCTGAGGTGTTTGATCTTGATGGCAGAGAGGTTTGGGAGGTGTGTGCACCGTTTCTTCTACGTAAAGCTCTTAAATAGTGAATGGGTGATGGCTGAGTAATTGCTGTCGTGGTACCTTCGTCCCGCTTGCAGTCTTTCAGAAACAAGGCACGCACACTTGTGCCCGTGTACGCGCACACACGCAAAAAAATCCTTAGCGTTTGGAAATTAATGAAATCAACACAGCTCAAAAGCTCAGAGCAAAGCTCCGTTGCTAATTTTCCAGAAACACCACTGAAAGAAAGAGAATTCCATGCAGGACGCCAAAAAAACCCAACAACAACCAACCCCAAAAAAGCAACGAAGAAGGAAAGTCCCTCCAGGTTTCAGTTCAAGAATTACCCTGATGTATCAGCTGCCCACGGTTTTCTCTGCAAAATGTCCCTTGGGTCCCTCTCAGTCTGGTGTTATTTCCAGCGCTGGGGCTGGGGAGTGGAGGTGCAGTAAATAAAGCACCTTTTCAGCAGGCGGGGGTGAGCTCTGCCGCGGGAGGACCGGCGAGCGGCATCCGGCTGCTGGGGAGCTGGTGGGTCTGCCAGCTTCTTGGCAAAGGTCGGAATCTTTACGGTGTCGAGCAGCAGAGTTTAAAAATAACAGAAAGAAATCTCCCTTCTACAAGGCACAAATAAAAAGAGGATGGTTGAGATAACAGTAATTTAAAAACTCCTGTTACTGCCTCGGGCGCTGCAGTGGAAGGAATTGCACGTGCACAGCAGTTTTCCCCTCGGCCAGCAGGTGCTTTCCTTATTGTCCAGCTGGGAGAATCCAGTTTTCATTTTCATTTTTCTTTAGTTTCTTTAGTTTTTCTTCAGTTTCTTTATTTTTCTTTAGCGTTCCTAGGATCGTCCTGTGCTTCTAGGCCCTGCCGTACTAGATTTGCAGTATGAGAAGAGCAAATTCGGGTTGCGGAGGGGAGGTTATGTTGTGTTGAGCTTAATTTCTGTTAAAAATCCAGTTAGAGAAAAGGACTTTCTGCCCTGGTTGAAGGAAGGAATTTGGGATGAGATGCTGTAAAGTGCTTAGAAGCTTAAAATGCAAGGTCAGTAGCAGTTCGTGTCTGAGACCTAGTGAGCTGTGTATGGACCCCCGCATCACCTTTTAGGCACCACAGAGAAGTTTAGGGGTTTTTTGCGGGGGGAACCGTAGCCAAGTGATGCCGAGTGATGCTTTGCCGCCCGGCTCTGAGCTGCCCCAGGGTGGCCAGAAGCAGCCACGCTGCTGTCGCCTCGTGGCTTAGCGCTGGGGTGTTCGTTCACCTTGAGACCGCGAGGCCTTTGGGATGGATGTACTGTTTTGCGAGTGTTTTCATCAAGATGAAAGTAGCATCGCACAAACCTTGGTAGTGTTAGGGAGTGAGGAGCTGGTGGAGTTAGCCAGTTTAGATCCTCTCCAGTGACATTTTCAGAGCAGCCCCAGCTGTGTCCGAAGGAATTCTCTGCACGCTTGAATCATTTGGATGCATAAGTATAAATCTACGTTTCCCAATAAAGCTCTGTCAATAAGAGTACCACATCTTCTGGTGCAAGGCGATGCTTAAATTAAAGCTGCTAGAGGAAAGACTCGTAGGAAGAGCAGTAAGCGGAGAGGGGAGATAAGGAGAGCGTCTGAGCTGCGGAGCTGTCGGCACACAGCTCATCTGCGGCTCCCAGCTTGGGTGGTATCACGTCTGCGCTCTGCCTCTGCCTGCCTGAGACCGGGGGCTTCGGGGGGAGAGTAAACTGGCAGAACATCCAATCTGACCAAAATAAAGGGGGATTAAATCCTAGAGGGAAGGATCAGGAGGGTTTTTCACCTCTTGTCCAGGAGGTTTGCGGTGGAGGCACCTGGAAGTTGACAGACACACTCAATAAACCTAAAAAAGGACACAGAAGCAGGATTAATCATTAGGGCAGTGCTGGGGAGGGCTGAAGGGAAGCGATTTGGGGCACGGGGCTGGTTTTGCTGCGCTGTGTTACTTTCATCTGTGTTTTGGTGCTCTCTCCTCAGGCGTATTCTTTGTCTCCTAGGGCTTGTTAGTTTTTGTGGTATTTAATGTTTTCAGGTTAGACACATGAGCAAAAATCACTCCTCTGGAAGAGAACGACAGGCCATAGGTCTTTCCCTCATTTAAATGTGTTCCAGAGCTGCAGTAGCCCGTGCTGGTCTGAAAACAGAAGTGGTCATCAACCAGCCAGCATTTCAGTGGGTTACACATGGGAAGAGGGTTTCTCTTTGGATGCAGATCCTCAAATCCCTGTTGAGAAACCCAAACAGCTGTGTTGTGTCAGGTCGCTTGGTCGGAAGGGCTGTTGAATTGCAATTGAGGGCCCCTCTAGCTTCTGCGTTCCTCTTCTCATTTTATTTCTCTGCTTTAACCTTTGCCTGTCTTTCCCTGTCCCTTCCTTTGGGCTGCGTCCTGGCCTCAATCACAGCCGTTAAGTCTGGGGTGACTGCTCCGTGGATGAGACAGAACTGGCTCCAGAGAAGCCAGTGGAGTGTGATTAGAGCAAGGTTTTGCTGGAGGATGCTGTCAGCCCCTGGGTTAATCCAGCCTTGGGTTTGAGAGGCAGAACCACACACCTGCACAAACCGCTGAGCAAAGTCGTAGAATTTTGTAGAAGTTTGTTAGTACTCACTGTATAAGAAATGTATATAGTCTGAAACATCTGGATGCGTAAGTGCGTGTCTGTGTGTGTGGGTGTGTACCTGTCTCTGCACGGGAGCGTACAGGATTTGCGGTGCATGTCTGTCGACCTCGGTGTGTGTGCATGTTTATTAGTTACTGCTGGTTTTTCCAGTGTGGAATACTGCACATGGCTTTTATTCTTCCATTATCGGTAAGGGGAGAATCAAATTTGGCTTGGATACTCATAGAAATGTCTGGGAATTATCCAAGTATAATCATACCTTTTCTCAAAGTTGGATGATCTGTCTACCTTCTTTGCTTCCCTAAATTCCTGATGTCCCCCTAATATTCTTCCCTTTAGCAGAAATCTTGCAGGAGTAGGTAACCCAGTCCTACCCTGGGACAAGAAGACCCAGTCCTGATCTCATTCACACTCACATAAACCAAAAATAAAACCTATTGGACATTGGGAAATCAAGCATATTGACATTGATTTCCCAACTCTGCTGGTGGTTTCTGGATTCCTGTCAACTTGAAACTGGACTGAGAACTATTACTTCAGGAAACAGCAATTGGAGCTTGATGGGGGTGTTTTGACCTTAAGCCTTCGTTAATATAAAATCAGCTTAGTGCCCTTGGTTTGAGGAGACCTCTCTCCGCTTTGACTACGCGACATGAAAGCTTCGTGTTCTTCTGACCTAAGGTAGACCATTGTGCGCTGGCTCTGGGGCTTGGGAGATCCTGTTGACTGTCTCTTCTGGCAAAAGATTGTCTTTCCAGAAGCTGAGTCTCTCTCGTTCCTGGTTGTCCTTTCACTTGGCCTTTGGAGACCACCCTTGGTTTAGCATTTCTGTTCCTTGCTGTTTATGCCAATTTTGGGCCCTTGAATTATTTAAAAGGAAAGCAAGTTCCTGAAGAAACCATCAGCCTGTGAAAGAAAGTTTCTGGAGCTTTTAGCACAAGACAAATGTTTTTCCTCAAAGTTTGAAGGGTATTTTGAGAAGGGATTTGAGCTTGATGGGGATGCCAGAGAAAGTTTCAAAGTATGGAAAATGTTTCTGTCTGTCCTTAAGTGCAAAAATAACTATTTATTCAAGATGAGAACAAAATTCTGCGGGTGGGTTGGTAGAATGATGTGAACGGATAGAAAAACTTGGCAGTGGGAAACTTTCAGCTTGATTTCTTTGATGGTTTTCTCAAATTCAGTTTTCTTAATGTGGATACTCATGGAGAGGCGGAACTTCCCCACATATCCTGCTCTTCTGAACCTCAACGTCCCTTTCGTTCTCTTAAAATAGAGAGGTGTTGGTGCTCATTACACAGATGTGCTGAGCTGTAGCAAAAGCTGAAGCTGAGGTGTGAGTAGAGGAGGGTCTGCCGGTGTGGGAAGAAAGGAGTCCAGGAGTAGGAGGAGGTGTTTGGAGGTGGGATTGTTGTGCATTGCTGGTGGGAAACCACCGCTCTGGTACACCCGTGACTGCTTCTGCGTGAAGCAAGAGGACTTTCTGCAGAAGCAGGTTCAGGGCTGGTTCCTTCTTCCCTGTTCAGGCAGTTTTGACATGAGCCACGTGCATCCCTCTGAGTGAAAGAAGGTAAAAAGGGTTAAAAAAGTCTTATCTGGCTACGTCCTTCCTAGTGAAGCATTTGTTCGTGCAGTGGGAAGGTGGATGCGCTCAGCATGGTGCATTCATCGGGGTGGCTCTGAGCAGCTGGGCTCTGCCTGCGCTCTCTGGTATTTTAGAGGCTGGAATAGCCAAAAATTGTTTCTCTTCCAGTAAGTGTGGGAGGGGGAATTTGCCTTGGTGTGACACGCTGAGGTGACCTGCTGCTGAGCGCCTGGTCTTGCATGCTGCGGGAGCTGGCTCGGCAAGGTGCGGACAAATCCCTGCTTTTATTTCAGGTTTGTTTGCTGGGGGAAGCTGTGATTTTGTTCTGCTTCTGAAATACCTTCATTGCTCTGGTGCTGAGATTTGGGTCTAATTTTACCCAGCTAGTGAAACCTGACTGTTTAAAGAGGTAGTTTAAGCCTTGAATTTTTCTTCTTCTTATATTAGCAGAGGAGGAGATGGAATATTACCAGGGTAACCAAATAACCAGCCAGCAGATTTGAGGTTACTCGCAGCACACAACAGCAGAGAGCAGTATGTGGCGTGCAGGGAGAGCGGTGCCTGCTGCAGCCTTCTCTCGTGCGTGCAGGCAGAAGGCTGAGCTGTATCAGGTTGA
Organism: Rissa tridactyla; assembly: GCF_028500815.1. Lineage (NCBI taxonomy): Eukaryota > Metazoa > Chordata > Aves > Charadriiformes > Laridae > Rissa > Rissa tridactyla. The sequence continues at coordinate 47,411,053 of NC_071474.1, read as the reverse complement.
TCAAAGACGGACGATGAGCTGACAGTGTGATATGGCCATAAAAAAGCAAGGTACGATCCAAGGATGTATTAGAAGATGAATTTCCAGTAGAGATTAATGCCGCTGTACCAGACAGTGGTGCAACCTCACTTGGACTGGAGTAGGCTGTTTGATAGCCAATATTCAACAACTATGAATCCGAACTGGAACAGGGACAAGGACAATCGGGGGAATGGAGAGATCTGTCTGTGAAGGGGAAGCTGGGTGCCTTGTCTAGCCTGGCAAAGCGGCGAGGAGCCTAGCTGGTCTCTGCAAAGGCTTGCTGGGCAGAAGAACTGCTTAAGATGAAGGGTGGAAGAGGGAGTAGGTATTGGGGGATCACAGCAAAGTACAGGCTCTCAGTTAGAAGGCAGTTTCTGATCGTCAGGCAGGAGCGCGGTGGTGGAGCAGCCTTCCTTAGGGTGTCACAGGGGCAAAAAGCCAGAAGAAAGGAGGCTCGAGAGCAGAGACCTTTCCCAGTATAGTCATGGCAGCGGGAGGCTGTGCTTGGGACCCCTCCACTGCAGCCTCACCAGCACCACCACTCACACCACTTTAAGCTGGCCATGGCTTATTGATAATGAATGGAAATGAGTGCTTGGGTCTGATCACGTGCCTGAACTTTTTTCATACATGCTCAGCTCAACCTCTTTTGCTTCACTTTGGTTCCTACCAGTGTCCTAAAATTGTATTTACTGAAACATCAGGAAAATGGGAGCCTGCCCTCACTCCTACGCGGAATAACTAGTCCTAATGTCCAGGTCTTTAGAAATTTTTCCAACTTTTATTGAGTAAAGAGATGTCAAAGCCTCCATCAAAGGAGCAAATCTGGCTTCAACTTGTACCCCAGGCATTGGTGCCTGTTGTTGCACCTGTTGCAGGGCTCTAGGCCCCGTTTTACCAACATGGTAAATTATGTGGTGTTAACTAGTGTTCCTGGGTTTCCATGGCAACCCTTTTGCTAATTAACGCACAGTGTCGAGGGAAAAAAAATCTGTCCTTAATGATGAATTAATTTGACAAGATTGTTATGGTAAGAAGAGATCTGAATAGACATTCCGAAGGTGTATAGTGGGGATGTGGGCACGCTTGTTGCTCATAAGGAGAGTAACTGGGAAAAAGAAAAATATGTCGATGTTATTCTGACCTTGCAGCGTTCAAACTCAAGCCTTTCTTGCAATTTGGAAAGGTTTTGCATTTCGGAAGGAAAAAAAAATATCCTGAAAAACGTCTAAGAGCATAACTCAAACAGTTACGCTTGCTTATTTGTCCCTTTTTTTTTGATAAGACATTTTAACTCTTTTTTTTTGTGTTTAAAAGATTAAACAAAACCAAAGTGAATTTAAGAAAGTGAAGTGCATGAAAGAATCAGAGAACTCACATTTAAAAACTAGATTATTTTATGTCAGAAAAAAACAGTTCCTCACGACTCCTCCCAAATTTCAACCCACTTTGCTCTTTTTTTTGCTCTAATTCCCCCAGCAGCGCGTGTGGGAAATCGGCAGTAGCTGGCAAGAGATGGGCCCAAAGGAAACTGTAGATCGAGCCCGTTGGCTTGAAATTCGAAAAAGAACCAAATACAACTTCGCAGCATGGCCCTGACCGCCGAAGCGGTGGCTTTGGAAGCACATTAGCAAAAGTAAATCAGGAGTGAGAAAAACAGCAACTTTCTGATGCGTGTTGGAGATGAGTCACGAATGTAGATTCCCATCAGTGGCGGCAATTAAACTCCTTTAGCACTTTGTGCACAAAGGCAGTGAGCTAAGTCACAGTGTCCTGGATAAATTCTTACTTGGATAATTGTACTCAGCCTTCCTGAATCCTCCCCTCCTGCAGTTTTAATTAGATGGAGCTGTGGCTCACGAACGTCTGCTTCGTGTGGACCACAACCTAATGGGGAGTTTGGTAGAGACCTGTCATCCTAGTAGCGATCTTGCGATTACCTCCCATCCTGTGGTGACTGCAGCAATTACTTACACGGAAAAGTATTGTTAGGGAAATAATGAGTGTATTTTAGCTGCTGTTTAATGAGATTTCGCGTTCAGATGTGAGGGCACCACGCATCTAACTGGCCCTTTGCAAAACCAGTAAGTGTCCTGCGAATCTTCTGTGCTCTTCTGCAAACTGTCATGGTCTTGAGTTTGCTGGATGGCACCTCCCGGGGTCCTGCAGGGCTGAAGGAGTGGTTAGAAGCTGCCATGGTGGCTCTGTCTTGGTGGAGAAGGGAGCGGAGAGGTGGAAGGTTGCGCAGTCTTCCTGCCCTTGTCCTCCGCGGCCGCTCGGGAGCAGCCCTGGGATGGAGGTGGGCGCGAGGGCCGGAGGATTCCTCTGCGGTGTGGTGTGGTGCTGCTGGGCTCGTTCTCTGCCCAGCCCCATCCAAACATGCTGCTGCCACTTGGCACATGGTCTGTGTTTTAATTCCCCCAGCTCAATTTAAGCACAAAAAATATTCAGAGTCGCCCCTCTAAGGCCAAGTGGCCTGCAGAAGAAGGGCTCGGGGGGGTTTATACAGTGTAAACAGTGCTGTAAGTTGCCACTAATGATAGTGCAGACACCTTTATTTTGAGATATTTTGTGGTATTTATATATGTTCTTATTTAATAAAGGCTGGTTTGGGCACTGAAATGACCTTCTTCAAAATCTTCACAAATCTCCTCTGGACTTAAATGGCTGCTGACTTGAGTTGTTAGAAGTTGCTTGAGGAGCTGTATTTCCAAGGAGTATAAATAATAACAGAGATGGGATTATTTTTGCCCTTTTAAGGAGAGAAAAAGAATGTGTGTGAATACTTACATACCTTTAGGGAGAAATAAGTTCTTGGAAGGGTGGAAAGGTGAGGCTGCACACCCAGAAAACCACAGGCCCCTCAGCCCAGTGAGGTGCAAGAATTCGAGAGAGTTCCTGGGACAAATTGCCTCGAGCTTTCAGCAGCACCGTGTTACGTCCAGCAAGGAGGCTGGGGCTGCGGTGGGAGAGGTGCAGGTCTCCGGGGTGGTGGCATCTCCACTGCTGCAGCAGCGAGGCAGACCTTGCCCGGGGGAGTCGCTGGCACGTGCTGGCATCAGAGGAGTGAGCGCCCCCGTCTCGCTTCGTGTGCTGCGGGTTAGAAGGGAAGAACCTTTGGGTTCTCCAAAATCAGACGTATTTGAGAGCAGATCTGGAGAACCAGGCGCTCTGAGAGTGTTTTCTTATTTGAAATATGTGAACAAATATTACTGTGGTGCCAGCGCTGCTGTTGTGCTGTAGTAACACTATCTTCTTACTGTCACAGCCCAATTAACGACCAGCGCCTGTGCAATGGAGACAGTATCTAGTATATCGCTGTATTATTTAGGCCATCATGGGACCCACTATAAACATCAGGGATGGTTTTGGTCCTTGCCTTACATCACCAAGGAGACTTTCAGTGGTCTGTCCTTGGACTGCAAGGTCATCAAAGAGCCCCTCACACAATAGCTCTCAGCTGGGCATAGCCCTCAGAGAACACCCACAGTCTCCTTCTGCGAATCTTGCATTTTGAAAAATTTTGTTGGATAGTTAGACATCCACACCCAAAGTTCTTCATGGTTTGGAGAGGTTCAGGTCTCCTACTTGCTGTAGGGACAACAGCAGAGAGGGGCTTTCTCCACCCCACCAGGCTCCTTGGCCACGGCTGCCGGTTGCGCTGCTCTGCTTGTGCCCGGCCTTCGGCGCTGCCCTCCTGCCTTTCCTGCGCTGCGTCCTCCTTGTGGGTAAAGCTGTTTCATTTATTTCTTGTTCAAAGGCTTCTTCACCTTGTAGATCCTTTGTTTTAAATCCTTTGTTGGTGATTTGATTTTTAGATAGTTAAAATGGAGCCTTTCTCCATTTCAGACTCCTAGCTCTACCCATTATACATAAATAATACCTCTCCTGAAACTATTTAAACTGTGTTAGTGCAGTCTCTGAAATGGTAGTTTCGCTGAGCTTTTAGCAGGTTTAATCTCTTTCTGGGTATTAATCCTTCCAGAACCTCTGATAAAATTTGTTGCTTTTCTCTGAATCCCTCCCACGCTGTCAATATCTGTCTGAAATGAGTTGCTTCGTGAAGAACAAGCCATGGGAGGAGGGACTCTCACAGCTTCTTGCGGATCTTGCTCTCGTTTCAGTGTATTTCAGACTCCTCTCGGATTTCCTGCCGCTGTTGCTCCCGTGCTTCCTTGCCCTGTGAGCATCTCTCGCATTGAATATGGATTTGGAATGAGTTTACCTCCTGTTTATTAGCTTCATTTTGTGGCTCTCAGATTTTCCTGTTCGATATCATCAGCGAGTGTTAGTGAATAAAACCTCTTCCACGTTGCAATGAAGATGGAAAGGTATCAAAGACTGCAACAAATGTTGGGTCCCATTTGTAGTTTTTTGCATTTGTTTTTTCCTGCTTTGCGCTATGTTGCAGGATCCCTAAGCCTCTGGGAGAGCAAACTCAATCTGTGATCCAGCTGCGACTGAGCTGGAGGGGAAATTATCTCCAGAGGGACCGGGACAGGCTGGATCCATGGGCTGAGGCCAGTTGTATGAGGTTTAATAAGGCCAAGTGCTGGGTCCTGCGTTTTGGTCGCAGCAACCCCAGGCAACGCTACAGGCTTGGGGCAGAGTGGCTGGAAAGCTGCCCAGCAGAAAAGGACCTGGGGGTGCTGGTGGAGCCAGCTTAACATGAGCCAGCAGTGTGCCCAGGTGGCCAAGAAGGCCAACAGCATTCTGGCTTGTATCAGGAATAGCGTGGCCAGCAGGAGCAGGGAAGTGATGGTGCCTCTGTACTCGGCACTGGTGAGGCCTCACCTCGAGTGCTGTGTCCAGTTCTGGGCCCTGCTGTACAAGAGGGACATTGAGGTGCTGGAGCGTGTCCAGAAGAGAGCGACCAGGCTGGGGAGGGGTCTGGAGACCAGGGCATATGAGGAGAGGCTGAGGGAGCTGGGCATGTTTAGCTTGGAGAAGAGGAGGCTAAGGGGAGACCTCATTGCCCTCTACAACTACCTGGAAGGAGGGTGTAGAGAGGTGGGGGTTGGCCTCCTCTCCCAGGTGAATAATGACAGGACCAGAGGAAATGGTCTGAAGCTGCAGCAGGGGAGGTTTAGGTTAGATATTAGGAAGAATTACTTTACTGAAAGAGTGGTCAGGCACTGGAACAGCCTGCCCAGGGAGGGGGTTGAGTCACCATCCCTAGAGGTATTTAAGAAACGTCTAGATGTGGCACTTCAGGGCATGCTCTAGTGGCAGAGACTGTAGGGGGTTTTTTTGGTTGGTTTTTTTTTTGTGTGTGTGTATGGTTGGACTTGATGATCTCAAAGGTCCTTTCCAACCATGAAGATTCTATGATTCTATCTTTTTTTCCTTCATGTCATTGTAGAAATGACACGCTCTCCTACGAGGCAGTAGCAGACTTTGGACAGCCTCTTCTATCAAGTATTAAGTCTGAAAAAAACAGGCCTTGAGCTGTGAAACCAGATTTCTGACCTTCTTTAGAGCTGGGTTTGAACCAGCCACCTCCTGCCCATTTTTAAGTCTCTCAGCCTGAATTCATCGTCCTGCGTTGGTACTGTTACAAGTTTGGGCTCCCACCAGCTGAGATGTTTCAAAGGCAAGGACGTGGCAAAGTCCTGTGGCTGGAGAGCTGATGAGAGGGGACCTCTGTCTCTGTTCAGCTGAACCACAGCCTCAAAGCCAAGCTCCTCTGAGCTGGAGCTGAACTTTGCCTCAGAGTCTCTCCTTGTCCAAACATAAACCCAAGGAAAAATCTCTCCATGGTTTTGAGATGGCCAGGTTCTCCCTGATTCCACCTATTATGGAGGAAGTAGCAAGGAAAAGGGGTTTTTTCCTGTCGCACTTGAGCGCTGTGCCACTTGCGCCATTGCCCGTGGCACCCTTTGGCCATGTGTATTGCCACCGTGGTCAAATTTCTCTGCTGCATCAGCTCTTTTCCGTACTCCTTCCCTTTGGATGCATTCCCTGGCTGTTCCAGCTGGGCAGTTTTGAATGAGGGCAGCTACCATTTTGAGCAAACACTGGCCATAAAAAATAATGTGAAAATTCGTGAGACTAGGATAATTTATTATTTCCACGCCAGTGCTATAGAAGGAAAAAGCAGTGAGATGTGAGGAGTGCAGTAGCAATGGAGACCTGTGAGAGACAGATCACATTACATCTTTCCTGTTTCTTTTTCTCTGAGTGGACCATAAAACAAAAACAAATCAGGCAGTTGGAGCTCCTGTCCATTTTCATAGAGCTTGTTTAAATGAGGATTTACTTAGACTAAAAGCTCCTTAGAGCCACTTAATTCTTCTAGGTGGAGTACATATCTAGGCCAGTAGTAAAAATTCCTTACCAGATGCCTTCAAGAGGGTGCTCACCAAGTACTTTCCCAAAGAGAACATCTTGGATGCTTTCAACAAATGGTATCAATTCTTAACAATGCTAGATCAGATAACGCGGACGGGCCTTGCCACAGCATTTTTTGAAGCCCTGGGAATATCTGGGAGTTGCTCCAGTGATGGAAAGAGAAATGAAACAGGCTGCACATCAGTTAGGGGTACATGCTCTTTTTTTCAGCAGTTAGCCAAAATAGCTCTAGCTACGGTTTTTTATTTCAGAGATTTGAGCCTATTTCACTGACAATTAGTGTTCTCTCACGTGGCGTTGTTCGTTGCAAATACCCTGTGAATTCCCTGGGTGGATCCCAGAGCCCTGGTAGCCACCACCTGTGCATTTACGTTTTGCCTCTCTTTTCTCACCACCTTTCTAGGAGCAGCGTCTTCACAGTTGGCTTAGGTTTGGACAACACATCTCTCCTATCACTCCCCATCACCATTATCGCTTTGCCATGCTTGCTTGATCCATGAGGCAATTGGCAGGAGCTGCCTAGCGCACAGCATGGCTGGGGGAAGTCCACGCACTTGACTTCTGTTTTTTTAGCTGAAAAAAAATCACTGCGAGAAGGGTTGGAGATTTCTCATTAGGGCAGCATCTCCCACCTTTGTTATGTGGTCTCTTTTCTGAAAATTTCTATTCTATAAGTAACAATCCTTTAAGACATACTTTAATTGTTCTGAGTCAGGAAAACCTATTTCTGAAATGAATAATAATTATATACTGGATATAATTGAGCGTAGATTGCTTGCCAGGCAAATAATATATAGTATGGCAGAAGCTGAGCCGGAGCAGATCCTTGGATGGGAATTCATCTGGGCTAAAGGACTCTAACAAGCCCAACCGCAACAGCTGCATTTGGGCAAGTTTCAATCCAAATCCAAGTTGGGCTGTCAACGTGCACCCTCAAATCTGTCTGTACCGGTGTGTAGCAACCTCCCTGGACTGTCGCTCATATTTTACCCTAGTTTTGCTCTAAAGATTTGCCTTTAAAAATTGAAACTAGCACAGAAATTGGCTGGGACATCAGACACTAGGGTTATATGTTCCTTGAAGCAAGAACCCAATGTATTCGATGGATGTAGGTTTGCAGATGTTCCTGTTGACTTTGGTGTCACTATTCACTTGAGGAAGGACAGAGCCATACGGTGCAAACAAGGCTGGTTGTGCTCAACACAGACTTAAGCAGAACAGTATTATGGGGAAATAAGGACGGTTTAGATTACTTTGAAGGTCTGCACTGAGAAGTTGTTTGCATTTCTTCAGAGTATGAGCCTTGGTGTCTGTGGTCCTCCTGTGCTCTTGAATACCATTTCTGAGCTGTGAAGCCAGAGCAGGACTTGGATTTAACATGCTCCTTCAAGTACTAGCCATGACCGTAAGTGCTCAGCATGTGGATTCAGGGTTATCTGACTACTTTAAATGACCGTATTTTTAACAGTTGTCCCAAGCATGCAGGGGACAGGAGCTCTGTGCGGCGGAGGACCGGCACGGGCAGTGCCCTGTTATTTTCATACGAAGCAACCTGGGCTCGCTCCGGTCCTCTGGAGGTCAATGAAATGGGACAGGCCAAAGGAAGGAAAGATCTTCCATACCAGCAAAGTCCGCACAGCCAGGGATTAGCTTCACATGAGCTGCGCTGCTGCCAGTTCTTCTGGGGTGAATCATGTCCCAGTACGAGTTGGATGTTTTCCACCCAGAGGCTGGTATGGATTTTATATACTCTCCATTTGCCTTTCCCCTCTGATTTGAGAGTTGCCTGCTTGGGTTTTTTTGGGGTTTTTGTTTTTAAAGCGTAGGTGTTTTAAAAGTAATGTTTTGGTTCACCTTTAGAGTTGCCATTTGACTTCTTTGTCGTAACGCGTCCTGATTAATGATTAATTGCGAAGGACATGTTCTGACTCCAGCCTGTGTCCTGGGGTGCTTGTCGCAGCAATGATGCACTAGGTGATTACTCACTCCCCTTAACCTGACAGCTGTATTTCTTGCTTTGACTCGTTAATGACCTTGACCAGGTACGCGTGCGGTTGTGTAGATGTGTTGGTTGCAGGGCATTGGGGATGTGCAAATTTTTCTTTCACTTGGGTGACCTTCATTTTACCTGAGTAAGAAAAAGGAACCGTTCCATGAACAGATGGAGCGTTATTTCTAGAGGTAGGTGAACAATGCAGAAAATTATTCATTCAAAACCCCTTCAGACAGCTCAGATGTTTGCCGTAAGATAGTGTTGCAAATCCTAGTGCAAATATCTGCTCACATGAATGTTCAATCCAGATATCTTGAAAATTGTGTGTGGATGTGATAGCCATCCAGTCCAGGAACAGAGTAGTGCCAGGTGACTTAATTGATCCATTAAGGAAACTAGGAATAATCACTATTTTAAGCAGTAGTTACAGAACAGATAGTTTGTAAGCCATGCATAGCCAAGTTAGACTAAAAAAGGTTGTCAAATCGTAGCAGGTAAAAAGTAATAATGTGAAAACCAGTCTGTTCATGGACAATTCACCAAGGAGGAAAGGCTTCTAAAATCAGCAAACGTTTGCTGCAAATAGTTTGCTTGGCTCTCGTTGTTCCTTAATGAATCGAATCTATTAGCCGGGGAAAACATCACGTTGTCTTGAAAAACAAATCATATTTGGATGCCTCTTTCCATGCATTTGGACCCATTTTAACATGAACACACTAATTATGCTGTGGAGATGATTTTGTTATGGCAGAAATGAAGCCGAGTTTGCAGCTGTAACTGTTCAGCTATGGAGTGCGGGAATAGGTATACGGGGAGAGATGCCTTTTAATTCCCTTGCATTTCTCTTTAATATTTGTATCCCTTTACTTCACATGCAGCTTCTGAGGACGTTTCTGTTCTCTTGGGCGCAGAGGCGAAGGGCCTCAAAATTGCCGTTTATGTCAGAGGGAGTTTGCCGTCGACCGGGTTGAAGAATCATGTCCACGGCCTAATTTGTACACAGATGGTAACTGGCTCACAAATTCCCAGTCTTCATGACATGCTTTCTGATGCACAGGGAACTGTATGAGTCATATTGCTCCAGCTATGGTCTTTTTGGATGGAAATTATACTTTTAAATATATACTGTGATTACATACGGCGGTGATGGGCTCATTTGAAGGAGCTGGAATGTAAGCCATTAAGTTGAGTGGCTGCCATTATGTACAGCGTTTGCCAACAGATAATAGACAATGATATTTTATCTGTGACAACTTTGCCCCCTAGACTTTGAATAGAATTATCTTGGTTCATAACCACTTTCTTCAGCGTCATCCAGGTGATATTTTTGTTATAGTAGACAGCAAATATGCCTTTTCTGAATAGGATAGGTGGAACGGAGAGGGATGGGACTTCTGCGTTTCTTGTGCAGCGTGACCTGGAGAGAGGGGAAGGGGCTGGTTATAAAAAAAGGGAGAGGTGACACCGGTTTGGCATGGTGGAGCCAACCACGCACCACGCCGTGCTCTCTGTTGCCTTTGGCAGCAGCGTTTTGCACAAACTAAAATAAGAAACAACATGGCAGTGGCTTGACTCGCTCTTACCAGGTGCTTGGGCAAAGCTCGCGCTACCTGCTCTGGGTTTTTTATAGCTCCTGCCAAGGCTCTGACCTGCAGAGAGGTTTTGGGTGCAGTCCGGGGTGTTCTGGCGTTGCACGGTTGCGAGGTGGCTGCGGGAGCAAGAGATGGGTGGCGAGGGAGTGCAGGAGCAGCTGTGCCATGGAGATAGCTGCTGGCTCCCTGAGCAGCTCGGGAGGCTGCGGTGGTAACTCATGTTTCAGAACGGGTGTTGATGACTTGAAAAAAGACGTGGTATTAGGGGCTTTCCCCCCTGTTTTAATTAGAGGCCGAGAAGTATAGATCCAAGCAGCAGTCCGTTTGGGGAAGACGGTTGTGGCAAGTGTCTGCTTTCAATTACTCCATTAACAAGGACATTTTGAATGTGGCAATTTTCCATAAAATCTGAGAAGCCATCCGACGGGGACTTTCATTCATTCCTAACCTGAATTGAGAAAAGCAGCTTAGAGGTGGAAGGCTGCATATCCCCTCGCTGATCGGGCCAATCCATGTAATAGGCTTACAGGGTCTGATGACAATCTACAAGAGAGTTACGCACATTTAACTAGCATCCATTTATTACCTTACTGATGAAACAGCCTCTTACATCCAGGATTGTCCGTTGAGCTTTTAGTAGGAAAAAACCTATGGTAATGCAAAGTCAATTAGACGGGAATACGAATATCATGCCAGATACCTGGTATCTCTCTGCTGAAACCAAGGGAGCGAAGGCACGTGCTGGGATGTCCACCTCGCTGTGCCACTCCTCTGCCTTCCGTTGCCACATGTGCTGCTTCCCCAAAAGCTTGCGCTGAGTATGTTACGTGCTTTGGAAATCTTTTGAGTGTGTATAGCAAGAGATTCTCAGCCTGTGACAGCTAAGCCAAGCCCAGGGTGCTGTGCCGATGCCGGGCTGCGAGCTCAGGGCTCAGAGAGGCAGAGGACACCACGGCGTTGGCCTTAACAAGCGTCTCAAGGGGAGAAGCTGTTTTCCATCGCTTACTTTTAAGTCCTGCCTGTTTGCCCTCTCGGGAGTTGACACGGATGAAAGGTGAGATGTAAATGCAAGATGTGGTTGCTATAACGACTCGAGCTCTGTCTTGCTGGGCTTGTTGTGTTGTGTTACTGATTGCACGCGTGGGGTGGTGGCTAGCAGAGCCTGGTCGCCAGGTGTTCCCTTTGAGCTCAGGATGCCTCTCGCTGCTTTTTGGTCCAGCTGCTGTAATACTGGAAGACGTGAGGAAGACTTGCGTTTTTGCTGGAATCATTCTCTTGAAGATCATAATGTAGGGGCCAGAGGCGTTGTCTGGCTGTTTCTTATTTTGGGTGCCCATTCTGGTTTTTCTCTTCCTGCCTGAGACAGAAGGAATGGGATTTTCACTGGAGGGCTCTTGGTTTGCCCAAGAGCAGCCGGACCGGCTTTGCTCTCCACCAGCTTGGCTGGCAGCTGGCTGAGCTGGGGCTGTTCCTGCCCTGCAAACTCACCCGAAGCCAAGGGTGGTTTCTGGGCGTCGTGTGCTGTTTCTCCAGCCATTGCTCACGTTGAGCTTGCATTTAATTAAACTTTTCTGTAAGCTCAGGGTTTGCAAAACAATTTGTAGATGGCATTCCCCTCTTCTGCTCATCTGCCAAGAAGCCACTCCTTGGCTGTATTAGCCGTGAGCTGCAGTGGCTTACGCTAAGAAATCAAGAGATCAGAACGGCAAATGAGGAGCCTGAGCCGTGAGTGTAATCGGTGTAATACATTCATCTGGACTTTAATCCAGCCTGGGCACTGATTTGCACTAATAACAGCCACTACTTTTTAAGTTCCAAGTTCTCATCACTTACTAAAAATGTCTCTCTTTTTTTAATGTTATCTTTTTGGCATCATACTACAATATCAATATATGGGAATTATGCATTACTAAGTCTATTACTGATGATGTGTTTTAATACATTGTGGTCTAATGTGACATAATCCAGGCAGCTACTTCATTTTTAAAAGGTGTTTTAAAAGACATTGCGGTGATTGATATCATGAAGGGGCTCTTGCTGCCTGTTCCTCGTACTTGGCCACCTAGGAATAATGTTTCTGTTTATTATTAACAGCCCTACATTTGAATTAATTTCCTTTCATGATTTTTAAACCCTGGCCAACTGTGTCAGCTTTTATAGGACAAAGTGTCTACTTACGCTTTCATTAGTTCTGGTCCTGTCACTTTATTCATTTCACTGTGAATGCCTGATTCTAGATAAGTGAAGTTGCTGCACTGGGCAGTCCTGGGGTTTGTGCCTGTGTGTGTGCGGTTGTGTGTCTGTGTGCCATTGCCCCCTGCTAAAAAGAGCTGGGACAGCTTATCTGTGTGTCCCCAGCTTTGTGGTGGCTGATGGCAGTTCTCCTGCAGCTTCAGGGGTAAAGACCCCGCATCTGGGATGAGCAGATCTGTGTGCTGTTGCCTTTGTGAGTAGCAGTGTTGTGTTGAATAATGCAATCCACTGGGAGTCATTTGTGTAATTTGCTCCTTAATGCCTTTTTGCTTTGGAAACTCCCATGCCCCAGAGTAACAGGTGATGTGCATTTTAAAATAAATAATCTCTAAACCATCCAGCGCTCTTGCCTTCCTCAGAGCAATCACAATTTTATCTTCCCTCCCTGCAAAAAACTACTTGGTTGTTCAGATGAACTCCGTTTGCCCACAGTCAGCCATCTCTGTGCCGCTGTACCTCCTCACGGGCTCCCTTAGCTCAGGGCTCAGTGCCCCACAGCAGCCTCTTGCCCCTCACTGTACATTCCTAGGGCCTAATTTATATCTATTTTGTAATATCCGCTTTGCTTATCTGTGTTATTCTGTACCTTGGGTAATTGCGAGAGAACTGTATCAATCCTTGCCCGAGTCCTGCAGCGGTCTGGACACAATGCTTCGATGTTATCTGGCATGATGTTTGCTGCCGCAGCGAGCAGCGGGGCTGGGCTGATGCTTTATTAATGCTGGAAACATTGCCTGGGAATCCTGACTGCTTCCCCCCCTCATTACTGCCTAATGCAGCTTCGGCCCAGTAAGATTAAACTGGGCATAAATAAATCAAAGCCCAGCTCTGGCCCTCTGGTCACAGGAAGGATTTCCAGTCCAGCTCTAGGGCTTTGAGGCAGTTACGACCTTCGTTTAGGAATGCGAGGAATCCCTTCTGTGGTCAGAAGACTGGGATTTGCGCAGGTATTTTAGGTTTGCATCTTGAAGAGTATTTAGAGATTTCTTTTCCGTGTGCTGTAATGAGGGATTCATGCTGACAGCCCGTGTTGGCCCCGAGTCAGTACGGCGCAGAGAGCCGCTCGGGCTGTCTTTGACACAAGGTGCTGTTTTCCCCGGAGCAGTTTAAACTTTGAGTCCTAGAACCGATCTCATAATTTATCTGAGTTAAAAGATTATGGTTAGTGGTTATTTGTAATTACTGTACATGAAAGATATGTCATCAGGCAAGGGGAGGCTTAATGTGCCCGGTACGCAAAAGGGATTGGAAAGCAATTACGGTGACATATGCACCATCAAAGCCGAGGGCTCGCCGGTGCTCCAGAGCCAATTAAACACCGCATGGGCAAGTGCTTTATTGGGGTAACTCTGTCTTGTTACTACTCCTTTTCCTCGTTGCTGCCTTGGTTCTATAGGCACTCGCAGCTCTCCAGTTACTGCACGCAGCTCTGTGTTGCAGCTGTTATTGTTAATAGGAACGGCATGGACAATAGCCATAATAAGGTGGAAAATAAGAGTAATGCCGTACCCTGGAGTCTGCTACTGTACCCTGTGTGAGGCCGGGTGATTTCACGTGTGCCAGGCAATATTCTTTCAAGAAAACTTAAATCAATGAAAAATATCATAACCCAGTCCTAATGAACCTTTAAGTCTGTACTGATTCTCCACCTTTAGATACATATATATAAAGCTTCCAACCAAGCGTGACAGCCTTTGCAGAATAGGGGGCTATCAGAGAGGCGCTCTCTCTCCAATCAGCCTCTTTCAGCTGAAATCCAGCCATTAGTCAAATTCATCAAAGGGCTTGAAAGCAGAAAGGGAAATTCTTTGCCTCGTGCTTAACCTTTGTGTGATTGCACCTCTTCAGAGAATAAGCAAATCAAGTGGAAATGCCCTCCCATTTGTTTTGTGAATGAGCTGCGCGGCGAATTCACTATGATTTGGCATTATTCAGTTTGTATAATTTCTGACGAGAGGTTTAAAAATAAATACACAATCAAAGGAACTATTGGGAGCTTATACAAGAGCAGAAGTACAACATGATGAGGTGGGGTGACGTTTTCTTGTACGCTTCCTTTTTGTCGGCTCCCTCAGCTGAGTCAACCTGTCCTAGTTGTGAAAACCAGCCGCATGGTGGGCCCAAACATGGGCTGCAGCTTCTGTTGTCTGCGCAGTTCAGGTGAGCCCCCCCTCAAACCGCTCCCGTGCTCGTACCGCACACGTGGTTTTCACGGGGGAGGCATCCGAGCGGCTCTCAGCAGAGCGACGAACACCCTCCGTGGGAAATCCTTAAGATGACGGCGTTGCTGTTGCAATAAATGGCCCCATGATTAACAGCCCTGTCAGTCTGCGTTGTAAGCGTTACTGCTCGTGAGGGAGCAATGCAATTAAAACACAGGAGGGTGAAGCCAGCGTGAGGTGCCTTTCTTCTGGGAACATGGGAAGCAAAGTGCTGTTCTCATTTGGCTGGAGGTTTGCAGGTCGTTTGTGTCTCCTCTTCTGCTGGGGTTACTCTGAGCATTGATTTCTTCACTCTGAATGCCAGCTCTCTGTATATTCTTGTTTGAAGATGTTTTGGCTGCTGCTGTTATGGAAGCTCCTGTTGAATACAATGGGAAATGCTATTGTTATTTTACAGTGCTTTTATGTTGTCTGAATAGAGGGCATGTCTGTACAAGAACAATTTGGCGTAGTCTCACCACGTTTCTCCATCTCCCCTTCACAGTCTGCTCCCTATTCCTGCCGTCCTGCTCCTGAGGAGCAGCATATAGTTTATGTAACGCTGATTTGAACGGGAACTACTCAGCTCTTTTTTTGTTTGTTTTGGTTTGGTTTTTTGTTGTTTTGTTTTTTTTACTATTATAACTCTATTGATGCATTAGTAGAAGGTCTAATAGAGAAATATATCCCTGCCTTAAGATTATTCATGTTGCCCAGAGGCCATGGTCCTAGAAACTTTGTAGGTACTTAGAATTTTCTAAGGAGATGGTGATCCATGGTAGACTTCTTTGGGGTTTTTTGAGAAGGTGTCTCTTTATTAAGTGAATTTTGGACTAGTGAGAAACTCTCTGCTGGAAACTCAATGCAGAACCTTGTGAGCTAACGATGATTATCCCTGGAAGAGGTATGGATAGGTAGTTGTGATTTGTGTGGCCTAGCCTCAAACCAAATCAGCTCCGGAAAAGATTTCTGCTGGTTTATGCCCATTTCAGTCTCCAGGTATCACTAAGTCCCTGATTTGTTTTTCAGGTTGGCCCCTAAGAAGCCAGTAAGTGTTGGTTAGTTGGGAATACTTAGCAAATCTTTGCAATAGTGGCAGGTTTCACTAAAACATGTTTCATACCCGGCTGCCTCACCGCGGGCAGTTGCTGAGAAGGAGCAGATGTTGGCCTCCGACTATGCGTCGTGGCTTTGGAAGTGAGAAAAGTCAGGGAAAATGCACCAGATGCATCGGAAGCAGAAGCTCACCCATTCCCAGAATCTTCTTTCAAGAGGTCCCATCCTGCAGAACTGGAGCAAAGTCCCTTTGCAGTGACACAGCTGGTTCATGGCTGGTAGAGTCAAACCCTGCAGTATCCTGGAAGAAGTTGTAAATCTTGGTTCAGAGGTCACTTTCTGTAATGTACTTTAGAAAAATATCCCAGGTGGTGATCCCAGGCTTTTTTGATCAGGATGGGTCGTCCATGACATCCCCCTTTCTCTCCTCTCCTTGGGGTCAGAGGGGTTTGCTCCAGACTTGCTCTAGTCAAGGGGTTAGGCAGAGTGATTCTACCCTGTCACGCAACAGAGTGTTGTTCCCATTATTCCTTCTATTCTTATTTTCCCTGCTTACTTTGGCAGGGAGAGTTATTTTGTCTTGATAGCAGTGCCACAGAGCCATGGCCAGATGCAAATTCCAGAGTCGAACTACCACTTTTGAGCTCCTCTCTTATATTCCTTGGAAGCTCCCCCTGTGGCATTAATGACAATTGGCTCCCCTTTGGCTGAGGTCTTTGGAAAGCTTGAGGGAAGAAGGAGACAGGATCATTCCCCAGTGGTGAGGACAGTCACAGCTAGGTGAGCTCAGCAGGGGTTTTGCAGCGATGTACCACACCATGTTTGCTGTGGTACAGCCTTCAGCATCCCTGCCATGGCGTGCCGTGGTGTGCCAGGGTCGGGAGCTCTCGGCTGGCACACGCTGACGGTGCTGCATCCCGGAGGTCGTGACTTGCAGAGTCCTCTGAAACCCTTTTTTACTGTTTGTTGTTGTTGTCATTTTATTTTGGCAGCACCCCTGATGTAATTCAGTATTTCCAGTGGCCACGTTCCATCCTGGAAATAACACCAGGCTAGAAGAGAAAGGAAAATCCACACGGACCTTAAGTAGGAATGATTTAATTCCTTTCCACTGACTTGACTTGCTGTTGTGGAAGCATTCACCTGTTGTACATGAGTGTTAGGAGTGTCTTAAATAAGCATCTTTAGAGTGAGGGTTTATGACTGAATTATTGGAGGTTTACAGAGCGCTTTGGGAACCTGTTTGAAAATCCCTGGAAAGGCTGATGCTTGTGATCCTGGCGATACAGCGATAATACCCCATGTTCTCAGTGTGTGTTCCAGAAATGTGTCAGCTGTGCTTATAATTAGAGAGAGCATTATCTTTTTTCTCTTTTTCTTTTCCTCGTTAGCTCAATTTATTTGCGGTGCTGGGACACAGAAGTGGCCCCTCATCTCTCTGTCCCGGTGCTTACCTTTGGCCACGAGCAGATGTTCGCTAGGAGGTGAGGAAGGACCTATGATGAACAGCGACTCTGGTCCCTAGACCATGCGCAGCATCCCAGTAGTTCATCTGGTCTTCTGCCCGCTGAGGAAGTTTTATCTTCACCCCAGACAGAAAGTGGTTGGCGGGGCTCTGAAGTCTCCCGTAAAAACAGGAAAAATTATTCTCGGGTCTGTTGTTAAGAAGTGCTCTGGGGCATTTCTCCTGCACTGATGTTACATGGGGAAAGCGTCGAGAGACTTCTTGCTTTGGGCTTTTTAGTTTGAATGACCAACTGACAAGAATAATTGATTTAAATGGGAACTAGGACTTTCACCTGGAAGACAAGCAGTATTCAGGGTATGTCAAAACCAAACGGACACTATCACCTATTGCATTTCTTCTAGCTGCCTCCCTCTTCTTATAAATAGGACACTTTCCCCAATAATGAGGACTTATAAGTCCTCATTATTGTAAATTTACAAGGCTGAGATTTTGTGAACTCTTCTGGTGGGCATGGAGAACATAATTTTATTTACAACAGCCTTCACGTACCGAGAAACTGCTGTGTCGGGGAGAGTGTGATTTAATATTGGACTATTCCTATTGTGATTATTATTGTTAAATCCAGTTCTTTGTTACCACTTTTTAGCGATGGCGAAAGTGTAGATGGGATGAACATAAGATGCTGGAAGTGTAAACTTCTGCATCACCCAATTAAACAGAGAGAAATAGTAATTTCTAGGGCATGATTCACCTCACTCGAAGGTAAACAACTGAAATAGCCGAGATGAATCACACTCCAGATGTGTCTCTTTCTCTTCACTGATTATAAAGGAGGCCAGATGACTGTCTCAGATGCTGTGTGGTAGACATGTAAAATTACTGGAGATAAGTCCCTTTCAAGGTCTTCGCCTGAGTGTATCTGACCACAGTGCTAAGACGCAGATTTGAAACCAAGAAATGCGAACTTTCTGGAGTGAAGAGCTCCTGTGTTGAATTCTCTCAGAAAATAATATTTTACCCTGACCTTTCTCTAGTTCATCATCTCTTGCTGCTGTAGATGTCAGGTTCTGTCTCTGTAACCCTGCCCTGAAAGAGTCAGATGGCTCCACAAATGCAGCAAGATGTCTTCCAAAATAAATTAAACCGGATCTTTTAATTTTAGGCTCTGATGTTCTCTCGATGGACCCAGCACATGCGATGGCTGGAACTCGACTTCTGCCATCCTGCTGCCATTCTTTTTTCACAGGCTGAACTGTATATTTTGGAAGGCCAAGGCTTGCTTGCTTCCTGGCATGCGGATCCCTTTCTTGGGCTAAGGCTACGGACCAGGGGCTGGAAAGGACCTGCTAAAGGGGCTTTTCTTCTATCTGCTGGCACTAGACAGTGAAAACCAAGAGCTACAGCCTTTCTCCTTGAGTAGCAAGAAGCCCCTTGCAAAGCCACCTCAGCTCCTGGCACCCACTGGAAGCATCTTCCACATCTCTGCCTTAACAGCAGAAAAAGGCCTCTCTGCCCTTCTGGCCCTCTGCAAGTCCCTGCCAGCCCTTGCCGCTGGCCAAGCCATGCTCTTCGGAGCTGGGATTTCGTGCCTCGGGCTCGGAAATGCACTTTTGCGAAGTAGGCTAGGCGGCTCTGAAACACGGTCCCTCTGAAGTTTGGTTTCAGTGACATTTCTGTGGCAGTTTGTGCCCAGAACTGCCTGTGTGTGAAGTGACAGCAAAGTCTATGTCAGCTGAAGCAGAAAAAGCAGAAACCCGGCTTCTGTGCGATAGCTCTGTTCCTGGTTCATCATCAGTGAAAAAGGGACTAAAATACCCAATGGCATTAACAAAAGGAACGAGTGTCAGGCCAACCTGATTTTTTTAAATTTTTTTTTACCAAGAAAACTGATTTTCTAGACAAAAAGAATGTACTCTACCTCATTTATTTGGATAAGCTAAATGAGCCGCTGGCGGGAGGTAGCCACGGAAAAAAGGGGGAGATGTTATGTATGTTATGTATTACTGCAAGATTTCTGTGACACTGTAAGAAATGTTTTCATGCTGTTTCACAAATCTCTGGTAAGGTCTCTTTGGGAATAGTATTTACAGTTCTGGTCATCTATGTTCGAGAAAGATGCAGGCAAAATATCTAGATGCCTAAAAGGGCTGGTGAAGTGCTCAGGGGAAGGACGAGCCGCCTGCCAAGGCAAGGCTGAAAGAGCAGAGCTTGTTTAACCGGGGAAACTGGAGGCCGGGCAGTGTCCATAAAAACGGCAAAGGGGAAACACAAGTGAAGGAGAAGAGCTTGGTCCTGGCAGAAGAACCGATGACTGTTAACTGGTCTTGAATGTATGGTTTCTTCAGCTGTGAAGTCTTCGTTCCTTCCAGCTCTGTCTTGGAGTTCTTGGTGGTTTAAACCGGTTCATATTTATGAAAACACCTAGAAACCTTGATTTAGGGCGTCACAAGGTGTTGTGAGGAAGCACTGAAAAAACACATCACTACCTGGGTTGAACATTCAGTTGCTGCACTGGAAGCAGAAATCAATCTTTATAACTGTTATTTTTCCAGACGTAGCTGCCTGACTTTGCTAAGTGAGGGCCCAGAGCGGGGGCGAACTGAGGGTCCTGCACCATCTGCCCCTCATTTCAATGGGATCCTCTGGTGCCTGGCTCCTCGCAGCTCTGTATCAACAGCCCAAATGTGAGATAACCCCACACTAATCCAGGAGATGCCCTCTGCGATAAGTCCAGCGCATCGATTAGGTCCATTGCTTGACTCTTCCATGAGAGCTTGTTATTAACCCGTGCCTTTGTTTTCTGTTTGCTGTCAAGTGATGTTGTGAGGCTGGGGTGTAGAAATCCCCTATGTGATACACAAAGAAGCCATGTTTCTTTTACAGCTGATTTTAAAGTGGATTTGTCAAAATGGAAGTAGGAGGACCATTGTTTTACTTTATCTACTGCAGGAACGAGAGGCCCGCTGGCTAGATACACCTTGGCTTTGAGGATGAAAGGCACTAAGTGTCAGGTTAGGCTTTCTTAGATCTTGCTACTTTAAGTACAACTGACTCTAATAATTGAAGAGCCGAAAGTGCAACGGTAACTGTCACAAACCTAAGAAGCGTGATTTCTTAAAGGAAAATCAGTTCAAGGAAAATGGTAAATCAGGTCCTTTAATCTGTTGACTAAATTGCCTGTAGGGACTTGAATGCTCTTATACGTTTATGCTGAGAACCCTGCAGCAGTGCTAGAAGGTTTACTGCAGGTTCTTACTGTGCAGGTAGTTATTAGCAGGCATTTTGGTAAGCCAGACTTATTAAAGAGCCGTTAAAAGCACTCTAACCATTCCCAGTGCTTCTGCACTTACATAAGCGCTGCGCCGGGTTATTGTCTTTATGCTCTGTATTGCTTGCCTAAATTGAGAGGATATCTGTGGCTGTTAAAGTCTTGCCCTGTGGAAGGTCTGTAACGGCTGCAGCGCTGAGCTCTTCCTTTGCGAGCTGAAATTCCGATTTGGAGGCGCGCCCAAGTGCATATTTAGTGCGTCTCAGACGGCAGAATTAACGAACAAGGTTCAGGATGGCTCTGACACGCTCATAAGCATATGGGTAAAGTCTGTGTTTGCTAGGACAGTCTTACTGTTCCGTGCAGAATTCCTGCAGTGGACAAAACATAAACACAATTTATTATTCTGTTGAAAAATACATGACTGTCGTTCTGAGGAGACAGCGGGTGGCCCAGGCATGGATGGATGATTTGGCTTGTGGATGCACAAGCATCAGTGTTCGGATGAGTCTTTCCCGCATGCATTAAGCAGGAGGCATGCAATGAGAATGAGAAGGTCCCCGCCGTGGTGCTGGTCCAGCTCTAAGGCAACCGTGTGCTCCACGTGGAGGGACGTTCAGTAGGTCCTGTCGGACACAAGCCTGGCCTCAGCCCAGTCTCTGGTGGGCAGGTGCCTGCGTCCGAGGGCTGTCACGGCAGCCAGCGCCCGCAGGTTTCTGGTGAGCAGAGGGAGGTTGGAACATGCTGTGGAGCTGGGCTGTGCTCCAGGTCGGGTCTGGAAGGGGTCAGCAGGGTGCCACCATGCCCTTTTCTGCTGTGTAGCTTGAAGATTTCAAAAGCAAGGGACGTCAGTACATCACCAGCACTAAAAAAATACTGTTCTTTTAAATATGTTTGCAAATTTTGCTTGGATTTGCATGGAAAGCCTTCTGAGCCTCCAGCTGACGTTTGATCCTTGAAGTGAGCAAACTTGCTCTGAGACCTAAATTCCTTTGCAGGACACCATCGCTTGGTTTTGCCATTTTTGGTAACTCCCCGCTCTACATTCTGCTAACCGAACTGTACCTGAAAGCCATGTACCTTGATAGACGTGCATGCTCCTAACTGTGGCGTGGCGGTGGCAGGGGAGGTGTTGCTTTTCCCCCACGTGGGACCTGAGAGGTGCTGAACATCCGCACGCGGTGCTCGCTTGCGCGGCATGGTTAGGAGCAGAGCGGCGGCCTGTAGAAATGGTCGCAGGCCGGGTTGCACCACGGGAGGGTGAAATTGTTATGGATTGGAATGGAGGAAAATCGTTTTACTTTGGCTGAGCGCTTTTTTTTCTGTGCTGCTGCTGTGCATGTGCTTGCGTCGGGGAACCGAGCTTTTATTGACTACTGGTTTTCTGTTTTCAAAGCTGATCAGTGGTGGTTCTATTGTAAGTGCTGAGGCAGTATGGGATCACGTCACCATGGCCAACCGGGAGTTGGCGTTTAAAGCAGGAGACGTTATCAAGGTCCTGGATGCTTCCAACAAGGACTGGTGGTGGGGTCAGATCGATGATGAAGAAGGATGGTTTCCCGCCAGCTTCGTGAGGGTGAGTGACTTTCTTCTTTTTACCGCTACAATGAATCACTGCCGACGCTGCTCAGAACGGTCAATGAACTGAACTGGTTCCTGTGTTTGTTGTCATTGATGCTTATTTCCAGTGTGTCTGTTTTCTGTCGGCAAAAATGGGGAGCAAAGGTTTCAAAAGGAACGAGAGTGGGGTAGAGGGAGGCTGGAATAGGTGTTGGCTCTGCTTTTTGTGCTCTTGGGATATGGAGTGGCCTTTGCTGTGTGTCTGCTGTAGCCTCTTTCCTTAAGCAGTTCTGTGGAAAACCTGTTAAGTATCATGCGGGCTACGAGTCGATGATTTGGTGGGGCCTAAAAGTTCACGCCGGCTACAAATGACTCGCATCTGGCAGAGCTTTCTGGTCTGTGTGTCACACAGGGAGGTGTCAGCCCTCCCCTTGCCAAAAGCAGCGCTGCGTTTTGACTCTTCAGCAGTTTGGCATGTAAAATTACTTCAGTAATTATTCCGTGACCAGCTCTGGTTATTTTTTTTTTTTAAGGGGACAAGGAACCATTCTGCTTGTCTCTGTTTTTCTGCTGAAGCAGGTTTTGCTGTACCCAGCCACCTCCAGCGGCGATCTGGCCTTTACAAATAAGAAGGATTTGAGCACTTAATTTTTTGCTCAGTGTGTGTTAAGAAAGCCAAGGGACGAGAAGATGCCCTTTTTGCTATTGTCAGCTCCTGCCACATTATTTGGGCCCTCTCGAGCCTTCCTCGGGGAGTCAAGACGTCGGCTTTGACCTTGTGCGCTTCCTTCTCCTCTCCCTTCTGCGCAGGGTTCGATAGGTGGAATCAGAGATTTAATTCCTTTAGAAGCTTAGGGGATATGGTTCAAAAAATGAAGATTTCTTTTGCCTTGTAAAATTGTGTGAAAGATGACTGTTTCCTCTGAGCCTCCCAGGCAATTTGACAAGCTGCGTGGCAGTCGAGGGGAAGACTCTTCTCTCTGAAACGCTCCCTGAAGATGATGCTGCGTCCCGAGGAGATGCCGTGTTTGCTCTGCTTCTCTGCCTGTCTTACCCTCCCTCTGAACCCTCCCTCTTTTTGGCAACCCTGCACCATCAGCATCCCTGTTTGATTACATCACTTCATCTGGGAAATAGCCATTAGGAAAATCGGGTTACAGTCTACGACCTGGTGTTTCCCAGTGATGTACAATGACCACCGACGAGGGAACCTGCACCTTTGCTCGCTTCTGCCTCCCCGGCGGACACTTCCCCCCCTCCTGCCCCGTGGTACTCATGATGCAGCTCTGTGTCTCTCCTAGGTCTGGCCAGTGCTAAGAGCGAGAGAGCCGTGACTGGAACTGGAGCCTGGGCTGCCTGCGTGAAAAAGTTGATGCTGTTACTCTGGCCCAGAATAACAAATAGCATTTAGTATTTTGCTGAACAGGACACATGAGTCTGACCCTGCAGCCGGTGGAGATAATGAGTTTGGAAAATGGATTTGCATCAGGTGTGATCAAGATGATAATCTTATTGCAGAAAATATTCTCACCTGTGTCGCTGGCACATCTCCTCCGTGTTGCTGGCTGGAAAGGCTGAATTAGAAAAATCTGTCTGTCTGATTATGTTTGCTTAATTTGGAGACTGAAATATTCTGGGCCAGTTTAACTTTTCAGTGCATTGACCGGTGCTGTTTGGTTTTGCGATTCAGGGGAAAAGATTTAATATCCTTTTTTGTGTAATGTCGTAAACATACTGTTCACGGTAGGTTGAATAACAGTCTTGCTTTTTGCTATCCTGTTTTCTAAAAAAACCACACCAAACAACTAAACAGAGCAACCCATTTACTCTAAGGCCCAAACCCATGGATCATTCAGCTTGGCTGAACTTTCCACCTCTCTCTACACTTTTCAAAGGCTGGGAGGATGATTTTAGAAGCTGGGAAAAACAAAGGAGAGGAATAAATGAATCTCAGACTTGTACACAAACGTCTGAACAACATCCTGGAACAAACCTGCGTGCTTGGGATCATGATGGCTTTGCCAGGCAAGTTTCTTGCCCGTTCTGTCTAATGTCGCAACCCTGCAGTTTGACTTTATTCCAGCAAAATCAAGCCTTCCATCAGCTCTGCAAGAGGTCGTAGCACTTTTTCCATCTGTGAGATACTTGTTTAGCGCGGGCTGGGACCAGCCACCTGCCCTGGGACCGAACGATCCCAAAGTGGGGAAACTGCATGGGTTTGCTGCCACAAATGATAATTAATATTTAAAAATAAGTACCAGCATTTCAAAAAAAAAAAAATGCAAGTGGAGTTCTGGCCCAGTTTTGTCCGCAGCTCTGCAAGGGAGGCTGAAGGGGAAAATCCACCCTTCGGGTTTACAAAAGAGCGGCAGCTTCTGGGTGTGCTGCCACGAGGCAGCCCACTCGCTGCTTGTCCTGTGCTGAGAACGCAACCCCCATTTGGGCTGTCATGTTCTCCTCTCCGCTGTTGGCTGAGGTCGCTCCCTTGCCTCTTCATTTCTATTCTTGCATATTCCCCCCGCCCCCTTCACTCCCCGTCTTTCTTGGTAAGTAGTTTGAACCAGATGCCTGCAAAGCCCTTGGGGCCTTTCGTGAAGGTGCCCGGAACCCCTCGGTTGCCCTCAGGACCATCGCGGCAGGTTCGTGCTCCTTCAGGGTCCTGCCAAGGAGCGTTTCACCCGAACGCTTTTCGCTTTCCTCTTCTCTCCATTTTTTTTCTTGTGTTTCTTTTCCAGCTGATCGCTCTTTCGTAATGAGGAGGCTGAGTTTTTTCTCTGTTGTTCTTTGAGCCCTGCTTTTTTAAGACGATGCCAGAAAACTGCCTGATTTAGCCTGGGTGGTTCTAGTTTTACTTGCGAAATAATTGCTTTCCTTTATATCTATATTCCTCTTATGCAAGTACAGGAGGAAAAGGGAACGACGTGTTGCATAGCAGAGGATGAAAAGCAGTTCAAGTAAGGGATGGCAGGACAGACCAGACCGGTGTAGAGGCAAACAGGATGAATTTGAGGATATTTTAGACCGCAGGGCTCTGGTAGGTGCTACCAGGGAGTGCAGCAGAAGATCACTGCAAAGTCAGATTCCTCTGAAAGTCATTTGGATCACTTCTGAGGACAAAACTGGGCTGGAAACCTAGTTTACAATGAGACGTCTGACGCTTCTTGCTCTCCAGCCAGATCATATGAAAATCTTTGGCAAAGCATTTGGCACTCACAAAATCTCATAGCAGGAGAAATTCACATTTGCAAGCGCAGAGGAAAAGAGTAACTTGCTGATTCCCTTGGCCTCTTTTACACGCGTAGTTGGGAGGGTTGCAGACAAAAACTGCCCTTGAATTGCCTGCACATACAGGACTTGTTGTCTCTGGGCATAACACCTGCAGTTATCCTCCTTGTAGCTTGAGATTTGGCTAGAAGGAAGGGGGAGGGAGGAAAGCCATAGGGTTTTGGGAGCACAGGAGCTTTCAAGGAGAAACTGGATGATGAAGCGATGCTTTTTGGGGAAGAGAAAAAGCACATTGGAGAAGTAAAACGCGGAGCTGGTAAGAAATGGTGAACAGTTTCCCGCAGAAACCTGCTGCACTCAGGGAGAAAGTTATGAAAACCCGTAAGCCGTTAGAGAGGCAGATGAGAACTCCAGAACTAGGCTTAAGACTGAATAATGAGCTGGGTTGAGGACATACGAAGGTATCGATGTTGTATTTTAGCACATATTATCAAGTGAGCTTGCTGGACGACCACAGGGTGCAACCATCAGTCTTGTCATTAGCTGCACAGTGTCTCTGAGTGTCCTGTCAACTTTCAGGGCTCTGAGAGGGTGGGAGGTGCAGTTGGAAAAAAACAGCAGGAATTTTAAACAGGATTTCATGTACTTGTGGGGCTGATGCTACTTGTTGCTCTTCTTTCCTCTGTGGCTGGCATAGCCTTGGGCTGTCTTTGCATGATGTGGTACGAGTGAGTTTTTACATACCAGCACATCCAGCGTCCAGATCTGCTCAAAAAAATAGGCTTAGTGTTTGTAGGGAGGAATTTACAGCCCATAATAATACTCCAGTACTGCAAACGGATCAGTTGTCATACCTTAAGGTCTCCTTTAGAAAATACAGTAATTCTCAAACGAAAGTTTTCATTGCTGAGCCAAACATCAAGTCTCCAAAATGGCCCAAGTGAGATTCAAACACTCTAAACACAGGAAATCAAATGGCATCGTGTTTGTGCTCTGACATATTTCCACTGAAAAAGAAGTAAAAAAAAAGAGAGCTTATGGATGTTTAGTGCTGTGAAATCTTTCCAAAGAGACAACGGCAGAATGCACCCGTCCTGGGCAGAGAAGGGGATTTATTTTGTTATAAAGCTCTCCTTAATCTCTTTGGAGACCAAGAGGCAGATTGAGTTTCCAGAACACATTTCTTCTCACCTCAGGAGCGGTGACTCTTCCTTCCCTATATTTACTAAGCTGAGCTAAAGAGCAAATCTGGGGTTGTAGCGCCTGGTGACTGTTGAGTTGTGGTGCAGAAGTGAAGGGCAACGGTCCTCCAAAGGCTTGAGCAAAGATGGTGAATAACCGCTTTGTGGTCTGTACCCCTCGTGTAGGAGAAAGCGCAGGGGTGGATCCATGCAGCAACGCTCCTTGTTCTCTCTCTCATCATTGCCTAGGTTTCCCCAAGTGTTGTAATTTTAGATTGATTTTCCTGCTGGAAAGCTGCCTTTGACCCACTTTATTTTCTGCTGCTAAAGAAGAAGTGCTAGAGGAGTCGGTGTAAGCTTTTAAGGCACTGTTTAGTAGGAGACTCTAAACCCGAGTCCTGTCTGAATGCCTGGCAGCCCCTACCCTTTATCGGGTGGGTGGGTTTAACTTTTATTTGTAGGAGTTGTGGCTGTGCTCTCTATTGCCAGTGTAGTTCCAGCAGCCCACCACATCTTGCTGTCCTGTCTGCTTTCCCCCCCGCCCCTGCTTTAAAATCTCTCTGTATGTGTAGGGATCTTGATACAACAGCGCACCACCCACCTGCTTTTCTGCTGCAGTCGTTGCGTTAGCATTTACTCAGCGCCGGTGGCAGCTAGGTGAGGTTTTTCCAGGGAAAAGAGGATGGCGCTGAGGCAGCCTTCACCTGTTGGACAGACGGAATGGTCTGTGCTGCAGTGTCTGCTGCAGTCGGTGCCTTCTAAAGGAGATTTTATTTTCCCATGGCAAATCCAGAATAAAAATAGCTTCTGGTAGAGGTGTCGCGCACAGCGCGAGCAGCACTGCACAGCGCCAGGATGCACTGCAGACAAATTGTGGGTGGGTTTTTTTAAAGTCAAGCAGCACTTTAGCATCCAAACGCTGCCTGTGCTAATTGCAGCTGCCATTAGTGTGACAACTCATGCCACGCAGACAGCTCAGCATCCTCAGATCCCCAAAGGTTCAAATGCTGGCACTTGGGCCCTTCCTTGTAGGAGCTGGGTCGCAGGTGCAAAACCTGCGTCTTGAGGCCATTTGAATCAGGCAGACTCGGCACAAATCTTCACAGCCCCTTCCTCTGCCAGACTGGTCGTGAAGAAAGGTCCTTCCCCCAAATGAAGCAGTGGTTTCCTCAGCCTGGCAGGGTTTCTGCAATGAGCTGCTGGAGCAGCTGAGCTTTCGCTCTTCCCAGTTGGGCATCTCATAGAATCATAGGACCATTTAGGTTGGAAAAGACCTTTAAGATCATCAAGTCCAACCGTTAACTCAGCACTGCCAAGTCCACCACTAAAATGTGTCCCTCAGCACCACCTCTACACGTCCTTAGATACCTTCAGGGATGGGGATTTCACCACTTCCCTGGGCAGCCTGTTCTAATGCTTGGCAGCTCCTTTGGTGAAGAAGTTTTTCCTGATATCCATCCTAAATCTCCCCTGGTGCAACACGAGGCTGTTTCTTCTTGTCCTGTTGCCTGTTGGGAGAAGAGACCGACCCCACCTGGATACAACCTCCTTTCAAGTGGTTGTAGAGAGTGATAAGGTCTCCCCTCAGCCTCCTCTTCTCCAAGCTAATGTCACACCATACGCCGAGGGCTTTTGGTTTTTAGGAAATGGGGAGGGCTGAGCCCTAACTCACAGTGTTTTGGTGGATATGGTGTAGCACACCCAGTTTATTGCAGTGTCCGCACAACTTTTGCTACATGGTGGAGCTCCAGCCCGTGGGAGTCTGTGCATTGAGACTGCAGGAAACAGAGGGAGGAAGCACAGGGCAAGTTCTTAGAACCCATTTTTATTCACCTTTCATGGATACAGAGTCTGAAGCTGTCCCTATAGAGAACACTGTTTTCTCCTTTTCCAGGAAAGAATGAAGAATATTTCTCACCTTGAGTAAAGGGAACTTCCGAGGCTGGGCATGGAGAGTTTTAGAGGGGAAGGAAGGGCTGGAAGTTGGTCTGCTGAAGCTGGGCAGTTTCAGGAAGGAAAGAGAAGGTATCAAAGAGCCTGTGAACTGGAGGGAAGCGAAGGACAGAGGGGCTGGAGCCAGATTACAGAAGGAAAAATTCAGGCTGTGGGAGGAAATAGTGGTAGGAACACAGGAGGGAAAACAACTTGCTTCAGCTGCCTTTCCTTCTACTGCCAAATGTCCTATTCCTCATCCTGGAAGAGGATACAGGGAGAAGATGATCTGTGTTTCCTAGCGAGCAGCATCCCAAGCACAGTCCTGCGCTTCCCCCGTGCCTGGGGCCTGCCCCCAGAAGGGCAGCGGGGACAGGCAGCATCCCCTGCCTCTTGCCTCCTGCCAGGGCCTCACCTCCGCTCTGAAGGCAGGGAAGGGAGAAGCATCGGCTCCTGGGCATTTGTGGAGCCCAGGAGAGTCTGTGCTCCCTCCTGAGGGCAGGGGCAGGCCGTGCCCGGATCACTGGATTGCCACGCGGAGACTGATGCTGTTTTACTTATGCAAAGCTCTGCACCACGAGCCCTACTTTATTGCAAATAAGCAAGTGATCTTTTTAATCCAGTATGGAGTCCAACAGAGCGTGTATATAATATAGTGCATGTGGCTGAAAGCACAGCAGTAGCAAACCACCAGTTTAGGAGAAAGGAGAGGGGACAAACCCCGCGGCTCCCGGAGCAGCGCTGCTGAGCAGGGCAGCGTGGCAGGTGGGTAGAATAGTCCCGAGGCCCTGTGAGCCTGTTTCTGTTGGTTATTGGAGTCCCCTGCGCACCCCTGCAGTTGTTGCAGGGCTAATGACACTGTAATACTGCTGTCTGGTACCAGATTTTGGAGCAAGTTGGGCGGCTGACACTCGTATTTGTTGTAAAGTCGCTGGCGAGTAGAAGTTCGGGGAAATGGCAACAGCTCTCTGGAAGGATCCGCCTGTATCATTAATCTGCCATGTTATTTAATTGTGAGCTAGAATCCAGGATGGCACATTATCTGCTAGTTTTGTCCTTGTGAGTATCCAGTGGAAGGAGATTAATAATCCAGATGGCTGGTAGAATGTTTGTTTTATCATGCTTTCTGATTATTACCAGACTATCAGCCCTTAGTGCCTATTCAAGTAAAATGTCCTCTATATACAGTGTATGCATTCAGCAGTCTAAATATATAATAATTACAGGTCGGCTAATGTTGGAACAGTGCCATTTGGTGATTTTATGCACCATTTGGGTATAGCTGCAAATTGATACATCACATTTCTACAGATTTTATATAAATCGCATATAATATTAACTAGCACAATGAAATGATCAGCTCGCTCTGGCTCCCATAACTGGATCCTTAGGCAAAAGGGGCTTTTTTTATTTGACTATTTTACTTTTATCTGCCTCTGCAAATTATTGTGTTATTCAGGAGCTGGTCATGACTTCCTAATTAGGGCTGAATTTTGAAATAGGACTGTGAGCCTCATGATAAGCTTGTTCTTCTCCACATGTAGGGTGGCCTTTCAGTACGAAACATCACTTAGGAGTAGCATTATGCAACTTGATTTTTTTTCTCCCTGTAGTTTTTTTCTTGGTTTCTTTTAATTAATTCTTAATACAAAGCGTTTGAGGTGGTTCTCGGGGCAGGCTTCGTTGTTTGGCATGCTGGACCTTTTGAATGGTGTGGGGGAGACCCACACGGTGCCATGTTATTGCAGAGCCCCTGCTTTTTTGTGTTGCAGAGGTATTAAAAAAGGCACTGAAGGCCGATTTATTATTGTAGGGTTGTTGATGACTGCTCAGCAGCTGCTATTATTTATTCTTTAAAAAAAGAAAAAAGTGGCAGTGGATGCAGTAATTCAGGCCGGTATCCCAACCCCCCGCCTGTGCCAAGCCACAGCCCCTAATGGCTGAGAGGGACAGGGGACAGGACAGGAGCCTTGAGGGACTTCCCAAGATCCAGGTGAGAGGCAGGACAAGCTGCCAGGGAATGGAGGTCCCATCTCTGCTTGGTGGAAAGCCCCACAGGAGCTTCACAGGGGTGGCAGCCACCCATCTTGAGCAGGGAAAACTGGGGAGATGAGGTGGAACTGGGAGAAAAACTAGAGTTCTGAAGCTTCTTCTATTAAAAAAAAAAAAGGAGATTTGCCCTGGGAGGGAGGTACAGCTGTGCATTTGTGTCCAGGGCACATTGGGAAAGCTGGGGAAGAGAGAGCCCCTTTTCCATTGGTGGTCTCCCGGCTGTTATCCGCAGCAACAGAGGTCAAGCATTTCAGGCAGGAGAGCATTTTTGGGAGAGCTGTGTGTGTCTAAAACATAGCGAACACCCTACTTACAGGTGACTATGGACTGGGCTAAAATAGGAACCTTTGCAGCATTGTCTAAATGAACCAAATATGACATTTAAGGAGTTCCTGGGAAAAAACAGTGTCACCCCCAGTTTGCCTCTTCCACCTTCCTGTCGCCTGCAGCACACCGTTGTTGCGGGTGGAGGGAGCGGGGCAGTGAAGCAGAGAGGATGTGGCTTGGGGTGCTGGTGTTGGGTCGGAGCACACTATTAACACTTCGCGTGCAGCCTTCCCTTCCTCCAAGGCAGCCCAGCTCCTTCTCAGCACAGGCACAAGAGGATCTGAGAGCTGAAGTTGCAAACCCAGCCGTCCTGTGTCAGACCAAAGGTCCGTCTCTAGCCAAATAGTTGCTCATGGATGAGTACAAGAGTGCGGGGAGTCCACAGTCACACATTTAAGTCCATATTTCAAAGTACGTATGAGCTTTTCTATGCCCTCCGCTTCAACGCAAAGCCTGTCAACCTCAAAAATATTAATGAAAAATGTCCTTGATAAGGTAAATTATCCCCATGTATAGATGGGGAAAGCCTCCACCAGTTTAAGTGGTTGGCCCAAGGTCAGCAGCAGAGTGAGTCATGGTCCGAGCTTCAAGTGATCCCCTGGAAGAATGATCTTTGCTTGAATTTTGGAGAACTTTTGAGATCAAGAAAAAACGCAGGAGCGTTTGAACGGCGCAGTGGGGTTTGTGCTTTTCACAGCTGAGGCTGGAGAGCGCGGGGTGAAAGGCACATTCGGCTTCCTCTGTTACCGATAAAATGGTTGCATTTGTTTTTAATCTAAAGCAGAAGCCATCTAGACTAGAGCTGCAGTTTTTTCGTATTGGGAACATGAATCCTAGCAGGAAGGAGCAAAAATTTCATTAAGGAAAAAAGCAGGACTCCTGGGATTCCCAGATGTGGAAGCAGGGAGTGCTCCTGCAGTGCACAAAAGGCAGACCAAATTCTGAGATTTTTGGAAATCATGAACGTTTGCAAGTTTGCTGTTTGCCTTAGGGTTTCGAAGCCTTCAGGATTCATGCTTTCAAGCTTCTTCCCCCTACTATTGTGTTTAGATCTTTCCTGCTTTATTTTTTAAGTGAAAATCGAAATTTTTCTCCTGATCACTTGACTCCAAGAGGTAGAGCTTTAAAAATATCCTCTGTTGCCAAACTGGCAGGAGCGTCATGAAATTTGGTAACCAGTCGTTCCAGTTGGGCTTGGGAGAGCTGCAAAATACCTTTTCCTAGTAGCAGGCAGGTAGGATGGGAAGTTATTTTAAACTTCAGCCAACAGGATTTAATTACCTGCGTTGGTCCTGCTTGATTTTCAACGTATATTTAGGTTGGAATGCCGATAAAGGTCTCATGAGGACCTGTCCCTCAAAGGACTCCCCGTGCAGTTCTGTCCTTCCCGGATCGAGCCCATTTTCTCTTCTGAGGATGGTCCCCAGGTTTTCACAGCAGAGCCCCCACTAAAATCAATGTCACTGATGTAAGTTGCCCCCTGAGATCACTTTGGCGGTTTTACACCAGCATGGCAGTTACGCAGAAGCAGCACTTGGACGTTTATTTTCCAGCATAAAACACTGCTGTGTAGGTGAAGCGTTGCTCTGCCGCCGTGTAACTGAAACCTCTTGCGGGGCAGAGAGTGGGGTTTGCTGGGAAGCAGCAGGTTTTCTAACTGGCTTTTGGGTTGTTTCTCTGAACAAGTGACATTCTTCTGAAATTTGTTTCAGTGTGCGAGGAGAGGTTTTGCTTGCTGGATCCCCGTGTACCTTTGGGTGCGATTAAAGCGCTCGCTCCCTGCCTTCCCTCGCAGTGACCTGGGGCTCAACCAGGCCTCCCAGTGCTCCCTTTCAGAGATCCACATGCAGCCCCACAGTTGGGAGACAACATGATCTAGTCCATCTTTGCAGCAGATGCCACGATGGAGAACCCCATGCTGTGGGAAGGACCTGGGGAAAGGCATGCAGAGCTGCTCCCGGACATGCTGCAGCTCCCAGTGGTTTCCCTGTATCCAAACTGGCATAGCTGGACTTGGCTGGGGTCACTAAAACAGCCTTCTGCGGCGCCCAGGGCTGCTCGCCTTTGGGACCGCCAGTGCCCAGTATGGCTGCCAGTGCCACAGGACCACACGGCCATTCCGTGCCTGGAAGCATCCCTTCCCTCGGGGAGCATCGTGACATAAGAAACAAGAGCTGACAGCTGTATTCGCTGGGTTTCGCTTCTGCTCTGTCACAAAAGACATTAAATTGACTCTCAGCTGCGCTGTCTTTGGAAAAGGTATGAAGCCGCTGTAGTTTGAGGATGGCTCCTTGATGCAAGGGGAGCAGCACTGAGGTGGCAGGAGGGGTTATTTCACCTCCTTGGTGGGCTTTGGTGTGTCCGTCTGGTCCCCTGATGTGCAGAAGGAGGTCCCACCTTGGCAATGCAGGGTGGGGGACAGGTATCAGTATGCCCAGGTCCATCCTGGCTCTGCCACTTGGCAAACGGTCTGGGGTTCCTGCCCAGGAAAGTGCCCGGCGCTGCCTGGACGTGGCGTGAGCCCAGCCTGGTGTCAGCAGCTCCCTGCAGCCCTCAGCGAAGGGTCAGTGTCCCCAGCGGGTCCTGCCCCGCTGCCGGCAAAGAGAGCATCTTGTCATTTAAACAGGCGTCGCTGCCCTACGCACCCTCCTGTTAAGTCCCTGGTAGCTCTCGGGCACAGTCGTTAGCAGGGTGAAAAGTCCGGCTTTTAATTGCTTTGTGTTTTTTTTATCCCCTAAGTTTGTGGCATCATTAACATTCTGCTAGAGAAGAGATGGGTTTTCTTCAAACATCTCGGCTTCTTGGCCTTTATAACTCACTGTAGGATGAGAAAACGTGGGAGCTGTAAGAAATGGTTCAGCAAAACATGATATTGGTTAGGAACGCAGGGAAGGAGCATGGGCAGGTTTAGGGTTTTTTTACTTTACTAATTTACAGGAACACAGCCCTTTACAATCTGTTTAAAACTGAATTTGAGCTGAATAATGGGAAAGTATTAAAAACTATTAACCCTGAAAAGAAAATGGAAAGATTGACGGTAAATGATGCAGTTTCTGTTCCATATGCCACTCTGTTTGTGTGGACAGTTTCGCTGTATAAAAATACACCGACATGTATTTTTGTGTTTGAAAGTTTCCAGTATCTGGGGCTTTAAATGCTGCTTCATTTATGTAACAACTTTGGTGATCTGTGTAAGACAGCAGTATTTCTGCTTTATTTTTTTTTTTTTTTTTTTTTTTTTTTTAAAAATTTTTAAAAAAAAAAAATTTTTTAATATTTAAGCTTTATTTAAGGTTTGTTCATAAACTACGCTGAGCCCAATTTGAGTTGATCAGCGTTATTTTAAGCGGGTTTTATCTGGGGGAAAAGGTACAAAAGGAGGCACTTGGTCCGTATGTTGTGTGCAGAGCACAGACTCGATCAAAGACAGACTAGGAGGCAGCCTTATCTTTTAGTTTGCAAGTTCAAGGTATGCTTTTTTTGTTTGCTGATGGGAAGAAAATCCATTGTGCTGAAAATGCGGTGATCCTTTTCCATTGCTTTTTGCGGTTTGTTCCAATGCAGAGCATTCGGTGCCCAGGGGTGCGTGACACCCCGTCCAAAGCTGCCCCCAGCCCCCCCAGGTTTCGGGAGACTTATTCAGCCAGTCTGATCTCGGTGCGGTTTAGGGATCACCATCGCAGGATGCGAAGATTGGGCATTTGCCTGAGTGAGGAGAGCTCTTCATGTGAAATGATGAGGAAAGCTGCTGTGAAATGAGATTCAATGCTCATTCACAAATCCTGGGCTGCGAAGTTTACAGAAAACCCAGTGCCACCGCAACCCAGTTAGCCTGGGCTGCTGGTCACATTCATTCAGATTTCTGGACCAGAGGTATCTTGACCTTCTTGAATCAGTCACCGGTAAAGGGCTTATCCCTCCTCGCAGAGGTTTCTTCATGTTGGGACAGCCCCCGGCTGATGGTGTGCGGGAGCTGGGACAAGCGGTGCTGTACACTAGGAACTGCGCTTTTCTTTAGCTTGGTGTGTTTTGCGTATGTACATCTTGGTTCAGAGCACCTGCCAGCATCCAGCACTCCGGTTACCCTTTCACATGGCTGTGTTTGGGGTCAAAATGTCAACACTTGAAATCCCTTTCCTTATGAGAGGAACTTGGCAGTGTGCGGGGAACCATTTGGGGCTGGTTGCTCCAGTATAAAACTGGACTGTCTGGGCTGTAAGCTGTTGTGGACGCCACAGTGCATCGCTGGCAAGTGCATCGCCGTTGCCATAAGGAGGGAGTCGATCCAGTATCTCCCAGAGTTAATCCAGTATCTCCCAGAGTCATGCAACCCAAGGCCCAGCCTACTTTCCCTTGTTGGCTTCCCGATGCTTTTATGAATAAGGCCGTTGCTCTCCCCTCTTCTCCTGGCAGCTATGGGTCAACCAAGAGGATGGAGTGGAGGAGGGAACCAGCGACGTGCAGAATGGCCATTTGGATCCAAGCGCCGACTGCCTCTGTCTCGGCAGGACCGTTCAGAACCGCGACCAGATGAGAGCCAACGTCATCAATGAAATCATGAGCACGGAGCGCCACTACATCAAGCACCTCAAGGACATTTGCGAGGTACGTGGGGGTTGTGACGCTGGGGTACTGCAGCAGGACATGGGATGGGCTGTTGAGAGCTGAGGTCTGGGTTTGTCCTTGGGGGATGGGGCAAAAAGATGCGATGTTTGAGTACTGTGTCTAACAGAGCAGCAGCGTCTGTCAATAAGTATTGATACTTCTGAGAATTTTCTGCTGGATCTGATAATTACCCTTAGTTTGGATTTGCTAAAAGTACAATTTTCTGACCTTTTTTCCGTACCTCTGACTAAAAAATTATGAGGTTGAGATCCTTCAAGCAGTCCTCTTAATTAAAACCCAATGCCGTCCACTTTTGAACTTGTGATTGAGGAAATTAGGTTGTAATTAAACCCATCAGTTACCCATTTCATGGATGTCTTTCACATTGGGCTCACAATTTCCCCTGGCTCAGCATGGGCCCCATTTGCCTTTTCTGACGGTGAGACTGAGACCAAAGTGTTGTCACCATGGGAAATGGAGTGCGTTGCATTTACCCAGGGTCAGGGAACCGGCGGGCAAATGAACTTTGGTGACTGACCCCTCGCATCCTCGATTTGGTTCCTCCTCATTCCGTTCCAGTTAACCCCCACAGCCCCTTCCTGTCCTGCAGCACACAGAATCAGTGCCACGAGCTAAGCCCCAAGTGCGGTGCGTGCGGTGCCGGGTGGTTGGCAAGGAGAACGCACAGCCGCGCCGGAGAGTGTTGCAGGACAGCTTGGGCACTGTGTGTAGAGTATATACTTACCGCGAGTTTGTTAGCACTAAAATCAAAGTCCACGGCTTTCAGCTCATCCCTCCGAGTGTTTAGGGTTTAGCGAGCCTGTGCCCAGTCTTTGCAGAGTCAATGTGCTGAAGCGCCTTGTGAATTCTGCTTAGAGAAGTGGTTTCCTCCCTTCATACTTGCTACTTTTCTATTGAGAAGGCAAAGCAGCCGTCTAAAAAGCATCTATGACACTTTTCAGATATGGAAGAGGCTTGGGATTTCAATTTGGAAACAAATGAGCTTAATTTCGCTGTGCTATTTCAGTCAGAGGGCTTTGCATTGAAGAAGGGAAGAACTGCAGGAACTTTTCCACATATTGTTTCTTTCCCTGCATCTGCACTTTTCTGTTGAAAAACTAAATAAACCTTAACTTGCATTTCCCAGCCAAGTCACTGTGCTTTTGCCAAATCAGATTCTCAGGAGGTACAGACAGGTACAGCTTCAGTGATATCTGTGGGCTAACACAGATCTGCAGCACCTAATGATAAGTCCCAGATATAAAAGAGAGCTCTAAGGCTCCTGCCTTGCTCTGTGTGATGAAAAATGGTATTGAGGGGATAAATCCAGGTAGAGCACCAGGAAATGATTCAGCTGCCTCTCTTGAAGAAGGAGGCGGACTGAAATGGGCATTCTCATCTGCAAAATGATGGGCTGGCCCTTGCTGGAGAGAGCCTCATTGTGCTCAGTTTAATCAGAGCAATCCATTTGCCCGGAGAAGGCTGGGAGACAGCTCAGTCGTGCCAGGCATGTCGGCAGAGCGTGACGTGACTGCTTCTGTTTGTGCGTGAGAGGAGAGGGGCTGGCGATGCAGAGACATGGGGCCGGCTTGGGCTCCTCCCAGCGCTTCTGGATGAATTTGTACAGAGGTGTTATTTGTGCCGAAGAACGAGTAGACACCAGACAACCGCTGATGAGATGCAGAAGTGCTGTTGACAGTGGCAACCCCCCCCCCCTTCCCTTTGCTCTTTATTTTAAGGTGTCAGCACAAGCAGCAGTGATGTGACGTACCGGAAGGGATGAGAGAGGAGTTCTGTCTGCATGGGGAAGGTTGAGCCTGATTTAGTCCTGAGTTTAGCAGTGTGTAGTTAGACTCTTGTTGCTGAGCTATAATGAATAACAAATCCTAATACCGGTGAGGCACCTTAAGATGTGTGGTTGTTATCAGAGGACCGTAGCCCCTGCTAGGTGATTAAGAGCCCTCCAATTGCTCTTTTCAGCTTCAGGATGTATTTCCACTACCTGCTACTATATTATTATACACTGTTATTATTCATAATACCCATGGCACTAGTCCTGCCAAGTCAGGAGCTCACAAGCTAGCCAGCACCAGAATGAAAACTACCTGCGCAAGCCAAGACCTGCGTGAAGCAGCTGGTTTGGAGGGGAATTCCCCGTCACAGCAAAGCCGTGCTGCCCTGACGGCGGCGGCTGCTGCTGGGCCCTTGCTTGGGCTATGAAGGACTGACTCCTGCTTGGGGAAACGGTTTTGTGAAGATTTTTATTAGGGGTAAAATGTGGAGTTTTTCCTGGACCACGTTATCAGCAGTGGGTGGATCGTTATTCTGAAATATCACCAAGGGGAAAGGAAAGAAAAAACAATTTAGCCTTAAGGAAATATCCAGCAATAAGAATTTCAGGCTTAGCGGTTAGAGCTTAGAAAAATAAGAAGCTACTGAAATCTAGGCTTTTGTAATGGGTAACAATAGCCAGCCTTACTGGGTGGCCGTGCCGCTCTCTCGCTGTCCTGTAAAGCACCGCATATACGCACGGCCATCTCCAGGCTCGAAAAGATACCCCCTGCGCCTGGGGTTTGAGGCAGGAGGGCACAGGGTCTGTCTGTGACACGGCACCGGTGACATCGGCAGAGGAGCCGAGGTGCTCGGTCAGGACAAGCTACCTCGATGAGAGCAGAGGGCCAAGAAGGTGATCTGAGCCGTAGCGTGCGTTGGGGAGCGCAGGTGGAAGAAGGAGACGCAGGAGGGCTACAAAGAGCGGGGTGCCGTGCTTTAAGAAATGAGCAGGATTTGGACCAGCATATGGATTAGGAAGACAAGGCTAAATTTAAGGGGGTGTTAGAGAAGTGACAGTGTTCGGGCTGGAACAGTGAGGCAATTGGGAGATCAAAGGAAACCTCCATATTATGAGTAATTTGGGGGTGGGAGGTTAGAAAGGCCAGCCAACTTCCAGTCCTGCGTTTTGCTCTTTTCCAAGTAATTTCACTTTGAATTTATTTTTTAATAATGTTGTCTGGATTCCACCTAAGCTTTGCTTTGGTGCCAGAACAGCTCTGAATGCCGCGTGGAAAACATCCTCATTGCATCTTTGCGTGTCAAGCTGGGTCTGTTGTGCAGAGCTGATGGGACAAGTTCTCACGTGGTCTGGGTGGCATTAGCCTGACTCATTCTCGGAGATGAATGAAAAACACTTTTTTTTGCTGCTTCAGGGTGAAGCAGCGTAAAACCTTCTTGGCAGCAATGTGGCCCACCTTCAGAGGACCGCATCTGAGGAGCTGCTGGCCCCTTTGTACGACCAGTTTCTCATCCATGGATACCAGACTGGAGGGCACCTCTGCAGACAGCTCTTTGGATCAGTGGGGAACATATGTGTTCCCCACTGTGCAGTTTGTAGCTGTCTTTCTCAGCCTGCTTTTTCTGTTTTGGAGCTGCTTCTTGCCCTTTTGAACAATAGGCTTGTGTTCCTGCAGGACTTCATTTTATGTTTTAGGTAGGTCCCAGTGCAATCCCGGTGCCTGATATTCAGTACTTGCTGCAGACTGGTATTTGAGCAAGTGCTTTAGAGTCCTGACTGCCTGGGACCAGACGTGGCTCTAGTTTGCCTTTTCAGTTCCAACCGTTTCAGCTTTGTTCTTCTGTTTATTCTTGGTTTGTGCACATCAGCACAAGGCTCACCTGGATGCTCTGAGCACTGCTCGAGAGAACAGTATTTCTATAGCTCAAATGGTGCTGGCCCAAACTGAGGGATGGTCCACAGGACAGTGTAGACAGCCCCCAAACTGGCGCAGAGATGGAAAGAAACTGGAATATGCCTTTGAAGTTAAAGCCTGTGGTGGCTGTCATCTGCTCAGTCTCTCCTTCACGTTGCTCTCAGCCGGACAAGAAGAAGGAAGGATGGGTGGGTGGGTGGGTGGATGGATGGATGGGTCACCTCTCCTAACTGTAAACCCACTCTGGGGTGGAGAAAACTTAGCACTTAACCTCCGGCAAATACTTTTCAACTTTGGCCTATTCTTCAGGGACTACATGGAAAAATACTTTAAAGAGAGACAGTGTGACAGCTATTTTTAGGTATTCATTGAGCAAAACACTCTCCAACATCTGCTCATCAGTCAGCTATCCCTTCTCTGAGCAAACCTGACGGGATGAGCAGAAGGAAGATGACATTGTTTTATGTAAGAGAAGTAAATTTACTGGAAAAACTATGCAGCAGCCTTCTAGCTGGCTCTGTATAAATCTTCAGTCTCCCCTTCGCTGGCTTGTGCTGGAAACCAACCATCCAAACGCACACGCTGGACAGAGGATAAGGCTTGGGAACTCCGTGCGTTCTTTTATTTTCCCCGTGGTTTTATAGGTGCCTGTACAGAAATGTGCTGCTTCAGCTTCTCTGAAACACATGGCTCAGGCAAAGTGATGAACCAGCACCGGGAGGACGGGGAATATTCAAGACGGTAGTCGCAGCCAATAGCAACCCCAGGGCTGAAAGATGTTCACATAAATCACCCGATGACTGATTTCACAGAAGAGCGTGCGGGAGGGGAGGCTGGCTCACAGGCAGCCTGCAGCGAGCAGCGGGGCAAAGGTCCTAAAACAAACGGCTTGCGGCAGTTGTTCAGCGCCGTTAGCACCAAAACCGGTGTCAAAAAGAGCCTGGCCTCATGGGCAGGTGCACGTTTTATTTTTTTTTGGAAAGCTCTTCTGAGATAAGCAGGTAAACATGAAAAGTGGCATGGAAAGATATTCTTGTCTTGCTAGCCTGAATTTTTTTTTGCACTGCAACTGTCCTGCAGTGTGGGAACCAGCCTGCTCCCATTCCTCCTGGCCTTGAGAAATAAGAGAGGGAAACCCAGGGAAATGAGTCATCGAGGAGCTCCTGGAAGAAGAGAGACCTAGATTTAGTAAATGCAGAAGGTATTCCATAGTCCAGGCTTCCCAGCTGAAAAAGCCAACAAATTCAGGGTAAGGGTGTCCTTCTAGCTAAGCTGGACATCGCAGAGGTTGATTCTTTGCCAGGTCGGCCAAAGTTGCATTTATCATTCATCCGTTTGAAGTTCTCCCTCCCAGGAACCACATGGTGAGGCTGAAGGACAGTTTATTATAGCGTTCCAATAGTTCGCATTGTGGACCAGCAGCTGCGTGTCACCAGCTGGCGGTTCGTCTGTGTGACTAAGCATCTAGAGTTCCCAAATATAGCCATTCAACTGGAGCGGTTGGCATTTTTCTTGCTTTGTTTTTTTTCCTCTTCCTATATAATAAAGGCAGGCAAAGTCATCTCGTGATGACCCCCGTGTTATTTCTTTGCAGTCAAGAGGCCACAATCCAGACCAGGCCAGCAGAGCATCTGATATTTGGCCTTGCAAAGTTTCTAGTCTAAATAGTCCAGGCAGGTGCAGCACGGGGTGGGGGGGATGCAGTGATTTCCTCAATGTCACACAGGTTGGTGGCAGAGCCAGAATTTCAGCCCAGGCATCCAGAGCCTCCGTGTGTCACCCCGTCCCCTGGACCACACGTGCTCCAGGAGAGCGTGTTTGAAGAAGTCCCCGTGATTCAGCTGAAACCAGGACGGCGAGTTCATGAATAAGGCAGGGTCAGCAAAACAGGGAGACAGACAGAACTTGGTGTGTTATGCTTTTTGCCAGAACATGGATCCACTCAGTCTTTCTAGGTCAGGAGGTCTTCAGAGCAGTGCTTGCCTACCGGTTTGTGTTCGTATGACGTCCGGCTAAGCTCAGGCTCGGTACCAATGGGTGTCATGGGCAGATGAAGAATAAGCAAGGAGGATCATTTTATTATTGCACTGGACTGAGACGCAGGAGATCTGAATTGCTTCCAATTCTACTGCAGATTCACTCTGTGATTTTGGAGAATTTCCTTAAGCTCTCTGTATCCTAGTTCTTCCTCTCTCTTTCTCCGTTTGACTTTAATGTCTATAGACTCAGGAAGGAGCCCGATACTTGAACAAAGAAAGGTACAAAGCCTTTTCCTCTGGTCTCGCTTAAAAAAGGAAGAAAAGCAATGAAAGGCGGTAGTTGAGAAAACAGGAGAAAAATTCTCCCTCGTTTTACAATGTTTGGAATAGCATCTTTGTGCTAATGGAATGCTCCCACTGCGGCTCCCTTGCCTGGGCAAGCCAAAACACCTGCCCAACCCACTGCATCGCCTTTGGGGCTCCCCGCCGTGGCACTCACAGGACAACAGCCTCCCGCTTCTGTCTCAGACTCAGGGAGGTGAACAATGGAGGGGATAAACCACGTTGCCTTCCAAGGCAGGGAACGCTTGAAGAGTATTTCCCTTCAGTGTTTCACTCGGTGCTGAAACAACAAGGCTGGTTACACCTTCCACATCCTCTTCCTAGACCGAGGGCATGCAACTACACATTAATAGAGTATTTCTCAGCATGATTATCAGCTTTCTTGTCCTGATTACCGTGGCTAAAGCGAGAAAGGAGAGCGAGCAGATGATCAAACAGCCCCTCACAGCTTTCTCTGTCATGCCATGTACCACTGAAGAGTACAAGGAAGCAGCAACGTTTGTAGGAGCTACCCTGGGTATTGGGTATTGCGAGGCAGTGATTTTTGAAGGAACAGGCATACAATACTGTAACACACCTCTTTGGAGCTCTCAGCCACGTTTTGCAGTTCTCTGCAGCACAGGTAGGACAGAGCCCTTTCAGGCTGGGCTGGTTGAGATCTCTGGGGAACCTTGCCTTTGCAAAGGTGATTCATGCAAAATGCTGAAGGACATTGAGGCAGAACCCACACTCTCCCCGCAACGCGCTGTACACACGCTGTCTCCAGCATCTCCTGCCGCAGGCTGTGGAGCCCTGTGCGTACTGGGTCTGGTGTGGCCTAAGCAAGAGTAGTGCTGTGGGGCCGCACTGGGAACAATGGTTGCGAGCGAGATGATGTCTATCAAAAGAGGTC
The DNA here is from genome assembly GCF_028500815.1 of Rissa tridactyla. Taxonomy (NCBI): domain Eukaryota; kingdom Metazoa; phylum Chordata; class Aves; order Charadriiformes; family Laridae; genus Rissa; species Rissa tridactyla. The sequence continues at coordinate 47,369,048 of NC_071474.1, read as the reverse complement.
TTGTAGCCTTTCAAGGCATGTTTTGCATATTGCGTGCTTACTCATAGACAGGAGTTGATGGAGACCGTCATGTCATAACAAGTAGATTTTGTTTTCGGAGCCGTTTTCTGATTTAGTTTTTACTTGCTCCTTCCTCAAGGAAAATCTGGGAGCAGTCTCAGTGTGTTTGAGTTATTTTATGGATTGGTCTGTTTTACTCCTTATAGGGTTACTTAAAGCAGTGCCGGAAGAGGAGGGATATGTTCAGTGATGAACAGCTACGGATCATCTTTGGTAACATTGAAGATATCTACAGATTTCAAATGGGTTTTGTCCGGGACTTGGAGAAACAGTACAACAACGAGGATCCCCATCTCAGTGAAATTGGACCATGTTTCCTTGAACACGTAAGTTCATTTGGCATTTTTGTTTGGGAGTTTTGGGGTTAGTTTTTTTCTGGGGGAATGGGAGGGGAATAGCAGAGTATGTCAGGAGGCAGGAACCACTCAGAGTAACTTGTGTGCAGCAGTACCGTTCCAGTTACATATCACAGAATATACTCCGTGGCCTTCCGTTTGCTTCAGGAGCTATAGGTACAGGGAGAATTCAAAGCGAAGCATATAGTTGGATAACTCCCCCAGTGCACTTGAATCCCAACACCTTTTCACATCTACCCTTACTTACGTTATGTAGTTACGATGTCCCCCACCTACTCCCCACCTTATTTTGCTCTTCAGAATATGACTTAAACCCACCCACAGGCTATCCTAATCAGGTCACGGGTGACCAGAAGGCTGGAAGAGGTAAGAGAGTCCAGAGAAGTGAAAAGAGGCCTTAGTTGTGTGTTACACAAAAAAGGTAGAGGAGAGCAAATGCCCGGGCTGTTCACTGTGCTACCGAGATGCAATTGCAAGGGATGAAAAACCCCCACAGCTCCAGTTGCCTTCCCCTGCGGAGCTGTTGGGCCGGGTGGGGAGGTGCCAGCTCGCGCTTCTTGCTGCCCAGGTGGCAGCAGGGCAGCAGATACGCGCTCACGCTAAGTGCACGCTGAAAAGGACATTTTAGCTGACGATACAGTTCTGGAGGCTTTTGCCCAGCCCATCGTACAGTTACATAAGCCACATGCTACAGGAGCTGATAAATTGGCCAGTGTTGTAAATATGTCAGGAAACGTCAAGAAAATTATAGCCCTGCAGTTGTAGGCTTTCCTTTAGGGAGAATGAAGTGCTGTATCAGAGCGTACGTATGAGGTGCTCTGACCCGGGATGCAGATCCTGTGCCGTGTTACCTCGTTACTTACTGTCAGGGCTGAGCTGGCAACAGTTCGCTTCTTATTAGAGGAATTTCTGATGGACATTCATGAAGCTTCAGCGCGACGTCCCTAAAAAGATTCACAGCATCTCTGAAACATCATTGGTCTTCTAATGGAAAAGCAGGTTTCTTCTGGAGGAGGTGCATGATGGCATTAACATTGCTTGTTTTTACCAGAGCCTGCAATCTCTGCTGCTTGCTTCCAAAGCAGCATCATATTCCATCTCTGTGCTAAAAAGATGTAAGAAATCTTGGTGAGAATCAGTAGCTAAAACTTCATGTCCTGGGGCTGTGCTGTCAATTCATTTATAGTGACGATAGTAAGAATTACTAGCGTTATTTGGAGAAATATCTGTCACTTTTCTGTCATCAGATAGAGGCTGAAAGCTGGCTAATAAACTCCTGATAAATTATCCCCGTTTAGCCATTTGGGGAAACGGAGGGATGAGGACATTGAGATCCTGTTATGTGGATCTGCAAAGCATCTTGTTCCTCATCTGCTTCGGGAAGAGGGAGGTGTCAGTGCTTGGCTCTTGGTCAGCTGTGGGGATGGGAAAGAATCCGGGCTCCCCTTTTCCCAGAAAGGCAGGTTATTTCGGCCCTTATGGGACTGAGAAATAAGAGTTTCTGGTCAAGTGTATTTTTTTTTAAAAAATATCTGTTCCTTTCTGTAGTTTGTAAGGCATTGGCCACAGCCTGATGTATCGTCTCAGGCTGTTGACCTACAACACCTGCGCTTATATCAGGGCTGTCTCGACTGCAGTCTTAATACGTGGTATTGGACAGTCAGTTTGTGTCTGTCTCTCCCTTCCCGTGTAATTTTTCTTTGAGCTTTTGGCTGCCTTGTCCGTGTGGCCCAAATGAGTCAAGCCTGAGTTAAGGGTGACGAACTGCCATGGCCCCATCTGTGATCAGTCAAGGCAGAAAAAGGAGATTCCAATGAAATTAACAAAAAAGACGCGTTAGACCAGTGCAAAGGATGGGTGGGCACATGCGTGAGTGGGGTTTTTCTCTTCGTTTGGTGTGTTCTGGCTCTCTGGTCCCGGGGAAGTCCACACACTGGATGGTGCCTTGGGTTCCCTGTTGGTAAAGGGAATTTCAAATACACCCAGCTCCTAAACACTTGCCAGGTGCTTCGTGATCTTTCAGGGAAAGAGCTGTAGAAGTAACAAGGTTGTCTTCTTGTATTGCCAAAGGCCAAAACTCTGCTTGGTTCTAGCTTTACCTTTGATAAAGAAAACCCCATTGCACAATTTGAATGCCCACAGCGCTGCGCAGGGGTTCACTTCAACACGCCCTGGACCTGCAGGTCCCTCTCTGCCTCCCTTTTCCCCCGAGTGACCGTGCAGCACCTCCTCCAAGCAGGAAAAGTACTCCAGGATGGGTCCTTTCTCCTCCTGCTTGGGGTAGCCTTTCTTCTGCAGTTGTAATGTGTTCTCGTTGGCAAGCCGGGTGGTTGACTGCTGGCAGCACTTGTCTGATGTGTGCTCCCCTCTGTGTGCACCCCGTTTTTCCTGCCTCTCGTAGCAAGATGGCTTCTGGATCTATTCGGAGTACTGTAACAATCATTTGGATGCGTGCATGGAGCTTTCCAAGCTGATGAAAGATAGCAGGTACCAGCATTTCTTCGAAGCGTGTCGTCTGTTGCAGCAGATGATTGATATTGCCATAGATGGTTTCCTTCTGACGCCAGTGCAGAAGATCTGCAAATACCCCCTGCAGCTCGCAGAGCTACTGAAGTACACCGCGCAGGATCACAGGTACGTCGCTCCCTTGTTCCGTGGAGGGGTTTCGCTCACTGCTTCTTTACACGGCCTCTGCACACACCCAGAGCTTGGGGTTTTTTTTTCCATCCAGCTCTTCTCTTCATGACATCTTGTATAAATCGAAGCGGGGCAAAGGTTCAGCAGATAGTTAGAAAAGCTTCTCAAAGCACTGATTCTCAATGGAGCCAAACTCATCTCTGCTATAATCAGACACGTGAACTAATTACCCTTGGATGTACTTTCTGATGCTACCGGTTACACTAGAAAAATCACCTAATTAGCATTCGGTGGTCAGGAAGGCTCATTCTTTTATCCTGAAGACGACCTCAGCACGTAGGAAGCAGAGGGCCAGGATCCGCAACTCAAACCTGAATATGCTCAGATTTGGGGAGAACTGGGAACCTGCTCTGCTTTTCAGCCTGATATTCCATCTCTGATTTTGCCATTGGGTTTAGGTTCAGAGGAGCCCCCAGCAGTGTGATTACTTCCCAGTATCTCCAGGATCTCTTTTGCTGCTGCTGAGGGCAATCAGCCTGACCCATGACCTAATGTAAATCAAGAATAGTAGCTATGATATCATGTGTGATATACTGCTATAAAAACAGAGTGAAAGAAGAGTCAGGCCCCCTAAGAGTAGATTTTCTCCTGCCTTGACAATTTTCTTCATTTTCCAAAACCCATTTAAATGGAAGTGCTTCAGAGAACAAAAAAAAGCCCACAGATGTTTCAGAAAGTTCTGCAAGTGTTTGGGTTTTTTTGTTTTTCCCCAAACCCAGCCCTAAAAGTGCAGAGAGATACGACATGAGCAAAGAGATGCATTGATTTGCTGTGACCTGATTCACGAGTTTGATTCATACTCGCAGAATGCCCAGTTCAAAATCACCAATTTGGACATGCATTTGGCTCCAGAACCAATTTCTGGTTTTCCCTTCGTAACGAGACCACATCAAGCTTGGAGTGGACTCATGGGAACATCAGGGCACCAGAAACCAGCTCTAGGATCCCAAATGTTGTGGCTTTTTTTCCTGACCAGCCGTGTGATGTCCCCACAGTACTTAGAGCGTGAATTGAGATGCGGCTTTACAATGGGAAGACATTGGAAGCCTCGGAGAGAAGAGGTCTGTGTTTAAAATGACCTTCTCTGAGTTATTTGGTAGCAATACCAAAGGGGATGTGGACAGTGTGATTACACAAGGGTTGAATTATTTTGGGAGCACGTTCCTTTTTCCTTTGGGATGTTTTAAAATCAACATGTTGTTAAGTAACCAGATATAGTTGTATTCTGAGGAGACTTGGACCTTTCCTGTGGTTAAGCGACAATTAGTTGATTCAGACTGAGATCTCTTTTGTACTGGATTGTGTCAGTGATAGGACGCAGCCGTGGACGCATCATTTCTCTTGTCTCTTCATTTTTCTGAGAAGGGAAAGCAGGATTCTATTTGCTCGCCTTGCGTTAGTGAAGAGTAAGCCCCCTGAAGCTGTAACACCGCGTATACAAAACTCTCGCCTGCGCAGAGAGCCGGCAAAAGGCCTGGGCCTTATCTCAGCCCTGGTGCGTGGGGTAATTCTGTTGGTGTGGGCGTACCCTGGGGAGTTTATTGGCTCATGGAGGAATGGCGTTACAACGCAGAAATGAGGTGGGTTACGCCAGCCTGCCCTGTGGTCTGCCTCCTCCGATTCAAGCGTTCAGAGAGCCTGGGAGGGACTGATGCTGCAGGCAGCCCAGCGCGCCTCCCAGCCAAGCTTAATGCCACAAATGGGGAAGGTGAGGCACAGAGAGCGCGTCTCACTCACCGCCGGGTGATTCTGCGTTGGGGCTGCGCAGAAAACCCCGGCTGCCCTGGTTGCCTGCTCAAAATACAAATCTTTTCTGCTCCTATAATTATGGCTTTGGGATGGGGGCTGAGATGAGCAAAGCCTGAGAATGTAAAGCAAATAATCTTTGGGGGACGTCATGTTGTGACAATATCCGACACAGGGAAAAGCCAGATCCCTGCAGGCTGGGGTCCCGTCAGGGTCCACTGTGAATGAGAGAAACCGAGAACCAACTGGGGAGCTTCAGCCGGGGCCATTGACCAGGCGACGAGTTCTCGTCCTGCACTTGCAGTTTGACAGTGCTCGCAATTAGATTGCGAGTCGGAAAGAGAAGCTAGAAAATTATAGAGTGGACTAATACTCCCAATGAAATCAGGCTCATCATTGGCTGGGTTAGGAGTCTCTTAGGCATTCTGATTAGAATTTAATATGTAGAAAATACTGTTTAAATCAATTGAACCATTTACAGAGTAAGGCAAAATTCAGAAAGGACTGGGAGTCCCAATGAAAGTAAATACGTTAGCTTCATCTAACAGTGGCACATTAAATTTTTTTTTTTCCCCTCTTCATTAATACCGGACTTGTAGAGCTATGGATCGATCTGCCCTGTGCCAGGTCAGGACCACAGAGCTGAAACCAGAAACCTGACCGCTCTCCCCCAAGTTAGCATGTGATATTCGGCAAGAGTCTCGACTTGCATTATGATTGAGCACTGGAAAGGGGTCATTGCAGCCCAAATATAATTGACAAACAATTTATTTACCTTAATTTCATAGTTGATGCTATCCTATTATTATTTCACCAGCCAAATGCTTTGCGTCTATTATTTTTTTCTTCTAAGTTTTTGCCAGCTCTGCCACAGACATGGGCTAGGAGCCCAAAAAGTTCAGTCATGACTCTTTCTTCGTTACTGCCTGAAAGAAAAATGTGCATGGGGTTTTCTCTTCAAACAGAACATTGGAATTAGTAAATTAGCATTACCAAGATAAAACCCAGCTTGATTGGCACCGGCCCACTCCGCATGGAGGCAGGCATGGGGGTGTTTTCAGAGCCTGGCTCCCTTCAATTGCTTATTGTTTGGAGACTGGTTCATTTGAATTTTTCACAAAGCCACATCTGTTCACCTCTTAAAGATTTACTCCAGCTTAATATGAATTAAATATATGAAGGTCCTAAGCGCAGCTTGCTGGTGTCCTGAGCGTTCCTGCTGCAGAACTGGGCTGGAGTTAAAGTGTGTGAACATGTCGGGTGAGAAAGAGGAGACTCTGCCAACGGGTGGGCTGACATCACCCTCCCTTCTTTGATGAGCATAATTGCTAGGAGATCATTAGCGACGGTTTCTAAACCCTACACCTCTCCCTAGCTCTACAGAGCCTTTCTGGCCATAGTGACTTACTATTTCCCTACAAGACCTCATGGACGTTCTGAAGACTAACGTCTCTCTGGCATGGCTCAGCTTCTCCCTTACACAACCAGGCGCTCACTTCATACAGATGGCCCCACAAAGGAAGGCACAAGAAATTCTTCACTCTGTGTCATGATGGATCTGTTAGCCAGCCTGCCCTCAATTCTCCTTTACTTTGTTGGAGGACCAGTCCTCATGTTCTGGAATTTGCAGGATTATTTTTTTTAACCTCAGCTAGAATTTTGATGTAAGAATTGAATAAAAATTGAAAACCCATTTCAAGATTTCATGCAAGAAAGGATGGCAAAATAGCAAATAATGTTCTGTTGTATATCATATTGTGATTGTTTCTTAATATTTATGCTGCTTGGATCACACGGGGAAATGGATCTAATTCACAGCAGTCACCCCTATTTTACCTGTCACCAGTGCAATTCTTAGCAATAATCAATAAAGCCATTCCCCCTGCAGCTGCCCAAGATCGCAGTTTTTCTCATTAGTCAGCAATCAATATCAGCCCTTAAGTTAATAATATATTATGGTGGCATTATGGCAGCTGGCCTTGTCTGTCTTTCCGATTGAAATGAACATTAAGGTTCCTTGGAATGGGAAAGAAGGCACAAGGCGGAAATCAATAGCATTGATTTCAGCATCACTTTTTGAAAAGACTGATCATCATCTTTGCTGGCCCTGGCGGGAGGCTATTTTCACTCTTTGTTATTACACTCCCAGGCCCGTCCAGGAAAAAAAAAAGAAACAGAAAATTGCTTTGATTTGCTCACCTGAAGTCTGCAGTGAGGGTGAATGCCATGGGATAAATGCTCTGTGGCACTCCTGGAGTCACCTGATGGCTTGGAAGGTGCTCAGGGCTTGTGTTTAATCGAAAATTAAATCTTCTAATAGTCATTTTAAAGATGAAAAAACCCAGGCTCAAAGACACAGGCTATAAGATTGTTCAGGCTTTCTTTTTGGATGCTCTTTAGCTGAGCACCCTAAGACTTTAAAGAACAATATTCACAACTGTCGTACGTTGGTTGGCGGAGGCCTGACCGTACTGGGTGCACTGATGCAGACCAGCTGAGGCGCTGGCTGGCCTCCCTGGCTCATACACACGCAATTCCACTTTCAAGCAAGCTGTTCTTTTGCGGTGATCCAGAAAGACGTTGCTGATGGAAAAAACACAGTATCATAGTAATGACTGACACAATCCTACCTGCTTTTCTTTGTAAAAGGATGGTGAGATTCTGCTTCTGCTAATGATAGACTCCTGTGCGTTTCCCCTGCGCATCAGGCTTCATTTCATGGACTTTTCTCTTGTGTTCGACAGTGACTACAGGTATGTGGCTGCTGCTCTTGCCGTCATGAGGAACGTGACTCTACAGATCAACGAGCGGAAGCGGAGGTTGGAGAACATTGACAAGATAGCTCAGTGGCAGGCCTCCGTTCTCGACTGGGAGGTACAGTAAACGTTCAGCCCGGATTTAGGTGCTATAAAGCTGGAAAATGTAAATTCCATGCAGTTGCAGAATTATCCAAGACCATATAGTTCATTTCACACAACCTAGTCTTGGGATTAAGCTCGGGCCAGAGTAGATATATTTACAGACTTCAGAGATGGTACTTAAGAAGTGAAATGTTAATGGCACTCCGAGGAAAATCTAGGGTCCAATTCCAATTTCATCAATAGAAATCTGGAGTAACTTTTGCGATTGCAATGCTGTCGTCCTGGGAATAAGTGAGATCTGGACCAAACTGTGCATTCTGGCTCTGTGCTTTTCTTTGGGAAGCAGTAGGGAATGAAGTAGCAAAAAGCCCTAGAAATTGTGACAGGTTAAGAAAATGGAGAAAGCTCTTCTGGAAGCCAAAACATTAAGCTGAAGTCAGAGGTGCTATTTGAGCATTTGAAATGAGTACCCACTTACAGATTTCTGAACCAACCCCGTGTGTAGTGATCGTACAGTTAAGGAGCTGAGAAAACACAGGCAAGGCAGAGTCAGCAGAGGGATTCCTCACTAGCCTTCAGTCTCCTACGTTTTTGCCTTGTGTTTAAAAAAAAAAAAGCCATACTAAAATTATGTTCTTTTCTTTTTGTCTCCAATTTTTTTTAAAATTGTTGTATGACTGTAATCTGTAAATAGGGTTTTTGAAGCAGACTGAGGACAAATGTTTTTGTAAATCCCTCTCTATGTTGTCATCGGTCCAGGTGTTTAGCAAGCAGATAGTTAGAGTGATGGATCAGCCTTTCTTCTTCCTCACGGTCATGAACATCTGGAATAACTCCACTTTCAAGTCAATAGGATCATACTATGTAAATTAGTATAGGGGAAAGATGCATTAATCCTTTAATTTTTATTTTTTTTTTTCTGGAAAAGATCTAGGAAGGCTGGGAGGAGAGGGAGAGAAATACAGGAGCCTCACCTTATTGTGTGTCCTCCTTGATTGAATTAGTTTCATTGCTATAATGAAGGTTGGGTTCAAGTGTGGATCTCTCGATAAAACATATAAATGCAGCAATCACAGCTAGTTCTTAAATTATGACTGGCTGTGAGAGCAGAGAATGCTGATGATTTTCTTGATTGTTTTATTGTTGTTTACTGCGAAGAAACCTCTCTCTCACTGACACGCAGGCTCATTTTCAGAATTAGGAAACTGCTCTCAAGGAGGCACAGGCCCATCAGATAGATCTGCAGCCTTCAGAATATTCCATGTGATGAGCTAATGGGTGTCGTTTGTAAGAAATGCCGAGACCCTCATTGTAAATAAATCTAGATTAAGGGCAGATCAGTTCCAAGTCAGTGAATATTCATGTGCGAGTGGAAAGCCAAGGTGACCTCCACATAGGATCTATGGAATAGCAGTTTCTTTTTCTCTTCCATTAGCTCAGTTGATAATTCATTTTTATTTAGCCATATCCTTGATAATTCATTCCTGCTTAGCTTTAGCCATATCCTTTATAATTCATTCCTGCTTAGCAGTACCCATTCTTTATCTCCATCCTATCCTCAGGAACTTGCCAAGTCGTTCTTCCAGGCTTTTTTCAACTGTTCCAAATTTTAAGCACAATATTGCAGCAACATCCTTCAGCTTCTCATAATATAGCAAAACCTGCTCTTGCTACTGCTCAGAGATCCAATCGGAATACAGCTACTGCCTCCATTCAAAGGAAAATACCCTTCTCGCCATTTGTATTCTATATTTTGGATCAAGAAGTCATAGAGTTGTGATGAGGACAGTAAAGGATGAGAGCTAGATCCAGCACAGGCGTTCACTGCTTGATTCTTTCCTCTGAAGTAACTTCTGAACCATCAGATCCAGCCCCCACTTCACAGATGTCCATGTAGTGGCCAGAAGGATGCCCAAACCCCCATAGTACTCAGAAGTTAACTATAGTATAACGCAGGAAGAGAGCAAGAGCAGGAGGAATCAAAAGCAGTGCCAGATGCTTAGATCTGCACAGATACTCTCTTTAGGCATTGCAAACCCAAGCCGATGACCTCCAAAATCCCCACTCAGCTGATGTCTATCTATAGGACATGTCTCCCAGCACACAGGCCACCAGGGGCTGATTTCTTACCCAGCCTGAAGGGGTTCGAGCTCTCATCTTCTATGTGTAGGTAGTTACGGAGTAGAAGAGGTCTTTCCTGGTATGTCTCTCTAGCCTTTTCCACTCTGTGGGGAACGTGCGTGTATTATCAGGGTCAGAGAGTAGAAGACCACGACTCTCAGTTCATCTTCAGTGGAGAACGCTGCTGAGAGAGAGCGACCTGCTGTCAGCTTTGTGCTTCTACAAATGCTTGTCCAGTTTATGTTGAGCGCTCACTGAAACCCACAGCGCTACTCTCCCATCTTTCGGTGGCCCTCTTCCTGCTGTAATTAGAGTCTGTACCCAAAAGCGCTCCCTTTCTGTCCCTCTGTGTGTCACGGGGGCTTCCTGGTCTCTCCGGCTGGCACGGCAGTGCAGACGAGCGACAGCAGCATGGACCCGGGGTGTGCAGCACAGTCTTCCTTCAGACGATCTGAAAAAAACACTGAGAAAGCAGAAATTAGGGGAAAAAAAAAATTACCAGTTCAGGGTTTTCTTCCACCAGAAATCCAGCCAGGGCACGTGATGGAGATAATCCCTGATTCCCCCTGTGTGTTGCCCTTGGTGAATTACTTCAGCAGGAACCAAGGCTAAATGTTTAAGCACGTTGAAATCTTTCGTTTGGAGAAATACCTGGTTTTCCTCAGCATCTCTAGACTAACGATGTTGACTCTCTGATTTGAAATTGCATTTTCATTTCTAAATTTACCCGTGTGTTGCAATGAAGTGTTGGAAAAAGGGTTTTCTAAAGAAGAAAAAATCCAAACTAAACAAGAAATATTTAGTGAGTGAATATTTGAAATGTTCTTGTATTCTATGATTCTGTGATTCTATACAAAGTATGTGTACACCTTTTCTTGCAAGGAGAGGGTGTTGTTGGGAATGTATACATATTGCTGATCCTAAACGAATAGAAAAAGCAGGGGGCACATCCCAGCTAATTTAAGCAGAAGGGATTTTACTGAATCCCATGGAGTTGTGCCTGTGTGTTTCAGGAATCGTTTTTATCCCTTCAGATTTTCCGCATGGCCCCGTGAAGGTGAATTTCAGGGTCGGTGTTGGAAAAATGTGAATGTCCTTGAGTTGACCAAGGCCAGATATTTATTTTTTTTTTCCCCCAGAAGTCACGTAAGCAGGGTCTGACGGTTTCAATTGCGAGTGGGACCAAGAAAGGGTGGCCTGGCTCTAGTGGCAGCAGATAAGCGCGCTGTGGCAGCCAGGGCGGGGAGTCTTAAGGAATTATTGGCAGCTTTGGCAGCTTTATACAAGTAATGACTGAGCAGAATCTTAAGGGAAGATTCTGATCTCACCGACTGCTGTAAATTAGAAATAATCCCAATCACTTTGAAATGCGGTCCTGTATAATTTGTAGGAATGTGGTCTCGACCAAAAAGCCTGGGCTGGACTGTTGCCACGTATGACTCACTTCTTTATTTTGTAACCTGAATTTCCAATATATAAACAGACCCAGAGAGGTGCTGCCCCTGCCTACACCGAATTCTCTAGTGCCTTTTGTCCTTTCAGTTGTTAATGTCGCAGAATGTAGGGCTTCCACCGCCTCCTGCCGAGGCCTTTCGATGTCTGAGAGCTCTCCTTGTTATGAAGTGTTTCCTGATGTTCAACCTCTATTTCCCTTCTCAGCGTCATCCCCTCGCTTGTAGTTAAATACCCTCAGATCAAAACAGTGACATTTAAAGGCAGGCAGGCAGAACCGGCACGCAAAGTTAGCTGGAGCGGGTTCAGAACAGCCTGCGAAGTCTCCTCTGGATCAGACTTCAGACGGGGCAGGCAGAGCCCATCCTGGGCAGCCTTTACGTGCTCAGCCCCATCTCGTGCTCCTGCCCTCTGAGAGTCACAGACTCAAAGGTTTTAGTGGGTAATAGCTAGATACATATACACACACACGACAGTACTACAAAGAGATGATTTCCACAAAGCCCATCATCGTTTCTAAGCCCTTGCAAGCGGCAGTTTGGGCAGTGCTGTGTTTACAGGCACACAAATGAGGAGGTGGGAGTGAAGGAGCGGGGTCCGTCCCTGCCATCCTCTCTCTGTCTGCTCCTGGGCAGCCGTCGCTGGATGGCCATCCGAGGAGCATGTTCTCCTCTCTCCTGCCCTCCCGAGATCTCCCACAAGCCCACGGAGACGTGCTGGTGTGGTGCTGCGCTGCTGGCCCGCTCCGGCCCTGCTCCTGGGCAGGGTTTGCAAGTTGACCATTTGCTTGGGCACGACTGTGGTGCGACCGCACCCTCGCTGAGCGCCCATTGCAGGTGATGTGGAGAGGGAAAACAGATCTGCGCTTTGGCAGACCTCAGAGTCGCTCCAGTCTATGCCATTTCATCCAGTGCTCAAACCACGTCAAAACAAAATGAAGCAGCGATCCCTGCAGCGTTTCAGGCTCCCTCTCCGGCCCTCGTGGGAGCTGCCAGCAATGCTTTCCTCCCTTTCAGCCCAGGTTTTTCTCCGAGGAGGGAGGCGATGTGGCCTCCATTCCCTGTGAGGGCATCTATGGAGGTCCCCAAGCCAGTGGCAGGATGTTTGGCACAGGAGAGAGCCTTGCTCATCAGCCTGGATTAGTTGTAACTGGCTATTTAAACAGATTACTTTGGTTAATGTAGATTTCTAGACATTTCTACCAGATTCCCATGGGTTGTCACTTTGGCAGGTTTCGAGAGTATTAAATTTACATGAAGGGAAAAATATGTATAATCGAGAAATATAATGAGCACTGTCCTTTTAAATTTCTTCCCATTCTTGTTATTTACGGGTCCTTTAAATCAAGACTTGGTGCCCTTAATTATGTAATACATAATAGTTGGCCTCAACCTAATATTACGTTACTGAATCCAAGAATGACATGAAAAAAAAGATGCATGCAACCAACGTACTGTTTCCAAAGTGAGGACAGCCTGATGAGAAATCCTCCTGGGAAAAAAATTGCATCAGGGACTGAAACAGATTCTTCTTTTTTTTTCTTTCCCCAGCAACAGAAGGTATCGAAAAATGAGCCTGATGAAAAGGACAACATTTCTCTTGCTTTCCTTTTTCTGATCTTTCTGTAGCCCAGAGTGCTAATCAGCCTGTCAATCTCTAATTAAAGAACAGCAGTGTCAGGCAGAAGAGAGCCCTGCTCGCTGAATGTTAACGAGAAAAGGGGATTTTGTGCCCAGCAGTGACAGCAAAGAGCCGTGTCGGGAGGTGGGCTCGGGCGCAGGGGAGCGGGTCGGGTGGGCTGAGGAGCGTTTCTGAGCCTGGGGCAGCGTCTGCTCAGGAATGGCTCATGGGAAGGAGGAGCGGGGCAGACGGGGAGGCGTAACGTGCTGCAGCTCGCAGCGCCATGCCCTTCCTTCTTACCTTGCTGCTCCCAACAGCATTTGCCGCTATTGACACTAGTAAAAACCCTTTGGTTCCTCCCACTTTCTCAGTACAGAAAGTGGTGGTCACCTATAGCACAACTGGGGAGCTGATGATCGACATCTTTCCGCAGCAGCAGCAGAAGAGCTGACCCTCTGCTGCAACACTCGGGATTAGCCCTAGGACTTCATATGTCATTCTAGCGCTGGCAAGCTCGAGGGAGCATGAAGCACACGTCCAAGCTAGATCTGGGTGACCTTCTGCTCCCATTACTGCACACTAAGTAGTTGGACTCTGCCTGCGACTGCATGAAGAAAAGAGGAGTCAGCTTGCTTTTGGCTGCCCTTTGTATGCAACAGGATGCACAGTGCGAACCCCTGACGCAGGCTGCGGAGGGCTGAGGTGTTTTATTATAGGCTTACAGGGTAACTCAAGTTGGAAGAGACCTCAGGAGGTCATCTGCTCTTCTCTTGGCCATTTTGCTGCTGTGCTCTGCTGAAGTCAGTAGGACATCTGCCAGTTCAGGGTAACCAAAAGTTCATCCTCTTCCTTTTTTAACAGTATTTCTCTTAACTTACAGAAGGGTATAGACAATCCAGCCTCTCTAGGAGTTGCTTGGGGAAACATGGAAAATAAGATTTTTTTCCCAGTTTTGTGTAGGATTGGAGGGATCCAGGCGTAGGACTGGCTTTAGAGAAGGACGGGGAGAGGCACTGCAGAGAGCAATGTCAGGACCAAGCACCACGGCGTGCTGGGGTGGTGGTGTTAGCAGTGGAGCAGAAAAGCAAACGCTCCCTCCTTCCCCGCCACTCTCCAACTGACCCCGTGAGCCCCCCCGGTAGGGACACTGCCCTAGCAGGAGGCACTTCATGCTCTTCAAAGAGGTGGTCCAACTGTGTCGGGACAAAAAACTGCCTTTCAAGGTCGATTGCATCAGCTCCAGGAGGCTGTAGCGGCACAGCCACGCTGGTGTGGTGCTAGGGCCCCCGAGGGCTTGAGGAACAGGCAGGGCCGTGGAGATGCTGCTCTTGGGGGCTGAGGGCTGGCCAGCCCTGTGCTAGTCCAAGACTATTTGCAACATATATTTCCCGATTTGCTAATCCAGCAGTGGAAACCATCTATTTCTGGCCTATAGACTGTACGTATAAATTGTTTTCCCAACATAAAAAATGCAGTACAAATCCTATCATTTCAGATGTGAATTTTTTTGTTTTACATTGCTTGCAGGGACTACACAGTTTGCATTCGGCTAATCAAGTAGAAGTGTTTACCGAGTCCTCTGTGTGTCCTCAGGCTTGAGATGCTACCACAGGAGTAAAAGACAAAACTGGCTATCTATTTTTAGCAGCTCGCCTCTTCTAGGCTCGCCCCCTCTCCTAAAAGCTCACATCCATAGGCTTGTATGAACCTTCTTCGTATAAGCTCATGTTTAGGCAGGAAAGCCCCCAGTTTCTGGAGCTGGTGTGTTTTTCTTCAGAGGCTTCTTGTTCAAGAGCTTGTGTATGCCTGAGCTGTCGCAGCAGCACACGGGTCCCCGGATTCTGGCCAGGAGGTGCCACAGCTGAAATGGGACCCCGACACCACACTCTTGAGATATTGCGTGATACATGGCCCATCCCTTCTGAGAACGACCCTCTGTATTCCAAGGGAGTTATCCCTAATTAGGCCTTCAGGTCCCACAGCCACCCAAGTGAGATAGAGAGGTGGATAAATACCTCGCTAAGGCGATTTGAAAGGCCGTGCTGCAGCATGATGATGCAGCGACTTAATGAAGTTGCTGTTGTCACAGGGCCCAGGGACTCAGGCACTTGCTTCCAATCAATGCTGAGAGGTTAATTACACATTTACCTGAACAGCAGTCTGAAATCCTCACCAAGAAATTAGGAGTGGGGATGAGTCTTGGTTGCTTTGGCACCTACAAGTGTGAGCAGTACCAGAAAAGCGTCTCTATCTAGATGCCCCCCGTAGCTGGCTGAACCTTTACAAGCTGTTTATTGAGATTTTGGGATGGTCTTGTCCCAGAAATTGGTTCTAGTTTGGCATCAAAGCCAGAACTGCACTAGTTTCAAAGCCAAAAAGAAAAAAAAAAAGCTTTTCTCTCACTTACTCCTGAATCCTGCTCCTTACCTTTTAGCTGAGGGCATCCTGATCCCTTCTGTGGTGTCTTGGGGTGAGAGACACTGAGATGCCCACAGGGCAGGTGGTGGTGAATTCACCCATTCTTAATAAATAGATTTTAATTAACTTTTTAAAAAGTCCAGCTCATCCCAATTAGTGGAGGGTGACTGCATTTGTTCTCTCGGAGAGTGGGAGAGCGAGTACTGTGTTTTCAAGACCATCTGCTCATGAATCCTTAAAAAAAAAACGGAGAGGAAAACAAGCGTTAGCTGGAGGCAGAGAAAGGGTGAGGGTGTTCTGGCAGCCAGCCGGGGAGGCCCTGCCAGCCTCGGGGGGGGGTGCGGGGGGAGGCTGCTGGAGGGTCCGGGGTGGTCCTGACAGTTTTTTGGAGATAGGGAGCTCTAATGAGCTACGGGAGAAGGGATTGTAATTGCCTGAATGAGTGGGAAGAGAGGCAACAATCTGGAGGGATGAGTTTTGGCAGCCTCCGGGGTGGGGGAGTTGATAGCCAGTGTAGATAACTCTGGTGGCTGGCCGGAGATTTCGGGAGGAGATGTGCTGTAGGATGCTATTTTAAAGGGAGGGGGTGCCAGGGAACTTGTGACCCTGAATACAAAGTGGCTCTGTTGTGGGCAGGAGGAAGAGGCTTCACTCTCAGGATGCCACCAGCACCTGCAGCAAGATCCAGGGTCTGGGGGTACCTGGAGAGGGGGGAGCAGGGACAATGTCTGGAGCAGCAATGTGAACCATGATGACTGTGCTTGGAGTGTCCACGCTTACTTTAGTTATTTCCCTTCCTTCAGAATTATCCCCTATCTGCAGTTTCTGGTCTGAAGTCAGGTGGGGTGGCTTTGAGAGCTGCAGAAGGGCCAAGATCTTATTTAATTATTGCTCCTCCCCATCCTGCAAAGCGAAATGTATCCTGTGCCCTGGCTGGGAGCAGCGGTTCACTCGGCCTCATTCTCTGTGCCCTCTAGGGAGACGATATCTTGGACCGCAGCTCAGAGTTGATCTACACGGGAGAGATGTCCTGGATTTACCAGCCTTATGGACGGAACCAGCAGCGTGTTTTCTTTCTCTTTGATCACCAGATGGTTCTCTGCAAGAAGGTAAGGACATCCAGGGAGAAAGCAGCACGGCTGAGGACATGCTGCAGACAGGCTTTCCAGTCCAAAGTGGGTTTTAGGGCAAGGTGGCTGTTTGCTACACGTGCAGAAGAGGATGTGGATAGCACTGAGGAAGAGCAATCCACAGGCTAGAAATACTGAATTACAGGATGGTGAGTATACCGTGATAGAGGGATTTTTACGCTCATAGCAAACCCAGCCTCCACTTGTTCGTTTCACGCCTTTTTCTCAGGTGCCCTTTGTTTGGCTCGTTGCCTCCCTTCTACTTTTGGGTTTTGGCTGCAGCATATGATCTGGGATTAGATAGCCCTAGAATTTCTATATGAACTATGAAGCCTGGCACTTGGGCAGACAACTCCATTACTGCATTAAAATGACAATCATTGCCTCTCCAAGAATATCAGGCAGCAGCCTGGTCCCTAGCAGGGTATATCTGCTGTCACTTGGTGAAATGCATTATTTTAAGCTTCATCCTCCTGTAGGTGCTGTGCTGGATTTTATAGGGCAGATCTCTGCCATGAAACCCGTTCTGAAGGTAGAGAAAGGCAGTGGAGAATACCGATGCTGATGTGTTGTAGTATTAATGGCAGCAGGTGAACTGTGTTTCGGAGCAGCTGTGCTGAGCAGCAGCAGCATCGCTGTGTTCCTGTAGTCCCGCTAAGGTGATCCCTGCTCATTAGCGTCACAACTGTTCGAAGTGAAGTGACAGAGCTCACGAGTCCTGGCTGCCTCTGTCTTCTGACAGACCGGAATTCGTTGACGTTTTCACTGCAGCTATGCAGGTAACTGGGCAGAGGGAGTCCCCTGGCCCGACCTCAAGTGGGAGCGAGGGCGAGCTGCAGACGTCTCCGGCCAAACACACCAGGGCTGTGTCCCTGTCACATCTCATATGCTAAGGAAGGGTTGAGCGAGACCCGCACCGGGTGGCAGCCCTCTGAGGAGTGCCCTGCTGCCGCAGGAAGCGGCGTGGGTGGGAGCGTGGGTGGCTCCTGACTCACCGTGGCATCACTGCCCGCTGCCGCGGGACACGGAGCTGCGGCCTGTACAGTTCAGTGGGTGGCACTTTCTTCTCCTGAGTCATGGTTGACTGAAATTTTGCCTTCTGGAATGTGTGTGCTTATTTTTCCCCTCCTCGTTGCTGTGCCTTTTTACTTCTTTCCTGGCTCTGTAAAAAAAAAAAAAAAAAAGAATAACCACAGAGCAACAATAACAAAGTCACGTGTTCAGAGAACTGTCAAAATGAGTCTGGAAGTACGCAGCTGGGTTTAATTTTTACTCTTGACCTCCTACACTTTGATTGTGACCCTGAATTTCTGATTCATCAGGCAGCATTCAGTCTGGCTTGCACTGGATCTGATCCAGAGAGGTATCGAGCGTTCCCTTAACTCCTGGAAAAATCAGAGCTGGGTTTTCCGTGGTCATCAGTATGAGCGGAGAGCGTTCAGCAATTCACAGCAGGATGCTGGGGCTCAAAAGGTTGTATCAGTATGCAGAGAGTGTTAGTGTGACACTGTCTTTTTCCCTTATGTATTCAAAAGGCATTTTGGGGGGGGGGGGGTGTGTGGCAGTGCCGCATAAGGGATGCCTTCCCGGGAAAACGCCCCACAGATTTTAGCCATCTCAGAGACAGGACGGTGGTCTGGGTCCTCCTGGCAGAGAGATTGGCTCCATGTCAGGATCCGACAGGCTCTTCTGCCACTAGCCGAGGTCTTGTGGGACAGTGTCCCCACTCACCTTTAAGGTGACAGGGTGGTAACTCATCTGATGAGTCCGATGTCATGGTTCATATCATACCTCATTGTAGGTTCTCCTCCTGCATCTCTTTCTCCAGCATCAAACTGCAGTTGTTCTTCAGAGTGCTGGGGTAGAGGGGAGGTGGGGTTACAGCTGGACTCTGCTGTCTTGGTAATGTTTTCCTTGAACATTGTTAAGAAAGATTGTCTGAGTATGGAATTCAGAGGAATGTTAGCTTCTGTTTTGGGATCACGCATCCTATATAAAATAAATCTGAATGATTTATAGCCTGTGTTGTCTTGACCGTCGTGTCAGGCTTTGCTGTTACAGATGCCAACAGGCAACCATCTAGCAGGATAACCTCTGCTTTAGAGCCAGAGCGCTGTATCCCAGGGCTTCCTTCGTGAAGCACCATTTCTATCAAGGTGTGGGAAGCTTGGGCCAGCCTTCTTTGCCCTGTGCTTTAGGTAGGCAAAATATGACCCACACATCCCCCAGAGCAGGGAGAAGGCAGCAGGTCTGTGGGGGTGCTGGTGCTGCAGCTCTGTCTGGCCAGGGGAGGGCAGAGCACCATGTCCTGGGGTCATCTGCAGCACAGCCTGGTGCCAGGCACGGGAATTCAAGTGCTTGAGAGTGGCGTGAGCTTGCAATATGCTTTCATGTCCCACTTGAGCAAACCCCCAGGGAACTGGAGTTGTCTGAGGCCAGAAGGGAAAGTTTGAGATGTCCAGAAGGTCTCAGAGTTCAGACTGGTCCAGGGCTGCCAGCTCCTCTGCCTTGTGTCCAGGGAGAACTAAGTTCTTTAGAGGTTGCCAAAGCAGCAGATGGAACAGCACCCCTCTTATTCCAGATACAGGCAAGGAGAAGAGTCATGGACAATCTGACCTACGTTGTTTTGCATGAGGTTTGTTTAGTCAATGAGCCTGATCCAGATTTTCAGCTTTGGTACCACTTACGATAGCACATCTCAGTGAATCTTCCTCGTCAGAAAATCTTCTGCATAGGTGGGTTTTGTTCAGATGTAATAAATTAGTAGGTATGGTACATCCCTAATCATGATACAGTCTATTTGAGAATAACTTTACTTTTGAATTATAATGGTTGAATGTTACCTCTTTATTGGTCAAAAGTGATTTTTAATAGAAATAAGGAACTAAAACTCATTCCTTATTTAAATATGTCACAGATACTTTAGTTTGATGAAAGCATGCTAGACATCCTGAGAGGCTCTAGAAAACAAGCACATATTTCAAACAAGATCTCCCACTCCTCCAGATCTTCACTGCAGTTATCTGCATGTCATCCTCACCTTCGTTACCTCTTCTCTCTGTGGTAGATGTTTGCAGCTGCAACAGCTCCATGCTCTTGAATCCTCGAGCATATGGATTCTGTGGTTTGACAGATACCGATACACGAGTTTCTGATGGAACAGATAGAGTTCGATATCATAAGCTCTGTGACAGTTGTGGCTGTTGGTATTCTCTGTCATTCCCTTTGAACTCCATTGTCTGCAAAACTTGTTCCACAGTGGGCTCACGTTACAAAGACTGTCAGATTCCTGCTCACTGGCTCGTGCAGCGCAAGATGAAATAATTTCTATGTGGCAAAACGGGCTGGAATCCGCTTTACCCCGGGAGGCTAAGGTGAGGTCTTAGTGGCGCTTGCTGGTACCGGTAGATGCATGTTAGGTCCAGGAAGATGGTACATGGATTCCTGTAATATCTGGAAAAGTGCTGGTGAAAGCCAGATTGTCTTTTGCTGCAAAAACGTCAGCAGCATTCTGCTCCTAGCCAGCCGATGGGCTGGATTCATGCGTTCCGAGAGAGCACACTGCTGCATGCACGCCGCAGCCCTTGTTTGTGTCTCTCTTAGAAGCTGCTGGTGCTTTGGGCAGGCTCTATGGCTGCTGAGCCCAGGCAGAGTGTTAAAACAGTCTGTCTGTAGCCAAGGTAACCACTCATTTAGTACCCGTTGTTTAGGGTGAGCACTGTGTGCAAAGTAACGTTCCCTCACCCCTGCTTAAGTTTAGATTTCTTCTTAGCGGTTTTGCTCTCAGCTGGTAAACAGTGAAGACTGCTCCAGCTCAACTGCTCCGTGTCCTTTGCCTGGCTCTACAGACAAGGCACAGTCCATACTCTCAAAAACCGTCTTTGTTTCTACCATTTATCTGTTGGATCAGGTTTGGTCCATCAGCTTTACAGGCAGGGGGCCTGGGAAGGTTTTAGCAGGGCTCCTGTTGTGTGCTACCAAGAATTACCATGGTTCTTTTTCCTGCTGATCTGGCCGGTGTTGCCTGTGCCCAAGGAGTAAGGTCTGTTGGCTCGGGTGGTATTCCAGTATCCGGCTATCCGCTTTCAGCAGCAGTTAACATATTTCCAAACAAACCCTGTTTGCTTCGAATGTGGCCTTCTTTCCAGAAGCTTTGCCATCCCTTTCTGATGATGTCTGAAAATGTTTCAAGGTTACAGGGCCTTTTTTTGTTGAGCATCTGGCCAAGACATTTCTGGGAGGGAGGATAACTCTCAGGGTGGTTATTCTGGAGATTATCACCTACTTGTTCCCCTGCTTGATACGCCTGCAGAAGATCATCAGTAATGCCAGGCCAGCCATCTTTACTAGTTGTTCCCAAACATTTCAAGCAAGGTTTCAGCATCTGCCTGGCCTTTTGAAATCGTGGGTGTCCATGGATCTCCGCAGGTTGGAATCACCCCCTTGTGTCCTATTGCTCACTCGTCTTGTAAAGGTGATCTGCTGCTCAGCAGACGGGTGGGATGGACCGAGAGCTGCCCGTGGGAGCACCTCCTTGAACGTCAGCCTCCTTGTTGTCTTCCCACTGGCTGCATCTCCTAGGATTTTTCCGAGGGCTTTTGCAATGTGAGCTGAGCCAAGGGGCTGTCTTTGCAAATGGGCATATGGGCAGCTGGGTGATTACCTGGTTGATGGTTTGTTTGCATGCAAAGAACAGGACGTTAGTCAGTAATATGACTATATTGAACTGTATGACTATATTAACGTGACTGTAATGAACTAGTGATTAATGTAGTTGAGCTGTCAGGAAAGGAGTGATGGCAGTGGTTGGATCCAGCGGCAAAGCTCAGACCCTTCCCTGGTTGCCAGTACAAATTCCACTGCCTCAGACTGAGAAATCCCGAACACGTTTCCATGACCATCACGTCTTGGATAACTGACGGGACTCCAGACAGAGCCCTAGTTTGTGAAAATGAGTGATTATAAAGGGCTGCATTCAAATGTGCTTGACAGATGTTATCTCCGCCAGTATGGGTATATTTGAGTCTTTCTTCCAAGCAGGAGACTTGCAGTAGGATTTACGAGGGCTGCATGAATAAGAGCAGTAGCAGCAGGTGGAGACGCTGACACTGTGGCAGCCAGCTTTCATTTCTGGCAAACATCTTGCAAAGCAACTCGTTTGGGAAAAATTTCACAAACAAAATTGGTTTCCGAGCTTCACAGATAAATCTCCTTGGCTGAGATTGTGCCATAAGAGACAGCACTGGTCACTTCTTCATATCACCACTGAGTTATTTTCTGGTGCTAGGAAGGGAGAGGATGAAGCAGATGAAATGGCCGTGTCAACCATTTCAGTGCTCAATCCGCTGAATAGCGCAGTACCAAGGGGTGCAGGTAGGTGTTGCGGAATACTTCCAGAGCCCGCGTCAAAAGGGGAGCACCGAGTGAGTTTGGCTGTCTGCACTTCCTGACAAAGAGCCACCGGGAGAGCTCACGATTTAGATTTTCTTTGCAAAGCTGGGTAGCTTTCAGCTATTGGATTAATGTCAGAACTCTCCTCATGAATGTTCTGCCTGGGTTTCCTGAAGCAGAGGTTGGGACGTTGGAGTGTGCGTGAGGACAGAGTGGTGCTTTCTTCAGAAGAGGCTGGCGGTTGGTTACCCTAATGCAAAAATGCCGTTTGGAAAGGAAGAAGGGAATAAACTGTGTAGGAAGCAAGCACTGGCCTGGGTTTGACTTACCATATGTCTGTAACCAGGAAAGAGGAATACAGATTCCAGTGTGCTACCCGTAATTACCAAGAAATGAAGTCAATCCTTGATGATGGTAGCATTAAAGGATGTCGCCTTAAAGGCACAGGGTCTACTTTTCTTACCACCCTGAAGTTGAGGGAGTTCGACACAGAGATGCTTTACATTTGCAAATCATAGTACTTAACATCCAGCACTGTGACACACAGCATTAATTATGATCACAGCTTGTTATGTTGGGGGATGCTCGAGGTGCTGATCATGTAATAGTTGAGGATCTTCTTTTTTTCTCTTCTGGGTAATAGTTTGGATTTCCCCAACGGGCTTGAGAGCGCCGTGGCACTATGCTGGAAATGGCAGTATGAAGGGTTAACGGAGTTTCTGCACCAAACTACGTTTTCCTTTCACCAATAGTCGAACAGCTCTTGATGGGGCTCCGTGTGTAGTGTTTTCTGACAGCGCAGAAAGATCAGTGACTGCATGAAACGCGTTTAGTTTTCATTTGCACTTTTTATGTGTCTCTTGTAATCAAGAGGCAATGCAAACTCCAGCTTGCGCTTTATTGCTATTGCTGTCTTCCCCTGAGCTCTCGGAGCAAAGCCGGTTGGATGAGAAGCAAGATGAGACTAGTTTCATAGCAATAGCCAGACAGTCAGCCAGAAATAGCTGTGCCATAGGAGAGAGAGTAAATAAAATAATCCTGTCAAACTCCATTGCAGTTCAAGTTTCCAAATGGGAAGATAAAAGAGACATTTCTGAGCCCTTTTAGTGTGTGAAGGTCTAGTTCCCGTATCGCTTCTGTTAAAAAACATTGAAGTAATCTTTGCACCAAAACAACGGCCCTGCATTTATTGCAGGCTAAATAGGTCTCACAGGGCTAGCCGGAAATCTTGTTTGCAAACACGGAGCAGCACTGGGACAATTCTTATAAATTCAAGTGGTTTTTTGACCCACAAGGAACACTGTTTGACTTTTGCGGCACCTCCCACCCCTTCTCTTTTCCTCCCAGTAACGCAGATCTCCATGAAATGCCATGGTTCGGGTCAGGCCCGGGTCCAGCCTGCAGCAGGGTGGGAAAATGGGTCAGGCTGTGTTTCCCTGGGTTCAGAGAGCAGCTCGGCGGTGTGCTGCACTGGCGGGCAAGGCTGCGGTGGGAGCTAGCGAGACAGCGGGAGATGGGCATGAAGACGACCAAAGAAAACACACCGGCCTGGTCACAGCCCCAAAGCAAAGCGTAAGATGAAGTTTTTAAGGGGCAGTGTTTCCACAGCCCCGCTGACGTGGCCCCGCGTTCATGCCCAGCTGATGAGTCGGTGCTGTCTGTGGACAAGAGGTTTCTGTGGGTCGCCGTGGAGCGTGGCAAGGAGGTCTGGTCCTCCTGTCAGTCCCCCTGGCTAGCAGGGAGCTGAACACAAAGGATGAATTTCAGCAGTTGACAGGATATATATTAAAAACAGTTATGAAAAAGCACTTTAGCTTTCAGATACGACATATTCAAGAAAAGAAAAAAAATCCTTTTAATAGTCAATATAGCCCTGAATGCATTTGTTCGGGGACTCTTTTGCAGGGATGTGCACATTCCAGTTATGTGCCCTGAGAGCGCAGTTTTGCAGGAGGATTTCTTTTCAGGAAGAAATTTTTCACTCTGAGGGGGGTGAGCCCCTGGCCCAGGTTGCCCAGAGAAGCTGTGGCTGCCCCATCCCTGGAGGGGTTCAAGGCCAGGTTGGACGGGGCTTGGAGCAACCTGGGCTGGTGGGAGGTGTCCCTGCCCAGGGCAGGGGGGTGGAACGAAATGGTCTTTAAGGTCCCTTCCAACCCAAACCATTCTGTGATGCTATGACTCGTGCTAATGGGCTGTACTGACCGAAGCAGCGACCTGCAGCCCTTCTGCTGACTCGGGGAGGCAGGAGCTGCCTTTCCACTGCTCGGTGAGCAACAGCAGAGAGGGAAGAGCAGACTCCAGAGAGGTCTCTGGGGCACAGGAGGTGTAGGGAGAAAAATATCAGGGTCAGCCAGAGGAGCCAGCTGGAGGAGGGCAGGAGAAGGCTTTAGATTGTTAGTTGCTAATTCAATGGTAAAATCCAGAAAGGGCTGAATTTAGAGTCCTTCACAGGCTGTGTTTTCTTTTCTGGTCAGGGAACAGGTTTAGCCTACTCATGTAGCCATACAGATATGTAAGATGCTATACAACGTACTCCATGCCTAATTTATCACTCCTGTAATTGCAGTGGGTGTAAATTTGGCCCACAAGCGAAACCTCAAGAGCTGAAAATCTAACTCTCCTCCTGCTGTGGCCTTTCAGCAGCACAATTTTAAGCCTCTGGGAGCAAACTGGAGAGACCAGAAAAGCCGAGTGACGTGTCTGCAGAAGGGTTTCCCATCTCTTCCTGTTATTAGTTCTTTGGAAACACACTCGCCCTCGTCTCGCTGCTTCGCAGCCAATGTGACTGGGCTTGAGGTGGAACAAGGCATCAAAATGCCACTGATGTTCCACTAAATACATTGAACGAAAATAGCATTTCCACATAAATGCTTTCGGCTCCGGTCCTCCCCCACTCGGATCCCACACTGCAGCTTCGTGGAGCTGGCAAGGATGAATCAAACGTCTCTTTCCAAACTCAGGAGACAGACACTGCTGAATAATTTGGCAGGAATCTGCCGACCTCCCCAGCACAGCTGTCCTTGTGCAAGAGGAGTTACGTAAACTGATATCGCAGAGATTTCGGCTGCTCTTCCCATGGCAGCCCCTGGGGAAACGTGTAACAAACAATTTGGCCCGTCCTGGGAAGTCTGCGGTAGGAAGCGGGTGGCCGAGGTTGTGTGGGGGAGGTGGTGGTACATCCCCCTGTCTCTAATACGATCCAGCCCTCATTGTGTGCTCAGGTTGCGCTGTGCAGACCCCATTCCCTGCTGCTAAAGGCTGGCTCAGCCCGAACCGCTGTGTCCGACAGGGTGATGGCAAAGCTCACAGTCACTGGCATCCAGCCGCTTAGCAGGGCTCAGATTTATTTTCTGATATCAAGAATATTTAGGAGAAAAACACTCAAAAGGGTTCGTTGAGTTGTAGGGTCTCATTTGGAGAGAAGAGGGGCCCAGTTCTGCAATGTGCTCAGCTTGGGGGAGGGCGATGGGAGCGGCGCGTAACTGTCCTGTCTTAAAAATCAGCCCGCAGTAGGGTTAAGTTAAATGAACAAAAGCTACGGAAAACCGTGTCCTTGGTGTTCGTGAAAAGCAGGCTGGGCTGCTTTCTTCAAAGGGTCGCTTTAAGGTAAATTAGATTTTAAAAATGTAGGCTCTGAATCTTTTTTTAAAAAGCCAAAGAACGTTGAAAGCCCTCTGACTAAAGATACCCAAAGACATGGCAAAGTGGCAGCGTGCCACGCTCTCATTGCTCACGGCAGGCTGGGCAGAGTGAAGACAGAGAGCAGGCAGGCAGGAAAATCAGGACAAATTTCAGGAGCAAGTTGAAAAATGCTGTTCGCTCCCTCTGCTTCTTCCATTCTGCTCTGCATTCATTGCCCGGGCCAACGAGAAATCATCAGAGAGGGGTCTGAGAACCACACCTTAGCGCAAAAGACGACTCGGCCTTTTCCAGATTGTGGGTTAATGTTTGGGTGGTTATTATGGACCCTGCTTTAGTCTTTTCCCAGTTTCAGCATTAAATATTCACTGTTCATCAACTGCTTCAACACCAGCTCTGCAGCAAGTTGTAGAGCTTGCCTGTAGGTGGGTCTCTCTTCAGCCTCATCCTTGGATCCCCATTCTCCTTTGATACCTGAAGAACACGTCATCTTCTGGGCAAAAGTAGTCTGCAGGGATTGCTGCTTTTTGTACCGAGCGTGCTACTACCTTGCTGCCTTGTCTGTGTTGCGTTTCAATTATTTGTCGTTTCAGGCAGGCCCTGGCTTTGCTTTATCTGTGTGTACGCAGTATAATATTCTTGGCCTTCCAGCCCCGTGAGCGCTTGCGAGGACTGTTGCTTCACTGGCGACACTCCTGACTCCAAGCCATGATCTCGGGTAGGGAAGAGTGAGGGGACCAAACCCTCCTGTGACTTTGCGCTGTCACCCAAGCTCAGTGCAAGAGGAAAATAGCTCAGAAGACCTCTACTGGGATGATCTCCTGTAAAACTGTGGTGGGGACGGAGTGATGATCCCCTGTGGAAGAGCCACCCTGTTGCATGTTACTCGGGCCACCCTTTGCCTCGTAGGAGGGACGGGGGATTGGTGCCCCGCTGCCTCTGCCACCCGTGGCTGCCTCTGCTGCCTGCCCAGCCCCCTCTCTGCCTCCCTGGGCTCTGCCGGCTCCGAATCCCGACGCGTGTGTAACGCTAAGCTAGTCTTGCAAGGCTCTGAGCTCTTAAAGATCCGCCATCAAAGGCTTTCAATGTGTCTTTCACTGATTACTTATTTACAGCTCCCAGTTGCCCTGTAAAATAAGCAAATATCATTATCCCATTATGGAGATGGGGAGGGACGGAGGGAGGAATCGAATGTCACCCCAAGGCCCGCGGCCAGTCCCTGCCGGCCTCGGGAGCTGCGCTCAGAAGACCTGAGTGTATCCATGTACTCAGAGTGCATCATTCCTCCCCAAGTCATTTTGAGACCACTTTGCCATTGGAATATGCAGGATTTTGATAACCAGGAGGACCAATAACCCACATGCGCAATGAGAAACTTGTAACGGATTATTCTGTGGTTGGCATCTTTTATATTGTCAGCTCATAAGAGGGATCTAATGACTCACGGCTGGAAATGGCTCTTTCTCCACTTGTGTTTTACAGATGATTTGTTTTACGCATGAGAAGTAGAGTGTGACCGGGCATAGAATAAACCATAGCACTTGAAAAAAACGTGCCATCCTAAAATCATAACCCTGGCTTATTACCTCCCCATCCATACTTGCACACCACCCACTAAGGAATAAATAGGAGGAATTTCTGAAATACGCGACGAAGGTGCACGCAGAGCTCCCAGGAACAAATTACCTGGGGCGCGCACCAGGCCAGGTCATCTCTAGCGCTTCCCCGTGCCCTCTGATGGAGGGGAAGATTTCCTCCTCGTGTGCTACGTGCTGCTTAAGCCGTTGAATAGCTTTTAATTCTAATGGCTTTTGCCCTAGCGATGGGCTGCACAGGCAGATTGCCCTCCTTGGGATTAATGTTGTATTTCCTCTGCAGCGTCACGGGAGGGTTTGACACAAGCACAGCGTGCTGCGGCAGTGCCCGGCCCACGGAGCTGTGGCCTGGGCTACTCCTGGCAGAGTAACAGCGATTGATGAAAGCTAGAGAGCAGGAGGAGAAAGCAGTGCTAAAGACAAGGAGAAGTCAATTTAATAATAAGAGCTACTGAACAGTCTGATTTACAGGTGCAATCCTTTCTACAGCTACCTATATCCCCAGCGATAATTTGGGGATAGGTGCAGAATTCGTCGTGGAAGCCACATCCCAACAACAGATCTTCAGGTTTTCCAATAAAAGGCCATCCTTGATTTCCTTATGATGGTCACAAATGAGCTTTTTTCTCTTTCAAGCGCAGCTAGAGAAAGTCACCTCCCCCCTTCAGAGCGGGGTCAGTGAAAAGGGAGAAATTTAAGCCAGGGCGAGAGCAGGAGAAAATGGCCCGAGCAGGTCACACAGACAGGTCCGTCCCCCGAGCGCGGCCGCTGCCTCAGGCACGAGCACTTCTGCTGTAAACCTCCGACAAAGCAAAGCAGAGAGCAGAATTGTGGTAGGTTTACGTAATGTGTCAAAACTTTGTTTTGTGCTCCCATCAGATACTTTTTTCTGGCTTCATCTTTTCCTTGTGAATCCTTAGTACCTGTTACGTGAACAGACTGCAGAGCATTGTTTAGAAGGGCTTAATTAACCTCAGCTAGGGAAAGACAAGGAAATCATAGAAGCTGTAGGGTAAAAAAAGATCATATTTAGACAAATAAGTGCAAATGACCCAGATGCATCAATTTCCGTAAGAGCCATGCGGTGCGATGGGGATGCTGTCTGCAGAGACCGCAGGTTTGTCACCGCTCCTGCTCCTCGCAGTCCCACTCTGCGCCCTGGGGCTTCTCCCAACAAGTCCGCACTAATCCTGCCTGTTCCCGGCCCCTTTTCTCCTCCATCTGTCACCTTTCTCTTAGACAGCACCAAAACGCAGAGCTGGACCCCAGGAGATTAGCTGTTCCCTCCGCAGGATTAAGTATCCTCAGATCATCTCTGATGGATGTTTGTCTAACCTTATTTTTGAAAATCTCCAAGGAATGCTGTCCCAAGACTTCCCAATTTTGTCTGTTCTAGTGTTTAACTACTCTTATAGCCAGAAAGAATTTTTTTTCGAGTATCTAATCCTATTCTCCCTTGTGGTAAATTAAGCCAAGCCACAATCAAAATGGAGAGTAATTGATCACCAGCCTCCTTAGAAGAGAAGCAGCTTTCACATATTGGAATACCAATAGCGCGTTCCCTTTTATTTATGTCCTTTCGAGATTAAACCACTCAGTTTCTTTGGCCTTTCCCTGTTGATCGGGTTTTGAGAGGCTTTTTTTTTTGGTCTTTTTATATTTTCTTAGCTGATTTAACTACAAAAAATAATTTTGTATGACTTTCAAAACTGGACAGTGTAAACCAGGTAGTCGTCATCCTGGCTTACCTATGGACAGGATAATATATAATAGTGCGCTAATAGAGCCAGCATATGAACAAAGGTAAACTGTATAGCTTAATATTTTTTTCCTCGTTCTCTCGTATGTTGTCCCTGGGATAATCAGGAGCAATAGGAGCAGCCTGTCCCACCTGCCATTTCTGCCCTCACTGAGCCTGAGCTCCTCTCGACAGCGCGGCTACTTCTGTAGCTGATAAATCTCCATTTGGTGTGTACGTGTTTGCTTTGCCCTTCTGACATGTAGTACTTGCACCGCTCTGTTTAAACAATCCATTTTCACCCTCAGCCACAGCTCTGCTTTCCTTTATCTTGCGTGTGCTTGTTTGATTCAGCTTTACGTGCTTGAGGAAAGATAGTCCTGCGCTCGACAGAAATGGTGTTCGGAACAACAAGGTTCATTTCTCAACGCTGCTGCCGGCTTGCTGCTGCCTCTTCCAGAAAACGCACAAAGCAGCACTGCTTCCATTGCCCGCGTGGTTTATTTTATTAGTTTTTTGATTTTTATTTTCTTGTCCACATCCATAAAAAGCTCCTTAACGCAGGGGTTTGGCTGTACATCTCTCAGGGTAGCCCAGATGAATTCCTAAATTTTATCAAAATCAATTAAAGTCTAAGCCCAGTGCATTTGCCCATGCTTTGCTATGGAGTTAAGTAATATATGTTATTCTTTAAGAGGTGTAGGAACGTATGTGGTAATGTATCCACGGATCAAATAATTATTATGTTTCCCATACTATGGGTGTTAAAATTTCAGCAGTTAGGAAGTAATATCCATTTATTGAGCATTGACAAGAAGAGGGGAAGAAAGGATAAGTGGTAGCAGGAAATGCCTAACCCATTAAAAGTGACATTAACCTTAGTTACAGTTATTAATCTGCTAGATGGACTGAACTTTCTCAAAATCAGGTGTGTACAACGCGTCTTCCACGTGCAGACACGTGCTAGTCACTGTTTATGTGCTCTACCACTCTGGGAAAAATACGGGGTCTCTCAAAAACTTGGGGTATCGGTGCTGGAGTTTATGGTCAACGGGTGGGGAACGGTCCTTCTTTTGTGGAGTTATGGAGGAAACGCGTTGTTGGGTTGTCGGGTAACGTCAGGCGTGGACTTGCGCTGAGCTCTTCACCTCTCTGTGCCTCTTTGCGTGGTTTCCTCTCCCCCCGTGTCGGCACCTTTCTCTCCTCTGGGTCTCCCCCCACCCCAGGGGCTGTCTCTCCAGAGAAGGTTCCTGCCAGGCTGGCGGCTGGGAGCTCTGGGAGGGCCATGGGAGAGAAGAGGATTCGTTGCTTCTAGAGTTGTTACTGAAGTTTCTTCTCAAAATGAAAGTACAAGTGGCAGGCGGGAGCTTTGCTTTTGTCGGCTTTCCCTCGTACAACCACGTGCTCGCGCGATGCTCGGACAAAAACACGGTGTTTCTTCTCCGTGTGTTTTCTGCAGTCTCGATGGCGGAGCTTGTGCCATCCCGCTATTGCGTTCTCGCCAACAATAATATTCTGTGGGGCCGTTTTGTTTCCAAAAGCGCTTGTATGATTCCATTACCTCCTCGTCGCTCCTTCAGTAACTCCTAGGCAACACTGTTATCTTCACATCCAATACTCAGCAACACCTGCAAAACACGGGAGCCTCTAAAAGGCACTGCAGAAGCCTCGCGGGAGGCAGCGATTGTTCCTGCTCCAGCCTTGGAGGGGAGATGCATGGAGCAGTTCCGTCAGGCACGTCCAAACCCCACCTGTTGTCCTCGGGAAGTATAATGACAGCACAAAGCTGTTAAAGCATTCACTTGGCATCAGCTATTAAAAATAGCTCGTAATGTTTTCTGAATCAAAATTAGAGAGATAAGAGGGGAAAAAATGTATTTGGTATGTGTCAGAAAAATGCTAATGCACAGAGCCTTGTGTTTTCAGCCAGGTGAGAAGGAGGATTGTGATTATTTATTCTGGTAATACCTTTTATGAACAAATCTCTACATAATGGTGAATATTGTATAGAAAAGTACGTTTGATCCCACTTCACCCGTCTCACTCCCAGGCGCGGTCTGTTCGGCGGGGTCTGTTGGAAGCCCTCAGCAGCAGCGGGAAGGAGAACGGTTGCGGGTACAGCTAATTTAAGGAGCACATCTTTTTTCCTATGAGATTTGTTATCGAGGTTTTTTGAGAATGTGGTGAAGATAAATGCTGTTTCTAAGAACTAGTCCAAGACTCAAATTTAAACACAGTGCACAGTATTGATTTAGTTGAACAGGTTTGGTGTGATGCTTTTCTCAGCACTTCACTGGGCGCAGAGGGAGAGGAAAGAAGCGATTTTCCAAGTTAGGGCAAAACAGAAAAGATTTTCTATTGCATATTCAGCCTGAAATATCCTTTTCTTATGTTTTGCGCAGCATCACTACTCAAAGCCTACACACCAGAGGAAGGTATTTGTACAATACATTAGTTAGTGGACTTCCCCCCCG
Source organism: Rissa tridactyla (assembly GCF_028500815.1). NCBI lineage: Eukaryota > Metazoa > Chordata > Aves > Charadriiformes > Laridae > Rissa > Rissa tridactyla. The sequence goes on along the minus strand of NC_071474.1, from coordinate 47,337,750 downwards.
CCCCCAGAGCATTCCAGAGGGAGGAGCCAGGTTTTAAAGACTATGAGTTTCTGGACAGTGCCCTGTCTCATCATCATTAATACTGTCTGGCATATCCATGAGTAATTTGCTAAAAAAATGATGATGTACAATTTATTTTCCGAGACTAATGATTTGTCTAAAATAATACCTACTGCTTATCTTTAAAAAAACTCACTACTAAATCTTATCTGAGTAAATAAATGCTGTACATTGATTTTATTTTTCCTCTTAAATGAATCCTTTGACATAGCATTTATCTTTAGGGCACTCTCAAAAATCAAAAAGTATTTTAAGTTAATTTAATACACCTAAATATTAGCTTTTGAGAGTGGATAGAGGAAGGAAGTCTTGATTGCGTGTTGCTAAATTTGGCTTTTTAAATGTATGCCTTGTAAGTTGAATCACCGTACGTGGCCACGACTGTATAATCAACATTCTGTTTTCTGATGATCATTTTATGTTCTCTGTTCCTATAAAGACATGGAGATGTGGGGCCAGTGCTCCTCTCACACCAGTATAAATCAGGAATAGTTCTAGCAAAGGCAGTACAAAGTAAGTGTGAAGAGGGTAAGGAAGAAAGCAGGAAATTATCTGGGTTTTACTACGGTTTATCTTTATCAGCATCCACAATTTCGCATCTATGATTGAGCGGTTGATACAATAGAACACTTTTTTTTTAGTGCCTCCTACCGCATCTATGATGGAGTGGTTGATACAATAGAACTCAAAACACTTTTTTTTTAGTGCCTCCTACCGCTGTCTCCCAGCTGCCATGACCCCGCGCCCTCCGTGGGGTGGCGGGGGGCGGGGGTGGTGGTAGCCGAGACCCAGCGCTGCTGCAGGGCTGCTGCCGGCACGGGGCAGAGGGTGCGCTGGGCACGTCAATCAGCCACAGAGCCATGGGTGTTCCCGTATCAGTCATGAAATATTAATAATGAAGACTATTTTGCTTTTTCCTTCCCAACATAGAGAAATGAGCTGTTGCTGAAAAAGAAGGGGCAGGAATAATCAACTTAGAAAGGAGACGAGGATGGACAGGTTTGGTTGTAAAGGTTATAAACATTAAGGAGGGAAAAAGAAAAAAATTAATCTGGATCAAGAGGTTAAAACCAGGGCGTAATGGGACAGAGATAGGTTAGGAGTCCTGTGAACTGAGAATCAGGGTGATTTTCTCGCCAATGGGTTGTGTAAGAATGGGAAATGGGTTCCAAGGAGAAGGGGCAGAAACCCATCGCCCCTGACTCTGGGAATGTGTTTGGAAAATAGAGATCTGCACTACCCAGTCGGCACTGCCAAACACGCCCGAGCTGGTTTCTCAAGGTTTAGGCTTCTACAGCGTCTCGTTTGCAGCACAGGAATCCCGTCAGGCCAGTGGCCTGTATTTTCCGGTTTCTCATCCTATGGAACAGAACTTCCCATCATGGAAAATGATGGAAGTGTGTTACCTACTCAAAGGCATTTCTTCCTGCCTACAAGCAAAATTTTACAGTGTGAGGGTTTGTGTTTTGTTCTTTTATGCCTGTGATCTACCTTATTTGTTTAGCCAGTAACAAATGTATTCAACAGCGCTTGAAGCTTGAAGAATCTGACCAGGTTTCACCGTTACTTCTTTCTTTTCTTCACCCCTCCCATGAATTCCCTGCTGAGTTCAGGCTCTGTAAGTATCTTACGATCAACCCATCTCTCCTTTTCTCTCTGTAGGATCTGATACGAAGAGATATTCTGTATTACAAAGGTCGCATAGACATGGATAAGTATGAAGTGGTGGATATAGAAGATGGGAGAGATGATGACTTCAATGTCAGCATGAAGAATGCCTTCAAACTTCATAACAAGGAGACTGAGGAAATGCACTTATTCTTTGCCAAGAAACTGGAGGAGAAGTTACGATGGCTTAGAGCTTTCAGAGAAGAAAGGAAGATGGTAAAAGAAGATGAAAAGATAGGTGAGGAATATGAAATGAATCTCAAAGGAGATTGTTGGTAATGCTAAATTTAGCCCCAACTGTTGGAGAAACCCACATGGTAGTAGAATTACAGTTCAGCCTTGTTCAGATATCCTTGGTTGCTCTCATAGTCATAAATAGGTCTCTCTCCAATTCAGTCACTGTTATTTTTGGCCCTTAATAAACAAATTCTGTCCATAGCTTCAAGCCTGGACCTCCGTGGGTATTGTGGGAGAAGGAAGCCTTTGGCCACCTGACTTCAGAGTCTGCTGGCTGCATCATTCTGCTCTGGTTGAGCATGTCTTGTGCAGGGTAGGAGGGCGGCGAAGTCAATGACTTGTCAGCCGTGCCCTTCCCTCAGCATCCGCCCATAAATTGACTGTAACCACTGTCAGTTCAGGCTGAGTTTGTGTCGCTCGGCTGTAAAGCACTGGGCATATTTACGATACTGTATAAATAATAATGGATCTAATCTTACTTTTCATACAGCCCCTGCGCAAGTGAGATTATAGAGAGGCCTGTCCTTTCAAGGAAGAATTGTTTTTCGTTAAAATACCTGCCCGTACACACAGCTCACTGGGTGACGCTTTGCCACCTAGGGCGTTCTGTGTTTGCCAAACGGGGCAGAACATTCCCCCCTCCCCACAAGAACAAGAGGCTTTGTAAGCAATCTTCTGAATTGTGTTTGCCGTGTTCCCTTTTTCAGGCTTTGAAATTTCTGAAAATCAAAAGCGGCAAGCGGCAATGACAGTAAAGAAAGTCAGTAAGCAAAAAGGTAACCGGCAACATGCACTGTGCCTGGTGATGTGAGGGTGGAGCGGGCTGGGCTGAATCCTGCTGGGTTAGGATCCAGCGTCCCCCTTGAATTTCCCCCTCCCCTTTCTCTTTTTTTATAAAATACCGTTTGTGCTTTGTATCCTTTCTTAATGTATCTGTGGGCCAAATTAATCTCTGGTCTAATGTGGTTGAAGCCAGTGGAATTTCACCAGAGATGAATTTGATCTTGTGTCTCCAGTCTGATGTCCAGAAGCTGTCCCTGGGGGCAGAAATCTATCTCAGTTGTTTATCTCAGGCTGAAATGGGAGTGAGTGCGGAGATGTGTAGGGGTTCTGCTAATTCCCAAAGTCTCCCATGAGCAAAGAAAGGTGGCTGAAATACTGGAGATGGTGAGGGAGCTACCCCTTTCCTGCTTTTGGGAAGGGGATACTCATGTTTCCTGGGGCTACCTGTAGCTTTTTAAGGTCAGCACAGTAGCATCAGCTCTAGGAAGTAAAGTATCTTAGTAAAGATACTACATCTCTCTAATACGTTTCCCCACCCAGGCAGGCTACGGCCAACTAATAAATGCCATGCTAGATATTAAACAGCGTCTCAACTGGCGGAACAGCCAGCGTTAATTATCTGTTGCAATAACTCTTGCAGCTACAGGTTTCGAAATAGTAAATACGGAGGGAAAGTCAGCGAGGTCATTTTTCAAGTTTTCCAAAGCTTCACAAAGTCGTAGACATATCGATTCGTTACCAAAGCACCATGGCACAACTAGGCCTACAGAAGGGTTTTGGGAGAACTCATCAGTCCTTGGCTATAGTCCATTCCAGGCTGATTCGTCCCCGCTCTGTGCAGGCATTGGGTTGGTTTTCACAAAAGTCGAAGGAGCTCTTTGCTTTCTGCCTCACCTGTTTGTTGTCTACTGGCTTTGCTGGTCCAGTAGTGGTTCGCTAGGCCAACCGTAAACTCCTTGGTTTGCTGTGTCTCTCCATCGTCATTAGTCTTCTCCTCTCTACTAACTTCCTATGTTGTCTTCTGAGATGTTCTCTAAAAACTCTCCTGGCCAGATTTGCTAAGCTCAAAGTATGCAGACCCCCAGACACGGGCCCAGGGACGTGTGTTTTACACCACGTACGTGTCGGTCAGGCCGTGGCGGCCGCTGGCACGAGCTCGGTTTCGCGGGTTGGCCCCTCACCACGTGCATGCTTGTCCCCCAGCACGGCAGCACCACGGAGATTGTGGCAACTGGGAAATTATAGAAACTGACTTGCATGATGGCCACCACAAAACCAGTTTTAATTATTATTTGCTGTTCAATTAATTATATTATTAATTAATTGAGGCATTAATTAATATTTGTACTGTTAAGTGACACATTCAAAGGTGCCTGAGCATGCCTACCAGCATTCCCACTTAAATCACTGGACTTGCCTCCTGACAAATATAATATGCCTAACCGTACTCACTTCGTACACAGCAATTGCTCTCCCGTTTTCTCTCTTTCTCTTTCTCTCTCTTTCTCTCTGAGATCAAAAAGGAAGGGCTATTATCTTAGACTTATCTGACTATAAAATTAATTAGCTCCTACAAGACCAGTCAGCATTCCTTTTATGAAGAGCGAGCTTACGCTGTAACACTGGTAGTTCTTTTTATGAGATGAAGTCCTCGAGTCAGACAGAAATGCAGTCAGACCCCGAGCATCAAGCGAAGTGAAGCCTGGTTGTTTTGCTTAAGACATGAAATCTGAAAAACAACAAATAGGGTCATTAAATTAGCAGCTCTGTTTCTTTTGTCCTACATTGGGGTAGTCATAGCCCAGTCTCAGATTAATTAAATTAAGTACCGGCACTGAACGTTTTGCCGAAACATCTTAGTTTTCTTACTCTGTGGTTTGTCTTGTGCCCGAGACCCAAAGGGCGGCAGGAGGCTGCGGGAGCAGGGAGCTGGTGGCGTTGCTCGGAAGAGGGAGGTAGGAGGAAATTCCTGAGAGTTGGCTTTTAGTGACTGATTTTTTGAATCTTACCATATGCATTTTACATATATGCACAAGAATTTTTTTTGCCAAAGACCTTGGCAGGCACTCGGGGTGCAGCCCTCGGGGCTGGCAGCAGGCAGGGGGCTGCGCCTGTGCCTGGAGGTTGCTGCCTGCAGGCACCTCCCGCGGCACGACAGTAGCGTTGGAAGGGCCTTCAAGTTGGTTTTGGAGCATCGGTTAGACCTGGAAAGCAGTGAAGCCCTTTAGGAGTAGGAATACTTCCACGGCATTCAACTGAACTATTTATTGCTTTAAATTTAGGGACTTTGCAGGACAGGTCTCAGAGGCTGCAGCAGGGCTTGACAGCTCAACAGCTCGATGTGGCGTGTCGAGAGCCCTGCTCCCGTGTCGGTGGGTGCCTATTACAGACTTGTTTCTAGATTATCTCACGTGTTCCCTCCACCTCTTAAACGGGAAACCATGGTAATTTCCCTGTCATGGAATACTTAAGGAAGAGAGAAAAGCCGTGAAGGAGGTGAGATGGAAAACGCAATCAACTTTGTTAGAGGTGAAGCAGAAAAACATTTGTCAAATAGTATAAACCGCCGCTTATTTCATGCACTGCTGTACCACACCTCCCCGAAGTATTACTCCGGAGCTGGCTGGCGTGCGTTGGAAAAGGAAGCGTTTAAACTACCGCTCGCTGCAGCAGGCGAGGGAGAGAGGCTGAGACATCAGCTGATGGCAGGAGAAGAAACCTTAAAACTCTGCTTTTTAAACTAATGGAAACTTTATCCAGGTGATTGACAGAGAACGCAACTCTCAGTGGTTTGATAAGTTTTTGATCCCAAAATGAGGGCTCCGTGGGCACAGCTGAGCCCCCTCCTAACGCTCCCGTCTGCGCCGAAATGCGCGCAGGCATCAGGGCCAGGCTTCCTTCCAAAGCGATTTAAGGATGCGCAAGGTCAGATTTCAGCAATATACTGGGATTTGCACTACTTATTGGATTGGGCAAAATGTAATGATATTAGACCAGGTGCCTTAAGACAGCATTAAACCAATTTTTTCCCTTCTTTAAGTCCATTAGACATAAAGTAAATGGGTAGTGTCGGCTCTGCACCTTACCAGCAGATAGAGGAAAGGGCTGTTTGTTGTTGTTTTTTTCTTTCTGCATTGATTGTTGGAGATCTCGCCTCTCGGTTACTGCCCTTTAGCTTCTTTCAATGTCAGTGTAGTAACTGGGAATAGAATTCAGTGTGGTGTCTCCTAGAAATAGCAAAGTAATGGAGAAATTTATTTGTCTTGACTTACGAAAACAACAAAAAGCCCCACAGCCCTTTCTAAGCTACAGCCAAGCAAGTGTGCAGCTCCCCTGCAGGGACATCCAGGTACCACTGAGGACCTTTGCTGCCTGCGCTGACACTGTAACGTTAAGTCAGCATCAAGTTGCACTTCCAAAATTGTGCCCGTTATTGACTAAAACAGTGGAAACAAGTCTAAAGTTCCCCTGAAAATGGATCCTTTGCGGATCTCCAGTCCATCGTTAACACAGACGTGGGATTAGCCAGGGTACTTTTTCCATTTCTAAGTGTCTGAAAACAGAAGGCTCCTGTAGTGCCTCTGTCCATCAAGGACTTCTGTTGTGCTGCCCACTTTTAATCTCCTCTCCAATAATTCGTGTTTGCAGCTTTCAGAAGCATTCTGTTACTTTCTGATCCCCAGCTCTGTCTACCTCTGTCCCCGTGCAGGGCAGCGTGTACACGTAAGGGGTTTTTGCTGGTGTCCCTGGAAGCTGTCAGCCAGGGTGTCAGGAGGATCAGAGGTTCCAGTGCCCGGGAAGGACACCCCATTCTTAAAGCACCATTTCCCACTGATGTTTCCATTTTGCAAAATGAAATGTCTGTTCAAATGGAAAGAAGTGACCTTAGTGCTAGGTGGGAGGGTTTCCCACCCCAGGAGCTCCTCAGCCCCATGCTCTGAGCAGCTCCCTCGTGCCCTTCTCTCTGCCCTTTGCGTTCTCCTCTGCACCATGCCACAGACCTCAGCCCAGACAAGTCTTTTTCCTGGTGGTCTGGGACATGCGGAAGGAGGGAATGTATATTCAGTCACAGTCACTCCTAGCCCTGAGCTTAGAAGGATGCTGTCACTCAATCTGCCCATAAATACCCAGCTATGCAAACCCAGCAGAGGTTAAATCTTCAGCCAGCATGAACTGCTTTGGCCTGCAGTAAAACACCCTCCGAGTCACTGAATGTTCCTGCTAACTTCTTCCTTTCTGATCACTTGAGCTCATGGCGAACTATGCCGTAAAAACCCTGACTCAAAACCCAACAGCTTTTCTTTGGCTTCTCAAACTTCTGCACTTCAAGCTGTCCCCCAGCGAGTCTGCGCAGCAGGATGAGATGGCTGCGTGGTAGCGTTCCTGTGCTGGCTTCACCCAGCTGGCGAGGACAGGTCTTACCAGGTAGCAGAGTCTGTAGGTACCTCCTGAGGTTCTCCTGAGTGTTTAAGCCTATTTTATTGCATCTTCCTTGCTGACAAGATTGACGTGGCCCTGACAGGTTTCCCCATCCTATTCACACATGTAGGCATAGCCTCGGGGGGATCGAGGCTGAGCAACACATAGAGTGACTGCTTTAAAACAAAGAGGGGCATTTGCATTTTCAGATAATCAGGGTCGCTTCCCTTTTCTCACAGAGCTTCCCACAGCCTAGGGAGCTAATCATGTTCTGGGTGGTATTTCCCCAGAGATTCAGAGACATCACAGAGCTTGTCCCCGTGCTTGTAAAATACAGACCCTACCCAAAACCTCCAAAACGCAGGTGTTATTCAGTGCCCATCTGCGGCTCACCCAAACACTCCGTGCTTTGGGTCCACAAGCACCAGTCTCACTGATGGTAGTACAGAGAGATGGCTTCTCACTCCAGGCATTGGTAACCCAGCTGGAGTCAGTAGTATCACCTGAGATCCGGTCAGGTATACAAGCTAAGGCAAATCATGAATAAATCCTTGGCTGGGAGTCCTCTAAGGATGGCACCGGTCACTCGGCAATGGGCACATGCTTCTGAGCAAACTCTGCAGCAGAGTTTTTTGGTGGGATGTGAAACAGGCCTCTTGGGTTTTCCCTTGGCCCTGGCTTGAAAGGCCAAGATGTTGACGTCAATGTCACGTGGAGATTCCAACTGAAATAAGTTTGTCAGCCCAGATACTCCTGCACTTTCAGTTCGGTGAGGTATTTTAGGTAAGGGGCAGAGTTGCTACCCAAAGAGGCTGCATTTCAGGGCAGTGATGGACGAACTGATCTCTCCCTATCAGCAAAACAGGCGGAGTGATCTTTGCTATCAGTGTACAGAGTGCCAGAGGAGAGGGAGGCTGTATAAATACAAGATGGGATAAATTAGTTTTCACCTGGCTTTGATTGATAAAGCCCTAGTATTATTTATTCCGTCTTGTCTTGCTTAGCTTTTGCTTATCACATGAGGAATCATTATCTTAATGTCTTGTCTAATGACATCAGGTTGCAGTAACAGACTTGATAAATAGTCTCAGGAAGGTCAAGTTACCTCAGTATTTGTAGATACTGTGGTTGGCTGTGGAATAGCCAGGACACGAGATCACTGTTCTCCTCTGTTGCGTTTCTCAAGCTGCAGTTAGCCCTTTTCCCCCCCTCTTCCTCCAAACCGGAGAAGTTAGGCTGGTGGTTAGGAGAGAGAGCTAAGGCATGTCCGGTACCATCCCTGGCAATATCTGCCTCTGCCAGGCCATTGAGTAAAATCCCTGGCTGTGTAAAAAACCGTGGCTAATGCACTGCTTAAATTCCTTAAATTCCTCTGGAGCTGGGCGGCTATGCCAAAGTTTGAGTGGGTAGTTTAGCGTGGAAGTGCGAAGCCATGAAGCCCCCGGCTGCTTAGGACCGCCTTCGGAGGCAGAGGTCTCCTGCTCACAGCTGCCACCCACACCTCTTGCTGGACAAACCAGGTCTGCAGTGGGGGAAGAGGGCTGATAGCAGACACAGCGTAGTTTGCTAAGTCTAAACATAACAGCCACCAAGTGAATCGTGGTGAAGTGCTTTGAGATCCTCTGTTGAAACGTGCTGAAGAAAGGCAAAGGGCTGTACCCGCTCAGCCGTTACTGCTTCTTATTTCTTTAACTTAAGCCTGTCGCTATTGCAGGAGTAATCAACCCTACAACAATTAGTGTTCTTGAGGTATGTTCCTGGCTACGCCACGTTGTGTATGGGTTACAATATTCAGGACGAAATGGAGTTGATGGAATTTTTGAGCATGGCTCCTGAAGGATGCAGGTTGGCTCAGCTGCTGTTGGGATCAGAGGAGAGGAAAGGTTCCTTAGCGCGGCACGGCTTCCTTCCCCACCGGCAGCCTCCCCTCGGCCAGCGGAGAAAGCAGGGGTTGATAGTTTATCGTCTCCCACTCAACTCTGGCTAACGAACAGCGTGATACCTAGACAGCTAGGTAGAAGGAAAGCCTATGAAAAAGCTCCTGATCAAAGTATAAACTAAAGTCTTAAGGGTCAAGGATGGAACAAACAGCTTGTAAGGCAAGTTTCCTGGTTATATATAGGCAAATCTGAGTGTTTTCTGTCTATGTTTTGTATTAAGTCTGGAAAGGTGCAGTGTTCGTGTGGCTGTCCTGCTCTCCTGTGACTGGCTCTGTCTGCACGTGTCCATGTGGATTGCCTGTTAACAGCATGCTCCTACATCTTCAGGTGCTACTGAAGTCGTCTTGTAACCTCAAATAGAAGAGACACTTTGAAAAAAAGAACTAGGAGGGAAAAAAGAGACAGCTTTAAATCTTTTTAATTGTTTTCTTCTGAGCTGAGAAACCCGAAAGATTCTGAGTGACGTTGCCTAGTACTAAAAAAAGACATGATTTCAACTGACAGCGCAGCATCTCTCTTTACCAGTTTTGTCTAGCCAAATTATAAACCCTGGAGTTTTCTTTTTCTCGTTCTGAACAGATTTCCACAACCCCCACCCTGCCGAACGATCTTGCTGTGCAGCTGCAGCCTTTATTTTCTGCCACAGTGCAGAATTGTGCGTGAACCAGCAGAAGGAGCTCCAAGTCTGGTCATTGGTGTAGAACTGCTTTCTTACCTTGGAAAGGCAGCGCAGCAGCTGTGTCTAGAAATCATTACTTATCTATCGATTCTTTCCCTTTGCGCTTTGAATTCTGTTTGCCGAGCAGCCCAAAATTGAATCGGGAGAGAGCGTTGCTCATTTCTTTCTGTTGAATTGCAGGGGAGTTATGGCTTTGCATATGAAAAAAAAAAAAATCCCTCAAGAGACAATTTTGTACAATGGCCCCGAGTTCTGATGAGGGAACAAACTGCTTCAGAGCAGAATAGAAAAAATACCAACCTGTCATACTTTTTCCCAGAATTGCTCTTTCTCGGGATTTGAAGATGTGCAGATTAGGGGAATCTCCCTCCTCCCCCCTGCCAATTCCTGTGTTCACCTTGTTGAGAATGTGGGTATGTCTAAAAAAAAAAAGCCATTCTTGGGGTACCTCAGGCTATTGCAAAGTGCTGTATCACAGTTTCACAAGAAAATATATTCTTACGGAATTATCAGCCTGACTTGTCAGAGCACCAGTGTTTTTATTTGCATGCCCCCAAAGACACGGTAATTATGCATGCCATTGAGATCCGCAGTCTTGGTCATTCAGGCCATGGAGGCCATTTGATAAATATGATAAATATGGTAAATATGCAAACCTTCGGCTGCTTATTCAAGTAGAACCAGCCAGGAGCTTTTGACATTCATCCAGCCTAGACGTTAGTGCCAACAGTCTACATCCTCGAGCAGGGCCATGCAAATGACACTGAGAATACGGGTCTGAGCTTCTTTACTGAGGGACGTGACAGTGTGTGCATGGGTATGTTTTGAGCAAGGATAGACGTTTTTCAGGAGTTGGGACCAAAAAGGCTATTTTGGGAAAGAACTGAACGGGGTTTGCTAGTGATCTGGCCAGGGGAGTCTGCCTTTTTCTCTTTTGGAGAAGACAGACTATGGATTACGTTCTTTGCAGTGTAACTCCATCAACGTCAGTGGACTTCATCCAGACTGTCCTTTCTCTACTTCTTCAGCCTTCCAAGTGCATAACATTTTGCTGATCCAGGAGATTTCTTAGCATTTCTGTTTCATGATTAAAATACATCAGTTCACCCTTCGCAAATTGGTTTAGAGACAATAAAGAGCTCAGCCCGGCTCAGCATGGCAGACCGGACGCATCGCAAGGCTGACTGGTACTCTGCAGCCACGGGATGCAAAAGACGTTGGGCCATGTCATTAAAGCAGTGGGGGTTTAAGGTCTTCCAAAGCTGGAAACAATTGCTGGATGTCCCTTAGTAGCAGCTTTAGATTCACGGCTCCTTTGTGTTGTAGAGCATTAGTTAGTAATCTTGGTGGCACAAGGCCTGTTTGCCTTGGAAGTAATTCCTGGTCCTGTGGGTCAGTTGAAGATCCAAACCACTTCCCAGACAGAAGAAGATACATTTCCCAACTCTAGCCTTGTAGGGGACCTGTACCAGATCCTAACATTCCCATAGATTCTAAAATTCCTCACCAGTCTCTGCTGGGAAAAGCGGCCAAGGCACTAACGGCTGGTGGCCTCCAGGAGAACGTCTACACTCCTGTATGGGTTCAGGGGCTAGAGTTCGCCCTTCAGAGCAGACTCTGCAGTTGCTTACGCTGCCCACATGTTGATCTGCCTTCCAACAAGGCAGTTTGGGGCAGGACAGTGGTAGAAGGGATGGAAGAGGTAGGGCAGAGATGAGCTCGGGCCCACGCTCTACCCCTAAGGACTTCATTGGCTTAAGTCACATAGAGTGGTAAATGCAAATTGATGGTTGGGGCCTGCCAACAAGGATGGTACAGAAGTTGGCTCAGGTGTCCTAGAACTGACCCTCTTCCAGGTTTGACCCCAGGACAGCAAGGGCTCTGGGGCTGCACTCTGCTCGGCAGGCTTTCTCTGGGAGAGAGGAGCTTGGGAAAGACAGAATAGAAAACCTGCTGATGAATAACTCTGTTCCAGCATGCAGATACAAATGCAGAACATCTCCGGGTTGTTTGTTTCAAATGAGTTTGAAATATTAACTGTGATGAATTTGTTTAAGGTTAATAAGTATGAATCATGGAGTGGTTTTTGTCCACCGTAAGGAGAAAGGTCTTGGTTACTCCCTACAGTGGACAGCATGATTTGATGGCGTTTGCTGTAAAGAAGGGGAAATCAGTTAGACATAGCCAAGATGATATCTCCATTTGGTCTGAACCTTTTGAGGACTTTAACAAGCCTTGATTGGTAAATTCTGTCACAAGGGGAAGCGAATTAATTTTCTCTCTTAAAGCCATACTAAAGCCTTAGCTTTGTATCTAAAAGAGGTCCTGAATTATACTCGGCAACATACAAAAGTTGTCAGATGAGCTCCGTGAGTGCGATTTGTGAGGCTTTTTCATTGTCTGTAAGTACCCGACTGTGTGCAGCCTTCCTGTGCCCGGGCCGGCCGGCACCGGTCCCGCAAAGCATGTGTTTGTGTGTCAGTAGGAACCGCTAACTGAATGCAAAGAGTCGCATTTCTTTTACACACGTTGCTGTGGTACCTGGGTGCTAATCACCGTATTTTGCCTTCTCTAGCACCTTCCCAGCCGAGGATCTCAAAGTGTTTTACAAACATTAATTAATTTAGCTTCACAACCCTCGTGTGAGGTAGGTGGGTGATGCCATCCCGCTTTCCAGATGAGGACACTGATCTACTTGGGTAGAGTCGCCTTGCTCCTGCGGTTAAAACCAGGGGAGGCAATGGCCTCGAGATGGCCCTTGCGAAGCTTGCCACCCGTCCTGCGGCCGGGGCTGCCCTCCCCGCAGAAGGAAGAGCAGTTCTGCATGCAGCAGAGGGGATCCAGAGATGGCCAGAGCTTGCAGCAACCTGCTTCAGAGCCCTGCTCCTCCCTCCTTCCTGCCCTTCTCTGGAGTGGTGGTTTCCAGTCGGTCACGCTGCCCCGAGGCTGAAGGAGGGATTATCCCTCATCAGTGGTGTTGCGGGGAAGGAAATACAGAAGTAGCTATATTACTGCTCCCTCTAGTCTACACTTCGGTGGGGACTTGCCTCCCTTCTGTTGCACTTCCATTCACCCCGAGCTGCCCTTTCTACACCATCCTTCACAACAGGTTGCGTAGGTGCCAGCTTGCTGAAGCTCCCCCTTTCCGTGGGAAAGCTGTAAGGGCAGCATCCCCTCACCCCGGTCCTGCGCAGGAGCTGTGACTCACGTACGTGGGAATGATCCGTCTAGAACCTGAAAGCGTAGCCTTGCTGGTCCGTCCATTGCTACCAGTTTGGATTGAGCAGAATCAGCCTTTTCTGCGTTGCGTGCAGCCGTTTTTGGCTGAAACCAGACTGGTAAATTTAAAATGAACCCTATGGAAAAGTCCTACAAACTTTCCTAAAGAAAACAATGAGTTGCCCTTTGTATAGGCAGAATGGCGCTGAAGCGATGCGGGTCCCTGCAGCGTAGCGCTTCCTCCACAGCGGCTCTGCTCCGGGCTGACGCAGGAGCCGGTGCCGAGTGGTCCTCGGGGTCAGGCTGCTCGGGGCTGGTCACCGCGGCATGTTGGGGCGAAACCGCTTTCCAAGCACAGCTGGGAGGGAGGGTAACAACCAGCTTGGAAACACCAAAATTTGCGAGCGGGTTGAATGACGCGGTTGCGTGCCTTCGTCTGACCAGATTGGTGTTGCGAATGGCCTGGCCCTGTGTTTGTGCCTCGTTAGGTCACGCAGGACTTTTCCATGAGGGCAGGCAAAACTCTGCCAATACAAAAGTAATGGATCTTTTCCAAATCTTCAACGTGCGGCCTAGTGTAGGGAGCCTCCGAGCTGAGTTTAGGCAGCTGCTGCGTTCCTCCGTAGACTTGCCGTCTCTAGCACGACTCCCTGTTGTTTGGGACCCTGGTTGTTAAGCGGTAAGAAGCGATAGCATGACGAAGAAAGACTATTGACCCAATTGCACTTTGACTGATCTGTTTCTTTTTCCCCCCAATCATCGATGCAGGTGTGAGCTACTCCAAGTCGGTTCCTCCAGCCTACCCACCACCCCAGGATCCATTAAATCAGGGACAATACATGGTGACAGATGGCATATCCCAGTCCCAGGTCTTCGAGTTCACCGAACCCAGACGCAGCCAGGCACCATTCTGGCAAAACTTCAGCAGGTTAACACCATTCAAAAAATAATACCTAGAGAGATGGAGAATTTTAACTTAAAAGAACTCAAATTTAAAAATAAAAATAAATAAAATTATATTTATAGATGGACCTTTTTTCGGAGAAGCACTGTTGCAACTAAATATATATACATATATATATATACACACACATTTTAAAAATAATAATATATATACATATATGTATATATATAGAAGGACCAAAAACTTTTTTTGTTGTTTTTGGGAAGCAATCTGCTACTAGATACTAGGAAGCACCAATGATTTCTAACCATGTGACCTGTTTTATTTTATTCCATTGGTCGGACATCTTTTTTTTATTATTATTTTCTTCTTCATTTTCATTCGAGTCGTCATTGGCATCCCAGAATGCTTTCTCGCTTGTGTGAATTTGTCATCGGAGTTCCTCATGGACTACATCGGTGTATATTTTATTTGATTTTATTTATGGTGGGGGGGCGGGGGGGGGGGGGGATGTTGTTTGTTTTTTGGAGTGCTGGGAGGTCTCTGCTCCCTCTCCCTCCCTCTCCGTCCCTTCCTTGGCTGTCCCTGGAATTATCATTTCAATGCAGAGCATCGACCCCTTCCCGTCCCCGTCCTGCATTCTCTGGTCTGACTCGTGCCTGTCTGGATGTGCTCCCTTGTGCACCATGCTCTGCTGCGCAGTCTTTCTCTGGCTTTAACTGTTTTCTTGTGGGCAGGTGAGAACAAGCAGAAGGGCTGTCAGCTATTTAGGAAGTGAGAGATGGGTTTTCCTCAGTTAATTTTTTGCCCCCCCCCTTTTTTTTTTTTTTTTAAAGCGCTTTCTTTTTCTCAATTCAGCGTGATTTGTCACGCTCAGAGTAAGACTGAGAAAAGAATATCGGGGGCTTTTATTTCTTTTGCATCTAGTTTTCTTTCTGTGGGGTTATCTTTAATTTATTTTCTTTTTAAGCTGAGACACGACTCTGAAAAGCCCACTCCTATCTTTGTTTTCCACGCAAAGATAAAAGCTTAAAAACCGGCGGCTTCATGCCCTCCATCCCAGCTAGAGGAAAACTGGCTATTAGTCTCCAACAAATGGCCAGTTTTCTTTCTTCAGGAACTAAGGTCCCATCCTGTTGGCCACGCTCCCGCCTGCACAGTACTGCGTTAATGAACCACTAATTGCCATTGACAGGAGCAATGATCCCAAAAGCGAGGACCGCGACTGCCCTCCCCGCCTGCTCTGCCCCGTCGCCTCTCAGACCCCTGCCTTGGCTCGGGCACCGATGGCCCGGGCAGAGCCTGAGCTGCCGTAGCCACCCCGTCGCGGAAGGATCATTGCCCAGGTCACTGGAAGTGTTTACCTGGTATTTAATGCACCCAGACTGCAGCGCAGAGGAGAAATGCCTTTCAGGAAAGATAGGGAGGTGACCCGAGCTGAGCCGTACGACCGTGATTACGTGACCTAATCCAAAGCAGCGATCAGTTTAATCGGAGGGCAGCAGCAGAGGTGGATCGTATCGGTGTCAGTGGGTCTGGAGTCATCAGCGCAACTCTCCAGGTCTCTTTCTCTCTCTTTTTCTCCCTCCGGAGACTCATCGCTCTGTTTTTTAAAGACACTTCCTACAATTTCAGCCTTAAGTAGATTCGTTTGCAAGCGCAAAAGCTTACGTTTAAGCTTGTAAAAAAAATCATTGTGCACTAGGATGATTTTTTTTCTCCTAGGGCAAATGAGAGTGTTTGACCAGATTCAGAAGATGAGCTTAAAAACTTTGCAGATCTGTTCTGCAAGCTCCTTTGAAAATGTGGGATGAAGTGATTGATCACGGTATTTATCATTTTCTTTGGAATCTGATACACCCCATGAGCGCCCCAGGCCAACTACTGCGGAGATACATTATATTTTTTTCTCCCCTGAGAAATACAAGAGAATGGGAAGCAGAGAGCGTGATGTCAGTATTTCCGTGGAGCCTGTTTTATTTCAGGGCATATGACAAGGCAGTGGCTGTATTTTTATTTAAGTACAAAAATAATCTCAGCACTTTTTAGCCATCTAGAAACTATCAATAAACAGCAGAGCCAGGTTAGTGTTTTGGGGAGGAGAAGTGGCCCCTCTGTGACAGGCAGCAGCGAAACACCAGGAGTCCCAAACAGGAGGCAGCCCAATTTTATATCAGAACTTATTTTTATGCTCTTTTGTATCTTTGCATTTTGATGGTCAGATTGGAATATTGACTATGTAGCAAGTATTATTTTGTCTTTAACAGAATGGGTATTTAAAGAAGTGAATGAGATGGGTTCTCGGGCGTTAACTGAAATGGTTTAGTATTTCTGAATGGCTGGAGAGATGCAGAGAGAGAGAGAGAGAGAAAGAGAGAGAGATTACAAACTGTTGTCAACATGATGAAAATTTCACTTATTCCTTTGCCTTTTTAATTGCTTAGGGAAAAAAAAAGTAACAAGCACATTAGTTAAGCCTGTTCATTTACTGTTTTGTGCCTCAGAGAGTGAGAATGAGACATCCATAATTTTTATGAGAAGATGCTTCCTAAATATTCAGCACTAGGAAAAAAGAAACACCACCGCCACACCATTATTTGCATCATAAATCAAGACTCGCTTGATCTGACAAGGCCACTTGTTGGACTCGCAGCTTCTTTCTTAAATGGAAAGCCCAAAGGAGCTAGCCTTGCTCGTGCTTGCCCAAGCCAGGCGGCCGGCAAAGCAGATGCGGGCGCTTGTTCCAGAGGGAAGAGGGGCTTGGCGCTCAGGCATGGCATTCAAGAAAGCTCTTCCCCTCCATAAATTGCCGAGGTGCTGCAAGAGATGGAGCGTTGTCACAAAGAAGAACCAGCTCCGGGTCCCACTTTTCCTCCCCGCGGTGGCTTTCCCAGTAGGGCGCGGGGTTGGGCGGCCCCGGGGCTGGCGCGGGCAGCAGCGCAGACGCGGAGTGGGGTGATTTTGACCGAGCGTCTGATACTGACTTTCATTTCAATGCCAGACAGGAGGAACCCACTTACCATTCCATACGCAGAAACAAGAGAGTTGTAACAAACTGACATGTTTACGGTATTTCTCTGGCTGAATCTATATATATATATAAAAAAACAAAAATACCCTCTTCCCTAGGTAAATGACATGCATTACCCCTTGACCTAGACACTAGAACAGAGGATCTAAATTCAAGACTTTTCGCCTCCCCACCCTCTCCAAAAAGATCAAACAAGAACCAACCTAGGTGCATCTAACAGTTGTAAATAGAAAATAATACATAGAGAAATATATTTGAAATTTGTTTCAGTTTCTGGATGGTCGCTGGCCGTCCATTGCAATGTTATTGATAGTACACTGTGGTGCTTTGGGTTTCTGGTTTTGTTCTCTTTATGCTCTGTCATCTTTTCATTGCAGCTACATTTCAGGGAACATGTATATTTAGTAGCTATTGTAAGTTCTGCATGGCATCACCGAGCTTATTTTTCCTTAAGAAGAAGAGAAGAGTCTGTAGGAGTTTAAAGGCACTATGACGACAGGGACTTGTAGCAGAGAATTTAAAAAAAAAAAAAAAAAAAAGGTTTTTAAAATTCTAGTTTGAAGCCAAATACTGATATTTTAGTGCTTTTGGGGTTTTAACAGTAAGAGAAAAAAAAAAAAAAAAGAAAAAAAAAAGGATTTTGGTAACCCAGCTGATCCGCACTTGCCAGTTTTATTATTTTGTTTATATTGGACTGTTTGACCCTGTCAAACAAGTGTCAAAGTTGTGTGTATAAAACAAAAAAAGTGTTTAAAAAAGTGTTGTAAAGACACTGAGCCTTATGAAAATATTTATGGAATTAAATAAAAAGAAGTGAAAAGGCATCTGAAGGCATTTTAAATCATTTTCCTCAGAGCGGTCTCACTCTTTTCCCAAAGGCTGAGCACGAGTCGCTGGGGTGGGGCTCCAGCTTGTCAGCAAAACAGACGCTAAAACATCCGTGTGTAACCAAAAAATAGGTTTGTTCTGGAAATATCCCACCCCCCCCTTGCTTTGTGTCCTCCGTCTGAACTGAGCGAGATGATTAATGAGTAGCTGGGGGTTCGGCGCTGGCAAAATACGGCCTTGCAAGTGCTGGCAGGGGTTGCTCTAAGCGGAGCTTGGATCGTGTCTTCTGCGAAACATGGGTTTAAAATGCTTTCTGCTTCCTCACCTTTGCTCAGCTCCAGCCCAAAGTTGAAGACAGCTGAATTCTCCAAATACCCGGGGGGGTTGGAGGGGGGCAGCCCCGCCGCACGCTGCAGAGCCCCGGGGCGAGCGGGTTCCTGCCCTGGCTCTCCCTCGGCGCGGAGGGAGCAGGTGCCCACGGGGAGAAGGAACCGGGCGCTTTGCCCCCAAAAGGCAAAGTGCTCTCTCCAGAAACCCAGTGGCAGTTCACAGGTAAGAGAGAGGAGTCACGTATGTCTAGGTAGCCCAAAAATACGGTTAAAACCAAGCGGAGTGGGGTTATCGCACCGCGGCATCCAGAGCCGGTGGCGGTTGGGAGTCGCCGTGTGGAGAAAGAGGGACACCTACCAAGGTCCTCTGAGTAACGGTGGCCAAAGAGCTGTATTTTCCGTAAGGACACGGACTTTCTGCTCTTTCCCATCTGTCCTGCTGGGCGAGCGATGGCCGCTTTGCTGGCACACGGACCGACCACATCTCCAGCCCACGCTTACTAGGAGAGCAGGCAGACAAGGGAATGGAAAACTGCCCGAGCCAAGCAGCTCTGCTGCGGGAGACGGGGAGAGGGACGGGGCAGGGGCAAAGCTGCGGCACGACGGCTTCTGCGCAGGTTGAGGAGCAGGATCACCCAGAGCTCCGACATCACAGCTTCACATCTGCCTCCTGCTTCAGCGCGGCCCAAGCCAAGCTTTTTCCTCTCGCTTACATTCTTGCTTGCAGCGGAGTCGAGGTTGGGGCCGTGCTGGGCTTCACCTCTCCAAATAATCCCATTTCTCTTGCAGCGCGTAGCTGAAGTCGCTCGGGAGGGTTGGCACAGTGCCGTTCCCAAAAATCTGCTGCTGGGGAGAGCAGACCCAAAACGCAGTTCTGTATAAAACCTCCCCTCGAAGAACACCTCTGCTGCCCGGCCGGGGTAGGCCAGCCGCAGGCCCTCGCTTGTTGGCCGGCATTTTGCTCTCCCCGCCGAGTTCACAGATGTGAGCTGAGGGGTCAGGGAGGGCACGAGCCAGATGCCTTGCCCGAGATGTGTCATGTACCAAAAAAAGCCCTGACGAAGAGGGACCGGGGAAGGAACCCAGTCACCCAGCGCGTGTGCTGGGAGCAAGAGCACCGCCAAAGCTTGCTCGGGAGCAGTAACGACCTCCATGTCCCTGCCGCAGGCTCCCGGCCCGGCTCGCTGTCATGGACGCAGCCAGGGAGAAGAGCATTCCATGGCCGGGAATGCCACTGCAGCTTGTAGTCAACTTCTGTGTTTCATTTAGTGACAGTATTGGTTTGTTTTTAGCTTGCTCCAGCCGCCCAGCATGCAGCCAGCTACTGTGAACTTTGGTTGCATAAAACAAAAACCAAAACCAAAGAAACCCAGTTTAAAATTAATTAGCCTTGCAGGGTGCTAGGTTCCTTGGGCTGTATTTCTGGAGAACAGATCAAACCGACCCTCCGCGGTCACAGTCGGGGCGCAGCGGGAGGGACGTGGCCAGCTCATCCCTGAGACCTTGATTTGGAAATTCCCTTAAACGCATGCCCGAGTCCAGCATTTTGCACCAAAGCTTTTGTTACGCACACGTCAAGGTGCAGAATTCAGTCCTCAGAATGCATGATGGTGAGTAGGGAAATGACTTAAAGTGCATGTCGGCGCTGATTCTGCCTGTCGTGCTGGTCTGTGGTGCTGCTCCCCGGGCTGTGGCCTGCGGGCATGCGGGGGTGAGGATCGCCGTGCCGAGCTGGCCACGTCCATGGGCTCCACTCGGGAGCTGCAGCACAAGGAGGAAAGCTTTGAGGCTGATCCACCCGGGACGTGGCAGGAATGTTGTCTGAGCGACTCTGTAGGTGAAAGCCATCTCTGGTTTATCCAGAGCTTTTGTTTTTTAAGGAATCAGACTTTCAATCTGACTGATGGTGCTGGGATTACAGATCCCAATCTACCCCAAACAGTAAATTTTCTCGTTATTCTGTAGCTCAGAAGCAGCACCAGGTTTCGCAGTAAGCACAGTAGCGGGGCAGCATCCTCCAAAGCATGTAATGCACCATCTGTGCTGGTTATTGAAGAACAAACTGGAATTGCGTGTTGCTGGGGATGCAGTGGGAATAATGGATTTTTGGGAGGGTTTCTAAGCACTGTCCACCGAGGGTTTCTCAATCCATCGCTGCTAAGGACGGACACTAGCTGTTTAACTGCAGATAGAGCCTCCCCAAAACTGCAGGTACAAGTTGTAAAACTGCGTTAATTTGTCTGAATCTCTTACTTTTGCTGTGGAAAAGAGAGACACGGTACGTATTAAATGCTTTTAATGTTCACGTCCTTTTTTTTTTCCAGCTCTCTCAAGGCAAAAAAAAAAAAAACCAAACCAAAACGTATCCCGGTGAAGGTGTGCACTTCCTCATTTCAGAGCCGCAGTAATGCGTTACCTCTTGCAGGTTTGGCAGGGTCGTCTCCTTTGGCAGGGTCTCCGTGCTCAGACCTTTCCGCAGTCGGGGCCATGCAGCAGCAATGGCTCAAAAATCTTCCCTGTTCCAGGATCTCCCCAGGGCCCATTTCCAAATCTCCCCCCAGCCCCGCGCTGCCGACACACCGGCCAAAGCCAGCCTGGTGGCATGCGCGAGGGGACGCGGGGGGACTTGCCTCTTTCCGTACTGGCTACAGCAGCAACAAAAAAATCTCCAAGACAGGAACACTTTTTTTTTTTTTAAATTTTTCATTTAGGAGAATACGTAAAAAAAGTTAAGCCCTTGCAGAAATGCCTCATAAAGAAACCATCAGTGCTTGAAAAAGTGCTCTGGTCCTCGGCATCTTGTCGGGCCTGCGTCACCGTTGCGGGTCACAGCTGGGGACAAGGGCTGGCAGCGGCATTTTGAGCTGCGCGCGTGGGTCCTTGCGCTGCTGCCGTAATACCAGAGCGCGGTGACGCACGCTGCCAGAGCCAGGCTGGCTTTTACACCCGCTGTACAGCTGGAGGGGAACAGACAGGGGTTTTTGCTAGGATGTAGGTTGTTCGGAATAAACCATGGCACTAAATTGGCTTCTACGTAACCTCGGAGAATTCAGGCTCCGAGAGACTCAGCGGTGTCTTGCTGGCGGGTCCTGGGAGGCAGTGGAACTTAACTTCAGAAGAGGACTTTTATTCTCTCTTTTTTTTTGCATTTGGAGAAGCAATAAGGGGATGTATTCGTAGAGTTGCTTCTCTTTTTAGCTCACCTTTACAAAAGCTGTGAAGCTCTTATTCATGAAGCAGCTACTCGGAGGGTGTGTATGTGTGCTTGCAAGCCTTTGCCGGTTCGGAGGAAATCAGACAGTGGGTGGCCCCGGCCCACAGCACGGTTTGCCCTGGGTGGAGATGTCAAACAAGTGTCCGTCACCCACGCCAGAGCTCCTCTTACCGGCATGCACAGCGTCTCCTTGGAATTGGTGGGATTTTTCACCTAGAACTGTGTAACCGAGGGTAAAAAAAAAAAAAAAAAATCCCCTTCCTGACTGTTTGCTGAACTGGTATAAATTGGAACAACCCCAGTGACCTACCACAGGCTTATACAGGTGTAACTGAAAGCAGTACCTGACCCACGGGTTTAGTGACGCGACTGATCCAGCCTGGAAATGCTTGGAAATAGTTCAGCTCAGCCACGCAAGAGGAAGAACCTCTTCCTCCTAAAGACGGGGATTCTCAAGGCAGGTTTTATATAGGCTGGGTTGACTCTATATCGCATTCCCTGCAAAACGCTGCCGAAGTGTGACGAGAGCAGCTGGTTTGAACAAGTCGGTCATTTACAGAGGTGGAAGTGGCTGCTGTCGTTACCTCAGCAAGTCCTTTGTCGCCGGCTGTTCCCTCGCCCCGGGCAAGCGCTGGCCTGGCCGATGGCCGGGCTGAGCAGGGCTGTGCTGAGCCCGATTGCCCATGTCCGTTTCATATCACTTTGATGCCGGCTGACCTGGGCATTTGACAGCTTTTCCACCATCCGCCACTCCTGTGCAGCCCAGGCCACAGGTCTTGGAAGGTATTTTAGCCCATCTTTACGTGGAATTGCTTTCCACGTCTATGTGCTATCAATTCTTTGTTTTCTGTTTGGAAGCTGGATAAATGCAAATAAGTGCCATTTGCTGTATTTTAACTCCCCAGCAGCCGGACCAGTGCTTTTCCTGTGCCAAAATGAGCAGCCTCAGGCACGCTCCGCTCCCCATCCCAGCTCCGCTCACACGGAACTCCCCAGTTTTCGCAAAGGACGAGACGGGCAAATTGCACTAACAGTGCCATTGTAAAAAAAATTCCGTCGCGTACTGCCTTATCCGACCGAAACCACATCATTTGTATTTCGCAATTTATTTTTCAGTTTGGCTGGAGCCAGGCTCTGTTGTGTTGGTGGCCATGGCCAGCTGCGGAGGGCCCTCGCGCTCCCAGGGGAGGACACACTTGTGTCCAAGTGACACAAGAGCCTGTGGCAGCCACCAAGAGCCCTACTCCAACTGGCAAAAGCACTGGTTACACGGGTGGGTGCTGTGTGTACGCACGAGGGGGTCAGGCCCAGGGAGGGTTATTGTCTCCTCCTGCCATTAACAGAGCCCTTATCCCACAGGCTGGTTTTTGAGGGAATATGTGACCAACGCACTGATTTCCTCAAAGTTTCGCTCCCCCACAGATCCAGGGCAGCAAGAGAGGAGTCCCTGGCCAGCCCTGCTGCTGCGGTGGTTTCACGCTATACAAAGGAAATCCAGAGTCTTTGGACCGGGAAAAGAAAATAGAAGCAAATACAATAAATACCCGTAGCTGTGGCGAGAGCCGGGATGGGTGCCGTGGTCTCTGGTTCTGCTCCCAGGACGGTTTGTGCCCGTTCTCTAAGGACTGTGAGTGTGCGGGCTCCCCGCAAAGCCACCGCGTTTGGTCTTGCCAAATCACCGCCTGACGGCAGCCGCTGTGTGCCGGTGACAGTAAAGGTGACTGCAACGGTGATGCTGAAGGGGCTTTGACGTGCCGGGTACGGATCCTGCCGGCAGCGCCTGCCCCAGTACTCACAGCCTGCGTGTCCGGGAGGGCAGGATCACCGGGGCAAAAGGAAACGGATGGAGAAAAGCAAGGAATGTTTGGATGCTGTGGAGAAGGGGCTGACCGAGGGCTGTGCCGGGGCCGAGCGCGCAGCCACATTGCTCGAGGATGTGTCACGCTGTTGTTATCGGTGTTGCTAGCACAGTTACACTGGGCTTATTTTTACTGTCTGGATGTACCATTAAACAAGTTTGATTTTGTTGCCTGATTACAGATGAGCGGTTTCAGCCTCGCACATAATTAAGTGCTACCCAGGGGCTCCATTAACGGCGTCTCTGGACAGGGAGGAGCAAGTCGGTTCTTGTGTGCGGCCGCAGCGTGGTGTTCTGCTGGAGCAGGCGGCAACAACACTGACCTGGCAAAGGGAAACAGCCCCTTGGGTTTTCCCACCCAAGTCTCGCACCTTGGGCGTGCTGCCCCCGCTGATGCTCCACCACATGGGAACCCGGACTGCGGAATTCGGGGTGGCAGGGACTGTGTTCACGGTGTCTCCTGGTCGGGGGGGGGTGGGTGAAAAAGGAATCAGAGCATGTACCCAAGAGGCAGAACCCACCAAAGTCCATGTTCATGCTCCCCAGACAGAGCCATTTTGAGTTCGAGACTAGAAGCAGGGTCAGGAGCTAATGGGGATGTTTGACAGTTTAGGGAATAACAGGTCCCCAAAAAGCTGGAGCTGATAACCCTGGGGGAGAGCGATGTGGAGACTGCTCAGAGCTGTTTTTTTGCCCTGATTCTGTAATTCCTTTGGCTCTTCATAAAAAGGCACGTTAGTAATACCCAGTCATGCAGAGGGTTAAAGGCCATACTTATCCTGCACCAAACACAAACAAAAAGCTTTTGCTGGAAGGGAAAGGCTGCCATAAACTGATGTAGAAATGCCAGTTTGAATTCCAACCTCCCCCCCCGGTTATAATTCCTGTGCTATTCCCAGGCTGGAGGATGAGAAATTCAGAGAGGGCAGGAGAAAAAGGACAATGCCTTTAACGACGGGGATTATTTATACCTGCACCAAAGTAGCGTGAGCTGTTGGTAACAGCAGGACCTGTCCACGTGCATCTGCTAATTGGTACGGCCGCCGCCAGGTGCGCAAAGAGTTTGAAGACCAACAGAAATATTGTGATGGGCTATCTTTGTGCCAATGGAAACAGATGGTTTAAATAAATAACCGTGTCTCTGCAGTGTTTCTATCCAAACATTGCGGCGGAGACCCTTCAAGTGAAACTAAGCATAAAAAAAACCCCCAGCTAGCAAAGCGCAGCGCAGTTACTGTCCCTGCCCGGTCTAGCAGAGCGCTCAGAGCAAACAGCAGGCAGATTGCAGGCTAAGTGGACTGTGAAAAGACTTAGCAAACGAAGGCAGTATTAATGACATAGTAACGCTTGTCTAAGTAAAATATATTGCTTTTAAAAAAAAATTTTCCTCTTGACTTATGGCTCGTATCAACTTAAAGCTGCTCGTGAAGAAGCGCTGTTACTGTTTGGCTCCCGAGATTAGAGGTCAGTGGTAGTGAATGATTAGACTGGGGGGCTCAGGTGGTGGGGAGAGGGTGGTGCATTAGGGGACATCATTTCAAGCGTGCCCGTGTAAGAGATTTCAGCAGTATTTGAAAGGAGCAGAAAGATCAAGGGCGTACAAAATGAACAAAGCCGGTACTGATCAAAGGGACCGGGGTGCAGCCATCCTGCAGCCATCCCCTGCAGACGCCCGGGGACCCTGCCGGGGACGCCTCGTCAGTCAACACCTGCCTCGTACCGCCTCGCTGGGGGCTCCTAAGGGCCACCCCAAACTGCCGCGCTGGACGGCTGGGCCACCACCGCCCCTCACTGAAGAGCAATAAGCGTTTCTCGGCAGATGGTCCTGGAGAGCCCGACACGCAGCTGACCCCATGCCCGGGGTGGCAGCCCAATGCCACCTGTCCCCAGCCCATCCTCAGTGTCCCCATGGCCAGCCTGTCTCTCGGCCAGCCAGCTCACCGCCCCCCCAGCCCCACAGCCTGGGGAGATGCCAGAAGCCATGGTCTCCACCTGCTTTCCTGGTTCACTTCCGTGCTCTCCTCTTGCTGGTCACCCTGCGCAGTGTGTCTAAATAGCTCCAGCCAAGCCCCACAGAACCACGGAACGGCAGGGCTTGGAACCTCTGGAGATCACCCAGTCCAACCCCCGGCCAGAGCAGGGTCACCCGGAGCAGGTGGCACAGGAACGCGTCCAGGCGGGGTTGGAATGTCTCCAGGGACAGAGACTCCCCCACCTCTCTGGGCAGCCTGTGCCAGAGCTCTGCCACTCTCAAAGGAAAGAAGTTCCTCCTCATGTTTAGGTGGAACTTCCTATGCTCAAGTTTGTGCCCGTTGCCCCTTGTCCTGTCCCTGGGCACCACTGAAGAGTCTGCCCCCAGGGTATCCTCTGGACACCCGCCCTTTAGATATTGATCAGCATTGGTGAGATCCCCTCTCAGGCTTCTCTCCTCCAGAGAGAAGAGGAGGAGAGAAGTCCTTCTCTCTTCCTCAGTCTTCTCTCTTCCTCATCAGAGAGAAACCCCTTTTTGACGTGGAATCCCCCTGTCACCTCCCTTTTCCCCTGGCAGGCCACAAGGGAGGGCCGGACCGGCCAACCTGCCACGTGTGCGTCCCAACCCAACCGAGCCCTGGCTGCAGCCACCGCCATCCCCATCCCCAGGGCTCGGCAGAGCCTCCAGCCAGGGCAGCTCGGGGGGGGTCCTGCTCCCACCCTTCTGGGAAGATTTAGACTTACTAATTGATGTATTTATTTCCTTTTCTTCCTTTCTTTTCCTCCCTCTCTCTCTCCTGTTTTCCGTCCTTTCTTTCCTTCCCTCTTTGCTTTTTTAATTTCCTTTTGTATCTAATTCATTGCCTTCTCCCTTCCCAGACACATCTTGCTAGCACAGCTTGTTCGGAAAACGTAGACTTCTGTCATCGCCCTGTGTTTCCCTGCTCTGACCAGCGCTGAGAGTTGTAAATTCTTTATCACAGAAAGCTCCTCTGCTTTCTACTTGTGATTTTTAACATGTGCTGCAATTTACGGGCAAGATTCTTCTTTCTCATTATCTGCCAGCCCGATGACATTACAGAAATAAAGCTCAGTGTGTGCATTCATTTGTGACAAGGACGTTCCTGTAATGTTAGTGATTGGCCATTAGTTCTGCAACGCTGTAACGGCTGAAACAAAGCCATGAGCAAGTCATTTAAACTGCGGCCTTTCTTCCAGTGACATTATTTCTGGTGAGTCGTGTAATGGTGCCTAGAAGCCCAGCACAGCTTGGGAAAGCACTGCGCTGGGGCGCTGGGCACACGTACACGCTCCCCCATTCACTTTAGTAACGAGAACAATCAGCCCACGAAGACGCGAGGGGTGTCCTGAGGCTGCCCGGCACAGTGGCACGCTGCCACTTGGTATTTCCCCTCTTCTTTGCCCCCGTACCTGCCCTCACCGTACCCCCTGCCCCGGTGCCCAAGCTGTTAACGGTCCACGTGATGCCTGGGTTAAGGACACCCCTAACTTTAGTTGTTTGGGTCCCCTGGTTTGATTCAAAGGCAATTGAGAGACGGTAAATGGCATAATTAGAGCTCTTACAAATTCAGAATTAGGCTGATGGAGCCTGGGCCCCAGCTAGACAGGACATCTCTGAAACGTCCTGGGAGCAGTGGCCAAGGCAGGAGCAGAGCAGCCCTTTCTCAACTTCTGTTGGTTTTAGTAACTGCTCGTTGCAGGGAACGACGTCTCTTTGTGCTTTCCATTTTTTTTCATTTTGGTGCCCGCGGCCAGTGCGGGTGCGGAGAGCCCCACATCGCCCCGCCGGCAGCGCCAGCCCTGCCCCACAGCCGCCTGCGGCCACCTCCTCTCGCTGGAGCAGCAGGGCGAGCAGGGGCCCTTTAGTTTGCAGGGCTCTTGGCTTTCCCTTGCAAACTCCTTTCCAGCCCGCTCCCTGCTAGCTCGCATCTCCAGTCCTCCATTCATCACTGTCGTCCTCCATTTCCAGCCGGACCGTGGTGCCTCCCCGCATCCAGTTCTCCAGCATTTCTCTGTGCACGTTCTTCCAGACCTGGGGCAGGATTCCATAAACATCTGTGAAGCTCCCTCCTGAAAAGCTCTCTCTTGCTATGGTACGGAGGCTGTTCTCCCTCACGCTTTTCCTCCTGGGCATTTTCTCTTACTCCTCCTCTGCCTCTCCCTGTAGCCGAGTTTCCGTGAAGCAGTCCCGGCCATGGGTGCGTTATGAGCGCTGTAAATGAGCAGTGAGCCAGGCAGAGCGGTTAACGCTGCCACTGCTGGTGGAGGGGAAAGGCACCATTCCCAGGAGCGAAGGACGTGGTGGTACCCGGAGGTACTGAGCTGCTGATGCACATGGCACTTGGCGAAAGACATTGGTAAGCTCCTGATCACAGGAATAACACCTGAGCTCTCGTGCCGTGAGGGAACAGCACTGAGCCGTCAGTCAGGAGCTATGACAACAAAACGACAGCAGCGAGGGAAAAAAAAGCATCTCAAACTAGATAGAAAGCAGGAATTCCCTTAGGATAACTGTTTTAATAGAAGGGATGATGCTGAGCAAACCTCCTTTATGAGCTGCTGAGAACCAGCCAGGCACAAATAATAGAATCATAGAATCATCTAGGTTGGAAAAGACCTTCGAGATCCAACCCGTGGCCCTGGCCCATCTCTCCTCATTCCCTGGGATGCAGCAATGGTTTCCCCCCGCATTTCTTCCGTGCGAAGTCTCCGTTAGCAACACAGCACAGCCAGCTCGAGGGTCCTACGGTCAGAGAGAAATACCCTGTATTAAACAGCACGCCTTGCTGGCCCCCTTCATCCTCGCTTCAGTACACTCCGTCAGGGTTTTGCTGTTGACTTGCAGGATTTCAGCCTTTCTTGGGAAATAAAACTCCAGTCCGAGCAGCACGTGTTTTTCAGGGCAGCTTTACTACTTACCAGGGAAAAAACACACCCCCCTACATGAAATGCTGCAGAGAGAATACGGTTGCTTAGGCAGCAGCATGGCTGCCTGGGAAGGCTGGTATCTCAAGTGTGCTTTATTGAGCTAAAAATAAGTTTATTAAAGGAAAACAAAGTCTACCTCCAACAAAGAAGTGAGAAGGATAATGGCAAAGAGATGAACCCAGAACAAAACAGGAGAAAGCCCCTTTTCCCCGCATGTATGCTGAAGCCACAGAGGGGGTGAGGTTCTGCTACCGAGAAATAAAAGGGTTTTAGGAACTGAGTGTATTATAAATAATATTCTCAGGAAACCCTTGGCTACAGCAAAGTTCACATTAACACCACAGAATTAAAAGAAAGGGCTACATCATATGAGCCTTACTCATGACTGTACTAAATTCTTACACAATTAATCGTTGTGCTCGGGGCTGTTCCTCTAGCCCGTGGTTAAGCCAAGCCGTCCCGCGCTCGCCCTGCGAGGCACATCTAAATTTAGTCACATTGGCTGGGCAGGAGTTGCACAATGTGGCCACAAATGAGCAGATCCAGCGGATGACGCTTGACATCATTGTCCAAAAGTCCTTAGAGTTCCTACTCAACAATAAAGCTGGTCTGGAGACTAGAGCTTGGCAGAAAAACAAGTGAAACCTCAAAATAGTACGGGGCTGCATAGTACTGAAAGTGCTAGCTAAATGATTTAATTAGCTCGTGTTAATGAAAAGCAAATTTTTAATGCTCTCTCCTCCAGATTTTCATCTTGCCAAACGTTAAGATAATGCATTTTGAGATGCCTGAACTCTTCCTAAACCCCAAAGAGTTGGAAGCTTCACAGCAGCAACGCTCACAAGCGTCAGTACTTCATAGTCCTTCTGTCTCCATCAACGCAGGTTGGTCTCTGACATCGCTCAGACAAACACATGTGGAAAAGCAATGGGAAGAAACACCCTTGGCCACGGTTCATGGTTGCCGTTTCCATCGTGCTCGGTTAGGAAGACCCTTAACACCCCGAATGCGGCCCCATTTCAGCCTCAAACTGCTTTTCAAAAGCAAAGCTTTACATGGAGATGACCCAAACCGGCCAGCTGGCTGACAGCAAAAAATACCCCCAGCGGGGGAGAACACCCACGAAAGGTAAATTTAGATTTCATTTCAATGAGGCAAACGCTGTCAGTGCTGTGCCTGCTCATCCAGCCTGGTTTCCTTCAGAAGGAAGGAAGGACACATCCCTTCCCACCCAGCAGCCCTTTTTTTATTAAAGCCCATCTCCACTTCAAATAAAATGAGAGGAAAAAAACCCTGTTTTCTTTCAAATTGAGCAATCTGCACCTTTTTCTCTCTCTCTCTCTCTCTAGCAGCATCATTCTTCTCTTCTGGATGTGCGTTAGGCTTTTAGAGAGAGAGCCGGGGAAGAAGGGTTCTTCTCTCCCGAGAGCAACAGCATCTTTGGCTTAAGATGTCTAGGCAAAGACGCTGAGCAAATAATGCCAAACCATTACAATGAGTTAACCTTTGAAGCTGTTCCCTTTGTCTGCTGCATTGCTGATTTGATTTCTCAACTATCCATCTGTGTTCAAAAAAACACCTGGAAAATATTCTCGAGAGAAGCATTCATGCCAAAAGAGGACCTGAATTGTAGCCAGGGCTTCTTGAAATCAATACAAAAAATAAATACCATTGGAAGTGTTTTTGAAAGGAGACACACTTTGTGTGACAACAACTCCACTTCGTTCCTAAGTCCCAATTCTCTCACTAGCATTCATCTATGACAATAGACTGATGAGGGTTTTTTTGACAAAAAAATAAATTCACCGAGTCGGGCTGCTCCCTGTTATTCTGTCCTGATTGCCCCTCAGCTGCTCGTTATTAAAGGGGAAAAAAGATTGCCCTTTTCTTCTTCACAGAGTACTGGAAATGCAGAAAGTTTGTATTTTTGAGGCATACCAAATTCAGCAGAACAGGAAAGAATTTTATTTTTCCTTTCAGGCAATTTATGCTATATCAGTATTTTCATTATCTGTGCAAGTGGCAGCCTTGTCTCCCGTACTCATGCTTTGTACTTGCGATTCATAGAACGCAGAAAAAGGAGACTGCAAGCAAATCCTGTGAAATCAATTAACACATTAATGAATTAAAGAGTGTTACCATTTCACATTTCTTGTCCTTGATAATGCCAAACAGTTGAATCGGAGGGCAAAGATTTTCATGGTTTGTTATTGCTGTGAGCTTGGCTAATTATTTTTCTGATGTTGTTGTCCCGGGAAATGGCCATCAAACAACGGGGAGGAGGGAAAATACAAAGCAGGGCTTTCCACCACATGTATGAGACACTCGGCAAAACCCAGGGAAAAGGGGTTCCAGGTGGGAACCAACACCAAAGCCCTTCTGGGCCCTCTTATTGCCCGAAACGTAGGAAGGAGGATGCTGCCGAAGAAAGCAGCTGAGGAGCAGGAAGGAAGGAAGGAGGATTGACTTGGGAGGGGAGGCAAAATATCTGTCCAGCGCTCGCCTAATACATCATTGTCGTATTAATGACTTCTGCATTGAATAAGCCAGAGGTGAAAAAGGAGAAGGGAGCTAAGCGCAGGGAGGGATGAGGAATTCCTAATCCAAACCCAGCTCTTCCACCTACTCAGTTTCCTAATGACAAGGCTGCAAAATATCTGGTGAATCGTATTTCCCTTCACTTTCCATCGGAAACAGAAGGTTATTGCTTCATGATTCTTACAGACATGTGGGTTTGGGGGTTGGTTGGTTTTTTTTGTCTTCTCATATTTATGATTTTAAATAAATAAAAAAAACCCAACCCTATTTCAATGCTTAGAAGAGAAGTTTCCACCTAGATACCCTGATCAAACTCATCCAGTGGAGCATCCATAAAAGTATTTCAGCTGGAAGTATGACGCAGAGAATCCAGAGGGATTTCACCACATCATCTTATTTTCATTTCAGTGGACACATACAGACAGAAGTGTCATTCTCTCCATGGCATTCAGTAAGATACTTCCAAGAGCAGCTGCAGGGACCCCCAGAATAAGCACATAATGCTCTTACAGCAGTAACACAAAACCTCTGTCCATCCCAGAGTTCAAGGATCAGAGTATACACAGGCATAAAAGTGTACGAATTCCCGTCTCCATCCAGGCATTACCCTTAGGGCCCCGCTTCCGCTGAGTGCCAAACGCAGAAGGAGCCAGGAGCTGATGCGGGAGAGGCAGGAGGCACAGCAGAAAGAAGTTGGGTGTCTGCGGGGAGGGGAAAAGGAGGGGGGCGAGAGTGGCGTTCAGTGGTGTTTAATGTCTTCATCGCTGATTAAGACTCTTCTAGTTTCTATTACAGTTCTTTGAAATGGTTCGGAAGCTGGGAACTGGGGAGAAGCGACTTCCAACAGCTGCTGCCTAAAAGATGATGACTCAGAAGAACTGTCAGTGGGGAATTTTGATCGACAAATCTGCATGACATGGCAGGTTTCACTCAAAATAACACGGAGAAAACCAAATGTTATTGTAGCAAACACGTTAGTGAGCAAGCACATACCTGGTCTAAAAATACTTGCTGAAGCAAAAGCTCTGCAAATGAGGCAGACTCGTTACATGACAAGGGAAACACCTGCATTTGTCTTGCAGGTCCCCCAACTCTCACCAACCTTGCACTATTTTGTGTTCTTCTGAGGATCTTGGACTGCAAAATGGGATTTCAAAGGTTCATATATCAAGAATATTAGCAAAAAAGAACTTCAGGATTTCATGCCAGAAATAACGATGAAAAGGTCACAATTTGCAACATATCCCGTTATTTTCTGGTACTAAGCTCAGTGGGCCAAAAATAAGCATTTTTTTTCCTGCCCATGCTGCAGCCACTTGTATTTGCAGTAGGACAAAGAGCCGGAGCATTGGATAGGAACTGCCCGTGCAGCAAACACTTGAGGTTAGATGTGGGTTGGAGGGACGCAGTGCCCCTTGCAGCACAGGAGGAGGACAGAGGAAGAGGCGAGGGTAGGAGCAAACACCACACTGAACAGACTTGAACATGGAAAGTTGTGTCTAAACATGGGGAGGAACTTCTTCACCCTGAGGGTGGCAGAGCCCTGGCACAGGCTGCCCAGAGAGGTGGGGGAGTCTCCGTCTCTGGAGACATTCCAACCCCCTGGAGGTGTTCCTGTGCCACCTGCTCCGGGTGACCCTGCTCTGGCCGGGGGCTGGACTGGGTGATCTCCAGAGGGCCCTTCCCACCCCGGCCAGTCTGGGATTCGCCCGGCTGGGACATTTAACGGGTGCAAGCTGTTAATGCTGACATGGCGCAAAAGGCAGAACATAGCTACGAAGATAGATATAAATAGCAAAATGATATACTAAAATAAAGAAATCACACAGCCAGGCTGCAAAAGACAGAAAGGCTTTTGTTAGAGATGGGGGGAACCTGTTGAGCAGCTGCGGTCGCAGCAGGACGGTGCTGGGCGCTCTGGACTCCCGCAGGTGGGGTTGCGTCAGCGCGTGAAGGTGCTGGGTACCACCCAGGAGGTGTGCAACACACCAACCCCAGCTCCCTCTGCCCCAGCACATAATTATCCCCACCGGCAGCTCGGGGCGGGCACGGGGGCCGGTTAGCAGGTGCCGCAGGCAGCGTGGTTTTTTTGAGGAGCGCTTCCCGCAGGGGGAAGGGGAGAGAGTCGTCCCCCCCCCCAGCTATTCTGATGGCAGCGGCAGATGGAGGAGACAGGTTGTACTTTCTCAGGAAACGCACTGCAGCAATGGGAGGAAGGGCGTGATCCTGCCTCACAACGCGGGGAGCTGTGCCTGAGCCGTAAACAAGGGTAAGGAGCAGGGACCCTCCTTTAGTTCAGTGGGGAAACCACATTAACCTTTCTTACCGCTGGCCGGACTGACCTTTCCAGGTGAGCCAACACCTCGCTCTCTCTCGCACGGTCTTGATATTTAAAGGTTTAGCACAGGCCTACTTTGACACAGGTGATAGGGAATCAAAAGAAAATTGTATACGTTTTTTTGAAAGGATTAGTGACGAATGGGATGGACTCAGCCCCGCAGCGACCAGAGAGCAGCAGTTACACGGCAGGGAAGGGGCTCCCAGAAAGGCCAGGTTTGAAGCAATCTGCAAAAACGGCCTTTTTTTTTTTTTTTTTTTTTTTTTTAGAGAAAGAATTGCAACAACCTCAGGAAGATTCCCACATGCATGTAATGTAATACATGTATATAAAAATAAGAATGATAGGGAGGGAAAGGAACTTAGGTGAGACCTAATTCTCCTTTGGCGGTGAGGACCCATTGCACAGGCAGAGATTTCCTCCTCTTCATTACCCTCGCTGAAAACTAGCTTAACATTCTGCTCATCTGCTCCACAATTAGCATTTTAGCTTACTAAGAAGACAAAAAAAATGTAAAAGTGTGAGAAATAGTTAATTAAATTCAAATTTAATTCATTAAAAATGAGCTCTGAAAGCAAAATTGTGTCAATTACCCCTAACTTCTCGGCAGGCTAAATATATATCGGCAGGCAGCGATAATTGGTGCTACAGCCAGACAGGCACAAGCCCTTATGGAAACCTGTGATTAAAGGCCAGATCCTGCCCTTCGCTGCCCGGGAGGAAGACTGGGGTGGGAATGCCTTCGCGGGCACAGCGGGAGCAGAGCACAGCAACGGTGACCGTCCCCGCTCAGGAGCAAACCCCTCGGGCAGGATCAGGGACCCCCAGCCCTGGCAGCCCGCGGGGGGGGCAAGTGGGAATATTGGCTTTGGCTGAGCAGGCTGGCCGGCCGGAGAGCATGGGCAGCCCCACGCGTGCCAGGATAGCCCCAAAATGGAAATCTCGTTGTTTGTGTTCAAAATAATTTAGTTCAGCTTCAAAAGAGCAAATATCCAAGAGAGGAAGGCTCAGCTGGACATGGCCACGTACACGACCACAAAGTGCCTCAGCTAAAGCTAACTGAAGATGATAAAAAGGTACACGGCACTCTCTGGGACCAGGCTGCAAGGACGGATGCGAGGTTTTTTTGGTTTTCTTTTTGCCTTACATCTGGTTTATATCCTAGAGGCACAGAAGCATCCTGGGTTAGGTGTTCGCCATGTTTCCACACGGGTGATGAGGGGACAAGGGCAGATCACAGACCTGCTTGTGCACACACAGATCCTTGTTACACCAGTACAAAAGGTGCTTTCCGAGAAAATGAAGGATAGGAAAGGCACTATGCCTTCCCCCCCCCCCCCAAAATAAATCCAAAAAGCAACCACCTAGAGAAGAAATTTCAGATCCACTCCAAAGTCCTCAAAACAAGAGGAGAGTTTGGTCTCACCTTTGGACAGGTTCAGTGCCTCTTTGCAACCCAAGGTCTAACAACCCAATTTTGCAGCTCTCTGGGCTTTCACCACAGAAACCTCTGATCTTGCTGATGTGCATCTGGCTCTTTAACAGGTGGAATCTGCCATTAGAGAAGGCGGGACCTGCCTCCACCATCCAGATTTCACGGGCTCCTTTTCCACACTTTCCTCCCGGTTGCACGTACAATGCTACATCTATTGTCAAGGCCCTTATTAATAAAGCAGCACCGCTCCAAGGCCGCGCAGCGGTGTACCCATCTGAGCTTTTGTTATCTCGCAGTCCCTTAGGGCTCATTAAGGTCTGAATTAGCTGACTGTCCATGGCCCTAATTAGTACTTCAGCTCTCTGGGAAGCAGCCAGGGCTTTTTTTAACCATTGCTCCTCATCCTGGGCATCAGCTCCCTTCTGTGATTTGGAGCGTGCAATCTGCAACAGCTTTGAAACTAACAGAGATAAGCATTCATCCCCTTGCTGCTCTGCACTGCTTTTAATTATTATTAATCACAGTGGTGAGCCCTGGAAAGCGCCCAGTGAGGGTGCACTGTAGGACAGTATGGAAATGCAACTTGGTTTTGGTTTGCGAGGCTGTTCTCCTGAAGAGCAGAGGGAGGTTTTGGGGTACAAACACCTAGTTGTGGTGCTTTATGATGGACACGGTGAAATACAGGAAAGGCTCCACACAGGGCATAGCCATATATGTGTCTCAGTCCTTGCAGACCTGGAGGAGGAAGGATTTGATCTGTCTTTTCTTGTGGGCTTGGTGGAAAAAGCAAGGGTCTCATCACTTTTGCAGCTCCAATGCCCTTGCTGCGGTTAAGCTGATCCGCACACACTGGGATACAGACCCTGAGGGGTCTGGTTGCTTGCTTCGAAGCTGGGGTGAGAAATATTAATTTCACACTCACTACAAAAATTGGAAAAAAAAAGATTTAGTCTGTGTTGAATATGAAAAAAATGTTGAGTCTTCACTACAAGGCAACCACAATTACAGCATCGAATGTATTAGGGTTTGTGTGTGCACACACACACAAACAAGTATGTATTTCAGCCTGGGAAACTATTAAAACTGATTATTGACTGGATCTTGCTCTCAGCAACTTGTCAGAGGGCCTCATCAGAAATACCTCACCGCAGATCTAAGCCCCTCACTGAAAGAGTAAGACCAGGAGCCTCCGACGCTGAGGTAAATAATGGCTTCTAACAAACCACGTCACATTTCTGTGCCTTGATAGAAAAATGAGGGCGATACCTCAGTCGTGATGCAATTCGGGATCCCCAGACAGCTGGTCCTGTACTGAGATTCCCAAAACACCACTGGTTTTCAATGGGAATTTCTAGGCAAGTGTAAGCAACACCTGCTCATTGACCTCCACAGCACCTGGGATCGCTGCGGGACAGAGTCCTGCTCAAATAAGATGAAAATGTGTCTGAGTTCTCAGTATGCTTTGACAACCCGGACACATGCTGGTTTCCTCAAAAGCATGTGGCAGCGATGCAGAGCACTAAAGAGAACCGTGCTGGAAGCGTTCGTGAGGCCTGGGTCACCCATCGGCTCCAAAGGGATGACAAACATCAGCGAGGCAGCTGGGGTCTACACCCAGAACTGCTCCAAGGCTCTCACAGTACTACGGAAAAGCTTTTGTGCTGCTTGCAGGAAGGGAACGGGCTGACAGTATCATAACATCTAGAAACAGCAGCAGCCGTGCACGCTCCTGCCCATGCGCAGGGGAGGAAAAACCTGTTCCTTGAGAATAACCACAGCAAGAGCAGAATTTTCTCTTGAAATGCTGTAGGATCACCTGCAATAGCACCAAGGCAGACATCGGTCTGATCACAGCTGAGGAACAGGAGCCACAGGATCACAGAGTAACTCCAGCTGTGGGGTCACCTCCCTGGGGAACTGGCACCATGTGCTCTGGTGACAACACACTGCAGTGGTCCGTAAGCTGCAGATGGGGCTGTCAGGCTGACGTCCCCGATGACCAGAGCTGGACAACAGACAGCCCAGAACAGGCCCAGGCTGCATTGCATTTATTAATTTTGGATACAAAACTTTTCTGGTCTCACCTACATGACTTCTGCAGGCAGCGACCTCACGGTGTACTCTGTGTACCACCCAGCAGAGACCAGCTCCGTTTGCAAGCCATCAACCCAAGGGAAACGATGCGCTTGGGTGCTCCAGGATGAGAGCCACGCTCTGTCCCAAGCTCTTAGCGACCATCAGTGAAACAGCAGCTCCTCCACTTAAGAGCCTTCTAAGCTTCTTCCTAAGAAAGAGGTCTTCCATTCCCCAGGTCCCCTCGAGTGCCACGATCAGCAAGGGATCCAGTTTCATCACTGCACAGAAAGCCAGCTGAGCTCTCATGCCTATCACTGCGACGGAAAGAGTGTGCCTCACTGAGCATTAGCTCTCCACTGCCAGACCGTTAAGAAATCAGAAAAATATTCCATATGCCCTCCATAAATTTGAGAAAAGCCCTCCTGCAAATACTATTTCAGGAGGAATAAGGTTGGCCCGAACTTGCATTTTATTTTTTTTTTTTCTTCTTGACACAGCTTTGTCACACCAGAGAGACGACAAGCTGAACTTCCTGGAAGTCTGGTACAACTTTGGTGCTGCTTTCCCAGCCAAGATGATGTTCAGATCCTGCTGGGTTCATGAAGTTCATCAAGAAGTCACAACAGCTCTTATTCAATACCAGAAAAAGCATGAACAGAGACCTACACCTGCAATCCCACTTTCTACAGCAGCATTGAGAAATGTTAGGAAGTGATCCAGGACCAGGACTTGGCTCCTCTTGGGTCTACCAAGGTGAAGCAAGCCATACACCACAGGGACGCAGACTCTCTCCTGTCAATGCTTGTGCTCCTGACAGCAGGTACATTAACATGACCTCTGCAAACCTGTCTTAAAATATGTATGTTCATTTTTGAAAACAGCCATGGGGTCAACTCTTTTGTCCTGTAGAGGACACATCTAAGTAGCCCTGGATTCTCCAAGCAGAAGACAAGATCCCTTTGCTATGCATCTTACAGCATCTGGCCCATTTATCTGGAAATCAGTCTCTTGCTTTTTCCCTCATTTGTAGCAGGCGGCTGAAGATGGGGTCACTGCTAAGTAATGCAAATAACTTATGTCTCTCTGCTAACCCCCACCTTTTGTTCCCAAACTCACTGTCTCTTACAGTAACTCCAAGACAGGAATGGAATTTTAGTGCGGTGCTTGCAGGACTTCATGAGGTCAGGCCCCGTCTGCAACTGTGGGCGTCACGGCACCAGCAGAGGTCAGAACAGATTTGGGCGGCAGCTCACAGCGTACGCGGTCATGGGCTCACATTATGCATACAGCTCTGATTACCAGAGAAGTCTAGGCCTTCTGCAATCAGGCCATCTTATGGCTTTAGGCTTCCTACTTGAAATTAAGTTTAAAAATAGTTGGCCTTTGTTTTACTGAAAGCTTGGGCAGTGGTGACCTTTTGTGTCTGTTAAGCATCTCCTGCAACGTGCCCCTTAACATTTCGAAGATGCGGCTCTCCATGCCAGCGAGCTGCTCTCACTCTGCTCTCTGGGCTCCGACGGTTTTAGCTTGTGGTGCTTTTCTTCAGGACCAGCCCCGCTGTGGAGCACCAAGCGGTCTGCGCAGCCTTTGGTGAGATCCAGCCAGGCAGGCAGCGGGGAAACCCTCCTCCGACACTTCCAGGACGTGCAGGTCTGGGCACGGTCCCCGTGCTGCCCCTGCGCCATGCTCCATGCCAGAGGCTGGGTTTTGCTCCCACCGCTTTCTTCTTAGAGACTTGGCTTTCCATCTTCTCCCGCAATGCAGAGTTCCCATGCATCCTTGTAGCTCCATTAGGGATAAGCTGAGGCTCACACCATGTCTGAAGAAATGCGTTTCTTTCCGTGCTTTGTGTACGTCTGCACCTAAATAAAGAGCTACAGGCTCCCCACTGGAGGGTCCACCCTGTCCACCCAACACCCATCCCTCCGCACACCACAGACCTCCTGAACAGAAATTTTCAGCCTTTAATCTTCAAGAGGTGAGCTGCCATGCAGAGAACATTCCTTATGTGGGCTGTTAATATTTAAAGTTTGGCCAAAGACTGGTGCTAAACTCTTTTAAAAAAAGAGCGTCGC
Organism: Rissa tridactyla; assembly: GCF_028500815.1. NCBI lineage: Eukaryota > Metazoa > Chordata > Aves > Charadriiformes > Laridae > Rissa > Rissa tridactyla. The sequence continues at coordinate 47,299,199 of NC_071474.1, read as the reverse complement.
AGCACGGCAGATTTCACTAACAATGTACGTACTTCTGGTGGCAGCACTAAAAGCTGCTGAGCTCTCCCGTGGAGGTGGGCAGGAAAAGTTTGTGTCCTCGGACTTTGCAGGGAGCCCTTGAGGGAGTCAGATGGAGAACCCCGATGTGAACAGGAAGGAGTTGAACCAAAACATAAGAATCCTCTATTCTTATTGACCACAGTAAGTGAAGTGCAAAATACAAAGGTGCGACACAGCAACTGCAGACTAACACCAGCCACAACAGTAGCAGACGCCTTAATTTTCTCATTATAAAACATTTCCTCAAAGAATCCAAGCCAGAGCAGCATTTATAAAAGCAAAAAATGCAAGTCAACTTCAATGCATTCACCGACAGTCAAAATTTCCCAGCAGCTTACATCTACTCAATATTTTGTAGTCAGCTTTGGAGACTAAGGCATGCACAGGCTTCGTGTCCCAGAGCAACCCATGGCTAAAGTTGGTCCTACTTTGAGCAGCAGGATAAGTGAGACAAGCTTCAGAGGTCCCTTCCAACCTGACAGCAGTCAGTTAAGGATCTGGTGAGGCTATTAGAAACTGGGTTTTTTGCTATTTCAAAATGCTGTTCTTGCCCCCTGTTTCTGTTTCTTCTGTCTCTGCCCTAATGATAATACCAAGAAGTCTGGAATGTCGTTTCCAAGCACTTGATCTGCTTTATTCTCCCATTTGCGGGTGGAGTGTCCCAGCCAGAGGGAGATGGAAGCACTGCATGGCTGTCCTTCAGAGATGTTTTAGCTGTCCCAAGAGAGATGGAAAATGGACAATGCAACCCCCCAGCCAGGCCCCCGAAGGAGGAGCTGGAGGAACCTGCCCCATCCAGCCCACACCGCAGCAGCACCCGCAGCATCCCCACGCAGGTCTCAGCAGTGGGTCTGGGATAGAAATAAAACCAAACTCCGGCCTTCGGGGAAGGATGTCCTGAGCACGGCGGTGGAGAGCTGGGATGGAGCAGCTCATCCTGAGACCACGCAATGTTTGCATCTTGTGAGTCAAAGTAAAGCAGCGAACTGGGAACGACTGGGAGAAGCATCGTGAGTGGCTGCAAATGAGCTAAATTTGCTGAAGACTGTTTAACTTCCCCGAGCCATCTTATTTGTGATCAAACGCACTGCAGAATTGTTCACACAATTTTTATGGCAGGTTGAATCCAAACGATTCTGTATTTTTAAATTGTTAAAAAAAATTCACATCCTGTCCATGAATGCGATTCTGACAAAAACAACGGTGGAAATAGATCAACAATTTAAGATAATTCCTTTCAAAGAAACAGGAGTCATCTCAGTTTCTGGAACAAGCACAGAAATAATCTTCTGTGGAAGAAAACGGACACCAATATTTACTGTCACTGGTGCAGAAGAATTTCCTCAATTATTCCTAGTACATGTCAGGCATAAGACAGCAAACAGCATGGATCACAGAAGTATTTCTAGCATAACTTCTCTGAAGAAAAAGCTTCAATTTTTTCCACTGTTAAGACTGAGAAAATACAAAATAAAATGGCAATGTATCTACTGGAGAAAATAAGTGGAACATAACACAAGCAAAAGACACTCAATTGTGAAAACAAAAGCTACTATGTTAATTTTGTAACGTAATAGTGCTGTTTTCCAAGAATCAGTCACAACTAAAGTGATACATATTATTAGGACAAAGGTTAATGCATTACAAAGAATTTACTTTTCTTTCAGCACAGTAAATAATTACAGATGTGGCTGAAAGGCCATATTTTTCTCTGTGGTCACCAATGCCTCGACCCATGGAAAGGCAAAGTGTTTCCGAGAAGCGGTTGGTCCTGCACAGCCGAAAGAGGAACACCGCGTCGCGTCCCACGAGGCCCCCGAGCGCATGGGGCCACAGGGATCTGCCAAGCCCCAAATGAAGGCCCTCCACGGGGGCTGGGTTCACACGGGACATCCTCACCAGCAGCTGCTGGTCAACCTTGGGTTCCAGGGAAAGCAGATGGCACGATCCCACCTGACAGCCAGCTCTGTGCCCTTCCATTGACAGAAAGATTCACAAGAGGCTTCCCAGACCCCTGAAGACCACCATAAGGGGGATGGCTACTCCCAGCTGCAATGTCTAATTGCAGTAAGGATGACAGAGGGATTGGGAAGAAGCTCCAATCCTTCCTAGCTATGCAAAAAAGCTTCTGAACCTTGAAAGAACTGTACCATACAGTTGATGCCAAAGTGTAGAACAACATGTGGATTGCAAGAAAAGTCACACACGAGAAACCAACCCAGAGCAACGGGTGACAAGTTTTTGAGCACTGGTGCAAGTACTGAAAAGTGCACACGGCAAAGGGGAAAAGCTGAACAGGGATGCAATTTGGCAGCACGGATTGGTTCTCGGCTACCTGCCATAACCCAGATTCAATAACTTCCACAGGGAGCAACAGGAAAGGGGAAAAAAGAGAAGAGAAAAAGAAAAAAGGTGGCGTTCTGACCTATACTGAAAGGTTGAACCTTGCCTGGAGACCGGCCCCGGACAGTTTCTGAGGAAAGCTGTACTGACTTCTGAAAAAGAAGAAGGGCCGAGAGGTACACGAGCTGCCTGAATGGTCACCCAATAGCTAGTAGGATTTATCACAGCAAAGTGGACCTGGGGACACCCGAATTGGAGGGCCAAAGCATGAAGAAGTGATGCATGAAGTTGTATAAAAACAGACGGCCGTGCCTGCAAAGGGCAATCCCTGGTAGGTCCCTCAACAGGCAGCAGAGTCTGCGGGCCATTCCCTGCTGTTCACAGCAGAGTGGTGACCCCCAGGACCAAGGGGTGTCCTCTCCTGCCCCGGCAAGGGACACATCTTCACAGGGAGATGGATGTAAAGCCAGCTTTTGGTCCCCAGCCCTTCACAGACATTTGAGGCAGACAGCTTCCCTTCAAGCATCAACTACAAAGCATGGAGCCCATTGCCCTGTTCATGACGATCTTGGTTCTTTTTTTTAAGGCAATATCATGATTTTCGCAGAGGAGCAAGCAGTGAAAACAGCTGGTCTGGGAAAGCTGGGGGTGGGCAATACTGCATTAAAAAGCAAATGCTGTTAGAAACCTCAGCACCCTGACAGGCACCACAAATCTGCCACTCTCTATTGAAATAGCAAGCACTGTTAACTATTTTCTTCATCCTTGGTTGCCTACTGTAACAGCTAGATTATACAAATCAGTCACTGAAACAATGAATCTCCTGTAGCAAATACATATATAGAGAGAGGACTCAAAAGAAGGGGGGGGGGAACTCTTTACGCACATCCTCTGAAAAATTCAGAGCTCCGCTTGCCCTACAGTTCCTTAAGGGCATAGCACAAAAGATAAATATTTAATTGTTCTCCTAACAAAACCCCTTCTTTTGACCTAATCCTTTTCTTTCCATCCACACCTATTCGCAGTTTACAATGGTTTGCTTACCTGATTGCAACACCTGCCTCTCTGGAGGCACATATTGCCTATTGCCTTGGGAATTCTCGAGCTCTCAGCACACTTTATTTTCCAGAACAGAACACAAGGATTTTTTTCAAACTCACTCACAAACTGGTAAACAGATATATTTTTTTTCTTTCTTCTGTTTCTGAAGGTGACTGGTAAAGACCCAGTCTTCTCTCTTTTGGCTGGATTTGGAAGGATTTGTTAATTCTGATCCGAAAATCTGAAACCATTGCTGGCTGAAAGGAATTCTCACAGGTTTTAGTCCTGTTGGTCATTTTGCAGGAATAAAAGCTGCGATCCCTCCTACTCCTGCATGAAATTCTGTGCTGAGCCAACCATGTGAAGAGCAACCACCACGCTGCGGTCAGCGAGGTTGTTCCTGACTCACAGCGTTTTAATTACAAGCAGAAATTTGTGGATTTAAAATGGCAATACTGCATTCTTCTAGGAACACCTACATGGCCTGTCATGCAACCTCGTCTACTAACGGAGGCTTTTTTTGGTCAAATGCTGCCAATGTGTGTTTACACACAGTCTACTCTGCGGTTTATTTAGCATAGCAACAGATTGAATATTTCAATTTTTTACTATTGACCACATTTTCTTGTAATATCTCACTCTTACATGGACTAACTTAAAATATAACTTCGAATCATGGCAGGTCTTTTCACTTTTAGCGTGCCCTCACCTCCCCTCTTCCGTTTTCTCAGCAAAACACACCAGGAAGAAAGCTCTACTGAAAGCCTTATTAAAGGATGGTTTGTCTCACTCCAAGCGGGTATGACAGTCATTCAGTTTGTCATTAATAAAGACGGTTTTACACATCTCACTGCACTTCTATACAAAGAGGGGTAGCTATGGTTACAGTTGTATGGTGATAGTCATTTCAGGTTACAACTGCTAGCTGCAATTCCCCTTCCTCCAAAACATCACAGCTTTCCCATCTCAACTGCACCTCTCTTGACTTCGCTGTTTAATGAAAGACACGGCAAAAATCCTGCTTTCTCCTCTTTGGCCTGTGCTCTGACCCACCGCTGACAAACGGCTTCGCGTTCTGTGCCTCTGCATTTTTTCATCATCAACTGTTCTTTTCTAAAAAGCTTGGAAAACAAAGATGGGCCACGCTCGGGATTGAGCGGAAGCACCTGAGGGCAGCAGCAAAGTTCGGTTCTCCTGTTGAAATCAAGACCGTTCGCGACATCACTCTGGGGATTCTAACCTTTCTCCATTTAACAGTGTGGTTCAGAGGGCAGATCTGGTTATCAGGTTCCTTGAGCTTGTATGTCTTGGATTTAGAAATACTCTTGACCAGCAGGCCTGGCCAGGGCGTTACGATCACTAATTCTACGATTGCTAATTCTACTCATCCTTTAAGCCCTCTGTTCATTTCAGAGCTGTCAGGTTTTTCTGGCTTCACCTCACCCCATCTTTACTAAAGGAGATTACTTAGAAAAATTCTTAAACACAGAACCATGGTCCGTTCTGCAAGTTTCCAGCATATAAGCATGATAAAAATAGATGGTCCAGACCAATTCAACCTACTGATTTCTAACAGATTTTGTGATATGCTCTGATATTTGTTCCCATTTCCATGTCTTCTTCTAGTAGGGAGTCAAGAAACTTTCTTGAAAACAGCGAACAACTTAAAACCTAACGAGAAACGTAGCAGCCAGGCAGTCCATCAAGTAAATGCTGTTTTGCAGGAACGCATGCACAGGTTTTCCGACACAGACACTGAACAGCACTGCCATTTTTAAACAGTTTTTGCATAAATCTCTGATTTGGTCTACTAGAGCAAACTACATGAAAGAGGAAAAAATACAAGGAAAGACTAACGGCGTGTCAGCGAGCACAGTGTAGATGAATAGCTCTCCGGTGAGCTGGAGACAGCCTCCCCGGGGATTTTGAGCACACTGCCGTAGCACACAGGTAGCCATAAGTCTCAATTCTTAAGTTGTGTAGAAAAATCTGGCAGAAGCCAGAGGACAATATGTGCTGCAAGCTACCAAACCACTCCCCTACATCGTGAATGGAGGTGCCCTCCACCCCAGTCCTGTCAGTCGAGAGGGACATCAGCAAACAGAACCTTAGGTAGGAGGAGTCTGGACCTCAGTCAAACAACCAGCTGCCAAGGACAGTTAAAGAGACATCTGCTCACAGCCATCTGTCACGGTTTGGGCTGGGCTGGCCACTGACAAGACAACAGGTGCTCCCCTCCAGCTCTCGCTCCAAGGAGAGGAAGGAGACAGGTAGAGAGATTTATGAGTTCAGAAAAAACTAGACTACTGTACTGAAATATTAATAATAAAATCAAAAGGAAATTATGAAATAGAAACAATATACATAGAAAAAAATATATACGAAGTTCCCAGGAAGATGTCACCTGCAGGCACTGGGGAAGCTCCAGACTGGACTCAGTGACGGATGGGAACTGAATTCTGGATCCGGCTTCAAGATGCATGGGTCAGGGTCAAAGACAGGTGAACAGCCAGGGTCATCCTCAGACAGCAGTCATCAAAGAAGAGAGCCCTTGGTGAAGAAGCCAAGTCATTAAAAAGGAGCTGACCCTCTGTTCCCTCAGCTTTTATACTGAGCACGGCAGATGGGATGGAACACCCTATTGGTCAGCGTGGGTCACCCCTCCACTCCTCCCCACAGGTGAGACCCCTCCAGGGGGTAAACAACCAGCTCAGCTGACCCTGATTGCCACAGCAACAAGGACAAGCAAGAGCCTCTCACTGAACGGAAAATTGGCTCTTCTCCACCCCAATGTCTTGCAGGAATAATAACCATAAGCCATGAAAGTCATTCCTGCAGGAATTACACCATTGTTATACCAGGCTGGGCTGTTGCAGCAGACACACAGCTACCAACCCTGGAGCCAGGTGGATTAAACCCAGTGTAGATTTGTCTACGCTCCATTGCTCACACTTATCACCAGGTACCAGAAGGTCTCATTGCTACGCCACCTCGCTGCACCCTCCCAAGGCAGGGTCGGCCACGTAGCTCCCTTTTGGAGGCGAGGACACAAGGCTCCAAAGGAAAACCCTCAGGTCACACAGTACAGCCGTGATTCCTTACATGGACCTCCAAGCCTTAAGCCAATGCCCACTGGCCCACACGCCTCCTTTGTGGTGTCCGTGATGTCCACGCTTCTGAAACCCCCCAGTAAAGTGACAAGGGGCAGCCCGCGATGGAGCAGAAGCAGGAGCGGACCTCAGCCCCTCTTGTGTCTCAGGCAGGAGCCATAGCACCACACCAGCCCAGCTCCTCCTCTGAAAACTTCCTTCAGGTGGAGAATTAAAGGTAAAATCGAAGAATACTTTGTTTTTCACAGCTCAAAGGAGATTTTCTTTTTTAATGTAATGTAGAACTGTACCCTTAGTGCTCGTTATTTGCTGAATTTTGAATCAAACACTTAAGATTTCAATGTTCAGCATCTAAATTAGGTAACAGAAAGCGTATATTCAGAGAAACCCCTGTGGAGACGTGCAGCAAGTGCGCGCTGCACCTGACATTTCCAGTGCGGCAGCTGGTGATGTAAATGGATCTGGAATTCCACATAGAGCCCTGAATAATATCAGGAAGCCTCCTGAGCAGTAACGTCTCCATTTCAAATGCTGCATTGTTCATCCCCTAATAGTTTATAGCAAAAAAATGGCTTTAAATGGTAGGGGGTAGCAGCATGGAGATACAGCAGTGTCACTCTTTAGTAGCCTACAGAAAGTCAATGATGCACTGGGGGTTTAATTTGGGTTGATAGGAATATAAACAGATATTTGTGCCTATCAGTCCGATAGGCTGAAAGAGGAGGAAGCAGAGCACATCTTCCAAGCAAAATTGTAGATTTGAGCCCAGCTATAATATAGAGGGTCAGCATTCAGCATGCATTTGCAGGTATACAAAAATAGATACCAGTGACTGAAATGTGTTTGCTTAAATGTTTTGGGTTTTTTTTCTGATAGGAAGCTGTTTCTTCAACAAAATGCTGTCTGAGATTTTGGGGGTATTTTTTTACTTCAAACAGGATTCATCTCCTGTAGATTTGGACACCTACAAATGAGGTTCTCAATCTGAGCTCGTCATCTAAGCTTGATCTCCAGAGAGGGGAATGGCAAAGAGAAGTCCTAGGTTCAGAGGCCGTTTCCAACCACCTCTACTAAACGCCGCTTCCGATTTTTGTATTGGATGTTTACAAAATTAGAACCGAGAAAGCGGTACATCAAATATCTGCCACAGCAGCTCAATATGGTGCTGAGGTCAATTCATATTTGTACACTTTCCTTTAAAATTCATTTCTGACCAGTGTTGGAGAGGATGAGTATATTACCAGAAATCAGAGGACATTTGAAGTTGAGTCTGGTGCTCAGAACCGAATGTATTTGCACTCAGTCAGAGAATAGAAATAGCGATGGGTGACCTAAGCCTCCACTCGATATTAGCCACCGCAGCAGAAAATCTAAATATAGAACCGAGCAAGGAAAGACTGAGAATTACTCATAAAACTTATCTGATTAATCACTCGTGCCTCCCAGAAAAGAATGGGTGTATTTGAGAAAACTGCAAGCTGTTCACAAAACATTTGTAAGCAGAAATACAGAGGCAAAGTCACCGAGAAAATTATTCACTCCACTCTGATTGCATTGTTTTGAACCGATGCAAAATTTTATCCAAGTTTTAAGTAAATGTTAATTGTGTCCCATTTTCTAGCTTCACTTTGCGTTTTGCTAAGAAATTAAATGTCAGAATGTCCCTGAATGTGCTCTCTGAGAAACGAAGCTCTCTTGAAGTCTTTTAAATGCCTAATCTTATTGCGCTTAAATGTTATTCCTTCAACTGAAGGAATAATTTAATGAAATACAGTATATTTCAGGGTGGCACATCAAAAATGGCTATTTCACCAATCTCTTCTTTTATCACATCAGTTTTCTATTCCACTTTATCTTATTGGAACACTGAAAGTCCATCTCACTAAGCCTCTTGGAACTGTTGCCAGAAATCAGTCCTAAAGTTTCTCAGCCTCCGGTTCACTTGATTTTTTTTCAATCAAGCAACAGCATCTGAAACATTTCTCCCCTGCAAAAATCATTGAGTGCAGAGAAAAAAAGGGTTTATCTTTTTTGCCAGTGTCCATGGATACCATCAGAATGTATTTATCTTGGGAGTGTATGCGCCACAGGACTGGGACCCGTATCAGATGCACGCTGAGAGGCTGTATGGGGTGTCACACTTAAGAACAACACCCCAATTTATTGAAGGATGCGAAATTGTTGCTGCTACCGTAATTGATATCAAATCGGCTTCAAAGCCCCGCAAGTCAGGTTTGTGTTTCCATAAACCCTGGAAAAACCATGTCTACTTGTGCCGCTGGTTGATCTCTCTTTATATATATATAATATATATATGTGCATTCCCCAGTAAAATCTCTATTAAGTGTAAAACGCTCTCTGTAAACTGCCCACCTGGAATTACTGGGAATGTAATTTCTGCGCCATCCATTCAGTGCCACGTCGCTTATGATCGAGCCTGATTTGATTAATGCTATATTTAAAATAATTTTTAAAAAGAATGAAGAAAAGACATTTTCTCTATTTATCTGGGGTTTTTTTTTTACATCTGTTTGTTGGAACAATTGGAAAAATTAACCGCAGAAGAATGCCAGGGACCTGCCTCCAGCGACTCATTTTTGCAGTGCGATTTTTCTTCCCCCTCTCCTCTCTGCCCCTCAGGAGAGATCACTGCCACGACGTGCCAGGGGACAGGCCGGCAATCCCACATGACTCACTCGGGGAGAGCAATTCTTTCGAGCCTGATTTGCTCCTCTCGAGCAGGGCCTGGTTGGCAGGTGGGACCAGATGGTTGGAGGAACCGCACGGCACAGGAAGGTGCTGGGATTTATTCACCAGCTGCCCAGCTCCACCCCAGCGCGCTGCGTCCTGCGGTGGGGGGGGCACATCTTTAGCTGGTGCTCAGCAAACCTTTGCTTCCCTGCAGCATTTCCCGTGCCGGGGTACTTCACTGGGTTCCACTCACTCCCACGGGAGGGGAAACTGAGGCACAGAAGGTTTAAGTCATGCAGGGTCTCGCAGCTGCCCAGGCTGGGATTTCCACGCGCTGTGTCCTACTGTCCGGATCTCTTTTCATAGAATCATAGAGTCACAGAATCATAGAATTGTTGTGATTGCACCTTTAAGATCATCAAGTCCAACTGTTAACGTCACACTTCCAAGTTACCACTAAACCACGTCCCTCAGCGCCACGTCTACACATCCTTTAGATACCTCCAGGGATGGCGATTCTACCACTTCCCTGGGCAGCCTGCTCCGATGCTTGACGACCCTTTTGGTGAAGAAATATTTCCTAATATCCATCCTAAACCTCCCCTGGCGCAACTTGAGGCCATTTCTTCTTGTCCTATTGCCTGTTATTTGGGGTACAAGACTGACCTTCCCCTTGCTACAACCTCCTTTCAGGTAGTTGTAGAGAGCGATAAGGTCTCCCCTGGAACCTTTTGAGGCAACGTGATGGACTATCAATTCCCAGCATCAGTGAGGAGAAAGCAGGGCAGGTGCTGAGGAGTAAAAGATGAGCTAAAAGCAGTTTCCTAATGATCTGTGTCCTCCGAGGCACAGAATATCTGTGTAAGACCGAGAGGTAAGTGCAGTGGGGTGATCAGTTCTGCTGCTGCCTGGCAGCGCTGCAGCCCCGGCGTCTGCAGCAAATTAATGGGGACGATCCTGGCCAGAGCAGGCAAGTGCACGGGAATCACTTGGAATGAAAAGCACTCTATCTAGAGAGCTCAGCATGACTAATTGATTATTACTTATAATTACTTATTATTGCTATCTTACTCCAAGTTCCCCCATTATTGTCATCATCATCTGGGTGGAAATTCACACTACTCTTCAGGCAGAAGAAAATCATTAATAAATGTGATGAAAAAGCACAAAACTGCATTGAAGCCTCTGGTTCTACCGAAGTGCATTGTCAGTGGAAACGCGACCACATTGCAACTCCTGGAATCTTCAGGATTTCCAGGGGACAAGGGGACCAGACCTGCCCTTTAGCTCCTTCGGACGTGCCCGGCTGCGGGAGGAGGTGCAGTTCCTCTCGGAAGATGGTGCTGCCAGTCCCAGCCGCTCACCACAGCCATGGGGTGAATTTGGGCAGCCCCGGGCAACATCAATGAGCAGTCCCAAGGCAGGGAGAAGGAGGCGATGACCTTTCTATTCCTCTTGAAGAGCTCAAGAACTGCACGGCAGGAGCCTTAAAGGCCACAGGAAACTTGGCCTTTTAGAGCAAAGCGCTTTACGCCCACATCCCTGCCCGGTTATCTCTGCATTTACCCTTCCCTCGGAATGCCAAACACCCCCGGTGTCAGCCAAGACTGTAGCCCGCTGTCTGCGTGCAGCAGAGTCCCCTTCCCGCCCTGCCCTGCCCTGCCCTTGCTTCCCTCCAGATTCTCCGTAGTTCATCTCTAAAATATTTCATGCGTTTTTCGGGCGAGTCTCCACCCCGTCCTCGTTTCCTTCAGAGCCACGACGGAGCCGTCCTCGCGGCCCTTGGAAGGAAACCGGCAGCTTCACAATGAAGCTTTATCAGACCCGGACATGTAAATATTTCTCATAAAAATGTGACCTGATGGCAGTTCCCACACCACGTCGCCTGGGACCGCACTGCCTCAGTCTCCTTCTCTAAGTCAATCCAGAGGTGATCTTGGGTCCCTCAACCACCCAAAGAGGCACGTCCCCTAACAAGCCAAAATTGAGTGTGAGGCACAAGACTAACAAACACCCCTGCCTAGTTACTTTCTCCAGCTGTGAAGAAACAGGTAAAATGTTGGTTGGTGAAAGAGGGATGAGCTAGATTTTAAATTCATACCCAGAGCCTGTGCGTGAGGGGATGGGAAGGTTTTCGCTGGGAGCTGTTGGCTGTAGCTTAGCCACCATCCCGTCCCCCAACACGTAACGCCAGGTCCATCTGGGATGGAGCCCATATCGCGGCTGCAAAGAGGAGCAGTGAGGGACACCAAAGCTGGAGGAGGTTCCTGCTTCTACCCCTACCTCTGCTCCCACACAACAGGAGCCCAGCACAGATTCAGGTCCCCCCTTGGAAAGCAGCGCAGACATTGCCATTCGCTCCCATCTCTGATGGTGCTTCAAATCATTTCCTCAGCCATTAAATGAAACCCCTGGTCCTTAAGCACGCAATTCACTCAGACAAGGCTGTCCCTGGATGTTTTCTCCCGGCGGCAGAGAGGGATGCACTAGTTAATGGTGGCACAGTGATTGAAATTGCCAGACAAATGGGAACAGTTCTCATCATTTTAATAATCTAGCACCACTAGCAGCACAGGTATAGATATTTCTAAAATGTGATTTTATCATGATGGCATCAGTATCAGAGAATGTGTTTTTCCTGAGGCTAGACAGTAGAGAAGGGAAGATATTGGGTTTCCTTGACTACCTTTCATCTGCCTTAAAAATTACGATTTTCCTTTATTAGCCGGTTTCATCGGTTATTGCAAGTAAAATAACACATCCTCAGCCCCGTTAATAACTTGCATGTCAGTGGCCTCCCCACCTTCTCTCTCTTCTCTCCGCAGATGGGGAGGATATTTCCTGCTCTCTGGGCTCCTGTTTTCCTCCTCCTCCCCATGCTCCTCTCCCCCCGCCCACCTCCACATTTTGAAGCGGAAAATATTTCTTGTTTGTTTACAAAAAGGAGGGAGAAAATATTTCTCAAACAAACAAACAAACAAACAGACCCCAAGCAGGCCGCGCTCAGGTGCTGTGCAGCAGGACACATTTTGGCTAGTTGCTGGAAGAGGACTGCGGGAGCTCAGCTGGCTTAACGGAGAAGCTGGCCAGAACGGGGGAACAGCATGCGTCTCCCCTGCCCACCTCCACAGTTACTTTTCCTGTGGCTTACCACCATAACCAGAAAGACAACAGCAGTTACTCCAAACTGTCCATGCTTGGAGAATCTGCATGGACCAGCAGAAAAGGAAAATTCTAGTAAAGGGTCTTGCACTGAAAACCTCTTTGCAAGGATCTCTAGCCTATAAAAGAAAGGATTACATTTCAGCCGGAGCTGGCCTGGCGCCGAGTGGTGGCTGAACCAGATGAGCTCCAGGCCCCAGCTCCCTTCCAGCCTAAATTACGCTGTGATTCAAGGATCAGTCCCACCCCGTCAAGCCCCTCTGTCTCCGTGCGACAGACACCACCTGCCGTGGTGCTGGCCGCGTCCTGCCTAGCTCCACTCATTGCTAACGTGGTGCTCAGCTGTAATACCTGCCATCATTTTAAATTCTTTTGGGACAATTTTGAGTGATTTTGACATTTCAGGGCTCTCTCAGATACACGCGTCAACAGGGAAATTTATCATTTTGGGCTGTGTGTTATTCCCCATGACTTCCACCTCTCCCAAAGCCCGTGATTGTTTTGCATTCAGGCCCTCTCAGTGCCCAGGACCCGAAAGCATCTGACAATCCCTGCCTGACTCCTGAAATCTGCTTGCTTTTGACATGAAAACCAGCAGCAGCTTAAAAGCAACCCTGCGTAAGGACTCGCCTCAAAGAGCAAAGGCCAAGTGTCCTCTGCCGTCACTGGTGTGGCTGATAACAGGAGAAGAAGGGGAAGATGCAACGAGCTCTCTCGTTGACACTTATTGAGCTAATACAACAATATTTTTGCCCATATTGAAATATAAAGGCACAATCTACTTTTTGCTGCTGTTTTAGATGCAATAGTTTTAAATAAACATAGTTAATTGCCCTTAAATAATCATTATCTCCTTTTTTATGTCTGGCACCAAATAAAGCTACAGAACAGTGCAGAGGACATTTAGAGATGGAACACGGAGAGAAATGCACTCATCCCTCGCTGCTGGCCCGGCACTTATCTATCCTCTGTCCGAGCCCGGCCAGCTCAGACGCGCTGCGCTCACGGGCCAAAACAGCAGGTAGACTGCAGTGAACTGTCACGTGGGGAAGAATACTTATTTTTGTCCTTCAGCCTGCAGGAGGAGAATCTGCAGGTCCACTGAAAATTACTTTTCAGAGGGTGAGGTCCTTCGCTGTCAAAATTCTTGATGTTTTGTCCGTTCAGAGGGGTGGAAACGAACATTGGATTTTGTACGTGCTCTGCTAATGCCAGTTCTCTCTTTTTCTCTACTGGCAATCTTGTGAAAATCAATTTCTGTCTAAAAAGAGCGTTCCTGCAGTTGCTATCAGCTCCTGCCATATTTCAAGCGAATGAGAAGGTCTTTACCTCGCTGGGACTGTCATTGCTTTCCATGGGTCATGCTGGCTCTTCTAGCCCCCGTACACCTCATGGTCCTGCCCAAGCATGAATGTTCCAGTCTCTTTCCCTAAATAACTCCTTGGTCCCTCAGCCGTTTGGCTCCAAGGACTCCCACACCCTCTTTATTTCTGTAGACAACTAAAAAAAGGGGCTGGTTTTCACACAAAGTCACCAGATTGTCCAGGATCACATCAGTGATTCCCAGCATAATCTCACTCTCGACATGGTATTTAAAAATACAATTATTTATAAACAACACACAAATGTAGCCATTTTTTAAATATTTGTTCCGCAACAGTTACTGATGAATCAACATTTCCCATCCTTCCCCTTCCAGTAAGTGTCTTAGATAAGAACACGCTGCCCTTCCTGCTGGAAATCCTGTCGTGTCTTTGGAGACCTCGTCTTCTCCCTTCCTTTCTAAGGATCACCAAGAAGGAAGGAAAAGTTGTTAGGGTAATGAAATCAGGTTTTCGTTCATGTAAGGGCTATACTTTAAGACAACAGCCTTGAGCCAGATCTGTTGAGATTTTTGTGCCATGCTACAGAACAAAGGTAATGACGTGGATGGTTCCTACCAAAACGAGTGGTGGTACCACCAGGTGCACATAACCCAGCTGAGCTGCATCAAGATGCACGGATGCTGTTGGAGCAGGGGACATCCCCTGGCTGTAGGTCACATCTGGTGACAAGATGAAACTTGGCTACCATCTAGGGAAACTTTGGGGTCCCCAGGACCAGCATTGTTGGCTAAAACGACTGCTTTTGCTCATGTCCAGAGAGGTGGTGGAGGCCCCATCCCTGGAGACATTCAAGGTCAGGCTTCATGAGGCTCTGAGCAACCTGATCTAGTTAAGGATGTCCCTGCTGACTGCAGTGGGGTTGGACTAGGTGGCCTTTAAAGGTCCCTTCCAACCCAACACATTCTATGATTCTGTGATTCTATGTATCCCTCGCTTTACACAACTCGCTTGACAAGGTCCTCCCACCGCACTGGGTACTTCGGCAGTGTCTATGTATGCAAGGAGGAAAACTGCAGAAAGAGAATCAGTATGTTTGGCGGGGGATTTGCTCATCTTCGGTCTGAGAGCGCTTTAGCCGACAGAGGACTCTCCTCAAAGGCCTATACGGCACGTTTGATATTGCAGTCACAAGCACTTCATGCTGATTGCAGGAGCACTGAGATGGTCCCATGGGAATCACGAGATTGAGAGAAACCTTCCTTCATAAGTCAAAACCTGATTATTAAAAGCAAACGTGGTACAGACACAACTGGAAGTCAATACAGGCAGATTTCAAGCCAAAGGTGAAGGTCGCTGAAGGAACTGCCATGGAGTTGTTTTTAGTAAGCAAATTTCCACTCAGGAAATGCTCAGGTACTTTGCGACTGGAAATAGGGGTTGCAAAGTGCATTTCAGTTTGTGTGGGACGGCATCATCCTTGGATAGGAAGCGGGTATAAATGCAGATTATACTTTTTGTAATTCTAAGATGGTATAGCACAGTCATGCAGTTGGTTTTCTCTTTTTAAGGTTCCTAAGACACTCTATTGAGACTTTATTGAAATGCTATTCAGTTTCATTTGACCTACTGTCACTGTAATGTCACATAAATAGGGAATAAATCTGACATACTTAAAATGCTCCAGAACAGCTTCTGCTTTCTAAGCCTGCAATTCCTCTGCAAGGTGATAAAACAACACGCTGAAATCCGTGTTAATTTTGTTTCAGGGTGATTCGCTGTAGATGGCCTGGCATGCAGCAGTTCAAGCTTGTGTATTCTTTGAGCTGTCACCCAGGCTTTTCTCTCCAGCTGTGATGGCTGGAAACTTCATGTTACCGTTAAATGAAAATTGGGACTCTCATACAACCTCATCTCTGCAGAAACCCTCACTACCAGAAAAACACACATTATCATTGAGGCCCTACAATAGAAGGGATCGTCGAGAGCAATGTACTTCCCAGGGAATCCCACGCTCGGGGTTGATTATCCATGAAAGCAAACAGAAATGGAGAGAGGCAGTCCTTACTAGGCCTGTTGGCTAGCCAGGTCTGCTCACCGCTGCTCTGCAGTTTCCTAGAAGCGTGTGACTGGGCAAATACCCTGCAATGGGATTTCTTGCTCCAGTTCTGCCCCACATTCCCAGGGTGCTGGGCTGCGCTATTGGCAGCAGGTACGAGGCTGGTTTGGGGATCCTTGACGCTTTTTAGAGTCACTTCACCCATCAGCTGAGCACCCAGGAGCCAGCTCCCTCGAAACCATCCTTGCAGTTTGTTGGAGAGAGAGAAAGCTCGGCTTTGGGCTCCTGATCTTCTTTGGGGTCTCTTTAATGATAATTTTCTGGCTGGCGGCCTCACTGCCGATGATCACAGAGGAAGTCATTGTCACAGAAGGAGGAAACAGAGGTAACAGAGCCAGAAGTTTTAGGTACTCTGCCGAACTGTACTATACATACATTTCCTTTTCGCAGGGCAAATCATTTAACCTCTCTACCTGTTTGTCCTCATCTCTAAAATGAGGAAGGCAGAACTGACCCAGTTCTTATTTCAAATGTCACAGGGTTTCAAACCATTTTGAAGTCATTAAATAAAAGGCAATACAAAAGGACAATGCGCTGGTCCTGCCACACTGCTATGTAACACATAACAAGAGGTAAAATATGAAATCAAGGGAAAGCTTAAATCCCTCCTGAAGCTTATAAAGGTTACCGCTCTGCCTTCAGATTCAGATTTGAGAACCGTCCTGAACATGCTACACATATTTAGGATGAAGAAACAATCAAGCTTACAAAAAAGCAGTTGCCTATCTCTTTGCTCGTAGAAGTTTTAACACCACGATAACATCTTTTGCCTTAGTGATAAACACACGCACACACGGAGGCTTGGTTCCTTTTATGAAGGAATTACGTCAGGTGAGGATCTGGCTCGAGTCCTTGTTCTAGTTTTTCTTTTTCCTTCTCCTGTTACAACTGAAACTATTTCCCCATAAAGCTATTAATATTTCAAGAGGGAAGGGTGGTGGCGAAAAAGCAGTCTCGAGGCACAGAGGATGTAATTCAGCTTTTGGACATCAGAGCAGAGTTCACATGGATTTCCCTTACTGGGTGGATGGGCAGCTCCATCGCGCAGGCAGCACAGCATCAGGGACACCTGATGATCTCCTTCAGGGTCAGCCACAGCCCCCTCCACTTTTCTTAGAAGAAGGCATTACCGTTGCCACTAGAAATTAACGTAGGGATGCTCGAGTGCTGTGAAAATCAGGGTCTAGGTGTGACACCAGAATCATTGCCTTGTGTGCACGAAACACCCTTGGGAGAGCTGGTAGGAATTCATAGCTGGAGGGAGCTGAGAGAAGCAACTCCAAGAGCCAGATTTTAACCTGAGAATGAAATGAAATCTTGTGTGTACAAATAAAGACCCTGAAGTTCAGGATCAGAGGCCACACAGATATTTACTGCAAGCCCTGAAAAGAAATGGAATGCGCAGAGACTTGGTGAAGCTGCTCTGGAAGCATTTCACAGGGGAAAAAAGCCAACCCTAAGACACGGAGTTTGTTCCTGTAGACATCGGTGGGGATTTTGCTGTTATTGCGCATGGGAACTACAATTCAGACTTGTAGCTCAGAGTCCAACGCATACCATCACCACGGAGAGGAATGCCAACCAGAGGAAGGTTTACAGGACTTTTTTTGTTGACTCTTTAAATACACCTAATACTCAACCCTGACCGCCCTGGTACCACACCTTGCATCTGGCATGAACCAACCTCCTCGGCAAACTCACCCCCTGCCCCGCTGCTTCGGTGCCCGGCGACGGGACGGTGGGTCGGGAGCTGCTGAGAAGGTTCCCTCACGCCAGGGCTGGGACGTGTTCTTGTGCATATTCCTACAACAGCCCCGACTTTTCCTGGGGGTCTCTCCCAATGTGTAGTGGGGGGGTCCTGTCACTAGTACACTCACGCTCTTTGGGGACAGAGCAGGGTAATATGACAACAGGGTTTTATTTGGGGTCCATCTTTTCACTGCTCCCGTCTCTGCACAGTCTCTCCACACTCCCCACCAAAACCCCCGCTTGTTTCTTAAGCAGGGATGGATTCAGGATAAAGGTATTTCTTTACTTATTTTCATAAGCTGACTTGAACCAAGTGGCCAGAGGAAGAGACTCACCAAGACTGGGTGTGTGAGGATAATGTGAAAATTTGGGATGTATGATTGAATGCAGCGGGATCCTGGATACCGCTCTTCAGGGTCAGAGTTGGCCAAGCTCTGCTGGGCATGGGGTCTGAATGGAGAGGCAAAAGGCCCAAACCTCCTCTTCTGAATGCCCCAGAGATAACCTGTAGCCTGAGCACAACTTCCACATGGACACGGGCCCCAAATCTTCACCCTCTGGCCTCTACAGAGCTGACCTGGTGTTTTTAGGTGCATTTAGTTCAGTGGGATTTACATTTTTAGTACTATTCGTTGTTCTCCTGCCAGAGGAGGGATTTGTAGCAGTTAAAATGTTCATTAATCCCCAGGAAAACAACTGTCCATAACAGAGGAAAGAAAATTAAATGCAACATTGACACTGCTCGTCTACATTTTTCCTGGAGAAATTGTGCCTATTTATTCTGTGAGCATGAGGTTTCGCATTAATGTCCTAGATCCGAGCCTAGGATTTAATTCTTTCACGAGGTTCTCTCTCCTTTCCCACCCCCGCTCTCCCATTCCCATTTATCAGACAATGTCTTGGGTAGTAAAACTTGTTTTATAGGATCCTCTTTTTTCTTCAGGGGAGAGGAAGACAAGGCAATTATGACTGCCTACCCAAGATTAAAAGCTTTTCCTGTGTATCCCTGTATTTAGCTCACAGGAGGCTGTTTTGTTTAGGCTTTGGGGTTTTTTTCCAGGATGTTCTGTCTGCCACCGGGGAATCTCGCAGGCTGTGGATCACGCAGTTTGGGTGCTCTGAAAGTTGAGCTGGAGTCACTTGGTTCAAACCAGGGGAGTTGCTTTATTCGTTGCTGAAAGGATGCGGCATATATTTATAATACTTGGTGCAACAGCGATCCCCACCCTGTTCCCACCAGTAAACACGGAACGCAGGGCAGTTTACCAAACAGGACCTGCCAAAAAATAACTACAGCGATGAGTAACCTCAAAATACGTTTTTCATGGGAATTTTGGACAGGACTGGGGTTCATGGTCTGGTGTTACCTCTCCATTACAAGTTCTAGTTAGCCTAAGTGAGACAGGGCAGGGCCACGTTTGGAGCAGGATGGAGAAGAGCCGAGGGGCTGGATGAGGGTATTTGCAGACTCTGCAGCAAGTAAGAGACCCCGTGTCAGGCCGTAGCTAATTATAGGAGTTCCCTGGATATTTTTAACTTAACGTTCAAAATCACTTGGACAGACAATACTTTGGGGCTTTTTCAACGCAAATGATTATGAAATTGTCGAGGCAAAGTAAGTGAAGAATCTCAGATTACATTCCTGGGAGCTGGGCATCCGATTGGCAGCTGGAAATTTGGCTTCCTCCAGTTAGTGTCAAAGCCTAATATTTATTTAAAGCCAGGCTTTATAGTGCTCTTTATTGTATTTAGAATAATTTCTTTCAGTCTCGGGGAACCTGCCAACTCATCTAAGCCAAACGTGACTCCTGCAACCTAAAATTATTGCCCCGTCACACTCAGCCCATTGCTAGGGGACCGAATTAGGAACATATTGACCAATTTATCCATTGCAGAGCCAGCCAGCTATCAGCCGAGGTTGATAAGCCACTCCATCCAGCAAGCGCTAACAGAATCATCGATGCTGAAGCCAAAATTAGAACAGAACTCTACCAAGGAAACCAAAGTAGCTTCATTGCACCCAGGGGAGCTGGAGCCTGAGGCTGGCTGAGACCCACAGGACGCCCACCCACGGCTGCGACCCAGAGAGTTTGTCCTATTAACCCCCACCCCACGGGAAAATGGAAGGAGGCTGAGCAAGAAATACAAGTCCCGCAGTTCTGCGAAGGAACTGGATTATTACCGCTCTGCTCACACTGCCTGAACAGCCTTCTAATAGTTTGGTGCATCTGAGTCATCCTTAATTCCAGGAACTGATCTACTAATCAATAACAATAGCCAACAACAGGGATGGTGATCATTTGCTCTTGGTGGCTACTGGGGAAAAGACTGGAAGACATTAGCTGAAGGGACAATGCCGGATGGACAGCAGAAAACAGATCTCAATGTGCGGTCAAACAGCAGAGTGGGTTGGGGCGTGAGATGTCAGTTATCGCCAAGAACAGACCATTCCTGACAGCTGTCAATCAAGCAGGTCGTAGCGAGGTGGGGGGTCGGTCTCTTCTCCCAAGGAACAGGCGACAGGACAAGAGGAAACAGCCTCATGTTGCACCAGGGGAGGTTTAGGGTGGATATTAGGAAAAATTTCTTCACCAAAAGCGTTGTCAAGCATTGGAAAAGGCTGCCCAGGGAAGTGGTGGAATCACCATCCCTGGAGGTATCTAAGGATGCTTAGAGAGCAAAGCCCATTACAGGCAGGTGGCTCCACAATTTTTACTTAATGGAGATGTCCTTTTCCTCCAAAGCATCGCTACAATATACTGACAAAGGCAGGACACTGGATTTAATGTTGATCTCAGCCATTACAGAAATTCCTTAGTTTCAGTGTCTCAACAAGAATAGCTGTGTGTGTCATTTGAAGAATATTTATTTTATTTATTTCCCATCTCTTCGTCCCCATTCTCCATTTTTATAGATCTATTGGCATAGAAGTTGGATATTTCAGCAAATGAGGTTAACCTCTGACCATAAATTACCGCTCCCTCAGGAGGAAGTGGTAATAAAAAAGGAAACTGCCACAACTACAGCGGAGGACAGCAAAGGCAGACAGACCAAGGGTTGTACAAATTACAAAACCACCAGCCCCTGAAACCATACCAGGACTAGCCATGCAAATAATAAAGTGTGACATAAACACACACAAAACTGGACTCCGTTTGGCCAGAACAATCATTCGTAAGCCAAGAAAAATAAGCAGCTTTCCCATTTTCCCTGGAGTTTCCCATATAATGGCTCTCAGGGCCTCTGTCACATCAGAGACAACACATGGCAATAGACCGCAGGCAGCTGAAAAGAGAAAATGATCAAATCATCCAGAGCATTGCTTTTAACTATCATACCATGTAAGAGTAGAGGGCAACATAGCCCCTGGTAACAGTGGTCTGTCCAGGATGAATCCAAGGGAATGCGTAGTTGAGTGCACTATCAGACGTCCAGCGTGATGTCCATATGAAGATTGTGGGCTCACCCAGTCTGTGGCTGGGATTTACCTGTGTGAATTTACATGCTCATCTTGAGAGTTTTTAAAAGAATGAGAAAGAGATAAACATGTTCTTTATGACTAACTCCCCTCTAAGGCACCTCAGGTTGAGCTTCTGAGCAGTACGGAAGGACCCTAAAATCGCTGCCACTGGGGGAAAGCTACACAGGTCAGTTGTAAGAGAGACCGAAATCCTGCAGGGCTGTGGCTAGGGGAGACGGTGTTTCTGAGTGAGGGGTGTATGGTCTTCGTTTGGAGGTGTCATGCACAGGCGGCTTCTTAAAGCATTCTGGTGAGACCCCATCACAAAGTGTGAGCGTGGGTGAAAACCTGAACTCAGCACAGAAATAAACAGACTCAGACACTTGGGCAATTTGCCTCAGAAAGGCTCCCTGTGTTTCCCAAATAGTTTCAAGAGCGCTTTCGGCTTTACTTCTCTTTTTTCTTGGCTGATGGGAAACTCTCTACAGTTGTCCTAGAATATATTATGGGTTTACGGAGGCCAAAGCCTTCCCCACCTCAACTGACTCCCATTTCTGCAGACACGGCCTGCTCCATCACTCCTTGGGCCTTTTTGTTCCATACCTGCAGAAGAAGTTATTGCTGCTTTTATTGGCATCAAGTTAGAGATTGATCTCCATTGGAAAAGGTTAAAAAAAGGAAGGTGGCTTCCATGCCAGGACTGATTAAACAAACTGGGAGTTTCCAGTCTGGAAAATAGGTAACTGAGGGAGGGAGGGAGGGAATTGATGTAGGTCTATGAAATCACGGGAGTGGCATGAGGAGGGTGAAGAGGCAACAAGAGCTGCACTGAGAAATGTGGGGAGCAGCAAATAAACCAGCAAGTGGCTGCTGAAAAAAAGCCAAAGGAGATGTTTCTGCGTGCACCTTGCAGACAGGCTGTGGAAAACTCTGCTGTGGGTATTAAAAGCATACACGCCCTCAAGAGGAGAATGGCTAAGGTCACAGCAGACAAAGACACCAAGAGTTATTAAGCAAGACGACACCACCTCTCGCAGTCAGCATGTGCCCAGACGGCTGCAGGCTGGGAAACTAATCCTGGAAAAGACTATTTCCTCGCTGCCTTCTTAAATGCCTCCAATTTGAGCCACTGTAAGACAGGATGATGGAGTAGATGAATCTTTGATATGATGTACTACGGATGGTCTTATGTCCTTAAATGTGTTTGTGCTAAATGGAGAACATTACGGGAAGCTGCTTCTCCCTCACCTATTCCTTCGTGCTGTTCCCAACTGAGTCTTATTTCTTACGAGCATCCTTAGATACGCGCTGCCTCTCTGCAAGCATCTGCAGGCAAGCGTCCCGCAGGTCTTGAACCTGCCTCTCTTCCCCCTCCTGTGCACAAAAGCAGAAGGAATGTCGGAGGCCAAAGGAAAGGTCTGCTGCTTTTCCGCTCAGAGCAGCATAGTGGCCGCAGCCGTGGCAGCAGCCCCACGCTACGGTGTGCAGGCGGCTGCTGGAGGAGCACCGGGAGCTGGCTGCTCCCATGCCGTTGGCTCTCCTCCTGATTTCCAGCTGCTAAATCGCATTAAAAGAAGCTAGGACTGGAACTGAATAACACGGCTTTTCAGTGTAAGCAACTACCATAGTTGCCAGAGGGATGTGGCCCGTGGAAAGGAGGAAGCCAAGATACTCACCCAGGGGAAGGGAAGTGTTCGGTGGACACTCACTATTAAAATGAGATCCATGCTTTCTCTCCTTTTCCAGACCATTTTCCCTATCTTGCTTTTTGTTTGGAGGGGGTGGAGGAGTGACATCAACACTGCTATGAGATTGAAGCAGTAAATAATTCTTTATCACCATAACGTTGCAAACCATTGCAAAATCGCTATTGCTGTCCAGGCCAACCCTGGTAATAAGCTACTGCCAAACAGGATGGCAAAAAGCAAGTATTAGCAGCTGACCCCGGAACATTTCCCTTGTCATTCAGGGGCACTGCTTTCTTGACTCAAGGAAGGGGACAGTCAAATCACACAGAATTGAGTTAATATCAGAGCTGTTTGAATGTCATGACAGTACTTGTCAAAGGGACATCTAAACTTCAGCTCGGGTTTCTGGGGCTAGGAGACGGGATTTGAAGGATGCTATTATTCGGCCATCAAGCTGTAGCATTATTTTGATATTCATGGGACTAAAGGAAAAACTCTTCTAGAAGAATGCTATATGCTTTAACACAGGCTAATAATTTCTGTCCACGATTTGTGACCACGGTGCAACAATCAGTGGCAGACAACTCATTTGTTACTCAGTTATATGGCACCGAGAGACAGACAGCGTGTGTCAGCATAGCTCTACTGATGTTGCCAATAGACACTAATAGAAGATGCAGCTTATATATTTTTAAACAATTATATGAAAGTGTTAGATTTCTACAGAACCTTGGTGGTTTCATGCCTATTAAATTTTAAAACAGTGCATTAAATTGGCAGAAAGTACCTTCTGAAATGCTCTTTGTTACATCTCTGTATCAGTTTCCATCTGCCAGATTTTGCTACCTTTATGCATTTTGAATAGTCCCGTACTCCTGCAACAGTCCCACTGGAAGTGGTGGGTTTCCTGAGACCACTCCAACGTACCTCTACTAGAGTAACAAAAAGCTGCTGAAATATGTAATAGAGCCAAGGTATGTGGGGAATAGAAAGATGTGCAGAATCCTACCCCCGCAGGTGCACCTCCAATACAATGACGTGTCTCCTTGGAAAGGAGACACATTGCAGTTTTCAAATCCTGCACCTTGCGTCTTTCCACACGAACTGTCATCACTACCTCATCAAGGAAAGCGGGAGTGATATTATTACCAAAACAAGTATGTTCCCTCCAGTTTGCCCCGGGTGAAACCTGCTGCTCCCTCGGCAGAGTGTTGCAGTACCCGTCAAACACAGAATAACGCAATGGCTTTCACCTGCTTGTGATGAAACCCAAGGAGCGCAGAGCAATAGTGGCACTGTGCGGGGACACACAGTGTCTGGGACAGCGCGGTAGCTAGGCATGGCCACAGAATCATAGAACGGTTTGGGTGGGAAGGGACCTTAAAGGCCACCCAGTGGCACCCCCTGCCCTGGGCAGGGACACCTCCCACCAGCCCAGGTTGCTCCAAGCCCCGTCCAACCTGGCCTTGATGATGCCAACATGAGGCATAACTGTCCAAACAAGCAAGGAGGGTGAAAGTACAGCACTACCCGTGCCACCACGAGAAAGGCTGATGGGGGTAGGACAGGCTGTGAAGAGAGCTCAGGGCCATGCTGAAGCAGCAAAGCAGCAGGGGAGCTGGGGGGGTGCGCAGGCTGGTGACAAAGTGGGAGCAGATGGGTGGCTGCGAGAGGCCAGCGTGATTCGAAAGAGCTGGGAGGACACGACGGGCTTCATCATGCAAAGCGGCTGCAGGAAGACAAAATGGTATGGCTGAAGGAGATGCAGGAGAGCTGAGGGGAAGATCAGAAAACATGTGATGAGGCCATAGGGAGCTGCAGGAGAAACAAGAGTTGGAAAGTCTTTTTGCCTTTGGCTGGTGTGAAACCAACAGTCAAATCTTTCTAAAGAGGCTCCGCTGTCAGTGTTGGTGTTCCTGCCTGTTGGCTCCAGCAAGCAGCACTTGGCAGGTGGAAATAGGAAGCTTGGTTATGAATCCTGAAGGAAAGACTGAAAGGACAACTGCTTTCCTTAGTGCTCTGGGGTGATGCTGGGAAGGACGAGGCAGCTCTTGGCCTTGCAACACCCCCATCCACCCATTGGTGCTGGCAGGATACCTCAGTGGCTCATTTCCCAAGGCTGCCTCTTCCTTCAAAGGAAGCTGCCAGTTAAATCCTTCTGCAGGCTAAAGATGTCACCAGTAAAATCCCCATTTCACCCGCACAGTGTCAGTTTATGGACTGCGAGTAAGTCAATGAAGTTTGCTCCTTTAAAAGTCATTTATGATCCCGTAGGAATGCTATGTGAGTGCACAACGGCATGGAGTAAGGGTGACACACTGTGTGGACAGAGAGAAGTGCAATTCCTCCCCTCCTTCCCAACTTTTTTTGAGAGACTTGGTCCTTTTTTTTTGAAATCTGAGTGTGGACTGAGGCAAACCCAAAGCGGTTCCAGTGGAGCTCTCCTTTGGTCCCTACCTGTGGAGTGGCCGAAGCCTCCCA
This sequence comes from Rissa tridactyla, assembly GCF_028500815.1. Taxonomy (NCBI): domain Eukaryota; kingdom Metazoa; phylum Chordata; class Aves; order Charadriiformes; family Laridae; genus Rissa; species Rissa tridactyla. The sequence continues at coordinate 47,273,973 of NC_071474.1, read as the reverse complement.
GGCGAGCTCCTCTGCGCAGCATCGCTCCTGCTGCACCAGCACAACGCCAAGCGCTCCCATCTTGGATTAAACCAGTAGCAAGGGGCAATAAATCTGAGGATGTCCTTGGACTCTGGAGAAGAAGGGAAAGTTTTCTGTGACCTACTAACTGTTGCCACAAACCCACGAGTAGCAAGAGACACACCGCTGCAGAGCAAATGCGCAGTCAGCTGCAGATGGCCATTTTTCCAGCAGTCAGTGTGGACTCCGCGCTGCGTGGAGACACGGAGCAAGTCTGGCTCAAGGAGCTTCAAGCTAAGAGAAAAAAGATTAAGCAGCAGTTTCATGTTTTGGTTGCATTTTTAAAACAGACTGTGAGTTTTAACCCTCATCTGAAGAAAGTGCTGCCTTACACACAACTAAAAAGGTTGCTGTGATTAGAGATCTTGACCCTAATTGCCAAACACACCAGTCAAGAGATTAAGACAAATACTTGTACAAAGAAATGATGAGAGAGAAGCAGAGATGAGAAATGCACAAGTCAGTCTTCAGAGCCCACCTTGCTGGTTTTTGAAGCCTTGGTTTTCCCATCGAAAGCCCTTGTTCTTCCCAGCTCCTTCGTTTAGTGTACGAAATCCCTGCCGTATTTTTCATTCTTCCTGATGCCCAGAAGACAAAGAACCTCTGTACAAAAGAGCCTTGTGGCATTGCTAGGGATATTAAAGCTTTTAAAAAATAACTGCTTTGCTCTTTAAATCTTAGTAAACAGGCTGTGAGATGCCAGGTACCTGGCCGCCAGAAAACACAAAGTTTTGGGTGTTTTAAAAAAGAGGAGCAGCATTTTTTTTTTTTTTTTGACTTGTGAGTTTCACCCATTACTGAACGTTGTGGGCAGAAACAAGCAGAACTCACCTGCCACGGGATACAGGCTTTACTGTACCACAGTTTCGGTTCACCTTGCCAGGACCAGCCAGCGTCATCCCCAGACGTGGCACCACGGGAGGCTGTAGGGACATCCTTCTCCCGTTTAACCCCGAAGCACATTCTCACCTTGCAAATAAATCTAGTATCTTGCCAGGTTGAGACTCCTGGTTTGGGATAACTACAGTACTCGGTAGCTGGTGGTACTGCAGAGTCTGGAGCACAACTTCTACGACAGCACGCTGTCTGTGGGATATATACTTAACCCAGCTTCACAGATGAGGAACGGAAGGACAAAAGGATTAAGTGACTTTTCCAGGAACATACAGGTGGGCTTTGGTGGAGGAGCAGTGTGAATCATGCTGTTGAACCAGAGGCTAATGCCCTGACAACTAGATCATCCCTCCCATCTGAAGTCTGACATCCCACTGAGTTTAAGAGACCACTAACGGAGAAACTGGGAGAAGGAAGAGCACCGGACAGGAAGAACACAGCTGACTTCATTCACAGGCAAAATAGCCGAATGCGGTCGCTGAGAACGGCAAGGTTCCTAGCTTTTTTTTTTTTACAGGAAACAGCACTCAAGAAGCGTATACTTTATCTCTGAAACTCATGGCACAGACTGTGCTGAACAAGGGGCTCCCTGGCCGGGGCAGTGACTCCCGGGAGACAAAGGGGAGCCTGTTGTCTCCAGCTCCACACAGCCGCCCAGACGTGCGGGTCCTGAGCGCTATTCCTGGCCGGGCACTGACTCATTCGGTGACCTTGCTGAGAAAGACTCTTACATCCAAGTTACAGCCCGCCTGTAAAAGCCATCATGGTCTCCTAAGGTTGGATTCTATTCGAAGCATAGACGATGAACAAATAGGAAATATTTCTTCTGCGTTCCTGCAACAGCCACCCCCTGGGGAGCAGGAACTGGACAGATAGATATGAAAGAGTCCTGCTATCCTCCTATAAGCTCTCTCTGCACCTCCTTCCTTAATGTTACAATTCAGTGTGTCAATGAATCTTGTTCTTGCAGTGCCCCAGGGCTGCACCAGGTCCTTCTATCATAAGAAGGACACACTGCAGCCTTGAGGCAGGCTTATTTTCTTGAAGCACTTTGTGTCTATAGTTATAGTTCATAGTTGCCCTCCATCCTCTTCAGTGGGACACCTCGTCCTTTCCAGGCAGTTGTGGCTGGTGGAGGAGAGGCTTTCTGCTGGGGGAGCCCAGACAGGATTGGGTTTTCTGCTTTGAGATTCCAGCCTGATGGCTGCTGCTGGTCTATGCAAGGACATCGCGGGAAGCTCAGATTTTTGATTCATGTGGGACTTTGAGAAAAACTGCATCATAAACGGATTCCCTTTGTCATTTTACTAATACCACTCCATTCTGCTAAAGGTGAAAAGGATTTTTAGAACCTAGTTTATTCATTGCTAGTTACGTTTCTTCATCTAGGTTCAGAGCCAAAACTCATTAAAGGCAGTGGGAATCTTCCTATTCACTTCTATTCACTCTGTTGGCTTCAGTTCAAGCTTATTCAGTCCCTCTTGGCTCGGACAATGAAGATCAGTGATGGCAGTTTCACTATCAGTGTCTTTGTGCCACCACGTCTCGATTCTAAAACCTTCAGCACAATGTCCATTTGTCTTTAGGAACTGCTTCCTTTCAGATTTCAAAAATAAATAAGGCCATGGAAGAAACATTTCTTTTGGCTCTGCATTGGCTGAAAGCTCATTTGCAGACATTTTAATTTTGGTAGACAGTGTCTCTTTGATTCTCTCCATCATCTCAGCACACCAGCCTGCTATTTTTGCCTCCCAGGCTTGGCTGCACTGAGTCATGTAGCTCTCTCGGGTTTACTTTGGAGCTAGTGTAACCAGCCATAATCTCAATGCTCGTCCTATGGAGACAAGAAGCATTTGCTTGTGAAATCTAACAGAACGATGGCAGCTCAATGAAAGGAGTGCTGAGCATATTCTGTTAGCGTATGCAACGGGAAGAAAAAATAGCGTCATGATTAATGACACTCCACTGCAAGATTATCACGGGCTCTCCGGCTGATGGCTGGATTGTGTGGCTTTGCTGGATGGCCTTCCTGGGGAGTGGGACATCTGGGGCTGTGCTGGCCTCTCCTCACGGGCCTTCCAGGTCAGTGACGATGGGAACATCTTACTTTGCCCCAGGTGCTGCTCTGTGGTTACTGCAGTCACCGAGCGGTAGCAAACGAGGTGAGAAAATGGGCCAGTCCAGGCAGATACAAAACTCCCACCACAGGTTGCACCAGGCAGCGTGAGGAGGGGAAGGGGGGACTGGGGTGTAGCATTTATAACATGGCTTTTAAAAATCTTTGGACTAAGCACCAAGGACATGTCAAGACTTACGTGATAAACGGGGGCACAGTGCCCTTCCAGTACCGAGTTAAAAAGCTCACAGTATAGGATTCCAGCCTTGTGCTATGGGTTGATTTAACCCTAACACCTCCGTGATCGATGTGGCTAGTGTCTTCATTACCGTGAGTGCTCTGGAATCTCTAGTAGTTTTTCTGCCTTGCCATTGCCAAGGCCTAACTGTGCTTTTCCTTTCTCTGAGGCTTCTCTCCCTCCACTCCAGTTATTTGAATCAGACAGTTCTAATTGGTGATGGTGCTTTGGAGACGTGAGCAGAAACCTTCAGCGTAAAGGGAACGTCTGCAGAGTACCACAGACATGAACCGTGTTTCTCATTCTCGGTCTTAGTGGTAAGAAAATCCTGCTTTATCCCCAAAGAAAGAGAAAGAGTAAGAGGGAATTAGAATCCAAAGAAAAATAAATAAAACGAGCATTCTTGGTCGCTCACTCTGAGACCTACAGCTGGATGAAACCCATTTTTCTCACACTTTGAAGTTCACATTCTGGTGAAGGAAAACCTTTCACATGAAATCTGGCCTCTGACTGAGGAAGGTCACTGCAGGGAGAAGATCTGGATGAAGGTACCTCAACAGGATGGAATATTTTTCTTACCTCAAGCACTATGTATGGATGCAACCTGGCTCGTGCATTTCTTCCTCATTAGATGGGTATCTTTGTCTTTCTGCCACAGACTCTAGCAGAACGAAACAGTGATCAAACCCCGTGCCTGTGTCCTTTTGTTGATGGCTATTTATTTTCCTTAACATTTCTTTTGTTTTGTACTCTTGGCTCTTGGCTCTTGGCTCTACTTCTACAGCAGTAGAAGTCTGTCTACTGCTCCAAACCAGTTAATGCTTCCTAAAAGCCGCACGGGCCCAAGGCCTAGATTATATTTATAAGCTGTAAGGATCTCCCCAGGCAGCCTCAGTTATAAGGGATTCAAGTCAAACAGCTACAAGGAGGTGCTCAAAAACAACCTCAGAGAGGAAACACAAAGAGATGGAACATCACACATTTCCCCCATGTTGAAGTTTAAAAAAACAGACTACAGTTCAAAGCGCCGGGTAATGGGAGGTAAGCAATCTTTATCCTTTAATCTCCCATGTTTCCAGAAAAAGGATGAAACGTTCTGTGTTCCTCTGCTGCCTGCACACATGTGGTTAAGAAGTTTTTCAGGCAGGTCCCCACGTTTTTGCAGCAGTGCAAGGGCAAGAAAGATTGTGTGAGGGAAGATGCGGAGGGACGGCTGGGGCTGGGGCTGGGGCTGGGACGGTCGCAGACCCGAGCAGTGACAAGCCTCGACTGGACAGCCAGTCTGCCAGGCAGGGACGGATAAAAGGTCACACCAGAGGAAAAGTCCTCATTCTTGATAGTTTCTAAACAAAAAAAAAATTGCTTGCAGTATAGTACTTATACTTTTGCTTTGTTGTTGTCGCTAAAAGTGACTGGCAGGCCTCTTCCAGCTTTGCTTTGTGGCTTCGGATGATTCATTAAACCCTTCTTTGGCTTGTTTTCCCCTCTTGTATAAAGCAGAAAGTTGCATGGAGTCTGTTAATGACCATGTCATTACTGTCATGCTTCCTGTCCTTCCCTCTGAAACTCCATCCCACTGAGGAGTCATCAGAAACATGCCCATGGCTCTGCTGGCCCCACATCTCTTGCTCTTGGGCTTCGCATTGCCTGGGCATTACTGTCTATTTCGACAAAGCTGTGCAGGCAATGTTTTTCCCAGCTAGAGAAACATTTTGTTCCCATTCTGTGTTTGAGCCAAATGGGGTTTTCTTGAGGCCTTTTTTTCTGTTTTTTTCAAAACAAAGGAGTAAAGCAAGAAGCTGTATGAAACAGCCGAAGGATGGCCAATGGACTTGTTGAAGAGAGGACTCCTGCAAGACATGAGAGTACGGTTTTCTGACCTAATTCAGGCTCATGTCTTGAAACCAGGCCTTGCCCACCCAGGAGATCACCAAGTTGCAGGCAAGGCTGGGATGGTGCTTCCTTTCCCTGGAAACTGCATCCCTAACAGTAGTTATTCCAAACGGAGACTTCCCACAGAAGGTTTCTGTTTTGATAACATGCCATTTTCCAATGAAAAATATTTTCATCAAAAAGCTCCCCACCCTGTTTGCTCACAGACTGCCAATGTTAACTTGTCTTCCGATCCCCGAGGGACTAGAGGATGTGAGTACATAAAAGACAGCCTGACCAGATTGTGGAGAGAGGCACACCCAGCGCTGGCTTTGCAGCTCTCCTCAGGATTAAGGCAGCTACCGTTGGCAACGCTACCGTCCGCGCGAGGGACGTGGGACTGGGGGCGGACTATCAACCCTGGGAAGGGATGGCTTCACTTCTGTTTACTGCCTTAGGCATATGTAGCCAGCACCTTGGAGGGTGGCATATGCCTCCAAGACACCCTATACATCAAATAAATAGTAGCTGAATTCATGGGACACACATTTGCACATTTGCAATGTCCTGCCTCTTTCCACCACCTCTTCTCATTCTATGATTCGGATTCTATGATTCCATGATTCTGGGGGCTTGAATTTACAGGACATGGAAAGCTGTCCATCCAAAAAGCGCTCTAGGTCCCCTCAGGAAAATGATAAGGAACTTGATACAGCACATTGCAATGAAAATCTATGGGCCTGCCAACTCACTGTCCTTAAAGGTAGTCACTACCCTTCTCTCCTACCAAAGATCACCAATATGGAAAAATGTCTTTCAATCCATTATCACATTCTGCATGCCTCTCTTTCTGCAGGCACAGCTCAGCTCTGAAGCTCCAGCCAGCGCCCACCAGCACAGCCCACAGCCGTGACTATCAGCTCTCTCCAACCGAAAGGGCCAGAGCTGCTTTGGGGAATACCTCCATTTTGCAGAACATGCCTCTAGTCAGGACTGTCTCCCTCAAGCTGATAAGAAAAGCTGACTCTGCGTCAGGGTGCTTCTACCTGAAGACACAGGGCAGAATTACCCATCTAAAATTTAGGTTTATAGGCTAAACTTGTCTCTTCCCTCTATTGTTGAGGGAGGGAAACAGGCACCTGCCAAAGAAGGTTTGTAAACCAGAGGTTTGCAGAGGTGGGATGAGTCAGAGGAGCAGTCACTAAGTAGGGCAGCCTAGACAACAAGCCCAGATGTGACACCTAATGTTCAGACAGCTACATTTAGTTTAGATACGTTTTACCTTTGATAAGGCTAAACACGGCACGCCATGGAGGATGCAATCCCAGGCGCTGCTCTGATCAACAGCCATCACCTCTGCTGTGCTTCCTCGATACACAACTACTTATGATGAGCACCAACAGAGGAGCAAAACAAAGCGAAGGACTTCCCAGCTCTGGTAATGTCCTCTACCAAGTTGACAAAAGGGAGTGACGCGTGAAATCCTCGATGTCAGACCCATGCCATAAAGGCTGGAAGATTCTCCAAGGATGGCCAAGCAAGACTCTAGGTCAGTCTCTAGTTCGTGCAGGTCTCACAGACTACATTGCCTTGGTCCTACAAAACACGCAGTGCTTCATGGTGCAGGAGACCATAGCCCTGATATTGTGGCCAAATTCTTACAGGTTATTTCTTTCCATCCCAGTTGTCTTGTATTTCCACCAGACACAGCAGTCTTCACTTGTTATTATTTTATTTAGTTACGGTCACACTGATACAACTGCCAGGTGCCTTTGGAAAGCTCAAAGCTTTTCATTAGGAAGTGAAATGGCTTTTCTAGCCCTACTTCAATTCCCACGAGTATTGCGAGGCTAAGATATTTGTTAATATTAGTAAAGAGCTGTGAGTCCCTCAGATGGAATAACTGTCACAGCAAAACGAGTTGTGCTATTATGAAGAGGTTCTAGTCCGGTTATCAAATCACTCTTCCCATCTGCACAAACAGAACATGCCGCTGTGTTAGGGAAGTCTGCTACGCTTTGGAAAAGCTCTAACAGGTTGCTACAGGCATATGAAGATGCTCAGGAACAAAACATGCCATCTTCACAACTGTATTTTTGATTTTGCATATTTGGAGGGAGAAAATAAAGAACTATTAATAGCTCCCTGGACCATTTGGCCAGGTTCTCACCCCAAACTCCTTGTGAAACTACACACTATAGGCACTTAATTTCAGTTAAAAGATCAATTTAGTTTATCAGTAGATAAAAGATTACCTGGGGCATTACACAAATACACCGTGATTTGCTGGCAGCTGGTCAGTAACCTCCAGTGAATTCTTAAACACCTTCCTGTAAATAAAAAATAAACTATAGTTCTATAATTAAGCTAGAATTTTCACTCTTCAGTTAAGCTTCCTGTAAGATTGGTCTTTACTATTACATGACTATTTAGAAGTCACTTACTGCAACACAGGTCTGGAGGAAGTTGTATGTTCTAAAAATTAACTTCAGGCACAGAAGATGCATTTGTCATCTTAAGAAGGATCTGGGCATTGATATGAAAGTTAGCATTAACTGGTAACATCACGCGTTCCCGATTTAACACTGTGCATGAGAAACGATGCTTGTTGTTTGTAACGTTGGAAATATCTGAGGCTGTTCGGTGTTCAATTTATTATTTGAATTTGGGACATTTCTACACCAGGTATCAATTCTGATCTTCTGACGTGCCCACTTTCTTTGCAGGACAACGTATGGATTTGTAACTCTCAGAACTGTACCACTTTGTACCATAATATCTCACTTTGCTCAAGTGCAATTTCATGTAGCACACATACTTGTTCGGTGCATTAAGAATTTAGGAGTATACTAAAAAGAGGCATGAAATACTTCATGATACCCCGATCACAGTTCAGTTGCACTAAAGCCCTTGACCCACACCCCGTATAAGGTCTAACGCCCCTGCTATCCTTCTCCTCTTCTTTCAAAGACGAACTGAGCAAGAGTACCAAAAACGCCAACCAACCCCGTCATTCAGCCATGGGGACTGACAGCGCTTTACTGCGAGGCTGGAATAGGTCATCTAACCCCAGTGCCTCACTTGTGGCGTTACTGGGAACGACAATCTGTGTGGGCAGCTGTAGAGCTTCCCCCACTCCCTCATCATCAGTATAGTGCAACGGTTTGTGTATGGTAAAAGCCATAAAACTGGGGGGTGCGTTGCAATAGCACAGAGTAGCTCCCTCCCCGTCACAGAAGTGTCCCTTAGGTGCACTGGGACATCTCCTGGGACGCCTGGCACTGTCTAAGCACCATGTGTGACCCTCACAGCTGAGCCTGCGCTGGCCCAGGGGGCACCAGTGGCTGAAGGAGCCGCCCAGAGCCAGGAAAAGACTGTGCTTTCCTGGGGCAGGGGGGAACGGGGACACATCTGCATGTCCCCTGCCAAAACCACGCTGTCCCCCACCAGCGCAGGGGTGCTCGCCCCTGCTGAAATGCTGCCTGGCACGGCCAGAGCGAAGGCACGCGGAGAGGCTGGAAGCCTCGATGTGTGGGTGGATCTGTCTACACCCAAATGCCTGGAGATAACGCTCAGGTGACAGAGGCAGCTGCTACGAGAAACCCAGGAGAGCTCAGGGGGCAGCTGTGCCGTAGGAATAACACCATGAGGGTTGTGTGAAATACCCAATTCAAACACGAAACTTTGTGCCCCAAGAGGATCACAGTGGTGGCTGCTGCAAGGAGGGAGACGACAGGGCAGGGAGGTGGCATTCCAGCGGGATACACTGAGCGGCATCAAGAGAACCCCAAACTGCTAAACATCCAGGGGGAGGGGGGCAAAGAGAGCCCTCCTGCGAGGGAGCCTGCTTCTCAGGTAGCGTCCCTCTGTGCTCCCCTTCCCCGTGCCCTGGAGCCCCGAGAGCCCCGGAGGGGGGATGCTGACACCCTGCCTGCCCCTGGGGGAAGCGGGGCAGGACTGGGGGAGATGTTGCCACCTGATGCCCACGCAGCTCCGGCTTTGCAGGGACAGGCAATGCTGGCAGGCAGCGGGAGACAACTCGCCTCGTTTCTTTGCCCCATCTCAGGCAGCAGCAGCAGCAACAGGAAATCCAGGAGCTCTGTGAAATGACAGGGAGGGAGGGAGAGAGAGTGAAGTCCCCTTGCCTCGGCTGGTGACGTCTCTCCTTCCTCCTTTTTTTTTTTTTTTTTTTCCTGTCCCTATAAAGAATCTCGAGCTCACATCAAACTTCCCTGCGAAAGGCAACCAAACCCAGAGGGGTGGGGGAAAAGGGAGAGAGAACCCCCAAAGGCAAGCTCCGGCCATGCCCAAGCCCCGCTGCCTGCCTGCTGCCCGTCCCGGCGCGTCCCCCGGCAGGTAGCCAGGCTGGGGGACCTGGAAGCTGCCCCTCGTCCTGCCTCGCAAAACTCCCTGGAGTTGAGAGATTCCTTCTTCCTCCTGATCTCTGCAGCACCTGCACCTCCCTGGATAAATACATCTAAGAGGCTTTTCAGTTCAGCCACCTTATCCCAAACTCCAAGGCAAAAGGACTGCTCGGAGCAGCGACTCACTGACTGGAGGAAACTTTTTGCCAAACTTTTCTGGTGTTTCGCTCTGCTTTTTAACTCCTTGAGTTACTCCGCACCACCCAGCCGGGCTGGGGAGCCCTCTCCTAACCCTCCCTCCCCAGGCACCCTGTGAATTAGAAAAGCAGGGGGAAGCGAGGAATAAAGTTATCGAGAAAAGAGGGGGTGGGGGTGTGAAGAAAAAAAAAAAGCACCTCGAGAAGAAAAGAAGGAAAACAAAATCTGCAAGCCCAAGGATGAAGCGGTGAACGGAAAGAACAATTTAACTGGAATCAACAAGTGGGAACTTCTGCACGCCTTGTTCTTCCCCTCCCTGCCCGCCCTCCAGCCCGCCAGCTTTCCGAAACTTTCTTACTGGAAAGAAAACTTGTCCCGGTTTGCGGAACTCTCCCCTCTTTGCTCCTTCACAAGGGATATAGCTGTCATCACACACAACATCCCCCCCCCCAACACACACGTCAAGGCACCGGCGATGCTCCCCAGGGCGAGCGCTGCCCTGGCCGTCTATGCCCTTCAGGGGCTGCTCCTGATGCACGGTAAGACACGGGGCGGGGGGGTGGTTTTCTCCTTCTTCCCCCCTTTCCCCCCCCAATTCCCGGTGCTCCCACGGGGATCTGTGGGGTCGCTCGGGTCGGCGGGAGGCGGGGGCGGGGGGGACGCGGAGAGCCGCGGACCCGCGGCTCTCCGCGTCCCCCCCCCCCCCGCCTCCCACCGACCCGAGCGGTTCCGGGGATTCCTCCCCGTTTTTCCACCCGCCGTTCTGATTTTTTCGGGATCTGGTTAAGCGTAAGGATTGTGCTGGATTGTCGCGCCCTTCCCGTCGTGAGACGGGCTGTTATTCGCAGGGGAATTCCTTCTGACGGTAATGATGATTATTTATTCTTTTATTAATTTTTTTATAATTTTTTTTTTTTTGGATAGCGAATGTATTTCGCCGTGTTGCTTCTTTAGCATACCATAATCTAGCCGTAGTTTAATAGCAAGAGGATAGCTTCTGGAAACACTGCGGAGCATCACTGTCCTTGATTTTCTTGGATTCATTCAGGGGTTTAATGTATTCCTGCTACAGAAAGGAATTGATTGGCAAGCACTAGCCCCAGTGCGTTTCCCGTAGCCCCTGCAGTACCTTCCCCACCGTTACCTACAGAACAAATAGAATCATAGAATCACAGAATAGTTTGGGTGGGAAGGGACCTTTAAAGGCCACCTAGTCCAACCCCCCCTGCCATGAGCAGGGACATCTTCAACTAGATCAGGTTGCTCAGAGCCTCGTCCAACCTGACCTGGAATGTTTCCAGGGATGGGGCATCAACTCTGGGCAACCTGGGCCGGTGTTTCACCACCCTCAGTGTAAAAAACTTCTTCCTTGTATCTAGTCGAAATCTTCCCTCTTTTAGTTTAAAACTATTACCCCTTGTCCTATCGCAACAGGCCCTGCTGAGAAGTTTGTCCCCATCTTTCTTATAAGCCCCCTTTAATTACTGAAAGGCTGCAATAAGGTCTCCCCCGAGCCCTCTCCTCTCCAGGCTGAAATAGCCTGAGATTGTGCTCCAAAGGGCTTGGCCACCTTTTCCCAAAAAACCTGAGGCAGCAAACCTTAGGTAAAAAGGAGCCCCTCCCTCCTCCACAGAAACCCTACTGACCCATGGTAGCAGTGTCCCAGTTAGCCCCGGAGAAGGCAGTCCCGCACCACGCTGGCCACCGGTACCCACACCCTGAGCTGCACCTGGGCCATAGGAAGCTCGCGCAGCCCTTGGAGAATTCCCTCGGAGAATTCCCGCGATGTGCTCCATCTGGCTGACACGTGCGCGAGCAGCCAGCTGCACGCTGCCGTACTTGTAATGGCTGCACAGGCTGGAGAAGTTGCCCGTAGAAGGCACATCACCAGAAAGCCAGCGTGATTTCCCCGAGGGCATAAATCACCACAGACTTTGACGGATCAGAGAGAGGTAATACCGAGTCTTTGGCAGAAGGGAGAAAGTGTGTCTGGCCACAAATGTTCTGGGGCTGCCGGATGAAGCGGAGCACAGTGCGATTGTTACTGAGGAGGGGGGTGAAAAGCCTGGCTGGAGATGTCACCCACATTTCAGGGCTGACTTGGGTCCTTTCTTACTAGTTTACTTGCTTAATAATTTTGGTCCTAATAACTTTGGAATTTGGTCCAGATTCACTTTCCCATCAGTGCCAGGCACAGAGAAGGCAATGTCCACATCCTGTGGCAAAGAAAGGAAGGCAGGCACATCGCTAACTGTCCCTGGAGGCACAGGCTGATGATGGATTTGGAAGCAGCATTATGGATGTCAGACCTTTGTCCGTCATTAGGAAAAGATAATATGTTAGCACAGGCTCTGTGTGCCCTAATTAGGCTGGAAGCCAAAGCGAAACAGGGCCAGGAAGTTGGAAGATTCTTGATAGCACTGATGTTATTGAGGTATTAACTCCTCAGTCACCTTTCCCTCAAAGTTCATCTCCAGCAATGAGTTCAATGAAACTCTGACCTCCCAAGGCACTAGAGGCACAGGTCTATTCTGCAGGCTGTAAGTTAAACCTTCTCTGGGATCTCTGGGGTCAAAAAAATTAACTTTCCTGTGAGGGTGGCAGAGCCCTGGCACAGGCTGCCCAGAGAGGTGGGGGAGTCTCCGTCTCTGGAGACATTCAAACCCCTCCTGGATGCGTTCCTGTGCCACCTGCTCTGGGTGACCCTGCTCTGGCAGGGGGTTGGAGGGGATGATCTCCAGAGGTCCCTTCCCACCCCTGCCAGTCTGTGATTCTGTGAAAATTAGGCAGAGCTGTGCTGAAGAGGCTGACCCTGATTCAAATCCAAGCAATTTCATCTGCAATGCAGATAGAAGATCTGTGAAAGACATTCGGTACCTGCGGTGCTGAGTGAGGCCAGTGCAGCCGCCCGGCCGAGGGACACCTTCCCTTGCGCAAGTGAAAGGACAATCTCTGAGCTCGTACCAAGCCCTGGCAAAGCAGCCCGAGCGCCCGCTCCTTCTGTGGCAGCCGATCGCTACCACTCTCTCGTTCCCTCCTGTGTGCTGCTCAGCAGCTGGCCAGGGCTGCCGAGGTGCCGCGGATGCCAGCGACAGGAGTTAACCACGGCCATTAAATTCATCCAGATCAAGGGATGGTCTCCTTTAGAGAATTCCTAACTTTCCTGGCGCTTTCAGTCCTTGGGGGTGTTTAGCAGGTTGAAGAGACCATGGAAACATCATCCCAATAATTTCCTGTCTTATTATAGAACACAGATTCAAAATATTTTAAGCATCTTTCTTTACATTTCCTAAGACAGTTCTACAGGTATCATTAAATTTCCAGCTTCTTTTTGCTTATTACACAGCTTACGTTCAACTCCTTAGAGTACCAGTTAGGGTCTTTCTGCTCAAAACTTTGGATGTAGTAATTATTGTGCAGATGCCAACAGCTGGCACATGTTTTAGGTATGGAGTGGGTTGGTTAAAAACCAGCCCTCTAAAAACAATCTGGGATGAATGTTTGACACTAGCAACACCTAATATGAAAAAATTAGTATCTTTTACCCCCCAGACATCATCATCAAGAAGTTTTTAATATATGAGCAATCCAAATAGCTTTTCAGGTATTGAGTAAACTCAGTAATTTCACTGATTTAATACCAGAAAACAAATGAGGTTTAAGAATAAAAACTAGGTCCTGCCGGGTTGCTTTGAAATTAAAGCAAGTTTGAAATTGAAATATTTTTTTTGTTTCATTTTGCAACCTCTTCTACAAGTAGAATATACTAGGGTGGGCAATTTAGCTTGCTAACATCTATATTTAATTTATACAATGTATGCGTAGCTAAGGCAAAAGCGTCAGGAGCCCGGAGTCCCCCTGCTTTGCCGGCCAGGAGGCTCAGTGCGTGTAGCCGGGACGCCTGTGGGCTCAGGGATGCGCTGGTGCAAATCAGAGGGATGAAGGGTACGGTCTTGCCTGTCTCTGAGGCACTCGGTGCTGGAAAGCCGAGCACTGGAGAGCTGACAATCTGCGCTGTCGATCAGCTCTAGTAAACCAAAAACGTCCCTCTTAATTGGTGTTATTCCTAAACGTTTGCTTTACTGTGGGAAAATGTTATAAAAAGCAGAGAAGACTTTTTTTAAGATTGTGATATATGAGCCTCCTGCCTGAAGCTGCCACATTCAAAACCAACTGGAAATCTCTTTACCCTAATTCATCCATTTAAGGCAAGGCAAAAAATTTAAAGTATTTCTGAATACTCCCTGAACTTCTAAAAAACAGCATTGTACCCAAAAGAATACTGGGAATACAAACCAGATTGTTTGTTGGAGGTTTCTGTTGTTAGAACTTACAATCTTTTCTTTAAAAATTTTAAAAAAATACTTACGGGCGCACATTTGCCCATTGGTCTGCTAATACCTAGCAATAAGAGCAACGAGGTACGTTTGAGTTACCTCTGTTCTTTCATACGTTTTCTGAATTGTTCATTTTATGAAGTATTTGGACAAAGCAATAGCTCAATCTACTTCAGTTGGAAGTAATATATCAAGTTGGGCTGACTATATAATATTTATGTTGCCAGTAGGTTTATGCACGAGGGCAAAAGGTTTCCAGCCGCCACAGGAGATTTCCTAGGTACAGTCAGGGGTAGGTGGTCTGTGGTTTTCGCAAGTTTGTCTTCCAAATTGCCAGTGCAGTTTGAAAGAGGGTGAAAATCAGCCCTGCGCCATATACATTCCGAGATGAATCTCGTCTTTTCGCTTCCAAAGACATTTGCAAAGTATATGCAGCGAGAGTCACTGGCTCATCAGCAAAGGACAGGACGAACAAAGCCGCTGCTTTCAGTTTACATTGCAAAACAGTTTGGGGGGCAGCAACAGCAACCTGCATTTTGTAAAACTACACGGGAAATTTCCAGGAGGCAGCGTTTGACTTTCAGAGAGAGTACGAGAAGGACGCTGAGGCTGAGCCCTACCGAGCTGCACAGCGTTAGTTTGATGGTTCCTCCGATCAGCCTTGCTCCGCCTTTCGTTTTTGCTCTAAACCAGCCTGATGTCATTGGAATGGGAATTACAAGTGGAAGTAATTAAAAGATGTTTGGAATATCTAAACAACAGCTAGGAACAAAATAGATCCGTCCCTAGTGTTTTCCTTCAGAAACCGGCTCAGATGACTGGCAGGACATGAAGGCTTCTCAGTGCCGGCCAACACGTTTCTCTTCCTCCGGTCCTCACCTTCGGACAGAGCATCTCACTGCACTCAGTCACAGTGACCAAAAATAAAATTAGCTACCTAAATAAGCTGACATAAAACGTGTGTCATAGAGAACCGATCTCCTCACCCAGTTAGGCACTTCTGTAATTTTTCTTTTTAAGGCCACAGAAAAAATAGTAGGAGCTGCCAAAATCAACCAGCCAAGGTTGTTATCTGGAAATGGCATTTAATATAAGCGCATGCTTGAAGCTCGCCCCAAGGAGCAGAACTTTAGCAGCAGAGAGCTCGCAATCATCCGAAGCAAGGCGAGATTAGAACAAATCAGGTGAAGCAAGGTTTTCGGTACGAGAGGTGTGACCGTAGAGACTTGTCTGTGAGCCGCTTCCTCAGGTGGGGAAGGAGGAAGGTTCAGAGAAGGCAGGGAGCTGAGCTCACGAGGCCGTGGTGAGCAAAACTGACGGCTGCCCGTTTTGTGCAAATTCCTCACTGCCCGAGTGCTGAACACACCTCTGGGGGAACCCCGGCTCACCTCAAACCAGGCTTTAACACCAATTAGGGCCTGAACTAGGCAAATCTTGCGACTGCTTTTACAAGCTGATCACGTCTCCCGCATTCGTCAATAACTAGAATACAAAACGGGAAGGAATCTCTTGGATCAAGTTCAGCCCCCACTTCACAGAGCTGAACCTGGAGCGATGGTGCTTTTCCGTGCCGTAGCTGAGACGGGGCTTGCAGCGCATGCAGCCGCCGCTGGCGTTGCTCCCCGTATACCCGCGTGCCCGCCTCAGCTCTGTGCTTTCAAAGGCTTTGGAAATATAAGCAGCAAATTCGCATACCGAGCGCTGCTGAGCCACTGCCCTGAGCCAGCGTTGTTAGCTTTGGTACTAGGCTGTGATACAGCGTAATACGGCGATGCACTCTGAGGGACAGGGAGTCAGTCTGAGGACTGCTTTTGAGGCAGTCCAGCACCCTCATCTCCAAGTCCTTGGATTAGTCTGTCTTTACAGCACACATTTTTTGTCCTCACTACATCCTACACCCCTCTCCTGCTCTCCCCCTCTTTCCTGGATGTCTCTTAAACTCCCCTCAGGGCTCAGGATTCCTTGAATTTTTACATTAGAAAAAGCCAAGAGGAATTTCTCAGCCTTTCCATAACAGGCATCTGCACAGTCTCTCTTCCCTTTACCAAAATGAATTTTGCCTTTAAAATTGTGCCCGGTGCAGAGATTTTGGCAAACCAAAGTGGGATTGCCTGAGACCTGCTGCTGAATCTCTGGTTTTCTGCAAGGAGATGCACTAGGTGCTCCTGCTGTACTGAATCGTACAAGAAGCAAATTTTTCATAAGCTCCTGCCCCAATATCTAGAAATGCAGAAGAAGCCACAGCTAGTGCGTGGGGTGTGTGTAACCAGGGTTCGGGGCTTTTGTTGTGGCTCTAAACAATAAAGATTTTAGCACTGAGGAGTCCTTGAAATTACCGAGCAAGAAGGAAAGAGCCGCGTCTAACCCTTCGCACGACGAAAGGCTGAATGAGCCAGTTTTCCTTTGTGCCCTGCAGGGAATGGCAAAAGCATACGGTCCCCAAGATTTCAAAATTCAGCCAAGAACTAAACTCAGGCCCAGAATGTAAAGGAAATATAGGGACCAGCCTTCTATTTTCAGATCACTTGCCTTTGTCTTCTGCATTTCCACATAGGTTTCCTTAGATCTTCCTGTGTTTTTCTGAACTGTGGGAACATGATTGCCAAGGAAGTAGAGAGGGGAGTTTTCAGCCCTGCTGGGATTGTTCTTGATTTGAGGGTCAAGGAAGCTTGACCTTGTCATTACCTGTTCCATTTTTTACAAAATCTCCATGATTTCTCTAAAACACCTCAGCCAAAATGTTTGCTTCCTTAGAGCCCGCAGCTCAGAAGTCGCACACCTTAAATTCTTCCTTACAGATACACTAAGGTCACTTTGCAGGAAAAGCACCAACCACCATGGGGCTACTTTGCCTATTCCTCTCTAGCTGGGAGTAAAATGGGATTGCTCACAGGGACACTGCACACGAACACACAGCAGCAGCTATTCTGTAAGGCATTCATCCTGTTTGCCATTAACTCATATCTCATTAACTGAAATCGGCGCTGAATACAATAATTTAGGAGTTAAAGCAATTTCCTCCCTGTCCCTAGAAGCCTGCAGCAGGGGATGTGAGTGTGGGGCGTCACAGAATCCCAGTTCTCATCCTCGATTCCCTTGCAGCTACTTTGGCCCTCTGTAGCCATAGGGATCATCCCTGAAAGCTGATACTGAGCCTGGACTTCCCCAGCTTTTGGGTTGGGTTGCGCAGGGGTCGGTTTCAGACCTTTCATGTGCAGATGCCTACGACTGTGTGTCCTCCAGGAGTTATAAAACGTGTTTTTCCCCTCTGCTTCTCCACTTGCTCTTCCAGCTGCCTGAAGCCGGCTCCCCGAGGGGCCGTCACACATGCCCACACAGTAGCTTTTGGAAGCCCTTCTTGTGGGCAATCCTAATTACAATACGCCTTCATACAGGAAACGGCTGTTGGAAGAGATTGCCCAGAACCATTAACAGGAAGGCGCATGCGACTCTGTTTGAAAGGAGGGAAGTAAAGCGCTGTGGATTATCAGTCGCAAACCTCAAGGTCTCTGTCTACTTGCAGAAAAATAAATCCCCCAGGTGCCGTGTTGTCCGGCACTGGGTCACTAGGTACGTCCCCCGCCTCCGCTTAGGGAAGGG
Source organism: Rissa tridactyla (assembly GCF_028500815.1). Classification (NCBI taxonomy): domain Eukaryota; kingdom Metazoa; phylum Chordata; class Aves; order Charadriiformes; family Laridae; genus Rissa; species Rissa tridactyla. Next base: position 47,256,294 of record NC_071474.1, on the reverse strand, counting down.
GAGCCCCTCCATCACTGCCCACTCACTCCTGAATTAATACTACCATTGCTAATTGGCAAAGGGAAGGGAAGGGACTTCGTGAGCATCCACTACTGAAAAGCACAGGTACCACTTTGCTCCTTAACCCATGAGGAATGTCAGAAGAAATGATAACGCGGCGCCCAGGTGTGGGGCGAAGGGCTTTTCCCAGCTCTCCTTCTGGAGGTACCGGAGGCGAGGAAGTTGTATCAGCTCTTGCTGCATGACACAGCAGGACAGAGCTAAACAGCAAATTTGGCTAGTTAAAAGGGCTTTGTGCTGTTACAAGTAAAGGATGATTCAAGTGAATCTAAACAATGATGTCACCCTGAGAACCTTTTAAACACAATTTAAGCTATTACATGGTGTGAAGCAGAGGGAATTAGCTAACCTTTTGGCCTGCCACATTTTTTTCTCTTACAAATGGATGATGTCTGGATTATTCTCATTTCATGTTCATACACTTGGGACAAGCTTTGCTCTCAGTTACGTAGGTTTAAAGCTGTAGCTTGGCTGAAGACAATAGCCTGTCTTTGAATTTGCCTTTGTGTGACCGAGAACATTTATTTTATTATGGTTGTTTATACATTTTTTTTGGTAGAATCTGAGTGAGGAAAGAACTGACTGAAAGCCGCTCTCTCGCTGCATGCTTTATAAAGGTAGAGATTTTACCAGTCTCGCTGGAAAATCCCGATTTGGTTTGGATGGGAAAATTCACCGTGAGAAAGCAAAGTAACCTGCTTACTTTGCTACGATGAAGGAAAGCCAGAGTGTGGCCCCCGCACCGAGACTGCAGCAATGTCCAGTTGTGTGAGGCAGCCCCACAACCCCCCCTCTATTCCTCAACGCTCCAGTGTCCGCTCTCACTTCACATTTATTTTGGCTTTGAAGATCCCATTCTGCTAAGCCTCCTGGAGGCTCTCATGCTTAAAACAACTTTCCTTCAGTCCTGGCAAATTTTCGATTGAGTAAGGATGGAGCAACAGCTAAGGGCAGAGAACAGGGTTTGGCCCAATAGGAATTACCACAGAGAGTAATTAATCCTCAGAATCCTATGTCAGCATGAAGCGAGCGGAGCATGCGGTGGGGAGGGATTCCCCGGGGCAGAGCCTCCTCTGGCTGTGATCTCAATGGAGTTGGCCCATCTCACTCCGAAAGAGCCGTGCGTTTCTCACAGCTCATCATCCCACTCAGTGATGACTTTTCCAAATATAATGATACCGTGGGTCTCTGGGAAAGTAAGGCCCAGTTGTTACTGTGAAGCCGCTAATGATCCCGTTAACAGTTTTATTACTTAATCCACCAATACATCAGGTTCTGACTTCGTCCAGAAAGGAGATAAACAAAGTCTTTGGTGTGACGTATTTATAGGTTTGGAATTGCTGCGCTCCCATTTGGGCTGTTTTCTCATGGCGTTCCCACCAAGTCAAATAAACACGGGTAGCTTCATTCTCTGGGTCAATTTGGGCAATTTCACCTTGCCCTAATGAAAGAGAAGCGCAGGTCAAAACAAAGACCCAGTATGGGACGACTCCTGGGATGAAGGAACTGCCTGGGGAAGGTGAATTCAGGGCGGCAGCAGGCTGCTGAGCAGGGGATGTCAAAGGTCACCCCCACCTGGCTCCGGGCAGAAAATTCTATCGTGACATTTGAAGGAGGATGTACACAAGGCTGATTTCTTCTTCTTGGTATTATGGAGACATGGGAATATCCTGACCTGTAGACTTTTCAAGCAGAAAGGCCAGCAGAGTTGGTTGTTTATACACTATGGCTTATATCAGAAGAGCACTGTTAGACTAGAAAGAGGAGGTAGAAAGACGCTCTAAAAGAAATTTGGGGGTTCACAATATATTAATTGGACTGTGATCTTTATACCAAGGATAAATATATTTGGTATAAATCAGCCACATACTTTGCCTTTTTTATTGTTGTTTACTTTGCATTTGAAATGTAATGTTCAAACATACACGGAGAAATGCCATTACTAATTTCATTTAATAAATCGTGAAGTAGCGTGCCTTCTTCCGGTTACTGAAGTTGATCTCTGTTGAATTTTGTGCGTAACTATGACTGCTATTAACATTGAGTTACTAACCTTCTTTTCCTAATGTACTATCCAGCACGTCAGAGCTGGTATACAATATCATCTAGGGCAGGCAGCCACAGCAGGCACTACGACGTCCCACAAGTCTACAAGCGCAGACTAATGCTCCCAAGAGAAAGGCTCTCCTTTTCCCATCCCAAGAATACGTGCACAATTGGGTTTAACATTCTTCATGACAGTTATCTTCAGCTTTCTGGAGGGTTTCTGGCAGAAGGACAAAAGAAGAGGAAAGGAGGCAGTTTTGTCTGGGTATAAATCTCAGTTCTCATTTGCCAAACCTGGCCTGCACTTTTGAGAAAATCAGGGCAGTAAAGCTGAAAATTCTGTGCTCAAAGTGGGATTAATGGAAAAGCTAAAACTGAGCTAGTTTTGATTTCCATGGAGTAGAGTTTGCATAGCTGCTGTTCAAGGCCATTTGCTCTTCCACTGTACAATACCACAGTCTCACTGTACTTTAAAACACTAATGTAGACTTGTAAATGCTATATGGATTTGTGTCGGGCACTGAGCAATGCAACTTTGAGATTCTGCCTTTCTGTCTATCTGTGCCTGAGACGTCCCTCAGTCTGACCAATTGACCTAAAAATTTTGGACTCAGTATCCTCCTGATTTAACTGATCTTGTTTTCAAGATAGCTTACGTTAAAAAAGATAAAGGTGTCTTTCAGGAACAGGCAGCTATTGCTGGGGAAAACAGGAACAATCATTGTAAGATAAACGACTGGGTAGGATCAGTTTGGCCAGAAACAGGAGACACAAAGCTGACAGCGTGAATCAGATTCATTTGGAAACGCAACTACTTGGTCCAGGGTCTGCAAGTGCCTTGTGTGGCTCCCAGCGCCTGTGCAGTACTGCGGAATCTCCTTTAGGGGCTGGTTTGCCGCATAAAAAGAGCCACTGAAGATTTTCTCCTTGTGCAGAGCGGGGTTAGAGGGATGTGCGTTCACACAGACACGGTGCTGTCACTACCCCTTTCCTCAGGTAGCTGCTTCTTTCCTGGGTCACACCTAGTGTGACCTCACTTTGTAATCGAGAAGGTGGAAACCTCCGTATCGCTGAACTAGCCCTTTTCCTGAACTAAAGGGCAAGCGTGATCTTCAATCCAGAGTCCAGTGCTTGTTGATCTGTATGAGGGAAATACCGAAGGCTTTATTCTATGACTCTGGGATTGCTATTACAGGTCCTGGATATTTCTGATAGAGTGGTTAAAGTCTTTCTATGCGTTTCTTTTGCATCCTTGGAGCAGCAATGATAGTTAAGATTGACATCATTAAAGCCATCACCATTATGGTTCAGGATAAAGACTTCACCTTGATGAATCGGGTAGCTAATGCTTTGCAGAGCCATTGCTTCAGGCTGCTGATTCTTTAATTCCCAGACTGACCAATATATCTGGCCTTGTCTGGTGTCACCATACGCAGCCTCCTTAAATTTAGATCTAAGCTAACCAGACGTAAAAAGAGACAGTAAAAGGGGTTAAAGAGCATCATTAGGAGAGCCCAGAACAGCCTAATTCCTCAGTCATCTTTCTTGTTTTAAAATACCTTCTGCTTATCTCGGTTCTGCTCTCGACATCTGCCAGTAGTGAAAGCAAAGCAGTGGCACTTGGGCGTGGTGGGATATAAGGCGGGTACCTCAGACGCTGGGCTCCTTGCAGTGTATTCGATAAAGGGATCGAGAGGAATTCTCAGCATACGCAGGGCAAAGGTCTCTCTTGAGCTCTTTCATTTAATGGTCAAAGTGATGTCCTTTCGTGTGTATTGTACTGCTAGCCTTTGAAAGGCTGCCTTTTTGTTTTGATTCTATATTGTTCCAAGTTAAATAGTAGGAAAAGAGAAATCTCTGCCACCATAACATTCTCTTATAGATCTATTCATTATAGAGCCCGAGAGGAAACTGAGAGTCCCCTGGACAATGGTCCGGTATACAAACGAGCATACATTAACTTTCTGTGGCTGTATAGTTCATTTTGGCTGCATTTCCTTTACATTCTAAGGAACACGAATTCAGGCATAATTTGGTTTGATGTCTTCCTCCGCCTTGAACTGTTGTCTTGTTAGACATACTGCACGTCAAGCAGCTTCTCTGCAGCCCAGGCCTGAGGTGGAAGTGCTGCAGCAGAGGTGGGGTGCCTTGGGGGATGCTTTTGGAGTGAGTGGGAGGACCAGGAGCAGAGGAGACCAGGCCAGGTCTGTGAGTTTTGGCTGAACTGGGGGATGGATGCTGGGGCAATGCTGGCCAGATGCCATGCTCCGACCAACAAGGATGTCAGTTGGGTTGGACACAAGCCGTGGTGTTGAAGTAACTCAGCTTCGGTCCCCTGTCCTTTGACAGACACCTTGGGGGAGCTCACTTGGGGCGCATCAGCAATGGCTTTGGCAGCACCACCTCCAGAAGAGGGGCTGCAGCAGGGTATGACACAGGAACTCCCAGAATATCTATATGGGAAATGGCTGATGCAATTACAGCTGTGTTCACTGTGCTAATTACTGTGGACGCTTTGCTCAGCACCACAGCTCCGTTGCTGCATGAACTGCTTGTAGGTACCACCCAAACCTCTAGGCTTTGGGCGCTTCAGCATTGCGTTCCTCTCTGCAGCACAGGTATGTTTTCTGCTTTTGTGCTTCTGCTCTTCTTCTGTGAATGAGGGAGATTAGCACTTCCCTTCCTCCCTGGAGGGATGGGGCGATAAATGTTTTGAAGAGAAAAAGCAGCTCAGGAACTGCAGCAGATTTACTTCACCTTTCACTTCCATCACCAGGGAAAAAGCCACTTGAAGCTACAAAGATACTGAGGCATTTAAGGTTGTTAAGGATTAGGACTGGGATACCGTGAGCTGCCAGAAATGAATCTCTCTCCCGTCCTCCAGACAGACTTCTACAGAACTCGGGTTTGGCTGTTGCTCTTTTGCACTGACATGTCATGCTCGCGCTTACTTTGCGTGGAACGGAGCCAAGCAGATGAAAAAGATTAGAGACTAGATCAGTCATTGTTACCCTGCCTTCTGCAGACAGCTTTGCAGGGTCTGAGGAGTGTGACGCCCGCCTCTGCAACGCTGCCCGTCCCATCCAAAAGGAGTGTCCCACACCCCACCCCCAGCTAACGCTGGCTTGCGGGTCCCGCACGGGGCCCGGGTACCCCCCGGTGCGGGGCAGTGATGCACAGGGCTTGCAAGGCTACAGTTTCTCTTGAATTTCTTTTAAAGCGGCACCTTCCTCAGCCTCTTGGCCCACACATGTGCGGTGGGCCGCTAGTTTCCTCGGAGGAATAATGAAGCACAAACACACACACATGCACACATACACAGGTGCAAACGAATGCAGTGTCACTCTAATCGCAACTATATTCCAAAAAGCCTCTTAGTTTTCACTCCGACTGTGTCTTCTGGCACAGAGAAATTTGCAAAGCTAATTTTCAGCTCCTGTCTAATGGATTCCCCTGCTGAGTGTCTGTTACAGTTAAAGGATTCCAGATTGAGAGTTTGTTCTCATCTCCCCTGTGCACGTCTATGTTGGAGGTACTTCTTGGAGAGCTGGTTAACGAGCCTGGAGTGCGACCGAGTGTTTGTGCTGACGTTCAGGGGCAGTTCCCCCTCCTCCGTGGAGGAAGGCAGCCCTCACACCCTCACAGCCCATTTGTTTTCGTACTGTTTCACCCCAGTAGAGAGAAGGTGATTATAGGTATCAGACCGTGCAAAGGAATATTGGATTTATCAAAGTCGAGAAGCGAAAGGAGAAATCCCCGTTGGTAGGAGCTCGCTTGTTTTAGAACTTGCACGCTTTTTGGGAGGAGGAAAGAGCTGCAGTTGAGCAGCACAAAGCAAGGGCTCAAAATACCCTGTTGCACTCGTTTTCCTCCCTGTCCCCTGTGCATTTCCCGCTGGCCACCCCCAGAGGAGAGGGCGCTGCCACCCACACCAGACATTGACCAGTGCCAGCTCCTCCCAGCCCCTGCAGAAACCGAAGAGAGCCTTTCCCTGGCTGATCCTGCAGCCCAGCACAGAACAACTTGGAGCCAATTTACTTGAGCTCTAATTCCTGCCGAGCTGCAGGCTTCCTGTATGACCTTAAGTAAGATACTTATCTTATCTGTCTTCAGTTTCCAGCAGTATATAATAGCAATTCCTTACCAACCTCACAAACATATTGCAAGGTTAAATCCCTTTGTAAGCCATCTCGCAACTAATCTTAGAAATGCAGACTGTTATGATTATTATTATTATTATTGCCATTTTGGCACTGTCCTTTCTCAGCCATGGTGCTTTTGCTATGACATCTGCACCTACCCAACCCTACAGCTAAGGTTTAAGTATCAGTTCCCACAGAAGATTTTCTCATTTTCGGGCACAGTGTATTGGATCTTCACCCCCAAAGACCCTTAGAGGGTGAGCATAGCCATGCGGAAAACAAAAGATGAATGGCGCGCACACACACGCACACACACACAAACAAGACAACCCATTTCATGCATCTTCTTTTCTTGTACCTAGAGACCAAACCTCTAAAGCTTATTGTAATATTGGTTAAGATTTTGTCTTGAGGAAGGGGTGGGAAGAAGGACAAAAAGAGACATTGTTCCTCTTTGGAAGGTGTTTTGTTTTTCCCAAGCAGCTGGCCAGGCAGATCTTTAAGTATTTACTTTAAGTACACGTTTCTGTCTCCAGCAGGTACAAAGACATCTCTCCTGGGGCATCTTGGTAGGGCAGAAGCCAACAGGACAAAAGGAGCCCAGGAAGGGTCAGCGCCGGAGCTGGGCACTGTGTAGGGTTAGGGTGAGGGTCAGGGTTGGGGCTGAGGTTCGGATTAGGGTCAGGATTGGGGTTCGGATTAGGATAAGGGTCAGGGTTGGGGCTGGGGTTAGGGTCAGGGATGGGTTTAGGCTTGGGGTTAGCGTTAGGACTGCCTGAGCGTGAGTGGGGTTGCAAAGGGGACGCCAAAGGAAGAAGGGGGCTCCAAGTCTCCGGGAATGAAGTGAGCAGGAGGCAGGGGAGACAGAAGCCTATAGTACAGAAAGATGCCCCAGGAACCAAAATGTCTCACTGCAGATCTGCGTGGTGGTTTCTGGAGGGTGAGGGAGGTATGAAGGTGCGCTGGCCATGCCTGGCTGCTGAGGGAGAAGTCTGCCTGCCCCACAGAACAACTGTCACAGACACCTCTCAGTGTCAAAAGACCAGGGACTGGATGGGGTTACGGATGGTGGTTGTCACAAATTCCTTACTTACCCTGGAACAAAGTACATACCTGACGCCATCCCAGAAAGGCTACTAAACACTTAGCACTTCTTCAGCCACTGCTTTCGATAGATGTGACCAATAATCTGGCTCTTTTCACGTGTAGTTAAGCCATCTAAAAAAGATCAAATTGTTGAAGAGGTAGAAAGTTGATCTTCACCTCCAAGGCTAAGCTAGAGTTACAATTGCTTAATCTCTTACCGAGCGGTTTCTCTCACTTAAAAGGGAACAGCATAAATGAGTTTTCACTGGAATATGCTACCCTTGCATTTCAATTAAGATGAAAAAATATAGGTAAAACAAAATACCTGGGCATTATCAGTTTTCATGGCTATTATTCTATTTGTCAGCTGAGGCAATCCATTTGCTGCGTGAACTGCAGTGCTAAGGGTACGGTATCTTTGTGCTCAAAAGCAACATATTCCCAAGCATGTTGTCTTTGGCATGGCCAATATTTTATCTGCCAGAGCCAACGTTAATGAAAAATTCCTGAAAAATTCCACATTTCAACACAGCAACACTCTGATGGGAATAACAATCTCTTCTGACCTCGTTCAAAAGCAGATATCGGGCTGGATACAAAATAGGGAGGTATTCCTGAACCCCACTGCCCAGGACTTTGGGTACTTTGTGCTAAGTTTGTGATGCTCGCCTGCCTTTATCAGTGATATCAAGGCTGTCAGGTTGCGTAGTCCCCATAGTACCTGCATCCAAAATCAGCATTTCTCGGAACAGATGTGCATGCAGTCAGAAACACTGGGTTGGTGAAACTAAGAACTGCCTTCCAGTTCTGTTGCACAACAGTCTCATCTCTTTGAAATGTTCAGAGCGATGCAGCAACTTTATAATGAGACCGTGTCTGTATAGAAGTGGGTTTTCCCTTCTGGGACAATGCTGGTGAAGACATGACTCTTTTTGATGTGGGCGGTAGGAATATTTGTGATCCATTACAGTCAACGTTAGCCTAGATGATTTGTAATATCTGGGCTCATCTCCCCATTGCATCGGACAGTATGGAAAACTAAGGTCAAGCAAATAAAGCTGTGAAATAGAAGCCCAGTGATAAGTAAGGTGGCCTTAAATCACTGTCACTGGCTGCAAAGTGACAGTGCAGGGAAATGGAAGGGACTAGTTTACTTTGATTTGCATGGCTGGAGTTCACGCAGTCAGTCATTCCCCCCAGGAGTTCAGAGTATCCTGTACTTTTGTTGTAAGCAGGATAGTACTAGATGTTAACTGGCACATGGGCTGTAACACAATGAAATCACTGACTGGAACAAGAGAAGAGCCACCCTGAACTTCTCCTTCAGTCCCTTCACTTGAGCCTTGCACAGACAGACCGTCCTCCCTGCTCTGAGAAGGCTTCTTGTCGAGGCCATCCCTACGATGTGGGCAGGACAGGCAAGCCAGGGCTGTGGGAATTGTGGAAGATCCCAACATAGGAAGGAGAGGCCGTTCTCAGGAGACCTTGCAACAAAGCTCCGAGGGGCGTGCTGGATTTATTCACGTAGTGTAGGTCACTCAGTAAGTGGAGAAATAAGTGAGCTTGTCAACAAGCCAGGAAGACCCCATGTATACAGCCTGTCCACGCACTGTCCTCCATCTGAAACCTTTGTGTTATATGCACATTTTGTTGACCAGAACACAAAGGGCAAAGGAAAATGAAGACTTACAACTACCAAGCATCCAAAGTCCGCTTACTACACACACATCCACACCTGACAAAAGGCAGGGCAAGCAGTGTAATTTATTCCCCCGCTGTTGTCACAGTCTGATAGCCTCTACTGTCAACAACCCTCTGCCATGCCCTAGAGACAGCAGAAAGCCTGACAGCACACAGATAAGAGCAGGTGCTAATTTGATGCTGTGGTCCAGCACATAGACACAATGCTGTGTAAATGCTCAGGTTTCAGCCCCTGGAAGGTCCTCTCTTGCCAAATTCTCCCCTCCTTTGGAAGACTTTTTAAATGGCAGTTGCTCAATCGGCAGCGAGAGCACAGCACGTTCCCCCCGCGTAGACAAGATCTTTGATGTGCTCGCACTCTGAGCTGCTACCTTTAGTTCAGTTTTAAAGGGGATGCGAAGGGAGGGACAGGTTCTTGCCAATCAGACTTGCCTAAATATTTATCTCTGCTAAAAACAGTTTAGTTTCTGGATTTAGCCCAGGCTTGATTCTGATGAGAGACATCAAACACAATATACATGAATCAGGGACAGCACATCTGGCATTGCCTGTGTGCTGTAGGAACATAAATAAAAGAGCCAGTAAACTCCAGCTGGTGAATTATTTGTACTGCAACAAGGCTGTCAGCTTTCTAATATCACCACCCAGTGAGAAGAGGGTGCCATGAATCACTTGGGGCTGCTCTGTGGTCCCCCGTTGGCATGTGTCTTTCTCTTTGCATGAAAGGACTCAAAAGTGAAGGATCATAAACACTTTTTTGAAAATTATTTGCAAGAGCACCGAAAAGAGTGGTGGGCCAAGCCAGCAGTGCTGCCAATATTTAGAACATTTCTCTGACATGATGATATTTTATTTTTGGAAGTATCTGATACAAATGTTCTTTTCCTGGAAAGATTCCTTCTCCTGCCTGCCTCCCCGCCTCCCTCCGACTGCCGGTGCCAATATTTCTGTTGCAATTTCCTTGCTCCCAGCCGTTTCCTACTATAGATTTCCCTCCCCTCTCTCCTGGAGCTGGTGGTCCAGGTTGCACCCTGCAAGGAGGCAAATGTCAGCACGATTCTGCTGCCTCCGCCGAGGCACCCAGTGCTGCTCAGGGTGTCGGCAGGTAACCCTGTGGGCTTCTAGCTCCTGCTATGGAAGGGCACAAGCATCGCGGAGATGCCCTGTGTCTGCCAGCCCCCGAGGATGTCTCACATGAGCCCCTGATCTTCTTCTTTATAGCGTGGGCAGAACACATTGCAGCGCGGCAAGGCCTGGCGGGCGCAGGGAATGGCCGCAGCTCTGGACCCACATGCGTGGGGACACTTAAGTACATGCCTCAGTCCTTTCCATCCCCTCATCCAAGGGGAGCGCTGCCCTCCAAATTGATAGTGCCCATTAGTGCCTTTTACTCCATCACTCTGCAAACTAATAAGATAAGCACGACCTTTACTTGGGCGAACTTTGGCATGGAGACATGAACAGAAGCCTAGGAGCTGAGGGTTAAAAAAATTGCAATGCCCAAAGAGTCACTTTGATCACTTTAAACAAAATAATCCTGCAGAGCAGTTGTGGAGAGAGACTTATCACGTTACTTCCCTGATTAGCCCAGGACACCAATTTTAGGTACTGTTAAAACAGTGGAGGTCAAATTTACTATGGAGGGCAAAGATCAGTAATTCATTTTTCCTTATTCTTTATAGTAACTTTTCAGCTTGAAGAACAAAAGGGCCTAAAGTCAGAGAACGTTTGTTCTTGAGCCTTGCCAAAGTTTTGTTGGCTTTTTTTTTAATAAACCATCATTAAAATCTGGGCCCATTGCCTTGACAAAAGAAAAGAATATATTTGTGTATACTTAAGAGACGGGAAAGAGACTGTGCGCCAGGGCTAGTCACAGATAAAGGAATTCCGGACATTATTCCTTGTGCTCCTAGGGGTTGTGACATGGGATTTCCTTTCGAAGTGGTAAATAGCCCTACAGTTGTTGTGCGGCAGGGTGGGGTGGTCACTGGTTTCTTATAAACGGGGCGAGATGAAAGTACATCATGAGAAGAAAGAGAGGCTGGATCCATGTGCGCAATGAACCCCCGTGAGTGGGGCGAGGGCTGCAAATTCACCCCCACCCGAAGCACCAGCTCAAAGCTTTGCCCTCATAAGCTTGCCATGGTTTAACGGTGCTACCAGCTCAGCTCTGCTTTGGGAAGAATAGCTCATGTCACAGCAAAATGGATTTAACTCTTAAGAGGGAACCAAAATCTCAGGGCTTGTCAGCACCTTAGGTGTTCCTCCCAGATCTGTGGGAGGCAGATGGAACTTGTGGGGCAAGAGGTTTATTTCGGGGTGACTCCTGGTGTTTCCTGCCTTCTCTCACAGCCGGACAGCCTCTCACCGTGCACTGTAGGATGCTGACCGCCCGTCCTGGCCCAGTGTGGGAACAGAGAGGGTGGCAAGGGTGGGATACCATAGCTGCGAGCTTCAGGAAGAGCCTCACCATGTTTCAGAACAAGAATTAGACAGTCGAGGTCTTTTGTAACTGAAAGCACCTTTCTCTCTTTTGCTGAATCCCGCACAGGATCAGGGTGAGCACTCTTCTCTTTTAAGAAAACAGAAGAGCTAAAGCTGCAGATTTTATCCTGTTTGCATTTTAAATAGAAAAACATTCAACTTTGCATTTGGATTACTTTTTCTGTTGGACTTTGCATTAAGGACTCACCAAAGTGCACTGACTTTGCAGTGTCGGGGGAAATCAGAAGGGAGGAGGAACGTGAATCGCTTGATGAGGGAGAAAAGAACATCAAGCTGATTTTATATTTTGATCTGAATACAAAACGATTTCCTTTCCTCCGTCTTCCTGCGGCTGTCCTGGAGGGTCAGCAAAGACTGCAGATCCTAAACCTCACAGTTAAAGCAAGGCTTAATCGGTTAAAGCAAGGCTTAATGAGAAGGGAGAAGATTTGCATGTTACTGTTATCCAAATCCTCAGGATTCAGGTCTTCAATAATAAATGTTCACTTAAGGAACGATCAGTGGAACAGATAAATTAGCATATTGCAGAAGTTTGCAAATGGAAGGTTCCTACATGAGCCTTCTTATTGCTTCTGATTTTATTGCTAGATGTCTGAATTACACCTCTCTAATCCTTCTACTGTGTAACAACACACCTGCAGATTTATTTTCCCTTTAAAGTACAATGAGATCTCGTGTCAGTAGAGGGACGCACATGACAAAATTGTCAAATTCAGCTTGTGAACTTCATGCAAAGTGGGAATGTCTAAGAGGCTGGGCTGCTGCTTCCAATGCGAGTGTCAGTTTGGATCTGCTGCCAGGGGTCTTGCTCCACTAGTGGACGAGATGCCCAGGAAAGGCTGGGGAGACTGAAATCACCGCTCCATTCAGGCCCTGCTGCAACTCGTTGGCTTAAGAGATTGTGTCAAGAGGGTCTAAGTCCATACAGGACACGTGGAAGATTCTAACCAAGTTCAGAACTGGAGACTTCAGAGGAAAAATGACCAATTTTCCTTCTTTCTCTTTGACCCCTCCCTAACATCCCACATTTTTCTGAAAACCGGGGAAAAGAGAAAGTTCCCTTGTTCATTGCAGCAATAAAATAACACACCTTCTAAAACAACTGTATGGCCGGCTAAGGAACGACAAAGCTAAATGAATCAGAGAGAGAGAATTACTCATACACGCGCATTTTCAACCAGGAACCAGGTCGTGCTTAGCACTGTTAACTCGCGAACATGCCAGGCTGCATGGCCCGCGGTGCGGCTCGTGTGTATTTGAGGAGATCAGGAGGAAATCCGTTGGTGCCCAGCAGTAAAACTGACCTGCGTGAGGCCGTGGGGTTGCACTCAAACATTAGCACTTCTCCTGCGCGGGTATGGGGCTGTTTGGCACTCACGCACCAGGAGAGCACCATTATACTTGTATGAATTGGATCGTGTTTTCTGAGCTCTGTATCAGACTATTGAATCATGCTTTTTTGATATCCTGGTACAATCACATTTAATCTCTTAAGATGAACTATATTTTCATGGCCAAAAGCCAAACAAACAGAACTCTCTGAAAAATAAACAAGCAGAACCCTTTTAGAAGGATTTTTCAAAAGCTAAACAGATCTAATACTTGGTTTAGGAACTTGTAATTTTAAAATAGCTCAAATAAATTAAGAATACCAAAATGGATCTGCTGTCTTTCTTCCCAGTGGTGGTGTGAGCACATGAGAGTTTCTGTGTCCTCCAGTGGAAACTGTCCCTTAATTACGGTGCCATTGCCCGGTGCCATTGCCCAGTGCCATGATCTCTGTATCTTGGACTGCAAGGTGGAGTCATCCTGGGCTCAGAGCAGAATTCCCACTGGACAGATGTTTGTATCAACACAACAGCTCTCGTGAATAAGGTTTGCAGGATTGGTGCTTGACATACAGCTCTTTTTACTCTCAAAAATGTTTTGTTTTTTTCTCCCAAAGCTGCTTACATCCCGTGACCTTGCACTAAAGCCCAAATGAAATGCCTCGCAATTTTCCTAAATACTATCTTTATTCTTATGGCTCCTGTATGAACCACTGCTATGCACTTAATGCTGTGCAGTTGTTTCTACCCTAAGACCTTTTAGCCAAGGGTTTACAATTTGGCATCTGAGGTCTGAGCCTGAAAATTTATCTTTGTTTTTGTACTCTCCCCAAGAGTCTGTTTTAAATTGATATAAACATTTCAATAGCTTAAGAGTGCAACAAAATGGTCAGCCTCCCTTTCCAGCTGGAAAACAAGCGTGTTTCTTTGAGTCAAAGTATTGCATGTTGTTGGCGAGACTAGTGGCTGGTCTCATCTTGGCTTGGTCATGCAGATCCAGGCATCTGCGTAACCTTATGGCACTTCCAGAAAAAAACCAAACAAACTAGCATTACTTGACTGTGCAATACTTGCTTTCTTACTGTATGTGTTTCTCTGTAGCGGGCATTGCTTACCCTGCTTCCCCTGATACATGTCACGCACAAACACCAACGTATGCAGCAAGAGACGCTAGGAACCTGTTGATTTTCTTTGGCATGTGGAGAAATCCCTCAGTACCATAGTTCACATCTGCCAGACCAAAATTCATATGCCGTACTAAAAACTTTACTGACTGATTGAGACAAGAGGGAACAGACCTCTGAAAGAAGCAAGGAAGGACCCCAGCAAATGCTTGCTCTACCTGGAGAAGTTGTTTGTTTATTCTGTGGTGTCTCTGATCTGGAGTTCATTTCTGGGGTTAGTTCTCTGAAATCTCAGTGCAGCACATCAAGGCTGTATGTGTGGATTCAGGGTGGGAAGAAACCTTATTAATTGCCTGCGTGCCTTTGCATTATTCTTTCATCTCCCACCTCGGTACTTTTCTCCTCCTGAATCCAAATGGTGACATTTTTCTTTCGTGGTGACATAAAGTTTTCACTTTGCTTTCATTCAGTGCTCACTTAACTTTCATGATTCTCTTTTCTCTCAGTCCTTTTCATAGAGTTCCGTATTTCCTACCAGGACTTCTGATACTCTGCAAGAGGTAGTCAGGAGAGAGCTCCGGAAACAGGAGCTGCTTTCCTCATCTGATTACTTTTAGAGTCACATTTGTTGATTTTGTTAACTATCCAGCACAAGAACTAATTTTATTGTTCAAAGGGCAACTCCACGTTTCATCTGTCTATAGGAACTGCAATAAACTCCTGGGCTGAAAAGGTGAGATTTTTAGGAAAAGAAAACAGTGGTGTGCTTGTTTCTGCTCTGTTTGAAATCAATAGTAAAAATAGAACCGGTTAGGGGCTTTATAACAAAACAGCTTTTCATTAGAAAATTACACCGTGGCAAAATTCTGTGTAGAAAGTGGCTGGATTAGATGCAATTTTCCAGGAAAGGTTCTTCAGCCAGGATGGCGTTTCTGGTCACAGCCTAACGGTGCCATGCCCTTGTCACTGAGATGTGCGTGTAGGATGCCGGAGACACCACGTTCCTTGATGGAATCAAGCCTCCAAATCCGTGTCTCCCACTACCGGGGGCTGCCCTAAATATCTGGCTATTTTTAGATGAGGCTTTTTCTGTTGCTGCTTTTCATAATAAGAAAAACCTTTGATGGATTTGTGTTTTATCCCTATGCACAACAGGAATTAAAATAAATAAATAGATCTTAAATATTTAGACATGAAGAGAGGAGAATTTCCTGCCCAGCTTTTGCTACGCGGAGTAGGTGGCTTTAACGCAAAGCGGGTCTGCTCCTGGGGACCCGGCAATGTTTTCTTTTTTGGAATTGACTACGGTAAAGCACCTTTAAAAGCAGGAGCCCACAAAGCAAATCTGCTGTTTCCAAGGTCACTGCACAATCATCTCCCCATGCCGTAGTTTTTCCAGACGATGAACTGCTCTGCTGCAACCTGACCAACCCGGCAGAGAAGGGATAGCCCTAGCTAAGGAGCAGCATGGGGGATACAGCCAGCACCACGGCAGCAAGGCGAAGGAGTCCTTTAAGTGTCTGACCCCCCACCAAGCTCCTCAAAGTAAACCCAAAAGTCAGGATTTGGCACTAAAGAAGAAGGTTTGGCTCTGGGCACCACACCTGGTGTATCACCCACCTGCTGCCCCTCCTCTGGGCTTGCGGGAGGCTGCGCCCAGACACCAGCAACTGCTTTTCCTCCGAACCTTCGCAGGTCAAGTGAGCTAATCGGGAAACCTGCGGGGGATAGAAGAAGGGACTGTTGTCAACAGGCAGCCATGCTATGTAGACTTGATAAATATGTGCAGTGCTAATTCGAAGCAGATTCCTGCTTTGCCACAAGCAGAATTCCTCCAACCCCTGCCATCAAAAACATTATGTCACAGCTGCGGAGAAGCCTAACAAACAGGGGAGAAGTTGGGGTCATGTCAGGGTAACGGTGCGGTGGAGGCTGTAAGGAAGTGATTGAAGCCCTGTTCCACGGCCTGATGGAGTTTGTCATTAAGAAGGATTTCACGAATGATTTGCAGCCAATTCCCTGGGTCCGATTGGTACTTTCCAGCTTAATGCAAACCAGTGAGGGAACCAGCTTCCAGACCCAGTTAGGCCAAACTACCCAGGGAGGTTGCAGGCAAGAGAGAACGTAACATCGCCCGGGGCTGCGGAAACGTAACTAAAACTAGGATTGGTTTTTAAGGAGATCGTTAGGTTCTCTCTTCCCATCTCAAGCAAACAGCTTTTATCTTGTCTCCCAAAATAGCAACCTCCCATCCTTCAAAACAAACCAAAAAAAAAGGAAAGCCTCTTGAGACAGGCACACAGACAAAGCCGACAGAAGTGGAACACAGAACTGATCGAAAACAGATTCCAGCATCAAGTCCAACGTCGGTTTCAGCCCATTTCTTTTTAATGGGTACAGTTAAGAAACTGAGAAAACAAAGTAATTACCCGCTAAGCAGATTTTACTGACACTAAGCATTTACACATTTCTGACACATACAATCCCTGCGATTTGATCAAATCCATCTCTGTTTCGTGTGGCACATCAATTGAGCTGGTCTCGGGAGGCTCTGGCTCATTTGCTTCTGGATTTATAGCTCAAGGAAAAATGATAAAACAATGCTAACTGGGGTGGCTTTTGTTCTGCTTCACCCTGACCATCCACCTTCCCTGTTCTGATTTCAATCCCATCCCTCTCGTGGCCTTCCCTTGGCCTGCTCCTTCTGCAGGTCAGTGATTCATCACACAGGAGGACACAGATGTTCTTTACAAAGAAGTGTTTCTGTGCAAGCTGATATTTTTCCTAGAAAAGAGGGCTGGGGATGAGGAATGAGATGAGGAGGAGGAATCCACCACTATGCAAAAGGCCTGAAGATACGTATTGCCCAGTTCCCACCAGAGTTTGTGTGATGCTGCCTGTACGACCCACCGGCACCCCGAGGGAGCAGGGCTGACTGCTGGACCCACACCGGCAAGGCTCCAAGGAGAAAACCTTGGGGCGTGTGGCCTGAGAAAAGAGGTGGTTTCTCTGAGCACCTAATCCACAAGCATTTGGTGGTCAGTGGGCAGTCACCTTGCTTGATGCCAATACTAGGATTTAGCTAAGGAGCATGGTCAGAAGTTGTTTTGCAAGCCACCCTCTTATCATTCAGCAGAACCTCATCCAAGATCCTCTGTCAGCTCTTGCATTTCTTAGAAAACAGCCATAGTCCTCTTTTGAGGTCTGGTTTATGGACACTTTTGAGTGCAAAGCTGAGAATGCCCACTCTGCCTTGAATCTCAGCAGTGCTAAGGTAGCACCAAAGAGGTTTGGAAAGGGAGGAGACCTGTACCCCAGGTCAGGCCCTGGTTGGCCATCTCAGCAGAACATCATGGCCCTAATACTGCCTAAATATGGCAGCTGAAGCTCTTAGAGATTACTTCATGTAGGTCACAAGCAAATGCTTTCTGAAGGACATCTCCTAGCACTTTATCTCATCTAATTTTAAATATTCCTAAAGATAGGGCTGGCATCATTGTTTCCTTTGGGAGATGAATTACACAGGCTGATATAACTCAACCTTGGGAAGATTTTCATTTCTCTCCCTAGACTCATACCAGTTGCAGCAGAAAAAGCAGATAAATAGCTGACCTTGGTATCGGATCTCCCAAGACTCCAACCTCTCCTGTCAAGCACTCTGATATACAAAACTTTTATTATTCTAGCGTCTAAAGGCCCTGTTCCGGGGTGCTGTGCAAGAAAGCAGTATCAGATCTATCAAAAAGGTTCCTGGTCTTCAGATTAAACAATGTGGTGAATAACCAGATTAGCAGCAAAAGGGATGTGAGTTTAAACCATACTGACATCTTGCTTCAGATGTGGAAAACTGGCAGAACGCTGGCAAAATTGTCTCCATAAGCATCCTTGAGACCTGACATGTCAGAGTCAAGCTACAAAACTGAGATCTGGTTGCACGTATTTAGTATCTTAACTGTTCCCTTCCTCAGATCTGGGCTACTGATTGCAGACTGAATATCAGAGAACACAGAGAAAATGATACTCCAAAATAATAACTTGCAACCTGCGAGTAAAGCCATGCTATCTTAGAAACAAACAGCTCTGTGGCACTGAAATATTTTTGTCTTCAGTGGAGTCGAGACACCAGCTTAGATGTAGGGATAATTTTCCTTATTCTTTGGCTTGTGAGGCAGTGAAGGGGTTTCCTTACTGACCTCTGTATGCATCGAAGGCCCATGCCCGTGTGTTTAGGTCTCATCTAGACAGTTTCCACCAAACAAAAACAAATGAAGGGCTGTCTTAGTCTCCCTCTTAAGCCTCATCCCGCTCTACCACCTCAAATCACTGCAAACAAATCATTTCCACATACAACGCTTTCCAGAAGGAAAGACAGGACCCAGAGTGGATCCACATGGCATATCCTGATAATTCCCATCACTTGGGCTTAAAACATCTTTGTTCAGGTCTTATGAAGGTCATTCTGTACCGTACAGTGCTTAAGGGTACGGTACAGCTAATCTGGGGGGTTTCCCAACAGTCTCACATGCAAGTGGCTAATGAAATGAGAAGAAAGACTTGAGGGTCACCGATCTAGTCTGCAGACGGTAGAGGAGGGGCATGAGTGGGCATCCTCCTCTCGTCTGATACGTACGGGCAGAGGCTGAGTGCTGGCAGAGACCATACAATGCTTTCAAAGAAACATACTTTTTGCAAATTCAGAATTCCAGGGATTTCATAACTTCTCTCTCTTCTTGAGAGAGGGACATTTTAATGTCTCTCCAGGGTATCCATCTTATTCTTGTCCAAAGCCCTAGGATGAATTGTCATCATACTTCATTGTCAAAGGAGTAAGGTGACACACAGTACAATAATTTAGTTGACTGAGTAGTTTGAAATACTGCGTCAATTGTTAATATTGCGTTATGTTACATGCAAAATTTCTCTGTTAATGTTTGTTCTGGATAAGAACTTAAATAGCCAGGCTAGGCGAACTTCAAAGTTATTACCCCTAAGAGCTATGTAAATGTATACGTATAAACGGCAAGTGGGGTTGTATTTCGGGTTAATACTGGCCAGTGCTCTAATTTGTGTGGTACGGCCAAGTGAAACTTAATTCACCAACCTCTTTAACTTGAGGAACTTTTTATTTATGTGAGTGTTATTTTCCGAGCCCCCATGGTACCAAAGCTGTGGTTCAGAAGTAAGTCTGATGGCTCTAAATTATTATTGAAAGTTATTTCATGATTATACTTCAAAGATGATGGGGACTAGGTCAGATCTATGGCTCTAGCAGTATGCTCCGGGTGCCTGTACAACCAGATACTAGAACAGATTTTCAACACGTGTGAAACCAGCACTTATTTTATCAAATTCTGGCAAAAATTTCATTTCACCATTGATGGTCACCCCTGATGGCAACTGTCATGGAAACCTAAGGGAAATCCCTCCTTAATGTTTCAGATTGCTAGCTTAAAGTCTGACCTCTGCTGGCAGTCGGGTTGAATTATAAGGTGATGCATGTACGGGTTATTGCGTTGCCTCCTAAACACTGAACTAAAGGCAATTTCTTGCCTACAGAAAAATAAACGCCAGTGCATTCTCCCTGCCTCCTGCCTTGTGAAGAGCCTGACCTGCGCGCAGCTTTCATGCTGCCTTGGTGCACCACGTTCCCTCTGCAGGAAGTGCCACCATAGGAGTATAGGAATCACTACGTGTATTTCCATTCTGCTAAGAGTGTGCAATAATGTTGTGATTAATAACTAAAAATAAACAAAAAATTACCATATCGTATCC
Organism: Rissa tridactyla; assembly: GCF_028500815.1. Classification (NCBI taxonomy): domain Eukaryota; kingdom Metazoa; phylum Chordata; class Aves; order Charadriiformes; family Laridae; genus Rissa; species Rissa tridactyla. Next base: position 47,236,530 of record NC_071474.1, on the reverse strand, counting down.
ACACAGAAAAGAAAATGATTGGTTTGTTTGTTGGGGGTTTTTTTAATCTGATGGGTATTATCACTTCAAAAGAAAAAGATGGAAACTTTTCTACTACTGCTCTAACTTTAAAAAAGTCCATTCTCTTTAACAAAATATCCAGCCTAAGAGCTTTACTCTTACCCTGAGTATAGGCAGCCCCTTTATTCCCGGTTAAAAGTCCAGTGTAAATGTTAAAACTGGGTAGGCACAAGAGAGAAATCACTGCTTGCATCAATAGAGATTTACGAGTTGTTTTTTCATGAGAGGTCCTGGCTCATATCAAGATAGATTTCAATAGTGACTGATTCTTTCTGTGCACACGAGCAGGTTGGGGAATAGTTCTTGGAATAGAGTCAGCACAACAATTGCTTTCATTATTTGCAGCTGTGCAAAACAAATAAGTTTGAAAGAAATATAGAGAGGTGCCAAATTCAATCCCATTGATGTGGGTGAACACAGTGTTTAGTGCTGTGCTGTGACACACATGAGCTCTGTGAATTACTGCTGTTGACTTTTCAGCCTTACATGTCACCTTTGATAAATGAGCTAATCTGCTGATAGCTACTCAAAATAATAAAGTAATTTAGTTAAAAGAGTTTTAAAACATTCCTTCCTTAGCATCCAAAACTTTCTAAGTAACTACTCAGCGCATACAAATTACCCTGCATAGAGCAATTCTGACACGATTACAGGGAACTGAATGGAGGGTTTTGACGAGCTGGAACCATAACTTGATCCATGGTTTACTGTCTGTAGCTATGAGGAACTGTTGGGATGACATGCAATAAAAATATCCAGCTATCTATCCATCAGTACACAAACGTGCTCCCAGGAGTTCACTGGTGGTGATGATTCTGAGTTGACACAGGGAAGCCTGGAAAGGACCCAGTGGAGACAGACCTAGATGGTCTTCTACCTTCCCATTTTCCTACAGAGCGCTCTGGAGACAGGAGAGAGATCTTGGCTAGATTCACTTCCAGATAAATGCTATATAATATCTGAAGGGTGAATAGGAGTAAGTCCTCCTCTGTTGAGCGCTCTGGGAGGAGGTGAAGGGCAGGCAGAACACGTGCTGTGGTGGACTGCAGTGAGAGTGGAGGGTGAACCTTGGGGCCAAAGCCACCAGCAGAGAGGTGTCTCAGGCTCTTGCAGGGGCTGCTCCCCATGGTGGTTCATCCTACAGACCAATGCGCATCCTTGCTCCTCCTCTCACTCACAGCCTTGTCTGAAGAACGTGCCCTCTCCCCAGAATGGTCAAGTCAAGGAAGAATGAAAGCTATGTCTGGAGTGCCTATGAAGTAAGCTTGTCTGGGAATCATTGGAAACACTTGCATCTGCAACCCTAACGTTTTTCTCAGGAGACCACATTGGGGGAGAGGCAAAGACAGTTTCATACCTCACATTTTTTGATACTTTTTTTTCCCCTCAAGTCTTTAGCACATAGCGTGGTCTCTTTTTTTGTGTGTCTCGTTCCCACTGGGTCTGCATATTTCCTAATCATGGAGATGTGCCAGGTCATCTTTTCCCAGAGGAATTGCCATAATTTGGATCAACAACATTCCCAGCCTTTTTTCCATCGACATGAGATTACTGCATTTCCTAAATACTTTAAACTGTGCTTGAGTGCATGGCAGATGATTGCAGATGTTGCCACCTCCTTTCCCAGATTTCATGTTTATTTTATGGCTGTAGATCTAAGTTCTGGACTTGTCATCCAGTTACAAAGAAAGGACATGTCCCTCGCTACATAACTCAATATAAGGACAGGGTGGTGATATCTCTTTCATTCTTTAGGACTCCACACTCTACAGTGTCAGAGGGAAAACAATGGCTCTGATTAATGAGCTGCTGCCGCCAAAGACCAAACAATTTTGACCTAGAGTTGCTTTCTGTGACCTCTTTCCATAAATCTGCAACTGATACGGCGATCCGTATCGTGGACAGCCAAGAAAGCACATGGCATTGTATGTCCAGGGAGTTGCCTTTGAGCAGGTGTAGTCAAACTCCGAAGGTTATGTTTTGATTGCAGAAAACCAGAGCAAAGTTCCTGTTAATTGACACAGGGGTTTTTAGGTGTCAGCACACAAAGCAATAAGGTGGCCTTGCTGAAGGGTTTCTGCTGATTAGAGAAGGAAACCAGAGTGACCCTGTGCCACTCCATCAGGAAATGCTGATGCATCTATGGGTGAGGAAAAGCCTTGTAGGGACAAATCCCAAGAGCAGGGCCAATGTCTTATCTTATCTTTAAACACTTGCTCTACTTAGCAGTTGTTTTTACTGTGTTGGGGTTGATATCTCCTCCGCTTGAGACTAATGATTTAATTTTTTGTTGTTGTCACTAGGAACATTTACACCCAAACTACTGTCTCTGGCTGAGCTACACAAAGCTTCTATTTGTGGCAGGCAGAGAAGAAGAATGGGTGTGAACTACTCCCCTCTCTCATGAGTCAGCTAAACAAATACTAGTTCCTCTGCCTTGGAAATAAATGAAAACACGAAGCCTGTTGCTTTGCCAGAAGATACTCTTGGGTTAACACTAGCATGCGAATATCCTGAAAGAATCTTAGCCATCTCTCCTGATGAGTTTGTGATTGCTAATTTAATTTTGGATTAACTTCTACAGCTACCGTAGGAGTGGAAGCTCTGGCTCTGGCCTACAGGACAGCGTCTAAACCCCTACTCATCTTCTCCTCTAGGAAAAGTAGTTCAGCAGGGAATGAACCAGTAGCCTACAGGGGTCTGGCCTGTATTAGCACCTGATGGGAAGTCACAGTCCCCCTACATTAAGCACTGTACAGACACATAGGAAAAGATTAAGGGTTTAAATCTTTACAGACAAGTTAAATTATTAACTTTGAGGAAGAGGAGGCTGAGGGGAGACCTCATCACTCTCTACAACTACTTGAAAGGACATTGTAGAGAGGTTGGTGCTCGTCTCCTCTCACAGGTAATTAGTGATAGAACAAGAGGGAATGGGTTCAAGCTGCAGCATGGTAGGTTTAGGCTGGACATTAGGAAAAAATTCTTCACAGAAAGAATGGTGAGACACTGGAATAGGCTGCCCAGGGAGGTGGTGGAGTCACATCCCTGGGTGTGTTTAGGACTTGTTTAGATGTGGTGTTAAGGGATATGGTGTAAGGGAGAACTTTGTAAAGTGGAGATGATGGTTGGACTCGATGATCCCAAGGGTCTTTTCCAACCTAAATGATTCTATGATTCTATGATTATCCTCGATAAACACATGGAGAATTGAGACTTAGGAGAGCAAATAACCTGATCTAAAGCAACTTGCTGAGAAACAAAATGGGAGAGAGGCAATCAAACCAGATTAGGTCTAGAGGGTAAGTTACCCTCTAACAACCCTTTCTGACCTACACATTCCCCACTGCAGCCCATCACGGGGGCCTCTGGCCTCTGTACTGACTCAGTACCCATCAGGTGGCTTGACACAGAACTCACTAGCTGGCAGAAACGAAGAAAATTGAGAGGTTTGTCCTGACTTACAGCCAAGACCTTCACCCCAAGAGCATCCCTTCTTCTTTGCTGGGAAAGTCAATACTAGCAATAATATTTCATTTAGAAAATTTTGCATTTTGAATAGAGAGCATAAGACACTTTATTAATGTCAGTGCATGAGCCTAGCAGACTCAAAGACTGGATGAACTGAATTCACAACAAAAAAGAGCGGGAGGCGAGTCTTTTCAGTTATTTGCTACTGTCTTTTTAAGCCTTTAAAATAATAGCAAATTACTTGTTTATAACAAGTGAAAGCTGATTCTAGGAGCTGGAGACTTAATAATCACACCAAATATTGCAAGTCTTGTGATACGATAATGCTGGCAGTATTGTTGCGTCTTCTCTTTTCATAGGGGGTAACCTTGAAATAAATCCTAAAATGATTACAGGCCATTGGTTTAAACACACACAGCTTTTCAATGAATCCTTGAGCTTTCTAATTCCAGTGAAAATAGGATTTCCTTGGGGATATAGTCACGAAAATACCCTTTAAAAGGGGTACCTGTTCATTTTTCAGATGTGCTCGCACTGTGTGGTTGTGGTGAGGTACCTGGCATCTCAGGGGAAAGCACCTTCTCTCCTTCATGTCACTTACTGCTGCAGACACAAAGTCGTTTGGAGAGACCGAGCCTCACCGCTTTTCCCCTGGCAGGCAGCGTAGGTAACAGCTCTTCATCTGCACGATCCGTATTACTGATGATCACCTTATTACTGGGGAGCAGGGCCACACACGCTGTTCGTACAGCCCCCGTTGATTCCAGAGTGCTCTCAGAGCACAGATTATGCTCCTGATTCAGGCTCTGACTCAGAAATGCTTTAAGGTAAGCACAGCTTACGAAACCATCCCCAATCTACTGCCAGCAATGAACAAAACAGTTTTTAAACGTCGTGTATATGCCTCTTCCCTTCTCCCACTAAAATTAGCTCTAAACCTCTGACTTCCAGTTCTATCTAATGGGATCTGATGTGTCCTAGGGCCCAGATCTATGCACAAGAGTGACTTTACACACATGAATAGTCCCTGGAGTTCAATCATGTGCAAAAAGCTATTTGTGTGCCCAAGTCCTTGTGGAATCAGGGCCTTAGTCTAACCGGCTTCATTTAGCTGTCATCACAGTGGGCTCCGCTTTGCTTGGCAATTATTTCTTTGTCATCTGATGCAGAGGTTAGGTGCTCTTTGATACTGTTCTCTCAGCTTTCCCCTCCTCCGTGTGCTGCAGTGCCCAAAAGGGATATGTGGATCTCTTCATCAGATATCCTATTGACGTTAGCTGTCACTGTGTACGATACCTAGATACGTTCAATCGCACAAGCATTTGTGAGTGCTCTTTTGGGGATAGCTACTGGGTTGTTACAGTGCCTAGAGGATGCCTGAAGGAAGACTGTTACAACGAGAAACAGAGATTAAAAATAGTTTTTATCCATGCTCACCGATGGCCCTCACATGAACAACCAGGCTGAGCGTGGGAGGGATCTCCCTCAGCCAAGAGAGATAGACTTAGAAACCACCTGACAGAGAGGTGAGGGAGGTCACACGTTACCCTCTGCCTGTGGATCCTCTCATGTTTAATGTTGGCTGTGCTGCAAAATCAGATTATCCCAGGAAGAACAGTTTTCAATATACTTTTCTTCCCTGGATAATGTATCAACCTTACACATTTCACTCCCAAAGATTTGTGTAGTTGTGCTGTGCTTGGGGTTTGCACCGTCAAGAGCAGAATGTTAAAGCCTAAACTGAAGGTAAGAATAAAGTCTCAGAATTACAAATGGTGCAGTGAGGCTCCGGACAGAAGGTCTGATGGAAGGGCTCTTTCTAGGGCCTATCTTTAACCTGGTGATGCCACACTCTCAAGCCTTGCTGTAGTCAATTTGCATTTGCAACAAGTAATTGAGGGCAGGAAGGTAACATCAGATGCAACACGTCACTTCCCAGGAGGAGCCTGTCTTTCTCCTGTGGTTTACACAGGGGATGTTGTGCTGAGACCTATTTGTAGCTCTGCAGGAGGCAAGAGGCTCTGTGCTCCTTCTGCGTTGTTATCACTCTAGCATCCTATCCCCAACGTACGAGGATCTAAGGGAGGATGCTGCACCAGGTTCCTCACCCCAACCAGGCAGCAGAGGCAGCTTCACAAAGAAAATGTTGGGGACAGCCGTGGTACCGATGCCGTTTCCTGGGCCTTTATAATCCTTCTGCAGAACAGAGCCTGCCAAGCTGTTTGTTCCTTTGCAGAGCTTTGCTATGGTAATGACGTGGTTGGCGCGAGTACTTGTTTTTAATTTTATGAGCCTTGTAGCTCTAGAGGAGGACCAAAATTATTTAGCAGAGAAGAGGAGGATAATGTTCTTTTAGGCCTGGACATTGTCATTGGAGCTGTGCAATCAGAGCACGTTAGCTTCAGCAGGACTTGGTCCAGCAGCGTGGTCTCCCACCCCACTCTGGGCAGGCTGTAGGCCCTGGTTTTATAGCGTACCACAGAGTACTGCCTCAGAGAGATGTCCTTCAAGTCTGAGAGGTTTTATATAAAGTGCAGAGTAGCTGTGAAAAACGTTATTTGAGAAGTGTGAGACATTTATTGTTTAAAGCCATAAAACCGAAATGAAATGCATTAAAATTGAGGAGGAAGAGGAGGCTGCGGGGAGACCTCATCACACTCTACAACTACTTGAAAGGACATTGTAGAGAGGTTGGTGCTGGTCTCTTCTCACAGGTAATTAGTGATAGAACAAGAGGGAATGGGTTCAAGCTGCAGCAGGGTAGGTTTAGGCTGGACATTAGGAAAAAATTCTTCACAGAAAGAGTGGCCAGACACTGGAATAGGCTGCCCAGGGAGGTGGTGGAGTCACCATCCCCGGGTGTGTTTAAGACTCGTTCAGATGTGGTGTTAGGGGATATGGTGTAAGGGAGAACTTTGTAGAGGGGAGTTGATGGTTGGACTCGATGATCCCAAGGGTCTTTTCCAACCTAAATGATTCTATGATTCTATGAAAATGGTGAACATTCACATTCATTCTAAGAACAAGGATAAACACTGCAACTAAGCGACGTGGCTTATTTAAACAACGCTTTTCTATGGGATACCAACATTGGATTAACTTTGCCCTCCCCAGAACTAGATCACATCTGCCTGTGCTTCACAACCCCTGCAATCAAAAGCTTGCCAGCAAGTCAGAGACCTGCACACAATGTCCCAGAAGCCTCAGTCTTTGTACAAGCTGAAAGTATCTACCTCCATCCCAGCTCCCCTGGCAGCACGGACCAGTGTGAATGAGAATCCAAAGCTAAACAAACGTTAGGATGCAGGACTGAGGAAAGAGAGGGGCTGCGCTGCCCAGCAGGATGCAGCCTCCGAAAGCTGCTTGCAGCATCCTAACGCCTTCTTAAAGCCTCAGAGTCTCCTCAAATATATAAACCAAATATGAAAGTGGAGTAGATCCCTTTCTTCTCATCCAACACGCCCCCAGGCTGTCTTTGGCTTTGCCTCCAAAAAATGAAGCCCAGCTCTAAAGGGACCACGGGAGGTTTAAAATTTTGCGAGGCATCACCCTGCCAGTTCTGGCATTTAGGCATCCTGATGGAGCACAGCCCAACCTCTGCCCCCACTATTCTCTCAGTTTTGCCCTCAAACTTTTTTTTTCCAGTCCACTCAGCTCTGGTTCTGATGTGCCAGAAATGGCACACACTGTGTTTATATAAACCCCCTGTCACCTGGCAGCGGCGATCAAATGTGGCAGAGGAATTTCTCGTCCTGTCCTCCATGGGGTAGAAAAGCACTGAAATTACACTTTGCTTATACTTTTCTTCAGCTGCCAAAGCCAAAATAAACTTTGGGAAAGAAGTAATTCAGAAGTATAAACAGAATAATTGAAAAATACTTTTCTTTCTTTTAGCAAAACCAGCCTCAAATAGTATAAAAGCCCAAGGACCGCCTTGCTCTGCGGCCCCGACAGCAGCTCAGGTCTAATGCCAGCCCTGGCACTGCCACAGACCCCGCCAACAGCGTCACACTTGCTCATGAGAGGTAAAATTCAGGCCTCTTTCAAAGGCCGGTCTGAGACATCAGCTAAGCCCCCCTAAGCCCTAAGAACAACCAAAGGCACAAGAGGAAAGAAATAAAGGATTATTTCAAACCCCAGGATTTGCTAAGTCGAAGCAGCACCTGGCTGAAGTCGCAGCATAAATAGCCCAGAGCAGACCACGGTGGGAGCTGTGTCCCGGGAGAGCCCCACAGGACCCACACAACCCTCAGCCAGCAAATCAAATGACACTTGACAAACATATTCAAAGCTGTTGGTCATTTTTTGAATTGTTTTTGCAAAGCTCAGTACATGGTGTTAAGAGACCGAAATACCTCAGCACCATGAAATAACACATGCCGAAGCCCAGCCCATGCTCAGGGTGAACGGGTTGTTTCTAGAAACCGGAGGGGACTCAGGGTCAAGTGCAAGGGCGTACTTGCCTGGTCGTGTCTCCTCCTGCAGAGTTTGGGGCTTTTTCTGTTGAGTCTTTGCTAAATGTGATGCTGCACCCCGCACGTGTCATCCTGAACGTGTGTAGGAGTAACGGTACTTCTTAGAAGAAAGAGGGGAACTGCAGGGCTGGAGCCCACTGCTTATTTTGCTTCCGCAGCATTACGTGGAATAGCAGGTTTTAGGTAGGGAGTTTGTGCTGGCCAGGCTCCAACTTCTTATTCTGCAAAGGACTTTGGTGATAGAGCTACAGTGTCATCAGTTAAGCAAAACTGGGCGGCGGGGGGTGGAGGGGGGAGATATCTTTGATGCTGAAGCAATGGCCAGGACTAGTTTAAAGTCTCAGCTCGAGGTCAATATGCGTTTGAAGGGAGTCCAGCAAGACGCTGTCTGGGCAGGATCCCCTTTGGGAAGGATTCTCTGGTGCTGTGAGATTAACTGGCCTCTGTCGAGTTACTGATGGGAGTTTGAATGGCTCATGGAAGAAGCCGGACTCTCCAAAGTGGGAGCGGTTCACTCTCCACGCTGCCAGAATATGCCAGGCTAAGAGCATTTTACTCAAATCCAGCAAAAAAGAGATGAGAGTTGGGAGGTGGGAGGCAAGAAAATCACTGTTTCATCCAGTTGAAAAGTTAAACCCTAATGTTTCTCTTTTTGCTAGATACGTTATCTTCACTATTCTGCTGAGAATAATGCCTCTGTTTGTTATAAGCCCAGCTAAAGATTTCTGGCTTATCAAGTTCAAGGCAAAGGAGAAGATATAGATTTGAAGAGCAGGAGGGGAAAGAAAACATACGGCTTTAATGTCAGAGCTTTGGAAATTGAGATACTTATCTAAGTCTGTTTTCTCCTTTCCTTGATAATGTTACTTTGAATTTGGACAAGGAAACCAGCCTGGCCAACCTCCCTTCTGTTGCTTCTCAGTTTCACTTTCTGAAAATTATATTGTCATAGACGTACACTCAGATATGCATCTCCCTGAGGACAGTTTCACATTCAGAAGGCATTTCCCGAGCCAGGAGATGATGATGGGAGAGACCTTTATCACTACTGTCATTAAAGACGGTTGTCATCAGAGACCTGACAAACCTCCTCACACTAGCACTGGCGATGGTGTCCCAGACACCGCCTCAGATGTGCTTCGGAGCGTTACAGCAGTTCACAGCCGCGCTGCCCACAAAGCAAGCAGCTTGCTGCTTAGTTCAAAGGCAGTATTTGTGAATGGTGCTTTGGAAAACAGCAGGCTTTTGATTTGCCTTTAATACAGCAGATGCTTCACAGTTGTAAGTCAAAGAGTTGCTCCCCAGAATTATTGTTCTCTCTTCTCCCCTTGATTAGAATGTAACATATGAGCTCACATATCAAGTTATTTCCCAATGACCTGACTCCTTCCACTTCTATATGTGTGTAAAATCCTTTTGAAACAAATCTGTTCTCCTAAAACTGCAATAATTCAGAAATAAAGCTAGCTCTAAATAAACGGAGAGAAAGACTATTAGCAGAAATGCAGGTGCCAAATGTTAGAAAAGAAAGAGATGAAGGAAACTAAAAACAAACTAAGGGGATCTCACGACTAACTCCACACTCAACTGAATTGCATCGGTATAAATGCAAGCACTGTGTGGGCCCCCAAATTAGGAACTATTTACAAAACAAAAAGCTCGCCTCAACTGTATTGTGCCTGTTCTACCCGTACTGAATAGCCCGTCTAATGATGATTTCTTCTTTATTTGGGTCAGGTCTTGCCGAGGAAGAATTTTTTGAGAAACCAACGCTAAGCATTGCAAAAGACCGCATTGTCATCTTACCAGGAGACACCCTAAAAATAAAATGCAGGTAAGGATTGCTCCAGCAATGCTGGATTTGTTGGTCAGATTCTCTGTGTTGTCAAGGGGCCCAGGCAAAATCCTGCGTCAGCACACGGGAAAGCTTATGGGAGGGGGATGTACCATGCTTAAGGACACGGCTGGAAAATCCTCATCTGAAAATAGGTTCAGATTCGTCTCCTCTGCAGCTAAAATCACTCTTTCACTCCCTGTCCATAAGCAAATGACAAACAAGATCACCAGGGCATGTCATTAGCTCTTTATATATATATATGAGCTTAAACTTCCTACCCTCAAATACCATCCAGCCTATAAGATGGCAGTTAAATAAACAGCAGCTAGTATGTGGACATTCAAAGACCTGACCTGTTTACACATACCATATTCTTTAAATCAAAGATAACCAGGACTTGTGAAAAACCAGGCTCCTGATATTGTAAATTACGGCAGCTCTTCAGTTCTTGGCACAATGTGTAAAAACTAGCCATGCAAGAAACCGGCAACATTTTGGCAATGACGTGTGTTTAGAGGGAGATGATCCCCTGGAAACGGCGGCATTTGGTCCCAGCTGAGTGGCACACGACTCTGTATAACACCAAGAGTCAGAGCACTTTCTGCTGTGTCAGACGGCCATTAGCTTGCTCCGTCACACAACAGGCCTCACACCGAGATGTACGTAGGTGCCGCTTGTTCGCAGTGTGATTTATATGCCAAGCTACAGTGAGGGGTTATTTTTTCATTTCTTCCGAGAGCACTGTAGGAGAGAAGGCTTAAGGTAATACAGGCTGTCACAGTCTCTCTCCCTCTCACACACATACATTATTTTTACACCTTCTTGCAAAGTTCCCTTGACTGTAGCCACTACCTGGATGGTTTCTTGCAACAGAAGTTACTGCAAACAGTAAGAAAAAGTAGTGGAAAGGTGAATCTAATCTGCAGTTTATGCTGACGCATATGTCCCTTCAGATTTTTGTCCTAGTCTATTTAATTCATTGTTACAGTGAAAGATAAATTGACGCATACTGTGTAAAATTGTGATGTCTTCTGGAGTGTAAGGCAGGTTTTTTCCAAAGACCTCCAGCTAGCCGTGTGGCTCAGGAGGTCAAAACAACCTTACAGTGGTATTTTTAGCTCAGCGAGCAGCAAGTATGATGGCAATAAAATTTAAACAGTCCTTTAAAATTTAGATGCTGTGCTTCATAAAACAAGTTAGGTGGACATGAGTTGGGAGTAGTGCTCCAGGCCAATGAAATAAATACTTTTCAGCAATTCTCCTTTTTAATCTGTAGGAACATCCTATTTTTCTCATATCACCAGATGAATAAATAGATTAAGAAATTCTTAGCACTTCAGTCCCAAATTGCTTTATGGATGCAAAGCAATAAATCCACACAACAGGTCTGAGAAGCAGAAATGTATGCTAGCATGCTTCCGTGCGAGCATGGGAACAGAGCTCCGGAGCACTGCAGTTCCTTGGCTCAGATCACGCAAGAGCTGGGAATAGAAGCTGGAAGTGGGACTTCTGCACATGGAGTGTGAGATTCCCTGTATCGGGTCACAGAATCACAGAATCACAGAATCACAGAAACTTCAGAGTTGGAAGGGACCTCTAGAGATCACCTAGTCCAACTCCCCTGCTAGAGCAGGATTGCCCAGAGCACATTACTCAGGGCTGCATCCAGGCGAGTCTTGAAAATCTCCAGAGAAGGGGACTCCACAACCTCCCTGGGCAGCCTGTTCCAGTGCTCTGTCACCCTCACTGTAAAGAAGTTTTTCCGTGTACTTGATCGGAACTTCCTATGTTCCAACCTGTGCCCATTGCCCCTCGTCCTGTCACTGGGAACCAATGAAAAGAGTCTGGCACCATCCTCCTTCAACCCACCCTTTAGATACTTGTATGCCAACAGAATCACAGGGTCCTTTGTGGATGTCTGTCATCCTGCCTCCTCTGACACACCAGCATCTGCCCACTCGCAGAAGGGAGCTCCGGAGTCCTTCATACTTCCCGGGGGCATGAGGGCTGTGTGAGCACAGCACGAGACAGCAGACCGAGCAGGGAGCTGCTGAACCGTGGTAACTCTGTGAACATCCCTTCTCCCTTAAACTCCATTCATTTGAGGTTCTTGGCCAGGATTTCCTGATTTTTGGCAGCCTGGCCAAAGCTGCTGCTGTGACTCCCCTCTGCCAGATGTGTGAAAATCCCGAAGCAATAGCCAAAGTCTTCATCTTCCACCAGGATAAAATATGCAGGAGGAAAAAGTGGGCACATGTAAGGAAGCACAGGTGTCTGAAATCCCTGACCTGCTCTGCAGAGCCACGGTTGGAGACTTCCTGCCCTGATGGACACCAGACTGGGTGACGGTAGAGGGGTGGGGACATGGTGACATGCTGGGAGTTGAGTGTCTGAATGTGAAGTGTCATTGTTCCACATTGTGGGCCAGGAGTCCTATTTCTTGACAGAGGTGGTCAGTACCTCATTAATGACGTTAGTAATGTAGGGAAGGAGCACGGGGTAGGGACCTCTGCGTCAAAAAATAATCCAGTGCTCTGAAGGACAGGAAACTGGTATGACGGATGAGGTGGGGTTGTCCAAGTCAGCAGTGCATCCAAAACCGAGGGTGAGGCTGCTCACCAGAGAGGATATTCACACTTTTCCCAGTGCTCTCCTTCAGCTACGTGCTGGGAATAACCTCAAGAGTTCAGCCCCGTGTCCACATCATCTTCAGGAAGGCGACAAAAGGACGGGCAGAAACGGGGGCCAAGAGGATGTTTGTTTAAGTGTCACTGAATTTGCTGGCAAATGCGTTCCCTTATTGCACCTACTGACCGCTACAAAGCCACTGGCACAGAAAGAGTAGTTAGAGTTATTGGCTAACTGGAGACTTCACACAGCTTGCATGCTAGATATGTTTGGTATTAGATCTCTATACTGAGTCGATGTGTCTAGGCCGGATTTCTCCCTGCCTACACTCAGCTGGGGAAATCCAGAGGTTCTTACTCCTTCCTCAGCTCAGCAAATGCCATTGGGTCAATGGGAATTCACTGAGTGGGAAGGGGTGAGTCAAGCCCCTGGCCTTTGGAAGAGTGGCTTCTCTCTGCAAACACAGACCGTCAGAGCTGTCTCCCTCTGGTACTAACTTCTTCCCCAGAAAAGTCCACAGACGATTACCCTCGTACCCCATCAGTTTCCACATTGACCACCAAAACCCGGTCTACTACAAAAAGACCATAATCTTCATCTCATAAGCACGTATAGCACGTACTAATACATCATGAGAGCCCTCAACGTGCAGCCCAAGCAGAAGAGGGCTCCAAGAGCTCCTGCTCCTATGGCATGGCCTGATGTCTCCAGCAGAACAGGACTAGTGCAACCAGTGCCTGTTACTGAGTTAACTTAGAGCAGTTGAAAGCTCTCTTTGGGTCCTGCAACAGGTTATAAAAAGGCCTTGCTTTTCGGCGGTGAACTACATAGAATTGCATTTGACATTACTGTGATCATAGATAAGACAACGAACGGGTCAGGTGGGTGAAATGGTGCATCATCTGCCCTGCTAGCTTTATGTTCTGACTGCCATGACAGGGTGAATTGAAAAAAAAATGTGTCTTGAGCAGATATTCTAAGATTTGTAATCTGATTAGCTCCAGAGCCTTCACAAAAATCAAGACTGAGTCACTGCTGATTAAGCAAGAAAGGTGATGCAAAGTTACATAAATGTTCTCCTCTTTCCATGCAGCCTTAGTATAAGAAAATATAAGTTAATTTAGCTGTTAAAATATGCAAAGTCCTCAACTTGGAAGAAACATAAAATTTTAACAGGTGCTTTCTAATGTTTGAAGTGGCTAAAATGTAGTGTTATAAAAACAAACTCATGTTCAGGAAGTCTGTTACAATAAAAATTAAACTTTCCTCCAGGAGCTAGCTTGCTACAGTTCCACAGACTATTTCAGGAATCTCCTCTGCTCCAGGGGAGAACGTGGGGTGATCCCCCTTAATTCCTTATGGGTGGAAACGTAAACACCCATCAACCTTTATCCTTCATTTCCAAGCGAGAAGAGTAGGAACACTGGGAACATCGATAACAGCTGGCCAGAAGGAAGCCCAAATTTTGTGTGAAGTCATGACTCTATCTTTAATTTTGGTGGGTTGTCTTGACAGGGGAGCATCTTCTGTGAGCTGGCTTTTGAGGGAGGACCAGAAGGAAGACCCTCGGGTGCACATCAGCAACTGTCGCAATAACACAAGGCAAAGCTGCAGCATGCTTGTCCTCAAGAAAGTCATAGCTAACGACACCGGTTACTTCACCTGCATTCGTGATGACTCCCCACCTAATGAGGATCTCATGGCCAGGATTTATGTGTTTGTCAAAGGTAAGAATTTCAGTTTATTTTGTTGTTACGGCTTTTGGTAATATAAGTTGTGTTCAACTGTGGGATCTGTGCTAGGTAAAACAAGCAACCCAATTCAGATGCTTTCGCAAATCCCACCTCCCCACCGGCCCAGCGCTGGAGCAAGCACCAGCTTTGACACTTGGAAGAGGCTGGATATATGTGGATTTTGATGCCAGCTGAATTCACAGGGACCCAGATGCAAGAACCAGAAATTATCCATCTTGTTCAATTCCGGGACTTGAAAACTAGATTGTCCCATTTAGTTTTGTATTTCAAATAAGTGATACACTGATTTCTTTAAACCTCTTTTCCTTTTCTTTTCCTTTTAAGACTAAAACCTTTTATCCTAAAGGGTTTTGTTATCACAGTCCTTTTCCTAAGATTCTTCCTGAATTCACAAGTCCTTTCTTTTTCCTTTCCTTCCCAAGCATGAAACTCCCCAACAACATTCTCTTTCTCCTACACATTAGTATACTGCTTTGTCCTTCACAGCTGTGAGACATACTTAGCAAAGCGGGATGACTGCATTACATATATTTTATTCTAAAAAATGGCCCATTGCTCATTTTTGTCCTCTTTGAGCTACCTCTCCCCCATGTGTCAGAATCACTGAGTTCACATCCAATAATAAATACAAGCAGAAAATGCAGAGGAGTGTGGTCCTCTGTGATTAAGTGAATGAAACATACCGAACAACCATTTCAATAATACGAATTTTTGTTAGAAGAATATTCCCCAAAAATGCTGATATTTTTTTCAAATTCTACTTGACAAATGCATTACTAAATCACTGAATCATCTTGGATCTTCCAGGCTGAGGCTGGGAGTAGTCGGATAAAGGAGATGACTTTTAGTGTCTCGAATAGGGGACGACACAGAATCATAGAACTGTTAGGGTTGGAAGGGACCTTAAAGATCATCTACTTCAAACCCCTTTGAACTCCTTTGGTGCTGAACAGGCTTACTATTCAGTTCCCCAGAAACTCATGGAAATGAATGAATTTCATTTTTCTAGTAAATGCTAAAATATGATTCTTTGAATCCTTTTACTAAAACACATGCTA
The DNA here is from genome assembly GCF_028500815.1 of Rissa tridactyla. Classification (NCBI taxonomy): domain Eukaryota; kingdom Metazoa; phylum Chordata; class Aves; order Charadriiformes; family Laridae; genus Rissa; species Rissa tridactyla. The sequence goes on along the minus strand of NC_071474.1, from coordinate 47,221,247 downwards.
GAGAGGCAACGAGTTTGTCTGATATTATTTGAATAGTTCAGCAAACATATGTACAGAGAACACGTGTTTGCGAGGCAGCGCGGATAGTCTCGTGGTATTGCTAAGGATGGTGAAACCACCACGAGGCGTGCTGTCCATCCCAAGGGGATTGTGATACACCTACGTGGCTAAATTCAACTTCTGCACTACCAGGTGAACACACCTGTTTGATTCACATGCATGACATTTTCCTGGCTCTTCATGTCTGTTGAAAATAGTCCCTTTCTACCCTTATCCTGCTTTCCCAGCAAGTCTTCCTCTTATCGGAAAGTAGCTTTTTGGTGTTACTTGTTAGTTCCTGCAGTCATTTTTTTTCCCCCTTTCCATTTCCTTTTTCTGATTTTTTCTCGTTACTCTAAGCCCTGGTTGCTTTATCCACCCTAGTGCTTGTGCTGAGCTGTTTCCTTTTCTCATTACACACTGCTCAGATGCCCCACATCTCATACTGTTAACCCAGCCCAATGCCTACGCTTCAGGAAATAGTGCATTGAAAACTCCAGTCTCTATCCTGCTTCAGTGCCCTGGCTGGCTACCCAGGCCTTCATTACTCTATGGCGGGAGCACGTGCAGGAAATCTTACGGATCTTTTGGGACCGCCTGAGCGTTTTCCCTAAGAAAATATCTCAAGTTATGAAACGCTTACCGGCGATGCACTTGGAACAGTGCTAATCTAAAAAAAAAATCGCAGGATGTCCTCTTGCTTGCCTGAGACTGCTGTGCCAAGGTTCCCCTGAAAAACAGCACTGGATGGCTGTTTTCTCTAAATCCCCCTCCGAGGTTGTCCTCTCACAGATGCAATTTAATTGTCTCATACGCCCTCCCTGCTCTAAAAGCTCTTACTCAGACTCCTGTGCTTTAAAAGTTGTTGCAGGAAAAGTGGGTAGAAAATGAACTACCTTGTACTACGCACTCCACGGGTGAAGGAGTGAGAAAGGCAAGTCAGCGGGGATCGCTCTGGTCCATGTCCTAGCGGGCCAGCGGCTCATCCACCCCAAAGCCAAGCTCTGCCACAGCAGTTCGGTCTATAAACTTGCAAGTGCTTGCTGGGATCCAGCCAGTCTGAGGAAGCTGCTTTGCCCCAGTGAAATGAAGCTATTTATACTCCGGCATGGATGTCCTCAGGGCACGCTCTTCCTCCCATTCAATTCCTGTGTATATTTGTTGAACGCCAGCAGGCTGGTTTGGGGACAAGGAAGCTGTTCTTCAGTGAGGGCTCTACGAATTGTGGAGTTCAGCAAGGCATTCAGAACCTACCTACAATTTTCTTCAATATTTAAACATGCCTTTTTAAGGTAATTGGTCCGACAGCGTCTGGGCATCACCGAGAAACCCATCAGTTGTCTCCAAGTGAAGAAACTCACAGTTCCCTTTGAGTGTCAGAGAAGGGTGAGGTCCAAAAGACATCTCTCCGGACGTTTTGTGGAGAGAGCAAGTGCTCAGCAGGGTGTTTATGAGACTGAGCCAGGTGGAGTGAGAAAATGTTGAGCCAGACCCCGAAGGCTGGAGATTCCTCTGAGGTTACAAGCCGTTATTGCCAAAAAAGGAAGGGGAATGGTATTTTTTCCCTTCGTTCCTGGCCTGCTGCTTGACACCGAAATGAGAACATGATTGTATCGGAAGCCCTGCTTATTGGCTATTATTTCCTGTGCTTGCTTCTGTTTTTACAGCCTCCCTGGTGGAGTTTCTAAGCTCTGTCAGAATCTGGCATTCAGCAGCTCTCCCCCCCGGTGCAATTGAGCCGTGACCCCTGCACATCAGGCAGATCATAAGGGACCCGCAGGCGGCAGGGTCAGCCGCCATGCCTCAGCTGCGCACTGACAGTCTGGAGGGAGGGAGAGCTCAGGATCTTAATCCTGAATAATTGTTCCCGAGGCCTTTTCTGCTTCCCGCTGCAGCTGCGAGTCCCAAGGATCGTAATTAAAAAACGAGACAACCCCCTTCTCCTGTTGCCCATCTCCTTGTTGAAAACACACCGTAGCTTAGGGCTGGAATGGAAATAGTCGGGTGTTTTTTAACTGCGTTGTTTAGCTTCATTGCGACTCGAGGGATAACCTCTGCAGTGAAAGGCAGTGTCTGGTGGCACACGGCGCTGCAGCGCTGACCGGGAAGAGCAGCCAAGCAACTCTCTGGTGGCTGCTGGCAGAGAAGAGGGCGAACGCGGGAAGCTCACCCTCCGTCCACAGAGTCTGCTGTCTCTGCTGAGCCAGTTCTGGACCAGAGGCAGTAAAGACAAGTCTTCCCTGCAAACTAGCTGCCCACGTAGCAGCCCACGTCAGAAAATCTCATGTGGACGGCATTTCCACCGCAAACGCTGCCAAAGCCAGCTAGCCAATGTCATTTGCTTCTGTCTATCTCCTGCAATTACCCTTCCCAACCAAATGGATGCTTCCCTGTGAGGAACACACTCATTTATTTCAACCTTTGAGATCCCTGTGCCAAAGGAAAGGGCAGGCTGTCTATTTGGTGTTAAAATACAGCAAGCCCTCTCTACAATGTTTCCTAGGGCACAGATAAAATTTAACATGGCTTAGAGGAGGCGGAAAAAAAGACAAATCAAGTAGAGATTCGCTCCACCTTCCCAAAGGGCTTTCCCAGGCCCCAGCCTAGACAGAAGTCAGGACTTGCAGCTCTCAGCTATTTGAAATACTGTTACTGTCAGCAAAGCAACTGTCTCAAAGTAAGGTAGTCCTCAGGGCATCAGCTGGAAGAGCTCTCTGTACCAGCTGAAACGCTGCTTCAGCTTTCTCAGTGATTTCCCCTCGCAGCCCTTAGCTCTGTGCAGCAGCCAGGGATTTGCTACACCTTTTTGTACCACCCAAAGCATCATCAGGAAGGAGCGTGAGCTCAATTCTGTTTTGCTTCCCTCCATCAGCATCTCGTCTGACGTTATTACTGTGGGAACTGGAACTGGTCACATCTTGCCAAATAGTGTCTAGAAAAGTTCATGCGAGTTCCCGAGCTGTGCTCTGATTCCTGCCCACGCACCCCAGTAGCGCTGCTCTGCGGGAACTTCAGGGCTGAAGGAGGCCATCTCCTCCTCGCAGGCGTGGGGCGAGCAGGCCAGCAACAGACAGCCTCTATTATTATTTATGCAAAGCAGGACTGTTATTCTGTTTCTTGAAACAACTATGGCCATGATAGAGCTGGTTCTCAAATAACTACTGCAGAAAAACATGAGTCCCGCCTGCTCTGATACTGTAATTGGCACAAAACGATGTAAGTGAGCCCAATACACCAGTGTTGGCTGCCACAAGGGTCCAAGTCCACTGGGGCAGAATCACCAATTCCTGTTTGTGCCTAGTGTGGTTCACTCTTTGAACTCATAGATTGGTGGACATTTCAACAGTGTCTTCCCACCCAGAGCACTTCAGCTGCTGGTGTTACACCGTCTCAGTGTTACTGTGAGTTAGGAACACTTCAGGAGTAATTCGTTTCCGTAGATTTGGTTTTCAGCACTGATGTTCACAGGAACACAGTGTAACTAGAAGATACCCCTGCAGGGAATTTGAGTTCTGGCTCCTTCTAAAGTTCATATGGACACCATGAAGCACCAGCACTGCAGGCTTGAGTGATAGCGCAGTCCTGCCAGGAGCCCAGAGCACAAGAACTGGAAATCAAAGTTTTCCATGAAGCGAGACAGACTTTTAAATGGGAGTGCAAGTCCTGTTAAGGCCGTTCTGAAGGAAAAAAGGGGGATGCATCCAAGCATCTTGTCCTGTCCGAGCGTGCATCTCACTGGTAGTCAGCTCCAGCAGCAAGGCATCCCCAAGGAATGGTGTGAGCTCTCCCTTGCTACTGCAAAGAATGGGGAGGAGAGGTGGTACAAGTACTGCACCAGGGCAGAGTCTACCATCAACCACAGCCTCTGCTTTATCAAAAGATGCAGCCCAGAGACATGAAGCCCCATCTTCTTCATCCCTTCCCCACTAAGAGAAATCTAAAGAGGATGGAAGTGCATGAAAGCACCCCTCACGTGAGATCATATTTTGGTTCTGATGTTCTTCGAAGCCAATTTCTGCCTCCTCAATTCTCTTGACAGTTCACAGAGATAATCCGAATGTGAGAAGCAGAAACGCAGGGCCAGGGTGACAGCCCTGACTTGGGCTTTGGCTTGCTTTCCAGAAGATATTACCAGTGAGAACAGAGTTGGAGCTGCATTTCTTCTTTCTTTCACGCTGGAGACACCGAGACAGCTCCACTTGTTGCCAGACACTCAGCAAGCTGAGATAGGCAAATGCTGTCCTGTCTGCTCAGCGCGGAGCCCAGCAGATAAGCTGGCTGTCTCACACACACACTGGTGGAAGGGTTTGGCACCGTATCCCAGTTAACAGTGTTCAGGGCCACACAACGTGGGAATACAGGCTATGTCACTGGGCAGGACCCTCTCTGTTGTCCCTCAAGTACTAAGGGCTGGATCCAAGGGAAAGTAAGATGCTTTCCATTCTGAATCAAGACATTCAGTACCTTCAAATCATATCCTAAAGGGTCACTTCTAAGTGGAGGAGCCTTGTAAGATGTGATGGTGAGTGAGCAGCTGAAGTTCCTGGCTCTAAGTCAGTGACAGCACTTGACATCCCAGCAGGAAGAGGTAACGATCCCCTCCTTCTTATTGATAAAGAATTTATAAATGAAAATTATACACATCATTCCCCCACTTCTTCCTTCCTGTTTCTTATCTACTCAGTAATTGCTAATTGCTGAACCTTACCCAAGCTCTGCAGCTGGCGGCAGTTAATGTAGGAGACCTGCTCTTAAGGATGGGACTCCAGGTAAAGCTGGTCAATATTTTCTACACAGTCTATGCTTGTCTAAAATCTAGTGTTGTGGGGAGTCAGAATTTATTAATTCTTCTGAAGTCTGAAAGATAATTTCAGCCAAAGTATAGAGACTCGTTTTTTTAAAAAAAAGAAATCTTTCCATGTTGTCTTTTATTTGTTTGGCAATGAGAAGCATTTTGCTTCCACAATTTTTGAAGTAACACTTTTTAAAGTAATATTTTTCTCTACAAATATTCCCCTGTTTCTAACGGTAATCTCCAGGGGAAGAATGTATTTCATTTGACCAAAACAGAATGCTTCGTGTTGACTCAGAACGGCGTCTGGGGGTTTTGCAGGCACTTTTGTTTTGCCTAAAGATAAAATATTCTGCTTTCTGTTTAATCTAAACATTCCACCCCTAATTCTTTTCATTGGCCTGCCAAACTGAAAAGTCCTTTATTTTCAAAGATCCAGTTTCAAAACAAGTGACTTTATAGAAGTTCCTCCTGTACCTAGAAAGAGCTTTGATGGGTTACCAGGAGGAACACAGCAGACCTGGCAATTTCCATGTAAAGCTTTCCAAAATTCTCTGACCAAAGCGTCACTTAACTGCTAATGATCCTATTAATGTAAAGAACAGATTATAAGCCTCCTCAAAGTGTTTTTGACCTTGAGGAAGACAAACTTCATGGGGATTATGTCAAAACATGCACTTAAAGAACCTGTGAAACTCTGCCCAGGCCTCCCAGCTAAGGTATGACTGAATGAAGAAAATAAATGGTGAGGGTGAGAGAATTATCTTTAGCAGCAAGAAAGTGAGAAGCAAAATGAGAACATTTAGGAATTTCACAGACATGAACAGCCACGGATGACTGTCCTCAAAGGCCATTTAGTACTTATTATCTCTGTGGGGTGATGGATAGTATCTGAAGGGAGAGGCGATGTTAACTCCACGGCTTTAGATATGATACAAATATCATGAGACAAATTGCCATCACTGTGTGTGAAACATGAACAGAAATGAAAAGCACTGAAAATCCCGTACAAAATCCTCTGTGTGCGTCCAAAGAGGATGTTTCGAACATGCCGGCAGGTGACACAGTGCTGAAAAGAGCCGTAGGAGAGAGCCTGACCCTACAAAACGCCAAGTTCCCGGGGTGCAATGCTGAGGGCTTTCAAGTTCCTCGGCTTCATCAGCGGGATGGGGTCGTGAGCCCTCTGGAGAGTGGGATTCACATGCCAAGTGAGCATCACATAATTAGAGAGCTCCTCCACTCTTGGTAGATAGTCACCTATATTACAGATAACACGACACAAAAGAACAGATGTCAGCGCAAGGTGAAGGAGTCCCGTATCCGTGCTCGCATGCTGCCACTGCGGAGCCTTGAAGAGAGAACTGCACATTCCCCAGGGAATTGCTATTACACCGCGAGTTAAAGGGGACCCTCCCTAAGCTCATCTCAAGCAGCAATTAATCTCCACTTAGACAGAATGAGAATTTACACATGAAGGGCTTCGCTGCCTGAAGGTAAACAATGTTCTTGTAGGCACTTGACCTTTGAGTCACTTTGGTGGGCGGCCTGCTGGATTCTTCTGCCTGGCTCTGTCCCGCTGGCCGGACCGCGGGCTGCCTTCCCCTCCACGGTCCCGCTGCCTCTGTTTCCTTTGCCTTGCTCTTTGTGTTCCCTCTGGAGCCGCGCTGGGTCAACAGCAACACCCCGGCCTGGCTGCAGCTTCCTGCAAACTTGCCCTGCCCCGCAGAGCCAGCCGGGCTGAGACCCAGGGGAAGGGGCTCTTCCCTCGCCTTCCAGCCGGCGCTGCAGGCGATAAGTCCCTAATGTGCTCCAGCTCTTGTCTTTCTTCACATATAATGAGCTTTGCAGCCCACAGTAAATTATTCTGTTTAATTATCCAATGGGAATTGATAGGTGTTTCCTTATGGGTGAGATTCACAGGGCGTGTTACCTTCCCAACGCAGGAGGAACCAATGTGCCAAGCTACAGGGAAATTCCCTCTTTTCACAAAGGGTTTCTTTGCTGAGAATTTTTTCCCACCGCGTTCAGTGCTGGTAACTGCCGAGTTTCCAAGTCTTGTACTGCAGGACGGCACCTGCGTTTCCCATGCCACAGCTCTCCAAATTGCAACAGTTGAGTGCAATTGATTTACACCATCTGGAATTAGAGATCATCCTTGAGGCCGAGGTTATCATTTTTAACGAACAGTGACCCTGTCCCTTTTGTTTCAAGAAGTTCTGTCTCTGAGAGGCTTTTTTACAAGGAGTTAACTGATTGCTGATTAACTTAAGGTGGTGAACATGTTTGTAACGCTGGCAGTGACACTCCCGATGTCCCAGCAGATCATTTTTCCATGCCAGAGTCAGTCAGAACTACTTAGGAGTTTCGTGAAGGATTCAGTTTTTTGTCTGCGCAAACCATAACAAAGGTATCAGCTGGCAGTTGATTAGTTCCCTCGTCAGTATTTATTCTTTGTCATTTTGTTAAGATCCGAAGCTGAGCCACTTTCTATTTGCTTATCTGTTAAGTGAAAGGCCCAGCTGCCTGGAAAGCGCTGGTGCTCGGAGCGTCTCCGTCCCAAGGCTCGTGGGGTCGGCTCGCTCCTGCTTATGGGGCTGATGATATTATTTTTTCTTTTGCACAGAATTTCACTGTTAGGGAGAAAGAAAAAAGCCTCCCTGGCCTCACTGACATAGCCACGGTTATTTAGTGAGCACTTGACCTTCACCTGCGACCGCCTTTGCCTTTCTTCCAAGGTCATTTTCCCCTGATGGCCGAAGTGCAGCCCGAACCTCAGGTTTAAGCTCCCGTATCAAAACTGTGGTAGTTTAGCCCTGCAACCAGCTGCCACATTACCGTTGTCACTTCAGGAGCTGCTCTGCTGACTCACACAGATATCTTGCCCTGTTTCAATATTCCAATTCCAGTATTCCAATTTCGGTATTCCAATATTGCAGACTGAAACAGGGAGGAAAGGAGGCCTGGGGTAGGCAGGGAACTCCCTTTAAGCTGGGGCTGTAAACCAGATAAAGCACTGAGATAACACAAATGATGGCCATCTGCTCACTGCACAGGGCTCTAGGAAACCTCACTTACTGTAGGAGAGTGATCCGTAAAATATAAACCCTTTTTCTCATTTTTTCAAAGCAGAGTGAGAACAAAGCCCATGAGACCTGCCATCTACCAGAGATCACCAATCAATTGCAGCTCAAGCCTTTCCCAACCCAGTCTGGATAACCCAAAACCTGCCATTTGCTGTTGTTAATTGCACAGTGATTTTAAAACACTCTCTAGATTTCAAATACTGATGGTAGAAGGGTAGATTTATATATTTTGGCTTCCAATTCTGGCTGCAGCTTATGATCTGGTACAGCATAATTCTAGTTACTGGTTAGACACCTGGCAATTCAGGTGCAGGCTGCTATTAAAAAATCAATTAGGAATGAAATATAGCTTCTGTTATATATGCTATAAATTCATGCTTCCTGTTTAGGTGTTCCTCAGTAGTTTAGTGCCACTGTCATGATTATCTATCCTATTTACAGCTGAAAAAAGTAAATTATTTTTAGGTCTGTTGTGAATCTGTTAATTTGGTAGAGGCCAGTCTTGGGAGTAGGGAGAGATGATGGAGGAGAATGGGGTTAAATAATTTTATTTTTTTTCCCTGAACAGGAAATAGTTTTGAGAAATTGTATTTTGTTTGACTAAGATATTTCCGTCATCGCATAATTCAATATTTTCTGACATTTTATGATTATTTAACTTTGCTTAGCTACCTTCTTTTGATTTATGTTACTTTTTAAACAAACAGTGCTATTCTGAAATTCCCTCTAAAAATACTGGCACAGATATTTTTAAATTCAGTGTTCCCATTTTTTCAGTCCAAACAATTAGTCCAAATTTGATCCAGATTTGTGAATAGTTTGCTATCAAGAAGCTCCTGTTTTCACAGCAAATTTCCTCTTGGCCTATATTCTTGTCTGTCCCCCTGTCAGGTGGCACATCAGTCGTTCTCTCTTTTTCTCCATGGGGCTAGAAATAGATAGGGGGATACTTCCCCTGACCCTTTTTTGCACTCCCAGTGGTTGTTGCAAATACACAAAAATCTACTTTCTCTGCTTTTTCATATAACAAATTATCCAAGGATCTTCTTTTAATAATCCAGGGTCATCTTTTAAGTAGAACGGCCTTTCACCATTTGCACAAGATTTGAAATTGGCTATAAAAATATCACCCCGTTGGATACCTCTAGGACTGGTTTAGCTGGAGAGCAGGACTGCAGAGGCAGTAAGCAGCGCTAATGCTCAGGGACAAACACTGACCACGTTTCCGGAACGGGACTCAATAGAAGAATTTAGCAGAGCTGTTTGGGAAAGTGCATAAAACACAGGATTGAGTATAAATATTTCCTATTAGTTATAGGGATTGGAACAAGCTACAAAATTGTGGTCTGGAGATCAGGTTTCTCAGCTCAAGGCTTGATTAGAACCAGTGCCCACCTAACCAAAAAGTTCACATGCGTATCAGAAACTTCCTAAATATGAGGGAGATTACAGGTCTCATTTTTTAATTCTAATTAATCTCTCTCAAATAATGTTTCTTGCAATGCCCTTACTCCAAAGCACATGTTTTTTATAAACCAACCCAGTCAGAATAAATCAATGGCATGCAATAAAAGCTGGCAGGAAAAGACATTACTAGAAATGATAGACATCGTCCAGAATCCTGGTCTTTATCTTCTGTTTTACTGCCTTGTGTTCAGTACTACTGACGAGCTCCTTCTCACAGCTCCCCGCATTCATCCCACACCTCTTGTACTCGCACGGTGACCCAAAAGCCTTTGGCAAAACATCATGGTAACACGGGTGACCTTTCTGATACACCCAAGGAGCTCCAACCAACATTTGCTCTCATCGTGATGAAGCACGCGGTACATTTTGGCTGCTAAGAAACCTATTTCCAGTTCTTAGAGCTAAAATTAAGCCATCAGAAATACAAAAGGCAACAGTCCCACGCTCCTGTCTCAGTCCCCGTCTTTCACCCTTCATATTTTTGTGAGTGAAACTGGTTTGGGTTGTGAAGCAAAGGAACTCCAGCTCAGCACCGAGCTAAGTCTTTGAAGATTAATTCCAAGTGAGAGCACTTATATATTTCCATGACATTCCCTAAGCAAAACTGTTGTCATTAGCCAGGAAATGAACATTGATATCCCCAAATGAATGACCTGTTCCCAGATGGGTTACCAGTCGTGGGGAAATAAAGACAAAGCGACTGAGATAAACCAACTCTGTTGTCCTTTGCCAGTGGAGCTGTGGAAGAGCAAATCCAAATCTCACACTCCATGTTCAAACTGTTCTGCAGGTCACCAATAAGCAGAGTTACATCGCCTACACGTAGAACACTTGTTACCCAGAAAAATTCAACATAAATAAGCACTTCACCTACTGTTTAATTACAGATCCTTCAGCATGGAATACACAGCTCCCTGCTAGGGTCCAAAGGGTGACCATTTGTTTTAAACCCAAAATTGGATCCCCACTGATTTGAAACAAAAGACTGTTTGCCAGGGATGGAGTACTGGGAAAGGAGAAATTCTGGAGGGTTTCACAATTTTAATCTCTTTGTTGAGAGTAGCCAAAATGGCCAACACTAGAAAGGGACACTTGGAATTTTTAAAACTCCATGTGCAGGCTTTTTTCCTCACTATGTCAAAAAGTTAGAGAAATACTTTGCCACCTTTTCATGGAAATGTTAGAACATTCCCAGTTTAGCCAGCAGATGAAGGAGGGAGAGTGGCCTGATACAGTAATGCAAGGATTAATGGAATGAATTGATAGCGTTACTCCAACACACTTCAGCTGGGGCTTTCTGCAACCACAGAACAGCTGCCACAACAGCCTTAGAGGTAACACAAGAGCGTGCATTTAGGTGACAGGATTGGGGCCAGCTGGCCTTACCCATTGGTGCTAAACCAAGATGATCACACCGGTCAGGCTCTTAAGCATAGCCCGTGGCTTTGATTTTTGTGTTTGAGAGGCATCTGATCCCAGCTGAGGGGATACGCGGCCTTTACCAGAGATACTCTCATGCCGCACTGCAGAGTCAGACCGACGCCTGCTAACCAGAGGGGCCGTGTGACAGGAAAGGTGCTGGCACTGTTGTCACAGGGTTTCACCCTGGCAGCTGTAGGGACATGGGCAAGGGCACGGTGTGGCCCACGGGGGAATGGTCCAGCACAGCCCGCCTGAAGTGGCTGCTTCTTCACTTTGGCCCCGGAGCGCAGGAGGGCTCCCCAACATCAGGAGGGCTCCCCAACATCTAGAAGTGGCATTCTTGTCTTGATGTCGTGGTGCATGGACTTTTTCATGTATTTGCACCAAGATGGGTCCTTCTGGGCGTTTTCTGGATGAACAGTGGGGCTAGACCCACCAAGCAATAATTAATTTTTTCCCTCTATTAAAAATCCCTTAATTATCAGGAATTAGAGAGGAAACACGACATGAGGATACAAGGGTAGTTCAGGAAGTACATTAATGATTTTCATCAAGAAGGACGCTTTTTCTCATTATACAACATCAGAGAACAGGTCGCCTACGCTATAGGTGTTTCCCAAAGCCATAAAGTGCTTGGCCATTGTTGGAGGCCTCCTGCTGATCCATAGGGATGGACGTGTCAGCCCTGGCTGGCTGCAGTCATCACCAATTTAGCCCGTTTGGGAGCAGTTAAGCATTCTTTTGAAAACTGATTTTGATTTCCTCATAGCACATCCTTTTTTAAAGTACTGTCAGAATACTACAGCACATTTTTGCAACCTTGTTCACAAACCTTTCATTTCCCATGCTTTAGGTGAAGCCATTTCCAAAATCTAATTAAGTGTGTGGAGGCAGGTCCCAAGCCAAGGCCAAGCAGGTTGAGGTTATTGTACAGGGGGCACATCCTTTGCTGTCAACAGTATAATCCAAACCAAAAGCGGTCGATTGCCTACACTGTGTGGTGTAGCGGGTATTGCATTAGCTGAATGGGATTTGAGGCTTTATACCATAAGAATATCAAGCTGAAGAACGCTTTTCAGAAAAACCTTGAAGCTTTTAGGATTTCACAAACACTATTTTAATTTTCTGATGATCATCACTGTATTCAGACAATGAAAAATCAGTGAATGAGACTCAGAAGCTTTATTAACTTAAACTACATCAGATATTTATTTCTATTGTATATGTATATTCAGTCTGACTTCTTGTGGCAGATCTGTAGAAAATCCCACAGTTCTCCAAGAGTGTGACCAAGTTACTCCACTGTTAGGTTAAACAGATTATTCGTGCTTTGAATATCATGGGTGTACGTGCCCTTTTTGCATGCTTTCTGCAATATTCTAGAGATTCTCATTTACTGAAAGACACTTTGTTCTATCAGTAGAATAACTGCTGTAAACCTATTGCAACACTTAACTGCTGTGGCATTCAGGAGTGCTGCGGTATAAAATCACCTACGAAAGAAATTCAGAATACTGGGGAAAGAACAAATTCCAGCGCCATGAAGACCTGTGGAGCGGATCTATTAACTTCATTTTTGCAGATGGAGAATGTATAAGAAAAGGAGTTTTTATAAGATTACACTGCAAACTGGTAAAATAGGGTTAGAAATGGGATATTCCCACTCCTGGTCACTGGCAATAATCCCTAGGTGCCACTGGCATTGGCAAACAAGCAAGATGTGACTGGCTGTCTTGTCACACACAGGGAGCCTTCTACGGGCAATTAACCACTCAGATTACGGCGCCTTCCTGGTCATTGACCAGTAAAGGAGCAGTTTTTTAAATCAATGTTCTTTTCCCTGCAGACTACAGAAATCCATTTGTGGAGATTCACCCGGAACATCCTGAAATAATCTACATTTTAGATGCTAAGAAAACGGTTGTTGTCCCTTGCCGAGTTACCTCGCCAGATATCAAACCGAAGCTTACCCAGGTAAGTGCCAGTTTCAGAGAAACTCAATGCATTCAGAGGTCTGGGCTGCCAACACAACAGCTAAAAATACAACATAAAATGTATAAATAAAATACTAAATAAAAGCTAGGTAAGTTTCAAAAAATAAAAATAGCCGACACTGAAAATCCAGCAGCACAGTCCTGCCCCTGCAGTGTATCACTGGTGAACTGTGTACAAGGGTGTTTTGGGGATTAGGTTGAGTTTATCACATATTTTTCTCATCTTGTGGCTTTTTATTCCTCCATAAATTGCCCAAGATCGATAACAAGACACTATTTTTCTTCAAAAATCTTTGTATAAGACCTGGCTATTAGCTATTCTCATGAAAGCTTCTCTCTTTTATATCTTGAACCTCCTCAGAACAGTTGCCCATTTTTGCTTGATTTTTCCCAAGTTTCAGCCTTGGGAATAAATGGCTGGAGCAGCCATCCCTTCGGCAGCAGTTACATCTGAATGTCAAGGTTACAGAGTGGTCCATGGAGGCCAAGGCCATTTAGTATAATAAAAATGGAAATTTAAGGTCTGGGGCTTCCTCAGTTGATGGAGATCTAGTCGCTCATTTAAAGGGCTTCAGAATTGCTCTGTAGAGAAGCCCATCACAGAGCGAGGAACGGAACATCGGTCTCCTGCCTCCAATCCTGCCTTTTACCTAACAGGTTACGTGTGCTTCCGTTCCCCGGCTGGGCTGACCGCTTGAGCTGTCCTGCAGGGAACAAGAGCTCACCCTCTGCCCCTTTTCCACAGCCTCTTCTGGAGGGGCTGGGAGAGCTGAGGTTGTTCTGCTGGATACGGTGTGACAGCGGAGCACACACAGAGAGGCTGGTGCTGTGCTGGTGGAGGGCTCTGAGGACCTCTGCTCCTCTTAGCAGTTAGATGTCTTAGATGTTTCCTTCTCCTGGGGCACGGGACATGAAATCACGGTGGCCCGAGACAGTGCTCGGGCTCCCGCTGAGACCAATGGCAAATTTCCAGCAGACGTGCAGAGGGACAGCGCTGGCCTTATTGCTTTAGCAGATCTCTATTTTTAAATTTTGTCAGGAGGGATTAAAAGCAGGGGAATAAGGCTCCTCTCCAGTTATAGCTTATCACTTTCGCTTGGATAAGTGTTATCACCTTCTGTTGCTTGGCTATAAAAGTGAAACATCCCCATACTATTTTAGCCTACCCCAAGCAAATTCATTGCTGGGGTACTGCTGCTGACCTCGGCACAGGCACACGAGCCTAAAGGTGGCCTTGGAACCTCGACCAAGGAGACCTCTACACTTATCCCCCCTTATTTACAGGCAGCCCTGCTCTCCCTGCTTTGCCAGCTAAATTCTCTCCCGGTAATTTCGTCAAACACAAACCGAAGTCCTTTACCTTGCTGCAAGCTGCTGCTGGAATGAAATCTCCCCTGAAATCTCCCTTTTGAATTGCGAAGAAAATTGTCCTCAAAAGAGATTTTTCCCTTTCAAGGGAGAGGGGCCGGACTGCAGGGCTGGGATGTAGATGTTGGGTGCTGCTCCCCAGAGGAACCCTCCTGAGGCCGGGAGCTGGGAGCTGCTCCTGGGGATGTGCTTTGGGAGGCGTGTGGTGGCTTCGGGAGCCGCCAGCCCCGGGCTCCATCTATGGGAAGTCACCGCTTGTTTTGCCTCGTCTGGGAATTTCCTAGCGCCGTGTGGAGCCGAGGTGGCGGCTTCCCGTGCGAAGAGGAAGCGGGCGGGAGAGGGGTGGAGGTAAGGATGGAGGAGGAGAGGTGAATAAGGCGATCAGACAAATTTAGAACATCCTCTTCTTCCAAATTTAATCTCCGATAGACAACGAACTTCAAAGGGAGGGAAGCCACTGTGATTTCCTTCAAGCAGCATTGATGCTTTTTGTTTGATTGTTTAAATATATATTTTTGAATATTTTATGAAGACGTTTAATATCTGTGAGTGTTGAAAAGGGCCTCCTGAGTAGGGTTACTTTTTCTTTCCCCTTCCTGTATCCATCAGGGAGCAGAGCTGCCAAACCATGAAGTTCAGCTTTATCACATTTTATTATTCTTGTAGAAAATGTACTTTTTTCCACCGTAAATTAAGTTCCTTATGTTACCATTATACTTTAAAATCATTGCCCTCTCTGGCCTTTAAATATGTATGGGGAAAGGTACCTCTTGCTAATACTAAGTTAACTCTACGTATCATCTGTGTTATTAATGAACCCATGCTAAGACACACAATTCAACAAACTTCTAATTTTGCTTAACATGATTTTAATTCTGGGCAAAAAAACTATTTTTAGTCTTGTCAGATCTGTTTAGTCCCCGATCTGGTTCAGTGAGCATTTGCCACTTACAGCTTTGACCTTCCTGGGTGTTAAGGCATGATTAAGCCTCAGGTCTCAGATCTCTTTCTGTAATTTTCCTGAATTTTCCTAATGGCTCTGAGCAGAGATACCACAGCTTGACTACTTCGGAAATATTTACATGAAATCCACATTCCCTACTACCGTCAGAAGAGAACCGCTGTTCCGAAAGCAGACACCTGTCTCGCTGTGCCTGCTTCCCCACAGCAACATCACCAGCCACTGCCCCGCGGCCATCAGCCCTGTGTCTTTGATCTGTGCTGAATATGCAAAAACAAGCAACCTAAACCAACGCCAGCCTGATCAATTGTATATTCACGAGAGGTATGAGCATCAGCTCTCAGAGCCTGGAGCTGAAATTTCTTCGGAACAGGAGTATTATTTAAACTGAATCCTATTTAAACCACACTGCCATACACGAGTACTGTTTGTTTGGAGACAGAAAAATAAATTGCACGCTGCATAACAACAAGAATAAGAGCAAAACCATTACATCATTGAGGAAGTTCCCACTTGTGGTCCCTAGTGCAGCTCTTCCCTTGGTTAGCTTCAAAAGCTAAAACAAGGTAGCTCTGAAATGCCTCATCTTTGAGAAGGCAGTATATGATAAGAAGGAAGAAGCAGCACTGTGCAAATAAAATTAGTTATCATGTGGCAACTGTAGGCACACTGAGGGTTCCCCAAACCCTTCATTTTTCAGCCCAAAGGGATCTCACCACTCCTGCAGTGCACCCTCAGTCCTAAAGAGCCTCCCTGCGTCCTGCTGGAAAAGTCAGACACCCACAGCCTGTGCTTCCATCCGCCTGCCTGCAAACAGGTGGAAACGGGTGAATCTCAGTGATCTGCTCTTTTACAGACTCCTGAATTATTTGTCCGCATTTAATTTCATGTATTTCTTTTCTACATTGCAATCCAGGATTTTCAAAATGATTGGAAAGTAAATTGCATTTTTTCTGGCAAATAGAGGATTTCCCCGCGTGTTAATAATAATAATAATAAACGAATCATTCCCAGCAACAAAAGCTAACCTGCTTGACATTGGTGCTGTCCAAGGGCGTACAGAGGTTTTACTCTTATTAAATGAATTTTTGCTCTAGTTTATTTTCCACATTCGCCTTTCGTACCCTCACTTCTTCTTCATAAGCAGAACTTAGAGATACTATTTTTTCAAGAATCTCAGACCATTACAAATATTTATGAATTGAGGACCAAAAATTTCTCAGTTACTAGGTCCCCTTATTTCTGCCATCCTGTGATTTACCATCTTAAGTCGCCCACGCAGCTTCAGTGCCTAGTGGAAATCAATAGGCTGCTTTGAAAGTGCCTCAACCCTTCCTGTGACACAGAGAGAGCGGATGACTAGCCACAGGCCAGCCATCAGGCGAGTTAGTGACATGAACAATTCTGACTTTTGGGGATCTAACTTCACACGTATTTTTAAAGTACTGTGAGATCCCAGAAAAACAGGCTGGTTTTTCACCAGCATGTAGCTTTAGGAGAAGCAGATTTTGTTCTTAAACTCTTCCAAAAAGATTACCCTACCGAATTCCTCTAAGATAGGCATAATTATTTCCAGTAAAGAGATGAGGGAAATGGGACCTACAATGGGTAGCACGGTATCTTGCCTAAGATCTGAGAGGACTGAATCAAAAGCCTCAGTTATGATGTCCAAGTCTTGGATTTCAAAGACAGTCATACCTTAGGGAGGGCTTTCCTATTTGCTTATGTTGATGTTGTTTAAGATATGTGTGGAATGAGACCACCAACCACTCTGAAAAGTCAAATGCCTACCCTGCCTCTAAAGCAGAACAGCCTTGGCTGGTTGCCTCTGTGGTCTGGGGGGAAAGGGAACGTCTCACAAGCCTCCCATCTGTCTGTTCTCTTTCAGTATCCTTATTCTGTAGAGATGAACTTCAAGGGGATGACGTGGGACCCAAAAATAGGATTTGTCATCCCCTCTCACTCTTTCGTTTACTCCGGAGTACTCACGTGCACTGCAAATGTCAACGGAAGCGTGTTCACCTCCTATTACCTGGCGCAGAGACTGGGTGAGTGACTGCTGTGTGCCGAGGAATGACCGCAATGTTTCTATTTCCTAGCTAAGCCCCTGGGTATTATTTCTTGGTTAGCCTCAATTATATTTGATATATCTATTTGGTATGTATCTGTAACAAGTCCAAGCTGGAACGCTAAAAGCAAACTCATTCTTCTCCTTTTTTCCTGTTCAATAGAACTTGGATTTGGTCCACTCCTGGTTTTGAAAAATTACCAAGCGTTGAGGTGGTACAAAATAGGAGTATTATTTTATTCAAACCCCACCAAGGTTTTGTTTACTTGGATTGAGCTATATTTACATTAAAACAACTGCTGGTTTGGGATAAACCAAACAGTAGCTTTCTTTTTGCGTCTGGTCATTAAACACACAAGATCAGGGTATAAAAATCTCATTAAACTGCTAATTCAAATCTTTGCTTTTTAATGTAGTTTCTCCTGGTGATTTACTATACCCTTTCCCTTGTATTTACAGCTGAGCTTCAGCTCAGAATTAAAATCTGAATTTGAAGCAACTAAACATTAAAATTTTGAGTGCTGGGGATTTCTGTGAAGCCAATTAGAGTTTATTTTTCCTTTGTTTTCAGTGAATGTTCTTTCTTTCCTCATACATTATATTTTTGACAGAGGAGAGTTTCTTGTGACTTCATTCCCATTAGATCATGGCATCCTTCTATACAATTAGCACTCAGCTTTAAACAACAGGCTTGTAAATTTGTACGGCAGCCAAGTAACCAAGTAAATCTCTCTCCCTTTTTCTTCATTGTTGGAGTAATTACTTTTTACTAGAATCATGAATGCAAAGCTAAGAAATCCATTAGGTCATCCCTCTCCAGCCCAAAAGGGCACAGGCAATACCTTACTCTAGAACGTGTTACTGTGCAGCGGTCAGGCGTGTGTTTGGCACGGGGCACCATAAACACCGTGCAGGCTTATTTCAGAGTTAACGTATTTAAGGCATCAATAAAGATAAGATATTAAGATTTAAGATATAAGATATAAGATGTAAGATATAAGATAAGGTATAAGGTATAAGACCAAGATTTGGGGATCCCATTCAGAAAGGAAAGGCAGTCGGTCATCAGAGGGCAGGAGAAACATCTCTCGTGTTTTACAGAAATTAATCCTCTCGCAGATATGCAAATGTTGAGCAACTCAAAAGGATAAGGCTCTTTTGAAAATTTTTTCTAAGAATGGCTGTGGAGCTGATGAGTGAGGGTTGGAGCCAAACATGGCAACTGCAAGAAAAGTAATTCACGAATTACTGTGTCCACGTGTGATCTGTTAGTTTGATCGGCTGGCGTTCAGCTGATACAGCTGACCTAATGTTTCCATTGTCGGGGCATTTCCAACAGTTTCCATAGAAACGACAGCAGAAGGTGAGGCATTTGGAAACTGTGAAAGGAGTGGATGTTGGAAAGGCAACTGGAGTGTGGATTCCATCTTGAACGTCATTGACGTAGAGAGCACTGCGTAGTGATACCTTTGCTTTTTTCATTTCAGAGGGCAGAGTACAGAACCTGGCTCTGAAAGCAACTCCCAAAAAACTGCTGGTTGGAGAAACTCTCTATTTGGAATGCAGAGCAGAAACCTTCATCAACGGGCGCATTGAGCTCATCTGGACGTGTCCTAGTGGGAGAGTGAGTTGAAGAAAATTCTGTATTCTGCTATCACGAGGTCTCCCCCTACCCAAAAGAAAGATCTGTTCCCAGGGCTGAGTAAACCCTAACTACTACTTATTCTGAAATATAGCCAACCGTTTGTAAGCCTACAATCGATTGTATTTTTAGTTTGGAGGAATCTAAAATGTATCTGACCATCTTGAACCTGCAAATTAAACCGCAAATCTCAGGCTAAATATAAAAAGAAAGAAAAACCAGAAGTGGATGGTTCATGTTGGAAGAATAGCTGTCTCATTTCTTCTGGCCTCTTTGTTGATCCCTGCTCGGAGTGGCGAGTCTCAAAGGCAGCCACGAAGGCTGCAAGTCGTCAGTCTGCTCATCCATCTTGGCTTTTATTAAGTAGGAAAAAGTGAAACTAAAGCCAATTGTATCTGCTGAAATCTCAACCAAAGAATGAAATTTAAATTAGGTTCTTGGGCTTTCTGTGGAATGCAATACAAAAATGACAAATTTGACGTAGAAATATGTAAGAGACTGAGCGTTTGCTTTGATGTACTAAAACCTTTCAGTTCTCCTAAGGAAAAACAAAGGGAAGAAGGGGTATTTTCCAAATCAGTTCATTTATCTGAGATACTGCTCATGGTTCTATTTGATGCTCAGAATTAAAATGATGGCTTTTTTTTCTTTTTAGTTCAGCAAAATATACATTTCAAAGAAGCACCTAAGCCTATTGGGAAAGTGTAAAATGAGATTCCTAAATATTTTTCACTTATTTGTTCACTTAGAGAATGAATGTCTGATTTTGTTTTGGTGAAGAAACTACAGAAAATATAAGAGAATTTAAAGAAGTGCAAGTAATATGGTGTTACTGAATTTTGCTTCTTGAATCCCATATGATGGAAGAGAGTTGTTTTTCTATGAACCCTCCTTAGATTTCTAACATTACAAATGTAAAACTTCTTGGCCAAATCTCTGGGATCAAAAATCCTCTCATAAGCAATAACGCTTTCTAAAATTCTACAGGAATTTGCATTGGCGCTTGGCTGTCATAATATATTATATTTCTGTCATAATATATTTCTTTTAGAAAGAGGAGGCTTTTTAAGACAGAAAAAATCTGACTGTGACCAAAAAAAACCCCACACAACAAAAACCAAAGCACAACTCTGACCCTACAGATGCCACCAGCAGTTCTGCACCGCGATCCCTGGGATCTGGTCCCGGAGAGGGGCTGATCTGAGCTGCACCCCCTTATTTACCTGCCCGCCCAGACTGCTGAGAGAAGCGCCACAGTTCCACTCTGTTTCTCTCTCTTATTAGACTTGATAATGAAACTTCACACAAGAGCTTTTCCTGCTGATTTGTCTTTTATATTATTTATTTCAGTGATGCAGAGCTATGATAATTTTGATATGAATCACTGCTTTTCTTTACCGGCAGACTTTGAAAGGATGAACAAAATAATCTGGTTTATGCTGGTTTTTGACCCCCTTTTTCCTGACTTCCAGCACCCTTATCCTAGAAGAACAATAGACCAGAGTGGCATGGTGTATAAAGTTGGCAGTAGCCTGACAATTGCAAATGTCACCATGCAAGACGGAGGCCTGTATGTATGCAAAACATTCAACGTGACACGGCTGGAGGCCAATGTCACAGTTACAGTGTACGGTAAGTTCTGCAGCTAAATCAGAATACCCAAGAACCAAGATTGTTAAGCTTAAAGGGTAATGCCACATTATTAAATCTGTTGATATGCAGATGGCATTAGGAAGAATGCCAGCTAGTTAAAACAACCATTAATCATCTCTAATCTCTAATCAATCTATGAGAGAGTCAGCACCCAGCACTATGTTTTCAAAGAAACTAGCGAGCTCAAGACTGAGACATGGCTGAGGACAGGGATTAACTGGGAACTGAACTGTTCTGAAGAAGCTGGCACCAAGTGTGGTTGCTGATGCCCTGAAAATCTGGCCCCCTGGCATCCACATGGACAAGAGATACCCCGGGCATTTTTACAGCCTGCTCCAGGGGCAATGCAGATGGATATTTTCTGCTTTAAATATCAAGTCCTTCATTTGGAGACAAACCTTCCTGGCTGGGGCTGAGCTTTGCAGGGGAACTGCGGTAACAGCTCGTCATACCACTTGGTTGTCTGCAGCTTCTGCAGATCTGTATCGCAAAAAACCTGGGGTAGACACAACCCAATTCAAAGATGTGAGCACTGTACTGTGGCAGATCTGCCATGACTTGTCCTCCTGCTCGTTTCTCTTTCCAGACAAACCTTTCATTACGGTTTCACATAAGAAAGGGCCTTACTACGAGATTACATCAGGACACAAGTCGCTGAAACTCGCTGCAAAGGTGGACGCCTTTCCTCGTCCAAGCGTCACCTGGTGAGTACCATCATCTCTAGCAAAATCAGGAATACACAACCTTCTTTTGGGCTCCTGTCTAGAACAGATTTTCGCTGTTCCTCACCACATAGATAAAAGATGAGCGCTGGGAATGCTCATAGCACAGTTCAGCTAAGGAGATGTGACTCCTTTCTGTGCTGACATAGGCCCTGTGAAGCTGGGCAAGCCATACCTCTTTCCCATGCTATTTTTCTCTCCTAGTCATGAAGAAAAAGGCTCTACAGGAAAAATGGGGGTTTCATTTACCCTGGACACAGAACTGTTTGGAAGATTGAAGTAGAAAGTTATTGGGAAGGGGTTGCCAGTTTACCACCGTTAGCGGTGGTCAGCTGGCAAGGACGCAGCGCGTAACTGAAAGCTGCAGGACACATTCTCAACATGAGAAATTGTTTCTCTTTAAAACTTTTAAGTAATTTTCTCCAATCCTGTACCACCAGCAATGGCAGATCCTTCCAGACAATGCAGTGAATCCTCCTGAGCAAACTAAAGGCTCCACCAGGACTATAATGCATCGCTTTAATAGGAGGGGCAGCATGTCAGGAACTCCAGAAGACATTAATTTCTCTCTTTACCCTTTCATCTCTTGTCCTCTCTCTTCCTACTTTTTCGATGCGTCATTCTACAGAGGGTCTTTAACAACCCCATCCAACACCTTATACATCTTTAACTGTATGAAATCCCATGGGACGGCTGGCACGGCTGTGCCTGTCCTGGCAGAGGAGGTGGCGTGGGGGAGCCACCACCTGCACGGTGCCCTTTTCCTTGGCCAGTCGAGTGCCACGCCGGGGGGGGACAGCAGTCAGCAAAAGGTATTGGTCAGGGATGGGTTTGCTGCATTTTTTTTTAGCAGTCAAATAACATGAAATTCTCTAATATTCAGTCAAATCAGTGAACTCAGTCCTGCCAGCAGATATTTTTAATTGTTGCTGTTATTTAGGAGACGGGAATGTTTTTGTGAGTTGAAGTGGGGACCGTCCCCCTTTTCTCTGCCAAGGCTTTGTTCTCAGGGCCCAGCGTGGAGCTGCTCGGGAGCTGCTGGGACCACCAGAGCTGCCTTCCCTGCATGTCTGAAGCTACAGCTGTTGATGTTGGAGGTCTCTCAGGACAGTTGTTTAAACGACTGGAAAGGAGGTTTCCAGCATTCTCAGGCAGTAGGACACATGCCCCAGCTTCTCCTTCCACCAAGCCTAAAGCTCTGTGTGCAGCAAAGTCTGGCCGATTTCATATTCATAACCCAAATCTGCATATTGGATTAGCAGTGAAGAGGAGTCTGCTCATGCAGACTCTGCTGTCCTTCTCTTAGCTACTGAAGATTCAAGATTGTGGATTCCTCACTGACCTTCCTATTGACTGTAAATTCTCCAGGTCAGAGACTTACGCTTTTAACAGTAAGGGGTCGTATGTACATATTGAAAGACAATTCTGCTTAATTAATATCTTGTTTTAAAATCGATGACACAAATGTTGGCTAATCTGCGTTTAGTATTGCACATCCAGCATAATCTGGGGGCATCTAGATGTACATTTGATCATAGCTGAGCACGCAAGAGGCACTCTTCATGCAGATCAATTGAAATATTTTTTTCCTGCTTGTTGGATGAAGCCACCCCATGGCACTGCAGGTGCTACTCAGTTTTAGTGTGGAAGGATAAAAGGAATAGATGTCCACTTCAAGCAGTGATTATAGATCTGCTTCCATCGCTGTTTCCGAAGGACGACTCTTTCCCCACCCTAATTTGGGGTAACATAGGATTTCTGAGGGCTAACATAACTGCATGCACATGATGAGCTTTGATGGGACTTTCAAAACAGGTACAAAGACGGCAAGCTGATCAAGGATAACCAGACTTGCTATGAGCCGGATCCAATCAAGTACAGACTGGGCATAAGAGATGTGAGACCAAAGCATGCTGGGAACTACACCATCGTCTTGAGCAATGCAAAATATGGCCTGTATAAGAACCTCACCATGCAGCTGGTAGTGACAGGTAAGACTTGATGTTTAGAATTACTTCTACTGGGTTCTTTCTCATTTTTTGTGCAATCCTACTTTACCAGTCATCGGGAATGGTGACATTCCCCATGTTTAGCTGATATGAGCTGATGCAGGACTCTGCATAGATCACCACCTCATTTAGGAACCTCTGAAGATCCACTCATGTCACCACATGTTAAATAGAAGCAACAGAATGGAGAGCAAGCATAAAGAGTTATCTGAAACTAGGTCATCTAAAGCCACTTTCCACCTAGATATTGCACCTCAGCAATAACCTGCAGCATCTTTGTGTCGGGACAGTGTCTCCACAGAGGGAAGCAGAAATGGTCTGAAAGTGAACAAACTTAACAGGACTTAACTTACGTTTTAATAGGAGCTTGGGAGGATATCTAGTAGTGAGGTCTTGGAGCTGATGGCACAGCTTTCCAAGAGAAGTGATGGAAGTTTTATCCCCTGAGACTAAAAACAAGCTTGGGCAACGCACTGGAGAACATCCTGTTGGGACAGGAAAAGTCCCAGTAGGGCTGACGGAAGGAACTACATAAGCTACCCTGTCTTTTATGTCTCTCCATCATCCTGCTACAGAAATACTTTCTAAGTCTGTATTTTATGTATTGTCATTTATCTGCTGGGAGCACTTGAGAGACAGGTTCATTTTCAGGGGAATCCAGAGAAAACTGAAGTAGACTGTGGTGTGCACTGAAGCAGGTTCACTTGACAGAGAGGGAAAATAGATATTGGAATCCCATTTATTAATCTCCCTTGCTGGGACAATGGAAGACAGAGCCCACATTGTCTCTTTGCCCACCCACTGCCTCTTTTAATCCATGGAATTTGGCAGGAGAGATTGAATCATGAGGCCAAGTAGGAGTTCAGCAAAAGTTAGCTCTGCTTCCCTTTGGATTTCCCGAGGTTCACTCAGGCAGGGAGATAGATGACGTTATTGAGATAGGTTTGCTTTTTTTTCTGTGGTGAATTCTTTTCTCCTTATTCTCTTTACACCTAAAAATATTCTCAATTGTCCTATTTTGCATACCTATGTACTGTTGCACCATGTAACTTCCAGCATTTGTGTTTCTCTCATTTCACCTCTCACCTTGCCGAAAGAAATAATGCCTAACAAAGGGAGAGCTTTCACTTAGGCACATTTGGCCTATTAAAGCTGCTAAATAAGATACGGTGGCTTAAACCACCTTAAACGTACATAAACTAATGTATGATTTAGGAGTGGAGAGAGCTAAGAACCTGCTTATGGTCAGGTGCTGCAGCTCAGCTGATAAGGAGGAACGTGTTAAGCTGCAGTAATTTGTTCATTTGAGATTGTTTGTCCATACAATGGTTCTGCCGTCTTGTTAAGAGAACGGAAACATTCAAAGGAAGAGAAAATTAAGAATGATAATAAACTATCTTGTCAAGGTAAATATTGGTGTTTGCATGCAAAAGAGAATGTTTACTTGAAGAGCAGCCATTCCCCAAATAGGCATATAAAAAACAAACAGACCTTGTTCCTATCAGCAAGATGCTATTTCAGGATTAAACCATCCCATGCTCTTAACTACAGCACAAGCCTTTCATCTTTATTGTATGTACAAGTATTCTGTCTCTCACACAGAGTGCATGCCTCGCATGGTGCTCGTTGTTAGCCTTTCTGAGAGATCAGCCCAACAAAGACTTCAGTCAGGAATCATTATTTAATTCCAAAACCACCATTTCTCCAGAGTCTGCAAAGTCCAGCAGCTGCAGGAATGGTACCGTCTGGAGAAGGTCTTGCGTGGTGAAACACAGGAAAAATGAACAGCAAGTGTTTCTTTTCTGGTCTAAGAATGTCATCCCAGAAATGAGAGCAAGCAAAGGAAAATACCTGCCCAAGACTGCCGGTGTTTTTAAGCTGCAGGCTGCAAACAATGAGGATATTTGCCTTGATTGTATACAGGACTGACGCAAAACACCTAGGAAATCTCTCTTGCCTTTGCCAGGCTCTTCTCTGCAGCGCTACCGTGACATGCTGTGCCTGAAGCACTCAGCCCAAGGAGAAGGTCGTTTTGCTGAGATGCATGTGGGTAGAGATCAAAAGAGGCAAAATTTGCTGTTGAAGCTTATCCAACAGCAGCAAACTGCCTTTTTTCTTGTGTGTTCAATTAAAGGGACTGCTCTTTTTCAGATCTGGGCACCATTTGCTTTATTTTCCAAAAAAAGCTCCAAACTGAACACTGATTTGTACTTTCCCCTTAACTCCTCAACAAATAACCTGACACTTCAGCTCCAGTCATCATGACTGATATCCTAGTATTGTACCTGACTAGATTAAATTGCTTAGAGTTTCAGCAGACACTTGGACATGGAGAAGGAGACCAAAACATACTTTCCAGTCATTTTATGCCAGGATTACCTTGCCCACCACTGAAACTCAACCACCCCTGAGCTGGGAGGGGTGATGGATGTCTCTGCTGAGAACCACAGGCAGTCTGCAATTCCTGAAGCTGGAATTTGAACACGGGGATTAGCAGTGTTGATGGAGAAATCCTCTTGAACACAGCGGCAAGAACATCAGTTTGGCATCAAGTCTAAAAGGTGGAGCCTGCAGCAATTCTGTACCCAATAAGCCTCGTGCCGAGTACATAACCAGGTACCAGCTCCCTGTTACTGAGGAGTGACGTTTCATTTTGAGTAACAGCATTGCTCCCCAAAAGCCAGGGCCAGGTTTTAAATTTCAGAGCTGCATCTGTGAAAGTGAGTGAGTTCTGATCTATACTATTAAAGAGAAGATGGAAAATCAAGACTTTTGAGTGAGAAGATAAATGAATTTGAGTATGTTTTCTTTTGCTGCAAGGGGAGACTGCATTGAAGGAATTATAAGCAAGCATACAGCCCCCTCTCCTGTGAGTCTTGTCACAATAATACATCGTTAATGCTCCTGGACGTCACAGATAGCATAACTGGCACTCAGTGTGCTCTAACAAACCCATCAACTGCGAATTTGAACTAGGTGTAGAGGTAGTTTGAAGTTAATAGTGTTGTGAATTGTTGCGCATGAACAAAGTATAAGTAGGAGCAGGACTCATTCGTCAAATTGCACTATAATAATTTTTGCAGTGGTGTTCAATAATAAGGGCAGCAGACGGGAACCCTTGAAGCAGGATGAGAACAAGATAAGAAGTCATCTGCTTGAGCCCTGCAGGACAGGAGCGTATACGCAGCGTGTCTCCTGACCTGCCCGAAGGCCAGCACTGCTGCAGGCTTTCCTTGCAGTCACCTCCCAGATAGTTCATTGGTAGCAATCACAGCGTTCTGACGTAAAGCGCACCCTGTGTGTGCAAGGTGTTTCACTCCACGGTAAAATATTAGGAGCTATTTCCCCCCAAAGTTTGATATGGCCGTAAAACCAATGAGTATCTGCAGAGTGCAGAGGTATCAATTGTCTCAGCTCCACCGAGGCAAGAAGGAGCAAAATGGGCAAATAACCCCCAGAGCTGCAGGGTGGGAACTGACAGCAACGCTGGCCCCAGGCGAGGACCTGGTTGACAATATGCAGGACGGAGCACGCTGCCTGGCCTGGAGGAGAATCGTGCTGCTATTCAAAAAATGTCTCTTTAAGAGTGGCTTAGCTGTGCCTCTGGTCACCCGTGCTCCCACTGCAGCTGGAATTTAATCTTGCAGGAGCACATATCTCCCTTGTGGAGTCACCTTGGCTCATTCTAGGACTCCAGTCCCCAGGAGGTAGCTGATTGCATTTTCAAAACACTCCTTCTTTACATATTTACACATCAAACACTGTCCAACAAGCGGCGGGTTGCTGTGTTTTTGTTTTGTTTGATTAAATTCTTATTGAGAAAAGCTTCAAGAAAATAATGTCCTGAAGAATTTGGAAAGGAGGGAGCAAGGAGAAGGAACAATCCTAGCAAACAGCTGGTGGCTGCACATCTGAGCCAGCCAAGAAGGAGAAACGTGGGAGAAAAGAGTTATTCCGGGCTGGAGTACAAAGCTCTTTCAGAACAAAACATAAACAAAAACCCTCAAATCTATTTATGGGCAAGCAGGCTGCATTTCATTCTCACCCTCGCACAAGTCATCTGCATGTATCAAGGTTCTCGCTGAGCCCT
Source organism: Rissa tridactyla (assembly GCF_028500815.1). Taxonomy (NCBI): domain Eukaryota; kingdom Metazoa; phylum Chordata; class Aves; order Charadriiformes; family Laridae; genus Rissa; species Rissa tridactyla. The sequence continues at coordinate 47,193,937 of NC_071474.1, read as the reverse complement.
TTACAGAGCAGTCAGCATGCTCTGACCACCACGTGGGGAGTGAAGATTGTATTGAAGCAGAAGTTAATTCAAAAAATGGGATGAATAATCTCCTTCACCACTTTGCCTTTCTTCTTTGTCCCAAAGTTTCTCTCCTGTGCTCCCTCAAGGCTCTTCTTGCAAATATTGCTTTGGGTTCCAGCTGCTCTAGTCAATTGAAATTACAGTCCCTCGTAGAGTCCTTGATCCCCCAAGCTCTCGTTGTATCTATAAGAAATGCAGGATTAAGCGCTAGAAATAGCCTCTACCATAACTAGTGGTAATTCACAAGCTTCTTATGAATTCCTTCTCTCCTGGGCAAGCACTGGAATAAAAGGGGTGCATGGAGAATTCACGTGTGTGTTGCCATGTGCTCCTCGTTATGGCAGCGAGGTGACTGGCTATACCTCGATTTGTTACTGGGGGGAATTAGCTCCAGAGCACTTAACGATGCATATGTTGCCCTACTCTGTAGTTAGGCCAGCTCTTCATATTTGGTTTAAAATCAAAGGCAAAGGGAGTTCTGTGCCTGACCTACTTTGGCTTGCAAGGGATGAGTTGACATCAAAGGAGTCCCCAGTGATCTCCATAAAAGTTAATAAATATGCGGTGATCCATGTGAACAATACCCCGTCACCTCAACCAGCCCCAGAAATAGTCTGAAGAGAGAAATGAGCCTTCAGGATGAGGTTAATACATTTGGGTTATGCCAGTTCAGAGAAAAAGAGCTCTTAGAGTGACGGATCTCAGTTAAAGCCAGTTGAAGACAGAGGGAGGACTCCCACAGACTCTTGTCCATGGAAGGGCCACTGAAATCTCTAAATTAATTGCTAAATTGGACACTGTTGCACTGTGAGAATCATAAATTTCTTTGGATTATTAGTGCAACCCAACTAATGTTTACTCTAAAGGACTGAGCCAGATACGAGAAGCAGGGCTACATAAAATGATCTACCTTCCCCTTGCCTGCATGCTTCAGTATCCTGCCAGGACTGCTTTTCCTTTGTGTATCATATCCACTCCTGCATAGCTCCTTGGAGGATGACCCATTCAGGATCAGTCAAAATAGAAAACCTAATTTTCCACCTGCTGGGCCAGCCGAGCAAACTAGAAACCCCACAATAAACCACAGCCTGTCTCCATCCAACCGCTGTTCCAATGTGTTCCTCCCCACGCCCACTGCTTTGCCTTCCTCCTGGGTCCTGGCAGCAATGGCTGTGGCCAAAGCTTTGGGTGGGCAGGACGCTCAGCCGCGAAGAGCAAAGGCGAAGAGATACAATGCTCCAGTCTATCCTTCAGGTCTCGTTTATCAGACATAGGCAGGAGAGAAACAACTGACTTCTTCTGGGAGATATAGGAAAGAAAAGAAAAAAATGTAGGAGCACAAATATACTGCAGTGAGCCTTTCCGGCATGCTAATTATTATTACCAAATTATGAAGAATTTTCTCACTGACATCATGCAAACCCTGCACACTTGCAGCTCCACAGCCCAGCCTCCCCTCAGCCTCTCTGCGCTCCCAGGAGAGCCCCTAATGAAAAAGTCAGATGAGCTGTTTTCATTTTGTTAGAAGTAGCCAAAGCAATTTTAGGAAGAGGAAGGTGGGGGCCTGCTGGAGTTTGCCAGAAGAATCTGAAGCATTCAACTCACGTCTTTGCAGCAGCAATCTCTCTCTGACAGCCCTTAAAAACCAGAGTGGTGGGGGGAAGTTGGAAAGTGGCAGCCTGCGGTTTCCACGCTGTCTCTCCGCCAAGCCTGCAGGTATATTAACTCTTGTTTTTCTATTTTGAAAAGCAGCAGAAGGGGCAGAGACAAAAATCCTAGAAAACTGCCTGCTCTGCTAAGAATTAAGCAGTTCATCATTACATATTTGCTTTTGAACTGTTTGGCCACGAAAAATAAGATGGGGAGAGACAGACAAAAGAAAACCTTTTTTTTTCCCCAAAGCTTGGCTGCATCGGGCTTGAATGACAGATCTGGGAAAGGTGGGACAGGACTGGAAGAGACAGCTTTCTTCCTACAAGGTGAAGATAGATACATGCAAAAGTGACAGTACAAGGTCAGAAAAAAACAAAACCAAGCTGCGCTGCCATTTTAACAACAAAATTCCCTGTAGGGTAGGCCAAGTGCCCTGTGATTTTTCTTAATATCTGTTCATACAGTATCCCACTGCACAGTTTCTCTTCCGTTTGCTTCCACCCCGCTGGCATCCCCAGCCCAGAACAGCGGGTTACAGTGGAGCAGCAGGGGGTGTGCGCTAGAGATTAGGCAGGAGACCGATAATCGGTGACCCTAATTCTATTCCTGGCAGCGGTACTGACTCATGGAGAGATTTTGGCCACTCATTTCATCTTGGCATCTGCTTCCTCAGAGGTACCACGGGGACAACGCCGTGCACCCACCTCACAGCAGCCTTGTATGTAGTGCTGGGCAAAATAAAACCAAAAAGCAAACAGAACGAAACAAAGAAAACCACCCAGAGAAAATCAGCTGGGGTCCGACACAATGTTCCGTTCAGCCTGAAACAAAAGTCTTGTTTTCAGGTCATTTAACTAATTTTTTCTTTCTTTCCACTTAACAAAAAAGAGAAGGGGGAAAAAAAGAAAAGAAAAAAAAGCAAAGCACAGAGATTGTAAGCCAAACACAGACAAAGTGCTTTTACTTTGGGGGAAATTTCATGCTTGTTTTCCCATACTGTTTGACCAGTCCAAACGTGTATTAACGAGTTCCCTATCTACCATACAGAATACTCACCTAGCTCAACTTGCAGAGCTTATAGTTCCGTTAAGTACCACACAAACATCAGATGAAAGATAATAAAGTGCAAATTATTTTTGCTTTTGGGAAGCAGAAAGGATAAATAGAAAACAAATTGCCTCTCTCTCAATTGTTTTAATGAAGCCCCATATCCAGCAAAGTACGTAAGGTTGAGACTAAATGCTTCACTGGACCACTCTATGTTATTTTAATGATGTGCTTAACGTGAAAAGATTTTTTGAAACCCAGTTTAGATGGTAGTGGGGAAGGTAAGCAAACAGCAGTTCAGTCAGAGGTCACTGAAAGTAAAGCAAAGTTTCTCTAGAAGAGGCAGGGAAACTTGCTATGTGCTGTCCTCTATATTTGGATGCTCCTTTGGGTGACAAGTCTGCAACCCCGTACTAACATCTGCAACGAATTTAGAGACAGAGGAGCCTCTTGCAAAGGGGGTAGTGCCAGAGGGTTAGTGTCCTCATCCTTGTACATATTATTTGCGCCTAATGCCACAAACTAAAGATAACAGTAGGAAGTAAGGTGAGATTTACATAACGCTGATCAATTTGAAATTTACAGTAAGCAGAACTGCCTTTTGATTGCATTTCACAGTGCAGCAGCAGCAGCAAAGTCTTTAGTTATTCAGGTCAGCTCTCACACCAGCAATTGCACCTCTGCAAAGCGAGTTGGGGATACAATCACACTTTAAGCCAGAGAGGACGAAAACCCATTTATTTCGACACATTTAAAGCCATCTGAACATTGCGCGTTCCAAAAGCAGCCAGAGACGAGAAAGCTTTTAAGTTTTGTTTGGCTTCTGCTTGAGGAAACTCAGCCTGGGGAGGGCAATGGCCCAGGGGCGGGAGGAGGAGGCTGAAAGTCAGTGGGCAGATCTCGGCGTGGGGGGAGTGGGAGGCAAGAAGTGGGATAGGGAAGGATGCTTCAGGTCAGGAATGAAGTGTATTTACAGACCTCCTGCAGTGCAGCACCGTGGCAGCAGGCAGGACTGCTGCTGGGGCAAGGCGCTATAGGAAGGTGTTCAGTGAGCCAAGGTCAGGATGGCGGAGGGTGCTGTAGGTCAGGCTCTCGGCACGGTGGCAGAGCTTCAAGGAGAAAGGAGGACTCTGCTCTGCTCTTGCTGGAGGAGGCGAGGAGCACTGCAGGGTCTGCGCAGAGGCAGCTTGCCTCTTTACTCAACCTCTGGACTGCCATTAGTCCAAGCCCTGCTAAAGCTCTCCACTCCCAACAGCCTTTTTTTTTGGCGTGCTTAAAAATCAGCAATACACATGCAAATGTATTTGCCTTGATGAAAACCACACTTTAGATGCTAATTTAAGGTGCAAGCAGAAATGTACTTGGATTTTGGCAGTGCTTACAAATGGATTCGTACCCCAAGCCTTACCCCACACCCAGACATGAGTGAAGATAAACAAGAGTTTGTGCATAATCCATCATGCTGCTTAGTAAGCAAACAAGAAAGAGAAAGCAAAGCACTGTTTGCAGGAGGGAGAGAGTTATCTGAGAAATACACTGCTAGGTGTACCTTAGGTAATCACTGGCTTTGGGCTAAAAACTCCTCATCACGCTAACGTGGAGAGCCTTTTCACAGGTGGGAGTGCTGCAGGTGCCAGCCCACTGAGCCAACTCTCCGTAGCCTGAGCAAATCCAAAAGGCCAGTTCCCACCACCGAAGCCAGTTAACTTGTTCCCATCACCGATGGAGGCAACTTCTGTAAATAGGATTTGGCCCAGCAGCGAGCAAAGCAAATGGAAAAGCTTCGGTTGCCTTCAGGGAGCGTGGGAAGAGGTAAAAAGGCCATGACACCGTGCAGAGGTTTGGAAAGTTTTCAGCCCCCAAAATACGCCGCATACGAGTACCCCACATTCCCCATCCCAAACCTGCAGCGCGCTGGGGCCAGCACCAGCACCCTACCGGGCACAAAGGCGGCACACTCAAAATTGTGGAAGGGCCTCGTCCCCTCCACGGTAGCACCGCAGTAAGAGTCATTCGCAGAATGACACCTACCACCATTACAACCTTTGCAGGGAAAAGAGAGAGACGCTCGTTAAAATTGCTTCAATTTCTGTGTCATGCCCATAATTAGCTACGATCCCACACTAACAGTGTTATAAGGCGCTGAGAAAGAAATGATGGGGAGGCATTTTTAGCCAGCCCCTCAAGTTTTAAGAAAATAATTACTTAAGCCTCATAAATAATAGTTATTTCAATTGATGAATCATTTTGACTCATTTTAGGTTTCAAGTAATATTTAATAGTGCCACACAGTAAAGTAATTGCGGAATTAAGAATTCGTTCGTCACTCATGTATGTTCTCATTTGAATTAGATCAAGTTAAAATTATTATTTCTATTTAGAAGAATAATTTAAATGACAGTCAACGTGCTCATCATTTCACCAAGAGTACAGAAAAATCTTCTAATATTAAAAGATTGTAACCAAACTTTTTCCCCCCCATACTTTTTCACACATGCAAAACCATACAAACACACTGTCTCTCTCCCCAAGTGTGTAAACCTTTTTCTTACAGCCAAGAAAACACAGCACTCGAATAACCTTTCACATAACACTTGAGTAACCTTTCACACTGAACTTAAAGTCTCTTTCTCCAAGTGAAAATCACACTTTTGAGGTCGGTCCAGACACGCCGAACACAGGATTTGAGACTGAAAAGAAAAATGTCCGAGATAATGAAAAATGTTCTTCTCTCTCCAGGGAGTTTTACAAAATTATTTTTATGATCAGAAATAATTTACTGATGGGAAATGAGATGCCAGTTACATGGAAATTCAACATTCGTCCCAATAATTTGTCCAGTGAATTGCTCACAAATCCCAAAGCACTTGATCAGCCAAAACCCAGAGCGATGTGGTGCGGGAAACCCTGTGTCCATGTTAGAGATGAGGATGTGAGTTCCAGAGACCCTTACCACAGTCTGAAATACTCTCCCGTCTGCTCCCTTCTTCACCTTCTCCTTCACGAAGAGACAATCCCTCTCCCTGCCCGATGGGACAAAGGAGTGAGGGGTGGATTTTTGGAGCCTGGGAGAACATCATCCGCAGCCAGACAGGGTGACAAGACTCAACCAAAGGGAATCAAAAAAGCAAAAGGGAGCACAAGAGCAAAACCAAACGAGGCCTGACATTTGGGTTTTTCACGTGAGATGTTCATCAGGACCTAATGAAGGTTCTTAAAAGCAGATGATGTTTTACGGTCGCATGGGAGTTAGGATATGGCTGAACCAACGACAGTCAATGCTCCTTTCACGTGGTGGAGAAGGAAATGCTGATGTATTTTCAGGCAATGATGAGGTTAGAAGATCTTTCAGAGTCTGACCTGGCAGCCATGAGAAATGAAAAGTGAGGATCCCACCAAGACATGGGATCAGCCTGGTCCATCCACTCATAAGAGTAGAAGGCTGGAAGGGAAAAAAAGCTATTAAAAAAACGAGGGAAAGGGCTCAAGATTGATGAGGTGGGCAGTAGCTCATATTTACATATCTGGGGCCTCCTTGACAGCAGAAAAAATAAGTTAACCCAAAAAATAGAAATCTAATCTACATTCACTTCCCAACTTGTCAAAAGCCCTCCGTGTAAAGCAGCCGCACTTGGCTGCACAGAGGTGTTCCACGGAGGGACCCCGACCAATAAATCTGGTTGATTTCCTGTTATGAGAAGCAGACAGAGATATGGCCAGGGATGGGCAGAGCTGTCTGCACAAGGGAAGAGCCTGTGCTTTCACCCCAAACTCAAACCCACCCTCTCCGAGGTTAGGAAAAGTTCAGTTCACTTTGGGGATTTTTTAGCATTATTTCTCATTTTTGCGTGTTCCCGTGGGAGCTGGAAGTAGATGGGACAAAGCATTTCTTTCCTGCTGGCAACAAGCAGCCCTGAAAGTGTCACACGAAAGTTTGTTCTTGAGAGATTTCCAGTCCAAGGGTGTGATCTTGCAACCCCTCCAGATGTGAATAATGCAGTGACATTTTTAATGGTTTTGCTGTTGGTGAGAATTTCTTGGCATTACTCTGCAAGTGTTTTCTCCCCACCACTTCTTCCTTGCTTTCTTCACCCCTTCATCCAGTGCATGTTACACGTAAACAGAAAAGGAAAGCGAAGTTTTGAGATCAAAAAGACTTTTTTTTTTCCAAAACCCTGAGGAGAACCTGCGCAATGGTAACAATATTGCAGAGCAGCAGCTGTTTGATAAGGTTCCTCTCAGGAGGTGACATCAGAAGTCAAACGCGATATTGCCCACAGCACGCAGACTAACAGCCTGATCCTGCAGTCCCTGACCAATAGGTGCTTCATGGCACAAATTTTCCAGAAGTATAGCAGGTCCACAACAACATTTGAAAGCAATTAGGATGGATGTGAGCACTTCGATGTTATTTTCTGAAACACCACAACTAATACCCATCTTTCTACAGATCTGTACTTTCAGCGCTGCTGCTCATTTCCCTACAACTGCCGCAGCCTCACTACATCATCCCTTACTGATCACAGCAAAAAGGTTCAAAACCTTTGACGGAAACAGGACCAAGACTGTGGATATAAATTTGCTCATTTGTTGTTTGTTGGTTTTTTTTCTTTTTCCCTTTAGAGAGACCCAAAATCTATGAAAAGGAAACTGATTTTGATAAGATTGAGCGGGTGGAGTTAAGAAGCAAACACAAAATCCAGTGCACCGTAAGCGGGAATCCTGACCCGAAGATCGAGTGGAAGTGGCAGCCCTGCAGCCTCACAGACGCAGTGTAAGTGCACGTGCCTACGCAGGAACATGTTGCAAAATGGTCGGATAGTTTAAATTTAGTTTTTCTTTCCAATACGTCTTATTCATGTGAGTTAAAAATCACAAGCAGTGATTCCCCACCTAAAGGTCTCAAGGGTTACGAACCCAGCGGAAATCTAGTTGTGTTTGATTTTTTTGGAGTTACAAGCACCTTCTGTATTATCAGAATTGTGTCAAATAAGTTTAAAGTGACTAAAGATCAGGCTTGAATTTTCATTAACTTGACCAGCAATGCCCCTCTGACTTACCAAGATCTTTTCTTACACCTCTTGGATGCAGCCTACGTGGCTGACAAAGGGAAAACGGATAGGTGTAGAGGTAACACGCTTTCTGCCCCTGTATGAGCTACTGTCAGACAAACCTGCTAAAGGCTTGGCTTCGTTTAGTTGCCATATGGAATTTGTGCCACTTCCAAAGGGCTGTCTTCACTAGTGCACGCTGAGCATGAGCTCCTGTGGCAGCATCTGCGTTGCAGAGGCTGGAAAAGGTAGCCCAGCCTTCACGCCTTACTGAGGGCCTTTCTTAGCTGAAGTCTGGAGGCAGCCTGGGGTGTGAAGACACAGAATTCACTGGGTCAAAACTGTCAGAGAGGAATGAGGCAAGTTAAAACACAAGATGCCTTTCGAGATTTGCCTTATACAAGTGGATGTTTTCTTTGCTCCTGCTGTTATATGAGCAGGATGATCTATAGAGGTCTTGGCTGAGGTCTGAATGCTCCCCCTGGTTGCCCCAGGGGACATACAGGAGCCACATGTAACATTTCTGACTGCACTTCAACTCTTCCTTCAATGAGTGGGTTGAAGTCAGGTTTTCCATCCCTAAAAAAATGAATGCAGGTCTAGGAAGCAAGAGGGAAAATTGCTGGGTGGTTCCTTATTTTCTCACCATCTCAATGCTTTTCCAAATGCTGTGAATGACCAGCCATGAGACGGGGCAAATCACTAAGAGAAGCTCCTTTCCCAGGTTCTCTGCTGCAGCACTTACAGCGATGTTGGGCGTCTAGTCATAGGTTGGGTCTAAAAAGTGACCTTGTGACCCTCCACAAGGGCAGTAGCTCGTTACCTCATTTAGGTAGTTACACTGCTCCTGCAGGAATAAAACGGTAGAGATTTCTAGGCTTAGGTAGGGCTGTTGGCATCGCAGGTCAGCAGAAGGCACACAAGCTGCGGCTTTGGAGGTGTTCAACAAGAGCAGAATGGAAACACCATATGGAAACAGGTTATGCATTCCGTAGGAAAGCCACACAGATGACCTGAAATCTTTTCCAGACCTTTCTGTCTAGGGAGAGAGAATTGGTCATGAATGCCACATTAAGCCAGATTCAAACCAGTGACCTGGTAGCAAAAGACCTGATGTAACCCTTGTTCCAGCTCTCTGACTCTCTGATCTTATCAATTTAAATACAATTGCAGCGTGGCGTCTACCTCTTCTGGCCTCCGGGGCAGCCTTATCTTTTTCCAGCAGAAGCTGTAGGAGGATTCCTGTGGGAAATGACACAGACCCCATTTCCGTCTGTTGTCTCACTTCCTCTCTCTCTCTTTCTCTCCCCGCTCCTCACTAATGCACTTTGAATCCCAAAACACTATCATTGTTCCTTATAGCTGTGATGTGATTTGCTTCCTTTGAGCTTTTTCCCTTCATCCTCAAGACAGAATTGTGCCCTGCAGGAAGTCACTCAAGACATCTTCTAATTAGGCTCTTTTGAGAGCCATAAACCCTCCCTTGACCCAGGGTGTTACCCATGCGTCTTGTGTGGATTTGGCAAAGGCACAGCTGATTTATGGATTCGTTTTCTGCAGCATCAGCCCTTGGTCATCACCTATAGAAGTCCATATTCGTTTTAATTCCTATGATCCTAATGTGCTATGGTGGGCTGAGAATTGCGGTGCCTCTGCTGAGGCAGAGGAGACAATAAGGACAAGTTCCTGTCATGCTTTGTGACGACTTGTGCAAGGTGCGATCGCAGCTAGTTGTGGAACTGAACTGACTTCACTAACCTGCCGTCACAGAGTCAGTTTGTCACACCCAGCCGTGCTAGACTGGAACTGAACCGGCAACTTTAAAATGAAAGGCTTCCTCAAGTTGCACAGCGGGCAGCCCCCTCCGCCAGGACGCCTGGAGCTCCAGCCTTGCTGAAGCCTTTGCGCTCCTAAGCACGAGAAGGCCTGTGTCTCTGCTCATTTATTCCAAGGGTTGTTGTTAAAGAAGACAGAAAAGCCTTTTGCCGTGGATGGTGCAGATATACCTTTCCGCATGACGTGCGACATACACTGCTCTTTGCCCATAATTCAAAAATGAGGATTGCTAACTGACTGAGATATGGCTATCTTCTGAGGAACATGCAATATTAAAGGAGCCTTCTGCTATAGTTAGCCCAGTATTCATCCATTCTGCTCCCTCAGCCTGCACTTCATGCCGGAAAGCTGAGCAGATGGACACGCTCAGCAACATTCACCTCCCCATGGTTTTGAATGACTGGCATTTTGAAACGCACCATAAGTGCTAAAAGAGCACTTGTAAAAGCCACAACTCAGTATAACTCATATTAGCCAGACTAAACTCACATGATTTAACTAGTTGTCCAGTATTTTCTATTTTCAATCTTCAGAAAGTTTGGGGAGTTTCCTTGCTGGTCATATACTGATCTTTGTCTACCTCTGTCAAGGTGCTTCATAAATAATTTTGCAATGTTGTGATGAAGGAATACAGTAGTTCCATGAAGAGGTAACAATCTCCAGCAGCAATAGCTTTTAGGAGTTGTTGAGACCTAAGACTATTGTGTAAGAATGCCATTCTCTCTCTGTAATAATGCCTCCCTGGGTTATCTGCAGTGAGTCGGGTTCTTGAACACCACCTTTGCTTTTCTACCTCCAGATGCAACCCCCATGGGCAAAAAATTGTGGTTCGGGAGAATATGTTCATAGGCAACAAGATCAGGAGCATTGAAACCACGAAGCACGAGGATAAAAGAAAGGTATGTGTCTGATGAAACTCTGAGCAATGATGTCATGGAAGAGCAGTGGGCTCTATGGAGGGGACGCTGTGCTCACACGGAGATCTCTCCTTGCAGTTCCCAAGCTGCCGCGGGTTGTTAGCATGCTTTAAATTCCACAGCCCTGGGATCATTTTCTGATCTCTGCTGTTTATAAATACCGGGATTCTGGCAATGATGTCACATACCCTGTTTAAAATTCTCCAAAGACTTTTGGGTCAAAAACCTCTCTGTCTCCCTCAGTCTTGAGAAAGTGTAAGACTGGTTCGGTGCAAGAGGGGTCCTGTGAAGCGCCTACAACTGATAAGAACTCTAAGTTCATTAAAATGCTTAGCACTTAGAGAGCACTTTTCCTGCCCAACCTTGCCTACTCTCCCAGCAGGAGGAGTTAAACAGCTGTGTAATTTAAGAGGCCCATGGTGGCCAGAGAGCGCTGTCCTGATTTTCAGTGTACAAGTGCCTGCAGTACCTGCGTGTTTCAGCTGGAGTTCTCAACATTTCTTTACCCATCTGGGTTGCCAACCGTGTTACCGAGCCAGTGAAGGTGGGAAGACCTCCTTCCTTCTACAATTCCCCGCCTGTTTCCCCTCCAAACAGCACCAGGAGCACACTTCCTGCGTGACCTGCAAACATCCCAGCTCTGTTAAATGCCTCCCAGGTACCTGTGGTGATGCTGAGTGATGCTCTTTACACACATCCGTGCTAATCCTTGAGGAATTGCTGCAGCCGTTCTGCTGTAGACTCGCAGCCTTCTGGCCATGCCTTGGAGAAGATGCTGTGGTCTGGCTCAGACAGTTGTTTTATCCCTGTTGGACTTACAGAGGTTTGTGGCTTTAGGAGTGGGTTTGCAGCTACAGGTTTCCAGGTGGATGTTCCAGATAGTTTAGTGCCTAATCCTACAAGGTACTGAATGCTGCAGTTTGTATCCTGGTATACCTTTAAGCATATGATAATTCTTGGGCTACTCCCATGCTTAAAGTTAAGCACAAAGCTAAAGTGCTCTTCTGGATGGGGTCCAGACTAAATCAGCATCTGGCAGGATCAGTGCCTTAGCCATCTGCTCTTTCTCATGGAGACTTTCCAGCCCTAAACGTAATCTAAACCAGAGCTCTGAAAACATGGCGGTTGGGCTGGGAAGGAGAAAATCAGTGTTCGCATTCCATTCCTGAGCTTCCCCTTGCCAGAGGATATTTATAAATCAGATTTATTTAGGTGGCATAGTGCCCCTGTTTTTAATATATTCTCTATGAATTTTAGATCTTAGGTAAAAGCAGCTACCTACAAAGTGCTAATTACTTGTAAAAGATGGAGGTCGGTGACATGCACCTACAAAGTTTTTTCCTTTTCTAAGAGCTTCTGGTTGCTGCGTGGACTGACAAGAGTTTTGCAGCTCTCACAGCTACTGTTTCTCTCCATATATACAGTCTACCTAAATATATGATCTGGTGTCCAAGAGCACAGATTGTCTGATGATCAGTCTTAAAGTTATGTTAGTCCCCATCTAAAAGTGAAGAGTTTCACAACTGCTGTGACTCCAAAAGTATCTGTTGGTTGCTGAAGTGTCCCGCATGCTGAGATAGTGAGACACCTCAACAACACAAAATCAGAAACATTTTTCTTTGGCTTATGCATATGTAAACCACTCTCATTACTTCTTTTACCAACTTTGCTGTGGCAAATATGCAACTGGGTGAAACTTTAGTCTGTGAGTGGACTTAAGATGGGATTTAGCTGCAGTCTCTGAATGAGGTGTTTCAGCTCCTGGATCCAGTGGGGCACTCCAAACATATCCTCAGTCTACGCTGGTGCGTGATTAGGGACTTCCTACTTTTCCCCTGTCACCTAATTTCCCTAGAAAGAAAAGGTGCAGCGATCTCCAGGTACAGCAGAGGAGAAACAGCGCTCCACTCCCACAGAGGACACCGTAGCACCCACCCGCAGCTCAGTCTGGACATCACCATGTGCCTGAGTCTCCTGCCTGTAAAACATGATGGAAACTAGAATGCTAGGAGAAGGGAGGTGCAGCTGCTTAGTGGAAATGAGGACCATGAGGGAATGTCAGCAGAAGGACCCCACACAGTCCTCCAAAGGACTCCTCTTGTTCCCCAAGAGCTCTGCTGCTGCTCTCACCCCGAGTACCACAAAGAGCCCCGAGGCTGCTCTTGCTCTGCCCCCACAGCCATCTCTGCTCTTGCTGTAGACTCCAGGCATCCTGAAGCGTTCGTTTTTTAGACATGTTCAGATGCTCAGCCTACAACACTTTAACTTAAGCTTTTACATATTTCATTATTAGTTTCATAGAAATACTTCTTTACAAGTTACATAATTTTACAATTTATAATATATTCATTATTTTCATCTCCTGCCAATCCACTGGTTGAGAACACATTCGGAGGTGTTTCCTAATGATTTTTATGTCCTGATCAAGATTTACTCAAATTAATAAAACTAGATTTTATGAATCTCAGGTTTCAGCACTTTGTCTCCCTGCTTACATTAGCAGACAATTCCTCTCCTTCCCCCTTTCTGAAGTCCAAGGCTATCTGTGTTAAGTGGAGTCTTTAGATAATAGACTATAATTCAAAAAAAGACACTGATGAAAACTCATAGCCTTCAGACTTTTCCTTGTGTTTTATCAGTCGTTATTCCCACCAGAAATGGAATAGACAGGAAACAGCCCCATCCATTCCCACCATGGCCTAGCAAGTCATTCATCTGCATTGACTAGCCAGATGAAATAATAAAGATGTTGGAGTCTGAGCATGGCTTTTATTGCCTGTGTTATGAAGCTGGGATTAGCTGAGATTGGTTATTTTTCCTGTGTGATTTGAGCCTGTCCAATGATCGCTCAGAGCAGAAGGTGGAATTTACCCGGTCTCTAAGATTTCTCAGCATCCCTGGAGTTCGCCCTCAAAGAACTGTAGCAATACATGCTGGTTCAGCGATATATGAAAAAATGCGTTAACTGCTAAGAATATGGGAACAAACCCCCAGAAATTACCAGATCCAGAATGCTGCCCAAAAGCTAGCTCGAACGACAGCAAGCAAGGATTTTGCCAGCAGACCACTGATACTTGACATGATCTTTGATCACCTCAAGATTGTTAGACATCTATTTGACAAAAGTGGCATGTAAAATTCAGGTCTCGTGTCCTCCTGGTCATAATGATTATTCCATTATTATTCCACAGAGAGAGAAGTTAATTTCAGCCCTTCCCGTCTTCTAAAGGCTGAGTCTCATTCCTAAAGAAAAGCATGTGGTTTTTGTTATGATGTACTTCACTGAAGTTTTGGTCAAATAGCGGCTGAGGCAACCACATTGTGCTAGTTTAATTTTCCTGGTGGTTTGGGGTCAATATTGAATATTTGACTTTGTGATTTAATCTGAAGAATGCTTTTTCGCACCAGGTGAAACACCCATGATTGCATGAATTGCCTGAATTTCCTCTTCAAGTTGCAAGGAGCTAGGTTGCTATTTTATTTTCTTTCCTGTTAGCAAACGGAACATACTGCTCTGAGCTTGGGAGAACAGGACAGAGCAGGAAAGAATAGCAAGATCCATGATTCATTTCTCATTGGGGGGTTCTTTTCATCTTTTTTCTCCCTTTCATGTATATCTGAGAGAGTGGCCTGGCCACGTGGGTGTTTCTGCGATGAAACTCATACAACCCTTTTGCTGGTGAAATTCACAACCACTCAAGAAAATTGACCCCCAAATGCCAGGTTTAAGCATCCTGAAGGAACAAAAAGACTACGTTAGTGTAGTGGGATGCGTTTGGTGAAAAGCATGTGAGCAACTCGATAGAGCCGTTTAAATCTGTCACCCTGTGTGGGTGCCCGTTTCAGTGAGCTCCCAGAAGCCTTGTCACGTTAGTCTCTGGCAGGGGAAGGGGAACAGTCACACGGCGGGGTTTTTGAGCAAAACATCCACTCTCTGGGAGACCAGCCCGGATGTTTCAGGCACTAGTCAGGCAGAGGAGCACATGGACTACTACACCGTCCTTGGCAGGTCTTCTGAGAGAGCCTGGCTAGCAGCAGGGAGATAAGAAATGGCCCTCTGTCTTCCCTGCCCTCTTAAATTCATTAGCTGCAATCACTGGGTGCGAGGAAGAAGTGTAGGGGTGGTAACTGCTCGTGACTAGCCAGCACCTATCCACCCACCCACCCTAGGGCCAGAGAGTGATCAGTCCACCCGTACTAGAAATGTGTACCAGTTCCTCCAGAGGCACCTCCAACCTCCAGTTACCCCCGGCTTCCTGCCCTGCCTACCGTCGGTACCACCAGCAGCTCTGCCACGCTCCGGGCGGACGGCAATGATTGTTCTCATTTCACAGGGAGAGAAAGGGCCACTGCCAGAGATGAGAGCAAACCCTAGAAGTTCTCAGTCAACTCACAGACTTCTCTTAGCACTTGTCCTCAGTCCATCCTTTAGCATGTTTTGAATGAATGAACTAAGATTACGGATCACAATTGTCAGGCAATAAAAATAAGTGTTATTCTGTGCCATTCAAGTAGATGGATTGGGAGCTAGCTGAATATTTTCTTTGCGGGGTCTCTGGTGAAGTTCCTATAATTTCATCTCTCTCTAACCACCTCCCCCCCAGCTCTGCCAGAGTTAGACAGCTGAGAAGTTTTCCACCCACTTTTTCTACTCCTCATCCTCGCCCACATACAGCTAACGAAGTGAAAGAGAGAAGAACTGTTAACTAAAGCCGTTGGAGGGAGGGATTAGACAAAGGAAAGAGAAAGCAAAAAATAACAAGATATATTAATTCATGCTGGCTCCAGCTTAAAAAAAAAGGTCTTGTTGCTCTGTCCTTACTACAAGATGTCTTAAAACACTCATGGTATATGGCTGTGGAATGTTATTTGGCTGCTTGTAAAATAGCTTGTTTTTATCAGTTCGGGAACATGACAGTGCAAGACATATGGACTTTATTGAACTATTCCATTACGGGTTTTCCCAGCACCAATGTCTATTGACTTGTCATAGTTGTTCTTCAGAGATCAGTCATTTTATTTCTTTTCTTACTGAGTTTTAAACTTAGCTTATTCTTTTATAGTAATTATTTATTAGCTAATAATCCCTTCTTTGGGCTCGCAGTATTGGGTGGCCTTTAGGTTAAGTAATAGGAAATGGAGCTCTTTACTTCCAAATTTAACACAGGCAATGAAAAGCGGTCTGAAGGATGTTTGGTGTTTGGTATGCAGGGAACTCACAGGATCTCAGGCCAGCTCCCACTAGGAAGATGTCTAGACGTTACATGCCAATAATTTGTTATTAATTACCATTGGTTCCAGCGCAGTCTGCACAGAAGCTAAGGACTGAACAGCCACACGGTTTGTGCTACCGCGTGTGGCTGGAGGACATTGGGCAAGGGTTAACGTGTCACTTAGTCTGAACTGCTCTTAACTAGGACATCCAGTGGAAGGGAAATTATCGTTATTTAGGCTTAGCAGAAAGTAGGGTGCTCTGTCTGGCAGCAGAGTTCTCTGAGTAGAAGGCATGAGAAACAGCTTTGATGTGAGCCCTGCTTTGAGTCAGAGCTCAGCCAGGAGACCACCAGCGCTCCCATCCTGCTAAGGTCTTTCTGTGATTTCATGACTCTAGATGTGGCAAATGCCAACATGCCTCAAACTTTTCTATCCTGGCTCTGATTCCAGGAATGGAAAACACTTTGCCAGGTGCATGGGCTAAGCACACAAAGTAGATTATCCCCTTGGAATTTTTTCCACTCTATACTAAAGGTCCCCAAATGCTGGGACTGTGCCACTCCACTGAGAGAGAAGTCTGCTAACAGTTTTCACTGTTAATAATGGGAAAAGGGTCCTGTGTTTGGTTGCTCGAGTTTGAGCCATTTTCTCATTCAACTTCTTTTTGCAGACTTTCCTTGAAATGGCATTGAAAGTATAGGGATGGCATTCGGAAGAACAAAATCCTTACCCCTCCCTGCCACTGTGACCAAGTACAGACAAATTTCAAATTTTCAAGTTTGTTCAACTTGGGTCGCCTACAGTAATAGATGATGAACAACTGCCAAAACATCAGCTTTGTGGGTTTAACATCTGGGTTAATGGGGGTTACTTTTCAATGAGATCTCCTTGATTGGTTTCTATGGGATACCCTTGATCTACAGATACTTCAAAAAGCAGATACCACTGCTGGCTTCCTAAATGTTGCTTTCAGGCCCCTTTTGGTAAAAGACAAAACTATGTGGTCTTATAGAGGGAAAGAGGATTTGGATGCCCTTTGGTATAGCACGTTAGTGTTCCAAAGCATCACTATGTTGAGGACTGGAACAGGATTAGGTTAGTTTGGCAACTGCGAACTTTATTTAAGATGCTGGAAAGATAATTGGACTCCCAATCTCAGGGATTTACCCAGGAGCACACAGCTAGAGTGAAAAGCTGATGCGCAATGATTTCAAGGGATTCATCTTATTGCAAGAAAATCACTCAAAATCCTTCATTTCCAGCTCTGAAATCACATATATTTCCCTGCTGACTGCTGGTGGTTTAAAAGTCACATTTTGGAGGACTCTGGGAGGTGGTAGTTCTAAGACAAGACAGTATAGTGCATTCTCTCTTGTGCTCAGGTGTGTAGCAAACTGGTATCCAAGTGCATAACAGTGATTTTGAGCATACAAACAAGAAAATGACTTTCTTTCTTTTCCTCAGTGAATTTTTCCCAAGAATTTGTCCCCAGATTGTTTCCCACCATCACTTTAACATCTTTTTCACCTTCACATCTAGACACATTTGAGATTAGCTAAGATGAGGTCTCGGTATAGCTATTTGCTCTTTTTTTTTCCCCCCACCTCCATGTCGGACTTTTCTCGAGTTACACAGTTAGAGTTGTTAGCATCTGTGTGTGTTCATGGGAGTACGTGTGCGTTTATCTCCGGCCCACCAAATGCAGCTTGAGGCATTGCATCAGTTTTTAGAAGAGTCACAGTGTCACCCCTAACACTTTGGACATATTCCAAAATGGATTTACAATTTTAACTGGCTCTACAGTATTATCCTCGACTTCCCATCTAGAGCTGTCACTTAGCAAGACTAATGGCTGGTAAATAGATGTCCAAATTTATCCCCTTCTGTCCTCAGCACGTACATTTATATTGGCTTTTTCTATTCCCAAATATAAAATTCTAAGATCCAGTAATCATGAGAAGAAAGATCTTGGTCCTGATTCAGCAGTAAATCAAAAGGCGGTGTCTACTGCTTAAAGTCAGGGGTACTGCTCTGAACATGTGCCTGTTAATAACCCGTGGCATTAGGCCCACTGCTACAGGAACAGCAAAGGGAGGAGGAGCAGGCTGCTTCTCTGGGGGATTTTATATCCAAGTTAGAGCTATTTTCACATCATAACTAGATCAGAACTGCACAGCTCTTTCTTTGGTGGACACCAGAGGGAGCTGGGATTGCTGGTCTCCTGTTTTCACCCCTAAATTTGGGTTGTTCCTATTCTTGGCTAATTTCTGTGTTTGGTGCCCATGTAAAGTAGACACTTTTCCACTTACCCGTTATTCTGCTGAAAATGTTCCCCATTAGAATGTAAAATGTGCACGAGATCAAAACCTTTGAAACTCATTTCCCTACAGGATTTAAAGTGGCAAAGCTCAGAAAATCTGAAATAACTCTCTGAAAATACATCCCGCACAGCTATAGACACATTCATGGTGCAGCTTTATGAGGAGTAAAGGAATGTCTTGTGTGAGTTTAGTTTAGGATATTAAAAAGAAAGTCCAGAGATGCTTTTGTGCACTTCAAAGCGCTCTCTGGAGATAAGGACAAAAGGCCAGAGGGTGTTATAAGTTTTGATTCTCAAAGTCCGTAGAGAGGATGGCAAAGAAAGTGATATTTGTTCCAAATGTGAGGGCTCAGAGTTCCTCAGGTGAATGGCTGCAGGGGAAGCAAAGTAATCTTGCAAGAACATCTCTGTCTTGGTGGGTTAGACCCTGCTTTCTTGCTAGCAGCCCAAAGAAATAATTAAAGCCATGACCTGTGGATAGTCCTCCATGAGCTTGTGATGCTGCACCATGACAGGGACAGGGGAGTGCCATATGGCTGGCTCTTCATTAAGAAGGCCCTACCCAGAAGCAGGGGCTCAGGATGTTTAAGGAACACAAGTTTTTAAGGATGTGTTTGAGTTCAGCCCCATGAGTAACTGAACCACTTCCTTTTTCTACGTGGGGAATCTCAGGACAAAGTGTTTCTTCCTTCTCCTTCATGATCCTCCCTTTCTTTCTGCGTTTGCCAACTGTCTTAGCACAGGCAGCTTCTCCAGAGCTTCCTTACTTACCGCGCAAGTCCTGGGAAGGCTCTGAGGAAGGGTTATGGAATCGAGGGGCTTCCAAGCACAATTGATAAGAGTGAGCTGGGGCCCAAAGGGGCCACATCCCTCCCTCCCTTCTCTGGGGTTATAGCAAAGCAAAGCAAAATCCTGCAATATTCTTTATACCACATCCATAGGACCGACCTGCTTCCCATGCACATATGGGTGTCCTTTTACCCACAGAAACCATAACTGAAAAGCAGGAAAGAAAATAGGTGGATGTGGGGCTTCAGTTCCAGCGGCTTAGATGAAACTTCCAGGTCCTTCACTTCAGCTTTGTGCTGATGTTGTCACACAAAGACCCTGGCAGCGTGCCAAAGGGGAACCCTGCTTTTCACGGGGGAGACAGGAAGAAAAGAAGGGGAAGGTTTAGGAATGAACCTTCAGTTCTTTGCTAACCTACAGTTAGCAAAGTATCCACAAGTGTATGGATAACGTATACTTATCCACTACTCTCAGGCCTCTTTGCTAAGCCTACATTACACTCAAAGCCGTTACTTTTTCTCTCTTTTCCTGGCAGATTGTGAGCACACTGACTATGGAAAACAGCAGTGCATCAGGAATCTATTACTGTGTGGCTTCAAACAAGATCGGCGAAGAAGAGAGGAGCATTGAGTTCTACGTCTCAGGTAAAACAACACAAGAGACACTATGCAAAAACTAGATGCCAATGATCTGTTTTACCTTAAAGTTTTATATGGCTGGTGAGGGCTCGTTAAAACTTTTGGGGATCCCTGCATGTTGTGTTTTCAGAGCGCTCCCAATCACAGTCCCAGGCTATTCACCGCATACGTGCAAGGTTGGGTCCTGTGTCAGGGCACAGCTGAGTTTGACACATCCAGCATCAGACCCGATGCCCCTTTTGCCCTTTTCAAGCTGCAGATTCAGGCCCTCAGTCAAGCTGCCTGTGTCTTAAAGCAACACTCATGACATTTGAGCTCTGTCCTCATGAAGCCTCCCGCAGAAGCTAAGTTCTCTGTAGTCTTCCAAAGGCCTGAAGCCTCTCCCTGACTCAGGAGAAGGGCTGGTCTCCAATTAAGCCAGCAGACATGGCAAAGGTGAGCAAGGCCAATATGCAGACCTAATCCAGGGCTGATATCACTGGGAGCTGTTGTGACACTGGATCCCTGCCTGAGCAATTAGCCTTTCCAGTGCCCTTTAAGGAGGGAGGAGGTGGACATGCTATTTCTCCAAAGAACACAAATCCAAACAAATATCTGCTTAACCTTTCAACACAGAAATTCTTTAGTAGTGAGATCAAGACCTACATAATGCTTTTAGGCGAGATGCAAGTTTGAAAAAAGAGAAGAGTCCAGGGACAGCCTTGTTCAAGTGCTTAACCAGAACAAACTGAATCATTTCTGTGCTCACTTTCTGGATGAGTGGATGTTGGCTGGTAGAATTTGCATCAAAATAACAATTTTTAGAACAAAGAGTGCAGAAGCGTCCTGGAAGGTAAATGTCTGATTCTCACTACTTGGCTTCTTCCCCATGAAGCAAGTTCTGAGGGCGAAGCTCGCTCGTGGCAGTGCTCTGCACTCGGCTGCCCCTCTTGCATCCTGTGTTGTTTCACTCCGTTGCTCTAAGGTAATTCAGGACATTTCAAATGGGGCTAACCAAAAAAATGCTCACTAAACATTGTTACCGTTCTTATTACACAGAAGTGCTAATACAAAAACTGTTATCCAACAATAATGAAGCTGGTGCCATATGGGGGAAAGATTTCACCTCCATTTACAGCTTCCTTGTACTACCCCAATGCCTTATGTAGGCAGAAGAGGGCTTAAGCCTCCAAAAGATATTTTCCAAAGCCCTAACTCTTACTTAATTAGGAAAAAGCCCTTCAAGGTGCAATTTTGTGAGATAGAGCTCAGACATAAGAAGTTCTCAAGATGTTTGAGCAACCTGGTTTAGTGGGAGGCGTCCCTACCTATGGTAGTAGGGGTGGAACTAGATGATGTTTAAGGTCCCTTCCAACCCAAACCATTCTACGATTCTATGCCCAAGGCAGGCTGAAGACCAGCTATTCATTTTAGACTTCACCACTTCCAAGTGTTGAGTCTTCACGTGGGTTTGTTTCTGCTCTGAATCCTGCCAGCTATTATGTTTGGATGGGTCACTCAAAGCCGTGTGTTCCCAAGCTATTCGCGGTACTCTGTAATACTTGGTGACTAAAACCAATGCTGCAGCAACTAAATGGCAACAAGCATAAGGTCGGATTCAAAGGGTTACATCAATCCATGCACCTTTCACAACTATTTATTTTAATAATAAAGTTATGTAGCAGTTCCCCCCCCCCCCGCCCCCAGTGAGCTAATATTTCAGATTTTTTCTTTTAAGATCAATCTAGCAATGTTTTGAGACACAAATGTTTTAATCATGCAATTTTAATTATGAAGGAAATGAATCACTGGACGAAATTACTGACAGCGGTTATGGTGGAAACATTTCCACCAAAACAGACCAGGAGGTGACGAGGGCTTGGCAAGACACATATATTCTTGCCTGCAAAAAAAAGACTGTGAGTCTGTGCCATTCTGGGGAAGAGGCAGATGCTGAACAACTGACTTTTTTAAGTGCTGTGTTTAAAAATAGTGGCGTTTATGGATTAGAAAGAAATGAAATCTTTCTAAATGTGGCCATCCTGAACCTAAAGTACGTCACGTTGTAGTGGTAAAATAGCAGCAGGATGACCTGCTGCTGGGTTTCTTCACATGATGGTCCTCTGCTGAGTAATATGTATTACTCCAACAAGTGGCCAGGGTGCATAAGAGCTGCTACTGAAAAAACCCACCGTCTTCTACTGGGTGCACTTGGAGGAGGCTTTGCAACGGCCAGGTTACTCTCACCAGGACTTGCCTCTAGTCTTGGCGTTGGAGGGACATTCGGGGACAGTTTGTGCGGGACCAGACGGGGCAAGTCCAAAGGCATGAGGGTCTAAGCAGGCCACTTTACAATTGCTAGGCTGATTAATTTTATGCAGATGGAACCTAAAAGCTGAGATAAAGGCTGAGTTAGAGTCTGAGAGCACACAAGCGATGTGTGGGCCTTTAGGCACATCCAGCAAATGCGTTCTGTTCTCTGCAAAGCAGCTGCTAGTTGTGGGACTCCACAATTAATTCAGCAATTTGTTGATTTTAAAGACTTGATCTCCCATTATCTCCTAGCAACAAACAAGCTGGTGGATGCTGAGCTGCTTTCAAACATTTTGGCTGAATTGAGCTTAATTTCTGCTAAGAAATCTGACGATGCTACAGAGGCTAAACTCTCTTCTTCCCTCAAAAACCTGTTTTGCTAGGTCAGGGTTGAAATGTTTTGTCAGGACATGGCAGAGCGTTACATGGAAACTTCATCAGATGTTGTCCAGGCTGCATCTCCTTTCTGGGGACATGCCTTACTGCAGTCTGGTGCTTTCACCAGCACCACATTCATTTCAGAAAAATGTATTTATCCCAATGGAATAATGTCAACAGCCATTTTGTTCTTCCACTGCAGAGCCCCCACAAAAACTCCCACGAACACTAGAAATAGCACTGGTATCTATTTTTAAATCATTTCTTTGCCAGCAGAATTAATTTCAGTGGAAGGTCAACAGGGTTTGGAGATCGTGCTGGAACCAAACCATATAAGGGGCCCAATGAGATGAGAAATCTTATCATTCACTGACAGCCCTGAAGCCTGAGCTCTCTCTGCAGATGTCCTGACTGTCAGCGTCCCACTGAAGCTCTCCTAAAGCTGTTCATGGCAGCAGAAACTCTCGTAGCAATATGGTACCAGTGTTATCCATCATGCCCTAGCATAACTCTTACTGCAGTATTTCTGTTTTGTGTAAATCCTTTTTACCCTTTCTCGCTGAAACAAAATCTGTCTCCTGCCTATCTTGCCTACCACAGCTTAGACCCCAGTGTTCCCATTTAAGTCAGATGAGTATTTTGTCACGGGCAGAGGCAATGTGGACAAGCCATCAGATGCTCCGAACTGCCTCGTGTCATTGCCCACCCCTGGTTTTGCCCCAAGGGACACTCGAGGCAGACTGCAACCTTCCTAGTGCAGTGAAAAGCTGACCTGAGGTCTCCTGGAGGTGTTCTCTGCCACGAATAAGTATTATTTACCTTCTAGTCTCTGGTCTGCACCTTGGAAAGGGCAACTATATATTACTGTAAGTCCACAGTAAATCAAATTCTAGCCTTTGTATGATTGTACTACATACAACAAAATGGGATCCCACCCATATGAAACCTCTGAATGTTTTTGGACTATAAATGAATTACGATAAGAATAATAAATAATAACAAAAGCTCTTTTTCAAGGGCTTATCTCATTGCAAAAACAAGTCAGAAAAATGGAGTTAAAGATTTCTACCAGAAAGAAAATATTGTATTTCAAACATGAGATAAAAATCAGCTATCAGATACTGGAACAATGTATGAACTGGGCCGTTCTACAACTGCTTGCCACTCTCAATTTGCTTATTCCTGACATGTTTACAGGATTTATTAAAAGCCCTGCACTGTTTCAGATGGCAGGGCTCACCCTTTCTTTTTCTCACCCTCCCTACATGCATATGCCTGATGGCAACCCCCTCACCCTGACAGGCACAGAGATGGAATTTGGGAAAGAGCAGAAGTTTTGAATTACACAGATTATTGTGCAAAGCACAGGAAATTAAAACCAATTAATTCCTTGTAAATACAAATGGAGCCAGACTTTCTTTTGATTTATGCTGACTTTTTACCTTCCCCCAATGGCTCACTTCCCTATTTTGCCATGGAATCCCGCACAGTCCAGAGTGAAATTCGCGGCTACTACACTGTAATACAATACAAAAGACAAATGTTTGGGGACTGCTGATAAAAGAGAAAAGGCCCCATGGTGCATTCTTTTAGCCAACTTATTAGGAGTCGTATAAAACACTGTATCTGTTCAGAGAGAGGAAGTTAATCACTGCTCAGGTTCAAGATTGTGTAAGCAAAGTAGTCTAAGAGATGAACTGACTTATAATGTGCTCTCAAGGCTGCAGTTATTCCCCAGATAATCCAGGTAGGAGGAGAAAAGAGAGAGGAGAGCAAGAGAGACTTTTCTCTCTCTCTCTTTTTCCTTCCACTGTAATGAAAATCAATGAATATTCTATCAGAGCTGAAAGAGCTTCTTGAAGGGCTAACAAGATGGAAGAGAACAGCACAGGTTCCAGCTAAAAATATTCAAAATGCTAAATAAAAAATGTCAGTAGAAGAAATGATAAGAAAAACAAGCCAGGCCTCTGCTCCCAGAATGTTAAGTTGGTAGAAAAAGCCCTGCACTGGTGAAGTCCAGCAGCAAGGTGAAACTATCGAGCATCCTTCACAATTTAGGGTTTGGAAATCAACACATCAAATTAACCGGGAATTTGCACCAAAACATCAGAGATCTCTGGGCACTCCAGCCCATGCTGTCCCTGCCATACACAAGCCATTCCCTTCTCCCAAGAGACGCGGTATTTCTTTCCCCTGGGGTGGGCTTTCTCCCACAGCCTTCAGGGAAACTCACCTGCAAAACAAACGAGGCTGCAGGTTGTAAAGAAGAAATTCTCCCGAAGGAAAGGCTTCCCGAGAGGCAGAGGCAAGGGCAAACGGGGCTGCCAGCCCAACCGCTTCAGGCCAAGGCTTAGCTTGCCCAGCAGATTTACAGGGGTTCACTGTGTTTCACCCCGGGTAACGTCATCAAATTCCTACCTTATCACTTTACCCGGAATCCCTTTTTACTTTCACTGAGAGCCAGCACTTAAGATCACAGGACGAGTCAGGGTGGAGGGGATCTCAAGAGAACTCCCAGACCATTGAGTTTACTGCGTCTAACCAAAGATCCATCTAGCTTAGTACTATCACTCTTGTCGGAACAAATAGCAAATGCTTAGAAGAGAAACTCAGAAAAAGGCAAATAAAAGGGTGCTTTTTCCTTTTTCCCTATGTTGGTTGGTCAGATTCAGGAGAGGTGCTGCTCACGCCACATCCCAGTGTTTTCACTGGACCTTAATTCTTCCTGTTTGGAGAAGTTCTTCTGGCCTCAGACTTTCCCCCCTTTTTGATAAGCATCATCTTGACATGTTGGAACCACAGGACATCAGATGTGAAGAACAGATACATTACACAAGTCAGTCTGAGCATACAGCTCGCACTAAGCAAGAAAGAGAGCAACCGAGCCTAACAAAACACTGCATAAAGTAAACCGAAATTTCATGAAAAGGAAAGAAAAGAAAAATAACAATTTCCACAGCTGTGGCCTGAGGGGTCTCTTCTCTTTTTGGGTCTCTTGTAAAACATATCTGGTGCCAGTCTTTAAAAACCATGAAGCAAAGTTTATTGGTTCTATTCCAGATGACTTGTGAAGAAGAGAGACTTTTAATCATATCTGAAAGTTCCTTCAGGGCTCTGTATTTTATATAATATATGGTGTATTATAAGTCAGATTGGTTATTTCAACAGCCTTGCTATTTATGCTCAACTACAGCTTCAGCAGAACTTTTTGCAAGAGTTTGCAGTGTGAGCCCCTGGTCAAATTCCAGCTCCCATGTGGAATTTGTCAGATTGCAAGTGCAATGAGTACTTGCTCCCCTTTAACTTCTGTCCTTCTCAAAGTACCATCCATTTCATCCTACCTTGAGAAGGCATCTTACTAGCAGCTTGGTACTGAAGCAATAATCTATCAGATCTACTGCAAGCAGCATTCATGCTCAGAAGGTAATCCAGAGCAACTCCTCCCAAAGTGTCCCATCCCCTGGTAAAATTTATAAGGGTTCCTCATAACTCTCAGCTGCTTGAAGATCCTGACCTAGCAGACAGAAGAATAATTCCAGGTCACTGTGGTCATCAGTGCGCTTTTATTCAAGTCTGTTGGGTGGATAGATCACTGAAACTAACAGAACAAAAAAGGGAAAGAATATCTTTCAGACACAATTTAATCGTAGGTCTCTGGCGGCTAATGCAGTAATAGGAATGTGTCTGTAGGCCAGGCTCTGGCATCCTACTCAGAAACATTTTTTCTTGTCTTCAAATGGGTTCAGTTCGCCACTTTGGGAAAACTGACTTTTTTTCTGGAGTGAAAAGTTACTAAAAATATAGTAAGAAACAGCTTACTCTTTTGTGGATAGATTGGACTCATGCCTTAAAGTATTTCTCTGCTAAATAGAAAGGCCTCAAGGACTCATACATCATTAGATCAGTTAATCCATTCAGTGATCAAGTAAATATCCACCAAGGCACATGTGATGAAAATAAATATTGGCATAGTTGAAATAGGAGAGAATCGGGAAGATTGTGTTACTTCTGAGAAATGGGAATAGGTCTCTCTATTCTTATGCAATTATACTTTCAAGCACTGATTGCAGATAGAAAGAGAAGAGCTCATGAACACATTTGTCTACCTGGATAGAAATCTCTCTTGATTAAACTCTGTTAGTCCATTAACTGCTTCTATTTATAAACTTGCGATTCATTACTTGAAAATGGAATGCTTAGAATACTGAGGGCCAGACTACCACAGGTCAGCACTGCATCATGAGAGGTACTTCCTACTTACTTAATTCACAAGTGTGAGTGCCTGTTTGCACATGCAGATGCGGGTATCATTAAAATTGGCTCATTCCATTATGGCTGTCCTTTGAAATTTGACCATCAAGTTGCCACCAGGCAGCCAACGATCTTCTCAGTCGGGATTCCATTGTAAACGTGTTTTCTTTTCCTCCTAGATGTGCCATTTGGGTTGCAAACAGACCCACAAGTCACAACCATTGTGGGGAACGATGCCCGGCTGACCTGCCGGGCCTCCAAGTACATCTACAGCCACCTGGCCTGGTACTACCCCTCCTCAGAGGCGGCTCTCGGTAACTCGCTGATCAAGAAAACTGACAACTATTCCATTTCTTTGACACTGGTCATTACTAATGTCACAAAGGAACAGAGTGGGCTCTACAAGTGCAGAGCCCAGAACCAGCACAACAGCACCGACACGCTGGAACAGCACACTCGGCTCCTCGTCAGAGGTAGGTCCCGAAACAGCAGCGGGACGTGCTATCGCCCTGCTGCAGGAGCAGGAATGCTGGGCATCTGCTGCTCCATTGGAAGCCTTTCAAAGCAGAAGGTGCCCAGCATTTCTTAGGGATTCTCCTAATATATAGACTTTGTGCTCTGGTTTGGGGTTTTTTCGCATTACTGTATGTGGATTGACACCTATTACTCATCCGGGCCCTGCTGGGTTTGTATAAAATATTTGCCTTACACATAAAGGTGATTTCAGTTGTGTTTCACCTTCCTAACTTCATGCTGGGTGCAGATATAGCGTTGACTGAGGAGAAAAGGCATCGCCCACCATGTTACTAACAGCACAACTCTATCACTTGGGACCGTCACCCCAGATCTCTATGACTTTGGTAGAAGACTTGGCCCACTTACAGCTGCCAGGATGATATCGATGCCTAAACAGACTTAGACCCAGCAGATGTAGTCACAAATGTCACTGGTCAAGTGTGTAATCGAGTGACATGTACCATTTATTCTGCGTAACTGGGATGTACTTTGTTGTAATAACAGTATTTTCTTACTTATATCCAACCCCCCAACTCTTTTATTTTCATAAAAATACTAACACTACAGATCCTGAAGCCTGGTTTCTTTGGCTATGTGAATATAAAGGGCAGGACACTTCTGGTAGAAACTCGCTAAAACTTAGTGAAGTTTCTTCTGCTTCACAGTGAAGAAAGTGAGTGATCGGGTCTAAGCCTTTTGAGAAGAAAAAGTGCTGCTGGAACAGATGAATTCATTAGCTACCTTCCACTGGTGAAGAAACACCCAAAGCACAGAAATGGAGTAGAACTGAAATAAACAGCAGCAAACCAGGGTTCAGAAGACAGAGTCTTTCAGAAGCTGAATTAGACAGTGATTTTCAAATTGGCTTCTCCACTTAGATTAATGGCTAATGAGACACTGAAGGCTGCCATAAGCACTTGTCACTTAGGTGAAAACCAGGCCATGCAGTGCTGGCTTCATCCCTGGTTAAATGAAGGAGCACGTTTCCCACACGATCTCCTACCCCATAGTCAAGACCCCTCTGGGACCCCCATCCGCCTCCAGGCAGGCACTCACACAGGGAGAACGTCCTCCCCCCGGCCCCAGCTGTGGCTGGCACAGCTCTGCTACCTGAGTGGGAGGTGATTTATTTTAAGGAATGGCATGAGCACCTGCCTCTTCCTCAAGTGCGGAGGAAGGAAAGGAATCTCACCCCGGTATTACAGAGTGCTGGTGGTTTGGCTTGTCCCCACAGCCGGCACCGGAGCCACCTGTCAGCACCATCTGACACAGAGACACTGGGCTTTCTCTGCACTCTGCATTCAGGCAATTCACTTTTCTCTCCCCTGGCAGATATTTTTATTCGTTTAGTCAAATTTCCACCTACGCAGACGCCTACACAAGATGGCTATGGGAAAAACACAGCTAAACTGGGAATACATCCATGGAGAACTGGAACCTTAATCACATTCTTCTGAGAATTACTGGGGTCTGGTTTTTGTCTGGCACACGTCAGAGAGGCAATTCTGGAGAACACACGTGGAAATGCCCCTCCAAACCAGCCCTCCTTCCCCTGTACAAACCAGGTCTTTTAAATATACTAACACCCATCAGCTACTGCCCTTATTGCAGGTTTTATGTATTCTTTATGCTGTGCTTGTGATTTTATTCATTGATTTCCTGTACCTTTTATAAATGAACATAAAGTGGAGTTTAACATGCTTTGTAGTAAGTAGATAACTGCACTCATGACGGAGAACATAAAATCCTTAGAACTGTTTCCTCTTTGCCACCCTCCTTTCTTTTTTTTGTATTCGCTCTCCATTTGCTCTACCCACTCACTGTCCTGTTTTCTTCAGAGGATGAGAAGCTCAGGGAGGTTCAAGCTGAAGCCGAATCTAAGCTTAGACAGTTTGAAAACAAGCCAAAAAACCTCACCCTCTCCTCCCATAATCTTTTGGGGGATTATTTTTGCTGCCACTCATCAACCCAATCTTTGCCACTTCCAGCCCAGAGAGGCCACACAGGTGGCAAAGGAGAGATGATGGCAGAGCTGAGGCAGGGACCTTCCGAAATCTTACTGTGTACTGTGTTCTTTGTGACTGTAGCAAAGGCAGCGCCGTATGTGATACAAAACCTCACGGATCTGGAGGTTAACATCAGCGGCAAGATCATTCTGGAGTGCAAAGTCAGTGGAACGCCAGAACCTCAGATTACATGGAGGAAGAACGGCTACCCCATTTCAGCAGCATCAGGTGAGTGCATTTGCTCCTCGAGGGTAGTGGTATGCTGTGGTATCGTACGTAACACAGGATAACAGACTTTCAGGTTCCCCACAAACACAGGACCTACAACTCCACAGCTACTGCAAGCATGGCTGAGTCAGGACGGTACACACGGCCTCAGAAAACACCCACAAAACCCAAATATATCAGACCACTGCAGCAGGCTCCAACTTGGACTTTGAGGTCAAAGCTACCAACCGGTTGCCGCCCAGTGCCTGCTTATGCAGCTCGCCTTCCGCGCGTGGCAGCGTTCGCGCCTGCAGAGTCAGCCAGATAGTCTGCATACATTAGCACAGCATTAGTACATCCAGGAGTACAGCGTGCGGCTGTTCACTCTGCTTGGGCGAGACAACGGCTTGTGTACAAAACAGAGACAGACTGTACCTGCTTGTCAGGTGGGTCTGAAAACACAAGCCCGAACCGTTAGATATCCTTGGGGCCTGATCAGAATATACTGCAGCAAACAGGGGGAAGCCACCTCCCAGCCAGGTCCAGGGCATGCCACGGCATATTGCACATCCTTTCTTTGTCTCCCACCAGACAGTAACGAGAATGTGCTCTCGCTCCACTGGTACAGAGCAGTAGAGGAATGGTGCTACCATGGGCAGGGAGCACGGGCTCCCTTACCTCAGCCTGAAATTCCCTCTCAGCTCTCTGTCCTGAGATCTCCAATAAGTACTGGAGAATCTCATGTCAGTAGCTGGTCCTGTGACTTTAATTTGGACTAGGTAGGAAATCTAGGATCATCCATAATTCAGATCAGACTGTTCTGAAACTCTTTTATAGCTACTGAAATTTTATAAATAATTCTAGAGGGACAAGCATGTAACTCATCCAACCAATGGAAACATAAATAAAATATTTGGAAAAAAACACCTCAGGGTAAATATTTCAGCACAGCGCATGGCAAGTTACGTGCAGTACTCTTGTTAACAACAACAGGATTCATAGGCAGAACACCCGAAAACTCAAAATGTCCTTCCCCTTCGGATTCAAAGCCTGACCTGTCTCCCTATTTCTGCCCCAAAGATATCCTTAACGAAATGGATGAGCTCTCAGTTTTGTGCCACATATCAGGAAAAATTAAATGTGGAAAATTAATCAGGAAAATTAAACGCAGAAGAGCCTCACGCAGGTCATATTTAGGCAACCTCTCTCTTCCCATTCTACCTCCAGCCCCTGGCTGCCTGTGAATCCAGGACTGCTCCATGCAGTGATTTTTCCAGGCATGTGCATAGCCTGATTTCCATGTTCTACGCGTTACAACTCCCACCACTTCCTCCCATCACTCACATCAACTTTCTCCAATAATTTCATTGAGCTACCTTTTTTCGGTGTATCTTATTGTCATTGGAAAACCTCTCTTCCCATCACTTCACTTACTTCCATAGAAGTTTTCTCAGGCTCTGTCTGCTCACAATAAATTAACGTTTGCTGTTGGTTAAATGATCCCCAAGCAATTTACACAGGTATTGAGGAGAAAGAAAAATATCAGGAAAGGTTGTTGCCAGACCACAATGAGGAGTATGTTATTAAAATGCCTCCTAACAAGAGTGTGTACCAGGCCTGCACGGATGGGAGCTGCCTCTCAGTTCTCTGACTCCTAAAAGCATTTGTAGGCACGTAGGTTATCTTGATAATACTAACCAATATCTCTTACAACAGGAATTTCCATGGAAAATAATACCTTGGTTATTGAGCGAGTGAAAAAAGACGATGAAGGGCTCTATGAGTGCAAGGCATCCAACGACATGGGCCAAGACAGCACATCAGCCTTCATCAAAATACAAGGTGAGTTCCAAGCAAGGGGAAACACATATATTGTGTTGGACTGATGAGAACTATTGTTCAGTCATGGACTTTAGCTGCATTTCAAAGTTGGTTATACATTTAACCTACAGGTTCAGAGGAGAAATCCAACATCGAAGTTATCATTTTGGTCTGCACTGGTCTAGCTGCTACCCTCTTCTGGCTTCTTCTGACCCTATTCATTCGGAAACTGAGAAAGGTAAGAGAGCTTCCATATTGCACAAAGGCTCTGGGACCGGGCCCAGTTTATGCGTAGCATCGGAGTTTAGAGCCAAATGTTCAGGACAGATGGTAGAAAAACTGCAAAATGTTCATATAAAATTTCAGTCCAAGATTTCTGCTGATAGTCTTGTGACTTCTCAAGGGATCACTTGCACTTGTGAGATTTCTACCCACTTCCATGGTACCATCAAATCAGGGTCCTCCCTCTTCATGAGTCAAACGGGCTTGCAAGCTTAGGAAACTGGAAAAAATCCTAAATCTCCTAGAACAAGGGCTTGATTTCAGCACTTATCCAAAGAGATTTCTCTGAAACATAGATATTAAAGGGGGCCCTGTTTTAAGAAAGATCCTAGGATGTTTGCTCTAGAAATGAGCTCAAACCATACAGCTTATCTTGTCTCCAAGTCTTGCTATTCTTCCACCTCCCTTTTGTGACTCAAAAAGTTAAAGTTTCAGTAAAGTTACAGGGAATTTAGGTCTGTTTTTCCTAAAACAGACAGCAAACAGAAAGGCAACTGCAGCTCTCTGCTCTGAAGCGCCACAAACTACAGCCCCGGGGCCGATCCTCAATAGTTGAGAAAAACTTCCCCTCCTGTTGCGAGTGATTAAATTCATGTTTTCCTCCTTGGCTTCAGTTTAACAGAGTTGTGGACAACGCTGAATTTCCTATTAGATTTTATACCTGTGCAAGTCTGCTCACAGGACCCACCAAATCACAATTTCTCACTTAGGAGCATTAGAAGTAGCAGCTTTCAAGCAATTTTAAATTGTAATAAGCAATAGCCATCAAGTGGATAACTGGAGAATCAAGACTGCAAAACAAAACACGATGAAAATGCCAAAACGCTCCATAGTGCACCAGGCAATGCAACTCATGGAGCTCCCATAGAAAAGCACAGATTTCCTTTAATAGATACAGGTAGACGACAGCAATAGATTTTACGTCCTCAGAGTGTTTACCAACATTAATCAGTGACTCTTCCCAACACCCATGAGTGGCAGGCATACCTAAACATTTATTTCTCAGATATATAAAAAAAAGAGAGGCAGGAAGCTGAAGGGATGCATTCATGGTTAAGAATAAATTTCAGAGCTAAGTCTGGAACTCAGGGAACTCCCCAGCCAGCACTCAGTCTTGTAGACGACAGCTCTCTCCCATTAGAATCGCAGGGTAAATACTGTGAATAATTTCTCCACACCCTGTTTTTAGCCTGATGCAACAGATATTAAAACAGGATACCTGTCAATTATAATGGATCCAGAGGAAATGCCTCTTGACGAGCAGTGTGACCGTCTTCCCTACGACAGCAGTAAATGGGAGTTCCCAAGAGACAGACTGCGGCTGGGTGAGTCGTTTAGGTATTATTACTGTAACGAATGATCATTTCTAATGCTCCTCAGTTTCAGTGGATCTGTTGTATAACCCAAGAAGCAGCCTATCATTCAGTGCCAGAACTGGCAGTGAGTCACGGAATTCAGGATCATCCTTAATGGGGGGTGAAACAAGGGGTTTGGTAAGAAAAGCAAAGGTGTTGTGTCTCTCAAAGTAGCTACCACCTCTTTTTCTTTCCTGCAGAAGTGAAGCCAAACTCTTGACAGGGAAGAAAGGTACCTCCAGGTACAGTCCCTGCCAAAAGGGTGGTTTCACACCCACAGAGGAACAGGGAAAGAGAAGTCAATCTGAAAGGTGACAGTCTCTCAGTGAATTTCATTTTGAAGAAATCTGTCAATTCATCAAATAATCAATTCCTTATCAGTCATTTGAACTTGGCTTTGAACTGTAAAGAGCTACTATGAAAAAATGAAGAGCACGCTGGGTAATACAGGCAGAAAAATTCAAATGAAAGGGAAAATAAAGAAATATTATAACCTTAAATTCCATTTAGAATAGCTTTTATGTCAAATAAACGTCAATAACTGAAGGGTTAAAGGGTTCTGACTGCCTGAGTGCCATAGCTGGCTATCTCCATGACTGCGATTCATAGAGATCAGGCTTCCACAATTCTACGTTTAACCCAAAATTTCCTGGGCTTCAGGACAACTGTGTGTAATGTTTTTACCCTTAAGCTGAATCCAGATTTATTTATTCCACTCTGTCCTATCACATACTGTATTGCATTAAAGTCATATGGATATAAATCATACCCCTTATATCCATATACTGCAAATATGCGATACAGGCTTCTGTTGACTGTCGGTCTACGTCTACGTTGTGCCTGGGCACTGGAGCCTTGTATTTCTTGCACAGCTGAGAATGCACGTTTCCCTCTTATCTGATGCAGACTGTCGTAAGTCCCTTTGGCTCATTCTTGACTCTTGCTTCTCTAGGTAAAACACTGGGTCATGGTGCTTTTGGGAAGGTGGTGGAGGCGTCTGCTTTTGGCATTGATAAATCTTCAACCTGCAAAACAGTTGCCGTAAAAATGCTTAAAGGTACATATCCCTCCGAGATTCTCACAAGACTCCTCAGGGAACCTGTGGGCAATGAGGTTTCCAGTTCTCAGCTCCAAACCAGTCCCACGTTCATTGTGTTCAGAAGGGAGTGGGTTTGTCATATGGGACCAATTAGTCGTTATACTGTAGAAGTTAACGTGTAGGAAATGACAAGCGGGCTCTGTGCTGTGCTGCTGATTAAGTCTTGTATTCCTAGAGGAGGAAAACAGCAGCTTCCAGGTCTGTGGGGTTAGGAGGGAAACAGATTACAGAATGTAATTACATTAGATAGTCTGAAATTGGATCTCAGCCTTCGATCACGGCCCTTCCAGATGTAGAACAGTTCAAGGGGTTGAAAAAAAAGCCATGCCAAGGGAGCGAATTAGAGACAACTTGCTTGCAATTATTGAAATTAAGGAAAGCTTTTACCATTCAGTGGTGGGTAAGGGGGGGAACTTGGAGACTATTCTTTCATATTGTATTTACTTACAAAGCCTCTGCAGACAGCTTATGAATAAATGCATCAGCCAGTACATTCACTACTTGAGATGGAGGTTTTTAACCGTTCACTTAGGATTTTTTGAAAGGTAAATCGATGCTCACTGGATGGCTTTTCATAGCCCATATTGCTCTGCATTGCTGCTGCATGACACTATTAACCCCTGCGATGCCATGATTCAGGAAGTTCTCTTCTATCATGGTATTTGGCTTCTGTTGCTAGTTGCCTCTCCTGATGCTCTGCTACTTCCCATCTCTCTGAAATTTCAAAAACATCAGTTTGTCATCTGTCTGGACCTCCTCCAAATCTGGTCTCCCTACTCTGCATTAGTCAGTAGATCTTCAGATCATCTTCTCTCCTGCTGCTGTTTCTTCTGTTCCATGCCCATCTTCAGATCTCAGAAATATCCTAGAAGCCCCTGATCCAGACATATTCCATTCTCCATCCAAAACTCACTGCCCTGGATAGCTCTGGGTTTTCATCCACCTCCACACTGTGCTTCCCAGCTGATCCTCATGTCAACTCTACCCTGCCTGCACATATTCAACGAACTATTTGACAGTTCCTCCACCATTTTACCCCTTCCTCCCTCAGTGGAGGCAGCAGCCTCTGGGTCTAACCTGTCCCTCCCCAACTAACGTGTCCATAATTCATCACTTTCCTGAATAAAGCAGATTCTCCAGTGTGAGGCAATCCATTCAGAAAAAAAAAAAAAAAAAAAGGCTCTAGAAATGTCTGAAATACTGTCATTGTAGCATTATCTGATGTTTTCATGAAGTAGGCTGGTATCAGTTCTAGGTTGAATGTAATGTGCAAGATTATCTGCAACACTTGGGAACCTGTTCCGTTTAGATTTTGCCAGGCGTGTGTCCCAGCTCATGCCAGGGTAAATCAGGAGTAATACCACCCATGTACACACCCACCTACAAACACTGTTGACTGAAGAGATCTTGGGCTTGGAATAGTTCCTTCTTTATGACACAATTTGGTGAAAGATTTGTTTCTGGAGAATTCTACAAACAGATAAAGAGG
Organism: Rissa tridactyla; assembly: GCF_028500815.1. Lineage (NCBI taxonomy): Eukaryota > Metazoa > Chordata > Aves > Charadriiformes > Laridae > Rissa > Rissa tridactyla. The sequence goes on along the minus strand of NC_071474.1, from coordinate 47,158,713 downwards.
TTACATTTGTCACACCAAATGATCTATTATGGAACTGTTTCTTCATATTTAAATCTTACATGATGCAAAGGCAAAAACAGAGGAAGCAGGATGCAGCCCCTTTTGTTAAAACACATCATGGAAGTTTTGGAAAGAAGGTAGAGGAAACAAGCCAGGATCTGAACAATGTTCTGGTCTGAAAGTGCCTTCCTTAGCTTTGGCAGCAAAAGAGAAGGAAAGTACAGTAGAACTGGCTAGCCAACGTCTCATCAAGTGTCGAGTTCATGGTTCACACACAAATATGGCCCCCTCTGCTTTGCTGGAAAACATATTTCTTGGGTCCCTGAGACCTCACAGGGCTGAGATTTAGTTATGCTGTACATCCTCCAGTACATTCTGGGACCCAACTCACAGACATGTTGGATTCCTCCATCACCTGCAGTGGAGAGTTGCTCAGTACTGTGGGAAAATATGTTCTGAGGTATTGTAAAGAATTACTACTGAACTGCACATCACCATTAGAGATGGAGGAGCACGTTCTTCTGCGTGCTATTGTTGCTTGTAGTTGTTTGCTCTTCCTTTGCTAAGCTTGCAAAATCCAGTCCTTGCGAAGGCTCTCTGGTACGTGCTCTGGGGGGAGGGTTCTCCTGCAGGACAGTAACCCTCCATAACCCATGCTAGAGAAAGGAAGAGTCACCCAAAAGATAAAGTGTTATTCCACTTCATAAAGGTCAATAGACAATGAAACGGATGAATTATTATCTGTTTAAGAGTCTGAAAAGCAAAGATACTGCAAGTAACCTGGGTGGGCTTTGTTTCCAAGTATAAACAGGATCTTGCTGTGTCCTGTTAAAAATATCCTGTTGTGTAAAGATGATTTTTTCCTGTTTATCTTAAGCAGAATGTGCAACTACTAACGAATGCAAGGCTTTAATGTCTGAACTGAAGATCCTCATCCATATAGGACATCATCTGAATGTAGTCAACCTGCTGGGAGCCTGCACTAAAGCTGGAGGTGAGAAGTCCTTGGTATATCAGGATCAAAGAAGAAACTCTTTTCAAACACAATGGTGTCTGGGTGTATCTGTGGTGGATCCCAAGTCTCACACCCACGCAGTTAATGAAGGCACAAACATTTCTACCTCTCTGCTCATACGAGCTTCTGCTCCTGCAGAATACAGCCACATCTCATCAATGGTTTCTGAACATCTTCTCCCAGACAGTGGTGTCACTTCTCTATTTTATTTTTCTCTGTCCTCCGTAAGCTTGTTTCCAAAAGGGATTATGGACTGAAGGGAGGCAGGACCCTTAATTGCAATAAGGCGCCCAATTCCTCCACATAGGCACTACTGATCACTTCAAAGGTTCTTCTCCCTCTTCTTCCCTGCCTTATCAGGAGGATGCACCAGGCTGAGCACTCCTTGGGGCCTCCTCCTTTCCCAAGCACTTCACTCTTGCCAGGCAAATGCCGGCATTTTTTGCCTAGTATTCAGGAAGCCCGAGGCAGTCCAAAGCTGAATGGAGCAGCAGCATGGACTTCCAGGGGGCTGAGCTGACATAACTGACTGTACATCACACAAAGAATCTGTTGCAAAGTGCAGATTTAAACAAAGGACTCCATAAATCTTAGGCCTTTGTCACTAAAACATCCCTTCCCATACTGTCATACAAAGCATCCTTGTCTGTTACTATACAGTGCTTTAACTTCAGGGTAACAACTCTCAGAGATGCCTCTTTACTGCTTACAATGAACCTTCAAAACAATACCCAAAGGACAGATTTAGGAGAGCTGAGGACAAAGAAACCAGAGTAAAATAAATGAAGGGGAAAGTGTGAGAGAGATGGCGTACACATCTGTTGTCATCTGAGACTCTGAAGCTATCATCTTCCTCAAGAACATGTAGTTGTCCAGTCACGGGGGAAAAAAAGAAAACTTCAGTGAGGTAGATTTGGTAGGATGCCAGGAAAGAAATCTTCCCTCCAGCAAGATACTCCCAGTTCCTCAAGGAGCAGTCAGCAGCCAGCAACCCCAGATACTGCTGTAATCTGGGAGCCATGGACAAGGAACTTGCAGGAATTGTTGCAGGACTGCAGACCCCAAAAGCTTGGATGGGAGGATGGCCAGCTTTAGCTGGAGGCTTTTAAGATTCAGATGTAAGCAAGTAGTCTTTGCTTGGGACTGTGAGTAGAGGGGAAGTAACAGTATGAATGCTGGTGACTCTCCTGTCAAGTCAATGAGGTGGATTAACACAAACAGGTGCCTAAAACATGGCACCATTACTAAGAGGTCAGCAGTTTTTAATCAAAGCCCTAATTCAGCCACAGAGTTCTAGTTGCATAGTAAGACACATCACAGTAACTGATGAAATCTTGTGATTGTCCAATTTCTGAGCAACTTTTTCTCCTAGGAGTCCCGCAGTTTCCCATTCTCCAGCCTGCTCCATCCCGACTGCCCTCCTGAGTGAAGAGGTAACCCTCGCTCTTCCCTGCTGGCTGCCTAGGAAGCCACCGATTCCTCCGGGGAGCAGGGGACGGAGCAGGGCAGTGCAGCACGGCCTTGCAGGGCACCAAGAGCCTCCCGGCAGGCGCTGGTTCGTTTACCTTTGAGCAATGCAACGGCAGGCTAAAGACAAAAAAGCCTTGAGCTCTCAAGACAGACACTGGGATAAGAGTTACTATTAAATTGCCACTGCAGAATACGGGACTTTCTCTTTCCTTGTTAGGTTTTATGCGACCATATAAGAGTATTCCTGATGAAGACTGATATTAAGTATGCACATATATTATTTTAACAATATAAAAAATAACAAACTTTAACACCTTGTCTAAGTGTCTGATGTTAAGTAGTTAGAACTAACGCATAGTATATGCTTTACCATGAGGAAATAAAATATGGAGAGACCTTGTCTAGGAAGCATTTCAAAAACATGAATAAATCACTAACCGGAGCTTTAAAGCTGTAGTGGAATCTGCATTTCCTCAGGGCATCCATGAGGCACATTTGATTTTAGATTCTTCGGAACCACGTACCCCAGAGATCTCTGTGCACTGCGGGATCCCAGCACTGCTGCCTTTAAGCCCAAGCGAGCAGGGTGTGTGGTCAGCAGTGGAACCCCTGACTGGTTTTGGGCCAGTTGTGTTTTTGCAATTACTGGTGCAGGGGACTCAGGTGCTGAACATGTCACAGCTGTAGTCACTAGGAACTGAAGTCCTGAAGAGCCCAAAGGTGTGTATTCAGTCTAGAAGTGCTATAGGACTGGTACAAATAAAGAGCCTGGCAGAAATATGCATTGTTGTTATCGTCAAGCTATTGGTTATTATTGCTGGAATTCACCATCTCCTTTTTAATGGGATGACCTGCTTCCAAACGGTACTTGTCACCCAGTCTCAGACAGGATGCAGCAACCAGAATCTCTAACGTTCGCTCTTCCCTCCTCAACCCCTCTGCTCTCCCTTACAGCCCTGCTCTCGGTCAATACTCGACGCCGCAGACCGGACCAAGGCGCAGACTGCAGTACAAGCCGTGTATGCGTTTCAGATACAGGCAGAGAGAAGTGCTGCGTAGAGCTGCCTCCTTCCCCATGGCCAAGTGCAGCTCTCGGCGCTTTTCCTTTGAAGTTCAAACTCCTAAGTCTGAGCCATGGACCTTCTAGACAGAAAAAGTTTTCTGGCCATGAAATACGGTTTCTTAGGATTCATAATAATAGATGCTTATATGCATTCTAGTCCCACAATTTCACCTTGCCTTACATTTGATGATTACAAAAAACAGTGATTATGCTAAAGGCAAAGAATGTAGCTTTTCCCTTTCCTAATAGCTCACACTGAAACATAAAAGCATTTTCAAGCAGATCTTAAAAATATGCATAATTGTATAAAAGCAGCAATTGCACTGAACTCTACAGCAGTTTGCACAGAAATAAGAAAGGAAGAAATTGATAGGACTTTCCAGGCTTTCCAAAACTTCAGACTAAATATTTTTGTAACTTTTGGGTTAGTTCTGTCTATGATCCCTCATACTTTTATTGCCTCCAGTGGCACCGGCTCCACCCAAAACAAACAACTGTGAAGGCAGCAGAGAAAAATGAAGACTGCTCCATGCTATGGATCTATCTATAGAGTAAAGCAACTCTAATAGCATATGAGATTGTGTATTCTTATTTATCATTCTGAATTTTCCTTGGTTTATAAATAAGGAATAAATACCACTGTTACCATCTACTGGGGAAAACTAGGAATCAGTGCAGTATTCCCTTCTCTCCGTATCCACTACCAATTGTGTGCTTCTGGAGTGCCACTTCTCTGTTTCCTAATTTCCTTATCTGTGTAATAGGAATGACAGTATTTACTTCTTTTGAAGAGGATTTGTGAGGATAAGTTAGCATTAAGTGCTTTGCAGTGCTTCAAAACTCATTTGACTTTCACTGTCTTTTTAGGTCCTTTAATGGTCATAGTAGAATATTGCAAATACGGAAATCTGTCCAACTATCTAAGAGGAAAACGAGGAGATTTCATTGCGTACAAGGTAAAAAAAATGACGGGCTTCTCATAGTCACAAGGCAGAGAATTAACAACCCCTGACCACAAGATCGATTTTTTTTCTGCATTGGCACTGAGACAGTTTGGTATTTATAGAGGCACGTTATTTTCTCACCACATTTCAATTTGTATGAACAAGAAAAGGAATCTTTTTTCCCTGTAGGATCTCACTCCCATCCTCTTCTTTTCTAGCACCTACTAAAGAATTAGTTGCAAATACCCAAGTCCCTCAGTTTCCTGTTCTCCGGCCTGCACCATCCCGACTGCCCAGTGCATTTGAGAGAGAGAGGGGATTACTTGCGAGATCCTACCCAGCACAAGGGGGGTGACAAAGTAGTAGTGAAAAACTGGTATTAACTGAACTAGGAGAAGGTGAACCCTCCCAAAATACAAGCCCAGTTTGGGGATTTTTGTTTCTAGACCCACCCTCCCAGCAACCAAAAGCAGCTCACTCCTCCATCATCTGCTCATTCCCATCTTCTGTGCCCTCCCTTCCCCTGTGCCAACCTAAAAGTCTGTGCTAGATGCAGCGAACTGGATCACCAACACGGTCTGCATTACAATTAACCAAATGCTTTTGGTTTCCAAATGGTTATCTGCATCCACACAAACATTTGTGCTAGCACAAATGGGGGCAGGATATGGGGGAAGACACAGGAGGCCAGAAATCAGCGCTGGGGAGAGGACGGGGCTCCCTCCTCACTGTGAAAATACAGCATCGAAAGGGCTCTCTGATCTAAGCCCTGCCAGAAACTGGAGCCTCCCCAAGATTATTTTCCTGGATGATTCCATTATTATTATTATTATTATAGCTATTGTGTACAGGCACAAAAGTACATAAGGTACTTTGTGTACGAGAAGGAGATTTTCCTGGTACAGTCACTCAAAATTTCTTTTCTCACCATTGTTTTCATGAATTGCAGGGACTGGTTATGTCTCGCTCCCCAGGACAGGGTGAGACAGATGCATTTCACTGCACCTCATGCACATACCTTGAACTGTGATTTTTAACACGGTTACCTAAGACAGCAAGAGGTACAGAATTAAAATATATCTTTGCTCATCTATCAGTCTCACCCGGCCAGCTCCCAGCTAACCTTTATGGTGGAATCCTGCTATCAGTAAATGGGAGGTTCTGTATTAATAGATAGGAAACCAGGCTTCATTAGTTCTGCAATTCACGGAACATCATGTTCAAACATGTTTTGAGCTCGTCTTCAGAGGACACTTTCTCCGTATGCCATTCTGTTACATATTTTGAATCCCCAGGCATTGCATCATCCAAAGCTAAAAATCAGTTTTATACCATTTCTAGTCCCAGGAAAACTCTGACCAAGCAGAGAAAAGTCTGGATGAGTCCAACAGTGATTTGACCGAACTGATCAAGAGGCGCCTTGAGAGTGTGGCCAGCACAGGAAGCTCTGCCAGCTCAGGATTTATTGAAGATAAGAGTTACAGCGATTCAGAAGATGATGAAGAAGGTAAAAGAAACCTACCTAATCCCAGATTTTTTATTGTAAAGATTTCTGTTACTTGGCTAGTGCCACACACAGTCACACACTTTACTAGCCCTTATACAGCTTGACTTGTTCCTGAAATCACAAATTCTTTCTCTTGCCTGTGCCTCATTCCAACTTGCTCACAAAAAGAGATGTGCAATACCATATGCGTATAAAGCTGCTCCTGTTGTGTAAGAGGGGTAATAGCAATATTCTAGCAGAAGATTTGTGGGGCCAGTCTGTCCCCAGTCTTGTCACTCGCTCACTATAAAACACTTCCCTCGCTTTTATCCCCAGATGTTGGTTTTTTCCCAATAGCTAAATGGCATGATTAATGTTGGATGGAACCTTTTTAATCATCTGATCTTCTGCCTCTAGGTCAGTGGTTCCTAAACCAGAGTTGTAATCCTAGTAGAGAGCTCATGTAACAATACTCAGATGTAGGGCTGGGACCATCCGCATGCAAGTGGCACCAGTCCCAAAAAGGTTTGGAGCAGTTGCTCTAGTGTTTCACTGTGTCTGTGATCTCTCCTAGATGCTGAGGATCTGTACAAGCGGCCCCTGACTTTGGAGGACCTGATTTGCTACAGCTTCCAAGTGGCAAAAGGCATGGAGTTTCTCGCCTCCCGAAAAGTGAGCTCATTAAAACGTCAGGGCTGAACTTCTTTCACAGAATCATGAGTATCTGATACGAAGAAATTCAAATATACTTTTGAGCCTGAGTAATCTGCTTTTTGCTCTTATATTAAAGTGTGGGAGATAACATTAGCTCTGGTGGTTAAGCAATAAGTAGCACTGAAGGAGCTGTGCGGGAATATCCATCGTGTTCTTGGCGACAAGGACTGGCACCTGTAACGTGAGAGTTTAGATAGAAGGAGTGAATGCAGACCGTAAGACAATTCACGGAACTGTCTCATAAGTAAATGCAGAAAAGTCTTCTTATAGAGAGGGGTCTATCTAGTACGGTCAACAAAAGTACTATTGAAAAATGAAGAGGGAGTATCCAGCTATTTATTTAGCTTGTCGGCAATGTTGGAGACTATCAGCAAAGTTAGCGCCTCTTTTGGATACAAAAAAAAAGTATGTTTGTAGCCCGTGGCATGCTTGCATGTAATACGCATAGAAAAGCATGCGCAAAGCGGAGAGCTTGCACTTTCCACACAGTAGCAGGGTAGCACACACAGAAATCGCAACCGCAGTTACCCCCGTCTCACACACGCTCATGGAACTGCATTTGCAAATGTAGCTGCAGCTCTTTGAACTCTCCCAAATTTCTCGCAGAACAATCAACTGGAAAATGGCATTCCCTCCGCCTCATCATAACTGTGAAAGTTATTTCGCATGGAAAAATTAGAAAACTAATTGTAATACTCAGCTTGCTCCCTGAGTTATTTTCTCTTTTGCGTATGACACTATATTTGCAGCAGGTTCCCACACATATTTTCCTTCTCTAACCTGCTTGCAGCAAGAGTTCATTTATCTTTCCATTTCCAAAGGAGGTCTCATGCTTTCAACTCTGGCAGTGGCTCCTTGTCCAGACAGGAGCCACTCTCTGATCCTTCCTTGTCCTCATTCCTTCACAGTGCATTCATCGGGACTTGGCAGCAAGGAACATCCTTCTTTCAGAGAACAACGTGGTGAAGATCTGTGACTTTGGACTAGCCAGGGATATTTACAAAGACCCTGACTACGTACGGAAAGGAGACGTAAGTGGAAGAAACTTGAAATGCTAATGTCAAGTTTTTATTCCCTTCGGGCTCGAGCAGATTAGTAACAACAGTTCTGGCAACATGTTGTATCTTTTGCATTCTTAGGCAAGACTTCCACTCAAATGGATGGCTCCAGAAGCTATTTTCGACAAAATTTACACGACGCAGAGTGATGTATGGTCTTTTGGAGTACTGCTATGGGAAATATTTTCTCTAGGTAAGAATGGTTTAAAACCCTTTTTTCCCCTAATTTAAGGCTCTATTGCTAAGAACAGCTTTTAACAAAAGGTGATAACGTGGTGCTGTGTTTCTGTTTGAGTTAGTGCAAGTGCACAGTGCAGATCAGGTGCAAAATAAAGTCACTGGACTGAAGTCAAGGAGAACTCCACCTGGCAAAGTACATGAAAACAGTGAATATTGGGCAGGGCGGGACAAAACAAAATCCAAAACCCTGGACCTAACATTTGTAATAACTGAAACCAAGAGAGCACAGAGATAACGCAAGCTTCTGCTGCTCAGGAGTGAAATATTTCTTTGAGAGCAATGAAGAAGTTTCCCTGTCAAACCATATTTTCCCCTAAGCAGTCTGCTCCAGGAAACCACACAGCTCAAAGGTTGCAGAGGATTACACTGCTGTTGACATAGTGGTCGGATGCTGCTAGTGGCAGCCCGTGGAACACAAGGGAGTTTGCCCACATGACATTTTATCCCAGCTTGCTTCTCTTCCCCACAAAATCTAAGTAAGATTTTTCTAAGTCAGAAAAATGTATTGGCAGCAGCTGCCATCACGTTGATAGGAGAAGCAGCGCTAGACTCTGTGTAAGTTGTTCTGGCAGCGAGCAGGTCGAGTGCATAACTCTTCTGGTCATATCATTTGCAAGCCACAACATTTTTGAAAGCATAGTAATGGCATTCTTTATGTACTATAGATTTCATCTTACGCTGCTGCTGGAAATCTCAGCCTCACTGAGATCTGGTTCCTGCCCAGCAGATAAAACCTTGAAATTTAGACACGCAGTTCTTACAGACAGTTGGACTTTGCCGCTCTCAAATTCTCCTTGCCGAGTGGCAAGTTTTGTTTTCCTGAGGGAATTTAGGAATGTCAGCTCTGGCTTTTTAATCAGCATTCGCAGACAAAAGAAAACAAGAAGCATTGTCAACTTAAGCTGCTGAATTTTAAAGCAAACGCTGTAATCTCCTACTATCTTTGGTTCATGGATCAGTTGAAATTAATGATTGGGCTCAAGATGCCAAGTCCCGATCTGGATGCAAAGTCTGGAGCTGTTTCTATCCTAATCTTTATTTAGGGCTGGCTGCAAAGATCACAACCTGGTTTCAGTCCAAGTCTTTGATTGGGATTTTTCTCTAGTTTGTATCAGCATGCAAAACAGAAAGTTCATACTCAAATGGTTAAAACAAGTGGCAGTTATTGCTTTCTCCGAAGTTCAGTCCTATTTATTTAGAATTTTTTTACCTTGGTGTAACAGCATCGCCGGCTGCATGTGTTTTGAAATCCCACAGAAAGACAAAGCTCCAGAAGCACGGGCAATGCCCCAGTTCTAACAGAGTATTCGAGAAGATGCATTAGCATCAGCATGCAGAGACACGCTCAGAGGGGACAGTCTCTCCACTGGGCATCTCCAAGGAACCAAATGAACTGAATACTGATGAATGGCGAGGACCACTGCAGAAGGCAGTGTTGATCCCATTCCCAGAGGTTCTGACAGAGTTTAACAGATGTGAACTTCAGGTCATTTGGCCTTTAATGATGGTGACTAATAAAAATTAAAACATAGTCACTGAAATTCATCCGTATTTTAGCTATTTTTAAAAATAATTTATCTGGTTGCTTTTAATTTTAGATAGCCTCTTTTCTTAATGAAGGTGCTTACTTGGAACAATAGACTGTCCTCTTCTGAATTCAGAGGAATCTACTAAATCACTCCAAGGGCTGCCATCCGTAGAGCAGCCTCTGCCCTCCTTATGACGTAGATCACAAACTACTTTCTTCAATCCGTGGCACAGATTCAAAAGCAGTCATTTTCTCTAAGAGGGTTTTTCATACAGATCATCCAGGCATGGCTGTGGTTTGGCACTACTCACATCTGCAGCTCACACGATAAATATTTAATTAAGGATTTGTGTCACTGATTGAACTCTGTTATATAAAAGTTTTACAGATCATTGAGAGCCAGGGGATGGAAGTTATTTGTCGTTGCTACAGGGTATGTTTTGCCTCCCGTTTACAACTGCTGCTTTTTACTGGGTCCCACAGATTTAGCACCCTCTAAAAAAAGGAAAAAATACTGATTAGTAAAACGCACAATTTAGTTTGGACATGGGTCTTTCCAGGGTCAGAAGTTGAATGAAGCACGACAGGCTTCCTCCAGAAAGGCTGGCAGGCTGGATCCATTTTGGTGATACACAGGGAAATCAAGACTTGAGAGACTGTTAATTTTCATTTGGGGCTGAGATTGCATGGAGCTTTGCATTATTTAAATGGGGTCAGCTCACCTCATGTCAGGTAATGCCAGCAATGTTTAATACATCTTGAAATCACTTCCATGGCGCATTACAGAATGTTGGTGTCTCCTGGAATTTAAATGTGCGCTGTTCAAAAAGCAATCAAAGATAATTATGTAAACAAGCAGTGCCTAGTAGTATAACATCAGCATCTTATTATCCTACTAAAATAACACCAAGATCAAAAGAGGGCTTCTATATCCAGTACATGCCACATCTTTGAGCATTTTGGAAGAGATTTCCCCTAAGGAAAACGTCCTGTGTAGACCTTACACCATATGTTTCAGGCTACATTTCTCCCAAGCTGTCTCAGCTTCCCAAATCCAAGTGATTAGGCTTATCACATAGTCCAGATGAAGTACAATGGTGAGTGGAGGTGGAAAAGGGAGAGTTCCTTGCTTTTATGATCTGAGCTGCCTCCAGCTGGTAGGAGGCCAGCACCAGTCAAAATATAAGCTACCAAAAGATCTTGCAATCAAAAATTATTCTTCTTTGCCTTCCCTGTACTTGCTTCACCAACATATTGAATTTGATATGATCAATGATGTAATCAAAGAAAGATAACTCAGATCGTGAGACCAAGTGGAATTTTCCATCCCTCCTCACCCAATTCTTCCATGTTGCCCTCAAGGTCTCAGTTCCAATCAATGTATTTGCAAGAGTAATTCTTATCTGCTGTGCTCATGAGCCAGATCCCACCAGTGATACTCAGCAAACTGAGGGGTTTCTTTTGCACATCAGCATGGTCATGGTCAGCGTAAAACAGCCATTCATCAATGGCACGACTCCATTCAGCTCCTCCTAATGGAAATTGGTTGGCCATGGTGGCACAACAATTGCATAATGCTGTCAGAAGTGAATGAAAATGGCCGTGCAGCCCATCTCTTCTCTAATGAGGGGTATTGTTTTCAGTGTTGCACCACAGTATATTGACAATCTAGGGCCAAGTAGGTCAGGTGAGGCTTATTCTCACTTCTCTTGAGAGGCTGCATTGTTAAACAGATACGGGATCAACTAGGCAGATGGCTTCGTGAAGCCTCAGTACTTTGTAAAGGTTTGTAAAGATAAACCTGCAGTGAGAGTTCAGGAGCTTGGACAACAGTCAGTGCCCCCAGAGCCTGTTCCTATCCTTAGCCTTTTGGCACAGTGTAACTGGGAAAGTGACACTATAGTTTCTATCCATCTCTTTATTCAGAGAGACCTTGAGAGTTGATAGAAGCCTGGTTTGAGATCTTTGACGAACGAGTGATGCCATGGGAACTGAACATTACATTAGCAGGTTATTACAATCATAACGACAAGCCAAGACAAAACTTGGAAGGAAAATATAAAGCAGAAATAAAGCTCCTGACTACTTCCAACCTTCCTAACTCCAGGAAACACTCTTAATTCTGTGATCTGATACTGGCACGTCAAGGCAATTCAGATCTGCTGTGGCTAAGTGCCCCTCAGCTTTGAATGTCATTGAAGCCCGTTTGCTGTGTTGAGATGCACTCTTAGGAAGTTGCCAGGATCTTTGCTCCCCAGTGCATAGTTTTGCAGATTGAGCAGTCAGATTCAGGGAGTAGAATAATTCTGGGAACAGCCACATTTTGGCACCATCTTCACTGCTTTTATCCAAAAGACTTCTGCTGCGCTTGTTGTGCCCCCAAGTGCACAGCACATGATGGTGTTCCCAAATGGGGAAAAAAATAGGCAGGAATGTTTTAGACGGTAAATCATATAGAGATTCCTCGAGGGCTGGATACAGATCCAGATTCCATTCAATCCCATATATTAAGACTTGATTAAGTTTTCTTCCAAATTCACCATCCAGCCTCTAGGATGCCAAAAAGTGGAAGACAAGGGTTGCACTGCATGCGAAGCCTTTGCTGAGAAGGAAGGGAGGAACGCTTACCCATCTTTTAGGTCTGTCTGTCTACAGAAAGTTCAGTAACCTTTCAGACTTCATTGTGGACATCTCTTGAATTTTACCTATGAGGTCTGGATTACTCAGCTGCCAGAGCACTTTCTCAAATCATGTATGTGTTCCCATTATTTATGGTGCATCATAAAGTGCAGGTGGCATACAGCAGAGATCACAACCTCTGAAAAGCCCCCACTCACTCATTAGTTCAGGAGAAGAGCACAGTCAAGGCATACATAGATTTATACTAGTCATTCCTCTAAAGATAACCATTTATACAGGAAAGCGAAATAAGTCTCACTCCTTCATTTTGATGACTAGGCCAACTTTTGTATAAGTTAATAGAATACTACCAGCCCCTTTACAGAAGTTCACCTCTCAAAAACAATCACATTTGCCACGTACTGACCTCCCCGGTTTCACACTAACAATTGAGTAGCCCTCAACGTAAGCTGCACTGAACACACACTCAGAAAAGAAAACAAGGCAAAAAATTTGGGAAGCCATTTTTGAAAGATTTTTTACCTGTGGGAGTGCATAATACCTATACAAAAGTACACTGGTGAACCAGGAGAGGAGGACTACAGTGCCACACCTGGGGCTGAACTGCAAGGTTCTCACAGCCTTCTGCAGGAGCCAGACGCCTACAGCTTTCTCTGCACTCACTCACAGAGGCCAGCGAGGCCACAGGCTCTAAGGCAATGAACGATGAGCAGCACCGACTGACTTCATGTGTATTTAACTTAGGGCAGGATACTAGCAGACTAACAGTTTGGGAAACAGTATGTAACCAACTGAATAAGCTGGAACTTTTCTACTACTGACCAAGAGGTCATTTAAAGTCTCGAACTAATAAAATTTATTTCTCTTCTGCCATATTTTACCTTGGAGTGGTCCTGGCTATATTACGAATGCAGAGGAGACAGCATGATTGAAATCTCTAAAGAGGCAGAGTGAGTCTATAACAGGTTTCCAAACAAAACACGTAGACAGCAAGTGATTGCAACCCCTTCTTTGCTCTAGCTTCTTTTGCTGTCAGACTCTAGGTAATCTCGAATGCTCAGCAGAAATCATCGATATGTGTTTCATTCACTGGACTGGGAAATAGGGATTGTGCCATTCTGCAGCCTCCTCTTTATTTCTCCCATCAGGTGCCTCACCGTACCCTGGAGTGCAGATAGATGAGGACTTTTGCCGACGGCTCAAAGAAGGAACCCGGATGAGATCTCCAGAGTACTCTACTCCAGAAGTGTAAGAGCACCAGGTTTTGTATTGCAGGCTGATACATGCCATTTAAGTATTACAAAAGAGTTTGTATTTAAGTGCGGAGAGAGAAGGAGACCTCATCAGATGACAGCTATGTATTTTGTTTCCAGCTAACGTAGTTAGCTGTGCATATCTTGCGTGTCCTGATACCACAGACAAACGCTAAAGACAGACCAAGTCATCCTGACCTTTGCCAACAACAAGTTTCATGTCAGTCGTAGTTCAGGAGACTACCGTGTCTGCCTTGATTTCCAGTTCTGTGGCAGAAACTAGGTGTCCATCACTATGACTTATTTCAGCAATATCAGTGGGGCCCAGCAATTAAATTTTAATTTAGGTGAAAAGACAAAGCCTACAGGCTCAGCTGAGGCAGGAATACAGAAGGAAAAAGCATCCTACATGGAAACTAGGACAGCATTCCAGCACATGGAGATCTGACCTTGTCTAAATCCAAAACTACCCAAACCATGACCAAAACAAGCAGCAGCAGAAAGAAACAATTTGGAAGCAAAGCTCCTATCTTTTTCCTTTCTTAATACCTGTGTTTTTCTCTAGCTACCAGACAATGCTGGACTGTTGGCACGGAGTACCCACAGAGAGACCCACTTTCACTGAGCTTGTGGAGCGCTTAGGAGACCTTCTTCAAGCCAATGTACAGCAGGTACAGCACTGCAAATGTTTCTTCAACAAACGTGGGCATACAGATGTATACGTATGTGGATATGTGTAGACACGCACACAGGTAATGACGATGTCGAGCAGTAATATTAGATTTGACTTCATAACAGAGGTGACAAGGAAAATGGCTACTGGGATGAGTAAAGAAAACGTTAACTATTCAAAGGGGATTATATTTCAAAACTAGATGTTTGTCCATCCATAATAAGCAGAAACTTACATTAATTAAAAAAAGGCTCAGTTGCCCCTTAGAGAAACAATAGTGCTTTATCTCACAAACAATTTTAATTAGATTCCAACATAGTAAACTGCCAGTAGTTGGTCTGAACTTTCTCTCTCATTTTCTAAGCTTACGTTCATCAGTGCTCTTAGGTGCAGTTTAAAGCTCAGAAAGTCAATTACAAAATTATTAATTTCATAATAGTTAAATCAGTTGTTTTCTTCTTCAGTAGAAACAACCAGACTAGTTATGTAACTGTTAATTTAATTTAAGAAGATATCAAACCCTCTCCTCCAGCTCCTTCCTGCTTGTAAACAAATTTAGTGAAGCTAAGTTGAAGAGGGCCCAGTTTGCAACAAGAAGAGCTTGTGAGTTTTATCCTATAACCGAAGTAAATTAAGGAGACATAAAAATCATGATAAGGGAATAGGGCACTTAACTGCTTCTCAAAATTAAAAAAAAAAAAAAAAAAATCAAGCAAAGGGAAAGTTGGACAAATAGTTTTAGGACTTAAAGGAAGAGTCATTTCAGAAGATTACTGCAGGGGTGTAATGACAATGCAGAGGTTATTAAGATGTGTACTGAATTCCATTAAACTTGCAGCATCAATTTCTTGTAAGGACAAGACATTAAATCCTTTAAGGCTACCATTGGAAGGACCAGCTCTTCCTAAGCTGCAACTCCTTAAGTCTCAAAAAGTCTATACACAGGCAATATTCTTCTACCTCTTCCAAAATCTGTTAAAGTCCTATTGGCCATAGGGGTTTTGTGGCTTCATGCCGCTCCCTCCCTTCTACCACACACATGGCTTAAACTTGGATTGAGGTGTCCCCGAGACCGGTCCCTTGGCATTCCCAAAGAGGCCAACGCAATGACAATATAGGGGACTGCTTTCCTGACGTGCAGATCGGTGAAATTCCGTTCACCTTCACTGAGGCAGAACAGCCACACATCTGGAATGTAGTAATCATCACAAAGAAATTGCTGCAAACTCATCGAAGACAATGCTGCTGTGAAAGTCACCGAAGCCCGCTACTTTTAAACTGGGTGCACATGTACTGACACCCTCAATACAACCATCGCGTTGCTGTGCCATATGGGAGAGACACTGAGAAGTCTTGTAATCGTATAAAGACCAGTGAAGCAATAGCTGGGGCTGAGATGCCTGGAGGAGAAAACGCACCAACCGCAGATGAGTCCTGGAACATCGCATGCTCTAGTGGCAGAGACTGTAGGTTGTTTGGTTGGACTCGATGATCTCAAAGGTCCTTTCCAACCATGAAGATTCTATGATTAGAGACCATTTCCAGCCATTCTGCATCGTAGGTTTTCCAAAGTGTACCATCTTCTTCATACAAAGCCTTGTACAGAGTAAATGTTGGATAAACCTAAATATTCTAACTTGCACATGTAAAGAATATGATAATCACTTTGAAGAAGCACTATAAAGTAAATTAAAATAAAATCCAGTCCTTTCTCAGTGTAAAGTTCTCTAAAAAACAATATCCTTTTACATCTGAGATGCAGCACAAAATGAACTTTACTAGCTTTGTGTTCTTTTATGTTATTAATTATATAGGATGGGAAAGACTATATTCCACTGAACATCACCTTGCGTCCTGATGGAGAATCTAACACCAAAACTTGCCCTGTGGAAGAAAACTTGAACAACTGTGTTAATCGCTGGAGCGCAGTGGAAACTGGGTAAGAAAAATATATACGGGGGTGGAAGGGAAAGAAAGATTTGGTATAGCTGGGCGCTGTTTGTTGTCCTCTCTCAACATGGAGCTGGACAGACAAATTTCTCAGGGTATTGTTTATTAGCTACAAGAGATGAAAAAAGAAAACTGGTCCAGGAAACTGAGCTGTGTCAGGGATGTTAATTGAGTTACCAACTGGTGCAGCATCTGCTTGGGTTTTACGCTGACCCCTCAACTTTCTGGGTTTCAGTAACAACAGCAAGAAGCGGCCACTGAGTGTGAAGACATTTGATGAGGTGCCAGTGGAAAAGGAGAAAGTGATGCATGAGGTAAGTGGGGTGATTGCATCCTTCTCCTCCGGGTTCACAGATCACTTGTCACCAGCACCAGAAACAGTTATTAGAGCTTTTGAAATCTGTTTGGTAAGAAAAAGCTTTAAATCAAGCAGAAGATTTGGCCCTAGCATCTCACACATAGGACTGTGTGACAACAAAGAGGGACCCACATTTATCTTAACAAATAATTTAAAGAGAAGCTCATGCATAATTATCCTGGCTTTGATCAGGCTAAGGAGATTTATATTACATATTTCAATATGTTTTTTCCACCATAAGAGAATGGCAGCTCACTGAAATGGAGCCTTTTGAAGGAAATATGTCCAGAACACATTCTGGCTGGCTGAGACAGCCAATAACTTGGTGGTGGTGAGGCCGTTCAGTTCTGGATAGACAAGACCAAGATTCAAGTTCCTGCTCTACTTGATTCACACAAAGGGCTCAAACCCTGGATTTTCTCACCGTAAATAAACATATTTATTGTGAGTTTAATGGCACTGCAGGGTGGAAGAGTGTTGAAATGTTTCATTTTCACTCCCATGGAAAACAAAAGCTTGTTTTGTTACAGAATGATGGTTCTGCTTGTTGGTGTCCCCTGAAATTACAGGTTCCAACAGTGGAGGGTTTGGGGTTTTTTTCTATTTTTTCTTCTTTACTAAAAAAAAAAAAAAATCCATCCAACTGATGAATTTCCTCTATGGTTCCGGTACTGACCGGCTGCAGTGCCATATGCAGTCCACGCCACCTGCCTCAGCGACAGATTCTGTGCCACTAAGGAGGGAGCTTTGTAACACATCCATGTTTGGAGCAGATCGAAGTTTAAGAAGGAAGCATGAAGCCCTCAGGAAACCTTCTAGCAGAGGAAGAGGGCAAGGGCCACACGGCTAGGGGCAGTAAAAGAAAAGAAAGATGTGTACAGTTTTATAGAAAGAAGCCAGTCTGTCTCCTCTGCGAAGCCGGGAACCGTCCCTGTGCTCCAGCCGAGACTCCCTCTGGCACAGCCAGCCATTCCTCACAGGAGCTCTCTTGGGAAGGGCCAGGTCTCTGGCTACAACTTGTCCTGGACACATTTCACGTCCTTGACAAATACAGAGTATTTCTCATCTGTTTTCTTGTTAGCACAAGCTAAGGCCCATTATTCCCTAGTATTTTGCCAGATGTAATTTCTGTGCCTTTATCAGTGCATTTTAGGGATTAGAAGGCTCAGAATTTTCTCTGCCTCCTGCATCTTTCCTCTTGCAGGATAAAAATCTCTCCCTCTGAATCACACAAAGGCATTTACTAGATAGATCTGGTATCAGTAAGAGATTGCTGCTGCCAGCAGGAGCATTACTTTCCTAAATGCTCCCTGTTCGTGGCATTTTAAAGTAGGTCCTTACATGAAGGGGGGAAAGTTTCAAAGAAAGGCTAATGATACATTAACAGACCAGAAAAAAATGTGACATTTCAATGAGGATCCTTTAAAGCAAAATTATGGTGTGATCTACTTTTGGACAAAGTAAGTGCACTTGGGTTACTAAAATTATCTTACCTCTCAAGACATTAATACTGATTAGGTCATTATTTCAAATAGTTGCCCAGGATCTCTGAAAGTGCTCTACCACACCTTCCTGCAATTGTGCTGCTTATCTCTAGTCTCTGGTGATACTCTTTTAACAATTCTCTAAGCAAAATGCAAAGCAGCACTCAGATAAATTGTTTCTAGACCACCTATTTTAAGGGGAAATACTCAAGATAAAAACCAGAAAGAAAAGCTCGTTTCTACTGAGGTTCTGACAGACCTAATTAATTTAGGATTTTACTTTATACTTTGAAAATCAGCTTCTAGACTGATCTTACTAACAACTGATATATTACCAAAGCATTTATAAAAAGGCTTTTGCTTTTCATGTGTTGTTTGCTGGGATTATTTTTTTTTGTTTCCATCAGTTCGACTGGTAAAATAAGATTAACTAGCGTTTCGCTTCCCCTGTTGAAGTCTTTTGCTGTCTTGGTTTTGACAGACAGACAGACGTGCAACTCTCCAGCATCGCAAAATAGTTCAAATGCAACGGAACCCCCCAGAACATTTAATATTTTTAAAATTACTTAAAACAAGGACCGTGCATGTCTGTGAACTTACGTAGCACTTCGCACAACAGCAGCTTGATCTTAATTGCAATCTTGAACTCAACTTCAAGTGCAGCGAAATCACAACCTCAACTTTGAAACTAATCAATCCAGTTTTGTTGGACAGCTCCTAAGAAAGTCCATAACCAAAGTACAACGAGCCTTTTAGGCTATAGATCTTTGCAAAGCACCTGGATTTGCCAAAACAATACTGAATTTCCACTTCCTTAGCATTTCAATGTTTCTAATAGTGTATTTCTAGTAGGTATTTAGGGTACTTTTTCTCTGAGGAGCCTAGCCAGTATTATTGGATATATTCTTTATGAATTTCTGTCTTTTCATATTCCAGCTATCCTACCTAGATGGTATCCATATGTCATGCTTAATATCAGTTTCAGGTTTGAAAATGTCAAATTATTTTTTGATATGTTCGTTTTAAGGGTGCTCTTTCAAAATACAGCTCAAAAACTTTATCATCACAAAACCAAGGCAAATGTTCTCAGGCTAAGTAGCAGCATAGTCAGGAACAGCTGGATAAAAACTGATAACATAGACCCTGATAAGAGAATATTCTGAAGAATGGGCTTAATTTCATACACCAGCTGGACGTATCTGTGTGTTAAGCACTTTACTAATTAGCACACAATTGAGAGTTTTAATGCATTTGCCCCCCCCCAGGTTGTTGGTTGGAATGTTGTGATTACACAGAATAGCTGGGAGCTCCTGTATTAGTCCCAGTACACAAGTATCAGTATGTGACACTACAATACAAGACCTACAGGTAGTCAGTCACCTTGTCGTCGGTCTCTCCCTGATAACTGCGCAGACAGGGGTCCCCAACCTCTACAGGCCACAGTGAAGGAGAAGTTGCATTCTCCTGCCCTGGCTTTGTCTGCTCTGTAGCTGGAGACAGTTTTATAAGGTGAAATTCTATCAACTTGCCTAAAAGCAGTATCATCACAAAGTAAGATAGTTGGAATTTGGGATTCTAACTCCTTGGCTTTCCTTCTCTACTGACTTTAATAGTGGTTTAGTCTGACTCCACGCTCTCCCCATGGAGGCTGTTTCTAATTTAAAAGTGCTGTCATGATCATTTAACACTCTGCTGACGTTCTCTTCTTTTGCTGCTCAGGAGTCGGACAGTGGGATGGTGTTGACGTCAGATGAGATAAAAAGCCCAAAGAGGCTGGAAATCCGTTCTTGGCCTTACGGGATCATGGCTCTGGCGTAAGTACTTTTTGATATTTCATTTTCAGACAGTTTCCCATTCAGAAAAAATGCCTGTGAAATTTGCAATTTTGTTTCTGATTCCAAAAGGAAAACTGCTAGACTGTCTAAAGAAGCTAGAAGGAGAAGCAACTCTGGCTTTCATTCCTACAACTGAAAGACCGTGGTTAATGTATTTTAAGATCAAGAAAGTTATAATGTAAACTTTGCTTCCAGAAAGAAGTTGAACATAAAACAGAGTTGCCAGTCTCTGAAAGGAACACCGCGCTGTTGCGTTTAAGTTACAGGAAGGATAATTAACATGAAAAATGTTGATTCACGTGATAAAAATGAAAAATCATGTCATCAGCTTTGAGCACATAATGTCTCGTCAATCAATTCAACTCTTCTTCCAAAATGCCAAGTTGCCTTGTGATTCTGAATCACATTCAAAAAACCAAGCGAGTGCTGTCTAGTGAAGCTGGTGTCTCCTGTTCATGATCTGATCCCCTGGGGCAGAATATGCTGCACACGGCAAGTGACAGGAGTAAAAGAGCTGAGAATATACATATCTACTTCAGCTGATTCTTGACTGCCTCTCTAGTGTTCTCTTTTACTTGTGGAACAAACTTTGAAGAACTTGATTTATTAATCCAGAAGATAACATTTATATTTATACCGGTGTCTAACAAAGCTATGTTCAACTTTAGACACAGAGAAGGACTGGCACCTTTAAGGCAGCATGTGTAGTAAAGAACAGCATAAGCACTGCAAAGCATTTACCAGAACCAGGATTTCCACATTTGCTTTGTCATAGCTATGAAGACAGTCCTACAGAGAAATCCCTTAATCCTACCCATGAATTATATTGCCCATTACCCTATGAATTATATTGTTCATATTTGGTTTACAAATAGAGGCTGTGCCAGTGTTTGCTATATGTTTATCCATTCATAATACAGACGATCACAGAAGAATAAAAACAGGTATTTTGCTTTTAGCTATCAGTTAGCGCACAGTTCTTTATATTTCTGTCACAATCAAGCACAGGCAGAGAGTTAACCTGGTAGTGAAATTGCTCTTCTCCACTTTCCTAGAAAAGTATAGTAACAATAGTAACCCATTTTACTGATTCAAATGTCAACTTGGAGAATTTCAAAGAATAACTACCCAAAATATTAAGAAAGAAGCAGTTCTGTAGCAAGGAATTCCGTGTCTTTTCAGTTAATTAAGCTAATTAGACTTCTACTGAATTGCCTAGAGTTTCCTCTGTATTAAACTCAATGATCTTTCCCACCAGAGCAATTGCTTGTTCTACATCAAGTCACTTTTTTTTTTTTTTACATTAAAGAGAAATGATAGATGCGAAAAAACTAGTGCAACTTCTGCATAGTACGGGAGAGTTCACGTGAGAGCGCACAGTCAGAACGCAACAGTATTTCAGAGGGGCTAACTCCCTCACTCAGAGGGAAAAGCAAGACAGAAGGAGCTTTACTTGTCTTTTCAGGCCTTAAAACCATAAATTCCTAGATGCTTGAAGGCAGGAAAGAAGAAAGAGGAAAGGGAAAAGGTTACGCAAGGAAGGCTGGAGAGCCTTGAGCACTAACTAGAAGCACTCAAATGTTACAGATTCTCCTGGATATGAGTGTGACTTCAGGAATAATGTTGTTCAGCAGTATTTCCTCTGTAGTACTGTCCCAGCATCGTCCCTGTGGGGGGATTAGCAGATATCTAGATACGGTTCCATGTTCTTATCCTATGCACACGCTGAGAGGATTTCTGCACAGCATAGTGCATTGCTATGGAGACCAAATGGCATCAGCTCTAAAAAAAAACGGAGCTCAAATGTCAGGAACTGCATTACTCTGGTGCTTTACCTGGGCTGATTTACCTCTCTTTTCTGCATGATGTCATGTTGACACAAATCCAACACATACACACACACAAACAGCCTCCCTGATAGGATTTATCCTTCTAAAGATTTCTGTCAGTCACCTCTGACTGCCGTTTCCCCTACTGCATTTGCCGCATTTAGACAAATAGTTGGCAGAGGAAGGTTCTCTCTCTCCCCCTTCCAGGCTTTCCACTGAAAATCAGAAAAATCAACATCCAGCCAGATGTAGAAACACAAAAATTCCATAACAGCCTGTTCTTTTGAGATTTCCAGGAAAACCTTCTGAACTGCCATCAGGCCCACTGGGAGTGAAGGTGAAGTGAGGCGGCTCTGCTGGGTTCAGTGCATCTCTGCCTGACCCACCCCAGCTGGGGCTCGCCCCGATTACAGTCAACGCTTCCACAGGGATTCCATTCTTCGTGAGATACCCGATACTTTCTGTGCCAGCCAAACCGCGAAAGACCATCTTACCAGAGGTCTGCTATAAAAGCAAACCCTGCAGTAAGCTGTTTGTTGTCTCCTTATTCCCAGGACCTGGGCTACCACTGAATGGACAGAGATGTGTTTTTTCTCGGCCACATCCTTCATTGAGTGTTTGAGGTCCAGCTGAGAAAGCTATTTTGTCAGCTTCTTTTTTTGTTAGTCTTGCAGACTATCACTGGCACAAATAACATTTTTTACATAGTCACAGAGCATCCTGACGCCCTCTCATTTGAGGACATGAAACCCCTTGGTGCTCCTGCACTGCTAACTTGAAAAACAAGCCTCAAAAGCATATAGAATAGTCTAGGAGAGGTCAGAAGAGAGTGTTGGTTTAACAGGGGAGATAAAGTCACCCTTGTTAATTGTGTATCTCTATCAAAAACATTTACCCTGGATCCTTTTCAAACAGTCTTTCTTTTCTAAAACAAAACCGTTCAAAGGCTTAGTGTGTTTTCTAAACCAGGGTGGCTGCATTTACTTTCTTGCCAAAATCTTGCTGCTTATTTATCTTGCATTTATTTCTCTGTCAAGTTTAAAATTTGGCAACACTACACACCATGGAGTGTCAGTGTCAAGAGTTTACTGGAGATGAATCTGATACTCTGGGCCTGGGACCGCTGTTAGACTGGACTAACCATTTCTGAGCTCTAAACGTTTCATACTGCTAAAGTATAAAGTCACAACAGAAGCTGCAGTGAGAGATGGGAAGATTGACCGGGATAATGACACCGGAGTTAGCATTCAAGGAAGCGCATTCAACATAGAGGGGATTTAATGATGGGATGACTCTGGTGTCAAGTTTCATCTCGTAATATTAACAGGCCACTGCCAAGCACTGCTTTAAAATTCTCCCAGAGACTCTATAATCAGGTTATTGTTTAAAATTACAATAAGTCTGCTATCTGCTCAGTTGTCCTCCCTCCATTCCTCTCCCTTCTCTCCCCTACCCCAGCCGCTCTGAAATTACTTATCTGGTTCTGGCCAAGTCCCATGACACCAGCTGATCCGCTCTGGGCTCTGGATGCTGCATCCAGATCCCATCACTGAGGGCTCTGCCTTTGCCAAAGCCAAACTGGGCCTAAGGCAAGTCAGTAACGCTGAAACTAACTGATTTTGCTCAGGAACATTAGGCATTCATGTCCAAATGCAAGACGCCCAACAAAAATACAACCCGGCTGACTGGGCTCAAATCCTTTTGCATCATCTTAGAAAGATGAGGTGTGGAAATGTTTGCTCCATAGCAGAACTTAGAAGATTTTTCTTCCGTGACGAGCGTGCTGAGATAGCAAATGTACTTACTGTTGTGTCCGGCAGCTCCTTGCACTATGACCTGACTTGAGCTCTCCAAAATATAAGTAACTTTGGAGGAGTAGCTACTCGGGAGTTACGTATGCCACTTTTTCCTAGGATTATGCTATATGCTTACAGTGGCAAGGACTAAAAGGAGAACTGTGAAAGGCTGCACTCCCCAGCATGGTTCGGACTGCGGCGCTTTTCATCTCGCTGCAGTTCAAGGGCTGGAGTCAGTCTCAGGGCCAGCTGTTCGACTCTGCCACGCATGCAAGCGGACACATGCTCGATGAGTGGGTGACTTTGGCCTGTTAAAACTTTATTCTAGCTGTACTTTGTGTTCAGAAGTATTTCAAAACAATGTATTCTTGATCCCCTTGAGTTCTCTGTGCCAGCAGACTACTGATGCACTGATATTGCCAGAGGGGAACCCAGGATTAAATTCTTACTGCACAGCACCCCCTCTAAATTGTATTAAAGCAAACCATGAACAGTCATAACTATCAGAAGAAAAAATAACCCTTTTCTTCTTTCTTTGCAGAAAAATTAAAAAAAAAATTAATCACTCTGTGCCTCATTAAACACCTATGAAAGCTGTTATAAAGCCCTGAAGCCCCTACATTTTATTACGAGATGCAGTCATGAGACAAACAGCTCTACTTGTCAACGCTCAGCCCAATTTCTCATCTTTCCCTAAACACAGCTTCTGAACAAGGCCAGGGTTTCTACATGGACGCAACAGTCTATTAGTTTTTCCTATTGAGGGCAAGATACTCAGGCATCTTATCGCAAAGCAGTAAGTGCTGCTCCACAGCACTGGGAATAAGTGCTACTCTTGGTACTGGGGTCCATCACTGGACAGGGTGATTTTCTTACAGTCATCCCTTTCTCCATGCTCCTCCTCAAGTCATTGACCCTGAGATTTAGGCTAATAGAAACTGGCTGCCTCTCACTTAAACAAACAGCTCCAGTAGTGATTTCCCAGCTCTTTGATGATTTCAGTATTTTTCTACCTCTAATCAAAATCTCTGGTTCATATGGCAGGATGAAAAAGTCTCATTAGGTCATTTAGGCCTTCTAGCTATTACAAGATTATCCTCCGTGGTACTTCTGAACAACTTTGACACCTCTCCAGAAAACTGAAAAGATTGTGAAAGATTGCTTAATATTCAGGCTAACTTTTCCTTCATCTAGTTTAATTCCTAGACTTTTCAGCTTCATCTATACCAGGAAATCTGACAAAGCACAGTAAAATCGTGAACTGCTAACAGCTCTCACCACCCCCGGTACTACACCAAAATTCACTTGTCCAAGCTTGTGTCTGGGGCATGAGATCTACTAACTATATTGTGGCCCCGCACAGACACACTACACGTGCCTGCCATAGCATAGAGCCCAAGCTCTGCGGTAATCAGGCTGCCTGATACAGTCCTACTTACAGAGCTGGCAGGCTCCCAGTTATCGACACTGGGTCCACACCAGTAGGTTCCTCCACCTCATTTGGTCTTACATCTAACAGGCTCGACACTGGCACCAGGCTCAGAGACACTACAGAAATACAGCCTGAAGTGTAGCAGGATTTGCTGGTAATTATGAATGTCACTCTTAGTTGATTTGCTGTTACTGATTTCCATTCTTTTAATCTTCTAGTATGGGTTCCTCCAGTGTTTTCATCAATATTGTACTTGCCCCAAAAACGTGCCCAGCTTGTAGGTATTTTTCTGAGAGAGAGGAGTCCAGTGCTGGCTGACTTTACTCTCAGCCCATGAAACAAGGCTGAAGCCAGCTCATCCCCTTCTGTGAAACACGTTTCCCCAGCCAGCTCTCCACAGAAACGTGCACATTATGAAAAAGGGTCCTTTAGGTTAAAAACTCTGTTTGAGGACAGGAAATGGCAGTGTTCGGATTCTCATCTTTCCCCTTATCCTGCCCCAAACGGTACACATTCTTGCAAGGACAAACAAGTTTTCAGGTTGGTCATTGTGTAAAACGTGACCAGCTTGGGTCTGTGAGCAAATGTGTTTCAGCTGAATGTCACAGTATTCACACGTCAAATGATCAGTATTGTGCTGTGGTGAGAATCCTAACAGTCAAGTGAGACTGGGCTGAGACATTCACAGTTATGAACAGATTTATCAAAACTGAACATCTCTTTTATCGCCTCCTGCAGCTGCAGCATTCAGAAGTCAGGCAGAGGCAAAATCAGCAAGGAGATACCTTTTGGGGCAGTCTAATGCCCCGAAGCATTGAAGCACTGAACCAAGTAATGGGTAGCTTTTAATTAAATTATTTAATTACATAACCATTATTAACTTCTGTAGCTGCATAATTGTGTGATTAATCAAATCTAATGCCTTCAGTCAGAAAATGTTTATCGGTGGGGCTCAGGGAGAATTTGTCTGTCTTATCCAGGGTAGTACAATTGGCTCCGAGCATAAAGGGGCTTTTGCTTTCCTCTGAAGCATCAAGTACTGACCACCGCCAGAGGCAAGACTGACGTCTGATTCAGGGTGGCAGTTTCTGTGTAGCAAATGAGATTTCAAGGACAGACAGAAGAGGGATGCTGCAGTCTCGTTTCCCAATATACAGTCCAAGCATATGTACTTTTCTCTGTCTCGTGAACAGAGTAGACTGAAGTGTCGGTAATATAGAGCATTAAAGGGAAAAACGCAAAGACCCTCGGATAGCTTTAATTTAGGAAATGCCTTTAGATGAAAGGAATCGTTTTGAAAGTTAATTGCATTTTGGTCTGCCATAAGACAGCCAATGACAAAACTTGCTTCTGACTAAACTCATCAGCTTTCTGTCTTTGGAGCAAATATGAGAAGTCAGCATTTAAGAGGCTTTCTTCAAACACCAGCCTGATTTCAGCGATAGGCAGAGTTATTCCCAGATATCCAGTCTCCTGACCTACAGGGGTAGAAGCCTAACAA
Source organism: Rissa tridactyla (assembly GCF_028500815.1). Lineage (NCBI taxonomy): Eukaryota > Metazoa > Chordata > Aves > Charadriiformes > Laridae > Rissa > Rissa tridactyla. The sequence continues at coordinate 47,132,444 of NC_071474.1, read as the reverse complement.
GAACGCTTGCTGGTAGTCTACATGGGTCTGAAAATTTCCCATTGTGTGGACAAACTAAACCCTAATAACATATCTTTTTCGCCAGCACTCTGAGATATGTAGGCTGAGGGCCAAGTTAAACAGATACTTTCAAGCTTCTCTCTGTCTCCACTGACAACTTTAATACCTGGCAAATTAGAAGCCAGAGCATCTGTGGAATTGTGTGACAGGAGTCAATAGAACTGAGCAACAAAAAGAAAAATACATAAATAAAGAGTGAAGCAAAGTTGTGGTTCCATTCCTCATACCACGGCAGAATTTATCTACAGAGAAAGCGTGTGTGTGTGTGGACAGAAAGGCACAGTTGCCAAAGGTATAGTATACAGAAGTTGTTTCCACTCACATTTTTCTCTGGTCAAAGAGGAAAAACTTAGATTATGACAGCAGAGTGTGCTATATTTTTGTTGAAATTCTCAGGGTTACTATTTATTTTAGAATTTCTGCTTTGCCACTCAACAGGTTTGGTTTCAATGCCCTGTGCGGGTCTAAAAGCACAGTAACATCAGCTTTAATCTATAACCTCAGCCTTTGCATTTTAGAAGTCACAAAACACAAGTTTATTCTAGACACACAAAACATGGTGGGCTGGTTCTTACAACTCAGGGGTCCTGGGTTCGCCTCCTAGAGATGAAGCTGGAGATGCAAACATGCTATGGAAAGCCACCACAGCATGCTAAAGTCAAGCCAACTACAAAGCAGCCAGTCTCCCCTTGCAGCTGATTAGAGTTGTAGCTGTTTGTCATGTCTGAATGTAGCCGAATATCTCAGCTCCTGGCTTAGAATGGCTGGCTTCATGGGTACACAGGGTATCACCTACTCCACACGCTCCCCCAAGAAGAGAACTACAGGGATAGATAATCTTCCCCTGGACCCTACAGGCTGTTCAATGTGGCTGTGGACAGATCATAACCCGGTGCTCTGCTCTAGCCAATGCACTGCACACTCGTGACCTTTCCATAATTAGCAAAAATTTTAAGAGATGAGACTGACGCTAGTTCTGTCAGCCAGACTGAGAATATCTGCAGCTTGTGGGAAAACTGAAGCTTTTGACAGGTTCCAGATTCAGAGGCAAGATAACACAACTTCTGAAGTCACAGTAGCGTAATCTAGCAAGACATATTTACCCTTTCATAGTTGAAAGGAGCTGGGCCTACTGTATATTACAATTCTGTCACGCCAAGCATCAACCTGCTCTTAGGCCTGCAGTGGTTCTCTCTGCTGTACCATCACAAAAACATGACAGCACACACAGCTGGTGTCTTGGATCTGCTACTTTTCCTATTCATTATTTTTGTCCCCCTTCCTCCAGTTACTGTATCTGTCTCTTAGCTCTTGCTTTGTTTCCTGGGGCAGCAACTGGCTTTGCTCTCTTTCTAAAGCACTACACTCTGAATCCATGATCGACTGTTGGGGGCTGCAAGCACTCCAGCAGTACAAATAAAATTGTAAAATTCATTATGCTTATTATTTGATGAACTGTTGATTTTTCAGATTTTTTTTAGGATTATTAGAAGGTAGCTTGATGTTCCTTGAAACACACATGAAATACACACACAAAGTGCTTGAGCGCTGCCTGCATTTAAATTCTCCCCGGCACATTCATAAGTCATTCTAAACTGAGACATGAGCAATGCCATAATTAGTCTGTGAGCGAGGCTTATCCCAAAGAGACGCACGTTAAAGGGTCCCTAAACAAAGCGGAGAAGTTCAAAAGCCATTCTCACCTTGGGATCCTTTTGAGAACCAACCCTAAATTATCCAGACCTCTTCCAACGAATTCCTCAGATGGAAGAAACCAGGCTTAACAAAACATTATTTTTAAGGCAGCCTATGACAGAAAGTACCTTTTTTTTTTTTTCTCCACAACACATGCTGCTCCTCAAGGTCACCTTGTGATACAAATCCTCTCCGGGGTTCTCCTACTTTTAACATTGAGGTTACTCCGTGTGATCTAGGTTGCTTCTCTCCCACCGCCTTCATCACCTATAATAGGAGAAGACAGCAGAAAATGAAAGCTGGCTCTCTCTAATAGCATCAGTTACAGGCCAGCAGTTGTAACGTTGAAAAGCGCTGCCCTTCACTAGCTACTGCTCAGTAATTTTAAAGGGCTAGAGAATATAAGAGAGATTTTGCCCTACGCTGCAAGTGTGTGTTCAACACACTCTCTTGCTTTCAGTATCATTTTAAATTAGAGTCTGTCACAGATTGTCCATTATTTCATCCTTTATTATACTTAAAGAAAAGTCATAGCCTTCAGTTCTGCTTTCAGAAAAGTCAAATTTTTACTGACCTGTGTCAGAACAATGAGAGAGAATATTATTGTATGTATAGGACAGGTGCATTTATAACCAAGATATATATAGTGCAGTGAAATGCAGTAAGCTGAAAAGACAGGGCAACCGGACTCCTGGATTTACTCCTAAATCTACCCTTAAAACACCAAGTTATTTGAAATACCTAATTCACTTCCCTTATCCAATCTGTAAAATGTCACTGCCTTAGAGGATGCTGCAAAGGTAAATTGGAATGTTTTACATATTTACTATTTTAAAACTAATTTTGACCATTAATTACACACAGAGACAAAACCTGACAGCGACAGAGTCAATATATTACACTGTTTGTTCTCAACAGGCGGAGAGCTGTTAGCAAGAGCAAAGAATCCATATTATCTGATCACGAGCGTGAGGCTGTCAAATACCAGCCAGCAGTACAGGTAGAAGAGGACACCATGGACTTCACACTGGAAGACTCTGTTCTCCTTCCTATGGATCCCAACCTGGAATGCCACAGCCCACCTCCAGATTACAACTCCGTCATTCACTACTCGGCCCCTCCGGTGTAATCGGCCCAGCCTGACACAGGGCACCCTGCACCCCTCAGCCCTGCTAGATTCTGACATGCCTCCACGCCTGGAGAAAGAGGCTGGGTAACAAGAGAAGGGAAATCTGACAGGACAATGGTTCATATGTTTCTTCTGGCACATCTCTGATGTGAATAGAAACATTTTAAGAGCATCTTCTTTGCTATCTTTAAAGGCCTATTGCAACACACACAGTAAACTAAAAATCTGCCTATCAGAATCGTAAGTAGGAGCTGTAACCCAGAACCGCGTCCACTCCTTCCTCCCCTGGCTGGGAATGGTCATTGGCATTTGCAGATTTACAAGTTCCTTCATTCATATTTTACTCCATAAGAGTCCTGTCAAACCAGTCGTGAAAACAAGACTCATTCTACTGGTCCTGCACACATCCTGCAGGGATTCTTTAGTACGATGCTGTAAGGGATCAGTTGAAAACAGCAGCCATACACACTAACGTTTTGGTTTTGGAGAAAATCCAAAACTGAAACACCATTCTTGGGATCTCACCTTCCGTAAATATTTCTGAAATATTTTGAAATCCAAAATATTTTGGTTACAATTTGTGATTTACTAATTTCCACTGCCTATAGAATACACTCCTAGCAAGGATACGGCACAGGGAAAGCAGACGTTACTCGTGTATCAAGAGGCAGGCCGCTCTTTTGGGCCATCAGGGCATACAATGTGGTTACATCTGTTTCCCTATGTTTTCTCCTTGTTCAAACAGCAATTTATTTAACTTACATGCAATAGGGAGCCCTGGTAGAGATGCATCTGTAATGACTGCAAAGCAAAATCACTGCCTTAAATGAGAACCTTCTTAAGCTTAAATAGACAGAATTTCCCAGCGCACGTGCATGCGTGAATGTGCATAAATTACTCATTAACAACATGAGAGTTACACATAAATGCACATACACCCTTGAGGCACCAGAAGGGTACCAGCATTTTTATGCTTCCTTTATGCACACAGGCTATTTACTAAAAAGAAACAAGAAAAAAAAGCATTTCCTTTGGATTCTGTGGCAGATGCCCAACAGTTTGATCCTGGGAATACCAGCCCATGCTAAACTATAAGCATATGTGACACATATTCGTTTGTGACTGTCCTGCCAAGGTAAATATTGGTATGATATGCAACGCCCCCTGCATCTAAGCCCTTCATAGTAATTCAAAGCTTTTTTTTTTTTTTTTTTGGCAGCCTAATCATGCAGGGCTGAACGGATCACAAATTTGAGAAATTTAAAGTGTGTTGCCCCCAGCCCAAAAGCTGTGCGTGGCAGGGACTGTTGCCCTGCAAATATGTATACCCAGGTCCCATGCGTACCCCGTGCATACTCACAACTTCAAAAATAAGCAAATAACGATTGTCATTTAATGTGCTTTGTAACAATCAATCAGAGTTGACTTCAGAAATCTAGGAAGAAAGACAGAATCTAGGTTGCAAGTACAAAAAGCAAGGATGAGAAAGACGTTCGTTGACACTCAAGGCTATAACCGCCTAAGTTATAAGCCTGGATCTGTCAAGGACTCACTCTCTGTGCAGTTTCTTCCAAGGTCTGCACAACCCTTTCCTTCTCTTCTTAGACTTGACACTGATTTGACTTCTTCAGAGAAAAAGAATTTTTCTTCACAATTACAAACTAAAGGAAGAAAAAAAAAAAATCCAACACCTGCAAAACAATGACGTTACCTTGGCAAAGACAGCCTGGACACCCTCGCAGCAGTGAAGAAAATGTTTCTGGATGATGGGTTACAGTTGGTCACATTGAAGTAAACACAAACAAGCCTCAGGTATTACAAAGGGGGAAACAAATCTCCAAACCCCGCACCACGTTAACTGTGAACGCTAAAGCATCTGAAGTATGGGCTCCTGGGAACTGCACTTCTCCTTGACTTCAGATTCGATGTATTAAGGAAATCACCTGCAGTAATTCACGAGCCCCTTGCTCATAGTGCACCTGGTAGAAAGCTGTGGTCTGTAGTTGCTTTATGGCCATTTTTGCACTTCTTTGTATTTTAGTACCTATGTATTAAGTAGAGCTGGTCATACAACAGAAGAAACTACTGGGAAAAAAATTCATCTGATGAGCCCCAAAAAGCTCATTGGATCAGTTTTTCATCAAACGGTAAATTAACTGTGTATGGCCCCGATCAAATAACCAGTCACTTCTTTTTGGAAATAATTTATTCAGGTGGCAAAAAGAAAAAAAGGTGTAGGCAGTTTGTCTGGCTCTACTGTTAATGGCATCAGTGGGAGATGGTTTGTTATTGTGCCTTGCTCTGTAGGGTAAGAAAATGACAGTGTTTAAAAACCCTTCACTTATAAACTTAAAAATAAGTACATAGAGGAAAAAAAACCTGCAAGCATGCTTTCTATTTTGAAAAAGAATGGGAAACTTGCTGTGTGACTGTGTGCTTCTAAGAGACCTGAGTATCTCATCTTTCCACTTGATCGAGGCTGAACTGTAGAGGTTTCTCCGAGAGCAGAGGAACACGAAGCGGGTTTCCTGAGCGGGACCCAAGCGGACACCGATGGACGCTGGTAGCCAGGTCCCCTTCTGGCTCTCAGGAACGTCTGTCAGCCCTTCTGCATTCCAAGAGATGATATGGAAACAGAGCACAGGCTCAAGTGCTCAAGACATTTTAAAACCCTGGTGGCACTGACAGTGCCCTGAACACTGGGGCCTCCTCTGCAGTGGCAAGATCAACAGCCATCTTGCGCCGTATCCATGGCCATTTCTTCAGAGAGCACAGACACCCTCCGAACCCGCGATAACGGCCTTCACGTGTTCTGGAGATGGCAAGTGACTGATGTTTGGGCACCTGTGTTTCCAATGTTTATTTTGAGTGGAAGATTTTTTTCCTCCTTATAGTAAATGTAACAAGCAAAAGTATTGCCTGAAAAGTATTACTGAACATATGTCTTCTATTTTATTTACTAATATTTTGTTTGTCCTTTTCTCTCCTCCCTTAATTTAATTATTGTTCTTTTCTTACAGTGTTGTATATAGTTTACCCAGTAGAAACAAATATAGTGATTCATTTATATGGTAAAATTTGTAACATTTTAGTCAAAAGAGAAAGAGATACCCAGACATAACAGAGTTAAGTATTGTTACTAAACGTTTCACTAATGCTTGCAGGCCAGGCTCCAGTTTACAGTACCCTACTAGTGCCATTTCATAGCAGTTCTCCTCTTGGCTGCGAGTATCTCTGGCTCTCACTTGCTCTCCACGTTATTTAGTTTCAGTTGGGAAACAGGGATCTGGAGGAATCTGGCAGGTTTATCTCATTCCTGGAAGCAGCTCGTGGTAAAGGGGAGGAATTTCCACTGCCTCCTTTTTAATTGAAGGCTGGTGTATTGGCCAGAGGATCAGAAGGGGCCAAAGTGTTTAACTGATGTGATGTTTATTATTGTTTCAGACTTCTCAGGGATTCTTACTCAACTCCTGTCAGCCACCTGCTTTATCTAACCTGGCTGAGCTCAATAGTATCTGGCATTAACACATACCTTTGTTTGCTTTGGTGGTGCTTACTCCTACTGGTTTTGTCCTCTTGTAACCCCAGAGAATTGGAGCTAAGGGAACTCAGAGCCGGCCACAGAAACGTGTTGGCTTCTCTCCAACAATCACCTGCCACACGGGTGTCCCAGGATAAGTGCCTTCACCTGCATGTTAGCGTTCAGGCTAGTGTTTTTAAACAGTCTGGTTTCCTATCTCCCCTTTTCTCTACTTTTCATCTGTTTCTTGATATTTGTTCTTCAGATAGCTGATGTTATTCAAAAGATAGAGAAAAGCTATAGGACTCATTTCGCCCTGCTATTTCCTATATTTTCTGTGCTTGCAGAGGCTGAACTAGGTAATCTAAAGCAAGCTTTTGTCACATTACAATTTTTTCCAGTATAGGCGAGGAAAACTAGTTTCTATTGGTTTGTCTGGAAGCCTCTCTGTATCCCCTCCCTGAATGAGAGAATCTTCGTAATCTATTGATTTTTCAATATTGGTATCTGAAGCAAAACAAAGGTTGGTGACTATCTATGTGAATCCGATCTTTCTCCTAGTCCTTTCTCAAACAATGAGGTCTTCTCTTAGGTTCTTCCAAGTTATGCTCAGAAGGGGAGGTCCCAACCAGGATGTTGGGCCCACATCTTCTACTCAGGATATCAAGGAAGGTCAGATAAAAACCTGAAGTCTGAGTAACAGTCTCAAACAAAACCACTGAACGCTGAAGATGTATACATTTAGGGCTCCCTGCAGGCGTAAACTGCTCTGCTTAAGGCATCCCACTAATACAAACCCTCCTCTTCAGTTACCCTGCTTGGCAAGAGTGGCCGGGCACTTCTCTCTTTGGATTTACACTCTTGTATTCTGTAGGAATGTTAGTCGGCATGTAAGCCTGTAACCGGCCAGTCAACAGTTTATGACTTATCTTCTCAATGATCCTTCCCGTTGAGCTTTGGCACTGCCTTGTCATGTCTGATCTTACTTTACAAATTTGATCTGGCCCTGCTCCACCTGTAAGGGTATGGTTCTGGGTCAATGGTCTCTAGCTCCCATCACCACCAACCGGACAACAGGAAATGTTTGCAGGGAAACACCACTAGCAAATAGCTACATCACAAGATAAAGCAGTATTGGGTTTTCCTGAACACAGGAGTTAGCCAGGATCAGTATCATACTCCAATGATAATAAATTTTTTTTCTTATCATAAAGTGAATAGAAAATACAGAAGGTAGCAATAATTCCGTTGCCCCTCCCTGCAAATAGTAGTGGCCAAACCCTGGGATCCATTTCCTGGTTTTATAGTATGTCACAAAAAAACCCAGAAAGAATTTTGTCAGAAGTAATGACACCAGCACCATCTTATGCAAGTAAAATTCAGAGAGGACTCTGGATTTGACCCTCTCAAGAGTCAGTCATTGTACAGGATGTAAGTGTTGAGCCCAAGCACTGGCTTATTTGTTTGACGTATTGGGGTTTTTTTCATGCGGTGTTAACATAGAAAAGCAAATTTGCTGGACTGGGTCATTTGGGACCCCATGCAAACACGATGCCATAAGGGCCGTGGTCATGGGAAGACCGGTGTGGCTTGCACTGAGCAATGTCCCATTGTCCTGCCTAAGGATCCCGTGCCACAAGAGCCAGCACATCCTTATTACTCCATTCATTTTTCCTTAGACCTTGAGTTGTCAAAGCAGCTAATGAAAACTGGGGAAAGCCAGTAACTAGGGGCTTAAAGAAAATAAACTAAGTGCCATGTAATACTCAAAACACTAAGGAATGTTTGTCTGCCCTGTTCCTGTCTGTCTGAAGAATGTATGCACTGAAAACAACGCTTTCTTATGTAGTCAAAAATTGTACTGTATCTATTAACCAAAAAAATAAAAAGATTCTATATTTATACAGCCCAGGGCTCCTTTGTGTCATCTCTTGGCTTGAAAAGTGTTGTCCTTGAAGCAGAATATAAATAAATAATGCAACAGTTTTGAAAGATTTTTTACAAGGCATAGATCTCATATTAATTTCTACAGGGGGCTCAAAGCTTAGGACAGAAGCCTGCCACGCTGTCATTGCTCAGAGGGGTCTCACCACCACATTTGCTTAAAAGATTCACAGATCTCAGAAAATGCTGGCCCAATTTGCTGGAGAAACACACAAATCAAGCTGCCACCAAGAACAGCCCATGAAACACAAAGACTGCTGTCTTGTTAAATTTAAAATAAAATTAAAAAAAAAAATAAATGGGGCTGAGACAGAAGATAGAATTGGAATTCTGCATTCTTAAATAAGACCTATGTTCACCAGAGCATATAAGTACATAAGTTTTTGAAGATAATTTGCAGAACAGGGTAGCATTTGGGTGTTGTTCAGATTCAAAATTCCAGAAATTATGTTTCATTTAGCTTACCATAATGTTCTGATGAGAACACAATTAAATAAGTATTTCCCAATACACAGCCACGATGATGTTATTGAATTCTCACTTGAGCAAACTGCGTTGCTGAAATACAGGATATTCCCTGCCCTTATTTTGCAGTTAAGGTCTAACATTCAGAAGGCTGAGGAAAAAAAAGCTCCCAAAAAGAGTGAGGTGCAGCAGGCTCCCCATTTTCCTTACCAGCTGGCTCATCTTTCTGAAATACTATTTCCTATCCCTCTTTCCATTTTGGTGGCACAGCAGGTAACTACTGGCAAAAAAAAATAGGAAACCTTTGCAGATTTTTTGCAGACCAACAAATACGAGTTTCTACTTATGTCTTAAAATAAATACTGTTATTGAGGAGAAAAAAAAAAGTGTATTAGAGTTTCAGAGCCATTCTTCCATTAGCACAGTCTTAAAGTTATTGGTCTGTGTATTTTGCTAGTCAGATTAAGAACTATGAAGCACTCAAGTCACTTCAAACATTTTAGTTTCTCTTCATTCCCTGTTCCAAACAGTCCTAGAAATAAGTGTCTAAATTATACATGTCATTTGAAATGCAGCAATCTCCTTTCATCCACATAATGAGCAAGAACGTTCTTCTCTGTAAACTATAAAATGTTTTAGTTACTTATATAAGGCATGAGTCATCGCGTGTCAGGCAATACAGAGCCTCCTTCATGGGGAAACTAATGTATTAAATGGGGGAAGGCAAATATACAAAATTAACTCTGATTTGTTTTTAGCACAAAATGCAAATTATTAATCACATACAGCTTGAGTTACACTCGGGAAGGTACTCTGTTATGGCATGCCTTGGAAAAGAAGTACAACACCAGGAATGAAGAAATGTAAGCTTTTCTCTTATGTCTTGACCAGGATACATAACTTCTCTGTCCCTTACTTTTGGCATGTATGATGTAAAACATCTTTGTTTTTACAGCAATAGCATGTAGAGATGCAAGACCAAAAAATCTCAGTCTAAAGTATTGAAACTTGGTGGTTTGCGATGATAAAAATCCAAGAAGAAAATAGGGACTAGCAAGAGAAAGATTTAGGGGTAAGATAAGCGGTTTTGTGGTGGTCACATTAGAAAGCTGAGAAGAGAATCCAGCTGATTTCCAGGCAGGTTCTTTCTCCTTGTTCCCATAACGAGACTCAATTTATGAGGGTTTGTAAAGTGTAAAGGCTTTCAAAGAGTGGAAAATACTGTTAATTTTATATGCTTTGTACACAGTGAGGCCCAGAAGCAGCAGATAATAATTTTGTCTCAAAACCTCTGAGGTAGCCCACGACTTTCAGAGGCTCTCGGTACACATTTTATGTCTGGCTGTTGCCTGGTTGTGGTGGCACATTGACTGCCCTCTTCTGACTGTACTGTAATGAACTTGCTCTGCATAAAGAGTAGATGAAGCCCTACAAGGGCCATAGATATAACCATTATTTTTAACAGTACTGAAGTCAGTTATGATGAATTGCGACTGTTGTAACACCCTGATGAGTTTGTATTCATTAAAACTTAGAGAGGAGAAAATACTCTGTTTAAAACTACTTCCTTCTACAGGGACTTAGGAAACAGAATGCAGGAAATTAGTTCTGGTGCTTCACTTCATCTTTCCTCACCTGCACTGACGCACAAAGCGAGACCTGTCTGTTCCTTGCCTCACTGCAGTCTGTGAGTACTTACTCCATATCTGCACAAACCTCAAGGGCAGACTAACGTGGCTTCTAAATATTCCTATTCCATATTTTTTTAAGTGGCCTTTAAAATAGGGCTGTTGTTCCCAGGAAGTAATAGGACTGAAGGGTATTTCAAAATATAAGCTGTCAGAATATCAAATGCCAAATGTCAAGGTAATGAAATTAATGAGAAGAGCCTCCCATATTCTTCCCATGCATTTGTCACGGATGATACTTAGTCTGAATATGTGACCTACACAGAATCCCTTGGGTCTGGATCTAGCCTATTCTTCACTGAGAAGAAATAATACTCAGTAAAGAAGAAATCTTTCCTCTGTGGTTTAAGCCGCGCGCCTTCTACGTCCAGAGATTTTTCTTCAGATTGTGGGTTGACTGCAGAGGAGATAAAGAAGTCGGGTCAGTCTGTCAGCCCTTCGCTGGCCAGTGAGCATACATAAGTAGCTTTAGTTGAAATGAGAACTTACAACCTCTGTGAAAAATAAGTTATGCATGTAACCCAACGTAGGCAAACGTTTGTCTTCCCTTAATGGCAGATGACTAAAGTGTGATTCTACCTGCCCTAGAAAAGGTAGGAATATATGCCTACTGGGTGCTCTTGTCTGAATCCGTGGTAATGATATTAAAGGATTACATCTCACTTGCACACTTTCTAGGGCAAACTGTAGCTGCACAGGTGGTTTACTCAGTTCAGTGATTTCGCTCAGAATAGGATTTGACACTTCCAAATGACGAAAAAAACCAAAACAAACCTATTTCAAATATTAAGAGTGACATTAGGAACTTCATGAAATTCAACAAGGACAAAACCTGCACTCGGGAAGGACTAAACCCCCGAAATAATACATGCTGGGGACTGACTGGCTGGAGAGCAGCTCTGCTGGAAGGGCCCTGTGGGTCTTGGTAGACATAAGCTGAAGAGGAGCCAGCCGTGTGCCCTGGCAGCGAGGAAGGGCAGCAGCACCCTGGGCTGCATTAATGGGAGCACGGCCAGGCGAAGTGATTGTCCCTCTCTACTTAGCCCTCATTAGACCTCATCTAGAATACTGCGTCCCCCACCCACACAAGCAAGATGCTGATAACTGGACTGAGTTCAGCAGAAGGCCACCAAGATGGTCAGGACTCACTTGCTCTGTGAGCCTGAGGGAGCTCGGCTTGTCCAACCTGGGGAAAGGACAGCTTCAGGGGGACCCAAAAGCAGTCCCCACGTGCCTATGATGAGGCTGTCAAGAAGGAGGCCCAGACTCTTCAGTGGTACACAGCAGAAGGAAGAGGAATGAGAGAAAACTGAAACAAGAGAGGTGCAGATATGGACATATAGAGGAACTTTATTCCCCACAACAACAGTCCAGAAGCGGAGCAGGTTGTCCGGAGAGGCCCAGACCCTGCTCTGTGCAGGAGCGTTGACTGCAGACCTCTTGAGGTCCTTTCCAATCTGCATTACCCTACAATCAAGTCTGACTCATTGTTTCATTTTCTGCACGTAAATTATATTTGTCTACGCAGTCAAGTTAGTAGCATAGAACCTCCACGCCACACAGGTCTAGCCTTTCAAAAAAATTCGTGATTAGTTAGCGATTAGGTTAGTGATTCTCCTTGAGCCTCAACAGACCTCTGGGAGTCATACGTAAAGTGGCATCTGCTAATAGTTTATGACTTTTTTGTGTGCATCAAAACAAAAGATGTGGCAACACTGATCTCACATACAGAAGTGAAACAAATGGCATTCTTCTTGTGTGAAATAAGCCTAAATTGGCTACTCTAATAAAACTTAAGGTAATTTTACCTTATGGCTTCATATATACACATCTGCCTTTTGGTTTTTGTTAATGCTGCTCCACTTGTCAGATAACAAATAGTACAAAGTGTTCTCTCATACCATAATTTATTCATTTAACACACCTAAATAGTGATACTAGTTATTAGCTAATCATGTCCATTATATTAATTGTGAATTGTCCATTTCCCTGAACTTCTTTCAGGGTGACATTCTTATTATAATCCTCTGGAAGGGCAAGTCTCAAAAATCAAATCAAATTTATAAAATCATTATAGGAAGTTTTTAAAAACCTAAGACAACAGCCTTCTTTGCAAATGAAGCAGGAATTTTATTTCCTGCAGGCATGTGGAGGAAAGAGCCGCATGCATCTGTCAATAACACACTGTTCCCTGACTGACTCAGATAAGAGCATTTCTCCTTTTTCCACAGAATTTTCTTTTCACAATTGTTACTGTGAAAACTTTGTAATTCGTGGTTCTTCTCTTTTGTCTTTCTTTCTTTCACTGTAACATTGCTAAAGAAAAATTCAAATCTGACAGCAGGTAAGATCAGAGAGACCAAGAGTATAATGAAGCCCTTGTTCTCCCACTGAACTAAAAAGAATTAGTCCTGCAACTCCCCTGTGTGCGCCTGTGCCTTCTGCCCTTCCAGGCTGCTGAGGATGAGCAATATTAGCATGACTTTTTAAAGCTAGGACTACACACTTGGTGATCCTCGGGGCCAACCTGCGCATCTTCGGACACTCTACTTGGACTAGCAGTTGTTTATTTTTAAGCTGGACCATTGTCACAGTGAATTCTTCAAAAACCCAAAGGTTAATTTGCTTTTCATAACTGCATTTAAAAAAATAATATTAAAAAAAGAACTTTATTCTTTCCTGGGAGAGTTTTGACCTTTTATTCATGTATATTTTTCAAATCCTGTCTTCCACTGTTTACGCCTCAAGCTAGAATGTCACAAGCCATCTTAGCATGGAGCAGAACTACAAAGACAAGCAGGGGTAAGGCAAGGAGAGCAGGTGGAAAGGGTGAGAATCATGAATGTGGTGGATCAAGGTAATGGGCTTCCTTAATCATCTCTACTAAAACATCTGGGATGTGCAGAATTACTTTCCTGTTTTTCCCCAAAGCTTCTGAAACAAGCCACAAACCACCCTCATGATACGACATTGAGAGAGGTGTAACATGATTTTAGAACCCCATGAAAGGAGGACAAGATGGCAGACTGAAGCCAAAACATTATCTCCCCAAGCACTAAAATAGCTAGATCAAAATCTGGACATCACAAATGACTTCTTGTCTATGTGATAGTTTGTTTCTGAACTCCAAGCTGCACTGGAGGTTACATCAATAATTCCTCCTATTGTCATGATGACTCATAAATAGATCAGACCATTGCACTGACACCTATTGACTCAGCATCTCACCACTGCTGAATGGTATTTTTGTCCGTGCTGATGCATCACTGCTTTCCCTTGACGTTAATCTTTTTGTGAGATCCCAGATGCCTTCAGGATTTTGTAATAAACGGGACATGTCAACAGACTGCAAAGAAAAACTGAAGTCATCTTCATTCCTACCCTTTGTACCATTGTTTCCTTCCAGAAAGGAAAAGCTAGGAAATGAGAAGAAAATACGTGCTCTTCTTTATATGATGCTAAGGACAGTTTTGGAGCTGGCCATGATGCATTGCTTCTCTCTGTTTTGTGACTAAAGTACCAGCTTCTTACTGGTGCCAGATCCTGCATGGCTGCACCAAATTTCCTTAAGGGAATTTCCACTAAAACACCGAGACGCACTGATTTTGTGGTTCTCTACTCTGCATCTCTGATAGCCTACAAACATTTTGGTCAAGGCAAGAAAGAATATCTTCAGTTGATAAAGATAGAAACCTAGATTCCAGATGTACCCAAGAACAAGTTTTACTTATTCGAAGTACAGACAGAAATTTTCTCCGGACTTGAGAAAAGCACAGCTCTTTAAGCAAAAATGTGATGTGATACTGCCCTAAATCATGCTAAGTAGTTCCCTCCTCCTAACATTATCCCAGCAGTGGTACAATTAACAATAATCTTTTCCTAAGACTTCAGTTACTATTTAGGTGTCAGGGAGTTTTTTATTTAAGCAAGATTAATGCCTATCCTTTTTTCTGTTTTAACCCCATTCAGTAAAAAGTGATATTATTAATGGGCTTAAATACTAACTACTAACTGAGTATTCATAAGTAAAAAGGGAAACGGAACACAGCATGCAAACTTTGTTCATACTGCCCTATTCCAATCTGATATAATGGGAAAAGGGAAAGTAAGTACTTCTGGTAGCTTGAAAATCTACGCAAAGGCAGAAGAACATTGGTACTGTGACACTCATAAATTTTGCTCGTATCAAGGATTTTATTAATTCCCCCTGACACCTAACAGACTGAGCTGCACTGATACCTGGATTAGTATGTAGTCAGACCACTTGATTCTCTCAGATATAGTCCACAATTTGCCCTTCAGAAAATTAATTCTGTTTCTATTTCCATGCAAAGTGCTCAGCAACAGTGCCACAGAGGAAGGGATGTCATCTAAAGTGAAAAAAAAAAAAACCATCTCACAACTATTTCCTCAGCTGAGTATTCCCTTCCATTTTGGTTGTCCTTTTGCAATAGCAGAGCCTTCAAATTAAACTGATAGCAGAAGTTCCTCAGCGCTTGCCAAGGATAGCGAAAAGGAGTTTATTGAGTGGTTGAGAAGAGCGTACGCATAAACAGCACCAGAGCAATGATCCTGTTGGGCTGTGGGAAAGCAAGAGCCCAGAACTAAACTACGGAAACAAATAAACAAAACAAAACAACCCCCCACATTCATGTGAACATATTTACAAGCAAGTGGTGACTAAACCTCTTCAGCTTGTGGGGATCTCTGTGGAAAATTCTGTAGTAGCCTTGTGCATGTATGTGAGTGTACAGCACAATGGATGTTTAGGGGACATTTACAAAACCAGAACACTACAGGGTATTCGACATCAAGGCAACATTAACAAGATGAGAATGTTCAGTCTGTCATACATCAGGAAATAAGAAAAGCGGCCCGTCATCAAGGGCCTTGAAATTTTCTCTAGAGACCCTGTTCCATTTTCAGTCCAAGTGCTCCCATGCCCATCTCCGCAAGCCTGGGGATGGTCAGTGAAATCCCCACCAAGGGGTACTTGCTGGTGCATCATTATATATTGTGGTTTGTCACAGACCATATCACGTTTCTGTAGCATTTTGTGGTTCTTTTTTTTTTTTTAAACAACATTTAAACACTTGACAGCGTTCTCAGGCATGTGCCAATTCAGACAGCGCAAGAAGACGCATCGGGGAACATTAAGAGTCCTTTACAAGGTAATGACTATTTTCTCTGTTTTCCAATGTATATCATAAATATTCGTGTCCCGATAACGATTGTTATGTAGAATATTGTTCTCCTAAGAAGTGAAATATACCACCACAGCATGTCACTACCAAGACAAAACAACAAAGAAAGGTTTAAGTGAGATTTATAAAGCTCTGATAGGGATGGACCCTGTTATCCCCCAAAGTAAACAGCATCCCTGTTATGTAGCATAACACCTAATAACAAAGAAGCAGTTAAACTCCGTCTCTGTCCATCTGTATTTTGTAAATTCAAATAATGGGAGATCAAGTACCTGATGGCAAGTATCTGATCAGCACCCATTGAGTAGATACCCACCTCCAAAAAGTGAATACAAAACTAACTCTGCAGGAATTTTTGTCTTTGAAACTGTCAGCGTAAACATGGAAATTGCGAGCTGAGGCCAGCGTGTAAATCAGCTCCTAGATCTTCTTGCAAGTGTTGTTACTGGTTCTGTGGATGTTACCACTTTCTCTAAAGTGTATGGCAAAGATCACAACTGGAGGAAGACTAAAGACATCAAAACGAAGATGACCATTAGACCATTTCATTACTTTAGTTCCCTGCCACATATTTGGGGGTTTAGGAAATTCAAACCAAATGACTATGTAGTGAGCACACTTGATTTGCTTTAAAGGCAGACAAAAGCTGCAAATCATTTTGTAAGCACAGTACAAATTATGTCAAAATATGTGAAAAATGTCCAAAGGACAGCATAAATCCCAAGACAGATTCAAGACCCTCTCTTTGTTTTTTGAAGGCTCTTCAATGGGAGTCTGAAATCTGGGAAGAAATACTGCATAGGCTGCATTCCATGAGAGTGTATTTGCTGGTGTTTATATTCCCACACTTCAGATATCATCTCACCATCCCCAGTTACTCCATTTGGGCTGGGTTAGGTCTTAGTTGTTGCTCTGGAGCGATCAGGCATATTTTTGGTTATTACTTATAGCTAAAAGATTCTCTCCTGAACTGTGCTGATATTTCAAGAAAGTAAACTATGTTTAGTACATAAGCTGTATTCACGACATCAACAAAACCCAAACAAACACCAACCAACCGAACAAAAAACAAAACAAAAAAAAAACCACAAAAACCACCCAGGCACAGAAAAGTTGAGGAGTTCAGGGAAGTCCTGGACCAAGGACAGTCCACCCATGGCACAGGCAGCCTTTGGAACAGGTACAAACCAAACTTTCAAAAAACTGTCACTTCTGATGTGCAAGGAAGTTCAAATGCCTGAGGGCTATCATGAAAGCAATGAACCACCAAAAAACCTTTTAGTATAAAAGAGCTCCAAGTTGAAGAGACAGAAGGTGAAATCCCACTTGAGCAGCGCTACTGTTCCAAAGCAAGGCGAGCAGGACAGAGAGCCCTAGCAGAGCCCAGTCAGGTCCTCATCTGCCTCCACTGTTTTTCTGAGGCCATAATGGGCCATTAACAGGCTTCTAGCAAAGCCTCAGGCATTTTTGCAGCTGGTTAATTCTTTTAACCATCATCAAGATGTCATTATGAAGCCATACCAGAATGAAATTATGAAAATGATATCGCAAGAAGGCAATTGGAATCAGGTTGGCAAACTCAATTCTTATACCTAGAAAGTAAAAGCTCCAAAGCAGAATTTTTGGCATGGGGTGACAGAGCCATGAAGGAAAGTGTTATTTTTGCAGCACGATTATATACTTATGAGCATAATATGTATTCCAGATAAAGAAAAACTCCCATAAAAGAAAGAATTCCTCAGTATTATACTTTTATCTTAAAAATCTAAGTCTCCAAAAGTGACATGAAGCATCGTATGAAATATTTCTAGTACGAAATTGAAAGAAAAACATTTTCCAGACAACTAAAAGAAGTTTGTCACATGTGCCTGCAAAGAACGCTTGTTAGGACTCTATTTTAATGAGGGATGAAAGGGATTGCAAAGATAGTCAATGAAATTTTAATACAGCTTCAATATTTACATTTACTGGTGAACATAATTTGCTCACAGGAAGATTGAAACTGTAATAATGACACTTCATATTTCAATATTTTTGTTTGCCACACAGATAAAAATGTGTATACGTTTGCAAAATCATTTCAATCCATCATCACTGCTTCATGTGTCTTACAGAGCTGAGAAAATGCATGGAAACTATGAAAATTAGTAAAACATCAAGTTTGATCAATTCAGAGAAGACACTGCTTGTAAAGATGAGGCACTCATCTTCACTGGACAGAAAAGTGATCATAGTTCTTTACTGGAATAGCTTTCTGATATGGATTTATTAAATAGCTAAGACTTCTGTAGTTTTTTAGATGAAAGAGTTCGCGGATGGGATAGTTTGTTTTTAGTTGTGTTACTTGATGTCTGTAAGAGAAAAAGTTCTTTAAAAAACACTTGTGGAAGGCAAATGAATATATGCTGATCTTTTTGAGAAAAGGCTGTTAAAATCTTGAAGTGTTTAGGACTGAAAATCCATAAAAAGAACTGAATAACTGACTTGTCTTTAAAAAAAAAAGTGTAAGGTTTCATCTCAACCACTTCAATGCACATCTAAAGGGAAAGATAGTCCCTTTATATACACTTCAGTTGAACTTTCAAGAGTTGTCTGCTTTCTGACAAGACAGACTCAAAAAACTGCCACACAATAGCTTGGACCACTTCATTTAAAACAGCTGAGAAATTATACCAACAGAGATGTAAACTATGAGAAATGCTGAAATACAATTCCCTTTCTGTTAGACTCATTTGAGTGTTGATGTAAAGAATTTAAGGCATTAAAGAAGCCTGTGATCTTGTGTTACTTTTCTTCCCCACAGCTTCTGCCACAGATGTTGACAATTACTCCCCAGATTTACAGTTGGAACTAAAGACGTTAATTCAGGCCGAGGTAAATTCACTCTACTCTGTATATAACGTTATTGATCCAGGACATGCCACCATTCTGGAAGTTCCTCCCTTAAAACAGATTTTCCTCAGATCTATTACCTTGCTTTTTAGTATTTGAACGGATTTTGGTCATTTATAAACATTTATCGCTGACTGATCTCTGCAACAAGGCCATGGCAAAGATGAATCCAAGAGCCAACTACGGTGTAAAAGAATATTTCAAAACTCCACTAAACCTGATTAAATATCCTGATTAGAATTATTTGTAATAATTATATATAATTAATTATAATTACATATTATATAATTAATTATATAGATAATTAATTATATTGAAGAACTATGTGTCACTGTAGTTCTAGACATTTTCCTAGTAATACTTGTTCCGGTAATGAAGTAGCACGGGACATTCATCCCATTTCACTTTTACTTCTTTTAAGCAAAGACTGTTGAATACTTCTATAACTAGGAAACAGAATAAAACTGACCACCTCTGCAAAACATTACAAATTTATTCTCAAGTGAATACCTCTTTCTAGTTCCTACGCAGAGAGCTACAGATTTTGCACTGGATTTCATTCACCTCCCTGCCTGTGAGTTCCCGACAGTGTGACCAGGGTGTTCTCAACAGGGATTTGCAGAAATAGCTGTGATTTCAACAGCTGGTTTGATTGAACCAGGCCTAAACACCTTTTATGGCCTGAATCTATTGCTGCTACGTCACTAGTCAAATGGAAAATCAAACAGAAATGAGACACTCCCGTCAAGAGGCAGAATGCTTACTGGTACAGCACTGTCACTCCCAGCTGACCCTACAACAAGCGGTTTTATTCACATTTCCTATATCACCTTGTTTTATTTTGGTGCACATATAGGGATATTTGCCCCGGCTGATTCTCAATGTATTATTCAAAAACAAATAAACAAAAATCCCACACACTTTGAGGAATAAAAGGAAACTCAATATCATTGTTCTCATTGTCACTGCCTTAAGAAAGAGGAGAGATGGAATATCATAAATATCAATAAGCAGATATGCCAAAATTCATCCCCTATCTACAACATGGAAAAGCCAAAGAAGAAATTTACCCTGCAACAAATAATTATTCCTAGTTTTTACACTACTAAAACAAGATGCTGGAAGTTTGACCAGTGTTGCACCATATCCCTGTTGCCCAAACACAGGTAATATGGCTCAGAAATATGTACCGCACTGTAAAAGTTTAGGGCTTAAATTTAAGGAGCTTTCAGTAATCTGTGACATATCAAGAGTAAGAACCTACTTTCAGATCTTGCACCGTGAGTGACACAGACCACAAAGAAGGAGCTGATCCAAAGCTTTCAGGGAGATTTATTTAAAGGGTGATAAATACCGTTTAAGATTGCAAGACAGCGCAGTTGACGCTGCAGCCTGGAAAGGGCAATCTCAAATTGTAGGACTGCACACAACAAGGATCTTGGCAGGTGCCACAGGATCCGTGGTTCACTGACAACTGTCAGTTCCCTGATCCCAGATGTGAAAGTATCGGCAGAAACAGCCGAGAAGCAGCGTGTATCATTGATTCCGCATTAAGATGCTGCAACATCCTCCAGGATACAACCCAGTCAATGCTACGGTTGATTTCGGTCTCCCTCCAAGCAGCCCCACAAATTGATGTTTGTGCATCCAGCACAACCGCCAAGGAAACCAGAAAGTGATACAGCCAACCATGGGAACACACTGACATTGTGCCAAAAGTCAATACAGAAGTGACTGTTGAAAGTTTCAGTGATTTATGAGGTGGAAAAGGATGATCAGGATGCAAGAAGAGAAACAAGAACTTTTAATTTCCTACTTCATGTGCACGGGGCGCCGTACAAAACAAGGCACGCACCAGGTTAGTCTGTAGGCCTGAAGTGTGATGCCCCTGAAAGGAACAACGCCAATGACACCAGACAGATAAACAGTGACTGCCCACACAACCAACAGTCGCTGCCAACTCAGCCACGGCTTACGTGCAAGAGCGAACGCAAGAACCAGAGAGGATTCTGGGGGAGAGACTGTAGGGCTTGGGGGTTCCTGAGTTTATTGAGGGTGGGAGGTACAAAGGACTCTTTTTTTTCCACCCAACTCTAAAGAAAGTACCATTTGACTGTTTGTTCCCAAGACGCTGGTGAATCCAAAAAGATTAACCTTTTCCATATCCTTTCCATAAAAGGACCGGCACATCTCAACTCCCCAATGCCTGAACTCCTCACACTGATGCTGTAGAAATGACTGGTGACATAAGCACATGGTATATGTTCATTTTTCCATCAAGCACTGGACAAGGCAAATTCTGTTACCAATCAACTATAACAACAAAAAGTTTTATGCAAAATGCAAACTTTGCTATCAAAACATTAAGCAATCAGCTTGGGAGTCCGACTACTCTAGAAAGGCAAGAGAGATGTGTGGAAGAAATTGGAGGTAAGACTGTACTAGGGTAAAAGAGTGAACAAAACCCTAATGAGCCTATAGATGGGACAATATATATTCTAAAAGTGGCAATGTATCTTAAAACTATTTACTTCTTTGAAGCATTTGGAAATAGGAGGAACTTGAGTGAAAATTTGCAGTATTTTCTTAAGTTAATTATGTCATCATTTCTGATCTTCTGTTGAAATGCCAGGTGCCTTAGAATACCACCCACAGCACATAAATATCAAACCAAAAATATTTTTATAAAATGTTCAGCTGAGTTCTCTGAAAAACTTTGACAAAAAAGCACTCATCAGTTCAAGATCACAGCTAGAATGGGGAAAGGGATGGCAAAACCAGCTGTAATCCATCTTTGCATTGTCCGTCAATTCAGACAAAACTATGACTTCTGATTTACTTGCGAGCCAGAAGCCTCAGGGCTGCTGCAACTTCACTCTGAACACAGAGGCCAGCAGCAGACAATCCCCAAGAAGAGCTAGCACGAGCAAGCAATGCATCCTGGCCTTTCTCCATACACCTAAAACAACAGCAGGTGTTGAGATGAGTCAGTGCCGTGGGATTCCTGGTTATTATAAGGGTCTTTGAGCAATGGAAAAATACCTTTTATTCATAAACTTGGAAGGCTGGTGGACACTGAGCAAAAATGTGCGTGAGGGAACGCCGTTCTTCTTCACTTCCACAGTTTAGAGACTCAAAAGCACACTGTCCTTGCTTGCAAACTTATTGCTGGCAATGCTTTTGTTAGGGCGCCTAGAGGCTTTTGTGCAGGCAACAGCAGTATGTCATTTTAGTATCAACTCCTGCCCTTGGAAATTATTAAAATCCTGCACATCTTTTGAATGATAAATGAAATGCGTTTTCCAGCAAACGCTAAAACTGCTCATGTTGCTGGCAGCTATGTTAAAACAAGGGTGTTCAAATAAAATTCCCATTAAAAAAAATTGAATTGAACTTTTCAATAGAATTAGATTTTGCTGAAATTTTATTAGCTGGCAGGTTCATAAACTACAACAGAAACAAAGGAGGAAAACCAAATCATCCTTTTTGAGCTATAAACAGGTAGCAAAGGGGACCAAAAAAAAGCACTTTTTTGAAATATTAAGTCTACGAATGATAATTTTATCTCTTTCTGACCGTAAATGGCTCCTACAGATTTGTTAAGGTTATAAACTCATAAAACGCAGCATGAAATGAGCTCTCCGCTAAATTTCAAACAGCACTCCCAGCCACATTCCCATAGCAATAGGGGAGGGGATTAAAAAGCCCCCCCAAACCATCAATACCCAGGTGGCATTTGCTTTTACCAAGATTCACAGCGATACACAGCAGCATGTTCTCTGCAAACTTCATTGTCACTAACCGGGACTAAGAAGGACAGACGGGTATTCAGCTTCTGCTGAGGAACCACCGCGGGCCATTGCTTTGTACGCTCCTTACCTAAACATCGTAACTCATCTCAGGTCCTGGCCCAGCTCCTCCAATTAACTCCACATGGCCAATCGCTGCACCTGCATATTCTAGGGTCCGTAACACACCAAGTCTGTCTAGATGATCTAATGGTCCCTCCTGGCCTTGTAGATCTACAAATGAGCAAGTAGGCCTCGAGTGACTTCAAAGAACTTCCTTTTGGCCCTTGCAGGATTAAATCATAAGGGATTATTTTCCCCTCCCTCCTCCTGCATTTCTAGCTAAAACCATTTTCTTCACCTACTCTCCTCAAACAACTGCCATGTAGTAATTCAAGCCACATTGCACTCTAGAAGAGGCTGCATTCCACAGCAGGGCAAACTACCCTTTTTTCCATAAGGAATTTTGTAGAGAAGAGTGCTTCAGCCTGAAAAGCACTGGAAAAATACATTGTTTTGAAAGACTTAACTGAACCTACTCTTGAAGGGCAATACCTGATTCACTGTCACCTTCATCCCACATACTTCTAATACCTACAAGATCACAGGTTAGAAACACTTTGAATTGCTGCTTAGCAAATGAATCCATTTGACTGAAACCTTATAACAATATACTAAAAATACACAGCTACTTCTGGTACATCAGCTTAGTTACGTGTCTCCTAGCAGACGCTCATATAAATGCAGAGATTCAGCAAAATAATACAAACAATGGCTTTGCCTTTGGGAATTGGTTGTCATAAACAAAGAGAAATTAAACAGTCTGAGGTCAGACAGTCCTTTCATCAGGGCATGGGATCCAAACCTGTCCAAAAAAGCTCTCCGTCCCTAAATAACCAAGAGCATCTCCTAATCAGTGCTTTAAACATTTTGAAACTAAATAAGAAGCTTCTAGTGAAAGCTAGAAATTATGAAAGAGTATAACTGGCCATTCAGCAAACTTTACATCCTCTATCTATAGCCCTGTATGATACAGATAACATTATAAGCTTCTTACTGTCCCATCACTAATAATATCATTAATGCCAATAGAGATTAATACTTTTACTACGCACCTGAGCAGAACAGCCTTCCAGAAGAGTCTGACCATGTTTGAAGAGTAATTCCAAGCCAACCCCTCCTTTTCACAGCTGCTGTGAAAGGTAATTACTCTGCATTAGCTACACCTGCAGCTGTAAAGGAGCTCGGCTGGGGATAAGAAAGGGGCAATAAAGAGAGACAGACCCATTGCTTGTTGCTGCTTATACTGAGCAAGGCTGTTCAGGGGATTGCATTTCTATTGCTTCCAGAGTAAACCCCCTGCCTCACCACACCATTTTTGAAAGGCAAATACATTTATAATTTCAAATAATGACAAAACTGCACGGGATCTCCAAGAGAAAGGGTTTCTTTGAAGTAATCTCTTAAAAGAGGGAATGGAGCGTTGTTGTGCTGGAAGCTAAGGGTCAGACTGTCCTAACTACCAACATTTGTGCATATTCAGCAGTGACTCATGAAATTATGAGCCAGAGCTGGTGACCTGCAGGAATTTAGAGAGAACCGGACATTTGTGTGGATAATTAAAAGATCCACATTTAGAAGGGGTCAAAGAAATACAATATTAAAAGAGAAACAGATCGTCCTTGGGATTCAAAGTCAGAATACATGAAAGAAACTTTCCCAAAAGTTGCTTATTACATTTTCATCCTCTCTGCAACTTTTTGCACCTTTCTCTGAAACCTTTGGTACACCAAAATGCTGGATACTAAAGGTAGCAGCAACTGGGCATGAGATGGCACCCTGTGTTCTCAGGTAACAAATGATTTCAAAAATGTTCATTGTGAAATGAGAACTAATAGTTCCTTGTCTGTATGTACCGATTGGGAAGAAATAACTTTCTCAGAAACAACTGTGAGGGCTCCACTCTGTAGAGTATCTGTAAAGCATGTAATAATCCAATGCATTCCTGGTCCCACTGATCTGTAACACTGAAAGTGTATTTTTAGAAGTCCAGCACTATGCACTCCATCTTCCCTCTTACTGCACAGAGATATACACAATTCCCTAAGCGTGTTGCCTCGAAGGTACTCCACTAACAGTTCTTAAAACTGGAGGCCACCTTTTTGATCACAGAAGTAGAGCACAGGGTACGATGATATGCATCCCTGATGATATGTAGCCCACCTTCTGTGATTCACTTCTTTCTTCCCTCCGTTGAAATCAAGCATACAAATGGAAGAGCTACGCTGCAATGAGAAAATCTCATCTACATAGTAAAAGACTCAGCTTCACAAAGCCATTTTAATACCATCTACTCTGTGGCTTGGTTCCAAATCAGGAATATTTCTCTAGAATCTAGGAATATTTGCTCTCAGAATACAGGTGGCCAATCCAGACCAGCAGTCCTGCTCTTCCAATACTTGCGTGCCCCTCCTAGAAGCTGGGGCTTCCTTGTGAGGGATTTGGCTAGGAAAAGTTGTTTTCTGCATCCAAAGGCCAGCAAAGAAGGCAGTATCGTGAGTCATTTGACTATAGTAGCCATTTTGTTAGCTTTTCCAAGAAGCTGAGGATTAATTTTGGCAGCTTTCCAGGAACACTTGATGCAGTAACTACCACAATTGGGCGTGATATAACTGCAATGTACTGGTGCTCGGGAACTGCACTACAAATCATCTTCTTGATGGGTTTCAAGTTTTAATTTTTTTTCCAGGGGACAAGAAGCCGTAAAGGAAATTGCCGTATCTACAGTGTCTTGTACACGATATTTTAAGAAGGGGTCAATAAACATCATTCAACAAATCTCTATACCACAAATGGGAATGTGGGGGCTTTTCAGATAGTGGTCTGTTAACGCAGCACACCCAGTATGGTAATTCAGTCTCCGAAAATTCTCATACTGCCTTCATTAAAGAGTGATTCCCTGGGGTTTTTTCTGTTTCTGAAACTGACTTAAAATACCATTAAACAGAACAAATTTACTGAGCTAAAATAGAGTAAATGGACTGTCTTAAGTTTGCAAAAAGCGTAGACTTGATTTCCTCTTACATCACTGTAAATCACAGCGTAACTCAACCTCATCATATGCTCACACAAGCAAAAAGGAATCAGACCTTCATTTCAGGTTCTCCTGACCATTTGTCCAATGTGAACACTTTTTGCAAGACCAACAATATATTACCTGGTTTCAGGCATTCTAATTGACCTTGGTTGGGTTTTTTTCTGCTAATTTATTCACCAGCCATATAGTCTTCCTGTGGTTAATTAGAGAACTCACTCAAGCATGTCTAAAGATTTTACAAATATGAACACGTTATGTCTTATTGTATCTCCTCTTCCTGCCTATTAATCTCACAATAACTAAACTAAATGTTTCTTTTTTTAAAAAAGAAAAAAAAAAGCTACTAGGAAACTCCATGCTAAAAGGCAATAATTATTCCCAAGTTCATTCTTAAAGGAAAAAATAAGACCAAATGATAAAAAAACCCAATCAACAAGTGATAGAAAGAACATGCCTTTGAAAACAAGGTGCTCATTTTATGCCAATATAAACCTCACTGGAGGATGTGGTGTTACACCAGTACGAACATTAACCCATATCTGGAAAGACACGTAATCCCATCTTGAATAAATTAATTGACAATCACGCTATACTGAGGACTTCCTTTAACTTTGCTCTTTGTATACCCAAGGCCTGGGCAAGCGGAACAGATCCTGGAAAAATGAACAGAAGTCATCTGTGGCTTTTTGTTGATGTGAATTTGATTCTACAATCCTCAGCTCTGCTGATGAAAAAGTTCAAGTTCAAAGAGCTTTCACACCTCAAAACAGAATAAAATAATCAAGGGAATTTTTGGTTAGGCAAAAATCTCTCCTTATCCTGCTTTGTCAGTCAGACCTCCTTCAAAGACATCTAAGGAAATGCTCTGCAAAGCAAATTAATACCTGATGGACCAAATCAATGCTGGTTAAAGCTCAACCCGGGTGCAGGGGTGATGCCGTACATCTGCTATGACCCAGCACGTAACCGTGCTGACAGAAACTGAAATACTTCTGAAACAGCATGCTCCAAAAATTAGCACAGGAAATTCTAAGGACGGCTCTTTACCAGCACATTTTATTGAAGTACACTGCATGGTTTAAGGAGGTGTATGAGATGCGAAGAGGCTACTAGCTGTATTAGTAAGGATAAAGATAACTAAATATTCGATCTCTACAACACAATCACAGAAAATTGGTGGCTGAT
Source organism: Rissa tridactyla (assembly GCF_028500815.1). NCBI lineage: Eukaryota > Metazoa > Chordata > Aves > Charadriiformes > Laridae > Rissa > Rissa tridactyla. The sequence continues at coordinate 47,105,777 of NC_071474.1, read as the reverse complement.
TTGATAAAACAAACTCTCTGGTCAATTAGGATTTTGTGGTTCGAAGGATTTCTTGGATGGTTTTCTGAGGTGTCTAGTTCTGATCTGGCAGAGACACTTTAGTGGAAGTGAGACCCAGAGGTCTCATACGGCGTGGCAATTCTCCTGTTCCACGCAGCCTGTAATGTCCCCGTGTCATCTAATGCAGTGCTGAGTGTATACAATCTCTCAGATTAGGCCTAAATAACGTTCTGATCAACCGCATTTAAAAAAATTCCATAGATAAATCAAATGTATTATAGAAAAATGGCACTGAAAATCGCTACTTGCATAATTATACATTGCTTTTGCAAAATTTCCCTTGGGATTTTACATGGAGACAGAATCTTTCATCACTTCCTCATCTAAACTGCTGAATAGTGTCATTGTGAGATTTTTCCAAACCCTACCGTGCTCCAGTTTATCATCACCACCATCATGCACAATTCTTGCGCAACCCTGTGCATCCATAGAAGACTTCACCTCACTGATGAAGGAAGCTATTCTAGGTAAAATCAGCTCACTTAGAACAAGACTCTATGAAAATGCATCAAAAAAGAGAAAACCCACTTCTCTTCTTGATTTTTGTGTTGTGTTTCGTTTGTCTGATCACTATAAAGCATGCAGTTGGCTGGCAACAGGGTCAGGATTATTTTTTCCCCAGTGCATAATGAAGATTTCTACAACACAAATAGTCCTGTTACTTTCTGGGAGCTTTCCTATATTAAATTTAAAGTCTTGGAAAAGAAAATGAGCTTCAGACACAATCTTGACAGCAAAATAACAATGTCTAAGTTTATGTCCGCTCTTCAGAGCCCACAAAATAAACACAGGCTTAATAATCTCATTAGGAACTAATTCCATGAGGTGGCCATTGTGGTGATGACTTCACTGATAAATAATTCCAAGTATTTATAGCCTCCTTGGACTGTAAATTAGAAATATTAGATGAAAAAGGAAAAGGATAGTTTCAAATTACAGTGGCATTAAGTTTAAGTTCTACCACAGTAATCCTACTTCTCTGCTATTTTTATAATCACAAGAGCATTCTATTTCATTTTCCCCAAGGTGAATGGCGCGAAGGCATATGGAATAAAATGAATTTGCCTTCTTTAGGACTATTTTATCATCTTATTTTAACAGATGAATAATAGCAAATCTCTTACCTTCTGCACAGCATATCTTTCTATCCTTTATTCTACATTACTATGTATGTAGCCATATGCATGGTCTCATACATACAAATTTAAACAGTGAGAACAATATTTGAAAACCAAAAAAATGCAGTGAGTTATATAAAAATAGTCCTGATTACAAAGGCAAACAGCAACATTACCATAAGGGCAATATTCACTCAGAATGTGCATTTATGTTAACTCGTTTTAATAGATATTTCCTCCTTTTTTCTTTCATTTAAAAAATTGAATTTAAATTCGTTCTCTGTGTTTGCTCATAGAATAAAAAATTGTCAAAATTGTCACTCATTCTGTTAGCCCTCCAGAAAATAACTGACGTCACTATTGAAATGAATGCTGACCTGTGACCAAAGGCTTGTTATTAACATGTATACCAGCACACAGCTAACAGATCATTACTGAAACAAATGCAGACAGATTCACAACATACATATAAACAGTTAAACCAGATTTGTTTCAGTGAGAAGACAATGAATGCAATTCAGGGATGTGAGGCTGTATTCCACAATCTGCCACTGGAGTAACAGTATTTACCTGAAAGGACTCTGTTAGGGCTTAAGTAATTTTGACAAGCCCCAGTCTCCGCAGTGAGAGGTAAATGTTTCTGTGATCACATGTTTAAAGTGAACGCCTCATTTTCTCAAAAGTCCTTTGCACGTACGGTCACCCAGAACCGCATCCAGCAGCCTTCAACTAGCAAACAGCAAGAATAACCAGAGGCCTCGTCCCCCAACATCACAGCAATGTCCCGCCCTAAGGCATGAGCCATGGAAGAAGCAGCCCTGCGTTAGCTCCCATCTCTAGATAACAAAGCAAAATGTAATCTGTAATCCTGCCCAGAACCCTTTTTATTTTCTCCCTGATAAGCAAGTTCTGCTTCTTCCTGTACTCAGGGCAATCACTATATGCCGTAAACTTAATCCAGACATACTCAAACTCGTACTCAAAAGGTGGTTGAGTGCTATTTTAAAAATAATCACGGCGCTTCTTGTGTTCAGGGCATTAAGTAGACATATTAGCATTAAGCAAAGAAGCATTTATTAAACAGACAACCAAATGCTATACAGCTAGGATAAGATTTTGGGACTGGCAAACAAGGTTGCTTCTTTCCTGAACGCCCCCTTTGCTTCCCACCTGCACAGCACGGAAAGAAATCAGGAATCCTTTCTGTCTTGGTCACCTCTCCAAAGCCCCACAAGTTCTCCAGAGCTGCCCCCGAGCCCCCGAGTGCAGGTGTGACACAGCGCTGCCGAGGCAGGACTGGCTGGAGTAACGGTGATCGGTCAGAGACATCTAATGGTGAAATTAGTGAAGTGAAAGTATTTCTGCATCCCTGGCAGAGCTCTCACTTCAGGACAAACAGAGCAGAGCTTCAGAGCACGGATCTTTAGATACAGGACTCGCTCTGCTGTTCTGAGCCGGCAGACAGAGTGCTGCGAGCTGGTACAGCCGGTTTATGGGAGCATCCCACAGGCCAAAAAATAGCAAAATAAAACGCACAGAAGCATTTTTGATAATAAGCTGCAAAACCTTGATAAAGGTGCTGCAAAACCACATAGGAATGTCCTGTACCCACCAGAATGAATAGTGTCCAAATGTTGGGGCTAGATTTGCATATTTAATTAAACTTACACTGTTTGCATCACCCCATGTAGTCTCCTTAGCACCTGGTACTTCAGCACCCTTTTAAAGCCGTATTCCTATCCCACTAGGTCACTGCTCAGTCAAGTGATACAAAGGTGATAATTTTATCTCTCTCCATGAGTCAGTGTGATCCAGACTTGAGATTAGTGTCTGGCAGTTCAAAAGAAAGAGCTGACAGATGATAGCCCTTCTTGATAGACAGAAATGTTTTAAATAAGCAAAGAAAAAAAAGTTGAGAAATCGGAGAAAGACAAGAAGCCTAACAGGTTATCCATTCTGCTTCCCTTATGGGTACTGATCTAGTCAAGATACCTATTTCTACATGGAAAAAGTACAAATAAAATTTTAAAAAAAGAAAGAAAGGTAGAATTACGAATTTTAGCCTGATACGAAGCAGCCCAAGCTTGAGCACTGTGCTTTCGGTTTCTTAGCCCTCATTCAAACAAATTCCCCCCCCCGCCGCTACAGCAGCTCCGCAGCCCACTCCTCCCACAGCTCTGCACAGTGCAAGCAAACCGACGCTGAAGGAGCTTTGTGTCTTTCAGAAGTTCTCTACTTTAACTGTTTCTTTTAAAACTTCTGTAAAAACAAGTAGGAATGAAAAATGAAATTATAGGTTTAGAAATACCTTCTTTGCTTTTTTTTTGATGAGTCAGTTAGAAAGTCCATCTCTCTTCCTTCATGAGCATACTCCAGAATGATGGCTTTAAGAGGAGGAAAAGCAATAACCCAATTTCCCCAGGGTCAGGGGCCTTGCTTTGCCTTCCTTCTGTGCTACACCTGCGGGTGTAGTGCTCTGGGGTAACAAAATGTTGTATTATCCAGGTCAGCAACCTTAGTAATTCCTTTCTATCTATGACTAAATGTTCTTCTTCAAGATTGCAGGTGCTTATGTTACTATGAACAAAAAAAATTAAAAGGCAACCTCATCCCTGAACTTTTGTTAACCTCTAGGACTTCCCTATGGAGAGGTAGAGAGGAAGGAAAGGTTTGAGCTTGTAGGAAATAATTTTTTAATTCAGAAGATCTTTATGTTCAGGAGTCTGTTTTTTATCATAAAGTATTATAAAATGCCTAACTCTGGAAACAGTGATTATAGTTTATGAAAACCAGGTCACTGTGATCTGGGACCTACCTCAATATATAAGAATTGAAGAAATAATTTTTACTAGTCAATTTTAAAACATTAGGTCAAAATAAAAGAAATCTGCAGCTTCAAAGAGAAATGATAAGAGAAATGATAAGTTGATGAGATAGAGAGCTGTTGGAGCTGCATCACCACTGTGATGTAGCTCCACCACTATGAGGTCCAAAGTGAGCTGAATGCAAAAATTTACCCGAAATGACAAATAAATCATTTTTGAGGCCCTGAATTCACAGGGGACTTAAGTTGGTTTGGTTTGTTGGGGTTTTTTCCAGAATTGCCTTATGAGTTGTAGAAAACTGATGTATAACATTTTATTTTCATGTTCTGGGACGGGATTTAAAAGTGCACTCTTAACTTAAGCTAACTAATACAGTTTAATACAAGCATAGTCAAAGTAATGAAAAATACATTCTAACACCTGCTAAACTGGCTGAGTAAAAGTTCAGGAGGAAACTGCAGCTTTCTATAGTTAACAATGAGCTGCTTTATTTAAGTTTCTAAACTACTCTGTCCAGGACTTTGAAGTCCAAGTCTTGACAAAGCCTGTTAATTGAGTTCTAGGTTTTTTGAAAAAACATAAAGAAGTTTCTAAATTTTCTTCATCAAAATGTTAGCCAGTAAAATGAAGTGTAGTTAAACTGAAATGGCCTGAAGAACATGGCTAATAATCAGTACCTCTCTTTATAGAACACTTGTTGCTTTCTTTTAGCTATTATTCTAACATTTTTTTCCAGTCATGATCATCTAGCTTAGCTAAGAGCTGCATTGGTAGTATGTGTGATATCTCTTTGTATTTGGTAAACTGGTATTTGGTAACTGGTAAAAAGTTACAAGATTTTAAAATCCTAAGGAATCCAACCATGCAACAGGTGGAGTTGTTCTAATGGAAGTTCACTGGGTCTTATTGCTGTGAAACTCCAGAGGAAATTTTTCCTCAAAGATGGAATGACTTAAAATAGAGTTTAAGCAAAGCAGAGAAACTGAAGCTGAGTGAGATAAGTATGGCCCATCTGGAATTTTGAGCTCGAATGGGCCTCAGAGGCTGGAAATTAACTTCCTCCCTCTAGAGAGGACAATGTATATTGTAGCCTCATCCGTTCCTGAGATAGTGTTAAAGCTATCTGCTGGAGCAACTCTTCACTGAAGTTGCAGAAATTTCTTTTAATCTCTGGGACAAGCCAATGCAGTCTGAGATGTGTGAAATTACTTCTGCAAACAATCAGGTTTTTCCATTCCTTTCTGGAACAGTTAATTACACAAAGCCCCATTGAATACACGAAAGCTGATGCTATCTGATTTCCTCTGGGTTTAGATTTGAACGCTATAGTTTTTAGCCTGTGTTCCTTCAGACATGCCTGCCTGCTGCTTGAGTACAGCTTTTATTTTGGCGGAGAACTGAACACTGTAATTTCCATCCAAACTTTATATTGCGTACACCTGCAGCATCCAGATGGCAGGTGCTATTTTAGTATTGGGTGTACTACTTCTACTTCCATAGTAGATCCCAGATTTGATGCTCTTCAAAGATAAGATTTATATGAAGTACCACAAGCCCTTAGAAAAAGAGTCTTTAAAACTGGTTGAGAATGTGTTCTTAGTGTTAAGGGCACATACCTTAAGAAATGGTCAGGTGCCATCTCAGACGTCTTCCCTTTGCCCCTCCCTATTAGACTTCAAAAATACTTTAAGCTGTCTAAGTGGAAATATTCCTGGCTTTGTCATTTAGCTTTCTTGAGCACAATCTAGAGAACGCTTGTCAAATTTATCCCTAATCTACTTAGAAAAGCTGCCATGATCACCTTAGAATAACTTTTATATTAGCGTGATGCGGAGTTACATCTGAGCCAAGTTCTTAGAGGTAAAAAACCAGTTGGGTCCATTTTACTATCTAGACTGTTAAAGAAATCACTGGTTAGCTTTTCATCTCTACGTATGCAACTCTATTACACATCATCTCTCCCTAAGGGAGAAGTCAAAGGGTTTAAGTGTGCGCAAAGGCAGCACAGCATGTGTGGCACCAGCACTTTAATACTCTGATGCTGACACTCTTCTGAGGGTTTTAAGCCAAGTCATCTCCACGTCGTGATCATGAATAAACATGACCAAAAGACAGTAGTGCTTCTGCAGACCTTACATGTCAGATACTAAGCTTGGAGATGTTCTGGTATACACAGTTTAAATGGCCACTGCTTGATTACTTGCTCACCTGTCAGTACTTTCTTATTTATTTTCAAAAAATAATCTGGGTCATTTTTTTAAGTTGCCTTACTGGGGAAATTTTGCCTTCAAGCCATGTTGCAACCCATTCCCTAACTGGGACATCATGTTTGTCACTGCTTCATGCTGTGCCCTACCAGGACACTACAAATAGTTAAGATAAACATGAATTTTTGTGAACTTTGCTATATAAAATCTGAAAACACCGATTCTGATCTGTTTTGGAAAAGAGCAGAAATGCATTTACATATGCATACAAACCAGTCCACAAAGCATTCTTTGGTACCTTGGTAGTTCATGAAAAGTTGCAACCTACCTGTGGGAATTCAAATTATATTCATGGGCTAGCAAAAAATTTAAAAATAAGATCATATATTTCAGTAGTGAGTAACTAAAAATATTCTGAAAGTTTTTTGTTGGTTTGCTTTTTCTCTACAATTTGTAGCTGATATTAGAATAATTCAATATTTCAATTCAATAATTCAATAAATCAATAATTCTTTCAACAAAGCAGAGATGAAAATAAGAAGAAATCACTTCTTTCGTCAAAATACCTCAGACTATATCAATGCCTTTGCTGAAAGTAGAGGATGATTGCCTGTGCTTCGGCTCACTGTGGCTCTGAACAAATTAGTTTCATGGATTTTGAGAAGTTGAAGATTTTCTATCTGAAATTGGCCTCCTGTCATTTAACAATTAACAAAACTAAGACTGCTAGCTTAAAATGTTGTTGCTTGAGTAGGAAGGCAAGGTCTTTTATACAGGAATTGAGTTATATTTTGAGGATCTATGGATTAGAGTTCAATTAACAAGATGGCATATCTCTTATAGGCGAATATTCCAGACGTGGCTGAAGAACTGGGTAGGCATTGCTGTTTTCTCTTTTCAGTGATTAATGCTGTCTTTGTACTTTGGAACCACTGCTGCACTTACACGTGTCTGACTTCCTCATTTAAATGCAAATGCTGCCCTTGAAAAAGAAGTTCCACTAGTATGCAATAAGTTTAGCAGTAGTTCCAGCTGCTCCCTGTTAATCAGGACAACTTCTGTACAAAAGTGACTGACTAGGCAGCTACTTCATCCTCTGGTGAAATCAAAAGAGGTCACTCACGTAATTCCTGAGTGTTTCCGGGCACTGAGTTCAACAAGGTCTTTGTGAATGATATAATTCATCCAATTCTACAGCTTCCCAATTTCAAGATATATGTGTTCCTGAGAAAAGTTGCTTTATCTGGAGGTTTTTTACTATTACTCCCCTTAATGATCCCAATTACTTCCCCAGTTAAAAAGATGTACATTTTAAGTGACCTGGCAGATTTAACATCCTGCCAGTTCTTTCTTGGGCTCGTTTTTACTTCAGATTCAGCAAGGTGCAAAAGCAGTGATTATATACTGGGTGCAGGTACAGTTCTCTTCTTGGTTATGTCCACAAAGAAAGAATAGTCTTATAACAGGGAGAAAAACTTAAATTTGTGCTATCAATTTCTAACTATGATCCCAGAATACTTAGACTAATTGACTTGACCAGCATCACTTAGCTGTACTGTTAATTTTGTGTCCTCTTTTGTCCACATATCCTTTTATTTATCAGCAATTCAGAGTCGTGACTGCCCTTTGTGAGTGCAAAGGGGTCCTGACCCTACCATGCAAAATTAAATAAATGCTGCCATATAAGGTAAAGTTTAATAAGAATCAAAAAGGTCCTCTTCTCCACTGAATATGTTTAAGACTGCCATTAGAAGATGCACTGCCAGACAACAGATCAAATTCCTTCTTGGAAACAGGAAGCAACAGCGGTTACTTCACCTGCTTATACAATTACTAGGTTTAAGTCCTAAATGCCTTCTCAAAAGGCCCCAGCCCTCATATACTTACAGATTATCAGTGTATTTATCTTGGGTCTGTTCCCTCTGTATTACTGGCCTAAGCAGGTGTGGTACTTTGAATCCTGGAGAAAGAGAGGTATCGTTTATCTGGGGCTGAAGAATGTGAGTAGGAGAGAATAAATCAGAAGTCTAATGTTAACGGTGTAACTTTAAAAGGTAATTTAACTGTGATTTGCCAATGACAGCTCATTGGCAATGAGTTAATAATGTTGGGATGTTTGTGCTTGGCCAGTACAATCACATGTAGTATCTTCTGTGCAAAGAGGCACATCATTTCTTGCGGTAATTTTAACTACGGAGTGCCTTTATTGCCTTTTTGCTTACTATTTCAGACTTGGGAAGAGTGAATTGTTTCTGGGTAACGCATTTAAATTCCTTTTACATTAGCTATTTATGTCTTCATGAAACATTTATTCGAAGTGATCAGGAGAAGCTATTTCCTTATCCCTGGAAGCACCACAAATACAGAGTTAAATCTTTGAGAAACAAGCTGTTGCTGTCACTGAATTGTTCCCTAGCTACTGGTACTCAAGCCTTCCCAGAGGCAAACTAAACCAATTCTGGAAAGCTCCCAGACCCTATCAGCTTCTGAAACAAACCTTCTTCTAAGATATAGTTTGTTTTCCATGGGTTAGCTTGAGGGTCTGACGTAGTAGAGACCTTAGCAATGCACTGAGTCATGCTGGGCTATGAAAACATCTTTGGGGTGCTTTGTTTGTGCCTCACGTTGCTCAGCTGATAAGCAAGCATGATTGTTTACCAAGTCTCTGAACTGCGCTCTATGAGTTTTGGATTCAAGGGTCATAAAGAGAGATGGAAGGACAAAAGAATTTTCTCAAGAGAGGACACAGAGATGAACTTCTTAGGGCTAAGCAGACCCAGTGTTTCACATTTCTCTTGCAGGGCCAGAGAACATGGTTTAGTGGTGGTTTTGGCAGTGTTGGGTTAATGGTTGGATTTGATGATCTTAAAGGTCCCTTCCAACCTAGATGATTCTATGATTCTACGATTTCCTCCTGCATGGCATCCAGCTGGCCCACCTGCACGGCAGTCCTAGAGGTGGGACATGACGTGCGCTGTAGCAGCTTTCTCTGCCTGACCTGCCAAGAAGGGAACTGCTCCACCCACCACTGCGCGGCTGCCTTTTGCTAACAGCAACCTCCAGAAACCCAGGGAGGCCAAAATTAGACACAGCAGTTTAGATAACTGGGGGAGATACTGCAGTCTTTTCCTTTGTTCATTCAGCATCACTAGTGCAGCAGGCCAGCTCCTGAAGCACTATATTTAGTTCAAGTTAACGTCATTTGGTCACACATGTGGATGCATTTTACCTACGTGGTACGTTTGAGAGTCAGATAAGTTTTGCCTCCACACCCTTCATTTTGTATTTGTAAACAGTTCTCTTGGTTCAGCTTCATTCCTCATTCAGCTATAAAGGAACGATAGAGGATTTCAAGCTGAAGAGTGAAACAGGGCTTTAACAGCCCCTTGTTTCTTCCTCCCTCATCCGGGAGCCCTAACTGTCTTCAGCAGCTGTTTGGCCATTGGAGCAGCACAGACTCAGCTCAGCAGTGACCAGGTCAAAAGGAAAGGTGGCTGTTTACCCTGTGCGCTATAAGCCAGTGGTTTTGAGGCAAGGTCTTCACATCATAGTACAGCTGCCCCGTCCTCTGTCCCAGGAAAGGCTGACTTTTAAGTCCTTTAACCTCAGTGCTTCATTTCTTACTTAAACACAGAAAAAGGTAAACAAGTGATCCTCATTACAGTCTTCTCTCCTAACCTGTCACGTAAGGTCTGCACCTTGCTGTGGTGCCAGCTGTGGGTAATCGCTTGCTTCCTAGAGTCTTGGATTCGGAGTTTTCCTGGCGTCTCTCTCAATCCAAGCAGCCTGTTGACTTTTGTATTACCTGGTTAGTCTCAACCAGGAGGCAGCTGATAAAACAGAGGTGAGGCAGGGCCCATGCCTGCCAAACAGACAGGCCACCATATAAAACTACCCAGGACTGTATATTCTGTCAAAGCAAAAGAAAAATAGTTATCAAATGAATGTACTAGTAAACAAGCAATATCCAGGTACGAGGCTGTAAATTGCTCTAAAGGAAAAGCTTAATTTTAAAATGAAAAACAATGTTGGCATTCTGTAGCAATTAAAAGGGAAGTGGGGGCAGGCAAGGGAGAGAGTTATATCAATGGACACAAATTTGACTGTGGCAAGGTTGTTAAACAAAATGTAAGAATCGAGGATGGAAGAGAGGGAGAAATGTCAGAATTTAACAGAATTTGCTCAGATACCTTCAGGAAGCAGATAAAAAAGAAAACTCCTGCAAATATTCAATCCTCTTGCCTCCAAAATGATGTGTACTGCCTAGTGGTTTTGTTTACTCTTCTACTGAGAGCAGCAAGCTCTGCTCTACACCTCTGCAGACCCCCTTCTGCTAAAGAGATTTGCTGGCTGTGCCAATGGATTAGGATTTTGCACTTTGGGAATTCTGCTCCCTGTTGTATTCCTGTTCTTTCTGTGTAGTTCCTAAATGAAGGTCATTAATGAAGTTCTTAGTCTGGAGAAGTATATAAATTATTTTCCCTAGAAAGGATGGCAAACACTCTAAACAACTCCACCTACGATATATCTGGCAGTTACTATTGTCAGCCTTAACAAATGTTTCTCCAAAAGACATTATGTATATGTCATCGTGCATAGAGATGCATAAATTAGTGACCAAAATTAGCTTCAAAATGCTCAAGTAGCTGATAGAGAAGAACATTTCTTGCAGGCAGGGTCAGCATTTGATTAGAGCTAGTTCAAAATAAGCTTAAGCAACTCATTTTACAGGAATAAGTAAACACTGGAAAATAAACTAGCTCAGAGCTTTTGTTGTGTTGCACAGATATGTCTAGCAGTATTTTTGTCCTGCGCTTCCCATAATAGATCTGCTGTTGCTCATACAATGATTATGTCCATCTGCCAGATGCATTCAGCTCAGGGAAGCAGGCAGGTACAGACTTGACTGAAAAATACTACCTACCTGCCAGTCACCGTACAAAAAACTTCTCTGAGTTGTCTGTTCTGGTCTTGCAATATACCTGGTGTTACATGTGGCATAAGATTTGCAGTGCTGATGCTTTTCAGCTAAAAAGAGAGATGAAATTTTGGATTTCTTTTAAAAAGGTATTGAACATGTCGAAATAAAACACCTTTCTTTTTGTCCCAGATGTTAGTTCTGACTTTGTGGTTGCCTTTAGTGGGACCTCCTCAAAACTGCATGTTCAAGCATGGTTCAGGCTGTGAATGAGTTCTGTAATGCCCAAACAATTTAGTAACAGGAATTAACACACTAAGACTTTGAAGAGCAGAAAGGAAATATATGGTTTTACCAAAGGACTTGAATGCATGGACTTATGCACTATCAATCACTGGGGCTCCTCATCTACTGAAGCCAAACACAGAACAGAAACAAGCAGGTAGCTGTTTCCTGTGCTGTGTACGAAGAGCAGCTTTATCCTTTAAATGGTCAAGAAAAACTATGAAACAAGGATTATGAAAAAGAGCTTCCCTGAGAGTGACACAAGCCTCAAGTCTAGTGTGCTGTCTCGTCCCTGCAGCAGTGTAGCTACAGATTGGAAGAAGCACAAAGGCTTGTTGGCCAAGATGGAAGTAGAAGTCTTTGGAAGGAACAAGACTCAAGAGTTCGGCAGAGAAAAGCATGAAAGGAAGATTACGTGGAACACAATTACGTTGGGCAGATGGATTGGATGATCAGGGTAGAGGGGAACACAACCAGAGTCAATACTGTAACTGTCAGCTGATACGCACTTATACAGGATAAACAATGAACAAAAAAACTAGTAAAAACATAAGTCTCCACTGTAATTTAACTGCTGCACTGTTTATTGATAGGGGTTCAAACCAAAACACTAGCAAGTCAATGATGCGTCCTGTCTGCTTGTCTCAGGCTGTCCAGGTGCTTCAGAGGACAGAATCTGGCTAACATCACTGTTCTATGATTTTAATTTGCTGTCTCCCTCCACAAATACATGCCAACAAAATGAAGCAAGCAATAAGTTGAATAACGCAAAATAATGTAATTTTTTAAATCACTAACTAATTTTCTCCCTGTTCCTTAATATTTATCTAAAATAGAGAAAATTACTCAAAATGTACTCTGATGTACTTTCATGTTCCCAGAAGGTAGTTGGGTTTGTGCGTGTTTTTTGTGGGGGTTTTGGTTTGGTTTTTTTGGTTGGTTGGGTTTTTTACCAAGGAAGTAGTAAACAAGTTTGTTCCACAGAGCTATTAGAACTCCTCACGAACATAAAGCCTTTCTCTCGTCACAGAACTTATTCAACGTTCATAACCCACAGATCCACTGTGAACATGACTATAAGTAAATGCTTAATGAAGGTACCTCTACATACCCCTTTTGAAAACAGATTTTGATGGTCAGACTTCTACTCTAGTCAGCTGGTAGTTACTCAGCCATCTGTAAGTGGTACCAGTAAAGCATCACATGATTTTAAATACAGGTATTCTGATTTGCTTCTCCTAATCTTGATCTTGAAATTTAAATGTCAAGTGGAGGAGGAGCTGTGAGTCAAGTGGGGTTTGTTAACAGTTTCAGCATTTGCATATTGCTTTGAAAGTATGAGGCAATACAGTACATGCCAGTCCTGGAAAGCCTCTGTCACTTCTGTAGCACTGGCAAGTTACACACTCAATAAGGGCCAATCCTGGTTGGAGGACTTTACGTTTGTTTCCTAAATGCCTTCATTTCCTTTCACAGGTATCAAAGTTAACTACATATCACCGTCTGAACCAAGCTTTTCCACCAAGCAGTCTACTGGAACAGATGAGCACTGACTTTGTGGCTCATACATCTGTTTCCTAGGGAGATACCTGCATCTGGAAGATGACACCTACTGTAAGTCGCAGGCGCCCCAAGAGAGGCTTTCCTGTGTTCCCAATTGCAGCGATCCTACGCAGCACTGTGGTACTGGGAAAGAAATCAGGTATGACAATTTCTAATGTATTCTTCTGTGTATGATGTGCCATTGGCATCTCTCCCGCAGTCTGAAGATATCAATCTGACATACACCCACTGTGATGTTCCTCAAGCCACAGTATTCTTCTTGGGAGACTTCCAGCAGCTTTGCTGCCACATTACGTCAGCTCCACTGCCAGGAAGTAGCTGCAGCACAGCCACAACTTCCCCATTCACTTCTCTCAAAATGTCTTCCTGGACTTGTACTGAAATGCCTGGTGAATGTGCAAGTGGCTGTGGGAAGTCAGGTCCTCACTTTCGATACTACACAAGGGAGAAAAAAAACAACTCACTGGGGAAACGCCCCAAAAAGGGAGTCTGGGCCATGTCGACCCGTGTAAAGATACAATCTGTGAATTCTTCAGGCACAATGCTCTTGGCAGTTCCTCTTTCCTCTCTCAGGGAGCTTCTCTAAGTGCTGTTATACTGCTATGACATCTGACTTCGAAGCCATGGAGTCATGAGCGACATAGGTCTTTACAGCCCCTGACATGGACATTGTCATTATATAATCTGTGTGCCACCACAAGTTTATTTTTACAAGCATTTTTGTGCCCTCTGTAAGCACTTGGCAATTACTGGTGACACATGCTCCATGACTTGGGGACACAGGATTAAAAGGACATCATTGGTTCACTAAGTGCAGTCCTCTGTATATAATCCTGTTAACAAGTTAATCAAGCTTTAATTTAATACCTAGGTACAGCGTTTGCCTCTGCTGTTCCTGGTAAATGCCTGTTCTGGACCATCACTCCCGAGTTCAACCCAAGATGTATCTCATTGTCCACCTTTGTGAACAGATGAATACTGAGGCTGTTCTGCATAGGAAACAAGTCCTATGAGCACTGCAGGGAAATGGTATTGCCTCCTAAGAAAACACTTGCCTAAATGGAAAAAAAATGGCTGGTTTTGTTTCCTGAACCTCCTTATCTCTGTCTGCATCATTTCGGCTGAACAGATCTCTACACTTAACAGTCAAAGCATATCTGTATGCTGAGTAGATACCGCACCACTACACTACACCGTTTCTTGCTGTTCTCTCTGCAGAGACTTGCAGGTTTTCTAAGAGGAGATGTATGAGAGAAGATTATTTTGGGGAATGACATCAGATCTTTGGTGGGTAATGGTGCCGAAAGGTAACAAATGTGAAGCGGCTACTTCCCAAATTTTTGTCCTAAAGACTCATAATTGATCAGAACAATTTTGCATGAAAAATTTTTTCTCATTAATGTTCTTTATTACTTTATATCAATTTAATCAAATACCTATTTAAAGATTTTAAAACATGAATTTAAAATTATTTCAAGACTGAAAATTGAGCGTTTTTTTTAATCTTATGAATATTTTTACATTATTTTTTATATCAACAGTAATGGTGTTAAGAATAACAGATGCAAAGTGGGAAGGTGTTTCAGTATGCAAGAAGAAAGCATGTTGCTCTAGAGAAAAAGAAGATATTCATCAAAACAAGCAGTGGACTTTGCTTAATCATTGCCTCTTTGTTACAGATCAACTCAACTATAATATTATCCAAAAAAAGTAAAACTTAAAAATAACTAGCCAGACCTTCAGTTTTAGTTGTATGTTTATAAAATATCCAAATAAACTTACTTTGTACTTGAAATCAATGTTCAGGTACAGTCCTTTCTACAGTTTGATTTCTCTTCACCTGAATTCCAAGACAGCCTGATGTAGGCAAGCATCAGTCTAAAGACTGTTTTCAGATTCAGTGCTTTCTCCTGATTACAACACTTTGGGATCAGTGCTTACTTATGTTCACCAAGTTCAGACCACATAAAGAACGTCCCAGACTGTGCAGAAAATTGTGCAAAATGGAAGATTCCTTGTATTGAGACCAGAATTTGTTTTTCTAGAAACTGGAAATATTTCGTGACCACATCTCTTCTACTAGAAAGAAGATGACTGCAACTATGCTCCCATACTATCTGGGAATAAAACATAACATTAATGTAGATGAGCATCCATCTCTCTCATCGCACACAAGCATCGCATATACTGAGGACTCAGTGGGGTTATTTACTGTCCTGGTGGGAAAAGAAAAAAACCTTTTAATCCAAAGGAAGGTTAGGTGTAAGCATTTATAGGAGTGGTACCAGTACTTTACAAGGTTTATGGCACAGGTAGGCAACACAGGAAGGAAGCAGCATAAAACAGCTCACAGCACTCAATAACCATTTAGGAATAACTTCCCTCCTGAGACTGAATATAGGGAAATAAAAGCCTATGTTATCTGCTCTTGAATTTAGGCCAGGACTTCAAATCTAAGCAAGATAACAAGCTCTACTCCTACAAATAAATACCACAGTGTCATAACTGACCACAAGAGGTCAGAAACTCAGCAGTCCATCTTATTCCAAAGGGAGGCTGCTTATATTTGATTTTCTATTGAAAAGGCCGAGTATCCTTAACCTTAAACAAATGATTGTTTTTCCTTTGCTTTTCTTTGGAGGATTTAATTTGAAAGCTTTGAAGGACTGAGCTCTGCCCTCGGCTAGCACATTCTCTTATACCCTCAAGCTGGTCATGTCCTTTCCATCCAACTCTTAGGTGATGCTTCTCTTCTAGCTCTACCGCTATCCTGGTAAGTGATGCTCAGTAAATAATGTTTTCTCTCCTTTTTCCCCCCTCACACCTTTTAACTGCATTATCTATTAGACTGCAAGCTCTTTGGCAAAAGGCATGAAAGTTACCATCTGCCTGTGTAGTGAGCAGCACTCTAAGACACAAAAAAGAAATGCTTATAATAGTTACATCAAAGGTAAAAGATCCATTAATGTTAAGGCAGAATACACTGAAGTCAGGGACTCCCAAACTTGTCCCAGCTTTGCATTCCACTTTTATCAGACAAATATTATAAAAATCCCTCTGAATTACTGGCGACCCTACTTGAAACTGACAACTGTTTGAGCTGCAACTGCAAATTTGTTAACCTCTCACTGTAATGGTTAAGCACTGTGAGAGAAGCTGGTTCTTCTGTGGAAAGGCTGAGGGAGACAAACACAAAGGTACAATTGAGAAACATCACTTGAATCATTGTAGCCAATTACCTCCATAATTACATAATAAATGTTTAGTAGAACCTCTGCTCCATACAACAAAAGCTACAAACACTTCTTGGCAATCTACAGCAAGCTTAAGCCATATAATTTGTAACTCCAAAGCCACAAACCACAAATGTAAAAGTTCCAGTTACGCAAGAGCACTGGATAAAATATTAAAAGCTATAATATATAATACAAGCTGTGTCTCCTGCTGGCTGTCAGTGTAAGGGTGTCACTAAGCATTTCTGCACACCATTAGTACAGAATAAGACATCTTACTTCCAAGAAACTGCTGTAGAGATTCAGATGGTAGGCAATCAGTTTCATTCTTTTCTGCATGTCCCAAACTAACAAGTCATTGGAACAGAAGATGATTATAATAATACAGATTAACTATTATTTTTCTGAGCTCTGTCCAGGGGCTGGGAGCAGGGGGTACTGGTCACAACATGGTTTGTACATTATTCCTTAACAATCTGCAATTAGAGAGTCAGATACGTTTTTGGAATAATGATGGCAGTTGCTCAAAGACAGACGTCTGCGTTTTGATTATATAGCAATCCCCTTCTGCTGAGACACATACTGTCCATATAGGCGAAATGAGAGAGGGGAGGAACAGCAACCTCTTACTACTTTCCTTTCAAAGAAACCTCAGCTAGCACTAGCACCGTTCCCATCTAGCTGTGTAACCAGGCAATGCAATCTTGCGGACTCAGAGCAGGCCTGCAAGATTGAAAGAGCTTTTCTGTGCCTAAATTTCTACTACTTGAAAAACTGGAATAAAACCTAATTGATAAGGAACATGTGAACATCAGAAATGTTGACTTGCTGTAAAGAGTGGCAAACAACTACTCACTACATAAAAAACAGGCTAGATTAATATATTTGCTCTATAAACAAGCATCTAGAAACTCTTCCTGCAAGTCAAATGATCACACCACAGCCATAAGTTCTCCTTTAAAAATGAACACACTTCTAGTCCATTTGGTTATGGAGACACAGTTGGTAAACAAGAACACAACAGAGTGATACAGTCCTGAATCTACCAGGAGAAACTGCTGCATTCATGTACCCATCAGGACAACTTCAGGTATCCTTATTTCCTAGCAGAGGAGGATCTAGTAGGATGGGGATTAAAATAACATGGTGTTATCCAAGCATAAAATTTCCAGATGTTAGAAAAGTATTGCTGCCACTTCTGTCTCTTTGATGGTCAGCAGGATCCCTGCTGGCTACTCTTAATGACAAGAATGGGAGACCACGCTTCCACACAAGGGAACAATGAGTCCCATAAAACTGCCTATGACTGTCGATTCCACCTGGGTGGTAACAGATGTGACACTGCAAAGGAATCTGATGTCACAGCAATGCCTGGTCTGGAGCACTTTTATTTTCCACTAAATTGATGCTACTGTGGAATTCTGTTTTGTCGTGTTCCCACACTGGGTTAAAGGCGGCCCTCTTTTCCTGCATTGCTGCTTGCTTTCTGGTGCATTCTTCAGTGGGTGCAGCATGGTATCTGCTGAGCCCAGGGGAGGGAACTCCATTCTTCAGAGATACTATGTAAAAGAAGTACTTTATACTACAGCATAAAAGCAGTCCCTAGCCCTTCCTCCCCCTCATTTGTGAAAAGATGGCTGCAAAAATAACAAACATCCAGAAACTTGCAGCAGGTGGTACAGTGCCTGGCTAATTCCAGCAACAACCATCTGCCCTCTAGTTGCAGCAAAAGCAGGGGGTGGATGTGGAGGTGACTCAGCTGAGAAAAGCAAGTAGCTCAGCTGAAGCTGAAATCCTACTCATCTTAGAATGCTCTGATTACATTTTTTAAAGGACTGTTCCCATGATGTGAAAATACAACCTAAGAAACTTGCTTTTACAAGTATTGTTACACATAACACCAGCCCTCAACCCCATCTCTTGGGCTTTGCAGGCTGCTCCTTTAAATAGAGCTTTACCAAGCGCTGCTCCGAACTCTAGTCCTCATTGTGACTTGGAAGATGTCATGACTCAAACCAGAGAATAAACCTTCCCCTGACCTAGAAAGGTACCAGATCTCCTTGTGCGCATTTCTTGTGCACTGCCCATCCTGTCACTGCAAAGCAATAATGCGAAATTAGCGTATTCCCTCCCACCACATGGTGCTACGTATTAGCACCTGATCGCAACAGCGCTCCAGCGGGAGCTGCAATGAGAATCTCTGAGACTTAGACTTACGCTTAAAATTTTTCTAAACTACCTGATGGTCAGGAGAGTGATCCCCCTCAAAAAAACCCACACAAACATAGCATGACTTGAAATATAATAGCAAATGATTTTTTGCCAGTACAGCACAACTATTTTGAGCACTGGTTTACATTATACAAAAAATTAAAAACTCTTTTATAAGCTGCGTTTCCAGTAGGCTGCTGGTAGCTTGGTGTAGACTATAGGTATCTTGACAAACCTTCTAAGGATTACTAAACTTTGAGCTAGAAGCTGTATTTTCTACATACTGTCTTGCAATATGGGACCTGCAAGAGCCACTCTGCTTCTGTTAGTTTTTTTACAGCATCACCAGAAGGGAGCAAAAATAGCTCCCATCTCCTCTATGATATAGCAAATGTGCAAGGAAAGCAATTCTGTTCTCTCTTCATCCTACTGTTGAGCTCCTCTAATCATACAGAATGGAAGTGGGGT
Source organism: Rissa tridactyla (assembly GCF_028500815.1). Classification (NCBI taxonomy): domain Eukaryota; kingdom Metazoa; phylum Chordata; class Aves; order Charadriiformes; family Laridae; genus Rissa; species Rissa tridactyla. The sequence goes on along the minus strand of NC_071474.1, from coordinate 47,086,889 downwards.
TTTTTTTTCCAAATGGGCATTAGAGTTTCCTTAAGATGTCGCTAATTATTGTCAAATGAAGATCAGTTAAAAATCATGTGCCTTTTCTTCTTTGCTAATAATTATACCGTCCCTAAAAGAAAAAAAAAAAAAGAGTAGAAAGAAGAAATGGGGGGAAAAAAAGAATAAAAACCACAAACAAAAAAGCAGCCTGCAAAGTTTTTAAATTTCTCCCTCATATACCCTAAGCAGCATTTGTGTTAACTGAAATAAGAAAGGAACAACTTGAAATAGTTCTTTTCCCCCCCATCCTGTTTCTGAGCGGTTGCACTGTGCAGGTGAGTTTGGGCAGAGACACTACAGAGAGAACAAGTCACATGGTTTTGAAAAGCTCTGCTTGCCACAGACTTGCTTATTTACAATAGCATTTCTGTTGATATTGTAAATTCTATAGAAGTATAGGCTGAAAATAATAAAATGATTATATTAAATCAGTCAAGCTTTTCTATATTTGAATTTCAATTTGACTACAAACAGAGAGGTATAAGAGAGCCATTTCCTGAGTTGTGCACTCAAGTTGTGTTTCAAAGCTATGAAATACCTTCATTTGACATGCATACCAGCCAGTAACTGTGCAGAATACCTCTCATCACATTTATACATAACATTATTTTATCATTTCAGCACACAAAGTCAAGGCCAAAGAAGCACTTGAAGAAGCTCATGCTGACTATTTTAGAATAAAGACACAACAGTTCTAAAATTCTGTATGATAAGCTCAAAGACCCTATCAGAAAACAGTGTTTCCTTAGACCTTCAGTTGATGGACCTGGAAATAGCAGGAAGAAATACTCCAGTTCTATTGACACTAACAAAACTACAATACATTCTCAGCCTCCTCATTTAAAGGCATCGTGGTTTGATATACATGCTGTGTTTATAATTATCTTCAAAGCATTTAATGTTAACCAGAGATTCAAAGAGTACATTCAAAGAGACCCCTAGACCTCTTCTAGTATTCTCTGGCCTAATGCCTATGAGTGGAGGCAAACAGAGCGTCCCCTTTATCTCTTCCTATTGCATATTGACATTTTATAAAATAATTTATAAATAAAAGCCTCTTCCTTTGATGTTTCACTAGATTTTTGTACAGATCTGCGGGTCTTTGTGCATAAGTTTCTCTCTCCTGATCCACAAGGCATGCAGGATACGCAGAACCTCAAGGATCCTGTCTCATCTCTAATCTTCTCATTTTAAAGGCAACTCTTAATTTGCCATTATTCTTTGTAAGCCTACATCACAAATAAGTCTGGTTCTTTCTATTTCTGGTGACATCCCAACAGAAGAAATATATTAACAAGTCTTCAGCAGGTCCTGTAAATACTCAAACTCATTTAGACTGCATCATCTAGCATGAACAAACCTTCTATATTGGGTTTGGATGAAACCACGCCACTGCAGCTAGCTGAGACTCCCTGCTGTCTCATAGCAACAGGATCATTTGCTGAAAAAGCAGCATTGATCACCAGCTGGAGCATTTTTTGTTGTCGCTTATTCATTAGGCAAATTCAGATGCATTCAGTGGATCTGGAATATCACTTTGACATGCCTTGAAACCAAATTACATCCCCTGCAGTTAATGTGTTCGTAAATCAGTTAGAAATTACAAACAGGAGAAAGATGCAACTCTCTTCTTCTTTACGATAGTAATATTCGTAATATAATCAGCAATATTCATTACACTGATCCAGAAGTAGAAACTGCAATTTCTCAGAACTACTTAAACATATCAAAGCATCTTTACTGTTTCCTTCCCAACAAGGGGAAGGAACAAGGAAGACCTCACCATACTGGACTTGTGCTGTATTCTGTCCAGCAAGGAAAACTGGTAGGTTTTCCCTGAAACCTACTTTAAGAACTACATATGTCTAAAAGTAACAAAAAAACAAACAAACAAAAAAAAAAAGGGTAATCACAAGCACAGTCAGGCTCACAGAGATATTTTTTTACAAGAGCCTGTTTGGTTGGTTTTGTGGGTTTGGGATTTTTTTTGTATAGTAGATCAGTCAGTAGAGGTATTTAAGCCCAGATTTTATAAAATTAAACTTTTTGGATGAGATAGGAGAAAATACGAGTTGTAGTAAACTTTTAAAAATTTTTACATGCAAGATTTGTTCACAAGATGAGGTTTGGGATTACAAACGATAACCCAAATGGAGGCACTCTGATAAGCGGCAATATCCTCATCAGGAATTCCTGAAAAACAAGGCTGCTGATAAAGACTGTCATTACTGCAAGGCAAGAAAGCACCCAAATGTATGCAACTGATGATACATATCAGATCCATATAGCTGTACTGAGATACATTTCTGTGCAGACTGAGAGAGAAGCATGTTTCCAACTCAGTCTGCAGGTATGGCATAAGCATAATGTATCTCTGGTAATGAAAAAGTAACTAACTGTTATCAAATGTCATCCTTTGCCTCTGATTTGATGAGATCGGAAACATTTGACAATGAAGGAATTTCTAAAATCACATAAAAGACTTTGAAAATATGTCCCTGTAGTGCCACATCTAGTATTCTGTCATAGAAAAACTCCTAGTAACTACATATAATCAAACAAGGGCTTAACCTAGGCTGATATTTTCAATTGCCTTAAATGTTAAAATTGTTACTGTATTATGAAAAGTGATTTTATTAAAATGCCATTAAACAAAATCAGCATTAACATTTGAGCACCTCCACTACCACAAACTTCCTCTGAGAAATCTGCAGAGCGAGAGGCGGGTTTGCGTGGGAGCTGGCCAGAGTCATCATCTTGACAGAGTTTCTCACAGGTATGACTGAAGACAAAATTTGTCTAACAGGATGCTTAACAGTTTCATTTGTAAAGAATACAGATCGTTCAAGAGCTGTTTCTCAGGCTCTATGAATCTAAAAGGAATTAAAAAAAGAAAAGGTTTGTCACTAAAAGGAGAAAATATCACTTTGAACATGTCTAAGGGATAGCTCTTCTGAGGAAGAGGCTGCTATTTTTCCCTGTTGATTTACCGAGCAAAACTGTATTTCAGCAGATGGCTCATTAAATTTTCGCACCGCGACTGTAGTAGGAGAAGAAGAAAAGAAACAAACCAAAAAAACCAGCACCGCAAACATAGGAATAAGATGCACTGGCTGCTTGCTGTGTAATAAAAACTTGGTTTAGTTTTTATTCATGCACTGATCGTCAGACTTAATATTTAAACCATGTTTACAAAAGAATTCTCCTCATGTTTACAAGCTAGTGTCTATTTAAAGTGTCATTGTTTGCGGATAAGACATATCTTTAGACAAAAGACTGAAAACAGAGTCCATCTAACATTTCCTGCTAGGATTTCTTTCCCTTAAAAACCTTGAAAAAGGAAGGTTCATGGGTTTTTTCTGTACACTTTCTGCTAAAATTTGAGATCCAAGTTTGGAAATCTCAGCAACAATCTTTATTGCCATCCATTCCATGGCCTGCCCTTCCTGTTTTCCAAAAACAAAATGGTGTATTTATTTTGAAAATGGGATATCCTGTTGGAAGGCTTTGAGAAAAAAAGAAAGAACATACTGAGCCTGGGACCTCAAGTACTCCTTCCTGTACCTTAAGAGAAATAAAGAAATAGCTCCAGTCAGAAAAAGGAAATATGGCAGGAAAAAATACTTGGCAGTTACAGTCAGAGCAATACTTGAAGAATAAATAGTACAGAAATAATTATAATTATAAAAATGGTTATTTTTTTCATAGAAGTTTCTATAAAGCCTTCTTTCAATATTGTAAACTTGGAGTAAACCACTTTGCAGGCACACGTATGAGCCCCGTTCACGGACTAGACTCTCTTGTATTGTTCTTTAGCAGAACAAAGGGTCCTTTTGCTAAATCAGTTCAAAAGAAAACTTTTGAATCTTCTAAATTTTTGAACCTCCCAAATATAAATGGGATTGCTCCAGATAGCCATCTGTATAGTTGTCTCCTACACAGGGTCCTTAATTTTTATTTCAGTAGCATTTTTCCATGCTTTTAATAGTCAAAGCAACTTCTGCATTAGCGTTACACAGCAACACAGTGGATGAAATAAAGGCAGTAAAAATGAAACTGCGAAGTTTTGCTCATGTCTTTCTGAGTGAGATCCAGCTGCCTGAGCTTGCTACTGCTGTCTCAGGCACTGCGGGGCACCCTCTCCAGCCTCCAGCCACCGTTCCAGAGGAATATAGGTCTTGTATCTGCCAGCCCCATAGGGATCTTTTGGATAGCCTTAAGGGTCCATCTACAGCATCAGATATTTACTTCAGTTTCCTGCTTCACCCTATGTTTTTGCACCCTGATTATACACCACCTTCTACAGATGTTAGTTTATCCCACGCTCCTTTGGAATGAACAAATCTGGTCACCCTGAAATGCAGCTCTAAGGACAGTTTAGTCTCGTATCTTCTTTCTGTGGGCAGCCGGGATGAGGCCGGGTCAAGTCTAGCTGCCTCCACACTGCTCGAGTCTGCCATGACTCCCCCAGCAGGTGTTGCACCTTCCGATCACGACACATACAGAGCATGAAGCACACACTCTCAGCTTTAGGTCATAAAATCTCACTCTGGCAAACCACAACAGACTCTGTTGTTGCAATAAACTCACTGCTCCCTACTGCCATTTGAGAGGGAGAGGTTGGTTTGTTCCCTTTTCAGTACCCCCACAGTTCCATCAGCAAACTCCAAGGCAGGCAGAAATCTCCCTTAGTGGGACAGAGCAGGTAGTTAGCTCATCAAAACGTAACTATCGGAATTTACCTCAGTTTTTCAGAATGGAAATTACATTACAACGGTTTCCCAAGTTCTTGGTCAGACTCAGGAGTCCACAAATGCTAAGTAAACCCATATAAATAGGAGGCAATCTCTACTCCCAAAGCATGAAGTCAAAAAGGGGATATGACATGACAGTTAGAAAGGGATATTCACATAGTAATTGTTTTTGAAACAATCAACATTATCATAGAATTATACAAATTGTAGCTTCTAATATTATATTTAATTAAATAATACATTATAATTGCTAAGACTGCACCTTAATATCTCACTCTGTTTAAAAAGTTGCTGGAGCCAGATTAGGTTTGCAGCTTAAAAATTCAAGAATGCGCAGTATAGCAGAATATGGGAATTAAAACTGTAAGACAGAACCCTTGATATTAACGAAGGTTTTTTTAATTTAGCCAATTAAAAAAAAAAGGACATTTAAATCAAAGAGACCAGCTGAATTTTAGCACAAAGCTAGGATAATCATTATCCATTTGTCCTAATGTTCTTCTAAGCAATCACTTTATGTGAGGACTTATGTGGGACTAGATGAAATTCTCATCCCCATAGGAAAAAAAAAATAAATCACTTTTTTTTTTAATAATCAGAATCCCCCCCTCCCAAAAAAAAAAATCTTTACAGTAACTGAAAACACACAGATTGCTTGCAAAGGATGAGAACACAAGAACACTAACACCGCTTTATTCTTCATTATCTTTACACCGAGATATAAAGAAAGTAAAAATCTCCACGGTTATCTATAATGTGAAAGGAAAAAGAATTGTGTAAGCATGACCCATGCTGCCAGGTCAATCTATCCGGCAATTTAAATCATAAACATGCACTAAGTAGCTCCCTAGTCCAGTCTGACTCGCTGTGAAGATTCAGAGTGCTCTTACAAGAATGAGAATGATATTTTGACATATCGTATACAACTAAAACTACTCTAGCTACAATATACTATTTTTCTGAGAAAAGCTAAATAGGGCAACTGGGTGACATTCACAGCTAGGTCCTGAGAAATCCTAAAGAGAAGAACAACTAGGACATGACTTAAAGTGAGATGGGTGAACGTTCCAGAATTGTGTAAAGGTGAAAAATTGCAGAAAGCAAACGATATAGGAAAAAAATATAGTCAAACATTCTACAGAGCAGAGTCAAAACTCCTGGGAAAATTCTTGGTTCCATTGCAGAGTCACAGCGTGACAGTAGGCAAATCTGAGTGCCCCATTTTCCCAGAAGAAAAATGAAGCTAACACTTATGTCATATTAGACTTAGGATGCTTATTCAAAAGCTCTTTGGAAGCTCTTGGATCCAACACATTGTGTATTTAACACTTTAGAGAAAAATATCACCCTTTACATACCCATAAAGCGGTCAGAGATACTTGGACTTACAGTACTACCCGAGCAGTTCTCTAAATCAGCTAACAGAATTATTACCTGTGTGGGTAAGGTTTTTTTAATCTGCAAAGATAGCACATATTCTTTGGCAGGCAGACTACCGATGCCTTATACTACAAAAATATGGGAAAGGATCCATGTATTCACATAGCAACCATACAGCATGCATTTTCCTCCTTCTGTCATTGTCACCAAAAGCTAAGAACAATAAGCACCTAAGAATGAGTGGAAAATAAGCCAGTGGGATACTTGGAGTTCTTCATTGTGGCCTCCAAGCTTGTTTTTGGAAAAGCTTTGCTAGTGTGATGTTAATGACCTTTAAACATCACCTTGATTTTAAACCCTCCTGTACCCTTCCTCTCCAACTCCAACAGGATTTTTCATTCCGCCCCTTTATGTATCTCCACATACGGATCACTGCTCAGAGGACTCAGTTAAGGACAACCACAGAACTAAGACAGGCAGGCACTTCCAATAACCCTTTCGGTCCTAAAGCTCATGTAGAACTAAGGGTGCTGGTACAATAATCCCATTTACTTTCTATCTGTGAGATTTCCTTTGTATGACTGATGGCTACTGAGAAATGTCTTGCCATAGCAACATCAAGCACTGTTTAGTCATACAGTACCTTTTGATCTCCTGCCACATTGGCAACAGCCCTATTGTGCTGGTTTCAAAGCGGAAGGTATCTCTGCCTTACTCGGCACAGGACCTGGCCTGGTTGGAGTTCCAGTGTTTCATTTTAAAGCCTTTTGAGGCAGGGAAGAATTACTTCAGACAGACACACTAAGAAAGAAAGAACCTACTAAAAAGTTATTTTATGCTGTCTCCTTAATACGCAAGCAGCGTCTTCCAAAACCTAAACTCAGGTGTCAGTCTACAGCTACAGGAATCGAAATAAGAGAACAAACTGATGTAATTTTCACCTTCATTTAGCATTTCTACATGTAAATTATGCCAGCTGAGACTCTCTCATCAACTTTCAAGTTCCAAGTGAGTCGAATGGAATACTGCCTTCCTCTCCACAGCTCTGCATTTAAGTGTTGAAAGACCTCAACAGGCCCAAAGGAAGATTTATACCGCTTTAGATTTGCTTCTAATTTTACTTTTGGAGACTCACAACTTATGCAATTCAAGGAGTAATTAAAAAAAAAATTAACAGATGGGCATTCTTTAGTTATTTTTCCAGAATGCATACACTAGGACTCTGTGTGTGTCTCTTCAAAAGGATTATTTGCAAAACGAAGTCGAGATACAATGGAAGAGTCCTGACATGCCAGTTTTTTTTCCCTCCCAGTTTTGACATTGCCACTGACCTCATAATCTCTTTCACTGCTCAAAACCTCATCCACATCAGGTCACGTGCTCAGTGATAATTTAACAAATATAAAGAAGGAGAAGGAATGGCACAGTAGGTAAGACATTGGGTTGTGCTTTAAGAGATATACTCCAGTTGTACTTAAAGTTCTTGCAGTACTGTTGACTTCTTGCCAGATGAATTCTCTCTGCCTCATTTCTCGATCTACAGAAAAAGAATATTATTTTTGTACCTATAAGTAGTATTATGAGGCTAACCTAGTTAATGGTTGTGAGATGATCCTATGTTCCACTAGTGGTAGCTATGTAAATAACTAGATATTCAGGAAAAGTGTATGTAGGATATTAAGCTCAGCAAACATGCAAATAAACATTGTTAGCCATGAGTCTTTATTCTCAAAATGTCCTTACTCCATATAATTATGGCAAGTGATTTATAAATAGCTCATAGAAGTATCTGCAGATAATCTTCTACCCCCAAACTATCTCATGCTCAGTTTAGCAGCCAAAGAAGTTGCAGTGTAACAGATTAGATTTGAGTAAAAATACTTATCCGGCTGCTAGAAGTATAAAGATAGAAAATATCTGCAAAATACTTTGATCTTCATGAATATAAGGCACTGTAAAATGTATGAAATACTATTATACAGCTGTAAGAGTGGAAACAAGCATTGTTACGCAAAATGAATGCAATGATGCATTTATTCAAGTATACCGTCTTTCAAATAATCAGAATTTAAACTCAGACACTTCAGAGAAAACTTCAGTAAACCCCACACTAGACAATTCTGGAAAACTACCCCTGACAATTTGTACCTTGAGGCACAAGGACTGAGATTCTTTAAACATTGTGTTTCCTATGACTCATGTAATTATCACATCTTTATCCAAATCCTTCTAAGCTCTTTGTTCTGAATAATATCTTGCAGCAGTAAATTGCACATGCCATTTCTCCTTGTACAAGAACTAGAACCACTCCCACTTAGCACCTTTTGAAGAAAAGCCGAGAGGAGCATCTCTGCATTTTCCCTTTTAGAAAAAATTTGCCAATCTCTTCGGCTGCTTGTGTAACTCCCCTCACGTTCTGCAGTACAGATCTGAATAACAGCCTCCAGCTACAGATTCTGTAGCACATTAAGGCTACAAACAAAAAGGTCACTCCCTGGGCGATGACAGGTATGGTCACTTCCCAAATAAGTAGATTCAGTGCCCACACGTTTCTATTTTTAAACCCATCTTTTGCTTCAATGTTACAGATGCTGTGCACTTTAAGCAACAGCTGTACGCTCACAAACCACCCACATAAGACACTTCAGAGCTTCTTTCAGGGTGACATTGGGAGTTTTGCTTTTAACACCAAACTCAAATGTTTCTAACTCGTGAGTTTATACTGGGATTTGCAGAAATACATTCAGCTAACCAGAACAAGTGAACTGAAAGTATTTGATTTATTTTTAATAATCTCATCCGGTCACAATGAATTTTTAATGATGCTAATTGCAAGCCTACTACTTAGAGTAGCTTCCCTCAAAAGGACACAGTCAACATAAATAGCTTAAAGGCTCTTTTTGAGTTTACTGAGTAATTTTGAACCCTATAAACCATGTGCAAGGTTAATACTCAAAACTCCTATATCTCAGCTGCTGAGAATGTACTTGCATCTTTAAGAAGAGCTCTTGGAAGAGATGCAACTCAGTTCAGTTCTCTCAGTAACTTGAATTTGTCTGTTTATAACTTTTTTTCTTGAAGCTCCTGGGCAGTTCCAACAGCACTGACTACTGTTATCCCAAAGTGGGGTCGTTTACCTGGTGTGCAGACGCCAAAGAGCTGGACAACAGAGCTTGAGAGTCACTAAATTCTGCACTGCGTGATTTTTGGTCGCCTGTCTCGTGTATAGAAAGGGCATTAGGTTGATTCATTTTTGTAAAGTGCTCCAAAAGAAAAATGAAACATTATGAAAGTTCAAACAAAAATTTAAATATAAAACCTAATACTGCTCAGTTCCCTATGCAGTTTTCCCTTTGCAACTCCCATTTTTCTCCAGGTCATTTATTTATTTGCCCTTTACTTCCACTGTAACTTATGTCCTTGCTTGTTGGCCTATTTTATTTGTGCATACTCCAGCCTCCTGCGCCACTCTGAGCAGAGCCTTGAACAGTACTGGGAATGGAGCAATGATGTTTGATGCCAGCTCATGTCTATCAGCAGTGGGGAAATATATCAGCACTTAATTTTGGTTGTATCTGGCAAATTAAAATGAAATTTGTTTTTTAAACAACATTATCACATTTAATTTCCAAGGAGAGAAAAGATTAGCTGTGTTGTTGGCAGGGGGAGGGATTGGTGGGGCAGTGGAGGAGGCTGGATGCGGGGATTTGGAGAGGGGGATAATTTCGGAGCTAATTGTCTTTTACACCGCGTTGGGGGTGGGGAATTAATCAATGTTAGTATTAAAGGGAGCTGTGAAACTTGCTGCAGGCAGCACTACGTTGATCCTTTTTTAGCTTGGCCAATTACTAACTACAAATTTGAATAGCAGCTAACAGGGATACTTAATCCGCCATGTAGGCTTTGTCTGTGCTATGTATTGAAAGTGCCACCTAGTGGAAAATACCACTTTAATGAGAGGCTATTTCTGTGACTATTTTTAATTCGTGAATGATCACACTGCTATATGAAACGTAGCTGTAGATCACTCAGTCACCTATACCGAAACTCTCTGTCATATCCAGGGATATTTTCCCTACTGCGGGGGAGGGAAGCATGTTAGTTCCAGCACCAACGCACCCCCCCCTCCCCGACACCCACCCCGCCAAAAAAAAATCCTTGATGCTAGTTAAGAATTAGATTAAAATAATCCACACACAGTCTGTGGTCGGCAGCTCACTGTCTAATAGTACCTATGGTGCAAAGAACAGAACGTGCAACCAGAGACCTGTGTTTGTAGGGTCAAGTTTTCTCTCCTGTTCCTGTGGGCAGCCAAATGATGAGCTGAGGTCCTGCAACAGTGGCGATGTGCAATCAGACAGAGGCAGTGAACATAGGCTTTGGATCTGTTTGTAGTTTGCTCTGGAAAGCTTATTGAGCAGACTCCTTTGGCCTCTTCCTATGTTTGGTAGTGAATTATCAGGTTAGGCTGCAAGAATTTCACCACTTTCAATCACATTGCGTAAGTGGCATGACTCACACAGCCCGAGGAGATCCAGCGCATTGCAAGGTGTTAAAAATTCTAAGCACAGAGCATCCTGAAACTAACAGTTAGAAAAATGGATATTCTTTTCAGAACTAGCAACATTTTCACTGTTCTAATGAGACAGCTGTTTACTTTAGCCATCCTAAAGGCTAAACATACGTCAACATATGTTAGCTAATTCATTTCACAAGTGATAAAAGAAAGAATTCACGTTTTCCACTCCTAATACAGGATCTCTTTTGTGTCATTTTTTAAATACTGTCATATCACATGAGGTCATGAGCATTACTTCTATTTTACAGCTTAATATGGGACACACATTATCTGGTTTGGTTAGCCCAAGGTAGCTGAACAAACTAGTGGCACTGAGAATCATCTGTCTTGGTGTTTGTTCTGCCTCACTTCTGCATCTTACTACCTACTCACATGTGTCAGTTCTCTCTCACACAGCAGAGAGCTGAGCAGTGCCATCCTGGAAGTTGGTATCATTCTTTTAAGAGCATACATGCCGATTAACAAAGAAAATACATTAGAAACACAGGTACTCCTTAAAGATACAAGATTAAAATACTACAGTCCTGCTCTTCGTTCTTCACTGTCATCACCTCATAGGACACTTCTACTAGCGTGAAGCAGCTGTGAAATACCAGCACGCTGAGGAGCTGCCATGTTAGATTACGTGAGAGGCGATGTACCAGTGTAACAGCCACCAGCTCTCCATACTCACACACTGAGCATGTGGCAGCTCAGTATTCCCACTCGATAGTGCAGCACATATTAGATCTTTGAGCACTCTGTTAAACAGAAAATTACCTGTAAAAGTTAACTTCAGGAATTACTTCAGGTTTCAAAAGAGAGCTGCTACAGTTAATTAAACAGTATAGCAAAAATCCCTGCAACGTAACCAAAATTCAAAGCCAGGACTCTTCACTAGCTTTGCTGTTTTCTGCATCTGTGCGTGTGACAGATCCGATTCACTTCACTTAAGGCCCTCCTATTCCGCATAGACCAGGAGAGACAGAGAACTTTGAAATCTGAGTAAGGTCATAGTCACTGAAAAATTTGAAACATCTCCTTGCCATTCAGCCAGCTGACCGCTAGCTGTCCCCATTGCTTCACAGGAGTAAAGGATCACTGTTGGAACCGGAAGAAAACACGCCTCCAAAAAACGATGCTGCTGCTCTTGGGGAGGGGGGACGGGGGACCATAAAGCTCAAAAAAAATTAAAACGAGCTACTACAGTTCTATAAGTCTGTAGATAAGAAAATGGATGTGTAGGAGAAGGCCTACATCCCAGGAGAGTGATGTGGTTACAATCTGAGACAGATCAGCGTGGAAAGCTTAGGGTACAATCTTAGCAGATCTACAGCTTTATGACATGACAAAGGAAAGGCCTTGCATGTAGCAGAATAGGAATAATGGAAGTTGACTGGAGCATTCCACTGTTCCTGCCTAATCTCTGACCACAGCCATCACATCATCACCTGCAGCACCTGATAAAACCACCTTAAGAGATCTTTTCCCTACCAGTATCTATGTTGGACGCTACTTCCTAACCTCAGAATATAGAAACTATTCAAATTCAGAACTGGAATCATTGGTTGGACTCGATGATCTCAAAGGTCCTTTCCAACCATGAAGATTCTATGAAGATTCTATGAAATGTACTTCAGTGGTACATAGGGTAAAGGTGGTTTAGGCTCATCTCAAAATCATAAAGTTCTTTCCTCTCTTGAGAATTCAGGACAATTTCTCATTTCCATTCCTCTTTTGGCTTCTCAACATGAGCCCAGAACACAGAGTTGTCACTATATTTGTTAGATCTTCAAGATTTTGGATTTGGTCTCTTCACCAATAAACTTAGAAGAATCTTATTTCATATTGATAATGGTTGGATTTTATTATCACATAATAGATGCTATTAAGAAGGCTGAATAATATTTTACAAGGCAATTCATTCCACCTTAATTGCTTTTTTTAGTCCTTAATGCTGCTACTCACAAAGAATGATGAAAGACTGCATATGCTTTATAAAATTTATGTTATGAATTTGGATGCTATTTATTGCTTTTTGTTCAGCCTTTATAAATCAGACCCATTATCTGCTCTATAATATTTGCTTATAAAAATGAAAGACAAGACAATGTCATTTCTAACGTGCCAGACCGCCGATACACCCCTCTAGCCAGTGAAACAGCTAGTATGTCAGACAAGGGCAGTTGTCATTCAAGTCAGCTATTTACATCAGAATCAATCCTTTTTCTTCGTTACATTACAGTCAAGCAAAGATGAGAAGGTTAGTAAAGGCTAAGATTACTATATCCTTCAAAATATAGTTATAGGGAAACCATAACTCAGAGACACAGATTCCTGCTGTGTTACTCCAAGATTCTGCTCTGGAGGGACCTCTTTCTACTCGGTCACTATCATTCCTGCACATCAAAACATAATGCACTAAACTAAAATGTTTGCAGAGAGCTTTATTCAGAACAGCAAAATGAAATTCAGAATCATCAGTGCAGGATTATTAGCAAAATACTACAGAAGTAAAATGTGAGGTCTCAATTTCACCAAGTTGGAGAAGAGTTCAGAATTCAAAATATATTGGCAATTTTGTTTAAAGGGGGCCAAAATCCTGAACCAAAACTCTATCTATTTTGAAATTTACAATTTAGTTCCCAATTCTGAACTTTGCATTCTGAACTTTGCTGTACGTAGTATCAATGCACGCAAAAATGTTGGACATCTGATGTGCCACTAGCTACCTATTGAAAGCCTATAGGAAGCGTACTGTGATTTTTTTCACATATGAATGCACTGTATTAGTTCATTAAGTCTTTAAGCTTTATTCACCAAAATAAGTAGCTCCAAATACTGTACACACATAGTGTGTACACACATACAAAACACATACATACATACACACATACACACATACAAACACTTTACAAATGTAACAACTGGAGAAAATTATTAAATTTTTTTCCAGAAGTTTTGACTGAAAAATGGTGTATTTACAAAGGATTCGATATACATATAGACTGATCTCCCCAAGATGCCACCTGCTACTAATACAAATTCTTGCTAGAAAGTATGAAAAGCAACTCAAATCCAAATCCCTTTACACTTTGTGTTTCAGAACCTGTGAAAACGTTTAGTTTTAAATGAATTATATCAGCATGCGATTATTCACAGCAGTTAATAAACATCTAAGCCTAAAGATTTAGTTCAACTAATAGGTTAGAGTCAAACTATATACATTAAAAAAACTTAAGACTAACCAAAAATAGTATACAGCTTGCTGAAGTCAGACCAACTTAGGGTACTTGGGAATCCAAAGGAAGCAGTTTCCTGCTTAGTGGTCACAGCATGTGGCCAGAGGAGTAAAGTATTGTCAGTTTAACAATCGTATATTGTAAAGTGCTTTCTTTAAGCAGTATGGAACAAGGAAAACAGTCTCCTTCCATGTCAATATATACATATATTAGTTGAAAGCATCAAAAGGTATTTTATGTCATAATTACTATTTTTTTCTAATAAACATGAATAAACACTATTTTACTACTTTCCAAATTATACCACTATGAAAAAATGGACCAAAATGTTTCTCATGTAACAATGCTGCACTAGGGCAGGGATTGAATGCACGACTCCAGTCTGGTGTAGCCAGCATTCCTGAATGCCGCAGAAGGGCAGATCAAGATACAAACTATGCAGAAAGACCCAGCCCTTCTGCAGTGTTTTCTGCTGTTGGTATAGTAGGTAGCTAAGGCCTGCAGGAAAAGTTTTGTCGAATGAACATAATTAGAACATTTTCCAGACAGCTGGAGGGCTACAACTAATGCTACTGTAAATGAGAAATGCTGCTTCTTCCTCTGGCTGATTTATTGGTACACCTGCATTCAGGGGAGGTACAGCAATGCTTAAAAGGACGAGTCTTCAACAGTTTTGAAGAGGAGGAAAGAAAATTGAAATCAAGTTTCAACAAAAAGCCATAAAGAATCTTTCTTTCTAACTATTTCAATACAGTCTGAACTTGAGAGCTACACCAAGCAACCACACTGCTCTAAATGATTGAGAATGGGAATGAAGCACTCTAGTAAAAAAAAAAAAAAAAAGGTATATGTAGATCATGCTACATTTAAAGCCCATTGCACTGGTAATTACAGACACAGGCTGTCTAGAGATGCCTAATTCATAATCAGACAAATATGATTTATTTTCCTGATATAGGAGAATTAAGCTGTTCAGATACACGATGTACTGATTTTTGACTTCCTTAGATTTCAGGAGTCTATAGCAGCAGCTATACTTGGTCATTTTGAATGGCCAGCCGTCACAGATCTGTAAATTGCAACTGAATAAGCTCACACATGCAAGCAGAAGAAACAGTTTCTGCCAACTTCCCCCCACCTAATGATTTTTAAAATACTTTACAGTTTCTGCCAACTTCCCCCCACCTAATGATTTTTAAAATACTTTTAAAAAATTATGCCAGCAAAACATCATTCTCCAAAAAAACAAAAGAAGCAAGAAGTAAAAGAGCACAAGTGCACAGCAGCAAAATCCTAACAAAAACTCAGAGAAGGTAACCTGTGCTTCTCCACCAAGCCCTGAAATTAAGTCAGAAAAGGTTTTTCCACAACTACAGCCGCAACCCATCTTGTGAATTACAGCCTAAGGACACCATTCTCTCACAAAAGGAAACAACGCTGTTGTCAGGTGTGCAAAGTGATTCTTTCCTCCTGAGAACCAGAAGGAGGAACCTGTAAGTTGAAATGGTGCTAAAGTGCAAAAGACTCCCAAAGAAAAAATACACCTCTGAACAAAGAAAAAACTCATTATACTTTGCACCTGTTTAAGAAAAAAAAAAAATCCTTTAACAAGTTGGTTCATTAATAAAGGTGCAATTAAGTATCACATCATTAAAGGAACAGGAATGAAAACAGAGTTAATTCTCATTAAGAGACAATGCTAAGGTATCTATCTCATTAAAAAAAAAAAAAAATCAACACTTTCTCTCCTCACCTCTGGTTATAGATAATCTCATAGGAATTTGTTACTTACAAAAATAGGACTGCCCCTGAAAGTTAGGAAACTGCTATTTTGAGCTAAAAAGCTAGAATGTGTTCCCCTATTTCTAAGAAAAGGTGTTACTTATTGTGAACAAGCACAGCAATGAGAACAGAAAAACCTTTAGGGAAAACTACCACTCATTTCAATATCACAAACAGGACATAAGCATAGGGAAAGTGACAAATTTTGCATTCTCTCAATAACAGATTCTCTTTCTGTTAACATTGTAAGTTAGAATAGAGAAACTTCAATCACTGTGGCAGGCAGCCAGCTCATGAATAGGCTCACTAACATCAACAAGACTATTCGTATGAACAAATGCTCAAAATGACTATGAGACTTCTTGTATATCCTTTGTAATGTTAAAATCAGTAGGATTAGTGTGGTTTCTAAGTGCTCTCCCACATAGACTAAGAGCTGAAGTCAAGAAGAGTGCTCATGAGAGAAACTATGTAAGAGCTGCAGTTAAAGACTGAACTGGTCCTTTGTTTTCAGCTTAAAAAAATAATACAGCACATTCTAACAAAAGAACTATCGGACTAGCAGATACCAGGCTTTAACTACCTATAACCAAGCATCTGAAGTTAGATTCTGACATGAGTCGCTCAAGAAAAATACTCCTTCTACTCTCTGAACAGTTATTGGTTAACTATGTATGCAAGTCTGCCTGAAGACCCCGAGGTTTCAAACTACATGCAAAAAGTATAGAACCGGGATGGTAATACATAAAGGATCTGTGAGAAAGGAAGCACTAGAACTAGCAGCAAGGTGGGGTTGCCTGCATGGGCAGCCCTTCATTTGAATGCAAATGTAATTTTGGGGCAGGCAGTTATCTGTGACATCAGGCAGGACCTTAGTAAACTGTTACCACCAGCACCTGGTAAAACCATTGTTAATCATGTGTAGTAAAGGGACATCAGGGCTAGCATGAGTCATTTATAGAGCCAGTCAGGGCTAGAAAAGAGAGAGAAAGAAAGAGGAGGGGACGAGAGATCAAACAAACACTGTGAGGAGCAGGATGTCCCAGCAAGACAAAGCCAGGCTGTGAGCATCATGTATGTGAGTTATCTTTTGGATAAAGAAACCAGCATGTATCCAGGATCCGCAAGGTGCAGCAGCAACAACCTGCCAGTGCAAAACTTTGTGTCTACTCCACCCTATTCAGATTACATGGGATATCATCATGTGCCAACTCTGGACACCCATGGACAGCCTGCGGGAACCTGGGGATCTCACTATGGCCCACAGAGGGAGGACTGGAACGCTTACGGCCCAGGACCTTCCAGCACGGTTGCTGCTGCACAGATCAATGGCTCCTCTCCTGGACAGGTCTCCTACACTTCTGCTGATTACAGCTCCCTCCATCCTGCTGGATCTGGGGGGTTACCTCCTGTAGATACAATTAATACACAGCAAATCTCTCCCAACAGCCAAAGGCACAGCTCTTACGAATGGATGAGGAAAACGGTGCAATCCACTTCCACAGGTATGAGGGCACTGATGTTTTACGCTGAGGAGAGATTTTACTTCTCTTTGCATTGCTGGGGATTTTTTTGCCCGGTTCTCTGTTTAGAGGGAAGTGTACAGTTTAACAAAGAAAGCCCCTAATTGCTCTGAAGGATTCTCTCGCTAGCAGTTTAATATCGGTTCATTATTGGATGCTGGTTTTGATCAGCTGACTACTTCTTGTATTTCTTTCTTGACCTGTAATGCTGGGACAAATGAAAAGCAATGTCCTTTGACAGTGAAGTATTTTCACTTCAAATATCTTAAAAAAAATTGTGATATCAAATGATGGCTTTTAATAGGAATCCTATAGATTAGAATGAAGCAGCATGTCTGCAGAAAGAAATCATGATGAAAGTATTGTATTTCACCACCACCTACACTTTGCTTATTTTCCTCAAGTTTTAGAGTACATATGAAAAGTTCAAGTAAAATATATACAGTAAAGGGGTTGGAAATAAGGCTTAGTTTAGAAACAACCTCTCTATACCTCAGAACACTGAAATGAAATGAGATCTGCAAGATCAAACAACGAGTCAATGCTTTAAAAACAGGAATGATAAGGAAAGGCTTCCTTTACTTTGTAGTAGTAGCTCTCAGAATATGCAGGAGTACAAAGATCCATGGTAACACAATCAGTTAATACTGCGACAGATCAGTCTCCGACGCATAATAGTAAAAATAAGTCATGAAGCATGAGGAAAAGGTTCTGTTTGATTGTGATGAGGAACAACAGAAAAAAATACAAGTATTAGGCATTCCTAAAACAAAAATCTGTACCTTGTATGAAGAGAAAAAAATATATGAAACAAGAAAGGGGAGAAGGAAAAGAAAAAGAGGGAGAACTGTCTGAAAAGAACAGAGGCATAATCCACTATATAAAAGTATTTGATCCTTCAAGGTCTGAGCAGCTTTGACATGCCCTGAGATCAGTAGAAATTAAGGATGCTCAATACCTCCCCTAAAGAGATGCTCAGAGTATTTCAATGTTACAGCCCAGGAAGGTTCCTTTCTTTTTAGCCCTTCCTCCCACCCCAGCTCTGTTCCACACATGCCTGTAAATAACAGTTTTCAAAGCAAGTACTGACTCAATCTCTGATGGAAAAGTAATTCCTTAAAAGATACTTTAGAAAAATGAAAGCAACTATATAGTAGAATTGTCTATATTCAAATAATGCATCTAATTTATATGGACAGACTGAGTCATCCTCACTCCTGCCGAACACAACTTTAGCTCATAGAGAGTCCGTAGAAGTCAGTAGGGCAATCAGAGTAGGTTGTTACTCTGGGTGAATAAGAATTTTGGCACCAACAACAAAAAAAATAGTTCATTTTTATAAAATCATATTTGTTCCTCACTGAATGCTATCCAAGAAAAAACAAAAGAGGGCTGGTCTTGAAAAAATTTACAGCTTACTTTTGAGTAGTTCTTACAAGGGCAATGAAATTGCTCACAAACTATCTGATTGACAGATGGCAGAATACTTGTTCAAAAAACCACTACTTCTCATCTCTTCTTTACCTACCTGCCTTTTGCTCCTCTGAATTTAAATTGCAGCCTTTCTGAGAGAAAGATGATTTGATCTGTCTGTGCTGTCCCTTTTATAGTGGGAACACTGTGAGATAGGTAGATAGATAGATAGAACGTCTATTCTAGCTATCTAGAATAGCCCATTCTAACTGCCTGCTTAAGAAGCACGCTTAGAGCTTCCTAAATTTCAAGTCTGCAACAGTCAGAGCATTCACAGGAGGTGCTGGGAGTCTCTCCATTCTGGAATGGTCCAACAAGATATTGAGCATCTTCGTCTCAAGAAGAATTTAATAAATCAGCATGTCTTATCAGCATATCCTCCCAAATGCCCACAGGCCATTATAAGGCCCTCTGAAGTTAGTGGGAGCCTATCCATTCATTTAATAGGTACTGGGTCGTGCTTCAGGGAAAAATCCAGATAAATAATTCTCCGGCTGCTTCTTCCCCTCTTATTTTTATTGCTAGGCCAGGAATGATCAGTGCCAACAGATCTGCTTCAGTGGAAACGGCTCCTTTTTCTTCATTCATTCCTTTTCCTCTGTTTAAAAGCAAGGGCACTTTTGTTTTTCCCAGTTTCCCAAAAAATAAAAAACTGCCCGAACAGCAATGTCAGATCTAGCAATGCACTTAAGTGAGTTTGGTTCTGAGCATGCAAGTGTTCAAATGCGTGACTCGGCTAACTGGAAGTACCAATGTTGTTTGCTGGAGCATGATCAAAATCCTCAGCATTTTTTTAGATGGAATCCATTCCTTTTTACAGCCTTAATGCTGTATGCACACATTGAGCATTACCCTTCTGTCTCTTTGCAAAACCTTTAGGAATTTCGTAGAGGTTTTGTATAGGCAAAACTGAAGGAATCATTATTTATTAGTTTTCCTTTTTTCCTGTGAAATAGACATGAGCCGCTATTCTTAAAGATGGAAAAACTGAGGCTCAGACTTACCTGAAGTGATAAGAACAGAAATTAATTAGACAAATTAATTTTATTATTTGTTCATTACTTGTTGCAAAATACTAGTGATCAATAATATTATTATTTCACTATGGAAACAATAATTAATGCAAGTGATTTTTGCAAGATATTCTTGAAAGTGTGCAAGAAACATTCCTGTAATCTTATCCCTTTAAGATCAGGAGAGATTCTTTCCAAAGATTTACTTATGTTGAGTAGTCTGACTTGTAACAGCTACAAAAACAAGGCCCAGAATCAATGACATTTCCATCTCGAGAGATTTAATGATTAGCTTCTCTTACTGGTCGCTTTGTGCCCTCATGACCTGATGGATGACAAACAAAACACTTTATTGAAATTTCTACCACTGCCTCATGCCCTACAGGTCTTTTGATACTCTCAAATCTACACAACTAACCTGGAACAAATGAAGAAATTATGCCAAGTCTTACTCTGTAACTTTCAAAACAACATCCAATATAAAACCATGTCTTCAGCTGGTGTTGAATGAAGTTTATGAGGTTATGCTACTTGAAACCACTGGCAGATTTCAGTACTTAATGTCATACTATCTTCCTGGTTTAGTGTTACTGGAATGCATTTCCCACAGAAAAGACCTACTAAGGTTTTCATCCATCATCCTCTCTCTGGGTGAAGGATGTCTGAACATCTCTCCCTGCAGCTTTGGACCTGGAGGGATTGGGACTTGATCCTAAATGCAGCGCACGCAGGATCAAATGCCTAGTCAGTGCATTCTCGACAGTGTTCAAGATACAGGAGAAAGCAATGTGTTCTGATTCAGAACACTTGAACGAGGAAACACTACTTAGTATTTTCAGCCAAGCACACTGATTGAAAAAGACCCTTATGCTCCTGCCCTCTCTCCTAAACCCCCACTTCAAAAGGGCAAGCAAAACCAAGACAACTAGCAATTGTAACAGCGAACAGAACAAAGCCATGAACTAGAGATTTGAGGTGGCAATTCCACACACACATACACAAAGCATAATTACAGGCAAATTCTTTGATGGAAAGTAGAATAAAACCAGCTTAGATCAAGTTTAAAACCTCTTCTTGTTGACTCAAATATTTTTATGGAGGTATGCAATACCCACACAGGAGCAGACTTTACTTTATGCCTTCGTAAGAAAACAACATACATTTGGGGTAAACAGTGCCCAAAACAGTAAGTTTGAACAGTTAACTACCAGGCGGTTTCAGCAGCAATGAGAATTTGATCACAAAGCTGAAAGCACATCTTAAGACCTGCACTTACGTTACCATAAAACAGGGAGGGACCAAGTTTTGAATCAGAGGTAAACTAATTATGAGTGGAGACTTTTCCCATAGATGACAATTCTGTCATTCCTGTTTAATAAAAAATTACTCTGAAGACATAAAGACAGTTTTTCTGATGACGACGAGGGCAGGTGCTGATAGCACCATTACCAAATGTCTTGTAAACGCATAGTGTCTAGTCTTTGAAGGAAGAAGTTATATTCCCTCAAATCTAAGGAAGAGAAACAAGCTTCTTAAGAAGCCATTCCTGCAAAATGCTGAATACCTAAAGAACATACAACTCTTGGAAAAATTTCTGTTAATCACTTGCTCTTAGTCCATACAGTCATTGGCAATGGGATTTCCCCTGATCTTGCTGCTTTGAAATCCACCTATATTTTCTGAAGGTTGGGTCCTTCTGCCAAACAAAATCCATACAGGGTGGTCTGTGCAATCATTGTTTAAAGGTGATAAAAATTATTCTATTTTGGATTCACTTAATTCTGTATGATGAAGACGAATTTACACTAGCAAAGTGGGGGACAGGATTTGGCCAATGAGCTTTACTACAGAATAACAGAGCATATTCAAAATTGAAAACATTAGCATTTCAAATAGAACAGAAGGGAAAATTCTTCAAGTCTGTTGAAGGTTTCCAATTCTATGATGGTATTCTGTTCTTTTCAGCATGAGTCATCTGAACATGTATAACAAGAACAAACGATCAAGACCTAGCAGAAAATACAAACATAGAATTTCACCATGTTTCACAAACCTTTATGCATCCAACTTTGCAATAATGAATAGTCCTACTCATCACACCAAGACTTCTGGCAGGAATATTATTACTCGTATTATACAGGATTGGATCCCTGTAACATTTTCTAATACAATGCAGTGTGGGGGTTTTTTTCTTTAACTTTACAGAACATCATGTGCAGCACGATGTCCATCTCCAAGACTTATTTAAAATTACTTTTGCTTCACAACTTCAATTAAGTCAGTGAAATTACACTAGGGAGAATATTTAGAGATACTCCCAAAACAAAGCTCTGGGTCCTGATCTCTGACAGTCCATATCTTTATAAACGAAAAAACTAATCTAAACTAAAATAAGATCAAACGCTAATCTCTCTCTTAAAACTAAGCTAACATAAAGATGCAGATTTGAACCGAGCATATCTACAGGTCAGAAAGCTGTTTCACATCTCAGGCTGACTTAAACTAACTTCCAGTCATCAAGTCCAGACAATAACTTCCTCAAACAATGTTAAACTATGGAATCCAGATTACAATGCTTTGTAAATAATCTGACAGTAATCTGACACTATTCTATACCATGACATCTTCTGTCTAAACTCAGTAGCTTCTGGATTTTATGAATGATGCCAATTTCAGCAGGCGAACAATATTCCTGAAATGTTAAGAGAGGACACACTGAAAAAGGGGCCAGGGCTAGTTCTAATGCAAATTTATTTTGCTTTGTAAACTAGTTGTGAGGTCCGATGGTGGGGTTTTTTTTTCCTTTCCTGGGCTACATTGTCTGAGGTTTTGAGGCCTATCTGTCATATTGAGGCAACAGACCCTTTTAACACTTCGCTTTGCTTTGATATGCAGTCTTGTCTCTTCCTTCTCCCTCTTTTCTTCAGGAGTTATATTGCCGGAAAGGGTGATGATTTTCACAGCAAATAAAGAGGCCTTCTCCTAGCTTTATTGTCTTCAGAAGAAATACTCTGTGAATTTTATGACCAATGGGAAAGCTGTTCCCTTCCCCCAACTCAAAACTTGGCCAGTCACAAAAATTGCTAGGCTGGGTGTGATAGAACAGGATTGTTAAACTATATCTCATGAAAAGTTTTTTAAGTCTGAAATGTCTTATTTCTTGTTACTCCAAAGGCACTCTTCAATAGTCACTATTTGCACAATAGGTTTTTGACAAAACTCACTGTTCTTAAATAGCTCATTAAAACCAGGAAATCCACTCCCCCAACACAAAGGCAGTCATACTGCAAAGGTAGTTGCTTCAAAGCTCTTTTGTTTCATTTTTCTTCCACCCAACTACTAACACCGTCTCCAGCCACTTGCAATTCCATAATATAACTGTCCATGACAGAACACATTTCCAATAAAACTGACACTATATTGCTGATTCAAATGATAATCTGTCACTAACGAAAGATTAATTAAGATTGTAGAAAGTTAAATGTTGGTAATTTCACTCACCTGAGTGAAATGGGCAGGATTTGACTAAAGAATTGGATTAAAATATTAACTTTTATCATTATATCATTAAATTCTGCCATTATCTCCTAAAGAAGTCTGAGAAGTGAAGAACATCCTTCTGCTGTCTCTGGGGTGAAGCCATTAGTCCTACCTCAAATTTTACTCAGGTAATACATCTCCTTGAAATAAAATGCATACCTGTAAATAAAACCAGTAGAAGATCCGCAAGATTTGGCTCAGGATGCAGCAGAGTGGATCTATTCCATCTAACAGATGGAATTTAGAGGCTAACCCCCCAAAGTGTTTAGCAATTGGTTTTGTTGCTGCTGTTTGTTAACTTTGGCAAATAAAAGAAAAGTGTACTTTGCCTTTGAAAGGAAATGCCATGTGCAGACTAATTCCAACCCAGCATCCAACAAAGGCATTAGGAAGACTCTCACTGACATCAATGAGAGTCTGGGGAAAGGCCTAACACACTAAAACGTGACTCTGCCAGAACTAAAAGTATCCTCTCAGAAGACCCTGGCAGATCTCAGCTCCCATTGTCTGTTGTCTCTCAAAGAAGATATTACTCTGCACAAAAAAATCAAATTATTAAAGACAAGATTTATGTGACAAATCATAGAGGATTTTTCTCACATTGCTGTTGACTTTTAGGAAGGAAATGTTCTCTTTTTGCTTTTCTACTTTTTAAATTGTTCTCTTAACTTACTTTAAAGAAAGAAATCAGATGTGAAAGCTCCCAATCTTCCTTCAAAAAGAAACCAGATATTATCATTCCTACTAAAAAATAAACTGAAAGCTACTCATATGAAAATAAAAGATTTTATGGGAGAAAGTTCTGTTTTCCACATACGTTTAATCTCTTCTTCAATTTAAAAAGCAAAAAAAGCCAACCCTCTCCTCAGATAATAGGGGTTTAAGCACTTAAATCCAGAAACAGGAAGGTGTATCTTGAAGTTTACCACCTTGTTTTGGCAATAGAAGAACATTTGATATTTGTCTATGGCTTCTGAATGAGAACAGAGTTTAAGATAAGATCACCTTGTTGCTCTTTTGTGTACTCCAACTTAACAACACAAAGGAGACTAAGGAAACATTTTAAACATTTTGTCCCATAGAATGACCCCAATTTCTCATTTAAACAGGAAAAAAACCTAACCAAACCACCGGCTAGAGAGATCAAAAGTTAAAAAAAAATATCAAGTGAGGCATTAAAGCACCGCAGGTGACCATATGCTAAACAAACAATTTACACTTCGAATGAATGAAAACAAATGTCCTAGTATTTATGTGGACTGAACTGAATAACTGCTGTTCTTTAGAGACTCTAAAATTCTTGCCATAATGTTGCAAAATTAACAGCACTTTTCACTTGATTATCTATGTAAACATAATTGGGCTAATTCTGCTTTCACTACAGTTTCTCGATGACAGAAATGCTACTGAAATAAGAATGTCCTGTATATATATCTACCCAAACCAAGCACAGCACAGTAGAACCTTCACAGGGAAGTTAACTGATTTGAGTCAAAGTGGTTCTGACTGCACGGATTGAGCAGAAATCACAGTGTAAGGAACGAACAGAGACATGCACGCACCTATTTTCCCTATTGATATATTCCAAGTAAACAGGCTGATGACCTCAAGACAGTTGGAAAATGCCCATAGCATTGTAAGCTCACTTATTATTGCATAGTGCTTTCCCAGGGTTGAACACTGTCGAGCACGGAAGCTGAAGGATCAAATTCTGATGCAGACCTTGTTCAACAAGCCTGGGAAGAGTCCTAGAGAAACCCTGTCACATAGGGTGAGCCAGTTATTATCCACAGCTAGAGGCATAACAACATTTGTTGACAGCATTGCACTGACCAGGACTTCCAGTGCTAACCAAGTCTGTGTCTAGGATCTATACAAACAGTACAAAAAGGATCTGAGCCTGAAGAAGCTTCTAATGCAAACAATACCTCGGTGAGCCAAAAATTCTTGCAAGTAACAAAGAACTGACTGTCAAATGCTGGAAGAGAAAAAAGTGATATGACTCTCAAGCCATTACCATACAGTGTACACAGCAAGTGAAAGGCAATGTTAACTTTAAATATGTTCAGCTATTAAAATAAAGAGAGATCACGTCTCCCTCCACAGAAGGGGGAAAAACATTAACCTGTGAAACCAAACCGTGCATTGAGGGATAAAGGACTTCAAGATTCTGCTATAGTTCTATACCCTGAATTCTGATCTTTGGGTGCTATTTAAACTTCAAAAGCAAGGGGAGTTGGAAGGAGGGGCTGGGGAGAACTTAGGCCTTTGGCACCACAGACAGACGAAACCCCCAGCTATTCTCTCCTGCAGGGGGGAAGCTGCTTGCTATGGGGCGGGTGTGCTGTATTGATCTACTCGGAGACTGTTACAGGCAACGAGCCACAATATGCCTCGAGGTTTATGCATTATCTGAGACAACCTGAATTTAAAGGAGACTGTTCTACTATAGTGACCACTAAGGACACAAAGATTCACAACCTACAGTGGAACACACTGCAAAAAATTACCAACTAGAAATACATTCCCTGTCACACACAATTTACAGTCTAAATATATACATCTGAAGAAATGTCCAGATGAATATAGATAGACAAGGAAGCACAAAAAAATGGTTAGACTGTGGTTAGCAAATATGGTATTGATGGTCTTAAACACAACAACAATCCAATCTTTCAAAAATGTAGGAGAACCTTAGGATAGGGCTCAGGGGCCTTAGATTTAAGCAGGTGTTGATCTCTAATACATTGACTGCCTAATATCAACATTAACTACAGAGGAAAGGTGAGTGAGAAAGGAAGCATCAGTAGCCTTTCCCAGTCTCAATTCTCTTTCACTACTGCCAACACATTCTGTCCTCAGAAATTATCCTGTATGGAATCCATAAAATTTCAGCTACTTGCATCTGTGTTCACTGGCTCATGTAATTTGACATTACTTTTTAATGACCCAGATACTGCTGAGCCATGTCTGCTTCAGTCAGCTGTACCCACAGCTGAAAGGATGCAGTACTGCTGCTTGCAAAAGAACAGATGCTGCAGTTCTATTATTGTTCAGTGTCCTTTGTTAAGTATTAATGCTTTCTTTTTCTCTTTTTTATTAACTGTCATCTGAAAATCTGTTACTATTCCCTGTGCTGTTATCAAGTCGCAGATAGACTGGGACAGACTTGCAGGAAAAACACAACCTCCATGTTGCAGTAACAATCACAACATTGGATTTGTTTTTCTAGAAACAAGAATTGAAGAACTTTGGAAGCCCTCGATATTTTCAATGCAGTAAAATATCCCTCACAGTTTCCCTCTGAAACAGGTAGCAGTGTAGCAGCTTTAGGGACAGAGAAACAGAGCAATTCAACACAGGAAGCTTGTATCGGAGTTGGGAACAGAACCCAGGTTTCCTGGCTCCTTGTTCTTAACAAGGATGCCTTCCCTTTCCCAAATGATAACACAAGGGTGATAAAGAATATGAGGACCAGTTTATCACCTATTTACTAAGAAGCAAACCCAAAATCTGATGGTACGAACCTCTTCTGTTGTAAATCAAGACCAAGTCAAGGGAGCTACTCTGGGTAAGTGCATAGCGAATCAGGCCTAAAATACCCACAAACATATTTTAAATGTAAAGCCAGATATTTTGTGTTACTAAAGTTAAAAAATTCTAGCTTGAAGCAATGTGTTCTTCTTTCAAAACAGGTAAAACAAGAACAAGAGAGAAGTACCGAGTGGTTTACACAGATCATCAGAGATTAGAATTAGAGAAGGAATTTCATTACAACAGATACATTACAATCAGGAGGAAGTCTGAACTTGCTGCAAACCTAAGACTTTCCGAGAGACAGGTAGAGTATGGATCATCCATTCAGGATTTCCTTTGAATTTATTCCTGCTGATGAGGACATAAATGTATTGGTTAAGAACACAAAAATGCTAATGCCTCTAATAACCAATCAATGCGACTGGGTTCCCTTTGCAGTGTAAGAACTCAAACTATCCAGCTGAATACCTTGACAGCCCTGTTCGCACTCATTTCTAAATATCCCATCAGCACTACTTCAGCTCTCATCAGGGAGCTGTGCAACATCACAGAAACAGCAAACACCAGTCTTACATACAGTCCTGTTTTCAGAAACAAGAGTTTAAAAATATCAACAAAGTCCTGCCCGGATATTTCTCTCTGTTTTACTGGGGTAGCGGTAGCAGGGAAAAATTTTTGCTGAAATTTCTAAAGCGGAAGACCTGGTTCTGCTGAAGTCAATGGGAATTCTATAACCAATTTCAACAAGGTCAGTTTTAGCTCTTAGCAGAGAATGGAAGTGATGAGCTCGAGTATACCTTCAAGCATCCTGAACATTTGTTTCTTTGGCTGCCTTTTACCTTTTGTTAAAGATTTCCTACATACTTGCTACTCCTTTATCCTGCCCCTATTTCCTCACACTCTCTCCAAATTCCACTTCCATTCCCACAAGGTAAATCAAAACACAGTCCTTTCTAGTCCAAAGATACATACAATTTGCTCTGGAATCACTTTGTACCAAGTTCTTCAATCAGGCAATTGCAAGGCCTGTGCCACCCCCTGCCAAAGCGAAGCAGGTCCATGGCCTGTGGCTCTCAAGCACTTCATCTGGCTCATGCAAACAACCCAGATAAGATGCCCAGCCAGATCTCCCACAGAGACGCTCACAACATGGGCAGAGCATATGGTCTGTCCCATTTTACTTTGGAGTTTCTTGATTCAGTACACTGAAGTGAGCAGCCAAACAGAAAACAAAAACTTTATTGAAGGATCTCCCTGAACAGATTTCAGGACACAATATGCTCATTTGCTGCCTTTCCTATTTGCAAACCATCACAGGTTTGCAAACCTGAAATGATTTTCTGGAAAAGCTTCTTTCCTGGCTATGCCAAAATCCCATCCAGGACACTGGAAGGAATACCTCAAAAGGACAAAGAACAATCGTTTAAACAAGGAAGAAAATATGTAATACCTAATGAAGAAAAAAAAAAAAAGGCAAAACGAAGCATTGCTAATGTAGGAAGGACACAGAAATAAAGGAGATGATGAAGACAAGAAAGAAGACAGAAAATTAGACTTCAGGTGAAGAGTTACTTGCACAACAACTGAAGAGTGGAAGAAAAAATCCTGAAAGGAAGGAGGGTAACAGGTGAAGAACAAGTCAGACAGATGCAAGTGACCATATTAGCTTTTAGTGACCATATTTAGCTTTGATAATTGGCATACGACCTTGAACTGCTTACTAAAGTTCTCTCTGGATCACTGCTCCAGATCTGCATCCCTAGTTTAATAACAAACCAGAACAAAGATCTAAATTCAAAGGTAGGTAAGAACACTGAAGCCAGAAGGTAATTCTGAAACAGATGTTAGTTTGGTTTTCAGACTGTTTCATCTTTTCTTGCATTTTGGCGAATGCATGGGAGAAATTAGATTACCCCAGCACAATAGAATGCAAGAGATCTGAGACTATTTGAGACTGGTTTAATGGAACATACTTTGGTACAGAAATGATACTCCAGAAACTAAGACAACAAAATGAACTGCCAAACATCTCAGATGATAGCCTGGGACTTACGAGACCTAGTACAAATTTCCACAAGCTTTGCGTGTATCTGAGCTCTTCAATTGTAAAATGGCAATAATAATGTCTCAAGGATAACTACACCAAGACTGTCACAGACACTCCTTAAGGTGTTTTCTGGGACTTCACCACTGTCTTTCTTTTAAAATACAACCTAGTAGCCACAGATGTTATCGCCTCTTACTGTTTTACCTGCTTTCTGATCCTCATTGTTTTTCGCTTTCCAGCTTCTAGCAAAGGAGTATCAAATCAGTATTTCTCAGCAAACCATTGATTTTCCTTTGGGCTATAGAAAATGGTGACAAAAGTGTTTCCTTTGCCATCTGAACACCAACAAGAAAACACAACATATCTGAATAAGGTAGCTTGACTCATTACACTGACTAGATATAACACAGAGCCATTTCCAAGGATAAATAGCTGGCATGCACTGCTTTAAATCCAACATTGGGGATTCATGTCCAAAGACATTTCAGTTGTCGTAGAACATTCACTCCTTCACACCTGAACAAGTTCTGCTGTATTTTCAATTGACAACTTCACCTCATGTCCTCTCTTGTTTTATCCTAATCAAAACCCATATACTCTTCAATACCTCCTGCATTTCTTCCCAAAGATGACTACATTTCTGTGATAGAGCAATGACTATGGTGTAAAGCAGTGGACTGTGCGGGAAGCAGCAGCAGATTCTGGCTCCATCTACAAATGCAATAAAAGGCACTTAGCTATTAAGGCACTGCTTATACAATATTTTGAAGCAACGTTGTGTACCGAGAGTAATGCACTGGTGAAATTCTGCTCAGAAGTGTATTTCCATTGGCTTACACACTGGAGCTAACCAACTAATGTGCAGCATCCAAACAGGAAAGCTTTTGTGCCTCAGTTTATAGGTCAGTAACAGGGTTTGACTTGCTCTAATTAGGACATATCGAATCATAGAATCTTCCAGGTTGGAAGGGACCTTTAAGATCATTGAGTCCAACCATTAACGCAACACTGCCAAAACCACCACTAAACTATGTCCCTCAGCACCAGGTCTACCCATCTCTTAAATACCTCCAGGGATGGTGATTCAGCCGCTTCCTTTGGCAGCCTATTCCAATGTTTAATAACCTGTTCTATGAAGAAATTTTTCTTAATATCCATCCTAAACCTCCCCATGTGTAATAGTTTTCAATGTAAAGATATTCTTGGATTCTTTCAGCCATCACTATGACACATGAGATTCTGAGATTTTGTTCTGTTAGATTCTGTACCAAAAAAAAAAAAAAAAAAAAAAAATCAAAGGTCATTCCATAAAGAAATACGAGTAAAACTAACACTGAAAAATTCTTTTTATCACGCTACTAATAAATATTTTATTACCAGATAGGAAAGATTACCTGCATGAAAGACAAGCAAACAGCTCTGTTGTCTCAGTTTGCCACTGCCTTTCTCACTGGTCCTCATGCAATTGATTTTACCTATGACCCTTGACTATATACATAAAGGACCACATTGCATTCTATTAGCAACTGAAAAAAATTTTCCTCTGCTCCTCTGCAGGTGAAAATCTGGTTCCAGAATCGCAGAGCCAAAGAAAGAAAATTAATGAAGAAGAAAATGACTCATTTTGATGGCAGCAATCTTGGCTCTATGCAGAGTGACTCTGGCTCAGTGAGCCCGATGCCAGTTCCTGACCAACAGACTCATTCAGACATGCCCAGTTCTTTATTCCCACCTCCTCCACCTCCACTTCCCATGAACGGTTTGCAGCACAGCGGGAACCTGCAGCAGGTAGTGGCCTCTCAGTGAGGCTACCTGAAGAGCTACTGCATAACGAACACTATAAACTACCAGTACATGGAGCACTACAGTATGAAAGAGAGAGGACAGCTGTAGCTGTTTTGCAGGAGTCCCCAGCATGACACAGTTCTGTACACATAAGCTTCAAGTACAGTAAAGCAAGAGCCACTTGCCAGGTCTGCAGGATAGTGCAAGTTCCCAAGGGCACTGGAACTGCTGTGTGCCAGGAGTCCTAGTTGCAGGGAGCCTCTGCAAGTGGATGTCATGCTGAGTCTGTGCCACAAGGCAAGCATCCCTCCAGCCATGCGGCAGGTGGGTAGGCACTGGGAGGGAGGAGAGCTGAGGACCAGATACGGCCACTTGTTACAGTACACGCTGCAGACAAAAAAAAGCACAAAATGAGCCACAGGCAATACAACATTGCCTCAGCAGTAACGGCAGCTGCACGCGAGTGCTCTGTCTGTCCCTCGCCCCTAGGTAAAGGGTATATTCCTTCTCCTTTGATCTCCACACAGGTTCCATGTACTAATCTCACTTTCATGGGCTTTACACATGGATCTTGATAAATGAAAACCTGGCTTATATGTTTTGACCCACTTGATGGAAAGCCTGGGTTGTGGTGATTGCAGTCACTACATGGTAAGGGCAAAGGTCAGGGATGAGCTTTTTGGAATTTTTTGGGTGTGACAGGTGTGATTTCCAATGCTCCATATGCTGGTATAAACATGCACTCTTCAATCTTACCGTAAGTGTTTCAAAAGCATTCTGGAATTGTGAATCTTAGCCCAAGTTCATTTTTGAATTTTTGAAGAACAATCATGTCAGACTCATTTTGTATCCTAAAAGAAAAAGCAAAAGGGTGGGGGAGGGGAATCCTTTTAAGAAGTGTAGGTATTTTTGAAAGTTACTGCATTTCATGAGACAGCATAGCCCATGGATAAAGATGCAATAATTGCATTCAACTAATTTTAAATTTGGTCTAGCTTTCAGAGCTATTGTGATACTAAAAAAATCTGAGAAGCCAAATTAATGGAAGACAAAGCAAACAAGTATTTCACTTAAATATAAGCTCTCAGCATTTCTTAAGTGAGTCTCAGTTCCCAAAATGATGATCCCTTCCATACTAAGCAGAATTTGGTAGGTAATCAGAATAATCCGGATATTTACTTCCCAAGATAACTAACAATTGCTTGTGCACAACTTGTCTGCAAAGAGAAAATTTTTAAAGCACACAAGTGATTTGGGAATTTATACCCTCATTGTCAAATGCAATTTAGAAATTTAGGATGCCTATCCTCGCTAATTTTCATCAAGGTGTCCTCTTAAATATCTCTGTCACTGTTGCAAATAAGACTTAGGAGCATTAAGTCATTTAGGCACTACATTCTTGGTTTTTTTCCTTAATTATAACAAATAGTACTATTAGGTCATCAAAGTGTTGGCAATGTAAAATTACTTTGTATATAAAGAACATTAAAATAAATGACTTTTTTCATAATCATTTTCCAATGTGGTATCAGCTACTGTAGCAAGTGAACATGCAAATTTTCATGATTAATCTGTTATTGAATTGTAATATCAAATTTAATAGTAGGGTGATGGCAGAAAAGCCCACCATAAGTAGAGGAGAATGGTAAGAGCAGGGTGGTTCAAGGAGCTGGCAGTTTTTACTATTTCTTAATTGTATTTATTATTTAGTCCTTCTTGCAACCATAAAACGGGAGTAAAATTCCAACTTTAAATAGACGCGTACCTACATTGTAAAATTCCCACTCTTTCCTTTCACAATGCTGCTCCATTTGCTGGCAGCAGCAGTTTGAAGCTTTGCATATGTAATACAAATGAGATGAAGAAACTGCAATTCAAAGTTCAGCAACAGAAAGACTCCTACTGATTTCCACATATTATGAAAAGCGGAACATGACAAATAGCATGTGGGAAAAAAAGTGATTGACCATCCATATTGATGAGCATGGAAACCAAACCAAAACACTGCTCTCCCAAAAGACATACCCATTGGATGTGTCCAAAAGAGGAATCCATTGGAAATGCACAGAACAGCCATTCTGTCTACAGAGGGAAATGCTAGAGATATTTTGCCTACGGTTAGCACACACACATGCACATATATTTAACTTAATAGAGACTGAAAAAGGTTCAAGGAGAAAAGCATCCTCTCATTGGCCTATTAAACAGAATTATGCTTGCATACTAGAGACAAATCAATAAAAATTTCCAGACTTAGACTTTCGAAAGGTAAGAATTCAGGAGGAAACTTTGTCTTTTGTACTGATATACAATAATTCAGGACCTAGTTCTAGCTAAGTGCCCAGAACCCTGGCCCTAGGGTTTTGCAGGATCAAGTTCATAGTTACCTATTTTAATCACATTTCCATGACATAGTTTAATTTTGTATTAAAATTTTAAAAAGGAAAAAGAAAAAAGTCCTTCAAGAAAGAACTTTAAGAAAAGAAATGTATCGAATGCAACTTCTCTCTCTTTAAAATTATTTAAACATCACTCAAAGAGAGGGGGATCTGGCAAAAACGACCTGTTTTATCTTGTTTACATGTAGAAGAGTTATTGAGGAAGATAAGTGACCACTTTGAAGATCTGCCTCATTTCTGTTCCAGTTTGCTGAAAGCATGCTTGCTATAGGTTGCTATGTGTTTCCAATCAGAAGTTGTTAAGTACACAAAATAAGGCTGGATTTTATTTGCAGAAGCACACGTTCAAAGGTTAAAATTTATTGCTCCAAAAGCAGTATCTATAAACCAGGGCAATACCTTAGAGATTATTAACCTTCTAGTTATGCCAGTGATTGTTTTAAGTAGTACATTTAAAAAAAAAAACAACAAACTTACCAGCAATATATTCAACTAAATATTTTCAGTGTGCTTTAATCCTTTAAACAGTTGCCCACCAAAACCAAAAGAAAGCTATTTTTCTCTAAGAAGCTTGTGTAGTCCTGTTGCTTAGATGCCATATTGTGTATAATTAAAAATGAGACTTAAAATTGGAGCCAAATCAACTGAAAGCTTTTTGGTCCAACATTGTGAGTCATGAAATACTGGTGACAGTCCTCAGAATAATACTTTCTTCCTGACTTTGGGTATATCATATAACCTATCACTTTTATCACATCTAAAAACTAGGAACACTAAAGCAGAGTTGCTGTGAAGATTGATTGGTTGTTAGCAAAGTGCCTTGAAGAAGAAAAGCATACCTTAGACTACATCACAAGAATAACTAAGCCCTTAATCCTAATTGTGATTAAAAGAATGATCAAGGTATATCCAAATTTCAGAGGAATTCACTAACCTTTAAACCCCGTTACCCAGTGAGACTTGCGATCTATATGGTACAAAAAGATCAAGAAGAGCATAGCAAACAAGACTTTCTAAAAAAACTTCATGCAACTAGGCAAGATATACAATTCAAAATGTCATTTCTAAACCAAAAAACTTCAAATATGCAGTATCTGCAATTGCTTAGGGGTTATGCAAGCATTAATGTAAATATGAGAGAGCATCGAGTATGTCCTACCTTCTACACAAGGAGTAGATTCAAAAATATATTCATTCTGGATGCTAACATAAAAACTAAAAAGCATACTCCTATTTTAGCACCCTTATTCAGTTTGCGTGTGCACTACAGGCTTACTCCAACCCAAGCTTTTACACCCAGAGCGTACACTGAAATGATGCATCCCTGAGAATGACTTACACACCTGTCACATTTTGGAATGGCACTGGATGTTATTAGCGGGACACAATGTTGTGCAAACCTCACTATGTAGAAGAATAGGCACAATTTTATGATTAAAATGTTTGCCAGCTGTTTTCATACTCAAAGAGCACAAATACTTTCTTGTAAATTTTGTAACAAACTCTGTTCTAAGAGGTATCACAATAAATGGAAAGGCTTAATTAAGATAGACCCTGTGTGTTCTTGGTCTTCTAAGCCACAATAAAATACAGTCACTCTAAAACAGGACAGACTTTATATAAACAATAATCTCTCTTATCTGGGAGTATGAAAGAAGAGTTAAATTTGTGCAACAGAAACACCAGTCTGCCAGGAATATAAACCATGCGTATGGCACGAATGGCAAACAGTAAAGGCAATCAGTTCCCTTGCCATCTCATGATCGAAAGACCACACAAAGAATGTCTCAAGGACTCACTAGTGAGCACCCAATAATCCCATCTAGCTACGTTCTGGCCAGCATGAATTAGTTACGGTAACTGGGAGCCCTCCACTACACGGCTCGGGAAGGACACCAAGTAAATATCAATAGAGGATTTGCTGTTCATTTTCATGGTTCTGCTAAAAATAATTGATTTAACCTAGAGTTCACGCGGAGGCTCTGTAACCCCTGCCATATTAAGTCTGCCTGTTGAGCAGTAAGACATACTCGTATTACTGTCGGTATTGATTTTGTAGCAGATTTTAAAGTATTTAAATTTCAGAATAGTAAGACCCTCCTTTAGCTCCAGACCATGCTTTCCTGGCAAATGCAACACTGATGCAGATCACACGTGAAATATATTGTCACTACTTTTAATAAAATGCAAAATTTAACATTAAGAAATGAAAGATAAGCCACTGTTAGCAGCCATTAGAAAAGCAGTAGTGGAACAGATAGAAGGGTAAATACAATGACCATGCGCCCAACAAGTCACTTTTCATCATTTTTCAAAAGGATTTGATAACAACCATAATTTCAGAGCATGGAATTAAAAATGAAACCACTGAGGAAGGCTTCACGAACAACTGACATTTTTATTTCTACTGTTGTTCTCTTACGAAAAAGAAATACACATTAGGGATGAGAGAGACGCACCGTACAGAACTGAAACTTGTGATATATCCCTTTTTCTTTTTTCCCCAGAAGAGCTCAGTTCAGCAGGTGAAAATAGTTCAGCTAGCATTGCTCATTCAGCTCTCTAGACTGTGCCACATCTGTCAACATGGAGATACAATTTGGTATGTGCTTGCGTCTCAAGCCCTCAAAATGAGACCGAACTAGGGTGTTGCATATTAAACCAGCCCAATTAAAAAGGGTAAATAAAATTTTCAGAAGCTTTGTGTTTGTAGAAGCTTCAGTGAAAGCAAGAGCAGTCTCTTTAGCTGTATGATTTAAAATTTTAAATCTGCCTTCCTTAATGACTAGGCAGAATTTTTTCCAAAAGAACTGACCTAAGTTCACAGCATCCCACATCCTGACTGACCTTTCCTCAAGATTTATATAGCTGACTATGAATTTTAGGAGGGGTGGGTGAATTTTAGGTGTATGCAAAGCCCAGCTTGAATAAAAGGTCAATTAACACCTCCAAAATACTGCATTACAACTATCAGCAATACATAGTTCACTAACAAAGTCCTTAGCTAGCCATTCCATTGAAATTCCAAGCATGCAGTTGTAAAGGTACAGGCATTCCAACACCTGATATTGCTGATATGTTATTAGAGTGGTCATCTGGAGGCAAGAAAACAAATATCTATTTCTATCACCTTAGCCAGAGGGGGACACCTGCTTTTTTCACCTCAAAAACAAAATCCCAGATAGATTTCACATAATTTTCAAGTTTCAAAGATGGACGGATTTGTTTCTTCTTATCTCCATATAAAAGGAAGAGTAACTTTATGAGTAAGGGTTCCTAATAAAAATTATCACAGCTATGAACACCTTTAATGTAAGTTATTGTTGTACAGGCCAGTTTAATCTACCAGTAGCCCGTGAAATTGCAGTTATAATAGCTGTCATTAAAACATTTAATTGCATGTTTCTGATTATATTATTATTACCTGGTTTGGAAATGCTCTTTAGAACAGTGCATATATCATAGCATACCATCTACATTGCCTGTACAAACAAAACTTTAATAGTTCCAACGGTTATCACCATACTTGTTATTATTCCTAGATTTTCATCAACCACTTGTTAAAAAACTAGAAAATTTTCTTCTCCAAAGATCTCAAAGTACATTTAACTTTACACACATACAATTCACTTCAGCAAACACTGAGGCAACTCCTGTGGACACTGGCTAAGTAGATAAATTATACATAGCATTTTAACAGGTGGAGAAAAAAAAAGGAAAATTATAACTTTGGAGTTCAGTTATTCTGGCAATCCATCTCTATGAAGTTTGCCAAAGAGCACAGCACTCTTGCTGCCAATATCACACAGATATTTCCTCTTCTGTCTTTATCACCCACTGCAGAAAATGGTATAAATACAAGCCTCCATATGGATGAGATTTCTGGATGTCTAGCCCACTACCTCAGAACTGATTTTGCTTTTCCACCACCCCAGAAATTCAGGAGAGGGCCCATGGTAACACGACAGTTCCACAAGCACTTTACACAGGCATAGGCAGCACACTAGCCTTTCCTCTATCACCAGCCATCCCCTCACACTGCAAATATGGACAAGGCAAGGGCAGTTCACTTTTTTTTTCCTTTTTTCTGACAGCAATGCTCACAAAAATTGTTCCTGGAACTACAGTGTAAGTTACGGCTATACGCTGAAGATGCAGTGATTCTGTGGCTCTGAAGCTACTGACATGCTAGATCTGAGCGGAAGGACGTGCACATGGGCAAGAATGACTCTTGGGAAGGCAGACTCAGATTAACACCCAACTAGCTCTCAAAAAAACCCAAAATTTTGGTACCCTCAAACTACTAGACTACATGCAAAGGTATAGTTCCTTTTTAATACATCCACACAGTTCTGTTACTCTAAATGGGAGGCATAAGAGTCAGAGTGCAGCAGATCATTTGAATGTTGCCATTTTAGTTATCTTATTCTCACTATAGTGTTAAAAATCTGCAGTCCTACCCAGCAATCTTATCCTGCTATGTAAATCTTTTTAAACAAAATGCCTTATTCAAAGCTTACTATTGTTAGCCGATATCAAATCAGTGTAGCAATTTGCCATCGGCGTATCTTGATCTAATTACGTTCTGGAAAGAATTGAAATAGATCTAAAGAAAATTCAGATAATGGAACAGGCAAAACAAGAAAGGGAAAGGAGGAGCATAAACAAAAGATAAAAGAAGAACAGAGAATAAAGGATAAAGCTCTGAGATACAAAAAATAGGATTAGGTGATACTGAAATTGTGGGGGGTACACATAGAGGCATCCCATAAAGAAAGAGGAAGACCAGGGATTAAAAATGTTACCATCATCTCATGCATTAAATTAAATTAAATGTCATTCACTGAGATGTGAAAATGGTGTGCTTTGGAGTCGAAGTCAAACAACATGTCTGATCCGAAATCTATGAGTAACCAATGTTCATTTGTACTATGTCAATGGATTTCAGATAGAGTCAATGGAGACAAAGCTTCCCACTCCTATGGAACTGCCTGTGTCTGACAACTCTGCACGTTTATCAATAAATCAGAATTTAACTGCTGGCACAATGCTCACAAACAGGCCAAAAAGTCCAAGGATACTCCCAGTATAGGAAATATATCCTGTTTAATTTGGATAATGCTCAGTGTAGTTCTTTGTTCTTTTTAGTACACATCAGTACCAGAAAGTCCGTGGGCTCTCAAAAATTGTATTACAATTCCTTTTCTTTCCAGATGAAGGAAACAAGAGTCTCTCCTGATTACTTTTTTTAATGTCTATTTTTATAAAGGTACACCAATTACAGAGGGCCTTACTTTTTCCATGTCCTATCCCATGATACAGCTTTCCTCAACATTCAACATTCCTAGGATCCCAAGGATCAATAAAGAAATCTGTAAGTATAGCAAAATGAATTATAAAGATTTTGCTACACTTCTCAGTAAAAATTCTTTCCTCAAAAAAACCAAAGCAAACCAAAAAACCAGAAGAGGAATATCTTTCCTGTCTTCAAGTACACACTTAGAATCCTTTAGTGCTGGAATTAGAAGGGATGTGTGAATATGAGTAGTGTCAAAATACAAAGGATACTGAATGAAAAACCACACCTTTGTAAGGGAGAACAACTCATTGCAATTTGCACCTCTTTTGCAAGCATACCCCTTGACAAATAGCTCATTGCAAAGAAATCCATTCAAGACAAAAAAATATCAAATTCACTCTACAAATTGTAGCTAAACAACCATAAAGAGGCAATTCTCAAGTTATAAGGTATACTTTAGTTGTCCCATGTTAATATCAATCTCTTAGAAATTACATATAAAACCACCTTCAGAATAATTTTTCTCAGTGGGAACACTGAGATTAACGTATAGAGCACTCATGTGTCAGGCACTTTACAAAAAAGCATCAAGGCAGTTCTGATGCACTAACTTGATAACCCAGATGCTTCTCCCTGCTGATTTCACTTACCTAAGCTGCCTCTACTGAAAACAGACTACAGGACAGTTTCAGAGGAAGGAACCCAGCCTTTCAGGCAGATAAAGGCTGTCTTCAGTTTGAAACAGAAGCCAACAATATTACTGGGCCTAATCAAAGGCTTTTTTCACTACTTTTTACAGTCATTTTCTCTGTACTTCTGGCACCATCTTTGTTCAGAAGATTTACTGTCTCGCTTTTTAAAATTTATCAGTTTGCAATGGCCACCAGATGAAGGGATCTTTAAATCACTGTGTTATGGGGAGACTGTGAGCATGTGCATTACAGTTAGAGCCTTAATTTATCCTGTGCTAGAAAACCACTTACAAACATCAGTAATGGGGGAAAAAATTTTGGAACAGTTATATTCAAGACATGCTGTTTACAAGGTGCTCTGTATTCTGAAGTTACTAATTTACAATTATTCAAATTGACTCTGCCCCTTAATTTAAGAAGTAAAAATGAGTTGTGGTTTGGTTCTTTTGGTATCTAAGAAATCAAGAGAGTAACGGATTTACTTGTTGATTGGTAACACATCACAACATAAAGGTTTCAGACAAGATTCATCTGAACACCAAACATTGCTATTATAGTTACCACTGTCTTTTCTTAAAAAAAAAAAAAAAAAAAAAAAAAGGTCTATTTACTAAGTTACAAATACAAGCAACTGTTGCATCATCTTGCAGTACTGGAACTGCTGTTGAATATCAGGGAAGGGTAATAGGATAGATGAAAGTTCTCTAAAAGAGAAAGCACCAGAACTAGCAGAAAGGTGGGGTTGGTCAGCCCTTCATTTGAATGTAAATGTAATTATGAGGCAGGCAGTTAGGCTGACGTCAGACAAGATCTTGGTAAACCATTACCACCAGCACCTGGTAACACAGTCGATAATAAAAGAGGATGAAGTAGAAGATTCCAAGCAGAGTGGCGTTATTAGAGAAAACCAAACACAATTATTTTTAAGCAGCAAAAGAAAAAAATACGGAAGAACAATATGTTGTGACAAAGTATTTACAATCTGTGACAATCATGTATGTGAGCTCTCTCTTGGAGAAAGAGAACAGCATGTATCCAGGATCCGCAAGGGGTAACAACAACCTGCCAGTGCAAAACTTTGTGTCTACTCCACCCTATTCAGATTACATGGGATATCATCATGTGCCAACTCTGGACACCCATGGACAGCCTGCGGGAACCTGGGGATCTCACTATGGCCCACAGAGGGAGGACTGGAACGCTTACGGCCCAGGACCTTCCAGCACGGTTGCTGCTGCACAGATCAATGGCTCCTCTCCTGGACAGGTCTCCTACACTTCTGCTGATTACAGCTCCCTCCATCCTGCTGGATCTGGGGGGTTACCTCCTGTAGATACAATTAATACACAGCAAATCTCTCCCAACAGCCAAAGGCACAGCTCTTACGAATGGATGAGGAAAACGGTGCAAGCTAACACTAGTGGTAAGTGTATATCTAACT
The DNA here is from genome assembly GCF_028500815.1 of Rissa tridactyla. Lineage (NCBI taxonomy): Eukaryota > Metazoa > Chordata > Aves > Charadriiformes > Laridae > Rissa > Rissa tridactyla. The sequence goes on along the minus strand of NC_071474.1, from coordinate 47,046,382 downwards.
TTCAACCTGAGAAAGCATCTTCTGCTATCACTGATCTTACAAATAATTAACTTTACTTGAAGCACATAGGATGGTGGGTCATTTATGACATTTATTTAACCTACTGCTGTTTAATGCAGTTTTAACTAAATTTGCACTTGTTTCACTTTCATCACATAAAGACTTTATATGGTTACTATAGTGGAATGGCTGTTGTGTTTAGGTATGGCTACATCTCACCCAAGCCCAGGAATCTTTGTTCTAACATTCTGTAAAGCATTTTGGATGAAAAACACAATACTCTTGAGAATGTTATGGAATAACGCATGCAGCAATGCTTAACAGTTACAGGCAAAAATTTTGTGCCTCAAGGTAAATATTGATATAAAATCAGGTTGGCCTTTTTAAATCTTTGCAGACTTTTCAATACCTTTAAAGAAAATTATGTGCTCCGATACAACCACAGGGATTATGCAATTTTCTGCTGTTGTTCCTGTGTCTTATTTTTCTATCTAGATTTAATAGGTGAGAAGAAATATTCCTAGAGAAGTAATCTGCTTCAAATGATCAGCGCAGACTATTTTGTTTGCAGACCGCATCAGCGAACCTCATCAGTTAAACTTCCTTTTCATTTAGTTTCAAATCGGTTTTACATATTTTTCTCATGTACCAGAATTTTGCAGCTTACCACAACTGCACAATTAAAAATCACTTTCTTGCTGTTTCACTCATTGATGTGTCTGGTTTTGTCACAAGCTGCATGCCAGACCTTTCGGTGTATATTCCCAAGGTGTAAATTGGGTGTAGCAAGGTTTGTTATATCTATTGTTAAGGTTAAAAGTAGTAAGTGTGTGTTAGAGAGCATCAAAGACAATGCTCTAAAGAAAGAAGAGCAATTACAATTGGAGCAATCTTAGAAGATACAGAAAACCAATCCTCCTTCAAATGGTTATTTCTCAAGAGTAAAGTTAGTCGGGTAATTGTTTCTTAGTTATAAAGCAGATACACAGTTTTCCCACTGTTACTAAATATAAAATGCCTAGTGAACATTAAGATATCACAATGCCATCCTTCCACTTGGAGCCTCTACAAAGGTCTTCAAAGTCAGGCAGATTTATAGTCTGTTTTTTCCCCCCTTACGTATACTCATGTAAATCAGCAGTAACTTCATTAACATCATTGGAGATTTCCAGGTGTAGAAGTGATGCAAGACTTGAGTGTAGACCAAACTCAATTGAGAGTACTGAATGTCAATGAGGCAAGCCTGCCTCTGTCCTGCTGCCACTGAATTTTAAATGTGTTAGCATTCTGAAAGAATAAAACAGACTTACAAGTCTAAATCCTACTTTTACACTTATTGCAGACATGAAAGACCCTGAAAGGTTTCTCATGCGCTTGCTCAATTTCATAAAATATATATGCAATTCAGAAAAGCAGTTATGTGCTTAAATTAATTTCTAGTCTGCAAAAGCACTTACACAGAATTTACATACATGCTGAAATACTTTATGAACACTACTGGACAGGTGAATCGGGGCCTGTCAATAGATACATGTCCTGAGGCTGTACATTCCTAGAGCCCAATCCTTTGAAGTGTTAAAAACAGCTCAGGACTTCAGAGAACCAGGCTCAAGACTTCAACCCAGCTTAAAAAAAGGGTTTGGGAGAGTAAAGCATAAATGTGGTATTTTGCAAAATAAGAAAAGTACCAAACAGATTTGTCTTTTCATTGGTGTTTTTAAAATAATGTTAACTATAAAAACTGGCAAATTTTAATACCATTACATAAAAAATTGTGAAAAATTAAATGAAATTCAAATAAATAATGTCAAGGCTAAAATTATGCAAGTAACAGGTAGATACTAACTTACCAATGCTTTCACTAGAAGATAATGTAAGAAAACTTACTTGATGCTATTATAACCACCCTTTGAAACTGACTTGCTCTGTTTTTCCATATTGCCATAAAATTTTTCATTCTATCAGATCAGCTACTGGTTTCTCCCCTTCAATATTATTGCTGCTTAATACAGTTCATTGCTCTAAAGTTTCAGAATCACTGTAAAAACTAAACTGTAAAAATATATTTATATACATAACTATGCGCATGTCCTTAACTTCACTAGTAGGGTGTACTCACATTGATGTATGTGAACAACACGGAATAAAAGAAATCAAAATACATGTATTTAAATGAGGGAGCCTACTGAAAACCGTTCTAAAGACAATAGGAATTATTTTTGGGGAGGGAATGTCAATGGGAATTATTTCCCCTCTATTTAGACACTATTAACTACACTACATTCTGATTCATTTGTATGTAGCATTTTATAAAAAAAAATTGAATTGCAGGAAAAGTGAAATGAAAATTTACCTGACCAAATCAATCCTCAGGATAAAACAACATCATGAAGATGGAAGTACCGTGGCCTTTCAACAGATAAAATTTGATATGAAATTACATATCCTCTTACTAAAAGACTATAACTGAATATTCAGAACCAAACCTTTCTTTATTTCAAATACACAGACATTGCAAGCTTATGAGGCAAATTTTAAGAAACGAACATCAAAAGTGGGCCTGGTAAAGATATATTCCCAGACAGGCTTTCAAAATGAGAAAAAGAACATAAACAGAATTCCTTACAGTCTGATCCTGTTTTTACTAAAAATAAATGACAAAATGCCCTATCAACTTCAGTTATGTAAGTGCAGAACTTCAGACCGATTCATTTCCAAAACCTGTGTAATCAACGGTGTAAAATGTGTATTTTATGAGAGCGAGCGAGCCTTCAAGGCATGAAACTTACTGAAAGAATGAATCTAAACACAGGCCCAGAAAACAGATTTTACATCTTTTAAAAATTTATATGAAACTTCATCTGGGAGTGACCCTTCTCAGAAAGAGAACGGACTTTAAGGAGACTAAACAAGAGGACAACATAATTTCTGTATTTTGCAAAATCAGCCTCAGGTTTTTTTTATTTTTTACTATAGTCAACACATTTTATGTCTTTGTTTAAACAAGCAGTGATGTACAAGTAATTCAGATTACATCACAGCAGAAACACAGGCAGAAAGCAAACTAGAAAAGCAGGAAAAAAGGCCAGGCCTCTGCTCTAATGCTAATTTATTTTGCTTTGTAAACTAGTTGTGACATCTATTTTCCACTGGCCTACATTGTCTGAGGTTTTGAGGCCTATCTGTCATATTGAGGCAACAGACCCTTTCAACACTTCGCTTTGCTTTGATATGCAGTCTTGTCTCTTCCTTCTCCCTCTTTTCTTCAGGAGTTATATTGCCGGAAAGGGTGATGATTTTCACAGCAAATAAAGAGGCCTTCTCCTAGCTTTATTGTCTTCAGAAGAAATGCTCTGTGAATTTTATGACCAAGGGGAATGGGGAAAACTACTCTTTTTCTCCACCCCCTCAAATCATGGTTATATTTGCTGATTATAGTGAAGCCGGAATAACCCTGTTGAATTTTAACTTCTTTTCAAAGATTACCTTCTAAGCCTTCGGTTTACAAGGAACCTGAATATCTATACTATTGTTAAACATTATAACTATCACTTAGAACAAATATTTCAAAGCCAACAATTTGTACCGTGGAAAAAAAAGTAAACTTAGTTTGGTGATTGTTTTAGTCCTGCAAATTTCGTCAGGAAAGCTTTGTACACTAGAAGTCAAAGTGGCATAGAATTTGGGAAAAAATCCTTAATTATGCGTATGTCTTAAGATACGTCTACCTCTAGCCTTCAGATAAAAATATTGCAGTCTATCCTCAGTATTGGTCCAAAATTAAAGAGAACAGGAAAAAATATTCCTTCATCTATTTCTGTCCTTTTTTCCTCTGCTAAGATGAAAGAGTCTGACATTTGTTTAGGGCTTGTAAATTCCAAACCAATTGGCTTGTGTTTCTGAATGTGAAAGGGGTTCTTGATAAGATCTCCTTGTCGCTCCTTTGTGTGGCGTGTGCTTCATCTTAACACCTCAATGGATTTTAGGGAACCACTTTAAAGGAGTCTTTGTCCTACAGTTTGTCCCAGAAAACTCACATCAAAAAAAACCTGGGAAGATCAGAAGGAAAAGGAAAACTATCTAGTTGGCGGTTGAAAGTGCAAAGGAGAACAAATAAGTTGAAAAGTGATGTCTCTGTATTATTATTACGTGAAGAAATGTTTTAAAAACTCTATGAAATGAGAGATATCTTCTAAACATCAAATATTGCTTCTCTTAAAAGTACTTATCCAATATCTCTAAGAATATTTCTTTTCTGCAATAGAGAGAGGATGATACTGAAATCCTTTTACAAGTATTTTATTGCCTCGTCTTAAAAACTGCCAAGTGCCTTCAACTTGAAAGGAAGCTCAGCACACAGAGTACCCACAGGAATACTTCTACAGGCACTCAGCATCTTGCAACACTGGACTTTTTTGAAAAAAATAAGTTTAAGTTATTCTTGAACTTACAAGCATGTCCTGTGGCCACATAAGAAAGTTAAAGCTCTTCTACTAGGTCATTTCTTTGTGTTAGAGAGGTGATCTTTAAAAACGCAAACAAAGAATTAGGACACGGTACAGCTAAACAAATTGTGACTGAACTTCAGTCTTGAAATTCTGTGTATTTATGCCCACATATACACGGAATTCACTTCAATGAGCTCTGAAATGAAACCCCTTTGAGATCAAATATAGCCAGCACCAATTATGTATTGCTATGAATTATTTAAGATCCTTCAGGGTGTTTTTCACTTAAGAGCTTTACATTTAAATGTATGTTTACAGGGAGAGGGAGATAAAGAGGGAAAGACAGTTGTGATAACAATACTCACTCACTGATTCACCCTGCACCTCATATTCCTTCTCTGTAACACAGAAAACAATGCCATGCAAGTACTCTATAGTTTAACTGATTCTGTACAATGTTTGAGATGTTTGAAAGAAAGATGCTATAGAAAAAAAAGTTCAACATATTAATAATATTTCTTTCTTAAACAGGTAAAACAAGAACAAAAGAAAAGTACCGAGTTGTTTACACAGACCATCAGAGACTAGAATTAGAGAAGGAATTTCACTGCAACAGATATATTACAATAAGGAGAAAGTCAGAACTTGCAGCAAACCTGGGACTATCTGAAAGACAGGTACACAGAGATTATCCATCATTTGTACACACCCATTCACCAGACACTGTTACTGCCAGGGGATGTGAGCAACACTCACATTCTGTACCCACAAGTATTGCAAAGGCAACCGTGATATAGTTTCTGAGTATATTTGGCACACAGAGAACACACTACACAAATACAAATTAATAAATAGGCTAATTTGAAAGAAACCTCCAATTATGGGTAATTAAACATTAGGAATTAATTTATACTAGAAAAAGTATTTATTCTTATGTGCATAACAGCTTGCTAGATAGCTAGAACTTAAACAGTTCAGCTTAACATTATCTTAGCTATTTCCTCAATAGTTATGACATTCACCATTTTATTTCCTGCAATCACACAAAATGATGGCCAGAAAAAATCTAAAGTATTGGATCTATTTCAGCTGTAAGTCAGGAAAATGAAAACTCAGCATTCAAAGAGCAATCAAACAAGACATCTATCTATTTTTTGTTAAAAATTCTTACTATTATGTTCACAGGTACTTCATCTATAGCAGTAGTTCACACCCACTATATACAGGATGCTCTAGGCTATAAAATTTGGTGCCAAATTTTTATGCCTATTATACACATATATGTATCCAAGACTATCCACTCAGGGAATTGCCAAGTGCATACTCAGACCCATTGCTTCTTTGGAAAGCAGCTCTGCATTCATTCACATCAAGTACATATTTAAGCTGTCCTGAATAAAGAGCTTCCTGAGCAGGAGCCCATGTATCTTAGCTGTGTTCATACAAAGACTAGATAAAGAATTTCCTAAAATCAATTTGTTGGAAAGCACACTTAGGAAGCACATCTACACAGTCTGCAAATATAGTAACTGTTGAATCCAACCCTCCTTATACAACAGAATTTCAATGGTTCTGCTACAGTTGGAGGATAAGGGAAGATTTGACGATACTGAATAAGGCATCTTATACCTTAGCAACCAGATTTATTGCCCCCAGGTAAATTTAAACAAGAGATCTTTCTTTTCAGAATTTTACAAACTTTGATTCTTTCTGAATATACACATTGAGTTCTCTAAAATATTCTCCTCTTTCAGTGGCCTCCTCTGCTTTGGCATTCAGTCTGTGCAAGAACATGGAATAGAGAGGGACCAGTTGAGGCTGGAAGCGTAAGGATGCATAGATAAACAATTGTATTTTAGGATCAAGCACTGGATTTTTATAAAAGTAGTACAGTGATGTTTAATCTCAGACCCAAATAGTAAATAGATTACACTCCATGCACCATAAGTGTCCCCAGAAAGTAACTACAAAAAGAGGTCTAAAGTTTGCTACGCAGTAGGATATAGCTGCATTGGAAAATTTTCAGAGAACTACAATTACGAAAGATTCAAAACCTCCACCTTAATGTTCTGCAGGCTGGCTGATTTAGAACACAGACATGCCTGGAGTAACCAGCGATACGGCATGATCAGCATTTTGCTTTTACATAGTTGTTGCTGTTAAAGCAATCCAATTTTTGACTAGGTAAATTTCCTTCAAGTATAATGTAGACAAAATAGATAATCTATCTGAATTTCTACAAGGCTCACAACAGACAAAGCTAAATGCTTCTTGCTGTCATTACCAGTAAGGTAACAAAAAATAACTAGAAAATAATAATGAGATTTTTAATACAAAGCAATGTATCATATTGTATTCCACAAACCTAAAGGATATAACAAAAATCGTAGAGTAAGAACACAAAAAATTAATGATAAGGAAAACACAAACAGTGTATTCTACTCATTCCACATAAGGAAAGAAAATATAGATGCTTAAACTAAAAGTAGATTTCAAACAGATCGGAGTCTTTACATAAACACAATTAGCCTGGGAAATTCACTGTCATTAAGTAATGCTGATATACCTATTTATACACATGACATAGTACATACGTATCTGCAAAATACATATAAAAAAATCAAATCTTTTAAAATATGTAATATACGTACACACAAAAATCACTCACAATATAAATGAAAAAAGAACCCTCGCTACTTGAGTTCGAATTAATCTATAACACAGATGATAAATAAATCTGCAGAATTATTCCATAATTAACATCTTCCTAAAGTACGACATACATCACTGCCAAAGCTTAGATGATGAACTAGGTGGACCCTGAGTCTAAATGAGTAAGTTGATTCCTATGTTCCTAAATATAACACAGCAAGTTCACTTTACACCAGGTCTAAGAAAAGAAACTAATTTTCTATTGATTATATTGCAGAAAACAAATACAGAGTAACAAAAAAATTTTTTGCTGCATAAATCCAGTGTTTTGTTTTGTTTTTTGTCATTGTTCTCTGGGGTTTATGGTTTTTGTGGGTTTTTGTTTGTTTGTTTGGGGATTTTTTTCTTTGTTTTGATTTTTATATTTTTTTTAACATAGCTGTATTTTTATTGCTATGATTAGTGTAAAAAGTTGACCACTACTTTGAATTAATCAGATATCGTTCATAAAACTGCAGGTGAAAATCTGGTTCCAGAATCGCCGCGCGAAAGAAAGAAAAATGATCAAGAAGAAAATATCTCAGTTTGATGGCAGTGGGGGCTCAGCTCAGAGTGACTCTGGTTCACTCAGTCCAAATGAAATATCTAGCTCTCTGTTCCCACCACCCCATGGAATAAATGGATTACAGCCTAATGACATTCATCAAGTCATAGTTTCGGAATGAACAGAGATTAAAAAAAAAATAAAAAGAGGAAAAAAGAAAAAGCAAGAATGGATTTCCCCATCCTCCCTTGACAACTCAACTTTGCAAAGGACCACTCTGATTTTACTGTCTTCAGAGAGCTGATTTCTAAGTACAGGATCTGGGACTATTATCAATATATTTTAATTATTATAGAAATCTCAGGGAACTTGCACTAAGATTCATCACTCAAAATCTTTGAGTAGGAGGTAATTTGCTTCAGACACAGACAACTAATGATACAACTAAAGATTCAAATAAACGTAGTTCTAGTCTGATCATATATATACACACAGAAAAAACTAAGTGACCTGATTTTAAAATAGAGTACTATTGCATAAAATATAAGATGCTGGGTCTATTTGGTTTGTTACATTTTATATAATTAGAGTAAATTGTAGATGTTAATAAATATTCACACTTATGTGTACTGAAGAGAACGCTACTTTTTGAAAACAAGAAAAACATTTAAAACACTTTTAAACACTCAAGAAACACAACAAGGTTGCTATAACAACATATTACATTTAATTAAATAAAACAAATCTTCTTTGCCCTATGTAATTGTGTTCAAGTCTGCCAATCTCCTAAGCAATAGTTACAGATATATAATATCACACCAAACCTGCCAAGATTTGTTCAATTGTAAGAAATGCAGCAATTTGTCATGCACATTAGTAAATGCCAAACAGTTTGGAAGATATAAGTATTACTTCAATCTTCAAAGAATGCACATATTATTGCTTAAAAATATGAGCACAAAAGTAATGGAAACAGAACTGTTACTACTAGCAAACTACCAAAAAGCAAATAATGAATTTGTTTAAGGTCTCTAAACCTTTTAAGTGAAATAGCAATCTTGAGCCACTGATTTTATATACGACACTTACTTTGGGCTAAAGGCAAGAAATATCCCAAAGTAGCTGACACCGTATTTCAAAGCTGTTATCAAGCAGCCTTAGCATTCATGAAGTCACAGAAAACATGTAACAAAAGAAGTATTCACTCCATGTGCGCTCCTGAAAGAGCACAAACTCAGGATAAACATGTTCACAGTGTGGTTAGCTTTAATTATTAGTCCATGTTGGCAGGTGAGAAGGTAGCAATGTTATGTAGAAGGCAACTGATGAGTCTGGAAGAAGTAGAAAGAGAACTCTAAGCACTAAAAAAAATCCCCAAACCCTTTAGTAGTACTATTCTTTGGAATTTCACAATATGAGCTTTTGATACCATACAAGTAAGTGCTGTAGTGGAAAAATTTAATATTACTGAAAAGGTCATCAGAAGCAAAGGTAATAAAAAGGAAAAACAGAAGAAAACAAACATAAAACACCATTATCAGGCATATGAAAAGTCATGCAACACTTATTTCAACAATAGCAAACTCTTGGTCTCAGAAACAGCAGATCAAATTCTGCTTTTCTTAGTGTCAATGAGCATTGATAATGCACTGAGCAACACAGAACTTGTCAAAGCATTATCTGGATTCAATAAATTAGATAAATGTGAAGACATGTTTCACTGTTTCCCAATTATTCAAATATAACTCTGTTAGAGCAACTCCATGAAAGTAATTCTATTAGTCTTCAAAAATAAATACTAACTTACATAATTGTAAACATAAATGTCTTAAGCTAAACTAGGAAGAAAATCTGTAACACAGGGTAAGATCTTACTGATTGTAAGCATTTTGTGGTTAGTTCTCCAATATATTTCTAATAATCTGCTATTCATATGGTTAAAATAAATGGGCCTATCTTAATGCAAACAAACTGTAAACAGAAAATCTGCTGTATATAAATACGTATAAAATTCAACCCTATGAGAAATTGAGACTACATCTGCATGGCTTTAATTCAGGATCTTCTAAAACTGCTCACTGATATTATACTGTTATGTGATTGCATGGACATTTTAGAAGACAGAGCAGCATGTTGTAGAATACACACACAAACAGGTCTGTTTATATTAATAGAAGTATACATTCTAGCAGACAGAGAGGCACACACATGCTGCTCTGCTCTGCTTTTCATTCAAAGAAATCCATACATGTGCTCTATAACTGATTTGGCAGAGGAGGTTTTTCCAGTTCCACCAGCCCCTCTACCTGTGTTGTCCTTTTCTACATGAAGGATGTAGAAGATAAAATAATTTCCCAAGAAACTCATGAAGAAAGAAGCCACAATATTTTAGACATACAAGAAAAAAGGGAAGAGGACCTTTACCTTGTTACCTAAATCTCAAATCATCAGAAGGCCTACCTCAATGGAAGAGCAGGCAACGGCTTCTGTGAAGGTTACCAGTGACAGAGAAATGGAGAGTGAGAGAAAGCTTTTTTCTAGTTTCCAGATTTTTTTTTCTGTGATCAGTTTTCAAATCAAAATGGAAGAATGGCAAGTAAAGAAGCTATAACATACAACACAGCATTCATTAGATTTGTATACTAGAAATGCATGGCTTAACTTAAAATTTCTCTTTCTAATTTATATCAGAATTGAAATAAAAAACTTACATGGTTATTTACCAGGTTCACATTCAACATATTCAAAATTATCATCTTGCTGTTTCTAAACAAGCTCCAGTGTATCTTTTTGAATTGCCAGACAGTCAGGAAACACCATGCTGTTCTGACAAACCAGGCAGAAGAGCCACTGAAGCCATTGACTGTACTTCAGAAAAACCACTGTTCACAAAGGAAACATCTTAAAAGAGACTATTTTAGATGTCAAACGGGACTTTGAATAGGATACAAAGCACCTCCTATGAAATGTTTAAAATCAGTCTTGACAATAAAAAGTGTTTTCCTTTTTCATGGTCTTCATCCTGAATTTTTTCTATCAGGTCTATTTTAAATGTATTCAAACCATATATTAATAAATATTTGGGAGGGATAGTCTCTTTTGTGCACTAGATAATGACCTCTAAGCCTAAAAACTGTATCAGATTATCTTCTCTGGCTACAGCTAAGTCAAATAAGAAGTTATTCCCCCTATTTGTACTGTGCAAACTACCCCTCATCTAGATCATAATGTCCCTTTAAATCTAAGTGTAGTGGCACAGCTATTTCTCAAAATGATCTAAGGAAAATATATTATGAAATTCTTTTAGACTAACTAGCATAATTTTTGGTAAACTTGATGACAGAGCAATTAAATATGCAGTCATATTACCAGGTCAGGAGGATGGTAAGCCATAAAGAGGGGAAAATGGCAAGCAGCTGAAAGAAAATTCTTACTCTGTCTCTGACAGTGTTTGGACATTGTAGCTGACTGTAGCCTGTGCTATTTTTTTTGCCAGAAAACATCATCCCAAATCAAAACACAATTCAGACCTACATGCTGGCACATTTTAACTGACAGCAGTCCATCCTATATTCACGTTCTGCCAAGATCAGCACGGGAACACAGGAATCAGGATGTGCAATTGGGTGGAGACAACACAGCTATTACAAAGTCCCTACATCGCTATTATTTTCTGGACAGCTGTGTTTGACTCTTCTACATTGCCTATGTAAAAGAAAAGCTTCAGAAGATGTGATCCAGCCCTTGTATTTCATTTTTGTATTTACGTGGGTGAGAAGAAACACTAAAGGCTATAAATAACATTTTCCAATATTTATCTTTCCTCCTTTGAAGACTTCTCCGGGGACTTTAATTAGACTCTCCCTTAGCACCATTAGGCAATTAAAATAATAATAAATCAAACACGATCCTTCTCACCCAGTGGGTATTTTCCCCAAGCTCTCTCAGTTTCCTGTCTTTTTCTCTTTATGTAAATAGAAAACCATCACACTGTTTAAATTCAGCCGTTTGATTGGTATTTCAAGTTTGCAAAGTAGTGAGCCACTTTAACACCATGCTGATATCAAAAGAAATTTCTGCATCGTACAACTGTCTGATTCCAGCAGCCAGCAAATCCCTTCTGACATTTATTTGAATCATCTTTATTCTTATCAGAACACTGTAGAGGTGCCAGAGCTTTGGGAACAATTGCCTTTCTCAGTCTCACTATCTATAAATACTTAATGAAGAAGGAACACACTTTACCACAAACTGTTCCTGCTGAGACTCCCTGTAGCACGACAGTGATTTGGTTTCACTAACTAACTTCTAAATATTGATCTGTGGGACAAAATAAAGGAAATTACAGACTTATCTGTAGTTACAGTAATGACAGATAGTTTAGACTAGAAATTGGAAAGGACCTTATTACAAGATACTTTAAAAAATCATAATTTACAGAGAACAGAGTATAACTTAAACCCCTAATTGGCAGCTTGTAGTAGTAATACAGGTCAAATAAAAACCTGGATCAGAAACTTGACAACATCTTGAAACTAAGATTACTTTTGAAAATTGATCTACCTCTATATTAGGCATTTTCAGTATAAACAGCACAGAGCTGCAGACCCCTGCACAAAGCCAAAATCCTTCTAGACATTACAAAATATTTGTATCACAAAAATAGTTTCATTAAACCTCTCACATCACTCTTGACTTGCCTTACTTCAACAAATGAACATATCCAAATTTGCCTAATGAGTTACACATTTCTATTTCTAAACAAAAAAATATGAACTTGCAATGAGATGCTGGATGCACCTGGAAACGGAAAAAGAATCCTGCTAAATGCAACAAGTAAAACCACAGCAACTACCAGGGTCTTTTTCTCATATAAATTCCACAATATTAAACAGGATCACCTATACATTGGTTACAGTTCCCAGTCAAAAGTTACGCCTTTATTTCCCAAAGAGGAAACTAGTAGGTAATGCTAACATTTGGGAGTTATTTCAAGAAAGCCTCAGGTACTTATCAAACAATCTTAAAACGTGTGGTTAATATTATTTTTTAAATAAAATATTATTGGCATTGAAGGAACAATTTTTATTATTCCATGGATGCACTAAACACTAATGATCCTGCTGTAAGTATCTGCAGCATATGGTATCATGCCTTTTGGGTAAAGGTTTCGTAATTTAAGAATGAAAAACACTATCACAGGTGAATGGCTCAACAGGGGGCTGAATGCTAGATGGCCAAGTTGTAATCATGGATCCGAAACCCATTATTAGCTGCTGCTTCTCATGTGCAATTGAGACTAAAAATGTCTGAAATGCCTATCAACTCTTATCAACTTAATACCTTGATCCATCAACTGAAACTCCCTAGAGCCTGATATTCTTCCTATTGCCCCAGATATCAAAAGCAGAGCAAATAAAATGTGAAACATCAAAATGGGTGAAAACATAGAACACTGCCTACGGACACCTCAAAAAGAAATGAGATATAGAACAGCAGGCCAGTAAAAATCTCAACATTTCACGTGGTTGTTTTCTAGAGGCTGCAGGATTCCTCTCTGAAATCTGTTCTTGATACCAGTATTCAAACAGCCAGTGCAACTTTCCCTGAATGAGGCAAAGTTCTGCTCAAGACACTGGCAAGAAGATGCACAATTTTAGCTGCATGCATTTGGCATGCTGCCACCTTATAACTGTAGCTCTGAAAGCCAAACACCGCAGCAGTAACCAGAGCAGCAACAAACATATCTTCCCCATCTCACTGTATGACTGAACTGGGGCAACAAGAACTTAGGATGAAAGGACAAAACCAAATTCAGACACATACCTCACAAGAGAGTCTTGAATTTTCAGCTTTTGACACAATTCCAACTTGAGTGATGCAGCCATGCAGGCCTCCCAAATTTCATTATGCGTCAGATGCTATTAAGGGAACAGTCCAGCTTCTTAAGGTTTCTCCCCACTAAACCCTTGTCTGTTTTTCATGGAATAACTTCAATCAGATCATTTCTCGACTTGGGAAACAAGCCTGTATTACTGGAAAAACAACACTTCAGTAGTATTTCAAAATTCCAAAATGGCTGAAAACATTTTAATGGAGACCTGGGCAGAGCTTTCCAGTACTGCAGAGCTGGTTCATCAATATGGGTTCAGAAGCACAGGTCTCCCAATTGCATTAGTGAAAGTCATGGAATCATATGCCTCCTGCAACAAAGCTCAGAATTGATAAAGAAATTCAAGCTCTGATATGAGTTATCATGTTGTTTAAAAGCTGTTTAAAAATGTTACTGTAAAAATGTTGCAACTTTTTAATGATAAAGGTCATTAAAACATGCTTGCAGTCACTTTTTATGCCGCAAAATTCAGTATGCAATTAGAACCATCCTAATCTCAGTTACTGGTAAACTTATTTCCATGTTAAAAAACTCTGCAGTTAAGCACGCATCACTATATTCAGGAGTAAACCTGCCCTAGGTCTGAAGTAAAAGGACAACCTTGCAAAATTGTGGTTTGTAGTACAGGTTACACACAGTGCACCAACAAAAAACTCTCAAGAGCTTGTATTCTTAACTCCCCCTCTCTCCCTCTCAAAAAGGAATCAGTAACCTCAGCTTGTATAAACTGACTCAGGAAGGGGGGGACCTTACAGGTGAGGTCCAATATTGTTTATTCTGTTCACTCTTTTGGAAGAAGAGAATACTTCTGCTGTATCAAAACTAGAAGCATTCGCATCTCCAGTGAGGCCCCGAAGTTTCTGAATCCCCTCCACTTCTTAAGCCAATGTTGATCAAGAATCATGATGGTTCATCCACCAGCCTTAAAATACATTTTCCAAACTCCAAGAGTATATTCCTGTTATCCAACAACCTTTTCCTTTGCTGAAACATGTTAACTGTGTGAAATGAGTGAATTATACCAGCCAACATGACATCTCTTGTTGCGTATTCTTTCTTCTGAATAATGACTGTGTGGTGGAGATTTATATGGAACAAATAAGAAAAAAATATATTGGAATAAGACACAGTATCTCTCAGACCCACACCAGCATTCACCTTCTATGTCCTGTCAGCAGTGCTTTTATTTAATACAGTGCTTTGTTTTACGTCCTTATCTTTCCTCCACTCTTTTTGTGCTTCATTCTCTATATAAAAACACTTTTTATTCCAATAAAGGAAGTGACTTTGATGGATACACATAGCCAGAGACCATCATCTTTCCACAAATCATTCAGTTTTTATGACATAATTGTTTCATCTAATAAACGGCATCCTAAAAAAATACTGAAAACGAGCCATCTAAATACTTCTTCCTATGAAGCTATAAAGTTTCATAAATCATACTGAAAAAACATCTGAAACTCCATACTAAGCAGGCATTCTTCAACTACAGATACAGGTTACAAAAGGTGTTTTTCTAAAATGGTCTACTTTTACTCCAGATAGATAGTCATCATTCCTGCCAGGAGAGAATCATTAAAAAAAAAACAGAGTCTACTGAAACTTCAGCTGAACTTTGACTTCAACATATTAATTAAAAAGCATATGACATTAAATATGAAGCTAGTATAGCACAGTATCTCTTTCAATTAGAGACTTCCTTTCTTGGTTTGCTAATACCTCAGATACTCATTATAAAGATGTCACGCAGTATATTATGCCAAAACTCTACACTTCCTCATTTTACACTTCAGTTCAGCAAATTATTTTACCACCTCTTTGAGCACCTAACCAAACTCAGTCCTTAATTTCAGCAAATGCTCACTTCTGTCCATTTAAATGTCTCTAACATTAGCTTATTTATTAAATTAGAACACAAGTTGCATTAAAATGTAAGCTTATTCAATTAAACATGTATGGTAATGCTGCTGGATCTCACACTGTTCGCCACACCTTTCCCTCCCACCTGCATCCATCTCATCATTGTCATATCTAACGTTAAAGTTGTAAATCCTTGCAGATAAGTACATGGTTTCTTTATTTCACTTTATAGTACACATACAGCTTGTCTTTCACTGTGTTTCGTCCTTCTAAAATTTTCAACAGTTTTTTATTTGAAAAAAAACTGAACACATGCAAGGAACAGGACACAGGCTTGGCTTTACAGCATCCAAGGGGGGTCCTAAGCACTCTCAAAAAATCTAGCCCAAATCTTCTTAAAGGGCGTGATCCACATCCCAAGTCAGTGCAGAGGCACTTAGCCCAGTGAAAGCTGGATCGTGTCAGTAGGGCACAGTGTCATGACCAGGTGAAGTTCCAGACTACAACCCTCACAAGTTGCCTCTTTCGGTCTCATTTATTCACATAAGTAGGCTGCGGACGGCTCCTTAGCTATCTGTAACTGCTCCCATGGTTTACCCATACATGGGATTACTTATGTATCTAAGTGTTTTGCAGAGCAATATGCATAAATTGTCAGGCAAGGTTGAAATAGGGTTAACTCCCTCACTCTCCCTAGCCCTGTGCAGCACGGAGTCAGTTTTCCCAAATTACAGTGAGACATCTCATTGTCAAATTTTGTCACTGTCTTATTCCAAAAAATTTATAATCACGTTGAACAGCACGTATGGCTGCTAGACTATTTCAGTAATCTTTCCCTGTTAGGAGGACTGTCTTCATCACTATCTTTTGTTTTCTATCATTTAACTGCTCATTAAACTATTCTCCATCTCAAAACAGCTTAGTTTCAGCAGTGAGACATTTTTTACAGAAAACTATTCTGAAATCCAAATACTTTATATCGATGGAATCGCCACCAGCGTCGTTTTAGTTTTATAAAAATACACACGCAAAACCACACATACTTTAGCAAATAGGGATGGGATCTCTCAATTCATAAGGGTCCAGAGATGCTGTTACAAGTGGTGAAGAAATCTTCGGTATTACTTTCCATGACAAGAAATCCTTGCTACTGATGTACTCACAATTCCATTAATGGGAGTATTGCAAAGCCATGGTCCAGATGAAATAGTGATGATAATCAAGAAGTACAGGCACCAATAGTTAGTTAAACACAGAAAAAGATGGCCAATATCTTCACAAACATGACTTAATCTAATTATTTAAGACAAGATATTTCACATCTATGTGGGTAAGAGTTAGAAACCCTACCCATGGCCCTCTATTCAAATTATTCTTTTGAGTAGGGAAGCACCTGTAAAAACTCTTCACTTGTCAGCCTAAAATATTCTAAGAAATAGAAATACACCAGCAAGGTTTATAAAAATCAGTGGTCATACAAAGCTTTGAGAAAACAGGAAGTGTGGTATCAACGTGAAGAAGATAAAGCAGTTATGTTTTCACTATTTTATTTAGCATTCTGCAGGGACAGTGCTAGAAAATGCTTCCAAAAAAATCTAAGAACATGTTCCATGGATTGCTCTGAAATAGACCCAGAGATGTCTGACTTCTGCTCAGCAACAGCACACAGCCTTGAGCCCAAAAGCTTGCATTTAGCTCTTTCTCATAGGCAACGCTGGCCAAAGGGGCATCAACTTACATACTCTGTGGTTGTATTTTAAATATAATTAACTTTCTCATGGACGGTTCTCCAAAGCTGCCAAGAACTAAGATAATCTCAACTAAATATTAAAGCCTGTAATGTAAATGCACGGCATCAGACCAATCATTTCTTAAAGCATTCTCAGTTGTAAGTTTCACATTTTTGACTTTCACATCAGGTAAAGCAGACATCCTGTATTTGACTGAGAGTAAAATAAAGACCATTACCTTATTAGTAACCCCATATATAGCTTTATTTCAATGGTTCCAAGACTTTCTTTCCATGGGTTATGAATGACAATCATGTATATACAACTGAAGATGAGTGGGAAAAAATATTAGATCCTAAATTATAGAATTATTTTCACTTCTTTGACATGTTTCTAAATAGGACATCTTTTTAAAATCTAGTCAATCATAGTAAGACATGTTCCGTCCCATACTCACCTTCTCTGCATTTTATCAATATTCATCACTAAACAAGAATTATTTTTTTTACATAAATGGGAGAACATTGAACATATATTTTAATTTAATTTTATAATGACATTTTCTCCCTTACTTACAATTTTCTTCTCAAGTCATTAAGAGTGTGATTTACCTGCAACTCCACATAAAATGGATAACGTGCTGAAGTAAGAGTATGCGTCAGTGATACAACAGTAGCTCATACAGTTTTGCTTTCGGAAGTAGCAAAAATTTTCATTTGCTGCTGTCTAGAAAGTCCTGAAAAACAGCAAAGGTGGTTTATGAGGGAAGTCTTTTCCTAAGAACAGTAGATGGGGGTGGAGACCCCTTCTTCCTCTTGTAGGAGAAGGTGAGCTACCTTCCTCACAGTAGCTATGGGTCATGAGTTCAGAATTAGCCACAAACCAGGCCTAACACATCACTTTATGGTAGCTAGACTATTATTAAAAAAACACCAAACAACCCACATACAGTCTCAGAATTTTATTTCTGATTCCTATATTGTAATTATGAACACCGTTATTTTTTGGGCTTACATTCCATTTGACAGTAGGTGACTAATGAAGTGCTTAAACTCACATCAATAATAATTCACACCTGTGCACGGGGGGAAGGGGCATTCCTCTGCTTTCAACTATTCTGAGAGATTTTTCTTCCCCAATTTTGGTATTCCTCCTACGTGGATCTTCTTCCCTGTCACCACCCTACTACCCTGCACGGAACTCAACTTCCAAACCGATCAACAAAGCCCTGACAAACATCTCAAAGCCTGGGGAAAACTCAACCCCCTCCTCCTCCTCCCTCACCGGTGAGGGCGAGGCGAGGGGTGCCGAGGAAAACCTGAGCAAGCAAACGACGAAAAACGAGAAAGGAAAATATCTACCCGTCTGTTTCTATTAAAAACCTCGCAGAAATACACCCGGAAAAGGGCTAAAACCGACAGGAGCACCACCCGCCGCGCCCACAGCCAGGCGGGAAGCCCCTTCCTCCCCTCAGTAACGCCGGGGGGGGGTGCGTGTGTGTGTGTGTGTGTGTGAGGTGAGGACCACCCCCCGCGGTGCGGGGGGAAGGGGGTAGCACACCTGAGGCTGGGTCACGATACCTTCCCCCCTCCCCTGAGGGCACAGCCTCCGGAGAAACGGCGACAGCAGCAGGGGACACCCGCGTCCCCTCAAGTGGTGGGCGGGAAAGCTGAGGGACTCGGCTCCCCACAGGCGCGCGCACACGCCGCCTCCGCCCCCACTGCGCACGCGCGCCGGCCTCCCGCCGCCGCCGGCCGGCGGCGGCGGGAGGCCGGCGCGCGTGCGCAGTGGGGGCGGAGGCGGCGCGCGGGGGGGGGAGGGCTTGAGATGAGCGTATTACTCCCCAATATGGCGGACTTCGACACGATCTATGAGCTGGAGGAGGAGGAGGAAGAGGAGGAGGAGTCCGAACCGGTGGTACGGAGCCAGGAGCTGCCCCGGCCCCGCGATGCGCCGGATCCCGTAGCGGTACGGGGCGCCGGGCACATCACCGTGTAAGGAGTTGGGGGGGGGTGGTGGTGGCGGCGGTGGGCAGGAGGCAGCGTGACAGGCCGGTGTGGCGGGGCGGGGGTGGTGGAGGCCCCGGGGTAGCTCAGTGCTGCCCCGGGGGCAGGGTCGCCCCGCTGGCGGTGCCGGGAAGGGGGTAAGGACACCGGGAGGATTGAGCCCCGACCCTTTTTGCCCTCCCCCGCGGAGGTAGCTGCCAGCCTTACCGCGATCTGTAGCCCTGCTTCCCCTCCCTGCTCCCCCCACCACCACCTGTTTTGTGAGGGGAATTTTGCTCTTAACGCCTTAAAACGAGGAAACTTCGTATTTCCCAGTAGCTCCAGGCAAACCAAAGTCATGAATGAACAACTGAAGTTCAGCTGGCTGCTCGGTGCAGCAGCTAATCAACCCTGACAGCCCCGGGTGGGCTTCTTATTCCAAACTATCTGTTAGATAAAAAGTAAAGGCCACACGATGCCAGGACGAGCAGCCTGTTCAAAGGGTTTCCCTGTGGCACTCCTCTGCCTCAGCCCCACGCTGCACTGCAAAGGAGGGACATGGCTGTGCTGGAGTTCATCTGCTCCAAACTAAGTTGTGAGTTTGGTTTAGGTTAGGTGTTTTTTATCATTAGAACACAACACGAGCCAGAATTTTTGCCGCTCGTTTAAACAGCTGGAACAGAAGATGAGCAAACAGCGTGGCCTTGTATGTAATGTTTACTGGTAGGGATGTTCTTAATGTTCCCAGTCCTGCAAGTGGAGGAATTAATATAACAAAGTACATCCATAACAAGTTGTTGGTTGTTACGTTCATTTTCATGACAGGGAGGGAGGTAATGAAATTTTCATATCGCAGAGATCCATCAAGCCTGTTTTGCTTTGGGTCTGTCTTTGGGTTGCATAAAAGAATGCACATTTCTCTCTGTAAATAGGTGCAGTGTCATCTAGCTATCTGCCGCAGAAACACTGGGTGGGAAATTCTCTCATCCTAAGAGAACTAATTTGGATTTAATACTGTGTCCCTCATGTAAGTCTAAATCAGGTTTGCGTTGAGCTAGTGCCAGCAAATAGTTGCTCTGCTGCACCGCAGTGTATTTGCTTGTGTTGATGGGATTTCTTTCTGTCTTGAACCCAAATAGTTTGTGGCCTGACTAAAGGAGGTATTAACACAAGCAAAATGATCAGAATGACACATACCCATCCTATTAGTTATCTGGTTTTAATCACTAAACTGGAAAAAATGTTACTCGCTTATTTGCTTTGTCAGCTGTGATGCTTTTTGTGTATTAGTGATGTTCCTTAAAGTTCCTTCTTGGCTCCAGCATCTTTTGGGGGTGGGCAGGAGCATCTCCAAGAACCCTGTCAACTAGTGATGTCTACATCAAAAGAAATCAATACTTGTAAGTGATGCAGAAATCACGAGCTAGCATACATGCCCTGAACTGATTTCCCATCCACCTTATTTTCCCTTGCTTCCACTCCTCCCAGCTTTCTTCTTGTAACAAGTATACCTGCCTGAATAGTAGAAGGCAGCTTTTGTCAGTTCACGATATATTTTAAAATCTCCTTTATATTAATAAAAAGTTAGTGGATCTTATCAATGCAATGCGAATAAACCCTGGACGTTGTAGTGTGTAATTCTCATCTCTTTAATAAATGGGAAATATTTTGCTTCCTAAAGAGTTTCTGGTTAGTATGTATCAGCTCTGAAATTCTGTCACTTTTTGATCACACAGATGCTGCTGCTTTTGAAATCAGTTGGCTTCAGAAGCAGCGTGCTCTAATTACTGAAGTGAGATATGTCATCGAGTAAAACTTGTGTTTGTTTTCTGAACCTGTCTGGAACATTGCTGATAAAAATTTCTGTCCTGACAAGTCAGACACTGTATTAAAAGAAAAAAAGAAAAGAAAATCAGTTATTTTTAAAAAGCCATTGTTTTCCTTGGATTTTTGTTTCAGATTCCTTCTGTTCCTCATCTGACACTGGCCTTCTTGGATACTTGTGGTGTGTAGAGAAGGGATAATTCTCTAATTCCAGGGTCATCTTCTGGTCCAGCTTTTCATGTACAGTAAAACTCCCAAGTTAGTAGATTCAAACTGCGTGTTAGTTTCTTGCATGAGAGGTTTTATTCTGATGACCTTGTCAGTGAGCTGCTGACCCTAACAGAGTTCTACTGCAGTATCCAACAGTACTAAATACAAATTCCGAGATTCTTCTGAGGATTTTTAGCAGGATCTTGCTTTTTCCACTGACTGTTCTGCTAACCCTTTTACCTCTGTGCATGGTAAGACTGATCATGTAAAGTGTATTTGTTTTATTTTACTCAGAGATAGAGAGAATGTATGTGAAAGTGGTTAGCAAAATTTATGCTCATCTTGTTCAATGCTCTTTCATGCTAGAAAATTCTTACTTTGAAAAAATGAATTATCAGTCATATTTACTGTTTTCAGAAAGCCTTTGAATTTTAGCACAGTGAAATTACTAGGACCTAGTAAACGCCTTTTCTTTGCTTCTGAAATTCCATTTTAATGTGTTATAAACCCATTGCTCGTTGTTTCTTGCATAGTCAGTGTGACTCTGGTTGGTGTATCCAAATATGTCAACATAAACATTTTTAGTGAAGACTGAGTCATATGCCTTCCAAAGCAATGGCAATAGCTTTCAAAAACAGAGCAGTAAACAAACTTTAACATGGTTATAAGTCATTATTTATTGGGTGTAATTTTTCCATATCATTAAGTCCATGTGGACAGATCCTAATGAGATAATGAAATAGCCATTGAGCATATTTTTGCCCTTAGTGTGCGGTTTGTGATTCCCGCTTAAGCCTGCAGACCTCCTAGTTTTGGATACAAGTTAACTTTTGTTATTCCATTATGTTTTCTGTAGGAGTGCCCCAGGGACCCACAATCCAGGTGCTGATAAAAAGCACATTGCCATCAATTGGGGAAGGCAGGGGAGAGCCAGGTGCTCTCAGTTGTGATAAGATGACATTTGGTTATTGTCTGATACTACTGCATCTTCCGCATATTTAAAATAGCAGATTCCACATATTTAAAATAGCAAATGACCTTAGCCTTTCACTAGTTATCCACTCGTTTAGTTTTCCAAAACAACATCCGTGGGTAAGGGTGCTCTTTGGTAGGTCTCTTGGCTTCATAGGAAAAGGTCCTAGACTAGGAAATGTTTAGTGTTCAAGGAGATTTCTGCTCAGGACTCTTGATGAATGTCATCTTTATTCTTTAATGCTGGACAAAGCTTAGATGATACCTCAGAAAGAATAGTATGTAGGATCTGAGTTTATCTGCTCAAGATAGGTTAATCGTAGCCTGGATTAGGCGCAGGGAAAGGAGTGATGCTGAAAGGAGGTTGGAGAGCCTATTGTAGGAGAGTTTACTAAACGGGTTTAGCTTGTGTAGTCTAGTAAGACTGATTACTATCTATAAATACAGTAGTGGGATAAATGAGAATGAAGTGTTATTTAAGTCAAAAGCAAAAAAAAAAAAAGGTAAAGCACCATTTTATGTATCTGTTCTAGATATGAGAAAGTGTTTCCCAAAATTTTCCTGTTACAGTTCTGGGGACAGGAAACCTCACTTCCTTGTGCTTTGGAAACTGATGAAAAGAATTTTATAACGCGATAAGTGTTGCAGGTGGGATTTGCCACTGATGATTCAGTGTGTTCGTTTCAGTCTTTCATTTAAGGGATTTAGGAATACATCTTCTTACAGCTCCCTATGAGAAGTTGCATTCTTCCCACTTTACAAATGGGGGAAAATGAGATGATGGGACTTGGCTGATGCCAAACATTAAAACAGGGAAAGAGAGACAGAAGAACTAGAAAGTGAGGTTATCCTAGTTCTGTTCCAGTGTTGCTGCCTGTAGTAAAGAGTGCCTTGCTTTTAGAGATATTTGTCATGCAGCAAGAAAATTGCAACCAAAGTATATGGGTGACTTATATGAATTTCAAAGTATTAGTCTTTGGGCAGCTTTCACTGAGGATCCAGAGAACTAGCCCAGAAATAAGTTGCCACCAACTGATGTTTTATATGATTTAGAGGACAGGTACTGAAATTCCTTTTACATAGTGATTTTTAAACATACTGAATTTTAGAAGACTTCATAGACCAAATAATGCTAGATCATTAGTCTGTTGTGGAAGGTCTAATGAAGTTACTTATCTCTTAATCAAGACTCTAGGTCTTAATTTTTTTACATAAAATATTCTAATGACACTTCAATAATTTTACGAAGTTGCTTGCAGAGCTATAGAACTGTGTAACATTCTCCTTCAACGCTTCTAAAAAAATAGATGGGTTTTTTATTTGGTCCTTTAATTCCCCCAGACTCGTCTAATAGGAGTTTAATGTTTCTGAATTATGTGGTAAATAATCATGAGGATAGTCTGTAAAACTTGCCGAAACACTTCAGTAAAATTGTGCTAAAGGCCATCAGTGATGCTGACTAAATGTAGTGTTATAATGTAGCATAGTCCTGTTCTCAGTATAGTTAAAACCTTTTATATTCTTTTAGCCATTTGCAGGTGTCAGTGTAAAAGAGATGCATTTCTGTAACTGAGGTTTCCTGGATGTGTTATAATGGAATGGAATGTTCTGGCAACTGATAAGTTTTGGGTTTTAAATATGTTTCATGACATTATCAGGCTTAAAATTTAACATAAGAAAATATACTGTGGTCTTGTATTCTTATTAGATCTAAATCAGGAAGCACTAATTTATTTTATTCTTTATGGAAATTGGTGGTGCAACAGGAATTTTAATGAGTCTATGTGACCAATGACATAGAAGACACTACCTATGGCCTAGGAAGCTTTTGAACTGCGAATTGTTGAGGGTCAGAAGAGTACATGTTTGCAATTTTTTTTTAATTCTGCTGTTTCCTAGGTATCTGCTACTGGCCACGGTAAGAGTCAAGAGTTCTGGGCTAGGTGGACCTTTGGCATGATTTAGGGGAATTAGTCTGTTATATGAGTAGAGTGAATAATTCTGCAGTATTACCTGAACTTTCCAGTAGTTCATTTATTATGTTGTCTGATTGCTACAACTTTGTGATAGTTTCAGGTAGTTTCATTGCTGCTATACAAAAAAAGTTCGCATTCCTCAAAACAAGCTTGTGTCTGTGCTTCGTATCATTAGTCTTTTCTGTATTGTTTTAAAGACTACCTCATTGCTCTCCAGGCTTCCTTAAAAATAAATATATAGGGTAACAAAACGTGGAATATTTCAGCTTAAAAAGAAAAGCTACAAAATGTGGAGACTGACTTGCCATGTTACATTCACAGAGGATGGAAATGCGCTTATATTAGTAACCTTTGTGCTTGCCTAAAATCTTACTGGTTGTACTGTTTGTTTTTTGTAGCACTAATTTAACATCGTGGCTTTCCAGTTCACTTGACTGTGCGGTAGCTATTGCTGTGCTGGTGTTCAGTTCACTCACATTCACTGCTAGAAACTTTTAGGTGAAAATACCTTGAATGAAACAAACACAAATAGGTGGCAATTGGTTGTAGTGCTTAGGATAGCTTAAGAGACAAAGCAGGAGAAACACTTCAATTAAGATCTGCTCTTTGGGGATTGTTTTAATGTTTTACGCAGCTAGTGCTCCAATACGCTGCTTTTTACTCAAGGCTCTGACTGAAATTAGCCATTAAAGAACTTGATTGGACTTCAGTATTGTTGACAAACATTTTAATTAGCTTACTGGATTTCTAAAGACAATGTAAATTCTTTTATTATGCTTCTCTCTGTCTTTTTTTTTTTTTAAGGTTTATTTTACATTTTTATGTACTTACAAACAAGTTACACTGCCAGGTTTGGTTATCTGAATTATCACACTGTGCGCATGAAGATGTATGTATTATAAAATCATAGGGGACTGATGATGTTCCAGCAATGCTAATGTTTGTCCAGTCACCAGTAAGGAGTACTTCAGGTGTCAGTGTGACTCAAAGCAAATACTCTCTCTTCAGAAGGTTTGTTTCTACAATAAATATTACAATACCAAATGTATTTGTGCTCCTCTACTTGGCTGTGATCCTTTGTGGTTTTTTCCTTTTTTTGAACAAAAATACTCAGGAGGTAGTTTGGCTGAGCTGACAATGAACTTGATGTACAGTATATTTAACTTTACAAACTTAACATTAAGCTCTGTTCAAATGTAAATATTGTAGCTGAGAGATCAGCTGCTGTTGTATTTTGTTAAATTAACTGAATTGCAAAGGTTAAAGATTTCAATTAAGGTAGAGGGGATGGAAGATCAGAGTTCTTGTTCTGCATAAACTTGCAGGTTTAGCATCAAAGCTTAGTTAACTTCTTGCCTACTTACATGCTTTAAATAAAATCAAAAAGTCAAGTCAGCCTGCACTGTCAGTATCCTGCTGATCTCCAGCATCATCTTTTTGGAAATTTCTGTTGGTTCAGTAGTTTTGGAGCTCTGGTAACACAGGTTTACATGCAAAGTCTCGCTCCCTGTAGGTTTTCTTTGGTTGGAATGAAGACTTACCTCTTGCACAAAACCAAGAACACTTCAATGAAGAATAGCCACAGTGATACCTAAGACTTAATTTTCTTGAAGTTCATAGTTGTTTTAAGCCTGTTCTTTGTGTCGCCTCTTACATGTTTTGCATGAGATAATTTAATTTAGCCCAAAGCAATTTTTTAAAACTATATGGTTCTAAGTTTCTAAGATGATGATGAATGGGTTCCTTGTAACTAGCTTTATCTGTTGCATGTGAATAAATTGCATGAGTAAGAAAAATAGCAGTAAAAGGGTTATTGAGTCTAGTAAAACTGGAATTTAATAGCTGGAGGTCTTCTCCTTAAAGAAAGCAAAGATTGAAACTTACTGCCATCCAATCATAATTTTTGTGCATTTAGCAACTTGAAGGTATTGAAGTAAGGCAACAAGCTATGTTACTCTGTCTTGTAACTGACCTTATGAATGATACGCAAGACCTTACATAAACTTAGATTGACAGCTCATGAAATAATTTCAATGTAAGGGCAAAAGAAATTAATAGTTTTCTTTTTTGAAAAGTAGAAAATATTACATTTTTTATTAAGGGAAACAAAATAAGTTAGGTGGAATATATTTTGTTTGTCTCTTTTGTTTTCAAGGTTTGGCTTGAGCAACAAGTTTGATACAGAATTTCCTTCTGTTCTGACAGGGAAGGTAAGTGTGAGATTAAACTGTTCTTTTAAATGGAAAGATGCAGTGCATCCAGTGGCTTCTGTGTTACACGTACGTGCTTGTGAATCCACAGGGCAGCGCAGGCCAGTGCTGCACTGCAGGCTGTTGAAATAACTGCCCTGTGTGAACAGCTGGTTGATGACCAGTCCCTACAGTGTTCTTTGAAACAAGAAAAAATTATTTGCAGTGGTTGCTATCATTATTGACATTCTAAACACAGAAAAGCTCAACATGGCATCATACTGGTTTTCATGCAGACAATCTACCTGAAAGCAAGACTCATTTAACCTTGCTTTATGGGTGTCTGGAGTTTGTGCTACCTCCTGTGTGAATTAAATTATTTCAAATACTAGGCCTCTGTTTTTAATGTCTTGAGTTTCTTAAAGCCTTGAGTTTCTCTAGAGGAGAATCTGTTCTATCTGAAGCTTTAAGCAACAAAATGTTATAGTGCTAAATCTACAAATTAGGTAGGTTTTTAGTATATTTTCAGAAATATAATAATTGTTTAGTTCTGAAAATTAGTGGTGACAAGTCTCTTGCTTTGTCCAGAGTCCCGTCTTCTTACTAAACGCAAGTTTAATAAATATTCCTTTGTAGCTATTAATTAATGAAATCTTGTAACAAAATTATTGGTTATGGTTTTAAATTATTTTCATAATTGTAAGGGGTTTTTTAGACTTTTAAATTTTGAATTATTTTTCTCTTTGATTTTTTTTTTTCCCTTTCTGCTGTTTCTCTCTGGTGTTCTTCTTTTGCTTCATTTTATATTCTGGAATTTGGGAGGAAAAAATGTATTTGGCTCTTCCTACTTTCTCTAATGTCACACCATATAGCTACGCTACCTCTGCAGCCTCTCGCAGTAGCTGTTGAGTCATATTAACAATACACTAAAATGCAGCTGGATGGTGTCTCCTAGTTCTGCCAAATCCATCTGGGGTTTTTCTCCTTCATTTTCACCCCAGAGTATAATGAATAAAATACTTGTGTTGAGTTGTCCAGCTTTTTTGACAGCAGTACAGTCGAAAGCAGGTTGCTATTTGGAGTTTTTGGTTGTTAAAAGACAGCCTGAGAACTCTGGCCTTGCTTCAGAATCTCACTGAGCTCAAAAGGAAAAATCTTACTGATTCCGGAGCATCTGATGTGAGGGCTGTCGCTTACATCATTTGCATTGCACTACCTTGCGTGGTTAAGGCTTATTCTTTTCTGCAAAGCTCTTTCTGAGCACTGAAAAGCAACGAAATACTTCTTGGAAATAACAATTTTTATGTTCTTTTAGTCAACTTGGAGTTTGTTATAAATAAGCTTATACCTAGCGGGAAATGTGAAAAACTAATCTGATTATATAGTTTCATCTCTTTCTGTCTCTCTGAACTACATTTGTGTGTATTAGAAAAACAAACCCAACCCAACTTCCCAAACCGACACCTTTTAATATGAGCGTCAATGCCTGTCACATTTGCCACTTCATTGCCCTCCTCTTGTTAAATAGACAATGAACAAAAATTTAATCTAAAGTTCAGTTGACTGCTTGGAATTAATTTAGCAAAGAGAGGAAAGAGGAAGTTTTACTTGGCATTTACCCATCTTGTTCTATAGATCTAATTACTGACAACATAAATCACATGAGTGGGGATTTGCTGTATACAGATATGCTTCTTCTCTTGAGAATCTTGATATCCCGTTATCTTTTTCTCATATGTGGATTTGAGGGGCTTTCTGAATAAGAAAACCTTGAAAATAAATTAGTTCTCATTTGATTGGTGTTTTCCCCTCACAAAAGAGATAGTAAACAGGCTTTTCCTACTGCCTGCCACATGCTGCCATGAAAGACATTAAAAAACACAGTTGTGGGTTTTTTGGTTTTTAATACTTTCATGAATTGCAAGAAATAAATAATCTGCTTCTTCCTCTGATTGTGGTAGTCAATCACCTTTATCCTTATTGAAAATGAAATCTCATTCAGCTTTTTCCAGAAAGAAGGTTTTCTTCAAATACCCTGATAAATAATTCACAATAACAAGCATTGTAGTCAATTGATACACCACTTTAAGATCTTTTACTGTTCTTAAAATACAAATTTTTACTTTTTATGAAATCACAATTTATGAATAGCACAGTGACTGTTCATATTAACAGTTTGCAATTAAAATGTTTACTATGAACTTGCATTAGTACAGAGCTAGTATAAGGCAACGTCATACTTTATTCAGAATGTCTGTGTTACGTTAAATTTAATGGCTTTGTTGTTCACTGTGAATTGATGTTAATAACATATTCCATCTGCTAATGGAGTGTAAAAGATGAAACCATTCAGTGGTCTTGATAGATTTCTCTATGGTGGTGGTTTTCATTTTAATGAATACAGATGAAGATCTAGGTTTTTAAACACAGGATGAAAATCTAGCCAACGCACAATAAAAATCCTAAATAGATAAAACTATCTAGTTACACCTTTCTCCCAGAAGCACTAACTTTTTGGATTTATGCCACCGTGTCATCTTAGGAATTTACTGAAGCTTCCTCACCCTCACTTTATCCATCTACCTAAGGATGATTCCGCTAATCTTCTTTTTTTAAAAACCTTAAAAAAGGTTTTTTTTTTTAAAAAAAAAAAAAAACCTTTTAAAAACCCCACCTTCTTCACCTATCTCCCCTACCTCCTCGTCTCCCAGTTTTTACAGAGTCTGGGTAGTTATTGTAAATTAGCCTAGAGCTAAGATGCATATAATTACATCTTAAATATTTAATTGAGACATGTTTGTTGCTTTTTTTGGGAGACGTGAATGTATATGTTTGAGGACAACACATAGATAATAAAACAATAAAGGAAAGGATGATATCAGGTAGGTCAGATGTTGGGCCTAGCTAATTCAGCTAGATTGATTTAATATTTATCTTGCAGAATGAGACACAAGCTTCAGCTGGTCTATAAATCCCGAGTTAGGCTTTCAAACAGTGCATTCTTTTCAATGGAATATTGTAAGAAAAGACTTGACTGCACTTAATGCAGTGGCGTTATTTAACTTTTAATAATGTGATTTGACTTTGTCCAAAATTTAAATTTAAATTCTAGCTAAATTTAAATTCTCTGTGCTAGAGTTTTATAGGATTATTAATTCTTTTAAAACAAGCATTTAAAAGCTTTTAACAAAATACCCTTTGTGATATATGACACATGCTGCTCCAGGTGACAAGAAAATGATGGAGTCAGTGAACCTTAAGGAAGAAAGTGGAGTTTCCTGCCCTGATCTTAAAACAATAAGGGTCCTATACAGAGATTACTGTGCAATGCAGGGAAATGTAAGCCATAAAACGTGCTCTTGGTATTGTGATCCCATTGCAACATGTGATTGATAGGGTTTGTGATCATTGTGATTGAAGGAGAAAGATCAGGCCTGCTGGGCTTTACTTGCTCTCTTCCTGTGTTTGTAGATTCTCTTGCATCCTGTTGTAAAATATTATGACACCCCCTTCTTTCCTTTTATGTTTTTTTTTTTTTCCCCTCCCTTAAAGACCTGAAAGGACCTAATGTCTCTTTACAAGGTGTACTGCACAGCCAGGAGCTATGTACTTATCTCGTTCTTTTCAAGGCACAGACAGAAACTCTCCCAGAGACTTTCAAAAATTAGTCAAAACTAGTCTTTCTTAGGGAGCTTTCTTTGTGCAGCAGGCGCCGTTAATTCTCCAGTTGTTTGAAACACCTTCATCATTTCATCTTAACCTTTCAATATCTATACTTGCAAGAAAGGCGAAATTGAAAATTATGCCAGAAAAATCAACAGAATTCTTTGGTGACTGTTTCATTTGGATACGATTCTATTATTAAATTAGAATAATTATTTTATTTATAGATATTTTGTTCTTTGTGTCATGGTGCTTAACTGTTACTGAGCTGTAAACTGAGAGCAACAAAATTGTGTTTTTCTCCCTGTTTATCACAGAATGAGGCTTATCCTGGTCACCACTTCTTTTAGTTTCAAATGAAGATGTAACTGACTGACAGAAATAATTACTGTGATTACATTTCCTAAAGGGAGAAATATATCCAATCTTTGGGTTAGCCAAAACCATCTTAAGTAATTTCATCTTATGTTACAGCTATGAGATTCACCTTTACATGAAAGTATTTGGTGCGTTAGCAGGGAGTAGTAGTGCTTTCATAATACTATATTAAGGTAAGCATCATACTAAAATTCCTGAAATAGAAATTTTCTCTCTTTCTTGGTGGCACCTGAAGTTGGTTTCTAGTTTATCCTTTTGCAGAGCTCTACAGGAAGGCGAGTACTTCAACATTGGTCTTACAAAGTAGCATCAAACCATTAACCTGATGTGAACAGTGACTCCCTTAAAAGTAGCACGGAAGTAGGGAATCTCACCATCCCAGTGCTTTTTTTTATTAGTTCCCAATTTTTTCTGCCAGCTGTGATCTAGGAATCTGGTTGACTTCTTTTCATGTTGGATGTTAGCACTGATGATAAGGTTTCTTCATGTTAAACTAAATTCTAGACCATGCAATTCCATTGTCTTTGGTAGGTTTGTACATTTGTATTTTGGGGTTGGAGTGTGACGTTGTTAAGGTCCAGTAAACTTTGTGTCTAATACTAAAGGAAACATTCTCTTTTCTTATTGGGATTCATTGGAAAAGTCCTAATGGGGTCAAGAAAAAAACATACTTATTTTTGTGTTTCAGATAAACAGCTAGAATGATATGTGTACAAATTGCAAAAGACTTATCAAAGAAAGTACCATTTGTATGTATTGAAACGTTAGGAACATGTAAGGTTCCTTAAGAGCTGAGAATGCCAATTTGTTAATATACGTAGTCTCAATTTACTTTGAAGCATGTCTGACTGCAGAAGCTGTACAATGTTACCCGTAGTGCATGCAACCAACCCAGTTGTGCTTTGCTACAAAACAGGCTCCCACATTGAAGATGAAATGGCCTTACTCGTGTGCATCTGATATTTGTTACGTCCAAAATACAAGGCAGCATTGGCAAAGAGATCTGTAAAACCTTCTGTTTCAGATACATTAAGTACAGGCTAGTTTTCCACATTACAAAGTGATTATTTTTTTTCTGTTCATTAAAGATGTCCCAATACGTGGGATTTCTCCTTTTTTCCATGTTCTTTCTTTTTTTTTTTTTAACTAAGGTGTCTATTGCAAAATTATATTTAAATGTTGGTGTTCAAGTCTGTCAAAAGAAAATTGTTTTATTTTCTCCATTTGTATATGTAAAAAGAATTTTAAGACAGTCTGTCTAATATGGGGAGGAGCCTGTATAATTGCAGAAGAAATACTTTCTGTGTACTTATTAATTCCAGCTCTAAAATAATCTCAATGTTAAACTATGCTCTTATATTACTAACTGTAGGCCTGGCTTGTGTGCAAACCCTGATGACCTCTGACTATACTGCATGGTGATCTGAATGGCCAGGAAACAGATGTTGTATTTATTTACTCCCTTTCCTGCAATGTTTTAATGAATTTAGCTCTTGTGAATAGGCAGAGGTCGCAGAATCGGGTCCTCTCCATTTCCTGTCCCTTAGTTTTGCTCCTTTGGTGAAAGGAGTCTTTGTCATTAAATTAATGCTTTTGTTGTTGCCCTTGTTTGCAGAATCAAATGAAGGGAGTTGGGCTTGCTTGGTTGGAAGGATTATGTCGTAGCTGCACAGCTTTGTATACAGACTAATTATAGGGGTTTTTTCTTCAATATGGCAAGTAGTTAGATTTTTTTTTTTTTGAGGAGTTGTGCCTGGCCCGACTGGCCAAGTCTATTGAAGTTATATCTGATGATTCTGCTTTGTGCGTTCGAATGCTGGATTGTGTGACAGTTAAGAGTGCTATCTTGGAGTCAATACCACAAATCCGTATTTGACTTGTCAGATAAAGTTATTTAGATTCTGTTGAGAGATGAGGGATTTTGGGGTATGTAAATAGGTAAGGGCTCTCAGAAGTTTTGAAAGAAACATGCTGCTATCAGAGAAAGGAGCTTATTTCTGATAGAAAAAGTGGTTTTCCATGGTGACTCTGGTGGCAATATATAGAAAATATTACTTTGAGTAAGCTCTGCTGAATATTCCTTAATTTAAATAAGTTCTTTTTGAACAGCTAGGCTCTATTCATAACTCTGTACAAGATGCATTTCTTTGCCTTGAATATAATCTAGAATATGTCTCCCCAGGCTTCCCTGGTTTAGGAAGCAGCCACAAATGCAGTTGTGGCCTCATGTCGATATGGATGACTTCAGGATTTATTTGTGGACAGAGGTCCACCTTCACAGACGTCAGAGACACAGTGTAGACTTGCATTGGTATGAAACTAATTTGGACAATATTATCCTTTTTCTATGTGACACACAAGTGTTTTTACTACGAAGCTGCCCTGCATTCCCTTAGAAACCAGTTACCTGTCATTCTTCCATTTTTTTGGTCAGCGTAGCCCATGCATACGTTGCACAGCTGTGGCCCACTTCTAGTTTTGTTTGGGGCCACTGTGTTATCAGGACAATTTATTAATGGTGGAATAAATAAGGATGAGGCTGTTAATCTAAGCAATGTTTAGCTTTTTAATGCAAGTTTTAACAAAGCATGCACCATAAATTAATTTGTTACAGGAAAGTGACTTTTGATGCTCGCTGGGTGACCAGTGTTTTAGAAGACAGAGTCGTATGGTATAAATGAAACATAACACCATTATATTTTAACCTGTAGAGGCAATTATTGAGTAAATACACCTGTAATGGTTTTCCACTGAAGTTGAGCACTTCTATTGCAGGTTGCCCCGGAGGAATTCAAGACCAGCATCAGTCGTGTGAATGCCTGTTTAAGAAAGAATCTCCCCGTCAATGTCAAATGGCTGCTTTGTGGCTGTCTGTGCTGCTGCTGCACGCTGGGCTGTAGCCTGTGGCCTGTAGTCTGTCTTAACAAAAGAGTAAGTGCATATTTCATTCTTCTTACTCTATTTTGCAATTACTGATAATATTAAATAATGTTGAATAGTATCGTCCTTATTTCAAAACCCTTTTTTTTGGTCTCACTTGCATTCAAAAGGTTATTCTCTTTTCCATTCCTTAGAAAATAGAAAAAATATGTTTGTTAATGAAGTAAAGTATACCAAATTACCACCTGAATTAATAGTTTTAGGAATAGCTAATCCCATCTCAGGCCGAAGGACAGGATGGGGTATATGATAACCTAAATTTCCAAGATTTCTAAAGGTCTAAGAATTGAATTAAATGAGTGCAGAACTGGACATTGACCTTCAAAGACTGCCTGAACTGGAGTGAAAATTGCTTTTCCTCTTCACGCACACCCCTCCACACCCTAGAATAAATATTTTTTTTTTTTAAATTAAAAGTCACTTTTTTTTGTATGTAATAGTTCCCATAACTTTTCTGAGCCATAACTTATTTGACATATTTTACTGTGCTGTTTCTACTAAGAACAAACACAAATTTGTTTTCTTTTAGGGAAGTTTAAAGACTTCCATTTATTTATTTATTTTCAACAGAAAGTTGATGATTCTTGTAATCAGATCCAAAGTAATAATTCCGAAAAGCACTTCAGCAATATCAAGTAAACATGATCCTAATTACCTCTATGCTTTACACTTAGAATTGATTTATCACAGCAGTAAATACATAAATAGGCACAGTGTAATGATATTCTTCACAGCTGCATAGTTTGTAAGTCTTGTAGCCATAAAATCTTATTATCCACAAATATAAATAGCAGGTAGGTGCACTAGGAAACAAAACTTTCACACTTGTGAATTTAGTTAGAGGAAAGGACCTTAAGTAAAAATCTGTTAAAGAGTAATACTTCTGGCTTTTGAGAGTTTACGATCTTTAATAAAACAAACTGAAAGCAAAAACATGGAATATGCATTGCTTTCAGAGAAAACAAAACCGTTTTGCCAAAGTTTCCAACTTGCTCAAGAAAATAAGTTGCATTGACTGGCATTGAGATTTTGGTATAAAAAAAATAATTAACTGTGCTAAAGGCATAATATGTGAACTTGTTGGACTGCCAATAACTGAAGCCTGTGTCACTAAGAAGTGGCAGGACTTGTTTTAGCTCATTTTAACTGCCTTTGGAAATGTTCTTGGAGGAATATGTTTGAGATATACAGATGTAGTATTTGCAGATTTAAAACCATATTTAATATTCTTGTACTTCTGAAAATCTAAATAAACGCCCATGTGATGTTGTAGTGTTAATGTAATTCTGAAGGGTACAAATAATACGTACCAAGTACGGAAGATCTTGTTACTTCTGTGGGTGTCTGTGTGTATACAGAGCGTTTTGATCACTCAAATACTTTCAAGATGTTCTTAATTTTCTCTTGTGGTGAGTTGAACCTAGACAGCAACTAAACACCCTCCAGCCACTTGCTTGCTTACCCCCTCCACCCCACCCCAAGCAGGATGGGGGAGAGAATCAGAAGAGCAAAAGGAAGAAAAACTCATGTGTTGAGCTAAAGACAGTTTAATAAATGAAGGAGAAAAAGGGAAGGAAACCCAAGTGATGCAAAGGCAAATTGCTCACCACCAGCAGACAGATGCGCAGCCTGTCTCTGGGCAATAGGCTACTTTGGAAAGAATAGCCCCCAGTTTTAGTGCTGAGCACGACGTTACCTGGCATGGAATATCCCTTTAGTCAATGCTGTTCATCAATAGCTAAAACACTGATGTGGTATCAACACTATTCTAATCATAGATCTAAACTACAGCACCATACAAGCTGTTATGAAGAAAATGTACCTCAACCCAGCCAGTCCCCGTACACTCATCCAGCAACAAAAGGCATTAGGAGATCCACAGGCAGTATTTGGCCAAAAGAATGTCGGAGACTCTCTTTTGTTTGCCTTGGCTATGGTAGGCAAAAATACTAAATTCAAAAGGATTTCTTATGAAGTAAGTAAATTCTGAGAAAGTTGCAGTCCTGAGTTAACAAAAAACCTGTGGGTATTTTCTTTTTTTGTCTTCTTTTTCTGAAGAAGCTCGGATGTTGAGGAATGGGGAGTTCAAGTGGTAGGGCTTCCATTTATAATTCCTCTTTTGCTTGGTTCTATTTTTATAAAAAATGATTTATTTTAAATTAATCTTAAGCCAGAAATGCAATTGTAAGCTGCTTCTGGATGAGGCTGGCTACTGAACCATTTATAATATGGTTTTGACTTACTTTTTAGACTAGAAGATCAATTCAGAAGTTATTAGAATGGGAAAATAACAGACTATATCATAAGGTAAGAAAAGTTAGAGTGCTTTTTTTTTTAATCTTTAAGAAGAGTAAGGTTTTTTGCGTAAGGAATTTTGCATGTAGGAATTTTACAGTCTTGTTATAACTCCATACTTTATACTGATCTTAAACCTGTGTCTGAAGTGTTCCAGATCCTAATAACTTGATAATGCTAATGCGTGTTATGCTGCTCATCAAAACCATGCTGTGGTATGCATTAATCCTTTGATAATTATTTTCTTAGCTTGGTTTGCACTGGAAGCTGAGTAAAAGGAAATGCGAAACTAGTAATATGATGGAATATGTAAGTATTGCTTCTGTAACTTATTTGGTATTCAACATAACTATGATTTTTATAGGGAAAATCCTTAACTTACCGGACTGTCACACATCCCCAAAAAATCTCAGAAAAACGTGCTGTTGTGTTTGACATACACCTGTGAAGGCCACTTTTAACAAGAGCAGCCATGGCATATGTTGGGACTTAGAAATTGTCACCCTTAAACATGTTTTTTCTCTTCACAATTCTACGTTTGCACGGCAGATACACTTGTTTTGGTCTGTGATTTGTAATCAGGGAGACCCACTGGGACTTCGTGCGTTGGTGTGATTCCCACACCAGCCCATGGGTTTTTTTAATGCTTATCCAGCTTTTCCATTGGTATTCATAATTACTTTGATTCCAATTCTTTGTGCAGAAATACTGCATTTTTATAGTAGTGTGGGTTTTGTCTGGATTTTTTTTCTTTTTTTCGTTTTTGCTAGCTCTGAGTTTCATAAAGTTATAACCAAGGCAGCCCATTTAGGAAAGCAGAATTTGAAATATTTCTGCGGTCCTACTACTCCCCCGTCCACTTTCATGTATAGCCATGAAGATTGTGTAAGCTTGAAGAAAAGAGATAGTCACTCCCAAAAAAATCAAGCATCCAGAATCCCTGTACTTTGAAATTACTGAAATCTCTGCTTTGTTACTCAGGGAAACATTCCCTCCTTACAGAATCTCTCAGATACATTTAGTCTTATGTACTAGCTAATGTTGCGTGGAAATTGTGCTGAAGGTTTGAATTTCTTGGTTACTGTGTTCTGTTCTTGTCTTTTTCCCTTCTTCAACAGGTAATACTAATAGAGTTCTTACCAAAATATCCCATATTTCGACCTGACTGAGGAACAGCATTTGGTCTTTCATGTTACCTGTCATTTTCTACCCTTAGTGCCTTGTAGATGATTTTGGAAAGAAGATGGTCTACTTTGCTGTGACTTAAAAACGTTCTTCAGTAGAATATCTTCCTTGCTATGTTACTTTCTTTTGTTAAGAAGAGAACAATTTGCACATTTTTTTATGTTAAATGAGGCTTCTATGTTGCACTCTGAATTTTTAACATTGACAATAACTGATATTGTTGCCACTAGGGATCTAACATCAGTGCTGCTTAAACTTGTTCTGAGCATGCTGCCTTATTAATTTCTATATTTGCTGTCCTCAAACATGCATCTGAATGCTGTGTCATACTATATTTCATTCTAAATGTCGCAATCCTATAATCCCTCAGTAGAAATGTCCAGGTAAGCGTCTAGTAGTAATGATTTTAGTATAACTTGCTTGCATAGGACTTGCTATCAACAGCACTGGTTTTGTCCTGCACTTTGCAAAATCATCATTTACGTTAGGGGGTTAATTGTTTTACCCACTATGGATTTGTAAATATTGACTCTTTGCATAACGTAAAGTGTGGTATGCCAAGGTTTACAGAATGTAATATAGCTTTTATTCTATTGCCAACGGTCCAACATCATTTTATTCATCATTACATTTGCTAGTATCCCTCTGATTGTATAGACCCATTCACATGCTGTTTTATGGTAAAGCCATAATGAGTTTGTACATACTGTCAGATGTGTAGGGCTCAGTTGCACTTTGTTTAGTAAATGGATGAAAAATGCATAACATTTCTGGTTTTGTTGGGTTTTTTTAAAGTATTTCAGGTGTTGTTTGTAGCACCTGAAATAGGAAGCTTAAATACTGTTCACCTTTGATTGTGGGGTTGATGGCGGCTGCTATTAGCAAAATATCCTACAGCCTCTTTTTCAGTTAGGAATATGTGGATGTCAGGTTTTGTTTTGGTTTTAATTAAAGAAAAAAAATGTTTCTTAGTTGGAGACTTTCTACTAAGGAGGAAAATTTTGGAACAGCCAAAGCAAAGCTGAGGTAACACTTTCATTATTTTTGTAGTGTGATACTACTGCAACATCTTAACAGTTAAGTGACACGGCATCCTTTCCAGGGGAAATAAATTTTAACTAAATCAGTAGTGTTTCAAAACGTGCTGGGAGGAAGTGGATCAGTTGAAAGGGTCCATGGATGTGTTCTGGTGTTGGGGCACACAGTCTGAAGAGCCGCACATGCCTTGTGGAATTCACAGGTATTTTTGGATTCTTCCCTGTTTGCCTGATCTCAGGAAGGGAAGTAATTGTAGAAAAACTTCCTGTAATGGCTGGCCTAAGCAAGACCGCTTGATAATAGTAAGCAAATGAAAATTGATGCAAGTTCCCTCCCTTTCCTCACTCAGAATAAGAAATCAGAGAAAAACCAGCAGATGACTGAGTATCTGTGAGTTGCGATGAATATCATCGGAAGTGTCCAGACATTTCTTTGCAGCAACTTGACTCCTTGCGACATCATCCCAAGTTGCTTTTTAGTTTCAGGGTAACTTGGGAATTCCTCTGAATGTATTAGTATCTTTTCAGTATGCAATATTGTATTAAAAGATAGTATTTGTAAGACCATTGCATTCTAATAACTGTAGTAGGCCAGATTTCTTGTACGCAATGTTTACAAAGGGCCAGTTTTATGCAAGTTGTTACTTCAAATCAAATTTTGTGTTATTCTTACTGTACAGCTGAGGAGTGTCAGACTCCAGCGCTTGCAGTAGTTTCCAATCACAGACTGATGCTTCAGATTCTGAAATCGGTGTACTTAGTGCAGAGGTCTCACTTGACTGGTAGATTGGTGACAACTAACTGTGTAATTGCATTTGTAACGTAATGAATAAAAAAACCCTACTGTGTTGTTTGCATTTAGCGTGAGCTACACCTTGCAACTCGGATTTCTATCACAGAACCAAGCAAAGTGCTCTCTCCCAATTTATTTTTTTAGGATGTGTTCACTGGACGCAGAGAAAATACTTAATGGCAGAAAAATGCAGTGTAAACCAAAACTGAAATAGCACAGCCAATTCTATGTATTTTCCTTAAAAATAAGTTTCTGGAGCAAAGGAAGGGAGCTTAATTAAAAGAACAATGGAAGTTTCTTACTGTTATGCCAAAACTGTGTTAGTAATTTTCTTTTTTTGTGTGTAAGAAACCCAAGAAATCTCAGCGGGTTCTTATTTTCTTCTTCACGTGACTGTATTTTCAAAATGTTCTTTTCCAACTGAGAGAACAGGCAAGCCGAATGAGAGTTTTGGTAATTGCCAGCGGTGAATGCTAAGCAGTCTTCAGTCTCGCTGGTATCAGAAATCCTCTGCAGTCTGTGCTGACTTCATCGCATTCAGTTCAGGATTTCTCCACCTGATTTGTCTCGCTTGTGTGAAGTGCTGTGCCAAGCTGAGAGTACCCTGAGCTACAGAAGCCCCCAGTCCCTCTGGGCTGCTCCTCCCTGGCCCACCCCATGCTGCGCTATGACCAGGGAGCCAAGCCAGAACCAGATCTGGGCTTTGCTTTCCCACCCTCATCCCTCTGTCCCCTCCCCGTGGGCCTGCTACAGGCTGCTCTGCCCGCAGCAGATTGTCTGCCCCTGGGTCTCTATGGGCACCGCGAGGGACTTCAGCACAGAATATTAAAGTTTACATTTTAAGTATGTAAATTCTATACATTTTACTTTTTCCTTCATTGTTAGTTGTATAGTCTTCAAACCATGAAAGGGTCTCTTTTTGTGTTTTTAATAGACATTTATATATGTGGCCATAAAGCAACAGTAAAGAGTATGAGAGCCAAACCTGCCATTTACAGTAAGCTCCATGTTTTAATAAGTAGATAAATTTGCATTGAAATGCAAAACCAGCACGCAGTATTATATTTGCATCTGAAAGACACAGGTTCCATAGCTCATTCAAAGATGAAGGCAGCTGTAAGTATTGTTGTGAACTCTCTGCACTTGTTCTGCCTACAGGTTCTTTTTCGCCTGGGCTATCCTTTGCTTTACTATAAAAACATTCAGCAGGTAATTATATCTCACAAGACTGAAAATCTCATTTTTGACAATGAGAAGTCAGAATGAATTTGTAAACCTCTTTATGGAGGATACTTGTTAATTGGATAAAGAAGTTGTAGCAATGTAACAGAGATTAATGTTAGCAAAGTGTAGTGGAAGTGGTGAAGAAAGTGCCTTGACTGGTTCATCAAAAGAGAAAATATTGTGCAGAGAGTAAGGGGAAAAGGGAACTAGTAACTATCAGCAGTGTGAGTTTGCAGCAGATTTTTAAGAGCAGTTACTGTCTGCCAAACCAATGTTTAATTTTTCATATAAACATGTTGATACTATTTCAAGTTTTTACATAGGAAATATTTGGGTTTGTATCTAGTGAGTTTTGTATCTAAAGAGTATTGAAGTATTAAGAATACTGGCAGAGCATCAAAGCTCTTACCTACCGATTCCCCACCTGCATCTGTGAAGTTGTTTTACTGTGGGAGGAAACAAAAAGTTTTACAAGACCTGTACAGACAAGTCTAGGAAGTGTGGATTCAGTTGTAGATGGGTGACTTTAAAACAGAAAACATTTTTGCTCAATCTGGTGTGGTCTTCATAAATTAAAAAAGTTCCTATGCTTTCCTTGATAGGTACAAAACTCCATATGCAAAAAACATATGTTTAGTATTGTCTCACTATGACAGTTTACTACATTTACTTGTCAACACACTACCATTGGAGCAATAAAAATGTCAAGCTATTAATAATCAATGTAAATAATTTATCATTTTAGTAAGTAATGTTATGTGATTGCCATTTTTTTTGTTTTCTGCTTTTGGTGTTCTGACAGTGTTGTTACATTACTTGTACTGCTTAAGAAAAGTGGTTCTGTTTAAGCTGTATGAAACTTTGTGTTCTTAACACTTTTATTCTGTTTACAAGTGAACAGCCACTTTTTTAATAGCACCTCACACCTTGAGAATTTTCTCTTTTTTTTTTTTTTTTTTTAATTAAAGTAAAATTCTAACTGAGCTCGCTTTCTACAATTTACTGCACTGGCTTGTGCCATTAAAAGAAGCTGGAAGTCAGACATGCTTTTCTTCATTTTGAGACTTTTTCTTTAATTAAATTTAAAGATGAAAACCTTTGAATAGTGCAGTGTGTTTCTGGGGGGGGGAAAAAAAAAAATAATCTTTTGCGTCTCTCCCAGCAGCAGTGTGCTGATCGGCTAGGAATGGAATGGCAATAGTGGTGGGTTTTCTTTAAATGAGAGACACTTCTGATACGGCCAGTGCTTGTATTGGGACTTTAAGTATGGTTTAGCTGGCTTAAAGAAGACGACTTTGGAAGCTTAGGAAGGTTTTCCAAAAAAGAAAACTGCAGAATGATCATCACATCTAGCCTTCCAGATAATTTTTTTTTTTTTTTTTTTTTTTTGGTTGGCTTACAGACCCTCTGTTGTAAAGACTCCTTGTAGGAGTCTCTTGCTGCAGCGTTCCTCTCTGAAAAGCAGTTTTCTCTCTGCTGTTGTAGTTGCACCTCAAGAGGAGCTTACCCTGAGCATGGATAGTGCGTGATAGTGAAATAAATCATTGGCTCATACAGAGGATTGTGAACGCAGGACAATGCAGCCTTTTGTGCGTGTGCTAACAGGCCAGCGTTGTAGCTGTGAAAGCAGGACTTAAAATTAAAGCCTTTGGCTCATCCCTCAGGGAAAAATACTGCATTCCTGAAATGGGCACGTGCAATGTTTTTGTTGAAAGTTGGTGTCCTCAGTTGTTTTGGACAAATACAGCAGCATCTGGGTTGACAAGCTGTTTGAGCATGCAACTCTTGCTGGATGTTGTTTGAGAAATTTAGAGAATGTTACTGTGGTTTTAGGCCAAATGTAGGAACGTTGGGCTGAGTCATGAAGTTAATCCCCTGGTAGGGTTTATGAGATGTAATTGCCTAGGCTACTAGCAAAGGTCCATTTTTAAGAATATTTGTGATTTGGCCCCAACTTCTACTATTGGAAGGCAGTTTGAGAACTGTTCAGTAGTGCCAGTGTATTTATAATGCTATACATATGTCATGTCAGTATTGTTCTTCAGCATAAATAGCTGAACTATTCCAGCTGAGTTTAATGTTCTAGTTAAGTTTATAGAGACTTAAACCCTTTAGTCTTCATTCACTAGACAAAATGAAACACTAGTCTCCTCTCAAAAGTGAAGTTCTCTGTTTCTGATCTTCCTGCTTATGTTTCTTCCGGTTTGAATTAATTTTCCTTGAATAGGCGTGATCAGAAACAATCGGATATTCCAGAGAACGGCTCATGGCAAAGGTACCAGGTATTTCAATGTAGATAGTTCCCTCTCTTCTGTGAAAATAACGTGATCCATTGTATTTAAAGGATCGCATTTGTCTCCTTAATGGCTGTATTGTATTTCTGATTCATAGCCATTCTGTGATAAATTTGGGACTCTTCTTCAGTCACTTCTAGTTTATACAGGCTCCCCACAGATACTCTCATTACTAGTCCCATCAGTCCAGACTCACTTCGTACTGTTGAATTTCTCGATACCTGTATTACAGTCGTCCTCCCGATGCTCCAACTCTGTGTTTATCCACACCCATTCTTCCTGTAAAAAAAAAATGTTTGTCACTCACTGATTCCATCTGCAAAGTTAACAAAAATCTTTTTACTAAAAAGATCAGTTCCAAGATTGATGCCTGAATTCTGCTTGTAATTTCCTAAACGCCCTTTTATTTAGTCCCTTATCTAATTAAAATTTTTCTGTTATTTCTCCATCCAGCTGAACCAGTAGTTTCCCTGTTGGAGTTTATCTGATAGAGCTAACCTATCTGGACTTTGTGGATTTACACCTGTTTATTTTGTGAACGTGTGCATGGGGCAGATTTGGATCTAGGCTAAACTATTGCATTTCCTGTATTTTCTGTAATCACTGGATCTGTTTAGAGGGTTATCCTTTTAGTATATTCACATTTTATTTCACATTCTTTGTATAAACCATATGATCCATAGTAGCCTTCTTTTGAACAGTAAATTAAAATTTCTACAGGAAATAGGTCTATATGTCTAAGTTAACTCATAACAAATACGACCCGAGATTTGACTGTTGGTAGTGTATAACCAGGGGATCTCAGAGATCGACTCAATATATTTTGGGGCTCCTGTGGAAGACTTGCCTAATTCCTATTCCAGTTGCTTCGGTGAGCATTTGTGCAGCATTTCTTTCCGCCTCTAGCAGAAAGCAGTGAGGAGGAACGGATCGTAGCCACACTTGAACCACAAAGAGACGGGATGCTTCCAAGGTAACTTTTTGATACAGTATTTTTTGTCATTGTTGAGTGCATGGAAAGTTAACTGGCTTTATGATTCTTTATAATTTTTGTCAGCACTGAGTAGTGCTGAAAATCACATTGCTACCAGATGGCTTTGAATGGCAGAAGAATAAGCATCAGGCGCTACATCTTCAGGGTGCAAAACGTGAAATTCACTTACGAGCTGCAAAGCCAGAAATGGGTCATGAAAATCCCTCCCAAAAAGTACTGAACTCTTTCATAGTGTCACCAGCCATTTTGTGAATACCACTGTACAGGTGGAACAGCTGTTGGGCCTTGTGAAATGAACACACATTTAGCATTATTTGCCTCCAGTCACTTCCAGAAACCTCTTTGGAAATCCTGTGCGACCCCTGCAGCCCTTCGGGCTGGAGCCCGGCGGGCACGAGAGCTGCCACGGCTGTTTGTGCTCATCCGCTCTCCACGTTGAGCTAATTTCAGTAGCTGTAATTCTCCGCACTCATTCTCACCAGACTCGGTGTGAAAGGTTGAAGAAAATATTGGTATTTTAGAAAGCTGATGTCCACTTTGCCAGACTGCACCATTGCAAAATGGCTCCTCTTGGGAAGCGGTTGTTAAGCCAAACCTGTGGTGTGGGTTGTGTCCTGTCAGGGCTGTGGCACCACCACATGGCACCAGATCCTCTCAGCGAGGCCTGTGCTGCCAAGGTGACTGCCTTACAGATTTGGCTGTTGGTGATGGTGGAACGCAGCGCCGTTCATCTGCCGCCGGGCTCTCGGGACATGGCTCCAGTGTGACTGGGAGATGGAAACCTGCTTGTGCAGCTGGTGTGGCAGCGGGGCAGCCGCCGCTCCGCTCATCCCGCCTCATCTCTGAGGGAGGCCGAGGCCGAGGCCGCCGGGCCGGGCCGGGCCCCGCTCCGCTCCCTCCCGCCCTTCCCGCCTCAGCCGCCGCCGCTCCCCTCTGCGCGTGCGCCCTCAGCGCCGCGCATGCGCTGCCGCCGGCCCGTGCTGCGCCGCGGCGGCCGCCCAGGGCCCGCTGCCTTTTGTACCGGCGGGGCGGGCGGCGCTAAGGCCCGGCGGCGGCCCCCGCGCCCAGGCCGGGGGGTCTCGCCCTCCTCCGCGCCTCCCTCCCCGCCCGCCGCAGCCAAAGAAAGAGCAATGGCGGCGCGTTAGCCCCGGCGCGGCCCGGCCCCGCGGCTGCCGACCTGCCCGCCCCGTGCCGACCGCAGCGGATGCGCGCCTCGCCTCAGGCCCCGGCGGCAGCCTAGCGGGGCCCCGGCGGCCGCCGCCGCTTCTTCTCCTCCTCCCCCATCTCCTGCTGCTGTGGGCGCGGGCAGCTCGGGGCGCCCCGCTCCCCTCAGCCCCGCGGCGGCCATGGCCACCGAGC
Organism: Rissa tridactyla; assembly: GCF_028500815.1. Classification (NCBI taxonomy): domain Eukaryota; kingdom Metazoa; phylum Chordata; class Aves; order Charadriiformes; family Laridae; genus Rissa; species Rissa tridactyla. The sequence continues at coordinate 47,001,934 of NC_071474.1, read as the reverse complement.
TGGAGCCGCCGGCGGCCGGTGCCGTGGCGGGCGCGGCGCCGCTGGAGGCGGAGGAGGACGAGGAGCACTGGCTCTACGGGGGTAGGTACCGCCTCAGGCCTCGCCCCGGGCCGCGGGTGGGGGGGGCAAGGCGAAGCAGCCGGCCACCCGCCCCGGCATCTCCCCCGGGCCCGCCTGAGGGGCTGGCGGCGGGGTGTCCCCTCCCTCCCCACTGTGCGGGGCCCGGTGCGGGACGCGATGGGGAGGGTGCCGGCGGCTCCCCGGTGAGCGTGGGCAGGCGCTTCAGATGCCTTTTTATTGGGGGGTGGGGAAGGGTTATCGTCCCTTCAACAACACCACCGTGAGGCAGAGAGGTTAACGAGATGCTTTGTTACAATCTCAGTTTCCTAATCGTCCAGATCTTACTAACCTGATTGTTGCGGGTGAACCCCCGGGCTAACGGGGGACTGGGGGGGCGTGTCTAGGAAAAAGCGTAGGGCTGTATTTAAACCTCTTTGTCCTCCTCGTAGACTTCCCAACTGAAATCTATATTTCTACTTCTATGTTTCTGGTATGTTAAAAGTCTATATAAAGCCCTTCACAACTGACTACAGTCCTTACGTGATGTTTGCCTTTACTCCTTCTGCTCTGAGACTTTGGATGCGTGTTTTGAATTTTATTCCCTGTCAGTGGTGGTGAGGCTTCACTTCTCCAGACAGGTTGTGTTTGTAGGGTTTGGTTTTTTTAGTTGCTCTATTTCTGGTTGAACTTTGTTGAAAAGAGAACATTGGGTTTATGGTGCCTTGGCACTTCTAGGTATTTCTGTATCTGTGACGCGTTTTGTGCTTAAATTTAGCTTTTTTTCTTTCACTTGAATAACTTTCTATTATTATTATTGTTTTTGCAGATGACACCACTGGTAAGCAAGAAGATGGACCAATTTCTGGGTAAGTCCAGAGACTGTTTATTCATTGTAACAGTATGTACTGTGTAGAACATTGAGCCACTTTGAGGACACCTTTGTCAATGCTTTAGACTAATGCTGTTGCCGGAACCAGCAACTTCTCCTTTTGCCATCCCATGGGCTCATCCCCAGCCATCACACTGTGCTTGGGCTGGCACAGCATTTGTGAATTCAGAAGGTGAACTGGATCAGTCAACTGATTTGACTCAAAACTAATTTTTAACTCTTTTCCCCCCCCTCCTCACTTATTTTTAAATCAGATCTCTTTTTCAGCTTAATTCCCTAGGAAAAATGGTTCCTTGAGGACTGGCCTTTGTGCTGGCCTGGCATTGGTTAACTATGGCCTGTGCTTTGGCCTGGAAAAGCTAAAAACCTGATCCTAGGTTAAAATCTTGACAAGATCAAATCAACTAATTATATGGGATCTATGAAGTGTGTGGTTTGGGTAAGACTTACAGATAGAAGCTTTGGGGACAACTCAATGGTCAGTTTTGATTTTGTTGCCTGTCCTTGATCATAACTCCCCTACGTTGGTAGCATTGTGTTTTGCGCCAGCAGAGTTTCCTCTCAGCAGGAATATTATCTGTTTGCCATTTTTAAATATAACATGGTTTTCAGAAGACTTGATCTTCACTGGACTTCTGTGTGCTCAGCACCTTCAAAAGTTCAGTTTAATATTTATTGTCTTTTAAGGTCGTTGTGAATTCAGTATCTGGAATTTCTGAGGTTGTTCTGGATACTCTCCTGCTTCTGTAGTAAGTATCCTCTGCTCAGGGAATATGAAAACTTGTTCAAAAACAAGTTTTAGGCAGACTTGGTAAATTGTTACCTAAAAACATCAAATGAGCTTTGTGAGAAGGAATCTCTTCTTTGTGAGAAGAAGATTGCATAAATCTCCTGTTCCTTGTCACTTTCATCTGAATGTAGTTTTACTTTACAAGAAGGATTAAAAATCTGAATTTCCAGCAACTATCTCAAATAACTGCAAGATGTGTAAAGGAAAAGCATTAGTACTCATGCTAGGTTTCCTTTTTTATTTTTTTTTTTTTCCCTCTTGTTTTTTTTCCTTTTCTTTGTTGTACAATGAGAATCTTCCTGAATGAAGAGCTGTGGGGTGTTTTAAGAAAAATGACTCTTTGTTTGCTATGTTGTTGACGCCTGCAGCTCCAGGGATACATTGCTGGCTTGTCTAGAGGATTTGTCTTTACCCATGAAGCAGAAATCAGTATTGTGCAGGATGCAGCATCCTTTATCATTCCTTAGCCTAAAGGATGCATTAAATGCCATCAGACTGTGCAGGATCCTGTTATGTCAACAACGCAGGGGTTATATTGGCATTCTGGGGAAATTAAATGGCTGCGACATTTTTATGCATGCAGATGATGGCTGTGGACTTGTCAGATTATTCATTCCTGGGAAGCAAACAGGTTAGGGAAAGGTTGTTACTTAGCAAATGTTTATTTGAACTCCCGATTCATAAATTTTAATGCACACCCACAGATACTTCATGTGACTTGAAGCTGAAGGTAATACTTGTCACTCTTCCTTAATTCAGTCATCTTGGATTCTTAAGAAAATTCTGGGGTTGAGGTCAATATTAAGAGTTGCTTGGATTTGGCAAACAAAGCGCAAAAAGTTTTGGAGCCATCTGTGAGGTTTTCTCCAGTGATAACATCTTTTGGTCCTTATGTAATAGCTTATGTCTGCAACTTTAAAATACTTTTAGAGGCTGATTTTCCCTTCAACATCCTGCTCCTCCTCATAACTTAAAGTCTCTTCAGTTGTCACCTCAGGAACTTGGTGAAAATGGGACCTGCGTTTCCTCGGTTAGCTGCCGAACCTTCATCCCTTCTTTTTGATCTTGGCTTGATGGTTGAATTTCTTTGTATATGAGGCTTTTCTAATGTGGGAGCTTCAGTAACTGCTCAAATTGTTCTTGTTCATTTGTTCTTTTTTTTATGCTCAGTAGCTGCTTTCTGAGTTGTGTTTGTGTGATATTTTGGCTTACTTGTTTGGTATTTCCTTTCCTGCCGCCTCTTGAAATGGCTTTAATCTGACCAGTGTTTGGATTCTGTTAGGTGTTATGTATGTTTCTTTTTAAAGATAATCTTCTGTATGTTTATTATCCAACATGGGGTTTTAAATTAATGGCAACGTCTCCACAAAGTACTGGTGGAGAATTGAGTTGCCTGAGCTATTAAAATTGTCTCTTTGGAAAAGCCAGAATTATTTTGAAGTTCTACTGGGTTTTACCTATGACATCAAAGACAAATGATCTCTCTTTGTATTTCAGTTTTGTAACACTTGGCATACTCTTTTCTAGCATGTGTATACCAGTTTGACTTTCTTGCTTGGCTAATGCAATAAACAATATTAACATTTGTACAAACTCTTTAACTGGAGGTAAATCTGAACCTGACCATTGTTGCATTATGACTAATTTGTAATGAATGAGAAGATTGGGTGGGTAATTATCTGTCTTTTCTAATATCAATTTTAACTCCTCGTTAACGTAAGCTATTTGTAGAAACAGTAAAATAACTTTTTCCTTAATTCCTGTGGGACAGGTGCCCTTACTGCTTACTAAATATAATTATTAGCATCCTTAAGGACAAGGTGAAGTTTTCCTTGTTATGGTCTTATTCCTATCAGTTGTGATTGTGCGGAACCACAGGTGGAAGTTTTTATAGCTGTCACTTCTGTGTTAGCTGCTGAGAAGTGTATGGCTGGGCAGATGTGCTGTCTCTCAGCTGCTCTTTGAAAGCACTAAACTGATTCTTTCCAACAAAAGCAAAGCCAAGCAAGGATGATTAATTTTTTGTCATATAGTTGAGCTAACTGCCAGCAGAATAAACACGCTACATGAATAAAGCCATTATATGAAAGTCACCTGGATGAAAGCTTTAGAAATATTTATAGGTGAACCTCTATGTTGGGCTTTCTTTTATCTGTCACTTTTCCTAGACATGCAGAATCTTCTCATCCTTTGCAAGATGCTCCTCAGGAGAACCGACCTGTCAGCAACGAAGACAGAGATATGTCGCAACATGTACGTGTTCCACTACAAACGGTAGACGCAGTTATTTTTGTGCTTCTCAATACTCATGGATAAAAAGATGTAAGCATAAAGATGCTGGTACTGCGTAATATGTCACACTTGTAGCATAGGAGTGTACTGATAATCAGTTCCCAGTGCTGACTACAGCAATGGGCTTCTCTTCTCAGCCTGCCTTGTGCGGTGGGTAGTGAACCCTGATCTGAGTGTTGCTTATGCCCACTGAAGAGGCAGGGGAGGGCCTCTGATGCTGCAGCCTGGCAGGAAAAGCAGAACGTGATATTGCCTCCAACTCAATATTGAATATGACTTCTGAAGAGTCAGTGAAATATGGGAGATGCTAGGATAGAAAGCCCAGAATGCTGGGAATCAGTTTTCATCCAGCCGCTGACCTCATAGAATGCAATTTAGTGGCTCAGTGATGAAAGTGTAGTAGAAGGCTTGCTTCTCCACCCCCTCTTCCTCAACTCTTTTTGATGGGTTTATCTTCTGCCACTGTGGTATGTCAAGAGGGCTTACACGGAGTTCTGACAAACCCGTGTGCCATGGAAAAGGACGGGGGGGTTAGGAACACCTTCCTCATACTGTTTTCTAGTGGTGAGGTGTTAATTCAGCTCATGCATCTTGCATAGCTGCGCTGCTGGATATCTGGAAAAATATCCTTTGCTTTGGTGGTGCTGCGCTGGAGCCGAATCCACAGCGGTGAAGTTCTTATGTAAAGTTAAGTGACGTGGGGACTGGTTGTGCTAAATAAGCCAAGCCGAGCTCTTCAGCACCTTCCTACCACAAAAGTTGTGGTCAGAGAGTATTAACTCCGAAGTTCTTGGGTGAAGCCTGGTGAATATATTTTGGTGGTTTTTATTTGTGATTGGACACTTTCACTCTTCTCCTGTGAAGGAGATGTGTCAGAAAAGCCCTAGCTGTTTCAAAAAGAGGGACATGATGAAATTCTTAGAACCGAGCTAAAGCTTCCCCACATTCAGGAATTTTATCCCGATTCTCATGTAGGGTTGCTTCTTCAAAGGAGAAAGCAGTTTCTTTGTGGGCACTTGTCTACTTATGTTGAAGCTGGTTACTGCCATGGTTTTTGCCTCCAGACACAACTTTGTATAGCCTTGGAGTGCAGTAGAAAGTTATGTCTTTATATTAGAATCATACTTTCTGATAGTCCTTCATTGTACAAGCTTTGTAAGATTTGGATTACTGTCCTGGGGAATTTATCAGTTTTATGTTTAATGAGCTCCTCTGTGCTTTTGTTGCTAGGCCCTTCCAAGTGGCGAAGATGATGAAGATGACAGCGATAGCGACAGTGATGATGACGACGTGAAAGTTACTATTGGCAACATTAAAACGGGAGCACCATCGTACATGTATGTATTGCTGATTATGGCGTCGATTTTTGATCTGAGGTAGCTCTAGTGCGTTGATTGGGATTGAAAGTGGTGATGAGAGCTGATCTGTCTTCTGGGAGACATGGGAGTGATGGCTAGAAAACTGGGATGGGATTAGAAGCTGATGGGCAGCTCTGTCCTGCAATTACTTGTTGGAGAATCCATCTGTAAAATAGGAATGATAATTCATGGATCTGCTGTTGGAAAATTAACCAAATAATTACTGTGCTTCATCGGGCAAAATCAAAGGTGGGAAGTTACATTTAACTCATCATCTGTGAAAACTTCAAGAACCAAAATCTGTATTGATAAGAATTTGCGTAACCTGTGAATTAACTAATTTCTGATTTCTTATGATTCAGAAATGGCGAGGCTGGATTTGCAAACCAGGAAATTATGTCACTGACTTACAAGTCTGCCTAATTTGCATTGAATAAAAATAATAAGACAGCATTTTTGCTTGCTGCTAGGAGCCTTCCTCTTAAGGAAATGACTTATGTGCTTTGCAGCATATTGCAGTTTTTCCACTTTATGGATAACTTCCTCCTCTTGTAGTAGAGGTGGTTTCAGTCTGATGGATTACTCTGGATAGCAATGTTCCATCCATTAGCAGCTTGCTAGATTTTGCAGACATCCTTTTTTGAAATCTGCTGCTTCTACCTTTCCCTTGTCATTCTGTGATCTACGTGCAGCTCTGATTTCCATGTTGTTCAATTTCATTTAAATACTTAAAGTATGTTCCCGGGCAGAATCGTAACTACCGCTCTTTGAAATAACCTTTCCCTTCATGTTCAAGACAATCCTCACGTGTTCTGTGGTTGGCCAGTAAGTATGTTTGCTGCGTTTCTGTAGGGTTAGAGAAACATACGTGGCAAATGGATCTCACTTTTAAGATGTTGAGACTTAGTGCTAAAAGTCATAAAGAGACATGAATAAACCCAAGTGAACTAAGCATCTTCTGAAGAGTGTCAGGGCTCGAATATATTTTGCATGAAAATCTTCACCCAAGTAATTTGTTCAAATAGCAATGTAGTGATTCTTTTCCATATAGGGGAACTCCTATGAATCTGAACTTAAAAACGGGTAGAGGCTATGGAGCATCTGCTTCAGGTATTGCTGTTATTTTTATCCTTCACCTCTTGCAGTATTTCACTTATGTGGCACTGACGGCTGGAGCAGCTGCAAATCTTAGTCTCTGGAAGGATATAAAATTAGTGCATCTTATTTCAACTAGGAATAGTAAATGTGTTTCTTAAAGATAAGTGTTCCTAGGACTTAGGCTTTGAGGGTCCAGGGTGCAATGGAGTGATTTAATTACCCATCACTGATTATAATTCTATTTAAATGAGAAAAAAAAATGCATTGCTTATTACTTTTAAAGTTAAAAAAAAAAAGTGTTTCTAAACTATTTTGTTGCACTGGGACCAAACATTCTAAATTGCCTGGATGACTTTAACTATATGGTCACTATACTGAGCTACTTGCAGCGTAAGATACTAAAAAAAACAAATTCTGGCCTTGAGTATCAGCTGTGCATATTTCTGCAGATTAAATTTTCCCCAGCATTCAGTTTGATTTATACTATATATTGAGACTGGGATTCTGTCCTTCCTCATATGTGAGACACTCGTTTCATGGGCTTCATATACTTCCTTCCATTCATTTCTTTATGCAAATGACTTATCTTCTGATTGAGAAAATAAGAACAAATTCCCCTTAAAGATTCTGTACCCAACAGATTTTTCTGACTCCAGTTAGTACACAGTCCACATAAGACTGATCCTGAAAAAGTCTCTTGTTATGAGAAAATGTGTGTATCTTGGGAGGGAAAAATAAATATTTTGCCTGGGGAGAATTTTTGTTTTTATTTGGGGTAAATTTCATGCATGCTCTAATAATTTATTCTGTCTGTAGTGACAATCCAGGTTGAATTTGCTTCTCTGCTGTTCAACTGCAAGTGCTGTATACTCTCGCTATTTATTTATAGAGTGACTGCAGTAATTTTTATTAAAAACTTGATTGTGGTTACCTACGTGCTGTAAAGCCAGCAATGAATTCACAGGAGCGCTTTGTTTTTGACTGGAGTAATTTGCTCAGCAAATCAGTGGATTAAAGGCATTGCATTAAAAGTAGTAACGGTTTCTCTCTCTCCAAAGCCAAGTTGCAGCCCAAAGGTATTGACTTAGATGCCGCAGGGAATATAAACGGATTGCCTGTTATAGAAGTGGATTTAGATTCATTTGAAGACAAACCGTGGAGGAAACCAGGTGGGGCCTCACAGTTTCTTGTGGTAAATATTTTCTGCAGTTTTAGTTGTCTCTTTAATTTCACATGCAATTTCTGTCCATGTATTGCTGCCGGGGAACAGGGAAGTCAGAACAATGCATCTTGCTCAGTCTCTGATGCCTGCGTAGACAATCAGTGACATTTACTGATTGATCAAGCCATGCTTCTACCCAAAATTGTGTTGCATTTACTCTTACTCTATTTAACTTCCCTAAAGGGAGCAACTATTTTTTTTTTTATGTTCTATTTTATAAAATTCCAGAAAATATTGCACTGCTATCAGTACGATAATGTTTGTTGGCCTTAAAGTCCATTGAGTAGGATCAAGATTTGGCTGTTGATTATGTGTGGTCTCCTCTTCATGTGCAGCGCCTTGCTTATTCTGTCTCGCCATGGCCAAGCTCAGCGTCATCCCCATGCACCCTTCTCATTTGGGTCCTGGGGAGGTCCACGCTTCTGCAGGGAAGTACCCCTTGCAGAGGGCAGCAATGGTGAGAGTTACCACGTGAGCACATCATGATAGGAAAGCCATCTTTTTGTTTGTCTGCTGCAAACAATTGAATAAAAGGAAGACAAACACTGTCTACTCTGACAAGAAAAGCTAGGATTTTTCTTGTAGAAAAGCTGTATTACCTAATGCTTTCCTAGATTCTGGCCTTAGGTGCATCACTATGAGTGAGTAGTCCCCACTTATTTCTTCTGGACAATGTTATCTAGACCGTCCAGACAAATAGTACTTTGCACAGCAGGTTTTAATATGTGCAGTCTCTTTTGTCTTCCTGATTAGTAATAGGGAGGTTTGTACTTGAAAGCAACTCTTGCATGACAGCTGTAGGATGCTACAATAAACTTCTGGTTTTCATCTGAATTTGTTAGAAAAGTAAATGAAGGAACCAAAGATACCCAAATTTTTGCTGTGCTATCCTCATAAAACTTGCTATGATGAAATGCTAACTGAAGTGAAAAATCCATTTGCCTTTTCCCAGAAATAATTCTTCTTCCTACCAACCCCTGTACTTTATTTATCTTTCAGAAATATTGCTATGCTAATTAAATAGTGCTTTTATAAGGTTGTCTGGTGTGGTTTTGGTATCTCTTGCCCACCTGAAATGAAGGGCATCTGAGTACATAAGAGTGCTAACAGCTACATTGATGTGTCATGGTATCAATCCAGCACTAAAGCACCCAGTGATGAATAGTAAGGAGTACAGACATAATAGAAAACAGCCTTTCTTCTGCAGGGGGTTTCCCATGGATTGTGAAGTGAGAAAGAGGGGCTAGGAAGAAAATAAGTTAGAAGGAAAACAATGAAGTGAAGTTCAGAGATAAAGCGTGGAAATCATTGTGGTGACATCCCTGGACCAAAATGAAGCCAGCTAGCCTTAAAACTGTGTTTAGGTACAAATAGAGGGAAGATACCTGCAGAGGTGTGGCCTGTAAGTTTATTTTAGATGGCGAGTAGCTTGTTACTCAACAGCCTTTTGGGTGTACATCCTTTGCAGCTAATTGTTCAGCAAGTTGGTATCTCTTTTAATGAGTGAGAGGAAGAAATACGGTGTGGAGGAACTGATAGAGGGCTGAAATATAGGCTGATAAAATAGATATGTAAATGTCATGTTGCTGAGTCTGTGTTGGTGAAATTTGCATATTTGGGTGGTACAACAGGAAGAGCGGCCTCCCTAGAAGATAAACTTAAACCTCCCTGTATAGATCCAAGCTCAGCATGGTCAAAGTGTTTTGCCTAGCCCTTATGGAGCAGCTCCTTGTTTTAGAATTGGTCTGTCTAGGAATACCTTTGTGAGGGGGTTGTTTGAGGGACACCTCAGCAGGGCTAGGAGGTGCTTTGTAATGCTTCCTGTTGGGAGGTTTGCCTGACGGAGTTAGTTGCAGCTAAGTTTGTCCCTCAGCATCTATGTTTTCTTGGCAAGCAGTTTGCGGCCACCTCTCTTACTCAGAAGGGCTCATGCTGAATTGGCACATTTCACAGAAGACTGTCAAAGTAAGATAACAGTCTTGGAAGGCTGTAGTTAGGATTGTGAGTGAACTGTAATTACGTGTGTAGTCTGAGATGTATCAATAAAAAAATTCCAATGTTTCCAGCCTGTGAAACAAGCTGTAGCCCTGTTTCACAAAATGGGCAAGTCCCAGAATCTCTTCTTAAAACAGCAAAGGCAATGATGGTCAGGAACAGAATGTGTTGGCTTAGGTCTGCCAAGAAGAAGGTTCTGTGGCACCATCCCATTTTTGTGGTGGTAGCTGGAACCGTCATTCCTGTGCTCTGCCCAGCACTCAACTCATTTGGGCAATTGCAATAAACTATTCTGGAAAAATATGGTTGGTGAATAAGTGGTTGCAGGCGTCTCTTGATAGTCTGCACGTGTGCTATGTTCTGTGCCCCAAATGGTCCCACTGCTGTTCAGGCTGTAGTCGCCCTCCCACGAAAAGATGCAGCCATCTCCACTGTGACACGCAGAGGGCTTCTGACAGAATGAAATGGAGAGTAAGCTGTGCTCTCTAGAAGATTATTGTTTTCTTAACTCTTCATTTAAGCAGATAAAGGACAGTTTGAGAATGCAAGTCTGCTAGAATCCCAATGTTAACTTCTACTCCCTTTGTCAGGTGCTGATCTTTCTGATTACTTTAATTACGGATTCAATGAAGAAACATGGAAAGCTTATTGTGAAAAGCAGCGACGGCTTCAGCTTGGACTGGATCCTGCTCCTCCCATCAGCACTGAAAATAAGATCACAGTAGGTGACATGTCACTCCTGCATATGGCTACAATAAAACTGGGGCTTGTTTTTGTAATCACAGAGATGAGAGTGTACGAGTAGAAGATACCTTAATACCTAACTGTTCTGTGTTCCTTTTGGTGATGGGAAATATAAAAAATGTATCTTTAAAGATTAAATCTGGCTGCTAAAAATCTTTTCTCTATGGAATGAACAGTTCCAGCTGCCTGGCAGGTTTGAACCACTACAGCAGCAAGACTTGAGTGAATTCCCAGTTGTCTTTGAGGCTTCCCAGCTATAGGGGTGCCTGGTTGGAAGATCCTGCGGATGTGAGAGGTGTAGAGAGGGGCGCTGGGTGTCCATGGCTGTTTTGCTTGTTGCTGTTGACTGTTGCAATTGTGTGGCTGCCTTTTGTGTTTGGAGACTGCTTTGGCCATTAATTATCCTTTGCAGAAGTCCATTAGGTGGCCAACAGCTGTTAATCAGAATTTCACTCAAAGAGACAATACAGCAAGCGTTACTATTTCCAGTTTTGACTTAAGGACAATGTGCAAAAGGATATGAGGTTATTGAACTTTTGGACTTCTAACGGGAGACAGTGGACAGCGGGCTGAGGCTGGAATTGCCAACTAGTTTACAGAAGTGTCTGCCACCTTGACTGAAGAATAGGTTTTTTGTTTGCAGGAGCCCTGTGATTGTTCCTTAAGGGAGGAGGAGAGGGAAGAAGCCTCTTCCTTTGCTGAGGGTTAATCTCTGATGCTACATTCAGTTGAAAGTAGGGGCATTAACCCGTGTGTTATATATTGCCTTCCATAGGTTCAGCAAGGAAGAACAGGAAATGCTGAGAAAGAAGTGGAAAATAACATCATCAAAACAGAATTCAAAACAGACTTCTTGGCTCTGGTGGGAGGACGCATGAAGGCTGGGCCTCCTCCCAATAGGTAAGAGATGATGCAGGCATAGACCTGGGTGCACCATGTTCTTTATAGGGGTAGCTGGGATCCACCTGAGCCATATCTGAGTCTCCTCAATCCTGAAACAGAAGAAGCTTTTAAACTTTACAGGCAGCTGCTGTGGTCACTCGTTAACTATGGTCTTCAGCAGTGCTCTGCCACTTACCTCTCACTGGTGATATCCTCAGCATAGTGGTGCACAGGGAAGGAAACCGATATCCCAGCTTGAAAGGACACATTTCTGGCAGTAGAGAAAACAAGGCAAATACCTCAGCTTTGAGGGCTTACATTGCTGGCTGCTGCTGCCTACTTGGCTTATTCTTACTCCCACGATGTTGATCTTTGTCTCCTTAAATTGAAATGGGTTATATGTTTGGCAGCTGATAAGAGGAGCTATTGGTTTCTGAACCTGTATGCTACGCTGCTTGATGTGTGCTAATTAGTTATTTTCTCCAATGAGAGAGAGGATCCACAAGGCTGGACAAAGCAAAACAATTGAGTCATTTTGATTGGCAGCCTCTGCTGGGAAAACTGCTTTGACTTTATGAGGTTGATGGTTTTTTTATCAAAAGCTTCATAAAAACAAAGCTATGTGAAACCAGAAGAGCCAGAGCTTTGGGATCTGGGTGTTTCTGGTGCTTTATTCACATTACATCTTTTGCACACCTGCCTTGTAGAAATCAGTCTTGCATTCCAACTTTCCACTTTGTCTGAGAAGAGAACCAACTATATGCTTCAAGTATAAGCTTTAAAGCTGTACTTAGTCTGTTTGCATTTAAGCACTTTGCTGGCATTTCTGTCCCCCTCCGTAGTGCCATCAAATCAGTCAGGTTCATTTCCAGCTGCTATGCGTATCTTATAAGATTTTTGAAACACTGCTGGTGTTCCTGCAGTAGAGCTTTAAGTCGGGGCCAGAACAAGTATTTTCATATGCTGCAGCAGCATTAAAACCATGGGCTTAGTAGTGAGTTGTTTGGTTGTTTTTTTTCTTAAACAAAGTGATCAGATTTCAGTGAGAAAACTTTATCTCACCAATTAGCCAGCATTTTTGTATCCACTTTGTCTAAATTTCCTACTGAGACAGAAAATTCTGTAGTCTCACTTGGAAAAGTGCTGACGTTTTTCTGTCCTAACTGCAGGAAAACGTGCCTAAGGCCATACTTAAATCAATTGTTGCATGAATGGACGAGGGATTCTTAAACTTCATTTGCGGGTACTTCTCTCTTGCAAACCTTTACTAGTGATGACCTTACAGCGAGGTCCTATAAAAATATTCTTTCCCTAAGAGTGACCTGGGTATGGAGATAAAAGAACATGGAAAATTGTAGGTTCTGTGACTGATTTCCCCCAGTATACAGAGAGCACTGTTTCTTGGCTACGTCAGTATTTATTTTTTTTCAAGGATCTAGCCTTGATTTCATTGAAGGCAGTGGCAAAACTTTTGTCTTTAATAGAAACAGAGTAAAGCCCAGGGAGGTGGGCCAGACAGTGTCTGAGAATCCAATTTGTAAATAACTTCAGTGGTATCAGCAACACTTGGAAGATCAGACAGAAAGTAGAAAAAATCTGGGCTGATAACATTAAAGGCTCCTTCTGATAAATACTCTCCACTTTCTCTGAGCCTGATCTGGGAATGATTACTCAAATCTGGAGAGTGAGTAAAGGATTGCAGCTCTGAACCACAGTGAGTAACTCATGTTATTACACTTGTATGGGGTCATTTTTTGGATCACGTCTCTGGCTGTTCAGAGAGACCTAACTCACCCCTGCATGCAAAGCTCAAATTGCTCAAAAGCAAAAAAGGACTTCTCGTTCACCTCGTGTCCAATTTGAGTGTTGCCTCTAGAGATTTTTTCCCTGGTGGAAAAGAACGTACGAGAGAAGCCTGCCTAACAGTGGGGAAAACTGCTCCTTCTAATGTCTTTAAGCTTAAAAAGATGCATCTACTTTGTACCAGGAAGCTGGGTGGGACAATCGATGTGATTGGTGGCCAGGCAGGCACAATTAGGAGAGTAGAAGGAAGACGTCGTGATAAGCACGCCTCCGAGGAAAACCCAATTCAGGTAAATGTTTTGTGTAGTCTTGACAAACTTCTGGTTTTACTGCACTTCTAGTGAACCCTGAGCAAATGTCTGTGCATTCCTGACCTCCCATGTCCCTGTTTCTGTCTGCAAAGCAGTAGGTAGTATATCAACCCTGTTGAGGCATATGCATATATCATTCCCTTCTGCAGGTTGAATTAACTTCTGTGTTAAAAGCTTTATCTTGCTAGGAGCTAGGGCTTGTCCTTTGGAGACTAACCTTCCCAGCTGAATGGTAAGGCCCAAGTTCCTTTTTTCATCATCTCTCCCAAAGTATTCCTTGTGATGCGTAGCTGGGAGGCTTTGTGTGGATTATTCCCTTCCCCTCCACCTTTGGGTGTGAATCTCCAGTTCTGCAGTGGAGGACTTCTACTTGGGGCTCGTGTTTCTCTTTACTTTGAAGTAACATTTAGACTAAGCATCATTAGATGCAGCCCACAGTTCAGACTTAGGGTGGGCCTGTGTTACCAGATCTTGTCCCTTAAAAGAAATAAAAGCCTGGGGTTTAAAACTGGGCTCAGTTCTGATCTTGCATGTCCAGTCTATGACCATAATGTTCTAGTTGGCTTCTGCATAGAAAGGTGCCGGACGTAGGGTTTGAGGACCATCTGCTGAGAACTCTTCTGTCTTAACTACCTTCCTCCTACCAACTACTCCTAACTCACAAAAAAAACCCCAAATATGGAACCTTTCCCTTGTCTAGATGCATTTCCTGGTTTTGTTTTTACATGTGTTTTTGTTGTCTGTTTATTTTTTTTAGTGGTCAGTTTTCCAAATTTTGCCAACAATGGCCCAAAAAAGAGTTTGCCGAAGAGAAAGAATTTGCTGGGAAATGGTTGTTCCCTCAACTTAAAAGCATTGATACCTGTATTTCCAGGTCATTCTGGTATCTCTGCGTATTGATCATTCTTTCAGCAACAGTGGGTATGTGACCTGCTTTTGTCAGACAGATGTGAATCCAGTCTTCCTTTCACCTACGTGGGCACAATCTAGAGCAGAATTTGGCCTCTTGTTGCCCTGAGGAAAGATAAACTGGGTTAAAAAAAAATGAAAAAAAGGAGGCACTACTGTGTCACCTTCAAATGTGTCAGCTTTTAATGTGAAGCCTGTATGAGCGGCAGTTCCCATGAACAAGAGGTGTTGGTAGCACTGAAACATCAGCTGTCTTGCACAGTTGTGTACACAGCTAGAGTCTAGGCTCACTGCTGTCCTGTGTGAGAGAAGGTACCTTGCGAAGCATATTGAAATCGTTGAAGACGTCCCTCCTCATTGCAGGGGAAGTTGGGCTAGATGACCTTTAAAGGTCCCTGCCAACCCAAACTATTCTATGATTGCTTTATCAACCTTCCTTCCTCCCCAAAAGATGTTATCCTCTGGCTATAGCATAGCCTGGTCTTCCCAGGTATCACAGTGTTCCCTTTTTTTTCGTGGTATGTTCCCTTTATGCCAGCACAGTGAGGTCCTAGCTGCAGGAGCAAAGAGATTAAAATGCTGTCTTCTCGTTCCTCTGCCTTCTAAGGTCCTTGGAGACCACGGAAGTAAGCCACAACCCCCACAGCAGCCCCAGCAGCCATCACAGCCCCAACAGCCACCTCAACAACAGCCGTTTGCACCACCAGCAGGCCCACCGCCTCCCCCGCTCGCTGGGCCACCTCCTCCACACTTTCTCCACCCTCCTCCACCAGTTACTTCTGTTCCACCTCCCCTGCATCCTCCAGGTATGTGTTCACACAGCGATACATGTCGGTCTGAGGCTGCAAGTTAGGACGTCCCAGACTTGGAGCAAATCAAAGGTTTAACCGTTAAATGCTATGGGACAGTCAAGCAACCAGGTAACAGGTCCTTAGACCTGGCCAGTCTTTGTTCAGTGTCTCCATGAGCCTATGTAACATTTGCCCTTGAATACTTAAAAAATGGCAGCTGTTCTTTAAAAAAAAACGCTCGGCTTTGTTTCCATGAGAGCCTTGGGTGCTACTGATCCATTTGCTTTATTGATAAATGTGAAGAAATGGGTTCCTCTTTATCAGCGGAGGAAGCTGAGAACAAAGGAGTTGCTACCCTGTCTCAGATCAGCGGGCTATTTAGTTCAGGTTCCTGTCTGGCTATGACTGATTCCAAATGTTTCAAGAGTGATGCTGGAATTGGCAATTCTGCAACAGCAGCTCTAACAAACAGCGTTCCTCCTAATCCAGGTCAGTTCTTGGTTGGTTTGTGCCTTGAAATACCGAGACTTGTATCTTTCCATGTCCTGAAACCTATTAAGATAGCGGAGGTCAAATTTCTATTTTTTTTCTGCTTTGTTGACTTGAGCATCACAATACAGAACAGTTTCACTGTCTCTTCTGTGCGTGTCATAACTCAGTTTCCACAAAGTTTCTTAATGCATCTGCAGTGCAGAGGCCAGTAGTACTCTTTCTGGGCACCAGGCAAAATGGGGCAATACTGGTGGAGAGAACAAAGAACTTTGCAACTAAAAAGGCCAAATATGCGTATTCATGCAGCATTTTCCAGAGGGCTTAGGGTCGTTTTTCTGTTGACCCTTTTCAGTGCAAGTTTACAGACATACTGGCCATGGCATAAGAGACATTTTTCTGTCTTCACTTCCTACTAAGTCTGTCCATCTTCTGATCCAACGTGAGTCTGTGCCCCTGTTGCTTCTGGCTTAAATAGTGCATCAAGATTGAAGCAAAGGCCACACTCTGCACAAAAAGTTTAAAAAAATCCAACCAACAACAAACAAACCGAAGGACTCACTGGCGTCTGCAGCAGGTTCTTCTCTCCAGTTTCTTCATTTGTTCTAAAGGCCAGATCAATTGTTTGTGTGTTGACGCTTGAAAAAAGGAATTCTCCAGTGTAAGAGAGCAGGAATGTTTAAAATTATAAAGGTAAAGAGATCATAATTTGGGAAAATGATAAAGTTTGTAGGCTAGTTACTGCTTAGTAGCACCAATTTTTCTGCTGGTCTGTTTGCTCAAGAATGTGAAAATTACTCAAAAGTGTGCTTTTACCTTTAGCTTGAGGTACAGAGATGACATGCTTTACCTGTTGTCCTCACTTGTTTTGCTTGCTCATTTCCGTAGGTCTGCCACCACCCGGCCCTATTCCAGGTAGGTGGTCGCTTGCTCTTAGTAACAGCAGATTCTGAACACGCAGATGTCCCCGTCTGAGCATTTGGATTAAGTAACAGGAGACAGGTTGACACCAAGACCCATTTTAGAGCACAGTTAATTTAAGGCTAATAAACTCCAATGCAGCGTCGAACTGTAGCTGGTTATCTTGTATCCTGGACCTAAATAATAATCTGTAGGGCTTCTTAATACTATCTTGTTTTGTCTCTGAAGACCAATCTAGAAAATGAAACGGAGAACTCCAGATGGCAAAAGCCACTTAGTTAAATTTGAAATGTTTTAGTTCTTGTTACGGCATTTGCACAGCAAAACTCTAAGTGACAAATTGGTACTTTGTGTAGGAATTTGGCATGTGAGACTGAGCAGAACAAATGCCATTTCCATCAGAAGCCTTTGCTCCCTGGTGTGCAGTCGAGATGGTGAATACTAATAAAGAAACGTAACAACCAATCTCATGCATAAGTTAAGAACCCCACTAATTCAGAGCGACCATAAAACTGAGTTTCCTCTAGCTGTATTTTTTTTCTTCTACTGGAAATTTTCCTCTACTAGAAATTTTGCCTCATCCAGGGAAAACAAATGCAGCTGTCTGTATTGTAGACCCTTTGGAGCAATAGTTCTGACCAGATGCTGTACATTTGAAAACCCCAGGCTGATGGTGGCAGTGTGTATGCAGTCAGGCCACTGCCTCTGTTCTGCTGTGTACTCGATTAATGTACTTACATCAGGTCTGCACCCAGAGCACTTTGGACTTGATGTGCTTGTCCTCACTATCTGTCAGACACCTTGGACTTGATTCACAGCTTTTGTGTCCGTGCTTTTGTATTTGTGCTCTGCCCTGGGCTTCCCAAATGGAAACACAGAAAACTTACACTAGCTGGGCTGTCCCTCAGAACGTCACTTTTCGTACTCCTCTCAATGTACGAGAGCATTGCGGAGCTGGTTCTCGTTGAGGTACTAGAAGGAACCAGCTCATAGTAAGCTTGGATTTAGAAGAACTACACTGTAGCGAAACTAGATGCAAACTGGTCTTGGTTGTATGCATTGCAGCCCAGTTGCTACTCAAGTGCACGTAGATTAAAGTTTTTTGGGAGGACGGAGGTGGACAAAATGACCAGGCTGTTGCAAAGAACTTCCACTTCAGGTAACTGGGTTGGAAAGGGAGATGAGGGGGAATACCTGCTAATTATGATAGTGATGATGATCCACCACCTTTCGACTTAGGTACTTGTAACAGTAGTACTTCAGAATATTTGCGCATGGTGGGCAAGTGTGCCTGAAGTGCTCTAGGCATTGCATTTTATTGGAAGATCTTAGGAAAAGGAGGGGGAAAAAAAAGCATCTAAGAGTGGGATGTGTCCCCCAACTTGTTTGCAGTGTAGATCTCCACTAGGTCAGCTGGAGACTTCAGGCTACCTCTGTTTGCAGTGAGATGCTTCTGGGGTGGGCTTCTCCTGACCCATTTCAGGTGTTCACAGTAAGAGCTGATGAATTGTCCCCTGGTTTCATTGACTTTGCTGGCTCAATTGCCATTGGCTTGAAAAGGAACCTGGAGCAGTTAGTCAGATCATTCCTATCCTTTGTATCAGTACAGTTTGCTCCTTTTTTTTTGTTTGTTTAATAATAAACAGGAATTTTTATGCAAGTCAAGCTGATGGGTGGTTAGTGTGTTCTTGTTGGATTGGTAACTGCCTGCAGAAATAATGGTTGCTTGTAGTTACAGATACAAGTTTAAGAAGCTCCTTTAGGTGCAGTCAGCACCTCCTCACCTTCAGGCTGGTCAAGGTTGAGGACTTCGGCTTCCAAGGCTTATGTCACTTCTGGAAGTGACCTTCATAAACTGCTGTTTAGTTCTGCTTTCTTGAAGATACTGCCTTGTGATTTTTGGATAATAACTCTTCATGTGTTCGATATTGGGCCCATTTTTGAAGTGTCAGGCCTGTCAGACAGCGCTCTCTGCATCATACTCTTCTCATGATTTTTAAATGTATACGTGCTCAGAAAATTGGCTTTCTTTAAAAACAAACAAAACCAAGTGAATTCTATGTTACCTGCTTTGTAAGAGACAAAGTTACTCATGTTGATCAGTGGAGCAATAAAACCTTTGGGATGTGTCTGCATCCCAAAAATCAGACTTTTCTGTCTTCCACAGGACTGTAAGGGTTAATGTTTACTCCTTAATGAATCTTCTGTTTAAGATGAATAAGCCAAAATAGAAGGTAGTTCTTCCTTTGTTTTTCTTTCCATACCCCTACAGAACTAACATAGCTGGAGGGTTTTACTTTTGGTAGGAGGTACAGCCCTGAAGGAAAATTATTCTGTTTCAAACAGGGCCTTGTTTAGAGTAAAACGATGCTTTAACAGCTTTTAACTGTAAACAGCAGTGAAGTCTTGTTCCTCATGGCAAGCTGTGAGATCTTTGTGATGATGTACGCTTCTGTGTCTAGGGTTGTTCCCGCCTCCGCTGGCACCACCACCAGCTCTCCTCATTCCAACCTTGGATGGGTAAGACCACACCTGGGCTGAGCATGGGAGGAGAGGTCTAAACTCAGTGCTAGTAATTCTCAGTCTGGTCTGGGATTGGGGTGGGGGTGAGAGCAGAGTCCGTCGGTGCATTTACCTGGATTCGTCATATTCATGACACAGGAGGGAGTCAATAAAACCTAGGTGTGTGCTTAGGTCCAGTGCAGAGTAGTTGATAGCATGTTATGTTACTCCAGACGTTTTCTGTAAAGATTCTCCAGGTACTTTGTAAGCACTGGTTATTTCCCAGGAAGCTGCCTGATTTACAGAAGGGAGGGGTAAAGCATGGCAAGCGGTTGAGTTACAGCAATTTCGGAACCTGTGGCAAAGCAGCTTCACCTGGATGCATTCCTGATAGTTTGTCATGCAAAGTGAAAGGGATTCACTGAAACCTTGGGTTTCCCATGACCATGTTCCACAGACCTTCAGAAAAATTTGGGTAAACTCGCTGCCAGGGGTCACTGATGTTAATAACTTGCATCCTTTTCTCTCTCTCTCCAAAGCCAGCCAGCCAGCTACAATAACAGGCAGCCTCCTCCCTTTGGCTACAACTCTGCAGGTGAGCACAAGAAGACAACAGTCAGACTGCGGATAGTTCTGTTCTCTGCTATTTGGTAGTTTAGGCTTTTCTTAGGCTGATGGACATCGTGCGTGCTTTCACGTCAGGGTCTTGCTTGTGCCTCAGACTGTCCCAGTCATAGGCACACGTGCTGAGTTTGGAAGCGTTTGGAAAGCTGAATGGTTTGCAGCAATGGTGAATACAATTTTGTAGTTGAGCGCCGAGCGTCAGATCACTGTTTTCAGTGCAGATACCCAGCAACAGCGAAGCTTCCCCATGTGCCTCCCCATGTTCCTGTGCTTGTTTGCACACATACTTGCTCACGCTCACTTGCACTCTCTTCCTTTTCCCCAGCCCTCAGGGACAAGCACAAGCATCAGCTTCGCATCTCCCTGAGCTCTTGAATGCCCTCCTCCCCCACTTCATCATCTTCCTTGCCTACAGGCACGTGTTGCAGCCATCTGTCTTTTTGTTTTGTAATGGAAGAGGCAGTGCCAGAATCTCAGCTCAATATTCCCTTCCCTGTTGCTGCCCTGCCAGCAATGCCCATGTCCTCTCCCATTTCCTTAGTGACCAGTGCTTGGAGTGGCACCTCCTCACTGTGGTGAGCAGATGGGTGGCATCATGGGCAGCACCGCGTTGTCTCCTCTGCAGGAGGTGTTGGAGGAGCAGGCGGGGTGAGGCCGGCCTGAGAAACAGGAGCCTCAAGTGCTGTTGTACATCCAGCTTCTCAGCAGCTGTTCCTGCTTTGGGATGTGACCTCACTGGTCCAGCTGAGCAGGCCCCAGCAGGCCAGCATCTGGATGGGGAAGTGCTGGTGGCTCTGGGCTCATCAGGTGACATCCTTTGTTAACAGCTGGTGTCCCTGGCCCTCCCCAGCCTGCCACCTTAGGTGAGAAGGTACCTGGTGAGAAGTGAGACCTTGTAAGGTGGCCAAGAGCCATGGGCTACTAACTTAGCTGGCTCGGCAGCGGGAGAGGGGTGCCTCAGCGTTGCAGGTGCCTTTGTGCTCTAAGCCAGGATGGCTGGGAGGAACGGATTGCAACTTTTCCTCAGCTGAGACCTTATGGCATGTCCTATATAGCAGGGCCTATAGAGAGCAAGAGCTGGGGGAGCACGTAGCCCTTGCAATAATGTGCTGTGTAAGGGCCTGGGGAGATTTTGCAGCAATGTCTGTAAATGTTTGATCTTGCTCACATCTTCCTCAGGGAAAAGGTGTTGACATGTCCTTAGCAAATTGCTGAAAGTAAAATGGGAGAGTGAGGACAGGAGGGAGCTGGGCCATTGTCTCCTTGCATTTGGCTGTACCTCCAGAGGGTATCTTTGGAAAGGGAGGGACAGAGAGGATGCTGTGAATGCTTCAGGTGAACAAGGATTCTGTTCTCTTGCTGCAGATTCAGGTTTCATCAGCTACCCACCCATCTCCACGTCCCACACGCCCTGGGTGACGACGGTGGACAAAGGCACAAGCAGTTCCAGCAGCAGCCATTGGGAATACTCGGGTTCGAGGCGCGAGAGGGAGCGAGAGCGTGAGCGGGAAAGGGAAAGGGAGAGAGACAGAGACCGCACTCCGACCACTAGTGAATACAACAAGTGAGTGCTGGGTTTCAGCAGCTTCTGCTCACAGCTGCCCAGTAGGGAGCTCTGGTCTTGCCCCGGAGCACAAGAAGGTGTTTGGTCAAGAGATGGAATTACAGATCATACCAGCTTAATTTTCTGAAACGTCTGAGGAAGAGACACATTGGATCAATAACTAGAGGACAAACTAGGAGCCAGTGTCACTGACTGATTGCCTGTGTCTGGTTTTTTGTTTAAATCCAGCAGAACCAGTTACACTTGCTCTCCCACCTGTAATGTGAGGCCAGTAAATGAAATAGCCCCTCTCTGTTTACTTGGTATTTCACAGCTCAGTGCGAAGCTGGCCATAGAAGCTGCTGCTTCTTGTCATCTAAATGCAACTGTCAGATCAAAGGAAGAACCACCCGTGCTTTGCTCAGCTCTCCTGTAGAGGCTTTCAGGGCAAGGAGTGCCGTTCACCAGGACTCGGCTGGGAAATGTAAATCCTTAACCAGGCGTTTCTGCGAGCAGTGCTGGAGACAGCCGCCTTGGTGGGAACTGATGTGATCTCAGGCGACAGCAATGCTGGGAGCACTTGGGGAAGGAGGCTTCCAGCCTCCCAGCGTTGATCTAGAGAGCTAAAGTGGAGGCTGGGCTGCAAAGCCTCTCTCTAAACCCATCACTTTTGTGTTCTGTCACAGGCAGCATCAGTGTTTTGCAGGCTTCGGGCTCAGAAATACCAATAATCATTAAAAACATGATCAGAATGCACATTCCTGGCAGAGGGCTGTTGCCCGCCGGGGAACTTTCCGGCCCAGGGGGTGAGCAAACAGGGCAATGTTTTCCTAACCTTTGTTTTTTCTTTTTTTTTCCTCTCACCTTTTTTCCTTCCAAGCTTGTGGGCACTGTGGGTGGAAGGGGGAGGAACAGAACAGAAGACAAACTTGCTACGGTTTGAAGAGCTGGGACTCCCACACTTCTTGAGCAGGTTCATGCCGCAGCCAAGTCCTGCGATCAGCACTCCCGAGCACATTGTTAGCATTTCTGGGTGCTTTGGAGCGTGCTGACCTCTCAGATCACGCGTGCCAAAGCAGGGCAAGCAGTCGTGCTCAGCGGAGTCCTTTACAGATGATTGATACTGGACGTTTATTTGTCTAGCTTGTTTCCATGAGCGTTAGGACGATATTTCAGACTTCCTTTCTCTCAGAGTCTGAATACTGTTTCCCGCAGTGGGACTTGTTAACCCTTTAGATTTTTGGCTTTCAGAAGTTAAACAGGGACAGTGAGATGCAGAGGGAAGGGGAGCGTGGGATGTGTCTGAATTTGGGATACATGATGCCTTAAGCAGAGAGCAAGGTGTAGACACAAAGTCCGTGTCAGCCATACTCACAATTTGAGTTTTTTAACTTATGGGGAAGAAAATAGTCCCTTAGTCTAACTGACACAGAAGAATTACAGGTTATCTGGGACAATGTTGTGAGGTAAAACCCAGCACCAGGGGGAGGCGGAATGATGAGAGGGGTGTTCAACAAAAGCAAGTGTAGGGTCCTGCACCTGGGAAGGAAGAACGCCAAACACCAGTATAGGTTAGGGGTGGACATGCTGGGAAGCAGCTCTGAGGAGAAGGACCTGGGGGTCCTGGTAGACAGCAAATTATCCATGAGCCAGCAGTGTGCCCTTGTCGCCAAGAAGGCCAATGGCATCCTGGGCTGCATAGGGAAGACTGTGGCCAGTAGGTCGAGGGAGGTCATTCTCCCCCTCTACTCTGCACTGGTGAGGCCACAACTGGAGTACTGTGTCCAGTTTTGGGCTTCCCAGTTCAAGAGAGACAGGGAACTACTGGAGCGAGTCCAGCGTAGGGCAACCAAGATGATTATGGGACTGGAGCACCTCCCTTATGAGGAAAGGCTGAAAGAGCTGGGACTCTTTAGCCTGGAGAAGAGAAGGTTGAGGGGGGACCTGATTAATGTTTACAAGTATCTAAAGGGTGGGTTTAAGGAGGACGGAGCCAGGCTCTTTTCAATGGTTCCCAGCGACAGGACAAGGGGCAATGGGCACAAGCTAGAACATAGGAAGTTCCGTTCAAATACACGGAAAAACTTCTTTACAGTGAGGGTGACAGAGCACTGGAACAGGCTGCCCAGGGAGGGTGTGGAGTCCCCTTCTCTGGAGATTTTCAAGACCCGCCTGGATGCAGTCCTGAGGGATGTGGTTTAGGCAACCCTGCTCTAGCAGGGGAGTTGGACTAGATGATCTCTAGAGGTCCCTTCCAACTCTGAAGATTCCGTGATTCCGTGTGTTTCTGTTGGTTTTGAACACAGTAGCTGGATGTCTCGGACACGCCAGAAGGATAGTGAGGGCAAAATCCCTGAGACATTGTCCACGTGCCTGCTGCTGAGGTGCTCCCCTGGCAAATCCAGAGAACAAATTCTGTAAACACTTTGCCTTGAGAGGCCAGGAGAAAGCCATGATGTTCAACTGCTTGGGCTTATGAGCTGTGTAATAGGCAAATGGGGAAAGTTATTTCGCTGTGCTTAGAAACTGGGATTGGGTTGCCGCTTGGGTTTGATAAGCAGCAGCACTTTATTGTTATAGGTTTTCTCAGGAGCATCGCAAATACCTCAGCCTGTTGATAGAGTAAGAGATGACAAACTTTGGTGGTGAGGATGGACTTCTACCATCCTGTAAACATGGCTTCTGATTTTCAGATCCACGAGTGTTGTGTTCCTCTGCCTCACTTCTCCTTTCTCTTCTTAAGCGATGATGAGCGATACCGCTACTACAGCCGAGAGCGCAGCTATGACTTTGAGCGTGACTACCGCCGGAGTCGAGATCGCAGCAGGGAGCGAGAGGACCGTCACCGAGAGCGCAGGCACAGAGACAAAGAGGAGAGCAGCAAGCATAAGTCTTCGAGACGGTAAGAGCTGTGCAGGGCTGAACTGGGCTGTTGATGGGAACACACCTTAGCTGCAGACAAAAAGCTTGATGAGTGAACTGTCGCCCTGGGTCATACTGGCTTCCTGTGACCTGCCGATGTCCTGAGATGTGACACACAGGCAAGAGAGAGTGCTTTCGGGCATGTACCCGGGCAGGAGGCAGAACTGTCTGTGATAGGGAGAGGAGTCCTTGGTGTCTGTAAGTTCTCAGCGGGGCAGCTGGCGGGATGTGGAATCACTGCCAGGGAAACTGCAGCACTGATTGACAAAGGAGAGGTTAGCCTGTGCTAAACGTCACCTCAGAACAGCAGAACTCCCACTGGTCAGAAAGTACACACAAAGGAAAAAGCAAAACCATAACAGAAGCATCAGCTTTCAGGATTATGCGTTCTGTGCAGAAGAGAAGAGCTTTCTTCAGCCTGTAATCTGACATTCCCTCTTGGAGCAGGGGGCTGAGCACTGCACGATCAGAGCTCTGTGCCCGCTGCTTCTCCTAGTGAGGTCGGTGATGATCTGGATAAAGGTGAAATGCTTTTGGAGCAGAGCAGGATGTCCTAAAATCCCAGCTTTTCTGGAGAAAAGTGTATTTGCTACAGCTGATCTTCCTGTTGGAGCAGGGTTCTTCTAGCGCGGTGACAGGTCTGCGCTCTGGTCTGAGGCAGTGCTCGGTTCCTGTGCCAGTTTACAGCCTGGTAATGACTTGAGCAGACTTGCTCTTTTTTTTTTTTTTTCTGGCGCTTCAGCTTGCTTCCTTCTTTTAGATGAAATTCATGTCAGCTCTGGAGGTAATTACCCCTTATTTTGAAATTGGTATCAGAAAAACTCCTACATAGTGACTGGAGGCAAAAGGCTGTTCTCATCCTTAAGGAGATGAATAAGTTTTCAAGAAAGGACCGATTGCTGAAGGGTTGGAAACAAAGCGATGGGACGAAAGACCAGAACCTTAATGAAAATTGAATACAAAACAAATGGAAGCTGAGCTGATACCAGACTAACAAGCCAGTAGCTTTAAGGGTTATTTCTCAGCTTCCTCTACTCAGAACTGGAATCTAGCGTCAGGTGCCCGACTGCACGAACAGGATGGAACTTGCCAAAGCAGTGTCAGGGTCTGCTGCAGAGCTCGACTTACAGAACTGGGCTGCTGCGCGAGGTGGGAATGGGGTGACTTCTCTGCTCCTGAAACCACGCACAGATGCTCTCAGTCTTGCTCAAAGCGGGAGGATGGGAAGTGTTCGTTCCCTAAAGCAAATGGAGGAATACTTTCTGCTTAAGGCCACTCCGAGTGCGTGTCGGAGTCCCTGCTCGAGGCACTTTGAGATTTGAGCCTGTTCCAAGCATTTGCGGGAAGATGAAAGGGTTTCATTGTAGTTTCCAATTTACTGCAAATTGACCGGTCTGAAGGAAATCACTCATGCTCGTTTAAATATTAAAGGACAGTCGCATTGTTCAATCAGAAACCACTGCCACGCTGCTGTCCACCAGGTGGCTGAAGAAGTGTTGAGAAGAGGCAGCAGCCTTTTCTTTTCTTTTCTTTTCTTTTCCTTTTTTTTTTTTTTTTCTTCCCCCTCCTTTTAATGACTATGAAACCATTTATTATACAAGTCAGAAAATTACTGGAAGCCAGGAGCTTTTCAGCCAGGGCTTCAGTGGTTCAGCCAGTTAGGTGTCTGCTGCTAAGCTGCTATTCCAGCTGTGGTGAGAATTTGTCTCTACACCTGACTGTCCCCACTCGCGGAGCTGAGTGTCTCTACTGTGTGAGTGTAGTGTGACCGTACGTCTTCCTGTGATAATTTTGATCTGCTTTTTCCTGCTCTGTGCTGTGTTTCAATTCTGCCACCTTCACGGCACGGTCAGCTCTAGAGAGCTCACTTGGGTTTCAGCCTGTGAGGAGAAATAATTACATGTTTGAGAAGCAGCAGAAAATCCCCTCCCAGGAGGGGCCAGGAAGGAGAGTGGGCAAAACCAGAGCTGCCACCTTCCCCCTCCCCCTGATGGGAGTCAGAGGCGGACCTCGGGGTGCGTGGGTTGTGTACACGGTGTGGACGCGGTGCGGCTGCCGGGGTCAGTGGTGCAGGACTTAGAGGCGTCCACAACCCAGTCAGAGCTATTTCTGGCTGGGATTTCTCCCACGTCACAGAATTCCTGTCTAAACGCCCACAGCCATCCAGCTGCATCTGGAAAACCGTTCTGGGTGAGGAGATAGAGTTCTAAAGCACAAAACCAGTGAAGTGCCAGGTCATTTCTGAGTAAGCAGAAGTAGAAGCAGGATCTGCCTCCCATCAGGAAACCCACGTTTCTCTAGCTGTGTTCATCCCTCTCTTGCCTCTGGTCCAGGGGTTTCCCCAAGAAGTTTAGAGGAGTGAAAGTTTCAAACACCTCTCAGATTTAGGACTCTTCCTTTTCTCAGCAGCCTTGGTGCTTCACATTGAAGCTTTTGAGATGTGTCAAAATTGTTAGAGCTCCCTTAGGAGTGGGAAGGACGCAGAGATGTTGCTTATAAAGACTATCCAAAAATCATTCTGCCAGGGCGCTGCCTGCCT
Organism: Rissa tridactyla; assembly: GCF_028500815.1. Lineage (NCBI taxonomy): Eukaryota > Metazoa > Chordata > Aves > Charadriiformes > Laridae > Rissa > Rissa tridactyla. The sequence continues at coordinate 46,975,250 of NC_071474.1, read as the reverse complement.
GGCCCTGTGCTGATGCAGCGTGTGGTGTAAAGCAGCCACCTCCAGCGGTTTGCATAACCTGAACCCTTGGTTCAGCCACGTGTGGTATCAGATCGTCCCAAATAAACATGACGAAGCCTTTCAGTGGCACGGTGGTGCCCACAGCGCTTCGGATGTGTCATTCTAGATGTTCATTCTAGATCAAAGCGCTCTGTCCCCCGCGTGCCGTAGAGTCGCTGCCTGTGGGTCTCTCCCGTGGCAGAGCTGTGCCGATGCAGGCTCTGATGGCACTTTCTTCTCCCCTTTCTCTCCCACCGCAGCAAGCAGCACGAGAGCGAGGAGGGGGAGAGTCACCGGCGTCACAAGCACAAAAAGAACAAGCGTAGCAAAGAGGAGAAGGAGGCCAGCGAGGATGGTGCCCCCGAGGGAGAGGAGCAGGACGCCAAGGAGTAACCCAGCCCTCGGGAGGAACTTGCTCCGTTTGAACCAGCGTGGCATTGGTGATGTTTTCTTTGGGGGGGTTGATTTGTATTTCTATTTTTTCCAAGGGAAGAGAGGCTGACTCTGGGTGAGCAGTGGAGCATGTGGCAGTGGTTTGGGAGCTGAGGCTGCACATGCAGTTAAATGTCTTTTCTTTTTTTTTTTTTTTTTTTTTTTTTTATACAAGACAAACTACAGCAGTACTAGTACAAAAGCACTGAGCTACTCTACTCATAAACATCCCTAGGGAGAACTTTGTTGTATCAGATCCTATGGTTTCTGATGGAAGATGGCTTCAGCTGAAACTAAAGCATTTAGGTAATAGGTTTTGTCTATTTTTTTTTTTGTCATCATCATTCCTTTTTGAGAAATAGGACAGTAAGTGCTACTTGAAATTTATTGTCCAAAGAAAAGTGTGATTTAGATCCTGAGAGCCAGCTTAGGGCCTGGCTTCTAGTAGTGAAAAGTCTCATCCCCAAATAAATTTCTTTATAGCTACGAAAAATATCTTCTGATTTCTCTGTGGCCAGCCGGGCAGCGTGTGAGGAGGAACCGCTTTTACTGGTGGGTCACGAGATCCTGCTTTCGTCTGAGGGCTTTGAGAAGCCATCATGTGTGTTTGCACAGGGCGTGCAGAGACTTCAAACCGAGCTTTTTTTTTTTTATCCATCACAAAAATAGTTCTGTCGTTTGTTACACCTTTAAGTGGGAAATCAATGGAAGACCCATAGTAAGAGCATGAGTTTCTCTTTAATTAGTTTTGACTTAACTATTTTATTTTATTTTTTACTAAGAGTTGAGCTGAATAATCCATCCCCGTAGAGGATGTGAAGTCCCACCTAGCAGTTTGCCCTCATGGGGTTGGCTTATTTCTATTTGGTTATCACCAACACTCCTGTGCAATGCATTCCTTCCCCCTGGATCTCACAATAAATTCAGTCAAATTCTAGAGTTTGTTTGGATTTAGTATTGGTTGGGGAGGGTGGCAGCAGAGATGTTTCCGAGTGGAAAGAACAGGGGAGATCGTTTTGAGGGGTTTTGGTATGTGTAGTACTTAGGATGCTGCGCTTCTGTTTGTGTGAGTCCACAAGTGTCGCGTTTTTAAGTATCTTCCACTACTTTGACTTGTTATTTAAAACTTTCTTAAATCTTTGCCCTAAAATCATATGGTTCCGAAATGTTATATATTTTTTTTGTATTGTAATCTTGCAAGTCTGAGTGTTAAGTGAAGCTGACGACCTTAGAGACTTGAGCCAGTTTAGCACTATGGAAACAGTTCCTATGCTCTGACAGTGCATGTGATGAGTCATTACTGCAAAACCTGTGGGGAGAAGAAAAAAGTGGGGATTTTGGTTTTTGTTTTTAATGTAGCGCTTTAAATGTGCTTTGAGTTCATGGGAAACGTGTGTGCCGTGGGGAGGCGCGTTCACTGAACCGGAGCTGAAGGGCAGGGCCTGGAATCAGCCTTCAAAGTATCCCTCCCTCTGCAGCCACGGCAGAGCTCTGTAGAACACCACGATGGAGGAATTACAGCATCTCTCGTCGGTTGCCTGTGCGGGCATTGGATTCACTGGAGGAATCCCAGTGGAGCAAGGGGAAACCTCCTGGCGCGCTTCTCCTGGGGTCAGGGTGGTGGGTTTTGGCTGTGATCACCCGGGAGCTTTCAGGAACTTGGGATGGACTTGCTTTTATCCAGTTGTGGCGTGGTGTGGGCGGAGGAGAAATCAAATCAAAACTGGTGGGAAGGATCAAGAGTGTTTGGTACGTGTCTCCTGGAAACACACGTTTCTGCAGCGCAGTGGCAAACGTGCGCATCCTCCGCTCGCAGAGCACAGGAGAGGGGCCAAGCATCCTTCCTCTGCCTCCCTACAGAGCCTCTATTCTGTAATTGCAAAATCTGGTATTTTATTTTTTTCCAGAACATGAACTCTGAAATCGCCAGGGCAGCTAGCAGCAAAGGAAAGCCAGGCAGTGCCCCCCAGACCAGTCTGAGTGGGGTTTTTGTCTTGAATGGGGGGAAATGCTGGCAATAAGGTTTTACACCAAGGTAAGTGTAGGGTTTGGCCCCCAGTCAGCACTCCTCCTGCTGTTTTTGCATGCCCAGGTGTACGTGGTGCCTCTCCAAGGGTGGACAGGGCTGTTCTACATCCACTCCCCCCCTAGTCTCGTGCTCTGTGGAGGTGACAGAAGCTACTCAACCTGTAAACAGGCGTAATTAATGGTGTTCACATCCAGCCGGGGTCCCCCTGCACCTGGGCTCCTCGATGGGGTGTGGGAGGGGGGATGGAGAGGCCTGGGCTGATGCGTCAGGGCTGCAACTCCCTCCTTGTGTTTTTTGAATGTTTTTAGAGATGGACCCAAGTCCCTCACTGATGTGAGCAGGCTTACACTGCCAGAAGCAGCTGTGAATTTAAGGGAAATAGTTTGAAATGGTTTTATTTTAATGAAATAAATAGAGGTGAAATGTTTGCCTTTAATGCGTTGAGAAGTCTAAAGGTAAGGCTTTAGTAATAACCTTTACTTGCGTCAGGTAACTGCTGCATGTCTCGTGGCCATGTTCCTTGGGGAATACCGAATGGTGACTCATAATTCTTAGAAAAGAGGCCAGTTCTTGGGCTGGTGGCATCAGTACTTGGGCTGGACCAAAGCTGGAGGTGAGAAACGGGCCTGTGTGTTACTGAGCACCCCAGGTGCCGAGTATTGCCGAGAGGCTGAACTTCCCAGCCAGAGCTGAGCGCTTGCACAAGCCTCATCCCGCAAGTGCCGGCCAGCTTCATGTGGGGAGAAGGTGCTGCGTGTTCAGCTGAAGGAGCTGCCAGAGGTTCCCCGGCACTGAAACGGGCACAGCCGTGAGGAGGAGAGAGGCTAACTTCATGATGGTGGTGCAGCGTATAGTTAATGGCGACGATGCCTTTCTCCCAGTCCAGGGATGTTTCAGTAGCAGAAATCCCCAAAGCTACACCAGCCCCCAGGCGGCTCCTCTGGAGCAGGAGCAGCAGCCCCGGCCCTGCCTCAGTCACTGAGCTGTGCAGCGGCTCCGCTGAATCGCAGAGTTAAGCCCCGTTGAATAACGCTGTATTCGTTCCCTGGGTTGGCTTTTCAGTCCGGGCAATGCTGAGCCCCCCAGGTCTTAGGGGGTGGGGGCAGCCTGGCGGAGAGCAGCAGGGGCACAGCTGAGGGGAAGGGTGGGGGGAATTTACTTTGGTTCAGGTTCTTTTCCCCGTTCACGGCCATAGTGTATTTCAGGATAGTCCGGCTCCTTTCCTGGGAGAAACGGAAGACATTGACCCTATTTCCTGCCTCACAACATCAATTTCTTGGAGAAGTGTCTGCTGTTGAGGCGACCTATTTTGGTGGCGTTAGCTGATACACTGAAAGGAAAGGTTAAAAAAAGCACCCGTAATACATGTTTTTCAGTAATATCACAATAATTTATAAAGTCATCAAAACAAATCAAACATCTATTAACAAGCTGATCTTGGAGACAATATTTAAATTACTAGGACATCTTGGTGAAGCTGAAGGCACCTTGAAACCAGCCGGAGCAAGAGTAGGAATCGCGCTGCCGTCTGCAGCCTCCTCTTCACTTGCACCCTCTGACCCCAGCGCGTGGCTTTTTCCTGCTGGACTCCAGACAGGCGCCGTTTGGGGCTCCTCGGCAGGAATCGCCCTCTCTCTATCTACACGAGTAGTTACCGTTCCATACCGGGCACGGATTCTGCACATTGATTGGAAAGAGACAAAAACTGCTTTGGGTTTTTCTGTTCCTCTGCGTCAGACGGAGGGCGAGTGACGGGTTTTCCACAGGCACCTTTCTGACCTTTCACGCCTTTTGCTGTCAGCGTTCAGTAGGAAACAACAGGGGGAAAAAAGACCCCAGAGCCCAGCTGGCCACCCAGTTTCTGGTGTTCTGTCGAGTCCCCAGCGGTGTTTATCAACCAAAGCGGCCACAGCGTGTGCCAGGGAAGCTGTTGGGAGGACGGAATCCTAAGCCATTTCTGTACCGTGGGCTCTGGTAACAGGCCCTGCGACAGACTGCTGTCAGCTAACAGCCGAAGGACGCGACGTCACTCTGTATGTCCACAACTAAGTCATTGAGCAAGGAACGATCCTACACGGCAGTCAGCGCTAATTAGGAAGTAGCCAGCCCTAAGAAAAGCACTGCTTAAGACAATGCTGGGCACTTACCTGCAGCCAGTTCACTACAAGGAATTAACCATTCGTTCTAGGTAGCGTTTTGACAGAGGAGAGAAACTCCTTTGATTCTCGTAAGCGGAACTGGCCCCATAAAAGGTACAGGAGAAACAGCGTAAGAGACAATTTCTCTCCCTGTAACCCAGGGTGAGGAAGATCTGTCCTTTCCACTGCTGATTAACAGCATTCTAAAAAAGGAGTCTTCACGTGGAGTCTCCAGGTGGGAACGTGGCGAGGTGTCATAGATCAAACCACCCTGCCTTGGCTTTGGTTCTTTTATTCCAAATTGTAACCACACAGTGGATTTGAACCGAAGCCAAACTGGGGCCCCTGAGCTTGCCCTGATCCGGGGAGCTGACAGTTTGCTCCAGCTGCCAGAGGGACATGGACAGAACTGCAGGAGCTCGTCTCACGTGCCTCCCAGGACAGGCGCTGTGTCGGGTACCTCCTCCCCTTAACTCCGCATCGGATCAGTGGGAAACTGATAAAAATAAGCATCCTGGGACAGAGGTTTCTTGTCACAAGCCTGTTACTTAATCATCTGCCTTCTGCAGGACAAGCTGGTCATTTTACCACATCATAAAACCAGGGAAACCAAGCTGAGGAAGGGGATGAAAATGAAATAAATTCCTTATCTCTGGCTACTGCAATGGATGCGCTCGACTCCTTAACCAAACCAGTGGTAGTTTGAGTCAGGCTCCAGAGAGGGTAAAGGCCTAAGCCCTAACTGGGCCCAAGAACTCCTCTAGTTCCAATCTGTTCTGTGAGAACCCACAAGGGAGCAGTGCCACAGCGAGCATCCCTGCGTGTGAGCCTGGCACACCGATCACGCCATTAGCACGTGAGCAGCCGGCAGCTTTTCCACAACTCATTTATCACGGAACAAAGAAAGTTGTGTGTACAAGGAGTCTCGTGCGTACCTTCTCCATGGCTGCGTGGAGTGGTCTCCCCTTGAACTGGGACGCACCTCAAGGTTGCTCCTTGAGGCAGAGACACCTTTTGCTAATGGCAGATCTTTGGTAAGTGACCCATATTGTGCATAACTTCGTATTATGGTAACTTCCATTTGTGTCTTGAGAACTTTGAATCATTGTTCTATTGTTTGCCTAGTAAGTAAGAGCGAACCTTGCCCTCAAACTCTGTTAAAGATGCACTTTTACATCATATTTTCCATGAAATCACTTTCGCTGATACCTTTGACAGGGGTTCTTTAAGCCATCTAAATTGCCCATTCACAACAACTCAGCATAGTCAGCAGGATCCTAAATCAGGATTTGTGACAAATAGGTACATTCCGTAGGATCCTAAATCAGGATTCGCAACAGCTCCCTGGTGATAGGGCCTTCATACAAGCCAGCACGGCTCCAGCACGCTAACCCAGCAGCTCTTCAGCTGGCGGCTGACAGTTACAATTGGTTTTTTAACATTCTTTAGGTTTCAGTAACCTAAAAGTATCAAGACCGGGGGCTACAGGAACTGCTTAATTAGGTCCACATCCTTACGCTTTTATTAGTGGCTTTAAAAAGCGTGTATAAAATGACTCAATGTCCAAGAACGATGGTCAGAGATCAGTAGCAGGACTGTATTAAACCAGCAGGGGAAACCAGACTGTCGTGCCTGTTTTAACCTGTTCAAAATATTAATTGGAAGACAGAGGTTTAAAATTGAGGCAAGCACCTCAAAAGGTGATTTGTAGAGAAACGCTGGAAAAAGAGCTTTCTCTGTAACACCGATTCTAAGGAGCTTTAATGAGCCCAGGAAGCTACAACAATTGTTTGGATTAACCATTACTTGGAATCCAACAACCCGATTTGTTGATAGCACAAGTAAAGAGATGTTTTCTCCAAGATGAAAGCTAAAAGTCTTCCACGGCAATACAGTGTGTAGCAAGAGTTCAGCATTCCCTTGGTTTATTTGTCACATGTTTAGCTTTGTATGATGGTCAACTGATGTCTGATACCTAAAGCTGTTGAGTGTTTTGGTGGAGCTTTCACACGAGGCTTCCTGGCCAGGACACCACAGTAAGTGTGACTTTGTTCTTTTGTTCCTTCAGCATCGGGATTAGTTCGGAGTTGCTCATTCCTATCGCTGGCACTCCATTTACTGCCACTATTTCATCTCCACACCTAATCAGAAAACAGGAAACATGCACGTCAGTATTTAATTATTGTTAACACTGCACCCTAGGACCCCCAAGGTCATCTAGCCCACCCTGAGCCAAAATGTTCAACTTTGTTGAAGCAACTTTTTCACTAGATGAAAGATTAGGGGCAAGGAATGGATTCACACGGTGATTGCTGTCAGAGACTCGCTTCTGAGACAAAGTGCAAGGGAAAAGGAGGACACTGATGGTACTTGAGTGACACAGCAGTGAAGGTCACCAGCAGCGTGACCAGCTGGCCAGTCAGCAGAGGGAAAAGTTACAGAAAACATATTTGTGCTGATAAACACACTCATCAGCAAGGTTGCTCCTACAGCTACTCAACTAGCAATGACTACGATGAAGCACTCATGACGCTGAAGCGTGCTGTCACACGCATGCTTGATACAATAGAGGTTTCAGAGTCCTGCCTGACCTGCCCACCGCTATGGCACACCAGGCTCTCTGAGTGGTGGCCCTCAGCTGAGGCGCTGAAGCCAGTCAGCTCCCTTCCTCGTGTCTAACGGGGAAAGTGCGTTGCTGTCCTAGCCCTCAAACAGGAGCCCAGCTGACCCCGGTCCTCCCCCCAGGGCTCTGACCCAGCTCTGCTCTTCACGCTGTTTTCAGGCAGCAGAGCCCAGCTCCCTGCCCCGAAACTACGTCCCCTGCAAGACAGCAGCCTCACTTTTAGTTGTTACAGTCCTGCACTTGCGGCCTGCTGCACGCTTGCCGAGAGGCCAGCTCTGTTGGTTCCCAGAGAGAACGCTGTAAGAAAGTTCTGCGGGGTCCTCCGGCTCCACTGTTTGCTCCTCCACGGGCTGCAATCGCTAACAAACAGGTCAGCAAAGCTTGTTTTAAGTTTCCTGCACAGGAGGGCTTTTGTTGCTGCCACTGGGATACTTTTCCTAATCCAGGAGATTTTATACTCTGGAACCTGCAAGATTTATCTCAAACATCCCTTTTCTACTTTTATCTAATTACTCAATTAAAATCGTTACAGCCTTTTAAAATGTAACTGTTAATTCCTTCTAGTTGCACCTTTCTAGAGAAACTAAACCACTCATTAATATAGGACTTGGTTTGTTACAACTTTCGTAAGAGTATTAACTGCCCAAATGAGTGTCTAAGAATTAGAAGTCAGTAACTTTCAGCTCAGCTAGTTAAAAGGGTAAAAGCCAGCCCCCAGTAACACAGTGCGCGCTGACATAAGTACCGATAGTGTTTCCGACACACACACCAGAGACCCGCAGGGCAGCTCGTACGTACTTCAGTTTCCTGTCTCGGAAGGCGGGAGTCCCGGGCACTATGGTTTTGATGAAGAATGGCTGGTTTCCTTTGCTTTCCTCAAAGCCTCCAACAATGCTGAAGCCCCAGCTTTCCAGGTTACCTTTACTAAGGACAATATCTTGACAGAAGTGAAGGTAGCTGTGAAGACAGGCACAGTCAAAACCAAAGAAAGTTGAGTGTGTTTCAAGGAAAACCACCACCTAGAAAATGATATTTTCCCTCATGGAAAGCACAGCTACGTAACAGCCTCATATTTATTTTATTTATTTAAGGACTTTCAGTGCGTGTTACAGGGATAATTCATAGAATCACAGAATCATTTAGGTTGGAAAAGACCCTTGGGATCATCGAGTCCAACCATCAACCCCACTCTACAAAGTTCTCCCCTGCACCCTATCCCCTAACACCACATCTGAACGACTCTTAATTCTCAAATCTGAAGATGCCAGTCCTTTAGAAATATTTTCTCAGTATTGTCAGTGCTAGTTTAAGAGTTAGCGGACAATGACCATTCTCAAAAGGGGTTTGTGACCCGAAAGATTCATTAATAACTTAATGAATTCTACTAATGAACATGCACAGTACTAGTGACAAAAACAAATTAATCAAGAGCAGCAGTTACACCCATGCGATATATGAGAATCGAGCTTTTTGTATTCCATGTGTATCTTACGCGCTTGGTACAATGAAGGCATTCACTAGCTGTGCATCACTGATGGGAAAGCAAACATGTGAGCTATGGCAGCCTTTCTTCTACTAACTACCACATCGGAACATGAAAGGTCTTTCCTGCAGCACCTACACCCAGGACTGCTGTGTACAGAAAGATATCGGACTCCTCAGAGAGATCGCAGGCCACTGTTGCTGAATGCCAGCCACGGAGGTATGTCTTCTCAGTAAGCCTGGGGTACGCTGCCTCAGGGAACGCGGTCTCTTAAGTGCTAAAAGCACTTGCTCTTTGAGTTTGTAGCAGAGACACGCAAAGCCTTTGCGAGGCGTCTGAAAAGGTGTGGCAGGAGCGCGGGCAAGCAGCTCGTGCACTCTGGCTCACAGTCAGGTTACATTCTGGCACCAAGGCGCTGCCAGAGCTACACTCTGTGAAACTGCCGCTGATCGTCCCACTGAAGTATTCCAGCAGCTAAACTTTTCCTAATAAACGTTTTTGCCTCAAGGGCTTCGCTTGAGCAGCTTGCAGATGAGTTTCAGATTTCAAAAGCCTTCCCAGTTAACTTCTCACTAGAAGAAAGATCCAATTATCTACTTTCAAACTGTAATTTACTTTTGTACGAGTTCTTCACACACAAACGCTGGAAGACCCAGCTCCAGCTTACTGATGGTTTTCTTCTACTGGTCCCACACAAGTGCAAAAACACAGCTGTGAGTAACGCATGTGGCAGCTAGTGCAAATGAATAGCCCAGAGAGCAAGAGCACCGTCACCATAGAACATAAATAAAGACATTAGACACATTCTCCAAGAGTTGGAAAAGGCTGTTTGCTAGAAATCAGTTTACCATACAAAAAAGGGGTTTTAGGAAGAGAAACATTAATTTACTATAATGGGAAATGAACGCTAGACTGTGCAGAAAGTAAAGGCGTTGAGTTTTATTCTGACAAACACCCTGCTGAGTTTGCGGTTCTGCAGACTTTCAGAGTTGGTGGAGTGTGCTGCTCCAGTGGGGCCATGGCAGCGAGACCTGACAGCTGTTGCAGAAAGAGCTCAGACTTCACGGTGACTGGCTTCAGACATACCTCGAGGAAGAAGGTGGGAGTGATCGTTTTCAAGAGTCAAAGCTTTTACAGCGAAAAAAGTAAGTCCACCTGTAAACTTGGTATTTCTAGTATCTTCAGGATTGGTGTGCAATAATTAGGGCACCCACCCACTCCAAACCAGCATTTTGAGACGGTATTTTATACTATCAGTAGCTGGTATTGATTTAACATAATACTATGAAGAAATCAAGTAAAGTTCCTGTGCTGTCTTCCATGACATATACAGTGACGATGATAAACATTCAGAAGCAATAAGTAGCAGCATTCAATTAACCTGGAACACTCACTGCCGCTAATTACTAACAAAGAACGGAGAAGGAGTAAATTTACAAGGGTAGTAGAGGTACCCACAGTTGTACTGCAAGACAAAAAATGCAAGAAAGATACCAGCCAGCTGGTTCAGTACAGCCAATACCTCAGTTGGAAAATACTGGAAAAATATTACAACACTGTCCCGCTTACAGAGATGTTTGTATCTTCATTGGAAGTGTGCAGCACTGGCCATGGTCAGAGGTGGAAGATGCTCCAAGCTTACACACCAAGTGCTGAGACGTGAAAGCAGCCTAAGGAGCACAAGAGTGGTTTTCTTTTAGGAAGAACGTGCCCAAGATGCCCATGTTATTCCCTCTGTTACCCAGGGTCTCAAGAAAGGCACAGGACCAGGGCTGTCAGGTCTCTCCTAAAACACTTCCGCAACAGGAGTCTGGCACATAATGTAAGTTCTGCAGGATGGGCTACAGGGGCTCCACGTTTCAGAAATGGCACATCACCATGTGTGCCGAGATGACAGATAGTATATTAGAACCACAGGTATTTTTATTACTGGAAACAAGGAGGAAGATTGTGTCAGATCCTGAAGTGAAATAACCTTGCTTTATGACTCCTAACCACCCTCACACCCATAGAAGATCGTCAGACAAATTCAGATGCCTGAACTCATGTTGGAGTAAGAAAGGAAGACTGAAGAGCAGAAAGGGCATCTGAAATCGTTGCTCCTTGCTTCAGTAGCAAGGTAGAGTAACAGTCACATGAAGAGGAGCCAACATTAATACCAGCAGCAAAAGAATTTCGAGCAGTGTATTAAGTGGCAGGTAACGTCAGTATACTCTTGAAATGCAGGTGACCAACGAGCAAAGAGTGGACTCCAGTCCCTGCAGCAGAAAGTGTGGTGGAGCTGCAAACCACCAGACATCCAAAAAAATTGGAAAAGGAAGAAGGGAGAAAGTACTGCCAGGTTTTGCCTTGCTGTACTTCACTGCAGGAGCACCCATGAGGAACAACCACCAGCCGGCATCTGAGGGTTTGCATTCAGGTTTGGGCTACCCAGGTGCAGCTCAGGCTAGTTCATCCTAGGCCTGCACAGAGCAGACAGGCTGATTCCCCGGGAGAGCAGAGGAAACTGGTAGGACGGTGCTGAGTACAAGCCAAGTTACAGTCACTCGAGACACAAAAGCTACCTTCCTTGGGCTGTTTTGTTTAGCATTTACTGGCTGCTAAGTAACACAAGGGTAACGTCACAGAGGCTTTGTTAGTATTTCTTCTTTCAGGTGCCTCAAGAAACAAGGCCATAAATAATCCGGGCTTCCCACAGAAGGGCTTGGCTTTCCTGTTCCACGTGCATCTCCTGCATGATCCTTCTCTAGACAGCTGGAATGAGAACAGACTCTACCTTTCACAGGTGAATGTATTTTGATGAAACTGCAAAAGTAAGCAAACCAGGGGTTCACCTTTCCAGGAAGGAGATAGAAATTCAAGCTTTCAAAGCCTCAATCCTGTCATCTGGAATTTACCACGTTGCTGCTAAAATCTGTGCTAAGTCTATGGTCCAAAGCATTGCAGAAGAAAAACTCAACTATTCAGAATCATTTCTGCTTCATGCTAAAGATGACACAATTAAAACAGCCAAGAAGAATTAGACTGAAAGAATGCCTGTCCCTAACTCAGATGATCAGATTAGAAAGTATAAAACAGCACAGGTGTCTGTTGGCTGCTGTTACGCGATCCAGAAAGTCCATTCTGTGATTAAAGAGGTGTCTCTACAGTCACTGAACAAACGTACCTAGGCAATCCAAGCCATGTGATCCAGAGGGGAGACCAGCTGAATCCTTGCTCCTTGATGTCCAGAGATGGCTCTGTCGAGTTCAATGAAAGGATTTCCAAGGCTTTCAGTACGACTGAGTGGGAAGCTGCATTAGATTTCAATGCCGAGACAGCTTCATAGTAGTTCAGATGAGTCAAATCAATGCCATTTATGCTCAGAAGTACATCTCCTGTTGATTAAATAAGATAGCAAAAGGTCTGTAATAATCCTATGAAGCACATTCTGCCTCAAGGTCTCACGTGGAACCCTGTTTCCAGCCTCACTTTAGTGTCCACGTGCAACTTTCACTGAAAAAAACCCCACAGTTCCTAAAGGATAAAGGGTCTGAGAGCCTCCTTACCTCGCTTGATTCTGCCATCCCTGAAGAGGCATCCGATGGGCTGCACACTCGTTACGTATATAGGGAGTTTGTTTTTGTTGTCCCTTCCACCTCCGATTGTTATTCCTAAAGATTCCTTTGGTTCCTTTTTTATTGCAACTGTCTTTTCGTGATTTACGTATCCCTGAGGTAAATCCTACAAAATAATGACAGTAGAAAATGCAGCTTCATTAATGCAATTAACATGAGAAGGCCAGCTCTGGAAGAAGATAACAGAACATCTTATATCTTTAATCCAGAGCATTTCAGCAATGTTACTGGCTGTCAGTGTCAGCTTCTCTTGTACTTGCTGTGGCTAGAAATACTACCCTGTATTTCCAAAGTGATACCAGCACGATTGAGGCACTGCTCTCCTAATGATCCCACATTCGTTTGCTGTAGAGAGATGCTCGCTCTGAGGAGAACAATTTTGCACTAAGGAACAAGCTATGAACTCATTTAAAGGCCGTTCATACAAAGCAATCAACCTCTCTCTGACTACTACTAAATGTTTAGGTTGCAGCGAAAGCACACATTCTAGCATACGCTGTAGAAATAATACTAGGATTTAAATCAAGGAACCACACTCCAACGATTTATGACAGCTACTTACTCCAGAAACATTTAAACACAGAAGTCTAAGCCGTTGCAGCAAGTTCTCTCACTCAAATGGACGTTCTAAACAGAGCAAATCTCTCAGTACAGCAGGCTGGTGATTCGCCTCTTGCTCATACTGTTTCTTAGAATATGCAAACGGCTGGCAGATGCAGCACTGAAGTCATAGGAGCACTACAGGGTAATTTGTGTAGTTCCTACTTCTGTACCATAAAGCCCTCTAGCTCCAGACCAGAAACATAACCTAGTGTCATTGTGCAATACCCTCAACATCTTGTGCCTGATGGATGCCAAGAAGCAAATCCCAAGCATCTCATGGATGGTAAATTTCCCATTGCCCTTTCCAGACAAGAAAGGATTAAATACTGGTTCTGCATCAACATTAGAGACATTTCCCTAAAAAACTGTGTTTCCCAGTAGATGACCCATGTACGGTTCTCCAGTACCAAAAGTCACAAATTGGCTGCTTTGCAATAGCTGAAGAAGAAATGGAGCTGATCAGTCTTATATGATAAATCGCCATCACAGAGCAAACATAACAGATCTGCTAGATCGAGAACAAGCAGCGCTTTTCCCATTATTTACAAAACTTACCTTCTGGTAGGTAGATTTTCGTCTATAGTGATTCTGGTCCAGTCGTCTCCGATGGTGCACAGGGCTTCCTCCATTGCTACTGCTGCTGCTGCTGTTATTCGATGTGCTGCCATCTTCTACCAGGTCCGACAGCTGTACGCCTGGCTGCCTCAAAACGACAAAGTTCACTCTTGATTCAGTAGTCTGCCAGGAGAAACAAAAAGAATGTAAAGAAAATAGATAGAAAAATAAATTAGAAATTAGGGATGGCTCCTGTGATTTTCTTGGGGAAAGAGGAGGATTGGCATTAGTTTCTACAAAGAGTCTGAAACGGGGCTATGCAACATGATGCAGTGCTTTTTGTGAAGAGTCACAGAATCCTATGGTGAAAAGAAAAAAAGGAATTAGCAAATGTTAGTCAGAAGGAACAGGAGTAGAGGCAGGCTTCGCTCATGCCTCCCTCCCCCACAAACGCCAAACAAGAAAATGGAAAAGGATGATTAATTCCCCCACTTCACTATAAATAACCAAAATAGCATATTGTGTTGTGATACAAAATGAACAGAGCTAGAACGCTGACTGGTCCACATGATGGACGACCGTGATACAAGTACTGGATGCTTTTTCTTTTATTGTGAAGAAACTCGTTGAAACTCCTTCCCTCCCAGCTTATGTACCATGTCTATTGTTCAACATCTTCCACCCATTTTTTTCCCCAGAGTACCTGAAGGCATGACCCTTTGTCTAAGGTTGCTGCCAATTAAACACTTAACCAGCTGTAAGTCTGGCCTTGGCAGAACTACAGGGAAAGTATTCACTATTGTTACTGCTCTTCTAATTTGGTTTGTTCTTTCAGATAGTTTGACAAAACCTCATTGTGAAGGACTCCATTGGGGTAAGGCGTATGTGCTTACTTTGGGCATTTCCTGCAATGGATGAGAGAAAAACGGTTGCCACTCTCACTTCTTGACTTGGCACTCTGTTTCCCTGGTGCCATAGCACCCTGGCAGCAGTAAATTCCCTGGCCTCAGAAGAGGGACTGCATCAACTGCTTTGGATTTTTTGTTTGGTTTTTTGTTTGTTTGTTTGTGGGGTTTTGGTTTTTTTGTTTGTTTGTTTGTTTTCTTTTTCAACTAGTACAGGAGAGATTTTCTTTTCTGAAATTTAAACGCCTCTTGTCTCCAAAGTCACTGCAGATAGAGCAATTTTTTTTCCAGACAAGTTGGCACACCTCCATGTCTTCATAAAATATATTGTAAACATCACATCCTAAGATGGGGATTTGCCCTCCCATTCAACCATGGGTACTAGCCTGCGTACAGTACGTATAGCTGAGCATCTATATCTATAGCTGTAAACGGTACTTTACAGGTAGAAGGACTTTTCTGCAAACGGTTTACCATGAAAATTAAAATTACATTTAATGAAGAGTTTGAATTAGCCCTCAGAAGAACAGATAATGTTTGGAAGACTGTCACAGTTTTCCACAAATGTCACTTCAAAAGGAATTCAATCCCCAAACCTAATGAAGCCAGTTCTGAGTCTTTGGTTACTGATTTCAGTGGATCAAGAAAGAGTTCTCATGGGAGTTATGTTTGCACATTACAACAGAAATACAGCAGCACTTGTGGGATGCAAACAAAATTCTAAGAGGCCGTAGAATGGAATCACATGTATATAACATAGAAAAGGATCTCAGTACTGGAACTCTGCTCTTTCTCTTCTCCCATGCCACTGCACTCCTCTGCTGATTACCAGGAAGAGAACTGGCTCTCCCTCGCTGCTGACCTCAGATCCTTTCCGGGATATAAACAATATGTGATGAGATGTATTGTGTCAGGATCTTTAGATAAAAACAGAAACTGGAGGTCATCGCCTAGGGAGATAAAGAATTTAAACTGATCTACACGACATCTGCTGCACACATAGCAATCCTTAATCCTTAACCAAAATCCCTTGCCCACTTCTTTCACCAAAACATTTGGCATGCTGCAACAGGAGCACATTCCTATTGCACAGGGAAAGACCACCTCTCTTCTACCCATTTAGGATTTTAGAATGTTTTTAGCCTGAAGCGCCTCCCTTCCCAAATACAGGTAAAATGGGGAGAGGGCTTAAAATCAGTTAAAAGCATTCTTCTGTTCTGTGCTGCCAGTCTATCACATCTCCCACCACCTTCAGTTTGCCTTTTTGACACAGGAGAGGCTCTCCTAATCTCTCCTTGTCTCTGCTGCACACATCTACACAGCGCATACAAATATTCACTCTGCAAAAAAGGCTCCGAACACCACACCACAAAGGAGATCCAATTGCCTTAGCTGAACTGAAGTGCCATGAGCAACTGCCTCACTTCAGACTTGTCAGAGATGACTCACAATGGATTCCCACTCTTCATGTTTATCTTCATTTGGAAGCAGTGCTTCCCACACACCCGCAGGGAAGTCACTTTCCCAAAGAGATATTTCAGGGAACGCAGTTTGCTCTAGTGTTCTGTTAGCCCTTGGGTCAGAACAGGAGCCCTGCCATCAATGCAGACAGCTGCAGTTATTAGCCATACAACCTCACCACGTCATAAATTACCTGGATTATCTGCGCAGCAGCCTCAGGTGTTCCTTGCCTCAAATCCTGGCCGTTTATTGACAGGACTCTGTCATTCCGACTCAGTTTTCCATTTTTGGCTGCCAAACCTCCCTCTAACAGATCTAGAATAAAAATCCCTGCCTCATCTGTCTTCCTGATCAGTTTGATTCCCAAGGGTTCAGATCGGTCTCTCTTTATCAAGGTAACGTGGATCACTTCCCGATTCGTAGCAGAAGTGGAATCCTGCTGTGCAGTCTTATTGGAAAAACCCTTCTCCTGCAAGACCATGAGGTGGAGAACAGGACCTGGGTGGCGCAGGAAGGAGACTGCTTGGCAGTGAGTCACACTGCTGATGTTGACGCCATTCACCTAGAAAGACAAACAAACCAGAGTCACTAATCAGAACCTACATAATTTAGGCACTGTCCACAGTGCAGAATATCACAAAGTTGGAGACAACTCCCTGTGCAATGCTGTGACTGAAGCAGCTGCTTCTGATGCACATTAGAGAGCAGAGTTTCTAAAAAAAGTATGCAGAAGAAAGCAGATGAAATTAGACCATAGCTGATGGTGAATAGCTGAGGACATAGACAAGACAGGACAATTCACGTAATTAACAAATCTGAAACTGCAAAATATTAAATTGTTACATCCATCCCATGGCAATGCAGAACTGCCTACCCTTAACTTCCAGCATTCGATACACACTTGGAGGTAGAACCCTCAAATTGGAGACTACCCATCCTCGCTCTTAAGTTAAAGAGTGGTCCAGAGTCTACAAGCTTCTGGAATTATCAGTCTAATCATGGTTTTACCAAGGCAACTCTGAGAAGCTAGTTTTTGCTTTGTCTGTTGTCACTCTGTGCAGTCTTCTTTTAGGATATTGAAAGGGGATCTGTCCTATTTACCACCCAGTCAAGACTGAGACATGTGCAACACAACTGGATAAAAAAGAAGTTACTCTATTGTTCTAAGAAACCAACTTGCAGATCGTATCAGCCACTTGTGCATGTGGGGCTGCCAGTCCATACTGAAGTCCAACAGGACAATTAGGTCTCTGTGGCTTGTCAAATGGTTGGGCAGCCATAGCCGGGAGGTGCTAACAGTTCTCGCTGCATCTAGGCTTTACTGCTGCATACAAGCTTCTGTCGCCTTGATCAGCCCACTGCCATGCAACATGATTAATCTGGAAACTACACCTGGCCGTGGGTCAGCATGGTATGAGGCTGGTGCACTTGATTACTCACATTACATATCTGATGCTTACTTCAAGTTGTAAAGTCTTAAACTTTGGACCTGCCCATTGAGAATATGCAGCTTAAGCAACATAGCAGAGCAAGCAATTATATGACTTCCTAACTAGAGCCCAGTCCTTTGGAGATAAATGGTGCTACTGGGTGAAATTTATCAAATAGAAATCTTTTTAATTTATCCAAAACGGTCCAAGTTTCAAAAAGCTGTCAAATATGTAAAGTAAATATGAGTATGACTGGAAGGAAACTCAAAAGCCTGCTTCTCAGCCCCAAAAGATACACAGAGCAACTGACACGCAAGTCTGATCAGTGCTTTTAAACTCTCAGCTGTAGAGATTTCCCAGTTTTTCTAGGTAACTTTCCTGCCCCAGCCCTCCCCCTCAAGTCAAGGGAAGCAATCGTACTACCAGTGGGGTTTCACCTACCTCAAGAATATGGTCGCCAGGTGCTATCCTTCCATCTGCAGCAATGACAGAATCCCGCAAGACCTCCTGAACAACAATGTTTCCTAGTGGGGTGTCTTTACCCCCAACTATCCTCATCCCCAGCTCTTCCTCTGGGTCTTCTCGATGAATTTCAATTGTGGTTGTTTCAGCCACAAGACTAGTTCTCTGAGGAAGGTCTGATTGTGGAAATTGAAGACAAAAACCAACACATTAATAGAATTTTCCTTCACATAGCACCACAAGATTTGTAACACTGGCAGGCTGTGTCCAAAGTAGTGTCTGGAGGGGGAAAGCAGCTATCAGGAGAGGGAACAATAGGTCAGATAAAAAAAAACAACTTTAAAAGACCCTGTTTCTTTACAGTTTCTCCATAATGTTTCCTATAATCTCCTAGTTTATGGCAAATTTAAACTCTTTCGTTATTTCTTTTTATTAAAGGGCATTCAGTATGTTTCACTTGCCATTTAGAGATTTATTTTTCTGCTGTCCTACTAGAAGCGCACACATGACAAATGCCGATTTCCACGATGCCCATTAGAAAAGGGGACTACTGAGCTGTAATTACTGGCCTGCTGTTGTGGTGACTTTACCACAAGTGGCTCACTGCAACTTCACTCCTCTAATTTCCTTTCCTCCTCTTTTCCCACCCCCCGTAAAACAGGAGTAATGTTTACCTATTTACAGCATACTGAAGACTAAGCAATGCTTCTCAGACACTTTGAAGATGAAAGTTGTTGTTAGCAAGTGGTATTAAATCTACCAGCGCTGCAACATTTCGGCAGGCCCCACACTAATGAAGCCAAGCGCACTGCCTGTCAGGGTGAACTGCAGTTGTCACACAAGAGATGCAAAACCTGCCCCAAGTGTACCTCGGGAAAAAGCCAACAGAGAAGTAAACTGACCTGTGTATTAACTCTGGCACAGGCACAGCACAGCTCCAGCGCCTGCACTTGGAAACTCAGACTAACTCTGAAACAAGGCACAGAGATTTCCATGCTGCTGCCTTCTAACAGGGGTTGAGACAAGCGGTTCTATACTGAAGTGGAGATGGTTACTTTTATCTGCAAGAGTTTCATAACTGGCTATTAATCCAAAAACTAAGTTACACTATAAAAACACACTTGCTGCACGCCATTAGGGAGGTACTGACCACTCCAGGAAACTGACTGTATATTTAACTTTTTTAACAAGATTAAGAAGAAGCTGGAACATTTCCTAACTACTAATGATTTGGTTTCTGCAAGTGCATTAAGTGCTCCGTGTTCACATTGACAGGGGCTGCCTTTGTTTCTGCAAATACTGCAAATATTCACTGCAGTCTAACAGATTCTCAGAATTGTTTTGCAGAGACAGTTCTGTGCTTGTGAGCAGATCCTGCCACACCTGATGCACATGAAAGCATCTCCCTCTGCTCAAGGACAAGCTGAGGAGAGAGAGTACTCTGATAACAACTAGTGGCTGAATAGCATTGAGGATATCTAAGAATGTTGGGGACACTTTAAAAACTGAATTGTCAAGATAATTACCTCATTTTTATATTATAAACGGTAATTACATAATTACCTTTCTGTATCAAACTCTCACCTTCTTCAGTCTCCTCAAAAGCTGGATTAACCAGTCCAGGCTCTGCAGTCCCTAGTGATACCACGGCAGCTGCAGAGCTTTCTGCCACAAGTGATGATCCTCCACTTGGTACCTCTGGATCCTTGGGCGTGTTTGTCTCCACCTTGGTAGGGGGATCCTCCTTCCCTTTGGAAATGGGATTCTTTTTCCGCTGTAGTTCAGATTTGTATTTCTTGAAACCAGGACACCTAGAGAGAGATTGTCAGGGACTGTAAGTCACTAGTCTCTGCCTGCATGGTTAACCTAGCACATGCAAGCTCTGACTGACAAAGGTAGGTGAGGCAGCATGTTCAAGATCTCATCAGCTGCAAAGCTTGTATCACAGATGCTAATATTTATTCTCATTTGAACTCCAGCTTCTACTTGTACTGGTATCAGCTTCAGAGCAGGCTTGTTATTTTACAACTTTCAAAATTATTAAGCAATTTATTTTAAAAAGGAGAATGTAATAGCAACAGGAGTCTCCCTTGCTAAATATTTACCTGGCAAACATTTGATGAAGAAAACAATACCTCTTAAAATATAAGCTCTGACATTTTAGAGATGACTATGAATCGTATCTTTATGCAAAGGAACTGGCTCAAGTTTCAAGCTCAGCTTTGAATTAGGCCTTGTTTTTAACAAACCAGTAACATGCAAGAGCAGCAAGGCTTGCCTTTTCTTTTTTTTTTTTTGATGGATGAGAACTGACCCTCAGACAGCACTCCAGCTCCAGTACACGCAGGTGATGGCTCTACTGGAATGGGAGCAATTTAGAGGAATTTACAATCCCACTGACTGCTCCCCACACCAAGGTTCAACAAAATGCGCTCTGTATGCAGCTACACCACAGCCAGCCTATCTCAGCAAAAATGAATGAGGAAAAAGAAGCTCTTTTATCAAGAGTACTTATAAACAAGGTAGCAGGTGCCGAGGGTGACGAATGCAAAAGCATCACTTTCAGAGACATGAGTGGTATTGGGTGTTTACCAGAGTCACTTTTCAAATTAAACTCAACTATTTACATTCTGGCTAAACAAGTCTCATCCCAGTATTACATCCTCTGGTTTATCCCTAGTCATTTATTCTCCACGCAGTAAGATGACTCTGAAATTTAAAGACAGAAGCTAATTGAACCACTTGTGCACATGTCCCTCTCAAGATGTCAAGACACAAATTCATTTTGCAAAGGGCAGAGAAATCCCCCAAGAAAACGAATTCCTAGATGCTTCTTATTTCCTTAAGCCTCCTGCTATCAGTTAATCTCACTTAAAACTAAAAAACAGGAACACCCAAATCCCGGTGTGATTTTTCTCTCTCTTTTTTTTTTTTTTATCATTTTTCTAACTATGCTTACAGCCCAGGTGAAATTTTTTAGATTGAATTTTTTAGAGCACACTCTCCGCAAGGAAGATACAAAGAGCTATGAAATGTGTAACAGAATGATACAGTTTCCAGACAGGTCTCTAACATAAACATTTAAGGGTGCCTCCCTCTTCTGTGTTTAACTCCTGTGCCAAAGGGATTAGCAAGTGACAGAAGTTTACTGATACCGGGATAGATTTACAGAGCAGAGAGGAAGGCCCAGCCCTGGTATGGGCCATGGCCCCAGTTACACTCCAGCTGCACAGCCCTGTCCCTGCAGTCTAAGTAGGGATAACAAGATGATAACAAGAAAGCACTATAAAGAGTTAGTTAAAGAAAAAGGGGATTATAAACGTTCAGATTGAGGGAAAGGGGCACACAAGCATCCTCTGTCACTTCCCCTGGCTCTAAAACAAGCTCTCAACTCGTGGGTACCAAAGACAAGCAAGAACCGCAAGGATTCATCCTCGGCAGGAACTACAAAGGTACCATAAGCGTAACCGTTCCCTGTACACTGGTTGACCTATTTTTAAAATATGGCATTGCCACAAAATGCTACAACATAGCTGAAGAGAACCCAAGCCTGTTGCATTTCTCATTGCCCACTGACAAAATGCACACTGCAATAAAGGTCTGCTCCCGCCTGCAGCAGGGCTTGTACTTAGCTCCCTTTTAGCTCCCTTTCCTGCAATCATTAACTAGGTAGGAACAAGCGTTCTTCAAGCGCCATGGCAAGAGATCTTTGCCACCTGCACTTCTTTTAAAGCTACAATATTCTGCCTGTCCCCAGCTCAACCAGCAGTGGAAGCTCCAAAACGCATCTCTGATTCTGATTGCAAGTGCAAGAAAAATAAAAAGTCTACCTTCCCCTGTGAAAGGGGGGAGGGGTAGAAAAAAAGTAGTATTTTTCATTCACTTCTCTTTCTCAGAAAAAGAACGAGAGAAGATAATGAAATTATAAGTAGGTGATTCAGCAACTGCATAAAGTGCAGCTTGGAGGGACTTACATTATTTGGATCAAAGACATGTATTGCACATCTTAATTGGACCAATTAAACTAGCAACAATGCATGATCCCTTGCTTCCAAAGTGTTGACGTTGCGCCTGTCTTTCTTCTCTGCACAAGTGAAACAAGAATAAACATGTTTATAATAATTTTCAGAGTCAGGTGCCCCAGCTCAGGACACACAGATTTTTATACATTTGATAGGTTCTGGGTCTGCGGACAACTCACATGCAAGCAGGCAAGCACCTCGCCCTTTGCCTCTATAGCGTAGGTGAGCCGGCCTCCCTAACACACATGCACAATTACACTGTCTTCACCCACCCACCTTTCTGGCCTCACCCTCTGTCATTTCTGGTGTCCCATCCTGCCCCAGTTTAAGAACTGTTCTGAGAATGGATCTTTCTGGTGAGAAGCACAACAGACAGATGGTATTATACAAGGAGCAATAATAGAATGTAAATGGGAAGGCACCTGTTCTGCAGATGAGCTTCTAGTTCACACCGCTGCATTGTCTGCTGACACTCTGCCTTGAAAGGACAGAAGACAATCAGCTTATCCAAGAGGTTTCGTACTAGAAGGCTGGACTTGTGGCACTGCTGGAAAGAGAGCTTTTTCCGATCCATAGGACAAAAGTTATACTCCTGCATAAAGTTTTCAAGGCACTTGAAACAGTACGTATGTCCACAGGGGGTGTCCATGGGTTGGAGCAGAGGCTGAAGGCAGATATGGCAGATGAGTTCATCGTCCACTTCATCCTGGAAGTTGTAGAGATGATTGTCCAGCAAGAGGTGGAACTGGCCACATTCGCAGCAGAGTTCACTAACTTGGGATGCATGTTCTTCTGCTGTGGGATCAGCCATGGTAGCCAGCATCAGGCACTCTCGGCCCAGCAGCAAGGAAACTTGTCACGTAGTAGCTGTCTCACAGAGGACCTCTAATGAAAGGAAGAGAAAGAGCGATTTCCAGCCAACTGTCCACTCTAGATCTAGCCAATTAAAAATTAAATCGTATTCCTGCCTTAAGTTCCCCCCCTGTAACTTCACCCCCACCTACTCCCCCTTAGGGTGCTTTCTTCCAGAGTGACCCTGTGAATGATCAACCCAGGGATCAGAGAATGCACAGACCTCATTCAGCAAAATGCTTAAGCACATTGATAAATTGAAGCTTGCATTACTTTACACACACCACTGACACAGACTAGGTAAAACTCTGCCAAACATATGAACTGGAAAAGCAGAGACAAAAGCTGCACGTTCTTGAGGGAGAAAACCCAGAGAGGGAATAGAATGGGAAGAAAGGATAACCAAGATAGTGATTTTAAACCAACAATTTTTCTCTCTGGCTTTCCAGATTATACTGAACATTTTAAAGATATGTATGGTGAAACATCAGTTTGGGGACTTCCTAGTTGTTAGGATTTTTGTTCTGTGTTTTGAGGGGGAATGAGGAAAAAGAAGAGGAAGAAATTTCAGAAGAAACTTAAATCTAAACCACATTTCCTTCCTTTTAAGCCCACTCCCTTCAAAAAAGTTTGTTTTAACAAACAATGCATTGTTCCCCACTCATCCATGCCTACGTTCACCCATTGAAACAAATTTTCTATAAAAAGCCTAAGGCTTCCTAAGTGCAAAAAACATAAAAAATTGTCCACATCACAGTTTGTTGTAATGTAACTCAAAGGCTTGATCTTCAGCTTCTTACAGTTAGGGAGAATAAGATAAGGGGCAAACTGAGTTCTTTGCAGCTGCTGCTCTACTGATTTTAACAGAGATGTCCCCAGTCACATCCATTTTGAATCTTGCCTATTGTAATTAAATATAAAATTCACGCGACTTTACTAGCAGGTTACTCTACAGGCACAGAGACTACTGCAAGAAGGATTTTTTTTTAACCTGGCAGTTATTTTAATGAAGCAGGAAATGTGGTACTAGATGAAGCTAACACTCTGTATTATACAGTGGGGGGGGTGTTGTTGTTGTGGTGAGTTTTTTGGGGGAGTTTGGGGAGGTTTTTTGTTTGTTGGTTGGTTTTTTTTTTTTTTTTTTTTTTTTTTTTTTTTTTAGAACTTCATGTAAAAACTCCCAGAGTCTTTTAAAACAAAAAAATTGCAGAACTGTGATGAAATGGAAAATTTCTGAAAGACAACATGGAAAACACCTGAAAACAATTGCTTTATCTGGAACAGGTAAAAGCCTAAGCAAGAGTGAACACTGGTCTGCACCAGTGCCTGGAGGACACGGCTGGCACGCTGCAGCAACTTTGGAGGAGGGTAGACAAGAACAATAAGATAGCAAGAACGGCAAGAAAAAATTAGTCATGGGTTTCTAATAAAAATCATACATCACTCCAATTAATTGTCAAGCATAAGTCAGCTATTTAATTAAAGGGATAACATATCACCAACAGAATCAAGCCATTTTACAGGCGAATTTTTACCTAGCCATAGAAACTTGTTCACTTCAAAAGATTAAAACATTACTGTCACGGTTCCAGGTGGGTACAGGGCATGAGTTGTTTGCTTCTCCTGCTGCTGTTGCAGTGCCAGAAAGCATCTTCCCCCTGAGGAAAGCACTTAGGCTGGATGTACAGACCTAGCTCTTCTGTTTGCGTTTACTCCTTAACTCTTGCATGACTGACTCAGTGCTCCCCAAAAGAGAAAGCACAGTTCACAGACAGCACACAAGCAAAGCAAAGTAAATGTATCCATGCCCTCCTCTCTTAGAAATACCCCTGTTCTTTGGTACTTACCTCCATCTGAAGCAGGCATCCCTACTGTCTGCTTTATAAAAAGCCTCCATTTGATCTTAAATTATCTTACAGACGAAACGGAAACATTTCAACATCAGACAATCACTTAACATCACCTACCAATTCTAATCAATCATCTCAGCACCAGAAGTTAACAAAACACCAAGCTTCCAAGGCAAACATCTACCAATAAGAAATACTTGTGCTTCGGGTTGTAGTATTTGCATAAAACTTTGGCAGGTGATTAAACAAATCTACTTTCTCAGCGAAAACAAACCCCACGGTAATTTTGCTGATAACTACTTTTATATGGGTTTTTTTCAGATTATTTACCAAATTAATTCTCTGTTCTGTGTTTGAAGGTTATACAAGATGAATCCCATTTATGAGTCATTTCAAAATTTGTGGAAGATAAAAGTATCACCACAATCTTGCTGCTTTTTTCTTCCCTGTAACTCTAAGCTTTTCTGCTCGCTCAATTCTATGTCCTTGAAAACAAGGTGTGAAGATTTCATTCTAAAGTGCCAAAGTGAATTTTACTTTTACACTACTGTCCTTTCAACAAGGAGGACACTCCTGCAGACACCAGGGAACCTAAGCCTGACACCTCCATGATGAAACCCAGCCCACACCCTTCGGCAAGGCAGGAGTTAGTGAGCAGCGCAGGGAGGACAGCAGGCTCAAACAAGCCTGCCGCTTGTTCACTGATTCAGTCAGAAAGCAGATGTTCTGTAAGAGGAAAATTGCTAACATCTTATTCAGCAAGATGACTAATTCAGCGCAAGACAGACTTTAAGTGTCTAGAAAATGCACTGTTTCAACATAACAAGCATGGTTCCCCTCAGCTTAAATAGATCAATTTCAGGAGAGTCCATCTAGCTTTGGAAGTGAAGTTTGAAATATAGTCAATCTTTTACAATTTCCATCAAATTCCAGTTACTTGTTCCAACCTCTGAAGGTCAGGCTAACCCCAACAACCCCCTTTGTTCTTGTGTTGCTCTTTTTGTTATACCATTCCCTCCCTCCATCTTCCTTCCAACAATGCCACCCCGAGTGGCACATTCCCTGCTCGTGCCTTGCTCTGTAGTACTGGGATCTCTCCCTAGGCCTCACGTGTTTTAGCTTACACACAATGCACAAAATATGAGGGAATCAAAAATAAGGATCTAGCTTGATCCTAAGTCACTACTTGTTGCCTACATGAAAATGTTAAAGCCTGACATATACATATGTTTCTGCTTTAATTGGCTCTGCCTCTGGAGTCTCAATTATTAAGTAATACACCCCATTCCTATACATGACAAATAATTGAAGGAAATAAGCCAGCAGAAATCTCTTTATATTTCCATTTCTTGCCCTGTATGGGCTAGAGAAAAAGATTTCTTTGGGATCACCTTTACCTATACTGTGTTTTTTAAAAAAACCAAACACTGTTGGCTTTTTTTTTAAAGTATGATTTCTTGCACTGTAACACTGACTCAAAGAATAGAATTTCTTTTTTTTTTTTGAAGGAAGACTTATCAGGTTGTCTAATCTGTTTCCCTGCCAAAGCAAGACTATTCCTGACAATATTAGCACATTGCCTATTCTTGTTTTAACTCTGCTAGGGCACAGAGCCTCAGATATACACCCCCTCTCCACATCTACAATGCTGTTAATAGCTCTAGGAGTGAGTATGCCAAGAACCACACCGACAGCGCACCACCCAGCACCATTCCTGATGGACAAACTTTGTTCAGTTCTCCAAGTTCTTTAGTTCTCTCAAGCACCCCAGACTTTTAAACAGAACTGATGAATTACTTCTATAGCTTTTTTTAAAAATCCTTTGAAAAAACCATAATTATCTAAGAAATCTTTCCAACATCATGCCTCCACTTGCACTACAGTGACTGAAAAGGAACGGTGGCTGTGGTACCTGGCTACCCCAAGAGCAACATCCCTCCTTCCAATCTTATCCTTTGATGTCTCCAAATTTCCAAATACAACTCTCGCTCCTTGTCTTTAAGGCATTTCACTCTGCCACTGCTGATGTGGAGCACAAAGTATGGCACAGTTCAGCCCAGGCCTGTCTGTTCATATAATTCCAGTATTCGATACAAATCACTTTCAGTCATGAACATATTTACCTTAATGACATCTCTGTGAGGTATGACATTGTTGCTATTCCCATTTAAAGACTGAGAAATTACATCAGGAGAGACTGACATAAGACCCATAGAGGCATCCATTCATGGGAATTTAACGCTTCGGTAAGTCTCTGAATATGATCTCAAGTGACCTACCTAAGATCACAAAGGAAGCTCCTGAGGAAAAAAAAAAAGAGGCAAAAAACAACTAAAAAAGAAAAGAAAAAAAGAAGGAAAAAAAAGAAAATCAAGACTGTTGCTATTAACCAACTGATTTATAAAACCACAAGTATAGTAAGTGAGCCAGAGCACGCTCCATATTGCAAAACAAAGAAACATACAACCAGTCTGCTGTAAGGACACAAAACAGAAGAGTAAAACTTCTGCTAATAGATTAGGATGACTAGAGGAATGTCTCCTGCTGCTTTAGTTAAAAAATAATTTAAAAAAAATATCTGTTAAATAACTAGTTCTCAATATTAAACAACTATTTGTACCATGGAAAATGTTTTGGAATACAATGGGTTTATGGTTTTATGCACCTGTAGGTTAGCACTTATGTGTTGATATAGACTTGTGTTATTGAAAACCCCAATATAAAAGTCGGCTTTAAGATTGCAGGGCGCGTGCCCCACGTATACTGCTATGTAATAGTTCACTGCAATAATTATGCCAGTTATTATATTTATAGCTACATTTCCCTGGGAGACTGGAAATGCAACATTCCAACTAAAGGCTAAACAATTAATTAATTTTTTTGGGGTGGACAAAACAAAGCCAGCACATTCTGGATTAAGATGACTGAGGGCACACACCACTAGGGCACTAAACCCAGACCCATCTGCTTATATAAAAGCAAGTTCAAGAGGGATTCTAACATAGCAAACCCAGTGGTCTAACCATAAGAAAAAGCGGCAGAACTTCTGCTAAACTCTCTTCAAACAGTTTTCACTCAGTTAAGAAGTTTTGTGTTTCACAGAATGGCAAATTTTTTTTTTTCATTCTAGAGACAGAGAGAAGTACATTGTGAAAGTGTTCTGTAACAGGGTTGGGTTTTTTCCCCCCCTGAATTTCATCGCTACTTTGAAATAGTATGTGAAATGGGAGAGTTTTTTATATGAAATGCACTAGTCCTGACTGACCACTTCCAGTGTGCTGCTGCAGTGTTTCACAACCATGAGTAAACTGTCCTTAGTTTACAGTAGTGGCACTGAAAATAGTGTTGAAATGAATTTTATAAGCAATACTTGAAGTAGGTCAACTTTTACAAAAACCGCAATACTGAACCCAAGAATAGTTTCAGGTGGTGATACAACGTCCTGTTGTCTTTCTTTTTTACTTTCTGATATTGCTGAAGATCAGGCCACTGAATGTAAAAGTAAGAAATCAAAGCTTCTGTAAATAGTAAATTTATAGCTAAATAAGAAGAAACCCTTTCACTAATTAACCTTCCCTTCAAGCCAAAGGGTTTCTAATAAGCCACCTCCAAGAGTAACTGCTCAGCATGTATATGAACACTTCGATTGAGAAACTCTAAATCAAAGCTGCTTTACTGTACTCATCATAAAGGAAGTTTTCATCATCCCCATCATTTATGCCCATTCTTCAACCACAAATTTGAAATTAAGTTGTATTCTAACTCCCTGGTGTTTCTGTGCTCATTGGACAATTTTGTATTTAATCTGCTTGAACTCCTAGGCCAGTATCTGTTTTCTCAACCAGAAAACAGAAAGCCAATTGTATTTTCATCAATTATAATCAGAATCATTGTCCTGTTAGATTAGAAAAGACTTATTATTCCAGGAAACTCTGTTCTGGGGGATGTGCTAAAAGGTTTGGTTAACTAGAGCAAGACTATCCCAAGGAGTTTTCTCCTGAGCAACTTGTGCAATATCAGCTTTCCAGCATGGTACATGGGTTTCCATTTTTAACATAACACGCTTCAAGATAGATTTAAAAAAAAACAAACACAACTGTTTTGTTAGTATATATGAAAGTTCAACATAAGATCTTAGCCATGTATTACTTATTTTAGAAATCATACTAGCAATCAAAAGTTCAAACTGCAAACATATACACTTAGTTTTAGGACGAAGAAAAGCTGACATGAAAAATTAAGAAGTTGGCGCTTATAATTCATTTCTCTTGCTACCATATGCTCTTATCATTTCCTTCTCAGCTCAGTTAATGATACCACAGAACAGTAACTGTCATGCCAGGGACTCAGCATGCTTAAGTAGCAGGACTACACAAATGGAATTTCAACAATTAATCCTAATTCTTTCTACAGAGAAGGAGATTCTGGTATTATCGTTCAATTTATATTATCTGGGTAATAAGAACCAAAAAATTTCATCTTTCCTCCCTTTTTCTTAAGGAATTAAGTAGTGGTGTAAAATGCTTTCCACCTACACTTTTTTTCCAAGGGGATTAAACAGTGACTATTTTACCATGCTGCTCTGAAAAATGGATAAATTAAATGCTATCAAGTAGAAGTGAAGTGCTGCAGAAAAAGCTGCTTTATTTCTATTTCTTCCTGCTTTTTCACCTTTGCTAGATGTTTCCGCTATACCCACCATCCTTTCTACACTCTGTTTTCCACACAAATGTGCAAGTTGCTCGCAGGAATTCTTCTGTTGTATCACTTGCTTAAATCAATTTGCTTCTTCACAGAATTTGACCCAAAGACTCCTATGAAAGCTTCACCATTGGCAGCATGTGTGAATTTTCTTTGTGTGTTCTTTTTTTCTGTTGTGTCTAGTCACCTCTCTCTAGGAAAATTAAATACCCCTACCTCCACCCTCACCTCACCTACATTTTGAATTTGGCAGCTATCTGCAATTCCATCCCTAAAAATCAGTTTGATGTTTGTGGGAGAAGTTTTCTATAGACAAAGGAGGAATACAATGCTATAATTTAAGGATAAAGGACCTAATCTGTAATTAATAACCAAAGTTCTCATGCAATTAAAGCAAAAAGCCCAAAACCAAAACAAAGAGGGATTAGGAGATTTGATGTTAAGATTTAGGTTCATCTAAATATCTGGTAGCACACTTGCTTTCCAAAGAGCTGGGTTTGCTTTTGAGGACAGGAGGTAAAGATCACGTGTCTATTGGCTATATATGAATACCAGCTGCTCTTACCACATCATTGTCTGTGTATCTACCTGTAAATTCCTTGTCTGTAGAAAGAAAACAGCACCATGGTTTACAGAATCTGAAATAAGCAGGTAATGTGCAGAGGCTTGTCTTGGGTATAAGCCTTCATAATTAGCCAGCTCTGATAGCTATTACTCTTGCAGTAGTCTGGCAAAAGAAAACCTGTACATCATTGTCCATCTGTGATCTGGTTGTTGTACTTGTAATATAGGTCAGAAAAAAGCAGATGCTTTTTTATCACAGAATTTCTGATGCATACAAGGGAAGAAGCAGACACGGCATTATATAACTGTATGTTTTTAAAAATCACTGTTTGAATATCCTTACCAAGGCAGTTATCATCATATATATTTAAAAGTAATGTGAGAAGGGTGGATGGGGGAAGAGAGAGACTGTTGCTTTTGGTAGACGTATGGTGTTTTTATAGCTCTAAGCCTTGCCTGTCTTGTGAGAAAGTCCTACAGAGCTTTAATCTCTATCACACTCTGTCAGTGTTACTTTAAAATCAAATGAAATTAATTTCAGTTTAAAAAAAACAACTAATCAACCTTAAGGATGAAAGCATTTGTTTTCTAGGTTAGTTAAAAACAAGCAAACAACACTTTTGCAAATACTGTTTTCTACATAACTTTACCATAAGCAATCCACCAGCATGAAAGCAGAGTTTTGCACCTGGTAATGAATTATTTCCTATCAACAGACAGATAGTCACAGTAGTTAACATCAGAAACATCAGATTAGGGCTTTACTGCAGCATGAAGTAGCACAGACCTCTTCATTACCCACACCAAGCCAAATTCTGGCCCCAGTTATTTTTTTTTTATGGTGCTCTGTTTTAAGTTAAAGAGTTTGGCACAATCTACAACAGCAGCCCTTTACATCAACAGGCACTGAGAATCTAAACTCTGCAAAATAAAAATCAATGATCAGTGACAAACATGCAGAATGGCTGAGAGCGCTATTCTAGAGGGACCATCAAATTTCCACCAGTCTTGGCTCTTTTTTCCTCAACGGCCCCTGACTGCCCCAGCTCGTCCTTGATGCCATCAACAAGAGCAGGGCGTATCACTCCGCTCAGTGTACAATACCCCAGACTTCCTTTCACAGGGTAAGAAGGCATTTTATCAAAACCAGTGCAAAGTACTTTCTAGCCCAAGCTTGTTCCCACTAACTAAAAAAGCTGAATTAAAAGATAATTAAGTCTGTAATTCCCCTTTACATCCCATCTTACCAGCAGATCATGGTAAAGGGAAAAGAAAGAAAACAAGCTATCTTCATTTAAACAAAAAAAACCAACACCTAATTCCCTACACCACGTCTTCTCAAACTGTGGCTCCTCAGGGTGGAGTGCAGCTAAGTTTGAAGTTGCCTTAAACTCCCGCCAGTGCCCGTGGGCAGGCAGAGCTGCTGCAACCAGTAGCTGAAATGCCCTTCACCACAGATGGCAGCTCATAAGTAAATAAGCACTATAGTAGAAGTTAAAAATAATATAAAAAAAAAAATAAATCTCTGGATTAAGAATTACATTCCCCTAGAGATTTACAGAATAGTATTATGGCACATTTTTAAAAGACTCGAGACACATTCTGCTGCTTAGGATATCTGTATTTCAGGTTTATGAGCTTAAGTACAGTTGCACATGTAATTTAAGATGCCTTTTCATCATAGAATTTCTCCTGGTGTATCTTGTTGACTTTAGACTTAAAACAAACAACCCTCACAGCTAGGGGAGAAACAAACTACTGCAAGAAGCTTTTTTTGTTTGTTTTCCTTTTTTTCTTCTCAAATCTTATCCTGATTTAAAGCTACGTCCAAGCTGGTATCAGAAACAGGTCTTTAAGAACCACTGTTATCTTACCTTATCGGGCACATATTTACAGTATACATAAATTGATAATTACGTTATATTTTCCCCTGTTCTAAAAATAATTTTAAAATGGGCGTTGCTGTCTCACCAGTTAAAAGAGCTGGAACAACAGACCAAAGTCCTTCCACTATCCACAAATCAATGCAGCAGCTACGTTCTTCCTTAGCCACTCATGAATGACCTCTAGTCCCAGTACACATAGGAATGGGGAGGCAATCTCCTTTCCCTGTTCAGTTTTCAGCCTGTTGAGATTACTAGTAAAGTAGCCAAGTAGCCCCAGGTGTTAACTTCACAGGGAACTTAATTTTTTTTTATCCTAAGTACAAAAAGGCCCAGAAGACCCATTATGTTTATTTTTATGTATCCTACTTGAAATAATCATAGGACAATTTTTGTTCACTACCAATTGAGATCGCATAGAAGAGGATATCCTGAGATCTAAGGTTCCCAGGGCAGGGACTGCTTTATTTATTGTCTATTTAGGGACCTGCAACAGTGCTTACTAGGTGAGCGGAATTTATCTGTTATTTATTAGTCTAGGGGTGGGAGGTTAGTAAGTCTGAGAACTTTACAAATAGGGCTGCTCATGATTCACTGGATTTTCAACAATGGCAACACAACTCATGTCGCAGGTAAGCCCCCTAAACTCTCAGAGGAGCAGGTCAAGTTTTATCTCAACCCCAGTTAAAAAAACTGTTAGAAAATGTGCTTTTAAAGAGAGAGTCTGCTGCAGCTGTTTACAAAACTTGCATGAGTTAAGGTCCAGGCAATGAATAGATAAAGCTAGACAACACTTTTTTTAAAATGCATAATCCCTTCCCGTACTTCTCTTCCAGAATATTCCAAATGAAGAACACAACATTCTCCAAACAAAATTTGCACAGAGACCCTCTAAGCTCAGGGGGCCACTACATATACATAAAACCAGCCTTCGCCTGTAAGCTGCTGATTGTCTCTCCAAATTTCTCCAGCTTTATTCCATTTCCCTCCTTCCAGCCTTGAGTGCTTTTTCCTGGACCAGCACAGTAATTCCTACTACTCATGTTCATCTAAATCCCCTCTAACACTTTAGATGGTTTGTGAGATTCTGGCTCATGGGCAATTTCTTATCCAAAGTATCAAAAAAATTGCCAGATATTTTCAGATTTTCAAACTCAATTCATGTCAAGAAATATCTAAGCCAAGAGCAATGTTTTGTGTGTTATAAATCAGGGAACACAAACTGACGAGGGACTGTCAATTACAATTCCTAACAACTGTATGAACAGCACCACTAAAGTAAGCTGAGAAGGAAAAGCCAAACAAGAGGGTTTTGTATTAAACCAGCAAAACATACTCGGGCCTGTGAGTAAGACAACAGCTGCAACTACTCTGGCAACATATACACGATCAGAATGAAATGATGCAGCTTAATTTTCAAAGTGAAATCAATATAGCAGTTGCAGCAGCGTTTTTTTTTAAATGCAGAAAACAAGAAATATATTGAAGAGTAACAAAATACAGCAGGGGATGCATTGTGAACTATAGATATTTTATTCTG
Source organism: Rissa tridactyla (assembly GCF_028500815.1). Lineage (NCBI taxonomy): Eukaryota > Metazoa > Chordata > Aves > Charadriiformes > Laridae > Rissa > Rissa tridactyla. The sequence goes on along the minus strand of NC_071474.1, from coordinate 46,942,061 downwards.
CAGTTATATTTATTCTTTTAAGTTTATCCTTTTTAGGATAAAAAGTCTTAGACTTTTAGTCTATCAAGTCTAAGACTCTACAATCTCATAAACGTGAAAATTCACCTATTAACCATACTTCACTACAGCACTACCACGGTTTATGAAACCATTAATTACAATTCCTAATTGAAGTTACTGGAATCGCCATTCAGGTTATCCAGAATAATCCTCAACCTGTTTCACCAGGTATCTTTGAACCTCATGGGGTTTTTTGGAGGTCATTACGTGGCCAGGTCCCTTCTGGAGCTGTTTCTTCCACCTTTTACAGCTCTCATTCCCCAGGCCATATGGTTGGGTTTGTTTCTTAACTCTTGCTCTATACATTTGGCTAGAAACTTTAAAAGAAACTTGTCTTTCAAAAGACAAGGTTCCTTTTTGCTGCGCACCACAGGTCCCTCTTTCCCACTTCATTTCATTGGAGTTTTACGTTAATGCATGTCCGTTATTTAAATGAGTTACATATGCATCAAGCTTGCATATTAGACACATAAATATGGTGAATGAAGGTGTGAATTTACAGCACAGTTGAGTTTTCCAGGAGCTAGTGAACCCCATAAAAGGTTCGCCTTCTGTTTATCATTTCTCTGCTCAATCCTCAGCCATATGACCCCTTCGTTTTTCCCTGCACGAGCGCTGGTGCTGTTCTGACTTCATGAGCTGGTTCAGGGAGCAAATCCCTTTGGGGGAGGAAATAAATATTACCACTACCTCAGCCTCTTTCAATAGCAGACACACTCCATCTGCTTAGTTATATTCTAAAAGAAGAGTTTGAGTGTGTAACTTAAGAGAAAGAAGTTTTGTTTTGAAAGAGCCATGTGCACAATCTGCTTTCTCTCTGCTGGAGAACTGCCAAAAGTGCTTTGGCCTTCAAGCATCAAGGACAAACATCAGCCCAGTCCCTGAAAGGCACAGCACACAACTGGCATTGCTGCGGGAGGATAACTACAGTTCTTTAAACTACACAATGCCTCCTTGGGCTGCTCTGGAGTCTCTAGAGGCTAAAAGATTAGACTGGACAATTCTGGGGCCGTGTGACAGAAACTTCCCTGGGCTGCCTGTTATCTCCATAGGTTTATATGCTGTGACCCTGGCCTGATATACTTTTTGCACAGCAGAGACCTCCCCTAACACTTATTATCTGTGCTTTAGCTGGAGTCCTGTTTCCTACAGAGCCCTTATACAGTTCTGGTCCTTTCACCTTGGCTAAAAAACAGGAGTAGACAGTGAAAATATAACCTTTTTTGGGTTAAGCAACAGGGAAATACTCATTTGGCATTCCTTACTTTACCAAGGTAAAGTAGGACCAAAAAAAAAAAAAAAAAATCGCTCAATGAATTGAAAGTGTAGTTTCAAGCATGGCTTAAAGCAAACTAAGCCTGCACTGCCACCGAAAGGGGCACTCCCACTCTCCCTGCCACCTCTGATGCTGGCATCAGCTGGCTGCTGCCTGTTCTCTTCGTTTTCAATCAGATAATGAGGCTAATGTCAGAAGTAGAGCGATGTCAAGCGCACACAACCAAGCGGCGAGCCAGAGTGGGACTGCCCCTTCAGCAGCACACACCCTCACCCTGCTTTAAACCCCTCATGAAAAACTTCTGAAATAAAATGAAAGCATTCCAGTGACATAGCATCCCTTAAACACTTCTTTCCAAGCCTTTTAGAAACCTCTCCAGAGCATTACCTCATATTTAACATCACCTGTATTTCTTACCTTTAAGGCATTTCCAAAACATCCAGAGAGTCACATTGCTCTCCTTTGCCTGTTATCTCAACCTCTATTTATAGGCTTTTTTCCACATTAATTACCAGCACAGCACCAGAAACTTGCCAACTTAGTACTTCCCCATCTCCGAGCACAAAAATGTTGCCCCCGCAGCCTCCCTCCGACCCACACAAGCGGCGAAAAGCGCCGAGTCTGGGGTGCCCTGCGCAGGCCCCAGTGCTGCAAGCCTCAGAGAGCGACCTTTGAAGAGTTAAACCCTTGGGGTAGGCAGTCAGTCAGCCTTCACCTGCCCAGCCCTACTTACTGCCCTGTGTCACGATAAAACGCTCTCCAGCCCGGCTCGGTCATGGCCGAGAAACCCTCAGCTGAGGGAACGGGACGCCTGGGCAGGAGCTGCCGCCCTCAGCCGCTTCCACAGCTGATCCCCGACCCCCCCACTCCGCGGCCTCCCGCCCCTCAGCGGCCGCCTCAGCAGCAGCAGCGGCGGCGGGAACCCCGCTCCCCTCCCGCCTTCCCCCGCCCCGCACCGCTCACCTGTAGCGCCGGGAAGGGGGGCTCGCTCGCCCCCAGGAAGGGGAGGGAGGAGGCGAGGGAAGCCCAGCGCCAACTCGGCCTGCGACGGCGGCAATAACGCGGGTTCCTCCACCAAGTTTCCGGGCGGGGAAGAAAGTCGAAACCTACGTGAGAGGGAGGAGGAGGCAGCGCAGCCGCCCAGGTGTCGCCCGCCCGGCACGGCCTCAACCCGGCCCTCCCCTCCCCACCGCCGCGCTCCCCTCCTCCTCCTCGGGCCGGCCCCGGGCCGCCCACACCCCCGGCGGCCCCGTTCCCGCCCTGACAGAGGGCGCCGCGGCGTCGCGGGGCACCTTCTTCCCTTCGGGGGCCGCCCGCCCCGGATCTCCCGCTCCCCTCAGGGGCCGCCCGCCTCGAGGCCTCTCGCTCCCCTTAGGGGCCGCCCGCCGCGGGTCGCCTCAGCGGGTGCCGGGTCGGATCTGCGCCGCCGCCTGGGTGGCGGGGCCGGGGACTCACCTGAGCAGAAGGACCCCCGTCCCCGGCTGCTCATCCCGGCTCCCTCGGCCCTGAGGGGAACGGTCTCTCTGCTCCTTTGGGAATTTCTCCGCTTGCTTTCTGAGGTGATCCTGCTCACACCCGAGCATGTTTTCTCTCCTACCAGTGGCCTTAGGCTTCTGCCTCACCAAAAAAACCCTGTAAAATTGAATGAAGAGCAAAGCGGATCTCTCCGCTTGCTTTCTGAGGTGATTCTGCTCATCCCCTCTCTTACCAATGTCCTTAGGCCTCTGCCTCACCAAAAAAAACCTGTAAAATGGAATAAAGAGCAAAGCAGGTCTCTCCACCTGCTTTCTGAGGTGATTCTGCTGACCCCTGGGCACATTTCCCCTCCTACCAGTGGCCTTAGGCCTCTGCCTCACCAAAAAAGACCTGTAAAATAGAATAAAGAGCAAAACCTGATGCTGTTCTGAGTGCAAGGAGCAAATTGTAGTTCAACCGGATGAAAAAAAAACAAAAACAAAACCCACAGAAATTGAGGGGAGATTATTTTCTGTGTTTACATTCTGCCCGCTCTTCTGGGCGATAAACAGAAATACTGACAATTCGGAAGTATTCAGCTTGTGATTGATTGCATTTTAATTTGTTGGTAAGGCAAGGTAAAAGTCTAGGAAATTAGTTAGCCGGCTGTCATGCCACAGGAGGAATCCCTGGTGCTGTGGGGCTATGGGGTGCTTTGCGCTGCTTTGTGGCCAGGAAGAGCCAGGGAAGGGATGGCACTGGAGACCACAGAGTGATAATTTCTCTGCTGTTACTATAAACTGTTAATAGGTCCAGTTGCCAGTGTACAGATTTAGGCAGCTCCCTGTAACTCTTATGCTTCAAACCAGCCAAATGCCGTACCAGGTGGGGTCTAAAAGTTGGCAAGCTCTGTTGGCACTAGGTCCAAGCTAGGAACTTCTCCCAAAGGAAGAGATCTTCCTGGATGTGTATCGTGCCTTTCTTTGTGCCAGGTCCCATTCAGGTCCACACAGTGAACTAGAACTCTTTCAGGCCAAAAAAAAACAACCAAAAAAACCAATCCTCAAAAAACCAACCCATTGTATTTTCTGGGTTATAATTTCCTTCTCTGGTTCATTGCACAGCCTTGGAATTACTCTTACTGAGTCAAGAAGGTCATGAAGTAATAAAGAAGATGACATTTCTGACAATAAAAAAAAAAGAACATTAAACCATAGTTTTAGAGGAGGATCTATTAGGAAGGAAACCTTTGTACATTAACGTAGGTAATATGCATTGCAGGTGGAACTAGCACACACCTGTCTGCATCTGATCATTCAGGCATGCCCCGTGGTTGCTGAAGTAGACCTAAATGGAGAGAGGAGGATGTGCTTTCAATGCCTTGAAAACACCTTCTCAGCTTTAGTAGGGCTAGGGATCTGTGTTATTCAAGTAAGACTACTCAAGAAATGTTGGTACAGAGGGGAGAGATTGTCTCCTATTTCAGATGTGGACTGATTTGGCTCAATCTACCCATCCTGTGTTAAATTTCTTATGTAATCTTTTTGGGTCTTTGCTACCTCAGAAAATCCTTCTGTTCCTTATTTCTGTCTGTTGAAGTCTTTCAGTGAGGGGCTGTATTTGTTAGTGTGTGAGAGGATCTTTGTGTTGCAAAGGTGAGACTGTAGGAGATGCATCATGTACTGAAAATGCAGCAAGGTCTTTTCTTCTTTTCATTCAGAACATTGTTGAAAATCCAAGGCACGCCAGCAACGCATCTTTGCTCAATGAGATCCATGTTACTACAGGACATGAAATGTAAGGTATTTTTGTAGGGCTTGGCTGAGATCTGGGATCTAGACTTGCAAAACCATTGATTTTGGCTAGACTAAATTAATTGTTTGATAGGATTTCCTCTGAAGCACCACGGCTGAGATTGCTGAGAAGAATAGATAGTATCATATTCTCAGACCATTCTGAACAAAAGAATATTTTAGCAACAAAGTGTTTTACTGGTCTGAGAGTGTAATTAAGCTCTTGTTTGGGGAAGGAGTAGCAGTCAGCGACAGGCCATAGCTGTGTAACAGCTGGAAAGGCATTGCCAGCTCAGACACAAGTGCTAGAGTCTGGTGCAGAGACATCAAGCTGTGTCTGCACTGACAGCCCAACCTCACACCAGAGCCTGTACTCATTAAGCCCGACCTCATTTATATTGAACACTGGCTTGCGTGTAAAAAGGCAAAGGCTTAGGCTAAGCTCTGTGGAGCTGGAGCACTCTTGAGGGTGGAGGTTTAAACCTTCGCATGGAACCAGTCTCTCCTTCATGCAGCCTGCAGCTCCGTCGGTGAGGACAGGAAATGTGTGGGCGAACCTGGGGTATTAGGAAGACAAACCCCAGGGAAATTTCAAATGGATGCAAATCTCTAAAATTAGGAATTCTGTCTAGTTAGCACTCGCTGGAGATTTTTATCACGTATGTTGACCTGTTTTTCTGAGTGGACAGTGTGCCCATATATAATTAAGATATGGTGAAAGTTTATTGTATAAGTGTGCTGGAATTTTGGTTTGGCTTTGCAATAAAGGAATCACACTGAGTCATGGTTACTAAATGGACTTATGGAGGATACAGGTCTCTTCTGCAGAGCTAACACAAATGTAAAGAACTGAAATTAATTTCTTTCCTAGTCTAGGCAAAAGCAGCCACATCGTAAATAAGGTTGTGGCTTGATGACACGAAGCCTTTGCTGTATTACTGGTTCCTACCCGCTCCTTGTTCCTGCCCTTGCAACACAGCACACCAAGCCTTAGCTGTGTCTGCAGCTCTTTGTGTGGATGAACTGTGAACCACATCAGGATACTGATTCATCTGAAAAATAAACCAGGTGAAAATTTCTATAAATATATTCTATTTAAAATATATAAACATATTTAAAGTAGATGCATTATTTTTTAAAGCCAGATAGATCAGTTCCCCAATCTAGTTTATAATTCAGAGGTTATGGATGGATGGTATTCTTCTCTGCTAGTACAGAAGCAAGCAGTTAGAAGAGCAAAGTGGCTAAATATGAAACTGATCCTGGTGAAGAAGGATCCCAAACCACAGCTGAATATTGAGTCTGCAAGGCATAAATGGATTGCTCCACTCTGTTGTTGCGCTAGCAGTTAATGTCTTGTGTAAATCTGAATAGCAGCTCATGCGGTTTCAGACCTAAACATTTTGCCTGAAAAACATCTCAACATTTGGGAGAGAAATAGTTTCTGGTGTAACACTCAAATTATAACTTCGGTTGACTTTATGTTGAAGAGAATCTCAGTCTGCTGTCTCTTCACTGGCACCTCTTGCAAACCCCACAATCTGTTGGTCTTCACTCTCTATTGACTTTGAAACACCAAAATTCTGCGGAACTCAAGGCCTTTTTATTTACTAGCAGTTCTGCTACATTACTTGTGTAGCTTTTGATAACCAAGACGACTCTATAAAAAAATACAGCAATCTCAGTTTGAGCTTTTATCTGCTCTAACTGCTGATAATTTCCTGTGTGTGATGGTGTAATTCCTACAGTAACAGCTGTGATACTATGTGGAGAAAGAGTATGGGCCACATACCTGTGCAATGTATATGTCACGATTAAAATGCCACTTTCTGACAAACAGAATTAGATATATCAATTAAAAATACTTTCATGTTTACAGAATATTAATAATTTTTTTTTCACATGAAGATTAAGAAAGCTTTTTTTTTGTAAAATCTTGAAAAGAAAATAGAAAATCAGTAAGAAAACAATAGGAAAAATAACAGTAGGAAAATTGAATGGGGAAGTAAAATCACATCACACAAAGGTTTGCAGATTAGTTTAATCCCATTAATGTTGCATACAATTTGGTAACCGTGTGTGTTTCTGTTGTCCTCTTGTGGGAAGGTGCAAAGAATATATGACTGCACGGTATTAATTTGGGACTCAACTTTGATGTTTCATCACAAACAAACCTAAATTCCCAACCCACACACAAGAATGTAAACACAATTAAAAAACAAATCCCACAAACAAGGAGAGAGAGTCATCCCAGGAATTTATGATTAAATGGCCTGGAATCTCCCTTTTGTGGAAAGCAGAGCAATGGAAGTACGCGTACATGAAGACACAGTGGATTCTGATAAATCTCAGACCCTAAGCACATTGTTTGGATTCATTCTGCCATATTTTATAGTACTTCTGTTTTCCTTCTGCAGTATTTTGTTATGTTTGCTGCAAATTATTTCTACATATGCATTGCATATTGTATATTTATAGCAAGTAGTCAGATTCCCAGTGTTTGGTAAATGGGATCAAACAGAATATTAAGAAATATAGCTTAAGAATCTTGTATATGTTAGTAATGAATTAGGACTATGTTACATTATCTTTCCTTGTGGTGTTTTATTAACAGTGGTCAGTTATTAATGCTGGAGTACTTTATTTGATGGATCTGTTGAATGTTTTCATTAGAAGTAAACATCTTGATTCTGTGCTTATAGAAAACAGTATGTTGGCGAAATAAAGAGGGCATCTGGCTTTTCTGAGGAGGGGCATAACCTATCTGGCTTTTTACAGTGGAGCAGATATGAAAATATAAGAAAAATAAATAAGTTACATGAAGAAAATAGCTTTCCTGATTTGCTGTTGCGAGTGATATCAATCGCTATTTCATAATTTTTAAATGATATTGTTGAAATGTGGCAGTTGCTCTATAACCAACACAGATTTCTTTTTATCACAATGCTTCTGTTGCAGTATTTTAAATGAGACTTCAGAAAGATAACACCTACCAGGAAAGATATTGTAACAATAGATAAAATAACGTTTCATTAGGCCAATTTCAGGTCCCACTGAATTTTCCGTTATTATTTTACAGGATTGGATTTGATCTCTTTTGATGCTGAGCCCAAATACCTTGACTCCCCTGCCTTACTAACTTCTTGAAGAAAAGAGATAAGGTACCTTCAAGTTTCTAGCAATTATTTTCATAAAGCAAGTATGATGTTCAATTTACTTTATAGCCTGTAATTGCAACACTGTTCTCTTAGTTAAAACTGATAACAGATACTAAGTAAACCTGATCCAATTCAGGAGTATTATCTGCATAATTTTGTGCCTGGGAGGTACTGCTGCTCTCTGATATAGAGTATTAACTAAATAATGTGTTTCTGCAGGGTTTAGAATTTGACCTCTAGACGCTTTTGTTCTGTTAACTGTTCAAAAACAAATGCTGACTTTCTGCCGTCTGTGTTTATGAACACTGCTTCTTGGACAGTTGGGTCAGAGGAAAAGGCTGTGTATGTCAAGGGGTATTATCCTGTCCCTAACAGGAAACTCTTCCCCTTAAAAGTCCCAAGTGAGACTGCAGCAGCTTGCTGCAGTTTTCCTGGAGAAGCAGGAGCCACAGGAAGTCTGCAGCTCTACTCCAAGTGTACATAAACTCTCTGCCACAAGGGTTTAGTAGCAGCAGCAGTGAGTATGTCTGAGTTATGGAATACAGAGCATGGTGTGGTCTTTCTGGAGTACGTTTGGGTCTTGTTCATTAATTATTTCAAGGTGGATCTTGAATCGAGCCTTTTTATTTCTCCAGCATAAGTGTAAAAGACTTGGTAGATAGGAGTTTGGGGATTTTAATCACCTTTTATGTTGAATTGTCTGCTAGTGGCTACTCTTCGGATAAGCATAGGACCAGTCCCCTTCCAGTCTTACAAGGTGTGCTGTCTGCTTCAGCAAGGTTACTTCTAGAACAAAGGCCTTTTATATTCTGCTTGGCCATACAATGTTTTTCTCCAAATACAGATATCTTGCTAGCAAACTAAACCAGAGATCCCCTTGGTTCATGCCACCACAACACCTTTCAAATATTTTTGAAGAGCAGTGTATTTCAAAAAGTGTCTATTTTTGGTTATATTTCACCTGGCCATACAGATGCGATCTGCACCTGGGTTCGTGAAAGTGGTGCATCAAATCCTACATGTCAAACTAGCCATCATCAGTGGGACGGTGTACTTTGATAGCTATGCAAAGAATGTTGAAGAATAAAAATGAAGATTCTAAAACTCATAAAAACTGGCAGGTTACATTCATCAGCTCTCTACTGCCAGCTTGCTGCAAGCTGTTCAGCACAGCAGGTACCAAAGCAATTTAAGTGTGTATGTAGAAAATATCTCCATAGGGATTACTGCATTGTTGCCTGATTTGCACCCGCTTCTGGAATGGAAGATGAGACTCAGTGTTCATCTATTTAACAGTATCCATCCTACAAGAGAGTGACGCATCTCAACATCAGGCCTCAAGTTGTTCCAGGGGAGGTTAAGATTGAATATTAGGAAAAAATTCTTTACTTAAAAGGTTGTCAAGCATTGGAGCAGGCTGCCCTGGGAAGTGGTGGAGTCCCCATCCCTGGGGCTATTTAAAAACAGGTAGATGTGGTGCTGAGGGACATGGTTCAGTGGTGGTCTTGTTATGTTGATGGTTGGGGTCAATGATCTTAAAGGTCCCTTCCAACCTAGACAATTCTATGATTCTACGTTAAGGAGGCAAATGTACTGAGATACCTTGGAATTTTTCTTCTTCCTGGAGCTGTTAGTTACTAAAATTGCCTTAGAATACTTTTGGTATTTACAACAATCAATTTTTAATAACAACAATATACACCCAAAAGGACTGAAAAGAAGAATGTGGGATGGCTGCAAGTCTCATCAAGATCTAACACAAAGCTGGACCCATACTAGTTAAACGTATTTGTTCTTCAAACCTCTGTTCAAGCAAAGTGACATATTTCTAGTGAGACTGCTCAGCCTACACCAAGAAAAAGACACGTCCTGAGGAAAAACAAGATCTATCTAAAGTAATTGCTATGTGCTGCAGCTGGAGCTCTGTTTCCAGAAAATAGCTAAATATAAACATTCCTAACTGAATGGGTGGGAAGCCGTTTGCCTTGCAGCAAAGATACCCACTAAATAGGATTACCTATTAACAAGCTAATCCACAAGAATTCACAGTGCCACAGCACTGAGAAAGAGATCAGAGAAATAAGCAATATAGCTGCTTAAAGTACAATTATACCATTAATCAGACTTTTCTGAAAATGCCATTGTGGCATCTATTGTGAGTTATTTCTCACATTCCTAGACCAAGCTACTCCATATCCAAATCATGAGGTTACATTTTTTTAGCTGACAGTTAGGAACTCTGCAGACCCTCCCAGGGGACATGCAACTCTAGCTGTTTTCTTCCGCTTGTTGCAGTGCCACTGGAGATAATGTGGGAAGGAGAGCTTATGGTCAGCACACACAACTTTGATGGTTGCATCCCTGATGCTGGCTTGGAAAGGACACCACAACCCTGACCATAGGCCTTTCCATACTATTTGTGCTTGTAGAATACTTCTCGGTTTTTGGGTGAACTCTAGAATAGAAATCTAAAGTGTCACAACAATAATACAGCTATGAAAATAGTACACACCTTTCCTAGGAATACTTTATTTTTTAAAATAATTCTGCCACAACTTGGAACAGTTACCAGGCTGGTTTTTTTGCAGACCCAGTTGTTAAGTCCTACAGTCCTACATGCTTTTGTAACATGTACTTTAGGCTCTTTTCTGGAGAAATGTAATTCTGCAGAGTTGCCACCTTAAATTCTGGACCAGATGCCTCAGATTTTCTGAGAGTTTTTATGGATGTGGTACATGAGTTTCTTGACGTAATTATGAATCTTTGCAGTAACGGAAGTCCTCTGTTGTACTTCTCCATTAAGCTGAATTCTGATGCAGGTCCTAAGTTCAGTAAATATAAAGTACCTCCATTTGACACGTAATATTCCAATACTAATTCTCTTCCAGCCAGTTCTCTCCCTGAGCACTCAAGTCATGATTTGCAGAAACCAACTGTTTTGTGTTTCTGTACACAAGAATACTGACCGGTATTTTATAGGCTCATCTTGTCAAACAACGTAAGCAGCCCCAAGAGACTGTTCTGACCAGTTTTAGCAGCCTGCCTTGAATTTAAGCTATGCATGACTTAGGGAGAAGGACCTTGTTAAATACATTCCAGTGGTGAGTTAACATAAGAAAACACACATCTATAGAACGTTAGCAAAAATGCTACTAAGTAAGTCAGGTGTTTTTTTACTATGAATAATTTGCTTGGCTCAAGTTAGTAAGACTCTGCAGTCTGAACATAATAAAAGAGTTTTGGGTAAGGCATGACTCCCTTCAGCTCAGTCACCCGTGCTTGTATGAGCTTCAAAATACTGAAAGAAGTAAAAATACTTTTACCAGAAAAAAAAGAAGGAATCTGATATGAATCAGTTACTTTAAGAAATAGAATGTATCTGTGAGTGCAGTCAGATATTTTAAATAGACCTTCACTGGAAGAGCTTTCATTTGCATTTTGACTACCATGTTCCTATGATGGACCTAACTCTGAAAGGAGGCTGCTCCATGCCAGTTGGTGATAACAGTCCTTCTCTCCTGAATGAGATTCATTAGTGTATACAGTAAGACAAATCTTGCTACCTGTACTCAAGCAATACCTTTAATAAGCGTTTTAATAGAAACTTGAGAGAAGTCAGGTGAAACAGAACACAGATCTATCATATAATATTCATTGAAATACATACCTTGCATCGAAATTAAAACTGCTCTTTTGGTCATAGCCCACTTTAAGATTCACTTTTGTTTGAAATCTGTAGCCCTGCTCTGAGTTCATAAGAAATGCAATAGCTACACTGTTGGTCCTCCTCAAAGAAGATGCATTTAAGAACTAGCTGCTCTGGGAATGTTGTCTGGTATATATCCTACTGTGTTTTCTGACATGAAGGGAATTCATATTGAATCTATTCAACTATCGAGACCAGAAAGCAGCACTCACTTCTAGTACTATCCTTTTACATTTTTCAGAAGATTCAATGGTCAAAGTAACGATCCTTGTATATTAAAAAAAAAAAAGGCAAAGCTATAAATGCTGCATCCCTGCTTGAGTGTGGGACATCCAAATTATTTATCTGTATACCAAGTTTTAACTAGTTAAGAACTTCTTCAACTGTAGGACTGAAATATAACTCAGAATATTACCAGAATATATTAGCAGAAACAATATTTTCCACTGGCTGCTCCATCTCATGGATACAGCAATTCTCTCCTGTGGCTGAAGGTGCTTTTCTTTCAGTTTTGCAGCTCACATGACATCTTTTGATTTCTGGTCTAACTGCATTCCTCATCTTCCATGGCAGTTCCCCTCTGCTGATGAGTCCACTAGCAAGTTTGCCTTCTCTACTCATAGTATTTGGTCCTTCTTAATTTCTTTTTACCTAATCATCAAAAAGCACTTTGCAGATATTAATTTGCAGATTTGCCTCCTGGCAGTCTCCTAGTTTATAATTCATACTACCGATTTAGAAACTGAGGCACATACAAGTTTAGTCACTATAGCACTACAAGGAAAGTCTGTGTTTAATAAAACTCAAGGGGCTGCTTTTATTCTTATTTACATCAGCTTGTATATTTCTTTATTCTTTTGATAATTGTGAAAATTGGTACAGCAGTCGTCTGTCTGTCTACAAAAAGGAAGGCTTCCTAATTTGCTGCTGGGGAGAGGAAGGCTCATGTGAGGAATTTTTTGAAGAGTTTGCCAGATAAGGCCCCAAGTCAAAGACAGGCATGCTATATTTATCTCTGATATGACTCTAAGTTGCAGTACTGATGTTATAGTAGCAGCTAATTTGGTGCTCAGGGTTCAAAACAAGGTAAAAGGCAACTTGGTGCTCAGCAATTTTGTATTATTAAATATTGGTTATGAAAGTTCATTTCTTAAAAGGCTATCTTGTAAATACATCATAAGGAAACTCCTTTTTACAAGGATTCTTGGTGTCAAGGTGTTCTTTCATGTATCTCAGCACAGACCAGTGTGTGTCTTCCATCTTTTTGCAATCCAAAGTAAAAACAAATGTGGGGAGTAGGAATCCAAATAGTATTTTGGTTCAAATCAGATAATAATAAAATAAAAACAGGGACAACTATGTTAATTATGGTTAGTTGTCTATGCACACACAAAAATGCTGATACTAATAGACTTCCCTCCTCTTCTTTCCAGTACTGGATGTTCAACAAATTTCTGCTACTTTTAAATTAGAATTTGCTAAATTGTCCAATACAGTGGTACCTCTGCAACTGATATGTTCTCTGCTTGACTAAAACAACATTGCAAATAAGTCTGTGTAGTAACTTAAGGAGCAGGTTAAATACCTGTCCTTATATGACACCAAGCTAAGTTAGAAAGAGTCCTCGAGCTCTTACCATGTGTGGTCAGACTACAACAAATTAAGCACTTTAAATGTGGCAGCTAAATTCCAAGTTGGTCTTAAAGGTATAGATCATGTGATAGTTGAAGCATGAACTTTTCTTATTACTCTCTGCTCTCAAACTGCCTTTATAATAAAAAAATCTCAGTGCTTAATTTCCCTTTTCCCTGAGGAATGGCTGTCTTTTTGCTGAATATCCTGGCTACTCCTAGCTCCATATCTATCCGTGTCGTGGAAGTTAGGGTCTTCTGGAGAATAAGCCCTGCTCAAACCCAGGTTTCATAGTGGTGTCACTGCTTCAGCGAAAAGATTTGTGGGGTTTGGTTGTTTTTTTTCATGTCAATTAATGCATACAAGCATATACAGGTAAAGCGTGCTTATATTCTGTTGTTTATTTTCCAGTCCTGTATTGGTATAAGCACGTATACACTGATAATATTACTTACACTTGGGCTTGTATTCCCTTAGCTGTAACATTTTAGCTACAGTAGCGTAACAAATATGTGTATGATTGATAGTTTAATTGATCTAGCTGCTTTGTAATAGTTACGACCTTCTGCTTGTCCTAGAAGACTGAGGGTTAAAGAGCAGCTTTTTGGAAACAACCTATAAATCATGGTCTTTGGCAACATTTTCAAAGTTTGATTTATGTTCTTTTTCTTGCTACATTACTCACAGCTGCTCCTAATGAAGCTCTTTAGTGACAGGAGAGTGGTAAGCAGCCGTGGGCATTCTTTCATTCACTTCAGGACTTTCCTTATTCTTGAAGGTCCCCTACTGTCCTCCAGAGCTCTCCGTCCAGCCCTCAGGAGCATTACAGTGCACCGGGCGCTGGGATGTTCAAAGTATGAGTACCCTCTGCTGGCATGTTTTTGTACTGGGCTCTGTCCTGGAGCTCTTCTGCCTGGTTGCATTAATGCATAGTACATTACCCAGTTACCCTTATCTTTATATATTACTTTTGGAAATTTAGTTCAGTAACAAAATTTTATCTTTACTTAAAGTATTCACCATGAAAAGCTATTTTCTGTCTTCATTTCTCTTCATTATTTAAAAAAAAAAAACAACAAACACAAGTATTTTAATGTATTTGTTCAAAAGTTTGGTGATGTCCTACTATATTATGAAAGATGCTATTCAAAATAACATCAGTGTTTGGACACTTTGGAGGCATTTTTGTACTTTAGTAAGTTTTACTATTCATGGAATCATGGAATTTCAGAGTTGGAAGGGACCCCTAGAGATCACCTAGTCCAACTCCCCTGCTAAAGTAGGATTGCCCAGAGCACATTACTCAGGGCTGCATCCAGGTGGGTCTTGAAAGTCTCCAGAGAAGGGGACTCCACACCCTCCCTGGGCAGCCTGTTCCAGTGCTCCATCACCCTCACCGTAAAGAAGTTTTTTCTCATATTTGATTGGAACTTCTTATGTTCCACTTGTGCCCGTTACCCCTTGTCCTGTTACTGGGAACCACTGAAAAGAGTCTGTCTCCATCCTCCTTAAATCCGCCCTTTAGATGCTTGTAAACATTAATAAGGTCTCCCCTCAGCCTTCTCTTCTCCAAGCTAAAGAGTCCCAGCTCTCTCAGCCTTTCCTCATAAGGGAGATGCTCCAATCCCTCAGTCATCTTTGTTGCCCTACACTGGACTCTCTCCAGGAGTTCCCTGTCTCTCTTGAACTGGGGAGCCCAGAACTGGACACAGTATTCCAAGTGTGGCCTCACCAGTGTAGAGTAGAGGGGGAGAATGACCTCCCTTGACCTGCTGGCCACACTCTTCCCTATGCAGCCCAGAATTCTGTTGGCCTTGGCAACAAGGGCACATTGCTTGCTCATGGACAATTTACTGTCTACCAAGACCCCCAGGTCCTTTTCTTCAGAGCTGCTTTCCAGCAGGTCCACCCCTAACCTGTATTGGTGCCTGACATTCTTCCTCCCCAGGTGCAGGACCCTACACTTGTCCTTGTTGAACCTCATTAGGTTCTTCTCTGCCCAGCTCTCCAGCCTATCTAGGTCATGCTGGATGGCAGCATGGCCCTCTGGGGTGTCAGCCACCCCACCCAGTTGGTATCATCAGTGAACTTGCTGAGGATACACTCTGTCCCCTTGTTCAGGTCGTTGATGAAGATGTTAAACAATACTGGTCCAAGCATTGACCCCTGGGGGACACCACTGGTTACAGGCCTCCAACTCGAGCCTGCTCCATTAATTACAACCCTCTGAGTCCTGTCACACAGCCAGCTCTCAATCCACCTCACTGTCCCCTCATCTAGTCCACACTTCCTCAGTTTCCTAAGGAGGATATTATGAGAGACAGTGTCAAAAGCCTTGCTGAAGACAAGGTAGATGACATCTGCTGCTCTACCCTCATCCAGCCAACCAGTTATAACATCATTGAAGGCTATGAGATTGGTCAAGTATGATTTACCCTTGGTAAATCCATGTTGACCACTTCCAATAACTTCCTGCTCCTGAACGTGCTTGGATATGATATCCAGAATGAGTCACTCCATTACCTTCCCAGGGACAGAGGTGAGACTAACTGATCTGTAGTTCCCTGGGTCCTCCTTCTTACCCTTTTTGAAGACTGGAGTGATATTGGCCTTCCTCCAGTCCTCAGGCACCTCTCCTGTTCTCCATGACCTTTCGAAGATGATGGAGAGTGGCCAAGCAATAACATCTGCCAGCTCTCTCAGCACTTACGGGTGCATCTCCCATGAGGCCCATGGACTTATGGATGTCTAGTTTGGCCAAGTGGTCTCTAACCTGATCTTCCTCTACTGGGGAAAACTCTTCTTCTCTCCAGACCTTCCCCCTTGCCTCCAGGGCCTGAGATTCATGTGGGACAGCTTTAGCAGTGAAGACTGAAGCAAAGAAGGCACTCAGTAGCTCTGCCTTCTCTGTGTCCTCCACCACTAGGGCGCCCATCTCATTCATTAGTGGGCCTACATTTTCCCTAGTCTTCTTTTTTTCTATTGATATACTGAAAGAACCTCTTCTTGTTATCCTTAACTGTGGTGGCCAAGACGAGTTCTGCTTGAACTTTGGCCCTTCTAATTTTCGTCCTGCATAGCTTCACTACATCTTGGTATTTTTCATAATTAGCCAAGCCCTTTTCCAAAGATCATAAACTTTCCTTTTTTTCCTAATTTTTTATGGGTTTTTTTTATCATAGTGTGATGCATATAGGTCATTGTAAGTAATTTCTTTCCTTGCTTGGTGTTTAGATCCTTGACATAAATATTTTCCCCAACAATCGGCACTTGGACAAAACACATTATCATTTGTTTTTAAGTACTGATATACTCGATACCATGCATGTTACATGCAATGCTGATAGTTTGCAGGGATCACAGATCAACAGTAAGAGTCTTGAGGAAGAATCTGGCAAGAGAAATATAAGGGGGAGGTGGATAAGCATTGTCTTACTTTCTACCAAGAAAGAAAATGGCAAAGAAAAATTGCTCTTCTGGAGAAAAGGTTGGGAAGAAAAAATTGTCATGAGCTAGAGGTAATATTCAGCTGATGGATCCAGGCCCTCTTTAGTCCCTCTTAGCTTGAATTCAGAGAGGAGACCCTGGGGTCTGAGCCCTTTGGTGAGTCTTGAATACAATGGAAAGTTAACATAGCTGGAGGAAAGGAGTAGCTGCAAGTCAAGGCTAGAAATCCCCTGCAGAGCACCAGAGGAGGAGACAGAGGTTGTGCTGGCTGTAGTTTGCCCCAGATCTGGTTCTATCTGTTCCCTCTCATAAACAGTTCACTACATCTTTAAGAAAGAAAAGCCCAAGTTCCCTTGCACCCCTAATTGTCCTGCTGTGTTTAACTGGCATGTTTAGCTGGGCATGTTTAGCTTGGAGAAGAGGAGGCTGAGGGGAGACCTTATTGCCCTCTACAACTACCTGAAAGGAGGGTGGAGAGAGGTGGGTGTTGGCCTCTTCTCCCAAGGTAATAATGACAGGACCAGAGGAAATGGTCTGAAGCTGCGGCAGGGGAGGTTTAGATTAGATATTAGGAAGAATTACTTTACTGAAAGAGTGGTCAGGCACTGGAACAGCCTGCCCAGGGAGGGGGTTGAGTCACCATCCCTAGAGGTATTTAAGAAACGTCTAGATGTGGCACTTCAGGGCATGCTCTGAAGGGCAGAGATTGTAGGTTGTTTGGTTGGACTCGATGATCTTAAGGGTCCTTTCCAACCATGAAGATTCTGTGATTCTGTGATTCTGTGAACTCGCCTGCTGTCTACTTGTGTGTGGTATATAGGAGCCAATTGCCTTCTCTGGGGCCTCTCACAGATGTTTTGTAGGTTGCTTTATAAGTGGACAGCTGTCGTGTGTTCATGGAAACCCACATAAAACCATGACAGTTGCTTTTAAAGCTACTTTAGTGACAATTGTCTAAAGCAAAACCTGGTACCTCTGGTTTCCGTAAAACATCAGACCCATCTAAAACAATAAAGCTATCACTGAGCAAGCAACACAGAAGAGATTATGACATAACACTTTAGGCTGTACACAAAATATTAATGTATTTATTTTCTGTGTTCATCTCAAGTAGTCCTTTGGAGGTCTGAAAAAAAAAGCAAGGCAGTGCTTGAGAGATGCCAGTCCTTCGGGACTTATTCCATAGCTTCACCACTGCACCCATCAATTGGGTAATAACTGAACTGAAGAGAAAAACAACACAGCTTGATTTCCTTTCCTGTCCTTGACACCTGGGAGATCTCTGATGACTAGCATGGCCCTGCTTGGATGTGTCACCTTAAGAGACAGCAGTTCTTGAGTACAGCACCTCCAGAGGGACTTGCATCAAAGAGGAATTCAGTTCTGAATGTCTGTGTTTCTACTGGTTAGTATTGGCTATAAATGCTAAGTTATAGCTTTGCAATTTACACTGCAGTTCAAAATTGCATTGTATGCCCAATTTTGGCAATAATAACCATTTCAAAATGCTTTTACATCTACTTTTCTGGAGAAATGAGATCTGCTTTCTTTTCCTGATAGCCTTGTCAAACTGTGAAATGTAGCTGTGAAGTACCTGGTGGTTTACAAATCCAACACAGTAGTGAGAGTTTGCAAGTCTGCAGCTGTGTGATTATTGAAGATAGAGAAGTCTGTTAAACTAGTAGATTTGGATATTTCATTTCTCTTTCCTGGAGGGAAGTTGTACTGTTTGGTTTGCTTTGCCTTGCTGCTCTCATTCATATTTAGAGCCAGACATCAAATATAGCTCGCCTCAGCTCTTTTCTCTTTCAGGGGTGATCTTGGATTCAAAATCAGTCACTAAAGTTGCAGGTTTCTGACTTTAGATCATTCGGCTTCTTTTCTAGGGTCTTCTTATTTGAATGATTTGTTTTCAAGAGGCTTTATCTGTCTTTAATTGTACTTTGTAAAGTGAGTGGTCAGATCCAGCTGAGATCAAAAGGTTCCCATCAGATTAAGGGAGGTAGGTAAATATCTATTCTGAGTCCGCTTTCAGAATTCAGACACACAGACAAAGCTGTGTCATTAGCAAAGCAGACAGTCGTGGGATTTCTCCTCTCCAGCCCTAACTATTGCCCCTTTCACACTTGCATGTGGTTATCGAACAGGGGCCTTGTACCATATTATGATGCTAATATCTGACCCAGTATCCTGCTGTCATTTATGTTGGACACTTACAGACTACGTGGAGTATGTTCAACTGAAGTACAGAAAATAGAAAGAGGAAATATCTGTTAAGATATTGGTCCAATAATGCATTTGTTAGTGGTTTGTCAGAAGAGGGTAGAAAAAAAATTTGGTGCATCTTGGCTTGACACTTTCTAAAACCTTCTTTCATCTCCCTCTTTCTTCTCATCCCCCTAAAGACAACCCTCACATCAAAGTGCTTCGACTGCAAAAATTTGCAAGCTTGAAATACAATTCCATGATTTTCACATCTCCAGCTCCAAAAGTCTCAGATGGATCACCTAAGCTGTTTCCTAAGCATATGCAGCCCCTTTAAAGTAAATGAGTACTGTGGATGTTCAGCAAATTTAGAGATTTGGATCAACCTGCACTTTTCTGTTCTTGTTCACAATGTGGTGTCAACAGTACAGTCAAAATTTATCATTCATTTTCAGCTATCAAAAGGCAGTCACAATATTTGCCCAACTTTTTAAAAGTGATGTGAAATCTTTCAATGCTCCATATTAAATACCTTGTTTTGCTGGGTACGTAGTAATTGAAAGAAGTGTAACTGCACTGCATATTGTCCAAGAGAGTTGCGTGATCACCCTTACATTAAGCAAGTATGCAACTGAGGCTTCAGCCGGGAGACAGAAAGCGTGTGTGTGTCTGGGAGAGGGTGGGGTGGAATATTCATGCCATTGAAAAGACTCATGTTGTTACTTAACAACTACATTAACCTCATGTCACAAGTCATGACCTTGTGCTGACCCTGGCTAGCAAAGCAGCACAGCTCTGAAGTACAAAACATGAAAGTGGGAGAAGTAAGTAGCAGAGGAGGAGAAAAGATCAGCTCTTCATGGAAGAGGCTTCCAAACCTATTCAGACAAGCTGCCAAACAATAGCTGCAGAGGGGCTGTGCATAGGCCATCTCCACCCAGTCACTCACTCACTGTTGAAGTATTTTCATGGTGAGCTTTTCATAGCCAGCTGCAGACCGACAAGACCTTTAAACTGCAAGATTCCTTTTAATGTCAGGCACCCTGATAAAGCAAAGGGAAGAAGCCTGAGAACATACAGACAGGAGCCTTTAGATCTCTTGTTTCTATCCTTCTCCTTTGCTTTGCAGTAGAGCCGTGTTTGCACAAGTCACTGCATTCAGCAATGAGCCTGGAAGCTCATCCCACCTGAATTTCAAAAACTGGGGGAAGGGAAAAACTTCACTAACCTAAGATGCATTTTCCCTTAGCTGTTTGGTCCCTGGAATCTTTTTGATGCCAGTGATGGGATTTAGAAGCCCTGCTCTGCAATGTCACTATCGGGAAATGGGCAAAGTGACCCCAATTTTAAGCGAGAAAGGAGGTGGGATCTGATTGGAGAGCAGAGCAAGGGCGAGAGGGCAACAGGAATTTGTTCTCCAGAGTAAGAACTCTTCCAAAAGTTCTGTGGGACCTGTAAAAAGGTACTTTAAAGGTAGGCTGGCCGCCCGAGTGAGGGCTGCGGAGAGTGTTGGTGGCATGATGAGAAATTTCTCTTGGTGAAGGGCTCTGGGGAGGAATATCAACTCATGGAAGCTCAGACAAAGTGTTTTTTTCACCCCTTGTTTTCTAACAGAGTAGCAACAGAAGCGGTGGCACCAGAGGATTGACAAGGGTGGCTTCAGTGAGCCTGTTGAGGAATTATTCACAATGTTTTGCTGACCGCATATTTTGGTCAGCAGGCACCTTACTGCTTGAGGAACTGCTAACCCATCTGACCGGTGGTTCATTTACTCTTGTTTGCCATCTCCAGCAAACGTCAGGACAGGGTGTTTCAGAGGAATTTCCATAAAGAGCCTTTCTAAAATAACCTACTTCAAAAAGAGGCTCTTGGTGCAGAGATTGGCTTGCGTTCTGAAGCTCGAGGTTTATGAAAATTGGTGTTTCTCTTTGATTTTCCAGTGGTAAATAATTATAGGTTTGACATCCTCAAGCTTTTAAGTATCATGAGTCAGGCACCCAACTACGAGATGTTTCATAAAATTCTCACTAACCTAAAAATAATAAACACTGCATTATTTTTTCTTTCTTCCTGGATTTGCATCCTTTAGGGTTACAGTTTTTCATTTTTCTTCTTCGGCTGTTTAAAGTGTACTCCGTATTACAAAGGCTGAGGACTGCACATGCACAGCAAATTCCAGGAGCAGGGTCATCCAGAGAAGCTGGACAACTCTCAAGAATTGCAACAAAATCCCGACAAGCAGCAAAGGAGGTCTGGCGCGAAATCCTATACAGTAACCTTGTGCCAGGCCAGGAAGTTCCCAAATGTATATAGTAATATATTCTCAAAGGGGCTGTGTCTTTTGTTTGATCTCCAGGGGCCAGCACCAGATAGACCTTCCCGTTTGACAACTGCCAGGCCTGGCCAGCTGTGCCGTGGACCCCTCCCACTTCCCTCTGCGGATCCTGCATTCAGCTCAAGGCTGCTGGCCGGGCTCTCTGTTTACATGTTTCCAAATTCAAGGAGGAAAAGTGAATATCAAACAGACCTGCGCTCTTTTGAAGTGGCTAAAGGATGCTATCAGGTCTGGGGGGGTGTGTTGTGCCTTTGAGGCTTGTTTGTCTTTCCCTGGTCCTTCTGTGCAGGCCTTTAACCAGCCATTCGGATCTTCAAAGCCACCCTAACCCCAACGGTGCAGCTTCTTTGGAGCTGGCACCATTACCAGGGCTAGGGTGTTTTGTGTTGAACCACTTTTCTGTGTGGTTTTCAGACATGGAGGTTTCTTTATTCTTTTGAAATCAATAATTGGACTGAAATTAGTTACTCTCTAACAGGAAGAAAATAAGGGATTTGTTTTGTTTTTTAAGAAGGAGGTTTCGTCCCCCAGCAGTGAGCTTCCTTCTTTTATGTCAGCTGCAATGATTGCCCTTTGGAGAGCTTTTATCATACTTACGCATTAGTAAGTGATGGTCTTAAAATGCTTCCTACTCCTTTTCTCGGCTTTAGCGCTTTAATTAACCAAAAGCTTGCTGTGGCGGTAGGGCTGTGTCCTCAAATTATTGTCAGCGTCTGCCCTCTACTGGTAAATGGTTGAAATTGCTACTGGAGCATGTCATCACGTCTTGAAAGCAGAAACGCAAAGCACCTGGGATTTTTTGTGTTTTATTTTAAGACAGTCTGACTTTGGCAAATCTCTTTTAATGTGAAAAATCTTTCCTTTTATAAATGGAAGAAGTGTTTTTGTTAATTAGAAAGTAGCGAGGAAAATCAAATTTTGAAACTCCAAATTCTCGAAGTTTTGAATACCAATATTAGAAAAAACAACAAGAAAAATATTTTCAATTCATTACTAAGAGCTTTTTTTATCCAGGATGTCATTCATCGAGTCTGTTTATAGGTTTTCCAAGAACTGCGCTGAAAGCAGCTCAGACATAGAAGCACAGAATAGTTCAGTTTGGAAAAGGCCCGTAAGATCATAGAGTCCAACTGTTAACCTAACACTGCCAAGTCCACCAATAAACCATGTCCCTAAGTGCCACATCTAGACATCTTTTAAATACCTCCAGGAATGGGGACTCAACCACTTCCCTGGACAGCCTGTTCCAGTGCATATTACACGAAGTTGTCCTCTGGCTATATGCCACCAGCAAAAGGTTGAAATACCTTTACTTTGATTACACGTACTGCTGTGTTGTGCTATCTGCAAAATAAGAAATAATAATTTGAGATTAATTTTAAAAAATAGTCTGAAAACCGAAATAATCAACAATGTCTCTCAAGAAAAGAAAGGAAAAAGACAACAAAAAAAAATCTGGACATTTTTCCAAGTTCCATTTTTCCTGTTTGTTTTTCACTTAAAAAATATCAGAAGTATCGATTCTGTTTATATGAATCATCTTAGGTATTTTTGTTTTCTAGACAGCTGCAGAACTGATATTTTTGTTTGTAGGTCAATTAATTGTGCCCTAAATGGGAAGTAGCAGAAATTTTGCATTCTTTAGTATTCCAGTCAGTGAGTCCAGGTAACTGTGAAACGCAGCAGGGTTGAAGTTTTAGAAAGAGATAGATAGTTTTGTATCTTATCGCAATCGACCTTTTGGTTCCCATATCTGATAGACCTCGTGAAGGCAAAGCTGGCTTTCAGCTCTCTTTGTGCTCTGGCTTCTGGAGCTTGTCTTGTGGAGCAGCAGAAACCTGCTTTAGATCTGGCAACTCAAAATGACCCCCTGAAAGCCATTCTTAGCCCAAACGATCTATTTATCTAACTTACAGTGGCAAGACAAAAATTGTCGTGCTTTGCTTTGGAAGTTGCTTGTGGACATGGTTCCTTCATAGAAGAGGAATCACCTTCCTTGAGAAAATGTGTCTGTAATGAATCCTCTGACATTTGTCTCTTTAGAGCTAGCAGGGCAGCATATATGGCCTAGAATACAGCCCTGAACAACAGGTTTCTGCCTTCTAGATCTTTCTTCTTTGCTTGCCAGATGCCTTGGACACCTCTGCAAAATTTATAGTGCAGCAATAAGGGGGGAAAGCATCTTTCTCTCCTCTGCTACAATCGGTTTCCACATCCCTTTCCTTATGTAGTAAGTTTCCCCTGTTAAAAATCTATGTTGGGTACCATTCAGATGATTTTTTGTGTAGGAACAATTTAATACATTTTTAGACACCTGGTGATTGCACAAGGTGTCTATGACAGACACAGTCTGCAAGATTCAGATATTAAAATGGTCAGAAAGAGATCTTTATGTTCTGCTATGCTTTGTTCTTAGATTTTGGTGCATGATGCTTAGGACGAATGGTTGGAGGCAGCCTGAGATGGCCTGGCCAATCCTCCCTGGACTGCACAGGCTGCCCGATAGTGAATGCTGTAAAAAAGTATCTTCTGCAGATTGCTAGATTTTGTACTTGCCTAGTTGTAAAGAATGGGCAGAGATTAGAGTGTAATCTTTAATTGGATGCCTTTTAAGGGTGCAAAAATGTTGTGTGAATTTTTTTTCCTTGTAAGTATTGTCTTATGCCAAAATATTCTCCTTCCCTATCTCCTGTAATTTGTCATAAAATTGTTATCCTAGTCTTAAGGACATGGTGATAATTTCCATGACAACACAGAGAGATTCCAGAAACAAAGATTTCTGACTAAATATATGAAGGCTGTCGAAAAGCACAACTGCGAGAATTCTGCCTACCCACTGTAAATAACAGACAGAAAAGTTAAGGTTACATGATCTCATCTTTTGAAACTGAAATTTTCTTAACACCATATTGATTTACTTAATGTTGGATTTCTTTAAATTGGGTGAGCAAGCATTTCTCCAAACAATAGCAATATGCCCTTACTACAAAGCTTAACTCTGTGTCATAATCTTAAATTGGTCCTGATTCCACATAAAAACACACAGAACAAATGCCCATAGAACTGAGGCTTTATGAAAAAATGGCTAGAAATAATTGAAACACTTCTAATCCAACAGGTTGATCCCTAAGCAAACTGTGCTTACATCTTAGCCTGCAGTTTAAATCTCTCCTTAATAAGCTAAATCCTAATGCATCACGTTTCAGAAGTAAAGAGTCTTTGACCCTGAGCTGTCATTTCCTATATTGGCTGATCTACCTTTGACGGGAGTACCCAGTTGTCCTGACATCAAATGGGTTTTCCC
This sequence comes from Rissa tridactyla, assembly GCF_028500815.1. Lineage (NCBI taxonomy): Eukaryota > Metazoa > Chordata > Aves > Charadriiformes > Laridae > Rissa > Rissa tridactyla. The sequence goes on along the minus strand of NC_071474.1, from coordinate 46,917,690 downwards.
CAATATTTATAGTAGGTTTCTGGGATTTTAACCATCATTCTCTATTACGTGAATGCCAACACTGTGCTTGATGCGTTCTGAGACAGGGATCAAGACAAACCCTGGCTTCAACAGGTAGTAGCTTAAAAAGAGAATAAATCACCGTGCCTCACCCAGGGCTGGCATCAGGGTCACTTACATGCAAAGCAGTTATTCTTCGCACTGCAGTTCCAGTGTTGGGTAAGGAGCTGACTTTTTAATAAATTTGTTTATGGATTCAGAAAAGCTCTCACTCAAAGTGATCTTGATTATTCTCTGGGTCCCGCACCCACACATCACGGTGACTAACAGTTTCTAATTTATACTAATAGCTTCTCAGAGTAAAAGGGAAATGGCTGGCCCTTCATATTGCGTTGCTCTTTTCTTGTGGTTCCTCTTTATATATCAACAAGCAATGCAATTTAACATGCCATGCGTTGTTCCTTGGAGAGAATCAGCTGTTCCTACCTTTCTGCCGGCTTCATAAATGCTCCATTTGCATGGAAAATAATGCAAATCAGCTGTTGAATTTTTGCCTCGCTTAATTGCAAAGCTAGTTACTGTTCTGTGTAAACAAGCTGATGGTGTTTTGTTTGCTGACAAAAAAAAAAAAAGAATTGGGACAGTTTATATTTGGTAATGCTTATTTTTTGTGTGTGGTTTATGGCCTAATCCTGATGGAGACATTTGGTTTCTATTGTATGCTCGATAATTACAAGACTTCAGAAAAAAATTCTGAATCTTCTTGGTGTGAAGTGTTTGATTCAGCTCTAATCCCCTGATTCTTCTTCTGTTATATTAATAAAACGTGAGGAGGCAAATGAAAACAGATTAATTGCATATTGGCATCCAGCAGCTTTGATTCTCTGTTTTCCAAAATTTTCTGATGCTACTTACATCACTAAAAGGCTATAAAATGCCACAGTGCTGTTTTGATGAAATTTCATTTGTTTTGCCTTCTTTATACAGGTATAAATGATTATAAAAGGTGGAGGAAAGGGGACTTCTGCATGTTAGGTTTTTCTGTGCCAAGTCTTGCACCCTGAGAAAGTCCAGAAACTGCATATATTTGTATATGGCAGCATTAAGGGACACCATCCTTCTATCTACAACAAAGCAAAAGAATAATGCTCAGGGGAAAAAAATACCTGAAAAAGATTGGAGGCACGTGCTGCGCTATGTGAATTACTGGCCTTTGCCAAATAATGTCCGGTTCTCCTGAATCACTTGTTTGTTTTCGTAGTCTGCCTCAGGATGCTATGCTATATGGCCTCTAATAAGACTTTTCACAGAGTTTCTTTGGAGGTGTTGCCACATTCCAGGGCATTAGGCTGTTGCCTAATGTTAGAAACATACTCATTTTCCCTGCAGGCCTTGTGTATGTGTGAGAATGCTGGTGCCATGTGTAAATTCATGAGATTGGCATCTCCTGGCTATCCCAGTCACGCGCAGGATTGGTAGCTGGGCATCCCTCTATTTATGTGCTTCAGGAACTGATTTGAAGAGAAACACCTCTGCAGTAGTTTTAAAAAAAAACCCCAAACCCCCTGAGTTTTTCCCTTACATAGGTGCTTTCACTCTTTAACAGCATTAGTCCTGATGAGTTCTGTGTGAAGGATATTTGTCTCCTAAACCCTGAGAACACTGAATTCACATCTAGTAGATCTCTGGAGAAAACTTTTCAAGATCTTCAACTCTCATTGAAGTGACATTAGGACTAAACCCACGATCTTTTCAGCCCCCTGACACAGCTACCTCCCTGTCATACTCTTGTTTTCATTCACATTTATCCTATGATCCCTGAAGTGACAGTAGTGGCTTGTGCAGGCACCTGAGCTGGCTGTAATACTAACCCACACCCTGTCCCCACATTAAGCTCTAGTCCAAATTAGTTGATCCTTTAAGCTTGCACCAGCTAGCCTGTTGGAGAGGGGAATTCAAGCTCAAGTGCTACGCACAGTGGGATGCACCAGCTCAAGTTGTAATAGCTCATCAGCTGCTAATTCAGTAGGGCTGCTAATCCAGTCTTTCTGTACAGCTAATCAAACCCCACTGTGTATCTTGAGTGTTTTTTCATGCTGACTGCTCGTTTTCAAGCTAACTGTTGTTGTGAAAACAAGCATTTGAATTCTGGCAATTCATCAGGTGAGGTAATAGGTAGTGTTATTCTTTCACCCTTCAAGATGCTATCGTCTTATGTGGCTAGTCAAGTTTAAATGATAATGTGATTTGGGGGGAAAAGAGATCCATCTTTTCTTAGGACAGACTCTTAAATTGGATCAGCTTCTCGAACTTTCAGTGATCCAGAGGACATTGGCTTAACCTTGTGACTCCTTTTCATTCCATAATAGCTCTTGGTATTTTAGTGATAGGGAACTGTGGGGAGCTACATAAGCCTTGTCATTCTGGGCCAAAAATATTTTCACAAGAAGTGACTCCTGCCAAAGAATTGGTTCTCTTAAGTCGCAGACTTTGGCCTCAAAGTGTTGTGGAATGCCGTGAGCTCTAAATGCAGGAGGAAAAACATATTTGCAGGCAGAATTCTCATTTGATTATATCAGTGGGGACGCCTAGTAGTATAAATAAATGAATTTCAAGAACGGACTGTATTTAGCTCTAATTAAAGGAAGATTTCAAAATTTGCCAAATTAAGTAAATACTGTATTAGCTCTCAGTGTCTGTTATAACCATGGACAAACTAGTCCATTTGGAACATAATTGTTTCCTAGAGACACATAAAAAGATAGTGAGTTCTACACGCCATTTTACCAGAGAAGGTTGTGGATGAGCAAAATGCTACTTATGCCGGAATTAAGGGCTCAGATGATGCTCTGCAGTCTGTGCTGGCTTTCTACGCTGGGTAGGAATTGCCCCTCAGTGACTAGTTATATGGCTCCCAGAAGCACTATGCTTAGTGCAAGGGGAAACTTGTAGGAACTGCTGTAGGGAGTTACACCTACGGCTGACTTTGCTCCTGATGTCTCAAACAAAAGTGACCCTTAACCATGGGGTGATTTGATAGGAAAAAAAAAAAAAGACAAGTATGATGTAAACAAAATGGGCTGCAGTAGTTGCACCCCTCATCAGGCACTGGGGCTGCCACTCTGACAACTCATTGGTACACCCTTGGCTGAGCGGTTTTGTGCCACTGCAAGAGACACTGAGGGCTTGGACCATCCGTTGTTATGGCTGTTATTTGTCTCATTTGTGTTAATCAAAGAGGTAAAGGTAAGCCTTAAAATATGTGGGCTAATGTGATCATAAGATATCACAACAGAATAGCTACTTCAGTTGAAAATTTAATCAAAAAATCATAAATCCTTGATAAAAGGAATTGACAAGGCCTCTCATTATGCCTTTGCGGTAGAAGTTCATGTGATGCACAGCAAAGGCTGTTGCAAGGCTGTCTTTTAACGTGAGGGCAGACAGTTCATCTCTCCACACTAGATATTTGCCAGGTATTTGCCACACCAGATAGTTGTCCGGACTCTCCTTATAGGATCTTTTATACAAGGTTTTTATATGTATTGTATAAGGTTGATATATATGGTGTCTCCATATAAGGGAAAAATACGTTCTCTGAGGCACAATTCACCTCACCTTGGCAGAGATATTTCCAGATGTCTAGGATGAGACAAAGTGTGCCCTTCAAGTACTCGTTTCTCATAGTTGTAGAGAGAAGTTGGAAAACTAGCCCTCAGATATTTATGTCTACTCTGGAGATATCTGGAGTTAATGAGATTAATCTAGGCTGTGCACTCTTCAGGGATGCCAACAGATAATCTGTCTGTCCAACTCTTTACCTATTTACAAATACAGAACATTCTCACTGTGCATTTTCTTTAATGCAAATGAATAATTTCAATCAACTGTTATAGTCTTAGAAATAATTTGGGGAACTTTCATTATTTACGCATAGCTGTAGTCCCACACAGAAATATGTTAGAAAAAGACAAAGGAGACAGTTTAAAATTTGGGACAAATGTGAGGAATTCAGTAAGAAAAGCTCATGTGTAGACTCATCTCTGAGTCTAATTACTTTGCTTGTATTTTTCCTGTAATTTATGGCACCCTGTACAAGCGTTAATCATTCCGTGGTGTTCCAGCAGGCTGAGAGAATACATATTAAAACCCATCCAGCTTTCAGAATATATGCAGTTTCTTCCTCCCCACTCCTCCCTTTCCTGCCACGTTATTTCTTCAAAATTAGGAAGCCTAATGATAACTCTGAGCTGAGGGTTGAGACTTTTCATAGTTTGGTCACGTCTCCTGCCTTCCTTTGGTTTGTGAAGCGCTTAGCATACCATCAGTCCTTCACAGATTTGCTGGATGTATTTTGTCAAAGTCTTAATTTTAAGTTGAGAAAACAAAGGTTTTTGAAGGAAATGTACTATCACTGGCCCTGAAACTTTCCAGTGTTAGGTTCTAAAATGAGACGTTTATCCAATACCATTGGTTTCCTTTGCTGTCTGAAGTGGGACTATTTTATTTGAAATGATGCTTGCTTCATTTCACCACTTCATGAGTGATCTTCTAGGTGTTATCTATAACCTAGATAACTTCTAGATGTTATCGCTGACAACTGCATATAAAGAGGGTCACCTTCCAAGGCCTTCAGAGAGCAGTTGATTAGGTGCTGGGTGCCAAGGAATGCAGTTTAAGGGCAACTTCTGTCCTGTAGGATAACAGAACTGTTAGTGTGGAGGTATAGGAGTGGTCCATGAAAGGTCCATGCCATACACACCTGATAGACCTCGACCAAGGTGAGGGGAGTAATGAGGTCCCAATGCCCACACACATTAGGCACACACACTGACGTGTTCCAGCATGGATTATTCAGCTCAGAACAGAAGACAGAAATGATAAAATGCTGGTTTGCAAATAAGCCAGGCTAAACAGAGCCCAGCTTCCTGCACAGTGGTACACAACCGCTGTGGAGAACCTTGATGATGGAAAGACGGGATATAAAAATAAATCTCTTTTACATTTGGAAACATGCAGGCTCACATTGTTTGTAAGCAGGAACATCTTTGATTGGTTACCAGTAGGTGTCATTGCAGGTTTGCGGACAATGGGAATTCATTGCACTTGTGAGATGCACCCAAGCCGTGGCCATGCTTCTTGGATAGGCATGCACTAAAGGAAACCCCTGCGTCATTCCAACTTTATGCTGCAGTTGCAGAGTGATGCAGAAGAATTATGCTTCATCTATCATTTTGAGTTGAATTTTTCTCTGTTAGGATCAGTCATGCCTATTACAACCATTTCTTTTTAGCCATAGTGTCCAGCTCCTCTTTTCTGTGTATTTAAAACCCTTGGAGTCAACCTGCCCAGGATGGGAAACTTTCATATTAAGGTGAAGAATGGTATGGGGATGAATTCTGTGCAACAGTTCAGCATAAAAGACTAGGATATGCCCTTCTCCCGCTTACTTTAGGACTTGTTCCTTCCAAGAAGAAAGTCTCTCAAGCCTTGTTCTTCTGTCTTGCACATTGTGGGTTGATTTTTCTTGAGATATTTGAGTGAAAAGTGCTGATAAGCAATAGTGGCGAAATTTGCACTGCATTGCAAAGGTACAAAGTGGAAAGAAATGGCGAAGATTTTTTTATTTGTGTAGACAAACGTGGTGTGCTTTGCCACACATTTTACTGTATCCCGTGACAGAGATTGTTGGAGGAGGGTACTTAACTTTTGTCTCTGTATGTGCCAGGTCACTGGAAGGGACCTCCTTGAACATGAATAACACTTCCAACTATTTTAAAGCTGCCTTGTACAGTCCCTGAGGGACAAACGTCCTCTTAAAACCAGTTAAAGCTGGAAGGATCTTTCAGATCTTCACCTGCTCCAATGGATAGAAACCAGCTTCTAATTCCCAGACTAGTGGGAATTCGCAGCCACTTTCCTCAGTAACTGCTGCTCAATGTTGTTCCTTAGCTCACAAATTTTTCTTCACCACTGTAATGGATGTGTAGTGAGTAACTTTGTCTCTTCGGAGTATACTTTCCACAAGCCCAAATAAGGCACCTTTGTGAAGACTTGTCTCTACAATGAAAATACAATTTCCCCAAGATTCACAAGTCACCACTGACTGAGCAAATCTCAGTTTTCAAAGAAGTCCAGACATATTTGACTGTCTGGAGACCTGATGTCAAAAAATAACCTTTTTATTGTTGCCGCATTGTTCTTTGGGTGGATCAATTTTCTGACTCAGTTCCCAGGTGACTGCAGAAATGTTTGTGTCAGCACGACGGAGAGAAGCAGCCTGGGGGGCAAGAACAAGAAAATGGAGCCTCCAGCAGGGGCACGGGGACTGTGTGTGTAGCCCTACCACCAAACGCCCAGTCACATCTGAGCTAATATTTCCTCATGCAATGTGCTATGCCATGTGGACATAAAAACCACATTTGTAGGCTGCTCCAGGATCTTTGGAGGTCAGAGATATAAAAATATAATCGCAGTTTCTGCCTCCTCTACTATGACAGGTTTCCTGCCCTCATAATTCCTCTGCCTGCCTGTACTCTATGAGTGACCAGGGCTCTGTGCAGTGCTCAGGGGAAGGTCTCAGGCAGCCCATGTACGGTGCCACTCATACGCCCGGCCTTTGCTGTAATTATTTTGCCCGACACATCCTCAGATCACATTTCCTGTTTCACAGCTGCAACACGCTGATATCCATACATGCTACTGTAATATACTTTGGCCTTTCTCTTCCTGTGTTGCTTCTGACTGATTAGAGGAGAAATTCTTGTTCTCGGTCCCTAGGCGTTTGCTCTTGCATCCTATTACTATGATTCAATTCCTCAGAGGAATGCCATTCTTCCTGTTGGGCACTCCTGTATATTGATGCTGCCTCCCAGCTTTACATCATCAAGTTTTACTTGCACGTTCTGATGGTTTGTGCCAGAGTCATTCATAAAAATATTTAACAAGACTGGTTGCAAGTCTGATTCTTCATAAATTCTAGTATTTAACCCATACTAGTCCAATCCTTTTCAGTCCATTCTGACATTTCTCTTTTAAATAGTTTTCTATTTACAGCAAAATCCTTATACGAAGCCTTGTTTTCTGTGGTTTAACTACTAATTTCCCAGCTGATATTTCGCCAAATTCTACACCAATGTCCATATAGCCTAGATCAATTTTATGTCCATGGACATGTGGTGAACAGCCATCCTCTTTTATTAAATCCCCAGATGCTTATTTGGATGCCTGAGTAGGGGCAGCTAAAGCATGTAGTTTGAGACTTTGGTAGTGGAAAATGTTGGCCCTAAAGTCTGGTATAAAGCACACTCCTCCACACAGCCCTTCCATCACTCAAAAGTGGTATAATATAAACCCAAGTTTTCAATGGCACCTAACTGCCTCCATAGAGCACATAAAGAGTATGTTAAAGAAATGAGGTACAAATGAAGAACCGAGAATTATCATTTATTACATAATGTATTAACTGGCTTAGTAGAATGCAAAAATAACTTGCTGTCATCCTTCCTTTAAAATCTAATCTAGTTTAGAGTGCCAATTCCCAGACTTTTGGGGCTGTAGACTGCTGTTAGCCATGAGGAAATGACTGCAGATTGCCATGCACCCGCCCGGCATTTTCAGTTGAGAATTTGAAAAAGACAATGTGATTCTGCACGGCAGCTGCAGGCCTTGTAAACCATCAGTGATCAGGGAACCACAGCTATAGCACTAGATAATGTTCAAGTTCCTTTTCCCTCAGAAGAACTGAGGTTAAAGTATCTTCCTTAAAAGAGGCTAGAATTTCAAGGCAAAACAGTTATTCAACAAGCTGATCCATTGAAATCAAATGGAAAATCTCATGCATACTGAAGTACTAGTATTAGTAAAACAGGTTTACAGTGGCAAGGCTCTTTTTTTGCTCTAAATTTGCTTGAAATATGTTGATACTAAATTTACATTTTGTATTTAAAATTGTGTGACTTTATAAAACTCACATAGTGGACCTATGCTGAGTGGCTCCTTATAGTTCATTTTATTTCCTGCTCCGTACTTTACAGGTAGTGATGGTATCTTTACGGGGGCATCTGGACTTACTGGAACATTGAAGGGTAAATTGGACATTGATAGTCAGAGGAGCACTAAAAAACCTTGATGCTTATGTAGCTGCCATCATCTTTAGAAACAACAGTAGAGCACAGGGAGGAAAACACACTAAAGAAGGAAAATAACCATAAAACTGAATTTAAATAGTCTGACCTGATTTTTCCATGACTGGTTTCCTCAGTATCTCTTTAATTGCTTTTATGCCCTGCTAAATAACTGGACTAGAGTCCTGTTTATTTTTATGTGATAGCTCTTTCTTAGACCTGGATTTCTGGGCATGCACAGCAATGGCTTAGCTGCTGCCACCACTGATGTTATAATAAATGAACATGCTTTGGTGAGCTTAGATGTTTACAGAACACTCTGTCTGTCACATCTCCAATTCACAGCACAGCAAGTGTGCAGCAATTGTAAAGGCTGGTCATACCATAGAGCATTTATTAAACACTGCTTGAACTTTAAAGGCGTGGAGATGATACTGCTGATGAATTTAGGCTTTGTTTTGCTCGCTGAATTCTTGTGGTAAGGTTATTTAGTTTTTTGTGCTATTCAAAAGCAGTGGGGTGGTAATTCTTTTTCTGTGTGTTTCTCCAATGATGTTGAGCAGTGCCGTATGATTACATGGGTTGTGCTTTGTTAATTATGACCACTTAGAAAAAACCCCCCACATTGCATTGTTTCTGTGCTGAGTGGGTGAGCATACGAGCATTTCCAGAACAAATACCCAGCTGTATAACTCTAAGGGCATGTCCACATCACACAATAGAGTGTGGGGTGGTGAGTCCTCAGTTAATGCCGACCAAACCAGCTCCAAAACTGGAAGCAGCAGGGCTGTGTTAGCATAGTGCTGCATTTTTGCAGTTAAGCAGGGATTATTAGCTAGAATGCAGCTTTGTGCTAACAGAGCTGTGCTGCTTTCACGTCTGGGTCTGGTTTGGCTGCGGAGGCAATTGCTGTGCTATCCGGATGTACCGGCATGGCCAGTGGTAGCTCACGATGTTCTGTACTGTGCTAGAAGGTACCGATGCATCTATAAATAACCTATTTGGTTGTTGCTGTAATATCATATTTGTTTTATCATAATCCGGTAGCCCACAGGTGGATCAGGACTCCCACATGCATCGTAGTAGTCTGATGCTGCACAACAGGGTAACTGATATCCTAAGGACATCAATCCCAGTCGCTAGGAACTCTTGTGCCAGGATGAATCTCACTGGGCTATTCCTGGAAAGTGAATGCAAAATATGCATGAGGAGTTTAAAGCAAATCAGAGGGCCACTAAATATGCAGAGCTTTTGTTTACACAACTCTCAAAACTTTTTCCGTATGACTTAATGGAGACAACCAGTAGACACAAAGGCTAACTCTGCAAAGCTTTCTCTACAATTGCAGAGGTAACCTGGGCTTTGAAAAGATGGCTGTCCTACTTGGTCTGTATATGTGAAACTACCTTCCTAGTCTCAGAAATGGATTTGGGGTTTTTCTGTGGGTGATTTTGAGGCTGGGTTGAATCCTCAGCTAATAAAAACTGACAGCTGGATTTCTTTTGATCCGCAAGACTCTCATGGTGCTATGGCAATTTACACGACTTGAAAATGTGGCTTAGGCACATATTAAAAAAAATCCCAACTGCTTGATGGGGAGCCTGCACACCGCATTTGCAACAGGAAACCCTGTGTCAAAACAGTTATGTTCCAGATCCGTCCCTTGGAGAACATTCACAAGGTGAAGAGGAGGCAGGCTGCCAAGCCTGACCTTGTTTTAGTTCAGCTCCCTGAGACATCAATCTGGGTTTCTACTTCTGGGATTCACTTTCCTTAGAAACAGTTGTTCATTCCTAAGTTTACCCAGAAGCTACAGAGCTCTCGTAGCTTTTATTTGTGATTAGAGAGCAAAGTTTAATCCCCGCTTCCTGCTCTATTAATAACAAACCATCAGCTCTTCTCCACACAAGGGTGCAGCAACAGAATATTGAAAACAGTATGACACCTGGTTTACGCACAGTTTTAATCAGTAGATCTCAAAACACTTTACAAAGGAAGGAAGTATAATTTTAATTTTATGGGAACTGAAGCGTAGGGTGGGACAACCTGAGCAACACCCTGCAGTGTTCTTGGTCCCGTAGGTTACATTACGTCTTGCACTAGCAGGAAAGCGTGCCTGAGAGACAGGGAGTGTGAATATACGGGATTAGAGGAACTGGTAGTGTCCCACAGAGGATGTTTGAAAATACACGTAGTGGCATTAAGGAAGAGACTTAAATTATGATCTTGCAGTTCAGTTCAAAGGCTGAAACTGCATGCTGGACACTGGTAGGTCTGACCCAGGGAATTTCCATGTGGCCTGTTTTAGAAAGAAAATGTTTGGAGTTGTGGGTAGGAGTTTGACCTTATTCTAAATCACAAGAAATTGTTTTTATGTAGAACTCCTAAAAAGAGTTCTAGAGTCATCCTCCTTGGAGGACCCTGCATCTTTATCCTGAAAGCATTAGAACCCACATTTGCCCGATAGCCTTAAAATAGGATTTGTCCCTCTCAGCCCCCAGAAATGCTTGCTGACCAGCTTTTCTGCCTGTATCATTCACCAGCCAAAATCTGCTGTTTGTAGCTCTGTTATTTAAATCTTTCTGAATCCTGGTGACAAACTGGCCTGAGGATTTCCTGCCATGAAAGGAGTTTGTTTTCTTCATGCAGCTTAGGGGCAAGTGGTGTTGAGCAAGAGGATTTGTCAGCTGATTCCCTTCAGACGTTTGTTATCATTTGGTGGGAAGATGCAGAATTTACTATTCTCAGCAGCAGACTGATCTACCAAACCTCTTTGTGTTACTGCCATCATTTGGGAAGGGGGATGTCCTTATCTTTGCTACTTGGGAGGAGTGTATTTGTCATAAATTGTAGTGTTTACTGCATCGATGTGTGTGCAAGTGCCCGGTTAGCGCATGCCAGGGGCTGCAGAGGTGACCCATGGGGGAGATGACCATGAAGTCCCATGTACCTGTCACTAGCAGCTCTGACACCCGTGCAACACCCCATTGCATGCCAAAACATCGGCCCACCAAAGGAGCATGTGATGCTCTTGCTCAGATGTCTTTGAGAAAGAGAAGCGAGGAACTGGGGTGGACAGAGTGTAACCCAGGGTGAAAACAAGAAGGTCGAGACACTTGTGTTTGGCTTAAGGGGAAGGGGTAACGAAATGTGTTTATTTAAGTGTTTGTGTACTTGTTTATGTTTTCTTTTTTCTCAATCACTGTATAAGTGATAAGAAGCTTATGTTAATTGGCAAGAAATTAGATAAGTAAAAATTCCCCAAAAGGAAACTTTTGCCCACAGCAGAGGAGGTGGAAACTACAAGGGAAACAGACAGACATGTGATGCACTGAACTGCAGAAGTATATTTTGACATCGTGATAGTCATGAATGAGTGATTACTTTGTCCTTGTAGGAAGGCCGGCAAATGAAATCAAACTAGGCCAGTCTCTGTTTCTGTAAGAAGTGATCTGAGATCAGGTTGGTCAAAAAAATCAAACTAATTTCAAATCTGATGAGTTTTTAAATGGAAGTTTGCTGGGTTGGGTAGAGCCCTTTGGTGTACGAAACAGATCCAGGAGCATAGGAAAAGATCCACACAGGCAGGAAAAAGTAAATATAGTGAGCAGTACCCCCAGAGGGGTCCCACCTCCTGAATTTGCAGGGTGCAGGAAGGACTGAAGCTGCAGTTTGTGTCTGGGCAGAGATACTGTGAGAAACTCAAGGCGCGTTTTGCAATGTAGCGTGGGAACTGTGCCCAGAGCAGAAGCAGCACACATGGGAGAAGCAGAGGCAGCCCAGAGCAGGAAGTCCTTAAAGCCATACACACTTTGCCTATGGCTCCATCACAGCCCTTGACCCGCTTGAGAAACCATCCTTTTTATTTCTCTGGGTGTCTGTGTGTTTCTCTGGGTTTACTAGCTCACCGCTCCATGCTCCCCCTCTTTTCTCTCCATCTCTCCCACACTTTGACCTCACACCATGAAACTGACAGCGTGAGGAAACAGTTTGAGCTGAAACATTCATTCCACATTACGTGATTCTAGATTAAAGGCAGGAAACATTTAACCCTTTGACAGCCTTCTCCCCTCGTCCTGTGAAGCCTTGGTTTTAAAGTTCCTTGCAAACCATGTGTAAATGGGTGGTGAGCACTGATGCTTTTTAGATGTGTATTCTTGTCTTACCAGTGGCTCTTACCAGTAGCCACAGCACAGGGACCGAGGGGGGCCTGGGCTTTGCAAACTGAGTGTACCCTCTCAGCCCTGTTCATGATTCTTGGTTCTTCCAGTGTTGAGACGTATTTGCAGTGTGGGGAAAATGTGCATTGCCAAAGATATAAAGAGATGAAACTTTGGCTCCATTTGTTTCGCTTCATTCCCCAGTGTGAGGTTCATAAGTGCAAATGGCTAAAATTAAGAATACAAAAATAGATAAAATGAGGAATCTCAATGATTAGCACTCAGGATTTAGAAACAAAACTTCTTGCTTTCTTCAAAGCTGCCTAATAAATGATGCTAGCAGAATAGCACTTACATACAAAATGTATCACTTCACAGCCCTGACACAAATATGTTTTCTGGGTTTTAAAAGCTGCTCTTTTGGCAGATTATGGCTCTCCTGAGAGCCAGTTACTGCTCTCCAGCACAGACTGATGAACACTAGTCAGATATATTTGATATTTGGTACTAGCTCTTGGACTCTGGACTTCATAGGTGGTCTTGGCAGTTAAAAGGCTGGATAAGAATGGCGACTCAAACCCTCTGTTCATTGCTGGAGCTGTACCAGTATCTACACTGACACCAGCAATATTACTGTAGCCCTTTAGGAGAAGTGACTTTGACATAGGCATAATGTAACCACATGGGCTGGAACGTGACAAAGACGTGGGGTTTTCACCACTTCTCTGAAAGGATGTAGATGGGAAATGCTAATGGATCTCCAGGGCCTGGATTCTGGTTTTCCATTTCAGCAGAGCACCTCCAGATGTGTAGTTCACAGAAACGTCATTTTGGTTCTGCCTCAGAGAACCCGTAGTTTCCCAGTAAGCCCTTTTTGTGTACTTGGAAGGTACTTGTTGACCTCTCCCATCATGCCCAAACGGAGGGATTGGAGCACAGACTGTTGAGCCAAAATCGCCGTTACTGCTTTCTCTATATTCAGCACTGCCACCAGCCTATCACCTTTCCCAGTGCTTGAGGGAGAGTCCGTCTCTCTTACTGAAAATCAAATGCACACAGGAGCATAATTTAAAGTTTTTATGCCTCTCTTTCATTTCCCTATCCCACTGCTCTTTACTGACGTTCACAGAACTGCTGAGGTGTACGACAGTATACCCTGTTCTGCTAGTTAAATAATGAAGAGTCTTGTTCATTTGAAATGATAAACACCTTTGCTTGAGTATGAGTTCTAGTCCCCGAGAAATGTAAAACCAGCTCAGACACCCATGAGCTTAACGAAAAATAGTGAGGCAAGAGAATAGGTTGTTGCGCTTCAGTGTGATATTCCGAAGTTGTTTCTCTTTTTCATCATGGCATATGAAAATATAGACTTTTGAAGTGAAATACAGTGCAGAACACTGTGAAGAGTGGTGGCTCCTGCAAGCGTCTGGAAACCTGGATCACAGTCAAAAAATGACATAATTCAGCACGCTCTGTGAGAGTTCAAAGGCTACATCAGAAAAAGCCCAACTCCTGCTTATCTGGTGAGCTTTCTAACCAGCACAGAAGGTACAGTGTGTCTCCAGATTCAGCAAACAAAACTATTATTTTTTCAAAACGACCAGTTACTGGTTGCTAGTGTTCTGCATTATTGCCCAGAAAGAAGAAAAACATTATCCTTAGGAACAGTCTCCACAATCATCCATAATAACAGCACAAGGCATGCATACTTTCACCCATCATATTTAGAAAATGTGCAGCTTCCCCTGGACCTGCTACAGAGGAGACAGTAAGTGTCTGTGTGACGAGATCCAGAGGCTGTGTCTTGAAACCCATTTGGATAAAAAGGAAAATGTAAAAAATGTATCTTCTAAAGAAAAGAAGATTGGTATGACAGCTCCTGAATGAATTGGATCCTAGGGTTTACAGAGCCTATCAGTTCCTCTCTCTGCTTCATATTTGGTGTTTTTCCCATCTGTAGGAACCCATGCTGAAACACTATAATTTAGGATCAACTTTGTCCACTTTGTGATGGATAAAATTATTGGCACCAAAGGAGGTTAACAGATGAAGGCAGACTAGAGCTGGGTTTGCTGCATCGCTCTCCATGCTCCTGTTTATTCCAAAATCTTCAATAATGGGCAAAATTCTGACAGAGCAGAAAATCACCAGCTGTTCTGAGCTCATCTACCACTTGCACAGCTTCTTAGAAGAGAGAACATGCTTGGTTAAACCAAAGAGATTTCAGAGAAGAGCAGCAAAACTTTACAAGAACTAAATAGGTTTAAGCAAGCAATGACTATGCAACAAATGAGCTCAACATTGTAAGGATAAAACAAGGGAAGGAAATATTGGGCTAAGCCAGTGAGAGCACTTGGGGAGAAATGGCATGAATTCAAAGGTTTGTCTAAATACAGAATTGCACTGACTTCATTTTAGATGTGCTTTAAAATGTTTTAGGTAAATAAGGTCAAAAGGCTAAGTAGAGACTCTTCTTTTGGTATAAACCATGTTTGGAGTTAAAATATTTGGAAATAAATTTAAAACTAAACAGCAAAAAATGTATTTTTAAGCTCACAGAAGAACAATTACAGAAGCTTTTTCTTGCTAAATTAAATGAGAACAAAGGCATGAATGGAGAGGGACAAGGAAGGGCAGAGTCAGTGAGAACAGGGGTGAAAAATTATCAAAGGAAGACTCCTGCTTTGTCTCCAGAGGTGATAGATTGGATCGTCTTTTCTTGCACCATTGTCCCTGCTTTTGAGGTTTTTAGAGTGAAACTGGAGATCTTTTTTAACTTTCAATTGCATGGCTTTCCTGTGCTACCCCAAAGGAGACAGGGACAGCTCAGGAGAACTCTGAAAATACATGAACAACTAAATATTAGCAAATATGTCATTATGTTCTGCTGCTTCAGGGTCATGTGCTGGCTCTGCAAACATAGCTGCAGCTCTAGAGAGTCAGTGTGATTTTGACCCCGTCTTCTAGCTTTGCCAGTGGGCAGAGGGAAATCCAGCAGTAACAATAAGCTGGCAGCCTTCCAGTTTGCCTTGTAAAGCAATTAGACAACTGTTTTCTGGTACAGGCTAAGTTTCTTTCGATGTCCCAGAAAGTTACTCCTACCTCTTCATTTGTACACCCGGACACAACTCTTTCTGTCTGAGCTGTTCCTTGAAATCGAGATCTGAATTTTCTGTTTCGTTCCTATGTTTCAAATGTAAAGGCGGGATCCAAGCAACTTCGAGTTTAAGGAATCTGGAATCAAGATATGAATTCAGATGTTAAGATTTAGGCCATCCCTACTGCAAACGCGGACAATTCCTTTATTTCTCATTGTTGATTCCCTCCTGTGGATGCTAAAGTGCATGGCAAATATGTGTCAGTATCCTTCCTCTTATTTACAGACACAGTAATTTTGATTAAGACATCTGTCCAAGATCATCAAGCAAGTCATAGGAAAAGTTAAAAATGGAGCCTGATTTTCTCATCTCCCCAGTCACACTGTATTTCCACAGGGAACCACTGGAAATGTGTGAGAAATGCAACTGACAGAAATACTGCAGAAAATAACCATTTACAAATATCTTCAATAACTCATAAGCCAGTCTTAGTATTACTGTAATTGTGCACGTCAGTAATACTTTGCTCAGTCAGTTCCTAACATAGCTTGTAATTTAAGTAATTTTTTCCAACTTCTAATTACATTCTTGTGTAATACAACTCACTGTGCTTTGTTCATACCTTGAGGGAGGTGGTATGGTCTGGTAGTTGTTGTGAAGAGTTGGGAATTAATTACAAAGGACAGAGTTTTTTAGTTCCTCTCAAGTACTTGCTCAGCTGTGTAACCTTGGGGCAAATCACTCAACTGCTTTGTGCCCAAATAAACCCAGCTGTAAACCATCTTGAAAACCAGATGGTGCACAAGATTTAAACCGCTCAGGAGAATGAAGAAGGATGGAAAAAAGTGAATTTTACAGCTTGTTGCTATTGCTTCCAATGGAGTTAATCTGGACTTAAGCAGTATAACTAAGAAGAGAATTTGCCTTGATATCCAAAACCCCCTTCACTCTCAAATCTTTTTTTTTTCCTTTCCTCTCTTGACTTTGTGTCAAGTACCTTCTCTCTAGAGGCTTCATTTTAAACCTTCAGTAGAATACATGTTTTTCCCTGGCCGCCTAAAGATTCTAATTCAGGATCAGGTTCTACATGACTAATTTTTGATATTTTGCATGATTACTTTTAGGCACTTAATTCTACAGTGTTCTCTTTTCCCTGCTTCCTCAGCCTTGCTTAGCTTCAGTGGCACAGCGGTGTGTTCTGGTGCAGAAGTACTGCACTGCTAATCAAAATGCTGAGCTCTATTGTCTTCTGTAGACGGTATGTTCTGGCTTAAAACCAGTATCAAAGCTATTACAGGATTTGTATTGCTGGTCAATGAACAAAGGAAATACTATACTCAAGTTTCTGTAGCAGAATAAATGTTTGCCACATGTTAGTATTTAGGAGAAGACTTAAATGTTTCAATATTTTTTGGCCTTAGCTAAAATGTACTTTTTTCCCCACCAGTGCTGCAGGAATGTGGGAATACTTATTATGTAGGAGTACAAAAGTAGCAATACTTGTGTATACTTCCAAAGCAGGGTATTTGGTTATAAGAAGGGAAAAAATATATTTTTAGTCTAGTATAAACAAGGAACATTTAAAGACGTGAGACGTAAAAGAGCCATTTTGTACACTACTCGGGAAAGACCTTGCATGTTTTTATTAATCACTATTGAAAATAGAACATTGACAGGTTTGAGATTTGTTGAACTGTCTTCCCAAATAAGAAAGGATTAGAGCTGAAAGAGTAAGTTACAAAGAAATTTAACAAGCCAGAGCACCTAATTGTCTTAGGCTCTTATGAAAACAAATGTTGTCAGCAAATTGTCTTCAGCAATTTTAGCCCTTGTTATATACAGTACTGGGATAGTAAAATATTTAATTGCTATTCAAAATTGGTGATCATTTTTCCAATGTAAACAATTTTCAGTTTGTGTGTGTCTTGCAAACTTTTTGCTCTACTTCATGTTATTGAATCTATAGATTGGATATTTGAGCTATGCTATTAGTAATTTAAAATACTGAAATTCTGTGCGAATAAACGTCATACCAGAGTGCCTTCAATGAATAATGGCACTGCTCAAACATCAAATTAATCACATACATTATTAATTAATCATAAGAAGACTGGACGTTAGGAAGAAGTTCTTCACCACGAGGGCGGTGAGCCCCTGGCCCAGGTTGCCCAGAGAAGCTGCGGCTGCCCCATCCCTGGAGGGGTTCAAGGCCAGGTTGGACGGGGCTTGGAGCAACCTGGGCTGGTGGGAGGTGTCCCTGCCCAGGGCAGGGGGGTTGGAACTAGATGATCTTTAAGGTCCCTTCCAATCCTAACAATTCTATGATTCTAAAGTAGAAATCCTCTGATATTGTTTGAGTCCCTGTTTGGATGATCTACCTTTCCTTTTCCCCTCCTACTAACACTTGAAACTAATTTTTAAAAAAGGTGCAGTTCTTTTGTGTGAATAAAAGAATTTTAAACTAATCAGAACACAAGACATTGTCAGATGACCAGCTGTGGAAAACAATAAATAAAACAGAAAGTGAACTGTAGATAGGCAAATCCAGGTGATAAGGAAAATCATGACTAGAGTTGTCTAATAGAGGGACAAGAAAAATATAAAATACATTTTCGAGCCCTGAGCTACATAAATACACATCAGACTTAATTTACATTTCTGCTGCTCATAATGAGGAAAAGGTTGATTTAGCTCAGTATTGCCAGCTGAAACCACAGCTGGCAGTATTTTTCTGTATCCATCAAACTAGGGTTTTCCTTTCTGTGTTCCTGAGTGTAAATCATTGAGCTTTAGTTCATTTCATGGTCCTGTGAATTGCTCATATGGTCTGTTTAAAGAAAAGATTGTTGCATCATGACTTTTACGTGGTCCAACCCAGTTTCTTTCCACTCTCACTGAGAATAGGATGATGGATGCTTCACATTGTTGTTATTACAACCATAAAACAGGCCAGCTCACGGGATACAGCTTCAAATCCCTCTGTACATGCTGAGACACAGTGCAGTGAGATGCTGCCAGTGAAATATGTACTGATAGACTGGTGATTTGGATGCATTGCGAGGTATTGAGTAAAGTCTGGTCTTAAGGCAAATAACAAAATTACGAATTCCTGAAGCTGGACATTTCAGGCATCATAAAACATTTTCTTCTTAAAAAAAAAATAAATCTAATGAATTAAATATACTTTATGTGAAGGTCTTGTTTTTTTAAAACAGCATCTTGAACTTGAAATCTAACTAGTTTGGAAAAAAAAAAAGTTAAACAGTTTTAGGTCACCTCCTTGCTCTTGATTAATACAGTCCAGTTTTTTGCAGGTTTTAAACCACGCTGCTCTACTTGTCCCTCTCTCATTGACACGTAGGAAACCTACAGAAAAAATAGAAGTACGCCATTGAGAAACTGACTACAAAATGCTGCTACAAGTATGTATTTTGTCCATTTCAGAAACGGCCAATATGCTTTTAAAGAAAAATAGTCTCAAAAAATAGAAAAATCTTCCTTTAAAGAGATACCGTAAGGCTAAAGCTTGCATATGAACAAATCTCTCAGCAAGTTGCTAAGAATGCTTTCTAAACTGCAATTTAAAAGCTTTCAATTACTACTTTTCACTGTTTATGCTCATCATTTACTTTTTGCCTTTATTTTCCAGTCTTGTGACTAAGCAAATGTGGTAAATTTTACTTGCTCAGTATAGCTCACGTTACTCTCCTCACGTTTTGCTGTAGCTTATTGCCTATGTTTGGGTATACAACCATTACCAAGAGAAGCCGCTTTTCTTAAAAGTAGGATTTAATTATTTTTATTAATAAAATCTACATTTTTAAGCCTAAACTATTTGACTGTGTCCCTTTCAAGAAGGAAATAATTTGGGACAATCTATTTCTTAAATCACAGTTTCTAAATTCTTGCCCCAAAGAGCAAATTCTGCAAGTTCCTTTGCTGAATGAGCACAGGATTTTTAAGGAAGATGTAAAGACAAAATGAAAGAGCCTCTCACACGATTTCAGCGATGCCCCTTATTGCCAGCTTATTTTCTTGCCTTTTTTTCAGGGCTGTGGAAAACAATTTCTGTTGGCTACATCAAAGTGTAGTGGCAGATTTCCCTTTGGAAGTCAGAGCCTGTTTCAAACGTCTCTTTAAGTCCTGCATGTTTGGAGACTTGGGTCGGACAAGGTGGAGGCCTCTTCGTTTCTCTCCATTGCAGCTCCCGATTATCCTGCTGACCTCCTGGCAAAGCTGCTGGAAGGCTTCGTGCACTCCCTCACAGTTCTCCCGGGCTGAGACTTCATAGTAAGTACCTCCCAGTTCACTGGCCAGCTGGAGTCCTTCTTTGGAGGACACCTGCCTGGCTCGCAGGAGGTCTCCTTTGTTTGCCATCAGAAGCAGGGGGATGTTAGCGTTTGGGTGAATCTTGCGTATGTGCTGGTGCAGGGGACGGATGACTCGGTAGCTCTCGTAGTCTGTGATGGAGTAAACAAAAACGAAGCCATCTGCCCAGTAGATTGAACGGTTTATCTGCTCTTGGCAGCATATGCTGTCAGTGTCATCCTGCCGTCAAAACCAAGAGGTGTGAGATGATTAGAAAACTGAGAACAGGGAGCAGACAGAGCAAACAGTCATGCAGCACTATTGGCTACTCGGAACTTTGTTTTAATGTGTGGCTGTCTCTCAGTGTACAGGCAGAAACCTCTCTTGACTGCCAGGAAATGTAGCAGGGGCAGGAGAAATTTCCACTGTGTCAGTAACGTATTACAGGTAAGCAGTAACGTGGAGCGGAGAGAGGTCAAAGCAAATTGGTTGAAAATAAGAGAACAGCCAAAATATACTGATATTGAAAAGTTTGTCTATATTCTATTGTACTAAACCAGTGTGACAGAAACCCGCACTTTTATTGTGAATAAAATTGTGATGGGCACGGTAAGAGCATTATAGAATTCAGCAGGCTAATCATAACTACTGCAAGTGTACTGCTGTCCCCCAAGGTGTTCTTTTAGGGCTTTTTCCAATTCTGTTTTCAGTGTCTCCATGGATGGGAGTTCTCACTAACTCTGTTTGGTGAAGCCTGACAGGTTTTTCTGCCATGTAGATCTCCAGATAGTCAAAGGCAAAGTTACTTTGAAGAAGCAATTTGTTACAAATAACCAATGTAACTGAAAATGAGGTGAAATCTCATTGCTCACTTGTAGAGCAGCAATGGGTTTATATTATTGTTTTGCTCATCACACATTTGTTCAGTCCATCACCACTCCTACTCAGACAGGCATGACTGGGAGTATAAAACTGAATACAATACTGTGAGGCTTGAAAAGAAGATCAGCTCACTATTTTCAGCTAATCCTCCACTCTTTGTAATCTGTGCTGGCGTGTAACCCAACCAGAAAGGGAGACCACTGCTGCAGTTATTGCCAGTATGCTTGGTTTATAAAAACTGGCATTCCTGTCAATATTACAGGCTTTCTGGAACTTTGTAATTTCATATCCAATGAGGCACTAAGCATATTCAGTATTCAGCTCTTGATGAAGGTGGTAGGAATTAGAGGCTTTTGTGTATATTAGGAGTTCAACATCATGAATACAGAGCCCAAACTTTTATTACTATTGCTAAATTCTATTCAAGAAATCTTCATCAACTTCAGTAAGACATATGTTCCATTATCTATTTATCTATAGAATATATATCTGCCATTCACATTCATTTTAATAGAATTTGCATGTGCTCAGCAATCTCCCAAATAGATCACTTTTATTTCGACACCTAAATATGAATTACAAAGCCTAACTTCAGGAAGCAGAGATGGAAAACAATGAGTAAAACTGATCAGTTCTTTCATGGTAGATCAGACAGTAAAGAAAGGACTACTGACAAGGCTCTTCTGTGAGAGGAAGGAAGCATAATTTCTGAAGGTTCAGAGTATAAATTAGGCTTACGACTTCCAACAGGAGTTCTGCTAACTAACTGCCCTTTGTAAATACTTCAGTATTGCCCACAGAGGCACTGGCTCATCATACCTAGTAGTTCTTTGCCCTTGCCAGCTCACAGTAACGCTAAATCCTGTTAGCAGTGAAATTGTTTAACAGATGCTCTTATCACTCCTCTCCCTCCCCAAAACCCTCAAACCCAAAAGCCCAACAGAGGTGCACATGGAATGAAGAGGGATCCTCCCTAGCAGCCTTGTTTAAAAGGTTAATGAGAGCGAACTCAAGCCAGGACAGGGCAGACTGTGGGAAGAAGGGCAATTTGGACTGTTGGTGTCTGGGTTGTATCCAATCTGTAGATAATTAGCCACCCTTCATCTCCTGCTAGCCTCTTTTCACCAGCAAAATCCTTTCATGGGGGAAAAAGAACTAATTGCTCTGGCAAGCATTTGAAAATGTTTTTGGAGAAGGTGTACATTCAGAGAGCCCTAATGAGCAGAAATTCTCAGTTATTCCAGCTAGGCCCACCCAGTGGTGAGATGGATGGATAATCCCCAAAGGAATGCTTTATTCAGGAAAATCAAAGGCTAATGGGCTACTTTTTAAATGGAAATCTCTGTTCCAGAATGAATTTTGAAACACACAGTCATTTGCCATGTATAGAGCAAGCAGCAATGAATCACCTAACAAACCCAGTTATCTGTTTGCTTCTGTTTCTCTCTTAAACATTAACATTTCCGGTGTGGCTAAAATCCTGAGTGATTCCACATGACTTCCTCCCAAAACACTGTACTCACTCTGCAGAGTGCAAGAAACTCTCTTCCTTAAGGATTTTAACAGAAAGTCCAACCTATTCTCAGTCTTAACAAGTCCTGGTCAGGAACAGTCCCTTCAAATGATTGCAGATACATCATTTGATGCAAACAGAGACACAGCCTGAGATAAGCGTGTCTGTGGGAACTGTTGAAACAGTGCAGACCTTTGCCAGGGACAAAGAAAATGAAACTCCTTCCTAACTAAATTAAAATCATTTATGACTAAGAAACCTCAACTGTTGGCATTAGTAAATTTTGGGGAGCTGTGTCTACAGTCAGAGAACTTTAGAGCACAGTCTTAACTGAAACAGGGAAACCGGAAAATAAACATATATCTGGTGTGAAAGAGGGAATTAAATTCCTTTGCTCCCTCCCTTCTCCATGGGATAGAACAGAGAGGGGATTCCCGTTGTTAAGTGTTTATCAGGCAGTCCCAGTTGTGCCTAATCACCACCCACAGCGTCTCTTAGCAGGTCCTCTCTAAGCAAGCTGGCAGAGGGCCTTTGTACTATTAAAGTTCCACTTGAGTATTTGGAGGACTTCCATAGCAGCTTTTGTTTGCTTTTTAGTGTCTAGAGTAAATGAGGGGTTTCTCCACTGCTCTGCACACGCCCAGCCACAGCAGAGAGCGTGTAACTTTGTCAAAGCTTTCTGCCTAAATCTACTTACAGTCATCAGAGAAAATGGAAATGGAAACCGAAGCTTGGGGGAGCTTTGCTTATCCTGTTCTTTAAGCTCAGGATGGAACAGTTCTACAGCACAGAAATGAACCCATGCACACGTGGGTCTGTGCAGACAAAACAAGGTATATAAATCTGTCCAGGACTAGCCTGAAAGAGGATGAGAGAAGGTGGTGTTCCCATGTTCCCATCCAGACATATATTTGGCCAAGTCAGAGACTGAGGTTAAGGCCAAACCTAGAAGTTCAGGTTCGATGGTGACAAGAGGATACCAAATTATATCATGAAATCTCAGCAATTCTGTAGGGATTATTACTCTCATGAGATTTCCACCACTCATGTAAAACCAGATTTCATTGCATTTCCTGCTGCCTTGGCACCGTTTTCAGCCTCTTGTCCTGCATGTGAAGCAGGTATTTAAAAAAAGGCATCTTAATTTTAGGTCCTGCTTGGAAAAATATTTCTAGGAACAGGTTCCTAGTCAAATATTAAATCTAGAATATCTAAAACACTGATAGAAAGAGGGGTGTAGATAAATGGTAACACCTTAAAAATAAGCAATAAATAAAATAATTTTTTTTTTAAAGTAAGGAAAGCACCGAAAAGTACCCTAGTTGGAAATGACAACTGCTGTGAGGCCTGTCCCCTTGGAAAGAAACATCTTTTTAGAGAAGAGAGATTCTGGGTGTGTGTAAAGGTCTAAGCTGAGCCAGTTGGGCCTCTAAGCAGGTGAGTTTTCTGCCATGCAGGGACAGAAACCATTTGACAGGAAATAAAACAATCACGGAGTTGGCAGGAATGAGCCAGACTATGATTTTACTGCTATTTAAGCTTGGGATGCAGTAATGCATTTGAAATAGATTTGTTTCAATCCTGAGTTACTCTTAAAGGAGCCTGATTTAACCTCTTCAAAGGCTCGTTTTGGCAGGGTTTAAGGTACCTCCGTTAGTCTTCATTTGGGTTTGAGGCCAGGTATATTTCTGCTAAGGGGAGTTACTTACAGATGGAAGTGCTGGCAACAAAAAAGAGACAGTAAAGTACCGATGCACTGAGCAGATGTTTTACCTCCAATGAAACAAAGGGAGTATCCTGCACCTGTAGAGAGATCTGTTCCCCATCTATGGTGAACTTTCTTGAATACAAAGCACCTGGTGGAAAAGTAAGATCATAAGAATCAGTGTCTGTAACAAAGAAGAAAGAGTACATAAAGGCAAAATGGAACTGGTGAAATCCAGATTTTTGAGGCTTATGATATGTAGCTGCTTATAGAAAAAGCGAATGGCACCAGAGTGGTTGTGTGACTGTTTACTTAAGTAAAGTGGTTTTGTATTTGCTATGTGGTCAGATGTTTTGAATATATACCTAGGATGGTATCTGGAAAAGGTGGCACTTTGTATTTAATCAAATAGTTAAAGTGGGCACATAAATCCCATTCAGATTTTCAATCCACATCATTAACTTTTTCAAATGTGCACTGCATATATTTTTAATCTCAGACCAATATACCCAGGAGTTGTCTGCAAAACAAGTGAGCCGTTTCCTATTGCATTTTTCTGAAAGTTTTTAAAAAAGGAATGTATTCTCAAGTTGGACACAGAGTAAGTGACTGTATACAAAACACCTAGATGCTCTTTGGAATTTGTGTGGCCTTAGCAGTCAGAGTTTGGTTGAAATCCTCAAAGACCGGACACTTTGAATCTGAGTTTTGGTTAATCTGAATGACACGTATTCAAGGTCAAATGCTAGTTCAAACCATCTAGGATTGAGCCAGCTCTAATAAGACCATCACTATTCTGGGCTTGAGCTTTATTTTGTTGCTGGAGTGTGGGTTAAGTGACAATGAAATTTAAGTTTTGATCTTTAGATCTTACGAACTAGCCATGGTTGTGACAAGGACAGCTTCAGAGATTGATGTCATCATCATTTTACTTTAGAACTTAATACAAGTCACATGGACATGTGAAGAAATGCTATATCCACAGCTGTTGTGTAGAACCTTTCAATCTCATCCAAATACAATTGTCACTGCTGCCTCCAAAACACTGCACTTCATCTCAAATGTAGAGAAATCCCATCTATTGGAGAGTAAAGAATTCAGATTAACAGGGAGGTCAGTTAGTGACAACAATGCCACACTTCTGAAAATCATCTTTGGTTCAAGGAAACAGATGTTTTTATTCCAGTGGAAAAGAGTCTGAGCTCATAAAAACATTTAAAATATAAGGAAATTCAGTATGGCAAAGTTTGCTGCATCTGAATCCAACATTATCATACTATGTTTTAATACCGACTCTGTGAGGTGATACAGCCCTTCTGGGATATTTTTTTTTTTAAAAACATATCAGATTTTAAGCTGAAAAGATGTTACTGTTTCATGGGAAGATACTGCACCCCTGAACCCAGACCAGACAACATATTATTCCTACCCTGTAATACATCATTGCAGAAAAAAGAGCAGGTACTTCCAGACACTGACTGTGCTTTGCCTTATACCCACTGAAGGAGAAGCATGGTTGAATGATCACAAATACACTGCCACCTGTTTCTTATTTCTGGCATATTTGCCTCTTCTACAGCATGGCTGTTGGGCTGGTAGCTTAATGAGAAAAGCATGTGGTTCTCAGCAATGTCTCTGGCAGCAATCCATTGCAAAGCTCAGAAGTCTAACTTGATGTACAGTCTCCCATAGAAGAGATGAAGGAAAAGAAAGAGAAATAGTGCAGCCAACCATCAAGGTTACTTAGGGTCAGCGAGAGGGAGCTGTAAGGAGGAGCTTTCAGGTTGTATTTCATCAGACAGGCAGAGATCAAAGGTGTCTTGTACTGCCATCTCCTTTCCTAACTCATCATTCTAAATTCAGCATGTATCTCCAAAGTGTAGCAATCACTGCTTTGAATCCTGTCCTCCATCCAAAAGCTGTGAGATGGCCTACGTGTGGGATGTGCTAGTAGGTTTGAGCACGGTGTACATAGATCCTTTCTACAACACTGGCAAATACAGTTGGCACTTTCTTGGAACAGAGGCTGTGAATTAAACAGTTCACGTGAACACATCCTCTGCGGTGTCAGGACTAAACAAGAAATGCAGTAGAAGCAGTTTGCATGGTCACTTTGCTTATCTTATGGAAAGAAGACTTCGATTTGGAAGTCTCCCTTGTCATAAAAGCCACTGAAAAAAGGGAGTACACAGGAAAAGTTCAAAACTGCCTTTTACGCACTTTGGAATTCCTCTGGCTTCCCTGGGGTTGCAGAGCGAGCAGCATTGGGTTTCCGCGGTTTAGTCGATACGCAAGTTGTTCCTTGAGTCTGCATTTTAGTATAGGTATGTCCCTAAGCAAACCTTGTACTCTGATCCTTTTCCATCAAGTTGGAAAAAAAAAACAAACTAAAAGGATCATAAATAATGAGCTTTTGATTTATTGCTTTCATAGCTTGAGGCTATTAACTGAAAATATGCACCTTATGGACATCTAACACTGCTTGGCTTTCCTGTAATATGCACCAGTCACAAAATAGAGTAGATTTCTTTTCAAGCTAGCTGCAGTAGAAAAGCAGACTCACCAGTATTGGCTTCATAGTCTCCAATAAATCTCTTTGTGAGAAAGCGCACAACCAGGGCTATAAAACAATGAAAAAAATACGGGTCTTTAATGTGAGCCAAAACCAGTCTTTGCAGAACACATGTAATATCTTACTGGAAGAGTCAGTATAATATGAAACCAAGTTAATCTTTGAATTGCTCACATATTATCCTGCAAATGCTTCTCTCAACACCCACAGAAAAAGACCTGGGGCCAGGCTTTGATACCTAATGCAGAATTTTTAGCAACTTGTATTGGAAATTATCCCTTAGATACAGCGTGGCTATTCCACGTAGGATATGGAGGTTTATTTGTTGTGATTGCAGGTATAACAATCTGACCTTTGGTTTGTAATAATTTAGAAAAAGAGTAACAAGCCAGTAAACTGAAATTAATCCTAATACCAAATTTAAGGCTTCTATGTCATATAAGGTGAGGCTGATGGATGTAATGGTTCTTCCCAGCCTTTAAAGTCCTCAGTCCACCTCATGAAACCCATTAGGGATATCTAATCACATCCGGCAAACAAACTGCATGTGCTCTGCACACATGGATCATGCTGTGGTGCCCTGGGCCTTCTTATTCACCTTAACCTGCGGTGCTTTCTTACACTGGTGGATTAGAATGTTTTCCTTTTTCTTGATCACTTAATAACACTTAAAATCCTGTCATGGCAACAGTAATATATTCCTGTGGTGCTTTCATCACAGCAGACTCCTAATCATTTGCATAACCAGTTGATAGCTAAAAAAAAGGTTTTATTCTGCAAACAACTCTATCACAGATTTAATTTAAAATAATATTTTTTCTCACAGTGGATACTGGGTCACCTCTTTAGTGCTCTTAAATGACATTTACTGTGCAGCTAACTTCAACAAACTACTTAAAAATAATATGAAAATGTGGCTGCTTCAAATGAAAAACAATCAGATACTTTACTGAGTGCTGTGGAACCTCAGATGAAGTAAACCAGATCTGACCTTTATAATTTCTGAAAGCACGAACCATATATTCAAAAGCAATAATGTTTGCTTTACCCTCTTTTCTTCTCTCCTTTGGAGAATAATACAGGAAGACACATCTTGTATGCTGTTATTTGTCTGCAGAGCATAAAATATTTACAAGAGGAGAATAAAACCCAATACTCCCATTTCTGGGGTGTGGAAATTTAGACATGGTGAAATAATTTGGACAAGACCAGGTAGAATCATTTGTGAGTATGCAGCTCCCAACACAGTGCCCTCTCCTCTTAACTGCCACCTCACAGTGGCTGCTCACCCTGACCTACAGCAAATCTGCCTCCCAAATTATTCAGTGCATTTAAAAAAACAACAAACAAACAAAAAAACCCCACAGCTTAAAATGTTCAAGCTGCAACAGTTAAGAGTTTTCACAGCCTTGGGTCTATCTGAGCTGCAAACGAGCCCGTAAGTACAGCAGCAAGAAAAACCACAGAACTACACCTGTGGACTTACCTGTCTTGCCAACGCTACTGCCACCCAGTACCACGAGCTTGATGATTTTGTTGGGCACGCAATCTAATACAGGATACTCTGGTATGGGAAGCAAGAGAAAGTTAGTAGAATACTGTGACATAGTATCCTGAGAGATGAGACGCATGCCAGAAATGAGAGCTGTTCAACTCCAGTAGGAGTTGGGGAAGAAAAGAAGGAACACAGCTTCTCGGCGTCTGTTCTTGGCTGTATATCCTTGGATAGCGAATCCTTCTCATTTCATTTAAGTAGCTTTCCTGAGGAATGTTAGAGCGACTGGCCTCCTCTTCCCAATGCCTCTGCTCAGCCAGCAACTTTGGAAAGCAAAAGGGAACGTTTTGATCAGCCCCCGTGAAAACTGACTCCTCCATTCCCCAGCCAATCACAAGTGAAACCATGACATTCCTCCAGCCGGGCACCGAGAGCGTGTGCCTCCACCGACCACGCTCCCTTGCTCGCTCTCCCCGCTTTATCTCCCTGCTGCCTGCTTTATGTGCTCTCCCTTGGCTCTTTGCTAAAAAGAGATT
Organism: Rissa tridactyla; assembly: GCF_028500815.1. Lineage (NCBI taxonomy): Eukaryota > Metazoa > Chordata > Aves > Charadriiformes > Laridae > Rissa > Rissa tridactyla. The sequence goes on along the minus strand of NC_071474.1, from coordinate 46,889,295 downwards.
CTTCTGTTTTACAGTCATCACGGTAGTGTTTTCAGCGAGATACAGTCACCCCCATGCTCTGCTCTAACTCCACTTTGAATAATCCCGTTCTGCCTGCCTAGTTTCTTTGCATTTTCAATTGGCTCCAACTCCATGCTCTGTTGTTCTCCCTGTCCTATTGTGTCCTGCAGTTGGGCCCCTTCAGTGTGCTGAAGCTGATGGGACACTCCTCTTCAGGAAAACAAACACATTTTTTTTTCCCCCCACAGTTTTCAGGCAGCTGTGGGTTATTCCAAAATACTAGCTCACATATGTAACCTCCAGGATACATTTGATCTGCTGGTTTATGCATGTTGTTAGTCTTAATGTCCCTCTGGAATGTGGGTTAGCATTGGGTTGGGACACTGCAGTTTCTCCAAACATGGGAAAGTGAATTTAGGGCTGGCGACAGACTTGGGAAGGCTGAGGAGGACTTGGTATCCTTCAGCGGGGCGAGCCAGACAGAGGGAATGAAGAAAGAATGACTTCTATAGGAAAAACGAGCATAGTTTTAAGACAGCTGGCGGCTGCAAGGTCTGTAGGGATGACAGCATGTAACTGTACACTAGGTACAATCAACTCTCAGTTATCAAGGATAATGGGGAGGGAAGAAAAAAGGAAGAGCAGTGGGGAGGGAATGACCCAGATAAAGCAAACCAGCAAATAATATAAACCAGATGTAAATTAAACTACAGAAAACATAGTTAGAGCATTCATCTTCAAAAAACTTCTCAAAAGAGGTCTGCAAGGGGCAGGAGCAGCTTTAGGCAGCAGTGGGATGAGGCGAGCCTGCCTGGTGCAGGCAGCATACTTCTGAGACGTGTACTCCGTCACGCTGTGTGGGAGCCATGGATATTAACGGAAAGTGGCACCGCAGCTAACCCCCCCCCCCAGATCGTGGAGAGCTGAGGATGCAGATTTTTCCTGTCTTCTGTACACTCCTAGCGGGCAGAAGGTAGGCATGGCTCATTACGTAGAGGGTGCAGCCACCAAAAAGGCTTTATCTGCCCAGCTGCTTTCAGTCAAAGCACACACATGAGCTCTCCCCAGCAGGTTTTAGATGCCAGGGGAACAGTTGCGAGCTAGCACAAGAGGATGGGAAATCAGGGCAGGTCTCTAGATTACCACCCCTCCCCAAAGCGCTGGGGACCAGGTTGTCAAATGATCTCAATTTCCTCGCCAGCATCACAGAGGACGTGCTGAGTGTGAACGGGCTTTAGAAAAATCCAGCTTTGGTGCAGTCCAGTGAAATAAGCACAAGATTCAGAAGATTTATGGATGTGTCACTTTTCTAAGGCTCTGTTTCCCCTCTAAAAACTACTTCTGGAACAGTATTTGTGCAGAGTTGCTGCCTAAGCACCAAGTGCTATTACTTTGACCATCATGACAGTCAGCTGATGAAGAGGTGGAACACAATGTCTGGAGGGCGACCCAGCTCATGGTACTGGGAGGGAGCCACCAGGTCATGTGTCTTTTGGGACATGGCTCCTATGTGAATGGTTTTCAAATCTTCCAGTGTAAATTTGCTTCCAGATTTTTGCAAACACCCAAACACTGAAAAATCTTTTCCAGGAAATTTCATTACCAGAGTGCTTTAATCTCACAGAAGTTTTGTAAGGAGAGGGAAAATGAGAGGAGGTATAGGAAAATGCTCAAAATCTTGTGGTCAATTATCGGGGCACTTTGAAATGTGTTATTGAGCTGGACACATTATAAATTTTGGGATTAGCCAGCAGCAGTATGTAGCTGTCTGCCTCTAAGTGTAGGATGTTGGAACCTTTGTTACCACTTGCTATTAAAAGCATGTGTTAGTGAGTAATATAAAAGTATTCATCAGAACAGTCCTCCTATAAAAACAAACAGTAATATATCTATCAGCTTCTAGGTGGCCAGAGGAGTTTCAGCCCAGGAAAAAAAGCCAGGTAAGTTAAGCAAGATCATGGACAATATTGTATATGAGGAAAGACGTTCCTAGAAGAACACAGATCTGCTGGCTTGCTACAAAAGAGAGGCAACACAATCACCAGAAACAAAAGTTAAAGTCCTTTTGGGTAACCAAATGTTGTGCCAGAGCTGAGGAACTCCAGAAGGACCTCGCAAAGTGAGTGAGGGCACATAAAATCAATGGATGAGCTTTAGTCTAGATAAATGTAAGGTCTAGAGAAAAAGAATATAAACTATGCTTAAATGACGCTGAACTTGGACGTGGCACTCACAAATTAGGAAAGAGGCCTTGGCGTCATCACTGGCAGTTCACACTCATCAGCTCAGTGTGCAACAGCAGCAAAAGAAGCCAACAAAATGTTGGGTGTCCTCAGGAGGGGAATGGAGAAGGAGACATAGGGTAGGATTTTGCTGCTTACATAAATGCTCAGAGCATCCCCACTGCCGCTACAGCATGCGGTTCTCTGCATCTCAGAAACACAGTGGGGGCTGCGGCGGCACAGAGCTGGGCACCAAACCCGACCATGGGCGTGGAGCAGCTGCTGCGGGAGGAGAGACTGGGAAAGCTGTTTCCCATGTGCTTGTACGGATGCTGGTGCTGACACGAGAGAGGAGATGCGTGGGGGCAGGAATGAAAGCCCAGTGGTGGAGGAAATGTTGAACTGCTTCTTTTGGCAGCTGTGATGGCTTCTGGTTGCTGAAAACAAATGTGAAAGCAGTTTGAGACTGCATCTTGGAAGCAGACCAATCGATTTCTAGTTCCTTTGCTAACATGGTTCAATCTAAATCTCTGATGCACTAGCCCAGGCTTCTTGTGCTTCTAACCAAAACTTGTTTCACTGTGTGCAGAAATCTCTGTCCAGAGAGAATGGGTTCCAGTAATAATAAAAAAGGAGAATATTCTCCAAAAGTTTTAAATTTATTCTCAAGCTCCAAAACCCCCACTCTATCATAACTTTTAGGCTCTATTCCTGAAAGAATTCGGGTAAGATATAGAATAAAAGCCAGAGTTTTTCATATCTGATCCTTATCTGGTTTTTAGATTGTCAGAATAGTCTTTTCACTGAGTGAAACCACGCAGAAGGATTCACACTATTTGAGATTGATTGTATGACCCTTGGCATGTAGAATAAGGATTGTTTTTAAAAGAGATTGTCATTGTTTGTGCACAATGGACTTATATTTAGCTAAGAAAACCATGTTTTAAATTCAAATTCTCTTGGAAAAACAATAGCTTAAATTAGAGGGAGAATGTTTGCAAAACTCAGAGCAACTTTGAAAACATTTGGATGATTCTGGAGATTGCAGTAACCACTCTTTGAGTTTCTCCATGCAAAGATGTGTGCCTTTGCATGCTGCACAGAGATTATGTTATTTCCACACCAAATTATTTACAGATTTATTTATTGGTCTATGTTGCTTTTGGCTATGGTTTTTATAAGATTTTCTGTTTTTATTGTTGTTGGCACTCCTACGCATCTTCAGAGATTAAGCATTCTAAAAATAAAAATATTTGCCATTACCATAGTGCTTTTCATATGAAGATGTCAAATTGGTTTTAAAACTGGATATAATTATTCCTCATACATTTTACAAAAGGAGTAACAGATGAGCAGAGCCAGACCGATCTTGCTAAGATCCCGGCACGCTGGCGAAATGGGCGACTGTTGTCACTCTTTCCCCTTCTGCCTAGCACTGGCAAAAATGATCTTTCTTCTAAAGGTCTATTTGTAACGGTTACATTTGCCTCCAGAATCTCTCAGATGTTTTTTTACGGTATCTTGATGTTCTGACGACACGGCTGGAGAAGTACGGCTCATTTCTGAGCAGAAACGCTAAATGCGGTGCTGGGGAAATGCCGGTTGCTTTGGCAGATGCTGCGATAAAACTCGTAGCTGGCAGCTCGTGTACACGTCCCCTGCTCGTGAATGTATTGCAAACAACAACGGATTGATCTTTGCAGCTTTGTCTGTCTGTCTTTGTTCTTTGTTGCAAACTTGGGGCCCAAAGGCCAGTTCTCACACTGCACTAAACAAAAGTAGTGTTTTAACCACCTTTTTGCTCCCAGTAACTAAATACCCTCAGAGTTGGGAAAGGCAAATAAAAAGCATCTTTGCCAGAGGTAAGAAAGGAAGAGAAGGGAATGTGATATGTGCGAGGAACCGGCCTTTCTCTGTGTGCTTGGGATTCCGCCTTGTGCAGAGCTGATCATGGGTAAAATGCATTAAAAATTCTTCCGAGTGGTTCAGCAGAAGACGTTGTTTGGGGACAAGACTGCCATTTTAGCACCATATTTGTACCCAGCACAAAGTTGTTCTGATCCTGAGGCCAAAGGGGAAGGAAGTGTCCTCAGATGCTATTGTGACAGCTGTGATAAATCATATTTGATTCTATTTTAAGATGTAAGGGAAGCAATCATTTAAATATATAGTTCAATTTGGTTAAACGCTGTACAGATTCCACTATTTCTGTATTTCCTGTCCCTAATTTTGTTGCATTGCCGTTCATGGAAACGCTGTAAGAAGCGTGTGTCCTTTTTCACTTTTAGCATATTTTGTAAGGATTGTTTTTTTTTTAGGTTGTGGAATACTGTCCCTCGGGAGCCTGTAGTAGATGACGTGGAAAGTACAATGTGTATAAGAGAACATCGCTGCAGGCGAGCAACTCAAATAGAATGGAAACATCTTGGCCTCATAAAAAAGTTTATGCTTTGGAAACTGCACTGTCCTTCCTTCCCCAGAGATATTCCCACAGGATCAGGGCTGGAGTAAGGGACGGCGTGTGGAAACAGTCCGATCTCTGCCGATGGGGTTCTTCGTGCGCAGCATAAACAGAGGGCTTCCAGCCACCTTCATCAGTGCTTTTCAACGGTGCTCAATTAATACGTTAATTTCGTTACTATGACATACAAGCCAGGCTCCTTCCAGGTTTGACACGATTCTGTAGCTCTTCATCAGCCACACGACAGACATTTCCACCCATCCTTGGCGTCATGAGGGATGTTTTCCTCTGACACGTATTTGCATTTGGCATGCGCTGTGTGAAGTGCTGTATGGCGACTCGGCAACACTTTTCTCCTGGGTTCACAATAGACACTGTTGTCATTTGTAGCGCTGTGCTCTGAAAGAGCCCTTTTTGTGATTTTGCTGAAATGGGGACATGTTGTGCAGAACGGCAAAGGATTCATCGGTGCAAAACCACTGTCCGACTCCATCATGGCACTGGGCATCGTTGTAAAAACCCGTTTGTGGGTGCTCACAGCCCCTGAAAAGAGTCTCGGGAAAAGCAGAGTTTCAGCATGTATTTCTGTGCTCCGAGGTGGCCGTGGTTTCCCTCGCTGAGGGGTTTGGCGACATCCCCCAGCTCCATCCTTGTGGGAATGGCATCTTCCTCCAGTTTTGCGGGTGACAAGTACAGCATCGCCCATCCCACCGGGACCTCCGGCCACCTCTGTGGGCCGAGGGGTGTCACAGCATGTCTTGCCTGGGCCCAGGGACATCAAAGCATGTCTCATCCAGACCGAAGGATGTAGAAGCACATCTCACCTGGACTGAGGGACATCGCAGCACTTCTCACCTGGGCCCAGGGACATCGCAGCACGTCTCACCTGGGCCCAGGGACATCGAAGCACTTCTCGCTCCACACCATCCCTGCAGCTGCACCGACGAGGGCGTCCCCGGCCCCGTTTCGGCAGAGGGGAAAGCCGCAGCCCAGCCCTGCGGTCACCCTGAGGGAGGCCTCGCCGGGACGACGCCACATCGTCCCGGAGCTGGGTTCCTGACAGGGTCGGACTGCCTGGGGCGGAGGGAAGCGGGGGGACGGAGGGGACCGGGAAGACGTGGGAACCCTCGGAGGGCGGCGCGGGGCGCAGCCGGCGCCATTTGTTGGCCGCACCGCCGGCGCCCGGCCCCGTTTGGCGGTTGCGCCACCTGCGGCTCCGGCTGCCGCTGTCAGTTGGGCGGCTGCGTCCCAACATGGCGCCGGCGGCAGCGGGGGCGGCCGCGGGGCGCGGGGCCGCGTCGGGCGGATGGAAATACTGATGACGGTCCGGAGACTCGCCTCCATCTGTACCATGGTGAGAGCCGCGGCCGGCCGGCAGCCGCCGTACTGGGGCCCGGCGTGGGTGGCTGGCGAGGGGCCCCGCTGTCGGTCCCGGGCGGCGGGAGCGGCCCCGGCCCCGGCCCCGGCCCCGGTCCCGCGCTGAGGGGCTGAGGAGGGCCCCGCCGCGGCCAGGCGCAATGAGAATTAGTAAAAGTGATTAAAACCCAGGGTTTATGGGAGGAACCGCCGCCTGTCCGGGGAGGGGGGTGTCTGTGGGAGGTGGCGGCTTCGCAGGGGGCCGGGTGAGGCGGGGGGCCGCGCCGGGGAAGGGGCGAGGGAAGCCAGCGTCGGGGAGGCCGGGCTGAGCGGGGAGCGCCAGCCTGGCTGCTCCCAGCCGCTGTTTTGACAGATTTGGAATAATGAAGCCCTAATGCCGGGTGGGGGGGGGGTTGGCCGGGACAGCAGGGAGCCCTCTCCCGAAATGGGAACTGGCTTCCTTCGGGTGGGTGTGTCAGCTGGTGGCAGGGATATCGCCACGGCAGGTGGATGCTTTCCTTCAGAGAGGGAGGAACTGAGGGAATTATCGGACGCTAATTCTTTTTTTCTGGCTCAGATCGCAGTCATTTGTTGTGATAACTAGGCTCCATTTAAAGGTTGTTATACTAGTTTATAGAAGCTCTGTAATCATTTCCCATGATTGCACGTAACAGGGTATGATCCATATTGCCAAAGAGAATCTAGCAAGAGGGAGAATGATAATTGCATGATTATGCAGAATTTTTAATGAAGTTACATTGCTGCATAAATAGAGGCCAGCGAGTGGTTTGTCTAGCACTAAAACACAGCTGACTCATAATAAAATGTTGCGTCTCGTTAATGATACGCCATCTAAACATTTCGCATAGATTCTTACTGTAAGGAGTTTAATCAGTATGAGCTATAAAAGGGCTTTGAATTGCTGAAATCCAACACAGAATCAGACTGGGGTTATTCAATTTTATTATTTTGTTTTTCATAGTCCCACATCTTAATTGCTCCGAGTGGTCAGACTTCAGGTTTAGGTCTCATTTGAAGCAGTAGCAAACCAGAGAGTAGGCTGCAGTGTCAAAGGGGGCTCCTGCATGCCAACTTGCTGAGCCTCATTTCACATGTGTGTAAAGGGTGCAGATTTTTTCTGGTTTGTTTTTTTTTTTCCAGGTAGGTACTGACTACTGCTTTTGATTAACTCGAAATCCAGTTGAACTGAACCACAGTGGTGCTGTACAAAGCTGAGCGTTTGGAGTTTCGTAGTACTGCTCTTAGCAAGAGAGATTAATTATTTATTTTTTGTTTAATTTCTGGCAATGGATAGCTTTGGTATTGCAGAAGACTTCCCAGAGCTTCATACTTCGCTAATCTCACTGGATTTTTTTTTCAGCATAATTTGTACTTTTAATTGCCCATCACAAACACGGGTGAAATTAAGATCCTGAGAGATGGCTGAATCATGACTTCGTTGTGGAGTTCTGCACCCCAGAAGCAAGTGATTGACTCAATCCCATATAATATTTTGGATGCATTCCTGAGATCAGCTGACTAAGCCTCAGATTAAGAGGGCAAATATAAGGCAGTGCATTTTCCTATGCGTATGCAGCCAAGCCTGAATACAGCCATTCCAGTGTTTGTGATTTGTTTTTAGAGACTTTGGCTATACGCATGCAATCTTGGATTCATTTTTTCTGCTGTGCTTACCTTGATTTTTGTTGGGATGATAGAAGAAAGCTAAGCAGATATTTGTAGCCTCCCTTTTGAGGTACGGTGTTTGTTTTTTCAAGAGGAGACTTTTGCGGTGTTGCAGCTTTGGGGAAGCAGATTCTCCTTACTGTTTCTCTTTCAAGTGGAGAATTTACTGTTTCATTGCTGCTTGCACAAAATAATTGCATGAAACTTGCTTCCAAATTTCTTACATAGCTGTTTAATCAAATGCTTATGGAATTTTTCAGCATCAGTGGTTTGGGTGCATATATAGCTTGGCTAAACTTACTGTCAATCTCAACATTTTATGCTAATATGTAGTGATTGTACTTTGCATCTTTTTAGTAAGACATGCAGTTTTTACTAGCACTTCCAGTCATCATCTGTGCTTCAGGCTGGAAAACTGAAACACAGGCTTATGACACTCTCGGACCCCTCAGCCCGTCAGCATTGCAGGGATTGGTGTTTCTGACTTTCCATCTCAGACATTCCACTCTTCTGCCATATCTCTTCAAAAATTAAATTCAATGCCCGATCTCATTAGTAGACAGTAATATAACTTTAATCATATCCCTCTTCCTAAAATAACTTCCAGGTTTTTGTAGTGTGGATCAGCTCTCCCATGCCTCTTGATCATTGCATTTCCTTGATGTGAGCACCGTCCCTTTTTCAGCGATTGCATAACATTCATGTGGCAACTATAGCATTACAAAGATTGGAAACTCATAGGAAAATACTTGTTCATTTGAATATGATTCATTGCTTGGTAGGGCTGCTGACACCATATGGCCAGAGCTACCAACTAGAGCTCTGGTTCTCTGCTGTGTCCCTTTGACTTAGTTTTGTTTCCCAGCCCTTATCTTTACCATGGACTCCAGGAGTTTCTGTTTTCTTTTTGCAAGCAACTGCAAAATTAACTGTGAGAGTGAAATAGAAAGCACTATTGAGGCATTTTGTTAACCTTTGTGATAAATGCATAGCTCCTGTTTCAGAAATATTGAAAAGTGGTATCCTTGTAGTTCTGTGGCATACACATGGTCATGGACAGATGCGAATCCTCTCTTGACTGAGCAGAGAGAGCAAGGAGGCTGAATTTCCAGGGGTCTGACTGCATCGTGTAATCCAGAATATGCTTGCTGCGCTCAGGGGGGCTGAGAAAGTCAGTTGTAGAACTGAGTTTTTGAGTCAGGAGTCAGGGTTTTTTGGTTGCACTGACAATAATTTTTTTTTTTTGATTGGAGAAGCAAAACAGAACACTTGAATGGAGCAAGGTGTGCAGCATAGATTTGATCTTTTCCTCTCTGATAGCTAATTTTGTGAAAAGTCTGCAATAAGCGGTTAGCAGAAATATTGGTGTTTCTTAGTAGGCTAATTGGGGACACTTACCCTAGATTCATGTCTAATTGTTTGCTAAACTAGTAAGGCATGCATGAAGAACTCAAATGCAGTATACAAATTGGTGGTAGTCTTATTCTACTCCTATGAATCAGTACAGCATGGATATAATTATTAACTTAAGTGCTAGAGAAGAGATGACTGAATCATTTGTAAGTAATACATTTCCATTTGCCACCTGAATAATTTACACTATTCAGTTCAAGCAGGGCTTTCATGTCATTGATGTATAATGCTTGCCTTGCTGCTGTTTCCCTTATATTTGTAGAACTTTGGTTTAGCTTTATCAGAGAAATGGCATTTATAGCTGGGAAGGTATCACTGAGGAAGTGGAAAGAAGGGAGGATAAAAGTAGAGCTAGCTAAGCAGACTTCTGTTTCCAGCAGTGCTATGCTTCTTGGTTGACTCGTTAAGCTGAAGGAAAGAAATATTCATCTTTGCACTTAAAACTCAGCTTGAGAATGAAGTGTGTTGTTTTAGGGGAAAAAAGCGTGTGTAAGCCTTAGCGAATCAGTTAGTAGGTCGCTTCGTGCAAGGTTTTTCTCATGCTGTTTGTACTCTAGTTTAATCCTGTCTGTGTGATGGGTGGTTATTGATGCATTCTCCAGATTTTGGGCTTGCAGCAGTTTGGAGACATAAGCCTATGCAAAGCAGCCAGCCAGCCTGCAGCTAACGGCCAGCTCGGGTGGATAGTACACAGGTCTCCTTTGAGTGATTTTTTTTAGGATTTTACAAGAGTCCTGAACTACCACATGGACTAGTTTTTCTACACTACTGGTATCTGTTTTGATCCCACATTGTCTATAAACTTTAAGATTTCATAACTTCACTGTCCCTGGGAAAATGAGAGATCCCAACTGTGTTGTGCTGTGGAGTACTGAGGAAACTGGGGGCAGTGTATATTTCATTTGTTGAAACTAGATATTAATTGTACTGGGGGACCTCTGCTGCAGAGCTGTTAACAATTTCAAAATGAGGTATGATTGCCTGGGAAAAGATGTTAAAATAGCAGAATGTAGCTAGTTCAAGAAGTGCTCTATATTATTGAATCTTTCTTGTTTTGTTCTTTAATCAGGCTTTAGAGCAAATGCTTTTAATACATTGAGTTCATCTGTATTTATATGCACATCTCTTAGTATCTTGTTCCTATTAAAAAAATAAATGGCTTCCAATATTTGCTCTTACAGATGTCAAATTGGGAGATTCCTAGACTTGTTGCCAAAATAAAGGGCTGCACTGTAGATGGCTGTTTTGTTTCTTATGTAATATTTTATATTTTCAGCTCCTTTCCTAATGATTTTATCCACTTAAGCTGTCATGTTGTGAATATATATGCATTCAAATCCATTGATGGGCTCTGTGTTTGAATTTTCCCGCCCGTACTTCTGTGCCTGTTTAACCTGTACATGTGTAATGTCTGAAGTTACAGGCTATTCATAAATCTGTAGTGTTATGTTTTGTCTTCCATCAGCATCCACTTCCTCACTTTTTACAGTATTGTTCCTCCACTGTTTGATGTGCGAAGGTCATGATAAAAATCTTACTACCAACTCAGAAAAGAACAATACTGGTAAACTCTGGGCCTGTAGATCTGTTTGTGTGTGTTGTTTTACAGGGCCAAAAAGCTGTAAAATATCTGAGAGCTGTACGAGCAAAACATCTACTCTTATGTGTGTTACTAGGTCATTTGAGAGAAACCCAAGGTCAGGAGAAATCTTGCGGAGCTTTTCTCGGGTGGATGAACTAGATGTGAACACTTCAGTAATCTCAGAGGCAGTGGCTAGGAAGGGGGAACTAGGTTGCTTACAGTGCCGCATTACAAAGGTTGGGACTCTTAAGCAGTAGTTTCTGTACTTCCTACCCTTAATCCAGCATCCTTTCCATATGTTCTTTTTACAGCAGCCTAGCTTTATTATCTAATTTTAAAGAGCATAAAATTACAGAATTTCACAAGCGTGTATGGCTTGCTCTACCTTTTTAAGTGCGGCACAGATCCTGTGGACCTTGCAAGACCAGCTCCTAATTGAATAAACATTTACGTGGAACAGTTTACAAAGCATTCTGTATTAATTTATTTAAAAACACACTAATTAAGACTTCAGGTTTTAAATGCTTCGTAGCAGTAAACTTACTTTGAAATACAGCATTTTCTAATTTCACCGTGGTCTCCCTGATATTGTCAGTCGGCAGAGTGCTCTGTAAGCTTTATATGAAGTGTGGGCACAGCCAGCCCTTCCCTGCGTGCACCAAGCGGTTGTGCAGATTGAGAAGACTCTAGTATTTGGAAGCGTGGAGTCTTGGTAAGTGTGTGACACTGTTACACCTGCTCCTTTCAAGATTATCAGTTTGTTTTGCCTGCATAAGCATGCTGGAATCCAAAGTTCAATTTACCATAATTTGTTATGCCTGGAACAGCAGCTTTCTGGGATGCATGAAAAGGGCTAATTTCAAAACCTAGATGATAGTGAGTGATAGCTGAGCTGACGACTCTCTTTGTCTGACTTCACTGCTGCACAACCAAGGAGTTTCAAAAGATGGGGAAGCAATATCTAATTCTATGTTTAGAAAATCATGGCTGTATGTCCTATAAACTGTTTCAGAAATCCAGCGCCAGTTCTGGTCCTGTCTGCACTCCCCCAGATGGTAATTTTAATAGTCCTGAAGCTGGAACTATTATCACAGCTAATACAGCAAAGTAAGTGCAGGCAGCCTTTATGAAATGCATCATCTCATTCAGATTTCTTTCCTGAAAGATTTTAAGTAGCTCTGGCTTGGCCTACTTGTTCTTTTTTTCCTTTTTGTTTTGTTTTGTTTTGTTTGTTCACTCTTTAAAAACGTCACTCTTCAGTCATGCAGTGTATTTAACCAGCTTTTCTAATTTGAGGGCTCCTTGGATCCCTTCTGCCCAACTTGAAAGCTGCTTCCCAGGTTTTTTCAAATGCTAAATCTTACCTGACTCTAATTTGTTAAAAAGAGTAACATGAATAATTAGAGACTTCAGCAAGACTTGTGTACCATATATGTTCTGGACACTGAAATATCTCCTAGATATCTGTCCCTTTTTTGCCTTTCTTTAAGGGAAATATTTTTTGCAGGCAGGTACGTGCTGTGCACTCAGTGGGAATAAGCTGGTTCCAATCCAAAAGCTGAGTTAGTATGGTATTGAGCCCAAGCTAATATATCATAAGGGATTTTTATTTCAACAGGCTGTTATAACAACCGTGCTATGCAGCTTCTGACTGTGCATGTGGCTGTAATAAAAGTTTAGAGATACCCTAAGTTGCAATGCTTTAATTACTTCATTTGAACTGAATGATATTAATTGCAATGGGAGAAGGATAAAAGGCTTGTGTAAAAAGCATCTAATGTGGAAATTAATATTTTGCACTGGGCTAAAAAAATAGTAATTTGTAGTTGAAGAAAGGCTGTATCTTCAGATTTCCATGGACTGTTAAATTAACTGATAGTCTCTAGCTCGTTAAAAGTAATCTGCTGATGAGATTAGTCTTGTATTTTAGATAGGGCTAAAGCAGCTGAAGTATATCGGCAAGCATACGAAACTACAGTTTAAACATTATACGATGTACAGATAGACAGGAATTTTTATGGCACTTTGGGAGCAGTAATGCATATACATCCAGATTTTAAGAGTTCTCTTCTGAAAATCTGCTGTCTACAAATGAACTGTAAATGAAGCTGCTAAAATGGTGCAGTGCCCCAAAATAACCACAGTGGTGACTTGCTTGGACTTCTTGTAGATTTTGTCAGGATCATTAGTGTTAAAAAAAGAAACAAACTGCAAGTTTGTGGTTGTATTTTTTTGAAAAGGTGAGAAGGGCTTCATGGTCCTAGTTACTTCCTTCTCTTGTATTTTAAGCAACTGCTTCATCCTTATCAACATTTAAAAGACTCTAAAAGCATTTGTTTGGCGAGTGTACCGTCTGTTTAGGTGTCTTGAATTTCCATGTCCTTCTAAGAAACCAAGCAAATGTTTTATATGTCATTATATTGAGCTAGTAATGAATGGTTATAGAATGGTTATAGATCCACTGACAGTCTGCTGGTGCATGGATTTTCCTGTGTGATTTCAAAAACGCTGTATAATTAGAGCACATCAGAAATGCTGATTGGAATGTAGCCACCTTTAATGACTATTTTAATGGTTATATTTTTTTGGATCTTCACTTACTATCTCTCTTCTTTCACCATAATTTCTTCTCGTTTTCTTACTGTACTTCTTTCTCTTCCAGCCTATCCCACAAATGTGTCACACATCCACCTCTACAGTTTAAGGAATACACAGAGTTGTTAATAGCTGGTGGGTTGTGCTAACGTGAGACACTCCACTGTTCACTCAAAGCAGACGTGAAACCAGCACCCTCCAAAACGTGCAGGTCAGCGGCCTGAGCCCTCCTCGTGTGCCGTCTTAATCCTTGATAGAATTGAAGTTTAGCAACAGTAAATGCCATAAACTACTCTGCTTCCCCTCGCCAAATCTCAAGGCTCTTGCAAAGGGAAGAGTGGGATCTTCCCTCTCGTAACCCTTTCCCATCGTCTGCTTTGTGGGGTTTTTTCCCCCCTCTTTTTATAGCTTCAGTGCCTCTCCGCTCACTTTGCTCAAACAGCAGTACAGCATCGACCTGATTATTTTTGACAAGAGCTCTGAATAACAGCAAGGATACTGACCCAATGTTGTGCTAATTTTGATCCTTTTTTACTGCAGCTACAGCAGCAGCTGCTTCGTGCTCGGAAGGTCTGCTTGCATGCTTATCAAGATAGGACAACGTCGCTTTTAGAACCATTCCCATGTCTGCAAAGTTACCTCCATAGCAGCAAGAAGTAGATGTTTGTAAATGGAAGTGTAAATTCCTTCGAAGTGTGAAAGATAAAAAAATTTTGACTGGTGATGCTGGTTAATCTGGAATGACAGTCCACTCATTCTTAGCCAAGTTTTGTGGAGGACCAGGATTTTACTGAAACTTAGTAAAATTCATAGTACTAAAAAGGGAAAAAGTCATAACTGGAAGCAAGGCCTGTGTGGATGCCGGACATATGTATTTCTGTCATCAGTTGACCGTAGTTCGTGTTCTGAACTATGTAGTTGTCATTAATCACTTCCAGCTGTTCTTCTGTTCATCGATAGCTGCAGAAGAACTCTTGGCCTTATCATAATTTCCACTGTAAAGCTACTTATGTATAGTGAGTAGAAAAGTGATAATTTTTCTTCATCTTCCAACAATAATTTCTTGTGATTCTTGTCAGATAAGTGAATGCAATCTACAAGCCATTTGTCTATAAGAGTAATTACAAATTAAAATAAGTTTAAGGGCATAGAAGTATTTAAGCCCCTGGAAACTGTTGATACATTTCCAGTTTCTGAAATCAATTAAATCTAGACCAGGCAAAATACTCATTTTCTTTGCAGGAGTAGTCATGAACTGTAGAGCTTATAAGAGACCGTGATGCCTAAGCATAGTTCTTTCTTATCTCCTTTGGTGAGTCAATGCGTTGGCGGTGTAATCTGGCAAAGAAATAGAAGTCTACTACTGTTTTTTCCACTTGGGTGGTGGAATGAACTGGAAATAAATCCTTAAGACTTCTCTACTGAGCAAAAGGGACTCGCAGCTTAGAAGTTGGAAGAGCTGATAGATCTCTGTTCTGCTTTTGAGGGGTTATTCAGTTAAAATTTCAGCTATACTGTGGCATCACTTCATCTGTGATGACTTGATTAGACACCTACCTCAGGTAAGAGGTTTTGAAACTGGTCTTTTCGTGTCTCTTTTTGCTTTACCACCTCTCTTTGCTTTACCAAACTCAACAAAACCTGCCTTAGAAACCTTTTGCTGTTCTTTGCATAAATGTTATAGTCGGTCCTTTCTTCCCTATATCTCATACGTATCTAGTGTTGGTGTGATGTCCCTCACTGAGCTGGGATGAAAAATGGAGGAAAACTTGAATATTAACAGTTCCCTGTGCTTTTGTTTGATACTTTAAAATTCAGTATATGTGATTTTTTTTTTTAAAGGGCGATCTTTGTCTTTTCTGATGGAAGTCAGTGAGCACAAATGTTCTTGGATAGGTCCCTTTTTTAATTAGCCAGCAATGCATAAGGTAAAATTATTGCAGCTATAACAGCAAATACTTTATTGTTGGTCTGTTGGGGTTGTCTTGGCCATTGTTAGTTGTATCTATTATTCTGAACTGCTAAAATGGTGATAGTTCAGATAAGCCAGGCAGCTTTCCATCAGAGTGCTGGAACTGCAGAAACCCACTGAGCTGAGCTCGCTCTCTGCATTCAAAGTCAGTTCTGCTCGTGGGGGTGTGAACAGGATGGGGGATCTCTTGGAAAGTGCAACCAACATTTTAAGTCACAGTAATTTCGAGAAAATTACAAATCCGGATTACAAGTTGTCGAAACTTTAGTTGTCGCCTCCCCCACCAATATGGAAGTGTTAAATTCGCATCTCTCCCAGAGTCTAATTATATAAGTAAAACAGTATTACCACTTTAGTTAAACTAGGGGGATGTTTTCCTCGTCGGGTAATTATGTGTTGACTGTATAAATTTGTGTTTTGCTCCTGCTCACAGAGCTGTGTACAGAAAGTGTCTTCCTGGAGTAACCGAACAGTTCCTTAAAAGCATTTTCTTGGACCTCCTAGAAGTCTCGAAGATGTATTTCTGGGGGTTTTATAAGATGTATTTATTTGTCGTGTGCTAGCAATAAGAAGTCAATTCTAATCTCATGCATTAAGCTTTATAGTTAGCTGCATTTTAGTGTACGTTATTTGCTTAGCTTTTATATGCCAAGCAAACTCCATTGGTATGTATTAGTGATTTTTTTCTTGTCATTCTTTATTGCTCCCACAACGTGTGTCATAGTTTAGCAAAACAGTATTGATTTTCTTATGTTTTTAGTACTGTAAGATGTGAAATAGTTTGTTTGTGGCACCCCATAAGAGATGCATCTCCCTCTATTCCCCAAATAATCAAGTATAAATTTTCATACTTTGGACACTTGCCACCTTGGTTAGATTTTATTTCTAGATGAGAAATGTGACTTTAACGTTTCCAAAATCATGAAGTGTGTATTGTTCCTTGTGAGCAAATATTTATGTGATCTGAGGCAGAAGTATATTTATCCAGATGGAAAAATCTTTTAGTGGGGGGGAGAAAATGTGTGTAAGACCTGTCAGTCTGAAAACAAACTGCTTATTTGGCTTCATTAAGACACAGTTCAGGCTGCACTAGATTTGGTCTCCAGTTGGTTAATTTGCTATTAGCAAATTTAGCTGCAAAGGTCAGGGATTGTGAGTAGCTGAACTTTGACTCCAGTTATGCAGCGTCACTCACAAACGTGACCTGTATTTCCATCCTGAAACATGACCAAGGCCAATTTCTGTTGCCACCATGAAGTACATTTTTTCCCCTATGTACTTGTTGCCTGGTGTG
The DNA here is from genome assembly GCF_028500815.1 of Rissa tridactyla. Classification (NCBI taxonomy): domain Eukaryota; kingdom Metazoa; phylum Chordata; class Aves; order Charadriiformes; family Laridae; genus Rissa; species Rissa tridactyla. The sequence continues at coordinate 46,872,714 of NC_071474.1, read as the reverse complement.
GTGTAGTTCTCATGGGCATTGACTCCCATAATAAATCAAAGTTTGCATCTTCAGAACTATTTATGACTAGTTTGTGATTTTGATTCCTCCCACAATTACTTTTGAGTCCTGTTTTGGTTTTCATTACTTTGGTATGCTAATTTAAAATGACAAGAAGCTTCAGAAACATTGCAACTAAATGTAAGGTTAATTTAGCTTCTGTGGTTGATTGAGCATTTAATTTACTAAGGAAACCTTAATTTTTAATCTGCCCCTACAGTTAATTTACCCAAATTTACAAAGTTCGCACAGTAGTTACAAGGAAGCACTTGAAAAAAAGGCACATGTGATCTGTTAGATTAAATGGGTAGATACATGTGGAATACGGGTTGGTGGTTTAGTTGAATTGCGACACCGGTTTATGGTAGGTTATTAAATTCTTTGTACCATATTTTTGTTATAAATTACAATTCTTGTGCTTTTATTTCTTTGTTCGGATATTTATTCCGTGTGTTGCTTTACAGACTGAAGTAATGGGGTTGTCTGGTTTCACTAGTTCTGTAAGTTGTGGTACCTGTTTCTCTAATACGGTGTTGGAGATGATGGAGGAGGTGAGAAGCCAGTTCAGGGAGACTTAAACTGAACTTCACAAGCCTGGCGATTTTACACTTCCTTTATCTTGAAACATGCAGAATGTAAGAGTAAAGGAACTTCACTTAGCAGTCAGGTCTGATGTCAAGACTGAAAATTTTTCAAAACCAGCATCACCTGTTCTTGGGTATTTACATAGCGGGTAGGTTACCGTCTCCTGTTACGCTGTTCCCCAAAGTTTCGGTGTTGCTCAGATCAATTCGAGTGATGAGCTGAAGCAGGATTTGGAGAGAGCTGTATCAACAGCTCCTCCTTGCAGATAGCCATTCTTCTCTCTAGGTTTGGTTTGGGTTTGTTGGGGGGAGATGGTGGAGGGAAAAAGAGGTACTTGGAAGCAAGGAATGGATGTAGGGAAACAAACGAGAGGAGCTGCTTGAGCTGGCACTGATGCCCCAAAAAATTCTGTATAATCGTTCCTTTCAAAGAGTCTTGCTTGTCAATCTGTCAGCACCTAGTGAATGTTTTTGTGTTTTTATAGTACCCAATTTTGAGCCTTCCTCATTTTTTGTCTTTTTTAATATATGTAATTCACTGTAAATCTGATGTGGGTGATCCAACTACAGTGTTTTTCATTCCTCCTGTTAAACTAAATTGTTTCTTGGTTTCTTTCCTGTTTAGTAGAAATTTCTTAGTTATTTCTTTGTTAAAGACAATCTAGGTGGAACTGTATACAGTCTCTGCTTGTCTCTGATTTATATTAATAGCAGAATACTAATGGAAATGATTGAAATATTTGCTCAGCAATTTAAAAACCTTACTAGCTTCAGGGAAATAGATGAGTTCTGCTCGACTGTAATTTTTGTTTGGTTAGTGCTTTTCTGAAGTGTTTTAAGATGGCTCATGTGGACAGTAGAATCTCTGTTTACTATTTGCGGAAGGTTATAGGTGGAGTGACTTGGCTATTTAAAATAGAAGACAAAAAGCCAAAGTCCTTGGGTTGTGCACTGAGTGATGGTAACTCCTTAGGTAACAGCAGAGATGCAGCAAAGACTGTTGGAGAACCAGCAAGAAACATTAGAGAACAGATGGAGTAGCATGAGGGAAGGTACCAAATCCCAAGTGGAAGCTCAGGTGTAAGGTACTGGTGGGTTAAAAAAAAAGGAAAAAAATGGAAAGAGATGCGTAGACCACTTAGAATTTGAAGTAGACAAAGTTAAAATTGAAATGAAAATATTGGTATGCTTTAGTTCTTGTTCTATGTGACAATTAAGACTATGTGGATGTGTAGTGGTATTTTTCAGTTGTATCTAAAATAATAAATTGCATCCTCACTATGTTGCTGGAGACTCAAGGACGTATCAAAATGCACTGTAAGTTAATACATCATCCTTAAATAAAGCGTAGCAAAGCCAAAGCACTTTTAGGTGATCTGAGTTTGAGGAATGTCAGATAAAATTCTTCTTTCTATTCTTTTTGTTTTTTGTAATAGTGCTTCACTTGTCCATAGTACTTTCCAGAAATAAAGTTCGAAAATTTTTGTATTTCTAATGCAAAGTGTAAGTGAAGGCAAGATTTTTTTTTTCAATAATTCTTTATATGAGATATATAATAAGCAGCCACATCACAAAAAGACATATTTTTCTTTCATGGGATTTGTAGCTCATACGGTTTCTGTGCTCTAAGTTTAGAAGTTCTCTGTGTGTTGTAAGTTTCTTTATTTTTTACAATGCATTCTTGGCTAAATTTAAATTGGAGTTTCTAGGTCACTGTGACTAACCTGAAGTCTTTGGTGAGAACAAATGTCTTGTTGTTAACTTTCAAATAAACTCAAATGCAAAAACCCCTTCTTTTAGATAAGATAGCTCTGATTCCGGCTGATGAAGTTGAGTTTTTAAGTGAAGCCATGGTGCCTTTTATAATAATCATGGAATCATAGAATTGTTAGGGTTGGAAGGGACCTTAAAGATCATCCAGTTCCAACCCCCCTGCCCTGGGCAGGGACACCTCCCACTAGATCAGGTTGCTCAGAGCCCCGTCCAGCCCGGCCTTAAAAACTTCCAGGGACGGGGCTTCCACGCCCTCTCAGGGCAACCTGCTTCAGTGCCTCACCACCCTCATGGTGAAGAACTTCTTCCTAACGTCCAGTCTGAATCGTCCCATCTCTGGTTTTAATCCATTCCCTCTAGTCCTACTGTTACCCGACATCCTAAAAAGTCCCTCCCCAGCTTTCTTGTAGCGCCCTTAAGATACTGGTAGGCCACTATAAGGTAATGAAGTATCATATTGATTTCATTTTGAAGAACATCGGAAACACGGGAGGGTAATTCTCAATGGAAGTAATTTATTTTCTTAGCTTATTTGTTTTTATAAGAGTAGTATGAACTCTGGGTTATTTTTTTTTTTTTAGGAAGGTTTTTTTTTCCTCTAATGTAAACATACTGTTTCTTTATAGGGCGCCAATGCCTCTGCTTTGGAGAAAGAGATTGGTCCTGAACAGTTCCCTGTGAACGAGCATTATTTTGGCTTGGTCAATGTAAGTGAATTTTCTGTGGTTGAAATGCTGTTTTTTAATTCATATCCTAATTTTGAATTTAACAGGATTCTCTGTTAGAACTTCATCTAGGAGCACTTCTAACTTAAAGTGGGACTCCGCATAGACACCACATCCTGCAGTATGGTGCTGTGCCTTGTTATTAAGCAAAATACAAATTTCATCTTAAACACAGAAAAATAAGTATATTTATTATAAAGTCTTTGAGAGAAACCTTCCTACATAGGTACGATTCTAATTATAGGATTTTAATATTTATCTGGAAAGGACATGAATGAAGTGTGTACATTGTTCATATGCTGTTCTAGAGAAGAGAGATTTGGTTTTACACTGATGCTGCAGGGTATGGGAGCCTTGAGGTTTTAAAATGAAAATGTGTTACTTTTCTAAAAACATGTTACTTGTGGGATTAGTGGAAGTTCTATGCGAGGACATAGCCAGGAGATGAATGACATTGACTTGGTTGATAATTTTCTTACATGTAATAATACTCCTTTTTTAAAATTTTTTTGACAGCCCTATGTAACAGTGAATCCTTCTAAAAAAATTTCTTTGTATCTCTCAGTTTGTATGGATCTGACTTGGCTGGGATCTGTTGGGCAATAAGAATTGTCTACCTAAATTAACTGTGGAGAGAATGGAGCATTGATGTTGATCTTGCCAGTGCTTCTGGAGCAGAAAGGCAGCTGTTGCGCCTGTGACATCTTTTACCAATGAATACAGGAAGTTAGTTAATAGAAACACTGGTTCTGTGGCATCATATTTGTGATGTGAAAATACAATTTGGGCAAGACTCACTAGAAACATAAGTATACTTCTGTTTGCTGGTCGTCTAGGTACGTTTTGTTGAAACCTGAAAGATGGTCTATCTTTTGACACACCAAATAAGGTTAACACAGCTATTAACATATTATTTGTTGCAACTCGTTTAACTGACTTCTGTGTGGGTTTCTAGCAGTTTGTGTTCTCAGACACCAAACTATCTAAACACATTGAGTTATATTCCTTAAGTATGGTGTTAATGGCCATTCCAAAGCTGCTGAGGTTTGCACCATGAGAAGAATGGAAGGCATCTCCAATTGTAACATAAATAGCAGGACGATGAATAGTGTGAAGAGGAAAAATAGCATTCTAAAAATAACCAGAATTATTATAACCACATCCATTCTCTGTTTTGAAGGACAAAATATGACTAATACTGTTGTGCTTTGTTCCTTGCAACCAATTTCTTTAGGATGATTGTTTTCATACTGTTGTTCTGCAGAGCTAAGTCCTAAGTTATTTCTAGTTCTTTCAGGATTTGAAGTTAATTGGAGCACTTTAAAGAGGGCAGTTTCATGACTTCGGCGTCAATACTAGTAAATGTGTGGTTGCGCCGCAAATAGTGTCAGGTGTTGACCCTTTGGACAATAAAGGCTTTAATTTTTTTTAATAGCTATTTTCAGTCAGTTTTAAGCAAAAAAACCTTATGTTTTGGCATCTTTTAAAAATATTTATTTATACCAGGGAAGCCATGACAAGAAGATTTTAAAACCTATGTGTTTGTACCTGTTTTTCCTTTGTGTTTTAGATCACATTAGACTTTATACTGTATTTGTGTATTTGATCTGTGCATGTAGCTCCGGGTTTGGAAGTATTCATCAGCCCATTGAGAACTGCCTTGCCAGCCTGGTTTTTGGGGTTCTGTCGAAGACAAATGGTTAGACCCTTCTTTCAGAAGTATTTCTAGCGAAGTTAAGGTCATGATTGGAAAGATCTGATTATCTGATTACTTTGTACTTCTAAAAGCAAACTGATTACAGTTTAAAAGTGTGACACTGCTATGTAATACTATTTATTTGTGGAGACCTGTCTTAATAAAAAGATGGGTAGATCAATAATTGAGCCATTCAGAAGTTTCCCAAGGCCCTGAATTGCTCAAAGTTGGAAGGATTTTGTTCTAATAGGAAAAAAAGTCAGAACTGCTGAAATGAAATGCATCACACGGTCTTTTTGTAAAGTGTTTGGCATGCAGTAAGATATCTAAAATGCTAACATGCAAGATACTGATTTCAGGAATGAAAGTTCTTCTCTGTTACTTTATGTAAAGGCGGTAGCAGGCGAAGAGAGTTGAAATACTATTTAGAAGGACATTTTCAAAACCTAAAGCATGCCATAAAGTGAACTTTTCACCGTATCGCTTAGACTACTGCAAAGCATCTTGCGTCTTACTGGCAGGAATTTTTAAAGCTATTTGGGTGGAATAATTAAAGAATTAAATTCTTTTAACTCCTCTGACTGTTCCATTTAGTTTGATTCTAATAATTTCTCTCTGGGTGGGTAACATCAAAGCAGGACGTGTATAACTTTATGCTTTTTGACATGATTTCTCCATGAATACAGTCTTGAAATCTCATTGACTACTTGCTTTCTAAACTTTTTTGACTTAAGATGCACCATGACCTTCCATTTTTTTTTTAAGACACGTAAATTCTAATTTCTTCTGGGAATATTATAGACAACTGTATTAGATACCTCGTCTGAAAATAATATTATTTCACCAGACTTTTGGTAGTTCTCTTGCCTATTTTGTCTAGTATGAAAATTTAGTTAGTATGATGCTTATTTGTTTTCTTGGGTCACTAACAAGCATATGAGTTAGATTCTATCCTAATTCACATGTTTGTTCAGCTTGCATATTTCTTTTCCTCATGTCAATACATTTGAACTCTTGTTCTGTGTTGTTTGCATATGGTATAAATTAATGTTAATGTAACTATAATGCTGTAACCTTCTTAGCTGTGTGTATTAAGCTGTTAATTTTTTGTTTCAGTCTGCAAATTAACTTCAAATCATTCTGCTACAGTAATCACACTAAATTTTGGGGAACAGTGGTGGCCATATTCTGCGAGTACCACTTAACAAACTGTATTCTGTAGTCAGATTTGTATCATCATTTTGTTTATTTAAAATATTTTGCTCTCGATACTCCTGAGATGTAGAATCTCATTATCAGAATATCTGGGGACTGGGAGACCCAGAATTTGTTTCACTTTTTTGAAGCAACAACATTGTACAATATAGTTGCGCAATAGATTGCAAAGAAACAACTCAAAAACACGTGATGTATTTCTCGTGGATGATGTGCTAATATCTCAGTGGTCTGAGTGTTTCTTCTTTTCGAGCGATGTGGAACACTGCCTCTGGAATTTGTTATCGCTGTCCTCCTTTCTCTAAAATGACACTGCCTTCAGATACGGCAGATGTAAACCAGCTGCTCTTTGAATTTGCCTGCATCATGTACTTCTCATAATATTTCATTATAAGCAGGAAATATTTAACAGATACCTTGCTAACTATCTCTAAAAAGTACTTTGTGTGTCCGACACAGGCAAATTTAACGTATGAATTCATGCATTGAGCTCTCGTTACCATAACACAGCTGAGACGCAGTGATGCTGATGGATGCTGTTTCTTCCTTTTTCTGTATGTTCTTGTCCCTCCGTTCTGCTGTATCGTTGGCACCCCTCCTCATTAGCATCAGCAGCATCTCCCCTACCAGGATTAGTAGTGTGCTGCGTCTCCAGAAGTTTTGATTTTATGATGAGCCCTCAATCGGATTTTTTGGGGGTCAATGGTTTCCTGCTTTTTTCGTATGCCCGCTATCGCTGTGACTGTTGTCTTCTCTTCCTTTTCTTGCTGTTATCAGCTGTGATGATACAAGAATGAGTCTTTTACACCATGCCTACTAGTATTTCCCCAATAAACGAACTCTGACAGATGACTTTTCCATTTTCAGTATGTGACATTCTTAATGAGCAACCTCTTTCTGTTATTACTTTTTAACAGACCTAATACGAAAACGTTTGTTTTCCTTTTGTTCTGTTTTAACCAGTTCGGCAATACCTGCTACTGCAACTCAGTCTTACAGGCACTTTATTTTTGTCGTCCATTTCGGGAAAAAGTTTTGGCATACAAAGTGCAGCCTCGAAAGAAGGAAAGCCTCCTGACATGCCTCTCTGATCTCTTCAACAGTATTGCTACGCAAAAGAAGAAGGTGGGAGTCATCCCACCCAAGAAATTTATTTCCCGATTGAGGAAAGAAAATGGTAAATGAATAAATGACATTTTTATGCAGATTTAAGCATTGGAGATTTAAGCATATAAAACATAAACACAATTTCCTTTTTAAGTGTGTCCAAATTGTCAAGTTTTAACAGATTTCTGGAAGATTTTTGAACTCCTGTTTGTGGTGTGAATTTCACCACCTCTAGCACAGGGAGAGATTATATCAGAACTGTGCTGTGTCGTAAGAGGATTATTTAGATCTCTTGGTTTCTGTACTTGCTTGGACCAAGCACAGAGCATGTACACAAGTCTCATTATTCCAATTATTCCATGTTGGCATCATATTCTATAGGGCTTTGCTGCAAGTTGGCACGTTTTAGGTCATTGTTAGAAATTGTCATGGGCTAAACAGACCTCACGGAGGTGGTCAAAGTAGAACTCTCTCAGGAGACTTAACCACCCTTAGTCTGCTTTCTTACGTTTGCGGTAGGATAAATTCCTTATGATGAGAACTAGTGGTTATTTCCCAGGGCTACTTTGTGAGGAAGAGTTCTGTATGTTGACTTATCATCTCTGTTTGAACTTGAAAAGATAACAAACTTATAGTAGGGGGTTTTTGCCCCTTGATGCTGGACTTAGTGAACTAATGGCCGAAGGCAACACATCTGAATTTCTTTATTTCTCTCCCTCACAAAGAAAAAAAACCAACCAACCAAAAAACCCCCTAAAAACCAATCATGGTTTTCTTCGGTTCCAAGAAATACCCAGACTAAGTTTCCTTGATGTTATTTTTCAGCTGTCTGTTTTTTGCAGCTTGAGGAGTAGGTGAGGGTAGCCTAACATCTGTTGTGAGAACAACAAAGTACCATTCTTCAAAGAGTCTTAAGAGCATAACCCACAGTTTTATAATAGGGTAGAGAAGGGGGCAGGGCATGCACCGATTGCTAAAAGCGTAATAACTTGAAATTATGAAGTATCTGTATTTTTTCATTCTCCTTGATCTCTTCCTTTCCAGAATTATTTGATAATTATATGCAGCAGGATGCACATGAATTCCTAAACTACCTACTTAACACTATTGCTGACTTACTACAAGAAGAGAAAAAGCAGGAGAAGCAGAATGGCAAACTCCAGAATGGCAGCATTGAGAGTGAAGAAGGAGACAAGGCTGATCTGACGTGGGTCCATGAAATCTTCCAAGGAACACTAACCAATGAAACCAGATGTCTTAACTGTGAGGCTGTACGTTTAAAACAAAACCAAACCTCTTAGATTTTTCACAGGTTCTGGATCATTTTCCCTAATACTAAGCACACTTTTTCATTCATTAGGATAGATGAAATTGCACTCTCTCTATTAAAATATGGAGCATAGCCTATTTTATGACTGTATCACCTCTATGTTCAAACCAATACTCATTAAGGTATGTTTCTCAGAAAAAGCATAGTGTTTTTTCTGTTCCTCCTCCCTGTTTCCATCGAGGCAGTCTGCACCTGGCTGATATAAGCTGCCTTTTTGTCTTCGTGTTATTTCCTGTGTCAGTGATTGATAGTTTATGTTGTGTTTCTACATGAGAGTTGCTCACTACTTACTTTACTCTGGGATTAACTGAATTTCTTGAACTGAAAGTCTGTGCGGCTTGGTGCTGGTCCACAGCCTCTCTATTTGAGAGTAAAAGTGCCACAAAGCCTAGAATTAGAAGAACCACACCACCTTCAGGCCAGGAATTTGTAGTTAGCTATGGGCTATGTCTGATTTAATATTTCTAAAAAAAAGAAGGCCCAGATGGGGAGAGGAAAAAACAGGAGTGATTACAACTGAAATGACTGTTCTTGGTATTTTAAGTCTAAAATTATAGCTATATGGTGAATAGAAGCTTGAAAAATGACGTTAATAAGATTCTGTCTCAAGAATTTTCAAATTAAATGTGACTGTTCCACAAACAGAAAGATGGTTTTCTAACTGCTAACCCATTTAATTGAAAACCCATCTGCCTGTTTCTGCGTTTCCTGTAAGTATTTACTGTTAAACTTAGAAATGCAGCAGCAAGCTGTATCAGTCTACAAAGCAGAGTGGAATACAGTTAGAGCTTCTCCAGCTTGGAGAGCTGCGAGTGGTTAAAAACTTGGGTTTGCCAGTGAAGTGAGCAGATGTGTCTTAAGGGGGAGAGATGTTTTGCAAGAAAGGTTTTTGGGTTTGGGTTTTTTGGTGGGTTTTTTGTGGGCTTTGGCTTTTTTTTTTTTAATATTCCTCTCTGGATTGTAGCAACACATCAGATTATTTCTTCAGTTTTAGTTTACCTCAAAAAAGGGCTTTTGTGTGTGTGAATGTTTAATTTTTTTTTATCATGAAGTTGTCTACTTGCAACGAGGACGTTGCACCATTCCAGAAATGGTTAAAAGAAATCTGCCAGTTCTAAACTGTTATGAAATATTGCTTCTTATTTTTTTCAAGGTTAGTAGCAAAGATGAGGACTTTCTGGATCTATCGGTTGATGTGGAACAAAATACATCAATTACACACTGTCTAAGGTAAATGAAAATATTTGTGAATGGAAAAAATACCTGCCCTTGGTCAGAAGGAAAGAGCCAGCTTAGTCTCTCCATTGTGCAACAGCTGTAGGCTTTGACGTATGGTAAAATATGTTCTTTTCCAAGTGCTGTTCACTTTATCTTTATTGTGGATTTTTGAAGCGGCTGGTTTCTAAGTGGTTTTTAGTACTTAATGAGTACCATGATTTTTTAGTGGTATGTAAGATTGATTTTCACTTTCTTTTAGGGGGATTTTAATTTGTTCTAGCATATAGTCAGGCTTTACCAAAACTAAACATGTTGTATTTGGTTTCATAATCAATTCTTGTTTATTTTAATATTGTTATTGCATTTCAGTTGTGTGGACCTGATGTTTGTGGTCATACTTTTTTTTTTTTTTCCCCCCCTGGTAGAAATTTGCTCCATGTATTTGACTGCTGGATCCAAGGCTTACCAGCTGCTAGGATACTGCAAGTTGCGTATAGCATGTGGCTTTTTAATAGCTGATAATGATGTATAATTGCTAGGAGCTGAAAGATAATCCAAACTTTGTCTAGTCAGTGGCTAATGGCTCTAGGTCTTAGCATTTAATGTCTGCCGCCAAAGAAAACATGGAGTGGCTACCTGTGGGTACAAAACACGATCACCTTATTGCTGTTTATTACCTATTGTGTACGCAATTAATACCTGAGGGTGTAATTTCCAGATTTTTCCAGCTGAACGTTGATACTACATCCCAAGACTGGGACAAATGCACCTAAAATGTGTTTGGGAGTTAGGAGCGATATGAATAAGAGGAATTTCATCTTCTGTGTGTACTTTGGGTTTTCTCAGCATTATTAGCAGTAATATTTAACTGGATGGTCTGACTGAATATCCCTGCTTATCTGACTTTTCTTTCATTTCCACAGAGGATTTAGTAATACTGAAACTCTATGCAGTGAATATAAATACTATTGTGAGCAGTGCCGCAGTAAACAGGAAGCACAGAAGAGGTAAGCGTCAAATAGTCAGGCTAATGTAAATGTTCTCTTAAAACGGGCAGCTGTTGGAAAAATGCACCTTGTGGATTCAGTAAAAAGAAAATGTAATACCTTTTAGGTCTGTGTTTCGTGGGGAGGGGAGTAAGGAGAAGTAGAGAAACCAAATAACTTTGTGGCAACCTTATCAGAGAGAAATGAAGAGATTAATTTTGTATTCCTCCCAGAAGAGCTTATATCTGGTGCTTCCAGACATTCGCATTTTCCCCAGTTAGCATTAATCAGCTTAAAGCCAGTGAAAACCATCCCATCTGCTTTCACTACGAATACTATATACAAAAATCTTATTTCTCACCTCATACTCGGTCACAGCCAGAGCAGCAAGACAGATTTATTCCATCTCTTCCTTTCTGTCGATGTGATGAAAATTTGATGTTTTCAACACAGACAGTTGCCGTGCGTTCAGATGTCAGTTGTGTAGGTAATCTTTCAGAGTAAATATTGCCTGTTCTCACGGGAATGAGAAAAGCAGCCTTTTGAAAAACTTCATCAACATTTTAGATGCCTTTTAAAAAGCTTCTTCATATTGAAACTGTTCTTGAACCAAGCTTTGGTTTAGGTGATCTGCTAATAACCTGTTCTTTTTTTAACTTATTTTTGTGGTTCAGAATGAGAGTGAAAAAGTTGCCCATGATTCTAGCTCTGCACTTAAAAAGGTTCAAATACATGGACCAGCTGCATCGATACACCAAACTCTCCTACCGTGTAGTCTTTCCCTTGGAGCTACGGCTCTTTAACACTTCAGGAGATGCTACAAATCCTGACAGAATGTATGACCTTGTGGCTGTAGTTGTTCACTGTGGCAGGTATGTTGGTTTTGTGCTTTCTGGACCTTAAATTAAATGCTGTTCCTTGAAATTTAAAAGGAGTCTGTCATTCATGTGCCATTTTATAACAGTACAGTGGCTGACAATATGGGAGCATGCTCAGCAGTGTCAGAGCTAGTTGTCTGAAAGTATTTTGGTTTTTTTTTTAAAATTGTTTTGATCTTTTTTTACTACTTTTCTACTGCTTTAAATTTTGCTTTCTGAGTACACAGTCCAAGGTTTGCTCTTCTAACAGCTTTCAAATCTGGTGGCAATTCAGACTAGATTTTTTTTGAGCTCTAGCAAAGAGCAATCTTTAAAAAAAAAAACAAGAAAAAACCACCACCCCCAACCCAACTTTCCAGGAAAGCTAAAATGAAAAAAAGAAAAAAAATCTTGGAAAAACACTTACTGAAATAGAATTCAGTTGCAGTTCTCGTGTTGCTACTGGCTAAACCATCGAAGTTTTAGAAGCTGGTGCCACCATGTGGAATTAACTGTGTACTGCTGATTTTTAAAAATATCCTCATTCTCTTTAATAGTTTGTTTTTTTTTTTGTCGTTGTAATGGCTTTAATTCTATTTCTAAAAGCACAGAAGAAAAATTTTTAAGCACTTTTAGAAAAGAAGCAGTCATGGAAGGCAAAAAAATATAACTGCCTTCTGGAAGTTTGACTTTTAAAGTAATATGTTATTACAGAACACAAATGCTTTGAAATATCTTTATGAGGAGCAAGACAATATAAATAACATTCTAATACTGCATAGATTTAGTATAAATAAACTACATATAATTCTAGGTGATTTTTGTTGTGGTATAGTTGTGCTGGTTTTTATTTATTTTTATCATTTTAAGATCTCATCCTATGCGTTTTCTTCTATAGAATCTTAATTTGCTATACCTGTAACTGCACTGTTTTGTTTTAACAACGGTGATTAATAGTTCAGATGTACTAAATATTTGCTTTTTCTTCTCAATCCCATTGTCTTGTAGGGGCTTTTAGGAATCCTGTGACTCTTCTGGTTTCAATTCTTACTAGGAACTTACCAAAGACTTAAGATAAACTATATTTTCTAAATATTTGAGTTCTCAGGACTTGTTTTAAATATTTTTGCCCTTACAGTTTTACTTTTCATGTAGTTGCTCTAAACAAAGAAATTTCATTCTGTGACAGGTCATGTGTTTAAGTATATCATTAATTCTGGAAGGGTTAGAGAAGTACTTTCTTTTGCCTGAAGCTGATAGGAATATAGGTTGTTTTAAAGCCTGATGTAGGGGCTAAGTAAAAAGTAAAGCCAGAGAGGAGGGGAAGTTTTTTGTTTTTTTTTTCCACTGGAACTGTTCTCTCAGGATTTGAGGTTAGTAGATTGATAGCTCGTAGTTTTCCATCCATGTAGTTTATCCCAAACTGCCGCCTTTTCAGGGCAGTCCGCCTGCCTTTACTCTGCAGATCCATCTCATTTTGAGTTAGGCCACTTTGTTGTCCCTTGCCCTTCAAGGTAAACGTACAGGATAGAGGTGATAGAATCGGACTGGGAAACTGCCACCGGAAAAGAGGGAACAGCAGTTACAGAAAGCCTGTCTGCAGTCAGCCATAGGCTAGAACACACTAAAAATTAAAAAAAAAAAATCTCCTGTGCAAATAAAATATTTCAGACAGTTATTAAAATTTTTGAATGGTGGGTCAGAATACTCAGCAGTGATGAATGCAACAAAACCGTGATTGAAATAACTGGCTTCTGATTTTGTTTTTTGATAGACACGAATGACTATCTGAAATATTTACGAATTTGTGTATGTTGATGATACTGTATTTGCAAGTGGCAAAGGCAGAAATTTTAATTCAAGCAATTTGGCAAAGTCTAAGAATCTAAACAATGTTATGAGTACTATTCGACAACATTAAGAGCCAGGAAATCTAAGTCTGCCAGTAATAGCGATAATCATGGGGGAGGGCAGTGGTCCTGCCTTTGTAGGTGCAAGAGTAATAAGTCTTCGATCCTTTTTTTTCTGGCAGTGGTCCAAATCGTGGACATTATATCACCATTGTGAAGAGCCATGGCTTTTGGTTGCTGTTTGATGATGACATTGTAGAGGTAGGTCTGCTTTTACGTGGTGAAAACAAGCGTAGACGGCATCACTCTCCAGCTCTGTTTTTATGTCTGGGATTAGCTTTGGCACCTGTGAGAGTATTTTGGGAAAACGTGCACGGAATAATTCTGGACATTTCAAAAGTAAACTTGAGCATTTTTGTGCATTTTTGTTATAGAAGTATTGTGGAGAAGGGCAAAGCGGCATGAGGGCTGTATTGACACCTCAGACACGGGGTGGTGTGCACCTGTTCACGCTGAAATACCACAATTGTCTTATTCAAGATCTGAAAAGCTCTTACTTCAGCCCACCTTTTGGGCTTCTTTTTGACGCTAACCCGCTTTGTGCTAGTTGCATTTCATTGCTGCATTTAAGAACTTCTAACCTTTCTTTGTAAGCAGTTTTCCCGCACAAATTGAAGTGTAGAAAAGCTGCAGAAAAAGATTTGGAAGACGGTAGAAAGGTCCTGAGAGTACGCCAAGATGTTTGGGCTATTGGCAGTGATGTTTAAACAGGCTGCTTAAGCAAATTTTCACTTACCTTTTCTACTAATGTATCTGTAAAGACTAATACCCCAAATATTCATATATCCGTGTACTTCACATAATTATTAAGCAAATATTAAACAGTAGAACAAATGCCACAGTGGAACAAGTTTTTGTAAAGATGAAATTGTACTGTTTGCCTCCGAGATTTCATGGTCAAGGTTAAGGCCTGATGCTGAGTGTCTAAATAGGTACAGCAAAATTCTTGCTTGGGTTGAAATAAAAATGATGTACTACATTCTCCAGTTGTTTTTTTTTTGTTTTTTTTTTTGATCTTTGCTTAGCTTTGAGCATCAGGGGTGACTTGCCTGTGATTTGGATAGCTGCTATGACTATGAACAGTTGTCTTTCTCCCATTATTATATTTTAAAGGTTATTTTCCTCTGTTTCTGTCATGGACGAAGTATGTAATTGTGTCAGCTACTTTTGGAAATAGCGTTCACTTCAATATTTTTAAGTGCAAGTATTCCCTGTCTTTTCCACTCGGGAGATAAACTTTACATGTTAAAAGTAGATGTAAAATAACCACCTTGTGGTTCTATACTTGTTTTCTATCAGTCACTCCCGAGTTGTATCTTAGCTTTTAGGTCAAAACAGAGTTTGGTTTTACCAGCACACACTGTTGACACTTTTATAGATGTGCTAAAACATAGTTTTTTAAATATGTGCGGTCTGTTATTGGACGACAGATTCAAGGAGCTGTCACAAGTAAGCTAGCACATAGTTCCTTTCTCCTGGAGGGATGCTTTTTTCCCCTTTAAGTTGCTTTTCTAACTGTAATCATGGCTTGCTGTTTTTTAAGTTCATCTTCTTTTCTTTTACAGAGTTTATCTAAAATGCTGTAAAAATAAAGCTCTTTGATCTGAAATTTCTACTTTTTGTGATTTCCATGGCTCTTTGAGTTTTCACTGTCTTGATTACAATTAGCAACGTAGCCCTGTCCTGTAGCACTACCTTTGCCCCAGCTGCGGATCCAGAAGTTTACAATTCCTTTTCCCGCTCGAAGATTCTCCCTGGTTGGCGTTTGCATGTGTTGTTACTTTTCTGTGAAATTTAGGCTTTGTTTTTCCTACCAGTGGAGGGCGTGAAATGTTGCACGTGAGTTTTGCACATGAGTTATTTGAGATCTTTGGCCCTTTCCGATGGCTGGTTGCTCCTTGACCCGCTTTGAAGAGCATAGGGTAAGGATTTCTGCTGGGCTTGTCCCCGAGGATCTCTGCGCTGACTGTCCTTTGTAGCTGCTCCTGCCTTCTAAGTGTGTGATGAACATGAAGCTTGCATCCCACCTCTCTCTATCTAGGAAGTACCAACCTTTCTCTTTCCTTGACCTTCTGGAACTGACCTGAGTTTCTGGCGATTCAGTGCTTAAGGAGAACAGGGTAGTGGAGGCTGCTCTTCCTCTCCTGATGCTACAGGCTGCTGGAAGAAGTAGCTGCAGTTTTACTCATCTGCTCGCTCTCTCCCCGCTTAGTCATCAGCTCTTGAGAGTTAGTTCCTTACTAGTGCTGTAGGCTATTCACTGAAAAAGTGAAGGAAAGCCGCAAGTACTTCTGTCAGTTCCATCTGCTGCCTAAAGAGATTTAAATGTCTGCTCTGAACTTGACCAAGTACTGTTTTCAAACTGCTTGGGATTGGCCATAAGGTGACATTGTTATGTATGATATTGTTATGTATGACATTACAGAGGTCGTCCTCAAAAATGGAGTGGCAAAAAGCCCACAAAGCCCCAAATCCTCTGAATGTGAATTCTGTGTAAATTTCTGGGTTTAGGGCTAACCACAGGAGCCTTGTACTCCTCACAGACTTAAGACACTGAAAAGAGATTTAAAAAAAAATTTTGTACAGCTTTGGAGACTTAACATTCTAGGTGTGAACTGGCTACATAACAAACCATGTGTTAGTCAGCAGACTTCAGAAGATGAGTCCAAAGCCCTTGTACCTGTATACAGATAGCGCAAATGAAAGAGAACGCAAGAGAAAGCTTTTCCCCCTTAAATACAGTTAAAAAGCCTTGTTGCATTTTTGGCAAGTGCTATGAATTAATAGCCCTGAACTGTCAATAGGAAGTAGTTTATCCTTATTACCCACTAAATGTCAGAAGTGGTGAAGTCATATTTATTTATCTATTTGGATTTGGTTGGAAGGCCAACTTTCAATTAAATGGAAGATAGAGAATAACCAAACATACTACAGCATATGTGAAAAGCAACTGCATCAAATCCAGGAGGCAAATCAGTCCAAATGGGATACTGTGCCAAGCAAAATTAATTGAGAAACCTGAGTAAATGATCTCTGGCTAATTTGACATGTTGTCATTAGAGCAGCTAAGTGATACATCACAGTGACAACGTTTGTCTGAAACAGAGAGGGAAAGGTGTCCATCCAGGGAGTTCTCCAAATGGAAAAAAGGGGGAAAATGATTTTCTATGTCTTCGCTTAAATATTTATTCAGAGATTTGCAGCATTCAGTTGAATGGTATGCAAGAAAAGGATTTGGTTTGGGGAACCAGAATAGTTGTCTGGAAATGAGTAAAGGATATTTAAGCTCAGTTAACAGGAAAAATCATCTTAATGCCGGGTGAGGCTGCAGAATCCTAAACGTAGTTGTGAAACCATCGACTGGTTGTTACTCTGAAGCTGCAACTGGGTAAAATTTTCATGTCCACAATAGATGTGGTCAACTAAGGATGGGAAGAACAGAGTCTATATAATCCTCTTACATTTCCACTGTGTTTTCTATGGATAGTGAAATTAAAAAAGGAAGTCAGTTTTGCCATGATAAAACTAAAAATATCTGTAGGATGAATTAATCTATATGAAATGTTTGAGTTGCATTCAAAATGAGTAGTGGAAATAGACTTGATTGCATGGCAAGTTAGTTGACACTTAAAATAAAACATGTTTGAGCTGTCTGCTAAAAATATTACAAGGACTGAAGGATGTTCTTTTGCTATTTTTTTTGTTAAAATGTGTATCTAACAGTTTATAGTAGACGTTATGCTAATAAATTGTGTGAAAATGCAAAAGCCTGCAGTATGGCATTTCAACTTCTCTGAAGTCCTTAAATGGAGAAGAAAGACAAAACACTTTTTTTTTTTTTTTTTTTTAAATGGTGTTTAACGAAACTATTCTGCAGCTCTGGCCTGTGGTTGATGCATCTTCTGGAAACCTACTGACTATGTCTTTTTTTTCTTGTGCTTCAAAAAGGCTGGGAAAAGGATGGTCTAAACTTGCAGGTTGTTTGGCAGTGCCACTTAGAGAAGCCAATGCTTCTGTGTTTGCTGGTGGTGCTAACGTCTGCTCGGTGAGCAGTGATTTAGCACACTGCCAAACGGCTTCTGGAGCTGAGGAGGCTCCTTGATGGCGTCACAGTGTGGTCTCTTTCCTTTAAAATGTAAGCAAAAATTGGTCTCCACTACTCCCTCTCACCATCAATACAGGTGTTCAGCCCAGCACCTCTCGAATCCTAAACGTTTCTTTGCTTCCTCAACTTTATTCCTTGGGGAATAAAGGGTAACTTTAAGCTAGTCTCCCTTTGGTCCTCCACAACAAATTCAGGCTACTTGAGCCTCTCATCTCTGCAGATGCAGAATCCTAAAGGTACTTTAAAATACTGCAACGCAGTGGAGTGCTGAGCAACACGGGTCACTGGGAGTATTTTATTTCAGATTTTGGTCTCTACGCTTGCTCTCCTCTGACTGCAGAATCAAATTCAGTAGTGTGAAGCCCATCAGTCTCAGGAGCGGGATCAAGACTATAGAATTTGCATCTTTAAAAGCCCTTTAAAATGCCCTACAGGCCTTGCTGCATGGAGTATAAAATGAAAGACTGCTTTTCTGCACATAGTTCACAACTTTAAATATAAACAGACCATTTAATACTATTAATATGGCAAATATTTCTCTTAAAACACAAACCTGGTGATAATATTCCAGTAGGCATTGTACCAGCAAATCCTAAGGAAGGAGAGCTCTTGTAAGACCAGGAGATCATAATCAGATGAGATCCACAGATTTCATGGTATAATTACCAGCAGCGCTTGCAGGACTTCTCTATGTAAGAGGGTCACAAGAACTTTAAAATCCAGAGTTATTTTAGCTGAATTAACGTTAATCTGCTCAAGATGCTCCTTATGTACTCCCAACTGTACAAAAATCTTCTTTGCTGATCAGTGCTTATTTTCCGTTACGTTACAAACCTTTAGTCAGGAAAGGTGACACCAGTCTGAATGAGAAAGCAAATATAAAAAATGTCATGAACTCTTTTTAAGGATACATTTTTATGGATCCCTTTTTTTATACTCCAGCTTAAGAGTGCGCTACTTTTGCGAGGTTTATGATTTCATCTTGATTTCTTTTTTTTTTTCCAACAGTGAATATGGTATTAAGTGGAAAAAATGTTTTGTTCTATTTGGTTGGATTCAATGATACCAAAATATCCCTGTATTAATACTGCGTGGCTTTCCAGCATCACCTCCAAGAACTGAAAATAATGCTTTGTTTGGGGAAGGGATTCTTAAGGCGGTGTTTTGACTCAGGCTAATTATAACTCTCATTAATTTTCAGAAAATTGACGCCCAGGCCATTGAAGAGTTCTATGGGTTAACATCAGACATTTCCAAAAACTCAGAATCTGGATATATCCTCTTCTACCAGTCAAGAGACTAAGACAAAAGATACATGTATACAAATAAAAGAAAAAAAGGGATCAAGATATGTCCAAACGGAACATATTTGTCACAGCAGACGCAGTTCCTCGTTGTTGCTGTAGGACCAGGACAGATCCAGCAGGGCGAATAAAGGTTTCTCCCTGCCGTTTCGTGGAGGATTAGTGCTGACTGCCGTAACAAGAAGAGCTTTTGTTCCAGTTTTCTTTCTGGGCTTTTTTTACGTGCTATCTTCCAAAATCTGTGTTACCTCTACTTGAAACCTGGCTGCTTATTTGTTCATGAACTGAAGAAGAGATTTAAAAGTAGCGTTGTAGAATTTTTACCATTTAATGTTGGCCTGAGGCTATACCTTGGTTTCTACCATCGTCGTTTTTCTGTATTTTAGCAGAATGATTTCAATATTCAGTGTCAGCTGAAGGCATATTTTAGGATATGAACAGCAGCTGGTTGCTGGATATTTTTGGTGACTCAGACTTGAGAAGCAGTACAAAGCTAAGACATATTGGAAATGTCAAGTCTGTAATTTCTGTAAAAAAACAGACAAAAAACCCCTCTCTGTGCAGCATTGTAAGTTTCCCCGTTATGCATTATCTTGGGTTTAGATAACACTAACAGCGCTGCTTCTTTTTATGTTTTTATTTTTACTGTTCTGTTTCTTCTTCCGAAGGTGTAGAACTTTATCCACATTCTGCCTAGTCTCTGGTGCATTTTTCTCTTGAAGCAGAAGTTTTGACTCAAAGCCCCGTTGCTGCAGATTTCAGGGGAGCAGACAAGCAGTTACCTTGTGAAGACTATGTCTGGCAACCAGTTGCTGTAGAAAGTTTGAAGTTACAGCGTTTCTTGGAGCTATTGCGTAAACCAAAAGTGCCCTCATTCTGAAGCAGGATCTGTTTAACATTTCATTCGATACAGAGCAAACGGATGCAGCGAGCATTTTGAATCTATGCTAATACACAGAAACAGCACTAATTGTGAAGGGTTAACCGAGGGGAGCGTTATTTGTGTCACTAATCCAGTTGTTCTTAGTCTTTGAGATAATGAACAAGTAAGAAGGAAAACCAATCAGCCGACCTGGACATTACCTTGCTAAGTGTTCCTCATCCTCTGTGGGTAACGTTTGTATTGATCTGGGAATCATAACCACCCCCCTAAAACCGCTTCTGATTGTTTTACCTCTATAGGCCTTGCTTAACAGGGGAAATTGTTAGTCTTTTGAAGACTGAAATTAAGTAATTATCCGTTACGTATGTATATATTATAATCTCAAGGATAACTAGGATGAAAAGACTAAGGGAGTTTGTACGAAATCTCAGAAAATCTTCTGTAATTTTCTTCTTGACAAGTCCTGTTGCCGTGCCAAAGCTTGTCGCAGCTGGCTCTAAACTACCGGTGAAAATGAGTATTTTCTCTTCTTCATCTTGTTAGGTAACACGAGAGCTGTCCTCTGTGTGGTTGTTCCCAGCACAGCCGTTCATGGTATATACTGGTGATTGTTCTTCTTGAGGACATTTAACTTATGCAATTCTGTGGCTTGTACAGGATATAAAGTATTTTACCAAAATATTGTCCTCAGGAAAACAGCGTTTCACAAACATTCTCTTGTGGATGTATCTGTTTCTTCTTACCATGACCAGAAATGTAACGTTAGTAATTAACTCCTGTCTTCAAAATGCAAATTAATCATTACCATTGTATTCCGACTGGGTACAGGTTCCATTCTCCCGGCACATCTCCTCTTCCAGAAGCTAAAATATGGACGTTGGGTTTTTTAATTATTTTTTATTATACAGAGTACTGTCGTTTTCGGAGACATGTTCAATAACAGCAAACGTTCTTGCCATCTTGTTCCTATTGTGTGAAAATTGTTCCTGGCTAAGAGTCTTCTCCCCTTGTTCACGCACAAGCTGTGAGTCCTCTCCTGGTAGCGCTACCAGAAGCCTGTCATCACGAAGTCTTGCAAAAAATGAAAAAAAAAAGAGAGCACTGAGTTAAAAATTATCTAAACAGTAAATACAAAAATTAATGTAGTACACTAGACATGTATTTTGTATATCTGGTGAGACATTTTTACAAATAAAATACCTGACTGAGAGATAATATTGAAAGATATATACTATAGATTAAAAACTGCTAAAAGTGCACTTTTGCTACAGATTTATAAGGAGACTAAAAGGAATTAAATTGGAAGAGAATGGTGTGATGTTGCTTCTGTATAATAAATGACCCCACCTGTCTCCAATAAAGGTCATGTATGATCAAATGCACATGGCCCAAATGCTTTTCCTTGAATTTCAGTCCGAGGCAGAAATAAAAGGAATTGGTTTCTCGCTGGCTCTCCTTGGCTTCTCCCTCCGTGCTGCTGGCTGGGGGAGTCAAACCGCTGTATTTGCATCCATATAACCTGGGCATAAGCGGCTTAAACCAAGAGAAATGAAGAATTCGGTGTCATAGATTGTAATGGATGTGCTGGTAAACCGAGGAGAGGTTACGCAGGGCCTTTTCCCCTGACACCCATCCCGCTGCTGGTGTTCCTTAATCTCTTCATCATCCTCTCTGGCTCTGCCGTTGCCTTTCCCTGTGCTTTCCTTTTTCCTTCTCCCTCTTTCTCCCCTTGCTGTTGGACTCCATAGGACTTTGTTCCAAATATTTTCTGACTGATCTGGAACAGAGACATTTAAAAGCAAAAATAGTACCATATGCTTGGAGCTTTTCAGGTTTGTTGCGGGACAGGTCTTCGTTTTCTGTGTTGTTCACTGGAGTTCACTTTTAGAAGGGAATTAATTTGATCGAAGGCTGCTCCCGTGAGTGGGAATTCATGGGACTAGGGCAGAATGCAGCGGAAGCAAATGGGATTCGAAAATCACAGCTGCTCTGTAAAAACATGTTTTAAATCCAAACTACTGTCTGGTCCTTGTCCTGCTGGGTCACACATTAGCAATAAAGAAATGGGTCTAATTTTAACTCACTTCATTTTGTTGAGGGCAAACAACCCAAATCAGAATGTCTGAAAGCAGTGTGGGTTTAGCTTCGAGTACCGGTAGGGCAGGATTGATACTAGGATTTGGGGGTTGGTTTTGTCTCTTCGGCTCTTCTCCAGACCCTGGCGTGAGGGTGAAGATCAGCCCGTGGTGATCACTGGTCTCTGCCAACCAGCAGCATAAGCCAAACGCACCTGCGTTGCTATTTTACTTCCAGTTCAGTAGATCCTGTGGTTTGTTCGTGGAGAGGCTCTGCCCTAAAGGCTTCAGAAGCAGAGGTTGTTTCTGCATTGGTGTTCGTGCTCGGCATGTTCTAGTTACCAGCAGGAGCTTTTAAAGTCACCGTGCCAGCTCGGCTTAGGATGTGTTGAAAACAAATCATATTTGATTGGTACAAGAAAGAAAATAGACTAACAAAGGCCCCCGAGACAAGTAAAACCTTCCCATTGTAGTCCTCGGCATTCATCAAAAGGAAACAATCCCCTGAAACATAATTAATTCTCAACATGTAAAGTCCTGCTAGCATTTGCTGCTGTTGCGCTAATTAACCTTCGGGCTACTTCTGTCCGTTTCCCTCCTGCCTCTGCAAAATCAGTCCTAGCTGCAGGGTTTGTTTCCACCTACCGGCCGGCCTTTGGTTGGTTCCCGAAAGCAGCAGCCGAATGGCATTAGATGTCTACGGATGGGAGTTCAGGGGCCAGGAGGTTAAAAACGAAGCGGTACGGGTGGGAGAGCGTGAGGGTCATCTTGCCCTTTCTCTTCGGAAGAGAACGCTTCGCAAAGGAGAATGGTTTGATCCTTTCTACCATCCGGCCTTTCGTTTTAACGGACCGGCCTTTGTGCCGGCGCGTGTTTGGAGGGGACCTTTGCTGGCTCCGCCGCATCTGGCAAGCGGCTCGTGTGGCCAAGCGGGACCCAGCGGCCGTCGCTGCTGGAGGCTGTGTGCGCCCCGGAGCCCGCGGCAGCGCTGGGCACGCTGACACCGGCTTTCGGAGCACGGCAGGGCTCCTGCCGCCCGCGTCCCGCTGCTGCTTGTGGATCCTGTTGTGGGGTGCGCGAGGTTCCTGCACTGCCCCGGGCAGGGAACAGAAAACCCTGAAAGGGACGGATGAATTACGTAGTGGCAGCGTGTTATTTGAGTTGCTAATACTGAGCACATTAGTGGTTGTCAGTTGTTTTAAAAGCTCCTAAATACAAATAACAAACAGAAATACAAACCGCTGCAGCGGTTATCAGTACTTCAGCAATGTGTTCTCCCTTCATCTTTATCAGAGACAGTACAATCTGCTGGATTTTTGTCCAGAAACTACTAAAAACTGCATTAAGGTTATGAAAATCTGACTTTATGACCTTGGTGTAGGAGAATTGGTTACTTCTTGCAGAGCTTTGTCTTGAGAAGAAAGTGTAATGAGATCAGCTGGGCCGGGAGAGGTGGAACGTGGCGTTTGAGGAGGAGGGAGATGGACAGCCCCGTTTCCTCCTGTGGTCCCCAAGAGAAAGGGGTGACGGAGGGAGCAGCACAAGTGCTGACGGCTGTTCAGAGGCTGGTGCGTTACCCACCTCCTGAAGATGACGAGTGAGCTGCCAGGGGACTCCGGCAGGGGAGAGCATGAGGCTGCTGCGCTGCCGTGATGTGGGACGTGCCATGGACGTGATGAACGTGCCTTGATGTGGAACGTGATGAAAACAAAGGGTCTCCAGCAGCTGCGGTTGGTAACTCGTCCCTTCACGCCGTGCTGGGATAGGTTTGTTTGGGGAGGTGGATCTGGGACATGGGAGATGAGGGCTGTAGGAACAGATGCCCTTTGAGACCCACGTGGCATGATGGGGACTGGCCCCATGAGCCGATGTCAGCTTGGACGGGGAGTGAAGCACTGGGGCCTTGAAATAGAGGGTGGCTTGGAAACCCCCGGAGGAGGAGTTGGACCTGAAGGGCAAAGATAAGAAAGGATTTATGAAGGTCTTAAAATATCAGAGCCCCCAAAGTGTTACTCTAGATACTTTGGCCCAGATTTATTGAGGGCAAAATGCTCTTGGTGCCACGCTGCTGAGAAGCGTGCTCTGCACCTGGAGCCAGCCCCAGGGGGCTGCACCAAAGCCGGGGCGTGCACTGGAGGCACAGATTACGCTGCAATTCGTGTAAAAAAAAATGCAGATAGTCGCAGCTGGCTCTTCCCTGGTGATTTCCAAGTCACAGGCAGCGTACAAGCCTGCAAAGGAAGGGGAGAAGGGCAAGGATGGGTGCTGAGAGCTGCGTTGGGAGTTGGGAACGTCCCCAGGTCTACCCAGAGTCCGTTTCCTTTTCAAGTTGTTTTTTATTGGGAGCAAAATACATTGTGTGAGGAATATAGGGGTGGAAAGAGGCATTTGCTTGGCTTGAAGGCCTGGACTTAGAAGGGACAAGCCAACAGGAGCTCCGGCTGAGCATCTAGAGAGAACCTCGAGCTGCTACCAGCCACCAGACCACGGCCATGGAGGAAGGTAAGGTCAAATGTGGCTGAAGCTGTTTCTTCTGTCTACCCCTAGGTGTGGACGCGAAAGAAAATAGTGGGCGGTTTTCAGCAGGAGCTGAATAAATTTGTCTGTAATTAAGTATCCTAATTATTGCACTCCATTGGCGCATCCGTCTCCTTCCGTGAGAAGCAGCCTGCGTCTGCTGCAACGCGTCGCTGCAGCGCTGCAGAGCAGCAAGCGGGGACGAGAAACGGAGGGAGGGAAGGGACGGCCCCGAAAGAAGGAAAACCCACATGTGGCATCGTCTGGGCTGGGCCATCTGTGCCCGGAGGCTGCTGGGAGCAGAGGGGCGGTATCTCGGAGGCCTTTGTGTGACAGAGCCCGGCCAGAGCCAGCAGGAAAGGTGTGCTTGGCCGGGAACCTCCCGTCAACGTCGGCACAGATTTCAGGCCTTGCGAAACTCCTTGTCTTGACTCCTTTGCGTCCCCTGCAATTTGGGTCCGTTGTTCCTGGTTCTCTCAGCGATGGGCAATTGGAAATAGGCTCGATATTTTGAAAGCATCAGGTCCGCAGCGGTTTCTTTGCCGGTCGTGGGGGCTCTGGGTGCTCAGGGGGCTCTGGCAGGTGGGAAGTCTCATCTCAGCAGCACATCACCGTCACAGCCGGTCCCTGGGGACAAAACCCGTGTGGGTGGATGTTTGGCTGTAACTGGGGCGCCATCAAGTTGCCATGTGTTGTTCCAAGTCCGAGCCACACCTGTAGGTCCCCCTTGCCCGTCACCTGGACAAGCCGAGGTAGAAATCCATCGGTGCCAAGAGATTGCTCCATTACGAACCTCCTCCCGGTCCCTCTGCTTCCACCCTCGCGTCTGCAAACCCTCCGCTCCTCCCCGGCGAGGGCGCAGTGAATCGCATGAGAGAGCACGTGGTGGTGACGGGGGAAAAGCGTTATTCTTGGCAAGCCTTTCCAAGTCCTTTTTTTTTTAAAAAAATTTTTTTTTTTTTTTTTAATGTTAAACTGTTCATTTTCAGATTTTGAGTCACAATATTTCTCCGAGCGAAAGGCCACGGGTTTGGAAAAGATCCAGTTTATTCCTTCAAAATTCTTTGCCATCACTTTGGCATGAAAGAGCGGAACCGCGCTGGTGCCTGCTGCCGCGGCGGGTGCAGGAATGGCCCCAGTGCCTCCCTGCCCCTGCACCCTTCAAAGCCTCCCGCCGGGCGCTCAGGGCGTCCCCTGAAATATGGGGACAAACACGGGGCGGTGAGGATCAAAGAGCGAGTCTTCAGGTCAGGAAGGGCCATTAAAGGATGTTTGAAGCCCACCAGACACAGCAAAATGGAAGTATTTTCATTAACTTATCCCCGAGGTGCAGTTAAGCAGGGAGTTGAGTGGAGCCTTCACCCTTATTTGCCTGGTTTCTCATGGGTGGTGTAAGACTGACTGTAAACCTAGGTTTAAATTTTTGATTTCTGGAGTTTCTTGAGCTCCAGAGCCAGCAGAAAGGCCAAGCTTTGGTTTTGCCAAAGTTTCCCGTTCATCCCCCGACAGGAGGAGGTTACTGGATTTGGGAAAAGCAGCTTCTCTGCGCTGTTTCTCTGCGGTTTGAGCCAAGTGCTTCGACAGCAATGACTCGGGGACAGAAGGATTCCCCTGAGAGCTGGCAACCGCATTATCTTCTTCTAAAAATATCTCCCAACAAAACATAAAACCTCTCTGAAATAACCCATCTGAAAGAGCGGGATCCAGTTTCGGGCTCTCCGGAGGCCACAGCCTGGCTCTGGGCTGCGGGTGGCAGCTAAAGGGTGGGAATTCGAGCGGTGGTTCCCGCGGGCCCCGGGAGACGCAGCCTTCCTCGGAGCAGCGCTGGCGAGGAGATGAGCTTCGAGAAACCTGCGGTGTTAAAAAGGTTCTGCCGGGAGGGAGGGAGCGCAAACGAGAGCATCCTCTGCAGCTCTGTCTGTAGGTGCGAGCGATGGGGAAAACGGAAAGGGAAAACCAGGAGATTGGCAGGAAGGTGGCTGGACTTTTTGCCCTGGTGGCATCCCAGCGGAGCGGCCGTGGTCACCGGCATCTCAGTGACTCCCACCACCCCGGCCGTGGCTCCAAGCATCCCTGCGCTGGGAGGAGCCGTGGGCTGCCTGGCATGCCCGGCGACTGGCTCACGCATCCCTCCTCGAGCGCTGTCGAAATTTATTCCGCTCTCTGGCACTGCAAAGTGGCTCCTGAAGTTGGTTTGTTGTTTTTTTTTTCGGTTTTTTTTTTTTTCTTCTTCTTCCCAGGGAGGAAAAAAAATTTTCACTTCCCCCTCCTCCTTCCCCGAACGTGTTTAATCATTTGCCGGTTAGTCATATTCCTAAGAAAAGCAAACGTTGTGTGATGGTGAGTGACAGCTCCTGAAGAGCTGTCACTAATTATATCTCAGCACTGAGAGAAACGACACGCTGGGCTGGCGAATCTTGCAGGGAAGGAGCTGGTTCTTCTCGGAGCGCTCATGCAAACGGCTGGGATGCCCCAAAATCAGCCGCTCTCCTGGCCCGCTCACCCCTTCTCCATCTCTCTCCTGTAGGGACGATTAACACCGTCTCGCATTGGGTTTCATCCCATCTGTTTCCACCCTGATTTTCCTCCAGGCCTGCTGGGAAGCGTTTCAGGAGGTCTCCCTTCGACTTGTGCGTCTTTGATGGAGTCAAACTGCCGCTCGCCCCCTCGGCAGCCAATGCTCCCGGCGTCGGCACGCTCAGCCGCTGCCTTCCCCTGCGCCGCTCCGGCGGCGTCGCCTCTTCCTCAGTGCCCAGAGAAGCTGGGCACTTTCCTCTTCTGCTGCTGGCCTCGCTGCAGCGTTACTTGGGGCTCTCTCAAAAGCTGTTGGCGGCCGCCACGGAGCTGCCGATAAGTCCGGAGCGGTAGATGGAGGGATGAGGCAGCTGGTCTGGCTGGGGGATGTCCAGCCAGCTCTCGTTGCTTATTATTAACTCTCTTCTAATTATCCTGCCGAATGGGTTGCACTGCCCAGACACAGCCCTGCTCCCCCGCCAGGAGTTTGTCCCTTGCTGGGGCATCTGGGGTAGCCGAAACAGCCTGTTTTGGGGACATTTCTCCGTATCTGCTCCCTCCTGTCCCCCATGGCTGAGCAGCAGGGACAGGGGCCAGCACCCATCCCGCTGCAGGACACGGGGAAGGTGAGGACTTGGCACCGGGACTGCGTCACACTCCACGTGCTGCTGTGGGCACCTTGGAAGGTTTCAAGGATGAAAACACTGTAATGTGGGGGAATTTAAGTTAAACAGAGACAGGCAATCCAAACAGGCTGTGCCTTGGGGTGAAATCCCCTGTATTTCTCTAAATCTGTAGAGAGACAGGGCTGGGGGTCCGGTCCCCAACCCCAGCGCAGCCCCTGCGAGCGCGGGAGGGTGCGGGGATGCTCCCCGGAGGGCACAGGATGCTCCCAAGGACCAGGATTGGAGCTGGGTTTATTTTTCCCGATGTTACCAGTGGTGTTTTTCCTGGACGGGGTTTTGTTTTCTTAAAAAGCCAAGCGGCTAAAAATAGCCCTCTGCTCGCTGGCCCGCGGTGCCCCGGCGTGGAGCCGGCGCAGGCTGTGAGCGGGGCCGACCTTCGGAGCCGCAGCGGGAGCCCGGCTGCCTCCCGCTTCCCTCTGCCAGCTGCCTCCCGTGCTCGGCTGGGTAAAGCAGCTGTTTTGCCTCTTGTGTGTCTCAAGAAACACCCGATGGGGAAAGCGGGGGGGATTTTTTTTTTCTTTCCTGAAATAGCCACCCAGCCACAGATGATCCCAAGCTCGGGGATTTTGGATCAGATTTAATTACGCTCTGGGCTATAATGATGGTCGTTTAGTTGGATGGCTGTATAGCATCCCCATAGGACAGCGGGGGATTTGGGCATGACTGTCCCCTCTGGCGTCCTGGACATTGGGGCACAGGGACCCAGTGAGACGGGATTTGAGGGTCAGGGCCTCGCTGAGGCAGGATCTGGGGGTTGGGACTCAGCAAGGTGGGATTTGGGGAGCAGAGACTCAACGAGGCAGGATTCGGGATGCAGGAATGAAACAGGGCAGGATCTGGGGGACTCAGGCACCCAACGAGGCAGATTTGGGGACAGACATGCCACGAAGCAGATGGGAAACCGCCAATCCCTTCCCAAAGGACAAAGTTGTGGGCTCTCCAGGGCGGTTCTGGCTACAGCAGGGGTCTGCTAAGGAGGAGCACGGATGCAGGAGCGGCACCGGGCTGAGTTAAGGGTTTCACCTGCATCCTCCTCCCCGAGGCACCTGAAAACATTGCAGGGGGGGTTGTGTGTGGCACTAAGGTATATATAGTGCATAAAACATAAAAATGACCTTGACACTGGTTTCGGCAGTTGAGACAGCAGGTCGCTGCTCGGGCACGTGGCCACCTGCGATGCCCGGTGTGGGTTTCCCGAGGACAAACCCCACCGGCGATGGGTGCTGGGTGCTGCGGGGCGCCTGGTGCTGCTGCCTGCGGCTCCGCAGCTCGCCCCCAGCCCTGGCTCTCCGCTGTCACCTCTGCCGCAGTTTTCACCCGCGTAAAATATGCCTGGAAATAAATAAACCGTGGGCTCCAGGCGGCTGCAGAGCCGTGACGCC
Organism: Rissa tridactyla; assembly: GCF_028500815.1. Lineage (NCBI taxonomy): Eukaryota > Metazoa > Chordata > Aves > Charadriiformes > Laridae > Rissa > Rissa tridactyla. The sequence continues at coordinate 46,843,808 of NC_071474.1, read as the reverse complement.
GGCTGAGCCTCCTTAACACCTCCGGGTTGTCTCTGCTGGGTGGGAGGCAGTGAGTGTGGGAGGGAAGGGGTGTCTCCCCAGCAAAGGGGATGTCCCAGGTTTGTCCCTTGTACCCCCATCGCTTGCTGCGGGTGGGATAGGTGACATGCCCGGGCTGGGCATTGGGGGCAGGGATGGCCGGGCCCAGCTTCCCACTGAGCCCGCGAGGAAGCAGAGCAGCGCCCATCCCTGCTCCCGGGCGCTCGCAGCCGTATTGCCCCGGCAGCATCCCCGGGTCCCCGAGCAGCTCAGACATGCCGCTGTCCCCAGCAGCCTGTTTGCACACACACAGAGATGCTGAGCGCCGCTGCTTGGCAGGGCCCGGCGCGGGTGGGGGCCCAGCAAGCCCCCGCCGCCGCTGCGCAAGGTTTGGGGTCTCTGCCCAAAGCCGGAGCCAGCGCCACCACGGACCAACGCGCTGAGGATGGCAGCAAAATGTGGGTGCCTGCGCTGGTCCCCGTTTGCAGCCAGGGGTGAGGTGGGTTGCGCAGACGGGGATGGAGCGCTCGCAGCGCAGAGCTGCGTCGCTGTACCCGTGGGGCCATCACTTCACCACAAGCGTTTTTTTTCCCCATCACATCTTCCCCTATGGCAGCCGCTCTCCCTGATGTCCCCAACCCCGGAGCTGCTCCAGGACCAGTCGTGTTAGAGGGTCTCCTGTGTAGAGGAACGCCGTGGGACCCACAAGGCTTGTGCCAAGCGGCTGATGGAGCGGAGGGGTGACAGCTCGGTAGTTCCCCCTCCAAGGGCACGATGTCGCCAGCATGAATAACTCCCAAACCGCCTGGGGACACAGTTGCTCACAAGGTTGGGCTTGATGGGGGTCACAGATGTGGCAGGAGAGAGCCTTCCCCAGCGCTGTCGATGCAACTGTGGCATCAGAGCACCCAAAAATGTGCTCTTCTGCAATGCCTCGAGGGCTGCCCGCCAAAGAGGTGACAGGCCGGCCGTTACCCGGGAGGCTCAGGTCTCCCCTGGTGCCATCCTCCTTTTATTTTTCCCACCTTTTCTTTTTCATGGTGGGATTTGTGAAGGGGGAAGGACGTTCCTTTCTGAAACCCAGCGCTGCTGGGAGCCCATTAAGGAGCTCTTCAAACCCTGCTCTTGCAGGAGAGAACAAGTCCGAACCTTTTTGGAGGCTGAAGGCTGGAGGTTTCTCCCCTCTCTCCTCCCCACCGTCAAGAGGCACCAAATTCTCCTGATCCGAAGGAAAAAGTGTGAGCGGGCAAACGGCATCCCCGGCAGGAGCAGCGGAGCTAAATATAGTCCATTTACACAAAACGAGAGTGTTGCGATGAAACAACATCAATGAACACTACGGTGGTAATTAGCAGTTCCCTAATGAAGAGCTGGGAAAGCAGGGGGTGTCCCGGGGGAGAGCAGCGCCTCTGCTGAGCATCATGGAGATGGTGCGGGGCTACCGATGGCGGTGGGGGTCTGCAGGGGTGGACCTGGCAGAAATCCCCCCACCATGTCCCCTGTAGAAGTGGCCAGGAGCTTTCTCTGGGACCGAATTGGGGAATAAATCCCCCAGTCTGGCACGGGAGAGAAGGAGGTGAAGCAAAGGGTGAAGGGACCAAGCGGGTGATGCCCCCTGATGAGGGGACTGGAACACCTCTCTTATGAAGAAAGGCTGAGGGATTTGGGTCTCTTCAGCCTGGAAAAAAGACGGCTGAGGGGGGATCTTATCAACGCTTATAAATACTTCAAGGGTGGGTGTCAGGAGGATGGGGCCAGGCTCTTTTCAGTGGTGCCTGGGGACAGGACAAGAGGTAACGGGCACAAACTTGACCATAGGAAGTTCCACCTAAACATGAGCAGGTGCCCGACTGCAGGACAGGGATGTCCCATGGTGATGAAACCCAGTGGGGAGAAAGGCTGGCAAGCACTGGGCTGGGAGGAGATGGGTCCCGGCGACCTTGGTGGCTGGACGCCGTCACACGGGGGCCTCATTTCCAAAGGTGACAGACAGCCGCAGCTCGCCCAGTGCTGCCAGCATCTCCACTTTGCAAATCAGGGCACCAGCCGCCTCGCAAAGGGATCAGCCCCAGCACTCCCAGGAGCCACAGTTTTTCCTGGGATACAGAGAAACGGTTTAAGGAGGGATTGGTGTTCAACGAGCTGGGTGCAAGGAGCTCGTGGGTGTCTCCTTCCACCACCCCAAAGCCACTGCAGCCCCTGCAGCCCCCCGTTTCCCCACGGAACCCAAGCCCAACGTCGAGCACCGCGCTTATCCGTATCCCTCCCTGCTCCCTGCCACCTCCCAGCCCTGGGATGTCCCCAAACTCGAGCTAGTCCCACACTCAGGGACCTGCCCAGGCATCGCTGCAGGGGAAAGAGCCCGGCACATCAAACTGTCAAAAAATTATGAGGAAGGGGGGTTTGGCCTGGGCTTGGCTGGGGCCGTGTTTTCTCCGTCACAAGCAGTGATTAGGGTAATGAAGGGATCCTCTCCCCTCTGCTGCCATCCCTATAGCAACCAGCAGCCTCTTCCCGTTAAACAAGTGACTCATCAAACACGATTACACTGATAGCAGGGAAGACGATCGTGACTTCTAGCTCTGACAAGAGAGCTGACCTTTGGGGGGAAAAAAAAATTAAAAAAAATAAGGGAAATAGCTCAAAACTGGATGGGAAGGTGCAGTCCCGTGTCTCATCCTCCCCATCTGTCCTGCTTCCTCGCCCTGTTTGGGGACTCCCAGGTGGTAAATAAAGGCAGATCGGATGCAAACAGGGTCTGCGCTGTGAAGTGTAAATCTCCGGCGGCTCCCTGCCGGTGGTGGGGGGCTGGATCCGCGGTGGGCAGCCGGATCCGCGGTGGGCAGGCGGCTGGTGACGCTGCCAGGGCTCCCTGCGGTGTGCGGGAACAACGGCTCCGTCCGGGCTGAGCCTGGGGTGACGTGTCCCTGGGGCCAGGGATGACCTGTGCCGTGCACCCTGCTTCTGTCCACGCCACACGCCGTGTTTCTGTCCACGCCGTGCACCGTTCTGCGCACGCCAGGGAAACTGCTGCTCTGCTCCCAGGAACTCGCACCGACACCTCCCCGATCCCTTCGAATTTGGCAGGTTTAAAGTATTTGGAGGGTCTTTCCCCACTGCTGGTTTTCTGCTTTCTCACTCCCCCCGCCAAAAGATTTTCTGACACAAATTCGGCCGTGGGAGTCTTGGGGGGATGATGTTTCTCAGCCAAGCGACCTCCAGCATTGCTGCGGGGGTCAAATCCCCAGGGCAAAGGGAAATCCTTTGGGATTTTTCTGGTTTAAACCCCTTCATGGAGGCTGGAGAAGGCAGATTCCCATTATATTTAGCAGCTCTCTGCTCTGGCTGGGTGTTTGCGCTCCTGGAAATGTCTCTTTTACCCTGGGGAAATTCCCACCTACTGAGACACAGCCCTGGGCAGCGGTGCCGAAGGAGAAAAAGCAATGCCCGGAGGGGGAAAAATACCTCTCTACACCCAAAATCCGGGTGCATACGGCTCAGGCTGAAGGTTGGGATGAGATCCAGGTTGCCGGCAAGCCCGGTGCCCGCAGCGGCCGTGGCCTGCAGTGATGCTCCTGCAAACGCCGCCCCGCGCCCAGGGGAAGTCAGGAAACCTTCACTGCTCCTACTGAAATATTCATGGGCAGAAATAACAGAATTGATGAGACGAGGACTTCGCGCCTGTGCCCTGAGCTGGGGGAGAAACCTAACCTGTCGTACGCCGGGGGCTGAAATCTGCCTTTTCCGTGTTGTTTTTGTTACTAAGAATTTTAGGGGTGGATGGGCATTTTTAGCTCCTTTTGGGCCCCATCCTGCTGGGCTGCGGCTCGGGCATGCAGGCACGGGGGAGGCAACATCTCATGCGAGCCCACGGGGCTGCTCCTGTCAGCTCCCGGCACTTGGCTTTACCCGGTTATGACTCTCCCTAACTCAAGCCGAATTTTTTCCAAGCCAAGCGCTTGCGTTACTTTCATTATTTCACTTACCAGCAAGCAGCTGTGACCTTTTCCTGGTGAAGTCCTGGCCCACCCCACGTTTCAGGCTCTGGATCTGGACAACGTGGTCCCCAGCCTAATTCCAGGGAATGTGCCCGTGCTCGGGAGATGCTTGGACGGGAGCCCAGCACTGTGACTCCACGTAGGATCCTGTTTAAATGTCAGAAGCCAGAGTTAAAATCAATAAATAGAGAGGACCGGCTGTGCTTGGGCGAGGGGGTGTCGGAGCTGCTTTTTGCTCGACTTCAAAGCTGAGAACTTGTTCCCCGGGTTTTATGAAACCCGACGTCCTTCCTGCCCAGCGGGAAAGGAACTGGGGAGGCTGGAGGTCCTTTGAGCGCTGCCGCGGGGGGCTTTTCCCCGCTGGGTGGGCTGCCTACCACCCCCCCGTGCCGGCACATCGGGAGCCATCAGCACAGAGGTTTAGCGCTTCCAATGGAGCCACAAATCCATCCCCACCGGTACGCGGCGGCTGCAGATTTCTTGCGGTGCTGGTGTATCACCGGCTCCAGGGCAGCCCATGACTTTTCTGCGTGGACCTGGGACCTTCCTGGTCCTCGGCCCTGTGTCCCCACCAGGGCTCATGGTGGGGGTTACGGTGGTCCCAGCGCGGGCGCAGAAACCCGGGTCCTCCGGAGCGGCTCGCTCCAAGCCTGGCTTTGGAAAGCGCATGCTGGTGGCAGCCGGGAGAGCAGCAGGGAGGGAAGGCTGCCCTGCACTCAGCTGCAAAAAGACTCCAGATTTTTTTTTTTTTAAAGACTCTCTCTTATTTTGCCCCTCTGTAAAACCACAGAAAACCTTCCTCACCGCTGTGCCACGTCAGGTAAATTAGGTTATTGTTGATTATTAATTATCACAATCATTTGCCCTAATATTTTGCCTCGCATCCTGCGCGCTCCTGGTGTTACCCATGGCGTGATGAATCACGGTGTAGGGGAAGCGCAGTCGCTCCTGATGAGGTAGCCAGGCAGAGCACCAAATACAGCCTGGGAGAGGGAAGAAAACACGGAGCAAAAGCCCTTCATTTCAGAAAAAACCACCCTGCCCCAGGAGCCCTGCTGGCCAGAGCTGAGCTGACATATGGTGACACGGCGTGTGCCAGCGAAGGTGCTTCAAAACGTGTTCCTCTGGCTCAGGCAGGCGCTGGAGCTTCAGGACTCGGAGCAAAATCATCCAGGCGGGAATGATAGCACTGAAGGGAGGAGGAAAAATCCTGCCCCTGCTTTGGCCTGAGTGTTTGGTGGGAATCGGGAGGAGAAGTCAGAGCGAGCCTTCAAATCACGCAGGGCTGCTCCTTCCCTCCTGCCACAGCTTGGCGTTGTCCCCGTCATTGTCCCTGGGCAGGTGCCGGTTGGATCCTGTCCCTGTGCGTGCACCAGTGGGCTCCTGATCCTGTGCAGGTGGCAATAGGGTCCTGTCCCTGTGCAGGTGCCAGTAGGATGCAGGGATGCAGAGATGCAGAGGTACAGGGATGCAGGGATGCTGAGATGCAGAGATGCAGAGGTACAGGGATGCAGAGGTACAGGGATGCAGGGATGCTGAGGTACAGAGATGCAGAGGTACAGGGATGCAGGGATGCAGAGATACAGGGATGCAGAGGTACAGGGATACAGGGATGCAGAGGTACAGGGATGCAGGGATGCAGAGATACAGGGATGCAGAGGTGCAGGGATGCAGAGGTACAAGGATTGCAGGCTGTCCTGGAGCAGGGGTGGGTGGCCCTGGGAGCCCATTGACGGGAACCTGTCAATGACGGGAACCCCAACAGCCTCCCGGGGCAAACCTGCCGCTGCAGAAGCTGTGTGCGAGCCAGGGTGCGGTGCCCTCAGTGTCCCTGCTGTGAACAGCCCCATGTCCCCTTGGTACCCACATCCCTCCGAGGCTGCCGCTAAATGGGGGAGCGTTCTCAGCAGCTGGGGGTCTAATTGCACCAGTGCATCAAGAGGTGGTCTCCCCACCATCCCCACGATGGACAACACAGAAATATCTCATTTTGGTGTGGGAAGGTCTCTCACATCTCAGCAGCATGGGGCAGGCTGGGACCCGTGTTCCCTGGTGCTGCAAAGGCCATCCATCCATCCATCCATCCATCCATCCATCCCTAGCTCTCCAAGAGGTACAAATGAGGTTGCAAGGGTGCTGTTGCAGGCAGGATGGCAGAGGTCATTTCTGCAAGCTGGGCCCTTGAATGGGTCCATTCCAGAGAGGGTTTTCAGCCAAATCAACTCTTTTTCAACCGACCTGGATAATTTTATAAGCCAGATTCCTGCACGACTCCACCTCCTCCACTGCCTCGGCTTGACATCAGCACCTCAAGCCCCAAACCCAGTCCTTCCTCCTGCTGGGATGCGAGGCTGGGGGCCAGCAGCCGAAGCAGTGCCAGGAGAAGTCCCTGCTCTCCGGCAGCAGCGGCAGCAGCAGCAGCAAGAAAATGGCCTAATTTCCACCCTGTATTTGCAAAGATTATGCAAAGCCTTTGAATGTAGGACTTGACGCGCTCTCCAGCGGCGCGCGGCCCCCGACGGCCCTGTTTTGGGGAGGCTGGCGGGCGCAGCGCTCTTGTTTGCCACCCTGATTAGTCAGCACTGCTAATTATAGCTGCGCTTTTCCTTCTTATAGCTCTGCAAGCACCGTTGGAGTAATAGGGAACAACAGGGGCGCTGAAATAAGGCTGCGTCCGCTCACTGCGGAAAAGATGCCGGTATAAATACGGGGATGAATTTCCGGCGGTGCGGCTTCGCACACAAGTCCTGGGTGGGGGTCTCAAGGCAGCAAGCTCACGGGTTTGCCGGCTCGGCTGCGGGATGCTCTGGGAAGAGCAGGACCTAGGGTGGGAAAGGTTCCGGTGATGCCGGGAGGTAGTGATGTCTCCCCAAGGAAAAGAAATAAAGCCCATTTTAATGCTTTTAGAGTAAAAAAAAATGATGGAGAGTTGCGCCACGTCTATTTTATCACATGTGTCCCAGGTGTGGTGTTATTACAGCCCGTGACGGATGGCGGAGATGCCCAGAGGGGCTCCCCGCACCCCGGCGTTACCAGCCATTGGCGATGACACGAGGGAACCAACCCCGGCTGCCCGCTGGCTCGGTTGCCCATGGCATTCAGGGCATTTCGGTTGCTGTTTGCAAAACTGACACAGAGGGGTGAAAATGCTGCCGGTCCATCCGCTTTTGCAATTACTGGCGTTGGAGTTATTCCTCTCGGTGAGCTCTGTCCCACCCCTTACGTCTGTTAAGCATCAGCCCTTGTGCAGACTCGTTACGGGTGGGCTCTGCCTTGGACAGCCAGGTCATTAGTGATTGCCACCCCACCACCCACCCAGGTATTCGTTAGCTCCCTCTCAGGGCCACTTAATTAATCGTCATGAAGACCTGGCTGTAGAAATAGCTGCAGTGAAGGAAGTGAGAGATGGGGATAGAGATTCAGTGGTTCCCAAGTTCATCTCCTGCTCGCCGGGCAGCCACATTGCCAGCCACTTGGTTTTTAACCAAAAAAAAGCACAGTTTCTAAGGCAGGGTGAGACCCAGGTCAAGCCCTGCTGAGCTTTGGCAGCCGGCTCGGCACCCCGCATCCCCACGGGGCAGGGCCGGGGGGGGCCGTGCGTGGTGTTCAGCACTGAGCTTCCTCCCAGGGGCCAAAAGCCAAGGAGGAAGATGAGAAACTAAGATGGGAAATGACAAGGGAAGGCCTTCTCCTTGGCGAACGACGTTCCCAGGTGAGGTTGGTGGCCTCTTGCTGTGTAATTGACAGCATCAGGCTTTTGTTGGTGACTTTGGTTACCTTTGATTTTCACCCCTTGCTACTGAGTCTGTAATTTGAACACCGATAAGGCATACTTAATACGTTGTCACAACGTTCTTGCAGATTCCCGGGAGGCTCAGGCCATTGTATCCAGCTGTAAAAGGCAGATGCTCAAATCTTACGGATACCATGGGCAGTGGCACACCCTCACAGATGCAACGCCCCTTGCAGTCGGGGCAGCCCTGGAGGTGGCGTGCCTTGGTGGGAAAATGGCCAGGTAATGTCATTTTTGTCACCGGTGCCTTACGGAAACCAGAACACTCTGTGCCCCAGCAGCCCCGGCTGCCCCAACACAGACCATCTCCCCTTTCAGACAGACGGACAGACAGACAGATGTGCCAGACCCCGTGTAGCCGCCGAATCCTGGCAGCCCCTCTGCTGCCGCTCAGTGCCCAGCGCAGGCACCAGCACCACTGGGAGGGTCTGGGGGCACCCCAAAATGACTCCCGGCTAATAGGGAAATAATGGTGTACGTTGTTGTGCATCCAGCACATCGGGTGGTTTATGTCCTCCTCGGTGTGGGACCAAAGGGAGAGGAGGCTGGAGATGTGTTGGCACAGCCCTGAGACCCCTTGCACATTGCGGGGGGGTTGTGGGCACAGCCAGTGGTGAAACCCCCCCTGAACCTCATTGGAGACGTGGGGCTGCTCCTCCCCGGGCTGTCGCAGGAGGGCAAGCAGCCCCAATTGCTGGGCGAGAAGCCCATTGTGACGAGCGCACGGAAAGGGGGCACCCGTGGAGTGGAGGGGGATGATACCTGCGGGGTCTGGTACTTGCTGCGGGACGTGGGAAAAGCATCCTGGGATTGTGCCAAAATCCCAGTGGGACATTGAGGGGAGGAACCTAGGGTGGGGAAGGGAGGCAGGAGGGTGGTTTGGGACTACCAGGGCCACCGTGGGACCTGGGGATTGACTGAGAGACCCAGAGAGTGTCTCTGCGAGAGAGGCTGCAGGAGGGGCTGGCTGGATGCTGGAGGGAGCGGGAGGTCCAAGCTGGTGAGACCAGGGGGTTTGGGGTCAGCTGAGACCCATTGGGGTGCATGTCTGTGCAAGGGACAGCTACAGGTGAGAGGATCCAAGGGCCAGACTGGGGCAACTGGGTGTCTGAGGGCACTTACTGGAGGGATGCCCAGTGTATCTGCATGTGCCCATCCCTGCTCAGCCTCGCTGACGGCTGGACCGGGGGCCCGGAGCTGCAGCAGCCTCTGCTCTGCCAGGTCGGGATTCGGCAGCCCCCGGCAGATCCAGTGGGGACAGCAGGGCCGTCCCTGCTCAGACCCGTGGCTGCTTGTGGCCCGTCAGCCTGGCTGGGCTGGGGCCGCCCGCACTCATCTCGGCCTGGGGGCCCTGGGTGGGCTGTGTCCCCACAGAGCACCTGGCACGGCCATCGCATCCCCTCTGCCGCAGCAGCTCAGTCCAGCCCGGCTTCTGCACCCACCTGCTGGCAGAGGCAGCTGCCGAGGGGAGTCAATCAGAGCTCCTCACCCGCCTCCCCGCGCCCAGGCGGTGCGTAATTACTGGGAGCGGGAGCTGAATTCATTCAGCTCTTCGCTCAGATTTCCTCCGCCCCTTTTCATGCTGCTCATGTCACTCGGCACACAACGGCGCTCGGTCACGCGGCCGGCGGCCCCAGGTAGATGATGATTCAAGTCTCCTGGGATGGGGCTTGGCCTGATTAAGAGCCCAGATGCTCCTAACTGGGGCGATTGGGTTCAGCCAAAACCACCAATATTCACCTAAATATCTTTGCACATCAGGAGCTGGAAATCCTTGCCGGCATGGAGCTCGCTGCACTGCACAGCTACTGCCTGGAAAAGACAGGGGGATGAAGGAGTAAAGCTGGAGTGTTATGAAACCAGTAGGAAAAGGGGGGAGAAGGTGTAGCTGAAATATTGGCGACACGGGAGCCGAGCATCCCGGCTTTGAAGATCCTGCTCCCTCTCTGAATCACGGAGACATTTGTGGCCAGAAAAATAATTGTGCCTTTGGGATTTGTTCCTTTCCAAGCAGATCCTTTCCCAAATAGTCGGGAAGGAAGCCTTGGGGGTGGGTGGATGCTGCGGGGAGGGGGACAGACCCCCACACCCACCATCTTTGGGCAGGACTCTGTGCAGGAGGGTGGGTGCTGGGCTGGGCAGCCCGTGGGAAGCTCCCAGGTCTTGATCCTCCTCATCCCAGCTTTTACACTGGCTGGAGGGAAACCCATGTGGGCTGAAGGCTCTGGGATGCGATGTCTCCCCCTTGGGGGGGTGCATCTGCCCCAGCCTGGTTTCACTGGGTCCCCTGAGGACCCCTCTCTGCTGGCTCCTGAGGGTGCAGGGGGACCGGTGCTGCTGTCCCTGGGCATTGTCCTTGAAGAGCGGGGCAGCCGAGCCCTGCCACGCCGGATCAGCACCCCCTCCCTTCAGATCCCTGCGTCCCTCGGCACAAGCGGTAAAAATAAACCTTGCCCGGCCGCCTTTGCGAGACGCCGGGGCCTGGCTGGCACCCAAGCAGCATCCGCAGAACGCAGGTGCGGAGGGCCCCGACCTTGGGGAGGTGCGTCGGGGTGGCGGGAGAGCTCATGAATGAACGGCGGGTGCGTGCATGGGAGGCGTGCATGGGTGCGTGCGGGTGCGCGCACCCCCTCGTGCCTGCGGGTGTGGATGTGGCTGTGGAGCGGGGAGCCAGCCTTGTTGTTATTCTGATCACAGCGGCTCTGATTCACAGACTTGGATCATGAATATAAGTGAAGACTTTGACGTCAGAGTTGAGATTTATCAGCAGATCCAATGGGGCAGGAATATTAAGTGCAAGTCGATGCCAGCTATCTGCCAACGTTATTAGCAATGCTCACCGAGGAATGAGGCTTAACACCAAGGACTGGAAGGACTGGGAAGGAAAAAAATAAAAACGGGGGGAAGCAAGCCGATCCTCGAGCATTAAAGCCAGGTAAAACAACAACCCCCGGCGGTGGCGGCTGCCCCCCGGGCTGGGCTGCATGCAGGAAGGGGGGATGCCGGTGGCGGGGGCTGCGGGCACAACTCTCCCCCCCGGCGACCTTCACACCTGGGCTGCACGGCCCGGCACGGGGGGGGATTTACTCTGCAAGGGGGACCGCGCCGAGCGGGGCAGGATCTTGCAGCTGTTTGCAGCTGGCGGGGAGCATCTTGCACCAGTCCTTTTCCAAAGGAGGGGAAGGGAAGGGAGAAAGGAGAAAGTTAATGCAGGCTGTCCCTTGCCGCTGCCTTCTCATTTCATCAGCGGCTCCGCATACATGCGAGGGCTGGCCTATTAATAGTATTTATTTTTACTCGCTGCACGCAAAAAAGAAAGGGTTGCGGGGGGGGGCGGGGGGGAGGGGGGGGGGAGGGGGAGCTTTGCGCTATAAATAGGCAGCAAAAAGGTAGCCGTGCCCCTGGGAAGGGAGGAGGAGGAGGAGGGGGCAGCCGGCACCGTGCTTCCCCCGGCGGCGGGGTGCGCAGCGCCTGCGGATCCTGCGCGGGGCAGAGCGCATGGAGGCTGCGGCCAGCAGCGGGGCGCTGAGTTGTGCTCGGCCTCAGCCCGCCGGGAGGAGCAGGAGCTAGCGGCGAGGCTTCCCCCCGGGCGAGGGGTGCGTGTGTGTGGGGCGGGGGGACAACGCTGTGCCCCGTGCCGGGGGGGGGGGGCACTGGGGGGGCGGAGCGGGGGTGTTACTTGCCGGAGAAGCTGCACTCGGGCTGGGGGGAGGCGGACGGGGCTGCGCCCTGCGGCGGGCGGGGGCGGCCCGGTGCGGGGCTGGGTGCGGGGTATCGCGGAGCTCGGGGCGGGGTGTCCCCGGCACCCGGTGCGGGGCGAGGGGCGGGTCGCGGCGAGGGGCCCCCCGGGCTCGGCGCGGGGCTCGCCGCCTCTCCCCGCAGCTCGGCGCCCGTGTCCCTCACCGCATCCCTCTCCCTCTCTCCCCAGCGATGCTGCACGGCCCCGCCGCCATGGGGGAGCCGTGGCAGCCGCAGCCGCAGCAGCAGCAGCGGCTCCCGGGGCTCGGCAACGCCTCGGAGCCCAGCGCCTGGCCCTCGGCGGCGGGCGGGCCGGGGACGGCGGCGCCGGGCGGCGGCGGGGCCGGAGCCGGAGCCGGAGCCGGAGCCGGGGGGGCCGTCAGCCCCTGGGACATCGCGCTGTGCGCCACGGGGACGGCGGTGGCGGGGGAAAACGCGCTGGTGCTGGCCGTGCTCTTCTACACGCCGAGCCTGCGGGCCCCCATGTTCCTGCTGATCGGCAGCCTGGCCCTGGCCGACCTGCTGGCCGGGCTCGGGCTAGTAGCCAACTTCGCCGTGCGGTACCTGCTGCGGCCGCCCAGCGAGGCGGCGGAGCTGGGGGCGGCGGGGCTGCTGCTGGCCGCCTTCTCCGCCTCCGTCTGCAGCCTGCTGGCCATCACCGTGGACCGCTACCTGTCGCTGTACAACGCGCTCACCTACCACAGCGAGCGCACGCTGGGCTTCACCTGCGCCATGGTGCTGCTGATGTGGCTACTGTGCCTCGGCGTGGGGCTACTGCCCCTCCTGGGCTGGAACTGTCTGCGGGACCAGAGCGCCTGCAGCATCCTGCGGCCCGTCACCAAGGACAACGCGGCGGTGCTGGCCGTCACCTTCCTCCTCCTCTTCGCCCTCATGATGCAGCTCTACCTGCAGATCTGCAAGATCGCCTTCCGGCACGCCCAGCAGATCGCCGTGCAGCACCAGTTCATCGCCACGGCGCAGGCCACCTCCACCCGCAAAGGGCTCTCCACCCTCTCGCTCATCCTCGGCACCTTCGCCCTGTGCTGGATCCCCTTCGCCATCTACTCCTTGGTGGCCGATTCCAGCTACCCGGTGGTCTACACCTACTCCCTGGCGCTGCCCGCCACCTGCAACTCCCTCATCAACCCCATCATTTATGCCTTCAGAAACCCAGACATCCAGAAGTCGCTCTGGCTGGCCTGCTGCGGGTGCATCCCTTCCACGTTCTCCTCCAGACCAAGGACATCCAGCGATGTGTGAGGACTGAGCAGGGAGTGAGACGCGCTCCCCTGCTCTCCTCCTCCTCCTTTTCCCCTCTGTTGTTATTGTTTCCTACCGGGAGGAAACCCCCGGCCAGCACATCTCGTTCCATGAAAAGATGGCCAAAAAGAGAAAAAAGGAAAAGGGAAAAAGAAGGGGGGAAGAAAGAGAGAGAGAGAAGAATGATAATGGTTTCCTTTAGAAATGTTATTTTCTTACATATTTTATTTTTTATTTAAAAACACAAAACACCAAAAAAAAAGAAAAGAAAAGGAAAAAAAAAAAAAAGGATGTCGGTACGATGGCATTTGTCTCCTCTCGGGGTAAGGAGCCAGGGGAGCAGCGGGCTTGCCTGGCCGGGTGGCTTCCACCCCCCCGGGGGCACGTCCCACCACGAGTGGAGGCCACCGGGAAGGCCACAAGAGCGGAAGGGGGGGAGTGTCGCCCCGCCCTCCCCCCGGCGGGGCTGGTCCCCAAGCGTGGGGTGGTTGTGCGGGGCGAGCACACCCCACACCCCCCCCAAGTCCCCCTAAAATCAGGTCTTGCAACGCTATGCAATAATCGGGGTGGTGGGGGGGGGCGCGTTCAGCACCGCGGGGACGGACAGCTCCGGCTCGGCGGGGGGGCCCGGAGGAGCGCAGGGAGGCGGGGGGGGGGGGCTGGGGTGGAGGGGACCCGGGGATGGGGGCGGGGGGGGGCACGATGCCTCTCTGTTTCTATGTCGTTTGCGAAGCACTTTGAGAACCTGCGGGGCGAAAGGCACTTTAGGGTATGGCCGCTGTTTCGGGCTGTCGCAGGGATGGGGGTAACCGGGGAATCCATTCCCCCCCCCAAAAAAAAAAAAAACCACAAAAAAAAGGTGGCCGCGGGCAGGGTGGGGACTCACGGTGGGTGCCGTCCACCCCAAGGCTCTGGGGAGGCCGAGGAAGGGCTCTCCTACTCGGTTTGGGGCTATGGGGTGATGCGCTCCCCCGGCTGCGCTCCCTTCCGCACTGCTCGTTTACATGGGGGGCGGGGGGGGCGGGGGGATTTTCATCCAAAGACGGGGCCGGGCTTGCTGGGGTCCTCTAGAGGGAAGCCTCTGTAATCACACGTGTGTCCTGGTGTGTTATTCCGGATGCTACCAGTTTAACTTGCTTCATTAGAGAAGCTTCGGTACCCTCACATTCCTCTACTGTATCATGTGCTTTGTGGTGTTTGTGAGACCATGATGAAGTGTCCTTTATCTTGTGCTTTCTTTTGGCCGAGAAGTGGAATAGTGCATTCACTTAAAAAGCGAGCAAGAAACCAAACAACCTTCGGAGAGGTGGCAGGGCTTGGGGTGAAACGCCCAGGGGGGCTCAGGGCAGAGGTGGGGGATGCTGCTCTGGGGTCCGGCGTGGGAACAGCTCAGTGGTTGCAGCAGGAGACCCCCCACCCCACCAGCTGAGCCTGGTGTCCCAAACACGTTGCTGTCCCTTAGAGAAGGATGCTGCAGCATCCAAAACGCCCTGTTACAAAGCAGGACTTAGGTTCTGCTGCACCGTGGGCAACACAGACGATGGTTCCCATCAACAAGACCCAACATCACCGCCGCCACCAAACTGCAGCATGTGTACACCGTAGTTTCGTGGAAGACAGAAATATTCTTGCTTTGTGAGGCTGTAGTGGGTACGAAGCCACTTTATGGCTGGATACAGGCACAACCGTATTTTCTCTCTGGATCCGTGCAATGAATTTCTCGCTCCTCAGAGCTAAGTGCACACAAGAAAGCTATGAATCTCCAAAGTGTGCCTGGGGCTTGGGCTTATTGCCTACCTTTGAGAGGTGGCCAGTCTCTCTCTTGTCTTTTTCATTTCCTTCCTCTTTTGAATACCTTGGGCAATGGGCAGTAGGCACAATGTTGAATCAGCATATATCTAAAAGTAAATATATATATAAGAAAGAGTAATATATATATATATATATAAACCCACTTTGCTCATTTTATTTCTTCTGGTTTCTGTAAGTGCAGCCAGGTTCTTGCAGTTCCTCAGCGTGAAAACTCAAGGCAGAGTTAGTTTAAACCATTTCTGAAACTTTGTGAACATTTTGAAATGTTTTTATACAACCCGATCTAGAAGACAGGATTTGTTTCTCTGGGCGGCTCATTTTGTATCTTTAAATGAAGTGTAGATGAACTAATCAGCTCTAGAGAAACCTCGACATTGAAAAAAGTTGCATTTTCTTGGCTTTCCGGTCAATTCCCTATTGCTGAAGATTTTGATTTTAATGACGTTCTTTTTAGAGTTTAATTGTATATTTGAAACTTGTCTCAGTTGGAGGGATCCACTGACCAGCTCTGACGAAGGCATACAAGGGCCAATGGAAAATAATTTTCCCCGGTGGCCCTCCACAGCAGTGGGAGGAAGATTTGGGATGTGAGGAGCTAAAGCCAAGGATATCGTCCCTACCAGACAAAGCTAGAGAGGAGGTGGAGATGTCCTCACCAAAGTGCTTGGTACTCACCCAAAAATGTGGACAGCAACTTTGTCGAAGGCAAACTCTGCTGCCTAAATTCTGGTCCTTGCACTAAGGAGACTTTTATTCTGCTGCACTAATCCAACTCACAGTCAGGATCAATATGTGACGCAAGTATATTGTATGCTCACATTCAGCATCAAATGCCGATCTAATTTTTTTTTCGAGTGATGGTGTAGGACCTCTCTCTTGGAGACTGTGAAAGGTGGCCATGGAAGTTGTTAAAAACACTTGATAGGCTTCAAGAAAAGCCTCAAGAGATCTCCTCTAAAGAACAATTAGATAAATTGGCGTTTTTGCAGTCTTTTGACTAAAAAAAAAAAAAAAGGCATTTTTCTAGGTGTTTTTGCCTTTGCTGTTTTCCCCCTCCTTTTTTATCAGTGGAAAGAGGGGAAAACAAGGAAAAGTGAGGAAGAAGATAAACAAGTATGAGTCCACCTGCCAGGCATTGTGTTGTGGAAATTTCTGACCATTTTACTGCACCTTTGCTTTGGTGTTTTGTTTTTTTTTTCCCCTAAAGAAAGTCTTTCACTGGAAAAAGTTTTGAGTGACAATGTTGGACTTTTGATGTTGGAGCCTCCGTATGTTGGACATCAGGAGAGCTAACTTAAAACCTTAAAATACTTACCAAGTTAGTAGTGCTGTGTGCAGGGTGGGAATGCCTTGGTGTCCTTCAGTGCTGGCTTTGGGACATGTTCAGAATACAGGGCCTGATTTTGGATGAGGTCACGTTGCCATAAAAAAGGAGCAGCTCCCCCGAATGTCGTGGGATCACATGTGGATGGGGCACCAACTATAAGAAGAGCACTGGCGAACAGAAAGCGTTTTCCATCACAGTGAATCCTCCGTGGATTCACCGAGGAGCCAAAATGTCTGGAAACATGGTGAAAAGCGCTAAGCAGCCCCTGTCTAGCTCCTGGGCATCATGAGAAGGACACAGAGCAACCAGAGTATGGCCCATTGTCCTCCATTTTCTGGTATTGAATATATTGATAAGACTCCTCTGGCTGGGATTCCTATGTCACAAGTCATTAGAAAAGTTGAGGTTTACAAAAGCATCAATTTAATGATTGTGCCTTTCAGATGAGATACAAGGGGACAGTGGTAGTTCTGCAAAGCACAAGGTCTTTGGTTGGTGGCAATTTGCAGGTGTCTTTCGATTTCCACGGAGCCTCTGTGGTCGCTCCAACTGGAAACTGGACCTGCTTGGAGAGGGCTGGTGGGCGTTTAGTTGGGAAGACCTTCGTGTCCTCACCCTGGTGAACGGCCCAGATCTTGCCATTGTATCTTCAAAAGCTGAGCTTTGCAAATAGCTGTTGGTAGAAGATGAAGGGGCCAAAGCCTGGCCCCTACAGGAGCTGGTCTAAA
Source organism: Rissa tridactyla (assembly GCF_028500815.1). Lineage (NCBI taxonomy): Eukaryota > Metazoa > Chordata > Aves > Charadriiformes > Laridae > Rissa > Rissa tridactyla. The sequence goes on along the minus strand of NC_071474.1, from coordinate 46,827,134 downwards.
TTTACGGTAGCAGAAACAAGCAGAAAATTGGTCCTGAGCAATTACACGAGGTATCTAACCAGCCCCAAACCTACAGCAGAGGTCAGCGCAGCCAGGGAAATGAGTCCGCTGCTTATTTGGTTGATTTATTTACAGGTTTCTGCTTGCCTTCGGCTTTTCTACCACGAGTTGGTGGCTAGCAGAACATAGGTATGAAATGCTTTCTGTGTCACTGGTCAGCTGTTTCAGTTGAGGGGATGAGGAAAGGGTGAGGAGGAGAAAGAAAAACATTCCTCAAATATACTGTGAAAAGGCCAGCTAATAAAATGTATCAACTCTACCAACAAAGTTGCTTAGGTACTTTTTCCTTTCCATTTTGTTCAGTTTGGGACTTTGAGCAGCGAAAACATCTCTTTTTAGGCAACTTCATTTCAGGAACCAGCAGTAAATATCTCAAGGATCTCAGTCCTGATGTGGCAGCCACAATTTGTTCATCTCAAACAAAGAGTTTTAATTGAACTTTGAATAAAAACCCAAGAAACCATTACAGTTCTCAGTAGGTGATGAAGTACCTCTTTCTTGCAGAAGCATCAAATTTGGGGTGGGGAGGTCTCTATAAAGCCATTGATCTTGGTAACCACTTGTGTTGATGTGTATTGACCAGCATCGACAACTCACTTAATTGTTAACAATTAATCACCAGTTCACTTTTAATTGTCAGGAATAATTGTTGAATGCACATGGTATTTCCTTGTAACGCCTTTCATTCACGCGCAACCTTTTCTCTTGGCGAGGCGGTCACGCTGCCGTACAGCTGACGGCTTCACTTGTACTGGTTGTACTTTTTCTGTTAAAAAGGCAGTTGCCCACTGCAAAATTCCCTGCGAGCCACCCTTCCCGCTGTCCCTGCAACCCCGGGAATGGAGCTTTCCCATTCCCATTGGAAAACTCTGCAATACAGAGCGTTATAGAGATAAAATGGATTTTCAGTAGAGAAGATCCAAATCAGAAGGGATGGTCCAATGCTCTTTTGTCCCTGACTTTGAGGGATGCGAATACATTGTCTGCAGCTCCAAGGGTAATAGCTGCCTTCACAAGTTCTGCTCGATGTCAAGTGTAATTGTGTCTAAACCAAGGTTATTCCTTCACAATCTGAGCACGCTACAGCGGGCAGGACGCTGGATGCCTGACAGCTCAGCGTATCGATAGACACTGAAATCACAAGCGCAGGTTTATGACCTTATTGCAGGATCTGGGAGTTGGAAAACATCTGGCTTGTCCCAGCAAAAGCTCTTTTCCAACTGGGCAGTACTTGGCTAAGGATGAGCTGTAGTGCTGGCCACCGCTGGCAAAGCCGGCGTCCTTCCGAGTCCACCGCAGCCTGGTCTCTTGCCTCTGCCTTGCCTTTCCTCTACACCACGTAGGGAGTGATGAGGACTGGGCTCGTTTCTGATGTCCCTTGTGAGCAGGTCAGAATAAGGCCCCAGGCAGGGCAAAGAGCATCCTCCCTAGAGTGCGAAACCTCTGGCTCAGAGGGAGGGATGAGTTTCTGGTGGCAAAGCTCAGCAAGAGACTCATCCGGGTTGGGGTGGCCCAGGGCCGGATGCTGCTCTGCGGCCACAGCCCTGCAGTCACCCTCCTGAGCCTCTGAAACCCGGATCAGCCCGGCCAGGCTTCGGGCAGCGTCCGTCGGAGCCGCCTTCGGCAGCGCGGACGGACAGAGCGGGAGTCGATCATCCCCCTTCCCAGTCCTGCCTCCCGCCCTGCCTGCTTCCCCGGCGATGAGGCCATTTCACAGCAGTCAGGACAGCAACTTATTTTGATGTAAGTGTTTTCATTAGCCTTTTAACTCGACTGGGAGAGTTGATCTCAAAGAAAAATGTACAGTTATCATTCAATTACCATTAAATCAAGCCCCTTCGATGCACTTTATGAACGAGTGAAAACAAATCAATGCTGTTATTGCACTGTATCTCTATTGTGTATAATAGTATACATTCATCTGTAAGAGTAATTTATTTTTATTACTGTAAATAAAACTGTTAAAGTGATTTGTCAAGAGGACATCCAAAAATGGGGGCGTGGGGGGGGGACGGGGAATAAAATAAAAACATTTGAAGATCTGGGCTCCTGTCCCAGGTATGTGCCATACTGTGCGTGTCTGTGTTTTTATTTCAGCCGAAGCGAGTCTAGTACGGGTTTCTGCTTTCCCTCACCGGGGGTCTGTGTTTCCACTCGGATGGCGATGAGCCGGTTCAGGATCAGAACTGCCATTAATTGTACGGGCTGGGACGGAACGGCTCCTGCCGCTCGGAGCCTCCACGCAAAAGGATGGAGGCTTTTCCATCAGCAAGCCATCCTCTGCCCTCCGATTAGCCAGGCGGTCAGGGATTAAATACCCAAGGGAATGAACTGATCTTTGAGAGCTGGTTTCTTCAAACGAAGGGTTACAGAGATGCCACAGCTTTCTGCCGCTGCTTCTGTGCCCTGGCCTCTAACAGAGAAGGGATATCACAGGGCTGATTGATAACTCGCAGCAAAGGGACCCAGCGAGGGCAAGCTGACAAAAAAGCCGAGCCCAAATCTACTTTAACCTCTTAAAATCTTTATTTTTTTTTTTTTTTTAATTATTACCACATGCATAAAGTGTCAACAGTTCGGGATAAAGATGACATTTTTTTTGAACAAATGTAGTTACAAGCGGTGCTTCGGATCGTTCCAGGTTTCCTCTCTACCCTGTACAGAAGAAAGCTCGTGTTGCGACCGACGTAGTCCCTACCTTTCCGTCATCGTGTCACGACAGGCAGAACCCACAACACTGGGGAGAAATACACTTGTTCACACGTAGCAACTGGGGACGGTAGATAGACACAAGCAGCAACATCTACTCACCTATTGACTAAGTGCACATGGTTAAAAGACCCCATTAGACAGTGAACATCTCCTTCTTTTTTTAATGTCAACTATATAATAATGGAAATCAAGTTATGGCCTGTAACGGGTGACCCTCCCTCGGGAGAGACGCCTGTCTCCCATCAGCTGCTTCTATCAAAAGGCAAGTTGAAGGAAATACAGGTAATACTTCTGCCGGTATTAAAAAAAGGAGCCTTTTGCAGCAGCATCAGGGCAGCCCCACTGATGCTGAGCACCCTGGGAAGCCAACCATCGGGCTGGCACCCCCCTGTCCCCACTGTGCCACCCCTGCAGAGCTGGAGCCAACCTCTGTAAAGACCGACCCCAGCCCTGGCTCCAGGCTGTACATATGAATTGCCAGTACCAAAAGGGGAAAAAACTGCTGTTAAAATGCTTGTCTCAAGCTGGCCGCTCACGGATGCTCTATTTCAGGAGGATCAGTTACCCCAGTGCTCCGGGAGGTCTCCCTGGTTCGTAGCTGCTGAGTTTGGGTAGTGCAGGGTGGGTTTGGGCCGTCTGAGGTGCTCCCAGCCCAGCCTGGGCTAGCCTTGATCCCCGGGCTGCTGGGTCCAGGGCACAGGAGACGATCCTCGCCTGCCTTCAGTGCCCCCCCAAAATAACGCTCCTGCAGCGCCTGGCCTCACCCAGAGGTGCCTGTGCTTCTACTCACTCTGAGGGTGATGGAAACCTGGCAGCGAGATGGCTCCTGTCCTGCCACTGCAGCTGGCATTGCCCCAACAGCACTGAGATGGGGCAGGAGGAGGAAGAAGAAGAGGAGAAGGAGGAGGAAGGCTCTCCAGCCTGCACACTTGTCCCACAATGCACATACACTGGAGCAAACCCACCAGCACGTGCGTGTCCCACAGCAAAGTTGCGACAGGGTTTGTCCCCTCCCTACATGCCCACCGTGTCCTCTTGGGGGACTGTCCCTGTGCCGAAGGTGCAACGTTTGCATGTGCACCCAGACACGTGTGGTTGCCGGACCAGGATTTCCTTGGGTTGGCCAAGATGGGAGTAAAAGCTGCTCCCAAAACTACACCTGCGCAAGGAAGAAGGAATCCCAGCACATACCTCAGGGTCTGGGTGGGTCCAGGTTTCCACCCAGGTGAGGACAGGCTAAGCATCAGGAATACTTGGAAATGCTCTGCCCTATCCCAGCTGGGGGAGCACACCCACCCCGTGGAGCCCCGTGCTCCTCATCGATGCAATGGGGACCTCCAGAAAAGGCACTTATGTCAGCAAGGAGCTGTCACGCCGCTGCTCTCCCAACGCGAACACGAAACCCGAGCCCGACGTGTGACACAGCACAGCCGAAACCAGAGGGGAGGAAAGTGCCAGCAACGCTTCAGCATCAACCCAAACTCATGCCAGAATATCCTGTTTTGCATTCCCCTGGGCAAGTCAAGCAGCCCCAAAATGAAGGAAGTCTATTAAGATGGGGAGCCATCAGCCCCGGCGCACTCCTAAAAATGCATTTTGGAGAAAAAAAAGGGGTTCTTTTCTTTGTTTTTCCTAATCTTGTCTGATCTGAGATGAAAGGCACCACAAAGAGAGGCCCCATTTCTGGAAAACTGGCCAGAACTAAAGGTAGACCTGAAACATGTCAGTATAAAAATAACTTTGGTGGTGGTGAGGGGGGGTGTTGATGCTCCTAACAGTATCCAGTATGTGGAGACCTGGCAGAACTGTGCCAAAGATGCTCCAGCAGCCAGCAAGAAATCAACAACTCTTCAACGTGCATCACCGTAACATCATTAGGCCCAAAGTCCACTTTGTTTCTAATGCAAGGTTTTTATGGTTGTTTTTTTCAATGTAAGAAGTGGCTTTCTATGGAGTAAGTGTTCCCAGCTGAGACATCAGGCACACACAAGCACCAGTAACAGGTGAAAATCAATGGGCTTTGAAACACTTGAGCTGGGGTGGGGCCTTCAGGAAGAAAAACACCTCCTACGGTGCTGGAGCCCCCTCTCTTTGTTGCACTGTGAGGTGATGTGTGGCTCGCTTTTTCTTAGCAAGCAGCAAGTTTCTTAGGAAGTAACTTTTGAAAGTGGTTGTGGTGACAGCTGTTCCATTTTTTGGTGGCTAGCTGGGAAGCAATGCTGGGTCTGACCTTCCTTCAACGTCCGGGGGAAGGAGACAGAACGGCTTTTCCTTCTGGAAATCATGTGAGTTGTTTCTTTGTGTGTTTGTTATTCTTTTGGGGTGGTGGTGATTGTTTCTTTTTAGATTCCTCAGCTGAGCTACCCCCAAATCAAAGGGTAACTTTTACATGGTTGACCTTAATGTATCAGCGTGGTTTATACAGTGCAGTCTGTGGACCATGAATGGTCTGGAGGAGCAGGTTGCTGGAACTGCTGTTTTCTAACTATTGAAATACAGCAGTAACGGCTGTGTGTTGTGGTTTTCTGCGGTTAGTTCACATCTTTCCCTCTTGGGTGTCTATTCCGCAGTATGCGTTCTCTCTTTTGTATTTGAGGGTCAACACCAAAACCAGAAGAGGGGCAGCAGAGCTAAGGGAGCACACAGACAGGCTGCTCTGGCTCATGGGCAATGCTTTGGGGTGGTAACCTGCTGGGACAGAACTACAAGTAGAGGTGCTGCAAGCCTGAAGGAGGGGATGAGGCAGAAGTACAAACATGCCAGGTTTGAAGAGATGTCCTGCATGCACCTCCACCATCCCCTGGCCCAATGCAGGGTCCATATGGTGGTCCTCCCTGGTGTTTGCTGACCTGCTTCTCAAAGACCTCCCATGGTAGAGCCTCTGAGACCTGTTTCAGAGTTTCTCCATCCTTACCTTGAGAAAACTTTCCCTGAGATCTAATTCAACTCCTTTCTGCCACTACTCAATCCCACGCCTTGCACTTTAGTCCAACACACACGGAGAACAGGTTTATCCTCCCCACTGCCCTTTGTGGCTTTGCAGCTGGTTTTACTTACCTGAGGTTTTTCCTGTACAGAGTGGTGGGAACACAATTAAGCTAAAATTATTTTCTTTCTATTTTGTTTCCTCCTCTCTGCACTCTTAATGCTTTCTACACAGCTAAGTGCTGGAACTGCCGTTGGGCTGAAAGTCCCCCAGGGCCAAGCCAGTCCCCTTGTATTGCCACCGTGGGAGAGGCGTGCAGGGAGAGGCTCATTTCTCGCACACTTGGGCTCACAAGCCCCCAGACACAATGACCAACAGCAGATTTAAGCCTGTTCCTGCTAAGAGCAAAGGATTACAGAGAGACCTCCGGGTGCTGCTCTGAAGGTGACACCTGTGGGAAGGTATCTATTAGGAGAGATGCCTGTGGGAGGGTGAAGCATCAGTGATCTACCATCATGTAGTGCTATGGAGATGTCTGTGGCCTCAGGGCCCTGTACCAATGTAAGACAGACATTACTATTGACAATGTCACATCAACGTTGCCTTCAGGGGACACCACGTCTCATCCAGGTCTTGCCTGGGGATTTGCCGCAGCAAGAGCCCATCTCTCGCTTCAGGCTCTGCCTCAGCCTAGTGACACCATCAGGATGGTGTCCTCCTCCCACCCTGCTTGTGGGCACAGCACTGAAGGCTTTGGGGCAAACCTCTCACTGAACTTCTTGACTGTGTTTTTTTCTTCTCCTTGCCTCCCCCAGCAAAACGCAGGCACTAATCTCACCTGGAGAAAGCAGAGCTTGAGAGAGTGACCCTAGAAAACCTGGGGTTTGGTAAAGGAAGATGAGATTCACCAAAAAAACCCAACCCCTTTGACTCTCTAAAAGATAGCAATACTTCAAAGTCTAGGCTTGGGTATAATTGCCTGAAGGAGGACACTTTCTATGAGCTTAGAGGCCATCAAATGAATTGCATGGGCAGCTCCAAGTGTTGGAAGGTAGCTGCAATGGTACAGCTAACATTTCTTATTGCATGCACGGTCATCCCAGAGGAGCACAGCTGTCTGGGGACTGGAAAATGTCCACCTTGAGGGCATGGTGACCCGTTCAGAGACAAAACCAGCACATCTTGGTGCTCCAGTACTTTGCTTAGGCACTTTTCCATGGGGATAGTGGAGAGACAGGAAAGCCCCACTGCTGCCACCAGCAGGGGGATGCAGTTGTGGTGCTGGTCGTGGCGTCACCTAAGGAAGGGACAACAGCCTTCCAGGTGCTGCTGCCCAGTGGAGGGTAAATTCATGGGTGAGTGAGCGTTTGAGGCTTCTAAAGTGCAGTGCAGGTTATATGGTCTTTGCCGTAAACTGTAAACTCCTCAGGACAGAGTCCTTGCCCTTACTTTTATTTTTTTATCTGTAAAGTGACATGCCAGCTGAGAAAACCTTACCCCTAAATAACAACTACTACTACAGGAAAACAAGAATCATGGCAAACGGAACAGCCTGTGCTCCCCTTGCCAGCATCCCATGATGGGGAATGCTTCCCATGGTCCATCCACAAGGAAATGGCATGGTGCACCTGGAAAGCACCCTCCAAAATACCACCTCCACCTGCCTCCCTCCAAGTGAAACTTCCATTTATCGTCAAAGCTGAAGTGTTAATTCAGGCTCTGTTCCCAGGGGAGTCTGCAAAGCTTCAGTTCAGGCTGTTGGGTGTCTTGAAAGGGTGACAGAGATGGAAAAACTGCTGGGAGAAACTCGAGGGCTCTCATGTGAAGGGAGCTGTCTGGAGAACCTGTGTTCCACCTTATGTTTGTCACCAGAATAAAACCTTCCCAGGATAAAATATCTGCGGAAGCAGGAGCTCTCACAGGATGTGATGCTTCCTCCTCCCTATGTGTCTGCCCAGGGTGGAAAATCAGAAACCACCCAATCCCTCCTTCTTCCTTCAGGACACTGATCCTCTAAGACCCACCAGAGTCAACAGCTAGCTCCAACGTTCACTCAAAATCAAGGAGACAGTGACGGTGAAACACTGGAATGTCAACACTGCTAGACTTGCACCAACCTTCATGAAACTTGAGCAAGACCAGACTTCACACCTGATGTAACCCTCACAGGCAATGACTGGTGTTCCATGGGCACGGTGGTCCCCATAATGTCCCTTTTCAGACAAATCGGAGGTGTACAGAAGGTTCCTGATAGACCTCAAGGACTATACCCTTCCATTAATATCTCTAAGCAGAACCAAACCGGATTATTTACTCTTCTGCTGACTCCGGCCCGATTCATTTGTGTGCGCACAGAATATACTTCCCCCTGTTGGTAGACTTATTTATTATTTTTAATCTATGCCCATAAACTGGCAAGTAGGAGAAAGCAGATAAAATGGAAAGAGGAACTCTCAGGAGATCGGTTGGGCTCATTAAACGTTTGGCGCTCTGTGATTATCTGTCGGCAATGAAATGCCACTGCTATATTTTAACATGGAACATGATACCTTAATGTACAGGAGAATCTCCTCAGCCCACTTCTGGTACACTTGAGAGAGGAGAAATTCAATCATCTGTGACCTGAATTGTATTTTTAATGGCTGACAAGCTAGATAAAATATTTAAATATTCACTTTTATATCAGCCCACATGGGGATTTGAGCATTTCAGATTGTGTAACGCAGCATGGCCTACTTTTGGAAGAGTATAAGGAAATAGGCACATATGTACAAAATATTGAGTAGGCAGCATATGGGTCAGCCCGCTGGTGTTCATTAGTATGGCCCAACCAATTCCAGCAGAGCTAACCCAGCCCAGACCAACCAAGGAGTGGGTGTCACTTCTCTTAGATTTCATAGGTCACCTGGGCAAAAAAAAATAGATGAATGCACCTAAAATAAAGATGGTCATCCTCAAACGTGGTTGAGTCCCTCAAGCAAAGGCACTGAGGATGTTGGCCTGCCAGCAGAACTGGCCTTGCAGGAATGGCTGTATCGTGAGATTGGGGCTCTCGGAGCCACCATGCGCTTGTCCGCCTTGTGGTGCTGCCAGGAAAGAGCTGGGAAGAGCAAGAGGCACCATGATCAGACCAGAAATGGGTGTCTACAGCCCACGCTGACTATACAGGTTACTTCTCCACTGGCTACGCAAGAACTGAGCAATGAGCTCTGATGTAGACATCTCACTGGGGTCACGGCCGTTCAGATCCCTGGAAGAGCTGGGTCATGATGTCTTCAAGCAATGGGCAATGCCAGGAGGTTATGGTCCTGCTGATTTGCTTTGGAGTTGAGCATGTGAAATGGGCTTGTGTCACCGGGGCCTTTCCTTAAGCAGACGGTAAACGGTGAGGATGTGCTGAGATGTCCCAGGAGAAGAGGATGGTGTAAGAACGTAAAAGCACGAGGAAATCAGGGTAAGCCTCGCTCCCTGCACCCCTGAGGCTCCCAGATGTGCATCTGCTCTGCAGATGTGGCCCGTGTACAGGGCAGGCAAGGCTTGAGTTACGTGATTATTGAGCATTTTGCCATGCAAAGGCATTGACCCTGATAGTAGCACAGGTTGACTGCCTGCTGCCAATCCCAACCATGGCAAAGGTGCTGTGAGGTGGCACGGAGGCTACAGGGACAATCCTGGCACACCAATGGAGTCCCACCAGAATTATCACGGTTTCATGTGACACACATAATGCAACTAGTGCATGAAAAGAAGGGACCCAGCCTTTTAGGGGCACTCAGCTCCTCTCCAGTTCCCACCAGGATCAGCTCAGCTTCCCAGAATTGGGACACTCACAGACCCAAGGGATGAGCCAACCCTGCATGTCCCAAAGTCCCTTCCCTGCCTTCACGTGCTGGTGGGACCCCCCACCCCGGCTCTGCCCAAGCCCCACCTGGGTCCCCACAGCTGACTCTGCAGCCCTTCGACCACCACAACAGGTAGCAGTAGCTCCGCCAGCCCTCTGCTACTCTCTCTCGCAAGAAGTCGTTACTCTTCCTAAAATACCCATATAAACCCAATTTCTCTTCACATACAAACAGTACCACGATTGCATCTGTATTAATAACTCTCCGCAACAAATACTACCAGGCGACTCTTAAATGTTGCCCTGAATTTCTACAAGCCTTTCTTCTGAACTTGCTCCAGGTCAAACCCCAGCTGCCTTGCCAAGGAAAACCCGTTGTGGGCACCACTGGGGCTCTCTGCCTGGGCCAAAAGCTTTTGCAGCTGGTTCTCTGCATCTCAGAGGGTCGACATCAGAAACGAGAGCTGTTGGGAGAGCACCAAGCATCAGGAATTTCCTGGTCACCTGCAGGACACCGTGTCTCCCTGCCTCCTTTGGTCAGTCCTGTTTCCTCGGGTTTTGCAGATGAGCTGTTCCACGTGTGCTGTTGCTCTGCTGCTTCTTGCCTGCGCTGCCCTGCCTGCCTGCAGTGGGAGCTCGTGAAACAGGAGGCACGGAGCCTCCCTGCCAGCCCCTGGGGAGGCTGACCTGGGAACCGGGATTGATCCGTAGAGCTAATCCCAAATTGCCGGGTCTTCTTTGCGTTGGGAGAGGCTGCCCCTCAACAGGCGGAACGGGACAAGCGCCTGAGCAGCTTAAACGGCATCAGTGGTGCCAGGATGGGGAATTCTGGGGTTAAATCCAAGGATTTTATTTGCAGCTCCTGCTCCAACAGTCAGCCCTGCTGAAGTCAAGAGGAGCTTTCCCTAAGGAAAGGGAGGAAAGGGGACCAAACCCAAGGATGTGGCCCACAGCAGGGCACCGTCCCCTAAACCCTTCCCCAACCACCCTTGCCCTCTCCTGCATCCACACTGCCCCTCGTTCGAGGCCCCTGCTCAGCACCACGGATGCGGAGGTGTGGGAGGTGTCACTTCCAAGGGACAAGAGACCATTTTGGTCAGTCAAGAGAAGGGAGGGCTCCTGGGGATGTTTCTCAGCAGCTGGGCAGGGGGTTCATCTCATCTCACCACGAAGGGTTTCTCACTCACCAGGGGGAAAATGAGCAGAGAGTAGGGCCATCATTCAACATCAGCATTTCTCAGGGTGAATTTAAGTATCAGCCTTTGAGTGTTTTGGGTCCAAGCCATACCCTCCCACCTCCTTTACAGGTCTGGTCACTCCTAGATAGTCAAAATACTACTTTTGTAGCCATCGCCTATGTGGCTACTGGGTTGACTGGGGAGGTGGACTCAGAGCCCATCTTTTCCCCAGAAGAGATGCAACATGAGGACTTGGTTTCCCCCCATTCAGGGACTTGTGGTATGTGGGAACACAAGAGAGGACCTTGGGACACCATGTCAGGCAAGTCTATGGCTAGTCCTGGCCCATTTTCTGCTGGTGGGGAACCTCTCCCAGCCCTCTGCAGGCTCTAACTCCTGATTGTGATATTTTCAGTATTTCCCACCTCCTTACTCTGCATTTTGTTTAATTAATTTTTTTTTTCAAATAACGCTGGAATGGTGTAGCACTAAGGCCAAGGAGAGCTGGGCTTGGGGAAGCTCCCTGGACAACTCTGTTCCCGTGCTGGCAACCCTTTTCACCCAAAGGACAGCACATATTGCACATTTCAAAGCCCGGACAAGCGCCGTGTCTCCCTGCCAGCTGCACAAGCCTTGCCTCCATGCTCTTCTCCCAGAAAAGGTCCTAAGGATGGAAACCGGCTCAGGTCACCAACGCCTCGGTCTTCTCCAAGGAGCAACAGCATGATGGTGACCATCCCTATGCAACCGCGGCAAAACACAGTGCATCGCTGTATGGGGAAGGAGCCTTTGGAGCTGCCCATTGCAGCAGAGCATCCCCAAACCCAGTGCGCGGCCATCCCTGCGTGCCCATGGTGACCCCAGCTGTGCAACCAGCCGCCTTCTCCAGGAGCTTCTCATTGACACATTTAACATCTAACTGAAAAAGTACTTCTGCCTCTAGATTTCCCTTCTCTAGCAAAGCACACTCAGGGCCAGTCTGTGGTCTTGCTCCAGGTGTAAATCTGGAGTAATCCTATTAACCTGCCTACAGAGCATTTTTGAAGTCATTAAATGTGAAGGTGCTGCTAATTTCTGGTCTCACTGCCTCTGAGGTGTATCCTACCAGTGCTGCTGCTGCCCGAAGGTTTTCAACATGGTGTAAAAGCAAAGCTCCTGAATGAGCGGGGCCGCCTGCGTTTGTTGGCATCGAGGGTTGGGGAAGGCGCCTATACACACCTGGGACGGAGCCGGGGAGCTCCGTGCCAGCACAGCCCTGGGGCCCCTCAGTCTGACCACTCGTTATCGTCCAGCTCGGAGTCGTCGTCGGACTCGCTGTACTCCACCGCGATCCGGCGGGACAGGATTGTCGCCACGTCGTTGCCCACAGGCTCTTTTTTGGCCTCTTGTTCCCATTGCTCCTGGACTTTCCGGAGTTGGATTCCTACGGTAGGGAAGTGGAGGAGGCTTTAGGGGAAACATGCCCAGCACCCATGGGTGCACCCCATGTGCAGCAACACCACCACCCACCCCCCCAGCTAAAAGTATTGGCTGGAACAAGATGGCTGCAGCCCCCTTGCAGGAGGATGGACGCGATTATAAAGCTATATGAGAGAATCATAGAATGGTTTGGGAGATCACCTAGTTCCAACCTCCCCACCATGGGCAGGGACACCTCCCACTAGATGTGATTATAAAGCTCCAAAATAGAATAAAGTTCCTCCTCTGCTTCCACTTGACTTGAAGAGGTTGAATCTTTTTGAAGGTTAAATCTACGATTTGACCTGAAGATTGTCAGGAAATGGAAATGGGAGAAGCCTTGGAGCACATCATTTGCCACAGCCTGGAAGGAGGCCATCCACACGAGAGCTGTCGGTCATCCCTGTGGGGCTCCATCCCACCTCTGGCAATGGATTTCTCCACCTCCCTCCAACCGCTTCTATTGCATTTCCTTCCCTCCCCAGGTCCCACCTGGGTGCCACCATCTTCACACATCACCTGCCCACCAGGGGCTCGTCTTGCACTCAACAAAGCCAATACCACCCAACTCTACACCAGGAGGTATTTTGCCACCGTGGTGGCAACGCTGGGGACCTGTCCCCCACCTTCCAACTGCCACTGCCCCTGACGCTTACCCCTGCGGATGGCTGCCAGCAGGTCGCTCCGGGCATCGCTCATGGGCATCAGCGGGATCTGTGGCTTCCGTGGCTCCATGGCAGGGGCCGGTGGCGATGCCGAGTGTGCCGGTGAGGCAGTGACAGCGGGGGGCCCTGGCGGCGGTGGTGGGGGTGCCACCGGGGGTCCCATGGGGCCAGCCTGTGGCGGGGAAGCGGAGTAGGGGCCGGGGGGTGCGGGGGGCGGTGAGGGCGCATAGGATGGGGGGGCGGCTGAGCCGGGGGCCAGCGCGGGGGGAGCCGAGATGGGGCTGTCGAAGGCGGTCTGCGCGGAGGGGATGACGGGTGGCGGGGGCGGTGGGGCAGGCGGCACGAAGTACTCTGCCATCGGCACTGGCTGCGGGCTGCAACGGGAGGGCAAAGCCATGTCAGCGGCATGAGGAACAACAGGACTCACCACCCATCCTGAGCACCCATCACCCATCCCGAGTGCCCACCACCTGTCCTGGGCACCCACCACCTATCTTGGGTGTCCAACTGGCTCTGCTGTGACTGGGTTTGCTCTGGACCCCATATAAGCTCTGTCCCCACAGAGGTGGGGAGGCTCTGCCTGTGGCATGGGCTATGGGGCATGTAGTGGTGTGAAGGCAGCCAACAGCCCAGGGTAAAATGGTCACCTCTATCCACCTTGTCCCCTTATCTGGGATGAGGTTAACCCAAAAGTGCTCCAGACTGATATGGCCTTGGGTCTCACCAGCAGTTTCAGACCACAGTAGCTGCAGAGGAGGGCTCTCCCCACCAGATCAACCCAGAAATGGGGGGTCAGTCCCCCCACCAAGCCCCTCTTCCCCTGAGCATCCCTCCGCTGGGAGAGAAGAGGCAGGCTAAACCCTACCCGTAATCCTTGACTACGTGAGGTCTCGGCCCGTTGAGGATGGCCTCGGGGGGCTGCGGCACGTGGGGCTGCTGGAGGCGGTTGAGGCTGTTCTGCCGGCTGCCCGCTGCCGGCGCCGGGCGGTAGACGTGCTCCTGTTGGGGGGCAGCCGCCAGCACCCCCTCCTTGTGCTCTGCCGGGGCCAGGTGGGACGCCGGGGCCAGCAGCTGCGCTGGGTGGTTGGGGCTCGCTGGGTACGAGTGGTCGGCTGCATCCGACGCATAAGATCTATGGCACAGGAAAACCCAACAGTCGTACTCCTGGGAGTGGGGGCAGCTGGGTGGGGGGTATTTTGGGGTTGAGACAACAAAACAAAAAATAGCTACAAAACAATAGTTGTACAAGAAAGCAGAGATAGCGGAGGGGAGGAGGACAGCAACAGAGCTGAACAAGACTCTTCCCTTAGCTGCTAAATGGAACGTGCTCTGACTTTATCCCAACACCAAGCCCGCTCCTGAGGTCCAGGATGTGACCCCGGGGGCACCAGCTGTCCATGAAGCTACCACGGGTTCCCAGCTTCTCACCCCGACCCTGCTGTGGGCAGCGTGTACCCCCCAAAGACGGAGAAGAAGAGAAAAGCAAAGGAGAGCCGGTGAGCTAACACGTAGTCAGTAAAACCTGCCTATTATCTGGGGACAGTGATCCTTCCGATGACGCCATGTGATAGGGGGATGGTGAGAACCTGTTATCGGGTCGGAACTCTTTATCATACGCCATCATGTTCCACTCCAGGCGCCGGTTGCGGGCTTTCCTCACTTTCTTCACCTCCCGGGTGGAATCCTCCACCAGCCGCTGCTCCTGGGGGCACACACAAGCCACGGCTCCAACTCCAGCCTGGCTCCTCTGGACCGTGAGCGGTACCCAGGGAGCATCGCCCGGGCTCGCAAGATGCACCCACCGCAACAGGGGGGAGCACCCGGTGTCCCCCCCCTGCCTGTTACCTTCTGCCTGCGCTTCTCCTTTCTCTTATCTTCTGTCGCCTGCAACATTTTCTCCTTCCATAAGTTGAAGAAGTAGGAGGGGTCGGTGTAGAATTTGAGGCCGTCCTTTTTGTCATCCCTGGTGGGTTGGGGAGGAAAGGGGGTTATCAGCCACAGGAGAAGACACCCTTCCTCTGCACAGGGGGGTTTGGTACTATCATGACCATAAGCTGTTGCCCCACCATGAACACGTCCAATACAGTGGTCACTATCTGCAGTACCACTGCGTGGGGTCACTTGTCTCAAGTGCCCTACGCCATGGGGATGGTGGCACAGCAACCGGAGAAAACAGCCTCGCAGCCCTCACCAAGCAGCAAACGGGGTGCACCCCCGGATGCCTCTCCTGGACAGAGTCCCCAGAACCCTCTCAGTCCCCCCAAGGAGCGATGTACCGGCTGCCCTACCTGTAGGGCGTGAGGATGTTGAGCGGCGGGGGCTTGTCGCAGCGCTGGTACATCTCCATCACTGGGTTGGGGATGGAGTTGCGAGACACAACCTGCTGGTTCTGCACCGTGGAGCTCTTGAAGGCTTTCCGCATGTTGATGTCCTGCAGCGAAACTGGGGGTGCGGGAAGGACAAGGGATGCAGGGGTGACCTCAGCCCCCCAAACTGGGCACGGCGGGTGGTCTGGCCCTGAGCATCTCCCACCCGCTCGTACCTGGCCATCACCCCAAAAATAGCCCCAGCCCCTCACCTTCCTCCACCGTGGAGTCCAGCTGTGTAACCTTGATGACCAGCAGGTCCACCCTCTCCTGCAGCGAGTTCATCCGCATGTAGAAACTGTTGGCTTCGTTGAACAGCTCGCCAAAGATGTCCTCCGCGTGCCTGCCTGGCAGAGGGCAAAGCGCGCCTGTCACCGGCAATGGCAGGAGGCGGGCAGCCCTCTCCCAGCCTGTCCCCTGGACCGCATGCCCCAGCATTGGCTCCATGGGGCTCTCTCCCCAGCCTTGTTTTTTTGGGAGCTGAGCTTCACCCTCTCCCAGACCCGGCAAAACGCTGCGCAGAGGGAGGAGAGCACAAACCACCCACCCTTCTCCACGCACGAGCATCCTTTTCAGCCAGAGCGGTACCTGTGGGAGGCACCAAACCAGGGCGCTGCTCATCCTAAAAAGCCTTTGGATCTACTATGGTCAAAAAACTACCATCACCCCCTGGCCATGAGGCATCACCCGCAGAAACTCAGCCCTGAAGGTGGAAAACCAAGAGCAGGGCAGCGGGGAGAGTGCTGCAGCAGGGAGAAGCCGCGATTTGTTTCACTTCAGTAGTTATTTTCCGGCAGCGCTTGGTGCATCACTACAATAACTCTTTATTGGGGCTGTTACTACCACAGGTCTGAGCGGGGCGCCTGGCAGAGCATTGCTGACACCTGCAGGCTACAGCACCCAGCCCAGCACCTCAGCTCCTCAGGGTTTCCTCCAAAACCACATATCAAAGAGCTCCCGAGATCAAGGCACTTTTGATATCTGCTCGGCCTGTCACCCGCCTCGTTCCCTGGATGAGCATCCTCATCCCATGGGTGCTGTTCACGCCGGCTGCCGCGCTTCCAGCAGCTCCCTAAACAGAGGGTTTCTTTTTCTGGGAGTATTTTAGAGAAGAATTTAGTTCTGGAGAGGGGAAAAAGAGGAGAAGCTCTGAAGAGCCTGTGCTTCTCTCTCTATTTTAAGTCGATATTCAGCAGTGAAATAGGTTGCCCCTATTAAACCTTCACACTGGCGTGTGCAGTGCTCTCGTCCTCCCCTTTTCTGCTGAAATCAGTCCCAGGGCAGGAAGACAGACGAGGATTTAGACCTTTTATACAGACCTCTCTTTCACAAAAAACTCTAAGATTAAAAAATAGGTTGTTTTTTTTTAATCTTCACCCGACCTTCTTATTTCTGGCCAAGCTGAGAAGCAAGGGGCTCGCAAAGGCTTTTCGTTCCACTCTACACAGATGGGCTACAGGAGGAAAATGAGTCTTAAAAATGTCATCAAGTCCCCACTTTGGGCTTGGCCCTGAGCATCCTCCTTTTTTTTGTTCGCTGGATAATTCCCACTGAATTAGGGGTGGCTGCAGCCTGCACGGCTCTCACGTAGCCCTCGTTTCTCTGTGATTGGAACCAGAGCAAGTGACCGCAGCATCCCACCAGCATCCCACCAGCATCCCAGCGCCCCGTCCCCATCCCAGGCCGGGATCACTGTGCCGTGACTTACTGAGGCTGCCCAGCTGCTTGATGATGGCAGCCAGCGTGCTGTTGGTGACACACTCCAGCTCACTCGTCACCCCCTCAGGAAGAGCCCCCCGGCACAGGTGCCGGGGCTCGATATTCCTCTTCACCAGCGGCATCCTGCCGGTGAGCCCTCACGCCTCTCCTGAGCAAAGAAGAAAGACAGAAAAAAAAAAAAAGAAAAAACACAGGTTTTGCCATTTGCCTATTTTTTTCTCCCCGTTCCCTCTGCTCTCTGCCCAGGGGACTGGTCCTTCCCGCACCGGGATACAGATGCAGCCTGCATGGCGGCAGCAGGGCTTTTCCATGCAGGGGATGCTCCGTGGGTGCAAACCTCTGGATGCCCGTGAGTACACGGATGCCAGGATGGAGGTGTGGACCACGTCCCTACCCTTGTGCTCCGCTGACAAGCCACTGTGCCCGTGGAGCCCTTCCCGGAGCTTACCTTCCCGGAGCTGCGCTCGAACTGGGAGCAAACCCTCACGTGCTGCAGCCCTTGAGCCGGCCCCAAAAAGCTTCATCCAACCCAAAGAGCAGCCAGAAGCGAGCAAGCGCTTGTAATGCCATTATTTCCAGCTCAGTGCAAAGCTCTCCGGGGTTTTATTTGTGCATGCACTACACCCAGGCGAGCTGCCGCAGCTGGCTCGCCCCTGCTCTCCGCAGCATCCCTGCGTGCCCCCCGCAGCATCCCTGTGTCCCCCATTCCGCCTCCGTCCCCGCCTGAACCGGGGATGGTTCATTTTCTACGGGGTTCAAGGAATGTGGGGAGATGGCCGCAGCCAACAGCCCCATCTCCAGCGAGAGCAGCCGTGGGAAGAGGGACACAGGAGAGGCACCATGGGGTGAGGGCTGCTGGAGGCAGGTGACCCCATTGACACGAAAGGCGAGTGGCGCAAAACAGGCTGAAAAAGGATTAAAAAAAAAAAGAGCATGTATTAACCACGGTGGCATCTCCTGGGGTACTGGAGCCTGGGACTGGGACATGGACAGGAACAAAGCGAGCGGTGACCCCACAGGCTTGCACAAGGGGGTCTTACACGCCACGAGTGCATCGGGCCTCAACTCCGCTCCCAACGCAAAGGCAAACTTGACGGCTTTAGCATTGAAATCGCCACAAATTCGATCCCGGGGTGGTAAGGACTAGAGAGCACTAACAGCCTTCCCAGCTCCTGAATGCAGCAAGTTAAATCCCCCCTTTTTCACATCCCGGGCACCCCCCCATCCACCCCATCTTTCACAAAATCCGGCTCTGCTTTAGCAGCAAAGGAAAATCAGCTTCCGAGCAGAGCCGTTAATAGCTGGGAGCAGAGCAGCCGGGCACTGACAACGAAGCCAGCAATTCTGATCCTGAACGGAGCCAGAAATCTGCAGAGTTCACATTTTTTGGCCCCGGCAGCACTGGACAGAACAGTTTCCCATTGATAGCACTCGGCCAGTGCTCCCGTCCCCCTGCCAGCTTCTCCGGAGTTTTCAAATGCAAATGCAAGCTCCCTCCATGAAAGAGCCCCAAAATTGTTTCTAAATCATTCATATCGAGCTTCCCAAAGGGCTGATTGTGGTCCCAGATCTGTACGTACTGGGGATGAATGGCGGGCGCCGCTCTGCCCCGGGGCAATCGGGGCGCCGGGGGAAGGACCCAGCCCCGAACCCTCCTTGGGGTCACGCGATGCTTCGGGCTCAGAGCAAACCGTGTGTCCTCCGGCGCTTCCCAGAGCCACCGCACATGGATGGCAGGGCTGGTATTGTCCCCGGCTCCCCCAAAAAAACACCAAAAGGCTTCTGCCAGCTCGTTATTTTTTGGCTGAGAAAACCGTGAGAGAGTTTGCAGGGAAGGCTCTGGATACCTGCTGATGGACGTCTGCTCTGGCCATGTACCTCTTTCCGAGCACGCCCTGAGCCCCCCCCGGGCTGCGTAAAGAGATGAGCAACGCTGGCAGCTTCACCCCGAGCTCACTTTGAGCCGCTTTTACGTGTCATCCCAAAATCCGCACCCAGAGGCTGGGCCCCAGGACGTCCCCCAGCACGGTGGCTGCAGGGACAGCAGGGGATGGGGCAGAGCACTTAACGAGCTGCTCGGGCCCAGCAATTAGAAACAGGGAACAAAGAGCCATTCTCAGCATCCTCCTGGGACACAGCCACCAGCACCCAGGGCTTTTTATCTCCGCGCAGGGTCCCGGGAGGAATCGGGGCCACCCGCGCCTCTATCTCCCATGGGGACCCCAGAGGGGAATGAAGAAAAAAAGGATTCGAGGTCTGAAACAGTTCCCAGCAGGGACAGACCTGAAGACAGGCAGAAGGTGGATATACGGTCTGATAACAGCGTTTGAGACCGCACCATGGGAGAGCACCCCTGGAGAAGAAAGATGCCTTTAGTCTCCTTGCCAAAAAGCCCTAACAAGACTCAGAGCTTGCAGCAGAAGAAACCAAGGAGGAATTGGGCACACGTGCTTAGGGGACAGGCAGCTTTGGCCGAGCCACAGGAGAAGCTGCTTTTTAACCACCCCAATTAACGGCTGCTAATGGGAACAGAGGGATTAGAAACGC
Organism: Rissa tridactyla; assembly: GCF_028500815.1. Taxonomy (NCBI): domain Eukaryota; kingdom Metazoa; phylum Chordata; class Aves; order Charadriiformes; family Laridae; genus Rissa; species Rissa tridactyla. Next base: position 46,807,662 of record NC_071474.1, on the reverse strand, counting down.
CTGCCATCCCCTCCCACAACATCTGCCATCTCAACCTGCTGTAATGGTATCCCTCATCCACCAGCGGCACCAAACCCCCGACTGCTGGGTTGAAACCCCAACTTCTGGCCTAAAACCCACAATCTCAAGGCCTGTCCTGAGTCAGGGGAGTAAAATGCTTTGGATAGGGATGAGCTACACATGACACACCAACTTAATTTCTGTCCTCAGCGGCGTGTCTTGCCCACACCTACCAAGAGGCTGCGCACAAATCCTGAGCGCTGGCAGCTTGGCCTGAGCCCCAGCGAAGGGGTGCTCAGTTCTGCCCAGCACTGCTCCTGCTTGTGCTGATAGTTTGGGTAATTTCCAAGCCTTCGAGGAGGTGATTTTGGTGGCAGGTCCTCAGACCTCCAGGAAAGGGCTCCCAGGAGCAGGGCTCTGCCGGGCACAGGGGTGACTCCCTGGTGCAAGGGGGAGGAGCCCAAACATGGTCAGAGTTTGGCCACGAGCAATTCATTATTTATTCCATATGTATGGCCATACTGGACCCCACCTCAGTGCTCAGCATCATGGGCCATCGCCAACGCACAGCATGGACCACTGTGGCACCCCCAGAAGAGCCAGACATTGCCATGCAACCAGTAAAGCCACACCTGGGCAGCTGCAGGGCCAAATCACCAGCTTCCCATGGGCACTACTAGCCCTTGATGGCCCTGAGCAGCCTCACCTGGGACCCACACCCCCACCCATGGGCCCAGGAGGTTATTTAAGCTCAGCTGGGAGCACTAGTCCTGCCTTGGAGGATGCTGCCGGTCCCCAGCCCTGCTCCTGGCCATGCCCCACTGGACCTCACCCCTGCAAGCAGCTCCTGCCCCAGGTGGGTCCCTTGGGTGGCTGCTGGCATCCAGGGCAAGTCCTGGGTTTGGCATGATCTTCATGGTGGGCATTGGACCTGTGTTGCAGCCTTTGTCCCTGTCTCCTTTGGTTCCTGCCTCCTGGTCACTTGATTCTGGGTGCGTCTGGGGCTGCCAGCAGACCTTGTCCTTCCAATCCTACCCTTCAGATGCTTTGGAAAATCAGCATAAGCCTCCATGATGCTTCATCTTCAAAGCCCCACTCAGGTTCATGTGGTTATATGGGCTTTTCCAACCACCCTCAGCAGGGCTTCCTTCTCTTATTTATTTCTCAGGCTTCTTTAGGCACTGGCCGCTCCATGGGTGCAGGACTCAAAGGTACAGCCTCAACCAGCCAAACCTTCTTGCGATGACCTGAGCCTTCCCATTTCTCTGCACATCTGTGGGGTGTTGGCGTAGGGTGAGCATCTCTTCTGCTGGGTCTGGGAACATCAGCCAGATTCTGGTATTGTTTACATGGGCTAAAATCCATGTGGTTTTGTTGTCTCCTGAGTGGAAGTGAGGAGCCCTCAGTGGGATAATGTCAGTGTCATGCTGCAGGAGGAGGAAAACGGGAGCCAAAACTCAGCAGGAATTTCCTGGAGAGGGAAGGCAGGAGGAGTGGGACCAGCTGGGGGCTTCCCGGGAGCTGCTGCCATGGTACAGGCCCTGCGGGGGGCTCTCCCATCACTCATCTTCTCTCCCCAATGGCTGCAAGAGTCGGTAACTCTAAATCTTGCTGTACTGGGAAGCGTCACCAGTGAAAGGCAGCGGTGACAGCCCCAGCTGTTGGGCCAAGGACAGACTCGTTCCTGCTGGTGGTAAGTGGAAAGCGCCCGCTTCTCCGCAGTACGTAACTGCTTCCCCGGGTAGCACATTGCAGTTTCCGTAATACATCTGTCAAACCTCCTCGGCACCCCACCAGGGCAGCGGCACTGACCCCTCTACCCCGAGCTGCCTGTGCTCTGGGAGGTGCGTCGGGCTGCTCAGCCCAGTTCCCCACCATTGCTCTGTCTAGCGGGGGGCAGATCACCGCAGGCCGGCTCGCAGCCTTCTCCAGCCTGCAATGAGCCTCGGCATTCCCCATGGCCACAAATCCACCCCGAAGCTTGCAGTATCCTACCCAAGCTTGGCATCAGCTGGCAGAGATGCAGCTTCCCCCCTGCTTTCCAAACCAAGCAAAGGAGCTGGGAGGGGAACCATGCCCAGCCCACCGCTGCCCGAGCGAGGATCGGCTGAGATGCACAGGCAGGGGAGGTGCCGAGACCAGAAATGCGCTTTACCTTCTGCCCTAAGAAGCTGACTTCTGCAGCAAATTGGTCACAGCATCCCAAACCCTGGAGCTGCTGGTGCTGCTGAAGAGCAGTCCCTGCTTTCCCAGACCATGCAGAAGAAGAGTGCAGGAGGGCTGGAGAACAAATGCTGCCCCAGACGGTGACTGCCGTGACCGGTCCCTGCAGACCAGGCTGGCAGCTCACAGGTGACCCCTACAGCTGGCTCCTTCCAGATGTCATCCTTCATCTCCGCAGCCATCACATCTGACAGCGTAAGTCCTTCGGGTCCATCTGGGGCAGAAAAGCAGCTCTCGTTTTGTAAGAGGGTCCAAAAAACGGAGTTTCGTATCCAGTCATTGCCTTATATTCTTGGCAATAGCTTTTCACATGCATAACTGTCTTCTCACTTCTGCTGCGCCCCCAAACCCACTCCCCATCTCCCGCTGGGCAGAGGATTGAGCTGTGACTCACAAAGCCAAGCTGGATTGCCACAACTGGGTCCGAAGTAGCCTGAAGGATCACGCATGCTCTGGATGACCCTGCAAGGAGGGACAGGCTGGGTGACAACGTGTTTCTCAGGGGTTGGCTAATCCCCATGACAGATGTTTGGTGCACTTTGAGTGAAAATGAGACACTTTGGTCAGCGCTTGACACTGGCAGTCTCAGTCCCGGTGCCCTGCTTAATATTGCATGAGAGAGCAGAGAGAAGTCCTTCTGCTGTCACCCTCCTTCACTGAGCCAAGGTGGGACAGAAGGCAATTTTTGGGTTTGCTTTCCGTGGCTGGGTGCTCCCTGCAGGATAAACCTGGACTGGGAACAGAGCCATGGTGGAGATGAGCAGAGCTGGGCTGGGAAGGATGTCCATGTTGCAGTCAAAAACAAATCAGCCATCTCAGCGTCCTCCATACCTTGCGTGACGGTATTGAAGCACAGCACCCAACCGGCTGGATGGCGTGTGGAGCAGCGGCTGAGCTTGTACAAAGCGGCCAAGGGAAACCTAATTCCTCACGTGTCAGACAGCCGAGACAAGCCCAGAGCTTGGATCTGGGGAGAAGGTGGGTAAGTGCGCGGTGAGCACACCCACGCCAAACCCCTAAAGGCTGGGAGCTGGGCTCAGCCCTGCAGCGACGCTCAGTTCTGGGCCAAGCTTTGGGGGCAGACCATTTGCTCGGCCCCTGCAATCCAAGCTCTTACCCGAACTGGGCTCCCCAGGGCGCTGCTGAGCCCCGACGACCAGACGCTGCCAGGAACCGGAGGCCTTGGTTGGGTGCCAGGAGCTGGAGTAGTGCAAAAAAAAAAAAAAAAAAAAACCAACCCCGAAGTGGTATATTGAAAATCTATTATCCTTGAACAAAAGACAAAAAGGTTTAGGAACGGATATCAAAAGAACAAGAAGTGCCAGATCTGGCAATGCCTGTTCAGGACAGCAAGCCGTGTTTTGGCGCTGGCAACCTGGGAACGGTGAGGTGGGGAAGGGCTGCGGGGGCAGGGGGGAGAAGGAGACACAAGTCAGTCTTGAAATATTGAAAGGAGAGGAAAAAAAAAAAAAAACCAAAATACCAAAAACACCCGAGTCAGGAGTCGGGAAAAGGAGAAGAGGCGGAGGTGACACTCAGCTGGGCTCGGAGGTGCCTGAAGGAGCTTGTCCTGTGGCGTTTGGCAGGAGGGATCCGGTACAGGAGAGGCTGGGAGGGATCCCCAGGGCGTGCAATGTTTCGGAGCAGACAGAATTAAGTGGCAGCTGCAAAAGCAGCAGGTTTGGGGGCTGTTGATTTGCGGAGCTCTGCCACAGAGCGTGCGGGAAACGGGCGCAGAAGGGTCCAAGGAGCAACAGGACAGACCTGCAGAGGACAGACAGGGCCGCCAGCAGCTACATAATGGCTGAGGGGCAACCTCTGGCTCAGGTGGCCCTAAACTCCTGCTTCTCAACCGCAGACGCTTGGCTGATGTGGGCCACAAACAGCCTCGGGCGGGAGAGCAGAGCCTACAGGGGCTGAAGCTCTGGTGTGTCAGGGAAAAAAAAAAAAAAAAAAAATCAACGAGCAAAAACCGTGCAGGCGGCTCTTTGCAATGCAGAGAAACCTGTTTGCTAGAGCTGGACCAGATCTGCTGATTTACTTCACACAAAATGGAGCGTGATCTGCACCGCAAGGACTCGTTGCTCTAATTTACGAAATGCATCTGCGACCACTTTTTAATTTGTTGCTAGCCCAAATGACTGTGAATGCTACCAGCATGACAAATGTCATTGCTTTGTGTGAAGCTGATAATCACTCTGGAGCTATTGTCCAAAGGTTAATTAAATATATGAAAAACAGCCGGATCTCAAGCATTCCCCTTGCTTAAAATAAACCAGAGGGCAGAGCTTCAGTGAGAGTAAATTCTCAGGATTGTGCTGAGGCTGATGGGCATGGGAGAAGCAATGCCACTGCCTGTCCCCTCCTTGAGACCTCAGCATCCAGCTTTACAAAAGGTCTGGGGCGAGGGAAAGCATCCCAGCCCCATCCCGAGCGAGAAGGGCTAGCGCATCTGTCCTGGATGTCCCTCAAACCGGGACAACATCTCACGGCAAAGCGTCGGGTGGCAAAATACCTTGGGGACTGAAAAGTCACAAGATGTGGGATGCTGTTTCTGGCTCCCCACCTGCAGGCGATGGGCTCGGCGGGGGGCTGGAAGCCGGAGCTATGGACTCACTGCTGCCGCAGCACATGCGAAATGAGTTGAGAGGTCTCAGCCCTGATCCTGGGTGGCACGGAGGAGTATTTGCTGCCGGCCAAGAACGGACTGGGGCTGAGCTGCAACTGCAGGGAAAGGGTCAGGCCCTCCAGCCAAAGGGAGGAGGGAGCTGGATGCCTGGCTGTCCTCGCGGCAGAGCTGCATCGCTCCCCGGGTTGGGGCCGAATGGGTGACCTGTGCCCCATCGGGAAGGCACGGTGCCGGGAGCGCTGCCCGCACCTCTCCTCCGGTCCATCTGCAGCTCTCCTCCTCTGCTAACTCAGCCAAAGGCAGCTCCACCACGGCTAACAACTGCCAGGAGCCTTCAGCAAACCAACACTTCACAGCAAAGTGCAACAAAACGTCAAATCACAGCTAAAAATATTCCTAAAGAGTTTTATTAGTAAATGCCACAGTATTTTTTTTTTTCCCTCCCCTTCTACTGCAAAATGCTTCAGCTCTAGGAACAGCACTTGACTAAATTGCCTCTAAATCACAAACGCCTCTGAAGGCTGAGCTCCGCAACACCAACCTTCGCCAAAAAGCCTGCTTAGGAGGATGCCATAAACACAACTGCCTTGCTACCTCGGGGTTAGCATAAAAAGCTCGTCCTGCTGCGTGTCTGCTTTAAAACAAACAGGCTCCTTAATGCTTTTATCTTAATGATGTTTCTTTACAGGTGTGCAACTAGCAAAGGCGGCAAATTGGCAAGCGGGTTTTCAGGCAGTTGTTTTCCTTGGGTTTTAGTTGATGCGGGGTTTGGTTCTGTCGTTTGATTTCCCAGAAGTGGGGAGTCCCAGTGCCCCCCCCCGGCGCTGGCCAGGGAGCTGAGGGCCACTTCAGTGCGTCCTTCCCATGCCACAGAAGGTGCTGCCAGCCCCGGCACCACCACCACCTTCTGGCTTCATCTCTGCTTCGGGTACAAACTAAATCCATGCAAACGCAACACCCCGATACTCTAAATGCTGAAGTGGGGAAAAAAGGTGGGGATGAAACTACGCGTGGTCCTCCTCCATCCTCCTTCGCCCGCTCCGTGCGTGGCTCCTGTGCCAGGACCATCAGGGACCCCCGATCTTGATCTTCAGAGGAGGAGCCAGGAGATGGGGTGGTGGGAACGGCAGCACAGGTCCCGGCTCTGTTTTGGCTGGAAAAGATCCCCGCTGGCCTGGGAATCATGTGTTGTTTTTAATGACTCTCTATCACCAAAGGAAAATCTTCAATGACATTTTTTTTCCCTTTTGTGCTGAGCTCATTAACAGAAGGATCTCTCTCGCTCGCCGGCGGTTTGTGTGAGCAGGACGCCGCTGAACAAACCAGCCTTATTCTCCCCAGTATAGAAGGCGCTTTGATAAACCCAGGAAACCCTCGGCGAGCAGCAAGGGTCTTTCTGGGAACCCGGCGCTCGCTGCCTTTGGGAACAGCCGCGGGACCGGCATCTCCAGCCACAGAGCGCTCCCAGCCAGCTCCAATGCGGTTCCCTGCCGGGGCTGCGCCGTGTGCCCGGGGGGTCCCTTCCCAGGCTGCCAGCGCTGCTGCGCCGCCGGTGCCGTACGTGCAGCCCTGCAAAAACCCCGCGGGGAGCGGGGCCAGCTCCTGCCCGGGGGCCAGTTGCGTCCCCTCTGCTCGGAGACGTGCAAAACGGCGCGGCTCCGGCCCGTGGGGCGCAGCTCAGAGGGTGGCTTTTTGGATGAGCAGCTCCACAAAAAAACATTCTTCCTTTTTTTTTTTTTTTATTTTTTATTTTAACACTTTTGGCTCGAGGGCTGTTGTTCGTAACTTGTCAAGATCTTGGCATCCGCAGCTGATTTGTCATCCACCATAAAATGGAGGATGAGCATCTTTGGTTCAGAACTGGGCCAAGGGAGATGACAGCTCAAAGCAAAATATGCTTCATCTCGAGTTTTCTCTGTGGGCTTCAGCTCCTCAGGAAAGGAGCGGACATTTGCGGACTAAGTTGCATCACAGGCATTATGTGTAAGAGCCCTTAGTGCTGTTTGCCACGGAAAAGCACGGTGCACGTTAACCTTCTAGCTGCCGGATGGAGTTCTGCTGGATGGATGCTGTCTTCAACCTCCCCTAATCACCGAGCTGTTCAACCTGCCACAGGGGATGCTACTGAGATACAGAAATGCCATCAAAATACCTTTTTTTTTTTTTCCCAAAAAAATGAAACTAGCAACCTCTCTAAAATCCAGGCAACGCGATGCAGCAAATGAGAGGTGTGCCTTGGCACGCTGAAGTTTTGAAGATGAATTATTAATTCAGCCATTGCCGATCTGCCCGTACGTCCAGGTCCTGCGTTCCCCTCCTCCGGCTTGTGTCCGGCAGCGTATCCGGCAGCTGGCTGCCGTGTGCCGGGCAGCCTCAGACAAAGCGGCCACGAACTACACTCAAAAGCATCTTAATCCATAGGTATTTTATCGCGCTGACACCACCACGAGGCAGCAAGAACTCGAGTTTTAAGCAATAAAATTAAAGCTCCCTGCAAGTAGCTGAATCACCGAGTGTGGAGGCCCAGGCTCTGCACCCATGGAGGGGGGGGTGTGCCTGCCTGCAGCCTGCCTGCGGGGATGCCCCGGGCTGAGGGGACACCGAAGGGGCTCCAAATGCCAGGGAGGACCCCGGGCTGGGTGGGGGCCATGCATGGCAGGTGCCACTAGGCTTCTGCCCTGCTCGGCCCCGTCCCCTCTGCTCCCCCAGCCTCACACCAGGCTGCAGCCTCCCAGCCCCCCCAAGCACCCCACATTCCCCATCCTGGGGGTGATGAGCCCTGCCCTGTGCTGGCTATAGGTGCCGCCCCCCCCAGCACAGGTGACCACGGGCCCAGCATATCCTTCACAACGATGTAAAAATGAACAGCAGTGGTGGACCCTCCCTCCCCAGGATGCAAGGATGTAAAGTGATGCCCCCCCCCCCCCCCCCCCCACGAGCAAAGCAGCCAGGTACCCCCCCCCCCCCCTTTCCATGCAGGAATGTAAAGTGACAGCACACACCCCCCACCATGCAAGGGTGCAAAGAGGCCTGACCCCCCCCCGCCATTCCCTTGCAAGGTTGTAAAGCTGCCAGGACTCCCCCATACAAGATGCAAAGCAATGCCGCCCCCCCACCCCCAATGCAAGGATGCAAAGAGACCCAGAGCACCGTGGTGCAAATGTGCTAGGTGGTTTGGGGTCCGTCCCCGCCCCCCCCCCGCGATGAAAAGGTGCAAAGCAGCCTGACAGCCTCCCCTCCATGCAAAGGTATAAAACGACGGAGGATTTCCCCCCCCACCACCGGTGAATAGGTGCAGAGTGACGAGGGACCCCCGCCCCACAAGGGTGCAAAGCAGCTCGGACAACCCCCTCCCAATGCAAGGATGCAAAGCGACAGCACCCACCCCCCTCCCACCCCCCCGCAATTCACGGATGCAAAGCTATGGGGGACACCCCTGCAATTCGGGGATGCAAAGCGGCCCGGCCCCCCCATGAGAGGATGCAAAGCACTTAGAGACACCCCCCACCCCACCCCACGCGAGGATGCAAAGCAGCCCGGACCCCCCCCCTCCCGCCCTTCCACGCAAGGATGCCGAGCGGTGGAGGCACCCCCCCCCCCCACCTACCCCCACGCAAGGATGCAAAGCAGCCCGGAGCCCCCCACACCTCAAGGATGCTGAGCAGTGGGGGATCATGCCCCATGCAAGGATGCTCCCCCAGGGATGCAAAGCCATGGGGGACCGCAATAAAAAGGCATGCCCCGCCATGGGGGTACCCCCATGCAAGCTCACACATGGGTTGAGGCGGGGCGGGGGGGGGCGGGGAGACCCCCCCCACCTTCCTCCGTGCCGCATCATTCCCGCATCCCTCCCCGGCTCACCTCCGCCGGCTTTAAGGAGGAAGGAGAGCGGAGCGGGGCGGAGTGTGGGGGGGGGGATGTCTGTCTCTCTCCGCGGCGGCCCCGCGGGGGCTGTGCGGGGCTGCGGCGGCGGCGGCCGCTGCGCGCTTCTCCGCGCCGCTCCGCAGTGCGCGCAGGGCGCATGTGTCCCACCCCCCCTTCCCCGCCTCCCGCCTCCCGCCTCCGCCCGCCAACCCTCCGCCTCCGCCCCGCTCCGCTCCGCCCCGCTCCGCACGGTCGGCCCCGGTGCGCGGGGCCGGAACGGCACCGCGCACCGGGGCCGAGCGTGCGGACCCCGGCGGCTCTTCTACACTCTGAGGGTGGTGAGACCCTGCCCCATGCCTGGGGGGGTTCAAGGTCAGGTTGGGACGGGGCTTGGGAGCAACCTGGGCTGGTGGGAGGTGTCCCTGCCCAGGGCAGGGGGTGACACTGGGTGGGCTTTAAGGTCCCTTCCCACCCAAACCATTCTATGATTCTGTAGGAAGTTCCATCTCAACGTGGGGAGGAACTTCTTTGAGGGTGGCAGAGGCCTGACACAGGCTGGCCCAGAGAGGTGGGGGAGTCTCCGTCTCTGGAGACTTTCCAAACCCCACCTGGACGCGTTCCTGTGCCACCTACTCTTGGGTGACCGTGCTCTGGTAGGGAGGGTTGGACTGGATGATCTCCAGAGGTCCTCCTCCGACCCCTGCCATTCCGTGATTCTGTTTTTGTAGCTGTGCGAGGAGCCGGGATGTGAGAAACTGTGTTTGCTTCCCCTTTGCTCTTCCACTGAGGCGTGTGGGGGAAGAGGGAGAACTTCAGGAGAGCAAGGGATGATCTGTGATACGGTTTGAGGTTTGGAGTGGGATGAGTCACGCTTTGATTTTTAATTTATTTTTTTCTTTTTTTTACGGGGCACTCCAGGGCTGGATTAAGCCGTGTTTGCGAGGAAGGCACCGCAGCGAGCACCGTGCAGGCAGCGGGGCCGAGCTCCCCGTTCCCCCAGCACATCAGGGTGCTGCACCCCCAGCCCTGAGCGCTGCTGCGGCCGCCCCGGCTTCTCGTCAAGAAGAGAAAACAAGAACAGACGCATGACGAGGGCATCCCAAAAGGGACAGCTGCTCTCTCCGTCTAATTCTACACAAGCAACCTGTGCGGTGGGTGGTAAATAGCTCTTTTTCAAACTGGCAACCTCTCCCAGCAGGGTCCCTCAGGATCAGTTCTGGGCCCAACACTGTTCAATGTCTTCAGAAGTGTTCTGGACGATGGGATCAAGTGTACCCTGACGAAGCTTGCTGATGACAGCAAAATGAGCAGGAAAGTGGACACTTTGGAAGGGAGAGCCACCCTGCAGGAAGACCTGGATAGGCCGGAAGAGTGGGCTAACAAGAATTTTATGAAGTTCAACAAGGGCAAGTGTAAGGTCTTGTACCTGGGAAAACGTAATCCAGGAGTGTAGCACAGGCTGGGATCTACCCGGCTGGGGAGCAGCTCTGGGGAGAGGGAGCTGGGCGTCCCGGTGGACAACAAGCTCAGTGTGAGTGAACAGTGTGCTGCTGTGGCAGACAGCCGACGGGATGCTGGGCTGCATCACCAAGGGCATCACCAGCAGAGATACAGAAGTCATTATCCCACTCTACTCAGCGCTTGTCAGGCCACACCTGGAATACTGTGTTCAGTTTTGGTCCCCGCTACACAAAAAAGATATGGACAGGCGGGAAAGGCTCCAGAGAAGGGCCACCAAGATGAGCCAAGGACTGGGAAGCCTGCTGTATGAGGAAAGGCTGAGAGAACTGGGTTTGTTCAGCCTTGAGAAGAGAAGGCTCAGGGGAGACCTTATCACCAGGTTCCAGTATTTAAAGAGTAGCTACGAAGAAGATGGAGAAGTAGTTACATGGAAAAGATGAGGGGTAAAATTACTCCAGGGGAGATTCCGATTGGACACAAGAGGACAATTTTTCACAGTGAGAGCAATCAGCCGCTGGAATAGTCTCCCCAGGGAAGTGGTGGATTCCCCAACATTGGACACTTCTAAAATTCGGCTGGACAGGGTGCTGGGCCATCTTGTCTAGACTGTGCTTTTGCCAAGAAACGTTGGACCAGATGGTGCTTGAGGTCCCTTCCCACCAGGTATTCTGTGACTTTATGATTCGATGAGCTCGCTAGGCTGGACCTTGGGGTCTGGCATGAGGTTGTGGCCCATCCCGGTGCCCGTCTCTTTTGCAGGCAGTGGTGTAAGGGCACCTTTGACGTTCCTGCTGTGCTCGGGCAGGTCTGCAGCCCACGCCAGCCCCAGCTGCTGCACCCTCTCACCAACCCCACCTGCGAGTGTCCCCAGGGACCATCCTGGAGTGGCCGGGGCAGCTGGGCTGCTCAAGCTGGCTGCTTCGGGTTCAGCCTGGACTTCCTTGGAGGGTTGTGCTGTCCCTGTGCTGTTGCATGAGATGGTGCTACCAGAGGTGTTTTCATCTCAAAAAATGAAGTAAAAGTTTTCCCTGACCCTAACAGGGCCAGAAGCGTTGCCACCCAGTGTGAGACAGGCTGATGCTCCTCCCAGGACCGGCACAGCCTGCATCGGCACCACCTGGTCACAGGGACGAGGATTCGGAGGACTCGCCTTCAGCCAGGAGATGTGAGCAGCCCCCTCTGTCATGGCCCACTGTGTCCGAGCCGAGAGCTGCACGACCCTGCCTGGAGCTGCTGGTCACCTCCAGCCCTTGCTTGGCGCCGCTCTGATGCTCTTTGTGCTGCCAGGGCTGGCAAGAACACGTCAGCGTGTCACGAACCTGCAAACTGCCAGGAGCAAATCCAATCCATTGCAAGCCCAAATCTGGGCTTGCAAATCCAACGACCACCTCGGGCCTCAGCATTTCCCGTGCCACCTGGGCGAGTGTGCCCGCAGCCCCCGCGTGCGCCTGAGCTCGGAGGGCGCAGGCAGGGAGCAGGCAGCGTGCCCGGGGTGCCCCATGGAGCTTGGCCATCTGGTCTGCACGCTGCGGGGATGGGCAGGGAAAGGCAGCGTGCTGCTCTGTCGCAGATAGACGGAGAGCCAGGGAGCATCAGCTCTGCTCCTCTGCGCCGGGGACCTTTGCTGTCTCAACGCAGCCTCAGGTGGTGGCCAGGCCACGTGCTAGGGGACATTTTGGCAGACGGGCTGTCAATGGGAGGTCCTTGCAGCTCTTCTCTGCCTCTTTAGCAACTCTACAGATTAGGAACTGCTCTTTCTGTGCCTGCCCTGGAGCTGTGGGAGCGGATGGTTTGTACCTGGTGTCTCTGCCAGTGCCAGGGGTGCTGCCACGCGGTTTGGGCAGGCAGCAGCACCCACGGAGCTGAGCAGCACGCTCAGCCCCAGGGCCAGGCTCTGCCCAGGCGTGGGGTTTTCACCCAAGCTTTTTTCCTTTCCCACTTGCAGGTTGGGCCTTAGACTGGCGGTGCCCTCCTGCTGGAGCTCAGCTGCACGAGCCAGCCGCACTGACGCTCCTCTGCCCCCCGGGGCAGCTCGCCCCGGAGGTGTTTGCTCTGGCTTTGCCCTGGGCCATGGGGCAGGACGTGGCAGCCCTCCTGGCCACGCAGCTCGTGGATATGCTCTGGGCTTGCAAACAGCGTGGGGCCAACGTCGTGCCGTGCTGGAGCTGGGATGTGCCCCCCAGCCTCCAAACCAAGCAGCTAACGGGGAATTCACTTTGTCCCCGGATAAACTATGCAGTTATTAGTTACTACCACTAATTAATGAATCATGGGAACAACTTATCCTGGCGGCACAACCACAAACTTCCCTGCTAGCAATGCCCTGAACACCTCGGGGTTTTAACCCGCTTGGAGTCCACAATGGCTCCCGCATCAGTGGCGCTGGGGGCTGGCACAGCAGCGCCGGGGTAAGCACCCAGCCAAAAACCCCGCGACTCCAACCCTCCATCACACTCCGCTCGGCAAACCACGCGCCCTGCACCTGGAGCCGGATGCCGGGAGGCTGCCAAAACCCGGGCTGCTCCTCGGTGTGGGTCGCAGACCCCCAGCTGGCGCAGGAGGGGGTGCCAGGTGCCATGCTGCCGCACGCGCCCGCCTCCCGCACAGGCTGCTGCAAGGGGTGAGGTAATCCTGGGTAATTCCTGACTTCCATGGAAATGCCTCCAGGCCGCGATGATTATCGCTGTAATTAGCCTCTCTGATTTTTCTTGGTGTTCTATAAAATATTAATTTACAGCTGGATCCTTGCCTCCTTTGTGTGCCGGCTTGAGCTCTTCCCGTCAGCAGAGCATCTCTGGCACCTCTCGCCGAGGTCCTGCGGGGTTACGTGGTGGAGCCGGGGTGGCCGCTGGCGGCTGGACGGTGGTTGGGGTTGGTGGCTCCAGCTAGGAGCTTCCACTTCCCTACAGGAACACGTTCTTGTAGCTCCTGTTTCAAAGGAAAGATGCAAAACCAGCGAAGTACTCTGAGAAAGCGCCCTTCACACCTCCTCACCTGTGCGGTGAAGGTGAGCGGGCAGCTAAACCGCTCCAGAAGCCCTTTAATATGACATAGATCCATCTCGTTGCTCTGTTTGGGCCAGAAATAGTGGTTTTGCTCAAGAGCATGGTAAATTGGACAGTGCAGTGGCTGTGTCTGAGCTGGACCACGTTCCCCAGCCAGCCTGCAGCTGCTGGAGTGAACACAGTGCTGAGATTTCCACCACCAAAACGACGCCAAACACGGAGCTCAACGGCACATCGTGCCTGGAAAACCCACTGCTCACACTAGCACTTTTGAGTTGCCTCATTTTTCTGCCAAACTAAGTAGAATTGACTTTAATCTCGCTATGCCACCACTAATATTTTCATCCCGAACATTGAGGAGGTCAGGCAGAGAAAGGATGCTACGGCGTGTGTTTTGCCCTGGCAGGCGGCAGCCCCACGGTGCTGCCTGTGGCCCGGCTGCCCGCCGTCGGGGCTGCTTTCATTTGAAGGCAGCCCTGGCATCACTGCAAGCGCTGGTACTCTGGCTGCCTTCTCACCGTGGCAAGCCTTGGCCGCCAGGCTCCGCATCCCAGCATCGCTGCCAGTGGGTGACCGCTGCCATGTCCCTTCAGGCTGCCCCCAAGTTGTTTGTTCCTCTGGGATAATGTATTTGGTGTCTTTGTCAGGCCAGATGTAACGGTTGTCTTAACTACGGCTGAAATCTAAAGCGAAAAGCGTTGCTGATTACGGGCGAGCAGGGAAGGGGTCGTGCCCAGCATACGACTGTCCCTGCCAGGAGCTGCTCGCTACCGGAGCTGTTTTCCCGGCACTTTCAGCCAAACACCAGACACTGTCAGCGATGTTTTGTCCTTGAGGTTTGCTCAGGACAGCCCTACATGTCCCTGCACCGGGCCATGCCACTGTGCGATGCCTGCTAAAACAAAGCTGGGATTTCGTATTCTCCTCCGAGGCCACATCCTGCCATGATGCTTCCCAAGGTGTTCCCATGAGATACTTCCATTCGGTCCCTCTTCCCCTTCTGCAAAACCAAAGATACAACTTTTGTAGCTGCCAATTCCTTTGGCAGAGGCTCTGGCACCACATTTTGGAGCCAAGCAACAAGCTGCTGACAGCGATGCTTTGCCCGGGCAACCGAAGGCCTGTCGGCCACAACATGAGGTGCTGCCTGCCAGCTCTCCAGGGACGTCAGATGCGGGTCCCAGAGACCCCGGCTCAGCCACAGCTACCCACTGCATCCCTTACTGAGCTTTCCAGGCCACAGCTGCCTCCTGGACCTGAAGCTTCCTGAAGCATCCACCCACCAGCGCAACCAGCCCAGCTCTTTAACCCCCCCTTCATTCCAAATCCCCTGGCTATTTTATCCCTGGCCTCCCAGCCTTATCCAGCCCAGCCCAGAAAGCTGCAGCGATCCCTGGCACAGCCAGGGCCAGAAAATGCTCCGGTCAAGGCACTGTGCAGCCATCATCCAGGAGAGATGCTGCTCAGAGGGTTTTGTGTCTGGTTCAAGGTCCACAGTAATATTAACCCCCCGCTTCCCACTCTGCAAGAGCCTTCTGCTGCTCTGGAGGGGACAAGTCTCCGTGAGATGGTGTGTGCTATGGTGAAGGGCTCTCCCACCTCTCTCTCTGCTGTTTTTAATCCAGCCCCAGCTCTGCTGCTACAGGAAATTAGTGTTTTGGGGGGCACCTCCCCTGCACACAGCCCAGGGTACCCCAAACCCCTTCCCTCTCAGATTGTTGGGGTTTAACAAAATAAAACCAGCAGGCCAGGAACCTCAGCTGGGCTCTATGGTGAAATGGTTATTAAAATTCCATGCTGCGGCTGCTCATGTCGGCAGAGGGCAGTGGAAGATGCTCCCAAACCTCCCAAGCCTGCAGAGATGGGGATCCGGGGAGGAGACTCCACCAGAGAGGAAGGGAAATAAAAATGCAGTTCCTCCAGCAGCGAGGCTGACCCAAGCGCGGCGTTACCGCCGGGCACCCCGCCGGCTAGGGGGGAATTTGGGCTCATCGATCGGCATGGCGGCGAAGTGGGAAGGCGAGGGGAGGAGGTCGCATCTCCCACCGTCACGGGTCTCGCCAACTCACACACGGGCTGCTGGGAGCCAGGGAGAACCACTGCTCATCCCCTGGGTGAGAGGAAGCGGATGGCAATGGAGTAGTCCCAGAGCCGGCAGCGATTCCCAGCTGGAAGCAGGCAGGCAGGCCGAGGAGAGGTTTTTCTGGCTGTAGCAATGTCCCAGAGGGTCTTCACCAAGCCCAGCAAGATGCAGCACGTAGGCAAATGTGTTCCCAGCCCGCAGCACCCCCGCCCATGGCCGGGTGCTGCTCTCCGGCGGCGGGAGAAGCGGGGAGAGGGTGCTGGTGGTGGGGCCCTGCCTGCCGCTTCCCTGCCGGCTCCGCAACCGGCCCTGCTGCCTCGCCAGGCGCTGGTAATTAATACCCCTGGAGGTAAAGAAAGAACAGCGTGAGGTTGGGATGTATTATTTTACTCTGATAGGAATCTGACACTGACACAGCCATTAGGGTAAAGAAAGAATAATAACTTAGACTTGGCATATATTAAAGTGTAAATACCTTCGGCGTGTGAAAAGACAGGCTTTAATATATTGGTGGGTTTGTAACTATTTATTGAAAGAAGAGAAAAGGCAGAGCTTATTGCAAAACAAGACAGAGGTGAGAGAGCAGCTCCCCGCCGGGTTTCTATCGCCATCGCTAGCCCTCCTGTCCTCCTCAGCGAACCCCAGTGCTGGGGCGATGCGGGGTGACCCACGGTCCTGGGGAACACCCCGCAGCTGGGATCAAGCTGCAGGCTCCTCGCCTCGCTGCCCAGCAGCAAGAAACCTGCCCGTCTCCGCGCTGGTGTTACAAAAACACTCTCAAAACTTTTTTGGGGTGTGAGGGATGCCGGTGAGCCAAAAATCCCACTGAACCGAAATAAATCCCCTCGCCGGGGGGGGCTGCGTTTTGCCACATGCACCCTGCTCCCGGTGCTTCGCTTCCCTCGGCCGGGCTAGCGGCCAGCAGGAGCATCAGCCCCGCCGCGGCCATCGAGGGGCCCCCTTCGTGTCCCCCCGCTCCGCGGGATGCTCCCGGGGCCGGGGGGCGGCCGGTGGCTGCCGCTTCGCCCCGGCCGGGCCCCGCGGGGGCGGTGCTGGCGGCGGCCCGCCCCGGGGCTGCGCCCGCCCGCAGGATGCGGCGGCGGCGGCGGGGGCGGCCCGACGGGCGATGCGGGGCCGCGGCCGGGCCCGGGGCCGCCTTTAAGCCCCGCGGGCGAGGGGCGAGCGCGGTCGACGCCGCGGAAGCCCCGCCCGCGGGGGCGGGGAGGGGGCACGGCGGAGAAGTCGGGGGGGGGGTTTGCGGGCGGCCCCCGCCGCAGGTAGGGACCGGGGGGCCGAGCGGCGCGATGGAGGAGGAGGAGGAGGATGGAGGCGGCGGAGGGGAGGCGGGGAGTGAGGCTGCGGCAGGAGGGGGCGGGCGGGGGGGCCGGGCGGGGGGGGGCGGCGGGCATGTGGGACCGGCTACGGGGCAGTCGGGCGGCGGGCGGCGGCCGGAGCGCGGCCGCGATGGCGCAGCGCGGCGAGAAGGAGCCGGCGGCGGGCGAGGGCGAGCCGCGGGCCGGCGCCGGCAGCGGGGCCGAGCGGGGGCCCAGCGGGGCCGCCGCGCCCTTCCAGCCCCCCGAGGGCGGCTTCGGCTGGGTGGTGGTCTTCGCCGCCGCCTGGTGCAACGGCTCCATCTTCGGCATCCACAACTCCTTCGGGATCCTCTACATGATGCTGCAGAGCGACCTGGGCGAGGGGAAGAAGGACCCCGCGCTGGAGTTTAAAACAGGTACGGGGCTCCCCTCCCCCGGCTCTTTCCCGGCCCCGAGGCAGGGCGAGGAGGGGGTGTCCCGGGTCGCCACTCGGGGCTTGCGTGAGCGGAGCTGTCAGCCCGGGCCGGGGGAGCGGGGGGAAGGAGCGGCGGCTCGGCCGGCGCTGCCTCCCGGAGCGCACCGAGGAGGCAGCGGGGCTGGAAGCTGCTGTTGGGATGCGTTGAACCGCGATTGCTCCCTGCCCCCTCCATCCTTGTAGCCGTGGCTATATTTATCTCCAGCAGCATCATGTGTTTCTAAGCTCCGATGTACTCAATTAAAAGTAATTCATCTGAAAAGCATGCCCTTAGCTTCTCCTGCCTGGTGTCTTTTGGAGTAAGGAGAGTAATGCTGGTGAATCAGCTGGTGTGTGTGAGCCACCCCCTTTGTTTTTTTTTATTGTTATTTTGTTATGGGTTTTTCAAGCTGTCTGTCTGCCTGCCTTATCTGCCGGATCGTGCTTGGGGGTGGGTGCAGGAGAGCATCTGCCTCGCCGACACGCTTCCTCCGAGTCGGATCCATTCAGTGGGAAAGCCTACGTAGGGCAGGTCTGGCAGCGCAGCCTGCACTGTCACACCGAGGGCGGTGCGGGGTCTCGAGGAGTTAACATCCCTTAGTAGCAAGACCCACAAACTGCCCCCAGGTGTGTGTTTTGGTAGGACCGACAGGCTCAGCCAGGATCGAGGCTGCGTCGTGTTAACGGGGAAGGGACATGGCTTGCTGCAAAGCCCCCACTGTTTAGGTAGACTTGGCAGAGGGACACCAGTTTGCCAGGGTGGTGGTCCCAGCAGGTCTGTGACAGACACCAGTGTCGGGAGGCCCGGCCTTGTCCCAGGTCTCGGTATTGTCCCCGAGAAGATCACATCCATCCCCACGATGGATGCCCATGGCCCACCTTGCTTTTATCTGGCGGTAGGGACAAACACTTGGCGTTGAGGGACCCTGCTTGTGGTGGAGTCCTGACTCTGGATGGGGTGCGGGCAGCAGTCAGAAACCGAAGTGGGAGTGTGCTGCGGAGAGAGGCAGTGGTGGTGGGACACGTGGGGACCTGAAAGTCTTATTTTGGTGACCAGTGTTGCCCGCGTTCCCTCCACTCAGCTGAGGCATGACTGGTGATCACGGTGATGAGAGCACCAGGATGAAATCCATTATGAGATACCCCACATCCACAGATCACAAATCAACTCCGCGATACTGTTACCGGAGAAACGATGCGATCATGTAATTATGGGCAGTAACGGAGTGCCGCAGAGAGCTGCGGACATGTGGCCGGTTGTAATTAGGGTGATTGATGGGCTGTATGAGTGTGCGTGTGATCCCCAGGAAGCTCATCGCGTAGCTCTCTTTCCTGCTCTCTGTGATCGTATCTAGAAAGCCTAAGGCAGAGGCTCTGAAGGTAGAAGCGGTAACAAAAGAAATTAAATACTGCAAGCTCTGGTGGTTTAAAGGCTCCATGCCCAAGACGGAGGTTGTAGGAGTCAGCATCTGCCTCTTATTCCTGCGATCTATTTATTTATGGCTATGACCGCACAGAGGCCTCGAAAAAGAAGGGCGTGTGGGTGTGCGAGGTAAATCCGGGCTCGGTAATTAAATTGCCTGGGTGACGAATATATGCATTTCGGTCCGGGCGCTTAATGAAGAGGCCGTTCGTTAATAACCCCTGTGTTGCGATGCATCGGCCGAGCGCTGCCTCTGCGCTGGGAGGCTGCGGTGCAGGGGCTGGGGCGGATGCCGGCGGCGGGGAGAGGTGTCGGTGATGGAGCCCGTCTGCGGCGGGGAGCGCGGTACCTTGGGGGCTGCAGCTGCGCTGGCTGGGGCCGGGGGCAGCGGGGTGCAGCGTGGGGGCCCCCCTCCAGCCCTTCCTCCCTCGCTCCCACCCCTCCCCGCTCAGGGTTGCATAATTTCCCCGCGGCGCTCGTTTGCGTGCAAACATAATCAGGAAAATATTGTAGCTCCTTTCCAAGCGCTAAGTGATAGGGCCTTCCTGAAAAGACCGGCGCTGTCTGTTTGTCCTCCGACCTTGGTCTGCTCCTGACGGCTGCAAGAACAGCCAGACCCCGGGGTCCCCCTCGTCTCCCGCCAACCGGGAGCAGGTCAGGGGAACAAGGACCCTCTCCGCGCTCCAACACCGGCGTTTGGCACGGCACGCGTCGCTTAGCCCTTTGGCTCTGCTCTTAAATCTCCCCGCTGTTCTCAGGAAGGTGGGTTTGTATCAAAGACGGGGTTTGGAGGCAAAATGGGGAGTGATGTTGTAAGCCGGTCAGGCATCCCTTTTAAAATAGGGTTATGTTTATGCTAAAGCGGGTACTAGTCTGCACTAAACAATAGCCGCCCCAGCACACGGCTATAATTATCAAGGTTTATTTCTTGTTTGCATTGGTCACGTTTTCTCGCGTTTGATCTTGAGAGACGCAGGATCCGCGGAGTTCAGGTTTGGGGTCAGGCTTTGAAAACAAATCCTCTTGCAACAATGCATCGAATGCATAGGCTCCTTTGTTTAAAAGAAATATACTGCGCCGCGTATGTCAACAAGCAGCGCCGGGCTGAGGCGGGCTGGCTGCTGGGACCACCGCGTGCCCCTTCGCGGCGGGACGCCAGAGCCAGGACTTTTGCAAGGCACACTCTGTGCTTTCGGGTTTGTTTTCTTTTTTTTGGGGGGGGGGGGGGCGGGAAGCAGAGGACCTGGAGGGGGGAGAACGCTGAGACTAGAACGAAAAAAAATAATATACATGGAAGCACTCAGCCAGGAAAAAAAATATCGGTCTCCTCTGCTGGAGAGGTGTTGAGTGATGCTTGAAAGCGTTTGCCGGGAGATGAATGGTGGCGTTTCCCTCCTGTTGTACAAGGCTTGTTCCGGTGATGAGGGATCCGCAGGGCACGGCTGCTCCGGTGCCGGCCCCGCCAGGCGCGGGCTGAGCTGAGCCGAGGGAGGGATGAGCCATCCTGGTGCGCTCATCTTCCCCAGCTCCAAAAGCCAATTTGAGTGGCAGAACGGTCCTGGTAAGCATTAACTGGGCATTGACCCCCTTAAATCTGCTTAAGTTTGCTCTGCCACTGCTTGGATGCTCTCCCAACCTTGGGAGAGGTGAGTGCGAGGTGAGCCCATCCCCGGCCAGGGCTCAGCTCTCAGCTGAGTAGGTCCCGCTCGTGCCCAAGCCACCCGAGGGTGCCGGCGGGGTGCTCTGGCTACCCAGGGAAGGCCAGGAGGGCGGCACTTCTCGGTGCGTCTTGTTCCTCCAAACGCATCCTTGGTGCCGTCCTCGGAGATCTGGCAAGCATCAGCAGGGCAGCCTGGAGAGGCGCATTGATTTTTTTTTTTTTTTTTTTTTTTTTTTAAAAATCTCTATTTATCTTTTTCTTCTTCCCTCCTCTGCTTTGTGTCAATATCCCAGGTATAGATTAACTCCCTTTGCTTAATATTTAATGTTTCGGTTGCTGGAAATGGGAGCTGGAAGCACTCAGAGAGGTGGCCTGAGAAGCCGGTCTGGTTTGGCCACGGCTCCTCTGAGTGCGTCCGTGTGTCCAGCAGCATCCTCCGGTCTGTGTGCAGGGACCTGGGGAGCAGCTTCCCCCTTTTTGTCCAGCTCCAGCCGGGGAGCGGAGGCTGATGGAGCGCCCCGTGCCCGGGGAAGCCGGGCTGGTGCATGGACCATCGTATCTCCATGTGCCCATGAGGCCAAGGCACAGCTGATGTCATCTTTATATCTGAATTCCCATCTGTTTCGGTGGGGAATTTCTTTGCGAGCACTGATTTTACATCCTTAGGACAAGTGAGCTTAGCTGGGAAAGGCTGTTTTTACTGCAGCATTGTACTGGAGGCTTAATAAGAAAGAGTGAGTTTGTTTCTTGGAGAAAATAAAGCGTTTCAGTGCTAATAGTCATAGTGAAAGGTGGGGAGGAGAAGCCGCGGACTCCTCTCTGGGCTGAAGAAGAGTCCCAGGACGGGTGAGCATGGCTGGAGCTGAGAAGGGAAACCCCAAGGAGAGCGTAAATTGCAAGAGGTAATCCTTGGAAATGGTCCCAACTAAAATTCAGCAATACTCCATGGCCTGGATGAGACCGAATAGGGACGGCTGCCATGAAACCACACTTCATTTAGCCTGCTGCAACGAAAGGCATCTCCCCCGGGTGTTGGGTCTGGGCTTTGGGAAGGGTGAGGGCACTCTTACTGACACTTAAATACAAATTACCAGCTGGTGGGATACAAGACCTGTGATGGGTGTCATCACCCAGTGCTGGTGCCCGGGAAGCTCCCATCTACTGAAGGCGATACTGTGGTTGTCACCTTCTTATTCAAATCTGCAGGATTTTGCGCTTTTATTAATTGTCAGGGAGCTGCCCCGGTCCCATTTCACAATTCGAGGGCCCTGTGGACCTTTGTGTTGCTGCGGTCTTCCCCACGTCCATCAGGGTTTCCAGCCCTCCTCCGCATATCCTAATCCTGCGGAGGGATGCGCTCTCATGAACAATATTTGCATAGCCTGGATGGGGATGTAAATCCAGCAAAAAGTGCTCCTAAAAAAGCCTTTTATCACCCAGCCCTGCTATCTGGGGAGTGCAAAGGGCACTGCGGAGCTTTTCCAGCTTCACTGGGGGTTTCCCATGGCAGGATGCCGATGTGCCAGTGCCGGGCTCTTCCCCGGCTCAGCTTCCCACCGTTTTGGGAGCTGGAGCTTGTGGTTGCAGCGGAACGGGGGCGAATTTCGGAGGAACTGGGTTTTCGTCACTTGAGCTGGGTGCAAGGTGCCGTGTGAGATAAAGCAGGCTGAAAAGCAAACAAAACACAATCATGTCATTAAACCTGGTTCTTGGGGCCGTCGGGAGCGATTAAGGTTATTAGGAGGCCAGAGCGCTGTTTCTAAGGGAGGCTCTTGTTTTTAAAGACTGCAGGGGCCCTCTCAGCCAGGACACTTGCCATTTTAGTGGTTTTTAATTTATTTTTAAGTGTCCTCCAGCAGCCAGCCAAGGAGATACCCCAGTCTCGGTTGTATTTTCCAGTGGCCATCGTCCCTGAGTGGTGGCAGCTCCTGTGACCTTGCTGCGGTGTATGAAGAAGCAGCGCATGGGGTTGTGCAATTGGTTTGTTGTTTTTTTTTCTTGGTCCTTTTCACTTACAACAAAACAAAACCCACCCCACCTTGCTGGGATTGGATTGTAGTTTAACCTTCGAAGGCGCCGGGTTTCAGCGATGGAGGGTGGGCTGGGAGGAGGAGGAGGGATTGGCAGACGAAGGGGTCGGATGCTGCGGGGTGTGGGGCCGGGCTGGATGCAGAGGCGCGGGGTGAGATGGGGCATGATGCGGTGCAATGCCACGGGGCTGGGGGGTCAGCAGCAACGGAGCGGTTTCATCTCCCCTTTGGGGGGGAAATCCACGAGTCACCCTTTAATCCCCTTAAAAACCCTCAGCAGCTGGAAGCCGACCATCAGCCGGGGTGGCCGACATCCAGCACCTTAAAATAGACCTGACCCATCAGGTTGGGTGAAAGCTCGTAGCCAGAAGGCGCCGCTGACCTCGCTGGCGGTGCCCGTTGGGCCGGCTGCGCATAGCTCGCACGGGCGTTGTCACCAGCATCCCGCCTCATGTCCCCGGGGCAGCTCCTCTGGCTCCCTCCCTCCTTATCCCGCTGTTACGGACGCGTCCGCTCGCGGGGCTCATCCCGCTTGGACCGTCAGGCAACCCCCGTCCCAGCGTGGACCAGGCGAGCGGTGGGAGAAGCTGTCTCCCCAAAAAGCCGGTGGCGTGATGGAGACCACCAGGCTGGGTGGATGTGGAGCTGGGGCTGCCGGCTCCCCCGTGGGGTTTGTAGGGCTGCTTGGGGAAGGAGGAATAACCCGAGTTTCCACCATCCCAAGGCTGGTTTTGTATCCTGCAGTGCGCGGGGGGGGAAATTCCCACTGGGGACAGGGGTGGCAGTAAACAAGCGCTGCTCCTGCCGTGCTAACGGGGAGCTAATCCCAGTGGGATGATGGCACCGGTAGCTGCTGCGCCAGGCGGGGATTTGGATCAGTCGGCACCATCTCGATATAGGGCCCGGGTGACCTTTTGCTTTTTGATCCCGGTGACTCCTTGGGACCTCTGCCAGAGCAGCGTGGCGAGCGTGCCAGCAGTGAGTGACAGTGCGGCTGGGTGAAGCCATGCGCGGGCTGTCAGGGACCTCGGTGGCGTTTGGGTGGGTGCCACCGTGCGCTTGCCCACCACCCCACTGCCCCCGTCCCAAAGCAGTCCCCCCTTGCTGGACACCACTGGGGCTTCACCCTGGCTCAGTAATTGGGGTTTTGCCCACTTTGGCTGGCGTCCGGGTGCTGTAGGGAATTTTCTGGCACCAAATACCTCGGTCTCTCCCACTCTCTTTTTTGGGGAATGGTGACCCCTCAGGCGTTCCCTGCAAGCCAGGCAGGGCATGGAGTGGGATGCCAGCTTTTCCCAACCAGGACAGTGGCTGCGCACCCACCTCTCGCAGCCCGCAGTTTCCCTGGGGAATCACTTTTCCCCAGCTTTCCGCAACCACGAGCCTGTGTGTCCATGGCGTGACCATACCTGCTCTGGCAATGGGGGGCATGAGGAGTGGGGACCCCCGTACGCCAATATAACACGCGTGCAAAAGTGCTGCTGCATCCATTATGGCAGGGATTTGTTGGGTTTTCCCTTCCTCTTCCTCAAAGGATTGATTATTCCCTATTGTAAGGGAAGGAGATGCTGCTTTTTGGCATTCATCCCTGCGGAAAAAGGCCCGGTGGAGGAGTGTGTGCCAGGCTGGGCATCGCCTGGGGCCCCTGCCCGGCTCTCGCGCCAGGGCGTTGCTGGTGCCCGCCGCGGGCACTGGGGAGCTCAGTTCACTCTGGGCTCTTTGCGTTCATCCACCCCGAGACAGTTGGGGCGGTTGCAAAACCCACATGACGTGTGCTGGGAAGTGCCGCAACACGCTCGCTCTCAGGCGCGAGCCATTCCATTCTCTCCCAGGCACCTCGTACAACAGGTCCTGCCAGCTGCCGGGGCAGGCGGGACGCGGGGCTGCCTGCACCATCTCCTGCCTGCACCATCTCCTGCCTGCACTAATCTCCTGCCTGTGGCACCCTGCCTGCACTAATCTCCTGCCTGCACCACTGCCTGCCCGCAGCACCTTGCCTGCCCCCATCACCCTGCCTGCACCCATCTCCTGCCCCCATCACCCTGCCTGCACCATCTCCTGCCCCTGGCATGGACCGTGGGCAGCAAAGCTCTTGTCGCTGCTTCATCCTCCATCAGTCACACCCAGGGGCACAGCTGTGGAGGGTGACACAGCCCTGGGTTCCATTAGCACATTTTCAGGCTTTCCACACCACACACACACATCCCCCCCCCCCCCCCCCCGCCCTCTTATTTGTAGATCCCTAAAATAATACCTGCTGCAAGAGCTCCTGGCCACCCCCGGCACATCCCTAGAGAGACGGAGCGGGGTGAAGCATGGGGGAAAGCCCTCGGGAACAGCTGCCAGGTCGCAGCCCTATGCCCGTGGTGGTTTGCTTTGCTGGGACTTGCCTTGGACGTGCCTCGCAGCCGTGCCATGTCCTGCCATGCCATGCCGTGCCGTGCCGTCCTCTGCGTGAGGAGCAGCTCAGGGCACCCCGAGCAGCCTCCTGGGCTCACGTGGGGCTGGCGAGAGGATGGCGGTGGCGTGCTGGCAGCTCGGCCCCATCACCCCTTTGCACCTTCGCTTTCACACCCCAGGGGAGCTCCAGCCTGGCAATATCCCGTACCTCCATCCCTGCGTCCCCAGAGGAGCATTGCACCGCATCGCTGTAATATAAGCTCCCGGCGCTGTGTCCCGGTGCAGGCACCTCCGCGCGAGATGGAGATGGTATTTTGGGGTTGGCACATCTGGTCTGCAAAACCCTACGGTGGAGGGTGTAAGCTCACTGGACCCTCTTTTTCCCCATCTTTGGGGATTTTTTGGCTCTGGGTTTGGATTTAGCAGCTCGGGGATGGTTTTTAGCTGATGCGGAGCAGCGAGCAGGGGAAGCCCCGTGTGCTGCCGGAGCGGCGCGGGCGCTCACTGCATGGGCTGACTTGTTGGGGTTCACCCCGGGCGAAGGCTGGGGCCCTCCTCGGGGAGGAGAAACAACCCTCCCGCAGCGCCTGCAGTGAAGGAACCATCACCCCATCCCTGGGGACCAGCTGGGATGGGGACCCCAGGGGCACGCAGCAACCCCCCCTCCCTGCGCCCAGCGGCATCCCCCAAAAGCCTTTTCTTGGCCATCTCACATCGGGCACCCAAACAAAGCTTTTGTTTCAGCCTCTTGGCCTTAATCTGTCCGCCCGCAGATCCTGTGCGTAAAAAGGAGATGAAATCCTCCCCTCTCGGGGGGCTGGTGCAGGAGCCGGGGGGGTTGGTGCTTGCCAAGGAGTCAGGCGTTGCGGCTGGGGGGAGCCGGCGTCGTAAAGCTGGAGCCCGCCGAGGTGGAAATCCAATCTCCTTAAGTGGGGGTTGTGCCTCCTGTGCACCCTCTGAATGGGGTCCGATGGAAAAAAAGTAATCATCTGTGATTAAAGATTGACGGTAATTACATAATGGGTATGCACCAGATGATGCCCAGACAAGCTCCCTCCTGGGATTCCCCAACTTTTGGAGTGTTTTAACTTTGCAATCATCCTAAAGTGCTTCCACTATGGGGGGTGCGTGTGTAATTATTGATATTAGGGCAGCACCCAGCACGGTTGTACAGGGCTCAAGCAGCAGCACCGTGGCCACTGGAGATGGGCTTTGTGGGTGACCTTGCCTCCTCCGATAGCCCGGGCGGTGCTGGGGTCAGGCACGGTCAGGCACCGGCAATGGATCTCCCCGTTCCATACCCAGCATTGCAGTGGCAGAAACAAATCAAAAAAAAAGAGAGAAAAGCTGCTTTTTGGGTCTATCAGTGAAGCGAGCAGGGCAGCCGGGGACGTGTGCTGTCTCCGTGGCCAACCAGTGGTGAAGAGGCAACGTCAAGACCTTCTTGACAGTGGGCCAGCTGTTAATCCATGTATTTTAGCAAAACCCCATTTATTTCTTAAGGTCTGTGCAAGCAATGGAAGCGGGGAGCACTGGGGGTGGGGGGAGCTTGTCTGGGATTAAATTTGCCTGAAAGCCAAGCACGCCAAGCTCGCGAGCCTGGGGAGAGCTTAATTAAAGTCAAAGGAGAAGCGTTTCCAAGAAAATCATACGGGGTATTTAAACGGGATATTTTTGTTCTGGGCCCAGAATGTCTCCTTTCCCTCTTCGGTGTCAGCTTTAATAAAACAAAATGAGATCTCCAAGAAAAACAAATTGGAGCTCTTAAAAGGCACTGCGGAGATAAAAATCAGTAACACTGTTGCTGGTAACACCTTGGGTTATTAAAACGGAAAGAATGCTAACGATGCGATTTGCATCGGCCTTTCTTGTGGCTGCGCCCCGGCAGGAGCCCGCTCGCCTCTGGGCTGGGGCGGGGGGCACAGGCGGCTGCGCTGGCCGGGCGGCTTGGGGTGTTATTTGGGAAACGGTCACGCGTGGGGGATTTTGGAGGGCTTTGTTGTGCTTTCCCGAGGCTGGCGGAATACTGCTCTGCTGAAAGCCGGCGGGGTCAGCAGCGGCGCTGAGGTCAAATATTAAAATACTTGAAAAAATGGCAAGAACCAGGATTCAGGGGACGCCGAACTTAAAAAAACAAATTAAATTAGGGCTGATCTTGGTGGAAAGGATGCCACAGCGCACCAGAGCTCTTTCAGAGGTGATGAATGCGTGGATGAAAATACCAAGCTGGACTTATTATGGCCTGAGAGCTGCTGGGTAGGGCTTTGCCTGGCTCGCTGAGACGCCAGGCTGGTGACGTGGGTTTGCACTTTGGTCCCTCGACCATCCGCTTCTGCCTTCCCGCAGGAAGAGTGGATTAAAAGCCGCCTCTTTTTTCCCATGTGCTTCCATCCTGGCCAGAGCTGACCCTCTCCTGGTGGGAAGCTGGCGGAGGCCACCTGGGTGCCCCCCGAGGTCTGCGGGGATGGCAGCGGGGTGGCGTGTTGGGGGTGATGCTGCCGACCCAGGTTCAGGGCGAGGAAGCCCAGCGCTGCCGTGGGGTCCTGTCTGTCTGTCTGTCTGCCAGGCATGAGGACGCTTTTGGACAGGGGGGCTTTAAAACGCCCGGCGTGATGCCGTCCACCCCATAGACCCAGCGGGACAGGGGTGCAGAGGCCAGCTCCTGCCTTGCTGCCATGCCCAGCTCCATCAGATAAGGCAATTATAGCTTTATCTCTTAATTGCAGGGTATAATAATAGCTGAGAGTTATTGAGATAGGACGTTGCCAAGGGGTGAATATTGGCATTGTCGGGTTTTTGTTATGTGGGTTTTTTTTCCTTTATCAAAATAAACTCCGTGGGGCCTCGGCGCTGCTGGAGGTGTGAGGTCTTCGCGGGGCTCCTCCTGCCCATACCCCGCCGTGTCCCCCTGCCCACGGGGAAATTCAGCATCAAATAGAGCCGTGGCAACCGCCCCCGTGCCAGGGAAGCTCGCCCGCAGTCGGTGAGAAACAGCCTGGGAGAGGACAGGGTGAGGACCGACGGAGATGTTGTCAACCTCTTGCTGGACGGTGTTTCCCTTGCACCTTGGGAATGCGGTTTCCATCCCTTTGCAGGTTTTTCCCGTCCTGCTTGGCAGGTTGCGGGATGCATGCTCGCATGTGGGCATCGGGCTGATGCTGGGTAGCATGATGTCCTCGGGAGGGGGAGATGGGTGTGCATCCTAAAGCCCTTGCACGAGGATTTTCCATGTGAAATGCTCGACCGGTGCCCCTGCGCCGAGGTGGCCAAAGGAAAATTTCGTATTTGAAATTTTTTGGAATTTCAATTGGATTTTTGAAATTGAAATTGAAAGAACAAGCTCTTGTGTGTGGGAGAGGTGAGTAGGGCATCGAACCTGATTGCCGGAATTCTGCTCGTCTCCGACACGCCAGTTCCTGGTTTTCCACTGTCCCCATGGAACGCTGTGGCTGTCGAGGTGGCTGTGCACTCCCAGCGTCGGGATTTGGGGCATTTTCCTGCCCAAACTGGCCTGGCCGGGGAGTTTTCTGCCTTGAAAATGGGGATTTTCAAGACCCATATTGGTGCAGGGTGGGTTTCTCACCGAGAACTGAAGTTTTGCCTCGTTTTGTCCTGACATCTGCAGGGTGGGGAGATAAAAACTCAGGACGTGTGGGGACAAGGGATGGTGGCCCTTGGGATCTGCGTTTTGGGAGAGGGCCTTTATTAAGGGAGATTCATATAAAATCAAATGTGTTGCCCACAGCTAAGAAATCAGGGCAGATTTATTTATTTTTTTTAAAGTTGTTAAACTCTGCCCTGCTTCAGTTCATCAACCAAAGCGTGAACCAAACAGCCCCGAAGTGGAGGTACTTCAGGTCCTGATGTGACCTCTGCCTGGCTGTTAACCCTCGCTGGCCCATCCTAAAATAACCCAAAGATAAGATTAGCCCCAATCTGGATTTCGGAGCTTGTTTCCTTCCCTTGGGACAACATCCCCCTGGCCCCAGGTTTCCCAACCACCCCGTCTTCAGCCTTCCCCCACCAGGGTTTGTGCCCCGCTGGCCTCAGAAAACAAAACACGTCATAGAAAAAAAGCAGAAAGCAGTTTTTAACAGCAGGGTGGCGGGGAGTTTTGCTGCTCAATGAGGGCGGTTGCTTAGATTTTTATTGTGGGATGAAGAGGGAAGGAGGAGAAAAAAACCCACAAAAACCCAACCAAAAAGCTGTTGGGAAGATGATGCCAGGCTGAGAAGCGGGAAAAGCATCGTCTTTGGGGGTTTTAATGTTTCCTCTGCGTCTGAAGCAGGAATTAGCTATTGCAAAATGTCAAGCATTGCCGGGTGATGTTGGCCCCCTGGCCACACGCTGGCACTTTTTGCAGCAGATAGCCCTTTCTTGTATCAGCCGGCTGCGCCGGGCAAAGCTCAGGCTTCGTCTGAGCATTTGAATTTGGGAAGATGATGAAAAGCTGAAAGAGCAGGATGCCGGGGCCGATGTGCAAGCGGCAGGTTGTTGGCTGGTTTCCCCATTAGTCAGGGCTGGTGACGAGTCAATCTCCTTTTCCATTTTCTTATGAATGAATCAGTTTTGGCTCAGCCCGATGGTCAGACTGGTTAAGCGAGAAGCAGCTGATATTAGTCTCATTAGCAATGGAGACAGAAGCCAGCCCCTCCCCAGCTCTGCAAGCGCCGCGTGATCCTTAGCTGACCTGCAGCCGCCGTCTCGGTGCCTGGTGGGACTGGCAGCAGCACGGGACCCCCCCGAGCCCCGGCTGGGGGAGAAATTGTCTCCTCCATCACCCCGTTCCCTTACACCTCCATGCGCCTCCCAGCTCCTCGACACACTGAAGCTTCATGGCCAGGTTAAACCAAGTAGTGGATGCAAACGAGGATCTGCATCCTGCGCCTTCTGCTGTCCCTGTGCATCTGTCCTTGGTCACCGACGCAGCACAGATTTCTAGGGGGGGAGATTTCGGCTTCAGGTTGCCTGCGGTTTCTGCTCAGCTGTGTGGGGAGCACAGCTCGGCTGCGTTTGCTGCTCCAGTCCCAAGGTGGCCCCAGTCCAGAGTTGCCCCTTGGCCACAAGAAAGGGCTTGACAAAGAGTCGTGGTCAACGGCTCGATGTCCAAGTGGTGACCAGCGATGGGTGGTGTTGCTCATGGGCCGGTACTGGGACCAGTGCTGTTTAACGTTTTGTCGGTGACAGGGACAGTGGCATTGAGTCCCTGAGTGCATTCTCAGCCAGTTTGCCAATGACACCAAGCTGTGTGATGCGGTTGACACGCCTGAGGGATGGGATGCCATCCAGAGGGACCTGGACAGGCTGGAGAGGTGGGCCTGTGCCAACCTCATGAAGTTCAGCAAGGCCAAGTGCAAGGTCCTGCACATGGGTTAGGGTAATCCCTGGCACAAATACAGGCTGGGCGGAGAATGGATGGAGAGCAGCCCTGAGGAGAAGGACTCGGGGGTGCTGGCGGACGAGAAGTTTAACACGGCCCGGCAATGTGCGCTGTCAGCCCAGAAAGCCAACCGCATCCTGGGCTGCATCCCCAGCAGGGTGGGCAGCAGGGCAAGGGGGGGATTCTGCCCCTCTGCTCCGCTCGGGGGAGGCCCCGGAGCTGCTGGGAGGGCTGGAGCCCCTCTGCTGTGGGGACAGACTGAGAGAGCTGGGGGGGTTCAGCCTGGAGAAGGGAAGGCTCTGGGGAGACCTTCCAGCCCCTTCCAGTCCCTAAAGGGGCTCCAGGAAAGCTGGGGAGGGACTCTGGAGCAGGGAGGGGAGCCATGGGACGAGGGAGAATGGATTAAAATTTAAAGAAGGGAGATTGAGATGAGATCTGGGGAAGAAACTCTTGGCTGTAAGGGTGGTGAGCCCCTGGCCCAGGTTGCCCAGAGAAGCTGTGGCTGCCCCATCCCTGGAGGGGTTCAAGGCCGGGGACTGTGGCATGTGTTACCCAAAGCAATCCCACAGCTGACACTTGTGGAAACAGGGCAATTTGGATCTCTGCCCCTACCCTAAAATGCAGTATTTCCATGGGGAGGAAGAGGAGGCTCCCTGGCCATGGAGGTAGGACTTACAGCTTTTAAACCTCAATCGCAGGAGGACCAAAACTTACCCAGTAACTGATAGAAACCTTCATTAACCTGCCCTGTTATTTATTCCGATTTCAAAGCCCTTGATGCAGCAAAAAAGTGAAGGCATTTCTCTGGGGGAGCACATTAATGTTTCACTGGTCTTCGAAGCACTTTGCTGCCGAGGCACTTTGCGCGGTCCGGGCTGTCCCCAGCTCCCCTCGGCCTCGTTAAACATTGCGTGGCCCCGGGGAAGCCACGGCGCGGCTCTGCCCGCAGCCGTCGTGTGGGCTAACGCCCGCGGGGGGTTGCCTTTTTAATATATATGTATATGTGTGTGTATACACCTAGATGCACACAGGCATATATATATGCACGTATATGAATGTGTGTGTATATGTATTATGGATGCCCATTCAAGGTGCATCGGGAGGAGCTGGCGGGCTCGGGGCTGCGTTCCTGAGATGCTAATGGGAAATGCGGGGTTGGGTACCATCCCGCCCAGGAAACCCCGACTCCTGGGCTGTGGCTTTTCTCCACCCGCCCCGAGCATCAAAGGGCAGGGCTGGCCCGTCCCCGCACCGCGGGGCGGCTGCCAAAGCCACCCAGCGTCTGAAAAACTTTCAAATGAGAGCAGGTCAGCCAAAAGTAACAGCCCATTGGCAAAGGGGTATAACCTGTTCCTTGTCAGGGAAGAAAAAAAATAATTGAATAAAATAAAGTATTGCTCTTCTTCAGTTTCCTTTAGCTATCGGATTTGCTTAATTACAGCATGGTCTATTTTTCTGAGATATCCAGGTGTTCTCAAATGTGTGCTTTAATGTAAGGAAACTCCAAGAGATTAAAAGCACATGGATATTTTACCCCTCTTTTGGCCTCCGGGTGTTTGGTGTAATGATGATACGCAAGTCTCGCATCGTTTGGGGATTTTTTTCCCCATCAGTAGGCTTCAGGAGCACTATCCAAAGGCATTAGTGTCTCCGTACTGGAGACCCAGGGGAAGCTCTCTGGCACTGGAGGAGGAAGTAATTTCCCGATGGCCATCAGGAGAAGAGCCCAGATCTTCCGCCACGGGGCGGTTTTACCGCACGGACGCAGCTGGGGCAGCCCAGGATGCTTCCCTGGCTGGCTGCCCGCTTGAGGGCTCTGCTCAACCTGCTTACAGACAGCTTTTCTTCATTTATTTTGATTTTTAAAGATAGTCACTCAACGGAGGAGACTCCCCGCTGGATCCCCCATTGCGGTCAGTCATCACCTCGTACTCTCGCGCCGTGGGAGGGTTTGGGCTGGGGCTGAGCACCGGGACCAGCCCGGGGATCCGTCGTGGGAGAGCCCCGATGGAAGAGGCCATTGCAGGGAGGTGTTATCTCCTTTGTGAATGGAGCTCGGGGGCAAAACAACTTAAAAGCCGACTGGCGCAGCCTGGAGAGGGGCCTCCCTTCAGAAAGCACCCGCAGCTGCCGCCGAGATATTTTCTTTCATATTTCTAGCCCCGTATGTAGTCTGGTATTGGGCGGACTTTGTCTTCGGGGAAACTGGGGCCTTGTTGGGTGTAAGCAAATAAGTAACATAACTGAAATACTTCGATAATATTCGGGAGGGCGGCTCTGCTTGGGTGCCGTGGGGGAAGCATCGCTGCCGCCAGCGCTCTCCATTTCGGGGTGCTTGCCCCAGGGGGGCTCAGGCTGAGGTTGTCGCAGCATTTTTTTCCCCCGAAGCTTGGGTGGGGTCCGTGGGGTGGTTATGGGATCGGGGGTGCTTGGCAGGGGGGGGCGCTGCAATGGGGCAGAGCTGGCGGTGCATGTGGCTGCCGCTGGGAGGAACACGGGGGATGCCTTCTTCCAACCTCACTCATCCTCAGGGTGCCCCAGTCTTGTCCGAGGGGTATGGAAAGGTGTCTCCACTGAGCACCACACACCAGGGACGGGTTGGGTCAACTGGGAGGCATGGAGGAGAGGAGGGGGAACGATGTGCAGTGCTGAACCTGTGCTGGCGTTGTTCCTGCTAGAGGAGGGAAGGTGCATCACTGCCTTCAGCTCCCTAAAGACTCGCAAAAAAGTTAATAAGCTGTTCTCTCTGTCCAGTGAGGGGCAGGTTGCAAAGTGATGCGGTGAAATTTTGCAGCAAGGAAGGTGTTGGTTGGGAGAAATACTTGGAGTGCAAGAAGACCAGCCTTTGTGTAGAGGAAGGCTGGAGACGCCCATCACCGGAGGGTTTGGAGAAAAGGCTGGGCAGAAGTCTGCAGGTCTGGGAGGAGACCATAGATGTCCTGCAACACCATCTATTTGTCTGAAAAATGGTGGTTTCGGTGTCTGCGCCGGGTGGAGGAGCTGTGGCCAGGGCTTCTGGGTTTGGTCTCAGGCGGGCTGTGACTCTCCCCTTAATGGTCAGGGCTGGCAAAGGGCTGGAAGTATTTTTCTTTCTGAGTATCCCTTAATTAACTGAAAGGGGAGGCTGTCAAGTAGCCGACCAGGAGGGGAAAAAGAACTTCGTGAGCCTGTGACCAGCCCAGCATTTCGCCTCCATTTATTCTCCCCAGCCTCTTTGTTTTCCCTTTGAAAAAAGGGTGTTTTTCTCTTTCCCTCCATTTAACTACTATTTATTTGCTGGTAAGTGGAAGGAATTCAGCTGGGATCAGCCCGGCTCCTGCCAGCAACTGCAGTTGAAAAGTTTCCGTGGGGGAGATGTAAGAGCAGAGCAGGGGGGTTGTTTTCCACCCACCGCCGGTCCCTGCGTCACGGCCAGCCGGGTTGGGTGGGTTTAATTCTCCTTTTTTTTACCGGGATGTTGACAAGTGCCTGTGGGAGTTACAGTGGGAGGGGCACGGACCCAGGCTGGAGGGTTTTTTCTCGCCGTTAATGGGAAACAGAAGATGGCTCGGGAGAAATTTGGCAAAGAAGGAAACTTTTCTGTCTCTTCCAGCTTGGAAAAAAAGCATCCCTTCTCACTCCAGCCTCCCCGCAGAAGGCGGAGGGTTCCCAAATGCAGCCCAGGCAGCATTTGCTGGCAGGAGAGGAGAGGAGACAGAAAGTGCCCGGTGATTTCGCAAGGGGTGGAGCAGTCTTGGGCCACCAGCCGTGTTTTGGGAAGGGTACCCAACCTGCCTCCCGCTGGGGGCCGGGAGCTGTCCTGTCTTCTCCCTGAGGGGTTGGGATGCCCCAGGTGCTTTCATCCCGGAGTAATGTTGGGGTTTTGGGGGTCCCACAACCATGTCTCAGGTATAATATGGCCATGTAGATGGAGATGTGATGCCAGTGGTGGGTTTGTGCTGGGCATAGGCACCTGTAGGGATGCACACGGATGCTGCGTCTGACCGGGAGATGGACCACTGACCTTGGCGTTGAGGGCCCTGTTGGCTCCTGTTTGCAAACGTGGTGTTGTCTTGGATGGATGAACATGTCTTGCGGAGAGGTCTCTTGGTGCTGGTGGTCTCCAAAGGGAGATAAAGCGGTGGGGGTGAATTCCTGAAGCTTCACCACCCCGGTTCCCCAGCTGTGCTGTCCTCCCAGTTGTCTGTGTGCTGCAGGAACTGGTTACCAGTATGAGTCTGCCAGTTACAAGAAGCGGCCATGGTGGGGATTCAGAGGAGATAACATGTTTTTGGGCTGAGGGAAGAGGAAGAGTGTCACCACCTTCCACAGGAGGGTGGTCGTGGCAGGACGTGAGTGCTGAGCTGGTCCCAAGCGAGCGCTTTGCATGCTTGTACAAGTGACTGGAGGAGGTTAATCATAGTCAAAGCCCAGTGAAGTTTGCTCAGGTCATGGCTTTTCCAAAGGCTTAAAATTTCGGACGTGCAGCAGCCGGCGTCTGGGGCCACAGCTGACCCACACCGTCCTGACGGAGTTAATCATTGCCGTCTGCTCTGGGACCTGCTGGGCTCCAGCAATGGGAACCATTTCCCCAAAACCACAGGGTTAGAGGCCAGCACATGGGGCCTGGAGGAAACCCCAACCTGTCAGGGTGCGTTGGGCTGGGGAGAGCCAGGTCCCCCAACCCTGATCCTGACCCAAACCCCTAATCCTGACCCTGAGCCTAACCCAAACCCTAACCTTGACCCAGACCCAGGGCCTGACCCAAACCCTAATCTTGACCCTGACCTTGACCCAAACCCTAACGCTGACCATAGCCCTGACTCTAACATTGACCCTAACCCTAACCGTGACCCTAATCCTGACCCAGACCCTAACCCAAACCCGAATCCTGACCCTTACCCAAACCCAAACCCTGACCCTTTACTCTCCCTTTCATCAAGGTTGATACTGTGTTCGTTGCCCTGTTGGAAGCAATGTGGTCACCCAGAGCAGGGCAACCTGGAGCAGCTGCTGGCAGCCGCTCAGGAGCGCCCCGCTCTCCCTACTTGCCCCAATGGGCCCCATGCTGCCATCTGCGCTTGGGGCTGGGTGGGGTGGGAAGGACCCGGTCCACTTTGGTCACCCAGTCCCAGCTGGGAGGTCCCAGGGGGCTGCTGGTCCAGCCCCGAGCTGCTATGCTGGATGTGGCCGCTGCATGCCGGGAGCTTGTAAATCCCAAATCATTCCAAATTAAGCCCAGGAATCATGAAACTTGGGGTCTGGCCCCCATCTGCTTGCCTCACTGGGGGTAGGTTCTCCAAAATGGGGCTGGGGGCTACTGGTGGTTTCCCCAGCGTGTTTCGCCCCCTCTTGCCACTGCAGAGCTGCCAAATGAACACAGGGGCTCCTAACCTTTGGGTGAGTCTGCTGCATCACAGCGGGGAGCTGCATCACAGCTGGGGAGAAAAATTGTATGTTAAAAAAAAAAAAAAAAGGAAAGATGGAAAAAATCAGGAGGAAGGTCTCCAGGGTTTGGCACTGGGTGTTTGGGTGAGCACTGGGAGCTGTGGGAGAAGCCAGACCCTGGGCCAGTGCTGGCAGTGCCGTGCTCGCTGATGGTGTTCCTGATGCTGGAAGAGGGTTTTTTTTATATATATATATATATATAAAAAAATACTTTCTTCTCCCTGTGGGTGTGTTTTGAAAAGGGGCTTGGGAACAATGAGGATTAACAAGCAGATAGAGAATTAAATGCAGGGTTTGAGTCTTCAAATGTGTGCACATTTCAGAGCGCATGTTTGTGCCAAGATAAACTCCATCAGGAATAAACATCGTTTTACATGAAAGACTAATTACAGATTGGCGCTCCGCGGGTGGGAGGAGGGAATTTTCACCAATTAAAATGGAACTTTTCTGTTTTTCATAAAATTGCTGCATTAAAATGCAGCCAGGGGGCTGGTGAGGTGTTTGACAGCACAGTTGAAGGAGGGGATGCTCGTCCCAGGACATGTTTTTTTTCTCCCAGTACTAAAGAGGCTCTGCCAGTTCATTCGGGCAGGAGCTGTGGGAGGGCACTGGTTTTGCCCTCCGGGCGTAGAGCCCTGGGCTCTCACCCAGGGAATCACAGAATCGTAGAATGGTTCAGGTTGGAAGGGACCTTAAAGATCATCGTGTTCCACCCCCCTGCCCTGGGCAGGGACACCTCCCACCAGCCCAGGTTGCTCCAAGCCCCGTCCAACCTGGCCTTGAACCCCTCCAGGGATGGGGCAGCCACAGCTTCTCTGGGCAACCTGGGCCAGGGGCTCACCCCCCTCACAGCAAAGAATTTCTTCCCAATATCTAATCCAAATCTCCCCTCTTCCAGTTTAAAACTGTTCCCCCTCATCCCATGGCTCCCCTCCCTGATCCAGAGTCCCTCCCCAGCTTTCCTGGAGCCCCTTTAGGGACTGGCAGGGGCTGGAAGGTCTCCCCGGAGCCTTCTCTTCTCCAGGCTGAACCCCCCCAGCTCTCTCAGTCTGTCCCCACAGCAGAGGGGCTCCAGCCCTCCCAGCAGCTCCGGGGCCTCCTCTGGCCTCACTTCATCAGGTCCATGTCCTTCTGCTCTTGGTGGCCCCAGAGCTGGAGGCAGCACTGCAGGGGGCCCTCCCCAGAGCGGAGCAGAGGGGCAGAATCCCCTCCTTCGACCTGCTGGTCACTCTTCTTTTGATGGGAGATGGGACATGGGCAAATTTCGTTCATCTTGGAGTCACCCAACATCAGGAGAGATTGGAGTAACAAGATCCCCAGCCTCCTCGAGGGTGTAGGTCATGGAAAGATGTCTGGATGGGATATGGTGGATGGGAGCCCATGCTGAGATGAAGTTGTTGCGGCTGTAACTCCTATTTGTTGGGTAACTTTAGTGTGTGGTAGGTGAATCATCTCTTAAAAATTGTAGGCCAGAAGGCAACACGGAGAAGAAAAACCTTTCTGGCCTGCCGAGGGGAGTGCTGGGGAGAAAAATCCAGCCTGGGCACATGGAGGGGGGTTTCAGCTGCAGAGCACATGCTGCCTTGTTGCTTTTGGATGGATTTCACAAGAATTTGCATTTCTGGACCAGCTCTGGAGCCTCCGAGGCCGAGCAGGAGCCGGGCTGCGGACGGGGAGGACGTGATGCAGCTCAGACATGGGCTCGAACACCATTTTGCTCTAACCACGGTCGAATTTTATGGTTTTGGAATGAAACGATGCTAAATGTGGCTGGGGCTGAGTTTCTCTGAGACGTTCAGCGCACGAACCTCAGGCAAACACTCCACGCCTGCTGCTTGCCAAGCGAAACCACAGATCTCTACTTAACGTGGCCGCAGAGCAGCTAATATTGGGATTTTTCTCTCACATAAGCTGATGTCTGTCACTTAGTGGTTACAGGAGGTGGCCTGGACATCGTCTCTTAAATGTCCCCTGCATCCTTGAGAGCGAGAGAAGGCGGAGAGGCCCGATCAGGAGAGATGTGGTGGTTTTTTTAAAGCAAAGTACATTCCCAACCTGGTCTGTGCTCCCGCACCAGTTAAAAATGGATTGTTTTAAAGTCTGCTATGGCAAAGGCTGGGTGGACGCTTGCTGGGTCTGGTTATCCATGGTTGTGGGACCATGCCGCGATGACGGTAGCTGCTACTTCTACTGTGACATTCACATTTTTCCTTAGTCTGTCTTAATACCACCACGAACGGGACACTGAAAGGGTCTGTAATCAGACCTGGCCTTGGATAATTCCTCTGAATAATGCTATTTATTCCAATTTTCAGGCTGTAATTGAATTGTTCTCAAAAGAAGGGGGGGGGGGAGAAGTCAGCCAAACCTGATAAAGGAGGACTTTGTTCTGAAGCTTTAGGGTATGGTACCAAGCAGGGCTTGCTATACAATTAATGAGTTTATCTGGCTTTTAGCTGCATGTGATGCACAGTGGCTGCCACCGCCCCGCCCCACCACCTCCTCCCATCTAGAGGAGCCTGGCTGCTCCTCAGCTTTGGTTTTCTTGCTCCTCAGCTTCGGTTTTCTTGCTCCTGAGCTTCAGTTTTCTTGCTCCTCAGCTTCGGTTTGCTACTCTTTAGCTTAGTTTCCCATCGAGGTGGCCTCCCCAGATGGGACTTTGCGTCTGCCTTTATTTAAGCCTTGACCAGCCCTCCCTGGGATGGGCTCAGTCCGCGGGGGGTGTTGAGCACATGGGACCGCGCCGTTGGGAGCGTTTCAGGCTGTACTTTGAGTGAGCAAAGGGATGACGCAAATTGCTTTTTAAGGGCACAAGATAAAACAGCTGCTTCATTTTCACTGCAGATGTGCTGCGGGCGGCATGCATTAGCTCCACGGAGGGCGGGCTACAGCCGTCCACTTCCCCATGGTGTCTGCGCGGGCGGTGCCACCAGGTTCCCTGGGCTCCCAGGCCACCCAAAAAGGGAACTAGGTAGGGCTGGGAAGGGCTTTGAAGATGCATGATGAGGTTTGTCATGCCAGCAGGGCGTCCCTGTCCCCACAAAACACAAGTCAAGAAACTACTCGTTTCTTGGAGGAGCGGTGCAGATGGGGAGATGGAGGCAAATTCCCTTTGTCTGCCCCATGTCTCCGCCGAGAAATGCCAGGTCACCCTCCGCAGAATGTCCCCGTCCCCTCCAGCGCCGCCCTGTCCTGTCTGCGCAGTGTGAGTGGGAGAAGCCACGGGAAGCGAGGGAAGACACTTCCTTCAGCGGCGGATCTGAGGTCACCTCCTGGCCCTTGATCCCTCCAGCCCGGGGTATGTGGGTCAGCGGGGAAGCACGGCTGAGAGCGATGTCCCTTCCTTCTCTCTCCCTGGAGATTCATTTTTAAAAGAACAAATAGGCCCAGCCATAAATACTACGCAGTACAATTTTTTAATGATGTTTTTTGAAACAATGAGCTAAATACCAAGGGGGTTTGGATCTGCGTCTTGGACTGGTGATGTTTTCCCCTGTTGTTTCTCACCTTCCTGCTCCTACCTTGCTCTGCTCTGCTGTGCCCAGAAACCTTTTTCTGCTGAGGAAAACACCGGCAAGGAAGGAGCTTTTCATCCTTTTGGGGTGGCCTTGCTGGGAAAAAAATTGATCTGGTGTCTGGCATGTGGGACCCACCTGGACTGACCCCGGGGCCCTGCCCACCTCTTGCTGCTATGCAGACGCGGTGCCCTCCCTGGTCCCTTGGTGTCAAGAGCCCCATTGCAGGTCTTGACACCCACGTGCCAGTCCTCCTCTGCCACAGAGTCCACAGCAGCGTTGCCACCCACTGGCAGGGGAAGGACCTGGTGGCTGAGGCACGCCTCGTCCCAGAGCTCCTCTGTCATGGGCACAGCTTGATCATGTCGGGCTGGTGGGCAAATGGGTCACCTCCCCGGTTTTTATTCCGTCTCGAGCCCAGGGTGAGAGGTGCCAGGGAGGATGGCTTGGCTTGGCCACGTTACCCACATCTCCTACACCACTACATCACCTTGGAGATCTTCAACTGGTGTATTCCCCTGTCTGTGTTGAAGGCCATGCTGCTTTGGACCTGCCACAGGCCAACAGTTTGGCTGTCATTGTTAAGTCAAGGTGGGAAGGAGCAAGTTGTGGAGCTTTAGCTGGAACTCTACCCTGTGGAATGCTCTCTTTGGTCAACCTCTCTGCTCCACCAAAGGGGCACCAGCCCCATGCTGGACTCTTCCATATCCCAGGATCGCCAGGAAGGTCCCATCAGCTCTGGAAGAAGCCGGGGCTGCTGGTGGCCTGGGCTCGGGTGTCAGCTCGGGCTGTTGCCGTCCCCCAGCCCGTTGCCATCCCTGCCAGAGCAAGCAGCAAGGAATCGGGTGTGTGCACCAGGGAGGGGTCACAGCTCCCTGGCTGCTCCCCAGCCTTCAGGAGGGGCCGCGGGTGGCAGTATGGTGGCATGGACGCAGCTGGTCTCAGCATAACTCGCAGTGCCAAGTAGGGTCCGCGGAGAGGTGGCTATCAGGGAGGGACAGCACATGTTGAGCCACCTCGGATATTGCCAGCCCCCAAATCAGAAGTCATTTTCACTCTGCCTCGCAAAAGGAGAGTGCTTTCAATGCCCTTTTTTTTTTTTTTTAAATCTAAGAAAGTGGCTTCTGAAGCGGTTGGTGTTTCCGTAAAGGCATCCCTTGGAAAGGGGGTTTCTTGGCCATCACCAGCCAGGTTCCCCCCGCTTATGGCACCCAGCCGGGCAGCTCCAAAGCCAGCCCCAGTGCCTCCCGGAGGTGGTTGGACTCACGGCACCTTGAGACTCGATCAAGTCTTAACCCGACTCCTGTCCAAGTTCTGCGCAGCTCTTGAGCTCCTTCCAGCCCCTTCCTCAGCTGGATTCGGTCCATCGTTTCTTTTTGGAGCTGCTTGATCGCACCGCGCCGCTGATAAGGCTTCGTGCCTCTTGTGGGGGCTTGTCTTTGTGTGTTTCAATATCTCGCCCAGGTTATCAACCACAGGGGGTTGCGAGGTGTGGCCAGGCTAGGAATTAACCATCTCATCCAAACCCTGTGGAAATCAGAAGCAAAGATTCCCCTTTTTTTTCTCCTGTGGGCTTTAAATCAAGTCGTAACTTCTCCAGCATCGGAGGAGCTGCCGAAGAGAAGCCCTGACTCAGGCTGGTTAAGCCCCATCTGATTTCCACCAAAGGAATGGCTGCCTCTGGCCTTCAGGTCCAGGAAAGTCAGGAGAAACTTCAATACTGTATTACACAGATTCCCAAAAAATAAACCCTTCATCCCCTGGATCCAGGGACTCCGTCTCCATGTCTGGAGGGACAGGTTTGGGGCTACATTTCACCTGAACCCCATTTTTTTTCCCCAACCCTTGGTTTTCTGCCATGGCTTTCCTCCAGCCTTGCCCTGACCCAGGTGAAAGGAGATCACCCCCCATCACGCTGGGGCTAAAACAGGGGGGTAAATTGTGCAACCCACTCTCCGGGGGCTGTTTCGGTGTGAATCACGCCGGGGCCGAGGCGGCTTTCTCCTACCCCTAGATTTTGCCGAGGTTTCCTTCCAGTGCTGGAGCTCGCCCAGCCCTCCCGGCTTCCCGGGGCTTCGCTGGGAAGCGCTGGGAAGACAAAACCCCGCTCTGGAAGTGAGGCTATTGTTCTTACTAATTTTAACTTGATGTTCTTCCCCAAGCCTATTTTTATTCATTGCTTGTGGTAAGCCCTTTCTCTAAGGTAGAGCAATTTGCCACGGGACTCATTTTTTTGTGTTTACCGATTTTAATTGAGCGATATCTCCTTTTTACAAACCCAAAGCTGGAGGAGCTTTTAAGCGCCCGTTGCTGAGCCTCTCGCCCCGGGTTTGCTTTGATCTCCGCAGGTGAGTGTGCATTTTTGGGGCCAGAGATTGATACTGCTTATTTGCATGTAAATCTCCGGGTTATTAAGATCAGAATCTGGCCCTTTAAATTTAATACTTTGCTTTATGCTTTTATTTCCGCATTTCTTAAAGTAATTTCCAAAAATAACAAACTTCAAACATGACGGGGCCATCTAACGTTTTACTGCCTTGGCTGGAGTAGAAGGAACATTTCTGGAAGTATATTATCCAATTTAACGAGCCTTTCCCATCTTGGCTTTGCTCCCACCCCTCACCCCCTCCCGGAGTTGTTTTGGACGGCTCTTTGGAGCCGTGCCACCTAATCCTGTTAGAAGGACTTTCATTACACTGTGCCTTGTGTTTATAACCAAGAAAATCAGCCAGAGAGCGGGGGGGTCCTCTCCCTCTCGCTCGCCCTTTTGCATTTCACCTGCTGTCGAGACGAGAGCCCGGCCAGTCCCGCGAGGTTCCCGCGCAGTCTCCGCTTTTCTTTTTATTGCCTCGCTCTGCATTTATTAAGGAAGACTTGGGAGTAAATTGGGTCCTTGCGAACTTATAATTAATTTGGAAGGGTCAGTTCTTCCCAGCCTAGCGAGGGCTTCTTTGTGTGGTCCTTTTTGAAAGGCGGAGGTTGGAGAGGCTGTTATATAGCCGGGATTTGCTTTTAATAGGGACCTGGCTATTTTCTGAAAATCTCACGGCTCTGGAAGGACGGGTTGTTATTGTGCGGGGCTGTGCTAAAAGGGTTTGCAGAGCGCTCGGTTTGGGTGCAA
Source organism: Rissa tridactyla (assembly GCF_028500815.1). Lineage (NCBI taxonomy): Eukaryota > Metazoa > Chordata > Aves > Charadriiformes > Laridae > Rissa > Rissa tridactyla. The sequence goes on along the minus strand of NC_071474.1, from coordinate 46,765,674 downwards.
AAAAAACCCAACCCCAATAAAAGGAATAAAAAAAGCAAGGAGCACACGTCCCGAGGTGTGCGCAGGGCCAGGTCGTGCTCGGCAGCCCAGAGCCAGCGCCTGAAGCTGGGAGATGCTCCAGGAGGGCCCCAGCTTGGGTGCTGGGTAGGGCTGGGGGCCCCTTGTCCGTCCGTCCATCCTGCCCCGCGCCCCGCTGAGGGGACCTCTTGCTTCTCCTCAGAGCTGGCAGACTGAGATTTGTTCCTTTACCACATCGCTTTTCTTGAAAGCCTGCTTTTCCTCCCCAAAATAGTCACAGAAGCCATTAAAGAGAGAAGGCGGAGGGCAGGGAGAAGAGTATCGTCTTCTGAAATAATCTGCGAATAATAAAAGTTTCTGAAAAAAGAGACAGACAGTGGTTTTCTCCAGAGGTGGGCTGGAAGGAGACATGAGACCACGGTGCTGCTTGGGCATCACCTGGCAGGGCCAGGGGTGTAACCCAAGCTGGCACAGCCCACGTGTCTCCCATCAGCTCGGCTGCAAGGAGAGGTCCCCGCTGAAGGTGGGACGAGCGGGAGGGGAGGCAGTCCCGGCTCGGTGATGGGTGAGTGTGGGACTTGGGAACGCAGAGCTCTTAACTTGAGATAAGAAACCCTTCATAGCCAAAGCCAGGGAGCAGAGGGCTCTGTGGAGCTCAGCGGGGTTTGGCCATGGAGATGTCCCCTATGGAAGCGGCGTCAGTGGAGGCGTCATTACACATACAGCAAGTGGCCATTGGAAAAAAGCGTTGAAAGCTCAGCGCCCTCCCTAAGACACATACGGACCCAGCAGGAGGGAATAAAAGGAAACCCTGGCTGTGCTGCCATCGCACGGGCGAACGGTGAGATGCTGCAGGTGCCAGCCTGGCTCACAGGGCACCATGACGCCAGCGGGAACAGTAACCATGTTATTTATGCGCTGTGCTGTTAATTAACGCTGTGATGGGGCTGCCTCTCTGCCGAGACCACCTTCAAAGCTGGGGCTGGGCCCTGATTGTTCTCCTTCTGGCACCCATTTGATGTCCCACCCTGACTGTGGCCTTTCTTCTCTCTCTCCCTAGCATGGGTCGGCTCCTTGGCCATGGGCATGATTTTTTTCTGCTCTCCCATCGTCAGCATCTTCACTGACCGGATAGGCTGCAGGACCACGGCAGCCTCGGGAGCTGCCATCGCCTTCATCGGACTCCTCTCAAGCTCCTTCACCAAGTAAGGCTGCAGAGGGGCCCTCCAGCTCCTCACTGAGCTCCTCTTCCTCGCTGTTCCCTGCAACCCCCCCTGCCTACACATTGCTGCGGCATTTGGGGGGCAAAGCAAGCGGTTTCCATCCAGACGGGAGGTCTCCTGGCATCCCTACAGCCCACGTGCCCACAGCCTGTTTCTCTCCTAATCGAACCAAATTGCTCTTTTGCCCTTAGATAACAAGAGAGCGAATTTTACCTGATCGAGGGGCTTTGTTTTATGGGATTTCAGCCCTCAGGTCCTTCATTTTAAAACAGGCCGCGAGAAGTTGGCTTGCCTCTTGTGGGCAGCTCCAGAGAGACGCTCGTGAACAAAATCGTTCTGCTTTACAACCAATTTCACATTTTGGTACTGAAAGTAAATCGATGCTTAAAATAATATTTGATGGGTTACACCTGGCAAGAGGGAGTTTCTGTGCAGGGCAGATGGGGTTTGGAGCAGTTTGTGCTGTTCCCGCGCCGTTTGCGGCAGCGCGGGGCGATTGCTGCTCCTCGTTTTCCACGGCTGATCCCGTGCCATGAATTTCTGCTGGCAGGCGCTCGCCGATGTGCATTTGGATGGCAGGTGTACCTGATTCGATGTGGGAGTCTTTCCAACCCTAGACATTGGCATCCTTGTGGGAGCAAAAAGAGGTCACCGCCGGGGTCCTTTATGCGGCGCTTGTTAAACGGAGTCTCAAAGGCACCGTGGAGACACCCTCCACAGCATCATTTGCCCCAGTTTTTCTGAAGAAAAACATTGCTGTGGGTTGGATTTCAGTTAAAACCAGTATTGTTTTAATTAAAATGCTTCAAGAAGTGGGGTTTTTTTTAAAGCAAATACACACCAGTTTCCCAGAGGGCGGCTTGCCCGCGCTGTGCTCCTCCCTGCCCACCCTGCTGGCGCGGGGCAGTGGGACGCCAGCTCCCTTTCACCCCGGGCGGCGAGACCCTCCTGCTCGCCCCAGCCCCGCTTCCCTGTGGATACGCGATGTGTGACGGGTCCCCGAGTCCCCAGTTGTGGAAATCCCCCATCACACTGGGGCCGGGGGCAGCTTCTGAGCCTCCCGGCAAAGCCCCAGGGACCGGGACCGATTGCAGCCGGGGGACTTGGGATGCTAAAACCATCTCGGGCAGTGGCGTGGAAGGAACCACCCTCTGCAGTTTCCTCCGCAAGTGCCACCCCTTTGTATTTCAAAAGATTATAGTAATGGGAGAAAGTGCAGTGGGTCCTGAGGGAAGGTATGCCCGGGCTCCTGGCAGCGCAAATCACAGGCGCTTCCCGTGTAATCTTGCTTTCCTTCTAATCAACGAAGCTTGGAATTATTTTTTTTTTCCCCTCCCCTATTGTAAAATGTTCGTGCGAAGCAAAAGAGCTCTTGGGACCACATCGCTGCCAGTGGCTTGTTGTGTTGGGCTTAAAAAAAAAATCAAACGGTACAGGCAGAGAAGAATATTATTTCCAGGAGAGCTCCAGAGCTGAAATCCCCATTTCCTGCCTTCTCGCCCTTGGTTCGCATTCTTTTGGCTGCCTTTTAAGGGAGAAAGGAGCCCCTTTGCAGCTGGACCACGGCGAGGGAAGCTGCCTTCGGCACGGCCGAGCCGGAGGAAGAGCAGCGGGGCTGCAGGATTTGGCAGCGCTCCATCTGGATGGCGAAGGCCAGTCCCGAAATTCGGAGCTAGCAGCTCCTGCTCACCCAGAACAATGGAAAAGGGCTTGATGGTTGGTTTTTTTTTTCTGGTCCCCCCTTGCCAGGTCCCTGCAGCCGCAGCTGGAGATGACCCACCCGGCGCCGGCTGGGCTCCGTGCACCGGTGCAAAGGGAGCTGCCGTTCGTGAGCTGAAGGGAGACGCGGCCTGGGTTTGGTGGGCTCAGGCAGGGCTGGATCAAGGCTGAGCAACCCTTTATCTCCTGGTTTCTCTAAAATGGGTTTGCTTTGTCCAAACAGAGGAGCAGCGGTTGCCGGCACCGCACTGAGCTGATCCAAAACACCACTCGGCCACCGAGGCCGTATGGCAGGACCCCAGCGCCCAGCTCACGCTCAGTGCCTCCTGCTCCCAAAATACTGGGAACTTTATACAAAAAACGCTAAGTAAACAAAATATGCTGAAAAGCAGAGCACCGGGGAAGGCTGAGGTTTTCTGCATGGGGTCAAGGCGAGGGTTTTCCTCACTTTGCTGCCTTGCACCAGGGTATCTCCTGCACTTGTTATCAGCTCGAGCCACCACAGATCGTACGTGCCCTCAAGAAGAGAGAAATCCCAGTTGTGTTAAGACTTCACCCTCCCTCCAGTTTTAAGGCGGGTGTTTTGGCATGAGGAACAGGAGATGATGGCCAGTTCAGCAGAGCTGTCTTCATGTGCCTCCCCAGTGCCCTCCCAGTCCTCCTCTTCTGCACCATGAAATGTTCTGTAGTGGGGTTTGAATCCCTTTTTGTCTGCCTCTCCTTCCCCTCCGCAATTTCTGCCCAGTTTCTTCTGCAGAGAGACATCCCTCAAACCTCTGCCAGCGGGGCTGAACCAGGGCTGTTCCCGCTGTGAGCTGTAAGTGAGAGGCAGCTGCTGGAGGAGCACCTCCTTGTCCCAGGAGATGTCATTATCCATGGAAGACCTCGTTATCCAGGGGATACGATGGCACCTTTCTCACCGGAGAGCAGCTGGCTGATTCCCAGCAAGCGGGGTGGGAAATCCTGGCTAAGAAGAAAGGCTGAAAGGAGCCCTTGCTCATGCAGGGGTGTCTTAGCATCAACGGGGAGCAGATGGCAACCGTGGCATTTGTCTCCACTTATCCAACACGTCAGCTTAGCAGCAGTACCAAAGCTGGTGTGACCCAGCTGAGATGGGCAGGGCTGGTGCGTGGGAGGTCGGAGACAGCCTGCACGGCCCAGCTGCTTGCCTGGCTCTTGCAGGGGAGGGTTTCTGATGTGGCTTCATTCTGGAGTAGCTGGAAATTGCCTTTGCTGACAGTCATTTGTCTTTGAGCTGTTGGGTACAGCAAGCATGTTCTGCTTGGCTAGCTAAAGAGACGAGCGTGTAATGGAAGAAATTACGTGCTTGTAAACGTTTTCTCAGCTTCAAACTGCTCCATTAGATCTGGGCTGCTGTCTTCTCCCTCGCTTCATGAGCAGCACTCAGTATTTCACATGAGTCATTCTGAGTGTTGGAGTAAAGACCCCGTTCTTGCAGCGTCGCTTGCCCGGTGAGCTGCCCAAACGTTTCCATCGCGCTCTCCTCCCATGCAGTATTTCGTGGCAGACTTTTGCAACTGAATGCATTGCACAGAGATGGAAGAAAGAATCCTTCATCGGGAGAGAAACACAACTGGTTATTTGCCTGACTTTAGGCTCCTTTCTCATCTGGGAAAACCGGGCTGGCAATTGGGAAATGGCTCCTTCCAAAAGTTTTCAGGACTTTCCGCTTGTTCTGTAGAGCAGCCACTTCACTCCCTCCTTGAGCACAGCCACCAATGTAAGGTACAAATGAGATCTATTAACTGTCTAATTGAAGCTCCCAGAGGAGCTTAAAGAAGAACAACTTAATTAACCAGCCTGGGCAGAAATGCAGTGTTCTCTTCCTAAGTGCCTAATAACCAGCTGGGTTGGTGCCTTCTGCTTTCAAACGCTGGGTGCAGAATGTTTTCAATTGGTCCTTTCAGTGGAAAAAAAAAAGGATTTCCAGCTAAAAATAACCCACCCTGCCTACCTTAGAAAATCTTGCTTGCTGTAATTTAAAAACCATTCAAGTTAGGTCAACTTCCCAAGGAGGGCAGGTTGGCTGCTGTCTTCTCTTTGCAGAAAGCCCTCCCCAGCTAGACTTCATTTTCCCGAAGATTTAACATGCCAGCTGTGAAATGAGGATAATCCTTGCTTTGGCTAGGGAATAAGCTCCTCGAGGTCAGACTGTCTGTGTAGCACCTGTGGTATGTGAGACCTGGGTCTTGACTCCAGGTTCTTCAGGACTGCGGGGGAGAAGGCCTCCTTACTTCTGCATAACATAACCACCTCTGTGTGTTTTTTTCCCACTAGGTCTCTGGAAGTTCGTTATTTCACGTATGGGATCCTCTTCGGCTGTGGCAGCTCCTTCGCCTTCCAGCCCTCGCTGGTCATCCTTGGTCACTACTTCAAGCGCCGCCTTGGCTTGGCCAACGGCATCGTGGCCGGTGGCAGCTGCCTCATCTCCGTCCCGCTCCCCTTCTTCCTGAAGATGGTCGGGAAGGCCATTGGGCTGGCACATACTTTCCAAGTACTCAGTGCCTTAATGCTCATCCAGATATTCTTGTCCCTGACGTATCGGCCCATCTTGCCACCTTCTTGTGACTCTCAGCACGATGGGCAGGACAAGCTGGGCAGCCGGAGCATGCGGCAGCAGTGCTGGTCCCAGACGCGCAAGTATTTCAGCTTGAGGGTTTTCCGGAGAAAGACCTATCGGATTTGGGCCTTTGGGATCGCTACTGCTGTCCTGGGATATCTCGTACCTTACATGAACCTGGTGAGAGCCTTGGTTGGGACTGGAAGGGGAGGGCGGTCCCTTTGCCCAGAGTGAAGGGTCTCCTCCAGGCAAGCAAGGAGGAGGTGGGAAGGTGGAGATGGGCAGCAGGGACAGAGCCACCAAAAGCCTTGAAGCTAAGAAACTGCTGCAGGGTCTGCCGTAAACAGGAATAGTGATGGGAGGAGACAGATTTTTAATGCTTCCATGTGTCCTCTGTGCCAGGGTGGGCAGAGCGGTCGCTTCCCATAGTTCCTGAGGGTAAGCAGGAGAGGAGGGGGCTGTTGGGTTTGGGGTGGGCGGAGGTGGTGTGTGCAGGTCAGGGTGGTGTGGACATGAGGGTCACACAACCGTCCCCAAAGCCATGAAGCCCTCGGCAGGAAGTCTTGTCCTTTTTTGGGAGGTGAGAGGGGTTAACTTCCTGAGGATTCATGTCTTTGCGTTCTTCCCTCCATCGTAGGTAAAATATGTGGAGAAGCGATTTCAAGAAACCAAAAAGGACTGGATCCTCCCGGTTTGCCTCGGAGCCATGTCAGGGCTGGGGCGCTTGGTTTCAGGCCGCATCGGCGACTGCATTCCCGGGCTGAAGAAGATTTACTTGCAGGTATGTTGTGTCCGACACTCTGCGTAGCTGCTGGCTAACCACTGCGGGTGGGGATAGCATCTCTACATCAGCATCGACACGCTGCTTAGTAACTGTCAACAGCAGATCGCAAATCCTTTACCGACCATTACCTAACACTCTTGTCTGTTGTTAGGGAAGAAAATTTATTACAGAAAGGTGCACAGAGAAGTTACATGCTTGACTTGAGGTCTCAGTGTCTGTTCAGCAACCAAAGTCTGTGGTCCCGACTCTTCCCAAACTGCTGGACACCCTCTCACCTTCTTGTGGTTTTTGAAAAACGAACTGCTGAAATCTAGCAGCTAATCCAGCAGATAATCCTTCCTAAAGCTTCTTAAAAGGTTATTCTTAAGGGCCTCTCAGAGACGAGCAGAGCATGGATGCTATTGCTGGGTCCAGAGGAGGGGGAGATGTCGTTGACCTGTTCAGTGTTATCTTCATGGCACCTCCTGCTGCCCATCCCTACTCATCCTGCACCCCAATGACGTGCCCACTTTTGTCTCCCCAGGTTGGGTCCTTCGTGCTGTTGGGCATCCTGTGCATGATGATCCCCCAGTGCCAAGGGTTCGAGGGCGTCATTGTCATCTGCCTCTTCCTTGGCCTTTGCGATGGCTGCTTCACCACCATCATGGCCCCCATCGCCTTCGAGCTGGTGGGGCCCATGCAGGCGTCCCAGGCCATAGGGTACCTCATGGGGCTGATGGCTGTGCCCATGACTGCGGGTACGCCGATAGCAGGTTGGTAACGCTGTGGTGCCAGACCTGACCCAGCTGTTGGGAGGGAGCAGATGTTTCTAGCGGCTTTCACCCACGGTGATGTTTTGGCATGAGAACAGACGTAGGGTTTTGAATGTTCTGGCTTATTGTGTCACATGGCGGTTGAAGTACGGGTGTAGCATCACTCCATGCTATGTCCTGTAGCATCTCAGGGCCTTTCTCCAGGCTGATGAAAGGTGGCCAGCGGGGGAATAGGGAGAGCAAGCCAAGATCACATTAACTGATTTCTGTTTGAAGCTGAGCTAAAAATTGGCAGATACTAGTTTTCTAGAAGCCCTTTTAGATATCTAGGGACTGATCGCTAATCGGTAGGTTCGGCTCCTGGATTGTTGAGGCAAAGTTAGAGATGGAGACACCTGAGCCTCTGTCTTCCCAAGACTTGGGTATGTGTTTAACATAGTGATAACCACAGCGTCCTTAACAGGGAGCACTTTGCCAAAGCTGGCCCTTGGACGGCAGAACGCCTGCATCAGCAACCGCTAAGCTAAAGCTGTATAAGCACCTCTGATCTTTCTGCTTCTGGCAGCAAAATTCAGTTTAACGTCCTTGTGAGGGAACGTGGGGGTTGCGGACGTCTCGCTGCTCGGATGCTGCTGCAGGACCCACTGCGTCGGTCTCAGTGGGCACAGGGCTGGGTGACGGGGCTCATTTCATGGGCGTAATCGCAGGAGGAAACTCAGAGGGGTTTCCCAGTGCCAAGAAATGGCAATGTGTTATTCTCCAGGGATGCCTGGCGGCATCAGAACTTGCCGAACTGACAAGTGCAGAACCTCACTGGTTTTTAAGGGATCGGTTATTGTTTGTAACAGGCAGCGTGTACTTTTCAGCATGTACTTTTCATCCCCATGTAGATAAAATATCCATAAGCAAAGCAGGGCTTCCAGCCTGTTGCCATCAGGGAACAGCCCCTGCCCGCTTTTCCTGTTAACTCCCGGCCGGCACTAGGAAGAGCCACCTGAAATGTTTGGTTGTTTAACAGTGTCTCAGCTTGCATTTGGGATGTGTCTGAGAGTGTCCTCTTCTGGTTAAATAGGAAGGATGGCGGAGACATTCTTTCTTGGCTTCCTTGCTACACAATGTTGGCCACGCACATCCTTTAATCCAGGGCATAAAAACTCCAAGGAATGCAATGGAAAACAAGACGATTGTTTTAAAAGCCCAAATCTCCCCAAATCTGGTGGTTGAAGCAAGCTGCAGCTCTCACTCGAGGGAGGAGACAGGTCAGTCGTTAGACTGACGTGCCCTTAACCGCCGTTGTTCTTCTCTTTCAGGATACCTCAATGATTATTTTGGGAATTACGACGCGGCCTTTTATTTTGCCGGAGTCCCCCCCATCATCGGCGGCTTGGTGCTCTCCGTCGTCCCGCTCATCCATCAGAGGATGCTGAAGAAGCAGCGCCTGGATTCCGGCAAAGACAAGATGCTGGTGTCGGAGGCGGTGGTGAACGGGGAGCTGCTGCCGGGCTGCCCGGCCTCCGAAGCACACATGTAACGCCGCCGCTCACCGACACGCACTGTCGCCACCAGCAGCCTCCCCGTCGCCCAAGCACAGGCCCTTTTCTAGACGGACCGTAATTCTCAATGATCGCAGATGCACTATGTTTGTAAAAGGAAAAACAAAAAACAAACAAACAAACCAACAACAAAAAAACAAACCCACAGAAAGTTCTTCTAGTTAAAGGCTTTTAACTAGCAGAAACGCTCATTTTCGGGACAGTTTTGATTTCAAAGCCGCCTTTTTTTTTTTTTTTTTTCCCTCTAACCATTTTTCTAAGGAGAACTCTCACCAGGATTCAAACTTGATCGATCTCCCGCTCCTCTCCCCAGTTTTCTATATGTCACGACAGAGGTTTACAGCTAATAAATGCCTTTTTAAAGCAGGCCGCAGAGGGAGCGTGTTGAACCTTGCAGCTGTCCATCCTCCTCCTCTGGTGCCACTCGGGTGTCTCGTCCAAGCGAGACGGCCCCCTCCCCGTCCAGCGCCGGAGGCTGTTTTGGAGCCAGCAGATCTGAAGGAGGAAACGCTGCTTTAATCCGATGCACAAACCAAATAAATGGTCATTGAGTCCCGCTTTAATCTTCTTCTCTCCTCCTTTTCCGCTGCTCTCCCGTGCACCCAGGGAGCTGCAGCTGGGATGATGGGGAGCTCGGCTGGCTCCGGTCCTGCCGCCCTTGTCAGACAGAGCCCTGCAGGAGCACCCCCTTCCTGCAAATTATGCCTTAAAAACGAGGGGACAAGACCAGCGGGTCCCTCGGCCACTTTCTGCCTCCATTTTCTCACCTGGCGACGAATGATTGGTCTTTTGAGGTGCAAAAGAGAGGGGCAGCTCCCAGCGCAGCCCGCGGCGGCCGGCTCTGGAAGGCGAAAACTGTGGGCAAGGCACCCAGATGGGCATGTCGAAGGTGTCGAGGCACGCAGGGTCAGGACAGAGCCCCGTGTGTGTCATGGGTTTGCTCCGTGACGGGAGGATGCAGGGGATGGGGGGATGCAGCCGGCTCGGGGCACCCATGGATGCGGGGATGCAGCACCTTTGGGGCACAGGGTGCCACCACTGTTTTTTGGAGCTGGTTGTGTATTATGCAGCAATAACCACGAGTCAGTATTGGCAGGGGAAGCCCGGTGTTTCCGAAGGATTTAAAAGCCCCGACAGCGTTTAGCTCGTAGCCCGTGTGTTGCTGTGCAGAGCCGGCGCAGGGTCAGTGCCGTCCCGGGGGGAGAGGGAGAGAGAGGACAAGATAATGGCACAGCCCGTGGGTACCCACCGCACAGAGCGAAGGCAGAGCTCAGCCTTGCGGAGAAACTCGTCATCTCCAGATATCGCTAATGAGCAGGGCACAGAGCAAGGGAAGTCCTCTTCCCCCGGTGGGTCTCTGTGTGAACAAGGTGCTGGCTGGGACCAGGGTACCTTTTCCTGGGAATAATAACCCAGGGGAGAGCAAGAAACAAAGCTCGCATTTATCCTGGCTGCAAAACCATCCTTCATTGGATTTTCATTTTACTCACCTGCCATTAAAAAGAAGGACGTGTGCTGTGGGGGGGTCATCCCTCAGTCCCACGGGGGTTTGTAGCACCAAGACAAACTTTTGCTGTGGAAAATTGGTTTGAGTGGAGGTTCCCCTCCTGCGGGCAGCGGCGGGAGCTCTGTATATAGGCTCAGGGTCCTGCATGTCCCTCTGGCCCTGTTTTTAATCCACGTTGGCTAATGCGTTATAAGGTCTTGTTGTCTTGTGGCCCTTCTGTCCCTGTACAAGCTGGAAAATTCTGTGGTGTGTTGTGACGTGTCTGTTTGTGACTATAAACCGGGATGTCCGTTTGTCTCTTTCATTGATACGCTTTTCTGTGACCGTTACTACCCTTCATTGCCTGTATCGCATCGTCTGCTGCGGCTCTGCTGCCCCACCGCGCGGTTTGGGAAGCCAGAGAGGGCAGCAGGAGCTGCATGGGAAGGCAGGGCATGCGGACACCCACTGTGCATCCGTGGGAGCCCAACCTTGCTCCGGCTCCGGTGGGATCTGCCAGGCTTAGCCTAGGGCAAGGCATTAAAGCCATGCTTTTTAGCTGGGGGCATTGGCAGTGGGGCTGGCAGCAGGAGAGAAGTGCATCGTAACTCCTTTTGTGAGGTTTGGGGCTTCTCTGCACATCGGAGTTTGATGAAGTTCTTTAAATCATATTTTTGACCTTAATGCCCCCCGCAGGACAGCTTATGAGGGATTTAAATTCAAGAAGTAGCTTCTTCAGACCAAGAAGAGGACGAGCAGAGCTGCCTCAAACCCACCTCTGGCCGGAGCGAGCGGCGGCACGGCAGAGCCCGCCGGTGACTGCTCCCAGCCTCGCACGAGACTTAGTTGCGGTAAAACCTCTCTGGCTCATAAGGCAATTTATGGTTCAAATCCCAAATTTCTACAGATTTCCACTTGCCTTAAATGCTCCGTCTGCCTGCAAAGGTCTTTGCCCGGGAGAAGCCCGCGATGGGTGCTTAATGCTGCAGCAGCATCAGACCAGCTCTGCGTCAGCCGGGAGCCAACGCTCTTCCCAGGAGGGATGGATGGTGGTACCCACGTTCATCCCCCCTAAATTTTGGTCTTGGCCCACGGCTCTTATTATCGACCCTCTAGGAGATTTTGAGTGATGAGGTGCAGTCATGGACCACCCGAGTTTGGTCGAAAGAATCCACCCCTCATCCTATCCAGGACCAACCTCCGCTACCAGCCTCCCAAAACCACTCTCAGCATCTTTCTCTGGTCGAGATCCTGCCCTTGGCCAAGAGGAAAGGCAAATTCTGCAGCAGGGAAGGCATGTTTGAGTAACGGCAATGAAAGGTTCACCTCGTCTGCAAACACAGATGGGAACGGGAAGGGCAAAGGTTGGAGTAGTCTGTCAACAAAAAGGGGAGTATTTTTGGGTTTGTCTGTCAACTAAATGCGGCTGTTGTGCGTCTAGTTTGTCCCTTGAGTATCAGGCAGCTTGCAAGAGTTTTTGCAGACTTGTGGCATGTGAGAGGTGGGATTGTGGTGATCTGAGCCTCTGTAAATGGGAGGAAATTGCATTGGTCTCCAAAATGTCCTTTTAGCCTGTTGTAGTCTGGTGCTGTGACGCCAAATAGGCCCCTACCTGGTGCAAAAATCTTCATCCGAAAACCCCTCCTGTTTCTTCCCATCAGGATCCGCTCGTCCTGGCCCAGCACATCCATGACCTCTTCTGGGCAGGCGAGGGCCGGGCGGGAGGCAGCGTTCACGCCAAAACTACCTTTTACTCAGTTTTCTAATTAAAAAAAGAAACAACAAATTTCCCCCTCCCCTGCGAGTGCCGGGCTGTGATTCCTTGCTCCGGGAGGGGAAGGTGGAGCCCGACACTCTGGGCTCGGCAGTTTTCGGGAGCCAGCGAGGGGATGGGAGCGAGTCGAGTCCCTCTGGGATGGGAATGGGGCGGACGGGAGCGGGGAGGGAGCAGCTTCGCTCCGTGCCCGGGGTGTTTGGAGAGCTGCGGGCGCGCGTAGCTTTATGTAATTGTACAGCAAGCGCCGGACATGTCCCAGCAGCGCCCTGCTCGGGGCTTGGCTAGGGCTGCCTCTCTAAATCTTTAGCTTGAGGGTGTTCAAAACCAAGTTGTTGTCTTTTCTTCTGTTTTTTTTTTTCCTTTTTTTGTTTTGCTGCTGCAGAGCGAGGCGCCGGCTTTAACTCCTCTGGCTCTGGCTGAGGGCTGGAGCGGGACAGCCAGGCTGGAAGGGCGCGGAGGGGTGGTCGGGGTTTCAGCCTTTGGGGGGCTGCCCCGGCCATGGGGAGGCTGGCAGGGCAGCGGCTGCCGGAGCTGCCTGGGAAGTGCCATGATTCACGGCTTAGAGCTTTTTCAAGTTGTGAAACAAAGCTGGAACCATCTGGAGGAGCAGCTTCATTGCAGCATGCCTTGCCCTGAGGTCCTGCGGCCAGGGAAATACACATTTCTAAGTAAGTCCCATAGCTTAAATTTACCAAATTCTGGCTACTCATTGGCTGGGGTTGAGGTTTCCTAACATTTCTCTGCTGTGGGAGCTGTGGGAAGGCCGCATCCCAATCGCCATCAAAGCTTGAGGGCTTTTGCAGGTCTGCTGTGGTACCGCGGGGTTTGGGGACCCCCAGTTTCAAGACGGTTTGGCTCTGCCTCCCACCGTTGGGGTGGTTTGGGGATGCCAGTTTGGCCGTGCCGGCGGTCGAGGAGCTTCGTAACCCTCGATGCTGAGCTGCCTGGTCCAGAGGAGCCAGGAGAGGGAGGTGGCCTACAGCTGGGCAAGGACATTCCCGCCCTCCCATGCATGACACTGCCCCAGGAGCATTTTGCACGGCGATAGAGGGTGTCTTTTGGCGTTGGTGCTAAGAACGATTTGCTCCGGGCAGTCTGATTTGGTGCTGAGGATCTCATCTACGCTTCCTCAGATCACTCCAGTTCAGCATCCCGGGAGGTTTAGGGTTGACTTTAACCCTGGCTGACCCTGCGTCTCTGTGTGGCCATACAGTCCTCGGAGGACCAAAGGCTCTGGAGGCAGAGGGGGACAGATCCAGCCGAGACCCCTTGCTGTCCCTCCACCCTTCACTGCAAACCGTTACTCGCTTTCACGTGCCTCTGTACACAACAGGGTTTTGTTTGGGGGTTACCTTGGTTATTTTAGCTTCAATAATTTTCACGCTGGCAGAGTTTGCCTCTCCTGATCCAGCTGGAAGCAGAAAACTGGAATGACTTTGAAAGCCCCGGCTCCTTTGCCAAGGCAAGCGGGGCAGCCCCCTCCCACCGCCGGAGCTGCTGCCTTTCTGCCGCCAAAACCCACACGCGGGCAGCACTTGGGGGCACTTTCGTCTAGATCCCAGCTGCCCTTGTAACCTGTGGGGAGAACGATGTGATTAACAAGTGCTCCTTAAATACTCCTCCAGTGTCCTCTGTGTAATGCTGGTTGGGGATGGAGATGGTACCGTAGAGAGGCTCCACCAGCAAGCAATGAACCAAAGTAAAGGTGTTTCCCTTCTTTTTGTGAGCCTTTGGAAGGAGAACAGACATGGGGATGGATGGAGCTGCCATCCCCGTGCAGCTCCGAGTGGGCTTTGTGGCTGAGCCACGGGGGCGGCTGCAGGGGTGACCCTCCCCATGGCCATGGGGTGACTGTGGCTCCAGGCGCTTTATCAGCTTGGCACGGTGGCTCCATGGACTTTAGTCCTGGTGACAGTGGGGTTATTGCTGGGCTTTGGTGGGCTCACCCTGCACAACCCCTTTCCAGGCGGGGGCGGGGGGGGTGGTGGTGGTGGTGGTGTTGATTTATTTTTGCAAACGTTGCAATGCCCTTAGTGCTCCCACCAAGGACGGATGCTGCGTGTGCCCTCACATCACCTCTTCCCACCGCAGCCGGGCCACCATAGCGGCAAAACAGTGGCACGGCCCATCACGGGCACGGGGCTTGGGTCCCTGCTCCTGGCAGAGGTGAGGCAGGAGAAGACAGACACACGGTCCCTCCCGTTTTCTGCAAAACATGGCTTTGGAAGGAGGCTTTCTGCTTCCAGAGTTTATCAGGAAGAAGTTCTTTACTGTGAGGGTGGTGAGCCCCTGGCCCAGGTTGCCCAGAGAAGCTGTGGCTGCCCCATCCCTGGAAGGGTTCAAGGCCAGGTTGGACGGGGCTTGGAGCAACCTGGGCTGGTGGGAGGTGTCCCTGCCCAGGGCAGGGGGTGCCACTGGGTGGCCTTTAAGGTCCCTTCCAGCCCTGACCGTTCTGTGATTGTACAATTCTATGAAAGTTTCTCCTCTTTTTGTAACGTACTTCCCAACACTCACCTCCAACTGGCAAGGCAAGCGTAGCTCTTAACTGTAGCATTAGAGGCAAGACTTAGTGTCTATTTTACTAAGGAATGAAGCTTTTTTTTTTTTTGTACATTTTTAATCGTGGCATGTAAGACGAGTTGTTTACTGGAGCAGGTTTTTGTGTAGCGTTGATGCTTTGCTTCTGGTCGGTGATGGCCAGATCGCCTGAATGCAGTTGGGTTTTTGGCTGCCAAGTGCATTCAATCCAATCGTTTTGGGAAAGAGCATGACTTCTCGAGGCCTGAACTTTCCCAGCATATCCAGTTTCAGCCATTTGAACCCACTAAAGCTGGGGACAGGACTTTTTGGGGGAGGCGGAGGGCAATTAGGAAATTACCCCGCTCTCCCTCCCCTGCCCTGCAATCCAACAGGTTGAAGCCAAATATTTGCTTTCGGATGGGTGGATTTTGGAGCCGACTCCACATAAGAGCACTGGGGCGGAGGCTTGAATTTTGGCCGTTCCGGGTAAGTCATGGGATGGCTTGTTTTTAAAGCAGGACCTCCGAGCCTGCTGCCATCACCCCCTGCTTAGTGGGTCCCGATGCTGTGCCTTTCTCCAGCCCTGCCGCTCTCCGGGGCCGTCGCAGTCCGCGTTAGCTCCATCACAACGGAAAAAATCCTTCCTGTGGGTTTTCGGGGTGGGATGATTGCTTTGCCCTGCCGATGTGCTGGTAACGCTCACCCTCGCAGTGTCTGTGCCCACTAGAACGACCCGGTGAAAGGCTGCAAGGACCATCCATAGCTTTGCAACCTCATTTTTTTTTCACTGTGCTCCCAGCCCTGGCTCAGCGGGAGCCGTGTGTGGCTCCGAGCAGGGTCCTGCGAGGTGCCCGGGGCTGCTGGGCACCCTGGGCAGACCAGCAGAGCCTGAAAGCAAACGCTCAATTCGATGCAGAAGTCAGACCCTGAAGTCTAAAATTATTCTTTTTTTTTTTTTTTTTTAATTGTTTTTGGACGCCTGCTCCTTGTAAGCGATTTATACTCCTTTAAAATTTTGTATCTGGAAGTAAAGTATTTGAATGTATGTCTTAAAAGTATGATTATCCTTTCAAAATGTGAATTTCTGATTGTTGGTATACAAAAAATAAAAACAAAACAAACCTACCCCATATTAGCACATTTTTGTAATTAATGTTTTATGAATGTTGTTTTAAAAAATTGTGTAGAATAAAACCAGTTTAAAAAGAAAAGGGGGTTCGTGCCTGTGTCTCACCGCGTTCCCTCTCCCCGTGGCCGGTCGGGGGCTCTGGTCCCCCCCAGCGGCTTTCCCGGCTGCTGTCGATCCTTATCCCGGCGCCTGCCCGGGATGTCGAAAGAAAAGGGGCTGGAGAGGTGGGACTTTAACACAGGAATTATTTTTATCAAGTCTTTCATCCACCTTGAGGAAAGGCTGTGCCGAGGTCCTGGTGCCTAATGGGGGAGAAGAGGCTCCGGATGCGCCGCGGAGGGGTGAAAGCTGGAGGTGGTCTTGGCGAGGGGAGGATGGGCCTCGTCCCACCCGAGGCATCGAAAACTAAAAAGTAATAAAGAAAGAAATCCCTGAGAGCATCTTGGTGCGCAAAGGGGCGTCAGTGCTCCGTTCCCCCTGGGCACAGCTTTGACTTTTATCCGCCAGCAGCTTCGGGGGGGCTGCGGCTCCGCGGGGGCTCTCGCACAGGGACAGCACCACGGCTTTTTTTAATTATTATTATTAGTAGTCTTTCTTCCTTTTGGCAGCAGTTCAGGGGCACGGCGAGGCCTCCCGGGTGTTAGCGCTGGTCTCACGTGAGAGCTAATCTTTTTTGTCAATAAGAGCAGTTATGGGAGGGTTGAGGGAGGGAAACACCGGGGGTGATTATTCATAGGTGAGGTTACTGCGGCTGTGAAACGCTGAAAACAAGGCTTTTATCAAGGACTTTATATTAATGATTTGTTTATGCTAGGTGCTTTAATTGACATTAGATGAAAGCTGACATATGCATTAATTTTATATAGCTCAGGCTTCTTTTTTTTTTTTTTTTTTAAGGCGCATCTCAATCCTTTTTCAAGTTGGGGATATTTACTGCAAATAGTATTTAAAAAAAAAAAAAAAACAAAAAAACCCAACCAAAACGCACCAGGAGGTAAGAGATGGTAAATAAAGAGTCAAAGGGGATGAGACAACAGCAAGGAGCTCCTCCGGAGGACTTCGTGCCGTGCATGCAGGGATGGAGCAAGGAGAGGAAACGCTGCGGAAAGCACCGGGGCAAAATAAGCAATGCCAGCCTAATATTACAACAGTATTCTCGGGATGGCTGCAAATTTGGGGCGGGGTGGGGGGGGGGACAGGGGGGAAGGACGGACACATGGGACGGGACGGAGAACGGGACTTGGGGTATGCGATAAAAGGGGGCTGCGCACCATGGGGACACCCAGAGAGGGAACCGGGGGGAGACACTGCCTGGCTGCTCCCAGCCTCTCCCAGGAGCATCGGCTCAACACAGCCCATCTCCACAAGCTCCATATAAATAAACAAATATATACATACATACATAAATAAATAAATCTATCTATCTCCCCATAGGTGTGTTTGTGCATGTGCCCACCCGGAATCCCTGCTCAGCCTCGCCGCTGAGCCCAGAGCCCGGAGCAGCAGCACCACCCCTCCCCATGCAGGCTCCTGCGTCTGGCCCTAACACATGGAAAGTTGAAAATGGGGGGAGTGGGGTGGGGGGGTAAGAAAAAAAGAAAGGTATTTCCTATCAGAGGAAAACCCTGAGTTTTTCAATGTAAAGGCACCAAACTAGAAAAGACCAGACCAAACCACAATGACAACAAAAAAGGATGTTATCATTACTGTAACACAATAGCTAAGTATTTATATATCTATTCGTACGTTAAAATTGAAAGATCATGGATTAAACCAAGCTGGTTATATGTAATAGTTTACATTTGCAATTACAAAATGCAAACTTTACATGTATCTTTTATGTATTAAATATAAAGCACATGTCAGTGTTTTATTTCAGTTTTTTTAGTTTAACAGTTATAAAGTCCATATATATGTTTTAGATAGATATATATGCGAATGGCATGTATAGTATCTATAGTCACATTTAGTTGTTTTTTTAAATTTATACATATATATATACACACACACACGCATATGGATAGATATGTATGTGGTTGCCATTGGGGGAGGCTGGTGGCCCGCCAGCGGTTGCTGGGCATTTGGAGGCCGCGGGCACACGCTGTGCCCAGCCGCTCCCCCGCGCCTCTCCCCGCGGGCTCTGGGCCGGGCTTGTTTTCTTTCGTTGTCTTCTTCTCCACCCGTTTTCTTTTTGCAGGACTTTAATATCATAAACCTTCCAAAAAAAAAAAAAAAAGAAAAAAGTCCTGAAGGAAAAAAATACCCCGTCCGCAAGTGCCTTTGAAGGGCTTGAAGGATGCAGCAACGAGTGGCAGGGGCTAATCTTTAACCATCTCAGCCTCTAAATGCCAATCTGCTCTTGCTTTGCTGTCGTCGTTTAAAGCCATAATTTGGAAAATGTCCCTTCCCGGGGCTGTTCAGCCGCACCCAGGCTCGGGGGGCTGTGGCTCAGGCAGCTGCAGGGGGACACCGAGCAGCCCCTGGAGCGGGGGGTACCAGGATGCGACCCGTGCCCGGGTACCAGGACGCGACAGCAGAGGGGGAGGCAGGGCGCAGCTGGGGCTGAGCACTGGGGTGAGCTGGGGATGCGCTCGCTTTCCTTCGGGTTCGGTTTTAGGGGCTTTTTAAAATGTGAGACGGGAAACCGCTTAACACTGGCAGCAGGGCAAAGCACGGGAAGAAAAAAAAAATATACACACATATATATGTGCTTAGATCTAAGGCAAACACAGCACAGGGGAGGGGGGAAAAGAAGGAGGGGAGGGGAAAAAGAGAGCAAGAAGGTGTGTGGGGCTGGGAGGGTCCCGGTGGCGGGGAGCCGAAGCTGAGCCCGCAGCACCCCCGTGCTCTGGGGGGGGCAGCCTGAGCCCACCCCACTGATGCGGGAACAGAGAAACACCTTGGGCTGCGAGAAGCGCTGATTGCTTTTGGACCCGGTCGCTGGTGCATGCTTTATCCTGGCCGGGGCTTCGGGGTATGCTTTTTTTTTAACTTTTGTTTTTTCTTTTTTGGCACCAGAGCAGCGCTAAACAAGTCTCTCCCGATCACCCGCAGCCCCGCTCGATCCCACCTTGGAAGCACAAGCAGCCTTCGGGGGCTTTTTCGGCGGGGTTGTGTAAACAGCGGCTGCGGGGTGGGGTGCGAGCGGGGCCCGTGGGTGTCCCCCCGCCGCCCGCGCAGGCTCCAGCTATTGTTCTGGAATGCACCTTTTCCGCCCAGGATCGTGATTTTATGGTTATAAATCTGTTGTCGTCTCATCTGGAGCATTGTTCAGGCCGGGCCAGCCCCGGTGTACGTGGTCAACATCGCATCGTGCCCCCCGCCCGCCCCCCCCCGGCCAGGGGCCCTGGACCGCGGTCCCCAGGTCTCTTCTTCTGGACCTGCTCTGCGTCCTCGCAGCCAGACCCTGAGGATCCCATGGTTTTGCTCCCACCCATATTCTTCTTGCACCTGTGTTGATGTTTTTACCAGTCCCACTCAGACAAGCACAGTTCAAAAGTCTTTTTTTTTTTACCCTTCCTTAGTTTTCCTTCTTTAATTCACCTCCTCGTTCCCTTCCCCTCCTCTCTGCTTCATCCCTGCATCCCTTTCCATCATTTCCCGGCCCCCTCGTTCCCTCCTAGCCACGCCACACGTGCAGGGGAGATGGGCGAGCAGCACTGCCCGGACACCAGCCGACAGCGAGCGGCTTCCAGGGCTTTTCCCAGCCTCTCCCCTTCTACAAGTAGTTCAGTTTATTTAGCTCCATCTTTCCAAACTAAAGCAAGAGCATCCCAAAGGTGCCAGCAGCAAAGGCTGAGTCATTTCCAAGTTTATTTAGGATTTATTTAGTTTATTTAGAAGTCAGCAGTACCTACAGAGATTAAATTATTTCTTCCACCGTGTATTTTCCTGTCTTTCGCCTGCCTGGCACGAGCGATGCTCAGGGCAGGCACCCAGCGGTCCCACCTCTGTTCGTATCTCCGCACGGATCCCTGTTCAGGGATCGGGAGAAGAACCCTGTGGGCTCCTGAAAGAGCGGCATTTCAAGAGCTTTCACACCCATAACAGCCTCCAACACCAGCAAAAACACTGGCCAGCCTGCGGGCAAGGTCTGGCTCTGCAGACACAGGGCAAATCATGGGGTTTCGGTCTGGGGCGGTGTCGTCCCGGCTGTTTCACTGCTGTGAAAGGACACTAGAGCGGGTATTAAAGCCAAGAAACCAAGCCAGGAGCTTTTTGCTTCACGGCGTTTCGTACAGGACCCATCACGACAAGCAGAGCCGCTGCTCCGGAGCAAAAAATCCCACCGGCCGCAAACTTTTTCAGCCCGGAGAAATCACGTTCTGCAAATCCATCCTGAGAAATCGAACCGGTGCGGAAAAAAAAAAAAAAATCACCTCTGCCGGCAACCAGGAGCCCGGCCAGCCCCACTCCTGGTGCCACGCTCCCCGGCCGGCTCCGGCGACGCCAACCCAAGGATGCCGCCTCGAAAGTTTTTCCTTGAAAACCCAGGACCCTGGTGGCGTAGGGTGCCAAAGCTCAAGAAACCCTCAGCAAATATGAGTTGACTCCTGTTTTATGAAGTAATCATTGTTGAGGGGACTTGACGCCTGGATTTTCACATGCTCGGCTTAACAGGGGATTTATTCAGGGGAACAGTTGGAGCATGCAGCATCAGCATCTCATTAGCGCCAGAGACAATGCCCCTCCAGTTTAAGAGTAAAAAGTGGGTTTAGTTTTCCCTATATAACTTTATTGTAAGGGGTTAGGGAGCCACAACAGAGATGAGTTTAGATTCATCATTATTAAAAGCCCCAAAACACGTTCAATCCCACTTGAAACAGCTGGGAAGGGCGAGCGAGCAGCCGACAGCCTTTGCTTTTCTCCCCCCGCCTTTATTCCCAAACACTCCAGCCCACTGAGGAGGGGTCGGAAGAGCCCTTTTGGAGGTGAGGACCCCCCGAACGCAGGGTTATTCCCCCACCCCCATCGCTCTGGGGTGGACAGATTCGCCAAACACAACCTTTCTCCTCCCACCCAGCAGCCAAACACATTCCCCTGTGAAGCTCTGCATCTGCCACGGAAATAGACCCTGAAGGGAGGAGTAGGACAACGTAAAAGGTTACGGGGTTTAAGCACCGAGAGGGAGGAACAAGGTTATATAAAGTTTTACAGGCCAGAACAAAGACCTTGAATATATTAAAGAAAACAAACATGGGGATGAAATCAGCCGCACACGTGCCCCGGGGTTGGTTTGGACTCTTTAAGGGGTTGATGGCCAGTTTTTAAGGAACAAATACAGGGCCACTCAAACCAAAGGATTTCCGACAGGGAGATTTCGGCGTCCTGGCAAAGAGCTCCTGGCGCAGAAAGTGTGGGAGCCGCTGCGTGAATGAAGCCACCGAAATGAAAGTTAACGTTAATTAATGTTAAAGACTCAATTTCAGATTGAACTGTACACTCGCAGAGCAAGACAGACCACGGAGCTCAAGATGAAGCACGTGGGAATAAGGGGGAAAACTCTCCACGGAGAGTGAAGCTGGAGCAGAATGAACTCAACGCCTCCCTGGAGAAGCCCACGACTCTCCTCCTCACGGAACAAGAGCGTCGCTCACCGTGCCCTTGAACACCAGCCCAGCTGTGATACTGCTACCCAAAACACCGGGCGCTGCGTGTTTTCAAGCCATACATCACCTTCCTACCCCTTCTCTTGTTCTGATGCCATCACGCTCCCGCTTCCTCCTGGAGGGACGGAGTTGAGGTGAGGGAAGCGCCGATAACAAAGATAGCTTCCCACGCCCTAAAAAATTTCCTTCCCACTCAAGTAAGCGTTTGCACGTACTAATCAGCTACTAATTTTAGGACGAAGCTTTTAGCCATATGTGAGAGGTTCTCATGAACGCCGCTCAACACTGCAAAGTGTACTTCTAGGGAGACTCAGCCCCGGCAGCCCCGGCCACCGGCTCCTGGTCCGGACAGGCACCCATAAAAGTCACAGCTGCTACTTGACATACAACGTGCCGACGCGGCTTCGGTATCCCACATTATCCACCGACAGATTTACAGAAGTCTGGGACACAGTGAGATTTATTGCTTCAGTTTTATGTACTAAGGAGCAATAAATTCTTCCAAGAAGTTAACTCTACCCCATTCCGGCTCTTTCCTTTCTGCCCAGCCTCAAGGCAGAATGTGTACGGAGGAAATAAATTCCTACCGCATCCACCATCCTTTACTCCAGCGCATTCCCACCCTAAGAAGAGTAAACCCAAGGAGTGATGATCAAGCACAAGATGAACACTTCATGCATTTTATTGAGTCTATTTAAATTTGCATTATGACATCTTATACAGGGAACAAACTCCTCCTAATCGTTAGCTATCAAATCTGGTCAAACTGTTGTCCGATGACTTCAGAGTACCATTTTGTATTAAACAAGTCCAGTATAAACAGATGCAAAGCACTGTACAAAAAAAAAAAAAAAAAAAAGAAGAGAAAAAAAAAGAAAACTTACATTCTCAGCTGAATTCAGGGCTTCCCAACCAACAGCCTTACTAGCAGACAGTGAAACTCAGGAAGGGGGCTCAGGTATTTTAGCTCAAGGGAACAAAACCAGATAAAACAATGAAAACAAATCCAATGGTATGTTTCCCCAGCAGAAAAGGAAGAAAAAAAGAGATACCTCATATCAAAAAGAGGTTGGGAAGCCCTGGTATAACAGATGCAAACTGCTTCTCTTTTTTACCACAACACAGCTTAGAAGTACTTCAGATAAGTTGCCATTGATTCTGGCTCCTCACCCTCCTCCTTCCCTCCCTAGTCAAGGAGAAACAAACAAAAAAGCCTAGGGTATGTAAAGGTTGAAAATATTTCTGCATCTGTTATGAATTCCCTTAACGTGGCTGCAAGCCAACCCTCCTCCAAAGCACCTCCTCCCGGGAGAGGCGGAGGAGCAGGCAGAGATTTCCACCAGCTCCAGGCTCCCCCGTGCCCTCGCTCCAGCAAGGCCAGCCCCCGCGGCAGGAGCAAGGCTGGCCGGTGGGAAAACCCAGGCATCAGACGGTTCCGTGACCAGACGCGTTAATAAAAAGCATCCCAAACTCAAGGCTAAGCCGGCGGGATAGAAGCTTTTGTGGTGCAGTGCGACAGTGAAGATGACGCTGGGATGGTCATCCTTAACCGCGTTTCTTTGCTCATCTTCACATTAGACCCTCGATGTTGGGAACCTCCTCTGTGGGCAGGACAAACATCAACTCAGATCTAGAATCATAGAATCATTTAGGTTGGAAAAGACCCTTGGGATCATCGAGTCCAACCACCATCTCCACTCTACAAAGTTCTCCCTTACACCATATCCCTTACACCATATCTACCAGGGAAAGAGTCCTTTGGACTCCCCGCGTTTGCATAATCCAGACAAGTGACAGGAAACGGGGCTGACAGTCATTAGGGGCCATTGTGCCAACTTTGGTGGGAAATCCAGTCGTTTGCAAGTCGACACAATGGACAATTATGGCTCCTTCAAAACCGGTGGGGTATCATGGCAGAGCAGCTGCTCTGCCTGCGCGTCAACGCTTCCTACAAAACCCACTTTAAACTTTTAATGAGCAATTTCTACGCATGCAGTACCTACGCTAACCAAATCATTTTTAAAACAAGTCAATTCACTGCCTACAAGTTCTTCGCAAAAAACCCAACTTGTTCGAAGAAATAAAAAGAGTGCACGCGGAAGGGAAATCTACCAAACCCCAGGAATAACTCTTCAGTCTGTTAGCAGATAAAGCCCCAGCTGAAAAAAAAAAAAAAAAGTAAGCACCCACAACTCTGTGTCGGTTCATAATCTGAGTTAAACTATCAAACGCGCTCTCAGATAAAAAAATAGTTTGTTTTTCTATGTTTTGGCCTTGTAACTGCTTTAATTGCTGCCGTGGGTACAGCTCCGGCCTGTCAGAAAGGAGTTCAGTTCAGATACACTCGTAGCAGGAGCTTGGGGGTTTGCAGTCTGAAAAAACCCCACGATAACTACCGAGGCAGGCAGTAACAGGGAACCTCCTTCAAAAATAAAATAAAGCAAGTCTTGAATGCGAAAGAAACGGTGCTGCCCCAAGCGAGACGGAGAGCGAAGGCCGAGAGGCTCCCACAGGGTGGCACTGCGAGCCCAGGCAGCAGGGCCGGCCCTGCCTCCCCACACCCAGCCTTTCTGCACCATCAGGCCTTGGAAAAGCACCAAACTACTCACTTTAACCCTTCGCAAGGCTACACGTGTGAGTTAAACAGCTGCATCCTTCCTGCCACATCAAGAAAGCGTAAACCGAGGGAAGCACTAAGCACAAATGCTCCACGCCGAAATGATTCATAAACTGTAAATTAGGCTAATTGTGAACCTTGTTAGAGTCTTTCCTATTTTGTTAGCAACTGAAGTGTTAATACGGGCTTTCCCTAACTCCAATCTAACTTTAAAAGAACAGAAATCGAATTACCACAGAGGCTGAGAGATGACTGGGTACATAAAGAGGTCTCTGCTCTATCAGCGATTTGATTTCTGCCAACTCCTCCAGACGTCAGGCAACGAACCCCCAGCGCCTTTAGCAAGCGCAGCGATGGAAAAGGCATATAAAACATTGAGAACATTCAAGGTCTCCTGATCTGAGATTAAATTATTTCTTCTTGGTACTGTTTGGGAAACTTCCAACAGTTTATTAGTTGCTATTGTTACAGAAAGATAAAATGTTAAGGCATGCCACTGTTAAGCTATAGCAAAACCATGAAGTTGATTCTACCAATGCAAATAGTTACTGGAAAGGGAGAACATTAAAAAGTTAAGCTATGTCGAGTGACACATACCACAGCCGTGCTTCACCTTAATTTGCACTAGTGGGCTCCTTTCTTTCTGGTCACCAGCTTTAGTCCTCAGAGATGCACGTCAGATTTTCAAAATCTAACATGGTATTCACGTAGAAAGGGGTTTTTTTCCTTTTAATTCTGTGCTCCAGTAAGTCAGTAAAAGCTACTGGAAACTGCAACCGACAGCACGTGTTTGTTACGCGAATGCTACTGGAAGAAAGTCAGAAGTGTTATTTTGTTGAGGAAATTTTGGCATAGAGAGTCCAGCACCTGAAATTAATAGCTAACTTCTAATTTTACAGTGATGCATGTCAGAGGGAAAAATTCAAAAGCATGAGCTTCTTTATTATTCTGTTCAAAAGGAATACGCCTATGCCCTCCGCCACGATGGTGCGTCCCACCAGGAGGAAAGCGAGCTCAAGGGCCCGTCAGGGTTTCCTACTGAAACAAACGCCACAAAACGCACACATAGAAAAAAAACCTGGACTGTGGGGACATTCGGGCTTAGAGCAGAGACTATAGTTTATGCAACCACCACTATAAAACACCAGAAATACGTTTTAGTTAGGAAAGAGACAGGCCAGCTTTGGTTATGTCATCTGAGGAACAAGTAACATTTCCCATATAGCCAGCAAGAGCAGTTCATATCCCTTCATAACTACCCCCCTGGAGTTGAAATAAATATTGCCTTCCCTGGAGCACATGCAAGCTAGAAAAAAAAAAAAAAATCTTTATGGAATAAAACAAAGAACAGGTCATTGAGGGGGAAGGCTGTTTTCCCCTGACACTGATGAGAGCTGAGGTACGTTCTCTAATTCTCAATTTCGATATGCCACATACATGAAGTAAATGCAACTCATTTTCATCTGCCCAACAGGAGTATAAAGAGTTTGTTGGGATTTTTAGCGTTATTCTTAGAATCAGCTACACATTTAAGTGTACTCCCATAATCAATTATGATTTTCAATTTTAACCTAACACTCTAATAATCTGTTTTCCATTTAACACTTAAGTTATTTTTCTGTGGCGCTTGAGTCACAGGCTACCAATGCTGGATCTACCAGCATGGCCACTCAACAGATCCAGAAGTTACTACTAGGTTGAAGCTGGTGGGGAAGAAAAAAAAAAAAAAGCCACCTGTCAAAACTCATCTGCTGAATTGTTACACAGAGACACCTCAAAAACTGAAAGTAAAAGTCGACAGAACTGGTGTAAGAACTGGTACACACCAGTTTGTATTATTACTTATTAGGAACCATACCAAGAAATAACCAGCCAGTAGAACACTTTCTAATTTTTATCATCTTTTTGGTGGCATTACTGAGCCAAAACACTGCAATTATAACATTTAATTTCCATTTTTTTTAATGCAATTAAGATGTCTAATTCAACTGTTTTTATATTACAGTAGCTGTTCACATAAATAGTACAGATATGCACTGCTCTTGACAGGTACACAGTTACAAAAGCAGCTCTTGTATTTAGTTTGCTCTCCGTGTGGTGGGGTTTGTATGAAAAGCATTCTTGATTTCTAAGCATGGTACAATTTTAATTCTTAATGCGTTAGTACAACAGTGCATTGGAAAAGTACTGAGCTTCTACAAAAAAGCTTTACAATTTTAAAACAGTTTTTTTTTTTTCCTTTATTTAAACAAGCATAGGCAATTCTTATATTTCCACAACAAGATAAATATCCCAATTAAGCTAACAGCTCATCCTACAGCGTGCCATAGTGATGGGGAAAGGGCTAACATTAGTGTTATTTACACAGACATGTCCAATATTAACCCAGTAAGAAAATCAAAAGTATGTTCAAGTGTGCAATTAAGTTCGTATTATTTTTTCAGATAGCTGAACTTCTTGCAAAAATTCCTCTACGACTCATGTACGTTTAGTTGGGATGACTTCTCAAAGAACTCCTCATTAGCACAATCTTGAGGACAAAATGTTGAACTGGGATGGCAGAGGCTGGGTGGGTGAAAGAACTTAATACTCTTCACAAAGAAAAAAAATAATATTGTTAAGGGGGTAGATGTCTTTGGACAAGTGAGAAATTTAACACCCAAACTGACTAGATCTTGAAAACCCTAATCAAAGAAATTTTCCAATTTTAAAAGCTTGAATTCAGAGAAAATGCTTTCATGAGGGAAGATTCACTCCAAGTCATTACTATACATTGAGGTACCACTCAAAAAGTGGCCATAAAGGAAGTGACTTCTTTGCCCATCACTATCACACTAGCTGCTCGGCCATAAATTCAGATCTCATTTAGACAACACTCTCTCTGTTACCAGAAGCTAAGACGGCTCTGCGACAAATGGGACAAGTGGAATTTTCTGATAACCAGCGATCAATGCAGTGGACATGATACTCGTGCGAACAAGGCAATTTACGGAGCTTGTTGCCTTCCGTGTACTCTGTAATGCACACACTACAGGTTTTCAGAGCATCGCTCTCACCAAAATTCCTCATCGCTAGGTTGTCAATTTGTTCTTTGGTGAGTCCTCTTGGTTGGTCATCATCATCTTCATTTAGTAGGAAAAATTGTGCTAGGCTAAGGAATGGTAGAGAGCCACTTTCTTCAAATGTGACCGATCCCCTTGTATTCCGACCTTCCCGTCTGGCACCAGATGTTGAACCACCTTCATTGCCACCTTCATACACCTCCCCTGAGCTAACATCCGTACTTTCATTGCTTGAAGTACCACCACCTCCGTTCTGTGCCTCAGAAGCATCCACGTTCTGATTTGGAGTTGGGCCACTAGGATCTGCATCACTATCACTGTACATAAAGTAACTCAGCTCTCCGAAGCCTGTCATTATCTGCCTTAGCATAGTCTGAATAGCAACTGACGTAGTCTCACTCAAGCCTGTGTTTAAGATCCTACGGATAGGAATCCTAATGGTACTGACATAAGTTCTCACTCCCGCCCGTTCTGAACGTGAAAACGTGCGCCTAAACCCTCCCCGTTCGCTTTCGTAAGTGACCGTGTTGTTAGGTGTCTGGGACCTGGACCGAGTTCTGTTGGCTATGCTGTCTCTTTGCCGATACTCTCCTGGACGAACTCTTCTCACCTGAAGATCAAGTACTATGGTAGGTGGCCTCTGACCAGGAGTTGCAGACTCACTGGTGCCGTTAGTTTCTGAAGAACCTGCTGCTTGAGGAACAGGTCTTGTTTCAGGGGTTGAAAACAAAACTGCATTTTCATTTGGCATCTCAGTCCCCACTGCATGCTGCCTTAACGTCACATGCTGCCTAGTTCTAGAGCTTCCCTCGGCTTCATTCACTGAGGAGTGGTCAAGTGTTTGAGATGATGTATTGTGATGAGACCTGCGAGGAGGCTCACTCACTGGATTAATAGGTGACCTACTTCTATCAGTCCTAGCCCGCGTTCTCCGCTGTTCTGGACTCCTACTTCTCGCTCTCCTCTGCCCTCTAGGAGGGGAAGCTTCCTCAGTTGTTAGCTCCTCCGAAGTGCTCCTTTCTGATCCAGGCTGCCTTACAGATGGCGATTCAGACCTTGGAATTTCAGAGTCACTTTGGCTGTTTTCCAAATCCTCCCCGCTGGAAGGCTCTACAGATGGCTCATTCTCAGTTTCTGGATTTGTGTTCCCATTATTACGGTTGACATTTATTTCCAAACTGAATCTGAAGTCACCACTATTTGGGTTAGTCCGGCTCACTGCTCTCCAAGACTGGTTTCCCCGTTGTCCGCTTCGTGTTGTATTTCCAGTCTGTCGGACTGAATTAAGCCAGTCTATAATAGAATCTCCATTTGAGACATCTTCTGCAGACTCCGCACCTGCGAAAAAGACAGGGAACTACCAAAATTAGAGTACTGAGCTAGTTTTGGAGTGAATTTTTCCAAGAACATAATTGCTTAGCTTAACAAGTGACAATTTAGAAGCGCTTAATCCTACCAAGTGCTATTGTGGTTTCACACATAGCATCCCAATTCTTTTCTACCAAAGCTCTTTTAAGGGAGCAGGAGTGGACATTTTACTAACATGTAGATAGGCTGCAGCCATCACATAACAAACAAGTCATCAAAATAACACATATTTTTTATCATAAGTAAACGGAAAGTCACATTTCAGGTGTCATAACACATCAATATTCTGTGTTTTCCTTTCAAAACAATTAAGTGATCTATTGACAGCTAAATTGAGAACTAAGTCGGTCCTGACCCTCCACTTGAAGAATGGCTTTATAGCAAATCTATCTCACTAAAGAACGAACCCCAACGGTAAGCTCTAAGCGTCCTCCACCAATTTCTGTAGAAAGGTGATAACGAAAGCCATATAGCACCTTTGGAAGGGCAGAATGGTGAATTAAAAATAGGGATTGCCAAAAAGCATCCCAGAAGGAAGCAGACAGGAAGGCAATCTTAAATAAATTTAAAAAAAACAAGAAGAAAGAAACCTAAACAAATCTTTATCTTGATGCAAATAACAGATGCGTTATGAGTGAAATCTGTCCCAAACTGACCTCTGCAGCAGATATCAGACATAACGTTCACTTAGTTTTAAAACAAAGCTCACCTTGCACCTGCCTAGGCTTAACTTGTTCCACTCCTGCACTCAAGTTAAGGTCCGTATGGGGTGCTAAAGTTAAGGGTTTTCACAAATACTGTATATACCTCTATTCTCATCACTGTTTTGCTGTGGCGGACCTTCTTTAACTTGGTGTAGCCTTCTCAGCAACTCTTCTTCAGTAATTTCACCTTAGAAAATAAGCAAAATTTTCCAAAAATATTTCGAAATCATGTGTATGGCAAGCATTATCAAAAGCTTCTACAGAAGGTACAAGCCACTGCTTGTTTTTTTTTTTCCTAATTAAATCCTGCCATAATGAGACTGCCAAACAGGTTGCTACAGGGAAGTTCAGACACTTCAGCACCAGTGTCCCAAGTAAGTTTTGCTGAAGCTGAAAGATCCAACAGTTTCAACCTATTCAAGACAGATGCGCTTTCTGGTTCTGTAACCTCTACAACCTGTCAGCAATTTTCATCATCCTATACCAATTATATGGCTGTCCAGAGTAAAATATTTAAGATAACACCTTCACAAGCATGAAAAAAAGTTTAAATTAGTGGAAGTCATGTTTTAAATTAGAACTGGTTTGAATTCGGTATCATCCTATAAAAAGTCAATTTAAAAGAATAAGTCAACTGAAAACTGAGATAAAAATGCCCGTGCAGAATCTTGCACCAGACTGCTTAACCTAGTTACAAACTGTTAACCTCACCAACACAAAGTTTTCACACAGATGCTTCAGGGAGATTACTTTTCAATCAAAAACGTGTAAGGGTCCATAACTAGAACCAGGTCAACTCTGTGTTTCCCCACCAAGTTGTGTAAACACCTGACTTTTGTATCTGATGAATCCATATCATCTAACTACCTCTCCACTAGTCAGGGGATCACTCAAATTTGAGTGTGCAGAAATTAGCAAGAAGCTACTTCCTACCATGGAACACAACTGCAGCACACAAACTAAATGGTGAAACAGTTTCAGGAGAACACAAAAATGACACAAATCGCCTACAAGCAATTCTAGTAAGATGTACATACACAAGCATTACCCACCTGGTGTTCCTAGCAAATTGTTATCTCTCATAAGCCTGTAGTCCTCTTCACTCAGGTTGTTTACAAACTGATAGAAAGCTTCTTCTCGATCTAACCGATCTAGCTGACTCTGACGTTGTGCTTCTGATTGATCAACATTTCCTTTATCACTAGAATCTGAGCTTTCCATCTTGATGAGTGGGAAAGTACCTAAAAAGGAGAAAATAAATCCTTCATCCAGAGTATTTGTTTAACCTGTACTACATCCTTCATTGTTATCCCTAAATTTGGCGGGGTGTGAGGGGTTGGGGGGGTAGGCGTGGCAGGGGAGTAGTTTGCTAACTGAGGCTTCAGTTAAGATAAGCTGCACAACCACAGGGATCACAAATGAAATAATTCTCAAAGCATGAACCTCTTCAAGAAGTTACAAACGAAATCTATGCCCATCATTATCAAATACTGAACAAAGCAGCAGGTACGAACACGTGGAATAGTATCAGCATAACCCTTAGTCCATCTTCACATAGTTGACTATGTGTCCACGACTATTCGCTTTTTAGTGCAAAATATTCCTAATACTGCAACTGCCTCACAAATCACAAACATTGCCTTACGGTGGCATACAACAGTGTAGTACGAGGCATAAGCAAGCCATTCTTGATCATGCTCTCTAAATGAGCATGGGATTAAGTATTCATCACTTCTTGCCCTGCACTATGGTGATGAAAGCAGGAATCAATCAAAAAAAAACTTACCACCTGCTATGAAAAACACCCTCTTCAACATCCAAGTGAATTTTAACAGAATGAAGGACTCAAATATAGAAGGCAGAAGATGCCATGGAACACCATGTGTGCAAAAAAAAAAAACCAAACAAAAAAAAACCAAACAAAAAGTCCCCCACAACCACCAACCCAGACTATTAGTTTTCTCAAAAAAGGAAGAGGGTTTGTAAAATCAACTTTGTAGTTTAATGTCAAGAGAAGAATTTGCTTGCAAGTTTCAGCATTCACTGGATTACTGATGTTGATGACTAGAACTTCCAGGACAAAACTCCACAGCGTGTGACAGGTGTAACTTCTGCTATAAAGAACCATCTTTTATTGTGTATTTTTTAATATAGCCTTCTCATATTGTTTTTCATTTGGATGAAATCCTTGACAATGTCTCTCTCTCTCTCCAAAAAAATATTGATGAATGCCATGTCTATATTTGATAGATATTACAACAAAATACATGCAAATGCAGAAGACGTTCTGGCACTACCTGCACCATGCAAATATATCAAATGAAGTTAAAGTAATAACTAGTTTCCTTAATCACTATCCTCATTATTCACAACATCAAGAATTTTCCTGTACAACTGGTAGAATCTAGTTACTCAGAGAGGTGATTAGCAAGCTAATCCTCTGCAAGCTAAAAAGCTCTGCAATAACATTCCCCATCAGAAAACATTCCTTTCATTTAAACCATACTTCATGTGACATGAAAATACTGGAAGAATAAAGCTTTTCTGCTTCTCACTGGAAAATTTCCAACACTTAGACATCTGTCTAGTGCAAAAAGCATCTTTTTTTGGTTTGTCAGCACAGCTGTCAAGTCAAGACTGCCCACAGTTTACATTAGTGCTCCTCCACAGAAGAGCAGCACTGCATGATCTCCAGGGGTAGTTTATTTCAGCTGCTATTGTGAAAATTAAAGTGCACCTCAGTATGTAACAGTAGAAAATTCCATCCCATTATTGCAGACTTGCAGATTATAAAATAGCTACTCCAACCCTCTTTGTCTTGAATTCTGATGCAGCAGAACTTGTTTTTAAGTTAGTCATATTGAGGCACAAATGACTCGTTGCCACTCAGTAATATAGTACGCAAGGCTACTGGTATTATTTGGTTTGGTCAAATTCTGCATTTCACCAAAGAAATTAGGCTTATTTTTCACCTTTTTATCAGTAAGCATCAACAATCACTAGGGTTACGACCATTTCAAATGGAAGCCTACCAGCTTTCCCCGCACTGCTAAATCTCTGGTGGAATCTAAAGACTGCATGGCCTGTCTGAAGACTTGCATGTGATGTGCTGTCAAATACACCGATAAACAGACCCATTCACAGTGAGAGTTGCGCAATGGTTTCAGCTGGTATGTCCAATTGACTGGGCTCAGTTACAAAAGCTGTATGCCCTTCAAATCTTAGACACTGACTTCTAATGAGAACACAGCTTGCCTGAAACTCAAACTACTTTTTACAAGCTTTCTGCAGCAGAATTATGACTCCAAGTAACTTCACTTAAAGACATATTCAATCTAGAGAAGATAACAGAAATAAAGAGACAGCTGCTTTTAAAAGAAACATCTGAATAAAGCCTCAAGTAGAAAGAGACCTGCATTCAAAATAAAACCCTGAAAGATGCATTAGTTCTCTGGGGATACACATCAGAACTCTAAGTGGCATTCCCTTTTTTAGGACAACAGTGAAACAAAGTTGACAATAAGATTAAGAAAATAAGGGAATGTAATAAGATGCTAAGGGACAGCAGCAGCATGAAGTTTTGTAAAATATTTTCCCTCAAATGACTGCCACCGTAACATTTACTGACTTTAAAACACAGAGAATGTCTTCATAAAGATGGCAATATTAACATATTTGTAAGCATTAGACTAATTCTACAACAGCTTTTAAAAAAGAAAACCGCACTATGCATACAAAGCATGACATTTGTTTACTGCTTATGCTTTGAAATTTTCCTTTTAACTGCAAATTCCAGTGCTTGCAGGCACCTGAGCTACATAATGTCTATTTGATTCAACCACATTTGCCCATTCTACATCAGAAGATGAAGGGACACTCTTCTTGGTCAGGGGGAAAAGGGAGAGTCAAAACAAGTGAAGGCTGGGGGAAGGGGGGGAGAAATCTCTTCTTTACCAACAGACTGACGTATGCTCTGATAGGTGATCCTTGAGGAAATGCTCAGAGTAAGACAAAGTCAGTCTTACTTATTTCCAGTATAGGTTCACTCCTCTGTTCTCCTCCATCATCTCATATCTTCCCTCCTAAACCATAAAATCAGCTATTGGCCAAGACTGAAAAGATGCAATTGCTAAGAAAAAAGGCCTCAGAGGTGGATCTTGAATTAAGAGTTTAATTTACATTAGGACTATTTCTACTAGTGACAAGCTCACTTTATTTTCCTATTGCAAGCAACTGTAATGGATTAAACTAGCCCACTGTACCCCAACTTCATGCTGTTTAGCTTCAATGTCCTAGAAATGCTATATATCTATATGGGATGTTTACATTGATGGAAACACAGATGGCAAAGAAATGCATAAATGCACATCTACACATTCTCCCTACCTTACTGTTGACAGCAAACGGGACAATATTCTTCACACTAGAGCTCTGATACTATAATCAGTAAATGGAAAATAGGATTTCTACCCCAAGGCTTCTGTTACTTTGTATCTCTTCACTGTCCACTCAGCTCATTGTCCACATTGTCCATTTTAAGCTTCACCTCCCGGCACCACTGCAGAGCACTGCGTTACCAGAGTGAACTTACTAGAATATTTAGACTACTACTGTCTCGGCATGACTCCATAGGTCCCACCTGGTTGTACAACAGGACTTCCACGGTGGCAGTTACTATGTCACCTCGCTCCTATTTCAGCAAGGCAGAGTGTTGCAGAAATAACTTGAAAACCTGTCCCTCATTCAGGATTCTGCTCTCAGCTCATACACTGCAGAAAGTTAAGACTGGCTTAAAGAAGCTGACTACAGTAACACAGGGAAACCTGATGAGGGAAAACCAACAGATACACAATTAAGTTACAACAAAATAACCAACATTTGATTATCCAATAAGCAGGTGCACTTCAACTCTGCTTCTCTTTCTTCTAGTGGTTTAGTTCAACTCAAAGTATGACTTTGTTCTTATCCAGGGTAAAAGATTCAGAATTTCCTTCTTTAGTGTCTTTCCTTGTCAGCACTGAGTTGACAAAGGGTGGGGAAGGCCACATCTACGAGCAGGAAGTTCAGATCTGTTGATTATTGCCAACTTCAGCTGACTTTATGGGAAAACCTGGGGGCGGGGGGGGAGGAAATCACCTAAAGTTTGCACAAAATAGAATCACAGCTAGAATACATGATGTTCTCCTTAAAAAAAAAAAAAAGAAAAAGAAATGAACTGAACTGAAATATTCTTCAGCATCTGAATATCCAGACACATTAACTACAGTGAATTCTTAATTGGTGTTCCTATCCTTCTGAAAGTCAGCAAAGTATCTTCCCTGCAGTTACGCTTCAACAATCGCAGAGATTTCAGAGCAAAAACAACTAGCTGTCTCTCTGCTGCTGCTAGAGACTGCAGGAGCAAAACCAGTAAGCCCACAAAAGGTATTGGTTTTTTACATTCTTTTATTCAAGAGGAAGTAATATTATGCTCTTTTGCATAGGAACAATTTAAGAGTACTAGATAATTCCTTCAATAATGCAAAATTATCATTCTTGGAGTACAAGATATATTTTACTTTACTTTAGATTTTTTACCTGTGCTTAGAAACAATCTAGTGGCACAGCTAGCAGTGATGAAATACTTGCGTTGTCCATTTACCTTCAACAATCACAACGTGTACCTCCATACTGCTTAACACTTGTGGGCTACAGAATTCTTCCCAGAAAAACTACTAATGGACCATATGGCACAGCGATAAATCACTAGCTCTTCCTCCTTCAAAGATGTGTAATATCTCCTGACATTAGTTTTCTGTATTAAATACCAAGACACTACCTTAGCCTGCATTCATTTTATATTTTTAAAAATTACAGAAAACATTAGAACTCTCATTAAACTAGCTAGGTAAAACTTAGAAGATGTGACAAACTCGGAAATCACTCATCTGTAGGGTTAAAAGAAAAAACAATACCTTAAAGTTATAATCTTCATTAGATTTATGGGGCAAGTCTCAAATTTTAAACAGGAGAAAGACACTAAATTAGTTAAACTGCAGAAAAGTTCGTATTCTCACTAGCTAGCTGTGCAACAAAAACTTCCTCTAAAATCCCCCCCACCAAGGTGTTACTGGTATTTCAACGTTACATGAGAGTTTGCAGTGCAGTATGTTAGGAACATTTCCTGAATTACCTCACGTCCCAGCAACATAATTAATACCTTTGTATAAACAAAAAAGATGATGGCAATATGAATAAGTGTTTCTTAGATGTGCTCAGCAGAAGGCTAATTTCTCATTTATGATTCATAACCTCATCTTAATTAGGTACTTCAACCGGTAGAGCACCTTGCTTACTTCCAGTCTTCAGAAATTATCAAACCCTTTGACTAAAAGAAGTGACTCAGTAGTGGAAGCCTGAAATACTTATTTTCTGGTTTGGGTTGTTACGGATTAACTATTTTTTCCTCCCTTGCTTTCACTGAACATACCTCAAAGACATTTTAGCTCTACAACAGAAGTACAACACAGCTGTCTGTTCAAAGCGCTTTCCATGAACTCTGACTTCAGCAGCTCTAACATACCATCCCGTCTGGCAGGACCAGCCCCAGCCAACAGCCTCTCCAATTCCATTTCTCAAATGACACAGAACAGCAGCTAGAACAGGCAGTTCTGTTACCCTAGGGTTCTTTAAGCATAAACAGAGCCAACTTCACGTGCAGTATTCATCTGACCCACCCCATGTCCCAACTACAAGATTTTCCTAGAAGAATTAAAAGTTGAAAAATAGTTTCCATGCCAATCAGTATCCAATTTCTCAATACTCAAAACTAGCAGAAGGTATGAAATAGCAGAAACTACATTTTCATCTTATGTATTTCATCGTTCAAGTCTTCAAGCTCAAAAGCAGAAGCAAAACCTGACTGTCAGTGAATCCTATCATAAAACAGTGAAATGAAACAGCTATCTATTTGCATTATACAGGGAGCTTCATTATGTCAAGTCTGTTTTTTTTGGTTTTGTGCAGGTGCACAAGTTTCCTCTTGCAATCACACCAAAGGCTTGGACAGCCTAGGTACTCATCTACGTCTTAGAAACATTAACAAGTAACGAACTTTTCTAGTTTTCAAAGTTGCATCATGAATTTTGGATGTACTCTTTTTTTTTTTTCCCCCTGCTATTCTTGCTTTCTGTCGACGCTCTGATGAACCACAGATCTACGCTCCTACTAGACTTCTACTAAACTTACTACAAATTTTAAATGCTCAATAACTCCCCATATCCTCTTTGCCTCAAAAAATATCATGGAACATGTACCACTTTTGGAAAGCTGGAAGAAAATGTTGTCTTCCATGAAGCGTTCCACGTAAACTGCTATACAATTTAAATGACAGCTTAAGAAGGAGTGTTAAACATCAATTCAGCTATTTCACTACCCCAGTGTGTTTCAAAGCAAAGGCCCTACAACAAGATGTCATTCTGAACATACATTTTAAACAATAGAAAGCAGATGAATACTTTTACAGAACAGTTGCAGAAAATTCCACAGAACAACAAAAAAATAAATCTTCCATGAGAAAGGGTAGAACTTAGCAATTCCGGAATACTAAGAACATGTGGAAAGAAGATGGAGCTCTGAAAATAAAATTCAGCACGAACTCCCAAAATCCAGGGCTTCACATTTTATTATCTGCACTTACTAAAACAACTTTTTACATGCAAGTTGAAAATAAAATTAAGATAGTACTGCCTTTTGCCCTCAAATTCAGATGATATCACAGTGTATACGAGGTGTAACAAGTTTCCAGCACTGCAGACTCATGAAATGATGCTCTTTTTCCCCCAAAAGCGAGCTTCCTGCTAGGTCAGCAAGCAGAAGGCCCACTCTGAAGCTCAAAGGAAGAAGTAATGCTGCACGCAAGTAACCAGTGATAGCAGTACAAACAGGATTGACATCCAAGGAAGTTGTACCCACAAAACTGTATGATGACCATCACGTAGCCTTTTGATTTCTGAAGAAACAGACCTTCTGGTTAGTGAAAGCACTAAGCCAATCATAACTCACGGAATTTCAATTAAAAAAAGAATAAAACATATTTAGATTTAGTATCAAATTGCACTGTCTCCACAAAACTGCTGCTAAGACAGCTACTACTGAAAGCAGAAGGCCAATAAAGCAATGACAATCACTACAACCACAACCCACACAGGAATTCCGAGACACAGATTTTTGTTGTTGTTGATGTCTAGTGCCTAGCAAATGTAGAAGTTGAAAATATAATTAAGTAAAATTTATTTTAATTTAAATAGATATCTGTAAGACTAGAATTCCATTTCTGATGATATACCAAGGCAGGCAAGCTCAAGCATTTTAACAAGACTATGTGTGCATAAATCTCGCATATTGAAATTAAGAGCGCTCTAAGCAAAATGTTTTAAAGTTATTAAATTAAGAGAAAGTGTGTGCTGACTTTTCCTACATATTCAATTATCATTAGACAGTTTTATGAAACCATACAACTCTGCAGACCTCCTTAAGTAAAAAGCTGAGCTTCAACACCACACATCAGCAAAAATTATTAACAAGTACCTCGTTAATATAAACCTGAACAGTTTCAAGAAGACACAGGCATGTGTGTTTCTTGTGATCTTAACTGCAGCCAGGAACCTGTGCAAAAGCAAAACGGAGCTCTGTGATGCTTCTGGTTATCCCTACTCACCATACAAAGATCTCAACTCTAAGTTATTACACTGCTACGCTGTTTAGAAGTATTGTTTTTGAGATGCACAAGAACATCATCAAAATATCTTGAGGACGGAGATACTCACGTTTGGTTTTATCCCTTCAAGATTAACTTTTGCAAACTCAAGAGTTGATAAACTTTCATTAAGACTGAGATTAAGTCACAAAAACTTAGAAAAATATCCAATAATCTTGTGTGGCTTCAAATGTTTTAATACAGGGAAACTGAGTTCTCTAAAAAAAAAAATTTTAAAACAACCTAGTAACTTATTAAACTATAGAAGCATTCTACCAAGACCAAGGAATTTATTTTGATACATTCCCATAGGGAAGAGGAATAAAGGAACAAGCTAGGCATATATATATATATGAGCATATAGGTGTTTTCAATTTCCATTTAGGGTTCACCCATTCCTCTAAAAATACCAGTACAAAAAAAAAAAAAAAAGGGCAGGTAGTGGAGACCAGACATTTCTAACACTGTTTTCCAGTACACCTTGGCATACCTATGAATTCAGTAATATGGAAAATAAATATGGTACAGATGACAACCACTACATGATTGAAAAATGCTGGTATGGTTACTTCAGTGACAAAAATTTAAGTAGTCAGAACTGCTGATGAAGAGAACACTATAGTTGTTATGCTTTAGTGGTCTAACATAACAAGAAGGCCTTAATTTTATGATGTGTGGTGTGTTTTCTCCTTTTCAGAAGGCCAGATATAATTCCAAGCTATAATTCTTTTAATTCCAAAATGGAAAACCTGTAGAGGGAATACAGTCAGTTTAAGTGCTAGTTGACCACTCCAACAAAACTAAGCATCTGACTCTCAATTAAGATAATTAACTGCACAAGAAGCAGCCAACTGTTTATTTTTTAAAAAGACTTGACAAGTAACTGCAATTAAAATTCAGGGACAAATTGGTGTCAGAGCTTCTTTAGCATTTTGACTACAATTTACAACTTGAAATTAACCAGCACTGCCAATATGGACAGGGAAAATAAATCTGACATGTTATGGTACGATTGGATACAATTGTGTTTGAATTCTTGTTTACAAGCTTCTCTGTATAAAGACTCTATCTTCCTGAAAAACAGTGAAACAAACAAAACTATTATAAAACGTATTTTTTTTTGCTGTTGAACATTTTGTCAGGCTCCTTCTACTACACATTAAAAATCAAGACACATAACAAACCTTAATAACTATATTATACTACATTACATACTGTTATATACAACCTGATATTGCTTCTGCATTAAGACAGATCACTGAAGATAGAGTAATACATACATCTAGCTGTAGACTTTACAGTGGTTTTGAAAAACAGTAAACAGAAACCTTAAACATCAACAAACAATATTAATAAGGGAAGCAAGAACTTGCACAGAAAACTAAGGTGACAGAGCAAACATGACAAGATTAACTGGAGAGAAACTCACAGAATAGGAATAGCATATATCATAGGTTTTAGCAGGTCAC
This sequence comes from Rissa tridactyla, assembly GCF_028500815.1. Classification (NCBI taxonomy): domain Eukaryota; kingdom Metazoa; phylum Chordata; class Aves; order Charadriiformes; family Laridae; genus Rissa; species Rissa tridactyla. Next base: position 46,726,566 of record NC_071474.1, on the reverse strand, counting down.
CAGCTGATCAAGACCCTTACAACAGACACAGAGATATGAAGAGCTCCCTCTTGCCTGTCTCCCAGAACAGGGCTTCTTGTCTCAACTCAGAGGAAGAAAAACTGAAAACACGGTCCTGAAGAGCTGCACATTCCTTAAGTAGGCACTAAACAGTACGGCGAGGCCCAAGATAGTGGCTATAATTTCCCCCCCCCACTCCATCCCTCCAAAAAGGGACTAAATACAACTCCTCCTCCAGCCCAACCGGATACCTAGAGGGTGAGGGGCCCAGCAGCCCTTCCCGAGGGGGAAGCGCAAACCTTACTCCAGCTCCAGAAGAAGGAACAGGTTCGCCCCGCTTCGGCGTGAGGCCCTGCCACACGCCCCGGGAGAAAAGGGAAAAGTCCCCAGGGTGACAGAGCCCGGCCCATCCTGGGGAGAGGGAGGCCGAGAATCCTCGCAGTGCCCGGGGCACACCCGCGCCCAGACCGCCATCACCGCCCCCAGCTCCATCACGGCACCCCGCTCCGCCTCTGCCGCGGGGCGGTTTCGGCCTCCCGAGCCCCGCGGAGCCCGGAGCCGCTCTGCCCTGTCCGGCACCCCGCAGTCCGCACGTCGGGGGCCCAAAGTAAGGGCAGAGGGGTTCCGCGACCCTCTCGACTCCGGGCGGGGGCCGCAGCCGCCGCCGCCTCCCCTGGGCCTGGGCCTCTCCCTTCTCCGGGCCATTTTGAGAGTCCGCCTCCAGCCTCGATACTCACCACCCGCCGCCGCCGCCTCCCCAGCTCTCGGTCCACCGCTCTCCCAGCTCCTCAGTGGGCTCGGTCCTGGCTCGCCCCGCTCCGTCCGTCCCTAAACAGCCGCAGCGTCGCCCTCCCTCCCCTCTCAGGCGGCCATTTTCTGCTCCATTGTTACCAAGGAACGGGGGCCCGGAAGCGGCCGCCGGCAAGCGGAAGTGAAGGCGCGCGCGCCTCTGCGCAGGCGCCGCCGCCCCCGCTGGGGTGTCGGGGCAGGGGAGCGCGGCCCAACGAGAGGAGCGTGGAGGACCGCGGGGTAGAGCGGCCCCAGCGCCGGGGGGCGCCGCCATTTTGAAGAGGGGCAAAGGCCGAGGGCTGTGGCCCGGTGGCATGGAGGCGGGGTGGCCGTCGCTGGTCTTCACGGTCACCCTGTCAGCCCGCAGCCCAGTGCTGCGCCGCGGGGGTCCCGGGGCTCAGCAGGGTCTGCCTGTGGTGCCATTCGGGCGTGGCAGCAGAAGGGCCTGTGTTCCCACAGGAGCCAGGCCTGTCAGTGCGGGGTCCATTTCATGTCACCTCAGGGTGCGCGCTGGGCAGAGGTGCCAGCGCTTGAGGCCAGCAATCATAGGATGTGTTGGGTTGAAGGGACCTCTAAAGGGCATCTAGTCCAACCCCCTGCAGGGAGCAGGGACATCTTCAACTAGAGCAGGTTGCTCAGAGCCTCATCCAGCCTGGCCTTGAATGTCTCCAGGGATGGGGCCTCCACCCCCTCTCTGGGCAACCTGGGCCAGTGTCTCGCCACTCTCAGTGTAAAGAACTTCTTCCTGATGTCTGATCTAAACCTGCCCTGCTCTAGTTTAAAACCGTTGCCCCTCGTCCTATGGCTACATACCCGTGCAACAGTATGGCCAGCACAATGGCCAACAGTTCCAAAAGCCAAGGGAAAAACTGTCAGTGAGGAGTGGTGTCTGTTGGTGCGGACATTCACTCTGCTCGCCTTCTAACTGTGGCAGCGTCTCCCCTGTGCGCTGGGTTTTCTCTGATGCCTAACCTGGTGTCATGTATTAAAGACAACTGTCACACTATATAAAAGCTAAGATGCTCCTGTTTTCCACTATGAGCCTTAATTAATCGAACACCAGACTTCCCATGTTCTCTAAGTCCTGTGCTTAGGTTAATTTTTCTGCAGTTGTTCCCCTAATGTTGGAACTATAAATTGCAGCTGCGTTATCTCCAGGGTCAGCCTGTCTCCCTTGTGGCATTCTGGCTGAGAAGTGAAATCAGGAATCGATAAGGCATAGCGGGAAGAAAACTGTGGCTGAAAAGAAATAGAGAACCAGGAGAGAAAAACACTTGTCTCCGTTCGGAACCCAAGGGGCTCGTGCTGTACCGACTGTCAGTGCTAGTTGAAGGAGAGGGAAAGGTTAAGGCTCTGCAGACTTGTCTCCCGTAGAGAACAGAGGGAATTCCCTCAGAGTTTGGAAAGATCCCACTGTACTGCCTGAGCAGTCTCTCTTGACAAGGACTTCAAGGAAAAGTAAACCAGAGATGGCTTCCAGAGATGGAAGTTATATTCATTTTCAAGCGAGATCCTGCGCATAGAGAAAAAATATATTTCTGAGGATCTGTGTGGTTTCAAGAAGCCCACAAGACACCTTTGTTTCTCCTTTTGGCAGTTTATTATAATAGTAGTGAGATTACTGTCAAGTTTAGGGGTGGGTTGCATTTCAAATTTGTGGAACCATAAATGGGTAGAAAGATACAAGCCCAACTTTTAATGTAAATGAATTGTTTTTAAATATTCACAGTTTAAATTTCCCCCTTCCAACTTGAGAACTTAAAGGCAGCTACAGTGTTTGTGCTAGAGAGAATGGAGGGGTCGGGTACAGGGCATATTTCTCATCAGTTTTACTTGCCACAGCATGGAGACCAGGAAAGGAGGTAGGTTAGAAACTCACTGAACTGAGGGCCGTGGTATCAAAATCATTAGTAATGGAGAGCTGAAGCAGTCCCAGTTTCATCTGGAGCAGATTTGGGTTCCCAACTATATTTTTGTTGAATTAACCATAATATAAAGCACAGAAGTTTACTCCATCTGCAGATGATACTTTACGCAGCATATAGTTGGAGTGATGGAGAGGTGATACCTAATCCAGCATAAAACTTGCTTGCAGAAGGTTAACCTGTTATGTTTTTAAAAGCAAATTGGAGTTGGGAGAGTGAGTTTAAACCAGGTCAGTCCCTTGCATCATTGCTGCAATATAGATCCTGCATTACAGTTGGATTTACCGTAGGGTCAAACCACGACCTAACAGTTCTGGTTTGGCTGCTCAATGTGAGTAAAAATTCAAAAAAGAAAAATTAGGAAGAGTAAATTTAATGTCACAAAGCAATTTTGCAGTTTTAGTGAACCAGAATGGCTGTCATGGGGAAAAGTTGCCTTGTTCCTGACCCACGAGAAGCAAATCTTTTTATGTAGACGGTGCTCCTACCGCTGACGGATTCCAGCGGTTGGAGAAACTGTATCCCCCGAAGAGAGAAACCCTGTGGCTGAATGTGTACGTACACTCTCATTTTTGGCAGGCATCTTTGAAGCAGGCAGAAAAATTAATTCTGCTGTCAAACATCGATAATTCAGGGAGCAGATGATCGGCACACAATTGATACACTTTATCATGGAAAGCCTTGTGCCGACAATTGATAAGACAGCCACCGAGTGTGAGTATTGGCAATTAGTAGATCAGCAGGACGTCCGTCAGAGTGCTCCAATGGCAGACCTCAAAGAACCGAGGAAACAGGGGGCGATGCGACTGCGACAGAGTGATTTATGCATGAAAGTGAATCCTGTCTTTTCTCCCTACCTTTTCTGAATACGAGGCAAGGTCAGAGCAGGATGAAAGTGGCTTTGTTATACACCAGTAACCTAAGCAGCAAAATGTTAGGGATTATTGAGCAAATGGGAGGTAGAGCATATTCTGCTATTTGAACGGAGGGATAAGATGGTCGTTTGTGCTCTTGGAACAGCCTCTGGGTATTTTATGGCATCTGACAAGTAATTTTGTCTGTTTTGTCTCTTTCTTTTCCCCTCAATAAAATAATTTTAATTGATTAATCTTACCGAAAGTCTTGAAGATCATCAAATGGCAAACAACAGAGGAATAAAAAATGTTATTCGTTACTTCTGGGGGTGAGCTCAGAGTCTTCAGGGGGATATTTGCTGGTTTGCTGGGAGATGAACACCCAGCGATGCGCAGAGATGGCAGCTGGGTTCTGCTCATTCACGCCTTGCTGCAGTGGTTAAAACTTGTAGCTGGGGTCCAGGGCAGACAGAGAAGGAAAAACGCCTCCCTCGGTGGCATTTGGTGGAGTTTATTTGCCTTCACAAGGTTGATCAGGTGCAGAATAAGCTCTGATTTTTCAAAACCGCTTTGCGGATTTCGGTATCCAGTTGACATTAATAGCAATTAATGGCCTTTGCACACATATCTCCTTAACACCTTTGAAAAAATGAGGGTCGGTGTAGCAGTGTAGCTCACAAAGCTTGTAGGGGAAAAGAAATTTGCATCGAGAACTTCGCAGTATAGGGAAAAAAAATCCAAAATCTATAGCAAAAGCATGGTGTAAGTCATGCTGAAGTGTTTTCAATTTGCTAATGTATGTATAGCAAAGGAGAATTACAACACTTTTCCATTGTAAGTTTAATGTTGTTTCCTTCAATGAGAGTAAATAAATTTGCTTTAAATCCCCCAGGGTCTTAAAAGCTGGTTATTTGGTGTGCGGTGATAGATGAGAAAAATGTTGGTGTTTGGTTTTTTTTCCTAAAAAGATATTAAAATAATTTATTCACAATATAGATAAGTAATAATCCAAATGCAGTGAGGTGAGAAGAATCTGAATCTCTTGGGAGCTTCTAAAACTGAAGCAAAAAAATAAAAAGACCCCAAAACCTCAAATCCTTATATGCTCAAAGTATTAATAGAGCCAGGTACTGAGCAGGCAAGTGAAGCCAATTTACACTAATGTACCAGCCCAGAACAAACTTGGGAGGAAACCTCAGCATATAACAATTCCTAACAGCCTAACTTGGCTCTTTTCTCCATCTCAGACTCTGCCTACGTTGCTGTACCGTGCTGGTGAAAGGTCTTCCCCCTTGGTAGGCGGGTGGATGGAGGGTCCCTTCTCTTACGGTGGTGGAGAAGCCCATATTTATGTCTGATACAACAAAGTATTTTCCATTCTAACAATATCTGAGGAAGTTATTCCAGCTGGTTATTTTTAAATCAGCAGGTCTGGCATGTGTGGAATAATTACTAAATTGGCCAAGAATACAAAAGTACAGCATTGTTCACACATTAAGGAAGGTCATAAAATCAAGAGGCTTCTGAAGTAGAATATAGCCACAGCTGACACACGAAGAATGCAACGTCTGCGATTCCCTGTACAAGGTTGTTTGTGAAACTACACGAGGGATGGAACGGAACGCGATTGTTCCGTGGCCTTCCCTTGTGACGAGTAGCAGATATGGGAACGAGATGGTACTACGGAACAGATAAGCTGCCTACTTGCTTGCTACGAAACAGATAAGCGGCCCTACTCGCTACCCGAGCCAACATTTCATCAAATGTTGATGAAATGCTGTCCTTTGTGCGAACTTTGCTCATTACAATGTACCAAAACACACCACCATCCTGGAGGCTACCTGCCCCCAAGGCGCGACCACTGTTCTTGAGTACACCAATCATAATAAAAGTATTTATGACTAAAGTCACTCAAACTCCACTTTGAAGATAAAAAAATAATATAAAAATAGCCCGAGAGAGGGGGGATATCGGGGAAGACACCATTGCGAACAAGTCAGGAGAACTCCATCAGTGACGTCCGGGACCAGCCGACGGGCTGAGCCTTTCTTCCCCCGCATAGGGACGCCTTTGGGTAAGACTTAGGTTATACCGAGTGTTTCCTCGGGGAACTTAGAAATTTCTCTAGAGAACCTCTGTCCTACATTTATAGCCAGGCTGTATTGTTTATAACTTTGTCATGCGTTTTGTATACTTAACAATACCTTTATTTGCACGTGCTTTGCAGACAGTGTATTTATCACCGTCAATCCTAAGAACGTACATACCTGTTGTTTAAATAAACTGCACTGTTTAAGTAGCTGGTCGTTTCGGTTTCTCACTGAACGCGACCAAAGACTCAGGAGTGGCTGTGCTAGTTCAGGAGCATGACTAGACTGATGGTGCAGTCCACTATTAGTGTATCCAAATCATAATAATTTAATACATATTAAATGCAATTGGACCGGTAGTGCTGAATTGGGCATCACTCAGAATTTAAACCTAGCCACACCTGGCCTCCCACCTCGGTGAGGAGTGTTGGAACGCAAGGGGGTTTATCTTCTGCCAAAACCGCTTTGCCCCTTTTCGCGTAACAGCATGCTAAAGTTTTAAAGAGCTGGAGGAGAATTTTGCACCTTAAAGAGATTCATTAAAGAGATCTTGTTTGTCTGGCAGTGCTGTGCTCTTGGGAGAACTTCCTCAGGTCCCGTCCCTCCCCATCCAAGCTTTTAAATTCCCAGCCTGTTTGGGGAGCAGGCAGAATCCTAGAACCATTCAGGTTGGAAAAGACCTTTAAGATCATCGAGTCCAACTCTTAACCTAACTTTTGGCACCTTTTGAGAGAGGGCAAAGGCCTCAGCTTACCATGAGGTGTGGAGAAGAGGCTCAGCAGGATAATGACACTTGGTTGTACGCCGTGTTCCACAAGAACTTTGACAGCCTCAATGACAGTGTTACCAGTCCCTAAAAGGGGAAAAAGTGAGACTTTGATATTCCTGGTTGAAGAACTTGTCCTTGGCCATCCAAGAATATCCATGTGGGACTGAACGATGAGACTGTCCTTTCTCGCTGGAAAACTCTCATCTCTGCATGTATTAATTGTAGAAAACGTTGGTCTCCCAATGAAGGAGCTTCCCCTTTACTCTGAAACAGCCAACCTGCCAGGTTTTAACCACTGAGGTCGGTGGATTTTATTAAAGCCTCGAGGCAAGAAAGCTCATCTAAAATAGTACAATGGCAATTAAGAGCTCCATGTGCAGAACCAGAATTAAATCTTAGACTGGAAAAGTTACTTCATCCTGACAAACTCCTTACCACACTTACCAGATTTAATTTTTTTTTGGTAGTAGAAACTGTGTTTAATTTTAAAGTAATTTACTTCTAGGATTACAATATTAATCCAAAATGTCTTTTAATAGCATGAGAAAAATACTGTTTGAGTCTTCTTATTGCAAAATTAAAAAAAAATTACATTTATATCAAGTCTTAATGCTTCAACCTTTCTCACAAACGCGGGCATGCCCAAATGATTTGCGCTGCATTCATGCTGGTGGCAGGCTGACTAATATGTGTTCTGGCACAGCCTGATAAATTCCCCACTGTGTCACCTAAACCAAGCAAAAAACCTAATCAGAGCCCCTGAAATTTCGAACTTTTCCTTTAAATGCAGCACATTCACTGTTCAGCTGAGTCTAACTGTACATAAGGATGAAAGACACTTAGTATTGGGTACATGAGAAGAACTTTTCTCCTCTAAATGTCCGGTGGAAACTTCGCATAGTGCACTTCTGCTCTTTGAGTCTCCTCGTCACTCAGTATCAGGATTTTTCCTATGCGGATCGATCTACAGCAGTCTCATAAACCTTGTTCCATTGCCTCTCCCCAAAATGTGCGGCAAAAAAACCCAACAACAAAATTGTTACACGCTAAGAAACGGCACAACTGCAAGATGCTACAATTGAATAGACAGTCCCAATACTGTATTGGTGAAGAGTTCTAAAAAGGAGATTTTTTTTTTTTTCTCGGTTCTAAGTATTAAAAACCCTTGAAGCTATTTTCCTTTTTTCTCTGTTTAGACAGGAAAACGAGTCTACTCGGTGTTACTTAGCTCCCGGGTGTGAGTGTTCCCACGCAGCTCTCAAAGGCAAAAGCTGGAAACGTCAAAACAAACGTGTGGGGTTTGGAGCCCATCTTTGAGCTCTGCCCGGAGACGGTGCAGAATGTGGTGCAGGAGGCGGCGGAGCCACTGGATTTTACATCGCAGATACAAAGGTTTCCACAGCATTGGGCAAAATAACAAAGACTCCACCACCACTGAGCAAGGTTTGTTTGGAGACCCCTCTCTGAGCAGAAGTCCTCAGTGGCCGACAAGGCCAGTTGGCCTGGCCGTGCACAGGTAATTGTTGCTAGAGAAGAGGCCAGATGAAATCCGCTGTGGCTATTTGTCTCCTAAAAAGTTGAAAATGATGAAAAAGTTGAAAAATAATGAAACCTGTTACTTGACGTGCTGGGATCAAGGCTACCTCTGACAGAAAAACAACTGGCAGCGTTGGGTAAAACTTTGCTGTAGAGAAGTGTGGTTGCAGAATTTTGAAAGGAAGTTGCTTACAGCTTTCCAAAACGTTTAGTTTGTTCTCATTCAACAAGCAGAATCTGCCTACCACTTCTCTTTACGCTGACTCCAGTTTCCCTTTTCAAACCTGACTCCTCCTTGGTTGTGTAGTGTAGAGTAACGTAGGTAAGAGGCCTCGCTAATTAATCATTTTGAGAAGATACTCTAACGTTATGAAAAGTAGGCTTTGTCAAGTCAACCAGATACTTTCCTCAGTGTCATGGTTGAAAGTAGCAGTGCTGATAGAATAAACCTTCAGTTCGTAAGACACCTGATCTTGTCTTTCATGGTATTTGGTTGAGAAAGAGGAACCATGTCAGTCCAGGTGACAAATATTAATTGGACTGAAAACTAACTGCTAGGTCTGCAAGTGTAATTGTAAGCAGCAGCGTCGCTGAACAAGGCACGGCTCCCTTCCTATCGGTTCTTGACCCCACACCGCTTAATGTGTGATCAGTGACCTACAAGAAAATAGAAAATCATTACTGGTGATGTGCAGGTGCACAGAAGTTAGGGGCAGGTCGCTGATACCAAACCTAATCTGGATCACTTAATGAGCTGAGCTTAAGTAAACAACATGTTTTTCAGTGCCACCAGATGTAAAGTCGTCAGCCTAAGAATAGAGCGGGCAGCTGGACTATGGGGCGGGTGACAGAGTCATGGAAAACAGTGATTCAGAAGAGGAATAATCAGCTGAACATGAGCTCCTAATGAGATGCTCTGCCAAGAGGAGCGAATGCTTCAGTGGAAGCAAAAAGGGAGAGACCAAGGAAGACAAGGGAGGCTTTATTACCTCTGTTGTGGGCTCCAGGAAGACTTCCCCGAGGGCTGGAAAACACACCTTCATGAGAAACACCCAAGCAGCGCGGTTCATTAAGAAATAAAAGGTTAAGGGACACTTTAAATGCCGTCTCTAGGGAGGCACATGGCAGATTTAACACTAAAGGGTTCTTTATCTGGCAAAGTGCTGTTTGGTAGCTGGACATCAAAATAGGTTGCTGTATATTTTTAGCAGGGGGGAAAGTTGTCCGCTGGAACAGCCCACCCACAATTTGCCAGCTACGGCAGAGTGCCTGTCACTGAAGGATCGCTGGAAATACTTAATGAGATTTTACTTTTTTTTTTTTTTTCCAAAGGAAACACTCTAGTTTGAACAAGAATTAATTCAGAGGAATCGGGCAGCCTTCATTAGGCTGGAATTGGGAGCAGGTTATTAGAACAGCTCCTGCTAGATTTCTTCTGCGTAAATACAGAAACGCTGTGGGCGCAGGGAGGAGGTGAAGCGGGCAGGTGCAGGCAGCCTTAGCTGCAATACGTGTGTGCGCCCCGTTAGGCGAAAAGGCTGGTTTGAGTCATCTCTCCTCCCTTTTCAGGTGTAGGCCATATCCATAACGGACTACAGCTTTCCAACACTTTATTTTCACCTGTGTGACGTTATCAGTGTGAGCTGTAGCTGCCCTGAGCAGCACAAGCCACCGGGCAATCAGCGTCTGCAAAAAGACAGTGACCAAAACGTGCCTCTGACAGTTTTATTGCCGTGCCTTTTGCTTTAACTCCATGCCGTAGGAGCAGTATTAGCCACTGGGAAACTTAAATGTGTTACAAAGCCAGAATGCCACCAAGAAACAGCAGCTTTATTGCTGTCCCTTGCCATTTTGAAAGTATTGGGAGCCCGCTGGGTTTTAGTTATTAAGAGAAGCAAGGACTCTGCACAGGCTTTATCTTTTCATTCGTGTTGAGAAACCAGAATGGAGGGGGTGTTAAGTTTCGAAGTCCTTAAGAGAAAAATGGGGGAAAGTGGGAAACACAAGATGGGGTTGGAAGGAAGAGAGACCTTTCAAAGACATTTTCTTACTCGGAGTTGGTGGTCACCCTCTTATTTACATCCCAAACACGGGCCTGATGGTCGCTCACCAGTCCTTATCTTCGGGTGGGATTTCTAACACGTGCGGCTTGAGCGTGCGTGACTTTGGGTACCGCTGCCTGGTTAATCACAGGGCTAGCAGGGGGCACTCGGGGTGGGGTTCTGCCTAGTCTTTTTTTTTTTTTTTTTTGCAGCTGTTTCAACAGCAAATGCTAATTCCTCTCTCAATGTTTTGCTCTTTCTGGGAATTTAAAAATAACTTGCCTAATGAAGCAGTGCTGAGCAGCTCGTATGTCCAGACAGATAGGAGTGAAATGCTTCAGTTCAGAAAGCAAAGTCGTCCGTGGTGGCAGTGCCTTTGAACAAGTCCCCCAAGGCCCTTTTTCAAATAATCCCAGGACTGGCTGAAATTAATGCAGGAAGAAATTCAGAGAAAGGGGGGAGAATCACGTCAAAGGGCCTGGGACTTGGGAAGACATTTCTGGGTGAGCTGTAATCAGTCCCATCCTATGACATCCCTTCAGCAGTGCCGTTTAATTACTCCATTACGGGCAGGGTTTGATGTATGTGTTCTATAGTAGGGACATCCAGAACATGAAAGAAAAATGTGGCGCTTGCTGAATGCTTTACAAAGATCAATGAAGCTCCTTGTCCCTTGTTAGAGCAACGAGAAGCTGAGCACAGAGTGACAAAACTGCCTGTCCAAGGGCAGCCACCGAAGCACAGGCAGAGATACTTACAGGCTGTGGCAGTTTTCAGTTTCTCCCTCAAAACCACCTTGCTTTGTTACTCGTCTTTGGTTTTCTATCCTCTGTACGCAGAGATCACCGTCCCCATTTAAGTTTACCCTGCAGCGAGCAGATTTGCCTCAATAGGACAGGACACGTGAGAACTGCGAAGGGTGAACATCCGCGTATTTCCAAGAGCAGCTGCAAGAGTGGTTACAAAACCAAGCCGGGCACAACGTGCTGGGAAGCAGAATTGCTATGGAGAGGCAGGGATGGGGCCCAGGGGGGTGCTTGGCTACTTTGGGCCAAGACTGGAGTCAGAAACCCTTCCCCTGCCCACTTCTAGCTGCCTTAGTGCTTGGATTGGTTTGCAACATTATTGTTTTCTTGTTCTTTAGAATTAAATCATCTACGGTGCAAGTCCTTGCGGTTTCAGACTTACTTCTGTGGGTGCCACAATGTTTATCAGAGAGTAAACATTAGTCTTTCTAATATATCAATGATAAAATCCTTTTTTTCCCCGGCTAGGTGAATGATTATTACATTCTTCAAATCGATTCTCATTTTTCTTTAGTCGTTTCTGATGCCCTTGGCGCTGTTGAGCGACAGGGTCTGCACTCCAGCCTTGGAGGCTGCTGGGGTAACTGGGCAATCTCCTCACCTGCACGAGGGGAGATGATCGATCCTGAAGGACTGGTGGTTTCATTTGGGGTGGAGAGGATGAGGAGAGCGTCCGTCAGAAGAGTTTGCCAGGCAGAGACTCATGCTACTGCCTACATGAACCCTACAAAGAATGCAAGATCTTTATCATATGCAGCATGTCCGTATGTTTTTGTTGAATTGTCCTTAAGAAATGCCAGCCCTAGAGTGCAATTCCCTTGAATCTTGCATCAAATATGCCGTACTGTAAAATGATGAAATTAAGCCAAAACAGAAGGATCATGTGTTACCTCGGCTCTGTGCTTGTGTCAGGGAAATGGAGGACCACCCCCACTGGGATGCAACTGCTAAAAACCAGGAGCTTCTCTCCCTCTGGAGAGAATAATGAAATTCATCATCCTCCGTCATCCCTCAACCAAGAACGTGGCCTGTGGGATGTCCAGGACAGTCCAGGCAACAGCACATTTCCTTTTTTGAACTGAAATCTTAACCTGACCGGTTAGACTGGTGATCACTCCTTGCTCGACAGCACAGCAGCTGTTCTCCGTAACCATCACGAGCCTCCGTGTGTCCTGTAGGTTAGCAGACTTTACAGACTTGGCAATAATTGAGAGATTTGTACCTTTCTCTTCCCAAATCCTAACCCTAACTTGAAGCAACCTTGACCAAAGCCGTACAGTGACTGTCTCATTTGCTCCAGGAGCTCCCGGAGCTCCTTGGGCCTTTCGGATTCAGTAATCAAAATTATTCTTCAGCTCTTGGTTTCGGTAATCCTGGTAGCATAAATCTGACAGAGACTGGAAGCTTCTCACCCTCCAAGAGAGAAATTCTCCTCCACCCTACCCCCAAAACACCCTGGGTGGGTTAAGCCTGTTCATGGAGAGGGTCTATAATAGCGCAACCCATCCCCATTGCATCAGGGCACCAGGGACCCATCTTCAAACAGAGCTGGTGCCAAATCCAGCCTGTGCCTCAAGGGCAGGACCCACCGTGTCACCAGGGGCAGAGTCCTTGAGGGGTGCGGGTCGATGCTAAATCTCCGACGCAGCTCCGGGCGCTGCCGGACAGACTCCTCTCGCTGAACATCATTCCAGGGGCTTGTTTCAAAAAGGAAGATCTTAAATAGTCTTCTTAACCAATGCCAGCATTTTGCAGCATTATCCGACGGGAGATGAAGGAGGGATAAATTCCGTAAAAATAATCCTCGTGGTGTTGAATGATGTGGTTAAGCAGGCTGCCTAATTCTCCTCCTTGGTATTAAACTGTCCTGTTTGTCAGTGGTTTCAGCTCTGCGCCCTCACTGCCCTGTCCTGTGCCCCCTCCTGTGCCGTGGCAGGGGGCTGACTGACATACCACCGCCTCGGCAGCTGCCTGCCGTAAAAATGTGCCCTTATCTCTCAGTCTGCAGCTTATGCTCGGTCTCTTTATTTTCCTTCACGTAATCATCAGACATTTCTGCGTTTCGTCGTGATAAATACCAGACTGTTGAATGTTTGGGGCTGCCAAGAACTGCATCTCGGCATAGCACAAATAGAGCTGCTATTTTATTTTTTTTTTAATGCCTTCCTTTAGTTTAACATTTATTCCTGCTATTGTTGTCCTTAGAAGGATAAATAGGGCTGCACCTTGCTAGCAAGTTGCTCCAAATGCATTAGATGAAAGAATAAATAACATGATGTACCGAAGGCTATGAAGACTAACTATATTATATTGAGATAGCCGAGCAAAGGATGTGATAATGTGCTATCCATTATACAGGTGCACCAGTGCTCACTACAGGATAAAATTAAATTGACTCATCTGCAGGTCATGTACCTTATACAGCTCAGAATTGGCAGAGATTTTCTTCTGTCTGTACTTGCGGCGCATTGAAACAGGAGCACGTCAATCACAGCCCTGCACTCCAACTAAAGGTTTCTGTGATCACCCTGCGTTGCACGGTATAAGGCACGAAGGATCCTGGTCATCACGGCTTTGGTACCACATCTGAAGGCATCTTTTCCATTTCCACTTTTTAAATGCCGTAGGTTTCTCTTGCCCCTCCTCTCAAGGAAGGTAGAAGATGTGCAACGTGCAAAAAGATAAGAAACGCACGGCGTCTGATAGACAGGTTGGTATGTCAAGCACCACCCAAATTATTTGCTCTAGATCGTCATCTGAGGGTACGTTCAGTGATGTGAAGTGGCGATACTTTGATGGGCAAAACCAGCGGGCACAAAGGGTGGCTGTTTGCTGCCGCAGTAACTCGTGCTGTGTTTTCAGACGGCAGGACGGTGTGGCTCTGTGTTTCCTATTTTCCTTGATACCCGCATCCCCACTCTGCCAGCTTACAGCCACCGTTCTTGAGACACTTCTGCCACACAACCTAGCTACAAAATGTCTTGCGCTCCAGAGAACACAGCCCTTAAGTACTTTTCTCTTTGCAAGCGGGTTTGCTGTCTGAAGCTGCCTTTATAGCCACCCACCCCTATTGTTATTTCCATTAAAAAAAAGGCTGGAAGCCTAATCTTGCGTAATCGTGCAGTCTGGAAGATCTCTAAATGAATTCTGGTGGTAAAGAAAAAAAAGGTGTAGGTATAGTATAGACAAGAAAAGGTAGAAGTGTCTCTTACGCTTTGTGTGGGAAACAGAGAGATGCAAGATGCAAAATTCCACAGAAACTCACTTGTTTGTTTAAGTCCTTCTGTCCCCCAGAGACAGGGATCAATAAGAGCCTGCGATGCCATTTTGGCTGCCTGGGTTATCTCCCTGGGAGGCTCGTCTGCAGGAAGGGCTCTTGAATGGGTACCCTCCAGGAATATCTGCCGGCTGCTCTCTCTCCAGATGACAATTGCTTCCCCTTCTGCATTTTAAGATGTCTCAATATATAAACTTTAAAAGATAAATCCAGTCAAGGTTTGTAATACCTTGTGGTATCACACAAAAGGACAAGAAGATGTTGATTTTCGCACTGTTCAGCTTTCAGCAGCCCAAAGGCAGACCTAAGAGTGCCACTCGGTGGCTCAGACTTTGCCTTTCCAAGGTGGCCCGCAGCGCCGGTGGAAGCTGAAGCCGATACTCCGCGGGCTGCCCGAGCCACTTGCAGAATGGCAGCGGACGGACTCTTCCTCCGAACCGGGCTCGCTGCAGGGCAGGAAGCCCAAGGGCAAAGCCAAAGCACCAGTGACGAGCTGGATTTAAGCTTCTCTTGCAAACACATGTTTTCCAAGAACACCATTACAGCCTAGGGGAGCAGAAGCTTCCTTTTTTCCCACCAGTATTTGTGAGATTAGTTCTTATCCAGTGTCCGATCTCCCATTCTTGAGCCGTTTCCAAATGCCACGTTCAGCCACTGCGCTGAACATGGCTGCAGCTAATTATGGTCACTGCAGCTAATTAAGGGCTGACCATGAAGCCCTGCCATCCCATCCCAGCAGGAGCAGTTGGCCAGAGCGCCCCACGATCGTTTCTGTGAGGCAGCACGCAAAGCTGTGGCAGGCTGTGCTCTCCATCTCGGGTACCTTTGCACAGCCAGAGCCGTCTTTTCCTCTGTCCATAAGCAGCAGCTATGGGTAACGTATGCAGAATCATAGAATCATAGAATGTGTTGGGTTGAAGGGACCTTTAAAGGCCATCTAGTGCAACCCCCTGCAGGGAGCAGGGACATCTTCAACTAGAGCAGGTTGCTCAGAGCCTCATCCAGCCTGGCCTTGAATGTCTCCAGGGATGGGGCCTCCACCCCCTCTCTGGGCAACCTGGACCAGTGTCTCACCACTTCTTCCTCATGTCTGATCTAAACCTGCCCTGCTCTAGTTTAAAGCCATTGCCCCTCGTCCTGTCGCTACACGCCCTTGCAAACATCTTCGCTTGTTTGTTGACTGCTACCAGCAAAAAGACATCGCTGTTGCTATATGAGAATTCCATATGGCATGAAAAACCCTTTGTGTCCTTAAACACAGAGCTGGATGCAGAGCAGATTAGGGAGGCTCAGGAGAACAGCGTTACAGCATCATGGGCACCGGGCTGGGTGGGACACCTCTAGAGTAGGAGTAAAATGAGATAAAGTAGAAAAGACATTTTAAGGGATGTTGCAGAATAAACATCTCTTGTGTGGCTCGGGTCAGTCACCCCTAACGTTCAGGAGCCCAGCTAGAAGATGCGCGAGGAGCCTGGGAGTGCACAGGGCAAGAGGATGAGCCGAGATGGGAGCCCAGCACGGGGGGCTCCGGGGTGTGCAGATGGTGGGCAGGGATGGATGGGACCAACATCCCAGTCCTCCCGCAGCTGGGAGCAGTGCTGTGAAAAACAAAAATTCACCAATTCTGAGAAAAAGGGTAAGTGGAAAATGGGAGCTTGTATGGCACGGAATGAGGCAAAGGTGGGAAGTGGTGAAAAGCTTGAGGTAGTGATAGGCAGGTGGAGATGAAGATCAGAAGGGAGGAGGGCAAACCGTGGGCTCAAGGCAATTTCCAAATTTTGGGGTCAATCAGCAGAGGGATCACTTTTTCAGACACAGAGAAGGGCCAGCGTTGCACCGTGAGGGATCTGGGCTCTTTATCCTCTCTGCAAGATAGCTCCCCATCAGTGCCAGGGCAAAGCCCAGAGCCATTGTTTGTACTGGAGTGTTCCCAAGCTCAGCAAAATAAAGAGATAAGCAGGGCAGCCAGCAAACTCCGTGACCCGCACGACAGCTTGCCACTTAATGATTACTATAGCTATAGCACGCTTAATACAAAACTGTCATTGTCTCATGCCCCACGTTGGGCGCCAAAAAGGACTGTGGTGGGTTGACCTTGGCTGGACACCAGGTGCCCACCAAGCTGCTCTATCAGCTCCCTCCTCCGCAGGACCGGGGGGTGGAGAAAATAAGGTGGAAAAAACCTCATGGGTCAAGGTAAAAGCAGATTGATAAAGCACAGGCAAAGGCCACGCACGGAAGCAAAGGAAAACAAAAGATTTATTCTCTACTTCCCATCAGCAGGCGATGTCCGGCCAGTTCCCGGGAAGCAGGGCTTCAGTACGCATAGTGGTTGCCCCAGAAGACAAACTTTGTAAAAATTAATGCCCCCCTCCCCTCCTTTCTCTTAGCTTTTTTTGCTGAGCAGGTGCCATACGGTACGGAATATTCCTTTGGTCAGTTTGGGTCAGCTGCCCTGGCTGTGTCACCTCCCAAGATCCTGCCCACCACCAGCCC
Organism: Rissa tridactyla; assembly: GCF_028500815.1. Classification (NCBI taxonomy): domain Eukaryota; kingdom Metazoa; phylum Chordata; class Aves; order Charadriiformes; family Laridae; genus Rissa; species Rissa tridactyla. Next base: position 46,709,982 of record NC_071474.1, on the reverse strand, counting down.
ACTGGCCTTTGGGGGCGAGGGGGGGAATGCTGGAGAGACAGCCCTGATGCTGCGGAGCACTGCTCAGCAGCAGCCAAAGCACCGGGGTGTGATCAACACCTTTCTGGTTACCCATACGCAGCACCATGAGGGCTGCTGAGGGAAAATCACCTCCATCCCAGCCAGACCCAATAGACGTACATTGCCCCTTTTCTCTTGGAAGAAATCAGAAAGATGCTTTGCAGAGACAGAAGTCCGAGCAGAAGGAGGGGGGTGCTTGAGAAATGAGTTTTGAGGTGGTAAGAATGTGGTGAGAATTGGGGATGAAATGGGAAAAATGGAAATTTTACTTCTTGAAAGGTAACAAAACCAAAAAAAGAAGAGGAAGAATCTGGCCATCCCAGTTACTTCATTACACCCAGGACCCGGCACCATACGGACATAACAACTCTTACTGTTTCGGGAGACGTGGTGAGGAGTACCACCAAACACCGATAAACGACCTTTCTCGCATTGCTAGGATTTAGGCTCGTTCCTTTTTCTTAATTTCCTCCAACCCTTCCGAGTCTCAGCTCCTTCTCTCGCATTTCCATGTGTTTATCTCTTCCAAACACTTGTAGAGAGCTACCACGTCTTCCCTCACATCGCTGGCCGTGTACCTTGAACTAGGGACAGCAAAATGACAAAAAAACTGAGCAAACAAAAAGGTAAAGAAGTGACAAGGGCGTTTTGTTGACTTGAGGTAGAGCACAGTGACTCCTGTACTTCCGAGCGGTCTCACTGTCGTGTATTTAAGTCATCCACGTTTTCCAGGCATGCAATAAAATAAACATCCTAATGAATAATTCAGATGAGGTTGCAGACCCCTATGTCTTCTGAGCGCGTGTTAGCTTGTGAGCTACAGAGCATCAGAAGACATCAGTGGTGTAGGAGGACATCAGCAGGAGCCACGTGTCAGTCCCGTGGCAAGGTGGGCAACCATGGCCACCATCCGTCTTCAAGCATCAACAACGGTTGTGCCGCCGTCCCGGTACCGGGATGGAGAAGGCTCCCCGTGATGGCGAATGCTGCTGGAGAAACAGAAAACCACTCACTTGTTTGCATGAAACTCATTGGAGCTTGGTGTCTTTGGGATCCTTTTATTTTTCCCCAATTAGATGAAATTTATCACAAGAGTTCAAAAGTTATGGAAATGGCCCAAAAGACAGGCTGGCGATGCAATTGCAGAAGCTCGCTTTCCTTAGGAAATCAGCTTAAAAACCCTAATGATTGGAGAAATGGCCTCACAGCCCATTATTTAGTGGCCGTTTACATTTTAAGGTCCCTGTCTCCAGTGAGAGAGACGATGTCTGAATCTTTCCTTTCTCATAATTAAAGCTCATGAGCTGGAGACTCATTTTTAAGGCGCCCCTTTCTCTTGATCTTTAATGCCACTTTAGAGGTTGTAACCAATAATATTAGATTTTAATCAACTCAGATTTGGTCGTGGATGCTACTTTCAGCTAGAGGAATCGAGTTAACTGCCTCTTGCTTTTTCCCTATTTATATTTTAACTGCATTGCGCGAGAATAATGTCGCGTCTTCATTCGGACAGAATTAGTCATTTACTTTACGTAGAAATCTCCAGCATGTAGTAATCTCACCCGTACTCAGCCAAGCAGGTAAGCACATACTGAAGTCTACAATTAAAATCCTTAATTAAATCCTTAAATTAAGCACATCCTTAAATGCTTTGCTAAAGGGGGATATAATCTCCAACACGCTTAAGATAAAGTGTGTGTTTAAGTGCTTTATTGAACCAGTGCTTTCGCTGTGACACAAAGTATATTTGCGAAGCGAAAGCCGCCATAGGTGTAATCCCACAAAACCCAGCAATTTGACGGGGGAAACCTGTGTGCATTTATCACCATAAACCACACGTCGCCCGTTCGCACCTGGAATTTTATGACGTGGAAAAAAAACCCATTTGGATGCGACGTTGGCAGGCCAGTGGGACGCCATTGGCTGTGCCGGGACGGTGGCAGCACGAGCAGCAGCGCCCACGGCTGTGGGTGGGAGAAGGGACAGTCCCAGCTTGGATGCCTGGCTGGGTTTTGGGTGGCTTGCCGCGCTGGGGAGGCGGCGCTTACAGCCGAGATCGGGGGCAGGTTGGGTCTCCGTGTTGACTTCGGGGGAGCGCGAGGGCGGGAGGTCGCAGGATCGCACGACCTGGAGGAGGGGATGGAGCCCACCCGCAGTACGTTTGCAGAGGACACCAAGTCGGGTGGGAGCGTTGATCTGCTGGAGGGTAGAACGGCTCTGCAGGGGGATGGGTGGGCAATGGATCTGACGTCTGGCGGGGGGGACTGTGGGAGCTCCGGCAGGACGTCAGCCGGGCAGGCCTGGCTCTTCTCCTGGCACCACAGCGGGTAGGCAGCGGCTGAAAGCAGAAAAGGACAGCAAAAGGAGGAAAGGCACTTTTGTTTTTCAGAGAATAAGAAAAAAGGGGCTGGATCCTCCAAATCTCCTCACCCCGGCTGTCTTCAGTCCACGGGTGGGTCTGGCCCTTACCCAGCTTCAGGCTGGCAGCGTCCCGTCGGAGAGGAGCAGCCCGGGAAGGCTCAGCCCTGGGCCAAAGAGGAGACAGACACATCATCAGGCCACAGTCGAGTCCTGTCCTCGCAGACCGCGGTCAAACACGCCAGCAAGATGCTGTGAATGTCTCTCATTCCTGCCAGAAACGGCATTAAAAGAGTATTACGAGTTGCAAGTACCACGGCACCATTCCTGCTGCGGGTCCCAGGGTCATTTAGTGCCCGGAGTGGCCGTGCCCAGCTGATGAGCCGCTTTTTGGCATTTTGTTTTAACCTCCTGGCCGCCGTGTGACTTCGGGCTTTGTTTGCTGGCTGCCATCCAAGCCCAGCGCCCATGACCAGGCCATTTGTTCCCTTACGTACTTTCCTGCCGGAGTTCGTCACTCCAGTACCCGGGAGGGACGCGCGTATTAATGAACGTCGCGCCGGGGAAGGCTGGGGGAAGGATTATTTCCACGTTTCAAATTCGGAGCTTAACTGGGCTCATTTGAAACAACCTCTCATTTTGGATCCACGATTTGCAATGGCCAAGGCTTTGTTTTTGTTTCATTTACAGCAAACATAATGATACTACAGAATAGTAAACCATCGGGAAATTAGAAAAGCCTGACTCAGCATCTGGGTGTTAGCACCCCGAATCCTTTTGAGAAGCGATCTCCGCTGCGCAGGACTTGGAAGTGTAATACGTTTAACACAGAATGAATCTGTAAAATGTGAGTTTTTTAATCCTAACCCCAGTTCCTGCTTTGGATGGTGTAATTCTGCCTGTGCACGGCGTGAGGCCTTGTCTGCAGTTTGGCCGTGCCTTTGCGGGGATGAGGTGGGAGCCCGGCACTGCGTCTGTTGTAACCCGCACCGCGTCCGTCCAGGCACCGGCCCACGGCACCGCCGCTGCCCAGAGAGTGCCCAGGAGCCCGCACACCCTCTCACCGGCCTCCTAAATTGTTGTTCCTGGCAACACTGTCATGGCTAAGTTCGAAATATATTTAAGAGAAGCGCTTACGAATACCCAACACAAAGCAATTCCCAGGTCTGGGTTTTTTTTTTTTTTGTATTGACTGTTTTTGCACGAAGAGAGAAAAATACATCCGCAATCTGAACTCATTACCTGACACCCTCTAGAGGCCTCCAGCCTGCAAACGCTTCAGCACGAGCTAATTTTATGAGAATATTCCCACCTTGTGCTAACTCGTCTCAGCTAATGAACCCAGGAGGGCCAGTGGCACGCGTGCCCCGGGCTGGTGGCCGGGCTGTGCCAGGGCTGGCGGCGCAGCAGGGGAGGGTTCATTAGTGAGACACACACCAGCTCATAGACACGGGCTCGGAAAATTAGAGTTTTGAGTCCTCGAGACACTCGGGGAAAGGCTCAGCAGAGAGAACAAACGGTGCCGCAGCCCGCCAGCCTTTTTTCTTTCGGAAACGGGAGGTGAGAAGCCCAAGCGAGGTTCCGGCACGGCATACGCTCAGCAGAGCTCGGGCTGCAGCGTCTCTCTGATGTTTGCGTGTCCATCCCTCCATGCAGGACCCTTGGGGCTGGATCTACACCATCCCTAAACGCTCCGTGGGCAGCCCTGGCACTTCTGACCCTCTTGGAGCGGTTTTTGCTAAGCTCACCGGGCAGTTTAACAAAGCTGAGGTGCTGCTGGATTATTTTTCCCATCACAGCTTCTCTCACACTCCAGCTTCGTAGGTTTTAGCGTACCGCAAACCTTCCCCGGAGAGCTCTGCAGCAAAGGATGGATTATATTAAAGCAAAAGCCAAGCAAGAAAATGTAGAGTGAAAGCTCAGCTTCCACATGGAATTCAGTCCATGCTATTCCCCAGCACGTGAAAATCCACACGCAACGAGCTGGTGCGGTGCCTGGAGTGTGGCTTCAGAGCATGGGGTGACGGCGGTCTCAGCTCCACAGGTTCTTGTTGCTCTTCACGAGAGATGATTCGGATGGTATCGACAGGCTTCAACACAGTTTGCGCGTTTACGGAGAGAAAATCCAGCAGTTTAGTTACTGGTCAGGGATGGAGGAGATGGAGGAGCGACTCTCCCTTCCATCACGTTTACCATCCAATTCAAGGTAGGCCAAAGATGTCCTGAAGTGTCCAAGGACTTTGGCAGGGCCATGGTAGAGTTCACCTGCCTCTGTCCCAATGTGTCATCGCCAGAAAAGTCACGCCTGATCCTGTGGTCACCGTATTTCCAGACATGCCCAAGGCGATCTGGTGCTGAGCAGTTCGGCGGTACCTCAGCTCTCGTTATCCTGGAGGTTCCCAGATTGGGCATTTCCCAGATGAGTCCCTCTGAGGGCTCACCACATCGGGGGCCATTCCCGAGCCTGGGGACAAGCAATGTGTCCCTGCTGTTGGCATCCGACCCTTTCTGCATGGCCACCTGAGAGCCGGGACACCCGAATGAGTCCCTCATGGACATGAGGGCTCGTCTGCCCTTAGCCAAGGCAGGAACTCCAGCGGCTGGAGAATGGCACAGCCCCGGCTGAGCTAAAACTGGACGCTTGCTCTCCCTGGCTGAGCCCCCAGACGTTGGGCTAGTAGCCGAAGGGGAGCCGCGCAGCTGAGTTGCCCATCCTCGGCAGCAGGCGGGGGGTGCCGAGGGAGCTCGTCACCGCAGGAACGTTCCCCAGGTGCTGCTCTGGGAAATTCATAGCCAAGCCCGCGGAGTTTACCTCCGGCATCATTGAAGGGGGTGAGAAAGGGAGCCAGCCCACCCGGCTGTCGGTCAGTTGAAGCGGCTCGATGCCGTTGTTCAGACCACTCCAGAAATCCAGGATGCCGTGTGTGGATTCCCACTTGGGTTTGGATGAGCTCTGGGAGCGTGTCCTGCTTCGACAGGCGGGTTTGCGGTGAGCAGAGGGGAGGTGGGCAGAGCTGCGCCCGCCGGCATCCCCGCTCCGCTCCCTTCCCTCCCTGCAGCAGCCCTGCTCCGTGGCAGAGGCACAGACCGCCAGGAAAAGCCATTTAATGCCTCCCATTTCCCAAACGTTTAAAGACCCGTGTTCTCTGTGGAAAGCAGCGCGTGGAGGGGCAGGGTTTCTCCGGGCGCAGCTGCAGAGGTGATTAGGGTGGGTAATTAAGGTGGCTTTGAATCAAGGTACAGCAGCGTAGCCGTTAAGCGGAGGTAAGCTCATAACGGAAAATGCTATAGGAAATAGATTCCAAACGTAATTCTTCCCAGGATGCGTGCCGGAGGGCTGCCGGCGGCGCGGCGTTATTTGCCTCCCGACCTCCCGGCTCTTGCTCCTTCCGTTACCCGGGCGAAGCAGGTTCGCGGGTCGGAAAGCCGCCGGGGGGAATCCTGCTGAGCGCGGGGGAGGCGCTCCGAGCACGGCCCGGGGCATCGCCTGCAAAACGGTGGTGCTGCCTCAGGCCTCGGGGGAGGCAGTTGGACCACGGCGAGGACCAGCCGGGAGAGGCTGGCGTTAGCCAGGGCACCTTTGTCCCCCGCCTTCACCAGCCGCAGACAGCAGCTCCGGCTGGCAAGACAGAGAAGCTGGTGACATTAAATTACATCCTAATTAAAATCCGACTCTGCTTTCTTTCACAAGGACCCTGGGCCGTACGCAGACGGATGACGGTTCGCCCAGAAGTTGCGAGCGTTTTAATTATATGGGCACGTAATATAAATGCGTTAGATAAACACAAACCCACTTTAACGGGGCCCTTTCTGTGGCATTACTCAGGTATGTGAACGCTCCACTGCTTAATTAAATGTGTTTTATTTGGATAAAAGATGGAGACTTTATACAGTAACAGCTGCCTTATTTTATAGGGTAGCTTTCACTGTATTTTACCTTTTTCTTTTAAAGGAGCACCACCGTGATGAAACCTCTGCCTTTTAAAATGCTGCATACAAAGACCGTGCCATTCAAGTGGAGGGTAATTTTAACCCTAATTTCCCCTTCCCAGCTGGGCTGTTTGTCTTCTTTTCAGCGCTTTGCTTTGCCACGGCAATGACCTTTCGGCCGTAGTCCCCGCCTCTGGCTCGCTTTGGTCCCGCTTGAATGCCGTAGCAGGGGCTGCCGCACGGATCCTGCTCAAACGTCAGAGGAATCCGCACATCAAAACCAGCTCCCCCGGCATTTGAGAAGCAAATCGTTAAAACATCTGTATTGATGGGCATTCCCACAAAAGTACAGCCGGAACCAAAACTACTTGAGTCCCTCTTTTCAACACCTTTTCTAGAGCCGCAGTTTTTATACAAACAGCATCAGAGGATGCGGGGGGGATGTGTGTGTGTACTGGGAATGAGGAGGATTCCCACAATGCTCTCCCAGGGAATGGCAGCGCACGAGCTCCCTGAGCTGGGGCTCATCCCCCTCCTGCTGCTGTGGAGAAGCTGTGGGCAGCTCACCCGATGGATGGATGGATGGATGGATGGATGGATGGGTGGATGGATGGATGGATGGGTGGGTGGGTGGGTGGATGGATGGATGGATGGATGGATGGATGGATGGATGGATGGATGGGTGTGTGGATGGATGGGTGGATGGATGGATGGGTGGATGGATGGATGGATGGATGGGTGTGTGGATGGATGGATGGGTGGATGGATGGATGGATGGATGGGTGTGTGGATGGATGGATGGGTGGATGGATGGATGGATGGGTGTGTGGATGGATGGATGGGTGGATGGATGGATGGATGGATGGATGGGTGGATGGATGGGTGTGTGGATGGATGGATGGATGGATGGATGGATGGATGGATGGATGGATGGGTGGATGGATGGGTGTGTGGATGGATGGATGGGTGGATGGATGGATGGATGGATGGGTGGATGGATGGATGGATGGGTGGGTGGGTGTGTGGGTGATTGGATGGATGGATGGATGGGTGGATGGATGGATGGACGGATGGACGGACGGACGGACGGAGATCCACGGCTTCGCTCAGCTCTGCAAGAAGCACCCCCCCCCCCCCCCCCAGGAAGCCCCTGTCCGGGAGCACTACCCAGTGCATCCCTGGGACGGTCCCTTCCATTGAGCCACGCCCGGCATCACCGGCTTTAATTACCAAAACGAAGCAGGCACATGGCCTGGCAGGACTCTGGGAGGCAGCGCTGGCCTGAAACCAGTGCGTGAACGGAGGCAGCTCGCAGAGGTACTGGGGCAGCTTTTGGGGAATCATTTCCACCCCCTCAGCAAGGGATCTGGAAGCAGCTGTGGCTGCTGAACATGGCACTGAATTAATTCCCCTCCCTTCGCTCCCATCAACATTAATCACTAGTGAAAAAAACAGTAATTAAAAAAAAACCCTATTTTTTAAGGCATTTTGCACGAGAAAATGAAGAGGAAGACAGCAGCACGCGGTGCATTTCACTGCACCCACCTGTTGCTTCCCAGGAACAGGCTGGTCCAGGGATGCGCACCGGGCTCTGCCGGGACGGGGATGCTGGGATGGCCCCGCCTGGGAAGAGCTGCCCTGCCCCATCGCCGCAACCGGTAACTCCGCCGACTTGATGACATTTCCTTTCTCAAGTGAAACCAGCCACACTCCTTCAAAGCAGAAGGGATCCGAGCGCTTTTTCCCACTTCTTCCCATCCGCGGCCGCGCCTCTGGCTCTAACGCGCTTCACGGTAACGAGCATCAGCCCAATTAATCCGACGGGCTGGGACCAGGAGCGTGCGCGGAGGGGGATGATCCTCATCTATAGCAGTGATTTGTTTAAAGAAACGATTCCTAATATTCAATAAATGGCAGTTTTAATTTCTTCTTCATATATGATCTTAAAATGAGATTTTTAATTTTTTTATTTATTCCATAAACAATATAACAAAACTCAGCAAGTTAACAATATGACGTTTTCACCATACAGAGTCAGTCACAAATATTTAAAACCTTTGCAACAAGAACAACAAAACCCAAAATATTACAAGAATAATTTACAAGAGGATCTATAAAACAGCAAAGCGCTCACAAATTTTCCAGTTTCCTTTACACAATATCACTACACTCTTTCACAACATTTCTTTTTATTACAAAATTCCCAACAAAAGTTTAATTTTTTTCTTTGTATTTTGGTTTTTAAAACCAGAAACTTTTAAGTATACATCCTTTTATTAACACCCGAAGGTGCAAAAAAAGGGAAACCTCACACATACAAACACTTCACAGCACTTTTCTAAGAAAAATATACACTTACAAAATATTTTACAAATTGGCACACTTAAAAATATACAAGATTTTGTAGGCGTCTTAGAGTGATCCTTAAGAATTATACTTCAATTGACTCTACAGAATATTTATAAAGCTTATTCTAAAAGAAAAAAGGCAAATCATTTCCAAACATGTTAAAATTGCAGTGTAAAATGTGGAACAGAAATGGATATGTTACATTCATAAAAAGGGCCATTTAATAGTTCTTAAATGCTCGAGGGGGGGGGGGGAATAAAAGTTTTCTTTAGCACCATAAAACAGGAGCAACTTCCTAACGAGGTGCCTCTAGTTCTATGGAAGGGAACTCAAGGAGCAGTACATTCACATCTCTGGAGGCAGCAGTCGAGGTGCCCCGGCCGGCGCCGCGGGCAGCGGAACAGAGCAGCTCCTTGGATTTCTACCCTGCTTCCCACTGGGAGTAAAGAGACAAAAGGAGTTTAACTGGTACCTTTCTTTTTTTCTTTCTTTTTTTTTTTTTGGCGCGCGCGCGCGTGTGTCTGGTTTCGTCTAGGTTTAAGTCTTCCCTTTGTGCTTTTGAAATGGACGTTTGTCTAGCTAGCCACGGGTAGTGGGGAATACCGATTTCATTTCTGGTTTCCTTTCGCCCCAAGTGTTCAAAGGCTCAGTAAAACGTGTCTGGCAACCCAAGCATCCTGCGAGACGGAGGGCATCCTCCTGCTTCAGATCCCAATTCCCTTAGATGGCTGTTACTCCACTGTCATTAGTGTCACTTGTTTACCTGAGAAACAGATTTGAAAAGCCTTGCTTCTACCACAGACATTGTACTTCGTTTATTTTTTCTTTTTTTTTCTTCTTTTTTTTTCTTTTTTTTTTTTTTTTTTTTTTTTTGCATTATTTCTCACGCTGAAGAGATAAAGAGGCACATTCTCAAATAGATGTCAGCGCCTGGAACCATGCAACTTCCACTGGACCCCCTGGGAGCTGCACGGGCAAAGGCCGACACACCGAGATGAGAAAGTAAGACCGAGGGCCTGATCCTGCACCGACTGAAGTCCACGCACCTGATCCTCTTCTCACTTAATCTGACTTCAAGGGAGTTTTTCTCGCGATTTGACGCCAACGGCCGGCTGCCACCCAGGAAAGCACTTCGGGAGCAGGAGCCCCCGGGAGCCAGCTCCCACCCAAGTGCTTTGCTAGATCGGGACCTCAGGGAAAGAAGAACACGGTCCGGCGGGTAAAGGATGAAAATGCTTCCAACAGCTTTGTTTTGGTTCGTGGCTCGTTTGAGCCATAATGCCGACAAAAATAACCGCAATCCTGACTGTTTGAAAAAGCGAGCCGGGCGGCAATGGTTTGGGAAAGCAGCCGCCGCCAGGCTGAAGCCAGACCTGGCCTCGGCAGGACGGGGCAGCGCCAGCCGGGGACAGCCCTGCGTGCCACCACCCACCTCCTCCTCCCGAAACGCCTGCCTAAATCCGGTCCGCAAGTCATGATTCTCAAGCTGTTTTTCGAAAAAAAAATCCCCTTATGCTTATAAAAAGAAAAGCAAGGTGTAAACCTGGCAAGATTATTTTTTTTTTTTTTAAAAACCGGTTACTCGAATCCCCATCACTGATATATTTCTATTTACAAAACCTCTATATGCAAGCACCTCCCGCCAAACGATGGCATTGGGGTGGGCTGGCTGCTGCTAGGTCGCTGTAGGGTTTCTTTCAGGACATCCTCCTCTGCACGGCGCAGTCGCCGCGGGGAAATGGGTGCTCCCCCCAGTACCGCAGGAGACCCGCGCCTCTGCCCCCGCTCACAGGCATCTCCTGCCTCCGGCCGGGAGGTGGAGCGAGAGCCAGGGGCTCACGCCGAGCTGCCCCGCGTTGTTCTCCTCCCGGATGGATTTTTATGACCTTCCTTCGCAAGCCGCCGGTTTCTGCTTCCCAATTTTGCTGCCGATTACAAGTTGCCCAAACCGCAGTGTGCCAGCACAGCGCGGCGTAGGAGAGCAGCATCACGGAGAGCGGTCCTCTCACAGGGCGCCTGGTGGGACGCCTCTAGAGTAGGAGCGAAACGCGATCATAAAGTAGAAAAGACATTTTGGGAGATGCTGCAGAATAACTGTCTTCTGCGTGGCTTGGGTCAGTCACCCCGAAGAGCCAGGAGCCCAGCTAGAAGATGCGCGAGGAGGCTGGACGTGCACGGGGCTGGGCAAGAGGATGAGCCAAGATGGGAGCCAACACAGGGAGGCCCGGGGAGCCCCGGGGTGTGTGGATGGATGGGACCGATGTCCCAGTTGTCCCACAGGTGGGAGCGGCGCTGTGAAAAACAAAAATTCACCAATACTGAGAAGACGGGCAAGTGGAAAAGGGGAGCTTGTATGGCAAGGAATGAGGCAACGGTGGGAAGTGATGAAAAGCTTGAGGTAGTGATAGGCAGGTGGAGATGAATTTTAGGAAAGCAGACTTCCAGCTCTTCCAGGGGACACGGGAGCAGGACGGAGCTGGCAGAGCTTTAAGGATGCTTTCCATAGAGCGCAGGAGCTCTTGATCCCCAGTGTAAGAAATTGGGAAAGGAAGGCAAGAGACCGGCATGGCTGAGTGGAGACCTGCTGGTCAAACTAAAGGGCGAGAAGGAAACACCCCGGCAGTGGGAGCAGGGACAGGTGTCCTGGGAAGAGTGTAGGGACAGGATGCTGCCCCGGTGTTGGGATGGGGGCAGAAAGGCCAAGGGGCAGCTGGAACTGAACTTGGCAAGGGTCACAAAGAATAAAAAGAAAGGCTTCTACAGGTCTGTCAGCCAGAAAAGGAAGGTCAAAGAAAGAGTGCCCCCACCATGAGCAAGAACGGCAAACCAGTAACGACGGATGAGGAGAAGGCTGAGGGACTCAACAACTTTTTTGCCTTAGTCTTCACTGGCCACCTCTCTCCCCACACCGCTCCAGTGGATGGACCGCAACTGGGAGAGCAAAGTCCCTCACGCTGTAAGAGAAGATGTGGTTTGTGACCATCTGAGGAACCTGAACATACAGGAGTCTATGGGACCCGACGAGATGCATCCCAGAGTGGTGAGAGAACTGACCGATGGAGTTGCCAAGTCACTCTCCATGATATTTGAAAAGTCACGGCAGTACGGCAGTCGGGTGAAGACCCTGGTAACTGGAAAAGGGACACATTGGGCCTATCTTTAACGAGGGTAGAAAGGAGGATCCAGGGAACTACCAACCTGTCAGCCTCACCTCTGTGCCAGGGAAGATCATGGAACAGATCCTCCTAGAAGCTATGCTAAGGCACACGGAGGACAGGGAGGTGATTTGAGACAGCCAGCATGGCTTCACCAACAGCAAGTCCTGCCTGACCAACGTAGTGGCCTTCTGTAATGGTGTGACTACGCTGGTGGAGAACGGAAGAGCTACGGATCTCGTCTATCTGGACTTCTGTAAGGCCTTTGACATGGTCCCCCACAACAGCCTTCTTTCTTAATTGGAGAGATAAGGATTTGATGGGTGGGCTGTTTGGTGGATGAGGAATTGGTTGGACGGTCGCCTCCAGAGGGTGGTGGTCAACAGCTCAATGTCCAGATGGAGATCAGTGACAAGTGGTGTCTCTCAGGGGTCCATACTGGGACCAGTACTGTTTAATATTTTCATCAACGGCACAGACAGTGGGACCGAGCGCACCCTCAGCAAGTTTACAGACAACACCAAGCTGAGTGGTGCCGCTGACACGCCTGAGGGACGGGATGCCATCCAGAGGGACCTGGACAGGCTCAAGAAGTGGGCCTGTGTGCACCTCATGAGGTTCAACGAGGCCAAGTGCAGGGTCCTACACCTGGGTCGGGGCAACCGCGGTATCAGCACAGGCTGGAGGATGAAGGGGTTGAGAGCAGCCCTGATGAGAAGGACTTAAGGATGAAATTTTTTACATGAGGGTGGTAAAATACTGGCACAGGTTGCCCAGAAAGGTGGTAGATAAATGCCCCATCCCTGGAAACATTCAAGGTCAGGATGAAGCTTTGAGCAACCTGATCTAGTTGAAGATGTCCCTGGTCATTGCAGGGGGCTTGGACTAGATGACCTTTAAAGGTCCCTTCCAACCCAACACATTCTATGATTCTGACTCTCTGAAGATCAAAAGGCAGGAGGGAAAATGGCTGGCTCAAGGCAATTTCCAAATGTTGTGGTCAATCAGAAGAGAGATCACCTTCAGACAGAGAGAAGGGCCAGTGCCATACTGTGAGGGATCTGTCTCTTTAACATCTCCCCGGTCAGAGATTTTTGGCAAGGACATGAGATGACCCCTGGAGATGGCAGTGAAATCGGAGCGGCAGAAGGACTGAAGGAGAGAGCAACAAGGCAGCTGGTATTTGTGATTAACACTGTCCTGACACACCTAGCTGGGTATTCATGGATTTCCAACATATAATAAAATAGCCGATACGTTTTATGCCTTATCTTCATGCCCTATTGCACATTTCTCAAATGCAATAAATATTGCTATCTGGTTCAGTACAAGGTAATTATTACAAGTCCCATATTCGTAATAAGCATAATGAGCACAGTGGAGGCCAGTCAAAATGTGCTTTCAAACAATGGTTCTGGGCCAAAAAGAAGGGCCGTGCTGCTTCCCAGCCCTGGACCTGACCTGTCTCCATAGGAGCGGCAGCCCAAACATCCGAAAGAAGGGAGCTGGCAGCCCCTCATCCTGCAGCACATGGGAGGAACGCTGAAAAACGGGATACGCCAACACCACGGCAGTGGCCGGAGCTTGTAGTATCTGATGACCCTACGAATAGATAAGACAGCTGGTGGGGAAGCAGGGGAGAGCGTGCTGGCTGCAGGCAAGGCGAACGCCCAGGGATGGAGCCCTAGCACAGATCTCGTCTCCAAAATAAATCCTGAGCATCTTCTGGATCTCCCTCCTGGAGCCAGACCTGGGGCGGGATGCTGCGACCCGTGGGCTGCCCCGGGACCGCTCTCAGCCGGAGCAACTCGCTCCAGGCAACGCCAGCGTTTCATTTTTTCATAGAACAAATGAACTTATAAGATGGTTTTCAGAATGCCTATTCTTTTTCAGAGTTCCTTCTTTCATCTGTTAAATAAAACGCAGTGCAATCACTGCGCTGTTCTCCCCGGACTGCAGAGCTGAGCCTAAGCGATACCTCAAGATCCGCAAACGCTGAAAACACTTCGGTTCTAAATACGACACTCGGCAACTCCACTTCAATTTTAAGTGTTCGGTCTGCATTTTTGCTAAATGACCGTAAAAAAAAAAAATTCTGCTGTTTTCCCTTGCGCGTGGGCTGAAAAAACCCCCCACCTTCTCGTAAGGAAACCCGAGTCTAGTCCTGTCCTCTGCGAAACACCACCTCTACGCTCACCACCCTGTCGAGAACGGGATCTCTCCGACTGCTATTAAGGCTCCTCTTCCTCATCGTTTTCTATTGCATAAACGCGTCCAAGCCTCGCATCCCTCTGCTCCCAACAGCTCCCAGTTAGCAGGGCTCTTGCATATCAAGGTTTCGTAAGAAATCAGCAGCAAAATGCACAGGCTCTCAGTTGCACAAGGAAAATAGAGATTTGTTGGGTTGGTTTTTCTCTTGGCGGGCGAGGGTGTGGCGAGTCGGGGTACAAATAAGGCCTTTTGAGAATACATTTAGCATTCAACACTTAACGCTGTCTTAATAAAGTCCAGTCATGTATGATCCGGCCCTGATCGGTGAGATCGCGAATAGCTCCGTGGTTTGTTGTTGTGGTTTTGTTTTTTTTCTTATCTCATGAACTGAATGAAAGAAAAGGTTCAGAGTCGTATTTAAAACTAATGACTTTGCTTTTGAAAGTTCAAACAATATTGGCATCGCAAGGTTAGACATTTAGGAAACACCAAAGCTATGACAGGAGAGCGCTTTTGACAGGCTCTGCATCGAAAATGTTTAAGAAACTTCTCAAAGGAAAAGTAAATAGCAATAAACGTATGAAATGTGTTAGTTCTGTTCGTATAACTATTTTAGAATTTATCCCAGGTTCTTATAAAATATATAAAACTGAGATACAAAGAATTAGCAATGTAACTTTGCATTTCAAATGATCTTCAGCTACAGGTTTTGCTTTAAGAAAACAGACACTTGAAAAGCAGCTGTTCTGTAGTCTCTAGGTGCAGACACTCGAGTTCCTGGCAAACTTACCGTCAGTGGGTTTCTGAACTCCTCCACCATTTCAACTCTCTCCTATAATGAAACTCAACATTTCACCATTAAGTTTTTCTGCTCATGGTTTCAAAGAGAGGACATTACCATTTCCCAGCACTCGTTTCAAAGTTCCTTTTTTCTTTTTTTCTTTTTTCCCCTTTTTTTCCTTTTTTTTTTTCCCTTTTTTTCCCCTTTTTTTTTTTTTTTTTTTTTTCTTTTTCCCTTTATGAGCTTTAAACCACAGGGTGAATCCATGAAATGAGGTAAGTAAATTTGGCACACTTTTAGTCATGTCCATAAAACTTTTGGTAAGTTGTATAAGTGAACAATATCATTTTCACCGTGAGTTACAGGTGCTTTCGAAGGGGGGGTGGGGGTGGTTAGTACTTAACAACTGGAATGTTTCTAGTAAAACCAAAAGGCATAGCTGCAGAAAACACTCACAACCCAATGTTGATAGAGAAGTAAAAATATATACAATACAGTCACTTGTTCATAGTTTGGCACAATTTTTTGTTGTTGTGGGTAATAGTGCATAAACTACTGTACAACAGTATGACTTTTAAAACAGTCTTTTCACAGAGAATACCAGATTAGGTTTGCTTTCAAATAATAATAAAGTTCCCACAATTTCAAACTCTTCATTTCAGCACTTACATTTCAACATACCACAAGGCAGATTTCGAAAAGGAACCGACGGGAAAAAAAAACCAAAACAAACCCAACCGAAAAAGAAAATAAAATAATAATTAAAAAAAAAATAAAGAAACAAACATCAACCGTCTTTCTAGAAAAGGGAGTCTCTTCTTCAAATACAGGAAAACCCAAAAATGTTGTTTCTGCTTTAAGAAGAATGGAGTCTGATTCCCTGCAGGAAAAAATCAAACATTTGATGCCATCTTAGTTAGCTCGTCTGGAGTCACCACGACGGAGCGAACGCGCTAAAGGCGGGCGGGTGCAGAAGATGCGGCTTTAGATGATGCAGGTTAGGAGATAAACAGCAGAGGGGGCCAGAAAGCACTCAAAATTGCCACGTGAAGCTCAATTAGGAACGAGTTCTCATTTGCAAAGTAAAGAGCCTTTAAGTTTCAAGATCTTGGCTTTTGGATGCATAACCTCTTTTTTTTTTTTTTTTTTTTGTGGTTTATTTTTTACAAAATGTTCAACCAAAAAAAAAAAAAAAGTCTTTCCTCGTCAAAATCATTAAAAAGAGCGTGTAATCACGGTTTGTTTTTTTGTTTTTTGTTTTTTTTTTTTCCCCCCAATAAATAAGTAATTAAAAACTGAAGAAGCCAAACAGCAGAAAAGAGTAGCCTTGTTAGTGTTTTTAACCCCAGCCAAGCCAGAAAATTGGTCATTCTTTTAGGTAGCTTGCAAGTAAGAAGTATTTTCATGCATTTAAAAAAAAAAAAAAAAAAACCACAACCAAAACCCAAAGGAAAAAAAAAAAACAACCCCCAAAACCAACCAAAACTGTAAAAGGGGAACGTCTCTTTTTTTTTTTTTTTTTTTTTTTTCATGCAACTTTTGCTTTCAGGAAGGAAAAACTGAGGAACAGCGGGCTTAGCAGGTGGGAGGGAGGTTAAGGGGCATTCCAGCCAGTTTGGTGCAGCATTACCTCAGTTTCTCAAAAGCAGCTGTCACGGGGGGGTCCTTGTGGGGCTGTTCGCGGTCCGTTCGCTTTATTTTACAGTTCTCATCCCTCAGCGATTTCGAACTGGATTTATGACGGTAGAGTTTTTTATGGGTAGGTCCGTTATTGCCTAAAGTGCTCAGGTTACTATAGTTTTTATCAAAAAAGGGAGCATGAATGTCCGTGGTGAACCCAGTCGAGCAGTTGGGGCGACCGGGGTCGCCGGCTGCGGCTTTGCCGTTTTTGCTTGAGCCCTTGGTGTTCGACTTGTGGTTCTTCGCCGCCCCCGGTGAGCCACCGTTCGCCTTCTTCTTCGACTCTTGGGACGTCCCTGCCAAAATTTTAAGAGTTTTCAGTTTCAGGCTGTTGGACTCCGGCGACCGGAATATGTCTGGAACGCTGTTGTGGCCAACAGGCCCCCACAAGGGCTCGATGGAGGCCATCATAAACCTCTGGACGTCCGCCATTCCCGACGCGATGTTGGACAGGATGTTGGAAGGCTCCTCAAACTCCCGCTGATCGTCGTCCAGGAGGCTGGTGGCATTGCCCAGGCTGGCTTCTGACCAGCCCGTGCCACCCTCTTTTCCCAGTGCCCACTCTCCGGAGAGCCCGTTGTGCTTGCCCAGTTTCACCCCGGCCGGGCCGCAATGCTGAGAGCTCTCGGCAAGGCCCTTGGTGGCGGTGGCCACGTTGCTCAGCTGGTTGACCACCCTGCCGCCAACAGCTGGAGCCTTCTCGCCGTTGACTCCCGCCGCGTTTTTCCCTTTCCTGGTGGATTTGGGTGCCTGCCTGGAGTTTTTCCCTTGCGGCTTATCGGTTCCTTTGTTGGTTTTGGGCGATTTTTTCCGGGTGGCTTTCTGGGAAGAGCTTTGGTTTGTACCCACATTCTTGCTGGATGAACTTTTCCTCTTCGATTTTGACACTTTGCTATTGGTGCTAATTTGACCAGATGGCTCATTAAATGTTGACAAGCATGGACTCTTTTCGAGAAGGCTGACAGAATCTTCATCGTTGAACATATGGAACTGGAACTGGTGATTATTTAAAGCAAACCCATTATCTGCCTGATCCTCGGTCTGCAGGACCCCGCAGTTCCACTTGACCTTCTCGGAGCTGTTGAGGGCGGCCTGGGGGCTCTCCTGAAAGCCCTTCAGGGTGCCCAGAGGCTTGGCGTCGGAGCCAGCTATCTGCGGGGACAGGTTGGGAGTGTCCGGAGGGGACATCTCCGAAAGCGACGACTGGCGGAACTTATCAGGCGTGAAGTTGGAAATGTCTAAAAGGTCCGTGGACTCCTTCAGAGGGGTGATTTCGTCTATGCTCTGCTGGATCACTAGCTTGGGACTGCAGTGGGCCAAGAAATCGTCATTAATATCATCCTCGCCGTCCTTTTCACAAGACTTTAAACTTAAAGAACTGTAATTGCTAGAACTAACTGACAATGAACCCACTGAATCAAAACTAATGAGCCTGCCATCATCTGTACTTAGTGTACCTCGTTGGAAATGAAAGCGCCCCTCTCCATTATTAAAATGACATGACTGATAAGAATCATCAGACTGCACTTGTTGGCTATCCGGCATGTAATTTTTTTGGTAGAGCAATTTGCTGCTATTCAGATTGACTTGAGTGTATCCAGAGGCAGGGAGGCCGTCTGCGCCCGCAGCACCGCCGCCCCCGAACTCGCTCGGCAGCCCGGCTGCATCCCGCATGTCGCCGGGGAAGTCCTGGCGGTTGCTGCCGGCAGCTTTGCTGGCCGGCCACATGCTACCGAAGCTGCTCTGCTCCATCTCCAAGTGGCCGGGCGACTGCTGCAGCTCCGACTCGGAGGGCGGGGAGAGCACGCAGCTCTGCGCCGGCTGCAGAGCCGGGAAGGGCTTTTCCGCCGGGACGATGCTGGGGAGCGGGTGCTGCTGCTGCTCGGAGGGATGCTGGGCGAAGTATGAGATACTGGTGTTGCTCGACAAATCAGAAGCATCTAACAACGTCTGCAGATACCCTCCGGGAATCAGGGGTACATTGGTGGTGATATTAGCAGATGGCAGAGGCTTGTCTGAAGAGGAGGTGGATGGTAGGAAAGGAGAATTTTTAGCAACCTTATCCTCGTGGCACTCCGGGAGATGGGAGCTGTCTGAAGCACAAGGAACGTTTTCGTCCTTCAGGCGCACTGCAGAGTCCTGGTTTTCCAGCGCCGGGGAGCCCTCCGCCGTGCTGGTAGCAGCTTTGATCTTCTTGCACTTCAACCTGGCTTCACTTTTGAATTTGATTCTGCGGAGCACTTTCCTCTCCGTCCCCTTGTGCTCCCGCTCCTGCGATTTGCATTTCACGGCGGCGATGCCCGTGATGTCACTTACGTGTAATCCGTTGGCACAGCTGGGGGTGGCGATGGCTAACGCCGGCAGCCCTTTCAGGCCCGCGTCCTCTTTACTGCTGCAAGGCTGCTTGTGATCAGAGGAGCAAGAGCCCAGCTTGTTCACTGATTGCTCGATGGCTTTAATTCTTTGAATCCGGTGCCTGTTTGCTAGCTTGCATTTTCGCTTCCGTGGGTGAGGGAGGAACGAAGCATCTGAGCCGTTAAGATAGAAATTCTGCTTGTGGTAGAGAGACGATCTGAGCAAATCCAGCCGGCTCTGCTGCCTCTCTTGCCAGAAGCCCTTCAGTGGGGCCAGCTTTTCGTATTTGCTGAGCAGCTCCTCGTTTAGGGTAACAGTTGTCTCGTTGGCATCCACTTTGCTGAGCTTCACCAGCATATGCTTCTCCCCTTTAAACCTGTTAATGATGATGTACTTGATGATAACGGGGGGCTCCTTGCGAGAGACTTTTCGCCGTTTCTTGGGACACCACTCGTCGTCGTCCTCTTCCTTGGGCCCGTCCGGCAGCCACTCCTTCTTGTCCAGGATCTTCTCGTTCTCGATGGAGTCCACATCGTACAGGTAGTCGTCGCTGTATCGCACTTTCCTCTTTGCCCGCAACCCGTAGTTCTGCTGAATGAAGGAGCTGGAGTGGTCCCGGGACAGGTACCGGCTGCAGTCCTTGATATCCCGCAGCACGTCATAGGAGGACTCCGTGCAAGTGCTGTCGTCGCTGAACTCCCCGGAGTCCTCCGTGGAATTCACCGAGTCCAAGAAGTGGCTCCTCTTGGAGCCCACATACTGCACCATCTCTGTGCTGTTGCAAGATTTATTTAAGGCAGCTTTCTCCTCCTCCTCGCCGTCCTCTTCCTCGCCGTCCTCCTCCTCCTCCCCCCAGATGATGCCTTCCTCAGATTTGAACTGCGAAGGGTCGGTGGCACCGCCAGGCCCCCTTTTCAGGGTGCTCCTGCTGTCCCTTTTGGTGCAGTTGCCAAACACGCTGGGGAAGAAGTTGAACTGGGCGTCCTCCTGCAGGGTGGTGGTCTTCTCCCGCACGTTGTCCTGGAAAGATTCGTATCTAATCTTTAGGGAGCAGACATCGCTTCCCAAGGTGGAATCGTCGTCATCGAACATATAATTATCCACGTCTTCCTCGGAAAACAGATTTACAGAAAGCTCATTTTTGGAGCAGAGGTCAAGCAGCTCAATTTTACTTTCACTAATGAAAGATTCAAAATAGCCCCATTCCTGGTTGGGATTTGTTAGTAAAGGTTCCTCACCATTGCATTTGTCTAATAGTAATCCCTCGTAATAATTTTTCTGAGTGGGGTCCTCTGAATCACTGTCAGATTTTTCTGCATCTCTTTTGTCCGCTGCCCTCGATTTATGCATAGGGAAGCTTAAAAGCTGGTCTGAAAGCAGTTGATCCCCATATCTCATGGTTTCTCCTGTGCTCATGCAGTGAATCCCTATATCAGAGACCGAACAGGTGTCATAATCCCTATTTATATCCCCCACTTTCAAGCTTATTCCCGGCTCTGCATCAATGCCGTCCTTTGATTCAATAAAGCAGCCCAGACAGGTCCGGCTCGGCTGCATCAAGCAGTCACCCGTCAGTGCCGACATGCCTCCGGGCTCCATCATGGTGAAGGGAGCCTTCTCGCAGTCGCCCGGCAGCGACCAGGAGCTCATGCCCTTTGTCACGCAGGACGTGAGGGAGATGGCGTGGGCGGAGGAGTCATCCGAGGCGTGCTCGGGGACATCGGTGAGCCGCAGCGGTGACGGGGGGCTCAGCAAACAGGGCTTCTTTGAAGTCAGGGATGGCAGCGCCCGGTGGCACGCGTGGTTTTCCTTCTGAGCTGTCGTCAGGGCTGAGAACGTGACCGCGGCCTCGGCAGCGGTGCAAGGCCTCTCATCGCCATCCAGGGAGTGCGGCTCTGGGAGGGAGGGAAGGAAAAGGGAGGGAGAGAAGAAAGGAAAAAGAGAGAGGGTTTACAACCCTTGCAGTGCTGCTGGGGCTTGCCACCCCGCTCCCCTTCTCCCCGGGCTTCGGTGGCAACTTTTCCCAACCACTCCTTTGGGAAGCAGAAGACGCCCTTCCCGCGGGAGCATGAACCTTCCCTTCTGGATCCAATTAACGTGGTGATGCGCAAGGAAGGGAGAGGTAAACACAGCCCCCCCCGCCCCCTGCATCCAGCTGGAAGAGGTACAAGAGTACATTTGAAAAACCAAAACCATCCGTTCTTTGCTCCTCATATACATACCGTTACCTGGATACTGCCTTTCAAATCTGACAAGGTTATTAAAAAACAAAACAAGCCTAATAAAAAATGTTCCCATTAACATTGAAAAAAATGAATGGAAAAATAAGATCCTTAAAGAAACAAAGCATCCCCCCTGCGGTGCCTGCAGCTTAAACATACCTGAGCGGCATTTCGGCTCGAGAGTCAGAAAGTTAGGGCTATTTTTAAAAGCCCAGTGGTCTTTTTGTCACTGTCCACGCCAAGGGAAAGCAGAAGGTAACACCGAGTTTAAAGCAATTATTGTCAGAATTATTGTGGGTTCTGCCAGTCTTCCCTAATCTCTAAAAATGCCTTTTTAATAAAGGTTTTTTATTTTTACCTCGTCGCACTCTTTTATGGCAGAATAAAGTTATGAATATACTTTTATCTGACTTCTGGCTCAACGGACGATACGACCCTTGAAATTTAAATACGATGTCTTTTCATCCATGAACACGCTCTGATATCTCTGTATTAAAAAAATATATCTATATACCAATGTGTGCATTCACACCAGCTGGAATCCTCTGCCGACTCGGAGCAGAGCCCGGAGCTTTTGTAGTGGCTCACATCTTACCTTGGCCACGGCTCCGCTGAAGGCCGGGGGGGCGAAAGCGGAAGCAGCACAGCCTTTCCGAGGGGGGAACAAGCGCTTTAAAATGCAGCTGGAGCACCAGGCTGTTGCGAGAAATGGGGCATCGGAAGGGATGTGGCACCTAGGCGGTTGCTGCGACCCTCCGCCACAAATGCTTTTATTTAAAATGGATAGAAAAGCAAGCCTCCCCCCGCCCCCCCACACCCATGCCAACCGACATACGGGGCACGATGTGGGCACGACGAAACCCCAGCCGTGCCGGTGCTGCCGAGCAGAGCCGGGCTCCCACCCACAGGTGGGCAATAGGAAAAGGAGCGGGATGCGATGCCAAGCGTAAAACCGAGAGGAGGCCAAAATCCCCCCAGTCTCACCCCAAAAGCTCCCAGCGGTTTTGTGCTACAGGGGCCTTGGGGACGGAGCCCTGGGTAAAGCCCTAGGCCAGCCCAAGCAAGTCGCAGGCAGAGCCACGCAGCGCCCCAAGGACTTTAAATAGCTTCCCAAACACCGTACAAATCAAAGCAGAAGTGCAAAGCCATGCCTCTCAACATCTTCAACACGCGTGGCTTGGAAAAGACCAGGCGTCAATTGCTCGAAATCTGCGCTGCTTCCCTTCCCTCAAAAAGGGTTAAAAAAAAAATAAAAAAGCTGATTTTTGAGTCCCTCCCACCAGTTTTTAGCTCAGAAATGCAGAGGTGGTATCTTTTTCCTTAAGCACCAAAACAAATTAACCAGTGCAGTTCCACTTCAGAAGTAACATAAAATAAAAATCAGCTTGGAGCTGACAGGGAGCATGGAAAATTTGAGGATAAAAGAAGAATGCCTGTGAACGCCGCAAGACTCAAAAAAGGGGGGAGACAGAAAGCTGAAATTCAATCTCAAATGCTGCATTCAATCCACAGAGATGCCATTATATAAAATAAACTCTCCCTGGGTGCTTCTTTAGGTTTATACCTGTGTAAGTGAACTTAACTCCTGTGAAATACAAACGCCAAAACTTCATTTCTTGTATCATCCAAAAACGGGCGCACGTTCAACTGATGCTCTAAAGCAAACCGTACTCCAAAAGACCACAGTTAAAAATGAAAACGCTGGAGAAGCAACACCACCTTTCCCGGTTTAACTCAACAGCCATCCAAAAGCACGTGGGCAGCCTGAGCCGAAAAATATGGAAGCATCGTGCTGTGAATCAGCTCGAAGGGAGACCAGTCCCTAACTGGGCACCGCAGCAACCCGAGGGCTGCTCTGGATTCTCTGCGGCCAGAACCCATCTATATTTGGGGCGAGAGGAGGCAAAAAGCATCATCCCCATCTCCAGTGCCATCGACGGGGAGGTGGCGGCATCGGAGCCCCTTACTAGCTCGTTGCTTCGGATTCAGCAGCAACTCCTACACAAAAATGTTTAATTAAAGCGCTTTTTAAGCCCAGTTTAATTGAATTCCATGGAAGTGGTATCAGATTCTAGAAATCCCCCATCTTTACTGAGCAGGTAGGCACTGATTTTACTGCTGATTAGATTAGACAAGGGGACCATGGCTAGAAAATCTCCTTGCAGCTCCAGCAGCCGCGGCTTTACCATGGTTGGTCATGAAGGACATGGGCTGACAGATACCTCCAAAATTACGTCGAAGGGGCAAACGCAAGCGTACGCTTCACTTGCCACCAGCACATGTTGCAGGGTCCCCACGGGCACCCGTGTGGCTGGAGTCGCTCCAGGTTTTGGGTAACAAACATGAACAACGTTTGCCTCTACGCACCTTGTTTTGAGACGACAGAAGGATCTGAACATACAAGACGTCAGAGGACCAAGTCCTTGATATCTAATAGGGTCAAATTTATATCTAAATAAATATTTCTCTCTCTCTTTCAAGATTCATAGGCCAATAAAAAATGTAAAAAGCCATGAAATTTAACATATAAATGTAGTGAAGAATGGAAACGTCAAGTTCAGCCTCAGCGCTGGACTGGCACTGCACATGCTATGGCTAGCAACTGAAGTCCAAATGACTTGAGAAAATGCGCAAGGGAATATTTATTTCAGTTTTCAGGCAGCAAAGCGCTGTTACTCCTAATCAGTTATTGCTTTTGAAAGTAAGTATGGAATTGATTAAATAGATGCAAAGGTAGGTGGTCTTCAGGTTGCTGGAAGGGGCTGATCCTTCCCCACCGATGTCGATGGAAGCCGGAATGACACAGTGGCTCCCAGGAGCACGACTGTGGCCAGCAGCACCAGTGCGTGCGCAGAAGCAGTGTTATGGGCCAGGGGATCCCACCTGCTGGCCAACGGGCCACGCTGAAAAGTCAATAACAAGCTGGCAAGTTCGACCTTCCCTTTCCATGGGTGCTAATCCCGGTTTGTTTCTTCTACCTAACCCTTAATTTTTCCCCACTTTGTAGGGACTGAATATCCTTCAGTCAAATTTTGCTGAGACGGGCTAGTGGGTTCATGAGCAATTGCGAAGAGAGGGAAAGATTCCCAACAGACAGAGGCGCTACATGGCCTTCTATGACTTTTTTTCCCAAAGAAATCAAACTAAAATCCATAATTCAAACTGCACGTGCACATAAACATTTCCAACCATTCCAACGGGCAAAAGCAATACTTGCTACAACCTAAAAAGGTGTAAATTCATAGCTGGAGTGACATCTGCGCAGAAAACGGACATTTACCCTATTGCTCCACATTGCCGAGATACCCGCAAACTGCTAAAATTAAATACACGAAAGGAATTAGGAAAATAAGTTGGCTTGCAAGTTGTCGCTGCTCCCTCATGTACTGTAATTAAGTTCCTTACCATTTTCTTTCACCCCATTAATCAGGATAGTTTCTTGGTCTTCTGAGGCACAATCCTGCTCTTGTTGGTCATCCATCAATTTAACCTCTTTCTGTTCACTCCATGCCCCACTGCATCTGGCCAACCTGCACATTTCCAGAAACATAACCATAGTCAGTACAATTCCCAGAATCAGCTCAAGGAACCGTGAGTAAAAAATAACAATAATAAAAAAACCCCCGCACAACGTCACGTGCTGCCCTTACCCTGCTTAAGAGGACAAATACTGTTTATTTAGGCCACCGTACTTTCACTTTTCCACTCCAAAAGCCAAGCCCAATGTATTTCGGCAAGGTTAAAATGCTATATATCACCATTTCCTTCCCCAAAGTCCTTCTTTAGAAGGTGGAGCGGTGCCTTGCACCTCTGCAGCACCCTTCGCACCGCCCAAAACTGCTTTGCAAAGGCAGGGAACCGTTGTTATCTCCAGACAGGAGAGTGGAGACATACAGAGGAGAAACGCAGATGTCCCGAGCGACAACTGCTCGCCCTAGCTACCAGCTACCGCACTCGTCTTCCAAGCGCTGGCAGGTATGAAAAACTCCCCAAAAAAGCTGTTTTGGGGGAAAAAATATCTCTAGTCTTATTCTTCCCTCAAAACACTTCTTCATCATGAGAGCTCCTTCCTTGGAAGCCTTGTTCCCCAGCCACCTACCACTGCCCTCATGGCCCCCGTTCACCTCGGTTGTATGACCACCAGTCGAGGCTGACTGGACTTGGTGGTACTTCTCTGAAGCAACAAAACTGAGATGAGAATCAGGCCCAGGTTTTCTCCCTTCCTTCGCTGAAGATCCCCCCCGCCATTACAACAATCACGTGCCGAAGGAGAGACGCGGCTGAGTCCCCACACAAGGGCAGCACAGGATGACCCTCATCGCTGCTCCCAAGGGACAGAATCTCACCTCTTTGACTGTAAATTCAAGTCAGAATCTATTTGTTTCCTTCTGGCAACTTGAACTCAACTTTTTCTCTCTCTTAGAACAGGTACTAGATTGAAGCATTTTAGGTTGTTTTTGTGGTTTTTGTTTGCCTTTGTGGTTTTTTGTTGTTGTTTTTTGTTTTTTTTTTTTTAAATCAACATTTGTTAATGTCTGATCTTCCTACAGTATTCACTGCCCTGGGTTCAGCAGCCAAACTTCATTCATATTCAGATTTGTGGTGGAGTCCTCTTAATTAATGTGAAATCTTTACAACCCTCTTAGTAAGTGAAACCTTCACTGAACTTAAAGATGTTGTGACACCCAGAGTAAGATAAGAATAACAAGCATCAGTAACTCAATTCCTTTGCATATTTAGAGGAATATTTAACTAACCCTGAGAGTTCCACTTCGACGCAGATCCGCATTTCAAAGCTCTCGCCCGGCGAGTCGGTTTGCTGCAGAAGGCGCCCTCTCTCCCGCCAGCGCTCGCACCCTCCCCACCGCCCCGCGCTCCCACCGCTGCTGAGAAAAGCCCCAGCCCAAGCATCGCTGCAACTAACGGGAGCGACGCGGAACGCCAAGGCACGGGTCAGGCGTGGTTGGCAGTTATTTCCATGCAACGTGAAGAAGATTAACTTCTAAGAGTGAAAGCTGATCCGTGTTTTCCGGTAACAGTCTACAACTTCTTGCCTCCTTGATACTATCTCCTGCTTATTAAGTGTATCGTAATGAATATAAATATTAATAAAGTTTAAGAAATAGCTATTAATGAAAATATTAATGAAATACCTTAAGCCTCAGAAGAACCAGAGGCTTCTCAGGAGACCAGAGAACCATCACTGGCCCCACACATGGGCCAGGGTGACTTCTGGGGAGGGGGCTGTTTGCTGCCTGAGAAAGCTCCGGGAGAAGGAAAAGCCGAGCTGAGTACGGAGCTTCAGTAGATTGTGACCTGGAAGATGTGTTTTGCACACCCTCGTGGTCCCAGGTGGGAGAGAAATGTGCAAAGATCTTCCACTTCAATGAGCCATGGGCAAGAAGGGTTGGAGGATGGCGCATTCGGCTACGCACATTTACAGATCTGAACCCGCTGCTCACTTCGTGGCGCTCAGTGTGGATGGTAGGACCATCATCTTCAATGTACAGAAGGTTATAATCAATGTTGCTGTACACTCTGATCTCTACCGTCTTTCTGAAGCGCAGAGGTGATGCTCTGACAGAGGCTAATTCGCGCACGGTCACCAGCAGATGCAAAGCAAAAGGGGAGAGGTCCTGCCATCGCGTCTCGCTTGTGACTATCTGTAGCTGAGGGGCTTCAGCGTTCAGAGACTACACCCGCAATTTATTCCATTAATTTCCCTAATTATTTTCAACCTCGTTGAGGCTGCTGGCCTCCACAGCACCTTGGGGTAATGTGTGAAATCACGCAGCTTCAGTGCTGCGCGAACTCGACCCGCTTTTGTTGGGTTTGGACCTGCTGTCCTCCAAAGGACGGGCCATGTCTTCTCACAGAAATACAGCCTCAGTCCTAGAAAGGACTTGCAGTATAACCATCATTTCAATATTCAATAATATTTAAATATTACTGAAATATATAATAATATGCACAGGAGAATCACGGCACCATTTTAAGTTATCCAAGTACATAAGCCAAACCAGGATACTCCTGAACTTCTTCTCACTGTTCAGTGTTTAACCCACAGGACCAGGTCGAGGGGCAAGAGCTGATCGAGTGTTGCTGTAGAAGGCTTCATCCTGCGAGTCAGGGCTTTACCAGCTCAATAAGCTGAGACCCGCAGTTGGGAGCTCAGAAGCACCGTCTCTGCACGCCTCTGCTCACCTGATCTCCGCCTGGGTGTGCTGGTTTATAACGATTTGGTGTAAAATGCCACAGGTGGCCTGTTTTCCACCGGTAACATAATCCCAGCCATATTAACGTAATGGCTTGCAATGAATAAAACATAGGACAAACGCAGAAACAATAATTCTCCAATAATGTAAATTTGTCACTTCCAGCGCGCAAAACATCTCCAGAGAAAAAATAACAACGTGGACATAAAACACTAGCGAGCTCACCACGAAAGATCCCAAGCATTTTAAAGAAGGCATCATCCTGTTCCGGCTGGGATTTCCACCGGAGGAGGAAGGAGCAGGGTCTGACGCGTGGGTTGCACATCCCTCTGCCCACGTCCTTCTTGCTCTTTCCGTCTGTGGAGCCGCTGGTTTGACTGCGCTTTGCAAACAGGTACGTGGGGGAGGCTTCTGCCTTTCCTTACTTCTGAGAGATGCTCAACAGCCAACCTTCAAGGAGAGAGCAGGGCTCGTTTGGGCAACAGACTGAGAAGGCAAGCAATGGGCAAGCAATGGGCAAGCAATGGGCAAGGAGGCAGACGAGCAAAGGGAGGAAGAAAAAGAGGGTTTATAGGTGGGGAAACCTGTGGGACTTTTAATCTCCTATTATTATTTTTTGGGATATGTGTGTATAAGGGGTAGGGAAAGGCAGAAGGGACGTTTGCAGTGGATGCGATCCAAAGGCTGGAGAAGACAACGAGGGTGATGAAATGCGGGAACAAAGGGGATGTGCCCGTGGACGACTACTTGCCTCGAGCACAGCAAGTCGGAAAGCAGAGCTGAGCTCTAGAAATGAGCTGGAAAGAACTGAGAGGTGTTCAGACGGGGGATCTTCACATACGGTCGGAGAGAGATGATGCGCGAATGAGCCAGACAATCTGAAGTTTGCAGAGATCTGCTGAACAAGAGGACCTCTGGGGAGCTGCGTGGCCATGAAAGGTCAGATCCCAAGAGGGACAGGGAGAAACACCAGCGACTGCGAAAGAAAAGCTGACAAAGGGGCTTGACGCGATGCAGAACAAGAAACCAAAGGCTGTGAATAACAAAGAGAAGAAGAACAGCTGGGTCCCTGGGAAGAAAAGCTAAACTGAGAGAGGTCTGGGGTATAAAGGCGATGGGCAGAGAACACACTGGGTGGCGGGAGAGCACAGAACACAGAGCCATCTGCGGACAGAAGAACAAAAGGGAGAGAATATGGATTTCAGACAGCGTCAGGCCATTGAAGAGACACACGACTGGGGTCACGCTGTTATGAAGAGCCAACTGGAGGAAAATCAGTCACCAGCTTGAAGTTTGTGAACTTGACTGGAGCTAGAGTGGATGGAGGAAGAGGATGGCGGGTGGAAGACACGGAGTCAGATGAAGTCCATGTCTCTGGAGGAGGAGGGCAGGAGCACAGCTTGGCAGGCTGGGCTTCAAGGACAGTCACGGGTGGCTCAGTCATAGGGAAGAATTCAGAAGGACTTTTCTTGATTGCACCACATACTTTAGGGCAGTGGTCTGCTAAGATCACAGCTGGCATGACAGAGAAAGATGCAGGCTAAGAAAGGAGATCAAAGGGAAGAAGTCGCAGAAAGCAAGCAGTGGAGCTAAAAAGTAAGCCAACTAGTTTTAAGCACAAGATGGACAAATTAATGGACAGAAGGACAGGATGCAGGTGCCCGTGACAGCAGCACACAGGACTCGGTGACCTGGAGAAACCCCTTGCAGCCCTGCGACTCGTGTCAGGTGAAAGACTGCAAGTGCCTCAAAAAACCCCGCAGGATCACAGCTGAGAAAATTCTCCATTCCTCACGGTTCCTGTCAGTTTTCCCACTGCTTGTGCTAATGGGGTTGTTCAAAAGCTGTTAGCGTCTATATTGCACGCACGAATCCGGAAGAATACAAACGCAGCACCCAAAATGGACCCTCCACTGTAAACCTCCCGTTGCCTTATGAGTAGGTGTCCTCAGCCCAGATGGCCAAGTAACCCAAAGAACTTTTTTATTCTGTTTTAAAAACCCATGTGATACTCAAGAAGTTTTACAGGCATTGGTGTTGCCGGCAGACATGGCCAGAGAACGAAAGCCCATGTCCCAGCTGAGATCCCACTAGCTCCATCTGCTCCCAGCCATGGTTAGGGGCAAGATCCTGGTAGAACATCCCTTCAACAGTTCTTTGGAGTAAAATCAGATTATTTCTTTTCCTACAAGTTCAACAGGGTATGCAAAGCAACAGAAGCAAGGCTCCCTGTAGGAAATGGAATCGAGGGGTGCTGGTTATTTGCCTAGAACAGGAGGAAACACCCAAAGGACAAAGCTAAAACATCTGGACATGTTCCCACATTCATCTCCAGTCACATAAACGATGGGCCTTATGTTCACTTAAAACTGGTGGGGTTTTTGTACAGCTTGGATTTTAACATGTTCCTACCAACATTAACTTTACAAAGGCGAAAGGGGAAACACCACCAATTTACACAACCACGAGGGAAAAACGCATCTGCTCAATGCCTGTCCTCCACAAAGAAAGCAACAAATTGCTTTGCTTCTTTCTCAGCCAGAAAATGCCCGTTTCCCCCCAGCATTGCACGCAGCTGTCCTGAATGGGTGTTTATCAAGTGTACAGGTAGGAGACCATCACCTGGCTGCTGGTGGAGGCGCCACGGGGAGAGGACATGCCCTTCAGCCTCCCCAGCTGAAGAACCCTGCTTCCCCAGATGCCGGCCTGAGGAATTCCCAAGAAATTGTGCCGAGGGACCTGCCAGAGAGTTTTCCTCCCCCCGAGAGGACTCTGCAGACTCTTCCTTGGGAAGCAGCAGTGATTTGGCTCACGGCATTTTCCAGCAGGAGCAGCGATGGTCGCAGCGATGCCCTGGAAGAACTGAGGGGGGGATAAAGCCAGCCAGCTAGCCATGACTGCCGCGTAATCCAGTGCTTGGATGCTCACACGTATATCCTCAGCCAGCTGAACATCTGCTCCTTCACATTTCCTGAGCACCAGCATTATGCTGTTGAAGCTTAATACACTCCTCCCAAGCAGAGGAGAAAAAACAATCTACCAGGTAAAAATAAACAGCCTACGAGACTGCCTGAAAGCCCACCTACACATAGGGGAATTGTATCAGATGGACTAGATTATGGGTTAGCGATAGCTGTTCCATAATTAAAGTTGCAAGAGTGTTTCGGCTTAAAGCTGAATAAACAAAAGGTCGCTAGCACCCAGACAAAACCCAGCGTGCCGGTTCCTGTTTACACCCAGCTTTTACATACCGAGTGCTTGTATTTGTTGTAGATCAGGAGGGCAAATGGAGAGAGAGTATCCAAAGTGAAGGAAAATCTTTTTAAGGAGAAGTGGGGGAAGAAAGCGAAGAAGAAGATGTGGCTTTTTTTCCTGCAGAGTTGTGAATAAGCGCAGGTGTTCTATATATGCAGTTGTATCTTTCAAAAAAAGAGCTTTAGAGAAATTAATTACATGTCAGAGCCTCTGACAGGTCTTTTAAGAATTATGATACTTTTGAATGAAAACATTATATACTTAAAAAGAAATACCATGTAAATGTCTCTGAGATATTTACATCCAGTGGAGTAATAGTAGAAAAGAATTCAGCTCTAGCCGCGGTACGAATGGATGCTGAACATGCCGTGCTCTTCCTAACAATGACATCTCCTGCCCTTGCAGGACTTCATTAACTCTCCTGCAGAAGCACAAAACAGAGTTCAGGGGCAGCAAGACCTCTGCAGAGGAAAATATCCCAGTGATTTCCCGTTAGGTTTTGGCTTTTAGGTGCTTTTTCTTATTCCCTTTTATTCCCTTCAGCCCTGACAGACCCTGGGCGGGACACAGGATAGAGAGCTTCCCATGGAGGAAGCGTGGTGGGGCAGCGGTCCCTCCAGGCGCCAGGAGCTGCTGCGGTGACGCCAGGCTCATACTTCACTGACCTGAAGGATGCTGTTTTCTTACCGGATTCTGAAATTCCCAAATCCATTTTATTCCAGGGATTCCACTTGATCCTTGCTTATTCGCTATAATTTGGTAACTGGTGGGTGAAGTGATAAAAATCTTCACTTGCCAGCAGATGGGGATGTATTTTACCACTAAGTCTCTAAAAAGAGGTTCTCTAGAAGTACCTCTCTGAGTAAACCTGTTTTTCCAAGAATTTACATTTTTATTTAGGCCCAGGGTCTTTGAATTTTGCCCAGCACCATGACAAGAAAAAAATACAGAGTACACGAGGTTTCCAGACCATACAGGGTTGGAAAGGTGCCATTCACAGGGGAAGGTACAGTGCGAACGCATCCTCCCACTCTGCCCATCATAAAGCGCTTCTCTGCTCCACAAAAGGGATGTTGGACTTAGGACTTCTGGTTTAAAAGTTATTTTCCCAGGAAAATCTCATGAGGAAATCATATCTCCCAGCAGTTCCCTAGGGTTTTCCTACCAACGATGGTGAGCACGTGGGAGAAAAGGCCAAGTGAAGGAGAAACAGAAAACGAAGGTGGCCTTTGTGGGTCCATCCCAGCAGTAGAGACATCTAAAACCCTTCAAGGAGTTAAGGTTCGACAGAGTCAATGTTAGCTGAGAATAGGCTTGGCAACCTAGGTCTAAATACAGATAAAAGCCTCCAATTAGGAATAAATCTGGGGGAAAGAAATGAAGTTGATAAAAAAAGAGCTGGCAGAGAAAATGGAGAACACAAAACCCATGAAAAGAAGAAACAATTTAAGAACTAGTGTGTTCCCAGAAGGTGTAAAGGATGGATGGCTTGTTAATATTCATAGCAAGCCTCCACTTTTTCCTCATCTGAAAGCAGATGCAACAATTACCGCAGAGCCCGAGCCCCAACTCCAGCAGACCCCGAGATTTGATATTAAGAGCAGACTATTTTAGAGCCGACTCTGAAATAAATGACAGTTTCTGACCTTACTCTGGGAGGACATAAGGTGCAAGTGTTTCAAGACCTGTCACAAACAACTTTAAGGAAAAAGGAAGGAAGTGAACAAAATTATAGCCTTTCTGACAAAGCACACGTAAAATACAGAAGGAGCTCTCTCTGTAAATGTATTCTCACACATCAAGAACAGCAGTATATCATAAAGGGAAAAAGGTGGCAATTAAAATCCTTGAGGAGCTGAAACACATGAGGGCACGTCTGAAATACGGCGTGTTTCAGCATAATACTGTGCCATGCTAGGGAAAACGCCAAAAGACGAGTACCAAAGTGCAAAGAAAGAGTGAAGAATCATTGCACAACGGGTGTGAGACGGGGCAGTAACTGGGGAGAGGGGGAACCTCGTGGGGAAAAAAAAGTCCAAGTACTAACACAGAGAACACAGAGACCGAGAAAATGAGGCGGGGGGAAAGGATAGTCAGTCCAACAGCAAATGACACTGGCTGTGGGTGAGCACAGCTCATCGCCACGTCCCCAGAGACGGCAGTCGAGAACCTGTTAGAAAGTTCCTGACTCAGGTAAGGAAGAAACAAATATCCCTCTTCACCAGACGTGGGAGGAATTTACACCTTGGGGACAGGGAACTTTTCCCATGGGAACACCAAGGGTGAGGAAACGCAGGAGCCCAGGTGGACTCATGAGGGCTTCAGGGAGTACACCCAGTTTTAGGGTCAAGAAGCATGAAGAGGATTCCTGGCTACCAAGAGCGAGGGAGGACTATAAGAAGAGTCGTTGGGTTTCTTTTTGGTCATCCTCACTCATAAGAGGGGAAGGAAATTAAGCAATAATTAGTGTCACCAGCTGCACAGTTTTGAAAAGCACTGTCAAGCTGAGGACTAGATTCATCTCTTGAACACGGAAAAGAATACAAACTTTGTTTTAGGTGTGATGGCCTAAAGTTAAAACATTTCTATAATTATGAAAAGAGATGAATAGCCCTATCCAAAGAAAGACAGTTTCACAATTGACGACAGACAGGCCCAGTATTAAGGCGTTGGTACAAGCCTATTAACATATCAGTGATGAAAACTGTCACAGGTAGAGCTGCCACCTTGCTCCCCAAGACAGGCTTGTAATTTTGATGAGCTAAATACATCCTTTCTGTCGCAGCAGGCAGGCTGCTGGATGAGGACTTCTGGTCCACCCTGACCAAAGGTCACCTCAGAAGAAAATTAACAGCAGCAGCTATCCAGCCAGGGTTAGCTCCTTCCTTTTACAGCTTATTAGGATTACTAAAATATCTAGAGAAGCAAAAGTTATCTTTGTCTGGAATGGGATGAGGGGGAGGCAAGAGAGGATTCTAGGGATTTCCTAAACTTAGCTCTTGATACATCAAGACTGTAAAGAATGGAGAGAAACGGGGGATTTGGTGAAAGCGCAAGACCTGAATGTATGCGAAAGAGGAAGAACCCTGATCTCCCTTCTCCACAGCACAGGCACACGTTTTAGGACTTGATACGCTCCATATAGCTCCATGAGGGTCATAAATCAGTTGGTCTCATTATTTTCTAGCAGACCTGACTTCAGTAGACAGGAACTCAAAATATAACCAATACTTGGGAATGGCACCCACCTACCCTCTGCTGTCTCTCCACACAGGATATATACGGAGACTTTCAGGAGTATCTAACAGCAAACCAATAAATAGTTATGGGAGTCTGGCAAGGCCATGAAGAGAGCGAGTAGCTCATTAACAAGGCTCATTAACAAATCATAAGAACAAAAACTACCACCATCGGCAATAAACCACAAAAGCAAAACCAAGCGGCAAACCAGAGCAGCCCGGGACTGAGCTCCTTCCAACCCAGGGGTGCAAAAACTGGCAGAGGGATCCCAAAACATCACCTAATATTGGAAATCACTAGTAAATGGACTGCTATGCAGATCAGTAAGGCAAATAAACTCATTCTCTGAAACAAATACTAGGTGAGCCAAACAGAAACTAAAAAAGCATGTCAATCCTGTTTATAAGAGGTACTACGGAAAACAGATGTCTCTTTTGGGAGAAAAAATGGGCACTTTCGGGCAACTTTAAAAAGGATCTTCTCTCCCAACTGTCTATTTTAGCTTGAGTGAGAGGTAAAACCCTGCCTCAGGCAGAACCAGGACAGAAAGTCCCTAAACGACCCCCCAAGGGAGGGAGAAGCAGATACCGACACTTATCCAAAGACCGATATGCAAGCAGATCCACACTGGTTTACAGCTGAATTTTAAGAACTCTGAAATGTTTTAATGGCTCTGATTAATTAGATTATGCATGCAGGAGATACTTCCTCCCACTGGAAGGGTCCGAAGAGAGCTGTAGTAAGCATACAGGTGGCAGATTGTACCAGCTTTCCGTCCTATAGACTCACTTCATCCATAGATGTCAATGCCGAGCGCTGGCCGGTGTGATGGCAGACGGCCACGCCGTGTCCGAGTTGGGTGTGCGACTCCGGATCACTCAGGATTCACTGCAGGCAGACAAACTGCTGATAAAATCAAGAGGGCACTTAATGCACCACATGGTAGTTACAAAAACAACATTCAAGATACCGTAGCAAAGTTTTGTGCCAAACTGAACATAGAAAATGGCAATAAAAGCCTTTTTCTTTAAAGATGAGTTGAGAATTGATGTTTTTGCTTTGTCAGGAAGCACTGGCGTTGCTGTGCTGGCATGGGGGGTTGCCTCGATGGGGTTAATATCAGCAAGCGGGGTGCCCACTGCTGCCACTGCGCCGTGCTCTGCCGGCCGACCCGCCACCGCCACAGGGAGAAGAAGAGACACCCAAAGACAGCCCGTAACGTTGCTTTTTGCCTTTCCTCCTTAAAAGCAATTGTATTCCAAACATGTAGTTTTCACTCAATCTCCGGATATAAAGTTAAAATAAATCAGAAATGTTATGGGCCTGCATTTGTGAGAAAATTAGGCCTGAATGATTAAAAACCTCAACTCTTAAAGATCTGCACAGGTTGGAAATTCAGCGCTATGCTGGGGTATTAACCTTACAAAAACACGAAGACCTCTCCAAAGCTAATTATGTATCAGTCTAGTCTAAAATAACAAAAGCCATTAAAGAATAGTCGGGATGGAGATTTCTTGATGGGCAGAACCGCTCCATTTAAATGAACTTATTACCAAAATTCTCTTTCTGCTGCAGTATTTACGGATAGCTCTACAAGACAGTATCTTAAAAGCTTAGCAAACTCTTCCTCTGAACGTAATCAGGAACTACGAGAGACCAAGGTCAAGTACGTTAATATTACAGAAGCTTACTAAGAAAGGGGTTGTTTCCAGTCCCTCGCACACTGGATATTATCAAATAACTCAGCCCGAGAATGGCGTGTAGAATTTTGTTAAAGATACGGATTAATGCGGAGCCAGAACAGCACGAGGAAATGGATTTCACAGACGTATGCCGAAGAAAAGACCCCATCCCAAACTTTACGATTACCTCTTTTTCTGACTTTGTAAGGTTCCCTATGAGAAATATTCTCTTCTCGTACCTGTTAACCACCAGGTTTAAAAAAAAAAAAAAAAAGAAAAAAGAAAAGAGGATTTTTTTTTTTAATACAAATTTGTAATATATTAAAGTTTGGACTAAGGAGGGCAATTAAGCTGGCTGGTGCTGGAGGAGGATATGAAAGCTCATCAGGATATTTGCAGTAACCCTAGTGGGGTAAACGTTACTCTTCTCTAATATCTTCAAATTAGAAATTTTATAGGAAAAAAGAAATCTTAGCAAAGCTCGTTTGTCTCTTATTAGCAATTAGCCGACAAGGACTCAGGATAAAAAGTGTTAATTTCTAAAGCATACGTAATTTTCATAAAAGCACAGATAGAAAGACCAAACAAGTGAGTGCTTGGCTTAGGCTCAGGAAGAAATTAAGCGCGAGCAACGGGAGGAAGGGCTCGTTCCTCCTGTATTTTCACCGCATCGATGATAAAATGCCGAAATGCCGGCCATCATGGGCTTTGAGAAACTAAGGAAAGCAGACTGCTAGAAAAGAGGCAAAGCTGAGAGACCCTCTCATAAAGGGGTGACGTTCCTCAGGGATGTGGAAGGCAAAACCCCCTTAGCCACTAGATCCAAGTTCCTAGCCAAATCCTTTGAATATTCATTAACAACTTGAAGTTTTATAAGGATTTTTCCTTTTTATATACATATAAACGACTACATTGTCAGCAGATGGGCTCTCCTGTATGATTTCCTTTTTAAACTTCCAACTTCATGCAATTCCCGCATATTCCGTGCGCTGGGGAGAGGAAAGCCTGGGCTTTTAGCTCCAGAGTACAAACCTGGGGTTACTTCTGTTCATTTGCTTTTGCTTTCAAAACCTTTAATTACCCAACTGGGTAGCAGCTCTTCAACACATCATCATCATCATCAATTCTTCCCAGAGACGACCTGGGCGTATTGGGTCTGCCAGGTAAAGCGAATCTAAAAGTGACTTACGCTCACAGAAACTGTACATTCCTACGGACTTACGCATGTTTTCATAATAGAGCGAGCAGTTTCCTAGAGCTGGCACCGTCGCACCACCAAATTTTACGGGTAAATGGCTTCAGGGTCTCATCCTACGATGCGATTCTGAAGGAGCGAATGCTTCTGACTAAAAAGGGAATAAGGGCAGGTAGGAAAAGCAAGTGATCAAAACACTTACCACACCAAGAATAGAATTTATTAGGCCCAACAAGGAGTCTGAACTGATGACAATTGTAAGATACCATCCATTTGTAGCTAATAATTCAGGAAAAGGATGAATTATTGGAGGAATAATATGTGATCATTTATTTAAAGACTTATTATAATGTATACGCTGGAGGAAGCAGCGTTAAGGCTGTACGAACACTGACATTTCCGGACGGTTATACCTTACGACTCAAACACAGAGATTTACTAGCACTGTATTTAGTTTTAAAATACAGCGGCTGGTTTAGTTTATCGGGCTCCTGAATTTGTAAAACAGCAAGCCA
Organism: Rissa tridactyla; assembly: GCF_028500815.1. NCBI lineage: Eukaryota > Metazoa > Chordata > Aves > Charadriiformes > Laridae > Rissa > Rissa tridactyla. The sequence continues at coordinate 46,672,779 of NC_071474.1, read as the reverse complement.
TTTTACAAGGCCATTTTATAGGCATTCTACTTTTCCTTCACTTTCCTATTCATGTTTAATAAATCTGCCAACATTTGCCTTTGAGAACTGGTTCATTTATTCAAAATGCCCAAACAATCCCATCCACGACTCTGCATGCCTTAGCAGTTCACCCGATCAGACGAAAGCGTCAATTAAATATAAAGCTACGTCTCTTAATTTTCGCTTGGAAAGATTTTGGGTTCAGCCAAACGCTGAGGGCGATTTCTGAAGGCAAAAATCCCGCATTAAGAGAGGTTGCAGCTCCTAAGATATCGGTCCAAATCTCCATCCGTATCCAGGTAACAATCTGGAATGCTGATATTTAAGAGGAAAAATATCTGGACAGCTGCCCCAGCTCCCTAGGAAGCGATGTTTAGTTAAAGTCTTGGATATCACTGAAAGAAGATGTGGAGATGTCACACTGCGGCTGAAGCATTTTTTCAAGCGCTGAATTATTCACCCGTGAATCTCAGATGTGAAATCCAAATGCTCCGGTACTGCCCTGGCTTTAGACAATGTCTAATTCCTTTCTGTGCCACGGCAGGGTCTCTTCATCAGCTTTCTTTCATCTATAATCACAGCCAGGTCATGGATTATTAGTCATATTCACTGCAGAATTCAAACCCTGCTACACCAATCAACCAGCCCGGGACTCCCCAAACGCTCCCCCCGCATTAATAGCAGTGCGGCTCGCCGCCACGCTGGAGGACCCCAACGCTGCCGGCGCTGGTTTAATCGGGGCACAAAGAGGTACATTTGCCCAAGGAGGTACATTTGCCCAAGAAGAGTGAGCCGAAGCTGGTGAGATGCCACCAGAACAACCTGTGCTGCTGGCAGCTCCGGGCATGGCGCAGGAGTCGCGTAAGGACTGGCGTTCGTATAACCGTATGGCAGCAGGACAGCCAGCTCGCCACCGCCACGCAAGACAGAAACTTGAGTTATTTTTTCTGTGTACAGTGCCCTTTCCTGGGATGTAAATTCCTTCAATTTAGGAAGGGAAGGAGAAGCCGCTTGGTGCTTTGGGCTCCGCTTTCACAAGCCCCAGATTGAGCAAATGCCGCTTCCCATCCAACGCGGTGCCCAGCAGGGCTGCCTGATGTGCAGCCCCACCAGCACAGCATCCCCCTGGGGACCAGGGACCCTTCATCAGGTGGCACCAGCCTCAGCACAGTCCCCTAATGACTGCAGCGGTCGCGCATCATACAATCATAGAATTATAGAATCATTTAGGTTGGAAAAGACCTTTAAGATCATCAAGTCCAACCACTAACCTACCACTACCAAGTCCACCACTAAACCATGTCCCAAAGTGCTACACCTGCCTGTCTTCTGAATACCTCCAGGGACGGGGACTCCACCACTGCCCTGGGCAGCCTGTTCCAATGCTTGACAACCCTTTTGGTGAAGAAATTTTTTCCTAATCTCCAATCTAAACCTCCCCTGGCACAACTTGAGGCCGTTTCCTCTTGTCCTGTCACCTGTTCGTTGGGAGAAGAGCCCGACCCCCCCTGGCTGCCCCCTCCTTTCAGGGAGCTGTAGAGAGCGAGAAGGTCTCCCCTCGGCCTCCTTTTCTCTGAACACCCCCAGCTCGCCCCGCCCCTCGTGCTGTAGACCCCTCACCAGCTCCATTGCCCTCCTCTGGACACGCTCCAGCCCCTCAATGTCTTTCTTGTCATGAGGGGCCCAAAACTGAACACAATATTCAACGTGGGGCCTCACCCGTGCCGAGTCCAGGGGGACGATCATCCCCCTAGTCCTGCTGGCCATGCTATTCCTGATACAAGCATCGCCCGGCCACGCACGGGACACCGGTCCCAGCGCTGCTCCGCACGTCCCGCAACCATCTCCCCTCCCCAACACCCATTATTTTCCTTTTTGTTAAACATTTTTTTAAACTAAGAGGAAGTCAATATGTTTCCCCGTTCTTTCTCCATGCGAACATAGCAGGAAGAAAAGAAAAAAAATTATAAACAAAGGCATTTATCAGCTTTTGCTGGAGGTGTTACTCTGCATATTGAGCCGCACGGCTGCGATTGTTTCATTAGGAGGACCTCGGTTATGTTTGCAACGCTAACGAGTCTTGGAGAACAGAGGAAAAAAATACTATGGGCAATGCCGCAGCAAAGATAAATAGGTAAACATCCTATGCCTGACATTAGTTAATACATCACAGCTTTATTCACTTAGGGCAGCCGTGAAATCAATTCTTCAGTAAAAATAACATATTTGTATCCAAATCTGCGCTCACAATATGAGCGAGGCAAGGAACGATGTAATGGGGAGGGAAACCTTGTCTTTGCCGTACATTTGATTTGTCTTTGCCTAATGCAAAGCCCTGCTAAGTACTTTGTTTTCCACAAAACATGATTTTTGTCATTTTTCCTCAAAACCAAACAATCTGTCTTTTTTTTTTAAAACTTTCTCAGAAGCCAGCAGCGATGTGTTCCCAGCCTCTTGAGGACACTTTTTATTGTCCTTTTCAAAGTATCCCAGCTAAATTGGTGGCAATCATGGAAACCACAGGAACTGCTGAAAATAATAAAAAAAACCCCCACCTTCTCTTTGGTAAAGCTAAAAAAACCTTTTAAACTGGTCAAAATCCCGTCTTATTTCTGGATAAACTTCTGAGCCTTGTACCTTAAAGAATGAGACTGCGACAAAGTCAAAACCAAGCCAGCAGCAGCCTGTTAAGTGCAAACCGAAGGAAGAATTGATGGTTTCATACCGATTCCCCTGGAAAACCAAGACCAGATCACAGATAACTCATCATCTGCAATAAAAATGAATCTGTTGGAATTTCCTGCAGACCCTGACGTGGCTGGAAACAGGGCTTGCTCTTCAAAGACAAGCAGTCATGACGTGCAAACCAATAAGGCAAATTCTGCCCAGCGACCGAGCGTTACAGCCCTCCGGCAGCGGCATGCTGCGACCAACGACAACCTCACCTTGAATGAAACGGGCTCGGAGGGAGGAATCCAGCTCTCGCGGGAACGCTGCGAGCGTGAGGATATCTGCTACCGCTGCAGAGACACAGGCAGATGCTACAAACCCCGTATTTTGCAAAAGTGACACGCGTGTTGCACCTCGAGGCTTTCCTCGTGGGTGCTGTGGTGGGATGACCCCGGCTGGGCGGCCGGTGCCCACCGAGCGGCTCCAGCGCTCCCTCCTCAGCCGGACAGGGGGGAGAAAATGTAACGACAGGCTCCTGGGTGGGATAAGGACAGGGAGGTCACTCAGAAATTGTCATCACGGGCAAAATAGAATCAACTTGGAGAAGTTAAGTTAATTTATTGCCCATCAAATCACAGTAGGGTAATGAGAAAATAAAACCTAAATCTTAAACACACCTTCCCCCCACCCCTCCCTTCTCCCCGGGATCAACTTCACTCCCCATTTCTCCACCTCCTCCCCCCCGAGCGGCGCAGGGGGATGGGGAACGGGGGCTGTGCTCAGTTCATCACACGTCGTCTCTGCTGCTCCTTCTCCTCATGCTCTTCCCCTGCTCCGGCTCCCAGGGTCCCTCCCACGGGAGATGCTCCTCCATGGACTTCTCCAACATGGGTCCTTCCCACGGGCTGCTGTTGTTCAGGAACTGCTCCAGCGTGGGTCCCTTCCACGGGCTGCAGTCCGTCAGGAACAGACTGGGACCCCCGTGGGGTCACAGGTCTGGCCAGCAAACCTGCTCCAGCGTGGGCTCCTCTCTCCATGGGGCCACGGGTCCTGCCAGGAGCCTGCTCCAGAGTGGGCTCTCTATGGGGTCACAGCCTCCACAGGACATCCACCTGCTCCAGCGTGGGGTCCTCCATGGGCTGCATGTGGGTATCTCCTCCACCATGGACCTCCATGGGCTGCAGGTGGGTATCTGCAGGGGAATCTCTGCTCCAGCACCTGGAGCACCTCCTCCCCCTCCTTCTTCACTGCCCTGGCTGTCTGCAGAGCTGCTCCTCTCACATGTCCTCACTCCTCTCTCCTGGCTGCTGTTGCCCAGCAGGTATTTTTTCCCCTTCTTAACTATGTTATCCCAGAGGCACTACCACCATCGCTGATGGGCTCGGCCTTGGCCAGTGTTGGGTCTGTCTTGGAGCCATCTGGCACTGGCTCTATTGGACATAGGGGAAACTTTTGGCATCTTCTCACAGAAACCACCCCTGCAAACCCCCAGCTACCAAAACCTTGCCATGCAAACCCAATATAGGTGCACTTTGCTCGTGTCCCTGCTGCCACCCACCCCTCCATCACCTGTCCGTGCCACCCCAGGCCTCAAACGCATGCCAAGATTTAAGAGAGGACCACCCTCGTGGGAGTGCCTGGTTCAGAGGCTGCCCAAGGGGCAGCACATCTCAGTTTTGAAGAGAAGGACCCAAGTGACCGATGGGTACCAAGTCCTACCCGAACCAAATGCTCCATTCACGTAACAAAACGATGGCTGACAGTCATTACAGACCCCTGCAAACAGCGATGGAAGGGGAAATGCAAAGGAAAACGGAACCTACAGGCTCTGGCTTGGCAGTAGAAATATCACTGGGGAGGAACAGTGTCATCGAGGTGGCTGCACGGTGCCATTGGTACATCGTCCATGGGTACCCTGTGGTGCTCGTAGCTGGGGCAGTCACTGCCGATGCTACTGGCCTGATCTGGACAAAATCCAGCTGCTTCCACCCCTCAAAGTAACTGTTCATAGGTGGCCAGCTTCTCTTCTAAACCTTACGGCCATCTCTGCCGCTGGGATACAAAGAGGTGGGAAGGACGCGACCCCCATGTCCCATGGCAGTACACGGAGATATGGCAGTGACAGGCTGGCGAGGGGTAGGAGAGCCTCCAAAGCTGCCCCTTAACTCCGCTTTCCCACCAGGTGAGCTTTGGCAAGCTCTTCTGGCTGAAAGCCACACAGAATTGACATTCTTCAAGGGACTTAATAAAATCCATACAATGTACAACACCTTATTCCCTTTTAGGCTTAATGACCTTATTCTCTGATCTGAAATTAAAAGGTGCATGAGGCAGGAGCTTGGGGATCCCGCACTTCGTACAGGCCCCGTACAAACACCTCGAATCCCATTTCGGATCTTCTGAACTATTTAGCGCTTTTTTGGGCAGCAGCCGTCGATTACGCAGGGGCTCTCGTCTATTTTGAGCTCGAACTGATTGGCAATTTTGAAGAACGTACTGCAAATTGCTCTGCTAATCACAGCAACTCCAGCCATGGAACTATATTAAAATAACATCAGTGCTGAGACAGAAAACTGGGAACAGCCAGAAAATGCTGAGCTGATCCCTCGTCTTGCCCACTTGTATCGGGATGCTGCAGCCTCCCTATTTTTTTCCCCCTCCGCAGCGATCTGGTTCCAGATTCCAGATGGCTGCTCGCACCAATTCAACAATAATAACACTTAGTATTTCAACGTCCGCTTTACGTTTCCCAAGCACTGGGGCGTGTTTTCAGAAAAGTGAGTGTTTTTGCGGCCGCCGCGCTCGAGCGATGGGCATTGACTTTCCCAGGCTGCAGGCATCTGCCCAATGCCACCCGCCTGCCGGCACACAGCCCTCCCCGCTGCAGAGCTGGAGTTTTAAAATGCGAGTGTCAACCCTACCTGGAAAAGGCCACTCATACAGCTGAAAAATAATGTATCCCTCCAAGGAAACACTGACAGACGCAGAATAAGGAGAAGATTTAAAATTCCTCTTATGCCAAGTTGCCTCTAAATCCTTTTACTGGAGATAGGGAGAGACGGGGCTTATCGAGAAGACGGGGATGCTGGCAATCTGCTCCGAGCACGCGGGTGCCTGCGTCTGCCCTCAAGCCCTCTGCAGCTCTGCCTTCCCCCAGCTCTACACCGAAAGAGCCTGAGGGATCATCATCTTCTCCTCTGTTTCCTAACAGCCTGCGAGGAAAGACCGGGTTTCCATCCCCTGCGGTGAAGGCAGCCAGCTCCCTCCCTCCCTCCCGCACGGGCAGGGAGAGATCCCAGCATCTCCCACCAAGGTCTGGAGAACTTAGGGCACGAACTCCCACTCCAAGGTAAGAGCTCTTCTGTTGTGGAGACACAACAGCACTGCGAAGAATGCCTTGAAAAGGGCGTTCTGAGTGTGTTGTCTTCCAGCTCATCAGTTCAGATTTTAAAAAAATAAATGAAAATGTTTCATTCGGATAAATGAAACATTGTCCTCCAGATTCCAAGCAGGGGCGCACCCCCAAGGCTGGTCCTGGTCACTGCCACTGGTCAACCAAGCCGTGGTCATTGGGTTCAGTGCGTGGTGCTCTCCCAGCTCGGGCAGGACCCTGCTGGGGAAGGGGATGTGCTGCATCCAGGCTGTCCGCGTGGGACAGGCATCAGCAAGCGTGAGGGAAACGGCGCTCCAGTAGACCTGGATTAAAGTCTTCAGGCAGAAGAATGTGCCTCCCATATGGTGAAGGGTGTCCCAATTACTGACTGTCCTAAACAAGAGAGAAAGAATGGGAAGGGGAACAATACCCTCGCTGCTGGCTGACAAACACAAAGGTCGATGTGGAAGGACAAATCACCCAGTTCTGCCCTTCCGTGCATTTCACTTAAACCGGTGAAAAATCCTCTACAATGGATTAAATCAAAGTCCATCGTCAAGTTCAAGAACACGTTTAATGCAGATCTATTCATTTCAAGGAGGGTCTGTATAATGGATAGCTTTCCCCTTCAAAAGTTATTCAAAACTGCATGCTTCCTTTTCATTCTTCTGCATCTTAACATTTAAAAAAGAAATACGGCATATTTGTAACAGGAGACACGCGTTGTAGGAATCACAGCCTCCTGTAAAAAGTGTATTTCACAAAGACTTTCCATGGTACAGGGACAAGGACCACTTGTTGATAAATTACTTTCACTCGGAGAGTGGAAAGACATTTTGGTATGCACCATGAGCGGTGCTATTGTTGAGCAATCTGATGGAAGCCCAGTAAAACATGTTGTGCAGGTTTTATTTAACCTCATTTAAATCAAATTAGTGGATAGGGATGGTGTCTAGGGACAAAGCGGAGACCTATACCTAGATGCACCAAAGAGTATCTTTTGAGTTAAGGAATACCTAGACTGAATCATTCGCTCCGGCTGCCCTTATCCCTTTAGGACTTACCTACAATAATAACGACCTGAGCAGCTCCATGGTGCAGCTTCAATCCTACGTGGATTTTTATGTCACACGAGGAACGGGCAGCAAGGGACGCCGCGCCAAGCACCACCGTCTCCGAGAGCTCTGCAGACAGATCTTATGCTAAACCAGAACCTGCAACGACAGCAGTCTCCGTTCGAAGCTCAAGACCACACACGTATCTGCTGATGGAAAGAGGTTTGCTACCACTCCAAGAGCTGCAGGTAGACACCTCTGCATAAAAAACATAATAAAAACAAGATCCCCACTATCAGAAAGCCAACATGGAAGCGGAGCTGAAAGCCAAGATGCATTCAAACGACGCAGCAAGCTTTTAAAACCAAAGACGCGGGTAAAAGGTGGTTTGGGTAAATGCTGGCTGGGAAGTCTGGGAGAAGAGCCTGGGTTTTGTACCCAAAGTCTTCCTGTGGCGCAGGGGAAATGAGCCCCGGGGATCTCTGCTGGGGAAACGCCACGTCAACCCCAAAATGAGAAAGTTCATTTTGAAGATTTGGACTCCTGGAAATCAGTGCAGAGCTCCGGATCACAAAGATAACAGGCTGCCTAAAAATGACCTGGGATTTCATTAGGGCTAGTAACTGTGGAAGAAAAATGCTCCCAAACGTGCATTACAAATTCAGTCTGTAGAAACTCTTTCAAAGGTATCTCAGCTAAAGCAAATGATGTGCAGGCATTTGATTTGCAGCAAATAAGCGATTCTACCCTCAGGCGCGGGAGCTGGTGGGGATGGAGGCTGCAAGGAAAGGCTGAGCCTCTGCCGGGGGTGGGATGGGAAGCAACCAAGACCTTGGCCGTGGCCCAGGACTGCCAGTGAACTCTACCTGCACAAGCGCCTACAGCTCCAAAGCAGGAATTGATCGAATCTCCTCTTTGCTAAACAAAACGCAGTTGTAACACAGGAGTTTGGTGAACTCTATCACGGAGGAAAACCGCGGCAGAGACGAAAAGTGAAGGTGAGCGGCAGAGGTGCTGGGTGCCCAACCTTGCCACAGCACCACCCAGTCAAACACAACAAGCTGCCATCACTGGCCTTTTCACTGGTGAATCGGAGATGTTTTCCTGATGGAAAACTGGGAGAGGGATCTCCCCTGTGGCCTAGCAGGCACCGGCATAACCAGCACCATGCCAAAGCCAGCCTACGTCTCAGCAGGAAGGACGAGAGCGGAGACCCACTGAAGAAACTTAAGAGCAATGCATAAATTAAACCTTAAACTAATCCTCAAGCTGTGTCCATAGCTCTTGTTTAAGGAAAAGACGTTAGCAGCGACATCTTGAAGTCACTTAGAGGATTCCCGTCCATTACCACGGAGAGGTGACGCCGTGAATGATGCAGCAGGCAGAGCTTGGTTTTTCACCCTGGATCTTCAAAATGGGGATTGGCACGTTGAAGTATATCCAAAGCACAGGGGACAGGCTGCTTTCACAGCAGGACAAGGCTCGCAGCAATTTAAAGCGATGGCTTTTGGCTTGCCACGTTGGAGAGGTTAATGGAGGAGGCATTGGACGGCATGTCTCTCAGCCTGTTTGTTAAACCGACATGATATCCTGGCGCATGCTAAAAATCTCTGAGCAGGAACTGATAAATGGGCTGCGGCAAGCTCAGGGCTGCAAAGCTGAAACTAGACCCAAAGAAATGTGAGTTGTTTCAAAAAGAGCCAATTTACCCTGGGCACGGCGAGGTGGAAGCCGTCACGGCCTAAATGAGACGAGGAGCTGTCAGGAGCTGGGCCAGCCCCTCACGCGCTCCTGGGCGCAGTTTTGAAGGGCTTTTTGAAGGTTTATTTGCAAGTTTGTCGATAATTCAAAACACTGCGTAGGAAACCAGCTACAGCCTGGCCTCACCCCTGGGATAAACTGCTTTTATGGGATGGGTGACAGCTTCCGGGCTTCTGCTTTGGGTTCACCCCCACCTGAAAAACACAAAGGTCTTGACAGAGGAACGGCTTTATCGCAGCAAAAACTAAGCGCTGTAGAAAAGAAGCAATTAAACCACTCTCAGTGATTAAGTCCATAAAACATTTTCACTGCTATTTGTCTGGGAATAACTTGCTGGAAACGGCCAACCTCACTTACGTGTAATAGGTTCAGGAAGCTGTAGAAATCCCCCGGGACGAGACGCCAGGCGTCCGGGCATCCTGCAGCGCTAGGATTTTGTAATTAAAGGCAGCCCAGAGCCCAGCAAAGGCTGCCCTGACGCCTCGGCTGCAAAGCTGAGCTGGGAGGCAAACCCCGACCGACGGGGAAGGGCAAAGCACTTCTGCGCAGGAGAACAACCATGCCCAGAAAAATAGATGTCTGAGACAATGGAAACCTGTGCTAAAAAATACATACAGCTCGGATCACCACACACGTAGTTACAGGGCTTTTGCTCACTATGCAGCAAAAAAAGACTTAATTCAAAAAGTATGGAGAAGAGAAGGCTCCAGGGAGACCTTCCAGCCCCTTCCAGTCCCTAAAGGGGCTCCAGGAGGGATGGGGAGGGACTCTGGAGCAGGGAGGGGAACCATAGGATGAGGGGGAAGGGTTTGAAACTGCAAGCAGGGAGATTTAGATGAGATCTCAGGCAGAAATTGTTTGCTGTGAGGGTGGTGAGCCCCTGGCCCAGGTTGCCCAGTGAAGCTGTGGCTGCCCCATCCCTGGAGGGGTTCAAGGCCAGGTTGGACGGGGCTTGGAGCAACCTGGGCTGGTGGGAGGTGTCCCTGCCCAGGGCAGGGGGTGGCACTGGATGATCTTTAAGGTCCCTTCCAACCCAAACCATTCTGTGATTCTATGAAGCGAGGAAGTAACTGAAAACCACGGGAACCACAGCTCAAGGCCAAGATCTCCATGGTTCACGTTGACCTGAAGATATCTTTAAAATCTGAGAATATAAAACATTTCCTGGTCTTTTTTTTTTTTTTTTTTTTTTAACAGAGAGGCTCACATCAAGGAAATAACCTATGACAACGCATTTGCTCTCTTTCCCGAGGCGACCCCCAGAACTGGGTGCAGTAACTACAGGGGTAAGGGTGGTAGCGCAGAGGATGCTCACAAGCCCCAGGGCTCAATCTACACCTCTACATAGTCAACAATGATGAGCTGCCACTCAACCCCACTGGCAACAGCAGTGCAAACTGGGTCTGGAAAGAAGCCGGGTATTTTCAGCATCCCCTTGGGTAAAAAAGGTTTGCAATCGTGATTTTGGGGACCTGTCCACCTTCCGCCTCGGTGCTGATGCTCCAGATCCAACCAGTTTCCCGCAGGAACCCGCCGTGCTCCATTAGTCCATGGACAAACGGGAAACTTCCATGCGCAAACCCCAGCCCCAGTAAGATTTATTTACACGGGGGTGAGTAGTCTGGTTCCTTGTCTCAGCCTGCCAGGGACAAATGCCCTTGGCTCCCATTTACTTCAAGATGTGCCGAGAGCCTTTCAGAAATTAAACCTCTTTATTCCAAGGTAAATGACGCATGTTTTGCTGTACAATCTCTTTGCCTATTATCCACCGTGCCCAGTACTGAATGCAGGTGTCACAGATGGTGCAACTCCATCGTACTGAAGGGCTTTCGTCCTCCTTTCTTTGAGCGAGTAATATTTTCTCTCAATAGCAACCAGATCTCTGGGTTGAATTGGCTCAGTCGTGTCAGGTCACTGCTGTAACGCCCCTGCCTACCAGCACAGATTTCTCTTCTAGCTTACTGTTGCTTTTCCTGGCATTGATTTGCTAATATTTCATTAATATATCCCTGATATGTGTTCTTTGTATAGCTTGGGAAAAAAAAGAATGACTCTCGCTCTTTAGATCTGATTGTGGGAGGGAGGTGAAGTGCCACTGAATTTATGCTAAGATTTAAAAGGATGCTATCAATTTGAAACTCACAAAGTACTTCAATTTTGATTTTTTTTTTCACCTCAGTTAACAATCTAGCAGCACTGTAGAAGTGAAGGATTTAAAATGATCTAAATTTAGTGCTTCCAGCTCACCCAGTGTGATCAGCTCTGACTGTTTGGTGTTTTTCCCAATGCTTGAGCTCCTGGAGTCAGGCGATGACGTGACAGTCTCACCTACAACAAAAGTATGTGTCTAGCCCACCAGGCTGCAAAGAAATACTCGAAAATATGAACCAAGTACGACGGAGAGGCTCAAAAAACAACACGCACATAAAAGAAAAAACGACATTTTTTTTTAAAATCGCATGATTTAACCCAGACTTACAATTTCCGAGCATGTAAGGATTAGCCATGTTCCTTATCTTTTACCATTTATCCAGTCTGTTCATGTCTTACCCTGAGCTCACCCTTACGCATTCAGAGCTGCTACGGCTCCTGATCCAGTTGACCTACGTGATGGCACCGTTGCATTAAATGATGTTGATTTGCTTGGAAATGCAAAGCTTCAAGACACTGCGTTATTTCCCCCTTTTCACAGAGGTTCAAACTAAAGCAAAAAAGGTTTTGGATGGCAAATGAAAGTGGACTTAAAATACTACACAAATAATAGTGGTGTTTGGTACCAATTCACTATGCAAAGGTCCCTGTTACATGCATGAGCATTTTCTCACGGTACAAGCTAATGAAAAACTGAAGTACGGAGATTTTTTGGAAGTCACATATTCTTGAAAACCTTCTAAGATGCAGACACGTATCATCCATAAAAATACTCCATAGCAAGCTAAAATCTATCTTTTAAAAACACAGCTCTAAAATGGCTCAATGGACAAAAACCATTTTTGGTTTTCAATTTTTTTTTTTTTTTTTTTAAATTGCATCTGGGCTGACAGCTTGAACACTGAGTTGCAGCCCGTGAGACAGAAATACCAACTCAATCTCAACAGTAGTGCTGCTACCAGTTGCTATAATGATCTTAATCAAAGAGTATTGTGATAAAAAAAGGACTCTGGTTTGACTGCCTTTGGCATATCCTAGATACCAGTGTCCGGACTTCACATGACGCAGTCGGAGAAGCAAACTTCTCTCTCCGGCGAATCGCTCCCTAATCCATTCTCTAGTAAAAGGGTATGGGTACGGCAATCTCAATACTCTCAAAATTCCAGGTTGTCCCCTTTAAACCCCAAAGTCAGCGAGAAGCCAGGGGGAGATGACTGCCTCTTGCCAGCCCCGCAGCAGAACCGCTGCCTGTCAGGGGGAGAGACAGCACGGGGAGAAAGGAGATGTTAAATGTCCACTAACGCGCACCAACCTTGCGTTTTCCAAACCCAGCGCACTGCCGCCGGGTGACAGAGTGGGATTTCCAGCCACGTTATACCAAGGCAGAGGCACACACACGGCTGAGCACTGGCCGCTCCACCATCACCGTAGGCAAGAGCACCCCAGGAAAAACCCAATGTGAAGGCTAAAGCCAGGGAACCCGGCTAGAAGGTGTTTGAAGAACCCAAGCAACAACTTCTCAAAGTTGCTGATGGTATTTCACAATCACCTGGGCTTAAAAGAACAGCCGCCCGCGACCATCCGCCCTCGCTGGATCCCTGCCGTTGCCATCCCCGCTGCCGCGCGTGGTACCCATGGCCCCCGGGCAGGATCCAGCCCCACGATGCTCAGAGCTGCACAGGCACAAATTATCGCTGCAGTGAAAATTTTACGGTCTAATTTGTGGCAAAATGCAACAGGTGCTACAACACAGGCGGGGGAATGTGAGGAGGAGGAGAGTAACACCAACGGGAACAAGTGCCTAGATAGACAAGGCAGGCACAGGGAGACGCTCTATTTAAATACTATGCCAGTTAAAAGTTCAGCAAATAAGTTGATGAAATAAACAATGCGCTCCTACCTCCCACCAGCTGAGAGATACCATGGCAGAAATAGGTTGTGTAAGTTCAGATAATGAAGGCACATCGTGAAACGCTATTTATGCCACACACAACCCCACACGGCTGTGCATCGGCGAGAGAGAGGCAGCTGGGGCAGGCTGTGTCTGTGGGCACGTCAGGAACCGCGCGGAGAGGCTTTCCCTCCGCTGGGCAGGCTGCGGAGGAGGAGCTCTGGCTGCCACCACAAAGTTGTGTCTCATGTGGGTCAGGCATGTGCCAGCGCCGCAAGGCAAAACATCTGGAAAGCATCGTGCGCTTGGGATACATCTGTACCAACCTTACAACTGCCTGGGAAGCTGCTCTGGTGGGTGAAAGGAAGAAGGTAGCAAGAAAGCCCACCGTCCGGTATCCTGGGTCAAGCCAACCGAGAAGTCAGAGAGAGAATCACAGAATCACAGAATGGTTTGGGTTGGAGAGAACCTTAAAGCCCACCCAGTGCCACCCCCTGCCCTGGGCTGGGACACCTCCCACCAGCCCAGGTTGCTCCAAGCCCCGTCCGACCTGGCCTTGAACCCCTCCAGGCATGGGGCAGCCACAGCTTCTCTGGGCAACCTGGGCCAGGGGCTCACCACCCTCACAGCCAAGAGTTTCTTCCCCAGATCTCATCTCAATCTCCCCTCTTTCAGTGGAAACCCCTTCCCCCTCGTCCCGTGGCTCCATTCCCTGCTCCAGAGTCCCTCCCCATCTCTCCTGGAGCCCCTTTAGGGACTGGAAGGGGCTGGAAGGTCTCCCCGGAGCCTTCTCTTCTCCAGGCTGAACCCCCCCAGCTCTCTCAGTCTGTCCCCACAGCAGAGGGGCTCCAGCCCTCCCAGCAGCTCCGGGGCCTCCTCTGGCCCTGCTCCAACAGCTCCGTGTCCTTCTGCTGTTGGTGCCCCAGGGCTGGAGGCAGCGCTGCAGGGGGTCTCGCCCTGCTGCCCACGCTGCTGGGGATGCAGCCCAGGATGCGGGGGGCTTTCTGGGCTGCAAACACACATTGCCGGCCTATGCTGAGCTTCTCGTCCACCAGCACCCCCAAGTCCTTCTCCTCAGGGCTACTCTCCATCCATTCTCTGCCCAGCCTGTATTTGTGCTGGGGACTGCTGTGGTCCACTCTCCCTCCTGGGCAGAGGGCACTCTGTCCTGAAAAGACTTGAATGATGATGCTAATAATAACAACTTCTAGAAGCCCAAACGTATTCATACCAGGGAAAAATGAAAAACAAAGAGTTAGCATCTGTCACCAGCCCTCGCTTGCCAAGATGCAGCATCCAAAGTACTTCATTGAGTCCAGATTGGCAATTCTGGGCAAGCCTGGCCAGAGCAGCATGGGTACGTGATCCACACACGTGTCACCAGCCTGGACACTCTGCCTGTGTCCCCAACACGCCGGCACCTCCTCCGCCAAAGGACACCCTGCAGCTTCCCCTCGGGGTGCAGGGGTAGGTCTCCAAAGCTCCCGGGAGGCCAGAGGGCGAGGAGTGCGATGGATGCCATGGCTGAAGGCTGCACTCTGCCTGTCAGCGTGGCACATCCCAGTTCCAGTGGCGGGGACCCCTTCCCATAAAACTACTTTTCACTGGGAAGAGCCAATGTGTTGTGAAGGCACACACGTAGCTTCCTTCAGGCATGGTTTCTAGCGCCCTGCTGGAGCATCCAATAAGAAAAGCAGCAGAAATTACAGAAATTCATCTCACTTCATGGTATCTCTAAAGCACAGATTAATTACCGTGGTGCTGTAGCTCCTGTGCCGAGAGGAGCAGAGGTACGGCCCCGGCAGCTACCAGAAGGGGCTGAGAGACTGCAGTTACCTCTAAATCCGCGTTAGCTTTCTTCCCCAACGTTATCAAGCCACACACTCTCCATTGTTTCCTAATCTGCAAACCAGACTACTACTGTCTTTAAAGTTGACACTCACTCCGCTGTATTTACCAAGGATGCCAACATAGAAGGTGACTTCCCTTCTGTGTGTTATTACTGAAATAACTGAAGATCACTGGCTGCAGTATTACTGGAAACAAAACAATAACATTTTCATTTCACTCCAGGAAAGTGTCTTTGCTGGACAGAAACATCCTTACCCTTGCTCCATAATTATTAATAAATAGGGGATGCAAAGCACAAATAGAAATTAGAATAAACATTGACAGGGAAAGATGAGTAGGTTTAGGTGCAACGCAGGCTCAACAAAAGCATCATTTTGCACAGCTATGATCAAAATGAATATTTCCTCTTTAGTAGCATCAGTTAAAATAGCTGTTTTGTTTGAGCTTCCCTCCTCTGGATTTAAGTTGCACCAAGTCCGCAGCATGGTATGAAGCAGTAAGAGTGGGAAAGACATCACTGGAAAAGGAAAAAAAACTCGGAAGCGGAACTGGTGGATGTTCACTGTCCACATGCAGCAAAGTGCCAGCAGTCATCAGTCCTCATCAGCAGTGAAAACAGAATGGCATTTTAAAATTCCTTTTATTTAGACAGCGTGATGCCGTTATGGCTATGCTGAGCATTGATGGGAAGAGCTAACAAAATTCCCTCTTTCCCCCTTTTTCCCCTCCCAGTGCTGTGTGTTCGGCAGAGGACAAGGCTTGCTCTCTCACACAGTCCTGCTGGAGGGAATTGCTGCGGATAAAGGTGCTCAACGCAGGGGAAAGCCCGGTGCCCAACAGTTGTCACCTGCTAAACCAGGCGGCAGCGCTGCACCTCATTTACTGACCCCTAGACATACGCGGATGGCTACGTACCACCTCAGGTAGCAGCAACACGGCTGGATGACATTCTGCCAACAAGGAAAAGAGTAGGAATAATAATAATAATAATGATGATGATGATGATGATGATGATAATAATAATAATAAAAAAAAATACTGCCTCAAAGCCTTTTTGACCAGGAAGGGATGGATGTCCGCAGGAGCGAGGTGCTGCGGATGGATGCAGGATGCACCGGGGGCTCAGCGGCTGGGAGTGGTCCAGCAGCGATGGGTGCAGCAGTCATGGATCCGTCAGCGATGCGTCCCTCAGCGACGGGTCCAGCAGCGATGGGTCCAGCAGTGACAGATCCATCAGCAATGGGTCCATCACATCTGGGATGTGTCCCCGCTGCAGAACTGCAGCCAGGATCCAAACCCACCACCCATTTGTACTGACGCCAGCCTCCAGTAACTGCTGAGAGCGGAATAACTGAGTTCTTATTACTAAAAAGGCCTTTTCCAAAATATTTGAGCATCTTACATAGGATTGCTATAAACCAGCAGCAAAAAAGAAAGCAAGTAATTACGCTACTGCCTTGGAAGCTTTGATTCTGTGCTGTTTGGGAACGATCTTAGAATTTTTTGTTAGGCTTATGAGGGTAATGCAGAGAACAGCAAAGGTTTGGAGGTGGGGTGGTCTAGCTTTCAAGCTCCTATGTAAAAAGCAGGTTTTCTTAGAATTTCACAGCCTCACAGGCATGACTAGAGAGAAGTAGGAGACACTTCTGCCCTTTCCTAGCAGCTTATGTATTATTCCTTAAACAAAAAATAAAAAAAAAGGAAAAGAAAAGAAAAACTTTCAGAGAAATGTGGTGCCTTTATTCCCTTGTGTTGTTTAAACCTTTTTTCATGGCACCACACAATGAGCTTCCTTTGGGAAGTAGAACAGTAGCTTTTCCTTAGACCACAGTGAAGCAGTTACGGCTTCAGTGCTTTGAGAAGGTGCTGGATAAAATAAAAAAAGGAGAAGAAGAAGAAGAAGAAACCAAAAGAGAGAGAGAATGAATGAGGGTACAATAGGGAACTTGAATCACTGAGAGAAAGCGAGGAAAAAAAAAAAAAAACAGAAAAAAAGAAGAAAAAGGCATCAAGTGTAGGTATAATTGCAAAGCACCGGCACACTTCTGGCAGCGGGGAAAAAAAGGAATTGTAGATGATTCAGGAGTATGACAAAGAATCCCTTCAACAAGTTGTCTTTTATCACAACTTTGCTGCTATACAGCTACACTGCAACAGGGAGAAATTGCATCATGTCAACAGCAAGTTTATAAAGATAAACTGACTCTGAAGACAGTGGAAATATGCTGGCAGTTACTTTGTGCTTTGCTTATCACGCGGCAATAAATTCACCGAGAACAGCACAAACAGGATATTAGAAACAAAAATACACTTGCACCTAAAAGGGTCAGCTCCGGAATATTCCGGGGGGCAGGACCAGCCCCCCGCGGAGGAGAAAAGGTCCGAGCCCGGCTCTGCTGCGGAGCATCCCTGTGCCTGGGGAGAGTGCGCGGCCCGATGCCACCCCTTGGAGTGGGTCACCCAGCCATCCCGGCTCCCAGACCCCGATCCCCGACGGGCAAAGCTGAGGGGACTCCAGTCCCGGCTCTCCTTTAAAACAGCAGCTCCTGACGCTATCACAAAACACAAAGACATCTTCCCTTGCAGCAAAGATTGACATCTCCCAATACAAAGTGCAATAACACTGTTAGCTTACGGCTAAAATATTGACTACATAGGGGTGACCGGGTGCCATGTCACATTTTTTGGTGCAAGGATGGTGGCAGGAAACCACTCTCTACAGCTCCCTGAAAGGAGGGGGCAGCCAGGGGGGTTGGTCCCTTCTCCCAAGGAACAGGCGATAGGACAAGAGGAAACGGCCTCAAGTTGCACCAGGGGAGGTTTAGATTGGAGATTAGGAAAAATTTTTACACTGCAAGGGTTATCAAGCATTGGAACAGGCTGCCCAGGGAAGTGGTTGAGGCACCATCCCTGGAGGTGTTTAAAAGACAGGTAGACACAGAGCTGAGAGATATGGGTTAGTGATGGTTTTGGTCAGAGTTGGGTTGATGGTTGGACTCGACGATCTGAAAGGTTCCTTCCAACCCAGGCGATTCTATAACCATCTGCAGCCAAAGGGACCTTTCACCGCCCCGTGTGGGAACCGGCCGCACCCATGGGGACCAGAGAAACCTTCACAAAGCACAAACCCCGGCAAAACAGCAGCTTTGCCCTAACAAAGCCTAAATGATGAATGGGTTAGGAGCTCAGGAATGAAATACTCTTCATTGCCTCTTCCTCATCACTCGCTGGCCGGGGCGGTTGTGCCATTGTACTGAAGGGCTTCTCCTGCTTCCTTCCAGCGGCATCTTCACCCTCCTCCCACCTCACCCCTCCGCTCCATCCCGGAGAACGCTGCCGGTTTAAATGCAAATAGTGCACATGCAGGCACAGGATCTTTTTTTAAATTCTGAAAGCTGAGACTTCTAAGTTTATCTCAGAAGGACACTGGAAAGATGAATAGAGAGAAATTATGCAGAGAAAGAGAAAATATTCAAAGAGTAGAATTATGTATGCATAATTGCCTGGCTCCCTGGGGTGCATGGGCGAGTACACCAAGTCACTTTGTGAAATCATTCCCCACAACTCCTGTATCCTAATTATAGTGCCGTAAGTGGGGAGAAGCTAATTTTTACAGTCCTGATGGGGTAACTGGAAGAACCACGAGGATGCTGTTAACCCCTTGCCTGCTGCGGGTCTTGGAGTAAAGAAGCAAACACAGAAGAATCAAATGAAATGCCGGCGAACCCAACGCATCGTCCTCTGGTTGGTTTAAAGGTGTCCACTACGAGAACCAAGGAAGCACAAGCCTTCAGGCTCGAGGAGAAAAAGGGCAGACCTGAAGAAACAGGTCAAAATGAAAAAACCACCAGAAAACATGACCTCTGCCCAGACTTCAACGGAGCGTGGAGTCAGCGTCAGGGTGTTTCTGCGTCCCTTTGCTCTGTACAGCACGCTCTCAGCCAAAAGCTTTATAAGCCCTAAATATGCCTGGAGAGGAGCCACTTTATCCACCCAGAAAGTGCAGCCACAGCTGTGCGGTACCTCGGCGCGTCCCCCCGTGCAACACGACCACAGGCAGCAGAAAGAGCTCAGTTCAGTGCTCCCTGAAAGCAGCCACTTGGCTTTGCACGGGAAGGACCTGGCTCCAGCGAGGATCTGCTAATACAACGCCTTATCGTGCCCACACAGGTCATAGACATCGACCCAACAGCGAGCGAGAAAGGTCAAAACTATGTATTTTTGATTCATTACCTATGAGATGCTCAAATCTGACTTCTTGCACAGGAAAAATAAAAGGCAGTATAATAAATAAATAAAATAAATTCATAAATAAAAGGGAAAAATAAAAGGAGAGGCCTGCCTCTAACCCTTGCTCTCGCGCTGCCCCGCAACCGCAGCTAATGCAGAAACCAGCCACCAACCGCCTTTTATTCTCCCCATGCTCAACAAGTTTAAGCTAACTAAAAACACTCCTGGAAGTCCCTAAACTCTGATATTTTGACTAAAACTGTTGCTAGTATTTTGACCAAATTCCCTTTAAATTTCTCAGCCTGGTAATGTTTGTTCTCATTTACAACAAACCCCTTAAAAAGTTCCAGTTAGCATTGGTTTTCCTTATTGGAATAGATGCAGGCAGACAATATTAAAAGAGAAAAAAGATATAAAATACTCCTTTTACCCGCCTTAGGCAGAGTAAGAAGTATTTTTTCCCTCAGCCGTGCCTCGCACAATGCCACTGAAAGCATAAAACCACCACTTAGGGCTTCCTCGCCGGGGCTGGCCCAGCACACGTGCCCGGCTGCGGCTGTTTCAGCCCACTCCACGCAATACCTGGACTCCAACATCTGTCACCGGTAGAGAGAGAAAAGCAAAGGCTTTCACCCCAGATGGCATTACTTTAAATCCCCTGGGTATTTGGGTCTCTGCATTCCTATCACGCTCGTTCAGGGAGCTCCTTCAGTCCCCTCGCCGGGTCGCCAGCAGAAGCCACCCATGGAGATGGATGTCCTTCAGCACAGTTGGGTAATGGAAGGTAGACACATGCAGTTCCCCTCTCTGAGAAAAGCCACCTCCAAAACTTTATAGATATCCATGGGATTTAAGACCAGAAGACCATTTAAGAGGACCTCCTACAATAATAAGCAATTAAATCTTACCCAGTCACATCTTCCTTGAGGCCAATTATTTGTTCAGAGGAGAATTTCTAGAAAGATGTGCTTGACTTCAAGCACTGATCTCAGCACGTGAAGAACTCTCAGCGCAGTCTTACTAGTGATGAACTCTCTGCCAAGCCCATATTAATATCTAACCCTTATGTTCTGAAAATTAAATATTCGAGTCAAATTGAATAGTTATTTTTCGGCCAAAGTAATAGAGACAATTTTACTACTTAATCCTCTCACATTGTCTCAAGCTCACTCAAATTACAGCCATTTGAACTGTGATCTGAGCTCCCCTGTGCTTAACGAACTAATTAGACCAAGGACAGCCAAACTTCCCAACTTCCTGAATACTAAAACCTTCGTCTGGCCAAGACCCGCAGGACGAGCACCACACGGTGTGCGAAGGGGACGGAGAGGAGAGATGAGCAGAAGCAGATCCCATGTGGGCGACTTGTCCCCAGGGGCACCCCAAGGCAGGGATGTAAGGCGGGGGGTACAACCATGATGAGCCGAAAAGAGAAAATTAGTACAGACTGGGAGAGACAGTTATTCTACTGCAGATTTTCTCTATTTCTTTGGAAAGAAACGTTCTGTTCAGTCTGAAGAAAACACGTCATTAGACCCTCATTAGACACACGGGGGACCAGACCTGCAAGACCATTCTTGGGGGAGCAAGAGGCGATGGTGACGGTCAGGGACTTCTTTATGTGAACCAAGTGACCTGGACCCACCTTTCCCTCTTTCAGAGGAGGGCCACAAGCACCAAAAGAACAGGGTATTCTGGAGCTGTCACACAGCAAAAATCATTTCAGCACTCAGGCAAAAGTGAAGAAGTTCTAACAGGAGAGCCTCAAAACCCTGTTCTTCAGGGCACTTCCCCCAGAAGACGAGATTCTGGTTTATAACCTTATTTTGGGTGATGGTGGGATTCCACCTCTCTCCTGTTGATACTGTCTTTGAAAACCTCACCAAGGAATGCTCAATTTGCCCGCGTTCAGCTGGCCCCTCAAGCGAGCGGGTTTCAGCTTGTACCTCGTATCATTCCGTGTCATGTCCTCTCCAACAAGGAGAGGGTGACACAACCGTGTAAACTTAAGTAGATTTGGGATTGCATCTAGCTGTGGCACACAAGATCAGCACTGTAAAATACAGATACACAGGACTGATTGTGCAAATTTACTTCTCTTGTTCTTGGGAGAAAAGAGGAACTAAAATTCCTGGGATAATAGGAAAACAGATGCAAAGAAAGTTTGAGGAGGAGAAGCAAGGCTAGACCACAACACGATGACAGGAGCACCTCACCTCTAGCTCAGATCTGGACCCAGATCAGTAGTGAACTGAGAATTTCCTGATAGATAATTCCTTGCTGAGCCTGTTTTTGAGCCTGCCACAGAGATCAGCAGCCTGATAGCCTCCTGCGTGACAGTCCAACAGAAATGACACCACCTAAGCAGAGACTGAAATCACTGCACTCAAAGGTGCTCCTGGCGGAACAAAAATTTGTAAATGCATCTGCACCACCTGGGTTAAGGTCTCTGGGTGTGCTTCAGGGTTGTCAATGTAAGACCCATCAACCACACTAACTTCATATTACTATTATTATATGTCAAATACCCTAAAGTATTCCCAAAGAAGAAACACATACAGATGTCATGACGATATAATCTAAATTCAGTTTGATGCAGCATCATTGCATTTGCCATCAGCAGACCATGGGGGAGGAGGTCAGAGCGGGCAGAAAGGTTACAAGGGTGAGGTCATAGGCTTACTCAATAAGACTTCATAACGCCAGATACGTCTGCTGTCCTTTTATACTGTCACTTCTTGCAGACAAGATGTTAGAGTCGAGTCTAAGGAGGATCTGTAGGCACAGAAGATCTTCCTGCAGGAGCCTGTTCAAACCACTTTCAACGTAACACAAGGGCAGGCTTGCAAGCGTCGGAAAAGACACAACCAGGCTATTCCCCAGGAGATGCAACGGGTGGTACAGAGGCAGAGACTGCAGGAGCAACGACCACTGGGCAAGGGCAGGAAGGAGAAAGCCTAGAGGATGACTGAATTCAGGCAGACTTCCACCAGGATTTGCAAACTGGCAAAGAGGGTGTCAGGGGACTGAGGAAAAATCCACTCTACCTGCTTAGCTGGGTCCTTGCCATCTCCCAGAGACAGATCATCACGTTGAACTGGGCCACTCCACAGTGGGGAGGTTCTGAGATGGGTCACCTTGCAAAGTAGGATCCAACCAAGTCCCACCTCAGAGTCAGTCCCTGGGCAACACCAAAGAACAGGTCTAGAGAAACAGAGCGCACGTGTCACTCCCTCCACCCTTCGAGCTTCAGTTTGGTGTGGATGATTTTATGACAAGATCAACGAATCCTGATATAGCAGCACTTGAGATAAATGTTGCTTCAAAAGGGCTCTTGTGCGAGTATTTGTAGTGAAGAGGAGTTTGGGAGGGACGGATGACGAATGAGAAACAAAGGAACATCACCAGCTGCTGGAAGCACTGTTCCACCTTTTGTACAAACACACCTTTCTCGGGATGATACTTAAAGACTACCTGCAAAATAATTTCTTTTTTCCAAACCTTCTTCCCGTAGCACTTGGCATCTGCACAGAAAACAGCTATGGATGTGTATGACAAAGAGAATTCCTATGGAATTTGCTCAGATGGGCTCCTGCGGCCAGGCTGCCCCGGGTAAGAGGCATCCACAGCAGCTTTCGCACCCATGCTCGTGCAGGTGAGCACATCTCCTTCAACTCCAAGAAGGCAAGTGCTGTGCTCACCACCTTCCTGCAAACCCCAGGTTCTTTGAAGGGATTTACTCCAAGATCCTGGGCATCATGAACCTCACGCTGCTGTGATGTTACAACAGCAAAAGCTGTTTTGCTGTTGTAACAACCCCGGGACGTTACAACAGCAAAAGCTTATTGTTCTCCTAAGCTCCCTGAACAGAGGGTGTAGAGAGGTGGGGGTCAGTCTCTTCTCCCAAGGAACAGGTGAGAAGACAAGAGGAAACGGCCTCAAGTTGCACCAGGGGAGGTTTAGGATGGATATTAGGAAAAACTTTTACACTGAAAGGGTTCTTGAGCATTGGAGCAGGCTGCCCAGGGAAGTGGCAGAATCGTCATCCCTGGAGGTATTTAAAAGACCGGTAAACATAGTGCTTAGCGATATAGTTTAGTGGTGGTTTTGTCAGTGTTGGGTTGATGGTTGGACTTGATGCTCTGAAAGGTCCCTTCCAACCTGGGCAATTCTATAATTCTATGAAACACCTCCAAGAAGACCGCAAGGGGGTACATCTCCAAAACGCCTGTAGTTAGATCGCAACCACGTCAAGAGGAAAACAATCATCCTGACGCCTCTCGAGACGACGCTGCCAGCAAGAGCTGCATCAGTGCATCAGCATGAGCAGCCGGCACTCGCCTCGGCAAAGGGCTCGGCACGGAGCAAACCCCGGTCCCCGCAAAGCCAAAGCTGAGGCACACCAGTGCATCGTTTGATCAGGATACGCAATCTAGGACACAGATGCATAGACAACAGCCTCTTCAGGGACCCGATTCCCATAATCACGTAGTTTTTAATTTCCGCATTGACGTTAATTAAAAAAAAAAAAAGAAAAAAAAAATCACACAAAAAATTAAGACTCTTCCCCCATCCTTCGGCCAGCTAAAATCACGTAAAAGCTCCCAGCTTTGGCGGGTGCAAAGGACAAGCATCGCAAAGGGGAGGGAATGTTTAGAAAATGTTTTCAAACTATTCAATTTTAAAGCCGTTTGTGCGCAGCAGCAGTAGGCAGCCGCGGCTGCAGCGAGGAGCCAGCAGGCTGGATCAATTGCGGGGTGGAGGTGGGTGCAGGAGAGCAGGAGCAGCAGAGTGTGGCATTGAGGCTAATAGCTTTGTAGCAATTTATTCAGTGAGAAATACTGCATAGAGCGACACGGGGGTCTGCGCAGAAAGTACGGCAATGCCTGGGAGGGAGACGGTCCCCAACTCCAGAGCGGCAGAGGATCAATAGCAAACACTCCAGGAAAAGCAGGAAACTCTTCTTCCCTTACAAAAAAATAAATAAACGACAATTAATGGATCCAATCAGGCCATCTGCAAAAAAAAAAACCACGTTGTTGAAGAAATGTCACACAAAAAAAAAAACCCCAGCAAGATAAAAGCTTCAGTGCTGTCAGAGCATCGCTCCTGGTGCAGTCCCTCCTTGCGGGCTGCAGGGCTTCATGGCCCCGCCATCTCCAAACAAAATCCTGGTGCCAGCAATGGGGACGGGCTCTACGTTTTCTCTACCAATGACAAGAGAAACCCCATGGAATAATTTCCAACCCCTTCCCCCGCTTGGTCACACATCACTTCTTCAGCAGCAGAGCTTTACCTGGAGACACGTCACAATGTCCCCTCTCTCCCTGGTGGCCTTCATGCATGCTTTGGATGAATATTTAAGGAACGGAGAGGGAGAGTTAATTTTGGGATAGAACAGAGGGAAATGGCTTTCTGGAACCTGGTTTTGACAAACGAGTAAAAAAATCGTATTCGACCGTTCTGCGCGTCCTGCGATGCAAGCTCAAGAGCTCTGGATCTCCTTGCAGACACAATTTGCTCTGCTGGTGTTTGCAGCCCAAGGATAATGCGATGCTCTTTCCACATCACACTCTCTCCATGCCCAAGCACATATGGTCTGGCTAAATAAGAAGCCTTGGAAAGGCTGTCAACAAGTCTAGAGGAAGGTGTGCATCTGTGCAGAAGCATATGCATGCCCCAGCACTGCACAGTGAGCCACGAAAAGGATGCTCACGCCCAGAATCCCACCAAAACCTGCCCAGGTCCAGCAGAACTGCGGTGCAGGACCAGTGACACTGCTGCCACCGCTTCCACCAGCCCTTCCCCTCGCTCCCTTTGTGCTGCGTGACTCAAAACCCATCAGTCTGCCTCCAACGACCTGCTTTGCCAGGGTATCTAAAGATGATGCTCCCTCTAAACTCGACCAGCACGGGCTTTCGCAGCACTGCTGCTGCCCGCCGACTTGCGTACCCACTTACGGGTTTGCTTGAAAGTATGTGCTTTACGTTCACCTACGAAAATCTCCCCCATGGTACTAAAAGCAGTGGAATAATCTACTATTTCAACTCGCATCCCTTAGAGAATGCTGCAGTTGGAGAAAAAAAAAAAAAAAAAGGAAAAAAAAAAAGAAAAAGGAAAAGAAAAAAAAAACCTGGTTGAATTTGATTAAACCTTTGGAATCTCTCCAATATTTCCAGTTATTCCATCTGTAGAAACACTCTACTGGCACTTGGCACATTTATAGCATTAACTGCCTTCTAAATCAGCAGCAGTTCTGCCTAACAATTTGGCATTTGCACATTGCCTTGTAAATTACCCACCTTACATCTCCGGGTACGAGGACCGTCCCCTCCAAAAAGCCTATTACTGCCTTGTACAAATTCTTCAGGAAGAAAATATCTTCTTGGGCTTGTCTCTTGACAAAAAGAGGGGGGGAAATGGCATTCAGCGGGCACGGGATTAACAGTGTGGCTCATGGTGTTACTATGGCAGTAAAATGAAACCCAATGCAACCAGCTGGTTGCTATACTGCTATTAGAGCCTCCGTTCTGTTTTTGACCTTTCTAGAACTCTCCAAAAGGCATTAATCTATTCAAAAATCCATCCAGGATCTAAAGCGCGACGCAAGGTGAAGGTGTTGGCGAACGGAGGGCGGAGGGAACAATTACAATTCCGCCGGCGAGGATTTGCTTGCTTTTTTGTGTGTGTGCTAACCGCATCGCGAAGTCAGGAACCAGGCTCGGAACGGCTGCAGCTCCAAAACAAGCCACAAAGCAGCAGGAAACCACTCAGCAATATCAGCAGCGATTTGTGCATTTCTTGGTTGAAAACAAAGAGCGGAGAAGGTCGGCATTATTACCTCCCCGCTTCCAAGTCGCCTCTCTTCTTTTGTCTACCCAAATCGTCGGAGGGAAAAAAACCTTCCTCTTCCCAAACAGCTCCCAGCTCCAAGCTCTTTTGAAAACCTTTTCTCCTTATCTTTATCCACACCTGACCCATTCTTCTTACGCCTCCCCATTGACAAAGTGTAGGAAAATCACTAAATTAAGCGCCCGGCTCGTGCCCTCCTGCAGAACAGCCTTTTCTCCCTCGCCCGCACCTCACTCCTTGCTCTCCGCTGCTGAGCTGTGCCCTGGTTACCTGGTCCTTCCCAGCACGGATTTGGTCTCCAGACTGTACAGGGGGAGGAAGAGGCAAAAAAAATATAAAAGGAAGACAAGGACAAGGCAAAAAAGACAAGAAACACACTGAGTTAACTCTCCTCCTCCTGCCTTTTGCTTCTAAAATGTGCCTTATTGATTTTTCATACGTATTACGACCCTCTAGCGTTAGCAGTCCAGGGTCACCTGAGGACTTTGAGATGGTCACTGTGCCGTGCGTCGTGACTGCTTGGAATTTGACAGCAAGACAGAGTTCAGAGCTTTGCGCTTAAAACAGGCTGGCCGCAATTGTCGGGGCTGACAAGGAATTTCCTACTTCTTGTTTTGCAGGCGGAGATCCAACACGCGGAGCTGAACCGCTCCGATCCTGTCCCACAACGAGAAGTAGTGACTCAGACCGGCTTACTCATTATCATTCTTTTGGAATTAGTGACTTAGTTAATGCTCCCCATGTTAGCATTTAAAAAAAATTGCATTTTTTTTCCTGTTCTTTTCTATTCTATACTCTTCCCTCGCCTGGTGCGTTTCTCTTAACTCCAAGGAGGAATGATTTCCCTCGGCTGCAGTTAACTGCGAAGAGCGACCCGCAGCAGCAGGGAGGACCCACAATCTTCTTCACCTCTTTTTAATCAGTTTATCAAGCGGAGCATCCTATGTCCCATCACGCATCGGCAGCATCTCATGCCACATCCATATTTCCATGGTTGTGGAAGTAAATAGCTTAACCCACCCCTCTGCACGGGGCTGGCGGGGACGGGGTGTCACCGGGACACCGAAGGATGCTCTTGGTCCCAGAGCTCGGCAACGTGCCCCGGCGCCAGCGTGTCCCTCCAGCCTCCAGCCCTGGGGTGAGGTGCAGGGGCTCTCGTAACACACCTGCGACACCCCGGCACTGCCCTGGCACAGCAGGGCTGGAGCAGGGATCGGCACGGTGGCCGTGAGGCTCGGAAGAGGAGAGAGGAGCTGAGCCAAATGCTCCCAGGGATGGGGCTGTGACAGCACAGCAGGTACCGGCCTCCAACACCAGCGAGAAAACAGACGAGTCGCAACTCCATGGCTGTTCTGTTCTTGATGAAAATGTCTGCTCCCTCACAAAACCAAAAAAAAAAAATTAAAAAAAAAAATATAAATACCGCTCTCCCTGCAGCCAGCGATGCATACTAGATGACTGCCTTCTCAACATGAGAGCAAAAGGGCAAATGAATCACATTACACTCCATGAATAAAAACAGAATCTTAATGCAACAGCGACTTAATGATTTCATTTTCAATGCACTAGACAGTTTGGCCTCATTTGCAGAGGTGCTGAGCACCCCCGAGTCCCACTCCAGCTAATGGGCATGGCAGGCACTTTGCACCTCGGGACTCTCCCCCGAAGCCCCCGGGGGACCAAGAAATTCCCCCACCGGGCGGGGAAGCTTTCCCCGAGGTGTGCGAAATTAAAAGCTGATAGCAGGGACCAGCCTGGGCCAAAGACCTCAGATCGGCACCCGGATCCGTCCTCGGGAAGGTGGGATTAGGGTTTGCAGCTCTGTTTGGACTCTGCTTTTATTTCCCAGGTAGTGAAGTGGAACCAAGTCCTGCCCGCGATGGCACCCAGGAGGCAAGCACGGTGTTGGCCTGGCCTGACTCCGCACATCCCCTGTGCACCAGGCGAAGGAGATGTCAGTACGAAACGGAAAAAAACCGGCATTTCCAAACTAACCCCTTAGCAAGGTGCTCACGCAGCAGTTCTGGAAAAGCCCGTGGCGGAGGGACAGCAGAACAAACCCAAATCTACTGTCATTGCGTTATTGGCAAGGGGCTTCTGCGGCAGAGCAAAGCCAGCCACGCGGCAACGCAGACCGTGGATAAACTCTGCTCAGACCCCGCCGGGGTGCCAAAGATGCCGCCTCCCCTTCCTGAGCTTTTTGGGTCCCCTGTTCCCACTCTGTTTGATAAACCTTGCTATTTTCTTTTAAGCATCCTGCTGCACCGGTCGCGTTTCTCAAAGCAGGTCCCGATGTCACCTCCCGGTGACAGCCAACGCTGCGGCCGCGCCGGTGGTGCGAGCTGCACCCCAGCCTTGGCACCATCCTTCTTGGGAGGAATTAAAAAAAAAATAAAATTGACAATATTCCTATGTCTGTTTGGAAAATACATCCCAGGGCGACCTCTCCAAAACAACACCAGTCCTCTGGCAAACAAAAAGAAGTCAAACGCAAACTATTTATTGCCAAAACCTCTTCCTTCGCTGTAAAGTACTGTTTAATTTTATCCCTTAGGCATCTATTATCTCATAGCCCATATTATTTTTCCAGCTATTACTGCTTAATTTTCCCCATCCAAAAAGTACGTACAGACATAAGCCAATTTCCGTCTTGGCATAATTGTTTATGAGAAACAAACAGCTGTTTCACTGGGGTCCTAACAAATAGATGGTGAATCGACGCTTCCCATCTCTTCATTAGCTTCCCGCAAGAAAACCGGCTGCCGTCACGTGTCCTCTGCTGCCGAGCATCGTCACCCTCCCAGCCGCAGCCACTAACGAGCGGGGACCCTCGTTGACCGGGGGGGGGACCTTGCAGAGGGAGAGAGGGAGGAGAAGCCGAGGGGGGGCTCCACCGGAGCCCCTCGTTTACAAACTCACGCTGCGGTGGAAATAAGGGCCTACGCCGAGCATAAACATTTCTTGTTTTGCTTTAAATAAAAGCTGCTGAATTTTAATCAGGGCTTAAAATAAAAAGTAAAAACCATGCCTAATGGAATATCCTTATCAAAATGCTCGGGTTGCTTCTCTTTTCCCATTTCTGGTAGAATTGGTTCGTTTTACCGCTCGTTGGTTTTGTTACCAGCAGAGCTTCTGTGGGGTCTGGAAGCGTTTTGTAAAATGGTATCGCTGGTTGCGTAAGTAAGTATAGGATCTTCTCAAGGTACAAAGTCTGTAAGCCTCCTTTTACGGGGACGGTGGCAATGGGGTTGCCCCTGCAGTGGCCAGCGTTGGCCAGTGCAGGAGGGAGCGACCCCACACCCAAGAGAAGCGGAGGTTTGCAGAACAGACCCCAGGAAACAATCTCTGCTTCCCAGACTACAGCACGGAGCAGACAAAAAATGGCAAACAAGCTTAGAAATGTAGATTTAAAAAAAAAAAATATTTAGTGATTAAGGAATATGCTAAATTGCAAAATACTGTAAAGGCACAGAAGCAGCTAGCCAGAGTTACTAGCAAGAGCTGCGAAAGACAAGGTGTGTCCGTGTGTCTGCACGCGTGAGAGGGACAGAAAGGCGGGTGCCTATTCCTGTGGGTATTTTCCATGCACAAGGATGTAATTCAGCCTGATTCCAGTTCGGGTTAAACATTTGCTGAACCACTGCTGACATTATTTTCCCTTAACACGCAGCTATTTAGGGTAGCGCTGGGGTACTCGGTGCTTGCGAAGTTTATTTTTCACGTTGTGAAGCACCTGCACGTCCAAGGGCTCCCCGAGGAGCGGGCAGAAGGGGATTTGTGATAGCGGAGGGGAAAGGGAAAACATTTCTTAGGGCCCAGGCGAGCGCCTCAATGGGCTGCGCATCCGGGTACGGGGCAGAGCAGCTCCCACTGTCACCCGTCTCAGCAGCCAGCCCCGGCTGGGAGGCCTCTGGGGACAGAGCCTGTGTGGGACGCGGGGATGGCAGCAGGGCTTTTCAGCCCAGCTCCTCACGCCAGCCTGCCACGCACAACGCAAAAGGCATTTCTTCTGCTCCTCCTTCATTTTAGTACTTTATTCATGTTTCCGACAAAAGGCATCGCTAACATTTTCCTTTCTGTCGCCCGTCCTGGCTTTAGATGCTCGATTATGAAGAAAAAAAAAGAAAAAAGCTCCAGAAGCAGTCGCAGGCATCGGTGCTTTGCGACGCTCTCGTCTTGTCCGGCGGGTGTTACCGCAGCAAATAGAAATTGCAAGCAGAGGCCGAACAGCAATGAGTCAGGGAGGCAGAAAGGCGTGAAAACAAAATGAATGGAAAGGCAATAAACCCGCAATATTTCACCACCGGTACTGAGTTCCTGGATAACCTCCATCTATCAGCGTTATCAGCGCCTGGGAGCTCACCGGAGCTGTACTTACAGCACGTTACTGACATCGGCAGAGAAGAGGCTGCGGCCACGCGGGTGCATCACCGTGCCATGGGCCGAGGCCACCACCAGCCACGGTACAGGCAATGGCCATCCACCACCTCCAGCACCTTGAGACCATCCTCCAGAACAAAGAGAAAAGCTTTTACTGGCTTCCCAGGTGAAGCAGAGGAGAAAACTGATGGGGCATCCCCAGGCAGCAAGACACCCCGGTCCAGGAAAGGGATTGATCCAAGAAAGGGATTGATCCAGGAAAGGGATCGATGATGGATGCACGTGCTGAAACACTGTCCTGTCTGGGGAGCCCGTCTGTGAAGGAGGAAAAAGCTCATGCATCGATAGGACGAGGGGGAACGGTTTTAAACTGGAAGAGGGGAGATTTGGATTAGATATTGGGAAGAAATTCTTTGCTGTGAGGGTGGTGAGCCCCTGGCCCAGGGTGCCCAGAGAAGCTGTGGCTGCCCCATCCCTGGAGGGGTTCAAGGCCAGGTTGGACGGGGCTTGGAGCAACCTGGGCTGGTGGGAGGTGTCCCTGCCCAGGGCAGGGGGCTGGAATGGGATGGTCTTTAAGGTCCCTTCAAACTCAAACCGTTCTATAATTCTGTGATCTCAGATCTCACCCCAGCAGCAAAGCGGGTGCATTGCTTAAGGAATAGAAACCTGAGAAATATGTTTAAAAAAGAAAACAAACGCTGGAGAACAGCTCAAGGAACTGAACTGGGAAAAGGAGACCCTTCTCCAGTCATCCCCAGAACCCACCAGTGCCTCTTCATTCTCCATTTCTCGCGAAGACGCAAAGCCTTGTAATGACGGGTAATCCCCCTTTCTCTGTATCTACAAAGAGACTATAAAAATATTACTAGGAAATGGAGGGTGGGGACCACCTCAATCCTTTATTTTCCAGAGCACCAAGTACAAAATACCCTGCCAGGCCGCTTTTAGAAACAACCACTGATTTTTCAGTCCTGTGCAGAGCGATCTAGACACCAGCCTGCATCTCCCGCCCATCGCTGCCCGCCCCTCGACCATCCCCGCCACAGCGCCAGGAGCCCCAGCCACGCTTCCAGTGCAAAAACCAGTCGCGTACGGGCTTTGCCTGGAAGTCGGGCTCACGGCGTTACACAGAGAGCTGACGGCCCCGCAGAAAACCGGGGCTCTGCGCCCCCGCCTCGACGACCCACGGCTTGGACACAGGGCGGATCCAAGTGCCCAGGCCGCGAATAAAAATCACCGTTCTCCCCAAAAAGAAGCTAATTCCCCGTTAGCGTTGCAGAGAACTCAGGCAGCCAGCGCGAAGAAAGCTTTTTAAAGAGATATAAAAACAGGATTTTTGTATTGAAACACATGCCACAGATGGTGTAGCAGACGAGGATTAATTCATGAATCATATTTCTTAAATGATACAATCTCTCTTTTCACTTCCATACTTTCCCTTTTTGACTCAGAAGCAGGGATTTAAGATGCCCTTCCCAGATATGAATTTTGCATGAACAAACATTGCAGGAGGAGGAAAAAAAAAAAAAAAGCAGCAATAAAACAGAAAGCCCAGATGTTTAAAGCTAAGTTCTCAAATGTAAGCGAATGCATATCCTGTCCATCTACGAAAGAACATGTGTGGAAGTGCAATATATGCAGGCGCAGATCTAGGACTAGGGTGGGAAAACGCGTTCCCTAACATTTGGAGATTACTAATGCTTCAGCCAGGGTTCTGAATTTCACAAAAGCTGATTTTCTATCTCCTCCTATCTTATTCGCCACCCTCGCAGCAAAAGAAAAGCCTTAAGGCAAACATTTCCACCGAGAGGCCCTCCTCGCTCTGCCGCTCGGGTTTGTCCCTCCTCCAGCCCCCGTCAGCGCTTCCCTTCAGTAAACCCTGGCGCGGACACCGCCAGGTTGTTCTCCAGGAAAAGCTCGGGGAACCCACAAAACCAAGGGGATGGCAGGAAGCAGCAGCAAGCCAAAACATCCTGCACCACGCAAACAGATCAACCGCGGCCCGCCACCACAGCTGAGTAACGTCTGAAGTGGAAAAAAGAGAAGGAAATGACAAAAGAGCGCTTCCACACCAGGAGATGCCAAATTCCCAGCTCCATCTCAACTGGAAAGCTCTTTCAGACCTGCCAAACCCATGCAAAGCCCACGACTGTCTGTGCAGAACCACCGCTCTCACCCCGGCACGAGCGCGGATTGAACCCGGGCGAGAAGAGCGAGCACCAACATTCGAAGCTGCCAGCACGCCGCCACCCTGGGCACCCTCTCCCCTGCAAAAGGTGCTGCTATACCTTTCTTTCATCACCAAATCAGCATTTCGGTCATTTTTTCCACTTTGCACATAAAGCAGCTGTATATATGCTTAACAGGCTCTTCACACAGCCTTGCACTTACTATTGTAGGTCTACACACGAAGCTTCAAGTTAGAATAAGGGTGAAAAAAATTACTTACCCTTAAACTATTTCAACCTTTCCCTGCTTTGTGTATGACGTGGGCTTCTCTTTTGGTTACTATTTCCAGATTTGGTCTTTGGGTAGGTGAATGGAAGAGGCGAATGAAAGGAGTTGTATTTGATGACGATGGAGACTGTAAAATAAAAGAGAAGCACTTTAGTGCAGAACAGTCCTCTCTATACATACATATCAGATTAAATTAAATTAAATTAGTGACACCTACATAAATGCTTCCTACTGGTTTTATGCACACATACAAATATCACAACTGTCAAGGAGAATGCAGCTGCCAGTGATACGGCAGGGGGGGAAAAAAAGAGCAATTTCTAAAATGGAAGGGGAAAAAAATAATAAAACTTAGCGTTAAGAGCCAGCATTTGAAGAGCAGGGAAGGGGGTTGCGCTGGGCTGCAGGAGGGCAGGCAGCCACCAGGCAGCTGCCGGGGACACTGGGACGGGGCGAGACCAGATGGGAGCACCGGGAAAGGGCTTGAGCAGAGGAGAGCGTGGAAGGAGGACGGGTAGTAAAGCCGCAGCAACAAAACCCAACAAATGCTCTTTTCCTTCCCAAAACACTACGTCAGCTCAACCGCTTTTGAGACAGCAAGGGAGGAGCCGAGAGTTTCGGGAAACGCACTTCACCCATACCCTGTAATGATGAAAGGACTCCTAGCACAGGAAGGAATTAATAATTTGGTCACCATACCAGCAAGTACCCCCCTAAAAACCAGATTAATCTCCCACCATCTGCTTTAATAGCAGAATTTCTGCTAAGTGGTTTTCCCCTCCACAGACCCACACATCCATGTAAACACACAAACAAACCATTTGGCTTCCCGCAGTCCCGGGGTACGCAGCTGCTCGGGGAAGGGCTCGCTGCCTTTGACACGATGCCAAGGCTGAATTCCTGCCATCCCATTTACTCCGACACCTCTCCCCCCGCCGCCTCCCTGCCCCGCTCCCCTGGGGGATCTTTAAGGCTCATCAGGTGAAACGTCTTGGGTGACCTCCCCCTGCGCTGGGCTCCCCAAATCACTGTCCACACGGCAGGCTGGGACCCTTAAAATGCCATTTCGTTGGAAGTAATGGTAAAAAAGAACGAGCACAAGAGGAATTCTGCCCCTCTGCTCCGCTCTGGGGAGACCCCCCTGCAGCGCTGCCTCCAGCTCTGGGGCACCAACAGCAGAAGGACACGGAGCTGTTGGAGCGGGGCCGGAGGAGGCCCCGGAGCTGCTGGGAGGGCTGGAGCCCCTCTGCTGTGGGGACAGACTGAGAGAGCTGGGGGGGTTCAGCCTGGAGAAGAGAAGGCTCCGCAGAGACCTTCCAGCCCCTTCCAGTCCCTAAAGGGGCTCCAGGAGAGATGGGGAGGGACTCTGGAGCAGGGAGGGGAGCCATGGGACGAGGGGGAAGGGTTTTCCACTGAAAGAGGGGAGACTGAGATGAGATATTGGGAAGAAATTTTTCACTCTGAGGGGGGCGAGCCCCTGGCCCAGGTTGCCCAGAGAAGCTGTGGCTGCCCCATCCCTGGAGGGGTTCAAGGCCAGGCTGGACGGGGCTTGGAGCAACCTGGGCTGGTGGGAGGTGTCCCTGCCCAGGGCAGGGGGTGGCACTGGATGGTCCTTAAGGTCCCTTCCAACCCAAACCATTCCACAATTCCGTGACTTCCCCATTGTTATTTTTCTCATGACAACTCTCCCATCTTCTGTATGCAACTGGCATCTCCATCACCGTGAGCCCCAGCCCAAACACCAAAAGCACTCCAAAAAAGGAGATTTACAAAATTAGTTAGACTATGCCACGCCTGCTAGTGAAAAAAAAAACAACCAACCAACCCCTGAGTCAAGGACTGTCCTTATTTGGTTGGAAAATCACAAAGGTCGCCGCAAGTAGTATATAAAAATCCATGCTAACATCGAAGAGGTATAAACATAATACAAAATAACACTTTCTATAACCAGCTCAGTATTTAACACTTGCCCAGTGGCCTTTGATAAATCCTATGTGCTTTAACAAAGGAAGGAAGATTTTCATTGCTATTTAGCAGAACGGGGAAAGCAAAGCACAAGAGAATAAAACTGCTCAAGACATCAAGGACCACGTCAGAAACAAAAAGCCAGGTCTCCTCATCCAGCTCCTCCACCGCCGAACGCCCTGCAAGGCTGCTGCATTTAAATAGAAATACTATTGTTAGCCGTAAGCAATGCAGACTCATTAACATTTATTTTAGTGTTATAAAATATATTTTTAAATACTTGAAGAAATAATCTGGAGGAAGTGCTAAAGCTCTGAGCATATTTTCAATATGTCCCAGCTTTTCCAGAGAGATTTCAGACCTCCTGGAAAGCCACAGCCTGTCTCAGGGGCTGCAGCGCGGGAGCGGATCCCTCCATCCAACTCAGAACAGCAGCACGTGCCAGGTCCCTGCCCTGGCTTCTCCTCCCAGATCGTTCACTAAGAGGTAAATCTAAAAATGTGAATTACTTATGGACAGCAGAAACCCGAAACTATCATTTCCCACCTGTTTTTAATGCGTGTGGGTGTTTATATGTGAATAACACTCGGAAACAGAGGAACCCGCTGCCTGGAGAGACACCTCCTGGAGGAGCACGCCAGAGGAAGCCCTGCCCGCACACACAGCTCCTGCCGAGACAGCTGCCACCCAGCCCAAGGTCAGCGTGCGGGTCCTGGCCAGACCGCACCTGATCCCGAGCCCTAACGGAGACAAACCGCCTGTGCCACTTTTAACTAACCCAGCAGAGCAAGAGCGTGACTGGGGAGAGGAAAGGCAGCCTGCTCCCATCCCGGTGAAGAGCCGGTGGCGCGGGCAGCCGCCCTCGCCGGTCCCGAGAGCTGTCAGGAGAGGGCTTGGGGGTGGTTGGGAGGAGCAGCAGTTGGTGGTGGCTGTTCCAGTGGTATCCGTAAGGACATCCAAAGAAAACCGCTCTGTGGGAGGATGCTGAGCCATCGGGGCAGAAGACAGATTCAATACAGAAACCAGAGGTACACACCGACACACGGAGCACAGCGCCCTATTTCTACCAAACCCAAACGTATCAAGAATACAGAGGAGGTGTTATTATCTTATACGTACACTTTACAAGACAAACTCCAGTTCTCCATATGACCCACCAGCCTTGGGCTGCCTCGGACAAAATAAAATGGGAGGAAGCAAGGAGGGAGAAGAAATATTTTTCTTCTTTTTTCATTATCAGAAAAGTTATTGCAGAGTTAACGTTTCAC
Organism: Rissa tridactyla; assembly: GCF_028500815.1. Classification (NCBI taxonomy): domain Eukaryota; kingdom Metazoa; phylum Chordata; class Aves; order Charadriiformes; family Laridae; genus Rissa; species Rissa tridactyla. The sequence goes on along the minus strand of NC_071474.1, from coordinate 46,636,854 downwards.
AGGCTCCCCATCATTTCACAGCGGTCTTTTATCAATGTTTTGGTGGGAGAAAGGAAGAACCAGGACAATTTCCGCAGTTTCAGAGTGGGTTCAAAGCATGCCCGCTGCAATATGGCATCCCACACTCGGAGACAGTGCCTTCCCCAGGATGGATGCACCGCCCTGGCAGCTTCACCCTGGGCACGGGGTGGCCGGCAGCGGCACTCCTCGGCAGAGCCGGTGGAGCTGATGCTCCGATATTTAAAGACAGGCATCTTTTTCCCGGTGCGGAGACAGAGGGACGTGCTCTGGAGCTCAGCCACGGTGGTCCCTGGCACCGTGCAGATGGCAGCGGTTTGGTTACCCGGTGCTAAACGCAATCTGCACAAGCTGCGGCACACACCAAGTTCAAAGTCAAAATGAACATTTGTTCTACAACAAAACACATTGCCAATGATCCTTAACAAATTTTAACTGTTGGTACAGTCAGATAAGAGCACAGTAGCATATATCATACCCTGTTGTTATTGCAAGCTCTGTGCTGCTACACATATGAGTGGCAATGCAGAGAGATCTATATTTTGTATTTCGGTATAAATTATAGAGCAGCATAATAGACCTGAAGAGGCAGCTCCACTCTTTCCTGCATCGCTTCCTTCACGTTTTTAAGCCCATTAAATTCCTCCCCATTTAGTTGCTTTATTTTGGTTCCTCGCTGCATAAAATTGTTCCACATTCACCAAGCGGCGAAGCCGAATAAATAATCACAAAACTTCCCCGCAAAATCTCTGGGAGCTGTTATGTAAAGCAGAGAGGGCATCAGCAGATAGAGACAACTCGGAGGCAACCTGAGGTTTGGTATTCTGTGTCAGCTTGACACACAGGGGAAATAACCCTTTAATCCAGTGCAGTGTATTTCATTTACTGTAGTGTTATCCAGTTCGAAGATGTTATGAAAGGAATCCCCGGAGAGACTTAAGACTTCAAAACCAGCCTGAGTTTGAACTTAATTCCACCGTTGCAAAAGGCTGTAGCCGTGGAAGATGACCTTTTCCGTACCTTGCATGCCAGGAGCCATTCTGCCTCATAATGTCACGCCAAATTAGAATATTCTCTTTTTGTTTTACTCGGGATTTTGTTTTGTCTTTTCTTTTTAATTAAAAGCATCTGCCACTATTAATGAAAAAAACCCAACCAATAACACAAACAGATTAAAAATGGTGACATCAAGAGAGATGAGGAGAGCCAAAAAGCCGGGTAATTAACAGAGGGACTTTCACCTCTGCCTGCGCTCGTCACCGGAGCCCAGGTCAGAGCTGAACGAGCAGCGGTGCCGTCTCCTTGCTGCTCATCGCCCCGCCGAAACAACGGGATGCTCCTGCCCCACCACCATGCCTGCCTCCCCCCAAATACATCCCCCAAATCCCACCAGCAGCAGGAGCTTGGGCGGTCTCTCTCCACTTCTCCAACAGGAAAGGAAGGGGGAAAAACACCTTTAAAGTGCAGATCTCAAAGCTGCTCAGGTCTTGCCAAGGTTATCCTGAATAAAAGTTCAGATATATTTTTAAAAAAAAGACCATAAATCCATGAAACAGAACCTGGTGGAACTCCCTGGGATGGCAGGGACGAAGGTGCATGGTCTGATCCTCGACCAACTGCAAGGGCCTCATTGACCAACGGGCATTTTTAAGCAATCCTGGAGGAAGCTTATTAAACAAGCTACGGCAATCCCAGTTAAGGTTGTTCTCTAGTGTTAATCCCACCCATGGGCTTTACTATTTTGAGGTGAACCGTAAAAGGCCAGTTTTCACTCGCTGCATCTTACAACTCCGATTGTGACTGTAATTAAACGTAAATTTGTATTTTCCAAAAAAATGGTTCCCCCACAAAATACTAAATTAATTACAAAATGTCTTCATAACGTGAAATTATTTAGCCTGTTAAAGCGGTACAAACAGCTTTACTGTATCATTAATAGTTAGAAATGTTCAGTCAGCACAGTTGAAAAAAACGTAAACGAAATATGTCAAGGATACATTGCTTTCTACTCCATTTTTTAATGTCTTACTTCATGGTAGATAAGTGAAAAATCTTTTTACCTGACTTAGTGAGAGGCTCATTTACTCATGCAAATTTAAAACCAAGTGTCATAATACAATGAAATTATAAAAACATATCAAAAAGAAGTTAGCGAGTCACTAAATTTAGCTCCTAATGGAGTTCAACCTGTCTTACACAGTTGTGTGTTAATGGGAAGAGCTACAGTGCGCTGTAAACATCGGAGCGCAGCTTGGAAACCACCACCCGTGCACGGGGTTTCTGCAGGAAGCCCGGCAGGTTTACAGCCTTCCGACTTGAATGTTGAGGTTATGAGTACGCCCAGCAGAAAATAAATCCCAATGTACGGCGACAATGTCCCCGCAAGCGCTGGGTTCTGCGGTGCCGCTTTGCAGACTCCGGTACCAGTGCAGACCCGGGATGATTTGCAGGCTAGATACTTCACATGCGTAGGGATTTTTCTAAATCCGTACAAAATATTACAGCTGACATGGTGAAGCGCTGACTTTGTGGGCTGGAAGATACTTAGCAACTCAAGGCCTTGGCTCTGAATCTGGGTAGTTCCGAGCAACAAAGAAAAACTGGTGCATCTGAAATAGCGGCAGCAAACCACACGCCAAGGCAGGAGCTGGATCCCGCGTTACAATTTGCTTTTTTTGACTTGCCAGGAGTCCAATGACAGCACTGACATGGGGTCATTATTCTCAGGAACGATCTCTTATTCCAGGAGTCAGGCAAGGAGATGAAAGGGTTAGAAGAGAAGGAAAAGGGAGGGACAAGGTTAAAGCATGACCAGTCCCTCTGGTAGACCTCCAATATTCATCAAAACCAAAGCACCAATTAGGTACAGTGGGAAAAAGACACCTCTGCAGAGAAATTGGCTTAAAATATAGGGAAGCATTTTCCTAGAGATTACAACGTCCACACCCTCGCCCATGAGACCAGGCTCGGGTCTGGGAACCAGCCACGCGACCCACCAGTTTACAGAATCATAGAGTGGTTTAGGTTGGAAGGGACCTTAAAGACCACCCAGTTCCGCCCACTAGACACCTCACACCAGCCCAGGTCGCTCCAAGCCCCGTCCAACCTGACCTTGAACCCCTCCAGGGATGGGGCAGCCACAGCTTCTCTGGGCAACCTGGGCCAGGAGCTCACCACCCTCACAGCAAAGAATTTCTTCCTGAGATCTCATCTAATCAGCTGAAGCATGAAGCTGGGGCCCAACGCCCCACAAAAGGAGGAGATGAAGATTCCCCGTGCTACCTGACCCAGCAGAAAATCGTGAAAATAAGACCCTGTAACGAGAAGAGGCAAGGCAACTAATGGAAAAACATCAAATTGTATTACGGGCTGCGTTAAAGCTTTACAACATAGTCTCCAGACAGGTCCACTGATATTCCTGAACCCTTATCGATCCACAGGTCAAACCAGAAACAAAAAATATCAATTTTAGAAAACATCACTTGTTGTGATACAAAAAAACCCACCCTGTCCCTACACACAGGTAAATACAGAGACCTTTCCACATGAGAAAAAATCTGCCGCAGAGCTATACTGCAACTACAGAACCACTAACCTGTCCCTGTCCTGTAGGCAAGGAATTAGGGAGATGTCCTACATAAATGCTTTAATTAATTTGTGAAATTCTGCACCCTTCTTGGAGGCATGCGACATGGCACTTTTTGCTCCCTTAGTTCTCAATTTTATTTTTATCCGGAGTTCGATATGAATCAGGATTTGCAAAAGACAAAACAACACACTGTAATCATCCAGCGTGCCAATTAAACTAAAAGATACCCTGGAAATTGAAATTAAATGCCATATCTATGAAAAGAAACAGACAGCTTCCTCGGAAACAACAAAAAAGCCCATATTACAGGAACATGACTGTGTCAGTCCAAAATCGTAGCCGAGGCAGTTACACAACTTACTATCATCCTTCACATCTGCATACTGTAGATCTTCATCAAATTGTGTATGTTTTTGCACATTTATCATCAAGATTTATTGAAGTTGATTCCATAAATTTCATTTAGTTGTTCACTGCTGCTATTTGTTTCCAAGGCAACAAATGCACTTTGCCCAAGCTGCACAGTAAATCCTGATTGTTCAGAATTTGGGGGTCCCTGCCCCTCGTGCTGCACCTCCCGACGCAAACAGCACCGGCAATAATTAGCAGCAGATTTGGTGGGCATTTACAAAAAAATAAAAAATTTTTAAAAATAATCCATTCCATGGAAGAAAAATGCAAAACTAAGCAGGCAGACAGTGGGCTGCTGGCAGGGAGATAGGATTCATGCAAAGCCCCCTCTCCTATCTCATTTACACCTCGGATGGCTGGAGGTTGAGAAATCCATTCGCGGGTTCAGGAGGAGTCGGAAGGCTCTTTCTGCAAAAATTAATGGTAAGAAAGTAGTCTTCTCATTGTAGTGGTTGCAAAAGGGACAACTACAATAGGAAAGGAAACAGAAAAGCGGAGGGTTTACAAACATTGCGCACGGGCCTCCATCTCCCCCCCGGGCAGCATCCGATGGCTCTGCCTCTGCAGGGACCAGGAGCAAGAGCACCGGGCACGGAAAACTTGGAGGCAACTTTTGTAGAATCGTGGAATGGTTTGGGTGGGAAGGGACCTTAAGGACCATCCAGTGCCACCCCCTGCCCTGGGCAGGGACACCTCCCACCAGCCCAGGTTGCTCCAAGCCCCGTCCAACGTGGCCTTGAACCCCTCCAGGGATGGGGCAGCCACAGCTTCTCTGGGCAACCTGGGCCAGGGGCTCATCACCCTCACAGCAAAGAATTTCTTCCTCAGATCTCATCTCAATCTCCCCTCTTTCAGTTTGAAGCCATTACCCCTCGTCCTATCACTACATGCCCTTGTAAAAAGTCCCTCCCCATCTCTCCTGGAGCCCCTTTAGGGACTGAAGAGCAGCATGAAGGAAAAGCAAATGGGTCCAGCGGAGGGCCACGAAGACGCTCAGAGGGCTGGAGCCCCTCTGCGGTGAGGACAGGCTGAGAGAGCTGGGGGGGTTCAGCCTGGAGAAGAGAAGGCTCCGGGGAGACCTTAGAGCGGCCTTCCAGTCCCTAAAGGGGGCCTACAGGAGAGATGAGGAGGGACTCTTCATGAGGGAGTGTTACGATAGGACATGGCATAATGGCCTCAAACTGAAAGAGGGTAAATTTAGATTGGATATTAGGAGGAAATTCTTTGCTGTGAGGGTGGCACTGGATGATCTTTAAGGTCCCTTCCAACCAGAACCATTCTGTGATTCTGTGGAAGGGGCTCTAAGGTCTCCCCGGAGTCTTCTCTTCTCCAGGCTGAACCCCCCCCAACTCTCTCAGCCTTGGAAGAGTTCAGCTCAGAATAGGAAAAACTCTCAGTCTGAACTGTGATAGCGCAGCCTCCTTATTTCAGTTTTGAGCAGCAGGACTGCAGCAGGTGGCCAAGTCCAAGCACTAACTCGGAGCGAGTGTCATTGCCCAATTTCACGCTACTCAAAGAGCGGCATCAAAACTGCCCCATCCACGCTCAGGAGCCACCCGGGAGCACCCCTCCCTCTGCACCGCACACCTGCGCCACCACATCCGCACAGGATCCCTAAAACACCTCTTCAATAGAGGGCAGAAAAAGGAGAGAGCACAACTGCAGGAAGACAAAATCCAAACGCAAGAGACTGAGCTAAAACACGCTCTGAGCTCACGGAGTCTCCTCCGGGGAAAAGCCTCGTGCAAAAAGCCATTACTTCAGCATTTCTAAAAACAAAACCAATCTCCTACATGATGCTGATATTTTAATGGGACACGACGTTTTGTGAAAGACAATGCAGTTATTTTTGTTTATCTGTCATAAGCAAATATCCGTGACTGCAAAACCGCCGTACAAGAGGTGGCTGACAAACTCAGCACACCGATGCCAGCCAGTATAGACCGAACTGGAAACTTTACGGCGTGAATCAGGGAAACCCACATTCAGCTTCCAAACCCAGCCACAGGCACACCACGCAACTGCAGCGACCGCAGAGGAGCCAGCCCCGGCGCATCCAGCGCACAGGAAGCTGCAATCTTTTCCCTTTTTCCCTTTATTTTAAAAACATCGCTCTCAAACCCTCTTTGCTGGATAGCACATTCCCTCAGATTCGCACATTATTCCCAGAGTGATCAACAAAGGCAGCATCCCTAATGACAAAAGCCACTAGTTTTGCTGCTTTCAGCCTCAGAAATGTTAAAAGATTGTTCGCTTTCTAAGTGCAAGCCCCCGTTTAAGAGGAATAAAGAATTTGCTCGAGCAGGCTGGATCAACGACGCAGCGAGCGCCGCACGCCGCCTCCAGCAGGGTGGCTGGGTCCAGTGCTCCTGGAAACAATAAAATAACCTTACACTGATCAACCGCGCAACGCGGGAAATGGGGAAAAAAAACTTCCTCCTGACCCTTGATGCAACGAGCTACCTCCCTCAGCCATATGAACCGATTGCTGTTATTAACGCGGTTCTTATGGGGCATAACCACCCCCTTCTCCCCTTCATTGCGATGGCTGGCATCTGAGACGCAAACCTGGCTTTCAGAGCCGTGACATTGGTACGATGGATGGAAATGGAGGAGCATCACCTCCAGTTCAGCAGCAGGGAAGAAGAGCCCTCTCGCTGCCACGTTACAAGGATGGAGCAGGGTGACAGCGTGACAATCAGTGGCTACGTCCCCGGCAGCACCTGGGCATAGTCACCATCTCGGGCAGAGATGTTACCAGGGGTTAACGACGGCTGCTAAACACAACCCCATTCCTCTGATAGCAGCAAACGAAACCCACCCTGCAAACACCATCACCTCTTCCAACAGGAGACAAAGGTACCATCGCGCTGCTCATCGGGCACCGAAGTGACAAACTGCATTAACTCTCCCAACGAGAGGAGGGCTCGGTGCTCAGCCTCATCCCTTCACTTGCCACTGCGGTCTCCGCTGTTTACGTGAGCATGAAAAATAACACGTTCCAACGGCAGCTTCTCGTTGTACACTACAATAAATGAAAAGCAACACAGGGGTCACAGTCCACAAATCGCCCCCTTATTTCAGCAACGGCATTGGAAACCTACAGTCCTGCACTCGGACAATGGCTGGAGAACATTCCCGCGCCGCTGAAAACATCGAATATAAGAATATTCTCCAGCCAGAAGCGCAAAAGCAGGGAGAAGGCATAAATAGCCTTTGAAGAAGATGTATAAATAGCTATAGGTAACATTTGCGTGCTATAAAAATCCTCCATTTTTGGCCCATCTTTCCTTTCCCAGTGCTTTGCCTGTGCTTCGGAGACCGGCTTCCCCTTCCCTTCCAGCCGGCACATCGGGGAGAGGGCAGGGACTCCTCCGAATCCCCTATTGCACCCTCGGAAGGATGGCAGGTGAGTGCGTTTCCCTTGCCAGCTGTTTAAAAGAGGCTGGTGGAACCAAAAATGGGATATGTTGGACTAGATCCTTCCGGGGGATACAGGTGTGGGGCAGCGTAGGGCTGGAGGGGGGCTGTGATTTAATATGTCTTCCTTAGACATAAAAACAAGCTACTACGCGCATGCACACGGGCACACACACGTCTCACGTTCGCGCTCTCTCTCCAAAACAAATACTATCTGCCCTCCGAAGTAAGAATCGCGAGCTGCCAGCCTCCGAGCTGGGTGAAAACACATCGAGGAGCGCAGCCGGTGCGTGTGCATGTGACACAGGCATCTGCATATCACACCACCCCTCTGCCTCCCTCCCTCCCTCCCTCCCGCTCGCCGGGCCCATTCTTACCAACCAGCAGAGGATAAAAATGCTCTTAAAAAGACCTAATTTTCCTCCCCGGCTATTTGTCGGCAATGCAGCCCACGGGTTGGCGCAGCCAAAGGAGCGCTCCCCGCTCAGAGAGGGAATTTCACACACAGTGAGAGGCTCTGCTCGGCAAGGCTGTCCCCTCTCCTCCGCCGCAGCATCCCCAAAGATGCTCCAGCCCAGCACTATCCCTCTCAACATTTCCCCCCCCGGTTCTCCCCCAGACGAAGCAGTGTCCTGGCGCATCTGTCCAGCCACAATCTCGCCTCACATCCCTCTAAAAATCCCGAAGGAGGGCACGGCGAGGCCAGGGCGGGAGCGGACCCCCTCCCGCGCCGCCTCCCCCGGCGCGCCGGGAAGCGGGGATGCAGAACAAGGCTCGGCGATGAGCGCTGGCAAAGCTCGCTTACCACCCGGTGAGCAGCTCCCCGTGGCGTGCAGGTGGCTCCTTTGATTCCTGATTATTTGTCAGCCTTGCTTCGGGCTTGGCGCCGTGCCGAGGCCAAACTTTGCAGCGAGGGGGTCACCCCACCGAACAGCCTCTCCAAATGGTCTCTGGGAGCTGGTGCGCCCGCAGGAAGGGGACGTACAGCCCGCGCCTGCAGGCATGGCTGCGCCCCGGATCGCCCAGCGGTGGACGGGACCTGCTGTCCCAACTGCCCTTCCAGCGAGGGGTCCTCACCAGTGTTTACTGAATAACGCCCCAGCAAAAACCTCACACCGCATGGAGAGCTTCAGACTGGAGCCATTAGAAAAATTCCTGTTGAAAAAACTTGTGTTGAAAACCGCTAATTCATCAAGGCCAAAACGTTGTGCAGGAATATGCCGGTTTTAGCAGAAATCTCACCAGGAACATCTTCTAAACCCAAGACGCCCAGAGCAGCTCACAGCATCATCTCCCAGCCAAGGAGACCTGGGTCCAAGTCCCTGCTGTGTCCGGCTCCAACCCAGCATCACCACTCCAGGGGCACGGCGCATGGAGCAAAACCAGTGGAGAAAAACCACCCATGGGCCAAGAAAGACACAAGTGTCTGGAGAAGCCACTGCAGAGCAGCAACCTCTCGTTACAGGCGGGTAACAGAAGCTACCCCGGTCCCATGCTGGAGAAAGCTGGAGAGCACAAGACTCCACTGGGGAATTTCAGCATCCTCCAGCTTAGCATAGAGGCAGCTGGTTAGTTTGGCCTTTTTATTTCCTTTGCACAAACCCTGCTTTAATTCCCCCAGCCTTTCGGGCACATGTGTTTCTGAATCTGGGTTTGGCCCTTCTGCCGAAGCTCCGTGCGTGCACGAGTGTCTGTACGCAGCCAGGACTATTCATACTTGTGGGAGAATGAAGGAGCTAATTCAAGGCTTTGGCGAGATGAAAGGAAAAACCTTAATTAAAATAAGTTTTTAAACCCATCAAGATTTTTTTTTTCTTTATCTTATTCAGATTAGCAGCCATCCTAAGATTACACTCTGAATCTAAACGTACTGCTTCTCTTCAGACGTTGTGGGCTTTGCACACAAAGCCCGTAAGACATCAAAACCCATGCCAAGCTAATAAAATAAAACCGGGGGGAAAGTACATCTGACAGTAACTAAAATTACATAAATTTCCTTAAAGAATGATGTTATTTTGTAAAAAAACTTCCTTCCCCTGTCCCACCTCAGAACAAGCCCTCCCGGAAGCAAACCACTGTTAACGTAGGGTCTAAGCAGCTCCTCTTCTTGCAGGAGAAAGGTGCCGGGGAACGGGCTGGTTCCCACTCGGGTCTGCACGATAAGGACACTCCCCTGCAGACACGGAGAGGAGCCACGTTGAGCAGCTCTGACCACTCTGTACCGGGCTCCAGGCACAAGTCCTCATCCTCGGCTTGGGGAACCTTGTCCCAGGGCAGAAGTAGGGGCGGGACAAGGATACATTTCCACGGCGGGCTGTTTTTTAACGCAAATCCCCAAGTGAGAGCCACTGAAGCTCTCCGCATGCTTGCAACACTGCCGTTCATCCCGACAGAGATGGAATAACGAGTGATCAACATGAGTTGATCAATAAGCGAGTGCATGATAAATGCAATTTATCCTCACGGTTCCCCAGCCCATGACTTCGCTTCCACCACTGCCGTACGTAAACCCCAGACACCCACCGGCACCTTCTGCAGAGTTTTTTTGAGCAACATACCAAGAGTTACAGCAACAGTCTCACACAAAGGCGTTTTTACAACGAAGAGCAAGCACAGAGAGGGAGAGTCTTCTTACCATGATTCCAACTAAAAAGATTACACTAAATATAAGGAAAATCACTCCTGCTCAGAGGTTTCTCCAAGCAACACCCGTCCTTACCTTCTAGTCAACTAACCGTCCGCAGCCCTAGGGCCCAGATCAGGATTTGGACCGGTGGCTGCAAACGCAGCCCTTCCAGCCCTGGTGCGGCCAGGTTTGCTGTGGCGCACAGCAATGCAGGGAGGAGGAAATAAATGCGGCGTTTCTGAGCAAACCGGGCCGTTTGACAGATTTTTGTTCTCCACCCTGCAGCAGTCGGGGCGAGTGCACCGTCTGTACGGCATACCAGGTACCGTTAGCTTGATACCGAGTTTGCTTTAAGAAAAAGAAGAACCAAATCAATTTCTTGGGAGGATAAACTTGCAGCTAAAGGGAAAAACTACAATTACACTTTTCAGCCATGAAAAGTAAATCAGATGGTGCTGAAATCCCAGCAGAAAACACAGATTAATTAAAGTCTGCACTTTCTAAATCTGTTATTCAACTAAACACAGCTGTTAAAAAAATGATGCCTTTGCTGTAATTTTCATGTACATTCATACCACTGAAATACAGTGAAAAACATTATTAAGTGCGTTCAGTTAGCTGCTGAAGTTGTACAGGAAAAGAAAGCACGCATATATGCTTAATTATGGCAAGGATTGTTTTATTTAAAAGAAGAAATTTTACTTGGGAGCTCAAATGCCCTCCAAGGAAGGGATCAAATTTTTTACGACGGCGTGAGAGCGGGATGGGAACCTCAAGGTGACGGGAGCTCAGGGCGGTCCCTCCTCCTGCATCACTGGTCCGTGCCCACGGCACGCGCCATCCATCAGCCCGATCCCGACACTCCTTCTGGTGCAAAACCACTTGTACTTCCAAGTGCTTTTGGCCATCTGTCCGTCACAGGCAGCGCTTCCCAATTTCACTGATTTCATTAACCCTAATATATTTTAAGCTCTTACACAGAATAAAAACACCAAACCACATAAACCGTTTCTTTACAGACCCTCATCTAAAACCCACCAAGGTGAAGAGAGGCTCGTGCTGAACCCTGCTAGCTTCGGATCGAGCTCTGCTTCCACGGGGAGCCCATTTACTCATCGGGAGAGGGCACAGTGACTGACGCCGCGCTCGGCGCCCGGGAGATGGTACCAGAGACAGAATCGGGTCCCCCCGCATGCCCCGACCCACCCTGGGCGCGGGGGGAGCTTTGCGCAGGGTGTGTAAGGCTGGCAGAGTACAGCTACCACTGACACCCTGTCAGCTGGGGAAAAACACGACATGCCTGAAACAAAAGCTTTCCTTCTCTTTTTTTTCCCCCCCCCTCTTCTCTCCAAGTCTACATCAACGATCAAAGTGGAGAGCTCCTTGCTCTGTCACAGAGGGAAGCGAAATTGCTGTGATTTGAATGCAACCTAAAAGGCACTCTGCAATTCAACTCAATCAGTGTAAACTTACTTCCCAGCCCTGACGCAGCTGTTCCTCCCCTATGGAAGAGAAAATAATACTTGAACCTTGCCTCCTCTGCAAGGGGGAGAAGGCTTGGGAGAGCCCTCACTGCCTCTCGATCCTTCCGAAATCATTTCAGCTTAAAATATAATTAGCATCATCTAATACAGTAATATATTAATATTGGCAATAGCTCCCTGCCTTAATACCAGCCTGTAAAGCCTCTCACACTCTGGACTCGCCATCGCTGCAGTCAATGGCAGGACGCCGACGATGCCACCACTGCATGCTCCAGGTACCCACATTGGGGAGGACTCGGACCCACAACCTCGGAGCGGGGAAAAGCCGCCCGGCAAACGCCAGCACCTGGATTTATGGTGTTGAACCACAGGATCCCTATGAGACAGCATCCACAGGCTTGGATGCTCATCCAGTGACAATCCATTACAACACCTGGAACTGCAGTTACAACTCAAAGCATAACGAGTCCTCACTTGCATTTTACCTGCAGGAAAAATCACTATATTTTCACCCCCCTCCATTTTTTTCTTTTTGAGGAAAGCAAAACTGGATGGGAAAAAATATCTTCAGATTTGGGGAGGCTGTAGAAAAGTGCTCTCAGGTCCAAGGAGACCCCTGAGCAATCCTCAGTCAGCTACGCGTAACAAGAAATGCGTTGAATAAACTGGTCTAAGCAACCACTCCACAACTTCACCCAAAAAGACACTTCTCAGCAGGTTTTATTGTTGCTGCCTTTTCCATAAAACACCTCACTGCACCTACTTTTTATTTCTCCTCTACCTAATCTACCCAACCATATCAAGCAGGCACCTTTTGCAAGTTCCTGAAACATGACCAACTAGAAGAGAAAACAATTAAAACCAAGGAGGTATCAGTAAAAAAGAGGAGTTATATTTTTTTCAGGGATGAACAAGATGCACTGGTAGCAAAGTACTTCCTATAATCTTCCATTACAGGGCGAAGGTTTTAATAAAAAGAAATAAAAAGAGCTCACATTTTGATCTTTTCCCAGAGCTAGACATGGTTTAATTAGCTTGATCTCATTATGTAAACTGGAGAGGAAAAAAGAACACCATTAAAGCAATATCCCACTGGCAAATGAGACAACCTTGACATCAACTAAGATATTTTCTTGGAAAAGTCTCCCCTGCCTGCAATGCAGCTTCCACACCTTTTCCTCATCACCAGGTCTTCATCGTCCCACCTCTTCCAGCTGCCCGGCTCAATTCAGCAGCACTTCTTGGTTTCAAGCAGCCTGAATAATGCCGGTAGTAAAAAAATCACGCTAGACGTTGACTCGGGTCTATTTAGCCCCAGATCATTCGGCGTATTCTTTGGAAAAGATCAACTGGAACTAAACATTGCCATAATATACTCCATCTGTTAAAGTACATACTTTTGTAATAACACATTTAGAATTCAATAAGAAAAGCAAGAATTACAAACAAGGTGTCCATAATGAGCCTCAATATAATTATTAAACCAGATAAAGTAGGCCTGGTTTTCAATACAAGAAAGTTATTTGTACCTTAATGATAATGAAATGTAAAAAGCATCTGTAATTTCCGCTGAAATGTATTGCAGAAAGTCAACTTAGTGCACGTCACTTTGTTAAGACTATTCTTATTATTGTGTTTGCAATGACAGCAAAATGCTTCTTAGTTCCAACTCCTGGGATATATAAAAATATGATTAGAGCACTATAACAATACAACAATGGATTAATTTGCCCAACCATTACATTCGGATCTGACAGACTTTTATAATTTATTTTACCAACTGAAAGGTGGTTATTTTGGGATTCTGGCTCATAACGAAGTAGTTCAGTGCAGCATTTTCAAATATATATTTTTTTTTTAATATACCAGCACTGCAAGGTCTTGCCTGTTTGCCCGTCACCCTGAGCTGTTGTGCGAGCCCTCTGCCATGCCTTACCCTCCGATTTCGCTCGGGCTGCTCCGGAGCCGGAGCTGGTGTTGCCTACACAAAAGGGCATCGCACATCCCACAGCCCACGAAACAACAAGGCAGCGGTGATTTATCCGGTAAAACCATTACCCAAGTAAAAGAAAGCAACTTTGGGGGCGGGGGGGGATGCTTAACAATATTACCTACACCAGGAAAGGAAAGCATAAAGAACTAATCAGCATCGAACAGTGCAGCTCACAAACGTAGCGCAAAAGGTGTTGAGAAATCTGGCCTGAAGGGCAGATGATATAAAGGAAAATAATTAATACCTCCTCCACTGAATATCAGTGGGAGCCATCCTCTACAACTGCAAGATTAGCACGGAATAATCACAGATTATTAACAAACTCACGGGCTCGCTCTCAGGCGAGATCAATGCCATTTAGAAGGGGGTGGAAGTTGCCATTTTGGCCTAAAGTGGGGACCAGAACTGAGGGTTTTTTAACAGAGAAAAAAAGCCTCTGGGGCCTCAATTGCAGTGCTACTCAAAAGGAAGCTGGTGTGTTCTCATGCGGACGGAGGAACAGCCCAACAACCAGAAATAAAGACTAAACCAGAAACGCGCAACACTGGTGCAATACCACAGACAGGACAATCGAACAGACCTGCCGGCGCACTCCTCTTGCCATCACCATCATCACTGTTTGGTTTGATTACACCCAAATTTCACTTGTTAAAGCAAAACCCCATCCCAGACTCTTTTTCCCAATCCTGTCCATTCTTCTCATGACCCCCTCTCTCCAATTTACTCCTCTGCTATTTCCTTCGAGGCGTCCCAGCTGCTGGACCTGGAGACAACCCTGCTCTGAGCATCTCTCCCAGGAGAACATCCCCACGCTGCTCGGTACATCGCGTTACATCTGCACAACCACACGCAGACACACAAACACATCCTTAGCCGAATACCGAAGAGTTGGCAGGACCTAGTTTACAGCGGAACTAAAGGAAAAGCATTCCAGCAGGATTTCAGGAGGTAAGCCATGTATTTCAGGACCACCACCAATGAACCCCGCATGGGTGGTCCAAGCCAGCTCTCCTGCCATCAGCCTGGTCATTAGGAGAAGACCCCTGGGGTCTTGTCCCATGGAGAGCCAAAGGCAGAAAAGACTTCTCCAACTGGTCTAAATCCAAGACAGAGGAGGCTCAACATTATGGAGGAGACCGTCTTCTGCAGGAACTACTTCATAGTTTAATGACATGGGAAAAATAAATACAAGCACTACGTTTCCATGAGTCAAGACTATATGCTCAGTTTTATACTCTTGTACTTGTTTTATACTCTTTGTACTACACCATAAAATCAGAGACTGGCAGCCTCGCCACCAGAAAAATAAAGTCTTTCTTCTTGTTTTGAATGCTGACATCTGACATTCGCTGTCCTTCCCCCAGCCCCTCGAACCACGCCGTTTCTTCTCATCTACCCCGAACGCACCACACGCCCCCCAAGATATTGGCGGTGCCTGGGTTAACAAGGAGAGAAATTAATGCGATGTTCCTTTTAATTGCAGTGGCAAGGCAGAGAAAAGCAAGTGCAAAGGGATGCTTTACTCCCTCATGCTCTGTGTTTTTAGCCAACACAGACTGTCATGCCCTAACGCAAGAGGCACGGCACACTGACACCGTAAAAAACGAGAGCTAACGTAGGCCTTCCACGGATGTAACCCATCACATCCAGATAACGCAACTACTTCATTTCTGGATCGTTGTTTCACTAATATCCTCAGCTTTTAGGCAATGAGACTTACTATGTAGCAAATTGCCCAAATCTTGCGACTGACTTTTTTCTTTTTTTCCCCCTAAAGGAGGTTTTAAGGGAGTAAGAAATTTATCTTCATCTTCCTGCACAACTCTAGTTATTTTGCAATTAACTTTTCTGCTTATATATAGGTTTTGCAAAAGTGAATTTGTCCAAGGATAATACGCCACATGCCCTTTTTCACTTGAAAAGCGAGTAAGACAGACCAAAATCTTCCAAGTTAGTTCCAGAAAAGAGGAAAAACAATGATGGGGTCAGGCTCAGTGACACGGCTGTTAAAAAGTGTCTGTGAAGTTTTCTGAAAGGTTTCGTGCTCCTAGTTTTTAAATAAAGTCATACTAACAAAGCCCATACAGGATCTATTCCAGATTTTCTTCCCCAGAGAGTCTGGGGCAGAAGCTGCTGGGTGAGGATTACAAACAGGACGAGCAACTGGCATCTCAAAATGGGCACTAGGCAAGAAGGACGGAGTTAAAAAAACAGGAATTTTCAGATGTTTTGAGCAGTCTGAAACACTGTGGCTTGGATCTCCTTGGAGGATTTCATAAGGGTTTTGTCCCCTCCCCATCCCTCAGTAAGACCAATTTATAAGCTAGGTAGCGGGATAGCATAGATTTTGGAAAGGAATAGGAGGACAAAGACAAACGCAGGCACGCGTGCATACAGAGTCATCTTGAAACTCTTCCTGCCCTGCTTTCCATATGAAATCATATGAGCTTCCCATTCATTACTATCAGCGCTCTTGCTGAATTTGGATGATTGCCCAACCGCCACAGTTGCCAGAAATCCAAACCATCAGAGGGGTGATTCATCTGATGCCTTGACAGCCCGGGAGGTGGGCTAAGGAGGGCGAGGGGAACCCGAAAAACCAAATACAGCCAGCAATGGAGTCCTCCCGCGTCCTCCCCGGCCACTGCCGCAGCAGGAGCCACCAACGCAGGCACGGTCACCACTTCGAGCCGCACTGCTCCTGCGCGCTCGCTGCATTACCGAAGGACGGCGGCAGCAAACGCAGCTTTACCTGTATTTTCTTTGTCCGCACCGCAGGAGCTAATCATCGTAAAGGAGCAAAACTGTATTTCCATACTGGCAAAGCTCTTCCACATAGATGCCGTTTAAGTCTTGTTTATATGGTGCTCACTCATCCAAAGAGTTAGCAACTAGAGAACAAGAGGGGCTTTGTACCTCCATGCTCTGCTATGTTAAAAATTGATTTAGCATAATGGTTTCAAAGAGATTAAAATCCAATTTTGTAAATCAAAGCAGGAACTGTACTGAGTCACTTCTACAGCAGCAGAAAAGAACCTGCTGTATTCTGAAAACGACAGTTGCAGCCCTGATCCTCTATTAATGCGGAGAAAGTAATTAACCAATCAAAACCACAGTTTAATAAGCTGTATTTTACTGTATGCATCTGCTCTTTATCCTCACATCAATAACAAAATGGGATTTTCATCTGGAGAAGAAACGGCAGCATCTGGGTGAGCCACGGCTTCTCAGGTAGCATCGTCCAGCCGATCGCTCAGCATGGAAGGGCTATTTATGGCAGAACCAACATGAGATCCTGTCTCCTCCACGTATTTACCACCATTCGGGATTCAGCTTTGCATTATTCCGGTCGCACTTAGCCTTAAATGTCATTAAAAAAAACCAACCAAACAAAACACCACAAAACAACAAACCACAACTGGGTAAAATAAGATAAATTGAGATAAAACAAATGGGGTCTGCAGCTGTCCTAAGAACTCCAACATACAAACTATCTCCTTCAAGGGAAACACGTTCCCTTTAATATCCTGGATGTGCAGATATAGCTGTAAAGAAAAAAAATCCGCACGTTCAGAATCATTTATAGTAAGTATCTTTGATGGGCACGGCGTCTTTTGAAGAAAAATGCAGACATACTTAAGAGGGGCTGATGCGTACCACGCAGCACGGAGACGTCGTGTGATGCAGACAACCCAGGACTCATTAGATCCTTTAAACAAAGTTCGCATCATTCCTTACAAGCAGTACAGAAATCACATCACTAATTCGCATATGAAAAAGCAATCCGAGCTTTAAAGAACACCTGAAGGTTCACACAGGCACGTAAGAAATTGTGGATATTCAAGCTCATGTATTTACATAGATGAGGTGGAATTTGGGGGTTTTTTTTAAATTTTGTTTTCTTTTAGAGGGAGGATATCGGCATTTTCCCATGCAAAAGTTGGCCTTGGTTATGCTACTTATTTCTCACCAAAATCAAGAAGATCTCTGTGCTACTACATGGAAACATTCTACATCTATCAGCATTCCCCAGCCCTACAAAGTCTGTTCTACAAAGTCCCCGTGGAAAGACAAGGACTTGTCCCAGGGACACATTTAGGGAGGTTTGGAGCCACGGAAATGGCAAGGGGGGAGGAAGCCCTCATGCCACAGACATTATCCCAAGGAATTTTTTATAGCTAGGAGCAATGAAGAGCAAGTAGTCACAAATTTCCCATTGAGAAGATCGAGATTAAAGAAATTCACGTAGAGAAGGGCACACGCAGGCATTGGTGGGGAGGCAGCGTCAGATCCACGCCATGCCCCCGGGATGCAAAACCTGGAAAGTCCCTGGGCCAAGCCCAGATCCGTGACACCTGAAACAAAACGGGTGATGTTCTTCACTCATCAACACATTCTCTTTTATTCGGTGGGCACTCGAAGCCTCCACCGCAGCGTGCTGCAGAGGTAGGCACCAGGCACTGCTCGCCGAGCATCCTCCTAACCCATGTGGAAAAGTCCTCCTTTCTCCTCCGCTGGCCAAAGTAGGGTGTCCAAGCACCATGGTGGCTCTGCTGCCACCCCAGGGAAGGAGACCACCAGGCTCCGCAGGGACAGGTCTCCCAACCACAGCAACTTTGCCAGCCCCGCCAGTGAGCAGGCAGGTGCCACCAGAGCCCGTCCCCAGGAGGATGGGACCTGTCCTGGCGTGACTCAGCTAGGGATGAAGAAGGGGAAAAAGGAAGGAAGAAGTTTTCCTCCTCCACCCACCGGCGTGTGAACCAAATACAAACATCCCTTAATTAGTAACACCCTCCAAATACCCCACAGCTGCGGTTTTGATGGGTATTTAATCTAATCCAGCAATTCTTTGCATAAAAAGCAACCACCTTAGCCACACTTGAATAATTACCGATTTAGGTGGATTTCTGTTGGTGCTGAGCTAAATCACGAGGCTTCGAGCAGCCTGTCACAGTGAGACAGTAGGCATGCCACCAGGGGACAGAGATGACCTGCCTCGGCTCCAGCTAGGGTCTCCAGGCTAATTCCAGAATTTAACAACCAGAAGAGAACTTGCATGATCAGGTTGGTACAGCCAGCAAAAAAAGACACTCCTCCTTTTTTTTTCCCTGGAAAACCATGAGAAACGCTTTGGAAATGCTGCCTCAACTTGCATCCATCTCTATCTATCATCATCAAGAACCTCCAACAGACAGCAGCAGCTCTCACCTCGCCAGTTTTTAGTCCTGTTGCTTTTATATCAAACGAAGTTATACAAAAAATGGTGGGCTATTATTTCGAGAAGAAAATGATCTTCCACTGAGAACTAAATGACATTCCCAGCTTCCGCACCTGCAGGATGGAACCCTTCTGGGAGCCACTGGTTGCCACAGACCCAGGACGCCCCTGGGATCCCGGCCCACCGCTGCTCACGGATGAGGACCCAGGAAAAAGGTAAAGTACCGAGAGACGGCCTGAAGCACAAGAAGTTATGCAAATGAGGAAAATGAATATTTAAATAAAACATTTATTAAGAAAAGATTAACTCTGTCAATCAATACTCACTTTTGTTTTCCCGTGCGCACGTTTGGAGGGGCTGCACAATAACCAGTTTCAGTTTTTCCAGGGTATATTTAGTTCTGTATTTAGAAGTGCAGCTTCCTGTAAGATTATTTTTTTTTAAATGAAGTGCATTTCCTTGTGCAAAGGAGAACAAATTGCTACTTAAACTTTCTTCTATTGTCTATTTGCCTGCAATTTCCACCTCATTTACAGCCTTTTTGTGTCTGCCCTTTTGTTTAGTTTTACCTTTGACATTCTCCTAATTTCTCTTCAGAGATACCTGACACCTTTACATTAAACTCACAATACCATAATACAGGAGTTTTTGGAGAAAAGCTGCTCAAAAGCAGCAGCTCCCAGCCAGGCTGAGCGCCCTGACGGCTGCCAGAAGGTGCAGGTTTGAAAACCATTTCTCAGCTGCAAAGAAAATGCGGAATCGTTTTGAAAATGGTTTTTTGGCTCCGAAGTTCACAGGGAGAGCACGGAGCGCTGGCTCCCACGCGTGCGGGACCTGCCGACGCTCCCGGTTACGGTGGATAAACCGAGATCCCGGGCAACATTTACCTTCCCTTTGTGCCCGTGTATTCTCAAATAAAACAGGAACAAACCGCTGAGCTGCTTCAATAGCCAGGCTGGATGCGAGGAGGAAGATGGAGGAGTTTGTTATTTAATGCTGTGGAGCTTCTTAATACCCATCAATGTAAGGAATCAAGCTTTACAATTAATTGATGATATGATAAAGAGCTTTAGGGCAAGAAAGCCATTTAAGATGACCATCCTTTCAGGTTAGCAAAACTCTAAAAATACATCGAGTTGCCCGGTCGTACGCTCAACAACTTCATTGCGTATTGTACCCAGATTTTGTGCCCAGCTTTAGATAAAGTGAAGAATTCGCTTCCCTGCTTTCGTCCTCGCTGGCAATCCAGGACAACCAGGGGAGGAAGGCAGGGAGTTTTGAGGATTTGTGGCAGAAATTGGGATGACAAGGAGTTGCATCCCCGTTAATGTTTAAACCCGCGGCTGGGTGGGAAGCGCAGTGGTTCCTCGTCCCTGGCAGAGGACACAGCAGGTTGTTTTGAGCAGCAGGGGTGGTACCTGGAGATGTTTCCATGCCTTGGCCAATCCCAATCACTACGGCCAGGAGAAAACATGATGGTGCTTTGTGACCAAGGCTACGCTACTAAACCCAGCTCTTCTGAGCATCTGCCAAAAGCCAGTGTACTTCAAACGTTAAATTTGTTTCTCAGCTTTTGCATTTGTTTGAGTGCTTTGGAAAAAACCCAGCTTTGTCCATTCCTTCACCCCACCTGGAAGCCCTCCCCAGTTTGGCCAGACCTGCCAGTCCCGTAGCACAGTTAATGCCCGATTTTGGCAGCAGTGCCAGCTGCCGGCTGCTCCTCCTGCCCTCCTGGGGTATCCTGCAGCTGGACCAGGCTCCCAGCACGGTACACACGCAGCGGCACCCACCCCATGCGCTGGCACAGCAAGGAAGGATGACCATGAACCATGACTGCTCAAGCTCCAAGGCTGTGCAAAGACATTCCTTTACCTCCACAACTCCCTCCTCCTACCAGTTGTTTCTTAAAGTCACCTTAGTGCCACACTGCTGGGCACGTCCAGGGCAGTCTGGTGCCCAGCTCCCCACTGATATTTGGGGAGTAGGAGCTCTACAATGACTTAAGGATCTCAATCTTCCACAGAGCTGTCACAAACTGACAGGACTCAGCCCACCACTAATGCTGAGCAGACCCACTGCAGCCCAGGAACGATCCCACCAGCAGAGACCTCCGCATGGCTCTCTCCATCTTGGCCCAGTCCCCTAATCACCAGTGACCTAAATCCACCGTCTCCTGCAGCCCCCAGCTCCCATGCCTCCACGGCAGGGATAGGAGATGACGCACCCAAGCAGGTCCCTGCTCAGCTTCCAGGCTTTGCTTCTTGGCTGTCCCTTCGCCAGGGCTCCTCCGGGTTTGCCCAGAGAAGCTGTGGCTGCCCCATCCCTGGAGGGGTTCAAGGCCAGGTTGGACGGGGCTTGGAGCAACCTGGGCTGGTGGGAGGTGTCCCTGCCCAGGGCAGGGGGTGGCACTGGATGATCATTAAAGTCCGATCCAACCCAAACCGTTCCATGATTCTAGGATGCAGTCCTCTTCCGCAGCTCCCCATCCTCCTCCCCAGGGCTGGTTGCGCTCTGGCACACCAAACTTAGTAGAGCCAAAGCATTTTGCTGCATCTTGGTCCTTTTCATTCTCAGTTTCCTTTCAAGGAGCGTTCCAGGCCAGGATGCGCTGGTAACAATAGGTGGGTTATATTATATTGCTGCTACAAAAATGAGCGTCTCCTCCATCTCACCATCTTTCAGGGAGCATCGATGCTGGAGCGATACTTCACTTGCACACCAGGAGGAGGGCACCCTCTGAATGGTTATTTTGAAAAGCATTAAGCCCATCACCCCAGTCCTCAGTGGATCAGACACTCCGCTTTTGCTAACACTTCTGTTTTGTTTGCAGAATAAAGTGAAACGGGTTTTCCCCTAGATGTTTGCTCTCTCTCCAAGCACTCGTTTACTCTTGCTTTCTCCCGTCCTGATCTAAAAGCACACCAGCTGTTGGGTTTTGCTCCCCAAGCAGGACAATCTGCCCAGTTTCCTTTGCCTTTATTCAAAAAAAAGGAGAGGGGGAGAGAATGAAAAGAAAAAAAAACCACCCACCAAAAAACCCCCAAACCAAAACCCAAGGACAGTCAGGAATTGGCATCTCTATCAAACACACTGTCATGACAGTAACAGAAAAAACCCAAAACCAACAAAAAGACTCTTGGTTGTGAAAACGTGCATTTCCCAGAATTTCCGCCGGCTCCTGGGGCTGCAGGACTCGCCTGTTCCCAACACTCTGGAGCCAGGATAGAGCCCCGCGTGCTGCCGGCACCAGGTGTTTCCTCCTGGAAACACCACCACCGGGACGGCAGAGCGCCGGGTCGGAGATTCTGAGAGCGCCGAGATCTGATTTTCATCTACTTTGTTAAATTTCTGCTAATTGCTTTTAACGTACTTCCTCCGCTGGAGTCTTTATAGCTTAATTCCTCATGGGCATTCATTCTGGAGTTTTACTAAGTACAGAAGGAAAACGAAGTCTAACTACATGCCAGTGATGCAATCGCTAATGGCCTTTGTAACAAAGGCGTGCAGGGGGTTTTAGGGGGGTTTGGTGGGGTTTTTTTGTCACCGATTGCCTTCATCAAGTTTTGTAAGCTGATGAAAACCAAGCAAAAGAAGCTGCAGTCCTATAAATAATGAAGCAGCGAGGCTGGATGTGATGTAATGCAGTCCAGTATTTTATAATTAGCACATTAGAAAGTACAGCGCAAAGACACCAAACTGAAATACTTGAGCTTTAGTCTTAATAAAATACATCGCCAACTTCCCGGCTGAGGCTAAGAGAAGTTGTCACCACAAAGTAAGAAACTTCAGATCATTCTCAGTCGCCAGCAAGCTACGGCAAGCAGGAGTTAACGCGCTTATACTCTTCTACTCTCAGACAACAAGGATGTAAGATCTATAACTCCCAAACAATATTACGCATAGCACATACTTTTCATCATTACACATTAATAGATTTGGGAGTGAAAGTTGGAGGGGTGGTGTTACATGTCAAAATTAATTATAATGCCAATAAGCTGAAATTCAACAGGGAAGATCAGGTTGACTAAATTATTGTGTTGAGTTATCAGCACTGAAAAATCAACTGAAAGAGGCGGTAGCCTTTTGCTGCAAATCCAAAGGTGGATTGAAAAATAATAAGAAGTATTAAAAAAAAAAAAAAATCCCAGACCAATCCATCGCGGAGGATTTTAAGTGACTAAGGACGGTTCCAAGTTGGCCTGAATTTATCTAGGATGTAATTTTGCATTCCAGCTGTTAGAGACTTCAATTGGATCTTATCTTTTCATCACGGGCTTACTAAATTTTGGGACCAGCAGCCACAAAGTATGTCAATTCAGGTAAATCAGGCTATTTGCTCCCTTCGTACTGTCAAGCCATAGAGGAAACTTCAGCTCCGTTTCTGTAAAACTTTCTCAGTGTCTTTCCGGATTGGGCACCTCCAGCACCCGTAAAGCCAACGAAACGGGTTCCAGAAATTCCCCCTGTGCTGAAAACGTGGCAGTTGGCAACTTCAGAAGAGTACCACAATTAAAATAAAACTTCTAACACTAAACCAGAATAACAACAACAAAAAATCCAAAATCCCTACAAGCAGAGGAAAAAAAAACCCAAACCCTACGCATTTAAGCATTTGATATGTCTTCATAAGAGCTGGAGTACTAAGAAGAATAGGACTGTGAACAAGGATGAGAACAAACAAGCACACGGACATTTAATTCCTACAGAGTCAATTAAATGTTAACAATAAAATACAGTATGAGTTAATGCTAGACAAAAGGATTAAGGAATGAGGGAAGACTTATTTATAAACATACAAATGAAAACCTGGTTAAGAAGAAGTCAGGGAATTAATATAAGATAAAAAGAATGATTCAAATATGGCTAAGAAAGGGAATTCCTTTATTAAATTTGTCCTCAAAAGTAAATTAAGAAAAGATGCCTGTGCTATCAGAGAGTGATGGCGAGTTTATAAAAATAGCTACCACCGAAGGAGAGAAAAAGGGAGTATCTGGAAAATGCAGACATGTGCCAAATCACTCAATCTGTGCAATTAACCAAAGAAATCAAGTGTTGTTATTTGCAAAGAATTATTTTTTTAAAAGGGAAATTTAGCAAATTCCTTCAAAACATAAGTCTAATACCTAATTCTGGAAATTACTTAAACGGATGGATGCAATTAACTTCTATTCCTAGCAAAAGAACAGGAAAAAAACATTAAGAAAAAACTATCTGTTGCAGACAGCAGCTCAGCAAGCTGCAAGAAGTAGAGATTCGCAGAGAACACCTCTCGTTATGCACAGTTGGTTTGTTAGCACAAATTATTTATTTAATGAAAAGAAGAAAGGAAATGCCACATGGATTAGGGTAGCATTTTCAAGAGTCAGTCCTGAAATTAAAAGCCGGAGTCCTGCAAAAATCCGAGCAGCCTCAATTCTCCCTACTTTAGAAGGGATTAGGATTTAGCACCTGCAAGACCCCAGGCCAACTGAAAACGCCTTTTTTGTCCCCAAGACCAGGCCCAACGGTCACCGACAGCCAGGGGACCCTGCCCGTGGACTCCGCGCCATGAGACACAAATTAGACCCCAAAGAGATTCACATCGCTTCGAACCACGATGTATTTAGACATCTAAAAACTGATTAGAGACTCACAAAACCCAAGAGTTGGAGGAAACTGCCAAGGTATCCCATGGATCTGTGTTTGATTTAAGCTGAACAGTTTTCCAAACAATCTGGAAGAGGGAAGAATATGGCTTATTAAATTTCACCTACTATGCACCGAAAGGCATTGCAGGACTTGACAGGAAAAATAAATACAAGCAAAGAAAGTATCGCTTTGATTGACTGGGACATCTTAAATTAAGAGAGGTGCCCGTCTTCTCTCTGGACCCTGTCAACATCACTCAGAGAAGCAATTTCCCCATCCTCTTCAGGAGGCCCTCCCAAACCTGCCAGCTCTGAAAGAAGACAGAAAAAAAAAAACATAAGGAGATTTTTCTGTCTGGAAAAACTAAAAAATTGATGCCGAAAAGACATATCATCCCAAAACACAGCCATGCTCCAGGAGGGAAACACGCATCCGTCCGAACGGGGCCCTGGAAAGGCCGAGGGCAGGCAGCTAGAGCTGGAACTGCGGAAGGATGCGGCAGCTAAAAAGACAGCTTAGTTTCAGAGACTGAAGCCCCAGAAACGCGTCTGACATAGCAGGATGTTCCAGTCTCCTCTCTCTACAGATGTAATTAATCCATAAATGGAATAATGTATTCACTTCTGGACACCTCATTACCAGAAAGACATTGACAAATTGAACAGAGTACAAAGAAAACAACAAAAATGTTTAAGGGTTTGAAGGGAAAAATTTCTAAGGGAAGATCAAAAGATTTGAATACGTCCAGCTCTATGCAAGAGCCTAGCTTAGTAGGACAAGATGTATATCTATATGTGTTTGAAAGGTGTAAACATCAAGCAGAAAAACCAGCATGGGGGGCTATTAGGAGGAAAAATGGAATGAAATTACTAAAAAAGAAAACTTAAGATGAAAATCTTCTTGCCCTATTAGGATGCACAGTTAATCTCGAGGGATGCGGTAAACGTGCCAGTACAAGAAAACCAGACTAGACTGGACAAATTCGTAATAAATATACAGCTCGGATAATCGCACAGCGACCAGGAGCGGGGCTGGGAACTTCTGTCTGTGATTGCTGGCGTCTGCTTCTCCTCTTGCTTTATATACTGATACAAAACCCAGTCGGGGACTTTCATGTAAGCACCTTATAAGGATCTGGACCAATTTGGAAAAAAAAAAAAAAAAAAAAAAAGGCATATGTGCATGGCTCCCCCAAACCACATGAAAACTAAAGGACTCAATCCTGCCCTCACTTGGTCTCCCCAAGCTGCAGTAGAGTCTCTAATGGTAACAAACGCTGCAAAAGCAGCCAAAAGAAGGGAAAAAAACCAACCCGTGTTAGGCCACATGCACGAAGAGGTAATGAAAGTTGATGCATTTCAGCTATTTATCACCGTGTCCAACTGATGCTGCTTTAAATAACCTAAACGGCTCTCACACCTCCCTGCCAGTGCCACGGACCTTTCTCCAGCAAACACTGTCTTCAAGTCAATCAGAGGTTGCCCAAGGAGATCCTGCCGGGTCAAATTAAGCCTCCGCATCAGGAAACGTTCAATACCAAGACATTGCTCCTCTTCGACTTACCACACAGCACACCAGCTAACGAAAGTCAACGTTATATTGAAAGAAGATAATTAAAAAATTACATTAAGCCAGATGCAAGCCTACAGCATCTTTTCATGACTGCTGTCATTAAAGTCAGACTGACATTCGGTAGCTGTGCCCCGTCTCGCAGGTTGTTATCTGAAGGACTAAAACAGGGGGTTTTCTTTAACGCAGAGTCTTTCAGAGCGGCGAGCAGGGAAAAAAAAACAAAACAGAACAAAACGCCCAACTCGATAGGAAGACCCACACCAAGAAAGCCCACTGTAACCCTCCCCTCTCTGCTCCAGCAGCAATTCTCAGCCAGGCAATACCCTTCCACCAGCAAACTGCACTGCAAGGCTGTCCTTGGGGTGCGTTTCGGCAGCCATAGAGCAGTGTTAATGTGAGATATATTTCTCCTTCCTAAAGGATGGCAGACACAACTTCCTCATCCAGCCTGCAAACCCAAGAAGCAGAGTCCTGAACCGAGCCGAGCCGCAGACGGGCGCGGAGCCCATGGTCCCCAACGCCCGGTCCCATGCCGTAATACACCCCTTTATTTCTCTCTAAGCTCTTTCCCTTTTTCATATTCATAGGAACGTCAACAAAAGGTTAAACTGGAAAAGAAGAAAAATCTACAAGATGGGTCATCTAATGGCTCTCTCCTGGCTATCCGCAGTGTTTATGGCTTATTGATGTGCTCCAGGCTGGGTCAAGCACAGGTTCGGCAGCCCGTCGCTCTCTCTGTCCTCTGTCTTTCTGGAAGAGGCTGCAGGAGCAGGCGGGCGCTGTGGGGGCTGGCAGGGTGCTGCCCAGCCACCGCCGCATTACCATGACAAAGGCAGGGCTCAACATCCTTCAGCAAACGCCACGGCTCCCTTCTAGCATCCAACTGAAAATCTGGCAACCAGCATCTCCAGCTCCTGATATCCTATTTACTCAGGCAGAGGAATAGGAACAAATACATTTTAGGTCCTGTTGCGGTTTTCCATGGAATTACCTTTTTATCTAGAGGATTCCTCCCAGCCTCACACCACTGCAACAGTCCTGTGTCCACCTTTGGCAGCTCAAATGCCGCAGTCCCTCTGGTAGCTCACAATACGGACACCAACTTTTTAATCAATTCTTCCCTCCCAAAAACACTACAAGGAGGGATGGCAAGCTTTCACAATGTGAAAATGTCAATGTTTGTTGCTTGCAGAGGCCAGATTTACAGCAAGCCTGAGCCAAGCAGCTTGTTTCACACCTTCAAATTTAAGGGGAACAGTGTTCTCCTCTGGAAAACGCGGCCCAGAAGTTGCAATAAAGCAGACACAGATACGTCAATCACCATGGATGCAAAGCTGTGAAAGCTTCCCGGAGGAAAGCATTTAGTACCCGATAGAGAACGGTCAACTGAAAACCCTACCTCGCTGCTCCCTGCAGCACGCCTGTCTGGAGGACTGTCCCACACCGCAGCCTGCAAAGAATATCACTGGAAACTCAATATACACAGGAAAGAGAGCAGTACAACAGAGAGGAAAGTCCTTGTGAAAAAGAACAGGATTTTGGTAGCTATATTGTGATACCGTGTGCTAATTTGCAGCTAAAACCATTGAAATTTTACTAAAGCATCCCCCAACGTAAAGACAGAGCCAGCAAGAAGCACGTGCTGTGGTTGGCGGGAAAACCCAGGGAGCCTTCGGAGGAAATATTCCTCCATTAATCCTTTGGCTAATGTGAACTTAATGCTGAGATGAGAATAGACCTGTATTACCTTTTGCTGGGAAGGCAACACCACATGAGATGATCACGCTTAAGAGGTTGCCATCCTGAGCGTGAGGGGTTTCGCGGGTTACATGAGCCCGGTTAAACTGCATCCGCCTCTGCAGCCAGCACCAGGCAGGTAAGTGATGCAATTAGCACCGCGGCTCCCCGACTTCTCCTCCAGCCCTCAAGTCCAGGGCAGGTTCTTTCAGCTGAGCTAATTTGGAAGAGCCTTCAGCGCAACGCCTTCAGACCTCCAGATTTGTAACGTATCTTCAGCGGACGGGGTTTTAGCACTTTTCAGGGAAGCAAACAGAAACACATCTTGCTTGCTCTCTTTCCTGCAAGGTATTCTGCCCCACCATGCTTTCTGCTACCCTGTCCGTGTCAAATTAGTCTCTCTACAAAGGCTCTAATTTCCTCCCATGTTGCACCCAGAATGAAGTCCAAGGCTGACGTGGACCCGAAGCGGTGTTCCCGTTTGCCCACACACAGCTCACAAACCGGGCCCCCAGGGCGCTCTGGGGCTATGTCTGTTGTCGATGGTACAGGACAATCCTTCCCCTGCCACTGAGATGCCATCTCCTTACTCCAGAAGCATCTCTGCAGACCTTCAGAAGGTCCCATGCCCTCTCTGGATAGTGTCCCTGCCTAATGCTTCACCTCCCAGAACGACGTCCCGTCACAAACGTTACACCCGAGACATTACTGCGCTGAAAAAGGCACCTCACCGTAGCACATCCTTCTTTCCAGCATTGCTTCAGGACACTATAGACCCTCCGCCCATGGAAGGGAGGATTTCGCAGGGGTTTTCTGTGACCAGACCTGGGATCTCTGCTGCACCTTCATCACGGGTACTCGCGGAGCGTCCCCCGCTGATGCTGCCGCCCTCGGCCAAGTCCCGCTGTGAGGGTACCGGCTCCTCCCGCTCTCTCTGGGGTGACACCACCTACGCCACCAGCAAGCCCTTGTCTCCCGAGGCCGGCCTCTCACCCACAGACGGGCTCGCGTCTCCGTGTGAACATGGCCTATGTCCTGACAACAGGTACAAGAAGCCTACCCTGGCTGCTAACAAGACTCTCCGCTTTTGTTTTATTTTTTTCTAAATATTCTGCGCAGCAAAACCACGTTTCTCTGTACAAACTGTAGGTGCTAGAAAACAAGATGTTGAAATGACTTGGATTACAGTGAAAGAATATCCTACTGTGTCCTTAGGGAAAGGAGAGAGAAGAGAAAACACATTCTTTTAAAAAACGTACTGGCTCCCATGTAAACCTACTCTTACACTAGGGGCAAAATTTGTTTTAAAAAACCAAACACCACCTTTGTGCAAGTTCAAATAGAAGGAAGGTGACTCCGGCTCCACTCTCCTACTCGAGAAGATTGCCAGCAAAGCCACAAAAGAGCAGCCAGGCCCAAATCCGAAGCAGAGCCATGCAAGGATGCTCTCCGGACGGAGTGACCCGGCGTGGGGCAGGAGGAGCGCGACGCCGGGGCTGCGCAGCCACTCGCACCCGATGTAACCCCAGCTGCCGCGGGAAGAAGCCGTTTTGTTTGATCAACATTTTTTTTCCAAATACCTGAACGTTTTCTTTCTGAGGTTTTAAGATTTTTTCCCCCCTTAAATTTCTCGTGGAGCTTCACCAGCTCCGCTTACACCAGCGCTGTCACCCCATTGGGAACAGACAGCAGGCACGGATTAGTTTTTGAGGAAAGCTGCTCTCGTGCAAATGCACTTGGCAACAGGGAATACAAGGAGAGCTATCCCAAAAATGCAGTATTTATGAGAGGAGTGGTTTCTAAAATTGTTTTCACTATGGATACTGAGAAGCACCACCTGACTCCTGACTACTCTCTTGTGCACGTGTTTCTCGTATGATTATTTTTAAAGGTGACTTGAGCGTCTGTTTCACAGAACTCCTCTCTCAAAGCAAAGCGGGTCCAGCCGGACCTTCGGCGTAGCCGTTTTGCAAAAGTCACTGCAGAGAGTTTGCAAATGGAAAATGCACTTTTATACCTACAGAAAAAATAAAACGTTGCCTGCAGAAACAAAGAGATTCTCTCGGTGCGATTGTGATTCTAAGATTTAATTATCTCAGCACAGAACTGCAGGTATCAATGCTTCAGAGATAAAGAACAAACAAGGCAATTATTCTCAGAAGTCCTCCTTTTTCCCCTCTAACAATCACAAGGGTTACAAACATGCCAAGGTCAAAGAACGTGTAATAAAGAAATTTATTTCCAATTGGAATGCACAGAAACCTTGCACTATAATGGTGGAAGAGCAGTGGTGTGAAACTCAGTAGAGCCGAGATTAATGCGCGGCTAAAGATCATAAAGACTATCGCAGAACCGTGGCTGAAATGACAAGGAATAAAATTAACAAGCATCTTTCCAACCAACTCAAACTCTTTACCCCTACAATTTCCCGCTGAGCTGCATCACACGGGCCCAGCCCAGAGATCTATTAGCCATCTACTGTCTGCATTAGAGATGGCTCCAACCGCCCAGCGTACCTCTGGATTTGAACTTCTCCGGGGTTTGCCCTCTCTAATGTGAATGGATGGGATTAGAGAGCAGAGGGGGAAAAAAAGCCCTGTACGGTGGCAGCCTCAGAAGCGTCCAAAAGCAACACAGAACAGGATTGAAACACACCGTTCAGTTCCCCCGGCTTCTTCCTCAATGCTTTGCATGATCCCAGGACAACACGTGAAAGATTTGTTTGCAGGCACCTGCTCCGCCAGCGCAAACCGGAGCCAGGAACGCCACGCCAAAGAGGGCGGAAGCACCAGGCAGCAACTCAAACCCTCGCCAGACATTAGGCAAGTTACTGTCAGGAAGGCAATGACAGACAAGGTACACTTCTTCATTTAAAATTTCCTTAAAACAAACATAATCCTTATTTCTTTAAAAAAAAAAAAAAAAAAAAAAAAGAAACAAAACCAAACAAAAACCAAACAAAACAGCCAAACCATACAAACTATGCTGTGCTGCAGCTTACACCGAGATTAAAAGTACTCATGCCATAAACTCAACACAGAGCAAGCTTCCATAGCAAATCATACAATTTTCAGGTGTAAAGGCAGGAAAAGTGTAATTTGGTCCAAAAAAAGGGGGAGTTACTCTGTGTACTCCAATGGCCTGAAACCTAGGGCCGCATCACTGCACTACAGCGATTTGTTCACTGCTTACAGCAGGGCACAGCGGAGGGCACTTCTAAATGAAAATACAGGTTTGGACAGTTTCAACTTTTATACTTCAGACTTTTTTAAAAAACCCACAGAAAATATTATAATTTTTCTCTTAAACAGATACACGTTTCCTTGCTATTGAACTTGCACAGACAATATTTTACTCAAACTTTCCAGGTGGTCTCCCTCTCAGCAAGAAAGTTTTTGCCATCAAAGTTATTTATTCAGGAAGTTTTTAAAAATAGCAAGACATACACAGTAAAGCTGTAACATTTTATTCATCATGTGCATTTTTATGTGAAGTATGCATTACAACGGACATGCACCTGGCACATACCATAGAACATATTTATAGAAATTTTTGAGCATGAGGATGTTAAAGCACGCTATACACAACTTTAAACCTTCAACCCCCAAATCATATCATAGAATGGTTCGGGTTGGAAGTGACCTTAAAGCCCACCCAGTGGCACCCCCTGCCCTGGGCAGGGACACCTCCCACCAGCCCAGGTTGCTCCAAGCCCCGTCCAACCTGGCCTTGAACCCCTCCAGGGATGGGGCAGCCACAGCTTCTCTGGGCAACCTGGGCCAGGGGCTCACCACCCTCACAGCCAAGAATTTCTTCCCAATATCTCATCTCAATCTCCCCTCTTTCAGCAGAAAACCCTTCCCCCTCGTCCCATGGCTCCCCTCCCTGATCCAGAGTCCCTCCCCATCTCTCCCGGAGCCCCTTTAGGGACTGGAAGGGGCTCTAAGGTCTCCCCGGAGCCTTCTCTTCTCCAGGCTGTAGTAGGGTAGTACAACTCACTTTATTTTGTGGATGGGCATGAAGTGATCTACCAAAGAGCGCAGAATAATGAGTTAGACATGGATGCCCAAGCTTCCAGTCCTTCAGCCAGTAGATATGTCCTGAAATGATACCACTAGGCGTGACATAACGCACACTTCCCAGGCACTTTGGCTGGCCTTTGCTGGAGACCGTCTGCTGGGCTGACTCCCTACGGCTGGTTTGATGTAAACGATAGGAAAAAGTGAGGGTGGGATCATTTTGATTTGGCTGGTACATTACAGCTTGCTCACTCACACATGCACAGTTTTTTATGCCGCGTTCTCAACTTTTTTTAAAATTGAAAAGTCTGAATTTCTTGCAAAAAATTCCACCCATTGACTAACTCTGCGGTTGGCAGTGAAGGCAAAAAGAATAAATAAGGATGCAGCATTTAGGTCAGGAAAAAAAATACTATCTTTGTTCCAAATTATAATTTTACTGGAATAATATCGCAAATTAAAACCACCCAAAATTACATAATAGTTATAACCGACCGTCACCAGTCTTTCCCACCAGCATGAAGGCAGCTCCCAAGCCTGGCTCCCAGCAGGCTGGGGCTGCAGCTGGAGCCCAGAGATCCTCCCAATCCCCCCTGAGCTCTCTGCACCTCACAGCCTGACCAACACCCCGCTAACAGACTCCTCCAAGGACTTCTCAGTATGCAACGAGCAAATTCAAGCAAATAAACACAAGTTTTTAGCACTGAGGAAGGGAGAAAATACTGCAGTATCTCCTCGAGCATGGGAGAGATGTGCAAAGCTCAGCCAACTCTCTGCAAGTCTCTGTTTCTGCGGGGTTTTGTGGGCATACTACAATTCTACAACACGGGCAAGCAAACTATTGATGGACAGCAAAGCTCAACTAGAAGGCAACAAGGTCTTTTTTCAGTTGAAATCACCCTCGCTGGCAGGAGGACTGAGTTATCGCCTCTCCCAGGCGCAGTCGCAGGGCTGCCAGTCGTGGTCACATTCGCATCAGACAACGTCCCACCGCACAGGGGACAAAACCAACCAGAGAAGGGTGGATGAAGCAAGGAGGATGAGCAGAAGGGCTGAAAAGGACAAGGAAAGGTGAGAAAAAGACGTCAGCAAAGGATGTGCTGTACTGAGCCAGCAACCGCTCCGGCCACAAATCAGCCCGCTCCCCCGGCAGAGCCAGGGCACAAACCAGAGGTGTAAATCACAGCAGCGCAATTGCAAAGTGACTCACTGTCATATGAGTGCCGCCAGCGCCGCAGACCTCCAGGCGGGAGGCTCTGGCTCCGTTGTGTCCTTTGTATGGGCGCAATCAGAGAGATGCCACCACCATTACCAACAAAGTGAGAAGGTAATGATGCAGGATGCACCAAAGCCTCGCTGGAGAGCGGAGAGACGAAGAGTAGGACTTTATATCGCTATCTTAGCCAGACAGCCCCTGCTTCTTCGTTTCTCGGGGAGAGATACTTACTCCTAACTGAGTCTCTCTCATTACGGCGACAATTCTCCCCTTCTCCCTGGGGATCAGCCGCATGGAGCGAGCTCTCGCTCTTCTTGTTGTTGCAGCTGCTGTTAAACTGTGCTCGCAATCGATCCACACCTGAAAAAACTTCAGGAAGCGTGTGCTCCTGGCTGAGCCCTGCCAGGAGGGAGGACCTTCCGCCTCCTGCCAAAGAAAAGCAACTTTGACACCCTCTTCCTACACCGTGGGACAGTTCACACGACCAGGGACAGATGGAGGGGGGTGAAAAAACGAGTGAAAAACCAAGTTCTCCTCATTTTCTACCTGAACTGCTCTCTGTGCAGGGATCATTTTGGGTGTGATGCCTCAGCCACACACAACCACGCGAGGCACTGCTGACGAACCAAGAGTCCACACCAGTCTTCCGCTTCTGATTTTTGTCTTCACAAACAGGCGAATAGAGGAGATCAAGGTTTAGGATGTTGGTTTTCAGACCTCAGGTCGCTAAGAACATTTTGAAGGTGAGCCAAGCACTAGGCATCACCATTCCCCCTCTCAGGCCATTCTGCCCAGAGGAGAGCACTTGTGCAGATGTGGAAGCGCATCGCGTGAGCCGTCTCCTTTGCTTGGCTCCGGAGGGGCACGGGGAGACCGGAGCTGCCCACCATGGCCCAGGGCGCAAGGAAGAAATAACGATGAACAAGGAGGGAATAAGGACGAACAAATTTTGTGTTGCCCCTCAACACTTTTTTCGAGGAAAAAGCAAATGATGCACAGACATTAATTGTACCGGTTCACAACTCAAAGCAGTTTCATCCAAAGATAAAGGTTTCCTACCGCCTTACAGGCTGCTCCACAGGCACCGCAGATCTTTCATATATTAACACGGAAAGGCAGGCCCTGATATAACAAATAACACAGCTCCTGGCACTGTCGAAAGGGTCCTTTCCAACCCCAGTTCCAGACACACGGCGGTTTCTCCAGCCGCTGCACAAACCCGGAATGTTCACCCCCTGCAAGTAGACAGGCGCAAATTCACGTCTGCCTGAAACCTCATCTCGCCAGATACAGAGCTGACCTGATGTTTCCAGGATTGACTGAATATACGCCTTTATTTTTGTTTTCTGGCGGGATTCCGAGCCTGCCCGCCCGCAGCCCAGACACAAAGGAGGGAGGAGAACCACGGCTTCTCCAAAGAGAATGGAGTTACCGAGGTCTGAAATAGCGCGGCGCAAAGGTCACGTCATTATTGCAGCGGCTGGTGACCAGGGGAGAACAGCTACGGGTTAAAAAAAAAAAATATTTTGGAAAATAAATGCATTTGCTAATTCATTTTTATTCTGTATGAAAATGCAAATTGGGTGCAAAAATAAAACAAACAGAAGAGGCCTAATTATTTATACAGGCATTTTAATCAAACAATGAATAGCACACAGCATCCTTCTACATCAATTAATAAAGCTGGCTTCTGCAAAACAAAAGAGTTACACCATGTGCCCTAATTATAAAATCCAGCCTGGAGACGCTTTTTATTTTTTTCCTCCCCCCATACACCTGGCTAATGTATACGCACTGCATTCCTGAGCTGAGGACACTCGTTAGCCCCACTCTGTATTTACAAATTCATTACTGTACTGCGTATTTACTCATGTCTCTGACAGTAGGAGTGGTCATAATGCAGCACTCTGAGGCAAAACAGCAGCTAATTGAACGCAGGGGCTGGGGGACGGGGACGGAGCGGGGGGGCTGCTCCCTTTCTCTGCGCAGGAGGCAGCTGCTTCCACTTAAGCTCAGCACATTTCAGGAGATGAGGATAAAACAGAAGCTATTCCATGTTTGCGTTAGATTCCAGGGAGCCACCTCTACGTCTGGCGTTAACAAAGCACGCTTTACGGCGTGTTTCCTCGCGTCTTACCTTGGGCTTCACTTGATCAAACATCATTCCCCACCGTAACGTATGTGACCAAGCTGGCTAATGACGAGCTGTCACCTTTTTGACGAATCGGTGCTTACGCCTTCTGAAAAGGAATCTATCAAAAGAAGCCCCGGTGCTTTGCGGCTCCGCGGCACAGGGGTTTCGGGCTGCCTCGGAAGGGCTGGTGCAGAGCAGAGGAACCAACAGCGTCTCCACGCCAGAGTCCACGCTACTGATGTGTATTTTGTCCCCAGTTCAACAGGGTCTGGGGTGCAGGGAATGCTGTTTGTTTAAGTAGCGACAACAAAAGGCAACATGTAAGTTGTTAAAACCCCTCTGAGCCATTAATCACAAGTTAATGAACGTTTTACTAATTGCTTTGCCAGTGCACAAACCCCAAAACTACTTCAGGCCTTTCTCCGGGGCTCAGCACCGCGTGGTTTGATCTGGGGCTCACGGAAAGCGGGGCCGTTAAAAGCCAGAACAGACTCCTGCATTGGGTCACTCTGCCCTTTAAAAAGCACAAGCGAAGCTCTCCCTTGTTCTCATCTAGACAAACACAAAACGAACCCCGGAACTAAGAAAATGCCTCAATTCACGTTTTCAAAGCACCTCTCCCTCCTGCCTGCAGCTCACAGGTGGGGAAGATGCATGTGCCGGGGTTTCCCAGGAGGGATGAGATCTCACCCAAAGAGGTAAAAACGCGGCAAAATGGGGCAAGGAGGAGACCAGCCAGGACTCGGTTTCCCATGATGTCCGATAACGTGTGTTAGCATCTCTGGGCCAAGGTAGCCTACCACGGGTAACGTGGGCAGGGAAAAAGCAACAGTTGAGTTTACGCTCAGGATGGCGGTACCAACTCCCAGGGAACCAGGTCCTTCTTCTGGATGCTCATCTAGCACTTGTGCTCCTCTCCGAGTCCATGGAAGACATGGAAGACAGGGCTCGGCAGTCTCTGCTCACCCAGGGCAGCTCGAAGCTTTGGGTGCACCCCTTCGCCCAGCTGCCCAAATGGGTTACGGCAGTCGCTTACCAATACAGAGCCTTTTGAGGACTATTTCTAAAAAGGACTGCTCATATTTTGTGCTCGGCGTTGCAGAACGGCTGAAAATGGTGATGATGTCAGATAAGCATTTATTCACACAAATGGAAAAATATTTCTGTAAAATAAGACTAAATAGGAGAGACAGATTCCCTTTTGTCTCTTTTAGCAGCACGAGGCAAGAGACTGATAAATTAATTTTTAAAATTTCATGCTAGAAAAATCATACTCATTTAATAAATTTGGCCTAAATATTAATCTAGAGAAAGTTTTGCATGCTTTAGGCATTTGAGGAGGATTACTTTAAAACCCTAAGTGTATGTTTACAGATGATGTTCCATTTCTCAACAGGTAGGGTAGGCTGGTAAACAGCAACAAAAATGACGACTGTACTTGGCTGGCACTGTACTGGAACCTTCCGTATTTACTTTATATACTTCTAAGTCCTTCATCCAGAAGTCAGTCACTGCAGTGCCAATAGCGCATGTGGTACTTTCCACCAGGCACAAAACCACAAATATAGAAACGCAATTGCAATTTAAATCTGAAAGAAAAATTGATTTTTGAAACTCACACCAAATGTAATCAGATACTATTGAAATTCAATTATTCTTCGTTGTGTTTAAAAAATTTTGTTAATATGTATTTGATTCTCCTAGAGAATATCATTCAATTAGAAAGCTCTCCAAATTTCACAACTGATGCTTATGTGTAGTCAGAGAAAACGTTCAAAAATGTACTTGTCAGCTCATGTTGCATAATAGACCATGTTTCAAAGGAAAGCAAGTTGCACACTCAGTGCCTGCAATTACAAATTACCACCATGAGTCATGTTTCGGGTTCGATTGCACGTAGGTGCCTTATGCCCTAAATCTGAGTTGCCAAAGTTTAAACAATAGAGTTTCCAACAGCACTTGCACTGACAACAGCAACAAAAGCCAAACACCAACAGAACACTTGGTAGAGGCTACGGAACAGAAAACATCCACTTCTCCCTGTTATCTTGACATTGCAATTCCAAGAAATAACGGAAAAACCAAAGCAGCTCCCGAGTTCTCACTCCTAACTCCAGAGCTGGGTGTGCAACATGGGGCTGTGCCGGTGCCACCAGCTGCCTCCCACCTCCGCCCCACGCTACTGGTGCCACCACATAAAAGTGAGACCCATTAAAAATGAAGATGATAACGATCAGTGTCTGCCACAAACGGAGTTCACCGATTTGCAGTCACCAATGTACAAACCTCAGCCTCAACAGCAAGAATGACCCTTTCTTCTTCCTCTCCACCCCCTCGAAGTCTTCTTCAGCAGTACAGGACACAACGCTGAGCGATGTCGCCGTTAGCCAGAGAAACATTAACATGAAATCACTGTTAGATTGTACAAGTGACGCCAACCTCCTATCCTCCGATAGACTCTGTAGCGATCTATTAGTAACGTTTATTAGTGTCCTTTAACAACTCCTGTAATGAGTCACTTAAAAAATAAAATAAATCATTTTTATTGTAATTCCCCGCCTCAATGAGCCCCGCTCATTGACAAATAAAATCTACCTCCTGAACAACAAGGCCTTAGCTGTGACACTGTAAGCAGTGAAATAACACTTGGAGAATAGATGTATTCCAGAACCAAATATCCCCAGGGAGCCTGGACGTTAAAAGCAACAGCACTTGCAATTTTGGATATACACATCTGAAATGTCCTTCTAGGCTACACCACAAATTTCACAGGTAAGAAAAACAACAACAACGGAAAAAACCTACCCTAAAGTGCTAACCAGAAATGTGATTCAGAGAGGAGGGATGCTCCAAACAGGGCTGCTTTCTCAGCGAGCAGCATGACTTCTCCTCTTTGTGATTTACAGATACTTAAAAACAAGTAGGTTAATGAAGCAACAATACACTGACTGCAGAGCGCTGATTAATACAAACTTCAGAGCACAGTGATCCAGGAGCCAATTCAGCACTAAGGCAATGTCCAAGCGGTTTGGCTGGCCCTATTGAGAAGAGAGGCCTTGAAAAAGTTGCAATAGCATTTATTTAATAGTATTAACTAAATAAAATAATTCCTGAGAAACAACTGTGCGCATCTCCACTGTATACGGACTAGAAAAAAAAAGTATGGATAGTTTACAGTATTATACTTTTCATTCTGCATTTTGGTCTTGGCTTGCTTCAGTATTTCCACTATTAGCTTTTGAACTTAGAAGAAGCTTGGTCCGCCGAATTCATTGCACAATTAACCATCAGGACTCTAAATGAGCCTCTGACACTCCCTCTCTTTGCCTCAGTTTCCTTTTCTCTAAGGCAAAGGCAATACCCCTGTGTTGGGGACTAACCACAGAAATGCTTGGGAAGGAACAGGACACGGAGTAATGGTTTTAAATTGAAAAGAGGGGAGATTGAGATGAGATACCAGGAAGAAATTCTTTGCTGTGAGGGCGGTGAGCCCCTGGCCCAGGTTGCCCAGAGAAGCTGTGGCTGCCCCATCCCTGGAGGGGTTCAAGGCCAGGTTGGACGGGGCTTTGGGCAACCTGGGCTGGTGGGAGGTGTCCCTGCCCAGGGCAGGGGCTTGGGACTGGATGGCGTTTAAGGTCCCTTCCAACTCTAACCATTCTAAGATTCTATGAAGTGATGACTTCAGAAGACCCCGGACCGGCAGGAAGCAGCCACCCACCCCAGGAGCAGTGTAGGGTCACACCATCCCGGCTGTTGGCACTAGCTCCAAAGCACACTCAGCCAAAGCCTCAGTCTATGCGTGTGTAATCCAAGCATCACTTCCCAGAGCTATGTCTGAACACCTGATGCCATGCTCTCCTCGAAAAACTGCACCGCTGGAGGAGGGAAACCATCCAGCCTCTGTCCTCACCTCCAAAAGCTAAGACACGTGTATGCACCCAAGCACTGTGCTCCTTCCAGCTAACCACAAGATACTGCGGCAATATTTTACTTTCTTTTTTTTTTTGCCACCAAAAAAAAAATAAAAATCAATGAACGTACACTTTCTTATTTGTACATCATTATTTCTACCCGTCACCTAAAATGAAGATTTCCTGAGTCACACCAAATACAAAGAGAGACAGAATTGAAAGGGAGGGACCTTGACTGGGGTTAGTGAGACCACACGAGGCCGGGTTTTTAACCAGCTTTTTCATCCCTGACAACGGCACAGCCAAGTCCAGAAGCGATCTGAATTGCACGATGGCTATTTAGCAGTCAATGATACGCTACCGGAGGTCTCAACCCAGTTCTCAGTGAACAAATGGTTGTATAAAAATAGCCATTACCTAAGACGACCATTTTCATTCCAGGACAAAAGAACATCAGGCTAGAAATTGCAGAATTAATCCCTTGAGATTGCAACCCACCACAACGTGTTATGTTTAATTTGCAGTGGGGGAAAAAAAAAAAAAATAAAAATCACATAGTGGTGACCAAGAACAAAGGACACATAATAAGAATTAATTTCAACATAAGTACCGCTGAAACACAGGGCAACACGCATCCTCTATTAAAAGTTAGGCCAATGGCTACTGGGCATCACCTGGAAACAGAGGGGCTCACTTCGTTGCTGCTTTAATTGTTACAACCCGGCTTCTTTGCTATCAGATGCAGCCTGGGAACGAAGCGGGAACAGGCACCAGACACGGAGACGTCAGGGTGCGACGGGGGAAACTCTCTAGCCACGTTTTCCCTTCTTTACAAGGGATCTGCGGGGCTGCGAGCGTTGCTGCAGCACCAGACTCTTCTGCTACGGCCATCGGTATGCCGTTTGTCACCATGTAACCCAACTGGTAAAAAAAAAAATAATTTAAACATAAAAACCCAACAACAATGTATCAACCAACAAAGCAAAATAAAGGTGGGTTTTTTTATTTGACTCCAAATGTCTCCACTATTTGGAGATGTTTTTCCCTTTTTTAAAATTTATGTCTACCATCACCTAATGAAAAGGCACGCTAATTGGAAACTATGGACGACCTAAAAAAAGAGCTCATGTGTTCCTTTCCACCTAGCCTGCCGCATCTCCTCCTTCGTCACACTAAAACTCGCCAAATTTACGACAACAAAAAACCTGTCCTTTCGAATCCCGAGCTGGGGCTGCGCCGGGACGGAAAAGAAAGGCTACAAATCCATCTTCAAAAAAGCGTAGCAGGATGGAAGGGCTGTTTATACAAGTAGAGCATTTATTTGTTGGGACTCTAATATGATTAAAAGAAGTAGTAGACTAGCACCGGGTTAGCATCAAATGCAACAGCTCGTTTACAGTGACTAACCAGGGCAAACAGGGACAACTGTTTTAATGACATAAGAAAGTCTGCAGCTTAAGCTGAATGCTCAAAAAAGATACCCGAAAGAGCGAAGGTGTATAAGGAAGAGTAAAAGATGATCACAATGACAGACCCAGCTGCTTTCTGCTGTGCTGAACCTCGTAAAGATGCTCCCGCGCGATGCCACCAAGGCATCGTGTCCCCCCCGCCGTGCCCAGCTCCACCGCAGCATCCGACAGCTCCCACGCCCTCCTTTCTTCCCGACCTTCCCTTCCTCCAGTGCCACCAACCCCAAAATCAAGCCAGTGCAGATGAAGGATTAAGAGGAAAAAAAAATATATCAAAATAATAATAATAACAAATAATCAGTGAACCTATTTTTCAGGGTTCACGGAGAACCTTTTAGGCACGGCCCAAATGTCAGGGTCCCCCTGCAAACGCCGGTCTGCAGGTGGCAGCTGCATTCTGCTGTTGGCGGATCGCATTAAAAACATCTGAGCGCTTTTCGGTGCTCCCTACATATTCCTCAGTATTTAGTGAAGTGCTGGCAAAGGTCACCCCTAGAAGTTTACCTCTGAATGAATACTGATAGGAAGGAAAAGCAAGCAGATGTTGGATGACTGACTTGAATGTGCTTGAAGAGGATTTTGGAGCAGTCAAAAAAGAAAACGTCCCTAAGGGATTTATCTAGATTTTATGTTGGGCACGGTGCATATTCATTAAAAGCACAGTCACCGGTGCAGGTATGTGCTAACACAATATTGTTTTAACACACAGGGAGACCGGGACCGACGCGCATCTCTAAATGCTTCTCAGATGCCCCACCACCGCCCGGGCACCAACCCAGCCCTGGCTGGGGAGAACTGCCCTTGGAGGAGCTTTTTGGAAGTCTTCAAGGCACCATGTTATGGCAAACATTTTTAAATGTGCTTCGCTGCTTCTACTCTGTTTTCATAAATACATGCCTGATGTGTCTCTTAAGGAGGTCCCTCAGCTACCAGAGGAAGCAGCGATTCATTTGGTTCTCACTGTCCAACTGGAAAGCGTATTTTGGAATGGAGAACGCTTGTGGTTTTCAATGCCTAATGAGCGACTGCTTAAAGAAATAAGGAAATGGAGACAAAAAAAGAGTGACTGATAGGCATTTTGTCTCAAAAGTACAAGTAAATCTTGGGTTTAGCCAAGTTGCAGTTGAGGTGTCTGCTGGAGCAAGGCGGCAGTCTGAAGCCCAGAAAGCAGAGCCCGTAGTGCTGAGCAGCCCCTGGGGAGAAATGCTGGATCTCCAAGAGCTGGTCACAGCCACGCCAGGTCACACCAGAGGGCAAGAACCAGTGTCAGATCCAGACCACGCGCACATCTACAGCCAGCCGCTCGACCGAGCTTCTCCTACCACGGACACTGGCACAGCCCACCCGAACCCACCAGGCTGCGCATCATTGTGTGTCCCACCACGAGATCACAGGGGTGTGTCAGAAACAGCACAGGTTCGGACCTACAGAACAGCTGTAAAATATCTCAAGCAGCCAGTACTGAACACAAAGGCCTCTGACTTGAGGACTTGCTGGTCCTGATTTCAGCCAGGAGGGCGGTCGTCTGGCCAGGAGGTCCAGCAGGGTCGCCGGTATCATGCATCCTGGATTGCCTGTGGGCTTCGTCAGACCACTTTACCCCCCACAGATGACGAATAGCACTTTAGCACCGTTCCGAGTACATGCTTTCCTCTTTTGCCGCCGATGCGTCCTGACCCCTCAGGAACTTCAGCCGAGAAGCTGAACGCCGTCTGCCCCACCGCAAGAGCCTTGTAAAAGAGCACATTTAATCAGCTCAGCCTTGATTTATATGTCTGCCTCTCACGAAGCCCAATTTCTGACGCTGGAATTCTGATTCGCTATCACAACCTTTTGACCTACAGCCAAAGAACGTCATTTTTAACGCTGGTCATTTGGCAAACCACAAAGAAAGCTCACAAATCCAATAAAAGAGGTTTTTTAAAAAAATTTTTAAAAAATCTCTATGCAACAGTTCTGGCCTGCTGCATAGCAATGGGGAAAAGCACACAGTAAATCACCCGCCTGACCGCTGGGCAAGGGCCAGCGTTCACTGAGAACCTGGCCGGGGACAGCACTTTCTCAGGTCCCCCACAATGGGCTGCTTGAATTTGCTTTTTAACTACCCAGAGGTCTGACATCAGCCTTTGCTGGCAAAATAGTCTCCGAAAAAAAAAATAAAAAATAATACCGCCCGAGTAGCTGGTGTGCTGCAGCTGCGTATGTACATAGAAAGGTTCAAATTCAGCAGAGCCTCAAGGATCCAGGGTTTTGACCGGGGACCCCACTACAAGCGAGTTACAAGTTAAAAAAGACCTAGATCTA
Source organism: Rissa tridactyla (assembly GCF_028500815.1). Taxonomy (NCBI): domain Eukaryota; kingdom Metazoa; phylum Chordata; class Aves; order Charadriiformes; family Laridae; genus Rissa; species Rissa tridactyla. The sequence continues at coordinate 46,594,105 of NC_071474.1, read as the reverse complement.
TTTAGAACTGAGAAATTAAGGATAAAGCAGTAAAACCTTTAGCAAGATGTGCAATACCCCACCTCTTTTTTCTGTCTTCCCACCCATTTCGTTCAGCGGTTGCTCCTCTGGAGCAGGGCCCGTCCTTCAGAGCCCGTGCACCCACCACCTGCGTCCCGCGCACGGGAGGGATCTCCATCGCCGTGTCTGACATACCTACGGCTACTCTTGCAGGAAAACAGATGCTCAGCACTCACCTAGGTGGCTTCAGCTATTGTTCTGGTACACCAAACTCATAGCCTCGTACAAAATTAGCTTGTAATTATCCACAAAGACCAAAAAGACGACGTATAATAGTTAGAAAAGAGCCAGACACACTATTTACACACTCAGCATAAATCTGATCTCCATTTCATTGGTGGGTAAATCAATCTAACAGCAAAGGGGCAAGCACACCCTGCCTCCACGTGACTTTGTGTGTTTGTAGCACCTACACATGATTTTCCAAACGCTATCTGCAAAGAGATCACTGTGGAGAGAAACTGAGGCAGCAGGCGCAGCGACGGAGCTGCTTCATTTCCATCTGTGTGTAGCCTGTTCCTCTGCTCCTCTCTGACTCACCAGAAAATAGAAGTAGAGGAAACCGCTCACAGATGAAGCTGAAAAGCAAACACAGAGAACAAAGGGATGATTTCATGCTAAGGAATACGGGCAGTCCTGGAATGCTGCGCACCACTTGCTCCCAAAATTCACCCCGGCAGCATTTCTTACCCACCTTCCATGAGAAAAAGCGCAGGGGAGACGGTGGGTTGTGTGCTGTGGTTAGAGAGAGGACTATCTTAGTCTGTTAATGCAACCCCGGTCTTTTTACATGGAGCCTCCAGGCACAAAATGTCCTTAGGACAAGTGGTCTGATAATTGGTTAAAAAAGGCAGAAAGGGCAGTCTCTGCAATGTTAGGCTTGCGGCCGCCTATATACGCAATTTCAGCACTAATTCTCTTCCCTCCACGGCCAAATCCTGCTATTTACTCCTACCTACCTAACATCAAACAGATGGGAAACACTCAGCATAATTCTTCACTCTTATCCCTCCAAAACCTGATTTGATTTCTTATGCATCAAGACAAAAATCATATTAAACTGCAAGGGAGAAAAAAAAAAACCAAACCCAACCAGCTATGCTACACACAGGATTTGCATCTGATCCCAAATTTCCTTCACACCCAGCGCGTACGTTTTGCAGATTTCTACCGTAGCAGGACTTTCATCCCTCCCTCCGCACAGCCACTACTTGTCTTGCTGTGTGAGATTGAAGTAGACAAGTGTGAAAGAATCATATAGGGCTCAACATCATTAGGCTCATCCTGAAAGCACAAGAGTTGACAGGTCTGAGGAAGCAACTCCCGATTTTCCCCTGGGGCTCAGATTTGGGGGCTTGGAGGTTGGGGAGAGAAAGGAAGATCTTTAGAAAACAAAGCCAGGGAGGCTGGGTGTTTGTCTTTTTCTTTGCAATCTTGGGGCAGCCGTGAGGCTACCAGGGCGTTAAAAATTATGAAGAATTAAATAACTATGAAATCCTGGAGTTAAACGTAAACCCAAACTGCGAAAACACAATGAAAGTTCAGCCTGTTAGAAATAATGTGCCGGGCAAAACATTAACACATTTACACTTGAAAGTTGTGAAAGAGTCAGAATCATCCTGCTTAAAATGTATCAGTCAGACGAGATCTGATTTCAGGGCAGAGCATCCTGCAGATACATAAAAGAAAGTACTTGAATGGGCGTCATAACACAAACATCCATTTATTTTCTGCCAAATAAGATCAATGTCCTCTCGCCACAAAATAACGCTCCCTGCAAAGTGCTCGAGTTCAACTTGCTCACAGAAAAAGAGGTCACAAAATCAAATGCTCCAAAATGTTTCACTTATTAAAACAGGCTCAGTTGCGTGCTTTGGGGCATATGTCCTTAATTCAGACTGCTGTACTTGCACGAAAGAAAAAAATAAAAATAAAATACCCTCACCTTAAAGGCTAGCAGATCAACTTTGCCTGAAAGGTCAACAGGACTTTTCCCAACTGAATCAATTGCAAAGTCCAGACTTCACCCACTGAAAAAGCCCAGTGGTTTAAAGCCCATGGCTCTTCCGTATGCAATGATTACTTTGCCATCATGACAGCTACACCCCGTCTTCCTCGGTGGCTGGTGGAAGGATAAGTGGCATCTCTGAAACGAGAGCGGCAGCTTAAAGTAATAATTGAGGGGGTTTGGTTTGGGTTTTTCGGTTTGGTGGCGTTCTTTAAATTTTTTTTATTTGTATGTGGAAATAAGTGTGAACCGCTGAAGACCAAGTCAAACCCATTCCCTGCAGCTATGGCCATCAAACAGGCAGGCAGCTACGTTTTGTGCCAGCTGTAACTTCTCACTGGCCTTTTACCTTCGCCTTGTTCAGAAAACCCTGCAATAACTCCACCTGGACAGCACAGAGGCTCAGATCAGAGAGGAAAAGTCACCGATATATAACCAAATTAAGGTGGTACATAAACACAGCAACACGATCCATCAGCCTGGGGACCCCAAAGCACCACCTTCCAAAAGCGCGTTTTTCAGCTCAGAAGATGGGCAGGTCTCCCCCGCGGCATGTCTGGTCATTAGCTAGGAAAAGCTTCTGCATTCTCAGATGCATCCATCGCTTGAAATCGCCAGGTTAAATAAATAAATAAATAAATAAATAAATAAATAAATAAATAAATAAATAACTGCAATTCAGTAATGCTCTGCTTCCCAACGCCTCCTCTTCCCACCAACGCTGTAGATGCGGCACTTAGGGACATGGTTTAGTGGTGGATTTGGCAGTGTCAGGTTTGCGCTCGGACTCGATGATCTTAAGGGTGTTTTACAACCTCAATCCTTCTATGATTCTATGCCGTTCGACCCAACCACCCTCAGACTGTCCTGGGAGGCCCTGAAGTCATCCTCAGCTTGAGCTTCAGATTCCTCAGGACAGAAGTCGTCTCACAAACCTAAGATCACTGGCATGGTTCTGCAGTGCAACATTTTCAGAACAAAATCAAGGCAGAATGCTGTTTAAGTACAGACAATGGCTAAACTCTTGTCCAGTTTAGCAACAGTGGTAGTTCCTGTGATTTTTACCACAAGTTTTGTAGTACTCACCTTAACACTCCTCTTCACAGATTCCTTGGGCTGTATTAAAAAATACCTTTCCCACCCCACAAACTAGATTTCCAACTCTTATAGCTGCAAATAAAGGATTGGAAGAGACACGAACACGCATCCTAACAGCTCAGCAACTAGGTGAGAAATAAAAAGCAAACTCAGTTAAATTGTGTAAGTAGTATCACCTGATTTGGGGGAGGCTACTTCATGATTTTTTAAATAAATACACCTGGCATACTGGTTACAATGGGCATATGCACTCTACTAATGTCCAGCCCAGTGTCACCTTTCTAGATAGTCCCAAAACAATACTGTAACATAATACAAACGTTCCAGATCATCGTTATGCCTGGGGTATTAAACAGCACTGATGAATAAAAGGCGGAATGAATATTTCAAGGGGTTGCAGGCAGCAAGAGTAATAGACGGGGATGAGAACTGAGCAACTCCTGACCCCAGCGGATCCAAGGCACAAAACACGTTGGCTTTCAAAAGCCACGACCAGCCAGAATTTCCAAGAGCGAGCCAGGATTCCTGGCATTCCTATTTATGAGACCCCCAGGTGAGATATTTCAGCTGCTTGGTCTCCAGAGGACGGGCGTTCAGGGCTTCTGAAATCATCCCTCCCCATCACACGGGGGTGCCCAAACACTGATGCTCCTCGAAGTTTGTTTTTTGTCTTTTCTGTGTCTCGGTTCCTCAGTTGCAACACGGGGAAGTTTCTTCAAAACAGTAATTTTGTAGTTCCCAAGGTTGCTGGGAGGGGCTGATTAATCAGCATTCACCCCGTTCCTTGAAAAGAAAACAAGTGCTGCACACGAAGTCTCCTCTTTGTCATTTCCTGATCTCTGATGCACCCCAAGCCTGATTTAACAAGTCCTGCTTGTTAAAGTGAAAACCAGACAGGAAGAAACTCTTCTTGCTGCAAAGGTGCTTGCCAGAAAACTCAACCGCTAATATCTCTGTGCAGCACAGAAAGCCTCTCCTGAAACCTTTCATGTGTCTCTCTACACGTCAAGCTCCCTTTCTTCTTCCTTTTATCTTCATATTTAGATAATTCTCACTAAAAGCAAGGTGGTCGTTCTTGCAAAATTACCATAACGTCTCTTGATGGACTTTTAAGATCTCTCCTGCTTGTTACACAGTACTTGGGATGTGTTTTGCCAAGAAGCGAGACATTGTTTATTCTTGTATTAGGAAGACAAAGTGTTTCCCACTTAAGGGCTTCGTTCTCTCTCAAAACCCACGGCATAGCAGAAAGCGAGTGGCATAACGGGAGGGAAGAGACTCCTAACGGCAACTGAATTTCAATTTCATTGATTAGCAGTATCGCCTGCGTAAGGAGATTTAATGCCCAGCCCGGTGTAAATTGGATTCCGATTGCTGTTCCTGTGTAAAAGGGGGTCTCACATAAAGGATTAAACGCAGGCCAAGGTTGCACAATGAACCCACTGGCTCATTCACAATCAGCTTTGTGTACTCATTAGAAAAGGGAGCTAATCACCCCAGTTTGTGCTGGTTTCAGAGCTGCCAGCACAAAAGGCTGTGACCTCCCACTGCGAGTCAAAGACAAAATATCCCGCTTTCTCCCATGTACAAAAAAACTCTCATTTTGTGCCTCTAAAATTCAACCTTCTGATGGACCCACAATAAAAATTAGCTATGGTCAGCAAGATTCCGCTACCCTTAAAATTAGAATTATGTTGTTTAATATGGAGGGTGAATTGGGAAAATTAAACATCTGTCCAGTAAGGAGTCTACCAGTGACCTAGTTTTGTCCCAGTGTGTGGCTTGCTTGTAAATGTATTAGGAGCATGTGCGACACCACAAAGCACTGAAATTTCCTAAGCACAGGTAATCAAAAAAGATCTACATTTTAAGCGGCGCACAGCAATGTATTCCTACGCTTGTTGGTACAGCACAGAAATCCAGAGGAGTTAAACCAAAAGTCACCTGTAGCAGAAAGCCAGGAAGCTTTGCTGGCCGGGGAAGCTTTTGGAGCAGAAATACAGGGCTGGCCAGGAGGTGGGTAGCCACAGGGCATGCTCCCCCACCACCCCTTTGGTCCTGCAAACAGCAGTTCAAAACCAAAAAATACTCCGAGCTGGACACCAGCTACAGGCTCAGCCCCTGCCCGCTGTGAATTTACAGGCTCCCGGCAGACGCCTGCCCAGGAGTTCACGGCATCCCACCGATGCAGGATGATGCGCGCCTCCGTGCACCATGTGTCCTTCACCTCTCCACATTTCCCCAGCGAGACGGCATCTGCTCAGCCCCTCAAAAAGCAGGGGGACTGCCACCGCTGGAATCTCGCCCCAGGCAGGCAGGGATGTCTGCTGGACGCTGCCTGCTGGACCCCAGCTTGCAGATGCTCACCACGTCCACGGCTCTCCCTGGACTCTCAGCACACTTTTGGCCACCATATTTCTCTAAGCAGATCTGTATCGCTGCCCCTCCCATTCATCATCTTGAAATAGCTCAGTGCTACTGCCGCGAAATGTAGTATCAGCAATGTGGCTGCGTATTTTTAGCACAACAAACATTTTGTCCTTTCTGAGAAGAGTTAATTGCCCTGTTTCCTTTCCCTCCTCCATTCCTCCCCATCTCCTGGCTGTTTCGCCAGGCAGTCCGGTTCCCCACATGGCCGAGCACGAGTCGACAAAAAGCAGCAAGGGTCTCCCCAGCCAGCTCATGAAAAACGCCACAGACCTTGGCCCAAAGCATCTCCCCGGCCGGGAGAGGAGCCGGTCCAGCAGCCCGCACACCCCCTTTCACCGTGCATCATGTGCCACAGCACAACTGCGATACAGATATTAATAAACAGCATAACAGAGACCCCGCTGACTGCTTTCGATGCTGGAGTGAGCCGAGGAGCGTTACTCCAACACAGACTGCCCCGAACTGGCCCTGGGTTCCGCATGGAGAGATGTCACAGAGACCAGACGCCCATAAACAATAAACTCCATCCACTTTATGGGGATTTCAGGGAAAAGCAAAACATAAGAACACTTTGGGTCAGGAGAGGTTTAAATCTTTTAAATCATCAGACCTGGCATTACGTTAAATTATCATTTGGCTAGAATATAATCCTTGCTTTCCAAATTCTCTTTTACTATAGAAAGCCCCAGGCCAAAGGAAAACATCCAGCATCTATCCGTTCTCATATCAAGAAAACAAAGTTTGAAATCCCAAGCAATCTGAGAAGATAGGACCGATTAACACAACATGCTTTTATTACGCATAACTGCCTTTGCAAAGAACGAAGGGGACGCCATCCCTTGCTCTCTTGCAAAGGGAATGAAGCCGATGCAGACACGCCACACAGCGATACCCACGGCACTTCTGCGAGGAACGACCAGTATCGAGGCACAGACAGATCCGGCACAAAAGCATAATGCAGAAAAATGAATGGTTAATCCACTTAGCCCTGTTTTGAGCCCTCCCCAAGCAAGCGTACAACCACGAGCAGGCACAACCCAGCACGATGCCGTGGCCGCCCTCCCAACTCCCTCCCAGCCCGGGGCAGTGGGACACGTCACTGGTGGCCCAGGGAGAGGAAAGCAGGTCAAGGCAACTGCAAAAATGCAGAGGAAAAGGGCAGAATGGTAATTTTTGTATTAGATATAATACAAATAATTTAATTTTTTTTAACAGGAGATATTTAATGGCCTGAAGGAAATCAGTGGACCTTCAAGAAGGATCACTTCCAAAGGTGGACGGTCCAAAATTGTGCTGAAGGACCACTCCTGTCAATGGGGGAAAATTTCTCTGTCCACGGAGGCCTTTGTCAGGCAAATAGAATCTTCTGTCAGCAGCTGCACACAAAATCTCCGTTGCTGGAGGATAAAATCTGATTGTGCGTACAACTGAGAAGATGTTATCTATTCACTACCTATTGGCGCATAATGCAGTTGGTAAAAACAGTTTAACCTAAAATCTCGTTCTCCTCTCTCTTTTAAATAAATAAAAAAAAAAAAAAAAAAAAAAAAGATGTAGGCCTATGGCACCGACTATAGTCCAGATTTTCCTCTCTGACAATTTGTATATAAATAGAAAGTGTTTTATTAAATGATAACCTGTTGGCAATAAGAAGGCGGAGTACCCTGGATGCTTTTCAGTGAGACCAATTTTAAACAACTTTTTTTTTTTTAGGATAGATGAGAAAAAGCCAAATCCGAATGACACACAGAAGTCACAGAGCGTTAAAATTACCTCCTGAGATTTTAGACTGAATGATTTCCCTACACTTAGTGAAAAAACACGGGGGTTTTTTTGTTGGAGTTGAAACATATGGACCAATTTCCAGTAACTGTGTCATTTAATAATATTCACTGATTTATAGTCCCGCAAAGTCACTGCTTTAGCAGCTTGCTATTTCACTGACGTGATGCCCGCACGGCGTACTGAAGCGCTATTTCACCCAGCATTTATGCAGCTCGACCAGCACCCCGCAACAAGCGCATGAATCTCTCTGCTCCTCCGTCAATATATTCCCAAGATTCTCCCACCAAGATGATAATACTCAATCTGCACTTATTTTCCAGATCATCAACTGGACTTCTGCACGCCTTACAACCTGGTCTTTGGCATTCTCAGCAAGAGCAGCATTAGGTCCAATGATCGTTATCTCCATGACTTCAATTTTCCTCTCAGCCTCTTGCAATCTTAAACCAATGCTTTCCAACTTCTTATCCACTGCAGCATGAATAGCATCTCGCTTTTCTATAATGTCTGCCAACCACTTAGCAAGCCCAGCACTGCTTGATAAGCCAAATCCATGCCTCCTGACGGTACGAAGCCGAAAGCAGTCAAGCCTGACCCACCCAGCCAGAAGGAAGTTTGAAAGTGAAATATCAGGTCCTCAGCCTGTCCAGCCTGACTCATTTTTCCCCAGCTGTTATTATCACCGAAAGCAAACAGTAACTAACATCCCACTCCCGAAATCACACCCACCACCCTCCTAGGAGTTGCCCACCTTTGCAACACATCAGCCAACCTTAAAGATCCACATAAGTCTATCGCAGCTGAGCCAGATAAATAAGCTTTTCGCTTCTAAACATTGGACTGCACGTGACAGGTATTATATCCCAATTCCAGAGGTAATACGGCAAGGCAAATTGAGGGAGGCAACTGTATAATTTGCCATTCAGAGCTACGAGAGGAGAGAGAAGCGCCTGATGCTGCTGAGCGCCCCAGTGCTGCCGTCCTTTCCTTGCGACTCCAGCCAGATTAACTCGAGGTGCAGAGCCCAGCTCTCACACAGGCCAGCAGCTTCCTCTCTCACGGTGAGTTCAGAAAAAAGCTACCTAGGTATAAAAATCGCATGCCATCTCCCTTACAGCAATACGGTCATCGATTTCCCTTTTACAGACTAATTCCCATCCCCCATGTTAGGGTTCAGGAGCAGCGTAGTTCCCACCGCACCTCCGCGTGGATCACCCTCGCTCCCAACAACAAGGCTCATCTCTTCTTACTGATACAAACCTACGCTGCTGTTTGTCAGGGATCTACAAGGACTCAGTTATGGACTAAGGAAAGAAATTCTATAAAATAAAGGTGCTTTGCGGGGGGTGGGGGCGTGGGGGGGTGGCACAGAAGAAGCAGGGAGGCTAGGGAAGACATTATCTCTCTTAAAAACTCAACATATAACAGACTAAAATCTATTTCTTCCAACACCTCAAGAATACAAGCAGTACCGAGCCACACACGCTCTAGAAAACTAACACCTGAAGGACTCAAACAGAATATTTGATGTATCATCTCCTACTCAGCTTTGAATTGCAGCCTCTTTCACTAGGAAACAAAATAGGGGAGAATGAGAAACAAATGGATGGTGGAGGGCCAGGAGAGGTTAGGAAGGTAGCTACCCACAATTTTTCCTTCATGCTTCCCCGCTCAGCCACCAGCACCTCCTCACACGCTCCTGTTCTTCTCCATGTGCCTTGTACCTGCAGAGGCTCGTGTTCGGATTGAAAAGTGAGAAGTCGGAGAGCTGGGGAGAAAGGAACGGGGGAGGACGGTGGTGCTCCATGAGAGCCACTTCTGGAGACGGGAACAAAGACTGCGATGAGTGGAGGACACGAGGATGAGGCGACTTGAGACCGCCGTGAAACGCGGCCTCACACAGCATGCATCGGCAGCAGGCAAGTCCCTGTCATGAGAAAGCAGAATCCAACAGCTTGATTTTTTATTTTTCTTTTTTCTCTTCCTTTAAGAGCTACATAATTGTTCTGACTAACAATAATGGACCTGTTACTGCTTCTACTATCCTCAAAGGGAGCGAAATCAGGTTTGGCATTTGTAATTATGAATGCTAAACCAGAAGTTATCAAGTGGCATGTTAAGAGAATGGAGGGCGTGATCCTGGGCAGTGCCGAGCACCCTGAGCCTCACTCAGCATAACGGTTAAGCACCTATTAATTTTAATTTTTTTTAATATACCTAAATTCATTCTGCCCGCGTCTAAAGGATGCACTCAAGTCAGATGGCCGGACCACAGCAGAGGAGAGAGGTGGCCTGGGGGCATGGAGAAAGCCTTCCCCCGGGTAGAGCTCATCTCAAAGAGCTCCTCTCAAACCGTCGGAGAAGATCAGGCAAGGGGGAGGCTTCGCTGGCCGCAGCTGGAGGCAGTGGATGACCCGTGGTGGGTCTCACCCCACATCCCCCTCGGTGTGGGCTCTGCGTCCAGGTGGGCACGTGGCAGAGAAGGGAATCAGGGTCAGACAGAACCAATTAGGCTCCAAGAGTCCAATCGCGAATCGTACCCTTAAGGACTCCAAAGCATTTGCTGCCGGAGCTAGTGGATGTCTCATCCTATTTACATAATATATGACCTAATTTTGTGTTCACTGAGTATTTAATTACAGCCGATTAAATACAAAAATGACTCAAAATACTCTCAGCACTAATAATTAATGTTTTAATTGTGTTTTTTTTGTGGGGTTGCTTTTTTTCCCCCCACATGCAACCTTTACATATTTTGAGCACATACCAGGAAAAAAAAAAAATAAAAAGGCAAAAATGCAAATGTATTGCTCCTTCTGGAGCCAGCTCTGAAGGGACGAGTGCTTGCTCAACATGGTGGGCTTTTCTTCCTCCACAGAAACAGGAATCCTGTATTTCACACTCCCGCTACCAGAATTAGTAATTCCAGCCCATTTTGTGAACTAGAACCCCTGTCAGTTCACTCACCCAACTCCGTCCCTGCGGGGCAGAGTCTTGTCAAGCCGTGGAGCATCATCTGCTTGCCTCGAGCAGAGCCGAGACACAACTGCGTTGAGAGGAATTCGAGCACAGCTGCTCGGCGGTCGCTCTCCCAGCACAAGACAAAGTGTGTCTGTGAGTAGGATGGAACTATTCATCAGCGTTTGTAAGATACTTAACGGGAACCTCCCTAATAAGTGTGTATTTCCACCCCACGTGGGGCTGCATCGCCAAACCGTTCACGGGCGATCCATTCCTGACCATTTCTCCTGGCAGAGCGGGAATAGCTTTGTAATATTCTCTTTCAGCTCATCAAAAGACTTTGTAAAGGAAAGCCCATTTTTAACCAAGCCAGTTCAAAACGTTTCCAAAACTGGTTCACACTTCAGAGACAGTGACGGTTTAAAAAAAAAAAAAAAAAAGAATAAAAAATTAGCAAAAGGACTAATAACCATACGACTGTTTACACACCTTAAATTGAAAGGGCCTATGTCTTCCTAACATATCAGGAACAAACACGCAAAGATATTGCTACCATAGTGCAACAGAGAAGTATCAGTCTTCCTGCAGCATACCTAACACAAGTACATTCCGCCAGCCGTATTTTCTTCCCTCGAAGTGACTCAGATAATGAGAGCAAGTGGCAAATTAAATCATACCAGAGCTATCTGAAAGCTGCAATCCTTTATAATTAGCGGGTTTTGTTTGTTTAGGGGGAAAAAAAAAAAAATCACATTTATAAAAAGCTTATCTCGAGGATGAGGGCCCATTGGTTTTAGACTGTTTTTTTTAAATTATGTCAGCTTAAAAAAAAAACAAAACAAAAAATCCAAAACAAACAAACCAAAAAACCACCAAACTCTAAAAGGTCTTCTAAGCAGAGGTTTATCATAAATAAAACAAAGCATTAGCCTGTAAACCTGTTTGAGCCAACCAGTGCTCAAAACACGCGCAATGTGTTAATCCCACCCAAAGCGATCCACCATTTGTCTTCACCTTAAACCAAACAACTGGAAGAAATTAACTATTATTTCAGGAATAACAGTTTTACTAAAATGATAATCTCCTCCTCCCAATTCTTCTGCTGAAAACATAATTGCACGATTATATGGACATAAATGAGTAATCAGACACCAAAAAAGCAGAAAGTTGTAGGAAGGTCTTTTAGCTTTTGAGATCAATAAAAATTATTATGCTCAACATTTCTCTCTCTAGATATTTATACCATGCTCATCACCTCGGTATCCAAGTTCAATACAAGGAAAGCAAAAACTTGTTCACACGCAGCATATTTAATCTTCAAATGCTTGACAAGCACCAGCCAATATTCAGAATTCCCTCGTGACTTCTCTGAAGGAGCAACTTCAGCGCTCGGGTTAAGAGGCTGCACGGAGCGGGATTTAGTGCCTAGAAGGGGCTTGGGCAGACTTCACTCAAGGGTCCTGAGCCAAGAAGCCCACATGTGTAGTAGCCCCCTAAATCTGCAGGTACCTTGGCTCGTGGCCACTTTCCCCACATCGCTGAGCCCGAAGCTTCCCCCCACATCTCTCCCTTCCCTCCGCATCTCTCCAGCTCCGCCATTCACCCCTCTGGATAAAACAAAATTGTCCCCTTGGTCCCCTCCTGCCGGGGCATCTTCTCCAGCTTTGGAAGGTGCTCCAGGCTCCCAGTCCCAAGTGATCAGAGACCAACAGGATTTCACATTCCCATTCCGCTCTGTTGGTTTTACTGCTCTTTTTTTCCGTTTAAAATTATTATTAATATTTTAAATAATTTTTTAAATAATCACCTTGTCCAGTGTTAAACTGTTCTACACGCTCCGTATTTAACTCAGATTTTGGGGCTCTATTTGGGTATCCAAGCACTTAGAAATACGATGCTCCAGCAGAAAATTCTTTTTATTAAATTTAATCCCAAGTGACCTCTGACATCAGAACCAGGGTGACTCATCAAGCAACCACCAGTGAGCGTCTCTGGGCAACACTCAGTACGATCATGGGAAATAAAGATCAGAAGCAATCTCAGGATTTCTGTTTCGTGGAAACCTGGCCCAGCGCGCAAGAGCCACGCTGATCCTTGGGAGGGACGGCGAGGTGTTGACTATGGTACCTTTTGCTCAAACATAGAAAAACCAGTGGTGAGAGAAGAACTTCCTCCCAGGTGCGGTTGTGACGGACAGAGAGTCCATGTCAGCCATGACATACGGATCTGCTTCTGCCATCAGTCGGCGAGGTACGAGGCAGGTCCTGCTGACCTGGAGGCCTGGCAGGCTTCAGTGCAGAAGAAAGATCAACATTGCCTATAAATACCCTTTAACGCATCGTTCTTATTGCTTCTAATTCCTCAGATTAGATTTGGTTTCATTTTAAAATGGAAATTAGATCTTCATCAACCTTGAATGCTCATTCTCCGTTGACCAGTTATACATATTATCTATTTATTCTTGCTGGGCTTTAGCGAGGATTGCTTGAATACCTCTTGGAAATGAACAGCACTTTGTAATTACTAGTCTTGATTAATAAACACAGCGTCAACCAGTATCTAATTTGACTTCTAACTACAGAGACCCTAAATAATCTTACATTTTGTAAAAGTCCAGAACATGGAGGGGGAGAGAGGGGAGTCTGGAAAAATTACTCTAAGGACTTGCTTTATTTTTTTTATTTACTGTGTAGTATCATTCAATTTCTTAATCAGCCATTTTCTGTGAAGGTTTTATTAATTTTAATAGCAAATACACAATGCAACTCCATATATTCCTGTGTTCTAGCCACTAATTAACTACCGTTGAACACATAACTTCTGTCTGGAGCTTGAACACGTTTTCTTCTCACTAGAACAGCTATGAAGCTTCCCAGCCTCTTTTGTTTACAAGGTCCGCAAACATTTCCAGGAAAGGAGGAATACATGCGATATTATCTGAATCATTGCACCCACAAGCTAATCTATAAAGGACAATTCAGAAGAGAGCGGTTAATAAGTAAGGAGGAATTTCTAATCTCCTGACAGTGGTCTGACGGCTGCGCATCCCCGTTTCCTTCTCTCCAGACCAGGGTTCTCCATGCAGGAGGATATAGAGAAAGGCAGGGGAGGAAAAGAAAAAATGAAGCTTCCTTTGTCTTCAACAGATTTTGTAGCTTCTGTTTAGTATTTTAATGAAATATTTACTCTTCTTGTATTTTACGCTTTAATTATTCATTACTGAAATCAGTTTAAAGAGCTGCTATACTCTGAAATGCAGTTCTGAAAATGATACCTTGGAGCTCCCCATTTATTGTAGTTTAGTGACTTTCATCTCAAGTCTGCTCTGCTTGCAAGTCATGAAGGCCCCGTCCTCTGTGTGAGGACTTGGCAAACTCAGCCGAGACACCAACGTGCAAGACGAGCTTTTCATTGTCCTGATGCCACTTCCACCAGCGCGGCAGCAAGGACTGCCTATGAATCGCATGCTGAAGTGGCGGCAGACGCATATGCTGGTTCATTGCGTCCCAGCACGATGGTGAAAGGCCATCGCTACAGCTTGACCGCGTGGATAGAGCACGCTTAGGTAGTGCAGAAGGGCTTTGGTGTCAGCTAGGGTCCACCACACAAGAAAAAGAGACCATCAATATCCAAAAAACTTTAAAGAGAAAAGATGAAAGAAGGGGACAAAGAAAACCAAGCTGGATTCATGGCAGTCGGCGATGGAGCTAGAAGCAGGACCTCCTCCACCCACAGCCAACCTTCTCCTTCAGGGTCACCCTCTCCATGGAGTCGCTGCACGTAAGGTCTCCAGCACGTCAAGTACCTGAGATGCGGCTACCAGGTGTTTTGCAAATAAAGCCTCATTCCCTTCCACATGCAGAAAAGAGCAGCAAAATACAGCTACGGTAAATGAAATTTTAAGTTCATCTTGCGTGTTTTCACGGCAAGAAGTGTCCATGGACAACACAAAAACCTGTTGCATTGGCAGGGTCTAACAACAAAATTCTTGCCTAAAAGTTCCATTTGTCTTTGCAAGGAAAACAAGGGCTCTCATCACCTCACCTTCGCTAACACGGGGCAGCTTTCAAAAGCAAAGTCCCAACAAATGTTGCAGGTTTTTGACAAATTACCATTGTCAGACAAGCCTGAGGATCCCTAACATCTGCCAACACGTCTGAAAACATGTTCCTCGGTCTTCCTTAGAAGCGCAGAGCTCGTGGCAGTGATGACCATGAGTCCCAGCTACTGGTGCTGTGCAGGTGCAAAACAGGGAGATGATTTCAAATAGCTCACAGTCCAACTTTATATCACTGTGAAAGAGAGAGGGGAACAGAAACAAGCAGACTACACTGGTCAATATGACAGTCTTTTGTCACCAGCTTAACTGTTGTCAAGTTTGGGCATTTCTTTTTTTTTCGCCTCTTCAGCATCATGGTGAAGGATATCATTAAGAAAGACACTGCAGTATCTGCGCAGATATGGAGAGAGTCTCCCCAGGAGAGAAAGCAAGATGTCTATTTGAGTATTTAGGAAAGAAGCAATGGAAGCTGACAGTGGAAGCTCAAGGAGGGCTCTTGTTAGAAAGACAACTGGGCAAGATGAGAATTGTCCACAAAAGTGGAGGTGAGTGAGTTGTGCCTCACGTAAGGGAAAAGGGGAGCCAAGATGGTTGGTGCTGTATGTTCACGTGCAGCACATCACCCAGTCCAAGCGAGGAGCACGGTTGTGTTCTCCTGGAGAAGTCCACCTGATGGTTCCCTGCAGTAAGCAAACGGGCAGGATCTCAGAGGGGACGCGCAACCTCCCAGGTTGTCTGCAGGCTCCTTTCTGTGCCGCTTTGTTAAGTAAACTAGGATTTATTAGCAGCTGGAAAGAGGGGAAGTGGAGCGGATGGAGGCCAAAGCAGGCATCCCGGGATTGGGAGATAAGGGCAATAAAAGGCTCTGAAAGGTTACTTATGCAGAGCATTGAGGAGGACTCCAACTGGGATTCCATACAAAGCCCATGTATTTGTTTCTGTGAACTCCTGCCTCCAAGAAGAAAAGGAGGAAGGAGAGAGAGGGAGCGGGGTGTGGTTACAAAAGACAGAGCAAAAGGTAAAAAAAAAGAAAAGAATTCCTAGGCCCCTCAAAAAGCATTGTTTAGTTTAACTAATATTTTCTCCTGCTGTACATGTATCTATCTAAATACCTAAATAATCATTTGCTGAAAAATACGGTGCTATTATTTCTTGAACATTAGATACAATGTAAAATTGGACCCTGAGAGTAATTACGAGGTTCAGGATAATGCTACTATTATTTCTTGTGCTCAGTTTCTGTAAATAGTGTCTAATGCATCTCAGAAGCTCACTATTAATCACAAAAAAATAATGTGTCTCTACCTAATTCATAAACTGTGAATACTAAATACTTTCAGACTGGGTTTTTGTTTGTTGTTTCTTTTAAGAACTCAAATTTTCCAAAACATCTAGAGGGCTCCTAAGGAATAGCATACAACAAATATTTTGCATTTTCAACATTAAAATTCTGTAAGAGGCTCTAAAGCTAACACCAAACACTTATGCAACTTGAATTTCAACCATCTTAACATCCTTAATCTTCATCATGTTTAGTACATTACATTTCTGTGACAACAAATCAATCAAAGGCATCATACCTTCCGTAAAGCTGCCAATTTAGTGTCATTTTGCCCTCTCTCAACAATGATTTATTTGCTACAGAAACTTCCTTGTTTATTTTATGTATGTATATATTTTACATATATATAAAAATACACCAGAACAGATAGGGTAATACGAAAAGCAAAGCGGCCAACACAATATTGCATTACTCAGGATTGGCAAGAAGAAATCCATGGCTTCCATGGATCCACAGCCTCTAGTCAACAAATCATCGAGGACACCCCAACGGCTCAGTGTCCAACCAGGGAAAGCAAAGAATTGGCTCTAAAAGGGCTAGGAAGCTCTGGAAAGAGGCCATCAAAGACCCAACAGCAGTAATAAGCTCTTCTGAATGAACAGAGAAGAGCAGTTAACAGTTCTGGCAGAGGAAAAGCAGGAGACAATTTTGAAATACAGTCTGCTAGTTATGCTCCGTGAGGATAGCACTACTGAAAATAAAACCGTGGAGTACATAACTATTTGTCCATGACCTGACATAAATGTCATAAAAGATAAAGGAAGAGTGGAAAGGGATCAACATTAAAAACTAACAGAAGCAACAGCATAAAGCTACTCAAGGAAATGCCAGTTCCCAAATCACAGCAAATCTCCCCCAAACAGGAAAGCGGCCATCAAGGGATGCCCACCAAGAGCAAATGTCTCCAGGGGAATACTGCCCAGCAGAAAGGTAGATCCTTCTGTCAAGTTCTCCTCTTCTCAAAAGCACAGGGGTTTTCAAAACAAGATTGATCTCCTTAATGGGAACAACAGCACAGACTAATTCCATTATTTTCAATGGAGCTGAATTTGAAAGGTCTATTCACGTGTAATGGTACCTTCTGGGGAAAAGGCAGCAAGAAATCAATTTTACAAACCACGGTGATTGAGGCCATTTAAAAAACAACAAAAACAATCAAACCTTTCACAACAATTCAAAGAACTACCCTCTAAAGCATCTGATAGCCACTAGAGCAGACCAGCACATCTGGCACCCGTTTCCCACCCCTGTACCCGCAGATACTCCATCAGCAGCTCCTGCCTACAAGGTTTCCCCGTACTCCTGGAGGTCCATTTTGCTCTAGACAACTTCAGGGCAAGGAATGCTTTCCCAGGACCCACTCTGGCTAAGTGGCCCGAGTTAACGGTGCAGGGCCATCATCCCTACAGGGGAAGGGGCAGGGATGGGGAGAAGAAAAGGCTGACATAATGCCTGGCAGCAAGTTATGCCAACACTGACTGGTAGCTGATATAAAGATATATCCAGCCTACAAGCCTCCCCCTCAAAGTAAAAGCAAAACCATCCCACACCAAGGCAGCATTGCTATCAACCATCTTTAAGAAGAACCCAGGCATTTCAAATCTGAGGCTCCGAATGACTTTCTGAGCGCGGAAGGGAGGTGTAAGGAAGGAAAGCTTCCTCCTGCAGGTAAAGGGTGCAGCTACTCTTAAGCTCATTAGCAGAAATCTGCACTGAAAGATAATAAAATTCTGAACTCAAACGCATGGTTAGGGAGGGCACACAGCAACCTCTCAGCTCTTAAAATTTCTTTTTAAAGGCTATTCATAAATTTTACCCAAACTTTCAGGTTACCTGGCAGTATCCCTGCCAAGCTGTGAAGCAGTGCTGCTAGATTTGGGTGGGTTACTGAGTGACCTTTTCACATCACGTTAGTGGCTATAATTTGCTGAACTAACATTTCCTCCTGCTGCTTTTGAATGTATCAAATTACTTTTGAGCTACTGCTCAAGTCTTAAAAGCTTGTTACAAGCCACCCTAGAGTCGGCTTCAATTTAGCGTGCAGGGCACAACGCCCTGTGAGCCTTCGAGATGAAAAGTTCTGCCTAAGTTTTACATTTTACTTCACTAGCACCAAGAAATTAAAATTAAGTGGTCCAAGGTCCTAGCAGGTCCTAAAAGGACCGCAGGTACCTCCCGTCTCATTTCTAGAAGTTACACCAAATACCTCTTCTTCGGAAATTGTTGTAGCTCTATTTCATCTCTCTATGAGACTCCAGTAAAACAATTGTACTCTGACACTGCACAATTTGAAACAAAAAACTTTGCACAAAAGCTATAAAGTATGTACTTTCTCGGCAATAAAATGTATCAGAGTCCAGATTTAAATATTTTCCTCGCTTCCGATCATGTTTTGGGGGTTCTTGCAAACATCACAAAGAAACAGCAATTCCTCCACCCCAAAAGTCAACCAAACAAGACACCATGGCTGGGCCACTGTGCCTTGCCCTGCCTGTCCAGCACCAAGCCTGGAAGGAATTGTTATTAGCCGTCTGTGCAAGGATCGGCAAGTAACATCCTAGAGTTGGACACCAACGAGGGGAAGGAGGACAAAGAGAAGCTATTAATCTTCTAATAAAGCAATACATAAATATTTATAAATTCATACTTACCCCCCACATACAACCTCTCTCTCCGTAGCTCAGGAAGCACCTTACGGAAGCAGACTTGTCATCCATTCAAAGGTGTTAAGACAACGCCGCTCCGACTTCCGAGGTCCTGGATCACCACGCTGGCAGGTGACATGTCCCCGCAGTTATTCCTCCTTCCTCTTATTCTAATGAATCTTGTTTACTCCGGTCCTGTGCACCTCCAGACAAAAATGGCCCTTTCAGCTACTGCACATCTTATTTGTCCTTGCTCCTGCAATAAGCACTCACATCAATGAGTGTTTAAAACAGTGCAAAATTCAAAAGAAACTCCCCTAGGTGGTCTATGCATACAAATAAGTATATATTTTGCTTTTTTCATAAAAAGACACCCTGCAGGTTTCAAGCTTCTCTCACTGCAAGAGATATTCTCAGGCAACAATGCCGGTTTGGTGTAAGCTGATCCGTACGGCTGGGTCCTGCCTTTGTTTTTGGCAGCCCCCTTTCAAGGTGACTAAATTAAAGTGAAAGCATAGTTCCAGGCAGCCCAACAAGGGGGCAAGGCTGTTTTGCAAAATCTAAAAGGCTAAATAAGATGAAGCAGACCTTCAAGCTAAAGAATTAGCTCAACACCCCCCTCCCCCCCCCAATAAACCAACAACATCCGTGCTGCTCCGAGAATGTCCCTGGTAATATCAGAACTGGGAAGATGACACCAGCCAGGAGAAACCAACACCAAACCTCCTCAATGGGAGTCATTCAAAACCCCTCACGTTTAACGGTCAAGGGTATGGGGTAGAGTTTAAGAAGCTGCTTCCCAGACTCGGTGACTGTAAGGAAAGCACCTCGGTGAACCTGATTTATATGAACACAACAGGTTCAGATGATGTCAAGCAACACAACGGGTCAGCCCAAAACACACGGCTCACCACTGACCCCAGCACTTCCAAAAACGGTATGCACAGCGCATATAAACAGGCAAATGAAAAACATCTCTACATTCCTTTTAAGTGTATGAGCCTGAAATTGCTAAGAAACAATATTTGCTGTCTGCACCTGTGTGAAATTGAGATTGCGGCTCTAAGTGCTCTCAACACTATGCATGCTATGGCACCAATACACTAATCACTGAAGGGTGTTCAACAGTCCTGTTAAAATGCAAAGGCAAAGAGCAAATTTCCTAATGTAACATGGCTCCAAAGATTATCTGAAGCATCCTCCCTTCTCAACAAAACAAGGGCTCATCAATACGGGGACCTATACGCACCCTAAGCTAAGATTTCAGGAAATTAGCCCATGCCCTGTGTAATGTGTGGATGCACGCTATTCTAGAGGTGCTAAAGCGTATTTTCAGTTTTTTCATATGGTAAATCACCTCAGACAGAGGCGTTCTTCACATACATCAAGACTGTCCTTGACACTCTAGCTCACTGCACGTGAGCCTTTCAGTTGTCTAAAAACCACACCCTTAAAATGATGCGGCAAGAGAAAGACTCCAGGTAGCCTTGGTAAGCCATTGCTGGGTCTTCACACCACTCTAATCCCAGCAGGAGATGTGGGAAGCAACACCTCCAGCTATGGTATCTCCTGCCGAAACAGACTCCTCGTGGTGGAGATGCCTCAGCAGCTATCGGCTCGATCCCCTCTTCATCCCAGCCTTCACACACACCAGTTGCCCTCCTCACCTGCAAGACCTTCTTCCAGCCTTGAAGAAGCTGGAGAGTAAAACCACATGCATGACCACTTCCACAGCCCAGAAGTAGGTAAATCAGGCCACGCGACCAGAGCATTAGTTAGAGAGCCGAGCACCGACAAAGGCAGAAGAGGAACTATCTGGGTCAGGGTACGCTAACAAAGCCCGGCAAAGCTTCAGAGCCAGCGGCAGGACCACAGGGAGAGGCCCACGGAGGTAAGTTGCCGACTCTGCAACGAGAACGCCTTAACAGACTCAAGGCCAGACTGCTGCTAACTAAAATAGCTGCTGCATGAAAGGCACAGCCAGCTCTGCATATTCAAGATCAGAGCGGAGATAAATGATGAGATTCTCTGTGCTATGCACAAAAGCCAAAAATCACCAGTGCATTTACAGTTCAATATTCTCCTAATCCCATCTTTATTTCTAGTGCATAAATAAAACTCATTACAAATGATTTTCCTCAGAAACCTACTAGCAACCCAAAATAATTCATGAATGTGCTGTTTGCATTTATACATCCTTGACACCCACAGTAAACATCAAAACAAGGAATTCAGTCAGTCACATTGGTTGTAATACATAATTTCTCTTTTCTCTGTGGATTCTGTCACAGCTACACCCAGCAAACTCCTGCAGCAGCATCTTTTATGTTATCAGGTACTACATATACACAGGCACACACGGCTGCTTTATGGGGACTCTCCTCAGTGTCCACCTTGCTTTTGGCATTTTGTGACAACACACATACACATATTTGTACCAAAAAAACTAAAAAACAAACACAGCAAATGTTTTCTTTCTTAGTCTTGACCAAACACAAAGCTACCTGCTTTCTTTGTTCCAGTATCGCACGGTGCCTCCTCTCCTCGCTCTACACTACGCCATTTGCCCACCAGCTGCAGTAAATGGTGCAGCTCCGGTGCAGGTGCGTGCCCCGAGGATGGTGGTGGAGGTGCTGCTGGTGGAGGTGTCAAAGGGCACCGCAGCCTCTCCCATGCTGCCAGACCCGCAGCATCTCCCGCCCCAGGCAGGGCTGGTACAGACTGCGACCGTCCCATCCACCTCCTGGGTGACCCCCTCCCTGCACCCAGGGGGCAAAGCTGATACAGCAGGACTTGCTTTGCGTTCAGCATTTCCTTCCTTGAGGGCTTAAACCAGATAGAGACTATAACATTCAATTTAGAGATAGAATTCCCCTTTTTTAAGAAATTATTATTACCAGAAGACCATGCATGCACACACACCCCCCCCAGGAACACATCACCACACCGGCCAAGCAGAGAAGGAAAGGCCCAGCCAGCTGCGCACCTTGCACACAAACCCAAGCGAAGCGCGGCCAGGAGTCTCTGCTTGGAGCACGGGCCGTCACTGGGAAGCACGGAAACCAGCCTCAGCATCCCTCCTCCCGTCTGATGCCAACCAGACACAGCGGATGTCTGTAACCTCCGAAGCATTTTTAGTCACAATATATCTTCAGCACAGAACACAATGCAAGTATTAAGCAGCAAAGCCGTGGCAGGTGACAGCTGATCTGACAGGGGAGATGCTGGGGAGGAGGAAAGGATGCAGAGTGGCACCAGAGAAGCCCCCCACACCTCCCTCCCCTCGGGGCTGCACCAAAGGTGAGACCGTGGTTGGCGAGACGATGGTCAGAGAGGAGAAGCTGGCTCAAGTCAAGGTGCCAATCCATAGTGGGACCAACACGGGGAGCTTCCAGCACTGCCATGTTTGGCCCGTTCATGAAGGCCACCAGCATAACAGCGAGAAACACCCACACAGCCCCCAGCAGCTCTCACGGGCACCCAAATGTGGAGAAACCAGACCTCCTGCTTCCCCGACGCTTGACAACATCCAAGTTAGCAAGATCTGATCTGGCCACTTTAGAGAGCGCAACCACCGCAGCCCGAGCCCACCCCAACTCCCTTTCTGAGGGCTTTGTGTACTGCAAAAACCAGACACAAAGAAGAACTCTCATTACCTGCTCTGCACTGAATTAGACATACACAGTCCTCCTGATTGCACACACAAGGTAAAATTAAGCATCATCAATTTCCTTCAAAAGAAAATGTGCGTGTCAACCTTACTCCACCAACCAGTAGGACTTTCCTGCTTGGTTCTTGAATGCCGGTTATTTTATACAAAAGTCAATGTTTGGACTGAGCAGTACAGCAATTTACAAAAAGAAAAAAAAAGAAAAAAGAAAAAAAGAGAGAATATTACATTTAACACATTTGGAAATACAATTAGTCAAATACAACTTCACAAATAAGTAGTCCCTCTGCCCCCAAAATAAAAAAAGAAAAACTAGAGTGCATATTTAGGAAACCAAGAATGAAGCTTGGAAATCTGCCACTAATGGAAAAGAACGGATACGGCTTATGAAATAACCCCGCCGTTTCTGTGTATAATCATTATTTCCAGTTTGGCCTCCCTAAACTAAATCGGTTTTAATCTTCCCTGCTAAACTGGCACAACGTTGACTTCAGCTTTTTGGTGTCCATTTGTTCTACCACATGACATCACGAGATGCCTGCCAATAACGGAGAGATGCCTAAAAGCCTTGAAATTCTTGGCTTTGGGACTCCAGGTTTTCTGAGAACTGTTAATTTACTTTGGCTTAAATCCTAGATTTTGGCTCCACTTGAGAAAAGTATTTCTCACACAGTAATTAAACTTGTAGTGGACAACACCGAAGCAATAGGAGACGAGCTTCAAAACGAGTATGTTGTCTAGTCACGTCTTTCTGAGATTTCTGTTCTTGCAGGCACGCGAAGAAAGCGGTGAAGGAGCTGCACACCAGTAGTGCAGTTTAAGTTCTAATTAGACAATTAAGGAAGAAGAAATGGCGTTTGTTAGACAAAACTTTATATGTTATTACAAAATTGGAGAAAGCCTGGCTGTCAATTAAAGAACGGCTCAAACTCAGCGCACGTAAAATTCAGAACAAGCCATTCAACTTCACAGCAGCAGCAGAATTACCTTTGCCAAAGCAACGCTTCACCGGGTCTTAGCGGCATCCTTTTGGTGGTGCAAAGCAGGAGAAGTCTCACCTCTCCCACCCGCACGGGGACAAGCCTTCGAAATACGATAAAACCGGGGGACAACGCAAATAGAGAGTCTGGACCCTCAAAACCATCGAGGATACGAGCCCTTGGCCCGCTCCTTCCCCAGACCTTGATGGGAATTTGGCAGCATTTCCCTGCACTGCTCGGGGAGCAGGAGAACAGAAATGGCACAAGACTGCAAGTTCAAATACATTACAAAATAGTCTGCAAAAATAGCTGGGCCTTGTAAGAAATATACTTCTCCATGGAAACCACCAGACGCTCTGAATTCTGGCAGACTAGAGAAAACGGGTTTGTATTATTAAAGGAAATGTCTGTGTATTTGGGCTTTTATAATTCTAACCTTCAGAAAGAGAGCGGCAATTGCTGGTGTCCAGAACAGGTCAGCTGAACTCCTGACATCCTTCCCTCTTCCGCCTCTCCTCATCCAGCGCCACCACCATTCCCGGGGGACAGAGGGATGGGCGGGGGGGGGTGGGCTTTGCAGGTCTCTGCAGTGCTTTTAATTACAGATACAGAATGGAAAAAAGCAAGGGGAAAAAAAAAAAAGATACCCTGGGGTTTTAAAACACCTGTCCATACAAATAAGACTCCTCCACATATTTAGATGTGGAATGAGGCAGAGCAATGCTCGTGTAATACATTAACAAATGTGACGTATATATTTCAACATCTGTGTATTCCAAACCTCTCACACTCAAACAAGTGCCCGATAAGCCATTACTATTCTCTTCCTCACCCAAAACAGTTTCCACTTTGGATGCCAGGTGGGGACTATAGATTAATTAACTCCCAACTGGCATTGATGGGATAATTATACTCGTCTGGCTCTGCATTTCACTATTTCCAGCTGAACTGCCACACCAGAAAGTAAATCCCAATCATGAACCTCCACTTCACTGCCGTATCCCAACAAGGTGCTGACCTCTTACCTGCGGAGGCCGGGATACACAATTCAGAAGAAGTTAATAGAATATTTTTAAAGAAATAAAAGTGCTGCAGCCTCAAAACATGAAAAGGACGGGCTACAAAGGAGCACTCATATAGAGAGCAATTATATTTTTGATATCTAATGGTTCTGCCTCAGGAAGCAAGAGCTGGCTAGCATCAAACTGTATAAAAGAAAGGATTATGGGCTCACGAAAAAAAAGAATGCCATTTTGATTTAAAACCCAGCAAAGCATAGTGCAGATTTGTTATTTTAACTCACGGTGCTTAATTCCTATAACGAGCCAGAATGCCATTAAGGATGAAAAATACTTGAAATACTTATGGTACAAGAAATTAAAAGTAACCTCACTTTTCATCAATGGCTGTTCACCGAATAGGCCATTCTTTGCTTCTCGAAACCGTCTTGCACTTGCACAATACATCTCAGCTACACCAGATTTCAGTAGAAAAAAAACAAAAGAAGTGTAAATGTGTTCCTGAGAACCTCAACAGCATTTTCTAGTTTATGGTAATTCCCAGCCAAAGAGGTCCAAACCCTCCTCCTGACTTCCCGCCCGGCAGCACAACCAGGTCCCGCCTGCCTCTCCGTGGTTCTGTACAGTGCCGTGTACGCTGGTGAACAGGTACCGCAGTCAAGTCTTTAAAATAAATTCTCAGCATTGAATCCCATCCTAGCAATCACCATCATGGGTGAAATACAGACTTTGCTCAAAAAGAAAACGATTTAGTTCTTCCTCAATTCAAGAAACTAAAGGATAATCCCCAATTATTCAGAATACTTCTGTAGTCTAGTATCTCAATTTGTCATTTTACTTCTATAGTAGGGGTTTTGGTGGTTTTGTTGTCTTTGGTTTTTTTGAAGTGACTTGTGTCCAAAAGGATTTAGAAATTATGTAAAACCGACTCCCTATTTTAAAGAAGGGCTACGTTCAGTGTGCCCAGTTCAAAAGCAGCAATATGATGAACTTAAAATACATATATATGTTCTTTCTGCATTAGTCTATTGAAAAGTTAAAAAAAAAAAAAAACAAACCCAAACAACAGTTCTAACAAGCAGACATGGAAGTGGTCTCTACAGCATCACCACAGCAACGTGTCATCGGTCAAACGTGAGAAACACAGAAATCAGGCCAACACAACCGGAGAACTAAATCTAGGCCAAAACATCATGTTTTGGGGCTGGGGAGCAGCGGCACAGGGTGGCTGCAGGTGTTTGGGGAACGGCAGCTACCGCCAGCCCCAGGGGGTGCCTGCAGGGGTTCATCCCACCATCACCTGCATGGTGGCCCCCCCAGCTTCCTCCTTGGGATGCTCCCAGCGGCGAGGGCCACGCGAAAGGCTTTTGGAGACAGCGCGGGAGGGACCGTCTCTGCGCTCTCGGGGAGCAATTCCTGCCGGGCAAAGCACAGCGCAGGGCATCACCCTGCACCGCGCACAAAGCACGGCGGGGCTGTGGAAAAGTGTAAGGAAAAAAGGGACAACTAAAGTCCTAGCAAAAAAATTGTAAGGAATTTTTCATATCCTACATTTGACCCAAATGGCCCTGCCAAGCTTTTGTGCTGTCACGACCACTTTTGGCGGTTTTTTTCCCCTCATTCCTCATGGTCAGGTGTGAATGTCCTCCAGGAACAGAAGGAAAAACCTAAGTTACCCTGGCAGGGCGCTGGGAACCCAGCAGTGTGGAATCACTCACCTCTTAAAGAGGCTGTAGCAGTTAATGGTTACAGTGGTTAAAAATGAAAATCAGAATTATATTGTTTTAAATTGGTGGCATTTTTTTTTCCTAATCTGAACGAGTCACTGTCTACGCAGTTTCCTAGGGCCCCCAACCCCTGATAATATTCCTGAGAGGTGAAAGAGCTTTTGATGTCTGAGTGGGTTTATGGTTGTTTAGATAAGCGTAGTCTAAAGAATAACACAGCTTTCTTCCCCTCCTCGCCTCCCATTCACATAAATGCTTTTTTCTTCTTTTTCAGCTGCAGCTCCTGAGCCACAAGACACAGACTGAGATGACTGCCCTCCCACTCAGAGACAGGCCAAAGATTGGCCTTTTCAAGCTTTTTAACACAAACAATTCTAACATCAAATCATCAGACTTCAGGCACTCATACTTGTCCGAAGTTACCAAAGTGGAGACTTTCTCCAAGGCGTCTCTTTCACTCACCTCACACAACCGCAAAGCGGTGTGGGATTTGACTCCCAGAGACGACCACCCCGGCTCCTCCACTGGTGGAGAGCAGCCTGCTCTTCCCAAGAGCAAAGCCCTGATGAGGTGTAGGTTTTGGAGGCTCTATTTAGCATACTTGAAGTCTTTCTCAGTCAACAGAGACCTGAGCAGACACATTGTGATGGTGAGCTCCCTCCCCACCGCCAGCCTGAACTTAACGTCCCATACCCCTGCCCAAGCGAGAACGACCCGTGGTGGTCATAATGGGTGCTTCTCGTCGTGATGGCTGCATCCAGCTCAAAAGTGCTTTCAGGGAGACAGATAACAACACAGTAGCCCAACAACAATGTGCCCACCTAACCACAATACTGGTACTGTGGTCAATATACAAATACAACTATAAGTCAATCAATCATCTTACCCCCATGAATAGTGAACAGCCCAAGCACCTTTTGAGCTCTCCTGAACGGCAGCGGGCTGCACACCAGGATCTCCTCTTGACTAGGGAGGTCTCTCGAGATTACTCCTCGAGGCTGAGAGATTCCTTGCTGCAACACATCCTCACTAAGTGGTTCATAGCATGCTAAATTTTGAAATCTTAGCCAAGTGATATAAAGTATTGATTACACATACATAATCTGTTAGACATAAACCACTGACCAAGTCTGGGACTAGGACTGGGTCCAACCGCACCCAGACTCCTCTCTCAGAAGGACTTTGGAAAGCCAAGGGGTCCTTTCCGAAACCTTGACTCAACAGGAGGGTCTCCCTGGCAGTTCCATCTGACCCTGTCCTCTATGCAGTAAATAACCAAGTGTACCTTGCCATCATATCTTATTAAAACACTGTTACATTTACTATCAAACTTTGTTAAACTGTTGTTTTGTACCAATAAAAATATTGCTGCTTCTCTCTTATGAGTGAAGTGCACCACTCCTTCCACAACACAGGCAAAGCCTGCTAGCAAAGGGTACGCGTGTCCTGCACAACAGCAAGGCCATGGAAAGATACTTGCCTTGGGTTCAAGGCTATACAAGGATGGCTGGAGAGCCAGCGCAGCTTGGCTGTCTCCATCCTGGGCTGTATGTAGCCCAGATATAATAAACAGAATTTCTTTGATACTACATATGTTCACGAAGAGCTGAGCAGAACTGGCACCCCAGCCACCTCACAGCTGGGGGCTCAATTTAAGCAGTTTTGGTTATTTAGACACTAGCTAGTGGTAAAGCCCAGGAGATCAGCCATGCCCCTTTGTGTCTGCAGCCCCAGGACCACAGAAAGGGCCACGGGCCGCAAACAAAGCAAACAGAGGCCAGCAGAGCCCACCACAGCCCCCTGTGGTACCCACGAGCTTGGCTGTCGTTAGTGGGCCCCTAAACACATGGTTGAAAGTCAGGTGGCCTCTGCGCATAACAAAATCGATGATCCCTGCCTTGCAGCACACAGGCGTGAGGGAGCGTGATAAATGCCAACTGCCAAAGACTTCACCACTCAACAAGTTGGTGACATTATCTCGATGTGTTATCCAGCTTCTTCACCTAAAGGAGCAAGCTCTACACTGCAAAATTTCGTCCAGCTTTTCAACAACAGATCAGGAAAACAAAACAAAACAAAACACAAAAGCAAAACCTTTCTTCCTACGCAGAAGGGCCTCTTGACTTGACCGTAGCGGTGCGGCTCCCGGGCTCTCCTCCAGCAGGACCCCCAGCACGAGCCGATGCCCCCACAGCCAGCACCCACCCGTCCTATGGCACCGACCCAGTCTGGGATCCCTGCACTACAGAGATCTGCAGAGATTGCACAAGGATACTAATTTCTGCTGGTTTGTTATAATTACGCGTATGATAAGCAGAGCTTAATGCACATCATAAAACTAATGCATTTTCTACTTTACAAGGGAATGCTGTGCTAGAGCTGACTTGCACAAGGGGCTAAGATGAAACACAGGAACGTGATTTTTTTTTTTCTTGCTCAAACAATCACTGACAGTTGCGTTTGAAACTTCACATTTTTGTTAGGTGAGCTCTAGATAAATACACTGGTAGATAAATAAGTACATTAGTAACAGTTAACAAGCCACCTTTCAACAAGATTGATAATCCATTTATACAAGTCCTCCATGTGTCAAAAAACCCAATTCCAAAACGTGCACGTGTTATTCTTCAGGAAGAAGAAAGATGATCTCCTGTCACACCCCATCTATCCCAACCCACTCCATTCCCCCCAAAATGCCATCTTCATCTGTCCACTCACAGGCTTTCCACAAAAATCCCATCTCCTCCACGCTTAATAAAAGCCGTATAGAAAAACTCATGAAAAAGATTTCTGTGAAAACCTCAGGAACAGTGTCAATGACAGAACAATGTTCTAGTGAGAGATGCAATACAAAACGCCGTTTACTTTCTGTTATGAAATGATAGCTATATTTCCTTAGGTGACATCTCTTTCCAACAATCTCTGCGGCCATCACTTTCTCTTTCTTATAAACCCTCCTGAAAACCCAATCTCTGAAAGTTTACATTAAATTATCCAAGGGGATGAAGCAAGGGAACATCAAATCATTCTGTTAAAAAATAATAATACATAATTAACCTATCTGAAAACCAAGTCATCCAAAGAGCCATTCAAATAATTCCACTCCCTTTCCTTATCCCGTGCCTCAAATCCCAAGCCCAGATCCTGCTGGAGCAGGAACCTGCCCATGGCATGATGACACTGCTGGTCCTGCAGGGCTTCTGGGCACCATCACAACGCAACGCACCACCCCAGAACCACAGATTTTGATGCATTTGTATATTTTGGGGGCACAGGCCACACTGTTTTGACTAATTCAGGCTGGATCAGCAGAACAGAGCAAGCACCTCAGTAAGATCTGTGTGTCTCTGTCTCCTTTAAGAATGCTATTAAAAAAAAAACAAACCAAAAAAACCCAAACAACTTCCCAAGATCACCTTTTAAGTAAAAATCCTAGTTTTATTTTTCCTGAATCCACAAAAAGAGATGCATAAGGCATTTTATGACTCTCCTGATTTTTATAAGAGCCCTTTAGAAGGGAAAAAAACCTACTGACTATCCAGGAAAATAAAAATTTTATATAAAAAACAGCTGTCAAAAGCATTGTCTAGTTAAAAAAACTTGCTAATTTCTTTAAATCGTGGTGAGCTTAGATTTTGGGTGAAGCCACAGCAGGTACATAACATTAAGGCAAAATTTGATGTCTTTAAAACAATCAGATAAAGCGAGACAGAAGAAGAAAGGAAATTAACTGGTTTACACTGATGGAGTACGTTTCTGAACAGCCACGACTTAATATAACAATATTTAAAGATGGAATTTGAAGACAAAAAGGCTGATGGAGGGCAAGCATATGACTATCTGTTTGCAGCACAGCAGAGCATCACAGGCCAAAACAAAGATGTTTGCTTCTGACCCATTTGCTTCCAACCTTTTGGAAGGCTGGAAGGGGGAAGATCATTTTCCACTATTTTGCATGTAAAGGCACCTCCAAATGCTTAATTATAAAGTTTAATCCTCAGCAAAAACCTCACAGAAGATGCAGTTAAGCTTCTGCCAGGTTCCAGCTCGGATTGACAGAACAAAACCAACCCCAGCCAGAGGGAATAAACTTCACCACGGTTATCACAGCACAGCAAGAAGCTTCTCCGTTCACTTGTGTTGTACCAACATAAAGTTCGGGCTTTTCTTGTTTGTGATTCTAAAAGGTCCCAGGAGGGCAGAAGATAACTGAAACACAGCCTACCCTTCCACAGTGCACCAGCCAGATTAAGATTTTTAGCATCTGAACACTTCACGCAAACTTACCCCATCCTTTCAAGGAGCTCTACAGTTTCAAACAGTGGAAGAACAGCGGGGAAGTACCAAGATCCACAGAAATACGCGTGCCACAGGCAGTGGGCACCTCTGCCTGTGCTCCGGGATGGTCCCAGCCTGGCTCAGCCATGTGGCCTCAGAGCAGATGCTCGGCCAGGATAAGCTCCTCCAGGAAAGCTTGCCCCATTCCCAGTCGGTGCCCCATTGCACCCATTCCCCTCCCACGGGGGGTGCATTTAATCTGGACCGACACAAGCTCAATGGACTCATCTGCAGACAAACCACGTTTTTGTCTTCTACACCTTATGAAGCTTTACAACTCATTTATAAAGGCAACATCTTGGATTTTTTTATCCTGTTTAAAGCACTGTTTCTATAGGCTCACAGTGTAGACAGTATCACAGCTCAAAATCTGTCGCGTCACGTATATGAAAGGCTTGTCAGGATCGGTACACCGCTCATCACCTGCCCATCCACACAAAACAAACACCGTCCAGTTTGCTTTGTGCTGGGGAGAAGAGGGGAAACTCTTCAGAAACACATTTCAATAGTCACCAATATTCAGTGATGTGAGGGTTTAGCCATAGAGCTGGTTACTCGCCTTTCACGGACCTGTATTTGCAAACTTGCACGGAAAACATTTTTTTCCTTATTTTAATGTAATTTAATTGAGAAGCAGGTGCCTGCTGCCATCCCGCAGGGCACACTTATAAATTCATGCTGACGTTACAGAGGTTCCCTACCATTACTGCCAAATCCGGCTCACCAGCCGTGCGGGGACAGCCACCATCTCACCCCAGCCTCTGCAGTGGAGCAAAAACTAGTTGCAGCATCATGTTCTGCTGAAGGACCCAAAGCTGGACGCTTGGGTCCCCACCCCACCGGATGGATGGACAGATGTCTCCCTGCCTCGGAGGACGGGTGGCAGCTCCCAGCAGCTAAGGCATCCCCAGGGTAATTCAGGCTGCTGGGGCTGCCCGGAGCAGGAGAGCAGGGCTGTGCTGCGGGGTGGCGGCCACGGGCTGCTGGGGTTTGGTTCAGCTGCAATCACTGGTTTTCTTCAGGACCAGTCCCCTTGCAGGAATAATTCAAAGTGTTAGCTGATCATACATGATTTCCAACGTATGGAATTAAAACCACAACAGCCAAAATAAAACCTCACGGGGGATGACACACAATTGACACCAAAGAGAGCAAAGCAGGGTGAGCAAGGACCAGAATCAGAAAGCTGGAGTGGCTCAGTTACCTGGGAGATACACCCCTCTCCAGGCGATACGATCTACTATTTTCTCAGGCTAATACGTTGTCAAATCCCAAAACCGCGTGAAGGTTGCGCAGTTAAAAGGTCTGCTTCCAGAGATCAAGAGATCTCAGCATCTACTGAACTCGGCATGAGCCATTTTCACATGCACAGCTCATTGATAAGAATAATGCCCGGCTCCTCTGCCGGGGCTTTTCATTTGTCGGTCTGGAAGCACGATGGCATTATTAGCTCCATTTTACAAACTGCAAAGCTAAAAGAGTGAGCTAACACGACTTGTCCAAAATTCACCCTTGCAGAGGCAAGGAGAGGCAACCCAACAGGCCAGAGCTCTTTCTCACTATTTTGTGCCCCGGGCTACACTCCTCGACGCCCAGAACAAGGCACAGCTCACTAAATGGACCCACTGCAGGAGCTCACACCATTTTGTAGCCAATTTTTAACAGAATTAAAACCATCTGAAGTCAAAGCAAGTATTTCCTGAAAGTAACATAACTGCATGCTTCTATCTTTTTTTTTTTTTTTGGTCTTTTTCTTTTTTTAAAAGTATTAAAGTCAAGAATATTCATCATCATTCTGTCCGCTCTGTTCTTGGGAGGGTGGGGAGGTGTTCAGCACCAAAGGTATAATCAAGCGCTCAGATAGGCTTAGGAGTTTTAAAGCGAGACATATGTAATAAAAGCAATCACAGTCAACAAACGACTAAGAAGAGCAGTAATGGGATTATCTGTCAACACAAACAAAAGGATAAATACAAGCAAAACCACCAGTCCCTGAAACCCAATTCTTGTGTATTTAATCTGAGACTATGGCAGGGAGATTAAAGAACCTGAGGATCAAATAAAAAGTTATTGATTGTAAAATTCTTGCTTTAAACGAAGTATTTGTTTATGGTTTAAGCTAAACAGCATACGAAGTGTACAGCAGCAGCTAATTTAACCACAGATGCCAAAGAAACTGCACCATCCCCATCGAGCAGCCGACCAGAGGGGTAACGAGCCAGGCTCCTGTTCGCCCTCGCCGTCTTCCAGAGGGAAATTTCTCTCCCTTTGCCACATTCAAGCAGCAGGAAAAAAAAAAAAAAACAACCCACCACTAAATCACAATGTGGCTGAAGCCAAACACACAGTTGCATTCAAATCCCCCTTTCATTCTGCCAGCTTTTCTTGGATGAACGAGGCCAAAGCTGAAACGCTCTCCTTTGGAGCCTCAGGACTGGGAAGGCAGCGCAGCCCTGAAATTGTGATCTGCAGCAGCCTCCCTTGCAACGGAGCAGTGCGAAAGCAGAGAGGGGCTGATCCTTGAACCATCTCTGAGTCCTGAAGTCTGCGTTTTAAGGCACAGCATCACTCCTCTCTGCCTCTTAAACACGGTAACCGCTGGATGTGGTGTTTGGCAGAAAAAGCGCCCCTGTGTGTTTGCACGTGCTGGCAGGCGAGCAGACAGGCGCACACGCGTGTACAGGCGTGCACAGGCACCACCCTCGCCAGCGGAGCGCAGGAAGGCAGGCAGGCATGTTTTTATTCCTCCCACTCTTTCACAGCAAACCTTGCCAGCTGCCCTTTTACCTTTCGTATGTTCCGCACAGCTGCCAAGGCTCCATCCAGATGAAAGGTTTGAAGCCTGACACAGAAGCATCCACCCCGCTTCCCTTTCAATCTAATTACCGGATTCACCTGAGCGCACGTAGGAGGGAAGAGAGGGGGCCCAGGAGCGCGAAGAGGCTGTGGCAGCTCACAGTTAATTTGATGGGACCCAACTTCTGATCCAATTAAAACCCAGCATTCGGGGACCCACAGAGCTATTTTCACCGCTGCCGACCCTACCCACCCGGGTGAGCGATCCCCAGAGCTCGCTTCCTCGGGCCAGCACCCTCGTATCCTGCAATCAATGAAGAGAGCCTCATTTACTTAATAGGATGGGATCCGGCCCTTGTTGCACAAAAAGCCTCAGTGATGCCTACAAAACCAGCAATGCTGCCTCGGATAGGGATACCCACCTGTGTCTCCTATAAACAGGAGACTTATTTCCCTACCCTGCTCTTCCCCACAGTAACAGACACCCCAACGTTGCCTCCCTGTGCCAGGATTTCAGATCTCCCCCATCTTTTTAGGAAACTCTTCCCTTTCCTCTTTTTACACAAATGCCTGAAGTCCACTCTGACCTCTCCTCGTGTGACACACACAGCTCCCAGCTCCCCGGGTATATAATAGACCAGAAGGCCCCATATGTATTTTTCATCTTCTTACGCAACCTTGCCCCTCCGCACATGACCGAGGAGATTTTCTGCAAACAGTTCGGCTATCCACCTAATGCTTACTTAATGGAAGTGTTTTCAGAAAAACACTACAAGAATTTTCAAATAGAAACAATTAGCATTCACAGTAATTTGCATCTACTTTCCCCCATTTCTAAAGCAGCATGCTCTGCTTTAATATTAACCCCTGCTTGTTCATCAAAGCCCAGTGCAGGGGAGTGAGCCACACAACTCCTATTAGAGACCACGGGAGCAATTATATTCAATGGGGAAAAGACTACATGACGATGCTTGGAACTTGGCGGGACTACCCTTTGTTTTAAAGCATCCTGTCTGTCAGCAAAATGAGCGGCTTCCATCACGCCACAGCTATTTTCACCGGTGCTCTTTTATTTCCTAATCCATTCTCCTGTACCTCGGCACAAACCTCGGCAAGGGACTAGCGATGGGATTTACAAGCGCAGTATTCACCAAATCGCTCCCCCTCTCACCTATGGTGCCCTGAATGCAACGATGGGCTGAGACCAGAGCAGCCAAGCTCCTCCGGAGGCTGGAAGGAACATGGTCCCTGGGGTGGGGAGGGAGATGGAGAGGTGTCATTAGCCTAAAATTTTCATCCAGGCTCATTTTGAAAGCCAGCTATCTCATGAACATGTACATCTCAGAAATCACGGTAAACACCTTGACGCTGGGAAGCCTGGGCTCTCCAAAACATGAAACAGCACATCCTACCTTTGAGATTTTGCGAATATCGGAACATGAATATCTTGCTCGCTATGTGGATCGTATCTCTGAAGACGTACCATGCCTTGTACTCACAAGGTAGTTTGTGGGCCAAGCGGGTCGGCCCCTGGGGTAGGCACCATTTCCTGTGCCTCCATCATGCAGAAGGTGAGCAGATGGGGATGAGAAGAAGCACTGAGTAATTCCCACGAAACAAGACTGTATTTGCAAAGGTGCCCAGGAGAGTTATGGCTCAACATGAGATGAGCATACTCTATGAGGCAAAGAAGAAAGGGAGCAGCTTCTTATTAAAACACAGCATCTTTTTTGCTGTCTAGCACAGAGCTCCACAAGATAGCGGGCTTTCCCCCCCCCCCCTTTTTCTAAAACCCTGAAGAATTCTATGAAAAAAAGTCCAAGTTTAAAGACTCCACATCTGACGGCATCTAAGCAGAGACCACTTGTGCAATGCAGTGCTGTCCCCTGTGTACACGCACTGCTATTCAGTCTTTAAGAGATCACATACTTCTTTTCCTGCAGGACCCCTGCCTCCTTCAGCTGAGTGGTTTGATGGGAAGCAGCAAGTGATGCAAAACAAACGGGAAAAGTCTTGTCAATCTCTGCCTGATTCGGTACCGAGTTCTGTTGGCAGTGTCGGCAGGGCAGAATTGGATTTATACTCATGTTACTGAAACACCTGAGTTTTGTAAACAAGATGGCTGGCGTGCAGTGAGGAGCCAGAAATACAAGGAGGATCAGGATCATTCAGACCATGGTCTGGATTATTCATGACGAGCTCAGTGGCTGGGTATAAACAGCTAACCATTTACTGAGTGCTACCCAAACAGAAGGGACATGCATAATCAACAAAATACTGGGTTATTTAAACTGTTACAATGCACACTATACAACCAAAAGATTTCTGAGAGATCCCCTTTGCAAAACAAATTTTTTTAACGTAGGTGATGAAAGGCTTTTTGGGTAAGAAGGCTTTTGTTTGTTTTTAAGGATAAAGAAGCCCAGATAGCATTGTATTACTAAATTACTGACACGTGTCTGGCATCAGTAAGATGCATAACCCCACGTCAGCATCTCCTGAACAAGGTAAATGCAACAGGTCTGAGCTAGTGATAAATGAATTCCAGGGCAAGGGCTGTTGATGGCACAACGAAAGACCCCCCCTTGCCTTCTGCTCCCTAAGATCATTTCAAAGCCTGCAGGTAAGTAGTAACTCCAGCAATCTCAAATGATGCAACTGCGCATAAGGGAAAGGATGTATTTTATCATCATCCAAGCAGCTAACCACAGGAACTTAGTAACATATCCATATACGCACTCCTGCTGCAGAGGAGCCTGCAGAGCACGAACACTTCTTGCATATTTTGACTTGACTGTTGCCTCCACACAAAAATAAATACAGTTAAAGATAAACCTCAGGAAGAGGTAAAACTCAGTATCACACCTGGCTTTGCAAACACCTCTCTTCGCCTACTGCTTGGTGTAAGTCGTATCCCGTACAGTTACTACAACACCAGAAAGACGAGGGCGCTAACTGTGTTTCTATTGTCCACAGACACAAAGCTCCGAATAAAGTTACCCTCTGAAAGCCGTACCACGCTCTCCTTTTTTTCCTGTGAGCTCAATTAAAGATGTGCTTAACCTGCCTACATACAGAATTCAGCAGCCTGTAGGACTTTGAAATGCATTATAACCTGGTGTGGAACAGCCACTGGATCATTAATCCTCTACTTCAATGTAAATGTTTAAAAACTACGCGAGAATTGAAAATTAGATCCGCCTCCGCCAGTTGGGTTTGTACACACTGTACAAAGCTGCACCTTAAACACTTCAAAGTGCCACTGGCAACTAGACACAGTGCGGCACAGTGTCACCTCGCCAACGTCATCAGGGAGGTTGATGCACCAGCAAGGAATAGCAGAAAAAGCAGAAAGCCTTTGCTGAACCCAGACGACCGCCAGGCCCAGGGCAGGCTCCAGAATGAAATTCAGAGGGGAAGGATTTTTGTTAAGAACAGAAAATTATTACTTTCCCACAAAAGCTTCCTTTGGAAACTAGCTTCCACCCTTTAAATTCAGCTGCTAATACTTGCTCTTTTCTGCCTGGTGCAACGCTGATGGCTCCTCTCACACTAAGAGCTGACACATTCTCAACCACAGAAAATACAAAGGACGCAGAGATCTTGTCCATCACCTGGAGATAAAACACAAGTCATCCTGAGCCTGCCTCCTTAGACTCTGCCTCACTGCAGCACCTAAGCACATGCTTAAAGTGCTTGCTAAATAAATCACACAACACATAGATCCAGAACAATCTTCCTGACTCCAAAGTTTCGGGAACAGGAAAATCACATTTCCTAAAGCATTTCCAAAAACATTTTTCAAATAACAATTTAGCCTCGTATATTCCTTTACCTTATGCCTGAATTATTTACCTTTTCTTGCAGCTGAGAAGCCATAAGGAAAGGCTAAAGAATATTTTTCTAGGAACCCAATAACCTGCAGCAAGGTGTTCAGACACCTCCAAACTCCAAGTGGGGTGGAAAAAAAGGAAAAAAGAAAAAAAAAAAGAATCTGAATTGCATTACAGTTCAGGAGTTCCAATTACACGTATCTGTGGGAGTGCCTGAAGACCAAACAGTAACAAGACCTCACAGTACAAAGTTATATGCAAACAGTAGTTTGCAGTCCTTGTCAAAATAGCTTGGAGTTTAAACAGGTATTAGGAGAGAAAAAGGTGTTTAGCAAACTGAAACAGCACCTCCAGAGAGCTGGCCAGAAACGACTATCTATTCATCTGATTCTATTGATGGGCGTAGCTGGGAAGGTAAAGGATTAGGAAAGAAACATTAAGAAAATGAGGTACAAAGCAGAGGAAAAGAAGAAAAGAGCTGGAGTGAAGATGAGGAGAAGAGCAAGAGGGAGAGCTGGTGATCCCAGCTTCCTCCTCCCCATCACCGCTCCCGCCTGCCCCAGAACAAAGCAACACCTGCTTTTTGCCTGCATCCCACAACACCCCTTTTTTTCCTTCTAAATCCACGTGGACCGTAAATTCCCAAAGCGCCCAGAGTGCCCTCGGTACTTCACTAACGGTTGAGACGAGGACGTTGTCAGAGCCCGCACGTCCACGGCTCGCGGTCTCCCGTTTGGGAAGCTGTCCGCCCCCGGAGCAACAGCCTTCCACGGATCCGTGGGCTGGATGCTCGTGATGGGTTAACCGTGTAAATGATGAATTCAAAACTAATTTCTTTCTTCCTCTCTTTCTACAAGAGGTCTCAGCAAGGTAACGGCAGGCCTAAGAATATGCGGGGATTAATTGGGGCATCCCTGTTTCTTTTTGGAGGCAAGGGAGAAGGTGGGTTTCCCCTCCTGCCCCAGCTTTGGTTTTAAGATCCGAACTGGGAGAGCCAAGGCAGCCAATATCTGCTAATTTCATAAGGACTGATTGGAAGGAAACAACAGTGCATTTTTTAAAGGTCAAAGCCTGTGCAATCATACATTTTGCATGGGTGAAAGTCACTTCTGTGACAGAGTGAACAAAAGAGCGACAAGAAGGTAGAACAGCAGTGGTAAAATTTCAGTATCCCAGGTAAACCGGAAAATTGCTACTCTCCGATTTGCATGTTTTGGGGAACGTGGTTTCAAAAGCAACTTTTACATTTTCATTTATACCTAATTTTCTTTTTTAATACGCTTTGTTTAGAAAAATCTGCTGAAAGCATATTCTAGATGTCAAATATTGTATCAGCAACAATGAAAAATAAAGGCTTAGGCAAAAATATATACTGAAAACATCACCCTTTTGGATTGGCTGAAGTCATTTACTCTAGTAACACTGGCATGCTGAGAAAATGATCTTTTGTCTATAACTGCTACATAGCTATTAAGCATTTTAGCACATGAGTATGATATTTTTCTTCTTTAGTGTGTAGCTCTGCTTAGGCAGAAATAAGGTGTGTGGGGAAAATTAAAATCAGCATTTAAGCTTGGATAGGAAGTTCAAAAAACACACACACAGTCAACAATGAGACGGTGTTTACACTGCAGAGAGAGAGAGAATTAAAAAAGCATTTAAGCAGAAGCACAAATGGCTGCCCCATTACAAAATCAATGGTAACGCCACATCTACGGCACGTACCTTGGGTCGCTCACTAAATAAAAAGTGCTACTTAGTAAACACGAAACGAGAATTTTCCCCAGCAATCCCACACCTGGGTATGCTGATGAATTAATAGGTATCAAAGCATGGAATTCTTCATTTGCAAATTGTCCTTATCAAGCAGAAGAACTCTGTGCTTGTTTTTTTCTTTAAAAAATAATTTTAAAAAACCTTGAGGAATCTGAACGAAAAGGAAGTTGAAGTGGACGCCCACAGCCGTGCTCAGCAGCCCGAGCAGGGGAGGGAGAAGGGAAGGGAGGAGGAGCAAGACAGACATCCTTCCCTTTACTATTCTAAGGTGTAACGACTTCTCCATCATGACAGTTTTTTTTAAGAAGCTATCACACATTCATAACACTAATTGATTTTCATAGAGAAGAGAGCAGATGAGGTCTCTTTGGGAACTGCCTGCTACATTTCTGCTTGAAAGGAGATCACTGCTGGTGTGCCTCAGCTCCTTCATAAAAAATTTAATTAACAATATCTCCAAGAACGAACCCACAGTTAGGTCTCCAGCTATCATGTGACTACCAGCACGCTGATGCACCATGGCAAATTAAACCTAAGCAAACGATACCTGTCGCACGTCGAGCAGCCGGCACGTTATCGTCTGGGCAGATTCTCGGGGAGGAGCAGGGATGCGATGGGAAGCAGGAGAGCACACAAAGGGACCACGAGATGCCTGCACCCAGCCTGGCAGTGACAACTTGTTTTCCTAGCTGCCACTTTTGATGGCTACACATTTCTATCCGTGATCCGGTGGCGATGCCAGAAAGCAAAATGCTTCACAAACCATGATTCCAGCTGATGATCTTCACAAATCTACATTTCGGAAGAGTGGAAACTGCTCACATTAGCCCTTTGCTCTCGGATACGGAGGGACGACCGTGTAAACGGAGACTGGCGTGTCCCACGGGAGAGGCACTGCACCGTCATCCCCGAACGGCGCCAGGAATAGAAAGGCACCATGTGCCGGTCTGGAAGTCCCATCTGGCACAGCAATGGAGGAGAGGAGACAAGACTGGCTTTTCTCTTCTCTTCATCACCACTGCCACCCTCGCTGCCTTACCCCGTAGGAGCCCTCATCCTCAGAGGATTCGTTCCTTCGACAAACTGAAAGCAGGGGGGGAAGAGATCTGAAAATAGCAAGAGGCCCGACGCTATAAACAGATTACCAAAATCACTTCTTGTTTCTGCATATGGACTCCGGGCTTGCATGCAGTGCAGGGAAGTGAACGTTTTAAGATTTTCCCTACTGCACAGTAATTAGCACTGATTTACAAGACGATGGACAGTGGGTATTGCCCATGCTGTATTTTTAGCCCCTGTTTTGTTATCCTTTAAAAACATTTACCACCGCAGACGCGATACCAATACGTTTGATTTATTACCTATAATGTCAAAATTGAAAAGGTTAATCACCATTATTAGTCAGTGAAAATGAGGCAAGATTATCACTCGAATGCCGAAGCTGACACTGGGAGCAGTGTAAGGGAGGACAAGCGGACGAGCTCGGGCACCATTGGCATTCGACCTGCCCGAACCGCGGGTCCTGTGGCCACAGCCATGGTCATCCGCAGGAAGGTTAGAGAGCGTGAAGAGTCTCCACCAAAGATTACACCAAAACCACAAAACTATTAAAACATACTACTTCATGCAACCCCGAACTGTTAGCAAGGTGCTCTGGAGTTATTTGTTATTACTTAGCTTTCGTTTCGCACATTTGACAAAACTGAGTTGGCGATGCTGTGCCAAGGGCCACAAACCTGGCAGAGGTGGGTCTGCCGAGGGGAGGGTTTGGGGAGTGGAGGTACAGACGGATGGCGGAGCAGAGGTCCCGTACACACTCTGCCACGCTTGTGTGACCCGGCCGAGCGCCGTCCCGCAGGAGCACGGCCCCGTCCCCGCCTGCAGCGCTCCCCAACACTTCCACCAGCGTTACGCTCTTCAGCCTCAGCGCGGAACGAGCTGTAGCAACCGCTTTGATTCACCTCAGAGGGAACTGCATTTCAGTCTCGGGTAAATTTATCCTTAAGAATGAGCTGCAGACTCCGGTGATGCTAAAGCTCTTTTGAAAGGAAGGCCGGGGGAGGAAAAAGAACATTACAAATATACTAACTCTCTACCTAGCTCGTCTCCACGACAGTTGGCAGCATTATCTTTTTCTTCAGTAGTTCAAAAAAACAAAAAAACCCAAGAAAACGCCAAAAAGAAAACCACCAAACCTCCACCACTAATGGCATGCAAGAAGAACTATTTTTATAGAATGTTGCATTAACATAAACACCATGGCTTTATTCAAAAAGCCCTGTCAAACCAGGAATCTGGAAAAAAAGAGCCCCTGAGCACCCTGCTGCACCACTGCCTGTTGTGTAACCACCAGAAAAGGGGAAAACCACCACTGGCAAAGGCCGATGCCATCCCATTTCCAACGGAAAGGACTGGACCTGAGCACGACCAGTATGTTTAGCTTGATGCACCTGCCATCGGTTTAGATGGGAAAAATCCCACAGGTTCCAACAGTTCTGGAAAATGAAAATATTCTCTTGGAATTACAAACAGTAAAACACATTTGCAGAAATAAACAAAACTGAGAAAAGGCGACAAGAAGTTATCAAATATTTGAAAATTAGACCAAGACGGCTTTGGCAGGAACATCAAAAAGTAAAATTAAACCATAGCATTTAATTGCTGTGATAGATGTATACCATCAACAAGATACTCAATGACACTCATTGCTGTATTTCCACATGATCACAAACTTGCTTATCCTTGTGTTGGAGGTCTGTGCTAAAATAAAACATTGCATCAGAAAACCAAAGCCCTGGATCTACTTTGGGATCTACTTTACGTTACTTTCCATAACAAACACAAGTGTTAATAACACCGAGGTTTTAATGCTTACGTAAAAACAAAAATGTGATTATGCCTTGCAGTTGTTGATCACTGATCCCATAAGTGTCTATAGGGTGGGAGACAGTTTAAGAAGCTACTTCAAACAAAAAAAAAAAAACCCAAGTGTTCATAAACATGTCTATTGACTATTTTCAAGGTACAGGAACATTTCAAAAAAGCTGTTTATTGTGCAGATTATATGCCATTTTACGCTCTTAAGAACAGGCTTTAATTTCACCATTTTCATGTAATCAACACTGTCTTGGTGATTTTTTTCAAACACGGTTAAACTTGAAAAGGCCTGTATTTACATTAGTCATTAAAATTCGAGTTCTGTATAACAAGCAACTGTAGCAACTGCTTTTCTATCTTTTTATTTATTAAGTACAGCAGTCCGGTGGTAAGGAAGACATGCAAATACAACATGAAAAATTTATGCTCAGTGCAATATCTCCAAGAATAAAAAAACCATAAATGGAACGTTTGTTTTGAGGGGTAGGGGGAAGGTAGAGGTGAGTGACTAAAATACTGCTCAAAATCTGACAGATAGCACAAGCGATGGGGTAAAAAAATCCTCCTCCAATGCGCACAGAAAGGTCAGAGTCTGGCCTGCACTTAATTCATCATTTGAGAGGCTTGTCATTCAAAATGCGGGCAAAAACTTAGCAAAGATAAAATAACGTCATTCCCAAAAGGCCACACGACCAATAATTAGAGGTGGTATCGAGTATTTTCCCTCTGTCTTGCTCTGGAAAAAAAAAAAAAAAAAAAACAACAAACCCACAACAAAAAAAATCCAAACAAAAACCCCCAACCACACACACAAAACAAAACAGAAAAAAATAACTGCAACGTAAAAAAACAACCACAACACCGGGTGGGGAGTGAACCATATGTTTTCCTGCAATGCTCCAGGATGGAAATTCAGCGAGTAAAGAGTTAAGAGATGCTCTAAAAGTATCTCACCCTGATATGCTGAGAATTTGCTGGGATCTCACGGAGAAACGGGTGATTCTTACATACCATATGTTCTGCAAACGCTTGCAACAACACAGAGGGGAGCTGGGGATGGAAATCCACCTTGGCTACCGAATTTCCCCGTTTTCTCTAAAGCAATGGAGTTCCAACGGACAAAACTGGTGTAAATCCAGCAAAGCTCACCCTGTCACAGCAGCCTCCAGGCACCTGCCCCAGCTTTACTGGAGCTCCATCAGGAGGGAAGGCAGAGGTGGGGAGGAGAGCTGGGTTGGGTGGGGGGACTCAGGGCTCTTCCCCAGCCTTTGCCACCCACCCCAGCACCCCGCCGCCAGAGTTGCATCGTCCTTGGTGTCACAGAACCATAGAATTGCCCAGGATGGAAGGGAACTTTCAGATCATCAACCTAACACTGACAAAAATCATCACTAAACCACATCCCTCAGCACCACGTCTACCCATCTTTTAAATACCTCCAGGGATGGTGACATAACCGCTTCCCTGGGCAGCCTGTTCCAATGTTTCGCAACCTTTTTGGTGAAGAAGTTTTTCCCAATCTCCAATCTAAACCTCCCCTGGTGCAACTTGTGGCCGTTTTCTCTTGTCCTATCGCCTGTTACTTGGTAGAAGAGACCGACCCTGCACTGGCACAGGCTGCCCAGAGAGGTGGTGGAGTCTCCTTCTCTGGAGACTTTCAAAACCCACCTGGACGCATTCCTGTGCGACCTGCTCTGGGTGAACCTGCTCTGGCAGGCAGTTGGACTAGACGATCTCCAGAGGTCCCTTCCAACCCTACCATTCTGTGATTCTGTGAACCCCCACCTGGCTACCCCCTCCTTTCAGGGAGCTGTAGAGAGCGAGAAGGTCTCCCCTCAGCCTCCTTTCTCCAGGCTGAACAACCCCCGCCCCCTCAGCCGCTCCTCACAAGACTTGTGCTCCAGACCCCTCACCAGCTCCATTGCCCTTCTCTGGACACGCTCCAGAATCTCCATGTCTCCATTTCCCCATCTCATGGTGGCACAGGGCAATAGAGCTGTAAAGGCTTTGAGGAACGACTGGAAACGGGAAATCATAACACTTCAGCCCATGTGGAAGACTGCAGTCCTCTCCGAGGATGCAAGACTGGACCTAGAGATACCACTGGAGGTGGTTTATTCTGGTTTGCTGCCCCCTCCCCAAGTGGTGCCTAGTGTGCTGTAACCAACACCAGATTAGATGCCAACGAAAGCAAGGCAGATGTACATCATAAATCAAGGTAAATCTAGAAATCTCTGTTGTTGCAAACCTCCACTTCCTACAGATCCGCTGCCTGGCCATCCCTTGGATTTCCTTAGCGAGCTAACCCTGGCAAGCTCGTTACTCTACCCAGGCGTTACTACAGCACGGCGAGGGGACAGAGCCCCTGCACCACTCTGGAACGTGGCTGTCACCATAAAGTTACTTATTTTACAGCTACAACGTAAGTTTCTAGGTATGGGGTAGGCTTAACGTTACTTCTTGTCCACTGCATTTTTCTCAAGGGAAAACTCACTATTGCACTAATGTCACTACTGCCCTAATAAAGGCAGACAAAAATATCCCGGAGCAAAAAAAGAGAACAAAAGCACAAACTAGAATTAGTAAATACCACATCACAGCATCGCAGTGTACATTTAAGTCATTGTGAACTTATCTCTTCCAGGGTTTCCACATCAAGAATTGATTATTGATGAAAAACACATAGAGAATATAAGCATTTAATTTCATTGTTTATATTGCATGACAATTACTGGACAAGTTTATAAAATAAAAGGCAAAATGCCTTTTTAAATCTATTACAATTTACAGGACTTAGACATTATTTTACATTCCTTGCCTGTCCCAGTTTCCCCCTAAGAATTTACAAGTAATACTTTTTCCCCCAATATGAAACCGTTGTTCTCTACTGCTGCCATGTGAAAAATCTATACGATAGGAAAAACTCTTTGAATGTACTTGTACTGATATCTTCACAAAAGTAGCCTGGAAAAATACAAGAACTCT
Organism: Rissa tridactyla; assembly: GCF_028500815.1. Classification (NCBI taxonomy): domain Eukaryota; kingdom Metazoa; phylum Chordata; class Aves; order Charadriiformes; family Laridae; genus Rissa; species Rissa tridactyla. Next base: position 46,549,715 of record NC_071474.1, on the reverse strand, counting down.
GATGATCTTTTCTCAGTATTGCTTATTTTAAATGCTACTCGCAACACCGGGAGGTAAAAAAGCGTTCTTACAAACAACAAATTTTGAAGGTGATGACATCCCTTTGCAAACAGTAGCTGCTGCCAGCAACTAGCCACGCTTTTTTTTTTCTTCCACTTTACCATACCTACATTTTTAAGGAACACTCCTTTTAATTAGAGCGAGATCACGCGAAATGGGAGGCCACAGGACTGCATCCTAAAAGCCACAAGCACAGTAGAAAAATGGTGCATTTTTTGCTGATCAAAAAGCACATTCTTTCATTGTCAAAAAAAAAACCCAAACCCAAGAAAAACCCACCCAAAACCCAAGGCCACCATAGCACCCAAAACCAACCCAAATCCAACCAACCCAACCAACCCCCAAATCCTTCTACCAGTTCTTCCCCGACATTCAGAAAGTAACGGGGAGGGGGAGAGGGAAGAACAGGAACACAATAAACTCCAGCTCCAAATTCAACCTCTACCTGTACTTCTCAGCCATAGTAACCCGCGCTGAAATCATTAGCTGAGAATTAATTATCAGCATTTAAAACATTTTTTGATAACTTCAGATACAAAAATTCTGCGACGTGTTTCTCGCAGAGGTATACAGAAATATGGAAAATGTGAAAGCAAACATCCACTTGAATGTCAAAACGTTCATTCCAGGGTGCTCAAAGTGCTTTTCATGCTAAATTATCACATACAAATATAGGCAATATGACATTTTTTGAGGTGAAAGAGATTGGGGGGGGGGCTGGGGTTACTTACAAGTGGGTTTTTCTTCCCAAATTTGACGCATTTGATTTTTAGAGTTAGTATATCCTCTGAGATGAATCTCTAAAGCTCACATCTCAATATGCTGCAGATCCAGTACAAAATGAATTAAGAGATTACATGTTGAAGGTCATATAAATATCTACAAGGACTGGAAACAATTTTATAGTGGGAAAGAAAAAGCTTAAACCTAAAAGAAAATAAAATGTGCCACGGGGATATTGTTGTTGAAGAGCGAACCAATGCCCTACAAGAGCTCCGTTAATTTTAGATACCGTGCCCTGCCAAATACCCATCGCAGCCGAAACATCAGCATCCCCAGCTGCAAATCAAGGTGACAAAAGGCTTCCTTTGAACTATCGCCTATGCACTACTCATGTGTGCTCACACTCACGGCAACATCAAGCGCAAAACATGGAAAAGTTAGGAAGTTAGAGCAGTTCGCGAGCAAACCAGCTGGTTTTGGCTAAGGCTTGGAAAATTGCCCTGGGAGCGGAAGGAGGAGGGCAGCCCGGGAATATCCCCCCCGCGCCGAACCGCAGTCCTGGGCGGCTGCAGCATTTCACGGAGACAAAGATAGTGGACGCTAAATGCCAGAACGCGGAACGTAAGAGAGAGATAATACATGCACACAGCATGCACTCCACACTCGAACTGTTTATCAGATTGTAACAGCACTGCGGCATCCAGGAGCGTGGATGTGCTGTTTTGTTCACATTTTAATGTGCCATCTTGCAGTAGATGCTTGCACAGCAGAGTAAATACAATCTCTATATATACCCTGCGTGGGCGTCAGGGGTTATTTCTGACTGTCTTCATTACACTTCATTGCCAATTTAAATGTAAAAAAATAAAACCCTCAACAATTCCCAAAGTGATTTCAGTCTGATTTTTATAATTATTTCCAGAACCTTTTCATTATGCAATTTCAAATACTTATTGAAAGCTCTCTCTCTTATAAAGTTATCCTTGATGCAAGTCAAGCAAACCAGACAAGCAACCCCTTCTTTACGAATAAACACAGACATGAATAACATTCACAATGTTTAGCCCGGAGAACAGTTTAATAATAATGCTGCATCTTGCTATATAGGGAGGGAGCTAAAAAAGAAACTCAAAGGCTAATAGGTACAAATATTGCGCCTCGATTGCAACAAATAAATAGTGCTGAACTGTAGAAATGTAACTGATAGCAGCAATCTGAAAGATGTGGGTTCTGGTAACCCTCAAGCTAAAGCCGATTAGGTTTTGTTACATAGGTCCTTTGTGTATTTTTGTGCTGCTGTACCAGTTAAATTGACCTCTACAGGCATGTGTGTTGCTTTTATCGTTTAATGGCTCCACATTTTAAACCTAACTTAGGCTAGCAAAAACAAATAAATAAAGAATTCCCCCTCCAAGCTGGCATATGTGTTAAGCCCACCTGTGAAAAGGGAGATCTCCACACCTGAATTCTGTGCGCTAAAACCCAGGGAACGCCGAGCAGTTAGCACGATGGCATGAGGACGGGCGAGCTGTCAGGTGGGATGCTGGGGCTCAGAAATGGAATTCCAGTTACACACGCCGGACAGAAACGCCAGGCCACAGCCAGTTCAGCTGGACAAAGCAAGGGCTTTCTGCCTTCCGCACCCTGCAGCGGCCAATAACGAATGTTTCGAGGGGCCACAGAATTTGCAAAGCACAACAACAATGCCACACAAAGCTCAGCACTAGGAAAAATTTCTTCCCAGCATTTCCTTATTTTTGTCAATTGCCTGCCTGTAATGGTCTCTACTACAAACAAATACAGCAACTACAAATGAAGTCTTTTGTAAATCCAGCCACTTCATTTTGATTCACCCATTTCAGCACAGCGACCGAGCCCAGAGTTGGTCCCTATTTCCTCTCTGCAGTGACATTGCGACCAGCCGGCCTGCTCTTTTGCTCTGTATGATGATTTTTTTAAAAAGCAGAGACCCAAGCAGTTTATTTATGACAGGTCTTTTGCATTGGAGGATGAAAGGAGCCCAACCAGCACGTCCACACAAAACAAGCCCCCTCGGCTGGAATGGGGTACGGCTGCCACCAAAGACAGGCTCAAGAAAAGGAGGAGACAGATGGGAAAACTTGGCTCAAAATTTTCATGTGTTGAAACACCTTTATTTGCCCACTTAGAACAGCCTGACCTTAAGGAAACGTCACTGAGTAGCTAAAGGGAAGTTTTAGCCAAGTTCTAAATATGTATGTTTTTCTGGAGCCTTGAGGAAGCAGAATTAGTCAATTTGGCTGCAGGCCATAAAACATAATTACTTATGTGAAGTATATTTAAATACGTAACTCCAATTGCTAATAGGAGCGCCCAGCCCCATAAATACGCAGCGATTCGATGGGCTATCAGCTCGGCACAGGCAAAACACCAGAGACGATTCCCAAAGGAATAACCACCTCTTCAGGAAGAGACTTCAGAAATTAAAATCTAATTAATAGGTATACCATGCTGAAATGCAATCGGGTACCGATAAGGAAGGAGGGCAAAACGGTGCATTTTTAGAACATGTGGCACATCAAGAAAAGACGGTTTGGGTACAGTGAAAAGAAAAGCAGGAGGAATCTGTTCGCAGAGTAACAGCCCATCTCCTGCCTTCAGGAGATCCAGGGGACAGTGGAAAATGAACTTCCACTGGAGACACGAGAAAGCCACACGCCGAAACCACCAGAAAACTTCACAGACTCCGCCGAGCAGTAACAAACCTTCAAGATATTAAAATAAAAGAACGGTGTATTAAGCAATGTGGTAAATGCAATTTGTCATTTAGCACTGTGAATCTATGGATTTTAATGACAGGGTCTCATTTACATTTAACAATCAGTGTACTAGAACATTTCTTGGAAACTGGGGATATTTTCTTGTCTCAGTAGGAATATATAGAAATTTCTTCTTGATTAACAACGGAGTAAAGGAGTTCTGCCCTGAAATCTCAGTCCCTTGGTTTCTCTCTAGAGCTGGATGAATATCAACATACAAAACTGCATTCCTGACAAGAAAGCTCTCCAAAATTCAGCTGTTTGTAATAATTAGGTATTTAACAATTCTTCCACAAGAATAACATTATAAAGCACCTTACATTTTATTGTTCACTTATACCACACATCTGCTTTAAAAAACATTAGCAACATATCTTGTTCTTAATGATACATTTTGGATGTGACTTTCAAAAGCACTTACAGCAACTTAGGAGCATAAATCCCACTGATACTCAATGGTATTTGTGCCTTTAATGCCTGTAGCCATTACTGAAAATCTCATTCTTTTCCTGAGCTTTGGAGTTGTTCCAGAGGTCATACACGTAGAAAGAAATGGCAAGTGTCACAAGGTATTTTATATTTTACAGAAATGCTATGCAGCTTTAGGACAGGCATCAAGAATACTGAATACATGTACTTAAAACCATAATGGGGAGTTTAGGAAGAAGGGAAAGGCTTGAGTCAAATTTACCCAGTGAATTTGGGGATAAGGTCGATCTCTGTTGCATCCAAGCTGGCAAAAGTGGGACTCTCATTCGTTCCACTGACTCATGGGGCGCGCTGCAATGCAACTACGCGTTTCCCAAAAATACCACTGACCACTACACACCAGAAAGGTCTTCTCCCACTTTGACAAGAATAATTAAAGCTTTAGGCCTTAGTTACAGCTAAATTAACCTGTTAAACATTTTAACTAGGCCATTTAAAATGCATATTTTTTGGCAAGTCCTAATTATCTTTCATCAAGTAGAGGAAAGCCCAGCCTTGATTAACAACCACCTCATTTACTCTGAGGCACTCCTGCAATCCTCGGCTCAAGCACCAGCTCTCCTTGGTGCTCTCCACGGACACGCCGGTGTAGAACAGGTTGGCCATGTCACCTACTCCCATTGAGCACAATCGCGGATGGGAGAGCTACAAAGCTGCCAGGAGCCCCCGGTGAACATCGGCCGCACTGATCAGTGGAGCTCAGAAGTTGGCATGCAACCGCAGAAAATTTTAAGGAAGTTGCAAGTGTACATGCAATTTTAAATGGACCAGAGAAACCAGTTTGCGGTGGCTCCTGCAGCCACCACTGCTTCGGGTTTTCCCAGATCATGAAAAGTACAATAAACAAAATCACTGCAACACTAATTCATGGATGAACATCCTCCAGGTCCTATTCCAAGGAACAGGTTATCTCTGAGCAGCTGTAGAGGGAACCTGGTTGAATTGCATGGTTCCATATGAGCACACAAGCTTTTTTTGCTAGATTAACTAACCTCTGCAGCCTGATTCTCACCACCTTCACTGACATCCACCCTTGCGAGCTGAGCACCTACAGCACCTTTACACAACTGAGCCATTAACTTCCTTCTCTCAGTTTTACCGTCTGTGAAAAAAGGATTAAAAGATTTGTTAAAGAACATCACTAGAACGTAACAGGGCCACAGCCATTGCGTTTGCAGAAAAAACTGGCTAAAACTGACAGGTAGCAAGAGCATTTAGCACTTGTACCCAATTACACAGACAATCTGATGTTTCTGTGTTAAATTTCTACATATTGCAAAAAGAATTTCGATGAAGCAAAGCGCACGGGAGTTTGTTCATAACAGACTTGGAAGTTGTATTGTTATTTTGTCATTAACTGAGAAGCAAGAGCAAACTAGAAACTTTCCAGAGAACACAAAGAAAAACTTATGGTCCAAACATCTGCTTACAGATTGCTTACAATCAAGTTTTTTACAAAGCCTTATCTTTTTATTCCCTCCTCCCCTCTTCCACAGCATTACTTTTGGCTTGCTAATTTAATTTCTTGAACATTTGTGCACACTTACTGGTTTGACTGCGTTATTTGCCTAAACCAACGACAAACTCCGGGTAGTTGTATAATGAAAGAGCCAGACCATAATGAATTTTATGGTATGCCAACGTTACAGGCTACCGTATTCTGTAGAAGGGTATTGTGAACAGTAAAACAGTCCTGCAAGAGGTCTGTGTGAAGGACTTTGCTCGGCTCCTCAGCCCGGGTGGCTGCCAGCGCGTGGTCACTTCCAGCACCTCATGCGTCCCTGCTCCCTATCACCATCTGCAGTTTGAGACACAGCCTCCGTGCCAGGAACGCAGAGGACACAAGGCAGGGGAAGCCAGGCAGACAAATCAAACAGACAGGCAGTGCCCAAGCCTCCCTGCCAGGACCATTACAGGCCAGCGTGATCATCCAACCCTGAACAGAAACCCACGCTCTTCCGGTAATGGGACAAACGTTTGAGCTGGACCTGTGTTTACCAAGCTGTGCAGTGAGCCTTTGATAATCACAACCGCTACCTTCGCTTCTCCTTAAACGCAGCACTACTGCCTGTGCAGCACTTGACTTGCCAGATGCCTACACCTCTACCGTGGTACCCGAGAGATGCCATCGCCAAAGAGCATCCCAGAGTTTGCTGTGATGGCAGCGTGACATACCCTGCATCTCCAGCTCTCCCTTCAGGCGCAGCGTATCATCCAGAAATTTTTTGCTGGACTACCTTCCTGCCCAGGAGGGATGGAAAAAAGAAAGGAATAGCAGTAGAGCTGCAGAAGGTGAGCAGTCATCCCTCCCAGCCCGACACAAACACTACCTGCAGCCTCACGGCAGGCCTTGGCGTCCAAGGGCTGTGCTCTCGCCCAGAAACCCAGCACGTGCTCCCAAACCCCAGCGGTCTGGGTCAGACACACACATCTGTCGAGAGACTTCGAACTCTTGATTAGAATTGCTGATCCGGTATTAAATGAGCTGTGTATCATTTCCATATGCCCTTGATTCCTTCCCTTACAGTCATGTTCCTGGACAACTTCAGATACGTTTCGAGACTCTCTCGAGAGAATGCACCTGAGTTGTCGAATCAAGACCTTGAATAGACTCACTGCAAATACACTGTTTAACCCACTTAATCCTTAATTAGGGTTTCATTTTTTAATGTAAGGCTTCAATAATCAGCTCAGAAGAAACTATAAAAGCAGATGCCAGGCCACCAAGGACTTTTTCCACAGGCATCCTCTACTGGTGCAGTTACACCATTACCACGCTGCTTTTGCAGTTACCTACACTTAATGCGGATGTGGCTGCACCAGTGTGACAGTGGTTACCCAAATACAGCCCATTCTTGTGCGACAGATAACAGTGCACCCCTGTAATTAAATTGCACTGTTCATCACAACCAGAAGGGAGTGGAGGAGGAGCCACCCTTCATCAAAATACTTACCTACCATGAAACTTGTACACAAAGCCAACTAAGAAAAGATAACTGACATTTGCTCTGAGCTAGAAAAATAATCACTGTGTCTCCTTAATGTCTCATATTGTTACCCTGCAAATCTGGTATTTTTACGCAGAAGAAACCAAAGAGCAACCTACCTCGTGGAGCACTGCTGGAGGTAAGAGGGGACTGCAGAAGCGAACTGGCTCCAGAGGGGCTCTCCCAGCTTTGCAGTCAGACCTGCAAATGAGGTCTTTATTGTTTCCATAATACACACTGTTTACACACACAGTTTCAGGAAACTCACCAGTAAGAGCTCATCTCCATAATTATTAATTGAGGTAGGTGGAAACCAGAGTAAGGATTAGAGAGAGGTTTCATCAGCTTAACTCATTCAGTCAAAGGTGCCTTCAGCAAGCCGTTCAATTCCAGTAAGAAGCCTGTTTTCTGTTCTTGCAAAACAGAAACTAATATTAGATGCTCCTCGATATCTAAGGCCAACATGTTCTCTAGGTAAATTAAAAAATAATTAAATCCAGGGTTTGAAAGGACAGCAAGAACTGTATAGGAGATTTTGTTAACCCTGAATGAAAATCCTGAATAGGGGTATTGGAAACACATAGAAACAATGAAAGAATAAGAAATCATAAGAAGTCACACACCTAGAGAACTTCAAATAGTTTCTCTTTCCTGCACACATTCCAGGAAAAACAAAGTTACCTTTGCTGAAATGAACCTATTGCACCGCTGCTACAGCCGTAGCAAGGCACACAAACACCAGGATACCTTGAGCTTTTTTGTTCTTCGTAACCGAAGCCCTGTCCAAAACCAACCAACTCAGAAGGAATCTGCCCAAACTACCAAAACTGAAATCTTTTCATTCCACACAACTTATTCTGGGCTCAGCAAATAAAAATTTATATTAAAAAAATATTTACCAATATAGAAAATATTCTTTTTTTCCGCTAGTGAGTGTAAATCCAAGACCTCCTGCTAAACAACATTACCTAAGCCAGTTGAATGCTTTCGTTGGACCACGGGTAAGACAGAGTCTTGCTGCTATTGCTTCATCAAAATGCATTCAGTCCAGTACACCTAAAGACTATACGAAGGCTGCTCTCACATATTGAAGCCGATGGACATTTTTGTATTCACTCACAGATTATAGCTGCCTCTCACACTATATTACTTTAGTGCCGACTGTAATACATTTAAATGATACATTGGTCCACAGGCATCTGGATTTGCTTTTTGATATATTTACAAGCATGTTGGCAGTTTTGATGCACGCTTTCCAGTGGCATATTTTTTAAAAATAGAGGAATTACACCTTGTTCTTACTTAAAAGTTTCTAAAATATTTGGATAGACAGATATCCAATTCCAGACTTTAAACTGCCAGATACTCCTTGACAACAGTGTTGCCTTTTATCTGTCACCTTGTAATGCAACAAATTTTGCTTGAAACATCTTCACCTGTGCAGCAAGATGTGTATGCTGCGATACAGAAAGTCTGACATGAAAATAAAAAAAAATTACTTTAAAAAAAAAAAGTAAATTTAATAAATCGGTTGCTCAGAGAACAACTGTCTTACGACCTGGAAAACGCGCGTCCATGAGAAACTCGAGGAGATAATCTCATTTTAGTTTACTGAAAGGCAATTTAAGTGAGGAATAATTATGAAGTACAACTACACAGGCAGCACGTAGATTTAAGACCAGAGACAAAGGTATGAGAGCTAATAGCCATAGTGCTCCAATTTCAAACTGGAAATGCAGTTAATAAAAAGCTGAGATTCTAACCTGAAGTTAATATTCTACTTCGAACGATGGTGCAGGAAGTTTTGAAGGTGTAACCTGAGCACCCAATAATCAGAAAACAAACATGAGAACCTAACATTTCTTACTAAAAACGCAAAGTTATAGTTTTTAATGCCTGTGTTTCTGCATGCTTGCTTTTTTGAATCCACATGGAGATTTGCTCCTTAGAGAAAACTCTCTCTTCCTTTTTTAAGCTAATATTATTTCCTTTTCATTGTTCAGCTTCATAATTCCCCCCCTTTCATTTATGCACTCCCTGCTACGATGTTCATGAAAATCCTCTGAATTCTTATCCTTCTCCTCCCTTTCCACCTCTCCCCACACAGCCGTTTTTTTTCTTAACATATGAACATACGAATCAACCCAATGATCTGGCCACTCCCCTTCAGGGAACATCACCAGCATCCAGAGTAAGATTTAAGAATACATTTTTAATTCCTGACTACCACTCCGTCGGCAGCGCTTTCCTCGTTCGGTCTCCTCGGCAGATGGACAGGTGCCCACACCTAGGAGCATGATCTGACATACATAAAGCTGCCAATGCCAATTCCACATACCATCCGCAGATGCTTACAGCCTACCAGCACATGCTCTATTCTCGGGAAAGAAAACCAATGTTTTCAATGAAACACAGTCTCTCCTCTGCAGGATACAGCTCTCTGCATATATCTGCTAACAACATCTCAGTATTTCTCCACCCCCTCCCCATGTTTCTCCTTTTTGTCAAGCTCTCTAGCATTTGTTCTGGGATCTAATTAAGGTCCCTTATCACCATGGCAAGAGGGGGGCAAGGTCTAACAAAACAGCATTAATGAACTGATTGTTTTCATTGGGCACATACAGAGTTATAATCCCCAAGACTGGTACATATCTACACTTGGAAAAAATGAACTCTAAAGAAGTCTGCGTTGTTTACATTTTTACAAGAGTTTAACTAGAAGCCCAGAGAAAACTGGCATAATCCAACTGGCATAAACTTGTTTTTAATGGGAGATGTATTCCGTTTAGGACAGGCAGCTTCATTTTGTTTTCTCTTCTGAGCATATGCAGAAGTCTTGCGCCTACCACCTGAATCTTCTTCAAGAAGATGAGCTTCCCGTAAACTTCATTAGTTAGATGCCATTTTATAGGTAATTCAGAACCTCTTCCCACCTTTCTGGGTTATTAAATCTATTAACATCCCAGGATATTGTTATGTAAGTACTGCTCATCTCCATTATGCAGCAGAATTAGAAGGGAGCTATTAGAACCAAGTTTGCCTTGTTTCATCTCATTCTCTGTGTGAACTCAGATACCAGAAGCAAGATCCCCTTCAGGGGATGCAGATTTTGATACTGAAGAGAAAGACAAGTAAAGGAGAACGGAAGAAATCCATGAGGGGAAAGTAACATGGGCACTTTAGGTGAGTGTTGCAAGGGAGAAGGTACGGTGTTTTCTTGCCCTGCAAGGGTAAATTCTTCACTCCTCCCAATATTTATCACCTTGTTCTCTCCCTTCATCTTCAATCCAACTTCCAGTCACATCCAAGGATTTCAGTACCACCTACAGTCAACCTAGGTCAACGCTCAGAAGGATCCCCTCCAGGAAATGTCTAGTTTAAACACCACAGAACATGTTCTTCTTAACTCTACCCCCTCTCGGTTTAGGTTCAACTGGCTCCCCAGACGCTTTTTGAAGAAACTGCTAAAAGAGGTCATTTTTTGACAAGAAATCAGTCCTGGCCAACAGTAATCTACAGAAAGATCTCTCCACCTTTTACTGGAATAGAAATCTTCAAAAGAATATCATGAACCTTTATATTAAGCGTGATAGCTCCTCTATGTCACATAAAAGGCAAGAAAGTTTTGCAGGCCAAACTTCGAAAGGTTGCCTTATTTTTTCAGCACTTAAGAGTATGGAATTTGAGACGTGTGGGGTCTGTTTCACTCCAGAGAGTCTAACAGTTGGCTGGTCCAAAAGGCTTCGACCGCACTTGCATTGGAGCTATTCGTCCTTAAAGAACATGCCTGTGGTCCCCTACTTGTCTCAGCACTGGAGATAAAGGCCCTATTTCTCTCTCAAGGTCTCATCTCACATCTCCAGGTCCATCCCCCTATAACTCCCGTTAGCCTGTCTGCTTCTCAGCCTTCTCTAAAGACACAGCTAACATTGTAAGAGCTGTAAGGATCCCTCCCGGTCTAAACACCTTCTTTAAATAGACGCAATGGAGTATCATTGCAAATATGTGTCAATGCATACACGACCCGCAGACATCGCTCAGCCGGGAAAGCAGCAACCATGAAGTTTCACCAGCGTAAGGCTTTTTGCCTCCTATTCCCATTTTGTGTAATAACATACATACTGAAAATCTGAATCTCAAATACAGGATAAAATATAATGTTTTACAAAAAAAAGTATGTATACTGAAAGAGCCTCAGGATATGCAAACAAGCAACACACAAAAAGAAAGTGAGGAGTAAACTCCAGCAGACGAGGAAATATTTCTGCTAAAAGAAACAGAAAAGTGTTTTTAAAGCAGTAGTTGTAATAATTATCAGCACTAAGAGACTTCTTCAACACACTTTTCAAACCTCAGCTAATTTTCACAACACTCCTGGGAAGCAAGTACACCTATATTAATAATCCCATTAAACAAGTGGGGTAAGCAGGACAAAAAAATGATGGCACTGCCCTATGGCCAAGAGAGGTCAACATTGGTGCTAGGGCTGGAACTCAGTTTGTTGTCTCATGTGCCCAGACCACTAAGTGATACCTCCTGTGCATTTTACAGGTAAACCTACATCCCTTCTCAACTGTTCTATTGTCGTAACACATTTTGGAAAATAAAAGCTAATGCAGGAAAGGGGGACAGTAAACTAAGCCCACTGCTTCAGAGCACAGGTTCAGACCCCATCTACTTGTTAAATACCTGCCTGCCCAGCTCAGCCTGCTTGGTCAACTTCCCTTCTAGACAATACAGTTTCTTCTAGTGTAAATGAGTTGTTCTGCTCAGAAGATCATTAAACAATGCAAACAATGCTCATCATATGTTGTTTGTTCTCTCATCCTCTCTGCAGGAGAGAATCATGTGCAACGGCTGTGATGTTTTTTAATAAATAAGCATTTGCAGTCAGCGTGGCACAACAGGACCATAACCCATGACTGACGGGAACACAAATACCAGCATACATGTTATTACATGTTTATGCTAGACAGCAAATGCAAAGAAACACCCTTCACATCCAAACCAGTGTTTGTTTTGTAGCTGTCCCTTGTTCCAGTGTTCACGGTCCTCCTGTCCTGAGCAAGCATTTGTTCCAAGACACAGTTTTTTCAACGGAGTGGATTAAGACTAGCAAATTTCATCGTGCCAAGGAAGCAATGCCACCGCTGCAGTTTTGATGTTGAAGACTCATTAGGTCTTTTAGCTCTCGTATGCACAATGCGCTCACTTCCCTGAAGATAAAGGTATTGACCATTCAAAATCAGGCAAGGGGCTGACAAAAAAAGGAAAATCTTGGACAGGTTGCAGTGGGCTAGAGCACATGGGGGTGCACCCCATCTTTCTTGTCCCAGTCCTGCTTAAACACTGAAGACATCGTGACCCAGTGTACCACACTGATCTTATGAGACCAAGGGGGATAGAAAAACTCAGAATAGGTCATCGCTCCCCACCACGAGACAGACTCCCAGCCCCCCAGCAACAGCAGAAAGCATCACTCAAACGTACTGCCACACTGGAGCTCAGCATCGCCTCCTGAACCAGGAGCGCTCCTCAGCCACGGACCAAACGGACCAGAAGGGCACCGGCCTTCCACCAGAGACCTCACCGCAACTGAAACGCTCTCAACATTTTCCTCACCCCACCAACAAAGCCCACGCCTAACTTGCTGTGGGTTTAAGTTGTGAAGGCTGACTCTAATAATGTTTCTTCTACAAGAGTGCTCAACCTAATTTTATTTCAGGCATAACTGTAATACAACTACTTCACGTTATAACACATAATTAGTGACTAAATTTCCAAAATAAAAATGGCCGTGAAATTCAGAATAAGGCTATTCATCTACAAAACAGTGATAATTTGGCTCAAGCTCTCTCCAAATGTAAATCCACTTAATGTTGACAAATGCCACAGAATTACAACTCTGGCCTATTGGTTTTATTTGGCCAATGTGATTCAAACTCCAGAAGTCCTATCCTTACAGAGACACTCTACTCTGCACATACATTCAGAAAATAAATACAATATATAGATGTAGTAAACAGATTTGTGATGAGTGTTGCTTGCCCCTGTCAACTGTGCTGATGAATAACGCTGTTAAAATGGATTAGATCGCCCACCAACTACAATCACAGCCTTCCCATGTCCAAAAGCCACGTGCTTCTCCAATTAGTTGCTCAAAACTAATTGTCAGATGTAATTTTCAGTCAGCAGTTTCTTCTTCCTTCCTCCTCCTTAATCTATTCCTCTCGCACGCATTCCCCACAGCACCTGACTTGCTCAGCAATCTTCCCTCCCTTCCTTACACACTCATGCATTATGTCTTAGACCTAATCTCTCCTTACAGCTTTTGAGCAGAGCTCTTCCAGGCAGCTGACATTTAAATAAGCTCTGTATTGACTTTCCTCCGCTGTACCTCAAGTCCTCCTTGTTTTCCTTATGTTCATACTCCGATTCAGCTTCTGTGCAGCTCCTTCCGAGGGTAACGGAAGTGGAGCTCGACTGATAATCAATAAATACCTTTACCCGGCAATCCCTCAGACGTAAAGCCCAGGAGGAGATTCCCCTCTCTTTGCATGCATATTCACTATTTTGGATAAACTTAAAAAGGCAGAAAAAGGTTTTTGCCAAGTCTGTGGCTTGTTTGAGACAACACTAAGCCTGTGAACCTTCCTTTAACTCGCATTAAACCGATACAACTTTTAATTAAAAAAGTAATTTTGAAAAATTGCTTGTGCGGTGCGTAAGGTGATGTTCAGACAGCATCACTGATCCCTGGAGTTCTGCAGCCTTGAGTTTAATAAACTGAATTTTCAAAAGTAAACACAGCTTGCATCAGCACAAACCTTCTATTTTAGACTAATATTTTTCATCCATTTCTTTTTTAGCCAGAAGAGGAAGTTTTCAGAGCGCCACACACTAAACATCGCATGGGTGTCACGGGAGAATATTTCCAGACCCTGGCAGAGCTCTGCCCACCTGCCAGCCAAGGAAGCCGTGCCTCGGATGGAGTGCAGCAGGCGGGCGAGATGCCCCCTCTCTCTCCCATCCACCACGGCACCATCGACAGCCCGCGCCCACATGGCTGTAAGGACAAAAGGCCACAAAATCCCGGCTGCGGGAGCTGAGGCACCAAGTCGCAGCCCAAGAAAAGGCCAGGCACAAGGACGGCCATAAAATTTCCACCTGAGCCTGCACATAATCCCACACTCATACAGCAGCTCCTGCCTTCTACAACTATAATTCAGGATTTATTTGCCCAATTCATTATTTCCTGTAGTAGGTAACCCAGCAGGGGGGAAGGGCAAAGGGGAGAACAAAAACAAAACAAAAATCAAACCAAAATATGTTGCCCTAGGCAGAAACAAGTAACAAACACTCTCAGGTTTCCTTCTGTTTGTTTTTCTAACTGTTCACCCCTTCTTTTTGCAAGTTCTTTTAAATGAATCATTTTATTATCTTTAACCCAAGAGTTCAAACAGGCGCTCAATGACAGTAGGTGCCACTTCCCCCTTTTCCCTCCTCTTTCGCCCTTATCAATTTATCACAAACAATTATCCTATTACCATGCACACATGTACAAATGAGGGCTGGCAAGTCAAGATTGCTGGGTTTATTTCATGACTGCATTTCTAGCAGGTCATGAATTTCTCTGTGAGCTGGAAGCTCCTCTATACAGCAGGGAGAGGTGGGTTGTGAAGCTTTATCCAGTGTTTATAAAACAAATACTTTCTGAATCAAGGCACCCTGTGCTGATCTGAAACATCCAAGCATTTTGTTGTTATTATACATAAATAAATACAAATATAGCATTTACCATTTTCATCTCTACTTATTTCAAAACTTCTAATGTTGTTAGAAATGCCAAAAGGAGACAACTTTATGTTCCCATGCCTATTCCACCAGGAAACGGTAGGCCTGAATGTGATCTTTTCCTTCCGCTGAAACCCACTGTATTTCTAACTGTATTTCCTCAGTCAAACCTTCATAAGAAAGCAACTTTAAAGGTTTTGTTTTCAGCTGCAGTAACATAAACACTTAAAACACTCAGCACTACCCATGCTGAGTGATGTATTTCATCTTCACATCCCTCAACTCTAAGCACCATTGATGATTATCCTGCGAAACTTAACTTCGGATAACACTTTATTTTACTAAATATACGTTTGGATTTGGTCTCAGTTCCACAAAATATTTAAGCACGTGCCTAGGCATTAAGCATGCAAGTACTCCACCGCGTTCTGATTTTAGGCTATCTGGTAACACATACAACAAACTCCAGAAAATACAACGCTCACTCTTTATCTGAAGAGCTCCACTCCACAGATCAGCCTTTCAGAGATGTGCCAGCTTCGGCTCTAACAAGCTCTTCACACTTTTTTAAGACTAATGGGCTCCACATATTCATCTCCGAAGAGTATAAATTCCCTTCTTCCCTTTTGCTTTTAAATATGTCAGGCAACATTACAAAAAATAACATCTGTGCCACAGTTACGCAATAAGCAGCATGATAACCATTAAACTGCACTTCATAAAGAGAGGGCTGAATTTTTAAAAAAAAAAAAAAAAAAAGGGCAGGGAAAAAAGTTCACCTTTAAACCTTGAGATCAGGGAGGTTTTCAGTACTACCTCTCTTCCTTGCTTATTTCTAAACTCCCTGTTCTGCTGCCCCTCTTCATTGATGTTTCATGACGACTAATGGGAAGCCTGAATACACACGCTATGAACGGCACAAGCAGATTGAATCTGGCTGGAAAGGGCTTAACCATTCAGTAAGAAGATGAAGAATCCCAAAAGTGTTTTTAGTACCTGTATACATTTCATCAGAGTATAGAAACAGCACCATATATTTTCTTGCAACAGTTAGCAAGCCTTCTCTTTTCATAAATATAGGTCAACAGAGCTAAACTCTGCTCTTACCTCAACTCCCACTTTAAATGCATAAAGAATTAGATTTTTAGGGAGCAGAATGAAAGAAATGGTGTATTTCATGCTATTATATACCCAGCCAAGGATCCCAAAGGGTTTGTTTGGGCTTTAAAAACAAAAACAAAAACCCTTGGCATTTGTCAGACTAAAACCATTTTTCTTTGGTCTTTGCACAACCATCCCTTCCAGATTTGAATAAATAACATCAAACAAATTGTTTTGACTTCCATTACCATGCAATGCGCGGAAGTTGTTCAAGGAGAGACAGAGCAGTGTGTGGAGAAAGCATTCAATAGCAAAGGACTATGAGGAGCACCCTCACTCCAGTGCTCATTCCAACCCCTCCACTACCCTCGTGTTATTTAAGCAGCCTGTATTGCCCCAGAAAAAAACAATTCAAACAGCCACAGAGATCACATTTAGGGGGTACCACCACAGGGTATTGCTTTACCCGCGAACACATGGTGGGAGGTTCTAAAGGTATTAACAAAAACCCGAAAATACTAACTAAACACATCAAGTTTTGACCTTGACTCTTCATTTACTGACACTTGCAAATTGAGGTGTGATTTAAAATGTCCCCTTCATCAAATGGCCAGGCCGAACTGAATAGCAGAATATAATACTCTATACCCTTACACCCCCTTTTGTTTCAACATCAGCCCACAGAATGCAGGGTGAGAACTCATAGATTACATTGTCAGCTGCAGATTTTATGTATTTTATGTTTATTACAGGCTGTAACGGGGAAAATAACCCCTATGCTTTCAGATTTCATCATTAAGCATTTCTGATACGACGTCTGGACTCCACTGGGCACAAATGTATTGATCACAATGCAGATGAAGACTTTTCCGTACCACGCTGGGCAAACAACTTCAAAGCACAATTTAAGCAGCATTTTCGTCTTCTCCCCACCACTGACACTGAAACATCACACTTACTATGTCGCTCCAGCATCACCTAGGTGGTCAACCAACCCTAACCCCTCCTAGGGGCCATCCTCCTCCATTCCTACTCTTGGCTTTTCCATTGGCATTGAGAGGGTTGGGGTTGAACGTCCCAAGATAGAGCCTGCACTTGGGGTTTTTGCTCACAGCCTGAAGCCGCTCGTGTTGCAGACCTTCCCCTCCAGACCACCTCCAGTAGTTGAAAAGTTAATCCAGGATGCTTCAGAATTCATCCTGAACTAACCTTTAGGAAGTCTTAACCTCATCCTAGTATTAGCAATGAGGGAATCCAGCACACGTGCAGGCAGATTGTGCAGATAGAGGTAAACGTCATAAACAAGGGAGGAAAAGAGGAAAAAAAACTGAGAGGGGAACAGGGATAGGAGGGTTTGCTTAACATGTGAATCAGAATTAGTAATTCCATATACCGGTAACCGCATAACAGCCAACACATCAGTCACAAACTAACCCTACATTCAGCTCTGCATCATGACCAGTACCCGCATCTTTCCTCTAAACCCAGAAATGCTTCAGAGGGGTAAAATCAGCACTATACCCTGTTGATCATTAAGCACCAGGTCTCAAACAACCCTCTACAGAAGAAGGAGGAACCGTAAGTAGCACATGGCTCTTAGCTCAACATTGTATACAGACATAAACTATAACCTGAGGGTAAATCCCGAAACACAACTTTGCGTTGCCTAATACAGCAATAAATTCTGAGATGGAGCGATCAAGCCAATCAAAAAATTCACCCTTTCAAACCTGAGTCTTCTTAGAAATACAGTGGATTGCCTAGACTCCCGTTCACGGGCACAAAGGCTGGCACTTGTAACAGCTGAGACGAGACAGGCCCGGTTCAAACTCAGAAAGAAACAGGCAAGGAATTAGCACAAATTAAAGAAAGAAACAGCCACAATAAACAAACCTGTTTTTACCGCAGTACAAACTCTCCATCAAATGAAAAGCTAACCAGACAAATAAGACAATTAAGTAAGTGAAGGTTACTGGGTTAGGACAAATTATTTTTTCTGTGGAAGGTTTCAGCTGACGGGTTTCTCCGCATTTGCCATGCCTGGCTGGGTTAACACCACGTGGCTCCTCTGCTTCAGATAAACTCGTAGGCACCGTGGGCTAGTAATGGTCCTAAATTCCAGTATTATACATTAGCCATGCTGCTTGTATCATCATCTGCTGTATTTCTGCACAAGTTGGCAATGTATGCTCAATGTACTTCAAAATTAATATATCACACACAAAGAACCTAAGACAAGCCACTACATGGACAGGTGATTTCGATATAGTGGATTTCCTTAGATACAGACATAAACAAACCATGGGAAATTATTGCGTGTTGCTCCCTACAGAGCCAGCGGTGTCAAGAAGATAGGGGTTTGCTTGTTTGCTTTAATATGAGCTGAAAAATTGTGGTCAGCAGCAGACTTTCCTTTCTGAGCTTCCCGAAAATTCTACCCATCCTTCCATGTTAAAGGCACAGCTATTGATGAAGTCAACCTGTTCATGTACTGTAAGTAGAACATTTAAAAAAAAAAAAGACAACAACAAACCACATCACAACTTTTTGTAGCTAAAACAATCCCACTCCCCAACATTTTTTCTTCACATAAATGAGAACGGCGACCACCCTGAAAAAAAGCAATTTTCATTTTTACCCTCAAGGTTCAGAGAGGGCCAAGAGTACTAATTGCTCTAATTGAAGCAATATGAAATAAGACCAAGCATCCATCTGTATTGCCATCGGAATACCGGCATGAACCTTAAATTAATATTCAGAGTATTAAAACATGACCTTACAGGGAACGAGTGCTGCTAGCTGGCCAAACAGACATCATATTCACTTTGTACTTTTTAAACTCCCACCCACAACCCATGTTTCCGTGAAGCAGTTAAGTATTTCTCTGAAGTTATTCAACAACTGTGAAGGTCAAGTATTGTCCTAACTGGCCGGTTGCAAACAAACGCACCTTTCATGTCGGCATGTGCTTCAGCCTGCTACCAGCCACAGAGTAAAATCCTAATCAGAGGAGAAAAATGACAGTAAATTGGTAGCAAAGGGTACACACACCTGGTCTATAGAGTACAGTCGATGCTTGCAGAGGATCTAGCTGACCCAGCGAGAGACCTGAAAACTGGGGCCAATGCAATGGATGTGAAAGAACCATTTTTTTTTGATGTATAAAACTTATAGTTTCAGCTAAAATACTAAAAATTAAAAAAAGAGCTTCAGTGGCACTTCTGAAGAATAAAAAAAAGGCTTTGGAAGCTTTAGATTTGAAGCTTCACAAGCTTCTTATGAAAAATGCAAGCTTTGAAAAACTTCTGAAGATTTAATATTCTTACTTTGGGCTCTTCTACTGCCAACGGACTACGGATGCTGTAACTAATAAAAAATAATTAATGCCAATAAACAGGCCCTTCATAAGGCTTCAGCGTCTCTTCTCCATCAAAGACTCAAGTCATTCACTGGGACACTGTACAGGAAACAAAATCTATGCACAGAGCTTGTCTTTTCTACATTCGGTTCTTCTGCCTTGTAACTCTCAATCTAAAACCTTCCAAGAGCAAGGAAAGGAATTTGATTTTTTTATTTCTAAGTATGCAACTCCAAAGGCAACTCCCAGCATGGCAGACACCTGACTAAGAAAGGGCTGGAAGTTTATGTGCTGGCCTCCAAAGAGCCTAGGTGTCACATAGGCAATGAAACAATTTCTCACCGAATGCGCCACACCGAGTGGTACCCTACAGTCCACCAAGCCACCTCCTGGCACTCCTGAAAGTCTAGCCATGTCCTGCAAGTTTCACAAGAGCTGATTTTTCTGATAACCTCCATCTGAGAGTCTGAATGCCTTCAAAAACGCAACAGTCTCATAGCATCAGACACCTTCTCACCCATTTCGGCACACCAGGAAAACTACAGTGACAATGCTTGGGTTTTAGTACATGAGAATCTTCTTACCCCAAGGGAGAGGGCAGGTAGAAATTGCCTCAACTATTTTGTTTTATTTTAGAAATCCTGACACTCCCCTCTCAAACTGTCTCAGTGGAGAAGCGTGTAATAGCTTCAGACAACAGCAGTGAACACCACAAAGCAGTAAGGATGACCTTCACGACATGAATCGGCAACCCACACATGAGGAGCCATTCTGCATACAGAGGCTCTACATAAACAAGGTGAGAAAACTGATAAATTGGCAAAAAAAAAACCCCAACCAGTGTCCAGGCCAAGCATACAACCTCTGCTGTTCCTGACAGTTTCAATGACACGATGAAGACTGGCATCGCAGCGCCTTGCAAGGTGACATCCAGCAGTCCGACCTCAAGCTCTCTCAGACTCTTAAGACAGAGATGCTCTTGGTCTCATGCCTAGGGAGAACAACAGCTATTTGCAGACAACATGGTCACAGTAATGATAATGACAACTCAGAAAGGTGTTAAAACTGATTTGGTAAATGAATCAACTGGGGTCCAAGCAGAAGCAATGCCAATCCCCTGTGGTCTAGCATAGCGTGGTCCTACCCTCCCATGGTCCTACCCTCCCAAGGGGTAACAGCAGTAAATCTAC
This sequence comes from Rissa tridactyla, assembly GCF_028500815.1. NCBI lineage: Eukaryota > Metazoa > Chordata > Aves > Charadriiformes > Laridae > Rissa > Rissa tridactyla. Next base: position 46,529,215 of record NC_071474.1, on the reverse strand, counting down.
ACAAGAAGATCGATCAGAAACTTATAGTGACACATTCACCAATATTCTGAAGATAAAGCACAAACAAAACAAAATACACCAAAAAAAAAGAAACACAGGATCAGTGAAAGGAAACAATTAGCCAGCAGAATTCTCTATCGTGGGAGACCATCGAGACAAGAGCTTGGATAAATTAAGCAAATAGGGCATCTTATAGTAAAAAGCATTTCCAGACCTTTGTCAAAACCAAACAAGACTGCAACTACTAGCTCACATCGCTGGGCATAAATCATCTCCTGAATACTTAAGGGTCAGAAGAAAACTTTGCCTGGGAAAAACACCCCCCATGGCTGCCTGCTCCCAGGCGTCCCCGCAGCGTCCCCGACACAGCCAGCAGGGACCATTCCTGCGACTGGAGGGCACTGGGTTACATCCCTCTATTATTCGCAGGGCTGACGGTGCAATGCAGACACAGATCCAGCTCATACGTATCACTGTTTGGAGACTGCATAATCATCCGGCTCAGCCCATGCGAAAGCAATATGAGAACACCTTCTGTACACAACAAATTCTCGAGATTTAAAGTTTTAACACAAGCTAACAAACGCCAGGGATGAAAGAAATCCTGGGATGAAAGATCTCCATGACACCTGCTTTGAATAAAAAGACATTGCTACAAAAATATCAGAGACCTGCTGGTCTAGAGCCTTTGCTACATGTCATTCCCCAGACATCAATTTGCAATAGAGGCACACAAAAGCAGTATTACACAGATTACATGCTACTCCCCTGAACTGCAAACAAAATCTACCCAGCACTACCACCTCGCCCTCCAAAGCGCTACCGAACTAAAGCCACCTTCTCTTGCTGTTCATAAGATGACTTTGCGGAGGATAAGGCACACAGACAGGTTCAACACTGATTTGCGGGAACTGACAGCTCCTCCCGCAAACTTCACCCTGGCTCAGCTTTACCACATACTCCCAATTTTTCATCATGTCCACAGGCAGGGAACCAATGGTACCAACACTTTGGCACTGACAGCGGGATGGCTTATGCTCAATTCCTGCATCCTTCAGGAAAAACCCACGCCCAACGCCTGGATGCTTAAACCAGTTTATCATCTTTAGCACCTGTAACTTCATCGCTTTCTACATAACACACGGTAATTATTTAATGTTTTCTTGTAATGGCACCCAGGAGCCCTAAAATCAAAGGGCTGAGATCCCACCACACCTCTTGCACCACGTTAAAGGTAACGGATCAGCCAGGTCCCTGCACTAGGACATCCCGGACCCCGGCACAGGTGACACCACGGGTGCCTACGACCAACTCAGAGGAAGGAGGGGAGAGCAAGGCACCAACAAAACATGGTTCGCTCAGTTTTATGCCACATGGCTCATTTACTCACTGCTGGCAGCTTCCACAAAATCAGGCTCGTCAAGCACCTGACTGTATACATAGGTAATGATTATAAAGCCAACTCAAGCGGGGCTAAAAGTACACAAAGATCTAGCATAAAAATAAAAAAGTGCGATCCTCTCCCAGGTGAAAATACAGGACTTTGAACGTAACAGGTGGATTATATAAAAATTATTTCACTCCCAATTCTCAAAATATTTTTTTTAAATTCCCTCACAGACCGAAAATCATCATTACTGAGAAGCAGTAGCAATTTTGCTGTGTTTAACAGTCAAACTACCCGCCTCTCCCAGGGCCAAACACAAACCCAACTACAGCAGCCTCCACACAGCCCCCGTGCGAGGACTAGGGCAAGGTCTGCGGTACCCATGGCTCTCCTCCCTGGATCCTGCCCAAGGAAAAGATCATTTCCTATCATTGCTTTTCGTTTGCAACAGGGCATAAACTTTAAGGGGATGGTTCACTGTTGTGCTTGGGGAAATTGGCACAGTTGGTTTGTTATTTCTCTGTCTACAATGGAAAAGCCTTATTTTCTGGGAAGTGCTGCTGCACCTTGTACCGATGGTTGCGTCCTGCACCCAAGATGCCAACCTGAGTCGGACCCCTTTGTTTGGGAATGCTTTCTCCTCAAGCCTCACCTGTGTCTTTCCTGGGCCTGCAAACAAATTTAAGTCTTTTCATACGTTTCTTTCCAAAGACACGAAAGATATGCATGTGACCGATCACCAAAACATCCACAAGGCATCACCACCTCAAAAGAGGAGGACACCATCAAAGCACTGCCCCACACAAATGTAGTCCCTGCCCCTGTACCAGCCATGGAAGCTAAAATCCACCTACCATAATCTTTTATTTATTTTTTTTTTAATCTGAAAGAGTCTCCTCACCATTCAAAACTCAACGTTTCCGTGGGCTGCCGGAGCCTCGCCTCCACAAGGCAACCGCAAAAAAAAGGGAAAAACAAAACCACAAAAATCCCCCCTCTGCACCCCCCAAAGCAAAGCACCGGGTGAGGTGCGGAGAAGGAAAGGGGGACAAGGCACACGGACAGGGAACCCGGCCGGTTGCTCCCCGTTTCTGCATCCCTTTTATTTCTGCTGAGTGTAGTAACACTTGAACTGGCTCTCTTTATTTGCAGCCGGATACGCGCTTTCAAAGATACTGTACTACTGTGTAGGCCAAGCAGGGACTCTCTTTCTTCCCTTAGTTAGGGCTTTTGGGAAAATAATTATTCACCAGAACTGCCATCGTGAACAGAGAAAGCTAAATCAATGTAGCTTTGTATGGGCCATTGCCACTGCAAAGCAAATACTCCATCAAGACATGGATCAGTGAGAATTTTATCGCTAGGAATCCTTATGCACATCTTTGTGTATTTTTAATACCCATCTTATTACTTAGCGTGCCCCCTCCCTCCCCACGCTCCTGCACCTCACCCTCCCCCCGGATTTGTCTTGTGTCACTGGCAGCTACAGGGCTTGGCCGTAAGATTCACATGCTCAGTAGAAACATCTTAAATACACAGGCAGGTTTATTCCCTTAAAAAAAAATAAATAAAGCATTGGTGCATAGCAGATTTATTCACTGAACAGGTTGATTTATTTAACAGACTTGACATACATCAAAACCTACTATGGGCTTACATAATTGTTATCCATTTCGCAGGTCTGGTTCTTTTGTCAAGTATTTGTTTTTAAAAAAGTGATTCACTAAAGACTGCTGCCTTATGCACAGTTCACATACCTTAACAAACGTAGTCTTGCATGGGGTATTAGCTGAAGTGACTTTAAATTGCATCCTACCTGCCTGAGCGCTGCCGTTATTTTTTATTTTTTTTTAAGTTTCTGTATTCTTCCCTCACCTAAACCAAAATAAAACCCACCAAGCAGGAGCGTGTGTACAGGCAGAGAGCGGATTCACTTTCCGGCAGACTCTTTGCTGTGGGCACCGCGGTTACCGCATTACCACGCCGCTCCAGCGATAACAGCAGGTACCTCCAGCGCCGAGAAGGCACGGCTGAGTACCAGGATGTTGATGGTTGCACAGAGGTTTCGGGGGGAAAACCTCGGGGAAGATTTCCGAACCGCACAGCCGTTTTGTTTTCCTGCAAGAGGCTCACCCAGGCCTTGGCTGGCCCCACTCCCACCGACGACACCCATCCACCCATTCCCCACATACGCACCCATCCGAGCGGGAAGCACCGCCGAGAGAAATGGCCCAACCTTTGCTTTCATCGCCGGTCCCGTTTACGCCTTGTTTGGGTTCATCTATCAGAAACCCTACGGCTCGCCCCCAGCGCGGTCCATTCCGGAGAGGAGGACTTCGTGGTGTATCCCCCCCTCTCTCCCCGGTTCAGCATCACCCACGCAGGGCACATCTTACACTTAGTAAGCAAAACACATTGCCACCATCGCCGCGGCCGTGGCACGGGCGCTCGGCGGTGCGGGAATGGGGAGAGACCGGAATAAAAAACCGCACGAACCCAATTCGCCGCCGCTCGCTAGACAGATGGTTAATTATATTCACAGCCGCATTTTTCGCTGGGATAGAGTTTCAGACAATGAGCCAGTTTTATTTGATTAGCCAGTTTGCCAGTTTAATACACGGAATGACAGTTACTTCCAGGGCTGGGGCTTTTTTAAAAAAAAAAATAAAAAAAAAAATCCTATTCCCCCCCCCCCTTTATTATTATTTTTTTTGTTCTGGCCGAGGCTGAAGTAAGTGCACACACACACACACCCACCCCGCGGTAAATAAACCCCGCCGGGGCCTGAGGGGAGGCGGAGGCGGCACCGGGGGGTGGGGGGATGGACGGGGGACGCGCTCCCCCCGGGGCCCGGTGGGGCGGCGGCACCTGCCCGGAGGGGGGACACACACACCGGGGAGGCGCCAATTTACCGCCCCCCCACCACCACCCCCCCCTACACACACACACACACCGCCCGCCTCGCTCCTTCCGCCGCCGCGCAACTTCCCCGCAGGCCTCCGCACCGCCATCAGCATCCCCTCCCCCCCCCCCTCACCCCGGCCTCCTCCCCGCGGCGTGAGGAGGGAGGGAATTGGGGGGGGGGGGGGGGGGAGGATGAAGCGGCGGCGCCGCCGGCGCGGCGGGACTCACCTCAGCGCCGGGAGGGCGGCGGTGGCGGTGGCGCGGGGCCGGCGGGTCCCCCCCCCCCGCCCGCCTCAGCGGTGGCGGCGGCTGCGGCGCTCAGCGCTGCTCCATGCGCCCGGGGCCCCGGCGCGCGCAGGTGGACGCGCCCGCCCCGCGCGCGCCGGCCCCCGCCCCCCGCGCGCCGGCCCCCGCGCCCCTCCTCCCCGCCCCCCCCCCTCAGCCGCCGCCGCCGCCGCCACAGGGCCCGCGGCGGAGCCAGCGCTCCCGGCCCCTCCGCCTTCACGGCCGGGCGCCCCCCCGCCCCCGCACCTCACAGCCCGCCCGCCCCGGCCCCGCGCTCCCCGCTGAGGGGGCGGCGGCGGCTCCCGCCTCGCCCCTCCGCCGCCGCCTCCTCCTCCTCCGCCGCTCCCTCGCCGCCGGCTCCCCCACCCCGGCCGCCCGTGCCCATTCAGGAGGTGCCGGGCAGCGCCGCTGCTATTGTTCCCTCAGCCGCGGGACCGGCGCCCGTTACACCCCACCCCCCCCGCCGCCCTTCTCCTCGGCTCGGCGGGAGCGCGCGCCGCGCCGCCACCGGGCATAAAGGGCGCGTGGCCGCGGGCCCGGGCCCCGGCGGGGCGGAGCGGGGCGGGGCGGCCTCGCCTCACCTCGCCTCAGCGGCCGGCAGGGCCCCGGGCAGGTACCGCCGCCTCCGGGAGGGGCAGGACGGGGCAGCGGGCCCCCGCTTGGCCTGCCCGCCCCGGCCTGAGGGACAGCGGCCCCCGGGGCAATGACGGGGGAGGGGACGGGGACAGCGCACCGGCGGTGCCGGTTATCAGGGTACGTGAGGGGAGGGAAGATGGTGGGCGCTTCGCCCGCAGCTCGTTCGGTGCCGGGAAGGGGAGGGAAGGCCCGTAGCGGCAGGTAGTTTACAATGGAGGCGGCTGCAGGGGCCCGGGCCCCGGCGGCACCGTGGGGATGGCAACGCCGGGCCCCCGTACCGCTCCCTCAGAGCACGGCCCGGAACCCCGCCGGGCCCGTTTAAATCCCTAAAGGGAGAAATTCTCTAAAGTGAGAAATTCTCCAATAGATGCCAGAAGTGAACAGGGGAGAGGGGTGGCAAATCAGGGGCAAAGCTCTTCTGATTTATTTTCATCACCACGTTATTAATAAAGCTTCTACAACTATGCTTTACATTCAGGTAGGTGTTCATTGAAAGGAAGCAGCAGCCTCAGGACTCGCTGAGGTGCCAGGCACCTGAAGGGGATGGCAGGGACTCGCCCGACACTGGCTTCTGCGGAACAGGAGGGTGAGAGAAACGAGCCTGCGAGCTTATAATGTACATCCATTCTCACAGGACCCCCACAACCGCCTTTGGTATTGCGGCCCTATTTCTCCATGACATCTGCAGCACTGCCGGCCTCGCACGTGCACCATGTCCAGAGTTATTGCACCGGGGACCAGAGGAAAGTTTTGTTATTATATCTTCTGAATCAACAGAATTGTGTAGCAAATAGAAAGCAAACCAGACACAAGTATTTTAACTGCAACTGAAAAGCAAGATGAGTATTAGCCTTTTGGTTTAATTAAATTCACTGTGATATTTAACAGAGGCTCCTATTCTTCAGTTACCACTTGAGCTCACACAAAATTCTGCTGCCTTTTCATCCTAGACAACCCAACGCATACAGTCGAAAAAGTCAATTAGGTAATACTGTGACTAAAATTTTCAAATATCCATCACTTTGGTCTCGGTTCTCACGGCCCAGGAGAGCCCCATGTGTATATGCAGTAATAAAACAGGAACAGCCTATCGCGACATATGTAATGCACTCTGAATTCAGAGCACTTTACACATCAACTTCCAGTACTGCAAAATAAGCAAATAATTTAATTTGTCCTTCATTAACAGTGGTACCCAGGGTTTGCTATACATCATGTGCAAGTAAACGATTCATTCCCACTGCAGCAGGGCACATCCTTGGAAGTATTACCCCCCATGTAGAAACCGAGGCGAGCAGTAAGCGATTTGACTAAGGCCACAGGGCAAGTCATTGGCATGGCAGTAGCACCTCCCAGTCCTGTCCTCAGTTACAGTTTTCCTCTGCAGCATCACCAGGTTGTTGTGGAAATCACACAGTTCCTATAGCTTTGCACGTTTGTAATCTCTACCATAATACTGCATTTAATTTTGTAAACACACACACACATACACACTTGACAGAAAGATTAATGTAGTACAGTAATTAATCAGGGTCAGGTGAGACAGTGACAGCGCACCTGGCAGTGCTCAGTAAAATAAACATACATTTGGATGGTGTTCATTAACCACTTTCAAAATTTCGTGAGGTTTTTCCCTCAGTCACTCTGCCACCAGCACACTTGCATACAGGCTACCACCTTCAGACATGCCACCGAAGGCACACAAGAGACGCTGGCGGCTCCTCTGCTGTGCCACCTCATGGGAAATGTGTGACTGGAAGCACCGGGGCACTGTCACCCAAGTCTTTCATACCCACCCAATTCCTCCTGAGGTCTTTGGAGAGGAGACAGTGGCGGTGCTGCGTGCAGGGAGGGTGGCGACTGCAGCAATCAGCAGAATATAATCACATGGATAAGATTAGACGTAAGCGTGGGGAGAGCCGTCGCAGAGATGAAAAGATACATTCAATTAGATAAGCATTGCACCTGGATCTGGTTTGGAAGATGACAACCCAGGTATTTATTTAAATACCGTCTTTTAGAGAGAACACAAACATAAGGCTCAAAGATTATCCTTGTGGCTGTGATACAATATAATGCCTTTCACTTATCCGCACGCTATTCATTTAAGGTATTTCAATTACAGAACTACCACAATACTAATCAATCAGCAGCATAACATTCTGCACAGCGTCTTGGGCAATCTTAAAAATTAACAGTCTGTGCACTGTGATCTTTTTATGTACGGCCACAAACAGATGTAAGGAACGCACTGACGTGATGGAAGTGCACTACCCACCTTGGCTGGGTATTAATTTTCCAGACTGTCAAATAAAGAGACTTAACAGGTGCGAGAACAAGGTGCTAAGAAAACTCCTTTTGGCAGGAAGAGATCAACAAAAACCCTGAGCAAGGAGCGATTGCAATGCCAGCCAGCGCCTCGCTCTGCCCTGCCGCATGCCCTCGCTGCTCTCCTGACCTCCCCAATACAGTGCAGCTGCAACGCGCATCGTAATCATTCACTACAACCTGTAAGACGGAGCAGATCAGACATTTACATCTGTCCCATCCTCCCAGCTGCCTTCACACAAAATCCGTGTGCCCAGACACATAGAAACGCCGCGAGCCTGCGCTTGCTTGTCTGTCTAGGAAGCAGGAGTCAGAGGCTAAAATAGCAGAACCCCGATTATGGCAAGAGGGCAATGCCACGGTGGTTCCTGTTCTCCAAGGCCCTATTTCAAGATCATGTCTCCTTTTCCTGACGCCTGGGAGCCTCATACCCAATAAGGGTTAAATCCATCCTTTGGCATGGCCTGATTCATTTCTGCCACACACAGCTCCTCTGCTAAACAGTGCCAGAGGGAAAAGCAGAGGTTCGCAGGAGGATGCTGGTTTGCCCGTGGCGCAAGTACAACACAAATGTGGTTTTCGAAGATCTCAAATCCAACGCTCTTGGGTAAGCCTGGAAAACCACGGTTCAAGCAGAAAGCTGCCCAGATGTTGTGAACCTTATCAACAGAGCAACAGGCAGCAGGCTAACAGGAGTCATCACCCTCCTACCCCGTCCTACCACAAGGAGCTGGAGAGAATTTCTACCCCCACTCTGTCAAACTTTCAGGACCAACTTCTGAAAGAGAAGGGTGTAATGCAGACCACTGACAGAACAGGAGGCACTCATGCGGGGGGGAGGTTTGATTCAGGTGGGTGAGGGACTCACCCTGTCTCTGCCTTCCTTCCTTCCTGTGTCCTGGTGCGCAATTCAAAACTGACTGTATGCTGCGGGAAATAATGCTGAGCCTGCAAAGAGTGATTCATTCTCACCGAGGCTGAAGCAATTCCTGAAGAAGAAACAAAGCTGGAATCATGAACTGACACACAATGAATTTCTCCATTCCTGTCTGTCACACCTGGCAAGCCTTAGAGTTTTATCAAAAAAACATCAAAACCCTACCCGAAACAGGTGCTCATTACAAACACCACTGGTTGCAGAAAGACTCCCTCAACACTCCCATCTCTTTGCATCCCCCTTCCAGTGTGCTGGCTAAGAGGAGCTGGAGAAACAGGGCTGCTGTTTAGCCCAGAACTTCTCTTTACCTGATGGGTGATGTTCCACAAACACTCGGAAGAAGTTCAAGGCTGTTGGTGACCTCCCTGGGCAAGACAAATGTCCCATGGGCCTGGCAGAGCTATAGAAGGAAGGAAGGTGAGGAGGGTCCCAGATCAGCTTCCCAGGCTTCTCCATTCCTTGATGTGCTCCTTGCTCCACCAGTCAACCCCCTCCACCCAAAAACCCCAGCCCTCCCTTGCAACTCCTGCACAAAGCTTAAAAACCTCCCTATGCAGGTCAGAAAGTTCCAGCAGGCCAATAGCCTCTGAGGCTCCCGTGGCCCAATGCAACATTAAAACTGAGCTGCTCATGGGCACATTAGTCCATATCTATTTCTCCATTTCCCCCCCCCCTCCCAAAATTTCAACTTCAAATTGCAAATCGTTCTTGCAATTGTGCATTTGTCTTACCATGCTTCCACAGCCAAACCCCTCATTATTGGTGGCTTCTGAACAGGAGGAAATAAAAGCTTACATTTGTGCCTTGGCCAAGACGAATGCTCTGCGGACAGAAGGCTCTGTGTTCTCTCGTTTCCTTGGCAGGACTAACAACCCTGGCCACTTTGGGGGAGGCTACTGGATTAGCAGGGGGAAGGGGGGGAAAAAAAAAAGAAAACCAACCAGCAACAACAGAAAAGGCTCAAGAACGGCCTGGTGTATTTGCAGTGAGCCAGAGCACAGGTCAGAACAAAAGCTGGAGAAGGCAAAAGGATCAGGATATGTCCAAGTAGAAAGCTGAGGCGAAGGCAAGAGGGACGATAACGTTGAACGGCAGCTTCTGAGGCAGCACGACCAATGGCAGCAGCAGAGCTGTGGAGCCCTTGGGCTCTCGAGAGCCCCCAGGCTGAAACTCCCAATGCCGTATCGCCGTCAGCGTCCCAGAGCCCCTTCTGCACTCCCACCTCCTTTCGCCCACGGAGGGGACGCAGCCAGAGGGGTGAATATGAACTGGAACGGACGGATGGTGTTCTCTAGATGGTGGTGACTCCCTTGGTTGAGGGCTCCTGCCTTTCTGCACAGAACTTCGCCACGCGCGCAGGCAGCCCCACGCAGCCTGTGCACACCTCATTGGCTGCTCAGGCATCGGTCCTTGGTCCAGCACTCGCCGGGAAAAAGTCATCCCCACTGTGGATTCATTATAGACTTGGTCTGCTCGCGGGCAGTAAATCTCGTGACCCAGATGAGGTTGGACACCTCTGCTCTGTGCGCTGGACTAATGAACCGCAGAGATGCAGTAGATGTTTCTGGATATCCCGTAGTCCAAACCTAGTTGCTGCTCTGGCCAAGCTGGCTGCCGTCTGAGACTCCGGGATGAAGACGGCAGAGTCAGAAGAGCTGCCGAGGACTCTTGGTTAACAGGTGGAAACTCACACTTTGTTTAGCGCTGCCATCTTTCATGTTACGCTGCTCTCTCCGTTTGGGTTGGGCTGCACGAAAACAGAAGAAAGTCAAGTCCTGTTCATTGCTGATGGAGTTGTTACGTTAGTGTTCTCATAAACGAGTTCATTTCTTTAGGACACATTAAGCTCCCTGTGCCGGAGGCACCTTACGCTTTACGCTCCTGCTTCAAGGCTAGAGGATGCTCCAGGAGCGAACAGAGGTTGCAGGGAGCAGGGCTGATGAAAATGGTTGTTTTTAACGCAGACGGGGCAGCGACGTAACGTGGCCACATGGGTCTCGCCATCCAAATTGCTGCTTGGCCAATCTTCAAAAATAAATCCAACCTTAGAGAAATACGTAAATTCATCTTCCCAGCGAGAGGTTTCTCTAAAATGCACGTTCGTGACAGCGCTCGCTTCCTTTGAACCTAACCATCCTGGAACTATTTTCCTGAAGCACCGAGAGCTCAGAAGTTCTGTGAGTTCGCTTGCGATTCACCTCTGCATCGGCCTACAGCATCCCTACAGCTTAGCTCTTGTCTCATTTAAGCCCCATCTAATTATGCAACTTAACTACAGCGAGAACAACAGTTTTGCTGAATATGCAACAGCCTCATCATCCTATTTTGATGTGGGGAGACAGAAGGAAAAGGCTGTTTTCTTTAAAGTTCAAGCATTTCTATGGGGCTCGTCCGATGTGCAAAAGCCAGAGCCCTCTCCGCTATGTCTGAAGTCAAATACCTTTTTCTCGTCCCTCTCGGATGTGCCCACATCTACCTGAACAGGAAGGTATAAATCTTGGCGGTTTTCCTACTCCTTGTTCTTCAGAGCTGAAGTTCATTAACTACAAGAAATGCAGTTTCATTAACGTGCATTAACCAATGACTTTCTTATTACCACTGCTGTCTCCAATCAAAGAATCGTTTATGGAAAACAAGGGCAGAGGGAACAACATGCTTTGGCAGCTTGAAGATTATACGCCCAAAGCTTTATACCCTCTGTCTTATATTTTTACGTTAAAGTATCATGAGATATTACCATATTTTTCATTATTATTTGTGGCACTAAATACTGCAGCACACTGTGCCAGATGGCTAATGTTCAGAATAAAAATAATGCAAGGCCAATCTTAGAAAGACTCAATGCGAATGTAACAGCATGTATTCATCCTACTTTCCTAATGCACATAGCTAAAATATTATCAGACTTAAAATCTGGTTTTCCAATTTAGAAGAATAGCACTTTATCGAATTATATGCATGTATATATGCATATATTTAAATATGTATGTATACAAACGTTAAATTCTTTCCAGTTTAATTGCGTGTTTCAAGGGTCCATAATACACGGGCACATCATCTTTCACTCTTTAGAAGGTTATTTTGACCAGTAAAGAAAACCAAATGATTTCAAAATGCACAGGAACATAAGCAAAAACCTTTTTCCAGAAACTGTTATTGGTACAAAATACTTTTTTTTTTTTTAATATATAAACAGCTTGAGTCCTAAACTTAACCAGATGGAAACGTGCCTACAAAGAGTTGGATCTAATTCAGAAGAGACTGACAGCCAACAGATGAGCCAATTTAGACCATCCTATGCCAAAAATGGTCAATCATGTTATCTTATGTGTGACTCGACTCTGGCAGATGCCAACTCCATCCAAACAACTTCAAGCATCTTTTTGGAAGACAGGACTATTTTACACACACTTAAAAAAATCACAATAACGCTTGATTTTTCTGGAAACATTCCACTTAGCTTCAGCATTTTCACGAGAGATTTTTATTAATTTATTTTAAGGTTAAATCTTTTTTTTTTTTTTTAATAGCTTCTTCACAGAATAAATGTTTTCCAATCCAACAAAGACTGATTAAAAAAAATACTAAATTGCAGTTCAGTGACGGTCCCCCATTTGTTTATATATTAATAAAAGGAAAGCTTTACACCTGTGCAAACCAATTTAGCTTCTTTCTTAAGGCAAAATGCTTACTTTCAAAAACCACAAAGAAACACGGCAGTAAGTACAGATTAAATGTACTTCCTGCATCCCTCATCATCTTTCCCCAAAATTAAGACTAAAGTTAAAATTAAAGGACATTTTTATGGTGAGTGATTACAACCAAGGCTTTTTTTAAAAAATTTTAATTCATAATTTCTCAGTGAATTTTCTTTTTTTTTTCTTTTTTACCTTAGCGGACAGATAGGCTGTTAATCTGCCTCAGGCTGCCTCCGGAAAGGACCTCCTCCCCTCCAGGGAACACAGGGAGGAACATCTCCCTCCAGGGAACACAGCGCTGGTATGATTACTTTTTTTCTTTCTTGCCCCTAATCTGAATGAGAATAATCAAAAAGGGGAAAAACACGTACTCAGTTATTAGTCCATCTTAAGAGCAGAGGACCGTTCAATTCACTCTCCAACGCATCGCGTAACGCGTATTTAAGCCCTGTATCTGCTGTCAGCTTGGTCTCTCTGTAAACTCAATCTGAATTTTAGCTTCGCGCTAACGCCCGAGGAGGTCTCAGGTGATGAGATTTCTCTCTGTTAGACTGAAAGCTGCAGAAACCAGCGTAAGCACGTCCTAGATCACCATCTTTCACAGGACACCATGAAAGGCCACGTTTAAGAAGATTAACGTCTTCAAATCTGTTGTTTCCAGAGAGAATAATGCAAACTCTTCTTCCAAAGAAGAGGGCAGCAGTTCTGCTAGACAGACGGTAGTTTGTGTGTCTTCTCAACAATCGCGCACAAAGTTGCAATTTCATTTTCCATTTGTATAGTAGGTAATTGCACCGCCTGCGTGAAGCAACCTCACCTTGCCTTGGCACAAGGGAGCCAGGCAATTATCCCTCGGACTTACGACAAGGTCTCAATTTCCAACCTTTTTAGAGTGTCTTTTGTGATGACAGTCCCAAGATTTCGAGATCCACAGACATTAATCTAGACTGATGTCTAGACGTTCAGAAGGTTTTAGAGATCTTCCTTATAGGACAAATAGATATTCCCAGTCGTGTGATCATTTTCTTACATTGTTCCTGCTTCTCTGGGAAAAGACGATGTCAAGATGTGTGTGACCAGAGAGCCTGGCTGCAGACGTGGACTTGGCACTTGAGGCAACTCTCCCAGAAAGGCTGAGTCACACTGAAAAGATTCACATACGCGCTTCCCAGGCACACAACATGCAGTTTTTGGCTCATGAAAATATCAGGTTTCAGGTAACCACACCCTGCTCACATCAAACTTTTCCTGCACTGGTCCTAGAGAGTTGTACATTATATTGTTCTTGTACCTTGGCATTCTAAGATGTTTCAGCTAATCCTTACAGAGATGGAGTGGTTTTGACACTTTTAGAAGCAGATCACCACATCAAATGGTGCGATATAGAATCACAGAATGGTTTGGGCTGGAACAGACCTTAAAGCCCACCCAGTGGCACCCCCTGCCCTGGGCAGGGACACCTCCCACCAGCCCAGGTTGCTCCAAGCCCCGTCCAGCCTGGCCTTGAACCCCTCCAGGGATGGGGCAGCCACAGCTTCTCTGGGCAACCTGGGCCAGGGGCTCACCACCCTCACAGCCAAGAATTTCTTCCCAATATCTCATCTCAATCTCCCCTCTTTCAGTTTAAAACTGTTACCCCTCGTCCCATGACTCCCCTCCCTGCTCCAGAGTCCCTCCCCAGCTTTCCTGGAGCCCCTTTGGGGACTGGGAGGGGCTGGAAGGTCTCCCCGGAGCCTTCTCTTCTCCAGGCTGAACCCCCCCAGCTCTCTCAGCCACGTGCTGCAGACTGATCCATGAAGATCACTTCCCAGTCTGCACTGAAGAGCAGCTTCAAGGTGACTCATCGAGAGGATCAGAGATGCTCTGTCCCAATCTGACCCAAGGCAGTGAGAAGGTATGGAGCCCTTGGAAAGAACCACAACCTGCTGGAGAAGCTCTTGAAGAGAGTGGAAAGTTAAATTTTATCACTTAGGTGAGTTTGGGGGTTTTAAATAATTAGTTCATTTCCTCTGTTTATGAACAGCTAGTCAATGGGTAAAGAAATATATTAGTCAGCCACAACCAGGCCCATCAGAGCTCTCCTTCAGTTCTAGGTAAACATCTGGCTGCACAGCAAGGCACGGCTTAGTGCCAAGGGCTTCCCTTCACATATTTGTTGCCATACTCATAGCTTTGCCCGCCTCTGTTGTACGATCTGTGATTCAAAACCTGCATTGGCAACAGTTGGGCGATTGGGCAAGTACATTTTTTGCTATGGCCATGTTCTTTTTTGCACCTATTTTAAAGAAGAGCACTGGCTGGATTTAGATGGCTACGTTGCCACTACTTGGTAAACCAATGTTTTCTTCAGTTTCTGTGACACATTTTTAACAGGTCTTACAGCAGGTTCAGCAAGGAGGACTTTAGGACAAGTGTCTATTAAAACAAACAGATGTTGCCTACAAAATAGATCATAGAGGAAACTTTGTTCCACTGCAGGGAACCATATACTTCAGCCCCAGGGCACAACCAACTAACGTAGCATGAGATCTCTTGTAGGCAGACACGGCTCTTCCTCTTAATTGGTCACTTACACGTCTTGCGCGTTCAAGGCCTTCTAAACTTAGATGACATATTTGCACCCATGAGTTTACATTTTTTTCTAACACTGCCCATTTAATTTTGAATTGTCACGGAGTTGCTTTGAACCATGAAGCCATTAGTCTGTGTTCACTTCCCGTGGAGACAGCACTGGTCACGTCAAAGCACTCAACAGCAAGGACTTCATGAGGTTCCTCTCACCTTCTCTTCTGTTCCCGGCGAAGTTCATAGGCTAACTATTTTCACTTCATTATCTCCTGCAGTCAGAGAGAAATAATCTGTTGAGTAACTTCTTTTTAATCTGGCTCAAGCGTTCAGAATGTGTGTGGTCATTTATACAGAAATTCACCTGACTGACAACGTGGGTCCTTGAGGAAGGCTTTTGGCTCCCACTGTGGAACACAACCGCTCCATTTCCATGAAATACCACTCGCATCTCGCTACAGTCAACAGGAATAAAAACAAGTGTGTTTAACAGATGTCAGAAACAGTTTCCAGATTGTCACAGCTTTCCAACGTTTTCTAGTTATCGTTATTACAGGATTCCTGTAAGTCACCAGCAAGCAATGCAGCCTCTTCCTCCGCTCTCCGTGTTCCGACCGATGACGTGAGCTGTCAGACTGTAAACTCGGAGTTGTCAAATAGCTATAATTTGCAGATTTAGTAAAAGAGCTTAACATTCCTTTGAGCAAAGTACTTAAGAGATGTATTCAGTGGAATTTACGGTCTGTGAAAGTCTGTGCAGTTTTCTGTTAGAACAGGAGCTCCATCGGAGAGCTCAGGTGTCCGTAAAGCAGCTTTGGTCTAAATCACAGACTGCCATTAGACATGAGCTTATATTCCCACTGAATAAATCTCCACAGAGACTTTCACATCCGAGTCTAAAAACATCGCCATTTGTAGGGTTTGCTTTTCTAGGCACCTGCTAGAATCATTTGAATGTTTATTTGCTAAAACTTGACTACTTTCCAGTAGACTAAATAACAGCTAGAAAGTTTTGGGCCTCAAATTAAAATAAAACAAAATCCACAAAATAATCAACAGAAAACACTTTTTGTCAGCTTCTGGAGCTGATCGTACATTGAAAAGTAGTTTTCTGTATTTCCCTTTTGTTTTCACGAGTGCTATTTGCATTTGAGTTGCCGTCAATTGCTCCGATGCTATTTACACTAGATCATCTTTTCAGCCTCGCAGTCCACCTCCAGTTGTTTCCTCTTCTCCTTTTAGTAACTGTGGTCTCTGTGTTTATATGTAGTACATAAATATGCACTCAGGGCTCGGTGGTGTGGCGTGATGGCTTTATCGGTATGAATCAGGAGCCGAGAGCGTTACTCACTTGCGAATCACATACACATCTCCTCCGAGAAGACACAGCGTGTTTTAAACACGCCGCTCCGGTGCATGCTGTACACAGCCGTGCGTTACAGGCTGTTGCGCGGATAAATGCTTCCCAGGCCGTGGCTGAGAGAAGTATCCAGCTAAGCCTGACAAAAGTACCGTAACTAACGTACAAACCTACGACACAAAATGCACAAAGGAGGCCTTGGATATCTTTAAGCAACTTACAGCCCCTTTTTGGTACAAAATATTTTGTGACTTGAGAATCTAATACCCGATGGAAATTCCAACCACCGATTTTGCTGGGAGCACAGCTCAGGCAACAGCAACCGCTTTTAAGAAACCCCATCCTAGAGCCGCGTGTGCAGTAACCTCTTGTTTAGTGACAGCTAGAACTTGCCCACGCTGAGATTCAAGAGGTAAAATTTTAGCCGTGGAGTTCTGCGTTTCGTGAAGGAGTTTTACATTTGGTGAAGGAAGGTTTCTGTGGTCAGCTGGAGACTTCTACCATCAAAAATCGCAGGGGACTGATAGAAAGCAGAAGGCTAATGGGGACTGGATTCAATTGCCTCCACGTATTACGGCCATGCAGCACCCAAACCCACATTTCAACAGACAGGTGCGCTCTTTGCAGCAGCACTGGGCAGACGTTGTCGCGGTAAACACTGATTTTCAGTGGTCGTGACATTCAAAATCATTCTTTCCATGTACCGCTCTCTGCAAAGCCATCTCTGGCCGGTTTGGAAGTGCTGCTACGTAACACGATCCCACACGGAGATGCTATTGAAAATCAGACGCCTGTACAACCCGAATAACACCTAAGCCGCCGTGGGCCAAAGACAGCACCGAGCAGGCTGTTGTGACCAGCTCCCTCGTATTTCAGGCTGCGCGCCTGCCCAAACTGGGAAGAGCAGGTGCTGCGGCAGAGCTCCCCACGCAGCGTTTCCTCAAGCAAACCTCTCCCCGCAGGACAGCCACGACACGAGAGGCCCAGAGGTGGCACAAGGGTCTTCGCTGTGCGGTGTCCCACCCGCCGAGGCCACCTGCCCCCCGCTCAGGGCCCTGGAGAGGCAGCAGCCCGCCCTGGCGCGAGGGAACAACGCCCAGCCCTAAGGGAGAAGCTGCTAATGTTTCCTCGAGTTGATAGATGGAAATGTTTTAGGGAGAATGACAGGAAAATTACAGCCCGGATACGGGGAGAGGGGAGGAAGAAGAGGCAACAGAGCAAAGGAAGGTGATGTTTAAGGAGAAGCGATCGGCTTCCAGGGAAAGCTGCAGGGAAAACTCCTGGAAGCAGCCGCTGTTCTGCGAGGCCAAGATCAGCATTCAAAGTTTGCCGTTAAGAGATTGAATTTAGAAAAATCTTCCTTCCCCACTAAACAAGTTCACCCTCTCTGAATTTCTCATCCTCTGACGTTTATATTTAAGTGTTGTAAAATATTGTAAAAAAAAAAAAAAAAAAAGTCACTGCATTGTCCAACTTAAGGTCATTAATTTATTTTTACCCTAGAAATTTAGGAAACCCCGTTTGCGCAGGCAAATGACATTTTCAGTGACATCCATTCCAGCCACGCTGTGGCCCACCCCCATCACACGCCACTAACCGATGCCACCCACACCCTCAAAGATTAACTTCAGGTGCTCCATGATGCAATTTTTCAGGTTACTAATCTTTTCAAATTCCTCCCAGTCTCCACTTTTAAACAATTCTCAGATACGAGCGTGCACTTTATACACGCACGGAAGTCCATATTCAACCATTAAAAAGTCTAAATCTGCCGAAAACCTTTCTCTTGTTAGCGCTACAGGCATTCGTGAGGCCTGCGCCGCGGGTGGCAGAGCTGGCCGACATTCATCGGCTTCGGACACCAGCTCCCCCGCGTTACCGGTACTGCGTCACCGCTCCCAGAAGTAACAACTCCAGCCTAAAACACTTTTGCCTCGTGCTCTTCCCCCTCCCTTGTATCCCGCCGAATATCCCCGATTACTTAATCCCATAACAAGTAACAGCATCAACAAGCGACGTCTCTCATTACCTCTTACGAATACTGCAAACACTGTTTTTCCCAGAAAACAGTTTTAATTGTAAATAAACTCAGTCTTTTATCTGTGTTTGTCAAAAGCCAGGAAGTTTTTCAAATCACTGAAGAAATAAAAGTTTTTTACACCCCTGCGTGAAAACAGATGAACGCGGATTTCCATTTTTGAAAGCTCAGAGCCCATTTCACAATCCATGCATCAGCTGTACTTGCCCTGTTCGCTCCCAGTTTCAGCCTGGCCGGCCTTCACGTTCCATTTTCCCTAACGAGCGTAAAATGGAAACTTCCTATCTTTTCAGCCTCCACTTTTCTACCTATTTGTGGGTGTACGCACACGGCCAGTCAAATCTCCAGAGGACACTCGCAGAGCACTTGACACCGCACTGAAAGGACGCAGCACAAACCGATGGACCGTGTTTCAGCCCGTTTCTTCCTCTCCTGAATGCAGGGGAAGAACTTGTCCCCTTTTCCCTCTCTCCCCTCCAGGATAAGGTTGATAGCTTTGCAAGACACGTTTTAAGTTGGTGCGACATAAATGCTTTACTTGAGAATTTTATGAAGGGCTACAGAGCACTGGAAACTGGAAATGAAATGCGGGGGAGCCAAGGTGTCACATTAGTCTTTCAACTTTGGGGACGCTATTTTAAATTCTGCCCTAAGACACTAGTAAAAATGCATTTTTCCTCTTTTTTTTTTTTTTTTTTAAATAAATCCACTGTGCAACTTCGTACAATTGACACTTCTCATCTGAGAGCGAGCCTGCACCGAAACCCCACGGTGACTACAGCCGTGACAACCTCCCAGCGGTAGGAAACTCGCACAGCAGCTCTGTGAATTCACAATTTAATTACACGCACAACCCCTGTTCCACCAGCCCCACTTCCACCAGTGCCCGGTGACTCAGAAGAAAGTTAAGCATAATGTACTCTCGCGGGACATGCCTTAAAGCCGATTTAGGCAGCTACCTTTAGCCTGGCAGGCAGCTCGCCAGTATAACCAGCGATACTTCGTGTGGCTGCCCCATCCCTGGAGGGGTTCAAGGCCAGGTTGGACGGGGCTTGGAGCAGCCTGGGCTGGTGGGAGGTGTCCCTGCCCAGGGCAGGGGGTGCCACTGGGTGGGCTTTAAGGTCCCTTCCCACCCAAACCATTCTGTGACTCCACAGAGGATCCTAACGGGGCTGACCAAACATCCATCTGGACGAGCACTTTGTGAAGGACAAGGACACCATACATTGGGTTTTTGGCCTCTTTTCTTCGGCATCCACACGACACTTAACCCTCGCAACACACAGCAACGCTCCTCAGCATTTGGCCAGTGCTGTGCAGGGCCAGCCAAAGCCTGGCTAGAGGAGAGTGTTTGGAGAAGAATATTTCTTACTTCAAGTGGCACCGAGCGGCTGTGGCTGCGTCCTGGCGGGGGACGGGAGGGAGCTGGGGACCGGCGCAACCTTTGCCTCTGGAGGACTGGTCTTGCACGGTTTCTGGCGGCTTTCCAGGCTGCATAAATCTCACGTCATTTCCCTGAGTTTAGTCACAACATCTGCAGAAACTGATCAAAAGTCACATAACAGGAGTTTAAAAGATACTTTGCCGGGATCAACCATTTAAGGACTTTCTTAAAAAGAAACCAGATGGATACACTGATGTCAAGTAGCAGCTGAATTCTAGAATACCCATTCTACAGGATGCTCAGACATATGCAATTTACCTCCCTCCCCACCTCAATGACATCACCATTCCATTAATGAGACCACTCTACATCACAGCCCTGTCACATCCCAACACTTTTTTAATAATGTAATTTTTATTTTAGAAAAACGCCCTGGCTCCTCCCAAGAAACACGCCCGACTCTTCCGCACGCAGTTACAGCATCCCGTTGCCATCGAATCTCCCGTCCCGCACACGGCCTGAAACCGTAAATTTCCCACAGGCGTCAGGACTAAAGGTAGGGAAGAGTGTTTAGATGCTCAACCAACCAAAATAAACATAATTGGAATTTTTTCCCTGGGAAGCAGCAGATAATCGATAGAATACTAAATTGTCACTTCCGCAACCATTGTTTGAACACAGATGGGATGTGAAACGAGCACGGTAACCTCAAAATGATTCCTAATTTATGTGAAGATTATAAAATGCTGGATTTGTAATTACTGTTTTCCTTGATGCACACATGCAGCTCAAATTAGCACTAATAGAAGTTATATGTGTACAGGACAGAAAAAACCCCATACTCCCATTATAGCTCTTTCCCCTCAAAAATTAATGACTTTTTTTGTCAGTAAACATTTATGGAGTACTCCTGCACAGTATCGTTACAAGACTTAAAGCTATATCGCAAATGGAACTTTGGAAAGAACAGCTGGTTCACCCCATCATGCTTGAGCACACCCAGCCTGCGCCAGGGTCCCGTGTCCCTCCATCCTCCCACGTTCCCTCCATCTCCTCCAGGGTCCCCTGTCCCTCCGTCCCCCCATCCCCTCCACCATCCCACGTCCCTCTGTCCCCTCTGGGGTCCTGCGTCCCTCCATCATCCCAAGTCCCCCCATCCCCTCCAGGATCCCACATCCCTCCATTGTCCCACGTCCCTCCATCCCGGCGCAGAGCGCCCTGTGCCAGACCACGCAGAGCGCGGTGACAATTGCTTTGGGACAGTGACAGCAGGACCAGTGGCTATCAGAGTTCAGATCAATATGGTGCAAGTGCATTAGAACTATCAAAATTAACACATAATAAAAACAAACCAAACCAAACGTCTCCTGCTTTCTCATTCGATTATGAGAAACCGGAGTCACAGCTGCACAGAGAGAAGCCCAGTCAGTAATTATACACAATGTCACCTCAAGGGCTCAGGCAAATTGTTAAGACAGATCTTCTACTGTTCACAAGTTTTTATATTTATAAGAATACAGTATTTTAAAGCATGAAACAGTCAAGCATTTAACGACGATTTTCATTCTCATCTGCGTGATGCATCTAACGAGTGCTCTCCCCGTGGTTTAGCAGCTCCAGACACCGCGAGGGCATGTCAGGAGCAGAACTCGGGTGCACCGCATGAACTTACCTCTCCGACCCACCACCGGGAATTCGGTCACCTTACGCTCATCCCCCCCCGCCCCCGTAACCTGCCTGCGCCCTCCCTGCCCTTGCCAAGCACCACAAACAAATCCTGTTACTGAAGAGGCCAGTTCAAAGCTTCTCCTTCCCAGTGGAAGAGCCATGCTCCCACCGCCACTATTGAAGTCAGAGCTATTCCCATTCCATAGCAGAGACGGAGCGTTTCCTCTGGAAATTGCTGCAAAGCTGGAAGAGCCGTTTTGACAGGACACCCGTTTCTATTCACAAAGATAAATCCTTTATTTAGTAATAATTGTCTATACACAGCTGAACAAGAGGAGTCAGGGTAAGAAGTCTTCCAGCAGAATGTTTACACAATATGATCCAAAACTGGCTTTTTTTGTTGTTCTGGAATATCATTTTACTGTGAAATGTAAATTTTACATTTCCATTCTGAAAAGAAACTTGAAGACAATTTAAAATCTCAGCAATAAGAGAAGTAGGTAAGTGCTGGTCCATGTAACAGAACTGCTGAGAGCAAACAGAGGGACCATCCGCGAGTAGCGAGTTCGGAATTTCCATTTGTAATAAGCAACAAAAGCTCCCCACCTGCCACTGAGTAAATTTTCTAATTTGGGGGTTGGAATAGCCAAGATTTTGTGTGTCGTGTCTTCATATCCTGGGCCTAATAAGCTTTTACATGGGAACGAAAATTAAATTCTCTACACTCATAGTTTATAGCTGACTATATGCTGCAAGAAACAGTCCCTTTTTAACGTCCATTTTTCACAAACACATTTCCTTTAAAAACAGAGAATGAGGAGGGGGCGGGATTAAATGGCTTTTTCCACTCTAAAATTGCAGACAAAGATTTGATAATGGTAGTAGATGACTCGAATTTTGAAAAACAACCATCTAAAAGTCCAGAATATGAAAAGCTGTTGTTCAGAAAAGTGACGTTCCAGATCATTGATGAGCAGAATTACCAAGATCCGCAGAGGCTCTGAAAGAGCTCCAAAATAAATCCATTTTTGGGAAGGAACTGCGAGGCTCTTCAGAGAGATGCCACAGAGACGCTGTAAGAGTCAGGGCACCACAGCGAGCGCCTCTCCAAAGCCGAGACGCTCCCATTCAGCGCTTTGAACGTCTGCTTCAAATGGTGATGCTTTGGAGTCATCGTAGAGGAATAAAAATTAAAATAATTTAAAAAAAAAAAAAGGGAGAGAGTCCAAGTTTTACCTTCCAGCAGACAAGAGAATCACCGCGTATTGCGCCTGTTCCTCCGCGGTACCATCTCACCAAACCCCAACGCTCAGCGTTTCACTCTCACATCTGTCTGAGAGACTCGTGCGAGGCTGTGGCAGGTTTTTGGTGGCAGCCCATTTACGACTCCTCGGCTACGCAGTGGCTGCTTCTGCTTTTCCCATTTAAGTTGGGAAAGCGATGGGGGGGAGAAACCCCTTTTCGCTCTCATTAGTACAGATGCCTTTCTTTTTTGTTCCTCTCCCTTCTCCATTTCTTGTGCCCAGCTGCTAAGTTTCCAATGGCAGAGTATTTTTGTAACCTGTGTCTAGGGAGCAGACAGACGAGCACGGAGGGCATTCATCCAAATAAAGCCACAAACAAGTCAGGAACGTTTATCCAGCAAGTCCACGACATGAGGAGTTTTCAGTCACCCCCAGAAACTCACTGCAGTTCTTTAAAACAAATATTCTTCTGTATTTCTGGCCTCCGCTTTTAGGAGGTGCCTTTGTCAAGAGTTACCTCCCGTCATTCGATTTGCTTCAAGCCGGACAAGGCTGCAGCGCGGTGACCGGCATCAAAAACCACGGCAGAGAGAGGCAACACAGATTTAAACAAATGCAGATCATTTCTGGTATTTACCACGTGAAAACGGTCCTTCCAAACCTGTAACACCCAAGGCTCTTGGAATACCCACAAAGTCCATCCCCGGTGATGACACACATCAGCTTCGCACGATGACTTGTTCATCTGGAAACTTCCCTTCACCGACACAATCAAATTTGGCATTAAAATGGCCTTTGGTTTCAGAGTATTTAAGAGCGAACGCCAGGCTCCGTGCTCTCTGCTGGCAGCTGCCAGGATGGCTAAGCCCTGCGATATGGACAACTTTGTTGAGGAAAAACCCTTTTCCTCCATCTTTCAGACCAGTGACATTCCTAACACTTGTGCCAGAGGAAAAAAATAAATCTTCAGGATTGAAATATTACTATTTACAGCCATTGCACATTATCTGCTGCTTGCAACAGGAGACTAATTATTTAATTCCAAAACCCAGCTCTTGTGGGGTGGGGAGGGACTGGGGAGGGCCGACACATTGTTTGGGTTTTTTTATGACCCACGATACAGGAAAGGGAAATGCCTCATAAAAAGACTTTTTAATGAACCTTTGCTAACTGTTTCTGGCAGTTCAGAGATAACTGCACCCTTAGAGTCAACCCCACTGCTGTCAGAAACTAAAAAAAGGAGACAATTAGTGAAAATAAAAGGGAGACTGTAAGCTAGAAGAATTCCCAACCGCCACCACGTTAACAAGGCTTCACTGTGCTGCTGCACTCCAAGGATGAAAATGAAAGTCCTCGCATTCACCATACTTTTAAAATAATTCTTAAGTGGAGATTGATGCCAGGTTGGGTTTTTTTTTCCAGCCATCGTTTTAATAGAGAGAAAACGAGCGAGGGGCAGAAAAGACAGCAAAGGTTTTACTCCCTTCAAGTTACCGTTCCTGTATTTAGTTGCAGGGGAGGGTATAACACAAAAAAATTAACACTATTTGCAACTAAATTTCCAGAAGCACCAAATTCAGTCCTTTGCTCGTGCCCACACTGAGAAATCTAGCATCTAATTTACAAACATAATTATATCAGTGTAATTATACTGGTATAATTCCCCAGAAAAAGAAAAGTTCCTTTTCAACATCCAAAAGAAAGATTTTTATTTTTAAATTCAGCATGAAGAATTAGACCAGCATAACTAGGGATAAATAGATACGGTAAATCCCCCTGAAGAGATAAGGGCTAAACATACGATCCAGTTGTGGTGGGATGACCCCGGCTGGGCGGCCGGTGCCCACCGAGCGGCTCCAGCGCTCCCTCCTCAGCCGGACAGGGGGGAGAAAATGTAACGACAGGCTCCTGGGTGGGATAAGGACAGGGAGGTCACTCAGAAATTGTCACCACGGGCAAAATAGAATCAACTTGGAGAAGTTAAGTTAATTTATTGCCCATCAAATCACAGCAGGGTAATGAGAAAATAAAACCTAAATCTTAAACACACCTTCCCCCCACCCCTCCCTTCTCCCCGGGATCAACTTCACTCCCCATTTCTCCACCTCCTCCCCCCCGAGCGGCGCAGGGGGATGGGGAACGGGGGCTGTGCTCAGTTCATCACACGTCGTCTCTGCTGCTCCTTCTCCTCACGCTCTTCCCCTGCTCCAGCTCCCGGGGTCCCTCCCACAGGAGATGCTCCTCCATGGACTTCTCCAACATGGGTCCTTCCCACGGGCTGCTGTTCTTCAGGAACTGCTCCAGCGTGGGTCCCTTCCACGGGCTGCAGTCCGTCAGGAACAGACTGGGTCCCCCGTGGGGTCACAGGTCTGGCCAGCAAACCTGCTCCAGCGTGGGCTCCTCTCTCCATGGGGCCACGGGTCCTGCCAGGAGCTCTCCGTGGGGTCACAGCCTCCATCGGGCATCCACCTGCTCTGGCACAGGGTCCTCCATGGGCATCTCCTCCACCATGGACCTCCATGGGCTGCAGGTGGGTCTCTGTTCCAGTGCCTGGAGCACCTCCTCCCCCTCCTTCTTCACTGCCCTGGCTGTCTGCAGAGCTGCTCCTCTCACATGTTCTCACTCCTCTCTCCTGGCTGCTGTTCCCCAGCAGTTTTTCCCCCCTTCTTAAGAATGTTACCCCAGAGGCACTACCACCATTGCTCGTGGGTTCGGCCTTGGCCAGCTGCGGGTCCATCTTGGAGCCAGGTGACATCGGCTCCGTAAGACATGGGGGAATCTTCTGGCATCTTCTCACAGAAGCCACCCCTGCAGCCCCCCCACTAGCAAAACCTGCCCAGGCAAACCCAATGCACCTGTAATGTCCTGCAAATCACAGCGACTGAGGATTCTTGACACTGAAGAAGTTTTGACTATTGAGATGAGGAGATTATTATAGCAATGCTTTCAACATTATCCAGGTCATCTTCTCATACATTAATGACATAATAGAAATTTATGGAAGTCTTTATTGAATCTTAATTGCTCCCTAAGTCCATGACTGAAATAGAAAAAGTGACTGTATTCCGCTTTGACTACTACAGCAGATGTTGAGGACACAGAATCCTGAACTTGGAGGTTTTTTTCATTTAAGGGAAACTTCCGATTCTTAATATTAACATATAACATTTTTGATGTTTTCTGTGAAGTCACACAATATTTTGTCAATTCCAGATTTTTGCAAGCTCTTAAAAATACCGTTAGGGTTTTTTTTAGAATAATACCAATACATTTCCTGATAGTCCCGGGTGAAAGGTGTTTTTGCAGGGTGAAACAGGTAATTCCAATATTTAGTTTGCTATTAGAAACCTCTAATATTTTGTTGAGGCTTTTCTTATTCTTTACAAGGAAGAATGTTTTAAACCAGAACTGCACTAAAGAATTTAAAATTGCATCTTCCTCACTAGCAAATGAGTTCAAAATTAGCCCAATTGCAATTAAAACATGACATATTTATCAATCATTAACGATGAGAAATAAGATAAACCAAGGACAAATCTGTTTACAATCGAATAATCCACCTCAAGCGACTACCAGGAGAACTTACCAATGCCTAAAATTGCCATAAATTACACTCTTAGTTGAGAAGTTTAAAGTTTTTGAAAAAGCTCAGCTCTTGCAGATGCCACTGAATAATAGAGATTTCTAAAGATGTAAAAATAGAACTCCTTTGGTTGAAATTATGTCCCTCTGAGAAATGTAAAACCCAAAAACTGCAAAACCCGGGAAGTTTTTGAATGCTGAAAGTTTTTTAGAAACAAGAGCTGCATGTCATTGTAATCTTGTGCAGTTTTAACCTGTTCTAGAAGATTAATCCAGGATCACACTTAGCACGAACAGTTTCCACAGCCTTTCACGCTGTTCATAACTTCTTCTTCTAGTTTCTTCCTTTCCTCCTCTTTGGACATCTGATTATTTCTCTCTTCCCAATTTGGATTGTTGTGACTATTTAGTACTTTGCTGCTCTGCGTGTGCCACATTTCGTAGTAGAGATTGTTAGGACTCGCAAGGAGGTCTGCGTGTCTACCGCGTTCCACAACTTTACCCTGGAAAAGAAAGGGAGGAAGTCAGTAATCGGTATTACCAGATCTTTAGGAATACAAATGTTGCCAATATACGAGCCACAGTTTTACATTACAGATCACAGCAATTATTAATGAGAAGGAGCTTGGGACAGCAACGAAAGACTGGATGTGTGACGCGCTGAATTGTGTTCCGCTGCAAGCTGAAAACACGGAGCTGTGTTCTTCTCAGCCTTACATAGATGAAAACGTTGATGCCTTTTGGCCACGTGGACAAAATTTAAGCCCACCAACATGGAAGTTTTACTACCTGAACTGGAATAGTTATTTGAAATAAATATAGACCTCTGTATGAGGAACAAGGTGTTAAACTACTGGTGCAAAAGTCACATGAACGTACCAGAACAAACATGTCTTTGGGTGCTAACAAACACGCTTACACTAAAGAAGCTAAAAGAAAAGAGCACACAGAGAGGGATTTGTACTAGATAAGCAAAGAACACATTTAAAATGAAATCCTAAAAACAATTAGTGTAAATTGTGCTTTTAGATGGGTGATCAGCAACTTGTGTCATTGCAATTGCGTGAGCAGTTCAGTTCACCCGTGCTGTCCTCAAGAGCAAAGACAATTTATGGACTTTCCTTGTGGAAAGGGGAAGGAAGAGCGGGAGAGGAGAACCCAAACCCCACAGACAGCGAAACGCTGCCTCTCTTCAAACACCAGGCTCATCGGCTTACTTTGAGGTACACATTTCCATTCACGGCCCTCAAATTAAAATAATGTATTCCTTCTCCAGCTATTCTCTCTTTTGGGAAAAGACAGCATTATACAGACAACTACATGGATTTTGTATTAGTTCTAAATTCTGATCTACAATTAAATCTACCTCCTTGTGACAGCTGCTGATGAACATGCTGGGAAAAAAATTAGATCTTGTCACTTCTATTAGCAGTCGTGCTGGTGGAATCTGAACAAACATACACCTGACCAACATCGCTGCGGAATTTATTTAAAAACTAAGTGGTTAATTTATACGGTTCATTGTAGTAGAGGCTAAGCTGTTGAATTATGACCTTTTTCTTTTTTTAATAACTCTTGAACAATCATCAAACATGTAACTTCTCTGTTCAGCTTCACACCACTAAGATCAATATCATTAATACAATGGGGCTTTATTCACTCAAGAGTTACTCTGATTTTACCTGGGCAAAACTACTGAAATTGTGATGCCATTATTTCCATTGCTAAGCAAAACCAGTCACAATCATCTTGTCTCATCTCCGCTACTGAGCCGTATTTCTCGGGCTGCTCACACGGCGCTCAATCACGCTGCGACGAGAAGAGGCAACTTTCTGCTGAGCAAGACGTCAGCGACGCCTCCCGAAGCAGCCGGGCAGCGAAAGCGATGCACCACGCTGCCTCAACTCATTCACAATCCCTATTACACCAACATCATTCATGAAAGCGAGCGCCCGAGCTGGTTTACAGTTTTAGGTTGTGCTTTTATTTTTAATTTAACAGTTACGCTGTAACACAAAACACACCCTTAGTAAGCTGTGAAAACTTGCGTCGAAAACAAAGAGTCGCAGATTGCCTTCTATCATGTTAAAACACATTTGCAAGATGTTTTAACATGCAGTTACATAAAGGATACACCTTAGGAAATGATTTTTCAGCAAAAGCTGAAAAAACAAGCAGATCTAAAACAAATAAAAACTCCACAGAGCACTACGAGTGATTTATTCCACTACTTCATTTTGAGATTCATACGAAGCTGAGATTTGTATAGCAAAGATGAATGTCACCATTTCATAAGATTTTGTTCTAATTCCCCACGAAATCATTTAACGTACTGTAGGAATAATTTATTTTCTTTTAGAGATGCATATTTTAGTCACTAAATACACCTATGATCACAAAGATATAAACAGCAACTGAAAAAAACGAACGCAGAGATAAATTTAACATCTATTATCAGCAGATGAGAGCACTATATTTTCAGCATTATCAGCTAAAAGAGTATCTATGAAGTTATAATAAGGACATTTGTTTATTTTAAATCTATAGCCAGATATGGCTAATAGAGAAAGAAATGGACTTAGGACAGACTGAATATGAGGTGAGAGCTGAAGAGTGATTTAGTAAATCAAGTGTTGAAACTTTTCTTCTTTTTCTTATGAGAAGCGCACAGAAAGGGAACAATCACACTTTTCTACGGGTACAATAGAGAATGGTGTTCAGATTTATAGCATAATTATATTGAACAATCCTACAACAGCTTTATCTGCATGGAAACAGAACGTGCTGTCCTCTCTCTTTCTGTTGAAAGAAAAAAACCAATGGATGTATGGGAAAGACAGACACTCACTGAGCAGCGAGAATGAAGCATAAATTGGGGGAACGCATTAGGAAACCTAAGCTGAGAGAAGCACGTAATAAACCAGATAAAAAACATGCAACATTAAACCAGGCCCAGAGCATCAAGTGAAATTTGTCATAATCCATGTAAAGAACATGTAGTTAAATGAACTGTGCAAATGAAGTGAAAATACAACATAAAAGAGAGTTGCGCATGCAAGTTTCTGCAACTGATAAACTGTTAGTTGCAAAGAAGAGAAATATATAAAAGGCAACGCTTGGGTTAGAATTTTCTAACATGGTTCATTTCCTAAGAAAAGCCTTCGGTAGCTTGGTGGGAGTGTAATATTTCAAACGAACACAGGGACTCTCTGAAACAAACACTGACATTACGTGGAAGCGACACATGGCGGGGTGATGCCCTCACCTGATCCAGCACAATGATTTCATCGGCGTCAACTACTGTCGACAACCTGTGAGCGATGAAAACCGATGTCCGGTGCTTCACCATGTCCCTCATGGCATTGAGAATGTTCTGCAAGATTAAAATAGAGAAGAAAAAACACACTCTTACACGCTCCTCAGTGGTATGAGGAGAAATAAAATGCTGTCTGGAAATATGCAAATTACCGTAAATAAGTTTTGAGAAACATCTCCAGTACTGCTACAGCTTCACAATAAGAAACAGCTACAAGTATCTACAGAAGAATCCCAAGCATGAAATATGTGTGGCTCTGATACAGTCCTCAAACTGCAAAAAAAACCCCTTTATTCATAGAATAATGCAGATATCCCAAGGGATAAAGGAAGAGAAATGTTAGTTGACTTCAGGAAAAACTTCCCCGGGCAGCCATTCTACAAAAGCAACATCAACAGCAGCAAAGGCATGTGAAAATAAAATTCCGTAATAATACTTTCCAATCGATGAAAGGTAAAGAAAAAAATATCATGCCAATGTGGAACATAAAGTGAAAGCAATCCTGGGAATTCTCTACCTATCCACCGCTTCCTTTGTGAGCTGCCTTCCACCTTCCCAAACTGCATCCAGGTGCAAGCAGCGCTAATCGGGAATTTGTGCCCTCACTACAATAAGTGAATATTTTCCTGAAAAACACTTGCCTTGGTCAGAAAACATTGCGATTACCAGACATGCTTTTGTGGAAAGGACTCATTTTCATCTGCTGTCTTTAAAGCGCAGTTTCGCTGTGAAACTTTCAGCTTTGCTTATGATTCTTGCAATAAATACAGCAAAACAAAAGACAGAAAGAATCCAAGTAGAATTGCGCGTGTTATGAACTGTTCTGGTCCGAGGAGGAAGCTGGGCTACATTTGAATGCTCTACTCTATAGATGTACAGTCTCTACTCTGATTTCTTTGTATCTGGAAAGTGAAAGTAATTTAGTGATTACAGGTCAATAAATTCGCTCAATAATCTGCATAAGTGAACACAAACATAGCCCCAGCTCTATTTTTTGCTGACATTAGTTTGTGAAATTACTGCTGGCGCCGAGAGTTTTGTGTTTAAGCAGAGATGCAGTTCTGAAGCCTGATGCAGTCACTGGGCTGGTGTCATGACATTTAGGTCACAGTGCTCGGATGTTTCACAGCCCTTCCTGTGAAACGAAGCCAAATTAATCCCAGCATCGCAGGTTACACCTGCCTGATTTGCATCTCAGAAAAACGCTGTACAACAAACACGAAGTTTTCTGTTGTGCATTATGTCACAGTTATTTATAAGACATTTTTAATGAATGCTAGATGTCACCTAAATGCCTTTTAAGCAGAATGGAAAGCTTCACACTTCACAGCTGCATGAGGTATTTGCAACAGCTTCAAGAGATGAACAGTTAATGGTGAACGGGACCTCAAGAATGTAAGACAGAACCCAGGGACAGAGCTGATATTCTTCATTATGCCTCAAGGTAGACAGAGACTCAGCATCTCTGCTCTGGCCTTCAGGGAGAGGGCTTAGACATAGGATCTCTTAATAATAATAGCAGGAAAACACATGATAGCCATATCTGACAAAGAGAACAGAATTCTTTCTGAGAGGAAAAGAACAAGGAAAAAGCATCAGAATCAGACATCATCACACCACTTAACTTTTATATTTTTTTAATCCCGATTTACCTCTTCTGTAATTGAATCTAAAGATGATGTGGCTTCATCATAGAGAAAAATAGGTGGCTCCTTTAGCATTGCTCTAGCAATTGCAACTCTCTGCTTTTCTCCTCCTGAATGGGGGGGAGAGAGGAAAAAAAAAGACAAAGTTAAATTGTGATATTCTCAATTCAACTGTAGACATTACTGTTTGGGGGGCTGGTTCTTTTTTTTTTTTCTTTTATTTTTAATATACATCATAGTTGCTAATGCTAAAAGTCTGTACATGTGACATAAGATATCACACAAGTTTCTGCTCCCTGGTAAATCCGAAGCGATTCAAGATTGCTTATCCTTTCAGAAAGGGACAAAGAACTATTTCGTATACGCTCCAAGGGAAGAGCAGGTAACCGAGGCCGATGTGCAGTAACTCGCCCTTCGCACCAGGGAGTAGGAGCTCATTTCCCTGGTGTAAGCTCTGCCCCGTACAGCAACTTTGCATCCATTCATCCTGCTCTCTCTCGTGCAAATAAACGACACTGTCCATGCCGCTGTATTTGGATTCCACGCACCCCTTGCACACACATACTTTTCCTTCAGGTCTCTCCTTGAAATTCGTCTGACTTTCCACTCCACAACAGCCCAGGTCTAGTGTCCATATGTAACAGCTTTAACCGGCAAATTGCGTTGAAGAACACAATTAATACGGTAATTCAGTGGTTTTCAAAGCACCTTCATTCTGCAATCTACTGCCTGGTGGTTTCTGACGTAACAAACTTTCAGACTACTTTCCTTCCTTCACAATTCTTCCAGCCAACATCTACTCAAGAATAACTTTGGACAACTTTTACAGGCAGGAAAACAGGTGCATTTGAGAACCTAAAATCTGCTAAACATTTGGTACGCAATGCAAACGTTTCACATTTGTGCACTTGTCCTCCTTTGTTTTATTCAAGACTTCAAAACACTCCATTTAATACCATTATATTCTTGTTAATGTTCCATTCCTATCAGGAGAGACCATGCTTTAATAAACCATTTAAAAGGCTGATTAAAATGCTGCAGTTCAAATTTTAAACTCTCTTTGGCAGAACTCAGTAGCAATTAGAATTGTACAATTTACTCAGTCTATTTTAATATACTCTCTCTCTCCTTTAAAACATGTTCAAAAACCTCACAGCTTGACAATATCCGTGTTTGAAAGACACACTACAATAACAAAATCCAAGGTCTTTCCTCACATTTGTAACATATTGACTTGTTTCATGTTCATTCATATTCAGGATAGCAGCATGTTAATCGTTTCGTTCACGAAAGCTCTGTCTATTACACATCTATGAGCAAACTCTGAAATGGATTCTACTTGACAAAGCCAAAACAGCTTATTTTTCATTATTTACTCTTGAGGAATCAATCACTGAGACCAGTAAGAATTGCACTAACGCTTACTTCGCCATTTAAATTGATGAAGCTCTCACTGCAATTAAGACTTGCTTATGTCTGGTTTTGTACCACACGAGCAAAGAAAACCACACGAGGGGAGAGAAACTTGGATACTGAGGCTTGTTATCCACGCTACTGCACTGCCACCGGGGAGTTTTGTTTGTACTAATGTTCTTGCCAATTATAAAAAAAAAATCCACCAGTTTTAAAGCATCAAGACAGCACTTCTACCATATAGTTTTCCAATGTCAGCGCTCAAAGAAATAAACTGTTCATTTACTGGAAGGAATCCATAATATACCGATTTTTTTGCATACAGGGAGAATCCAATTTACTCATGGTTTTTTTTAAACTAACCATTTGTTGCGCTCAACAGATTTAACTATTCACAGAACCAGGGCCCCATATGAAGATCACAGCCTTTACTGGCCCCACACGTCACTACCAGCGTTCACACGTGCGGGACCCACGTTAATCGCCATTGTGCCTTTCACTGAGACACCCACCACGTCAGTGGTCCTGAAAACCTCGCTTTTTCCACCACACACATAAAACGCCCGGATTCCAAAGAGGACCACAATGTCACTGAGCTTTCACTCCTCTTTCTCTCTCCCACAACATATTATTTAAACAAGACCGAGTGCTATTTTTGTAGACTAGAAGTATAAGAAGCCTCACCCAACTTAAAAAATAATAATTAAACCAATTCAGAAATGAATCTAATATATACCTTTATAACAATTTAGGAAGGCATTTTACTATTCAGAAAACTAAAGAGATTTAAAGTAACAGATGCTGTATTTTTACAGAGCTACTGAAGGAACTCAGAGATATGCGTTTGACATCTCCAATCCATTAAACAACTAAAGCATTTCTGGCCATTACAACTATAATTATCAAGGAAAATGTTGATCTCGGAAAAGCACACAGGACACAGCGGACACATTAGCTCCGCACTGCAACCTACACCCACAAACTGGCACCTGCAAACAAAAGCACACAGAATCAAGTTCTCCAAGAGCTGAGCACACAACTGCATTTAAGATCAATTCCATCCGCAATTTGAGGAAGCCCAAGGTGAACAGACATTTCCGAGAGCATCAGCCAAACACTCCTGTACCGACTGTAAACACCGCTGGAGCTTGTTTATTGCTATTGTTTGCCAATACTCCTTTAATTTGTTGAAAACAAGAAACTGAAGCTGCTACTTCAAATGGCAGATGCCCACTGAGCACTTTTTCTATTATCTCAGACATCCAGTGTCTTTCTCCTGAGAAGTATTTTCCATACTCTTTTCTTTAAGAACAGGCAACACAGGAAAAGAACACGCTTCCCTTCACTTTCTAAACACCCTTTTGTTAAAGCACTGTTAGATGGGTGCTTATCACCATCAGAGTGGTAGCACAAAATGAAGGATGGAGTAAAGGCACATCCCATTTTCAGAAGGGCTCCGTTGAAGGAGTCTCGAGGTCATAAGGAAACTCCAACATGCCCACACACTTCTCCAGATTTAGAATGGGACACAGAATCATTTAGACTGGAAAAGACCTTCAAGATCGTGTAGTTCAACCATTAACCTAACACTGCCAAGCCCACCACTAAACCATGTCTCTCAGCACTACGTCTACTCATCTTTTAAATACCTCCAGAGATGGCAACTCCACCACTTCGCCCGGCAGCCTGTTCCAATGCTCTATAACTCTCTCCATGAAGAAGTTCTTAATATCCAATTTAAACCTCAGGCTACTGCTTTCAGCAACCTGATCTAGTGAAAGATGCCCTTGCTCAGGGCAGGAGGGTTGGTCTAGATGATCTTTAAAAGGTCCCTTCCAACCCAAACCATTCTATTCTCCTGTAAACGTCAAGACATTTCAAACCTATTGTTAGTCAAATCCTCTTTCTAGAAATTACTAGTTTGGGGAGAAGGGCAGCACAAGAGAAATCTTTCATCATTATCACGGTTCTCTGTAGTTCTGCCAGTACCTAATTTTCTATCTTCTACTCACTCACTCGGATTTGCGCTTCACATAATTTATTTCCCTTCTAACCTTCTCTGTATTCCTCTTTTGCACATCCACATGCTTCCTCCTGCACACACATCCTGGATACAGAATGTAACCTCTGATCCTCTGTATCAAAGAGAGCAGGACTCCTCACTCCAGCGGCTGCACAGCAAGAAATACCGCACACAGCTTGGCGACTTTGCGACAGGTGTCATCTCTGCCCGACCCCCTGCACCCCCACATCCCCCAAAGATCCCTACATCTCAGTACCATTCTCAAGCTACCTTCAGCACCCTGAAGTTTCCAAACTCACCGAGGTAAGTTTCTCTCTCCGGTAGGGCCATGCCTCATTCCCAAGGGAGTAGAGCAGTGCCATGTACCACTCCATCCCACCTGCAAATGGAAACAGCTGACCTGTTCTCTGCTCTGACCAATAAGTGGTGTCTTGTACACAGAGTCAGACTGGAAGAAAATTAAGCTCTGCCACACACGTTTAGAGTTTGCCAAACAGTAAGGCCTTGTATCCAGGACTGATGTCGCCTCTCCTCAGGCAGAGCCGCAGTTCAGTTGTGTTTGTGCTGCAGTTTCTCCACTGCCACTCTCTGCACGCAATTCAGCGTTATGCCACCAACCTTATCAAAGTCCTACCAAATATTTCCAGTGACCTCACACTTATCTAGACACCTTTAAGACTGTATTAGGAAAAAGACACCAAACCAATATGAAAAACCGCGTCCCACCGCCGCTTGTATTAGCTAGCAATTTTAAGCAAAACCATAGTGTGTTTTGCTTTTTCAAAAAAAGACAAGAGGAGACGCTTTTAATGAACTTTGCAAATGCACCTTCTACTTCTCATAACATCCACCAAGGAGGGGAACCAAACCCACCACTGAACTAAATGGGGAAACGTCATTAAATGAGCATCCCATTTTATTTTGCATCAAGTATCTATTAAAAAGCTGTAAGAACTATAAGAAGATAAAGACTTATTTAAAATGTAATACAATAACCTAATAATAATAATACATCCTTCAACCCAAACAGTAATTTCATTTTTGCTTCATTCAACGCACATTTATAAGTGTGACATTTATGCGATGGATATCATTGTTAGCTTTGTCTCAATGCAACCTTAACCTAAGAGATATGCAACTAAAAGCATTCCAGTGGAACCTAGCTACTACCTAAAAATTTAGATGTAAACTCCGTATTTTTAAAATCCTATGTCCCCTCAATAAAAAAAACAGAAAAAGGACATGGGAAATGATTCAGACATATCCCACTTTCCACGTGATCCCTCATCTCACATTATAACTCTGCCACAGGAAGAACATTTGCTTTCGAGCATCATCTTCCCTGCGAACAAGTGCATGTAATTTTAATATTAGACAGCTGTAGAGAAGAAGGAGTAAAGAGAATTTTCTGTTAGAGTGGCCCCGAAAGGCTGGCATGCTTAGCAATGCCTGGCTCCTGCCATGATATTGTCTTTCTAGTCTAGAACAGTTTTCTCTTTTACAGAGTGCATACCCAAATACGAAGGGACTTGGAGAACCTAAACTCACACTGGTTTTGTTTCTGTGTCAAGGTTGTGTAATGCAAATCCATAGCTTGCAGATAGGCAGACACCATTTTCATGTTGTTTCTTACACGATTCATGGGTAGGAAACACCTAAGACATAAAGGCCCTTTCAATGTGAACAGGGTCCAAAATGACCCCGCTGCAACAACACACCCCATTGCCTTACTTGCTATCAACAGCAAAAACAAACCACCATTTTTAGCTGTTACGAGTTTTGATTTAAGGACACAAATTTGGAAATTCTATGTGTGTATGTAAGCCTCTCACATCCTCCATACAAAGCACACATACATAAAGTTTCCAATTTTATTCACACACATTCCACTACCCAAATAGGTTATGAGAAAGATCATTTTTATTCAGATGCATCTACATGCTTACCTATCAATTCATTTAATGCTTTCCCCTGAAAATACGTTCCTTTAAATATCTTGTTGCCTTAAACTACAGATGTTTGTATTAATATTTAGCCTTACAATTATGTTATGGTGTAAATAAGCTAAAAGCCAGTCTGATTGAGAAACAAACTACGCACTGAACTTTGAGGTAGCAAAAGGGATACGAAGACCTTGTGTACTTAAGAACCTACCTGAGAGCTTGAGTCCTCGTTCACCAACCTGAGTGTTGTAACCATTCGGCATTCGAAGAATAGCATCGTGGATTCCTGCCAACTTTGCTACTGCATATACCTGTTCTGGCGTTGCACCGATATTGCCGTAGAGCAGATTATAATAGATAGTATTGTGGAAGAGAACAGCATCCTGCATTTACAGAAAGAATAATTTAAACAAGAAACCATGAACAATAGTTTTAAAACTGTCCCCAGCCCATGAAAGAAATCAATACAGAATTATATTTTATTTTTCTACAAAGCCTGAAGGTAAAAGTATTTGGGGAAATATCTTTTCCCAAAAATGGGATTCATACATTTTGTGTCCTAAATACATATATGTCATGCATACTTTTACCACTTTGCTAACTCATTATGGGTGGTAATCAACTATAAAGCTAAATCACTTAAAGCTGGAGGCAGTTTCTCATGAAGAGGCTTAAACACATTTCAGAAATTGGATCTATATGATGATGCACAGGAGAACATAACATTTCCTGGGGGATAAAATAAAAAAAAAGCAGACTTCCAAAGGAAGTAGGCAGTATCATTGCGTTTGGATTGGCCTTCACTGAACCACAGTGTCAGAATACCGAGAACGAAACACGGCATACCTGAGGTACAACTCCTATTGCCTTTCTCAGACTTTCCAAACTGATATCTTGTATGTTCTGTCCAGCAACATAAATATTTCCTTTTTGAGGTTCATAGAAACGAAATAATAATCTCACAATTGTGCTTTTCCTGAAATTGAAAAGAATTGAAGTTAATGTTAGATTCCTGCTTTATCATTTACAATCTCCAAACAGAACTGATGCAAAAAAAAAATTTAAAAGAGTGGAAAAAAAAAAGAACAAACACACTGAAGAAATAAAATTCTACATCATTGATTGGCATATTTAGTCCATTTACCCACCCTGACCCACTACCTCCTACAATGGCCACTTTCTTTCCTGCAGGGACTTCAAAAGAGACTCCAGCAAGGACTTTCTGCCCCTCAAGGTATTCAAAATGCACATTATCAAAGGCGATGGCAGCCGTTTGTGGTGTGATCTGCAGGGGTGGAGCCAGCTCTTTGTCCTATTAAAAGAAGAGTGTCACTTTATATGCTGCCCAGAAAGTATCTCAAGCAGTTCAACAAGCTGAACAGTCCATTTCTCAGCTCAGAAAAAGGCAAACAGACACTCCAGCTTGGATATGCTGAAAATAACAATAATCTGCCACACCAGTGAAACTGGTTTGTTCCTTCTTTTGCCCAAAGAAGGTAACAATTTCTGCAATATACACTCTGCTTCACAACTTCTTTTGCAGTAATAAATTCTGCATCATTAATTACAAATAAAAATTCAAGCACAAGGCATGAATATTTAAATAAGAGAATCTCAGTACAAATACAGCTTCTGTGAAGCAACTTTTGCTGTCACTAAAAGGTTCTGCAAGAAAAAAAGCAGCTGCTATTGCACTAACTGCACTTAAAGAGGAGGCAGAACAGCACCCTTACACGACATCTCTTTCTTGAATAGAAATTAAACCTGGAAGGTAACAAACAGGGTGAAATAATGGCATTGCCAGAAAACAGCCCTATTAAATACCCAGATACTTTAGGAAAACGAGCTACTACTTACTTTAATTTTGGTATCTACACTGAGAAGTGTAAACAAGGTATTCATATCTATAAGTGCTTGTCTTGTCTCTCTGTATACTGTTCCCAGGAAGTTTAGGGGAAGAGAAAGCTGGAACAGCAATCCATTCACCATTACTAGATCTCCAACAGAAAGGCTGCCTTAAGACAAAACGGATGTGAGAGAATAAGGAGACTTGAAGGGTTGTCTTGTTAGGAAGCACCAAAAGATTTAAAAAAAAATAATCAATCAAGTCTAATTTCTTTTATCCCATTTCTAAACCCAGATGTGTAAATAGTAAACAAAACTCATTCCCAGAAGATCAGATTTCATATAGGAAGGTGCCCGAAACAAATGGCAATGTTTGTGTGGATTTCACTAAAAAAATAAAAAAGCTATAACAGCAGTATAAGTAGTAAGACAAGCAGCATATCAGGAAATTAATGGAAAACATGATTGTAAAGTTGTAAATTCCACAGAAAGAAACATAAAGGGGCCTAAATAAGTTATAAGGGGAGGAACTAATATATGGAAGCAAGAACCAGGAAAGACAATCTTAAGTGCAATTATAGACAAATCTAAATGACAGAAATTGTCCTGATCAAGAGAGAGGACTTTCATACTATGTACATCAGAGCTGCTAAAACACGTAGTGAGAACCTCTGGGCAGCTTAACATCAAATACGCTGATGAAGGGAACGCTCAGGATGACACACTAGGTAAAGGTAAGTGCTGGGTCAGTTCAGCTGAAACAGGTCCGGAAAGATGATTTAAAGCCATATTTCTACCATCCTGCTAAAAGGCCGCTCTAAATTTTCTTAAGGGTGGCCATAATCTGCACCTACTGATTTATCCATTCACAGATTAACTCTTCCCTGTTCTGGCATCTCTCAAAAAGAGCAAAGGAGACGCAAGAAAGACAACATGATATAGAGGTCGAGCCTTCAAACACATCCGGATGCTAACAGTGTTCATAGCACCACTATTTTTACCCTAAAAACCACCTTACTTTAGCTGAGCCTCATCCCAATACTGCATTCATCTACTGTATTTGGTGTTTGCACTGTGTCTTCCTAAACAAGCAGGCTTTACTTCGTGTAGTAAATTAGACAAAACATAGATGAAAAACTAACATATGGAAACAGTTTCTTTAATAATGTGCCATTATTAATCTAAGGAAAGTGAAGAACACTGGTAATAAAACTACCGGAGACAGCACATGGGTATATACACATTGGGGAAACGCTCTGAATCTTGCCAACAGGGGAAGGAAGAAGGGTATAAAGAAAGGATCTTTGTAGAAGGTCCACAGAAGTATTTGTATTTATGTAAGCGTCTTTCACAATCCTTCAACAGAAGCTTCCCTAAGTGACATTTTCTTAGGACCTTTCTCTAACTACTGAACTTTCAAAATGTTTCTAATGAAATCATACTAGTAACTGCTATATGTGTATATACAAAATGCAATTAATAATACTCCAAGAAGCAGAAATACCCCAAACTCACAAGCAAAAACTCTCAAAATGAACTACTATCACATTAACCATAAGTTAATTAAAATTAACACCTCTATTATGGATGAATTAAGGTAAAGGAGAGTAATTTTCAGCTTATAGACAGATGACTTACCTGCAACAATGCCCTGGCTAGCAAGCACCATGATGGCCGTTAAGCCAATGCTAAATATAGCACTCTGCCCAAAGTTCAGCAGAGCTAAAGTAGAGGTAGTCTTCAGGGAGGCATTTTCATATCTCTTCAAGAATTCGTCATACCGTTGGGCTTCATATTTTTCATTATTGAAATACTGTGATATACACAAAAATAACAACTGTCACATTCTCAAGCATCCTACCCTGCATGTTTAACTCGTTATAAAATTCAGTATAACCATACTGCATGCACAGATACACACACAGCCCCTCTTCAACACTTCTAACAATGAAAGAGAAAAGAAGATAAAAGATCAGTGTGTGAAGACAAAAACCATCAGCAAACCCCCAGCAGGTTCTGGGGACACATTATGGAGATCCCCACCACACTTGTATTCTAGTAACACTGGGTGTCTGTCTTGCAGAACTTCTACCCAATTAACGTCAAAACCAAACACCAGCTGCCACTAGATACTAAAGAGAAGAAAAAATTACTGTCCGCTATGCCCTAGAACATCCCTGTTACTGTGTGTGATGACAAATTCTCTAGAACAGTACTTCTCACACAATGTCTGCTTCTGGGTCCTTCTTCACAGATAACTCCATGGCTTATCTTTCCAGTTCTAGGTCTCCAATTAAAAGAAACATAAAATAAGCAGGAGCCTGGACAACGTCAAAGCTGTCCACAGGGCTTTTTAACAGTAGCGGCAGAAGAACCAAGAGAGACCTGTTCTTTCATGCAAACGTTGCAATGGAGTGCTACAAACCCCAACAGGTAATGAAAACAGTACACATGGTCATCTGAGAAGACAGTACGTTGCAGGCCAACATTCAGAAGACAATTTTGCAAACAAGTGAAGAGAGGCTTCTTCAAGACTCTTAAGTTTACATTTTGCAGAAACTGATGGCCAAAGCGATTTAGTCATGAAAGAAACTTCTCGCTCTATTAGCAAATAGATTTTTTCCAGCCCAACTAACAACTTTCATGCTACTCTGTCAATATCACACAGTACTCTTCAAATGAATAATGTTTTAAAAATATGCTATTGCTCCAAATATGTAGCCCTGTAGAAGATGAATGACTCGCTTTCCTTAGGCTGACAGAAGCAAGACAAAGAGCCGAGTAGTAACAACTGGTCTTACCTTCACAGTTTCATAATTTAGTAGCGAGTCAATTGCAGCATTACCTGCATCGTTATCTGCTTTGTTCATTTCTATTCGAAACTTAGTCCTGGAAAAAAAAGGCTTAATACAGTCAAGAGTTCAGGCTGAGGCAACACCAAGTACTCCGACGGCATGCCTTACCTCCACTGCGTAATTCCTATCGTGAATGCTGCATAGGCTCCCAGTGTCCCCAGAGTTACTAAAGCAAACTCTGCACCACATTTGTAATACTGTTTAAAATAAAAAGAGTCATAATAATTTTCAAAACTTTACTGTTGCCTCAAAATTGATAGCTTAGTCCGAGACAAGAACTCTGACTGTCCCTCCCTACACACTCCCTGCTCAGAACAGCTTGACTAAGTACAGGCATAAACTCAAAAGTATTGTTACATATTGGTACATTCAAGTTTAATTAAGTCCTCCTAAAAAGAAGGGTAATAAACAAAGCAAGATTCTTGCTTTTAATTTAGTCTAAGCTACATAATCAGGATTTAGATTTTAGCGTATAAATATCCAAAGATCCTGACTTCAAAGACAGTAAGTGTGATTTATAAAAGAAAAGTTTAAAATTGAGCTTATTAAGCTTAAAACCTGCAAGATGGAGAAGCCTATTTTCCAAAAAGATAATTTTCACTTTTAAGTTCTGGGTAAGAAAAGACCAGTGTACAGAAGAGAGCCAGTAATCACTCCTTCCTCTGTCCTCATCACAATAAAGACACAACATTCCCAAACATTTATATTCTGCTTTCTCAGTATTTACCCAAATATATTTGACACTTAGGTGCATAGTTTACTTTCCTGGTCTCATTTTTTCAACAATTCTGAAGAAAAACATTAAAAACTATCAACATAAATATCACTGGCTGAAGACAGGTGCTACATGTGAAAATAATTTCAAATAAGCCGATTTAAAGTAACCAGTATTTGAAAATTATGGCTTGCTCTCCTTTACAGTAGTTGCTTTCACAACCACATTGTAAATTCAATTATTATTGTTAATACCCAGCAGACTTTGGTAAAAGAAAAATCAGTGTATTATTCCTAAATGAGACAATTCCAACTCATGAGTAAACGACGCTTACCAGAATTCCACTGACCAGTGCCACTTCAAACATGGTAGGTCCCAGATTGAATACTAAAGCGCTAAGAACAAAACTGATGCCTCTTGTTCCTCTGTCGATGGTTTTTGACAGAGCTCCGGTTTGCCTACTTAGATGGAACGCCAAATCCAGGTTATGAAGATGCAGGAAAACATTCTTTGCTATCCTTCTGATTGAATTTTGAGCTACTTTCCCAAATACTGCATTTCTAGCTTCATTAAATAACGCCGCCCCAGCTCTTGAGATACCATCTAAAAAAAGATGAAAAGTTTACAAAAATGAAAATAATTATATTTCCAACGTCCCTTCATGCATGAAATTACATTAGATTCATTCTTTATATATTTTCAGCATTTTTAGTTCAAATGTAATTTATACTTAATTGGTCCAAAACTTTATGCTATTTTTCATTTATAAAGCATTGTGCACACACTTTAAATCAGTTTCTTTTGCAGCTGGTTATAAGAAAGGGTAGGATTTATAATCAACAATCATTTCTATAGGCATTATTTCTTTTTTTTTTTTTAATTGGAATACCAGAAGCAAGGTCACAGAACATCAGAAGCAGACATCAACACAGGACTACGAAATAACCATCCGAGATGCTCCGCAGCGCAAAGGGCAGCAGCTCTCCCTCTATCCCATTCTCTTATCGAGGAACGTTACCACTCGCCAGCAGATTTGGGAACGCCACTTACAGCCAATGAGAACAGCCGTTGCCACCGTTGCCACTGTATTTGGAGCCGCGCTGAGGTTGAGTACGTTCCCAGATACCTGGTTGAGGTTGTCCACTGCGTATTTAAACATGAAGGGAACCAATATATTCATGGCCTAAAAGCGTAAGAACACCAATTAGTCCCTATGCATTAAAACATATACCTGTGTACCATGACCGTCTTTTCTGAAATTGCTCTACTGTTACACCTAGTTTTTAACCACTTAGTGCGGGTGAGATGGCTCTCTTGATTTCAAGCACAATATTCTCCATACTATTAAGTCTTTACTCCTGGGACTGCAGGGTTGGTTTGTCTCCCTCACAGGCTCCTTCTATATATCAATTTCTATCCTAAAAAAATTGCACTTAAACACAGGCTGAGCACTCAGTATGGCAACGGCAAGACTAGGAAATGAATCAAGCTGTGGACGCTGCATGACGCATACTCCCAACGCTACTAAATCATGTCATCAGTACAGGTTCTGTTTGCTCTTTGTGATACTTGAGTATGAATAACTATTACTCCAAAAGAAACGACTCATCCAAATATTGCTAACACTGTTTCAATCGAGATGTACTAAACCAAAGCTCTAGTGAAGTCAAAGAGAAGAAATTAACCTATCCTTTATCTCTTCTGACTGTCATTACTACCTTAATATTTCATAGAATCATTGAATTGTTGGGGTTGGAAGGGACCTTAAAGATCATCCAGTTCCAACCCCCCTGCCCTGGGCAGGGACACCTCCCACTGGATCAGGTTGCTCAGAGCCCCATCCAGCCCGGCCTTGAACCCCTCCAGGGATGGGGCTTCCACCACAGGGCAACCTGTTCCAGTGTCTCACCACCCTCATGGTGAAGAACTTCTTCCTAACGCCCAGTCTGAACCGACCCATCTCTAGTTTTAATCCATTCCCTCTAGTCCTACCATTACCCAACATCCTAAAAAGTCCCTCCCCAGCTTTCTTGTAGCCCCCTTAAGATACTGGTAGGCCACTATAAGGTCTCCTCGGAGCCTTCTTTTCTCCAGACTGAACAACCCCAACACTCTCAGTCTCTCAGTCTGTCCTCATAGGAGAGGTGCTCCAGCCCTCTGATCATCCTCGTTTAAATAATGCTTTCCATTTGCAACATCACTATAAACATTTATATCTACGTTACTCCTAGCATTAGGCACAGCAGCATGTAAGACTTTCCATACAGCCTCCAAGACACTACAAATTAACAATGTGAGCTTTCA
Source organism: Rissa tridactyla (assembly GCF_028500815.1). Classification (NCBI taxonomy): domain Eukaryota; kingdom Metazoa; phylum Chordata; class Aves; order Charadriiformes; family Laridae; genus Rissa; species Rissa tridactyla. Next base: position 46,485,139 of record NC_071474.1, on the reverse strand, counting down.
AACAAAATACCAAAGTTATACCCACAACCGAACATACAGGATGTCACTGGATATTTTCTGTAAGAGCACCAGAACCCAAATGCATCTCCTCTAATGGTGGCATCTCCTCTACACACGAAAAGCAAGACAGCGAGATATGTAAATAGACCAACTTTAGGATTTTTCAATTTGCACAATTGTAGCATGAGAAAATACTGGAAATCTTAAAGAAAACATAAAATTCTAAGTCTTGTTAATTCCATTGTGACATCACTCATTCATACCAACAAGAGGAAAATTTACACTCAAACGTCATGTAATTAATAGAATTCATTAATTCAAACTGGTTATAACTGTGAAGATTTGAAAATAAGGTATACAACTCTTTTAGCAGTTGAACAAGTACATTAAGACCTACAATCTTATAATCATGGCAGACGTTAAAATACTTCACAGTGAGCTGACTTGGATTAAAGTTGGGGTGGATTTTTTTTTCACTATTTGGAAAAAAATTGTGGGTAGACGACAAATTCTTTTACATGACAAGAAACACAAAACCAAACCAGATTGACAAAGATATTCCAGTTCTCTGCACCAAATGTTTTGCATACCCACTTAAATCTCAATTGTATTTAGGGACATCTGGCAGAGCTGAAAGCCCAATGAAAAAAAACTGTAAATTAACCGGATAAAACTAGGTTTCAAGCGAAAAGAGTGGTAAAGTCTTTCACAACTTCAGTCCAAATTCAAGCTGGAAGACAAGCTTTTAGTAATTATAATAACTATCCCAGTCGCAAATATTCCCAGTGTTACAAATTACTGTAAATAGTGGAAGACAGGTACTTCACCAAGAGGGGAAACTGGAGTTTTGAAACTACTTCTTTTAGCTGTGGGATTAAAGACTAATTTTTAAGTTAATTTTTTTATTCTATCTTATTATTATTATTTTCTAAACACTGTTTTAAGCAACAGTTTTAAATACAAATAAGGAAGGAGTCCATTTTCTCCTCTTCCCTCCTGTGTTTCCCCTATGAAATACACTAAGCAGGAAAAAAAAAGAAAGGGGGTGTGTGTGCGGAAGACTACCAAATTCTCAATACAGCATAATCTAGACAGCTCCTGAGAGGAGACAGATGAGATCTGAGAGCATCGAGGTGAGATTATTACTGGTTAGTTTGTGGCTGAAAAAAGAAAATGGCTGAAAGATCATGTCCTACTGGAAATATATTTTTCTGAAATTTATCCAGTGCAAGCCTGAGAGTCGTTCAGCAACGTCTCCCCTTTTAATAGATGGGAACTCTGGAAATCGCCATTTAAAAAAAAAAAAAAAAAAAAAAGACCCGAGGTTAGCATTATCTGCAGAAAGCCAACAAATCCCATCAAAGCAGCTGTATACAATAATGTCTGGTATCTTCAATTATACACAGCAGACGAACAGGTTACTGCCATTACATGCTTAAACCTTAAGCATAAAGCCCCACGAAGAACTGAGGCTGCATTACCAGAGATTTTGAATCTTTACAATACCGAAATTCAAATCCTCGCCGCCCTTCCCCAGTATAATCAAAAAACCTTACTTTCCCTTCAGAGGTACTGAAACTCAATTTTAGGGCGGTATTTTGTTCTTAATAAAGACAAATATACTACCATGTGTGTTACACTGGTGACCAACATGAGAGAGTGGAGGTTTTCCTGGGAGAGACTACTCCGTAGAAAATAAGAGTATTGTAATGCAGATTGTCTTGATTTGCTGCAGATTCTCACAAATCCCTCTGCAGGGATTTTACTCTTCAGTAGACTGTGTTACACTACAGGTAGTTTAGAAATAGAACTACAGATATATTTTAAAGTCCATTTAAAGAAAAGAGATGTATTCTTTAAAGTGCAGTTCTCCACTCGCAATTAATTTAACCGGTAACAGCCTACAATTTTGCAGAAACGTCTTCTTTTACATCAATATAATTCTACCCAATAGAGCTCTAAATGAAATTTAAAGCCTGGTCTCAGGTTATAGCTGTTCTGACTCCTGGAGGGTAGAGCTTGAATAAGAACAAGGCAGCATGCTACTGCATTTCATTAGCAATCAAGACAGTCTGCTTTCCAGTAATTTAATAAGAAAAAAAAAGTTAATCTTACATAGTTTATAGCAAGAGAGATGAGAGGCTGTTGTTAGAAACAGGCCTTTCCTACTCTATTTGTTAAGTCAATGGGATCACATTAATGGAAACAAAATTTCAGCCTTCTAGATAAACTCACAGCTATCTCTTTAGTAGCCCAGATTTGCTGGCACAGAACAAGAAGCTTTAAGCACACCTAGGTACGCTACGAAAAGCTCCCATGCAAAACAACCGTCTTAGCAATACATCTATATAGGCTTCCCTCCCCTTCCTAATGCCTGAAAGCTTGATAACAATTCCCATTAAAAAGGCCCTTTTCATATAAATTTGTCCATTTTCTATTTATAATTTTGAATTAATAGCCTATCCTTGCCTGAATTTATAGGAAAGCAAGTACAGCACCCATGAAGTCATCCCAACTCAACTGCCCACATTTAACAGCACGTTACACGGTAATGCATCATGCTTAAATAAGCTTAAACATTTTTTTAAATGACTGCACTGTTTTAAGCTGACAATGCATCATCATCTCTATTCCCTTGTGGGACTACACTACTTTTAAGACAAACAGTCTTATCTTTCCTTTTGCTCTTCCCAGTGTTTCTTCTAATAAGTATGATGAATTAGTGACAGACTGAGCCCCAACAAGATAAAACTGGTCTACAGTGAACTCTTCTTGTGCCAATAATTCAATAAGAAACATCGACACGAAGATGACTGAATTTATCTCTGGACCAGTATAAACGTACACATCCAACAGCTCCATTTGTGGAAATATAAACAGAAAACTCCATGCCTTGCAGAGGTAAAGCTGCTAAAGAAGCTACAAAATGTGGTCCAAAAGAGGGAAGAAGCATCTGGCTTCACACCTTCTGTGAATTTAATGATGACCTGAAACATACTTTTTCCAGTAAGAGAAAAAAAAATTAAAGATTTAAAACTACTTTTCACCTGAAACTTCTCAAAAAGCTAAGAGTTTCTAAAGGTTTATTTTAATTACCTAACTCCATCTGAGCTCACAAAAAGGGCTCCGACACCAAGATCATATGTACATACTTAACTGATCAGAGAGATATTATCTTCCACACAGACAAAATTTATAATACGAGATTGTGTCCCGCCTCCTTAGCCAAACAATTTCTTCTCCTGAAACTTAGAGAATTAGCAGTCAGTAGAAACGCGGACAGTCTGAGAGATTTCTCTGGCTCATGAATAACACATGCCTGCTCTGTGACCAAGAGGCCAAAAAGCATTACAGGCTGACAGAGGTGACAAGCGATTTTGTCATATTCATGTGTTTAACCCAGCTTCTCAGAAGCCCGAGCACTTTTTCTTCTTGTGCCACAGAAGAAAGAGGGAAGAAACAGAAAAGTAAAGAAGGACTCACTATACATACCCCAGCAGAGAAGACAAAAAAATGGGAAAGGGAATGTGGAAAAAGAAAAACCAGGGCGTAGAACCTGAGCAGGCGAATCTGTGTGTCTGAAAACATACACAATGCCTCATGTACTCCTCTCACCTGCCTTCCTGTTGCATCTTTCAGATCACACATGTCTAGATAGGCTATAAATATTTAAGATAAAAATTTAAAGCGTGTCATAATACAACAAATCTGCCAAGGAAAAAAAAAAAAAGACCTTACTAGCCCTAGAGCAGACTCCATCCTGTCAGCTCCCAGTTACAAAAAGCCATACAAACAGCTCACTTTGAAGGCTAACAATACTACTAGCGGTTATGTGCAGACAAAAAGGAACAAAAAAATCACAATAATTTGTTCAATGACAGGCAACTGGGCCCCACAAAAGGAGTCGAGACAGATTGTAACTGCAGGCTCTTCCGTAGCTACACACAAACTGGCTTTTGTTTTGCAACTGAATTTTACTGAACCAGAAGATTTAAAGAGACAAATTATTTCTCAAGCAGCAGGACAAGGAGGTATGATCTCCAGCTTTTGTGTGTTTTGTGGGAAAGGAAGCCAAATCAAACTGGGTGTGAACTCCTGATTTTTTTCCCTGTGGCTGAGGATTTCATAACCCACCTCTCCTCTATGATTCCTCTGGAGTTTTCTTCGAATAAAAATGAAGCCACCCCGTTAAACTCAGAAGAAATTGGCCAAAAGGCTTACAGAACTGTTTCTTATTGGGGAAGGTGACTAGTAGCAGGCATCGTGATCGTACAGCTTTCTATGCAAAACCCCTAAGAACCATCAGCCTTTAGACAAAATCTGTAATAAGGATGTAAATCCTTCAGATGCGGACAAGTTGGTAGTGAACAAAGAAATTGGGCCAGGACTGCAGTGAGGATAAAGAAATGTTGGCATTCTTGTGCTGACACAACTATATGGCAGAGAAACTTTAACAAACTGCTTGTGTGGTCTATCAAGTACGTTGTACTTAACCTCACAAGCAATCAGAACAAAGGGCTCCCAAACGGGATAATGAGGAAACTGCACAGGATTATACATGGTCCAGGCAAAGCACAGGTAAACTAATTTGTATTTCATTTTCTCTAGGACAAGGTGACCTTTAGTTCGCTCTGGAAGAAAAGCAGATGTTCAGGGCTCAAAGATATGCCAGACTTACTATAGCTCTATAATAAACTACTCATGGCAGTTATGCCACAATAACTACAAGCACGCTTAGCACGTGTAAAATATGAAGCCATTTAAGAAAACATACCCCACAAAGGAAGAGTGGACATAGCTGAGGTGATGAGGGGTAACTTGTTAAGTTGCAGTTATTTGAAAATGTTTGAGTTCTAACACAGCTTTGTTATGACAGAAACAGAACAAAACAAAGAACATTAGCAAAGGACAGCTAAAAGACACACATGAAATTTTTCACCCCAGCCAGTTACAATATATATTCTGCAGAGAGCCTGCTGTGTGTTGTCCCAGTGAAATCCTTGTTTGCCAAAACAGACATTGTCACAAAACACATCTGCTTTAACAGGCATCTCCTAAAACCTGGGCAAAGCTCAACAAGTTTTCTGCTCTGCTTCTGGGAATCTGCTCTGGACATCAGGGCTTCCAGGCTGCCTTGGACGGAATCCGAAGCAGGAAATTTAAGAGAACACTTAAGAGAGATCCAAACATCCAGTTACTTCCCTGAAGAGCAATTAAGCGTCTGATTTTCTGACAGGGGGAAACCTCTCTCTCCCACTAGAAATACAATAGCTCTGTGTTATACCAAACTCAGAGCTATTTGCAGGCATCCTGGCCATCAATTTTGTTTTCATTACACCCCAGAAAGCTGCTTGAAACATTAACAGATTTCCTAAAAGCAAGGTACAATGCTGCCACATGCAGGATTAAATTCTGGATTCACGTTCTCTGTCATATTCATATAACGCTAAAAATTAGGAAAGTGGCGGGAAGAGAGAAGAGAAAAAGAAAAAAAATACCTCAAACTTATTTCAGAATTGCCTTCATATTATTATCCACATTACTAATAAGAGGCTTTAAAAAGAAAGAAGATTTTTCATACTCATCTGGTAAATGGGGTATTCTTAAATATACATCACAAAACCTGAACAAACCAAGGATATGATCACTTAAATATTATTGTGAGGGTAATTGCACAATACGCAAGGCAAAATGCTCCTAGTATCCGCATTTTGAGCAGATAAGTTTCCCAGATAGTTTTTAGGTGTAATCGAAAGCATTGCTGCCTGTTTTGCACAGGCGCATGAAAAGGGTGGATGTTTACTTGTACGGACATGCCATATTCTGCATGTTGTCACCTGCATTATCAGCAGCGTCCGGAACAGCGGCACAAACCAAACTATCTACTGTAGGCAGAACCAGCTGGCACCTGATAGACTGCTCGGGAGAAAGAGCTATACACCAAAAGATTGGCCTTTCCTCTTCAGCTCAAATAAATGAGCACATTTCTCTTCCAACTACTCTTCTTTTATCACCTATATAGCTCAAATTTGCTTCTTCCCTCTTTTCGTAACATGGCAATGGTGCTAAATGCTAATTAAGTGCTAAAACTCATTGCTAAGTAGTACCTACTTTAGCTTATCCCAGCAAGATACTAGTATTAGCTTTACATTTGGTAAAAAAATGCCAAAAAAGCAACTCAGTTGAGCCCTATGTCTCACTGAAACTTACAAAATTTACTCCCAATATTTTGCCATCTTTTTTTTTCCCTGAAACAAAAGTTTTTTTGCACAAAGTTAACATTTGCTCTTCTGAACGATTTCAACAATGTTTACACAAAATTTAAATTATATCCTCCATTAACCTGCAGAAAGCTTTTGCATGCCCATTTCTTTCTAAAAACACATAAACACTAGTTTTATTGCAGGCAAGAGTATGAGATCCTTTCACACAATGAAGTAAAGGTAAGAGCAACTCTCCATTTCATAATTAAATGACTACAAGAAAAACCATTTGAATGAAAGCATGGTTCAATATTAAAAGCAAGTTATACAAATTCTTTCACATTAGGACACCAGAGGAGTCCCTGAAATAACAGGAATTCCACCGTCATCCCACAGAGAAAGATCAAGAAGAGACTGGCGCTCAAATCCCCTTTTCCGTAGCACAGCAAGAGCCGCGAGTGGACACCACCACATTGCTCAAGTTCAGAGCTGAGAACGGACACAGGACCTTGAAGAAATCCCATTTGACAGACACAGCGCCACACAAGAAGAGATCTGTAAGCAACCTTGAACTCCCATTTCCCATAACTTATGATGTAAATGATTAATCGGCAATGGAAAATCCCGGACTAAACTAATACGAGCACTGGAAATAAAAATTCTGGTCATCATCATCTCCCCAACCACACACATGCATATGACATCCTGTTAAAAAACCCCAAGCTATTATTTCCTAATACTACATTTTCCTCATACAGGAAACAGACATCTTAAGATTGTAAAAGCCTTTAAATAATAAAAAAGGAAATAATTCCTTGTATGAACTCCAGAGGAACAGTAACTATCACAGTAGAATGAAGCATCTGTTCTTACCTTTGCACTTGCTAAGAACCCCAGAGATATGGCTACTCTGGCTCGCAGGTCTGGTCTGTCTTTGGGCCACACATAAGACAACATTGCTCTGATAATCTTTTTGGCATCGATCTCCTTCAGCTACCGGAAAGAACAAACAAAGGCATCCCAATTACAAAGAGATCCCAAGAAGCAAAGTAACAGTATAAATAAGAATGAATTTTATACATTTGGATCACTTCTATATTTTATTTGATAGGCAGACACTATCAAATAGACACTTCACAATGTTTGAGATTAGAACTACATCGTAAAATTTCAAGTTGTAAATTTCTAGGTTTATATCCATGACACGCTGATAAAACAGATGAATTGTTCTTAATTCACATGCCCTCAAGAGTGCAAGTATAGCTAGCTGTAAATGGAGCACAGAGAAAGCCACAAGTCACCACAGCTGAAATACTTCACAGAACAAGTAAACTGACCCTTCTTTTTTTATCTTCTCAAGATCTCTGTACAAAATGTGAAGGCTTGATATTTCCTTGGAAGCTATTTTCACATAGCATAGGAACAACAGGAGGGAAAATGCAAAAAATAAACCAAAATAATCTAGTAACAAAGAACTCAGTGAAGAAGCAAGTCTGAAAGGTCTACAATAAACAGAAGTGGTTTGGAGAAAATTCAGCGAGTCACAATAGAATACAGTATTAAAAAAATACCACTAGCATTATAGCAACTGGAACAAATCTCTGGAACTGAATGCTTATGCTCATGTACAAATTGAACTGAATATAAATTTCAGCTCACATGACTTGGTCACATTATTACAAATTTAATCATTTCCAACAATCGCTTTCGCAATTTTTTGGTCATCTTAGAACCCTTGCAGAAAAGTAAGACATACTCTTATTCTGACCATATCTTTTAGGGCCTGTTTTCAGGAACCCAAAAGGTCGTACTTCAATGGGTGCCCAATGAAGTTATGATAACCAGCAAGAAAACTATTCCAGTGGCCTTAACTCAGCTTCCAATGTCACCACGTCATTTAACAGAATGGCCCTTGAAGTCAGGTAATCAGGCTTCATGAGGTAGAAGATGTACATGGCCACACGTTAGCTTAACTGATTATGTCACTTTTTAATGACTTCTTGAAATAGGTTCTCCTTCTCCAAACCTCAGATTTTCCTCTGAACAAGACCATAATTCAGTTAACAAGCCTTCTTGAGAAATATTACCTTTTTTCGTTTGGGTTTTTTGAGGATTTTGGTTTGGGATTTTTATTGTTGTTGTTGGTTTTGGTGGTTGTATTTTTTACAGAAATATAGGTTATTTTACAGATGGATAGATGTCTGTAACACTTACAGTTGAGATACAGTCCACTAAACTCCCAAGCTAAATATATCATCTGAAGCCTAAGCCACGCTACTCAAAGAAGAGTAACAGCACGTGCAGTAACATACAGCACAAGCATCAACAACTCCTTTTTCTGTGTTGGCTACCCTGGGCTTAACTTCAAAGATACGAAGGTTATCTAAATTCAAAAGAAGAGCAGCAACTAGCAGCTAATCTCTCCATGTCAGGCAACATTTTGTTGTTGGGGAGGAGGGGGGAACAAAAAGTTAGTCCACACCTTTTAAAGATGACTTTTCATTATGTAAGTGAGGAGAAAGGGGGAGTTTTACAATATATTTTAATGTTTGCCTCACTTGACAGCGTACTTCAAATGCTCGCTCCTCAACTTTGAGGATAAAACAAATTAGAATAGAAATTCTCGGTGAAGGTCTAGTGTGAATGAGCAAGAAAGGAGAGTTCTGTTAAAAGGTAAGATTGCTGAGGCAACCAGGGCAGCCAGTCCTAGAAATGTAAGCTTTTAAAAGCACCAGAAAATTCATCTCAGTGTTTCCAGTCATAGCTTCAAAGGAAGCCAAAGGGGAAGAGATATTTCATTTTGTCAACAACTGCAAATGTACTGGAGCATTACACCGTATAAGCACATTTCAAACAACTTTTAAAAAATGGATATATGGAAGATTCATAAGTGAAGAAAGGACGCAAAACTGTTTCTGTTGTGTCCTACCCATTCAGGATATGGAGGTACCTGCTACGGAATATACATGAATCTTTCCATTTGAGCCAAGGATACGCATAAATAGCCATTCAAACACTCGGAAAATATCTTTGATCACCACTTACAGGTTAAAAGGAAGTTAAAAAAAATGGTATCACATTAACACAAAAGATACTAGTGCAACTAGAGCAGTTCTAATTATATGTTGCTATTGGCTAGTCAGACTTTGCACAGAAAAGCTATCAAAAAGAACGAAATACATTGGCAGCAAACAAGGAATCTATTTCTGTTTCGTCATGGCTCTGAACGGCAACTGAAGCCCCTTCAGAAAAAAGAGTCAGAAGGCAGCCAGCCATTTGCCAAAGGCCTTGCAAAGGAACAAGAAAAAATATCAAAGGAGATGCAAAATGCACACACATTACATCAAAGTTTACCATGAAATAAATGTTACTGTTGTACAGAAACATGAGTTGAAAATGATTTAAGTATGCAAGTGGCAACATTAAGAACTAAAATGAGCAATCTGTTTAATGGACTCGGGCCCTCTTTTGATTCTCTGTGGCATATGAAAAGGTTAAGAGATGCATTTATTTTACCTCCTTTTAAGTGGCAGTAATGTTTTAGATTTTCTTCCACAGCTCATTTTTACAGAAATGGAAGGAAGGGATGGAAAAGTATTATAAATCTAATATAGCAGGGAGCAAAGAAAAAAAGCCTTTTCTCCTTTTTGAATGCAGCATGTTTTTAAAATGCACTACCAAATACTGAAGACTATTTGCAAAGAAATTAATATTGACCATCTTCATGCTCCCCCCATCCCATCAAGGTTCCAGACCTTTTAAAATACCTGAAAGGGGGAAAAAAGACAGCCAACATTCCTCTTCACTATTTCCAAGATTACTGAATACCGCAAAGCATTCACTGGTCTGACGCCGTGACTTTATGGATAAAGCCTATGCCAGGATGCTGAGCTATCAGAAGCATGATGGAAGAAAATGGTCGTTTGACTTGCATTTAAGCTCCATCATCCTCTTTATTGTACCAGCACAAGCTGCCTTACATCTGCACAAGCTTATTCTCCAAACCACTAACAGCCGGCTTCCTCCCCTGCTCTCTCCTCTCTTTGCAGCACTCAGTTGTACAGTCCCAGCCCTTTTCTCCCACCACCTCTGGAGCACGTGAAACACCTTGATAAACTCGTCCAGTCTATGAAACCGGCAGAAAACTCTTCAGTGTTTGTTGCAGGGTTTTGTCTCAGTAAAGAGAGTCAGATAAACCTACAGATTCAGTAGCATGAGAAAAAGCATGGCTGAGAACAGAACTTACTTATTTTTATAGCAGAAGGCATTTAGATTGTTTAAATCCATGATATGCAGCTTGCTGTGAGTGAAGCAGCAGTAGCTGTTTGGGAAGTTAAGAGATCGCGTGTTCCCACCATTCAGACACGCTATTTTTCAGCTAGATCACTTCACACTATCTCACCATCTGACCACACAGTGACTTAGAACCATAGAGTGGTTTGGGTTGGAAGGGACCTTAAGGACCACCCAGTGCCACCCCCTGCCCTGGGCAGGGACACCTCCCACCAGCCCAGGCTGCTCAAAGCCCCGTCCAACCTGGCCTTGAACCCCTCCAGGGATGGGGCAGCCACAGCTTCTCTGGGCAACCTGGGCCAGGGGCTCACCACCCTCACAGCAAAGGATTTCTTCCTGACATCTAACCCAAATCCTATTATCTAATCTTATGTAGCAAAACACCAAGACGAGGAAGGAGGCGGGATTCTTTTTTCAGTTGCCTTATCAGCTTAAATAAAAGCCAAACTTGGGCTTGAATTTTCCTTCCAAACTTTGGGGAAAAAAGTACTTAAGTCTTCTGTCTTTATAAAATCCATCCCTCACAGAAGGCAAGCAACGACTAGCAAACTAAGTAGCAACCAAGTGAAATGGTGGCAGGGGAAGGCTAATTGTCAGGGCTCCATTGTGACTATCAATCTTGCCATAAGGAAGTAATATATGTTCGCTTAGCCACAAGTCAGGCACCACTGGTTTTATTCCTGTCTATTCTGTGCACAAACGATTAACACATAAAAAAAAAATCAAAAGGTGGTAAAGAACAAAAAATGTTTTCTGTTTCAGTATTCAGCCACTGCTGCAAGTAAAATTTATTTTATAACAAACAGGTGTGCAAGCTTCTCTCCTAGTTACTGTGAGATGAAGGTAATGTGCCCTTCATACTCTGTGTTTATCTTTAGTTCTGTATCCCCTGAAGCTGCTATAAAAGGGGCAATTTAAAACATCAGTCTCAAAGGCAGTTTCCAGAATGAAGAGGTTGGTTTGTCAAAAAAATTTTGGAAGAGAGAAGGGTGTAATATAGCTGACATGTTTTCCGAAAAGCGTAATCCTAGGGGGAAAAAATTCTCATACGGTAAACTGGGTAGCAGTACTTTTACACACTGAATAGAAGTGCATAGCAGCAGATTTCCTTCCCTTCATTTTTGCTGAGAACCTCTTGGCTTTCACACCCAATGTTACTCTTTGTTTTTTTCCACTCTTCACACATTTCACTTCATCTACAGCTAATTCTTGCTGCTTTCTCCTGGATGATCCTTAACAGCCAATATTTGTTTAGACAGACAACCGCCTTAACTGACATTGTCCTATATTAACTACATTATAGCTCCATTTATTGGAATAAAAAAAGTCATGGGACTGGCTTATACAAGAATAACTGCAAGTAACAGGAACATGCCACTGGAATATTTACAGTGCCTAGCAGACCAAAGAAATACAGCTGGCATCAAAACTTCTGGCTAACATTCCAGGGGAGTTCTAACTTTAACGAGCATCCACCATTCTTTAACATGGCTAATGATTTGGTAAACAGAACCTTCGTCTTCCTTTCTGACCAGAGAAAACCCTGAAATTTAAAGCTTATGAATGATGCAAAACTGTAGACCTCAGGAAAGTAATAACTCTAAAGAAAATACATTATAATTAAACATGTAATACCTACAATGATTAAATAGATTTGTCCTGGAACTTGCCCATCACATACAAAGGGATTCAGTTAAACATCTGCATTTCAGGAAACAGCTTTTTAAAGAAAGCATAAACAGCCACTTGTGGTATTCTGAAGATAGGTCAGTTGTGAAGCTGAGTCTGTGAAATGGATTTGCAACTGAATCATATAAGGCTGAATTCATTCTATGTATATACAAAAAAATCTTTTCCATGGACTTGTGAAAAATTAAGTTGTGACGGCAAACAGGAAACATTCAGACGATCAACATACCCAGGCGAACAGAAATCCTAGTAGGAAAAAATCCCCAAGAACAAATAATCAAGCCCAAGAGATGCGTGACCACCAGAGTGACAACACAGGGGATAATATTCTCCTCCCATTTACAGGAGAAATACAATCAGTAATAATTATATTCCATAACATACATAATTAGGGTAAACACGGAGGATAGTCTGCTAGCTTTAACGTCTGTTTTACCTAGGAAATCTTTGGAAGAGCCCATACGTGTTGCAAGGAGGGTCTTAAAATTAGTCTAAAGTTAATGTTACATGCAAAGCCAGCAGTACCACTGATGGAAAAGGTCAAATTATTGTGTTTCCCCCCATGCTTTATGCAGAAAAGATCACAGATGTTTGCTAAAAGAAACTGACTATACTTTAGGTTATGAAATCCCCTCTTCCTACCAAAGCATAAATTTTGGTAACATTTCTCCTGACTCTGCCAGTAACAAGAACAGGTTTGGATTCAATGAAGGGACAACTCTCAGATGAAAATTTAAGAGGAAATTCTATGTTTAACTCTTCGGTTTCTTTACAAATGAGGCTGTAGGAAAGACATCGTCAGAACAGTTAAGCAGGAGCAAACCAGCCCTGAAAGACCTGGATTCTGCACTGAAATTTAGTTTGTCAGCAACATGGTCTTCACTAGTTTTAGGAAGATCCCACTCAAGTTTGAACAAGTTGAAGTCATCACACAGAAACATTCTGCAAATACACAAAGCATCAGAGTAAGTTTGCACAGGAAGCGAGAAAAATGAAAGTTACATAAACTCAAGAGCTGCAATTTTGCAATTTTAATCATGCAAAGTTTATGTTGTGCTTTTCTAACCAAAAGCTTGCCTCATTTTCTAACCGTAATCATTTGGTCTAATAAAAGATATTGCTTCTCCTTACATACCTATCATAATTATTTAAACATATGCTTCCTGGATATAAATATAGTCAAAATATATCATGTGCATTAACATTAAATCCAAGTAAAAATACTTGCAGCTTAATTAATTCTCTCCCCCCGCCGGCTTCAAGTGCAATTTTACCAACTGACACACTAATTTGTATCCACAAGCGGATTTCTACTATCCTGAATGTCAAGTCACAGGGAAATATCAAGTCACAAACAAGAACAACAAACCACAATAAATTACAATGGAACATACTTTCCATGAAAAACATCTAACAGAACACAGGCCAATTTCAAAGGAGCGTGTGACACTAAGATCGTATTTTTAATAAAACAACTGAAGCACTTCAACCCAGTTATTACAAATATTTGGTGATTTAAGGGCTAGTAAGCCTACCTCAACAATTAAACAGTATCTACTCCACTACAGTATTCACATATCTACCAACACAGTTTTTCACAAATTGCTGCTTGGGGTCTTCAGCTTTTTTTTTTTTTTGCGGGGGGGGGGGGGGAGGGAAGCTGATCACCTTTTTTTTTTTAAAAAGCAATAGTAATTAAACTTTTTTTTACCCCTTCCTTTGGATCTGTGTGAAGCCCTCCACCTGCATGACCATGCCAACACATTCTCTTTTCCATCAGTCGCCACCTCGGGAGAATCTGTGTGAAAATGAAAAGTCAATTTGCAGGAACCTCAGGAAACATGCATGTAAAAGCCAACAGAAAGAAGAACTACTGGTGTGTTTTCCCTCCCTCATTCTCCAACTGTATCAGCTTGCTTTAACAGAAGATATTACCTCTCTCTAAAAACCTTGCTTTGCTTAGGGGACTATAATTCTAGCAGTACAGTAAAGAGCATGTTCCAAGCAGCCAGGAGGTAAAGATAACAGAGCCTTAAATATTTCAGTTAAAAGGACACCTAAAAACTGAAAAGTGTACTAAAGAACATAAAAAAGAAAGTGAGGTTTTGGAAGATAACCATACTCAGGCACATTAATATGTAAAGTGTAACACACTTAAGCAATAATACTTTTTCCATGTATGTAAAGAGTAACTTGAGGGCAAAATGAATAGATAAATCCGCTTCACGCTCCTCTTCCCCGTCAGGATGAGAACAGCCCACTGGTGCCATATGACAGGTACAAGTTAACCTGGTCCAGAACCCCTGCTGCAATCCATGTACAACATGTACAGATGCAGTTAGGAGAAGAACCTGCTTTTTAAAAACAAACGCTCGCTTCTCTCAGCATGTGGCCAAGATTCCATGCTGAATAAATGCAGAGAAAAATTCTGAATTTATTAATGCACACAGATGTACTAAAAAAATAATAGCTCACTACCACTAGGCGTTTCTGCAAGTTCAATTTCAAAGTGCCTTTTTCATGCTTTGAAGTCCCAATGACCCTCAAAAGATGTTAGCTGCTTAAGTCAGTTCTACATGTGACTATTTTTTTAATAATAAAAAAAAACCAAGCCAAACACATTTCCTAGCTTCATTCAAGCAAAGCATGTTACTTAGAAATGTGTCATAATTATTCCATGAATAGAAAAAAAAAGCATCTTCCTTATATTTTCATTAGTGTTAAGGCAAGTAGACCTCATAGGAATAAGAGCCTGACATCCCGGCACTCAGAATTACGAGAATAAGTTTCCATGTTTCTTGATATTCCACAACCTAAGCAGAATTTTGAAGTAATAAAGCTCTACATACTCAAGGAAGACTCACAACTTTCTATGCATTGGTATTTTCTATGCCTGACAACATGAATCTAAGTATCAACACAGAAAACCTACATTTTTAAGAGCTATTCTTTGTAAGTTACCATATTATCATTAGTTTCTAGAGATTCAAAAAGACTTCCTGAGGAGAGTGCAACAGTCTGGAGCTTCTAAGCAAAGTTATCTCCTTTTCTAGAGGCAGAAACATAACTTGCTGCACCTCAAAACCATAAATAGCAAAATGAGAAAAAACCCAACAGACTAAACTGAAAGACGTTCCAAGGACTCGAGTTTCCCCTGACCTGCAAGTAGGAAGAAAAACAATGTATACCTACCTCTGAAGCCTCTAATAACGGCCTTGAATAATCTCCCCCCAGAATGTGCCATGATCTTTGCTTGCAGATTGGTAGAATCTATAGAATAAAGAGGGGGTAAAAAAAAGTGAAAATGGAGTCAAGTAGAACATGAACTTCACATTCAGAGAATATTAATCTAGTT
Source organism: Rissa tridactyla (assembly GCF_028500815.1). Classification (NCBI taxonomy): domain Eukaryota; kingdom Metazoa; phylum Chordata; class Aves; order Charadriiformes; family Laridae; genus Rissa; species Rissa tridactyla. The sequence goes on along the minus strand of NC_071474.1, from coordinate 46,469,599 downwards.
TATGTAAGCAAGCATAACATGAAAACAAGGCAGATGGCTTTGGTTTTTAACAACTGACCACAGAAAAAGAAAACTGGTGGGGAGCAGCTGTAAAATAATTACATTCAACCATTAGAAATGCTAAGTGACAATGAACCTTTCCCTTCCCTGAATCCCCACTCCCATCAGACTTCATTTCTTTTGTACCATGAAAGCCCAAAGTTTTCCCTTTCCTCTCATTTTAATTTTCTCCCAGGTTGTCTTCTGACTTCTTTCAAATATTCTTTTGTTCTGTTTTTCATTATGTTATTCTTATGCTTATAGGTGCTGCCATTTCCAATTCCTCTTAGCTCGGCTCATGCCATGCTTGTCTCATAGACCACAAGGCTAATCAAAGCTACAGCTCTTGACTGGGAAGCACTGGGACTATCGGAAATTAGAGCATGGCTGACTACAAGTTTTAGGTAGGCAGGACACAAGATACCCAATATTCACATATCATAAATGCATCTTTAATAAATACACTGCTGGCACCAGCCGTAGCATGCTTTACATGTTACATTGAAAGCAATTAATTTTCCATAAGAGTTTCAAGGGACCATTTATTTTCCCTAGATGGACTAGTTGGCAATGCTTCCCCAGTGGCAAAACAGGGACCTCTCTTGTGGTTAGCAATGATGGTGCCACATCATTTTTGACACATTCACTATTAAATCCTTCACTGCTCTGTTGCAATATTAACCATACACCTCACACTATATAAAAATCACTACCACTGAGCAAAATAGTGAAAGAACGGCTCATCAGCCCAAGGCAAAGAACAAACATCAAAAAGGAAAAAAAAATTATCTTGATCATAAAAAAAGGGTATTTGTAACCTTCACAAACAGCAGCACCACCATTACATATTTTATACCTTGCCTTAAACAAACCTTTGCTCTTGTCCTAAGACACATACCGTAAGTTATAATTTACTCAGTTTTAAGAAAATTAAGATCACTCCCCCAGAATTCAGCACATGGGACCTGCTTATTTCAAACATTTCCATTATATGACATTACACACAGAAAAAGACTAAACATGAGAACCGTACAGTGTGCACTCAGAGCTAACTGGCCTGGGTGATCTGCCCTGATGATTCCAAGACCTGGGTTAAATGAAGGAGCTGCATTTATAAAGCACTTAATTGCAGATACACTTGTACCTACAGTTTCATGTCAGCACAGATGATTCCATCTAAACTAAAATGCTCTCCACACGAACAGCAACAGTTTCAAAATATAATGGAAAAAGAGAAGGACTTCAAGATGCCTCAGCACATCCCAAGTTGCTGCAAATTACCGTAATCCTTACAAAGGCACGGTTATTTTGGATAACAGTTCCCACCAACATGGAAGAGCACTCCTAGCAGTAACCACCATCGTGGCAGCTGGAAGTACCTAGAACCCAACACCAAATTAAGTTGTACAAACCCATACAAAAGGCAGCAGTGTTCTCTAATTCAGCAAAGACAGTTGTATCAATACAACTTCACCTGCTTCACCAGCCAGAAGCCATTCAGAAGTATGGACTCAACTATGAAAATTTAGAATCTATAGCAGAGACACGACCCAGGCTGAGAGGCTTAATACCAACAAGCCCTACATTCTCACCAATGAGACCGAGTTCCTGTCTCCTACGGCACAGTCAGCATGTTGAAACCCTCAGCATCTACTGAAACACCAGCAGATCTGGTCTCAATTACTGCATTAGATAGCCCACTTACTTGACTGAAGCTATAAACTGTTACGAGGTTAAGAGATGAATACAGCAAAGAGATGAAAGGATTTGCACAGGGTACACAGGAAGACTTAAGTTCTTATTTTCAGCCTTGAGCCTGAAAGACTGGAGGTTTCAGTGCTCTCCCAAGCTCCTACTAAAAACCAAGTCTCAGCAAAGAAACAAAGAATTACACAAGGTGAACAATGCACCTCACTGATAAGCCCTCCGGCCATCATAGCACTATTAGTAAAACTGCTCAAATGAGTGGGACTGAAGCTTACCCTGTCACTCTCCGCACATCCTGCGGGCAGACTTGGGACTCCACTTTCCCTCAGTACAAGTCTTTCCCAATAGAGCTAAGACTACAAAGGAAAGGCGTACTTGGACCTTATTGCAACAGATCAAAGCAGCAGGTTATTGCTTTAAAGGAGCAGGAACGAGTTCTGCGTATTTCTGAATTTAAGAAATTATGCAGGGAACAATAACTCTGGCATTTCCTAACTTCTGAATGCCTGACTCTGCAGCATTATGTTCTTTTAATGTATTTTTGGGTATGATTCTATATACTGTAAAGGATGAAACAGATGCCTAGTACTGATTGCACATAAAAGTCATATTGCTGAAGTGTCATGACTGTTGGTGGTAGTTTGAATACTATAAATGCAAACAAACAACACATTTGCACAAGGTCAAAAACACAGTTAGAGGCTTCTCTCTGGAGTATGTTACGTGCTGTTCCAGACGTACTGCACTAATTCAATGGGGGTGGTTTTTTTTAAACTAACCATAACAGAAAAGATAACTGAAGGCAGGATTCAAGTACCTGTGCAGTATTCAAGTCCCACTGTTAATTTTGCTGAGTTTGCAAAGCAAAACGAAAAGATGAATAGGAAAGAGCAGAGAAAGATGAGAGAAAAGGTGAAAATACTCTGGTATAAATATAGACTAAAGGGTCACCAATGTGAACAATATGAACTTAACTGGAGTTACATTTAACAACGGCCACCGTGCAATTGCTCCGTACCCATACTCAGAGCAAATGAAACCAAGAAGGTTAACAAAAAGATATCTTGAGGGGTTTTCCCCATAACATCCTACTAATACACATATGGCTTGTCTTGGTAAAAAACAAAACAAAAAAAACAAACACCGCCAACAAAAAAGCCATCAGCATAATTTTACAGAACAGACCAGGCTTCAGGTAAAACATTAAATAAATAAATTTAACGAAAATACCTGAAACTTCTCTTACAACCAGTTCCAGAGCAAGGGATATTATTAAATTATGGAAAAGAACATGCTCTTTATCACGTGTCACGTGGCAGCTGGAAGGGCAAGATAATGCAAGGGGGGGATAAAATAGTCTCTTCTATTTTGTACCGTTACACTTACAATAATTTACAAAGCCGTGCTTTCTACAACTGCCAAAGCCCTCTCTTAAAGAAACCCCTCACGGTATTTCTTGACTCACACAGATTCCTAGTAAAATCATTACCCTTAGTTAAAGGCTTTGGACCTTTTCAGTCAAATGCTATTTTTCTTCCATTTAAGTTTTAGATTGAACAGAATTTGCCATTGTGTTTATTTGGGATGTGGGCAAGCTGTTCTACGAAAAACCCCTGAGCTTCCTAGAAAAGAAATACAGTCTTCGTTTGGTTACTTTAAAAAGCTTATCAAGCAAGCCACATCCAACATGTCCATTCTGTCTATTACTACTCAGCAGTAAGTTCCAAACAGGAGGTTTGACACAATGAACCCTGTTGATTCCAACCGCAGGAGCTACATTTAAGGAAATACAAACTGATCTCAATACCAAGAAATGGAGTCTGATCACAGTTCCACAATATTTATGACACCTGTTTTTCCCCTCCACAAATTTAGCTATATTCCTCTCCAGGATACAAACATTACACATCTTATTACTCAGAAAAGCAAGAATAAAAACTACTGAAAAATGCAAGTGTGAGGGAAGAAAGACATGGATCTGTAATGCAACAGCACCCAAACAACTCCACTATATTTGAATTCCATTGTATTAAATGCCACAGAAAATACATATATTGTATTATAACACAATTAAGCTTACAATTAATTTTAAGCTTAAAAAAAAAGCTTACAATTGATATGAAACAATGAAGACAGGGATCAAGTACTGCGCAGATGCAAAGCAGAGTAGAACGATGACGAGCAAGTGTTTGAAATCATCTTTTTCAACAGGAACGGTTAGTAACTTTGCTTTTACAGTCATTATTTCACCAGAGGTTTTCCTTCCTTTAACGACATTTTTTCCTCACGAATTAAGCTATGGCTATTCTGTTTATCAGTCCAAGCTGTAAAAGGCATGACTCCTGACCAACACAGCTAAGCTGCCACAAACCTCTGCTGTTTGTGTAGTTACATCAATAAATGCAGAACCGTGGCTGTACGGTCAATTTTACTCACAAAAGTGATTTTACCAGAGCAGTGAGAAGTAACCATGTCACATTAGGTGTGCCCTCCCAGGAAAGCCCTTACTATTTAGGAACCCTTTGGGGAAGACATGCCATTAAAGCCAACTATCTGGATTTCACAAGTGGTTGGGTCCTGCCAGGCTCCCATCCCATGTGAGACTAAAGAGACTGGATCTCGGGCATTTACTTCACATCTACTGACCTTGGCTATATTCAACCAGCTAGTGCAAAATCTAACCCGTATTTGATACCTAGAAAATAGCAATAAAGTTAATATAAGAGCTTTCTCACATAATAAAGCATAAATACTAAGATGTGCAATCACCCAGTGGCCCGGAGGCTTTCATGAGAACACACACTATAAAACACTACTTTCATTAAACCTTATTCCCAGATGACCGCAAAGCGCGCGGCTTCCGACCACGGCAAACAAGCTTAAGTTGTTTTAAATGCAAAACCAGGTGTATTTCTTCATTTTTTTGATATATAAAAAAGCTTTTGGAATAAGCCCATTTAAAATCTTTACAGTCCTCATTAGTGCATAAACACAGCAAAATAATTAAATAACTGAAACTAAAACAGGATGCACATACTTGCTCCCAGAAGGTTTTTTAAAAAGCTGAATTACCTAATTAAAAAAATCAATGGCTAATCACTCTGAAATACAACCTGCTGAAGTGCCTAGCCAACTTCTGACAGTCACTTCCGTTGGCGCAGGCACAATATTTCTTGAACTAGCTGAAAAATGAGAAGGAGCAAAAAAAAAAAATAAAGGAAATTGAAATCACAGGACAACGCATTGTCCTCTGTCACCAAATTTAATTAAATGTTAAAAAAAAAAATCATGTCAACTAGTCCTGAAATTTTGAAGGACATTATAACCAAAAACTCTAGAACACTTAGTTTGAGCCTCCTGCTAGATAATAATAAAATAAATTTGCACAACACACTTACATAAACTGTGTTGCCTATTCGTCATAATGTGGCACAAAGTTTTTATTTAACAGAATGTAAGATCTTGCTTGTGCATTTAATGAATTAGTTTTCATCCAAATAGAGCTTGATGCAGAAATGAAATAAAAATCACCAGACTGTAAAAAAAGACATGTAAAATTGACCACTTTCTAACACAGAAATGCCTAGAAACTAAAAGGCCAAAGAGATGAGCACATATATGTACTACAGACATAGCCTTAGCTTTCTAGTTCAGAAAATCTACTGCAAATCAACATTTAGCAACATGCGGCAATTAAAACGTATCAGCAAGGACTGGCAATCCTCACATGAAAATAAAAACATTCAAAAGCAAAACAGGATTATAATGAATACTGCTATACATCACCACGATAATACTGTTGTTAATTCACTACCATTTGAAGCAAGTTTCCAGGAACACTGGGTAACACTGAGTACCCAGATATATTTTAATGCATCCAAATACAGGGGAAAAATATTTGCTCTGCATCAACTTCAACTCTCAGCCTCCCACCTCGCACAAATTTCAAAAGTAAAAACCCCCAAAATTTACTACTTCAGTCCTGCTCATCTCATCTACTAAATAATAGGAACTTGGCTATAGACTATGACAAAATTCTGCCTGTCAGGGACAGCTAATCAAGGCAGGTGACAACAAAAAGCTAGTCACAAACAGCAGTACTCTGGGGGCGGGGGAAGGAATAAAAAGAAAGGTTATTATCAAACAGAAATAATAGCTATTTGAGAGCTTTCATAAAGTTCATTCACTCAGTCTTTTGAGATACACTTCCTTCACTCAACTTGAAAAATGCATATGAATTATTGAAAGCTGGACTCGTTCAGTTTGAGATATGTACTCAATTCTTTACTTGTAACAAAAAAAATCATTCACTGAAACACGTCACAGCCTTCCACTGCTGACAGAAAGAATCCCGCTTCCGATTTCCCTTCAGCAAAATTAGCTGTCAGCATGTTATCCTCTAGATGAACGTTTTTTAGCGCTTGCCCACAGAGAGAGGATGAAACGCTCGGACGCCGGGCACAGACAGAGCGGTCACCTAAACGCCACCCCGAGGGAGGGAGGGAGAGGCTCGGCCTTAAGTCGCCTGGGCCCAAACTTGCCCCAGGACTACCAGCCACGACCAGGCCGCTCTCCCGACCCGCTGCGCAGGGGCCACCAGGCCACGGCCCCCCAGGGCGAGGGGCTCCCCGGCCGGGGCGGCCTCCCGGGGGCGAGGCGGCCCCCCTGGCCCCTCCGCCGGGCCCCGAGAGCCGACAACTGGGCTGGGCAAGGCAAGGCCGAAACCGGCCGCCCTGGGCGAGCCGGCGGCGGCAGCCCCGCGGGGCCCGGCACCCCCTCCTCAGCCCCTCACAGCCCGCCCGCCCTCGGCCGGCGCCCCCCACGCACCTGGCCGCTCCCCGGGGCCGCGCGAGCCCGCGACCGCCCGCTCCCCGCAAGCCAGCCCTGCGCGCAGGCGGCGGCGGCGGCCGCCGGAGGCCGCAGCAGGGCGAGGGCCAGCAGGCGTCGCTTGCAGGAGGCGGCCGCCGCCAGGCTCCGCGGAGCCCCCAGCGGCGCCATCTTGCGAGGGCCGGAGAGCAGAGGATTGTGGGGCGGCGGCGGGGCGGAGTCTCCCGGCCGCCCTGAGGAGAAGGCGGGGCGGGTCGCCATGGCGGCGGTCCTCACTGCCAGCCGGACGCCGCTGTGGCTGTCAGGCGAGAAGAGGGGCCCGAGCTGGCACACGTCCCGCCCGGGCAGGTCTCGGAGAGCCCGCAGAGCGGCTGCCCCGGTGGGGCGGCCCGCGGAGGCGTGAGTGGAAGGTGCGATCCGAAAATGGCGGGGCACCTCTCCACACACAGACAGCTCTGGATGCCACGGCCTTCCCGGGGCTAAACCGTGAGCTGCCTCGGAGGACTCCTTCGGCTAACACAGCTCAGCCGTGGCTCCTTTGAGATCAGAATAACGCAGCGAGAGCATGGTTTCTAATTAAACACCAATTTAGGAAGACAGAGAAGTGCCGTGGATTACATTTTAAATGGGCTATGTACTTTTATCTGATTGGCGTGCAGAGTCGTTGAGGAAGCTGTAACTCTGCGTGGCATTTCTAATCACGTAAAGGTTTCTTCAGCGCTCCCAGAGCTTGATTCCTGATGCTCTTGCCATGAGGGAGGGTTGGAAGCTCATTTGCGGGGGAGACAGACAGACAGACACAGACAGAGGACAGTGGGCTTTCAGCTGATTTTAATGAGGCAGGCTTTCTCCAGCCTGCGCGTTAATACGCGACTTTGCTTCTGACCAGGATTCACTTTAAATGACAGAGGCGACGTTTCTCTGTCACTAGTCTAATTCTTCATTATAATCGCATTTGTTAGCGCATGGCCTGAACAGTGCCGCCCAGTGGCATCATTCATAGAGTGAAACAGAAATTCTAGGCTTATGGCTTCCATACATCTGCTTCCTTCGGTATGTCTTTTTCTACCTGGAAGTTTGACCAGGAAAAATGGGATAAGTGTGACTCTGGCTGGGATATCCTGGACAGACAGGCTGGCCAGCACTGCAGCATCTATCGAGTGATTTCAACTGTTTCTGCAGTGTTTCCGCAGACGATGCTGAGATAGCCTTCATACATACAGCGTATGTACGCAGATAGAGCACATTCGGGACCGATCTGACCGGCAGCACAGGCTCTCGGCTGTCCAGCGTTTCCACCGTATCCTGCTCTTTGGGCATACACTGCACGGAATATCCTGAAAAACCTGGTATTACTTATCTATGTATATACTTACAATATCAAATGGCTATGTGGCATTTGATGGAAAATTTTATAACTAATTTTAATATTCCATTCTCATTAATTGAAATCAGCTTTAGAATTTCCATTTTCTGTGCTAATGCCTATCATTTTATTTTTTCTACACTTTTAAGGCTAATAAGCTACTTAATATATTTGATATTAATACTTTCCCTGCAATTTTTGCCTTTACCTGCTGTACCTTCTCTAATAACTTTCCAGTGCTGCTGGTTTTATTTCCTCCCCCTACTGTTTCAGTCTTTTTTCCAGTCCTGATCTTCTCTTTCTCCTTTTGATACCAGTTTATTTACATGATACCAGATGATTTATACCTGTAGAAGGCACTGCACAAGCCCCAGGAGTGGCACGGGAAGAAAAAGAGGCCACATACCTGTAGCAGTCAGAAACATAACAACTCCTTCTCTCTAAGTGACCTAACCAGGAGAACAAAGCTCATGTTAAGGACACAGAAAGCTAATAGGGGAGTTTTATAAACTTACACTGTTTAAAGTAGCTTGCCATTAAAAAAAATATCTGTTTCTCTGCTGATTTAGTGTAGAAACAGAGGATCCCCTTGGAGACAGACAGAAATCAATGCATGCGCCAGAACTGTCAGTGAGAAAAGTTTACAGAAGCAGCTCAGCAAAAGAAATATAAGCCCCGGCACATGGAGGCGAAATAACACCTTATTTAAAGTTTATTAAAGGTTTTGAGTTCTTTCTCATTAAAGGTGTTTAATATGATTATAACATTGTAATGAACTTCACTTACAGTGACAAGTACTTATTTCTTCCAGCTGTAAAAAAGCGGAGTACAATTTCATAAAGACTATTTATAGAACTAAGATTTATAATTATTAAACGTTCCCGTAAAATGGAAGGAATCAGCACTGAATGCCAGATAATCAGTATGCCAAGGAGAGACTGAAACCTGTATTTCGTATGGTAACGTTGACAATTCCAGTTACGGCAGGCATCTGACTAAATGAAAGCGCCCCCAGAGCTATGGAAATCAAAATGAATTCAGGAGTCAGGCTAGAGGATACAGAAAAGTGACAATACTCAATCATAATTTAGAATCAACAATATCGGAAGGGTATAAACACAAGAAGGGAATGCTCCACTAAAGTATATGAAGAAAGAGGGAAAATTAATGGGAAGAAATGAATGCAAAGAAATTAAAAATGTGAAAACAGGACAAGGTTGGGGGAGATAGAGCCCCTCGCTCAGAGATAGAAAATTAGTTTTGGCAAGTAGAATCTGTGCCAAAAGGCACAGGACTGATTTTGAGATAGCGACTGTTGTACTTATTTCTAGAAAAATATGAACTATTAATCCTCAGATCTTACATTTAAGAACAGAGCAGCTACACATACATCTGAAGTGCGGTGTGAATTATATTTTTGTAGTCAATTAAATAACTAGCATAAATGAGCTGTATTTGAAAATGTTTTATTAGGTTTCAAAAATGGCATTTTGATTTTTGTCTTAAAAAAACATATTTTTGTCGACCTTAACACTAAGCAAGATTTAGCCTATATTTTGTTATGGCAAACAGGTTACATATTGTATGAACATACTGTTAGCTCTTTTACAAATTATTTAAAATTTATCATGGTTAGTTCTATTAGGCATTACACAGAGCTACAAAACTATCTAAAATCCTAACTAGAGTGCCTCTAAAATCCTAACCAGAATGCCAGCCACTGAAAAAAGCTCTTTAACCTCTCACATTATAGCCACAAGCCACCCTAATTACCAGTGACTAATGTGTTGGAGTGTTTCCATTTTTATTGCTTCAGACACTTTAGAGAGGTGGATTTTAACACTGTGCTAATCATACATCTTTTGAAAAATTACACTCATTACAAGGTCTCCAGACCACCAAGGACAAAGTCCCCTGTGCCCGAGCAAAGTCACCCATTTTCCCTCTGACCTTTGTTAGCAGGACAGGCACAGCACGGGCATCCCAGGAGACGCTTCCGTGGACCGCAGTGGCAGAGACACGTGGCACCAAAAACTCAGATGAGAGTAGCCTTCATACTTCATGTTTGCCGTGTCTTCCCGGAGACCCCCAAGAGCCCTGTCACGAAAGCTTTACTTCAAGTTCAGGTGGGTTTTATTTGGTTTGTTTGGGTTTTTTCTTTTTTTTTGGTGTTTTTTTCTTTTCTTTTTTCTTAAATGATCTACCGTGTATTTGGCTATTTCATCTCAGTCTGTTCTGGCGCTTTGCATTTTTGCCCAGTGTTCTATTGGTTGCAGAATACATGCTGTTACATTCGCATTGAGTCTTTCTAAGATTGGCCTTGCATTATTTTTATTCCGAACATTAGCCATCTGGCACAGTGTGCTGCAGTATTTAGTGCCACAAATAATAATGAAAAATATGGTAATATCTCATGATACTTTAACGTAAAAATATAAGACAGAGGGTATAAAGCTTTGGGCGTATAATCTTCAAGCTGCCAAAGCATGTTGTTCCCTCTGCCCTTGTTTTCCATAAACGATTCTTTGATGGGAGACAGCAGCGGTAATAAGAAAGTCATTGGTTAATGCACGTTAATGAAACTGCATTTCTTGTAGTTAATGAACTCCAGCTCTGAAGAACAAGGAGTAGGAAAACCGCCAAGATTTATACCTTCCTGTTCAGGTAGATGTGGGCACATCCGAGAGGGACGAGAAAAAGGTATTTGACTTCAGACATAGCGGAGAGGGCTCTGGCTTTTGCACATCGGACGAGCCCCATAGAAATGCTTGAACTTTAAAGAAAACAGCCTTTTCTTTCTGTCTCCCCACATCAAAATAGGATGATGAGGCTGTTGCATATTCAGCAAAACTGTTGTTCTCGCTGTAGTTAAGTTGCATAATTAGATGGGGCTTAAATGAGACAAGAGCTAAGCTGTAGGGATGCTGTAGGCCGATGCAGAGGTGAATCGCAAGCGAACTCACAGAACTTCTGAGCTCTCGGTGCTTCAGGAAAATAGTTCCAGGATGGTTAGGTTCAAAGGAAGCGAGCGCTGTCACGAACGTGCATTTTAGAGAAACCTCTCGCTGGGAAGATGAATTTACGTATTTCTCTAAGGTTGGATTTATTTTTGAAGATTGGCCAAGCAGCAATTTGGATGGCGAGACCCATGTGGCCACGTTACGTCGCTGCCCTGTCTGCGTTAAAAACAACCATTTTCATCAGCCCTGCTCCCTGCAACCTCTGTTCGCTCCTGGAGCATCCTCTAGCCTTGAAGCAGGAGCGTAAAGCGTAAGGTGCCTCCGGCACAGGGAGCTTAATGTGTCCTAAAGAAATGAACTCGTTTATGAGAACACTAACGTAACATCTCCATCAGCAATGAACAGGACTTGACTTTCTTCTGTTTTCGTGCAGCCCAACCCAAACGGAGAGAGCAGCGTAACATGAAAGATGGCAGCGCTAAACAAAGTGTGAGTTTCCACCTGTTAACCAAGAGTCCTCGGCAGCTCTTCTGACTCTGCCGTCTTCATCCCGGAGTCTCAGACGGCAGCCAGCTTGGCCAGAGCAGCAACTAGGTTTGGACTACGGGATATCCAGAAACACCTACTGCATCTCTGCGGTTCATTAGTCCAGCGCACAGAGCAGAGGTGTCCAACCTCATCTGGGTCACGAGATTTACTGCCCGCGAGCAGACCAAGTCTATAATGAATCCACAGCGGGGATGACTTTTTCCCGGCGAGTGCTGGACCAAGGACTGATGCCTGAGCAGCCAATGAGGTGTGCACAGGCTGCGTGGGGCTGCCTGCGCGCGTGGCGAAGTTCTGTGCAGAAAGGCAGGAGCCCTCAACCAAGGGAGTCACCACCATCTAGAGAACACCATCCGTCCGTTCCAGTTCATATTCACCCCTCTGGCTGCGTCCCCTCCGTGGGCGAAAGGAGGTGGGAGTGCAGAAGGGGCTCTGGGACGCTGACGGCGATACGGCATTGGGAGTTTCAGCCTGGGGGCTCTCGAGAGCCCAAGGGCTCCACAGCTCTGCTGCTGCCATTGGTCGTGCTGCCTCAGAAGCTGCCGTTCAACGTTATCGTCCCTCTTGCCTTCGCCTCAGCTTTCTACTTGGACATATCCTGATCCTTTTGCCTTCTCCAGCTTTTGTTCTGACCTGTGCTCTGGCTCACTGCAAATACACCAGGCCGTTCTTGAGCCTTTTCTGTTGTTGCTGGTTGGTTTTCTTTTTTTTTTCCACCCCCTCCCCCTGCTGATCCAGTAGCCGCCCCCAAAGTGGCCAGGGTTGTTAGTCCTGCCAAGGAAACGAGAGAACACAGAGCCTTCTGTCCGCAGAGCATTCGTCTTGGCCAAGGCACACATGTAAGCTTTTATTTCCTCCTGTTCAGAAGCCACCAATAATGAGGGGTTTGGCTGTGGAAGCATGGTAAGACAAATGCACAATTGCAACAGCCTTGAACTTCTTCTGAGTGTTTGTGGAACATCACCCATCAGGTAAAGAGAGGTCTGGACTAAACAGCGTCCATTTCTCCAGCTCCTCTTAGACAGCACACTGGAAGGGGGATGCAAAGAGACGGGAGTGTTGAGGGAGTCTTCCTGCAACCAGTGGACATACTGAAAGTCTATTTTTACTCTCCTGGTGCAGCTGGGCAAAAAGGTAAGAGTCCAAGCACTTTTCATTCATTGCAGAACGAAAGCAGGGATGCTAAAGAGAACTCAAAAATCCTTCAGTCTAGTTGATCTGGACAACTGATTGGATTTCCTAAAGAGATGAAAAGTGACCTAGAGTTCTCCATAAATACTGAGTAATTTACTGTTCTGACAATCCTTTGACCCCCCAAAAGCATGAGTTAAATCAGATGGTGTTAACTTTTAAAGCTGCTTTTCCAGGTGTTCCAGGAGCCGACAGGATTTTTCATGTTGAGAATAAAAGGATTGATAATTATTAAGCTCCATATTTAAGGTGGTGTTGGTCTCTAAGCATTTAACAAATTGCAAGCCTAATCCTGAGGACCTTCCATAACTTAGCCTTGATGGAGTGTCCCGAGTAAGGGCCTTCAGCTTTGGATTTCGCTCTTCATGGAAGGTGCCTTTGTAATGGCAGTGGCGTTTCTTTCTCGAGCCAGTTTGTCATGGTGCGTATGTGACCTTTCAGTGTCCCACCGCAGCCCAGCATTGCCTGCTCTTGTGGGAGCCCTTTGCCGGCTGGAGCAGGCCTCTTTGTAGTGGTTGAGTTTGCTTCATTTGTCAGACTCTTTCTTGTGATAGTGAGGGATAGAAGAATCATTTTCCATTTAAACATGCTGAGATGCTGATGTGGCATATCTGTGGCCATGAGGACTGGGGCTGTGTGCATAGCATATGGCTTTTAATTTGATGAAGAAAGCTTGCGCTACCTTTTTGGGAACGTTGCCATCATCTTAGCTTCCAGGTGCTTCATTTCCAAGGCAATAAAAGCAGAGTCCATTTACTAAAAACACAATGGAACATAAAATACCAACATACTGACAGAAAGCTGAGTGGATTTTGTCAGAAAGGCAAGGATTTATTTAAAAGGAAATGTTTTTTACAGAAAAAAGAAATACTTTTATGATCTTGATCAACTATTTCACCTAGATTTTCATTGTAACGTACCTATGTTACACCTATGCAGTACAAACGTACATATGCAATATATCAGTGTCTTCATTCACGTATCATGTCAATGTATTTCCTATGTATGCTAATATATACAAAACAATCCAGAGTCCTGAACACCTCCATCTGCTGACAAAATTTTTAAACCAAAAGAAATATTTTTTCAGCCACTGTGACCAAGCTTTGCAGGAGCAAAATTTGAGTGTCAACATCCAAAACTTGGGTTTCAACTATATGGCCAAATCCAAAGTCCAGCAAAGACAATCTGACTCATTTACTTACTGGCTGGGTGCATCAGTCTCTTCGATCAAAGTTTTATCAGCACATGCCTTGATTGATTTTTCTTGCAGGAGTAAATCTGACGGTCCATGAGTACAATTACTCATATAGCGAGAGTCTTAGAAGGAGGATATATACATTATAAAAATCCAGTTGACTAGCAGTTTAGAGAGAAATTAATTTCAAATTCTGTATTAGAAATGTGACCTTTACTTGCTCTGCTAACAAGCACCATAGACAAAGGATGGTTTAAGCCTTAAAATATTTATTTGAAAAAGTCTGTAGTGTGTAAACGTTTCCATTTCCCAATCTAATCCTTAGAGTGAAATATTCGTATCTGAACGGTATTCACCTCTTCAGCTAAGTAGATCAGTCATGATGTAAAAGGCATCCTGCAGCTCTTTTTCACGCATGCTGGGTTTGAGATTTGTAGGTCTGGAGTACTAAATTCAGAGCTATTTCTATTGGCAGTGTTGCACAAACTGAACAAAGCGAAAGAGTGCAAGAGCACTTCTCTGGCTTTTGATGTTTCTATATTCCACTCCTGGGATATCTGAAAGCTTATCTGATTCAGGTTATTCCTTATCAAACTGCAAGTGAGGAGGTTTGTTACAGAACCACACCTGGTCAAGTTTTCTTCAAAAAACTCTTTATAGAGCTCTGTCACTTTTGTTTCCATGTACTTGTTGAGCATGGAGTTTGAGAGAGGCTCCTCACAGAGCATGATGCTCCTTTCTCCAGCTTCATCTCCAGACAGGGACTTTATACTTGACTTTTTGGGATGCTCACAAAGAAGGGACTGACCCAGAGGAATATCTACAGAGAGTAAAACAGGGCCATCAAGAAGTTCATCACAGACGTGGTCCAAAACACAACCTGAATCACACATATGGTCCCCCACACGGTCTCCCCCAATATGTAAGTCAGGATAGTTTTGATAAATGCTGTTGCATGACCAGGATCTATACAAATCCATCTGTTCGGTATTTTGTTCTCTTTTGGGGATATGTAAAGCTGGTGATACGGTTCCTTTAACAAACGTTTTCTGATCTTTTGCAGGTACCTCTTTTACAGCTCTCCATTGAGGACTGCTCCTGTGTTCCTTTTTCCTACTTTTAGCAGAGATCTCATCCTGCTTCACATTTTCATCAGCAAAGCCTTTAATTTTTGGGTTGTCTACGAGTTTCTGTCTCCAGATTCCCTCTTTATCCTTTTTGGATGCATGAGATTTGTGAGGCTTATCTTGATGACAGCTTTCTTTATATATGAGACTAGTTAAGATGCCTTCTGCCAACATGACGACAAGTGTGAGTAACAGTCTAATCACCAGAGTTCCATGTAGTCCTGTGAGTGAAAGAAAGACAGGCAGAAGACCTCAAACTTATTTGGAAAAAGAGGAATAATAATAATAAAAAAAAAAGAACAAAGAACAATGCACTTTTCATGAAGACTGTGATTTTTTCTTTTTCTCTAGAATATTTATTTTTAGTAAACAGTAAGCTGCATGCTTTTCTACAATTTTAACCTCTATACGATGTCAACAAAAGTCATTCTGAAGATATAGGAAGGGCATTAACCAGGGTCTTCACCTGTAATATCACTTCTGTTCCTAGGTATCTCTTCCGCGTTGTGGCTAGTTAAGATAGATCATACTTAAGAACTAGAGAAATCATCAAAATTATTTTACTTGACTATATCACTACCATCAGTTGCAAATCAGCTTTTTCCATTGAAAGACATCAATTTCTAACAGCTAAAGAGGTGACGTAGGAAGGAAATCAAGATCAAATTCAGACATAGAGGTTGCTACTGAATTGGCCTGAGCCCTCCTGCGAGGTGCCAAGGAGCTTCAAAAGATGCTGCTGGTTCTTTGGGACTGCATCCAAAATGCAGTTCACATATGCAAATGCTTTTAGAGTCCCTCTTAATGATGATTTTAAAGATATAAATAGTTAATTTGCCTTCCCCAATAGTGAAGTGATGAATAGTTTGTGTGTCTATAGGCTCCATGGTTTTAGTAAATGCACATGAATAATGAAAAGCTAGCAATATGTCTCAAAATAATCTACTACGTTTAATGATTCTCTCTCATTCTTTTTCAATTCACCTACTGTTAAAATCAAGGGGCATCTTTCCATTTAGAGCCGAGTCTGACCTAAACTCACTAAGGAAAAGATCATCACCACTCCTCTTACGGAGGAATGGGAAAGATGAACACAAGAAAATCTCTCTGTTCTTCAAATGTCTTTTTAATCTCTGCATAATTCAAGTACCTTCACGCACCTCTAGTGTGCTTACGGTTTGAAACAGGGGGAGAGGCAGGGGTGAGGCAGTTACGCTGGAGAGTACACAGTAAACCTCCCAAAGAACACGACATACTGGCATGCTGTTTGAAATACACCAAAAACTCTACTTAGATCGTGGATGATTAAGGCTCAATGGTTAATTGCTGGCAATTTACATCAGTAGTCCTGCCATGCAAGGCACTAGATAGCTCTCCACACAAACGAAACCTCTGCAAATTTAATATGATATTTGATATATAACCGGAAAGATCCTCCTCACACTACTCATTTGCTTCTAACTATCAGCAACCAAACCATATACTCTGGCTTATTTGTTCTGCAATGAAACTTAATACACTGGCTCACTTTTTAATCCCAGTACTCCTTCCAGAAAGCTATTCTAGAACTCCAGCTACTTGAGAGATGGAAACATTTGACTTCCCTCCTAAGTTTACACACAGCCACAGTAAAACTGTTTGTTTGCTTTTTGCTTTTTCAGGGTTCTTTTTTAGCTTAAATTCCCTCCCTGAAGCTCAAGGTAACACTGGAATTGTGATATGCCTGCAAGTGAGACCGAAGCAGACAAGAAAGGCAGCACACCGCGCCTTCTCCTGGTTGTATCAGCATAACTGTTTTACTTTATCTACAGAATCACTTACATATGCAAAAAAGCAGGACAACATTTCCTTACGCACTTAAGGGACTTAGGAAACCAAGTGCCATTTTGAAGAGAGACGAGTACTTGGCAGTCTAAGTCTCGCTGAACATCAACAGAATTTGGAATGCTGCATGCTCATTTCCTTCTGAAAAACAGGCCACAGGTACCCAGATCCTTACATGCTGAAGAATTGTACTGCATTGCTTTGAAAATGCTCATAGTGATAATCTAAGGGTTAAAATATAGTAATCTTAGCAAAACTCCCTCTTTCAAATAAAGTAAGTGGTGCCCGCATTCTGGAACAAAGCGTAAGAAAAAAAAAAAAGGCATAAAACACCTGGACTCACCAATCCCAGTAGGGTCAGAGAGGCAGATATCACACAGCCCCGAACTCTCTTACTCCAGCCGCTGTAAGAGAACAGATCCTTACATACTATTTCTTCACTGCTGTCCGTGTGGAAAAAAATCTGACACGGCCGTGATTTAGTTCCTCATTTTTTTCCTTTTAAAGCAGAAGTGATTCCACTGGAAAAGTGTGTGGTTTTTGAATACAAAGTGACAGCAGATCTAAAAAGAGGATGTTAAAAAAACCCTATTAATAGAGATGTTTCTGAGTGTGGTGCAATGCTGATGAGTTGCTAACTGCCGTAGTCCGTCATTTAAAAAACCAACAAAGACTGGGTGCCTGAACTTCACCAGACTGTTCAAAATTGAAACTGAATTCCACCGAACACTTCCATCTACAGACTTCGGTTTTGTTCTATCACCCACCTGACTTACAGAGGCGATGTCAGTTACACCATTTCCCCTTTTGAAACAAACAGCTAAATGCATAGTCTTGTGACTTTTCTGGGGATGGGGAAGAAGTTGACAACTTCATTTCATCGAGATTTTGATGAGATCTCATTTGGCTATAAAAAAGCAAATCTTGAGAATCTGCTCTCTGAAAGCAGTAGCCAGCAGACAGCTGGGGACAGTCTCGTTGCCCACTGACCAAAGCCACTTTCTCTGGGCTCAGAAGTTACCTCGGTCTCAATGGCACGCACGAGGTGTCCCCGCGGTGTTTTTAGCGTGTCCTTCTCACAGAGGCTGACGCCAAGCTTGTGCGCGGAGCCACGCCGCTCCCCCAGCACTAGATCCAGTCCGTAGATAATCTGAAGAGCTTTCTGTCAATTCCTTTTCTAAATTTCCTTTTTCTCAGAAGATAAAAAAAAAACCAAAAGGTGAATGTCATCCATGTACCAGGAAAAAGCTCTTAAATAGACACTACTTTAAAGCAAGACACAAACGTAAAATCAAACTAGCCTGTTAAGATAACATTACAGCAACATATTGATTGCAACCTATCATTCCACATGTTTTGGCAGCAAAATAATGATGTGGCTTATAAGTGAATTAACGTACAGTTTGAAGGAACTACAACCATACAGGTCCAGTGGAGTCTCTTTAATATTCCTCCTCTTCTCTCCCTATCACTTAGATTTCACAGAAGATTTCAGTTTTTATGGAGGCAGAATGAAAGGTATTTTTATTCCCTCACTTCACATTTAAAGGCTGTTTAAAATTACTTTATTTTTAACCACCTTACATGACTAATTTCTGCCAGGGTAGCTGTGGTTGTGACTTCAACAGAGCACTCCTGGTCTCGGAGGGGACCAAACCTCACAGGAAACAGCGGTTCAAATTCCACGGAGTTCAACCCGTCGCTCCTTCACCCAGCTTAGAATTAGTGCCAGCTGCAGCCCTGGGCTTTGCGCGTGAGTTTTGACAAAAGTACAACAAAAGTTACAAAAGTAAGGGAGAGTGGGAAAGGGAGAAATCAAGTTAGGTAATTAGTCTTGATTTTCATTTCAGCTGTACTCAGGTGTCAAACACATAATTATCCAAGGAAATGAATATATTTCTACCAATAAGATCTCACAAGAAAAACCCCAACCCCAACCCCAATCCTTATATTTGCAAAAATAAAATCAGAACGAGATAGAACCAAAGTTATTTCAGAAGCTGAGAACAGACTGCAGTTAGAAAAGAGTCAGCAAGACAAGTACGTCTAGATCCCGAGGCTAAACTTAAAGAAGAATGTATAAAGAAAGAAAAAGAAATCCGAGTACACCATTCATATATGGAAAAAATAAATAATGCGGTGCTGTAAATTACCATACACAATTATCGTATTAAATGAACTATAGTAGCAAGTAAACAAAGTCCCTTATTTCAGCCCAGACTACATATTTTATGCGCGTATAAAGGTGAACTAGAAGCTGACCACGTGAACCGGTGGGGTTTTTTCAAGCACAGCTGTTGCAATTCTTTTGCTTTCCGTTTCGGCCAGCAGGACTTCGTTTGAACATCCCCAACTTCCCGAAGTTTGCAAATACTTTCTTGCACAACGGCTCCTCATTTACCCGGACACAAGCGCCAGCTCTTTGGCGACGCCTCTCCACACCCGTTTGAGAACGTTCGGCCCCGAACCCGCGTCTCTCCGCTGCCACCTCCCGGCTCCAGCGCGGCCCACACGGGCCCCGGCGCACCCTCGCAGCGGCCTCTCCGCAGCTGAGGGGCGCTCGCGGACCGGGGATGCCAAAAGGATTTTTTTTTTTTTTTTAAAACATAAAGAAACCAAATTTGACCGCGCAGCGGCGGCCGAGAGCCGCGGGGAGGCCACGGGGGAGCGAAGGCGGCCGGAGAGGCCGGGTGAGGGGAGAGCTCGTCCCGCGGCCCGCGCACACACCGGCGCTGAGGGGGGCGAGGGCCGAGCCCGGGGGGAGGCTGCGGAGAGGACCGGGAGGGCTGCGGTTCGTGGCGGTGGGGCCGTTTGCTGGGGCGATGGCCTGCAGCAGAAGGTGCGCGGGGCCACCCGCCCGCCTCAGGCCGGGCAGGGCCGCCCGAACCCGATATGGCCGCCCCGGCCCCGCGGCGCCTGAGGCCGCCGAGCCCGACACCGGAGGGGGCGGGTATTCCCGCTGACTGACAAGAGGAAGGGCCAATCAGGAAGGCGGTGCGCTGTCCGTGGCCGTCGGTTGCCGCAGCAACGGCAGGAGGCGGCGGCCGGTGCGAGGCGCTGGGCGCCATGAGGGTCTGCCTCGGCCGGGCCCGCACCGGTGAGCGGGGTCCGGGCGAGCCCCGGCCCGGGCGGCGGCCCCCCGCTCTCCCAGTGAGGCGGAGGCGGCCGCAGGCGCTCGGGGTTGTCGGTCAGCGAGGGCCGGAGGAGGCGGGCGGCCCCGGGCGGGTGCGGCGGACGGAGGGCAGGGCCGCCCGCCTGCGCCCCGCGGCCGGGCCCCTCCCGCCCCGGCCCGTCCCTACGCGGGGCTTCAGCCGGGGGAAGCGGGGCGGGACCGCGCTGGGTGTGTGCGGTTCCCGGGTTCCCCCTGCGCGGGCTCGGCGTTAGCGCTTCACCAGCGCCAGTGGGGATTTAACGCCGCCTGCGTGTTCGGGAGCGTGGATCCCATCACGCTCGGCTGCGTGAACAAAACAGCCTGCCCGCCGTGCTGGGAGAGGGCTCCGACAGGAACCGACGCCCGATGGGAATTACGCTGCAGTTCACAGGTTATTAATGATGTTGCTCGTTTCCTTTTTTTTTTTTTTTTTTTTTTTAAGGATTTTGAGACGTTACACCAAGCAACTGGGAACGAAGATGTCTCCGAGTTCCTGAAGGTGTCTTCAACTGACAAACCTGTGAGAGGAGGAATTACCATAGAAAGGACCAGTTTTGGCGCTTGATAGTTCACGGACGCAACATACTACGCGGCTGTATTTTGCATACTGGGAACACTCGGCGCTCACCTCCTGTCAGCACCGCAGCCAGCCATTTCCACTTGATCATCTTCACTTCTAGAATCCCTTTGCCTTTCCCAAAGTTCCTCCAAAAGTTTACCAATACAGTTCAAAATTGTTAACAATAAAGTTTTCAGTCTAAAATATTCTACTAAGATTACACAATACGGACAAATCACAGAATACTGCCGTGGGAAACTCCCGTTTCTCATGTTAAAAAAAAAAAGGGGGGAAAAAAAGAAAACCGAGACACAACAGATCTTTATATGCAATATACGTGTGTAAATATATATATACACACACATACAGTCTCTTAGCAGTAATTAAGCTGCCCAGGAGACACTCATTTACTCACCTGCTGCTGCTGACTGCAACTGTACCTCACGTTAACCCTTTCTGGGCTGCGTCTCTGTGACGTGAACCTGCGCTGCCTCTGAAGAAAGTCTCTCCAAGGAGCGATCAGCGGGCACCTAGCGCCACTGTGCACACCTCAGATTGGTATTGCAAGACATTTCTGGTTATTTGAAATAGGGGCAACGCGAGCTGAACGACATCAGACTTCACAGAATTCACCACCACATACAAGCTAAGAATATTAAACGAGAAATGAATAAAATCCCACATTAATTGGTAGAAAATTTATTATTACAGCGCACACGGTTGTAACCCGGAACAGCAAGTTAGGTAAACGTTATAAGCACACATGCAGTTTGTTTTTTCAAAAGATTTTTGAAAACAATTTGTATTGAGCTTTTACTTTAATAACAATTCGGGCTTTTAAGACTTTTTATAAACAGACAAAACCAGAGATTTTTCTGGGTTATAGAAGTGAAGTGTACGCACAGGGAAAGTAAACGGGATTCATTGTAATTTAGAAATGGCATCAGCAGCCCTTTTATCTTACGTTGTGGACCATTTTTTAAGACACTAAAAAGAGCAAGTAAGTGAGAGACAAGGAATAATCACCATGAAAAGCCATCAGCGTAACTGACTGGTTTTAGTTGTGCTTTCGTTGTTGAGACAGAAAAAGGTTGATCTATAAATGGCAAGCAAGCAGCCCCCTCGCAAACCACTCCTGAAAGAACTCGGTTACTGGTTTCCTTCACAGCACGTGAACCGCAGCCTGGGATTTGGGCAACTCCTGGCGCAGTTTCGGGGCTGAGGATGCATCTTCTGCAGCTCTACAGAAGATCTTCGAGGCAGTGCCAAACTTCAGCGCGTAAAGCTTAAAAGAATGTACCAAGCACACAGAGAAGGCAAAAGTGAATAGTTTTAGTTTAAAAATTTATCCTACACCGCCCTCTGGCAACACAAATATTAAATTACATAGTTCCCCTGCTGTGAGCAGCATAAAGCTAATTAATTACACATTGCGAAAAAAGCAACGGAGACTGTTTGGCAAGTGCTGCAGGCACGGGGGGAAGCTGATATGCCCCGTCCGCTTTCCATTTGGAGCTGCCTTGGGGAAGGAGTGGGAAAGCAGGTTAATTAGGAAGTGTACTCGTTCAGTGCTCTCCTAAACACCCCCCCCAAAACCTCCCCAGACTATTTTGTGTAGGTGTATCCTAAGTAATTCAAACCCATTAATTGCAACAGGTGAGAGACCCAACCCAACAGACTTAACGGGCAGCAGTGGTTTGCTTTGTTGTACAGATTCCATACTTTTAAAATAAAGCAGTATTTTCATTTGGAAACCACTTCTTGCAATTTATGGGACCATTTCAAACAGTGAAAAAAAAACCATGCAAAGAAGTCAGTCGTGTGAGAAAGCATTCTAAACCAGCTTTATTGGAATGGTACAGGAATGGTTAATATACAGGTTAAATCCTCAACGCCTGCCTTCTACATAGGGAAAAAATAATACAGAAACGAACAAATTCAGTTCTTGTGCCCATCATTGACCTACCACAGGTATGGGAAACAGAAAAATAGCACACAGGCGACACATTCCTAGCACTCCTAAATTCATGCAAGATATCTGCACCAAAATGAATGCAAGTTTTCCACACAGTCGCACAAGAGAGAGAGGTTTTGGGTATGTTTCAGTTTGTGTTGGTGCTTTGTTCCCCGGACAAAGAAATAACTCAGTAATTCTCAACAGAGCTCGCTTAGGAATGCTGATACAGTTTGAACGCTACCATATGGCAAGGGCAGGGGACAAGACGGGGGAAGTGACTTTGCTTTCTTAAACTTGGCCAATTTTTTTGACCATCAGAAACGGAGATTGACCTCGTTCCAGAATGTTTTGGGTCGCTGAACTGACAGAATTTGGCAGCGACTTTCAATTACAGCTTCTCCAAAATAATGACTGTAATTTACAAAACTTACACCATACTTTCCTTACACAGGAAACGGCGCAAACTGGCACAAATGTAGCGACTTGTGTGTCAAATTCCACTTTCTTCACAAGACTGCACTTGGTATTCTTATATAGTTTCTCAAAAACTTCACCACTAGGCACAAAGATTATGCCAATATTAAGAAAGAAAAATCACCTCGGTTCAGAAAGAGAAAATCATAGCGAACAACGAAAGTCGGACACTGGATTTAAAACGTAACCTAACTTCCATCCCCAAAAGATCTTAAAAATAAATTTCAGCAAGGTTCAGTAATTACTGGTAAAGCTTGTTAATGAAAAAGCACAATTGCGTGTGTTAATGTTGAAGGTAAGGTGACATTGGTCGATCCCTGTGCCTTCTGATACTGCGCTTGCTCGTGTAAGGACAAGCTTCAAACTGACTCCCAGGCTCCCAAATCAGAAAAAAAATAAAATATGAATTAAATGGCATTTTAACTAACTTGGCTCCATGCTGGATCCTGCTCGCTTGGTGGAAGCTTCCTCACGAGCTCCCTCCCAGCGCAACAGGTACCTCCCGCATTTCTCTTTTAACTAATGTTGAGAAAACCGCTGGCTGCAGTGGGCGGAACACAAGCCCCCAAGAAAAGCTGGCGAGGGAAGTATTTAATTGCCGCCCTTTAGAACATCTTTGTAAACCTAAGTTTTGACTTTTATCCTGTTCCTAATTTCAGACTTGGAAACTATGAACTGTAATCCGTTTCAGAAAGTATTTTAAAAGCACCGCACATGTTTTACAGCATCAGCATAAAATAACCGCGTGGCGATGGTGAGCTGCAGCCTTTTGCGGATCTGCAGCACCGGCTTCTCTGTCTCCATAAAGCAAAGAAAATCAACATGTGCCTGTGCAGAGCTGTTAGAATGATCCTCTAACTACAGCAAGGACTAATTATCTTTCTTACTGTCTTTTTTTTTTTGCTTTTGGGGAATAAGTACATTACGTGGTGCAAAATGCATTTTAAATTACCCACACACTTTTTAAACCTGTTTCTTATCCTTCAGGGCACTTGTAATTATTTGTGGTTTTGCAGAATAAGGCCAAGAAATGCAGACCTTCTCGTGAGCGCTGGGAGAACAGACGGGTTAATATTGCACGTGGTAAATTCACTAATACAAGACACTTTAATAGGTTTGCAATTCCTGTAATAGCGTCATGATATGGCAAAAACAATGGAAAAAAAAGTCTTTTAACCTTAAAAAAAAGCCTTGCGAAAAAAGTCTTCCTTAATTACAATAGTTCTTGCTATTCCAACATTTATTTCCTCATTTGAAAAAATACTATATGAATCTAATGACTACTCGAACATGCAGTAAGATGCCTAATGCTATAAGCAGTGTGAACCGGCATTTTTGTAGAGAAATACATTAAAGGCTTTCACCCTTACACAGGTAAGGAAATGCCATTTCTGGCCGTTTTGGCTTATTTGCAACATTGCCTGGGAATTAGCGCATACTTCACCGAGCTGCAGCGACTCTTGCACGCAGGGATGGAATCGACTCACGCTTAGGCAGCTGCGGGATGAACTTGCCAATGGAAAGGCTGTCCATTGCCCAAATCCCTTTTTTCTTTGTCAAAAGAGCCCACGCGGATCACTTAAATGAGAAATACATGGCATTATTTTTTTTTTTCCATCATCTGTACAGTGTGTTACAATACAAATCTTAAATATTCATTCTACAAAAGAACAAACACAACTTTCAAAAGTGACTACAATGCTTATACTACACAATACCACCTACAATTTCATCTGAAACCAGAAAAGACACTGAAAAATTACTGTGGAATTCAGTAACGTTTTTGAGGCAACTCAGGCACTAAAGTTAGTATCTGACAAGGTTTTAGATGCTGTTTTCCGTATTTTAAATAGTTGGATCTCTAGGTATAACCCCATCTGTATTATTAGTACTAAAATAGTTTCTTTAAGTTTACACAAAATGGGCGAATTGCCAAGACAGTTTAAACTACGTGAAAATCATTCCTGTCTAATTGCTTCAGTTTCCTATGGTTCCAACTTGGTAATAAAACACTCCGTGCTCTCTACCGTCACGTTTGCGTTTTCATCTTGTCTTCAGATTTGTATTAGGTACGGTGAATGCTGCAAGCACCAATCAAACGTTAGAAATCACATCTACATTTCTTGAAGCAGAGACAATTGTACTATTTTATAAAAAGCTGTGGAAATTCCCTTTACAGAACATTTAAGGCAGTTGAAATTCACGCTTGCTGCTTTGCCAGTGCTTCAGCTTCCTGAAAAAGCAGAACAGAATTACACATATTAGTATTTTATGAAAGGTGCTGACGTACACAGACCTGTGTTAGGCACCAACGTGCGACAGAACAAGAATTGCAGCAATACATGGTAAAGAACTGAGCAGCACCGAACCCAACTCAAGGCAAGTCACCGCTGCCTACTATGGCATTATAAAACGAGTCCCATACGGTGCTGGCTTTAACCCCCATTCTGAGCTAGCTCAAGTAGGACCTGCAGGAGTATTCCAACCTCTGCCCACGGCCAGTTTTGACCATAAAAGTTTAAAACAAAAAAAGATGAGATATAACGAGTTACCCCTCATTTCATGTTAGGACGGAAGAATTATTTAGAGATCAAAGATTTGAAGAACTACGGTTAAATGGAAAAGGAATTCTGAATTAGTGAAAGTCTCCATATCAAAATAATAAAAAAAAAGAGGTCACAGCAGAGACTCGATTTCCTTTCTGAACTAAACCCTACCGAACGACCAAAGGCCAGCATTTAGCTCTTCCCTTCTAGAAGGGTGCTCGGAGCAGCCTGCGAGTCCTCAGTCGGAGCTCGGGGCTGCTCCAGCATTCGACCCATACGTGGCTCCGTCCCAGGGCTGGCAGCGGGTCAGTCCTGGCACTGGTGCTGCTGAGTAATCCCAGCTCCCTGCTGGGGGGAAGCCAGCGGGAACGTCCTCCTCGGGAACCGCTCCTGCCTACCACCATCTCTCCAAGCCTGGGGCTGCCAACCCACAGCTCTTCAAGGGACCTGGACAGACCTGGTGCCCTCTGGCTACATGAAAACATTCCTATGGAGGAACAGTTCAGCAGACATACCAGTTACCCTCTAATTCTCAGTACGTTTCAGAAGGAACATTAAAAAACAATCGCCTGCATTTTTCAGTCTTTGTAAGGTGGTCACAAATGGGAACAGAATGACAGCAGAAGAAATGCAAAAGGAATTTTTCTCTGAAGATGGTTTCTACAAGTGTACTTTTGGTTGAAGGTTAATTTAATTACCTGTTAGCGGCAACATGGCCTACAAAAAGATGAACAGTCACAGTGCTCTTGCTGCGGCACTTCAGGGTGGACAGCATGGTTTAGTTTGAAGGAAAAAGTTTGACATCTGCTAAATGCAACTTTTATGTAATGGAGTTGTTTGCTTTGGTGACTGTGTAGAAATACTGACGATAACAGACTCAACAACATCATTGTTAACATGAGCCAGTATGCTAAACGAATGAAAAACAAGACGAGGAAGGACTAAGAAGGGAATTTCTGAGAAGCCTGTAAGACTTGTATAAGAGAGGGGACGCGGTGGGTGACCCCGGCCTGCAGGGCAGGAAGTACCACGCATATCTCCATTATCTTAGACGTGGTGGATCACTCTGGTTTTCCTGGCTGTCTGCCCGAGCGTGTCACGTTGTGCTGCCTTTTAACTCAGGGGCGTGGGAACAGCCTTGCTGGGACGCTGGCTCAGGTCTTGCCGCGCTCCCGGGCTGCGCTCTGCTCCTCTGGCCGCACGGCGCAGGGTCACAGAGCAGAGCCGGGACGTCACCGTGCGCCCACGCGGCTTGTGAGAGGGCATCCTATCAGTTCATGGCGGAAAAGGCAGGTGAAAAATGAAGGAAAGATTAAAAAGGACTACAATGCTTGGAAAAAAAAAAGGATGTTTGATATTCTCTAAAAGACAAGTGGTTCTTTGAATGGTAAGAAAGAGGAGACGGTTCCCTTGGCTTTGTAACAACTCCATTAACCAGTCACAGCCACTACAGAAGTGACATCTAGCTTTTTGGGGGTTTTTGCCAAAAAATGCAGGACAAAGTACTTATCTTCAAAACAGGCAGTGGTAAGCTGGAGAGGCACTTCCCTCATCTCCAGGAAAGGGGGTACAAATGACTCAGAGAACATGCTGATCTATTTGTCTTGAAGGTCAAACTCCATTTCCTTTGGCGTGGTCCTGCAAGTTACCTGGGAAAGGCTCAGCTTTTCAGATTTGACGCTATCCCTCTTCCATACTGTTCCTTATTTCTCCCTCGAGACCCCTCACTGAGCATGTTGTCAGTCCTTAATTAACCACAGCCTGTAACTCGCAAAATTCTCTCCTTTTAAAAGCCACCCCTATTGCCTGAAGTAGGACTATTTAAGATAAATTGAACGCCGACCTTTCCCAGGGTTTGTAGGTCCAATTGCACTCTCAGTGCCCAAAGCACAAATCGAACCACCAGGGCTCAGTAAAGAGTTACTTCCATTTCCCACGCTCACTTCTAAGCCCTTCTTCTTTAGCATTAATATTGGACTTTGGAGTCAACTAACTTCCAAATCTCACATGATGACATTTAATGGGGGTTTGCTGTCAAGGTCCTCTCTTGCAATCACACACAGGGTGATCCCAGACTCCTTCCATTTTATGTAGGGACATACAAAGCTGCAATGTCATTAACTACAGCATTATATCCAAGCTGCATGCAGCTATGCTGTAAATGCCAATTTCAGCATCTACAAATCAGTTTCTTCTCTTCAGCAGTGGGCAATCAGCTTGATTTGACATCATGTAATTGTGGGACGGATACCAAAAGTCAGACCAACAGCAGAATACACTGGGTACAAGGTCACTTATGCAAAGGTTATCTTCCTCAACTTAAATGCACCTCTCCGAGCTGGGGCAAGCAAGCAGTATGAAAATTCAGCAGAGTACAACTGCATTATATTTCTCCTTTTTAAAACCCACCTTTTCCTTAGGTGAGGACAGAATCAGAGCATCCCTCAGAACAGAATCAGAGCAACTAGCAGCCACGCAGACTGCTTCTGCAATCTGGCAGGTTAACTGAGCTGCGATGTTCATAAACATTACAGAGACAGATGACCTGATTCATTATGGCAACAACTGCTCTCCGGTACCACTGCGCTTCCCAGATCTCAGCCGCGAGGGGAAATGCAGGAGCTTTCCTGCATCCTGTGGTCTCAGGGCTGCATTCTCGCTCCTTGGCTCCATCCTGCATACTCTTTTGTGCAGCGCTGGGCAGATGCTCCAAGAAACTTAAATAAGACTTACATGACTATCGCACTGCGCGCAGCTGGCCTTCTGACGCCGGCAACTCACGATGCTGGGGCATATATCACAGGTTTCGCTCTCTGCAACTCACTGTACGAGGCAGAGTTTTTCCTCACTACACCATTCACATTAGCGGAGCTACTGCTAGAAATGAGTGTGGCTCCCAAAACTGCTTCAGTCTGACCCACAGCTTATAACGCTCACCACTGATGGATCATCATCCATCTTTAAAATTAGGTCTCTTAGTGATGTGCACAGCATGACCTTCAACTCTTACATGAAAAAAGTTGAAAGGAACCGGCGTGTTTATCCACTGGAACAAGAAAGCTGGAAGTGACCTGGAGGATCCTGCTGCTGTCAAGTGAAACGTATAAAGCAGGCTTGTCCTATCCTATCAAAATCAAAAGGAGAATTCCAGCCCATTGCATCCGCAAAGCAGCAACCCAGTTTGTAATTGGCAAAGGAAAACAAGGCTTCAGATAACAAGCTGAAGGAAAAAATTACTCTGAAGCAAGACCACATTATTTCAAAAACAGTGACTCTGGTTTCAAGGTATTTTCTAGGACAAAAATCTCATCAAAACTTCACATGAATGAATTAAGAAAAAAGAAAAAAAAGATAAGGAAAAAAAATAGAAGAAGAAGAGAACGTTTTTTTACTGAACTGAAAGAATTCTTTGGTTTTGTGACAATTTTTTCATCTAGATTTCTTGTGCACTCTTCAGTGCAAATATTAACTATTCTTTCACTTGTTCCCAGCGTGTACAATTAAAAAAAAAATCCAATGGTAAGAGACAATTAGTACTAGTGAAGAACTTGACCCTGCTCTTCTTTTCAAAGCAACAAAAGCTGTTCCATTAACTTAAAAAAGAGCAGGGTGGCTCCGCAGTGAGGATACCAAAAGAGCATCTGTATCAAACACTGAGTTTTTCTGGTAGAATGAGGGGGAGGAAGATACCTCCAGGGAACACAGCACCCTCCAAAGAAACCGGAACATGGCATTGGCCTGTTGCTGTGATGTTGAAGCCTGGAAGTTAGTCTCTGGAGCCTGAGTATCAGACCAGCAGGTCAATTGATTGGGGCAACCACAGAACACATAAAATATCCTACTATGAGCAGACAAGAACAAGGTGTAAAATACAGCTTGTGGTTTACTGTGAGAAATGCGCACACCTACCTTTGAACCAGGTGGCGCAGTCAAGCCTAAAAAGGCATATACCGCGTTGTTCTCTCGCGCTTCAAAGAAAGCTTCGTAGTCCTTCACCATGGGAGTCAGGGAGGGGGGTGGAAACAAAAGAAGTATGAATCGTCAGAAACAGTCACTCAACTTGGTGCATTACCCAACCCACACAGAGCAAACTGCTTCCTGTGTCCGAATGCAAAATTCAGAGTGTCACCGGACATGTTTATCATTAGCATTAACACCATATAAACTGTATGGTCTGAAAAGTGAGAAGTTGGGAATTTCACTATCTGTAGCAAAAAGACGCTGCTGTGAGGTGCTTCCGCCTCTCCCAGAGGGACAGCCTCCATCACAAGGCAGTTGTCACTGGTCTGGCATGGATGTCCCTCCTGCAGGAGCGGGCTGAGCCCGCACCTTGTCATCAGAAACACTGATGTCCACAGGTGCCACTGCCAATTATTGGTTAGTAATAGCAACTGTGCAACCATGGACATTAACTCTTAAACCTGTTAAAAGTTAAATTTAAACCTGTAAACTGAGAGTACATCCTTTCCCATCATGTTTCCCATTAATGATTAGTCTATGCAAATGAAGGAAATCAGGTAGGACTATTCATTGTACTCCTTGCACTACACTTGCTCTAAATATGCACACAGCCACCTCCCAAGAAAAGTACGGGAAAACCAATGAAACAATAAAAGAAATAACCATGCTTCCTTTTCTGTTTGGTTTTTTTTTTTTTACATTTGAGGCAGAAGGTAGTGCTGTATGGAGTACAAACACCACAGCTCCGTTGTCTGCTAAGTTAGGAAAGAGCAAGCAAAAAGCCCACAGTGTGGCTCAGCAACAGCAGTTGCCAAACACTGACCAAAGGCACCCAGAAGGTTTGTGCAAGTCCACCGTCGTCCGAGTTACCACATCCTTCCCTCACTCCCATTTCCAAACTCAGCACATATCTGTCCTATGACTTTCCTTCTCTCCCTTTTTAACTGAAGCAACAGCACCAGCTTTCTCCAGCTTTACTGGGGAATGTTTTGATGCAGGAGTCCTGGCTGAGAGACCCAAGGCAAGGCAGCAGCTCAGAGCAGGCTCTGTCTCGGGCTGAAGTCAGGGAGAGAGCTGCCATTAAGGGCACGCTGCTTCGCATGCTTGTCTGTCTGGTAGCCAAAAGCCTAAGAAATAGCAAATGCTGTTTGAAAATAGCAGCATGTTCGGAGCAGGGGAAGCTCGAAGAAGAGGCTGTGGCATCTGGAACAGAAGAAAGTACAGGGAACAGAGGATTCAAACTGCCTAGAGATCAGGGATGTCACATTATTGTTCGATTTGTACACGCAGCATTTGGGTGCTAGTTTGATAAAAATGTGTATGATTACGTTAAATCCTCCCTGAAGCCCTTCTGTTGACAGTACTGGGGCTGCTTGATAACAAAGGGGTTATTTATCTTGCTAGTGCATAGTCCGGCTGTCTGCTTTGTAGCATCTACCAGGAAAGGAATGCCTGTGACTAAGGAGCAGGGTTCATGCCAACTTGCACGGCATCTACAGTTACAGCCTTTCTGCTGTGCACAGGCCAATAAAAGTCAATTTGCTCATTACTCTGCCAGTTATGCTGCATCAGATGAAACAAACAGGGAAGTTCATGCCTGAGATGGATCAGATAAAGACATAAAGAGGTTCAAGCATGTGGGCACGGAATTAACTTTTACCTTCCTAAAGGCTAAACTGTAGTAACTTGAATCCAGCTACACAAATTGACGGAACTTCAGAAGTTCAAAGTGACATCAACCAAAAATTTGGGGATGAAATAAACCCACAGCAAGAACTGGCCTGAAGCATCTATATCCCTCTCCCCAAAATTACTGTACACAGATCTAGGTGCATAGAGCTTTTTCTCTTCCTGTCCCACACCACAGCGTAGCAAAGCCCTGTGCTGCTGCACAGCTGCAGCAATGCAGCAGAAGTTTGGCAACATTTCACTGATAAAGGACAACCGCGCAGTAACCTGGCTGCATCCCTCAAGCTCTGGTACACCACTGGAGAAAGGTGATACTGTTGCAGCTGGAATTCCTACTGGTACAGAAATATTTGCCTCTTTTTTCGTTTGTTTGGATTTAAAGAGAGGTAACTGAACACAGATTTTCAACTCTTTCTGACTTGCCCCTTCTCAGCTTTCAGCTGCACACAACTATTGATCATTACGTCACTCCAAAACAACCTTTTTCCGTGTCACAACCAGTCAGTAAAATTTTTGAGAGCCAAGTGGTACATTATCTCGCTGTGGATATTGTTTCAAGTTCTGCTTTTATTACAAGCAAGAAAAAAAAATCCTGGCACATTGAGAATAATTTCTGCCGGTAGCCACAGAATCGCCTCACAAAGGTCCAGAACTGGCAGGTTCTGAGTTATAGACTTTGCAGGTCAGAACCAGGCTGCAAAACGACTTAGAAACAAACACACAGCACCAGGGGAATGCACACTGTGAGCTCTTTTCAGAAGATATTAAGTTTTAAAAATAAAATTAAAAGTTAATCTAATAATCATTCAAGCATGGCCTGCTGAGTAGAAGTGCTGCAGGGCAACTTACTTTTGATCAAGCATTAAAATAATTACAAGTAGGAATTGTATTTGCAACATGAGTTTTAATCTGTTCAAGGCATTGGAGTAAGTGGACCGCAACAGCCTTCATTTTGCAAGCGGTACAGAAAAAACGATCCCAAGAAGGATCAGAAAACTGCTACATGGTCATGGCAGACATCACTGCATATGGGCACTTCTTTTAGAAGATTGACAGACTACGGAGTGATCTGGGATCCACACGTATCAGCAAACCCCACGTAGACAGAACAGCGCTCTGAATTTGCTGCAGAACATAAGGCTGGTGCAACAGTGCCAGATTTCTGTGAAGTGTTAGTTCACAATCATTGTGAACGTGAGAATTAAAAAACCCTGTAAACTTTCAGAGCCGTAAGAGGGAAAAAAAACACAGGGGAAAAAAAATATATACACACTTAAAGGTGGTGGTAGGGTCATTCCAGTAAGTAGCACAATGATCTGAGAATCAGGAAGTCCAAATTCTAATCTGTCCTCTGTGGCGGAACTGAAATATTCAAGAATCTTATCAACACTTATAAATACTTCAAGGGTGGGTGTCAGGAGGATGGGGCCAGGCTCTTTTCAGTGGTGCCTGGGGACAGGACAAAAGGTAACGGGCACAAACTTCACCATAGGAAGTTCCATCTCAACATGAGGAGGAACTTCTTTCCTTTGAGGGTGGCAGAGCCCTGGCACAGGCTGCCCAGAGAGGTGGTGGAGTCTCCGTCTCTGGAGACATTCCAAACCCGCCTGGAGGCGTTCCTGTGCCACCTGCTCTGTGTGACCCTGCTCTGGCAGGGGGTTGGACTAGATGATCTCCAGAGGTCCCTTCCAACCCTATGATTCTATGATTCTATAATTCTAACCAATTATTATTAAAAGCCCAAGAGGAGGGGTAAATGTCTAACACCTTTGATGCCCTTCACAGTTGGCACACTTGAACGTACAGCTGGCCAAGTCCTTTCTTGCTGATCACAACAGCAAAGCATAGACTATGGCAGCGAGTAAGAGGACTGGGACAAGCAGAGATGGAGACCTGGAGCCATTCCTTACCCCAAGGTACCGGCTGTCGTTGAAGAGCCGGGGCGGCAGGGGGTTCCCGCTTGCTGGCCGGCTGTCTTCAGGGACGTTCTCGCGCATCCATTTCCGATTCTCCTCATTGGCAGCGATATCCTTTTCCTCAAATTCAATTTTGTTGGCTTCCAAGAAACCTAACACATCTTGTTGCTGCTTTTTGATCTGTCACAAAAGGCGGGGGGGGGGGGAAGAAAAAGGAAACAAAATCAGTCAAACCATTTTTTCTGCTGCTGATTATGCAATTCTGGTTCAATGTAGAAACAAAGGGGTGTAAAACAGGTTGAAACTGGAAGCGGTAAGAAAAGTCTTAGAATAAAAAAGTATCTTCTAAAGAGTCATATCTGAGCCTTGACTTGGCTCCTATGTAACTGAACAGGCTGAAGTCTAAAGACACTGCACCTATACACATGTGAGAGTTGTGAACCTTAAAGGTCTCCAACCAAAGGCAAAGGTGCGAGCACTCCTC
Organism: Rissa tridactyla; assembly: GCF_028500815.1. Classification (NCBI taxonomy): domain Eukaryota; kingdom Metazoa; phylum Chordata; class Aves; order Charadriiformes; family Laridae; genus Rissa; species Rissa tridactyla. The sequence continues at coordinate 46,436,078 of NC_071474.1, read as the reverse complement.
TTGCAGAGGCTGTTGGCCAGGCCTCAGAATTAATTTGGGGGAATGTTGTTTTTTCAGGTGCAGAGAAGTTTGCTGGAGGGACATCTGAGGTACAACCTGCTTCCTTCATGCCCCTGGAAGTACAGGCTGAACACACCCTTCCCAGAGTCCAGGTTTTTGTCCTCCTCATGTAGGCTACACGCCTCGCTGTAAGGGACTTCCCAATAGAGATCTCATAAAGTCATCGTTAACAGTAAGATCCTAAAACAATTTTGGCTTGTGTTTCTTTGGACAGAAAAACCCCCTCTTCTGCTCTGCTCCAGGTTTCAGCGGCGGCAGGTACGGACTCTGGAGAGCCGCGACCCCGCGTCCCCCGTCCCTGCTCATCTCAAGGAGAACTCTCGGAGGGCTGACTGCACAGGCTGGATGAGATCCCACACCTGCTGCAGCCCCTCCTCTGCACACTCACACAGCACCCAAGTGAAACGCAGGATCTGTGCGGCAAAGACTGTGCTGGCTTTCTACAGGAAAGATGGTTTTTATTACTGTCATATATGAATTATTGACTTCCTGATACAGAGATCTTCTGCTTATGCTCTGTTCTTCCTCTGCATGACTTTACCACCATAAAGGAAATTATAACCATGCGCATCCTGGCAAACAATAAAAAATGGGATTTAATGGCAAATTTGTTCTCTTCAAATTATTCCCTTCACTAAAAAAACAGTCCAAGGCCTGGCTTTAACCTAATTAGCTCAGTGCAACAAAAGCAGGGCTTCATACAGATGTTGCACTCCTTCTAATTCAGGTCAGCCCCCAGCTCTCCCGAGCAGCCTCTCCATATACGGAGAAGGGAAAACCGGCAGCTCCAGGCGAGCAGCGCCGGGGTCAGGGCACAGCCAGCCGGGAGCCAAATATGGTGCCTGCGCCCCGGCTCGCACAGCCCCGCAGCGGGACCAGGGGCTGGAGGGAGGGCGTGAGGTTTTAGTGCCGGAAAAGTGCAGCCCTGGAAGGGTGCAATTTGGGAGCACAGAACCCGGCGTCTCCCATGCCTCAGCAGCCTTTAAGCATCCAGCAACTTGTTCTTTAGCAGCTCCTTTGGAGCCATTGCCGCTGGCTGCGCGATGATGCACGATGGGGAACCAATCCAGGTTCAACAAGACCTTGGGTGGGGTGGTTTGTTTTTAAAAAAACCTGGATAAATAGATCTCCCTCTGCATCAGGGACCAACCCTGCTCTCCTGATGGAGGGAAAATGTGCTCCCAGCACTCCCAGCTTCAGCGGGCGAGTTGGCTGTGCAGGGCTGCAAGAGCCAACGTAATTCCTCCTAACGTGCCGGCAGAGGAGCCGGTAAACTCCACTCGCAAGTACCCTTGTACCCTTAAACAGAATAGCGCTGGGCATTAGCTAATTTTCATCATCGCTAAAAATAAATAAAAATGGACAAGTTAATACCACCCCGAGGAAACAATTCATGTTACAGGCTGCATAGAAAAACATTTCTCAGCGGACTCGAATCTACTGGCAAGAGATTTCTTCGCTTGCCTTTAATAACAGGGGTCGCGGCAGGAGGGAGCAGTCTGGGGAGGTTTTTCTCTCTCGTGTCATACAGCTCAGAGGAAAAAAAATTACCACTTCCTTCAAGAACAATTCTGTAGGACTAAAATAAGGGAAAGGTCCTTGTAATTGTAAACTCCTTTGCCAGTGGTCGGTATCTAAGGCAACATAGTGACCTAGGAATAAATGGAAATTTTTTTCCACAAACTAGTTACATTTTAATTAACCATTTCCCACCATTTGTAAATTACAGATCTAGATAGTTTTCGTTACTCTCAGGTCCTTAACTTGTCCAAAATTTGCTGCTTAGCAAGAACACACTTTGAGATGTCACAGAATTTTTAAGAAAAAAAAGAAAACTAAGTTTTTTCCCAGTCTACTATTAAACTATACACTCTGCCATGTAAAAAAAGAGCTCCAAGTTTGCCAGTAATTAGCATTTTGATCCCCTGAGAACTCTCTTATGTTTTAAAATCATTTTAGCCATAGATACATCCTCACGTTTCCCACAGCATCTCAGCTGGGTCTCACAGTGCGACGCCTTCACAGGCAGAGCCCGGTCCTTCCCTACCCCGTCTGACAAGGCTGGACTATCTCAGCCATGAAGATGCTTCTTCAACATGAAGAAAATGCCTCTGGCTACCCTATGCTGCCATTACTTACTTCATATGATATGAACTTAAATACAGTGTTCCTCTTAGACATAAGTATGCAAAACATCTCTCTATGCTGCCACATTGCCTGTTCTGCTCTATTTTTTGCTCATTCTCCCAGCTTCATGGAGCAAGGACAGTCTCCGGGGTTTTTTTCAGCTACAGGTAGCACAATTGGATCCCAAGTTCATAACCACGGCTACGAAGGGCTATCTCAGCAGATAACCCTCTCTGCTTGCTTATGAAGAGCTAGCAAAGCTGGAAATGTGGTTTTTCTGCTAGAAAAGGCACAACGTGGAAGGCAAGCACGGCAGTTTGGTCTCTGTACCACCCTCAATCCATCTGTGGTCAAAGGAGGTAATACTCTAAAGAACTGTAAAGAAAAGCAAGGAGCTGGTGTTGATGCATGAGTAATATTAGTTTGAAACCCTAGTCTCCTGGCCAAATTAAAAAAAATTAGTTGGAAGATGGAGAGGTGATGTCTTCCTCCCAGCTCCTCACACAAGTCTTCCGACCATGGTGACAAGCAGTCACACAAGAGCATTAAATGCTCCAGAGAAATATGGCACCAACCGCTTGGCAGAACAGACACTGAGCTGCCAGTCTGCATTGTTTTATGGGATTTTATTTAGAAAACTTCTATTAATCTCAGGCGCCGGAATACCACAGGAAGCGCCTAAAATAGAGCAAGAGACGCCTGCTGCCACTTCAGGGTATTTTGTCTTACTCGAAAGGGCATATGCTCTCCTCAGGACAAGAGCCTGGAAGATGGTTCCTGCTGCCCATGTTTGGGAAGGAGCGAGGAGCCTTTCTTCAGGATGCGCCTGTCAACACACAGCACTCGCTTCCCAAAAAACCTCTCCCAGTTGCCTAACCGGGGATGGACACCGGCCAGCGCCTTTCCAGATACCGTACCTCGTCCTATGCAAACAACTGTCATGTCTAAAGCTATTTTGGCTTGGCAGCTGCAGCTAACCGCAGTTTGCAAACACAAAAATCCTTGTTTATACTGAGTGCTCCTGACACATTTTGCAGGGCAGAGAGCACCAGCGGAGAGCTGGGAACGCGCGTACAGTCAGTGCAGGAGCCGGGGAGCTGAGAGCAACGCCGCTGCGGCAGGGTCCTGAGGCTGGGGGACCAGCACTGGAGAGGCAGAAGGACTCCTGGATAGACACAGAAGCACAAGAATGACAGAGAAGTCACTGACAGGGATGGGTAGACAACTGCAAGGAAGGAAAGAGGCTGTAGGCCGGAGTGGATGGGATGGAGCAAAATGCATGGATAGAGATGGGGCAAAATCCCAGGGGTGGAGGTGGGATGGAGACAGAGGGACGGAAGGAGGTGGCGTGGCAGCAGCAGAAGTCAGTACTGCCGAGAGGAAGGGCCACATCCTGCTGGAGCCCACTGCTGCCCTGCTTGGGGGAACAAGAATGACCTCGTGAAAGCCAGTTTTGCTCACAGATGCCTTTACCCCTCACCCCAGAAACACACACCTGGTTTCTCAGCCTGAACACACTGACTCATGCTTCTCGGGGCATTCTTGGGGGAAAAACATCTAAAATTACTCAGGTGAGTGGTAACATTATACTTTTTGCTGACGGCCCTAAGGTAATGTTGAAAGGAAACGTTTAGCCAAATGAATCTATTTTCACTTGCTTTTGGCTTTCAATGTCTGTTCCAGAGACAGAAATAGCTTTATGGCAAGTTACTGGCAGTTAGGCGAAGTCTCACCACCAAGCTGTAATCTGCATACAAAATCCATATAAGCACCATTAGAGGCTGACGGTTCTAGCAGACTTTTTTTTTTTTAAGATATCCTTGTGTATCAAGATTTTCTTCCTTTCCAGTTACAAGTCAATCATGAAACAGTAAGCTTCCAACAGAGCACATGCACAGAATAACATTATGAAAATGAGTAGCTAAGAATTATGAACAAGTATTTCCCTCACTTGGATACACATCGGAAGTTAAATTTACTGTTCTAAGATCATAGAATCGTAGAATGGTTTGGGTTGGAAGGGACCTTAAAGCCCACCCAGTGCCACCCCCTGCCCTGGGCAGGGACACCTCCCACCAGCCCAGGTTGCTCCAAGCCCCGTCCAACCTGGCCTTGAACCCCTCCAGGCATGGGGCAGCCACAGCTTCTCTGGGCAACCTGGGCCAGGGGCTCACCATCCTCACAGGAAAAAGGGTCTAACTTGCATCAGTGAATGACATCAGGAATGGAAGAGAAACCACATCAAAGCTGCCAAGAGTCGAGGTGGATGACGTTCCCCAACAAATCGCAGTCCATCAAAAATGGAGCTTTAACCCCAAAGTGGGCAGAAAACTTCCCAGAAAATGCTGCAGCATTTTAGACTCAATATTTTTTTATCCTCCAAATCTTTACTCCTTGGGGGAAAAAAAAACAATCAACAAAAAGATAATAAACGGAAAGAAAGCAGGGGCGATGCTGCAGGATCTCGGTCCAGCGAGCAGGCGATGCTCCATCCCCAGCTCCAGCCAGGACTGTAAACTGGCTGTCCGACAGCCAGCTTCTCCCAGCACTACCCCACTGCCAGAAAACAGTTTTTAAATGCTTTATTGAAATGAACCTCAAAGAATTTTCTATCTTATTTGGTATACACAGGCACACACATACGAAATAGTCTAGTTTGCACTGCTGGCCAAAAGGCGGGTTTGTGTTTTGTTTAAGTCTTGTTATTTTTTCAGTTTATAAATAAACTCCTTGTTGGATAATAGACATGTTTTGGAAACCTATTTATGGACCACTGGAACCCAAAGTAAGTTTACAGTTTGAGTGCTGCTGTTTCGATCACACAACAAACCTCCCTGTGCTGATAACGCGGCTGCAGCTCTGCCATTCTGGCACCCGGCACTGGGCGTTCTCTGCCATTTCTGTGGGTCCTGACCTCCACGCAGGGAAAAACCCACAGATTTCCCCCCCCTGCCCCCGCCCCAAAGATGCAATTAAATGGCACATACATTGTTGTAAAGATTTAAAAGAATTTTAAAGATATTTCCTATAAACTTCCCAGCCAGGGTTATATGATCTCTTACAGCACCCAGCTCCTGCTGACCGTGTGGCCTGAGCTGCCTCTCCCAATCTTGCAGACAAGAGCCAGCACCAGGACAGAAGAGAAGCAACACCTGAAAATGGATATAGATCTTCACGCCTCTCAATTTAAAGACAAAACCAGCTTTAAAAGGTTTTTTTACCATTTCCAATTCCAGCCTTCTGGGTTCTAGATAAGGAAAAGCCACATCTTTAAAGCAGTTCCATTTTAAGCCACTGATGATTTTAAACACACTGTTTCATCATTATGGGGGCAATTCTTTAAATCACAGGGGGTACCTGCTTTGTGCAGAAAGCTGAAAAAGTTCAACTCCCCAGATGACGCTAACATTTGTAGCCAGACTTGTAACCATCAGTTCTTCAAATGGTTCAGTATCTTCTGAAGACTGATAAGCTCAAATTTAAACAGCCAACGGGAAAAGCGCAGCACAAGGAATCTTCAGCAAACTCCGGTGGCAGCCAGCAGCGCCGTCCTTTCACAGCCGAGGTGAAAATAGTCAAAAAGTGGTTTTCTTTGGAGGGAGCGGGGCAGCAGCAGGAATGCTGTGCTGCTGCCAAGACAAATTAACTTGCTGCAGGACGTCTCACGGACCGAGCCACGCACCCTGCCCCAGCCCACTCCCACCATGCCCCTACAAGAAGGCAAACTGGGTGGCTAAAAACACCCGCTGGGCACCAGTCCTGCCCCTGGGGCTGGTGCTGGGGCAGCGCTACACAGCCCAAGAAGTCAGCCAGTGAGGCAAAGAGAAATAAAGCTAAATACGTCCATTAGAAGCAGTGTTTATTTCCTATGTTCTAGTGACTTTAGGACTTGGCCACCTCTGCTGCAGTGGCTGGCTAACACTATGGCTATTCACAGCCACTTTGTGGAATGAAAAAAAAAAAAGCCGGGGTTTTTTTTGGGTTTTGGTTTTGTTTTTTTACATTTGTCATCTATTTTCTAAAATGATAATGCCTTCCTCATGTGAGTTGCTAATGTAGAAGCTAATACTTGCAAATTAGCTGCAAAACGTTTATAATTTTGCCTCCCAGTACAACATAATTTGTAGGAGTTAAACAGCATGGCAGCTCAGCTATGCATTTAAATGTCGCAGATTCCTGCTGGCCCTCCTAATCTTGCTCTCCACCCCCAGGACACTACAGCAGGACCTCCTTCAGAGACACAACACCTCCGAGCAGGCTTGGTCCTGGCCTCCCTCAGAGCTTTCTCTGGTTTTACGGCAATATTCAAGGAGCCAGTTTTTTGTATAAAATGTTGTTTTGTGGTTTTTATTTGTATGAACAAGCCAGACTTCCCTCCCCCCATATTAGCTTAAAATTCAGAGGTGCTGGTGGCCACCATCCACTGTAAATGGCGGTCAAAGGGTGGGAAACTTGTAGGCACCTACAGAAAGGACCTGCTTGATCAGAGCTTTGCAGGCTGTCTCTGAGGTGTCTCCCAGCGATTTGTGTCTCACTCTTGCTTCTCTCTGCCTGGTAGAACATCTACCTATTTTTAGGTCTGGGCAATTATCATTACAGAACTCAAACCACTTCGTTGTTCTGTCTATTTTAGGCTGCGCATTACACGTAGTAATATCATCATTCTCTCTCACAATGCTTGGTTTCTGATCCGTAAGGAATGAGACTGAGGACAAATACAGCAAAACCACCGTGAACTTAGGTGACCTAAATCAAAAACAGGAGGCTGGAAAAGCTCATGCTCTACTTGTGCTGCTTTTTTTGCAGAAATTAGACAGCATCCAGATGGGTTCCATATGTACATACTCTCTCCCTCCAGGGCCTTTTGGGAAAGCCCATGGCATATCGACACATATCCTGCGTAGCTGCTACAGCAGCCCTCTCTTGATGTGGTTTGCTCCCAAAAGCTTGGACATGGTTCTTGCCACCAGGCGCCCACTGTCCCTGGGCTGCATCAGCACCACGTGCCAGCCCAGGACGCAGGGAAGGAGGGAATGGGCTCGAGAGCAGCAACCAGATTCCCATTTCTCATGTGTGGCTCCGGAAGACACTTTTTAAAGTGAAGAAGTCCTGGGGTGAGAGCATGCAAAACCACCACTCAGAGCAGGACTGGAGGGAAAAATCCAGGCTAGTGAAAGCTTTTTCAACCTAACCTGGAGGTTGCATCACATCTGGAAGCACGTGGTCTGTCTGCAATGGGGCATTATCCAGGCGTAAGGTACCACACCACAGCTCAGATTTTGCAGCACAAGCCAAGAATATAGCTAGAACAAAGGACAAAGTCTGTACTTCCCAAAACAAAACCACAACTTGCTCCAGAAACTGTAGAAAGTTACATAAATGGAAAAGCTGATTCATGAGAACAAAAATAAAAGCTTCTCTTATGGATTATAATGCCATTGTAAGTGCATTCATTCAATAATCCAAGGCATAAAAATTTCTTAAACCCCACACCAACAAAACCCAAGTCAAAAGACCCCACTGCATTCAACAATTTTTTTTTCCTACCGGAAGAACCAAACATGAAAGCTAATGTCACCTCCATGTAATAGTAATAAAGTCCGGGAGATAATCAACAGAGCCCAGGGCGCTTATGGACCCAACTCCCACTCCCTTTTATTTACTCTTTGACACAGACTGCAAAGGGAATAAAATTCCCAATGGGAGTCTGGCTTTGAAAAGTTCCGCCAGTAACACAGGCCTGGCTCCTCTGTTTGGTACAGCCCAGGAAAGCAGCCTGCTGAGCAGGTTCCTAATTGCTATGTCGCTGACTGGCTATTGAAGTTCATGGAATTAGTAAGAAAAACAAGAAACCTTTTCTCTATTGCTCCAACGGAAAGAATAAAGTAATACAATCATCATGTGGAAGACACTAATTTAAAAAACTAATCTCAGCCTAATTCTGTTCAGAATTACAGGAGAACACTAAATACAGGATCTCACACATTCACTTATGCTGTGAAAGAACATCGGGAGTTGCAGTAACCCACACAGGCTCCCTGTTTCTGAAAGGCTGCTGAGTTGCCCGCTCGTTCCTTGCCTTGGGCAGTGCTCAGCACCCAGCTGGATGCTGCCTTTGCACTATGTACACGTGTACGTACACTATGTATGTGTGTACATGCACTGTGCACGTGTGTATACACCCGAATGGTGGGACAGCACACACTGCCCAAGGCCAGGACTTTTGTGCCTCATAAAGTACGATGCACATTTGGGAAATGTAATGGTGTAAAGACCACTAACGCCTGGTTTCCATCACCACTGGATGCACACAGGACAGTGTTACTTCCCACCCCGGGGAGATCCAGGTGAGTGATCAGTGTCGCACCATTTCAGGCAGAGGTGTAAATACAGTGCTGTGAACAGCGTGCAACACAAGCACAACCGTCATGGAAAGCAACTGCACAGAAATCAGTTCCAAAGCCTCTTTACAGTTATACTATGTGGTGATTTGGGGTATTTTTCACTTGGTACCTACAAAAGTAGACATCTGCTAGCAAAACTCAAGGCTGGAGTGCATTAAGCAACCCCTCAGTCATGTTGTTGGCATAATCACACAAGTAGTTGACAGAAGCAAATCTGTAAGAAGTTCATCTTTTTTAGTGTTGCACGATATGAACAGTCAAAAACATTTGGACTTAAATGGTACTAGTTCTTTCACTTAAATGTACACAGGATTTGAGTTTAATGTTGCAGCAGGATTTTTGAATGTTGCTAGTTTTACGTCAGACGTGCAATACAGCCAATTCTACCACAGCTCTATTACAGTCAAATTCTAATAAGAAAGATACTAAAAGGCCATAAATAGGTCAAAACTGACTTGCTGCATCGCATCGGATGTCTGTTTAGCTACTTTCCTCCAGCAGTGGCCAAAAGCAGATTCCTTTACCCATTAGTCAAGTATGAGGACAAGTAACATTTCCTTATTTATATCTTCTCAGCTTCTGGCAAACAGCAGTAGCAGCCCTGCCTAATGAAGGCTTGATTACTTTTTAATGTGCTTTAAGTTTACTTTCTATGAAGGCACCTTAAGGATCAACATATTATCACAGCTTAAGTCAAATTCTGCTCTTAACAAATAACACCCAAGTGCTGGGGGAGCGTGTGTGTAGGAATTGTGTCATCCTTTTACACCTGCTTGTCAAGGACTATTGTGGTGCTACCAGGTTTCTAACGCAGAACATCTTATCATCGGGAACACCTGAAGACAATGTATAAAAGTACCATTTAATAAACTTCAGATTTTGTTCCAGGACATGAAAATGGTTCTCTGTCAGATGAAAATCCACCTCTTTTTCTACCGAAGCCACCAAATTCACAAGCAAATCTTTCTCTCTTTTGGCTGCAAGGAAAAGGAGGGTGATATTGCGCATTCCTCTTTAACTCTCCTCCTTACCAGCCACTCCCCAATATTTTTTCAGTCACTCATTTAGCATTTCCTGGCCTGCCAAAGCTCATGTACTACATTGGCAGCATCCAACTTGTTTTGCCCAGGAGTCCAGCTCAGCCATAAGCCTACTAGCCAGATGCACAAACAGCGCTGTGGATGGCTGTGCAGATCAGATGCAACATGACTCCTCGAACCCCCCCAAAAGTTAAACATCCCTGCAGTGTCTGCTTTAGTTGCCCTTATTAATTCTGTAAAGTGCTTAAAAAGAGTCACTATTGCCAAATCAGAGTAATGCAGAAGTCAGGATGCCAACGCTCTTCTCCATAGCAGCCATTGCCTCTTAAAAGACTAGAAGCATAGAAGTAATACAGAACATTATTTCAAGGTTTTATCACAAATACAGATTAACTCTCTGTGCTACAATAAACATGCATGCCTCTCACGTGCTTCACTTTTCTTAAGGAAAGGTTTTCCCAAGTTATCTCTGGCTCCTCAGCTGGAAACACATTCAGAGGTCATCCTGGAGGAAGGAGCTACATGGTTAAACTGAGAACTCCAATACAAAGGAATTAATTTACTGTTGTGATCTGGTTCAAATAACCAAAGACACCCACTCCGTGGGTGCTCATCTTTGCTCTATGCTTATAAGCACTGTGCCCAACGCACTAACTTATACTATCAGGTTATTAATTGTTGTGGGAAAAAGAACCACTATACATTACATGATTCAAAAGTGATCTGATTCTAAATTCAAGGGGAAAAAATAAGGATTTCTGTGTAGTCCACATCATGGTTCTTAGTTACCTGGATTTACTACACCCTGCGCAACACTACTTTTCAATTGGCAGGTAAGCGGCATTCCTACAGAAAGCTTTCCATCTGGCCAGAGACTGATACTAGTGACTAAAGCGCAACAAATAAAAAACCTTGGCTGTGCTGTATGTCTGAACAACTCCCACCCACCCCCCCATGCAATTCAGACAAAGATGTATATACAGTATGAACAGTTACCATATATTATCTGGATTTTTAAACTGTGGTGCTCTTGGCATCCCAATACCCCTAAGCACATTACTGCACTGGCTGATATATAGTGCCTGTGGGGACCATCAGTCACCTCTCCAAACATCCAGAGATTAGCTTTTTATTTGTTTGGGGTTTTCCCCTCTTTTTTTTTTTTTTTTTTTTTTTTTTTTTAGAAAAAAGTTATGTGGAAAGTGACAGCAATGCCCAACGGGATTATTCGTCTGGATTTCAAAAACAAACAATCTCCACAGAGCTAGAGCTTCCATTTTCAGAGATTTTAATGCAAGATTTTAAGATTTAAAATCTCTATCATCATCCAAAAAATAGGGACGTTTGCTCATGGGGTGGCAGCGAGCCTTTTTACACTGTATTTCTGCACACGTGAAACACAAGATCCCCAGCAGCTGGGCAAGGGAGGAGTTAAAACCCAAAAAGTCTCAAGCAGGGGCTGGTAGCACCAGAGCTGTTACTAGAAGAGCCACCAAACCTGGCTAAGTCCATGTTTTTTGTAGACAACCTAACAGCCTGAACACAGAAAAACAGTGAATGCAAATGAAGCTTCCAACTGCTGAACGCTGGGCGAGGTGTTTCAGATCTGGAGAGGTGTCAGACTTACATTTGTCCTCTTTCAAAAGGAAGGATCTGCACTTGATTTAAAACAGGGGGATGCCTGACTACTGCTTAACTCTCTGCTCAGGCCGGGCTTCAGGCCCCTGTGGCCCGGGGAGGAGCGATGACAGCATGATTCCCCCCTCCCTTCATGTGATTTCTGCAAACAGCCCCACCAGGGGCCCTGTTTGATTAAGGATGAACTTTGCACTTGAAGCAGCTTCGCGTCTCTGGGTACTGGCTGGCAGGAGCTTGAAACTCAGACACCCAAACCTCTCCAGCACCAAAAACCTGCTCATCCTCGTGCAGGATCTCTGCCCACGCTGCTCCCAGACCTCACCTCCTCCAGCGCTGGGTCCAGGGCTGGTTATCCAGGAGGGACTGTCGGGGAAACACAGCTCATCGCTGGGACTGTGTACATTTAACCTGCATAAATCAGGGTTATAGAAAAAGACCAACTCCTTGAACTCCAAAGGCTTGTCTCTCAACACGCATTCACCCCTTCTTGCGTCAGCATATGCCTTGGTACAGCCACGTGGAGGAGGTCTAGAGCCAGACAAAGTCACACAACAGTCACACAACAGTATTATTTTGGGGTGTCTCGACCCAGCTCACCATGCTGACATGCAGGTGCTTGTGCCATCACAAGGAAAGGAACAGGGCAGGGAAGGAAACGGGCCAGGAGATGCATGATTCCTTCTTCTGCAACAATACCAACTGAAAGCATATATCAAACCGTGGCCTCAGGCCATTCCTATTCCAGGCCTTTGCTCCATTCATTGCAACTGCGAATATTCATGTATTGGGATTTTTTGTAGTTTCTTTTGTGACTAGACTACTGAAGTTAGCCAAAATAAATGTATCTTGCAAAATCAAGCTTCCAGACCTAAGCCTCCGCTTGTCTTGTTTTAGATGAGAATGTAAAGAAACGCTGATGTATTGCAAAGCCATAGCTTTAACCACGTGCACTGACACCATCCATGAACCGTCGCAGCACCCAGAACTGCCATAATCAAAGGGAAAACACCACCATTACAATACAAAATAAATTGACCCTGGGCAATTTTCTAAGTCAATTTTGTGGCATTTGACTTTCATAAGCCTGAAAACTGCTCGTCTGGTCCAAAACCAACGGACACACAGCTTCCTACCGCAGGAATACAGGCTCCATTATCTCGGTTATCCGTTAACAAAGCATAAGCAGCAGCAGAATATGAACTCCTCATTTATCACGCACAGTTGTTTTCTGCAGCAGACTTGGAGCTTGGCAGGCTGTATTTCCCTGGACTCTAACGTGCTCCTAGTCACAGCATCGAAACTCTGCACAGGGTTAAATAAAAACAAACAGATCCGCTCCTCCCAAAAAACAGCATAAAACTAATATCACAAACATGAGAGCGCCAGGAAAAGCAGACAAAGGAACCAAACACACACTGCATTATCCTGCAGCAATCACGAGGCTTCCAAGACTACCATGGGAAGGAAGCGCAAACCCCAGCGCCTACTTAACAAAAACTTCCCCAGGGTCTGGAATGAACTTGAGGTGTATCGGCCAGAGCATCTCCAGCAACTCCACTTATCTGACCAAGGTTTAGGGTTAGCAGGAAAGCAGAAATCTACCAACAAACCTGTTGTCACAGCTTCTGAATTTCCCCTCATTAATCATTACTGACATTCACAGAGTTAGTTGTCTGGCACAACTCAGGCAGAACAGCAGAGAACTACAAGCTTCAAGAAACCTCATCTAACATTCCCACCTGCGCACTGAGAAAGCCTTTCGGGTTAGTGCCAGTACTAAATGCCTGGTCCACCTAGTCCATCTCCACAGGGAGGAGATGCCGTCCCACCACTGACGGACCTGGGAACAGCCCCACAGCCACCCGCTCCCCAGCCACCAGCCAGCATGTGGGCTCTCCAGTACCTCTTCATGTCCCCTTTTCCAGGCAGTGCCAGCCTGGTTAGCCATGACTGAAAGTGAAGTTGTTTGTGCTCAGCCCTTCCTTTGGCCCTAGGATGCTCAATGGGCAACTCAGGGAGGACCCGAGCACAGAGCAGCCTCCAGCAACAGCCTCTTCTCCTGTGTATTGCCGGTGTCTCTACAGCCTCAGCATCTCAGCAACCTTAGCCTCTCTGCTGTGCCCCCTTATCTGAGGCATGAAACAAGTCTTGGGAAAGAGGAGCTTTTGCTATGTGGAAGAAAAAAAAAAAGTTCTAAAGTCTAAGCTACCTCTGTCACAGTCTTCTTGAACATATCTGAATGCACCCTTCGCCTCTCAGACCTTCCTTTCCTAAGTTGTTAGTTAGCAGGAAATTTTTTTTTTCAAATCACTGCTTATTTACTTTGTTATTTGGGTTAGGGATCATTTCTGGCTGTTTCTACAAACAGTATCAAAGACACCGCAACCCAGCCTCATAACCAGGCTTTAAACACTGACCATAATGCAATTTAACACACAGAAGACTAATCTCCAACAAGATAATAAGGCTCAGCATCACATGAGTCACAGAAAACTCTATGGAACATGATAAATTTCTAGACGTTCAAAAGTTCTCAATATGTCTGAGAAAAATGGGGGAAAAGGCACTGAGGGTGCCATAGAAAACCTGTCTGCTTGCTCTAGAAACTTTCAAAAGGGCTTCAGCCTGAAATGCAGACTCCAGAGTCTTCACTGCACTTGGCTAATATTTACCAGGGAAGCAGCCTGAGAAGACAGCCTTAGACCAACGCGCGCCAGAGACAGCAGAGGGCTACAGTTTGCGGTGTTTATTGAAACAGCTGCTAATGTAATTATTTTTCAGGATCTGTGGATTTATGGTGGCGATGAGGAGCCCTGCATGGCAGAGAGAGTAGAGAGGAAAAACATTTTTTGTTTTGTTTATCTGAGGAGAGCTGAACTCTGGTTAGGAAAGGAGTTAAAGGCACAGACAAGTATTGCATGAGGCTCCTGTGGTTTGCAATAAAAAGAAGGTTTATTTCATGTATGGTTTAGCACACAGAGAGACTAAATTAACTGACAAGACTAAAAGTTTACAGCATTAATTGTTGTTTCACTGCCTTTATACTGCCAGGCATTTATTATCTTTAAATAAAAAACTACTTTAAGAGGAAATATAGCATGACCTCAGGGATCCTACACTAAATCCAGGTGCTTCTCTTCTGTATTACTTTCTGTCTTCGAAGAACTCATATAGCACAGACATTATTTAGCAAAAGAGTCTTTTTGATGTCTGCTATTCTAAAACTAAACCAAAGAATTTTTTTCAAGAGAAGAAAGCTTTTTTCATGAACTAAAATACTTACATATCATAGTACAAAGGAAGAGTGTATTAAGAGAAAAGCTATGGATTAAATACAAGTTTTCCTTCTCTTTCCAGAAAGAGTCAGGCTGTATTGAGAACAGTGGGTCAGTACAGCCACGCCAAAGCATCCTGGAGACGAAAGATTTAACAGATGATAGTCTGTATCGGCACCAGCTTTCAGACCAGTTAATTTGCCTGGGTAACATTTCAAGTGCTTATCATCCTGTGGGCGCCCCTTCCCCCTTTATTTTAGTGCAGACTTGGACAAAATATTGTAACTTCAGTAACTGTGTCTGTGAGGGGGGGAAGAGAGGGAGGTTAATAGAAAGCTTGCAAGAATTGGCCACGTTGCAGTTTCTAATACTTTTGGTAGCTGAAGCAATACAGGAATTGGCCAATTTCTGCTTGCAGTAGCCAGGAAGGCCAACTCCTGGGGGTTTGCTCTCAAGAGGGCTTCTCAGCAGACATCCTGCAGTCACTCTTTACAAGAATTTAAAAAAACTGAGCATTTTCCAACACAGTAAGGTCTTTCCCATCAACAAGCTATTCTCACCCACTCCATCACTGCAGCCCGAAGGGGAGTGCCACCTTCCACCCTAGACCAAGAGCACTAATCCAGATGCTGCCCACGCCTCAGTGGATGGCATGGCCACTGACAGAGCCACGACTTGGACGTCACTTTGCAGCTCCCCACTGGCTTTTCTAAGTTTTTTAGATCACACTTGTCACCATAGTATCTGCCTTTTTTTTTTTTTAAACCACAAGCTTCCTTCTGCCTCTGTGTAAGCTAGCATCCGCATGCCACAATCAGAAACTAAGACAAATACACGCTGCATTTTATTTTTTTAAATATTAAGTCCCCCAGCTGTTAATTTACTGTAGGACGGAGCTCTCTAGGCCTGGGCGAGCAGCCAAAATAGCTTCATTCCCCTGACGTTCTTCAGTCTCAGCCTAATGCTTGACGTCTGGCAATGTGAGGCGATGGCTATCCTAATGCCTTCCAAGCTGCTAATTTTGGTCCCAAATCATTATATGTAAGACATAGCTGCCTGTCCAGCTGCTCCTCAGTTTATACAGGTGTAGATTCCTGGAAGGAACATTCCCCAAGATTGCTTTATGGACCTACTTTGATCTTTTCACAGCACGCATAACTCAAACCTCAGTCATAGAATCACAGAATCTTCATGGTTGGAAAGGACCTTTGAGATCATCAAGTCCAACCATACAGACACAAAAAACCCTCTACAATCTCTGTCACTAGAGCATGCCCTGAAGTGCCAAATCTACACGTTTCTTAAATACCTCTAGGGATGGTGACTCACCCACCTCCCTGGCCACCCTCTGTGGGTGAAAACGGAGGCTCTCACAGCTACCTCCTGGTACATTTTAATGTGGGGAAAGGAAGCCGAAATTTAGAAAAGATTGCTCAAGTACAAAGGTTCCACGGACTTAGCCACCAGAACCATGAGACTTGCTTATCTGCATTACAGGGTGGAAAGGAATTTCTAGTTCTTAATCAGGATTATCAGGTCACTAGTAAGTTTGTAAACCCGCCCCTTTTTATCTTTTTATTTCTACTCACATATATTCTATGTCCTGCCTAGGAGGAAAAAACCTCAACATCTATTATCTATTAATCAGCTTCACTTGAACTTCCTTTCTGTCCATGTCCACTGAGAAAGTTTTGGGATGTATTTTTAATTCATTCACCGAGTTATTCTGCTCCTCTCCCATTCTGCCAGTTGCTCTGCAGCTGCTGCTCTGGCCAAGTACATTTGCAACATGTGCACAGGAATGATCTTGGATAAGCAGCATTAAGTATTTCCTAAGGAGTAAAATCTTGTCCTGCTGTAGTCCATGGCAAAACTCCCAGTGACATTAGCATGGCCAAAGGTTCATCCCATGAGGTGAATACAGATGTGCCATTTAAACCTGCCTGGAAACTACTACTCTCATAAAAATGCGGTTTGATGTGAAAACTACTGTTATTTTCCCCAGAGGCTGCCTGTGTTCTGTTTACATTGGGCTTTGCCAGTTTATTTTCACCTATGCCTAAGGCAGTAGGGGTTTCTGATGCACCCACCTTATTACTTAGGTCTAAACATGATGTACGTCAGCATCTGCTGTTCATGCTGCAAAATCATGTTGGTTTTGGAATCACCTGCTGTCTGTATCACCAAATGCTGATGTTTCATATGTAAGAAATGTCGAGATTGTGACCGGTGACAAGATGCATGAGGAACAGCCATGTTCACTCCTGCAAGCTCTCATTCTCATCTCCCTGCCCGCCCAAGAGCCCAGGAAAATGAGTGACATTTCAGTTTTGATTAATGGAAACCTTTCCCCAGTCTCACCCGAGCACGGTGTCCAACTCAAACCTTGGACAGACAGGCTGTATGTCACCCGGCAGAGCTTGCTTCATGCTGACTCCCCCAGTTACTAACACCCCAATCCTGATCTGAATCCCACAGTGCGTTTCATTATAAATAAAATAGAAGATCTAATGGCAAGTCTTCCCCAGGCAAAGTCTTACTCAACATCCAAGCCTTGAGATTTCAGCGTTTATCTCTCAACAGAAAGTTTTGAGCCTGCCAGCAGCTACTGCGTAACAAATAGCTTCATACAGCATTTCTTACAGCCTCGTCCTTGGCTCCTGAACTGAACTGCAGGTGTTCAGGAGGAAACCAAAAGCAGAATTATTATTAACTTCTGCTTCCCCCCCCCAGTTTCTAAGATACAGGGGACAAATATAGTCAAAAGTTCCTCTCATATCTACAGTCTCTCACAGCATCTCAGAGCTTGCAAAGCAGAGAGGTAAGATTTCAGTCACATTGGTATGTCTGAATATAAAACAGATACAGAATCTGTTTACATTTCAGGGGAAATTTCTAGTTACACCCAAATGTCCACAGTCTTCTAATACTTTTACAATTGCAAGCATTTGTAATAACCACCAAATTAGAACCAAACCAACATGTCCCAAACATGGACATATATTCTTTTCAATCAAACATTTTTCCTGGACATAGTTCTAAATTTTTAAATGCAAACTGTTAACATAATTTTGGGAGAAGAGCCAATTTCATCCAAGAGCAGAAGAACAGCTTTATTGGGTTAGATCCAACACTTGTCTACCCCAATATCCTGTCTCCACCAGCCACGGATCCCAGGGAAGAGAACGCCAACAGATTGAGCGCAGAGGGCTCTACCACATTATACTTTCCCAGACTCCAATAATCCACAGTTTTGAGTCAGAGGTGTAGTAATTATGTTTAATAGTCCTTAATAGACTTTCTCCCTTAATTTGTCTCACTGCTTCCTAAGCCTATACAATTTTTGCCATACACTATGTTCTCTGGCAGCGACTTTCTCCATTAAACTACATGTTGTCAAACAAAGCACTTCATTTATTCTGAACCTGCCACCTGCTAGTCTCACTTGCTCTCCCCAAGTTGTTGCATTACGAAAAGTTATGAATGATCACTTCCTATCTGGTCTCCCATAGAACCATAGAGTTGGAAGGGACCTCTGGAGATCATCTAGTCTAACTCCCCTGCCAGAGCAGGGTCACACAGAGCAGGTGGCACAGGAATGCATCCAGGCGGGTTTGGAATGTCTCCAGAGACGGAGACTCCACTCCAGATTCCACCACCTCTCTGGGCAGCCTGGGCCAGGGCTCTGCCACCCTCAAAGGAAAGAAGTTCCTTCTCATGTTTAGGTGGAACTTCCTATGCTTAAGTTTGTGCCCGTTACCTCTTGTCCTGTCACTGGGCACCACTGAAAAGAGCCTGGCCCCATCCTCCTGACACCCACCCTTGAAGTATTTGTAAGTGTTGATAAGATCCCCCCTCAGCCGTCTTTTTTCCAGACTGAAGAGACCCAAATCCCTCAGCCTTTCTTCATAAGAGAGGTGTTCCAGTCCCCTCAGCATCTTGGTAGCCCTTTGCTGTCCCCTCTCCAGCAGTTCCCTGTCCTTCTTGAACCGGGGAGCCCAGAACTGGACACAGCACTCCAGGTGTGGCCCCACCAAGGCAGGGCAGAGGGGGAGGATGACCTCCCTCCACCTGCCGGCCACACTCTTCTTGATGCACCCCAGGATGCCATTGGCCTGTTTGGCCACAAGGGCACATTGCTGGCTCATGGTCACCCTGTTGTCCCCCAGGACTCCCAGGTCTCTTCCCACTGAGCTGCTCTCCAGCAGGACAGCCCCCAACCTGTCCTGGTGCATGGGGTTATTCCTCCCCAGGTGCAGCACCCTACACTTGCCCTTATTGAATTTCATAAGGTTCCTCTCTGCCCAGATCTCCAACCTGTCCAGTTCTCTCTGTGTGGTGGCACAGCCTTACGGTGTGTCAGCCACCCCCCCCCCAGCTTTGTGTCATCAGCAGACTTGCTGAGGGTGCACTCTATCCCCTCATCCAGGTCATTGATGAATATATTGAAGATATGTCACGCCTGACATGATTTGATCATTTTTCATACTTTTTCAGCTCTTTCTTTCTCTCTTGCAGAATTCTACCTTATTTGGTTGTTTGTCCTATAGTGATCACCTCACCCTACTTAGTAACTTTTCTCACTTCTTTGTATCATTTAAAGACAACAATTCCAGTCTATTAATACAGACCCACCGCAGATTTATACAGTGGTAATGTTTTTTTCCCTTTGCTCTCTCCCATCCTAAAAATTCCTGACATATTGTTTCCTTTTTATGAGCACTACTATGATATTTTTGTAGAATTACCTAGTATAGCTCCAAGACGTCTCTGCTAAACAGTATCAGTTTAAACCTCACTCTTGCACAGGACGACGATAGTTTCTTCCCACTTTCCCACTTGGGACGGCTACAGCAGGCTGCTCTCACACTGTGCAACCTCGCCTCACCAACAGCCTTGTCACCTCGCTCTTTCTCCGGATTGCTTAGGATGCAGCACAGATCTCTGTAGAATCTCCTTATAACTTTTGCATATTGCAAAAGCTGCCTATATATTCCGAAGTCTTGACTGTTATTTGGTTTATATAACTGGTATGTAATTATAGAAGCCAAAAAGAAAAGAAGTAATAATCCTTTCCTATTATCCCACAGCTGCTTTGTTTCTTTATGAAAAAAATATTTTTAACGCTGACAAAGCTTGTCCACAACTTTCCGGAAGTCCAGGGATTCAATATCAAGGGATCACCCTTATTCATATGCTCAGTGGCTGTTCCAGGTAACTCAGCTGTGAGGCCCAGCTTTCTTCTCCGCCAGCGTATTGATTCTTCCCTCTGTTCTGTCTCTATCCACGTGTCCGCTGGGAAAGAGTCTAACAAAGAATAACATCAATTTGTCCAGCACAGGAAGACAGCTTGTGGCTTCTAGACTTCCCTGAGATCCTTTTTTAAACCACTGCTGCCTTTGGCTCTTTTCGTCACTCCAACACCACAGCAATTCAAACAATAGGTCCCCCCCAACTATTAGGTAATAGTTAAAATTTTACACTCGAGCACCTTTAGAAACTAAAGCAAGGCAGTATTCACGTATGGAAAAAGATCCCTAAAAAACCTAGACTTCAGGTAGCTTAATTAAAGAAATTAAATCACCACATCCACTTCTCACAGGGGAAACTAAGTCCACCAAGAAGAAGTACTAAGTCAGGATGCAAAGACTACTTTAGCTGTATCCAGATGGCATTAACTTTAGTCAGTCTGCACTGCGATGTTAACCCTTCACATTTTCTTCTAGTAGCTTAAACCTCGGTCTCACTTTACTACCTTCTGAACTTCAAAACATGGCCTTAACAGTAAGCTGGAGATGCTGTCCTGGAAAGGACGTGCTCCTGGATGGAGGGTTTTTTCTGGGACAAGTAATAGCAGATAAGCATTACAATTAAAACTCTTTCAGGCTTGATTAAATATCTGACCAACAAATGTACTTTAATCATAAACTGATTTTCTCCCCTGAATGCGTCTGGGGTTAAACAAATGTCCTTAACATTGTATTTTCATGTTTGAGTAGAAACATTCTTGAATAGCATAATATTGATATAAGTTGTGGATTTGGTTCAGGTTTCCAGGTCGCTGATTAGTGCCAGGAACTAAGATCAGTGGCTCCAGGGCAGCAGCTCAAGGGTTGGGGAGCAGGAAGAACAGCTACGCAGGGCAGAGCTCATCTGTCTCTGGCTACGATAATGACGCACCCTTAGCTCTTCTTTTTATCATATAGGGGAATATTTTAGATCTGTTTTGAGCTTGAACAGCTGAAATCTATCAATGTTTGTTTAGTTCCATTTGCCTCCTCTCTCCTCAATTCCTCCTCTTCTGGGAGGAATAAGAATAACCTTGCAGAGACTTGTTTTTGGCATCCTCTGCTTGCTACACGCATGCCAATTCACTGACTTCTATAATTTTCTGAGTGTAACTTCAATGCCTCAGGACAAGAAAAGTTTCTTGCTCAACTTTACAAATATTTATTAAAAAAGCACAAGTGTTTAGCACTGACATGACACTGTATGGATCGTGTCTCGAGAAGCGCTGCGGTTCAGGGTTCAAGCAAAGCCAGTGCAAGTTGACAGCGTTCAGCTTCTTCCACAAAGTCAGCCTTGTCTCCCCAAGCTGTGCATGAGAAAGACATAATCCTGATGAACCATCTCAAAATAAACACTGTCATACCTGCATATACAATCTACAGATATTCTCAGAAAAAGCCTTTCCCAGCCTTAACTGGGAGTGTAATTTCCCATCTTTCTTATGCTGTCAGAAAACTGTTTTTACTTAAGCACAGTAGAATGTTTTTTATTTTGATATATTAAAACTATTGCAACAACTGCAGCCAATTTAATCTCTGGCTCTATTAAAAATTTGAATGTAATATTTTAAGAAAAATATTTGACTTATCTACAGTTTGGAACAATGACTAAAAAAAAAACCCCACAAGGCAGATGGAACGCATCCTAGCTAACTGCCTTGCTAGATTCGCATTATGTATTTTGTCTTCCACCCTGAGAGCTCTAATTCAGAACAATTCATACCATTTTATTGAGAGAGATTAAGTTTGGTTAACACTGGGTATCCAAAAAAGTACTTCATGCATACTATGTTTACACAAGAGACGAGTTTAAAAATCAATACCAAGCCTACTAACAAACCACTTCTCACCCACAATAAATAAACTGCATGATCTAAGTATCACAAAAATATATACATATATACATACACTTGTGAGACTGTTTTTAAAACTACAGATGCAGCTTATTTTCCCCAAAATATGTGGATTTACCTAAATGTGCATCACATTACAAAACTACTTATAAAAGATTCATATCCTTATTTTCTTCTCATGTTAACTGCAGTTACATGCAGCGCTGTTCGGACCGAAGGAAGTTCATCAGCAGCTCCGGAACGTCTGCTGCCACTGCTCAGGGCTTCCGGGATGACAAATGTGACCACACGCATCCGGGCTTTGACAACACATTTGCAACCTTGAATGTGACTGCAGAACAAAGCACAGTTATTATACACACTGATAAAAACGCTGGATGCAAAGAACCACCCTGTGTAGCTGCACTCGCCTTCAGCAAGGCTTAGCACGGAGCCACCTCCTCCTACAGCCCTGCTCCACTGGGGTGTCCAGGCAGCAAAGCACCAGCCCCTCAGAAACCTCAAAGCAGCCAAACAACACAGAAACAGAAAGCCCGCAGACTTTACGCATTCAATCTTAGGATGGTGATATTTGCTTTTATTGTGATAAGCAAAGGAAAAAGGCCCTAGAGGGAATTAATTGCAAAATATATTTTTTTTTGTACAATCTCCATTTCTCCATGTATTACTTCACTGGGACTGCTTCAGAAGGATGAAGCAGCTTCACCAGCCCTCACAGAGCCCTGAGTTGTTGACAGGGACAAGAGCTGGTGGTTACACACCTCTGCTCATTTCTAGTTGCTCTTATCCAAAGCTGTTCTCCCTCAGTTGCAACCCATAATGCTCTAGAAGGCACTTGCCACTGGCTATGTATCCCCAGCAGCACCAGAAAGTGTGCCTGTGCCTTACTGGGTTATGTGGAGGAAAAGAAAAGCGTAATTGTGAGCAAATGTTCGCTCTCCAGACCACAGGCCACTTCATTTCCTGGTGGGTAGGGAGGAGAAGACCTAGATCCTTTCCCAAGCAAGAAAACAATACAAGAAAAACATGAAACCCCCCACATCCCTAACTTTGTGAATGAAAAAATAAACGAAAATTTCCTTTCCTCTCTAAAACCATCCCTAGACAGCAGCAAGTCTAGTGTGTATCATGGGACTCTTGACACCGATTCTGGAGATCATCTCTTATTTTCGCCATGTCTGCAGTCGCTGTAGGAGACAAGGAAGGAAAACCACCCACGCAGCCATCAAAACAAGCAAGGCGGGGAGAGCCTGGAGAGATGGAAGCACAGACTGTAGACCACAAACACAAGGAGCCCGGCTCCAAGGAGCGGTCTGGACACCAGGGGTTCAATGCAGCAGTTTCCACAGCCCACAGCACTGGCAGCAGCACATAGGGAGCTGAGCCCACCATCTCCAGTGCTGGCACTTTACTGCCACAGCCACAGCCCTCAGGTTTCATCCATGCTCCTGTAGCTTGCGGGGGGACGTCAGATGAACGAACACAATTCTCTCAGACAAAGTCCATAGTCAAGAGCGATGCAGTTGTTGGCAACAAATGCACACTTATAAGACTGAGAAGAATGTAAACAGCTGGCTCCTTTCCACACAAGATCAATAAAACTGGCAATCCAGTTGCCTTCAGGAAGACGGTACACAAGTGTTTCTGGTGCTGCAGGAAAGCTGGGGCAATTTCTTACCCAAAACCCCAAGAAAATACCTAAATGCTAATGGAGAAAATCACAGACTGCACTTGTGCAATTCAGCTTCTTCCCTCCTTGTATCCTTTTTCTTCCAGGAGCAAGAATCTAATTACTCTTTGGCCTCTCCTCCTTTCGCCTCTTGAATAGAAGTCTACAGTCAAATCACTCTCATAGCCTGCACAGTCCCTGCTTGAGTCAACGCTTGGGTGCTTCTCAATGCGGCATTTGCGTCTCTCATTTTACATTCGTAGCCTCCAACGCTGTCTCATACTAAGTAACACTGTTCACTTCAACTGTATGTCACAGAGAAAGACTCTTGGACAGAAGCTACACAAGCACATTCCCACCTTTGGTGTCTACAGCTCATCTTCGTAATTACAATCCCCCACGCATCCTTGCCCCAGCCCACGACTCACCAGTACAGCTTTCACCCTGAGAAAGATTAAAGAGAAAGGGCAACTTTCCATACAGGACTTCCAAATATAGCAGTAAACTGGTGCTGAAACTATTACATTATGATTTCTGGGGTGAAATTCAAGTAGGAAGCCAGACCAAGGCTGCGATAATCATATTTTGGCTGAGTCCTTAATTATAAACTTCCTGAATATTCAATTATCTCTACTTCTGAGGACCATGGCAATGAACCACCCCAAACCAAAGTCACCTTTACCTTTACCATACAGAGTATAAAGCAAACCCCATGATCAAGTACAAACAAAGGACTTTGCAACCAATGAAACACACCAAAGATAACACTGAACAATAACTCCTAGTGCTGCAAAACCCATCATGGGGCAGTCACACTTTCCGCTGTAACACCCATACCCAGATTCTGAATGACACAGGTACACAGGAATTCAGTCAACTTCACCAGAAATCCCTTGAAACATACTTGGAAGATGCCTTTGCTTAGACATGAGCTTCATACAATATTTTTCCCTCACAGATACATCTACTGAATATAAACTTTGTGGAGAGCAGTGCCTTGGGTAAACATTTTCTATACTATGATGTGGCAAATTATACTGCATAACAAAGTATGACTTTGCCAATAAAAGACCACAAAATTTGGGCACTTCCAAGACTTACAGCCCCAGGCTGTGAGGTGTGCAGGAATTTCAACCCTTTTTCCCTTCAGTGGGAGACGATGCTCTCCAGAGTCTCACAAAAAGCTTTGCCAACTTACAGAAAACAGGGAAGTTGTTTTCTAGAAAGGAGGAGATTTTATACTTATTTCTGTTTTGCTTCTACTCAAGCAAACTAGCCTTTTAAAAACCAAAATAACACAGTGCCGGGCGTCACTGACAGTACAAACCCGACTTAGCAGGAGTGAGAGCCCTTACAGGGCTGATGTTAGCCAGTTCAGTTACTTCACTGGAAACAGCTTTGTCTCTGTTCCATCTCTCTGTAGCAACCACCTCTGATGTGGATTTTCCATTCCCCGAGTGGGTTATTTCAAATTCAGCACCCGGAAAGGCTCCTCTGGTCCTCCAAGCAAAGCCTGTCTCACCAACAGCTTAAGACCCACAAAACTGACTCGTTGCCATCGAGCACATTTCCCTCCGGATAGGTGCCTCTCTGTCTTACTTTAGGTGGAAAGATCGATTAAAATTCTTATACTAAAAAGAAAACAGCCACCCGGTGAGGTACTGGGCTGATCCCTGCCAACAGAAATACCCTCGGTGTACTCAGTAAACTGAGAACGTGCAAGTCCTGCTCATTACCACAAGATTACTTGAGCTGCACTAGCTTTAGACACAGGCATGAGTACATGAGTTCATACATATATATATACATGTCATAAAACTGGCAATTATGTGCATGTAACCTCAAATTCCACAAAAACAGGCTACACCAACGCTATATTTAAATTCCACAGTCAAGGATGCACAAAGGAGCCTGAAAGGCAGCAGTAACTCAGAATTGAGCCTTGTAACGCATACAATCCACACAAGGACGAGACAGCATTGCAGAAACCACCAAGCTAATAATTAAAAACCTAATTAAAAACAGGAAAACATAGTCAGGATTGAGATCAGTGGCTGTACCCCTGGAGCTTAGTATCACCACACAGACAGAAATCAATAACTGCCATTAAGAGGTCACTGATAAAAATCTATAGCAACTGAATCAGTCAACTTGAAACCTATTAACAGCTGTATTAAAAAGAAAGAATTACTTTTTCAATTTGCTAATGACCGCTTCTTTCCTTCCAGATGATCATTTTGTATAAACTCAGCAGAAATCCCTTTGGACCCCCCTTATGAATGAACTACGATTTCAAGACACACTCCGGATCAGCATCAGATAATTATGTGCTTTTCACAAGCAGCACCAGCACATCGATATCAGCATTGATATCAAGATGAACAAAAATGACATGGGAAGAGAGCGATGGCAGGGACACCCAAGGTCCACACTCCTGTGCCATCTGCACTCTGCCACTACAGGGCTCAGCCTCTGTCATTAGAGCTAAACAAGGGGTTACGGCATCGCAGCCACCAACAGCAAAGCTTACCAACGTGGTATTTTATCTGCTGAAGACAGTAGATCAGTGACTGCACTCAACTGGAGGAGGAGAATTTTAATCTTCTGTACATCACTGTCCTCTGAAAGTTTGGGAACCTGCACCTGAAGTACACAGCCTAACGGTGACATGAAAGGTCATCGCATCACCACAGCTTAGTCTCTTTATCTACTTGCAGTAAAAGTCACTGATCATTAACTGCAATAGCTGGCATTTTCTAAGTCTCTGGCATTTTGTAGGTCTCCGGCACACTCATACTAAGGGTGACAAAATCCCCTGAATTTTAGAGTCGGAGCATCTTCCACGCAGATCAAACAGAAATCAGATGATCCTGAGGACACCCCTGCTACACCTGAACCGAGGCACAAACCCCCAATATTTTTGTTTGTTTATTTTCCTTTTGAAAAATACAGCCTTTTGACCGAGCTCTGCCTACAACACACCCGGGCCATAAGAGGCAAAACCCAGTATTCCCACACAGCCAGAAACTGCAGCTACTGGGATGCCAGCCGCACACGCCTGCCACCATTAATGACTCGATGTGAGAGGAATAAACTCATCGAAAACGGAGACCGACACGATAGGTGACATCATTTAGAAATAAACTTCAAGAACAACAGCAGAAGACCCCAAACAGCGTTGGTTTTGCCTCGCTGGAGCAGGACGAGGGGTGTGAAAGCGCCACCGGCTCGGCCCCGCTGCGGCCAGCCCGGGTGTGGGAGCGGGGCAGGCAGCCCGCAGGAAAAGCAGAGAAATCACCGAGGAAAATGTCATTTTATTCTCGACGGGCGGCTGCAGCACACACACACCTCCCTGCGAGCGCTGGATGCTCCTCTCGCTCCGCCGAGGGCGGCGAAGCCCGGCCGCCCCAGCCTCCCCTCACGCCGCCCGCTCCCGGCGACCTGAGGGGAGCCCGCACCCGGCCCGGGCCCCCTCACCGCCGCCCTCCCGCCCGGCACAACTTTCCCGGAGCGCCCCTTACCGCCGTGGAGCCGGAGGAGGAGGCGATGTAGACCTTGATGACCATGCTGAGAGAGGAGGCGGCGGGATGCGGAGCCGGGCAGGTGTGGGTGTGTGTGTGCGAGCGGCACGGGCCAGGCGAGGCGCGGGCTGAGGCTGAGGCTGAGGCTGAGCCGGCGGCGGGCGGGAGGGAGGCGGTGGCGGGGAGGCCTCGCCCCGCCTCGCCGCGCTCACTGGGCTGCCGGCCCAGCCGTCATCGCCGCCCGGCCCGGAAGAGGGAAAAATGGTTAAAAAAAAAAAAAAAAAGAAGGGGGGGAAGAAAGAAAGGGGCGAGGCGAGTTCTCGATGAACCACGCGAGAGGTGCGGGGGAGGGGGCGCCCGCGCCATGGCGGCGGGAAGCCCCGCTGAGGCGAGGCGGGGGTGCGGGCGGGGCCGCCGCTTCAGGGCGGGGGGTGAGGAGCGGCGGGGCGGCCCCTCCATCCCCGCGGCGAGGCGGTGGCGGCGGGACCGCCATGGCCGCGGCCGCCGCCCCTCAGGGCCGCCGGGCCGGGAACGACCGAGCTGCCCCGAGGCTCCGCCGTGATCGCTCCCCGTCCGGCAGCAGCTTCCCCTCGGCCCTGGAGACACGCCATCTCCTCCAGCCCTGCCGGGGGTGCCTCTGCCTCGCCTTGGCCTGTCACTCGGAGGGGTGACAGAAGGTTGGGATGGGCAGATGTTACTGTGCGATGATACACTAGAATTAAAAATTTCCATTTAAAATATATTCCAGCGTGAAAGTGGCTTGTTGGCCCATGCCAAAAGACTGCTTGGGCGTCCAGTCGAGTGCTGTTCAGCATGGATGTCATGGTTTTGGGCCAGACTGGCCACGGAGATGAACAACAAATGTTCCCCCCACCTCTCCGGGGAGACCTTACAGCCCCTTCGAGTGTCTGAAGGGGGCCTACAGGAAAGATGGAGGGGGACTTTTTACAAGGGCATGTAGTGACAGGACAAGGGGTAATGGCTTCAAACTGGAAGAGCACAGATTTAGATCTGAGGAAGGAATTCTTGGCTGTGAGGGGGGTGAGCCCCTGGCCCAGGTTGCCCAGAGAAGCTGTGGCTGCCCCATCCCTGGAGGGGTTCAAGGCCAGGTTGGACGGGGCTTGGAGCAACCTGGGCTGGTGGGAGGTGTCCCTGCCCGGGGCAGGGGGTGGCACTGGATGGGCTTTAAGGTCCCTTCCAACCCAAACCATTCTGTGATTCTGTGATTCCATGATTCTTCGCCTTCGCATAATTATTACAGTGCATCTTCCATCAAAGGAACACATATCACTACCGCTACAGTGGGTCTGCCTGCTCCTGAGCTGCCCCTCTGCTTCCCTTCCCTCTCCGGCTCGTGTCTGTGCCATGGACGGGGAGTTCTTGCTCCTCTCAGCTAATGCAGGAAACTGGGGCTGTGCAAAAGGCCCAAAGGGACACTGCCAGCCATCATGCACTGCAATTCCACGACATAGTATTTCATCATTTGTATTAATTAGGACTGCTGGATGAGACCTCGAAGAGTTCTTAATTGTTATAGTCATGGTGACACGTTATTGAGGGAAATTTATATTCAGACCCTGTCTCCCAATTGCCTCTGATACTCCAAATATTACCTTAGATATATTTCATTATATATTCTGATAGTAACTTCACAGAAAATGGAAAATACTTACGGTGATAAACATGGCAAGCTGAAATTTTACCATCTACATGCTAAGATGAAAGAAAGAGTTTTGTTCTGCTGTTGGCAAAAGGGGGGAGGTATTTCTGAAATGATTTTTCCAAACAAAATAAACCTTCCTGTTTCAAATGATCAGGTGTTTTTTCAAACCACAGACATGATTTTTAAAGAAGCCTGTTGAATTGACAAGTTATTATTGAATTATTGAATCATCACCTATATTTGTTTTATTAATTTGCCAATAGTAAGTGGAAAGGGAACTGTTTTGAAGATGACATGCCTAATTTTGATATTACTCATGATACTTATCTGAGTGTTTGAGACTGTCATGAGATTTATGTATGTTTTGAAAATCCAATAAACCAAAATTTATTTAGGATGGTGGTACACAATAAACATTCCCCGGTTCAGGGAATTTCAAAATTTAATAAAAATAAATGGTGTACTTTTTAATCTCTTTAAAACAAACCAAGTTAAGTCCAGGAGATTAAAATTCTTCCAGGAATGTTTCTTCAGATGTGTTTGTACAGCCCCCTTCACAGCTGCTAGAGAAATGCACTGATAATTCCCATTTCCTCCGAAGCACCACGCTGTGTGCCAGTCTGTAATCTGATTCACGGCAAGGAACACTAGAGGTAGAAACCGCAGCTTATCAGAAAGAATGAAAAAATGCAGGTGGAGAACGGGCTAGATAGGTTTATTTGAACTTTGGGCTCACTTGTCATTCTGCTGGCTGGCTGCCTGCTCTCTGGCCAGCTCTCCTCTCCTCCTCTTAACGCGCTTCAGCTCCTCAGAGTCGAAATTCTTCTGGAGTGAGCTGCACCTTGTCTTCCTGCCTGCTAAAAAAACTGGCATAATCATTGCTCTCAAAAGTGCACTTTAGAAGGCATTTTATCTTCATGAAAGAAGATTTATTAAGTTAAGAGCAATACATGAATTGGGTATTATTGAAACGACCAGGTTTTCTTGACTCATAATAGTAAATTTTCTACTCTATTGGCAGAAAAGCACAATATTTTCTATTCCCAGGCTACTCATGTAAAATCCATGGTATTATTTTTGTTTTCACTATTAAACAGTTGTGAAGAGTTTAATTATCCTTCTCAAGGTAGACCAAAACCTGAAACAAAATTAACAAATTGACATTATGCTTCCAAGAGGAAAATCTCCTGTTTTCGTGCAGCCAACAAAACAATCTGTATATAACACTCAGTGATGATTGTTATCTCCATGATTCCTTTGGGCACCTGCTGTAGCGTGTCTTTGTACAGGGCCATATTGTCAGGCTGCATCTTTTATTCCTGTCGCTGGAAGGAAAATGAAACCGTTGAATTTTGGTTGATATTATTTTACATATTATAAAGCAGCAACATGGGGTAAGTGGCAGCACTGCTGCTGGCTTCAGTGGCAGCAGGAGTATCAGTGCTCCCCGAGGGAGAGCCCAACGGATTGGCCACCCCAGAGTCATCCAGGGATTTCAGATAAAAATGTTGCTGGTAACGGCAAAGATCTTCTTGCTTTTTTCTTAAACCACAGACAAGGATGGGGGCTTCTGTGTACTGGCAAATTAAGCTATTTTTTAAAAAAAGAAATGCAGTAGAATCTCGCAGTGAAAGATATTCTAGTAATCAACTGCAAAATCTCTCTTGTGCAAAAGGTCAGGAAGCACATGTTCTCCAAATGCTCCACAGCTTCTTTGTAACCACGGAGAGAAATACATCCAGAATTCAGCTGCAAATATTTGGCTTGTAACATGAGACTGTGCCAGGTTTGGTTCTCTGATGGTGCTTGTGCTGTTGCTGGAGAAGGTGATCCAGATCTGTCTCCCGAAATGCAGGAACGTGTGACCGGTAGGAGATGTCAACTCAGTGCTCTCAATAGGAAATCGGAAATCTATTCTGCATTTCCAGCCCTGGCCTACCTGCCTTGCCAATCATTGGCGCCAGAAGGCAAACGGTGACTCTTCTGACTTCACCCATGCTCTGCAAGAGCCGTGTCCTGCTGCACCCCTGCGTGATACTGATTTATAGTGGGTGGAAACGCTGCTCCCCTGCTCCAACATGCTTGTGGGAAGGGGCGGGGGAGGCCAGGAGATCTGCTTCTCCTCCTCCTTCTCGTTTGGAAACAGCAAGGCTGGGTTTCCTTGTTTTCATATATAATTGTGCAAGACACAGGGCGGTTGGTTGCATGAGGAAGTAAACCATACTGCACAGAACACGGCACTCGCTGTTACTGCTTTTAATCTCTCAATTACCTCTACGATGGAGGTAATTGCTAAAGTCCCCACCTGGAGTACTGTGTCCCCACCAGGATTACTGTGTCCAGCTCTGGGGGTCCCAGCATAAGAAGGACATGGACCTGTTGGAATGGGTCCAGAGGAGGCCATGAAGATGATCAGAGGGGTGGAGCCCCTCTGCTGTGAGGACAGGCTAGGAGAGCTGGGGGGGTTCAGCCTGGAGAAGAGAAGGCTCCGGGGAGACCTTAGAGCCCCTGCCAGTCCCTAAAGGGGCTCCAGGAAAGCTGGGGAGGGACTCTGGAGCAGGGAGGGGAGCCATGGGACGAGGGGGAAGGGTTGTAAACTGAAAGAGGGAGATTTAGATGAGATATTAGGAAGAAATTCTTTGCTGTGAGGGTGGTGAGCCCCTGGCCCAGGTTGCCCAGAGAAGCTGTGGCTGCCCCATCCCTGGAGGGGTTCAAGGCCAGGTTGGACGGGGCTTGGAGCAACCTGGGCTGGTGGGAGGTGTCCCTGCCCAGGTCAGGGGGGTTGAACTGGATGATCTTTAAGGTCCCTTCCAACCCAAATCATCCTGTGATTGGATGCAGAGATGTGTGCCCGTGCGACACAGAACACAAACACGACTCCCGCGCTGACGCTGCCCGGACCGAACGCATCCCTGGCCGTCACCACGAGCAATGCTGGAGGCAAGAGTGGGATCGAAGCAAGGCTGAGGACACCTCCCCTGAGGTGACAGCAGCGGTGTGCACCTTCGGCGGCACTTCGGGTCCCCTGACGAAACCCGCCGGTTCCCACCCCCGCGCGCGGGAGCGGCGTCACCCGGCCGGGGGTCGCCCCCTGCTGGCGCACGGCGGGGCCCCGCCGCGGGGGGACGGACCAGGGCGGAGCGGGGGGATCCGCGCGTTGCGGGAGCATCGGGCAGGTCCCCCCGCAGGCACCGGCCCCTTTGGTCAAGGCTGGATTTTGGTTGGGGCGGCAGAGCATGGCTCCGGATGCAGACTGTAGCCATCAGCTTGATTTCAGCTTGCAAATAAAGGCAGAATATGTGATTTTAAAGTGGTTAATAAGGCGATATTGTTCTGGCAGTGCAGCATTTATAGAGCCGAAGCTGGCAGAAGTAACTCTGCTGTGGAGACCTGGGGTCATCCGCCTTTGTGCTGTGGTTGGGACCAGCAGCGTGCTTCCAGAGTCATCTCCCAGCAGCAGGAGCCGTGCCGTGTCGTGCCGTGCCAGCGTCGGGCAGCAGCCTTGCAGCAGGCTCCTTTGATGGCATTCGGATGAAACCAAGCTGGAGGGTGACTCCGGGTACACACAGACTGCACTGCAGCAGCTGCGAAATGCGTGGCGTATGGGTCTTCTGCACCGGCTGTTTTGCTTTACAGGTTTGTTCCTATTGCACCCCACTACCTGCCAGAACTCATCTGGGCAGGTATGCCAAGCCTTGTCCAACACAAAGGCCAGACAGCCCTTTCAGATATTTTCGACAGACTATATTTTATGCATTAAAAAAACCCAAAAAACCAAAATAAACTGAAGCCAGAGGTGCCAGATAGCCTAAGGGCTGGAGGTTCTGCATTTCTCCTCCAGCAATTGCTTTGCAGCAGCGGAACAACCCCAGCAGAGATCTCCGCTCTTGCCAGATGACCTGCTCAGCGAGCACTGGGTATCAGCAGCCAGAGCCCAGATCCTGGTCCGTCTCCCTGCTGCCACCTGCACGGCCAGCCTGGCTGCAAGGTGATTATCCACAGCAGTGTTACAGGGCTCATGGTGTCATTGTCACCGTTGCCTGCCCCTGACACCTTCCCGTCCCTCTGCTGACTGATGTCCAGAAAGGGGCTGGCCATGCACAACTTCCCACTTTGGGTTTAATCTCTCCTTTTCCTGGTGCTCCAGACTGGCTGTCCATCCCCCCGGCTCCGAGCCTCCAGCCAGCCCTGGCTCTGACAAGCCCTGTGCGTGCTCCTGAAGCGCACTTAGTTATCCTGACGTACCTGAGGGAAGTACCTGGAAGGGAATACTACAGATACCAGGATTTCAGCCAGAATAACAGGAAGTCACTCTTTTAATGCTGCTTTAGCCAGTTTGTTCAACTGGGCATTCTCAGAGGGCTGCTGGCCTGAAAGGCAGAAGACACAATCCAGAAGTCTTCCGACACCCTTGCCTGGTCCCTGGCTCCCCCTGACTGGAGACCCAGACTGCACAGAGCACATTTTTGTGCTCTGAACACTAAATCCTGCCTTCCCTGAGCCTGTCCAGCAAGAAACCTGCAGTTCCTGCTTGCTGTGAGCTCAGAGCAAGCTGAAAGAAGGGGAAGTGGAGCTTTGGTACGTGATGCCTGCTATGCCATTGTTTGGTGACAAGTTTTTACACACTGGGAGGTAGCCCGTGCATTCACAGTTGCGGGGGGCTTGCGGTTTCCTAGGACCAAGTCAGCTTTGGCCAAAGGGTCTGCTTCCAGGCTTGCTCTCCCCCTTCCTTCTCCTTCTTGTTCTGGGGCATCTTCAAATGGCTGTTGGAAAGACTTATTTAAAAAAAAAAAAGCGCTAAAGGTAGTGTGGCTTTGTAAAACTTCACAGTGCTCACTTGGTCACAACCCTCTCAGGTGCTGAGCCTCCCCAGGAATGGGTTTTAAAAGCCAGTGGCATCAGCCATCTCCTAAGGCCGTGTGTGGAAGCAGGGTTAAAGGCTTACAAACTTCTGCGGGCACGGTGAGGACCATCTGGCAATGGTTAGTTTGTTATTATTCGCTTTGTCGATTTATTCTAACCCTTACCAATGCTGCAGCGCGAGACAGATCCTCAGGCGAGCTTGTGAGTTCCTGTCTGGGAACTTCCCCGGCCTCCTCCACAATAAACACAGATGCAAAAAACTCATTTGGGTTTTCTGCTCCAATGTTGTCTTTTCTACATATTCCTTTTATATCGCAATAACCAATTCGTTCTAGAAAATGTCTTTCAGGCTTCCTGCTCCTGACGAGATTGAAAAATGACTTACTATGCTTTTTAAGTCTCTTTACTAGGTGTGTGTCAAACTCTGTTTTGTACACAACAATTTTTACATTTCACTTGTTTATAAACTTTTCTGTTTTCCTCATGAAAACACAAATCCAACTTTTTGAAGGATGCCTTTTGTTTCTGATAGCCTCCCATGTCCCGCCTTTTAGCCACGTGTGATTTTTTAGCCATTGTTTTAGCCGTGCTTGATCCTCTGATGTGCTTTTTTGGCAGGTGATATGCATTTGGTCAGAGCTTCCAATGTGATGTCTTGAGTAAAACGCTTTTATCCTCTTAGCTACCCCTTTCAGCTTTTTTCAAGAAGCCTTCTCACTGTTACAGAGTTCCCCTTTCCAAAATTAAGAACAATAGGGGATTTCTTTGGCTTTTGTTGCTCTGATCAGTGATGACTCTCAAGTACGTAATGGTCACTGATTCAAAGAATGATTAGTTAGGTCCTCTTCCTTGCCGTCAACCAAATCAAGAGTTCCTTCTCCTTTCACGGTTTCCCTGACCAGCTGCTCCATAAAAAGTCATTATTAGTGTCTAACCGTTCACCCTCGGACATAACAGCTACGTGGTCTATAGCGAGACACTGGTTGTTTCCCATTGCAGTTGTTTTTTCTGCCCTTTCCGCCCTCGTCTTCATCGTGTTAAGTTAGCTGATGGAATTAATCCTGTGTTACAGGATAGTAAGACATTCCCACTTTTTTCTATGTTGAGAAGTCACCAAACCTGTTAATAATCTCCCTTGTGTTAGGTGAGAAAATGTATTTTCTGGTTTATAATGCCAGATTGCACATCTGTCCTAGAATGGAGTGCACCAGACCCAAAGGTGCCTGCTTTTCTCTGCTGACTCCACAAGGAGTCCAGACAACTAACTGGAATGTAAGCATCTGCTTTTGGATAGATGAATCCTGCCCGTAGCTGCCTGGAAGTTGTTCTTGTTTTGCAGATTATACTATTTACACATCCCAGTATGGCATTTGCATTTTTTGCCACCGTGTGACCTTGTAGTAGAGGTGTATCTCCGTTTTAGGGACAGGACTCCGTGCAGTGCTTCATGCACAGCCAGGAACTGGCAACACTTGTCCCACACACGTGACTTTTGCCGCTTTTCTGACTTGCCTTTCTCTTCTCACATGCACTACCATAACCTCAGAGTTTTGAAGAGAGAGAATTGTTACTGTAATGGCAGTCATCGCACGTTTGAGACCTGTACAGCAGTGTGCACCATGCCAGAATCGGGGAGGAAAAGGCAAAATTAAGACAGTGTTGTCAACCGATGAGCTGATGAAACTACTCATTTTTCTTCTGTGCGTTTTCTGGCTTCATTTTAGGAGCAGTCTTAGTTTTGACTGTTTTTCCAAATTACATCTTCTTTCAAAGAACCAAAACTAGAAGAAAGAAAGAACTAAAAGACGAATTTGCTGCTGACAGCCAGCTTGTCTGACTGCAATGGATTGAAATTTCTTCTTATCTGTATTTTGTGTTTAATAAAAGTCTGCATTTACTTTGGTGCTTGCAGTCAACCCCTTTACTATGGAGGACTAGGTAGGAAGCTGTAGCCCAGCCAAAGGTTTTACTGAAGTAAAGATGAACAAACAGACTCAATGAGAATTCTAAACCAACCAACAGACTTACACCCTCATGTTCCCAAAATAATAAGCATTAAATGTTTCATTGCAATCAGTATTGAATTTGACACATAAGTGAATTTTTACCCAGGACAAACCATAAAATTACCCAGGACAAACTATAAAATGAAGGAAGCACAAACATCTTCTATAGATTGATAATCCATTCATCCCAAAAGTTATATAAAACAAGGCCAACGGACATTTGAAAAGCCAGGTACATAACATGAAAACGTGTTTCGTAATATTTTGCCACGTATTTGCCATGTATTAATACTACTTGTCATATGTGCCATGACTGTGAGCACATACAGCATCCTAATTTCCCTCATTGCCTCTGAACTCGCGATTATGGGGCTCTCGCACAGTTAGATGAACCTTTCCTCCCTCTTCTCCCTCCCCTTCTGGGGGCTGAAGGGGGAGTGAGCAGGCGGCTGCGTGGCCCTAGTTGCTGGCTGTGGTTAAACCACGACACACGGTCAGATGTTTCTGTGTGCAGACTGGATGTTTCTGCCTCTGGGGTCAATAACCTGGTTCAAATACCTATGCTCATAGAAGCAGCATGAAGCTTTCTCATGGAAACAGTAGCACCAAAAAGATTAATTTCTGGTTTGTTGCTGTGATTTACTCTTGACATGAGTCCAGTGATATGATATCATAAATTTAGGTCTCTTTGTACTGAATAAAAAGTGCCAATAAAGGTCACGTGGTACAAACTAGTGACCCAGAATAAACCTACTCTCCTAGGCCTAATTTATCTAAAAGGTTTAACTGGTTAGTTTTGTCCCGGCAGTCTGTGTGCCAGATTAGGTGTATCAGTCTGTGCCATTCTAACATGTCATCAAATCCTTTTTGTCTTTCCACACCCGATCTGTGGAACCACACAGTCATAAAGCCACCGCAAGCTCCCTCGTGTGTGGGGTGACTAATGTCGTAGCGAGCCTGCTCCCTCTCTGGGTCAGATTTGTATTACTGTACTAACGATGGTGGAATCACGGCCTCCTTTGCTTTAACACCAAAGGTGGACAGCAAGGACTGAAGGCCTTCATGGCATGGCCATGCACGTCAACGCTTCTTTTACCTGCTGCTTGGGTTTGGTCACAGATAGATAAACATACAGCTACTTCTGTGATTTAGAAGAAAATTCAACAGACATGGCCACCTCCCCATTGGTTTGACAGGTGACTTCCTATTCTTTCCAGTGATTACTGCATGAAGGAATATTTAATTGCTCCTTCCACTTGGCGTTGAAGGAACAGCGTTTAGAATATCCATAGGCTACAACCAGGTCTGTAATTTTCTATAGGTCTGCATACTAACAGCCTTTTACGTTTTCAGCCTAACAGCATCTCGCAGCAGCTTATCCTGTCTACCCAGAGGGAAGTGATATTCTAATTAATGATTATTAAGGTCAGTTAGTGGTTTAATGAACATTTTTAGGATAGTCAAACTGTTTGAAAACATACAAAGGTGGAAAACAAGGCACAGCAAATATAATGCAAATATTAGTGGTGAAGTTGAAATCTGTGCTTGATTTCCAGTGCACGTTTGGATCCAAGCTTTCAACCAAACTGCTTGTCATGCAAGTTGGTCAGGAGAAAATATTGACAGACTCTTCAACAAATGCCTGTTCCTCTTCCACAAAATACAGAAAGAGTGAAACAATAACTGCAGGGAGACAGGCGAAACTTTTCAAGGCAACCAACAAAAGCCACTGAAGCACATTCCTTGTTGGGAATGGAGAACCACTGCCGTTGGACACAGACTCTTGAAAGAAGACCAAGAGCTCTTGAAACACGTTTCAGACAATTTTTAGTTCAGAAGATGGAGAAAGCTATTGGAAACACTGTTTAAAATCTTGATTAGTACAGGAGAGCTTGAAGGTGGCATGATTAACAGGTAATGAGAGAGAAAGAAACCCATTTATGGCACAGAAAACCATCCTAACATGGAAGAAAGATAGGAAACATATTAAAGACCAACATAAAGATGAACAAAAGCACAATGTAGCTGTAATTGCAACTTTAAAAATACATAATCGGTCTTTCTAAATTGTGCAAAAAGTGGAAACCAACAGACAAGTAAGAGTTAGTAGAACGGAACAGCACGAGCATGTAGGAACAAAATGAGAGACAAAAGTCCAAAATTAGTTACAGCGAGCAAGGAACAAAGAAGGATATAGGAACATGTTCTCTTTACACACACTGGAAGTAGGAGCAAAACAAAAGAAAATCTTATTACTGACAGAAAAGGAGAACAAATAAAAGAAGGCACAAAAAAAGCGGTGTCTTCTTTGCTTCAGCCTTCGAATAAAGTGAATTGCCACTGGTTACTAAACCCGACTTTTTAGGAAGATGACAGCAACAGGTAGCAGCAGGAAGGGACAGACTAAATTGCATTTGGTTATGTGGTTACACTGAGGTCAGCAGTGCCTGGAAAGCGCACTCCCCAGTATTTAGGAGGCCAGTCACAGACATTTTTGAATTAATTGCTGCATATCAACAAAAAAATCATGGCATTTGATGGTTCTACGTTGACTGGAGGAAGGGGGAGAAAGGTGGACCCGTGGATGGAAAACCACTTGGCTTAACTGCAAAGTCCAAGAAGATAATAAATACCAACATAGAAGCACTTTGAGAATGAGGTAACGTAAAAAGTGACAATTCAAAAAGTCACCATGAATTTGTCAAGAATAGGGGGAACAGCTGTTCAGAGAGCAGCACTGAAAGGGATCCGGGGATTACAGGGGATCAGAAGAATCATCTGAACCAACGTGGTGATGCTATTGCAAACTCGGCAAATGCCACGCTGAGATAGATTACCTAATTAACCTGATTATTGGATGTAGATGTAAGGAAGAATGCAAAGTTGAAAAGAGTCCAGAGCAGCCTAAGAATGATAAAAGGTTTAGAAAATATGGCCTAAGAGAAAATATGATCATAAGACCCATGAGAATTTGTTTAGCCTAGAAAAATTAAGGGAGAATATGATAATATTATGTGAAATGATACAGTATCTAAAATGTTAGTGTAAATTGATGCTTATTAATTGTTCTTTGTACCTGCTAGACACTGGGTAAAAAAACCCTTAAATTCACAACCAAAGCACAGTTCAGATGGTGGGGAAAACTTTGTAGTTTTAAGGACAGTTGAGTA
This sequence comes from Rissa tridactyla, assembly GCF_028500815.1. Taxonomy (NCBI): domain Eukaryota; kingdom Metazoa; phylum Chordata; class Aves; order Charadriiformes; family Laridae; genus Rissa; species Rissa tridactyla. The sequence continues at coordinate 46,397,501 of NC_071474.1, read as the reverse complement.
GTGAAACAGGCTATCCAAGAAGAATGCACAATCATCTCCTTTATTGTAGGTTTTTAGAAAGAGATTAGAGTGGCTTTTGGCAGGAATAGTCACACCTCAGGGCAGCAGCTCCAGCTTTAAGTCTTAGTTGCAAAGTCCTTCGGCACCGTGTGCTTTCCTTGAAGAAATACACAAAATAGAGGGTACAAACGCTGATAGAAATCGCAGTTAAAACAGAAACCAGAGCAAATTTTCCTTAATCTGTGCGGAAGTCTGGAGACTTCACCTTATGGCCTACCTCAAACTCATAGGCCCAGCTCCAAGAAAGATCTCACACGCTTCGGCTGAGATCTAACAGACCAAAAGGCAACTTAGAGCCAAAGCTGGGCCGAAATCCCCTGCTCGGCTGTTGTCCGTCCCCAGAGGCACTTACACCCTGCGGTCACCCTATTTTTACCCGTCGGGGCCGGGGCGGACAAAGGCCGCGGCCCCTCGGCGGGCTGAGGTAACCGGGGGTGGGGGGGTCGGCCGGCCCTTTCCAACAGGCACGGCAAAGGCGGGAGATGGCGGCGGCCGCCCCCCCTCGCCCCTCCGCCCCCGGCGCCACGGCCTCCGCCGCCGACCGCCAGGCCGCAGAGCCCCGGCGCGGCGAGTGGGCGAGGAGGCGGCCATGTTCTCGTCCTGCGGCCTGTGGTAACTTTCGGGGAAGTTTCTTTCCCGGCCTCTGGGGGAAAAAAGAGGCGGGGGGGGGGACGAGACGGACGGGACGGCATCTACGGCCGCCGGGGCAGGACGCGGCGTGCGCGGAGGCGCTGGCAGAAGCGGCGGGCCGGGGGCTACCCCCGCTCCGCCTCGCCTCGCCGCCTGCCAGCCCGCCGCGGGCCGCGCCGGGGCTGCCGGCGGCGCCCTCCCCGCGGCGGCGGCGGCGTATTCACCGCGCGCTTTAGGCCAGCTGGGCTGCGCAGACAGCGTAGAACCGCCGTCCCTCCGTCCGCCAGCCTCTCTCGCGCTACGGCCGCCGCCCCGCCCCCCCCGCCCACGGCCCCGCCTCCCGGGCCGCTGCCCGCGCCCCCATTGGCTGCCGCCGCCGTCACTCGGCGGCTGGGCCCATCTCGCGCTCCCCATTCATGCAGTTTGGTTGCGTGTTGGTGTATTTTACTGTTTGCAATAAAGAGGGGGGGATTTTTTTTTGTTCAGTTTCTGCTGCAATTAACTCTTGGTCCCTTATACATCCTTCTTTTTTTTTTTTTTCCTTTTTTTTTTTTTTCAATTTCGCAGAACGGTTGAAACAGTTTTTTGGTGGTTACATTTATTTTTTATATATATCTATATCTATATATTTTGCAATCAACTATTAAGGTGCAACTATGCCCAAAAGAAAGGTAAGTAAAAAAAAAAAAATAAAAAAAAAATAGGGGAGACAGATGGGGAAGGAAGGGGAGAGATTAAAGCGGCGTTTGCAAAATTATCCGTAAATTTGCGCGCGCGCGTGTGTGTGTGGATGTGGAGTTTTTGCATTTTTAATTTTTTGTGCATGTCCTAAAGCGGAGCTGGGACCGGCGGGAGAGGGTTAGGGCGTGTGGGGGGGCTGCTCGGGGCGGGCGAGGGGGGGCCGGGAGTTCACTTTGGGCTGTTTTGTTTGCAAGGAGAAGGCTGGAGCGGTGTCTCCATGCTGGATTACAAACAGCCATAGTGCTGCTGCTGCCCCTATGGAGAACACAGGCAGGCAGCGCTCGCCACCGAGGGCTCTGCCGCTCGCCCAGCGCCCAAAACGCCGCGGCCGAACCCTCCCGACCCCCTCCGGGAGCATTTTGGGGCGGATCGGGCCATTCCCTGGAAGGATTTGGGTTTAAACGGTGCCTCTTTCTCCTGCGTTTGCCTTTGTTCTCTCTCTCTTTTTTTTTTTTTTTTTTTTTCCCTCCTCTCTCTCCTCCTCTCTCCCACTTCTTGTCATACCAGATGGTTGTGCAATGGTAATTTGGTGCCATTAGGCGGCGCAGAATTTAAAAAAAAAAAAAAAAAAAAAAAAAAAAAAGGGGGGGGGGGGGAAGAGAGAGAGAGAGAAACCAAACCACCACCAAAAAAACCTTGTCCTTGGAAAGAAAGCCGGAGGGGCTCGGGAAAAAAAAAAGGGAATTTACCAACAGAATTAGTAACTTTAGATCGGCGGGCGATACCCACCCACCCCCCCTCCATCCTGCCCGTTCTCCGGGGCTGAGGGGGAGGCGGGCGCCCCTCACCCTCCGGGACCACCCCTCCCCGTTCTCTCCATCCCGCGGGGCTTCGGCCCGGCCCCGCCGCCCCCGACCGGGGGCGGCGGGGCCGGGCCGAAACCCCGCGGGCGGTTGCGATCGCGGCGTATCGCCGACATTGTCCTTGGCGCGGGTCCGGCGACGACCTTGTTTGTGGGCAGGTAATTTGGCGGGAACTTTTCAAACGCGGTGACGTCGGCCCGCCGGCCCCCGAGGCATTGTGGGAGTTGTAGTCCCGCCGGAAAGTTGAGGCCGAGGTGGGGGGGAGGCCGCCATCGATCTTTTTTCCCGCTCCGGCTTTCCCCTCAGGGAGGGGATGGCCGCCCGCCTTCTCACCTCCTCTCGTTTTTTCCTTTGCAGGCTCCAGCGGAAGGGGAGGCGAAGGAGGAGGTAGGAGACGGCTGCTGCTTCGGTGCCGCCATGGATTTTTGTGGTGTTTCACAGAAATTAAGCGAGGCCCTCAGGGTTCGGGGTGACCGGGCCTAGCACTTGGCCTGTCGCCTGAGGTGGGCGCTGGGTGTCCTGGGCGCTTAGGCCTTCGATTCCAAAGTGCCACCTTTTAGCCTTATTGACACAGCCTTAATGGCACATCTCCTGGAAGTAAAGAAACTTTATCTCTTACCACCTTAGTAAAGGTAAAAGGGCGGCGGCATAGAGTGAGAACTGTTGAACAAAGCTGCGCTTTTGGGAGGTCATTGCCATCATCACCGCTGCTGTGAGGACAGGCTGAGTTGGGGGAGTTCAGCTTGGAGAAGCGAAGGCTCCCGGGAGACCTTAGAGCCCCTTCCAGTCCTTAAAGAGGCTCCAGGAGAGGTGGGGAGGGACTCTGGATCAGGGACAGGAGCCGTGGGATGAGAGGTAACAGTTTTAAACTGAGGGAGGGGAGATTTAGATTAGATATTGGGAAGAAATTCTTTGCTGGTGGTGAGCCCTTGGCCCAGGTTGCCCAGAGAAGCTGTGGCTGCCCCATCCCTGGAGGGGTTCAAGGCCAGGTTGGACGGGGCTTGGAGCAACCTGGTCTGGTGGGAGGTGTCCCTGCCCAGGGCAGGGGGTGGCACTGGGTGGGCTTTAAGGTCCCATCCAACTCTAATCATTCTATGATCATGCCCGTAATTTCATAAATCCTCGAATTCGTATGGGGCTTCATGATGGAGTGTATGTGCCGTGTTACGCTGTGTCGCAGTTCTGAGAAAGCGCTGCTTTATATGCTCTCTGAATTTTAGTGACACATCTTTCTTTACGCAGCCAAAGAGAAGGTCAGCCAGACTATCCGCTGTAAGTATCTTTATCTACTCTTTTAATACTATGTCACATGGGATACTAAGTTCTGGGGCGCAGTTATAGAGAAACTATTTGTGTTTTTTTCACCAGTATTGTGAAAAGCATGGTTAGAGTATTGCAGTATTTAAAAGTGAAATTCCTATTCTGTGTTTAAAATCCTTGAGTATCAACACATTTCAGGCTTACTTGTAGACATTTCACATGAGATGATACAACATCTGTGTTAGTTAATATTCAGTCTGGACGCATGAGTATCCAGAGTCAAGGAATATCGATTTCAAGATGCATGTGTTCTCTGTAGGTCTTCTCCATACAAGTACCTGCTCATAGCTTCATAAATTACCTGCTCTCTCCTTATACTTGTAATTTGCCCATTGATTTTGCAGGCCCAACTGTTGGGTAAACTGAGACCTAGAGGGTGTAAATCTATGTCATGTGGTAGGGTTCAGCCCAAAGTCACAGCTTAAACAGGCTCTTGGCATCCTTTTCTACAGACACTTAGTACACCCAGCCCTTTTTTAAGCCATCATGGAAAAGCCAAGTGGATAACGGTTGCTGTTTAAAAAAGAAAGTACTTAATTTTACTGAAAGCTAAGATGTGCATACATAGAGTTATGTCCAGTTGTTAATACATTTAATTTTTGACACACACTTGCCTTCACAGCAGACAGTAGCACCCAGATGCTGTAATGATCCACTTACTACTACTACTACTACCTCCATCTGTACCATAACAGCCGTAACATGCGTGAGGAAACATGGATTTGGATAATGAAAGATACCGATCTGCCTCTGACATTTACTCCTTTATAGTACAGAATGAAGCAGACAGCTCTAAACTATTTATTGTTTGAATAGTTTTCAAAAGTTACCAACGTATTGCTAAAACATTTATAGCATTCATCTGACTCTGTTTCTTGTGTTTTGTACAGAAACCTGCTCCGCCTAAACCGGAGCCAAAGCCCAAAAAGGCAGCACCTAAGGTAAGTGTTTGAGATCTCTTGAACTGAAGTTACACTTTTCTTTCTCAAGGTGTTTATAGGGGGGGAAAAAACATCCACAACTAACCATTTTGGGTTTTCATATCTTCTTTAAAGATTTAAGTTTGAGTTATGCGAGTTAAAAAGAACGTGAAAGATGTAAAGATAATTTTATCCAATTCCTAGTGAAGGATTGTGGTAAACTGAACAGATTTTAAATCAGTTGTGGTAAGGCTTTACTGCTTGCCTTGCAAGGCTGTTCTGAAGTTTCATATAATGCATTGTTGGAAAACGATGCTTTGAATAGAGATCAGAGACTCAATTAGCAAAGGCATTGAAAATCATGCTTTTAATTACAGTTTCTTACTGTGTTTTCATTCAAAGGCGTTCTTTTCAGATAGTTATCAGTTTATCAGATTTTAATCACTGGAGATAAAGTTCTACACACCTGTTTCCTGAAGGTGGATGTTTGGGGAAATGTCAAAAATACTGGCACATCTGACAGTACAGTTAAAAAAGAAACTATTTAAAGCTTCTTTTCACTTTGGAGCAACAGTTTGAAATTTAAAAGGGGGCAGTTCTGCCATCCATGCGTTATTTCTTTATACCACCTTCCTGTCACAGACTTCCCCAACAGTCACAGTTTGCAATGCTTTTTTTAGATCTATCTGTAAATACTCAGATTGTAGCAGGATTTTGCAGCTGGAAAAAAAACCACCCAACAACAAAACTTTAGTGTTCTTTTTAACCTGTTCCCATTAGACGTTTTCCCCATTGTGGTTTTGGATGGTCATATGGGCAAAGCACAGGTGTGAGAGATGCTTAAGTTACAGAAGAGAATGACGGTCTGGGAACCAGGAACTCTTTTCTGTACATTTAAAAGGCCTTGCAATTGCATACAGCACAGCAGACTTCCAGATGATTAAAACTATTCTGCCCCCAAGTCCTGCTGTATGGAGCAGCAGAGATGTCATGAGAAATGGGTAAGGAGGAGAACCCTCCTTCTTGTTTTGGGGACTCCGCATCTCAGCTCTGTAATCGCAGTGGTTTGCAGAGCAAGTTTTTCACATCTGTGTCTTGGTTGTGGGGCTGTTATTTCTAGATCCCATTCCAGAGCAGCAGGGGAACCTAGGAACCCTGCTGCTCGGCATTCCTGTGGTGCGAGTGGCTGGCACGCTCGGGGTTGCATCTCCCTCTGGTGGCTGGGCCCCTGGGAAGCGGAGAGCCTGCCACTGGTGATTGCTTTTCTAGCCCAAGTGGCAGAGAGCTGGCTTGGGGATCTAAAAGTCCTGGGTTCAGCCTCTGCTGATGACTCGCGCAGAGGTCAGTGCAGATGCCTAAGATGCACGTTGTTGGTATTTTCTTTTTTTCTTTTTCAAGTTTGCTTTTTTATTTTTCTGGAAACATGTCGGTGTTTATACACACAAGCTGCATTAACAGAATCTTAAAAGTTGTGAAAATAAGCATTCAAAAGTTGAGGCTGTGATTGTCAAAACTTAGTTTGGTCCCTTACCGCAGAAGCGGTCTCCCTCTGGGATCATTTAGTTCTGCTGGAAGTAGTGCCTTGGTCATTGCCCTACACGCCGCTCCCAGTCGGACTGGGAAAGTGCTGGTCCTCTTGCATCTAAGGTGCTGGTTTGAAGTCAGGATACTCAAGTTGCATTTCTGGCTCTCTAGAGCTCCTAATACTGGGTCAATATTTGTGCAAAGGGGTATGTAGTAAGAATTGTGCAGGCATCTTTAATTGTTGTTTCCCCCAAATGCTTAACTTTGTAACCATCATGTTGAATGTTTTTTTCAGCGTGTCAGAATAGACTTCACCTTTTAAACTTACCCTTATTGAAAAGCATAGAGCTGGGAAAAGAATGAAATGCTTTATAAAACACATGCCCTTATTGCAGAATTGATGTTGCCATCTGTATAGAAAAATTATTCAGGAAAATTAATACTATGGTATTAGCTCAGAACTAGCTGAGAGGATGGAAGAAGCTTGGAAATTGAAAACTAACATTATCTCCTTGGGTATTTTTTTTTTCCTGGACTCACTCGGTTGTGGAAGGAGGCTTGATCCCTTACAGAATAGTTCTTAGCTTGTCCCCAGAAGCCACAGATCTTGCAGAAAAGAGCAAAGATCTTGGGTTCCTCAGACAGCTGTGTGCTGCGAGACACTCTCTCTGGTCAGAGTCCAGCCAGGAAGGCAGTTTTCTGTGGATTCTCCTCAAATCCTTTCTTAAGAGGAGCTTTACCAGTAGACAGTGGGTACACGGAATTACAGTTTTAGCTCTGTTAATACTTTTTGTTTGGTTTTTTTGGTTTTATGGGGTAAGGGAAAATATACCCTTCTTCAAACAGCCCCAAGTCTTTAAAAATCCCTTATGGCTTACATTGGAAGAGCAAGTGACTAACATGCCTGTGCTTGGGAGTTTGGAGCATACTGGTGCCGCTGGAGGAACCCTTCACAGTGGACTACTTATGTGCGCTTCAAAGGTCTGATGAGGTCTGTTCAAGTGACAGAGAGCAAACTAGTGCCATAGTAGTATAGCAGTTCTAAATCTTACTGCCAAACAGTACCAGAATACTTGGGTGCTGATATTACTGTGATATTTATCTTTCTTCTGCCTCTCTTGAAAGTTGGAGGACTGTTCAGCCAACAGAGGGGAAGAGAGTGAGTGGAGGCAAACTCTTCTCTTTCATCTTCTGGTGTCTCTCTTCCTTCTCTCGGAAAGAGCCACCACGTATCTCGGATAAGCAAGTCCCCAAAAAGGATGAGAGGCTTGTTGAGAGTGGGCACAGCCCAGGAGAAGGGGACTCCTAACACCATATTGTAGTAGAGTTTCCCAAGAGGGCTGAAATCCCTCAGCAAGGTCAGACTGAGGGGTGGGAGGTTAGAGAGGAAAGAGGCCCTCACCCATTTGAGTGCTACTAACTTCCTGTCTTAAATTTTCTGTGTTATTATAGGATTTGGTGTTAATTTTGGTGAGTGTTTAATGATCAGTATCATTGAAGAATCAGATGACTTTCCCCTTGTACTCTGTATCTGAGTTTACCCTTAGCAAGCAGCTCATTTTTAATGTGAATTAATTTTGTACACTAATAAGCAAGGTGTTGAAATAAGGAAGTACCCTTTTGTAACTTCTAGTCACTGAGACAACTTCATCTTCTGAGGAGAGTGAGAGAGAGATTCAGTAATTATCTGTTTATCTTCACTTACCTGTGAGTAGTAATTTTGCAGATATATATCGTTCCTTTGCTGGAACTAGGTTAATCAAGCGAGGAACTAAGCTGGTTTGCTTAGTGCACTTACTTATTGGCAGCAAGAGGCAGATCCTCAGAAGTGAAACCAATGAGAGTCGTGCTTATTACTGTATTGGGGTCAGGATCTGACCTTGCCATATAGAAAACTATAACTACAGAAGTTGTGGCATCAAGTTTTGTTTTGATTTAGCCTGATCCACATATAAGAAACTGCGCTTAAATAACAAATGCAAGGTTCTCGCTGTTATTGAAGTGATGCTGTTGAGCCCCCAACTTGTCTATCACACAAATGGTTTATTATAGTAAGGAATATTTCTGGCAGGGAGGGGGAAAAGTCCTTTGACTACAGCTTTGTTAGAGTTTTCTAAATAGGCCTTAATAGCACATCTGAAGTATTCTGGTATTTCCACTAGTTGTACATGTTCTTTTTGTTCTGTGGTATGCCTTTCAGCAGCACAGCAGAAATACAGGGCAGTTCAACTCCAACGTTTTTTAGCTAATTTAATTGAATGCCTATTTAAAATAGGAATTCTTTTAACCCCAGCCATGGCTGCTTTTATATTATGCACTTCCCAGTAGCACATTCAGGACGGAATGGAAGGAAAGCACTGCTCCTTAGAAACTTACATCTCATCGTTGTCAATAGGAAGTTCAGTGTGTAGAAGCAGGTTGTGTAGACGGTTTTAGAGTTCAGAATGTGCATATGCAGACGTACGAGGTGGAAATTGGAGTTTACCATATCATGGTCTGTTTTCTTAACAGAAAGAAAAGGCAGCAAATGATAAAAAGGAGGACAAAAAGGCAGCAACAAAAGGGAAGAAAGGAGCCAAAGGCAAAGATGAAACTAAACAAGAGGATGCTAAAGAAGAAAACCACTCTGAAAACGGAGATACCAAAACTAATGAGGTACTTTAGCTACGGTAAACATGGGAATAAACACAGATGTATTGGTAATACATCTGCAGGAACTAACGATTGGGTCTCCTTGTCAGAAGGTGGTGTGTTTCACTGCCGTCCTGCACAGGGCAACTCCCAGGGAGAGCCTGAAAGAATAGCGTTTTCCTTCAAACGTATTTCTGCTACGTGATAGAGCCCTTCCACAGGTGGTCTGTGCTATCGTAGTGTCCCTCTCAGGGTTGGCACAAGAGCAATGCAGAATATTTGGGGAACAATAGAGCTCAATAAGATTGCTATCCAACCCTGAGCTGACTTTGCATATCCTCTCTGGACTGCTGGATTGCCTCTTCTGCTCAGCACGGGTTGGTACTGAGCCAGAAATCTGGTTTTAAGTTTTACACAATTCTTTAAAACAATTCTTCGCCTCAGAACAATTCAACGAGGTCTGCATAATAAACTTGGTCTTGTCTCTTGATCTGCAAGCCTCCCTCTTACAGGTTCTTACCGTTATCAGCTAAGAGCTGCCATTTGCTAGGACTGGCTACAAGCTTCACTCAGCTCCTGATGGCCTGTTCCTAGCAGATTACTCACTGATAGTAGAAGCTCAACGTTTGCTATGGGCTCCTTTGCCCTGTGGCCCTGTAGGCACAGACTAGCATGTCGTGTTCTCTGTTGCTTTTGATTTACAGGGATCTCTCTGCATGTGTTGAGTACCATTATCCAGTTAATGGGTCATTTATTCTTTCATTTTTCAAACTAATTCAGGAGTTTCTTTGCTAAAAGTTAATATGGGGCTATTGTAGTTCAAAGGATCTTTGATAGGAGCTTTGCAATTTTGATGTGCGACTTAAAAAGTAATAGCAGATGTTTTTATAGAAAATGGGTGAGAACCAATTTCCCCAAAGTTTAGACAATAGACCGCAATAGTATCGCAGTTTTATGGGTAATTCTTACACTTCCCTGTGACTTACGGAGATGAGGACTTGAACTTTCACTAGCGTGTGTTTGATCCTAATCTAAAGTACGTTCTAAACTTCTGCCTTTTTGGAGGCACTTAGCATTCCAAAATTAACTTGATTATCAATTACTACTCATCTGTGTTTTAATTTTTAGAATGATCAGCCGACATGTTGTTGTGTTGATACTTTCTGTAGTGGCCGAGCGTTTTTGTCTTACCTACACAAAATGTTGTCCATGTGTGTGCTAACAAACTGGTCTCTCTTTGATGCTTATTAGGATGGAATCCAATTAGCATTACGAATAATATTTCTATTCTTCCCAAACACTTTTATAGGCACCAGCTGCTGAAGCATCTGATGATAAGGAAGCCAAGTCCGAGTAATGTTAACCCTGCCCTATATCTCCATCATTTGGTATCCGTACCTCCATGCTGTATTGTTAACAGAGAGGAATATTTTTATCAACTATTTTATAAATGCAGGTTTTTTTAGCATGAATTTAATTATGGAACATCTTCATCTCGGTTACTTGGGAATTAAATCCCTAACAAACAAAACAAAACAAAAAAAAAAATCATTGTTTTTAAATTTTGTGATTGTAATAGTTTGTATGGTACATGGAAAGAATAAGTGGTGGTAGCTTTTGACTTCTGTCAGTGTGTCCCTTTTTGTGTAAGTCATGCTTACAAACTTCAGATTTTAATTTTTCCCTTGTATGTGTTGTATGGTTTCTTAAAGTGGGGAGGTCTCAAAACAAATAACCGTGTTAAACATTCCAGTGGTTCTGTGGGTTGCTTTTATAAAGAAGGTGAGCTATTTTCATGAAAAACCTAAGAGCTGGAAATCTGTTGTTTCCCAAATGTAATTTTATTTTGTCAGTTTTGAAAAAATAAATAAATAAAAGTGTAATCATGTTTTTAAATGAAATACAAACATTTCTTTTAAAAGGGCAGGTTGGTTGTATGTACCCACTGTTAGGAATTTTGCTGGATTTATCTTAATAAAAAAGACTCCTCAAAGGCTGATTGTGGTTTGTTGCTTGTGCTGCTGGAAAGGTACCAAATTCCAGAAGAGCTGGAGTAGTGCAGGGCGTCAGGCTGAGAGAACCTCTGCAGCTAGAAAGCTTTGGGCCATGGCACAGTTAGGGCGTGAGCCCCTGTCGTCTTCGGTTGCGTGAACACAAACGACTTTATGGGCCAGGCTCTCAGTGGCCGAAATGGGAGTAGTTGATGTCAGAGGAAACATGCCGGCTTACCCCAGCTGGGGGCTTCAGCCAGCGCTTTCAGATGAAGGGTGACCTTGTAAATGCTGGTACTTACTCAGGTAAAGGTTGGATACTTGGTGTTGTCCGGTACGCCTAAGCATTATTGATGTGATTATAAGTTCTGAAGGGTATTGTCTGGTTTTCTTTCGTGTGCCTATTAGTTGGTTATGATTTAGAGGGAGGTTCTTCCCTCTTAGAAATACTGCAGGAGCTTAGAGACTACCACGTTTACATCAAACCCTTAATAGTATGAAATAGTTTTCTGTTGATGTAGGAATGTTCGTAGGCCCGGTTAGTGTGCATACTTCCATAACTGTTGTTTGGAGTTTTCTTCTTTGAGCATGTATTACTCACAAAATGTTTTCTTCGACTCACTTAGCTTCTTCTAGCATGATAACATGTATGTGTACAGAAGTGCTTTCCATTAATGCAAGCTTCATTATTCTGGGAAACGACGGCTAGACTAGACAGGAGTTGAATGGGGGTTTAGTATTGGTTTTATCTAGCCTTATTTTTGTTGCTATAGCTATTTTATGCACCTTTTCAAGGACACTTCACATTTTCCTCTTAAAGGCTCCTTTTAGATAAAGTCTCTTCACATTGATGACCAAACACATTATATATTTAATAAGAAGAAAAATGTCTGCAATGCAGAAACCTTATCTTTTGCATTAAATTGTTTTGCAGCCCAGAAATGTGAAATTCCAAGAGCTTGCATATTTTATCTCAAATCCAAACTCTAACTCAGCATCTCAATGCATGGTATCGTGTATTAAATGTGTGTTTCAGGATGAGTACCCCGGGGCACTGGCTACTTGATGATGTTTAATGTGAATTTAATTTTCCAGGCTTAAAGCACCAGGGATTTTTATTCCTGTGCACCACCTCTTTTATTCTCTATAAAAGCATCAGGGTTACCTGAACTCGAGCTTCCTCAGCAGTAAAGGTGAGAGAGTATTTAGGGACCCTAATTTAATAATCCTTAACAATAAGGGAATTTACATTCCCTTAATCCAGCGCAGCCCACATACAACAACTTTGGGGCGTGCTCTGTACAGTCTCTCCTGCAGTGAAAACTGATGGCCAGCAGAAGCTGGGAGCCCCTGCCTGGTGGAAGCCTGGTGGGATGTGGGCGTTTCACATGCTGCTAGGATTTTTTTATGTATTTTGTGGACATCTATTCTTTCTGTGGGCTTTTGCCAGGAATGTGATAACACCAGTATCCCAGGGCAGCTGGGCTACCCTGCGCATGTTCAGTTGACAATTTTACGTCCTAGGATTGTTTTCTATGGATGCACATGTCGGTGTCTGAAAAACTTAGGACAACTTAGAAAAACCAGGGAGATTCTGAGTGTCCCAGTTGAAGAGGATCCAACAATAGTCCAGATATCATCCTCACACTTTTATACGTAAAAATTATTTACTGAATTTAGCCGGCTTTTGAATAATAAAAGATCACTAACAAGCACAGCAGCGTGCTTTGGACACACGGTGCAGTCATTTTTAGGGTCTGCCTGAATGCTGCTTGAAATCGATGAGAAATACCAATGGGCCTGTACTGCTTGAGGGAGAAAATGCATATTGGAATGAAGTGTTTTATACTTTCATATTCCCCTCCACCCCCACTGGTTTCTCTAAAAGGGCTTTCAAACAGCAAACCCGGTTCTGCAAGGGAGGTGGGCTCCTTCTCCAAATCGTGGTACGATTGAACCATTTCTCTTTGGCTTTAGCCTCTCGTCATTGAGTGTTTCAAGCATTGTTATTTCAACAGCAGAGACTATGAATATGGTTGGTATTTTCTTCTTAGCAAAGGGCTCATCCATATGCCAAGGTATAATCAGCCCGTCATACGCTAATTGAGGTCATTCTGTATGTCAGGTCATGTTTCTCTATTTTAATACGGAGGTTGTTATACAGAAACATACAATTGAGTGTTTGGTTTTGTTTATTTCTTCCTCTTTTAGTGCCAGGGCGAGAGTTGTTCTTAATTCTATAACTATTGTTACAATCAGATTCCTGTTTCAAATAAGTACAGAAAATTGCTTAAGATCTTTTCAGACAAACCTCCTTGCTCAAATTCATAACTTCTCTGAGCAATGGGGTATTGAGCGAGTTGCACAACTGAATAGATGCCTGCCTTCTGCCAAATCCTCCTCATCGCTTCGTCCTGAGGTCTGGACCCCGAATCAAAGGCAAGCTCCATCTCAGCTCGCGAGCTTTGCTTACTTCATGGTTGTCCCAAATTCAAAGGTTTCGAAGGGAGAAAGCCTTTTTCACTGAGCAGTCAGTTGGGCGTACCCGCCTTCGGGTTTAGTTGGAATATGTGGAGAACCCACCCAGATCCTTGGCCGGCTGCTCGGCAGCGCTCTGGGTGCAAGCAGTACGTGTTTGCCTGCTCTCGTGCTGGTTAGGAAAGATTCAGAGAATTGCTAGGCAGGCAAAATTGACGGTGGGAGTTTGATTCTCACTATTAATAATAACAATTACGGACCGTAGAGGATGTGATGTGGTGGGCAGATTCATGAGTCTAAAGCTAGTGATGGTTCTGAGGTGGCATAAGGATGTTTTTAGCTGGGGGAAGAGATTTCAAGTGAGGTTGGCAACAACTTGCAACGGTGAGATGCCCATATGGCTCGTCAGTTGTTGGGCAAGATACATCGACAACTGTTGACTTGGATTTTGCAGTGAAACTGTGTGAAAGGAGGCAATATTGCTGGTCATGGTAGTTTAGATAGTCGTTGTTTGAGGTAGTTTGACAAACTTCACATGCTGTGTGACGAGCAGACCGTGAGCGCTGGTGATGCTGTTCCCTGCTAAGCAGGAGCCCTGCAAATCTTTCAGGAGCCCCAAGTCTTTCATGCGAAGAAAGCCTGTGGGTGAAGGGGAGTGCGGTCTGGGTAAGTCCTGCTGCGCCAAGTCGTGCTGGGCGTTTGAGTGACCGGTGCCAGGCCTGGAAGGTGCTGTGGTGTCGAGAGGGTAGTGGAGTGGTTCGGGTGGGAATCGGTGTCTGGGGCCACATTGTCCTGTCCAAATAGAAACCCTGACAGCGAACAGCTACAGAATCGAGATTAATGCAGTGAGATGACAGTCAGCAACGGCCCAATTGTAGTGCGGCACTGGAGGGATCATGTTAATACTTCAGACCCGTCTTACTGCTAAGGGGGTTCATCATAATGATTTTGTTTAGCAGCAATTGTTGAGCAAAGCATTGTTTTGCCATTCTTCATGCATTAATATAGCTCATGATAGAGCTTTTGGTGCAGGCTCCTAGTGCAGCATGCAGCTGACGTAACTTCTGGGTGCCTTTAAAGTTTAAGAGAATGTCTTGAAGCTTCCCACTCCTCGCAATAATGCGTGTTCTTACGGGATCTTCAACAGAACTTGGGCCAGCATTTGCTTATTGCTTTGTCAGAACAAGGAAAGGCTTGGAAAAACACTGTCTGGGAAAGCGAGGTTTGAAATGAGAGGAAGCACCTCTAGGCTTCTTCCTGGTGTCCATCATCAGCAACGTGCTGGAGCAGCACAGGGGGAGGAACGGGAGAGAAGAACCATGGCTGCCATCAGCAAGGAGAAAATGAAAATCACAACGAGGTCCTTGGGATTAAAAAAAAATATAAATAAATTATGTGTTTAAAATGGGGGAAAGAAAAAAAACCACCTTCCCCAGACCACATACAAGGAGGGCTTTTGTAGGTACATCCTACATCCACCTTCGCTCCTTTGAATGAAGTGACTGCACTCGAAAGCCAGAAAATCCAATGGGTCTGATTTTCAGATCAAGAGCAACTTCCCTGGTAGTTAATGGAGTTACATTGGTGTTAATCTGATGAAGCAGAAAGAAAATTGAATCCCCTGAATAGAAACGGATGGCTCCTCTTTCTAATTGTCCCAGTGGTGATGTTCCTTCCCCATGCAGCTGGCGTGGGAGCCCCTGCTCTGAAACCTGATGCCCTGGACGGGCTCCAGAGAGCCGAGAACACCCCTCGGGCCCCGCCGCTGCGTGGCTTTCGAGGAGCCTCTCTCATTTGGAGAGAACAATGTTAACGTGGCTTCTGGCCAGAGGCTGTCCTAGTGCCCGGAAGAGAGAGGGGAGCTGGTCAGGAGCGAGCGCGGAGGTGGGTGACACAAGTCCTGGGCGTCTCGTTCAGCCGCTGTCCCCTGCTTTCGAAGGAGTGTGATTAGGATTGGGCTTGGGGTGACTCAAGGAGGGGATGGGAGAGGACCACCCTGCTGCTCCCACACCCTTCCTCTGCCCCATGCAGCTACCTCCGCCAACACCGCTGGAGGACAGTGAGGGGCCGGCGGGAGAGGATCTCGGAGGGATGAAACGCTGCCTTCCCGGCACCAGCGAGGGAATTGCTCGAAACGTGTCAAATGGAAACATGTAAGTGATGTCCAGACGCATTAGCCCGAACTTCAGATTGACGTAGCACCTGAAAGCAGTGAAATGAAGTAGGTGCTTAGGTGATCTAAAAGGAATAAAATCGCAAATTAGAAAGCTCTGTTTCTGAAAGACTGGAAATCAAATTGACACCATAAAGCTCTCAAGGGCACGTTAATACAACTAGACGCATCTGAAGCATTTCCAGACGTTCTTAAAAAAAGGGAGGAAGCGTAAATAACGCAGGCAAAAATGCTGTATTGAAACCTAAAAATAGAGTGGTCAAGATTTAAACCAGGTTCTCTCACTGGAAATAGGATGTTCATCTCTGCTTAGGAGAGCCCAGCTTCGTTCTCCTCCTCAGCCAGCCTCCCCGGGAGCAGCGATGAGCATGGAGTCCCTCTCGGAGCAGAAGCGAGGACCGTGCAGTGCAGGGTCTGTCCCAGAGAGGGGCAAGTGCTCCGGCAGGGTGCTCCCGGGGTGACATTTCCAAAAGAATTGTCCCAAATTGGAAATGCCTCCCAGCGACGAGGCACAAACCGCTTCTCCCTCCCAGCGTCGGCGTCCCCAGCCAAGCGAGGTGCGTTGCTCTCATTAGGCACGAAGGGTGGTGCAAGCCTGGAATTCGCAGACAAAGCTGCTTCTCAGTTATCTGAGAGCCGAAATCCAGAAAAATCGCCAGGGTTTTGTTTGTTTAACAATTCGGGGAGGGGGTGGAAGTACATTTCTTGGAGCTAAAACCAGATGTGAGACATCTTAGCCGCAAAGCTTTCTGCTTCTCTTCTGTTTGTTTTTCCCCTTGGTAAGATAAAAGAAACTGCAGAGAAGGTTTAGATTGCGGCAACTCTCGGATTTCATCCTGGCTGCGAGGGTGCTGGCAGATGCTGCTCTGCGAGACCACAAATGATCTTTTTGTTGTTTTCCTGATACGGGGGCCGCCGTCCCCCTCGGCACACCTCTGTAGTTAGAGGGAGGCAGTCGCTAAGCCCAGGACTGAGCCTCAGCTTCCCGGCCGGGCTGAAAGTTTGCTCGATTTGATTTCTTCCTCTGTATAACCATATCTGCCATCGCAGAGGTGCCGGCCATAACTACGTCGCCAAGCGGCGGTTCTGATTTGCACGGGAAGCATCGTCCCTGCTAAGGAGGGAGAGGCTGGAGTCGCCTCCCCGAGCCTCGACAGCCCGGTCCGAGGGAAATCCTGCGGGATCTGACTTCCCCTGAGGCCACCTCCTGTAAATCTTTCCATGCTGCAAACAGAAATTTGCAAATCTAGGCCAAGCTTTCCCCGCTCCGGTTTCACCACCCGTGCTGCCAGAGACCGGCCGTACCAGCGTAGCTCTTTGGAGTCAGCACCGACGTTTCTGCTCTGTGTTTATGCCCGTGTAGCCCAGTGGGGTCCTCCTCTACCTGGGCCGGTACCCTGGGAGTAATTAAAATAATTAACAAGTGTAATTAACTGTTGGAGGGTAAGGGAGAGTTTTAGCACATTATATCGGCAACAATTAAATAAATTACCCTTTTTGTCTTGCAAAGAATTGACAGATGAGGCGGGAAAAAAGGAGGAGGGAGATGTATAGACTCAAGCAGTGGCACGGAGAAAGCGAACAGGGGTCGATGGCTCTTGTGTCGGAAGACAAAGCAAACAAAGAGGCACCAAATGAAATTACCAAGTGGCAGATGCAATATTTCACACAAGGTGTAATTAAGCCGCGGAACTCATTGCCCAAATGGGCCCCCAAAATCATAACGGTTTAGTAAGCGGTTAGCCAAATTCTTGGAAGACGACTCAGTGGGGCTGTGGAACACGGAGACGTGCCCCCAGTGCAGGAGGAGCCAAAGTCCGCGGGAGGCTGGGAGAGGAGCTGGAGCCGTCCCCTGGCTCTGCCCTTCCCGTCACCCGCGGCCGCAGCTGGAGGCGAGGGGACACGGGCTTGTGCGCGCCTTTGGTCTGAGCCCCCTGGCCGCAATCCTGACACCTCGAGTGGAGAAAAACTTGCCCGCTTTCAAAGTGTCCGTGTCTCTGGCTGTTGGTGGGGACAGACGCACAGCGGTGACTTCAGCTACCGTAGACCGGCGAGCTGCTGTGTGCGTCCCTGCCGAGCCCCGGCCCGCTGGACCTTGGTTTCTCAGCAGCCGAGACCGAGGACTTCCTCTGTGCAAGCTTGTGCCCAAGGAGTCATCCTCCATTGGAGCGGCATCACGGGCTCCTCCTTGACCCCCTCGTGCAGTGGGGGGAGCACGAGAGGAGAAGGGCACACCATTCTTCTGCTCTTTGCAAAACTCCTTCCCCAAATGCACCCCTGCAGGGTGGCGGCTCTGCCGGGGGTGCCGCTGGCTGCTGTGGCGTAGGGTGCAGTTGAGGTGAGGGCCACCACTGGGTCGGAGGAAGGGAGTCCAGGTGCCCTGCTCTTGTTGTTGCTTTGTTTGGGCTCATGAAGTATTTCCAACCCCCTATTTGGCCCATTTTGAATATAAATCTCTCTAGCTTCATGTAGTGCTCCAGCCTCTAGGTGGTGGTCATGTCTGAGGATTCCTGTGTAGCGGCGCCGCGCAAAGCTTGATGCGCAGGGAGGACCCTGAGAGCTTGAGCTGGCTGGGGGGGGTTGACAGCACTGTGAGCGGGAGTTCGTACCCCAGCTCCTTCGGGGTGACGGGCGCTCCTCCCTGCAGCCTCTTCGGCGCCGAAACGTGGGACCTGCGTGTCCCCATCCTCCAGTCCCCACCGTCAGGGACCAGAGGCCGAGTTTTGGGCAACCAACCTGCTTTCCCTCGGGATGCAGCAGAACGTGGGGGCGCTGGCTAGTGGGTACCTGGTGGGATGCCCAAACCTTCCTGCTGGCCCGACGATGGGGCCGGTGGCTTGTGGTTAAGAAGCTTCTTATCCCACGGTAGATAAGAAGCAAGCAAGTCTTCTCGTTTCATTTTGCACATCCTACTCACTAAAGTATGTGAGCTTGGAGGAAAAGAAACAGCAGTTCGTAGAAATCCAGGTGGATACGAAGACGAGGTCGTTGCCTTGTTGCAGTCAATAGAAGTTTCTCCGTCAGGGTTAATAAAGTGAAGATTTCATTCTCTAAATATTTGTATAAATTTAACGTGCTGGATAAATGGTGATAGTTATTGTTCATAATGAGAACTACGGAAAAGCACTCCAGTTGACCAGTGAGGCAGCAGGGTCATCCATGGGGGATACCGGAGTTAAAGCATAGCAAGGCCCTCCTGGTGCCCGCTCTTCTTCCAGAGGTTTTCCACCAATATCAGGTGGAAACCGGCACCTATATCTTGCGGTAAGTTGAAATCCAGGCAGCGTCATACGGTGCCGTCCTAGAAATACCCATTCCGCTTCAAGTGTGGCAGTTCGGCCCTGCTGCCTTTCTGGATTGAAACCTAATACCTCTCATACGGCCCTCGCCTCATAAATAGATGTGTTTTCTTTCCATTTCTGCCTTGAACTTGTCAGTCAACGGGCAGCTGGAACCGGCAGCAGGAGCTCGGTCCTGCCCCGTGGACCCTCGCCTGGCTGGATGAACCTCGGTAGGGCCGTACCCTGGGCCATCCCCAGAGCTGTGGTGTGGTTCGTTATAACACGGCCATTACAGCACTCGTGTATTTGTATTTATTTAGCGTGCCTCACATTTATCTTCTAAGATTTACATAAAAGAAACTGTTTTAATAAAAGAGAGTGACCCATACAGGAGCTGAAAAACATGAGAAAAAAGGGTGTTGTAGACAGGTCTCTTGCACGTCCAGCCCCACTGCCTCACGTGTCATGGGAGATTCGGCCATCTGACATGAAAACAGGGTTGGAATCATTCGAAGAAGAGCATATAGCTCATCTTTCATCGGAGATTTATTTTAAAGATCCCTAACTTGGCCTTAAATCAACCGCAGGTGCCAACTTGCCGAGCTGTCCTTTGATCCTGGGAGGCAACTTTGTCCCGTTTTACGGAGAAGGAGCCTCTATTTTCGCATCCCTGGTGACCAGTCGGGACACACACAAGTGTGCGGGCGCTCGGCTCCGTGATTTGAGATGCGCAGGCTGGTATCCGAGCATTCCAAGCTGCAATTCATGGGTTTTCTTGCACCAAGAAGAGCCCAACGTTACGTAAAGCAGGCTGGAAATGATCTGCGCTGAAACGCCACGAGAACAAGGTCCTGCAAAGAGCCGCCTAATGAAACCCAGAGCCGTAAGCGCTGGGAATCCTGGTGCTGTTGGCTACGAACAACCGAAACAAAACAACCATCTTTCTTTCATAACTCCCTCGGCGTGCAGCTGCGAGCCCAGCGGTGAAGCCGGGGCAGATGGCGTCCTGCCGGCGCTGGGGGCCCTGGGCCACGTCCCACCCGCCGCCGCGGGCTGTGGAAGCACGATGCAGAAACAACGGGTTTGACGGTGGCGGGGGACACGTGCCGATGGCCGGGAGGCCCCTTGCTTGGTGTTTGCAGGAGGGGCCCCGGTTTGTGCAGAGGTTGGTGGCACCTGGGGACGTCGGCGATGGCCACGGTGCCACAATCGATAGATTAAAATGGGTCTGTGAAGGTATCTCACGAGAACATTTTCTGAAGCCAGATATATTTTATGGAGTGGGTAATAATGGCTCCACATATCCTTTACAGCCCATAGAGTAGGCTGTGAAGATCTTAAAAATGATCCAAAGGCATCTTTGGACAGGCAGCAGCGTGAATTGGCTTTGAGCCATCGCGGGGCATCAGATGAGGAACGTCTGCCGTAGAAGCTCCCCAATCAGTGTTGGTTAGAGTGGGTGGGTGTAATCTACGGGGCCAACACACCTCCTTTCCACCGGCTCTGGCTCTGCAGCGGGTTTATGCCAGGGATGGAGCCGTGTCTTCGGCCTGGAGAGCCTCACGCAGGTCGCAGCCCCCCCAGTGGGATGTGGGTTGGCAACGCTTCCCTTTTTATCCGTAGAAAGCTCCAGCCATAACTTAAAATTACTTTCTAAACATGCTTCAGGGCTATCAGTCAGCCCTGGTTTTAATTCAGGAGAAGTGCCCGGGCGCTGCACAAGTCGGGAGCCGCCCCAGCGGCGTGTGGGAGCTGGGGGAGGGATGCGCCCGTTCCTGGGGGTCCGCAGGGGCCGTGCTGCGCCTGCGCCTCATCCCTGGCACCGGCTGGATTCGGCACTCACCGGCCATTTCCCATCCAGCTTGTGCAGGCAGACTTTTCTTTGGGGAGAAAAAATAATTCCCCTTTTCAGTTTCCCCTCCCGTGTTGCAGAGCATCGTGTTTCCGTGTTCCCTGCTTGGCCTCGGCTCATCCCATCAGGAACATCCGTGCTGCGGGAAGGGCAAACCCCCCCCCCAGCCCCGCGGGCTCCCAGCCCTGGTCCTCGCCCCCAGCCCTGTCCCTAATGTCCCGCGGCGACTCGCCGGGCGCTGCCCTCGCTCCCCGCGGGTGGCACCCGTCCGTCCCCTCCCCGGCTGGGACACGAGCTGAGCCGCAATGCCCAGCGCCGGCTGCGAAGTCTCCTGCCCTCGGCATCCCGGGATGTCCCTGGGAGAGTAACAGTGTGCCCGTCGGTACAGCAGCAATGGGTGTTATCTACAGTATTTTATTTATAGTTTATATATAGATATGTAGAGAATATATATATAATAGTATATAAAATATTATCTATATAATATATTAAAAATATATGTATATGTAAAAATGTGGTTGTCGGTCACATTTTTCAAAACAAGAGTGACTCCACGGTGGATGCCGAAGCCCTGTTGGCTGTGCCGGCGCCCAGCTGTCCCCAGGGGCTGCGCGTCCCTTTGGGGGGTGCCCCTGGAGCCCCTACGGCCTCGGCGGCTCCCCCCCTCCGGCTCCCCTCTCCCGCCACGAGGCCGGTTGCTGGCTTTGGTTACTGCCCAGCTCCAGCCCTGGGCTCTCCAGTCGCTTCACTCAAGATCTGCGTGACAAAACCGCCGCCCCCAGCTCATTTCGGTGACGGCTTGCACCGGGAACCTTAGGAGTTGCATCAAAAGCTGGGATGATTTTAGGGTCTGGGTTTTTATTCATTACAGCACCGGCTGACAAAGCCCATGACATCATCCCTTTGGAAGAGAAATTCTCCGCAGCTGCTTGTGTGGCGCGGGGGGTTTTGTTTAAAAAATAAGGCAGATTTTTGTTTCTTTCTTTCAGGGCAATTTTCCTTCCAATTGCTGGAAAACTGTGTGCTAAAAGGCTGAAAAAGTGGAAAGGAAAAGGGCAGCGCGCAGCAGTCTGAGCCATTCTTTTTTTTATTTTTTTATTTCCTTTCCAAAGACCCGGGGCGGGGGGGGACCAGCCCCATTACCCCGCGCATCCAGCGCGCCCAGCCAGGCGTGAGCGGCAAAGCCAGTGTCATGGCAATGGCAGATGGCACGAAGCGGGAGGGAGGGCTCCGTCTCCGACCTCCGGACGGACTGCGCTCCTAATTAGCTGTGGAGCAGAGAGTAATTAAACCTGGAGGTAAGGCAAGTGATTGCTTTTCCTGGGCGGGCGCTTGCAGGGGACGGGGTGCGGGAGTGGGGCTGCCCCGGGGCCGGACGGAGCTCGATCCGGATCCAGCCCCACATCGACGCTGGGAATCATCTTCATCTCTCCTGTGCTGCCGGGGAACAAGGAAACCACCTTCTCCGTCTTGCTCTCCAAACGACCACAGCCTGCATAAAATGGAATTAAACGTGGCGTTGCAGGGAAATACCGATGGAAAGGAAAGAGGCAGCTCCCGGACTTGGTGCCGATGACATTAAAACGTGATATACTCAATTATTCAGCATTCCCACGGCACCTAACTATTCAACGCACCTACTTGGACTAGCCCAATGCAAGGTCCGTACCTTTTCTTTCCTCCTCCTCGGTTGTTTTGGAGTATTTTGTTATGCTGGATAACCTCATTTGTTTTAATCCACTTTCCTTGGTTTGCTATGAAAGAAGGAGGTGGAAGTAAATTATTTTTGTTGCTGTCGAAATGGGTGCAAAGCTCTCGCAAAGCGAGATTTATCGAGTGGAATGCACGCAGAGTACTATGAAAAGAAATATTTAAGCTCTTCCTTTGCTGTAATCAAAAGAGTACTCACCCAGGGAAAAATCCATACCCGGATAGCTGCGCATCGCTGGATGTCACCACTGCTCTGAGACACCGCTGTGCTGCCATCCAGAGAGCCCTGGACAGGCCGGAGGGCTGGGCAAAGAGGAACCTTAGGAAATTCAACAAGGGCAAGTGTAGGGTGCTGCACCTGGGGAGGAATAACCCCATGCACCAGGACAGGTTGGGGGCTGTCCTGCTGGAGAGCAGCTCGGTGGAAAGAGACCTGGGAGTCCTGGGGGACAACAGGGTGACCATGAGCCAGCAATGTGCCCTTGTGGCCAAACAGGCCAATGGCATCCTGGGGTGCATCAAGAAGAGTGTGGCCGGCAGGTGGAGGGAGGTCATCCTCCCCCTCTGCCCTGCCTTGGGGAGGCTGCACCTGGAGTGCTGTGTCCAGTTCTGGGCTCCCCGGTTCAAGAAGGACAGGGAACTGCTGGAGAGGGGACAGCAAAGGGCTACCAAGATGCTGAGGGGACTGGAGCATCTCTCTTATGAAGAAAGGCTGAGGGATTTGGGTCTCTTCAGTCTGGAAAAAAGACGGCTGAGGGGGGATCTTATCAATACTTATAAATACTTCAAGGGTGGGTGTCAGGAGGATGGGGCCAGGCTCTTTTCAGTGGTGCCCAGTGACAGGACAAGAGGTAACGGGCACAAACTTGACCATAGGAAGTTCCATCTCAACACGAGGAGGAACTTCTTTCCTTTGAGGGTGGCAGAGCCCTGGCACAGGCTGCCCAGAGAGGTGGTGGAGTCTCCGTCTCTGGAGACATTCAAACCCCGCCTGGAGGCGTTCCTGTGCCACCTGCTCTGGGTGACCCTGCTCTGGCAGGGGGCTGGACTGGGTGATCTCCAGAGGTCCCTTCCAACCCCTGCCATTCTCTGATTCTGTGACTTCTGTGACAACCTGGCCTTGAATGTTTCCCGGGATGGGGCATCTCCCACCTCTCTGGGCATCCTGGGCCAGCGTCTCACCACCCTCATTGTAAAAACATTCTTCCTTATATCTGGTCTAAATCTTCCCTCTTTTAGTTTAAAGCCATTACCCCTTGTCCTATTGCAATAGGTGCTGCAGAAAAGTTTATCCCTCTCTTTCTTTAAGCCCCCTTTAGGGTCTGGGCTCTAAGGTCTCCCCGGAGCCTTCTCTTCTCCAGGTGATCACCCCCAGCTCCCTCAGCCTGTCCCACAGCAGAGGGGCTCCATCCATCCGTGGTCCGGTACCACCTGCCAAAGCTCAGGGAGGGTCTTGCAGAAAGATTTCTGGTTCCATTTGAAAAAGACAACATGGTTACAGTCCTCTTGCTTTCAGCGGGGACTCTGACAATGGAGTATACCCAAAGCTCAGGAAGCAAATAAAAAAATGAATCTGACATTCGTATTTTTTTTCCCCCCAAAGTACAACTTAAAATCCGGAACTGGAGGGAGCTCATGATTTGTCTCCGAATGCCGGGGCTGGTCTGGTGGAAGGATAATGTTCCAGCCGGGCAGGTCCCGCGTGGGGCTGGGATCCCTGGATCCCCACAGCCCTGGGATCCCGCACAGAGCCGGTCACGGCGCCCGCATCCCGCTGGGGCTGCTGGAGGCTGCCTTCCGCCGAGCACCCCCTGCCCTGCGGGGGGAAGGGTTTTCTACAGAAGTTGTTGCTGTGCTTCAAAAGCAGGGCAGGTGCTGGGGGACAGAGACATTTTTATTCCGGAATAAAAGTGCGAATGGTGGTAGAGGAGTCAAAGGGGAAGAGTTTTCCTGCAGCCCCGGCACCCCGGGCCCTACCTTCAGGCACACCAGCTGTGAGAAATATCAAAAAATCAAATCAGCTCGTTTTGAAACAAATTTCTTTCCGAAAGCGCCTGGAGCTGGGTCGGGGAAGCCCCAGGTGTCGCGGGGGTGCCGGCGCCAGCGTTCACTGCTGCTGGGGTTGCGGCCGGAGCAGAGACGGGCCCAGGTCGCTGCGGGGGCTGCCCTGGAAGCAGAGAAACGCTGCAGCAGCCCCTCCGTCCCCGCCGCCCTCCCGCGAGCCTGGGGCTGCACCAAACAGACGGGGAAAAAAAAGGAAGGATTTGTTTGAGAGACCCGAACACAAGCTGGGAAAAAAGCCTGGTGCTCCCATTTCCCTCTCTGGGGTCGTCCTGGTTCCTCCACCATCGCAGCCCGACCGTGGGAGATGCTCCCACCCGCCGTTCACACCAACCCTTCAAAGGGCAGGAGCCGGGCGGCTCCTTGGGGCAATCCCCGGGTGTTCAGGGCGGTGGGACACATCCTGCGCCCGGGGAGCCGCGGGGACGGAGCCCACCAAGGGAGGGGGGACGGTGAAGCGGCTGCCATACGGGAGGAGGAGGATGGCAGCGGGCTCTGTGAAAGGAGCTGGATTTGCCTTGGGAAGGGGACAGGAAAGCGGGAAGAGCAACGGCTTTAGGGAAGGGAGAGGTGACGGTCGGAGTCTCCTGATTCTCCCCTGGGAGGAGCTGAGTGAAGCAGCAGAGCATGAGGGAAGGACTTTATTATTTTAAGCATATTTATTTTTGCGGCAACCCATCATTGCAAAAACCAGAAGCCCAGACGCGTTTACACAGCCGCGTCTGACGGCGATTCCTGCCGGGGTGTGCCGGGCTTTCCTTGGATTTTATGAACAGGCTGAACTTTGCCAAACAAATGGAAAAAATCGTGGCTCTGCGGAGCCTTCAGCACTTATTTACGCATTTAGAGTGAGATGCTCTGTCCCCAGCACAGAGAATGGCTGGCTTTTGCATAACGCCGGCTGCCTCCTTGCTTGGCTTAAAATAGCTCTGGATCTCCCATCGCCCGCCGGAGCAGCAGGTACGTCTCTCCATCTCCCTCATTATCAAGGTCCCTGGGGATAAGTATGATTTTCAGAATAACATCTACCTCTTGCAGCGAATCCTCCGGATGATCTCAAATTCAAATGTCACCAGATCTCCGCTCCCCAGCTGAAACGCCGGACAATTTTCATTTCTTTTTTTTTTTGCGCTGGGTTAGTCAAGGCTTGCTGCAGGGCAGACACAGGGGTGCTGGGCTTTCCCGTGGCCTTGTGTTTTACCCCATAAATGCTCTTTGCCTTTGACAAGCAGGAGAGAAGCCCGACAGGACAACTCCTGTTTGCTGCCAGGGTTTGACCCACCGAGGAGCTGCCGGCGCTGCTCCAGCTCGGCTCGGCGCGTTTGGCATCAAAGTTTCCCCGGTACAGAGACCATCGAAGGTATTTGCTCCGGTTTAAGAAGCAGCCAGGATTCTGAGAAAACTCGGGAACATTTCACCAGCAGTTCTGTGGCGAGACCACCGTGGTCCCAGCCCGGCTGGGATGCTCACGGGGTGAAAAGAGCCTGGGAGAGTTTGGCATTCCCAGATAAACCACTGGATTTCCATCTGTTGCTCCTATTTAATGTGGAAACGATGGCAAAACAAACCCGGCCGGAGGGGAAAAAAACATGGAAATCGTGCTTGGGGCTGTACAAAGAGATTAATTAACACTATGTCCATGAAAAATATTTAGCAATAATTAGTCCCTGCCCATTGCATTGGGCATCAGGTATTAATACTCTGGATCTCACATCTGTCAGAATAACTTTTAGTTATCAGCGACTGTAGGGTTTTCCTGCTCCGTAGCAAATGCATATTAACTTCTGCCTTTAATGGCGCTGGTGATTTTTTTTTAATAAAAGAGAATAAGGCCAGACCTCACGGGCAGCAGCGCCCAGAGCCGGGGCTGAGCGTGGGGCGGCAGCCGGGGGGAGCCAGCGGCAGCTCCTCGCTATCCCCAAAGCAGCCTACATCTGCTCCTAATGACGGCTTTAACAGCCCGATTTATTTCAGTTACCAGAGTAGGGAATCTTAATAAATTATGTCAGATGAGTAGGCTCTTTCTTTCCCTGAAAAATACCTTTCCCCCCCAAAAAAAGAAGGGGGGCAGGCAGGCTGATTGGCACCACCGCACTAAGCCTGTTTACTATACAAAGGGGACTTAAATCCGAATTTCAAGCGCAATTTAAGGCTAACGCCAAACATGAAAATGGTGCTAGCATCACGCTATTAAGAAATGGGTATAAAACGCGTTGGAAGCCCAAGTCACTCATTTCTTTTCCCTCCTTACATTGAAAAAAACTGCCCTGCAACTGTAATGTGCACGAGCTTGGGGTTTTTTTTTTTTTTAAAAAAAACCCAAACGAATGAGAAAAGACCCAGAAAACTGAGGCAGAGCTGAGCTGCCAGCCTTGCCCTGCGAGTCGGGTCAGGTGCAGTCCCCGACGAAGCCGGGCAGCATCCGCCGCAGAAACGTCTTGTGACAGAAATCACAAGGTGAGCCTTGGTACCACCCCAGCTCCCCAGCCACTTTTGGAGACATTTTAACCCTATCTAGGGAAAAATGGGATTGTTTCATGAACTTCCATAGGCTACGTGCAATCCACGGAAACGAAACATGAGGTGATAGAACCTCCAATTGCTTTTGGCTGTCTTCCTAGTCGGAGAAGTTCATTGCAGAACGCAAGTTTGCTCTATCTGCTGTTCTTCAAAGCCAAATGTTTTCTGCACGTTACCCGTGGGATCCGACCGCGTGGTCCCCGCGCGCTGGCACGTCCAGGGATGGGCTGGTGGCTCTTCTCCCACCTGTGGTGGGACCATGGGGCTCGGCTCAGGAGACGTGCGGAGGCTGCTCTCCGTCCCGCGCAGGAGAGTCCTTCCATTCTCCCTGTGACACCCTCACCTGCTCCGTATCCCCCTGAAAACCTCAGCTGAGGGAAAGAGCACAAAGGAAAAAAAAGATCCACGACCAACACTGTGAGATGGAAGTAGATAAAGTAGATGTTATCCTTCCCCGGGGGCAAAAAAATGTTCTGTTTTCAGACAGACATAGAAAGACAACAAGGAAAGTGCTCAGACATGCTCTTGTGTCCATTTATTAAAAGAAAATAATAGAGATGTCCTTCATTTCATCTTAATTGAAAATTACCCACATTAGCAAGCAAAGGGATCTTCTAGCCCAGCCCGGGAGGAAAGGAAAAGTAAAAAGGCCTGCACAGATCATTGGTGGGTTTGCTCTCGTTCCGGCTTTATTTCGGCTCAGAAAAACATGCAATTCCTCGTAACCGTAGAGTGGCCACCTCAGGCCGTTAACCATCTCCCAAGACACACGCTGATG
The DNA here is from genome assembly GCF_028500815.1 of Rissa tridactyla. NCBI lineage: Eukaryota > Metazoa > Chordata > Aves > Charadriiformes > Laridae > Rissa > Rissa tridactyla. The sequence continues at coordinate 46,370,028 of NC_071474.1, read as the reverse complement.
TTTGCGTTGTTGGAAGACCCGCCGGGGCAGCCCTTGGCTCCTCCAGGGATGCCCCGTGTCTCGCCCCCAGCCCCGCTCTGCGACGGGGCCGAGCCGCGGGGGGACCCACTCACCCCCCTAACGCCACGCTAAGGGGCAAACCCCCTCAAAACCAACCCCGTTTATAAACACCAGTGGCATCGTTTGGGGCGCTTCTTGTGCACTGGAAGTTCGCTTGTGTTCGCTTTCATTTCATTGCTGATAGGAATTGATTTTTTTTTTTTTTTTTATATCTGCATCGGCATCTGCCAATAGGTGAAGGGTTCAGGAAGCTAAACAAAATTATAAAAAAATACATGATGTTCTTTTTCTGTTCCCTGAACATGTCAGGTTGCTCTCCAATGCACGTTTTGTTTTAAGGTGAGTTATTTTGTTGCCATAGTAATATTATTCGGGTTTTGAACTGCTGCCGCTTTGGTTTTCTCCAGGCCAGGCTTGTCCCAGAGGGTCAGTGGCCCAGGCACCTTCCCAGAGCGTGGCTTCCCGCGGTGCTGCAAAACACCTTGAAACTTCAGCTCCGACCTGCTGGACGAAGCGTCGCTGCGGGGGAACACGGGGGGACACGGGACCCCGGACAGTCAAAGGGGTCCTTCCTCCCCAGCCCTTGCAATAAGAGAGGGTCAAAGAGAACCTGGTGGCTTTACTAATTAGCACCTATTAACACCGCTCATCTGGCTGGGGTGCCGTCGGGCTCGGCCGTCCTCCTCTGAGGCGGACAAGAACAAACCCGTGTTTGTCCCAAAGAGCCTAAAAACTCCGTAAATCCTATTTGTTGCTACACAGGTGTCTCAGTTCTTTACTCCAAGCCTAATGAATTTACTTTATTGCTGTACTAAAATAAAGACTTTAAATATGAGTTAATGTTAATGATGCTGAATGTTATGTTGATGTTAAATGATGTTAAAAAGGACGCAAGGAAAAGTGATTCCCTGGTAAGGAAATAGTTCCGTGGTCATTTGGGTGAAATGGGTTCTGTAAATGTATTGGAAATGAATATTTAACTTATTTATATATTAAATATTCAAACAAATTGCATCATCAAGATATTAAAATATTTAAACTTAAAAGGGAAATGCTTTTTTTGGCTATAATTCATTCAATTAAAGCAGGCACAACACGCCACATATTAGCCTAAAACCTATTACATGGCTGCCAGACGATATATATTGCTGAGAGCCTGGGCACTTGTTCCACTGCGCAGGCAAAGCAGCTCAAGCAAAGCAGTTTTAAAGGCTTTTTTTTTTTTTGCCTTTTTTTTTTTTTTTAAAATTTTGAATAAACCATTTCCAGATTAACAAATCAAGGCGACGTGCCGCACAGGAGACCTGAGACCCGTGTAAACCTTCCAGAGATTGATGCATCTGGATAAATCCAGCCCAGATTAAAGCAAAGCTTTCATCGCACAAACTCTCCCCGAAACGAGCAGGATGCTGGTGACGCCGCTGTCCCCGGGAAAAGGACGGAGCCGGGAATAGCCGGCAGTGAAAGCGCCAAAGTCAGGCAGAAGGATTTGGCGGCGGAGGCAGCGGTCCTGCGCTGTAGGCGGTGATGTTGCATCTTTCTTTCGCTGGGGGAATTGCCGAAGCTGAGCCATTCCGGGAGCGTTCCAGCTGCGGCAGTTTCTGTGGTTCCTAAGATTACCCATGGGTCTGCCGCTCCCCGATAGAAAACCCTCGGAAACACAACGCTGCGCCTAAACACAATAGCAGCCTAGAATAAAGCGACATCCTTAACAATGAGTTTCTTTGCGTTTATAGGTTTTAGCGAAGCCCATTGTGTTGTTTTAACACCCTTTTTTGTATTTAGATTTCTAATGTCTTTGACTGGGGGAAGGGTGGAAGGGGCAACCAATTTAATTCGATAATCCCCCTAAGCCTTGCTTAATGCAGTCACTCTGGTTTGCGACTGTGAATTTTATGGTGGTATTTTGGGTGGTTGCAGCATTGCCCTGGAAAATGTCCCATCATTTATTTCGCAGCTATTCGAGGGAAACGGTTCCCAGTGCCGGGCAGCCTCTTCATTAAATCCACATTGTCAAACGGAACAAACTCTCTGACCCGAGATGCAGCTGGACCTCAGGGCTGCCGCACCAATTCCTGGATAGGGTAGCTCAGAGTCTGGGTGCAAGCTGCCAAAAGTAACATTAAACCGTGTGCAGGAGACTTTTGCAGTTGATGAAAAAATCTCATTTTTTGGCCGAGGAGGTGGGTGGGGCTGCAGGGAACAAAGCAAAGTCCCCAGCTCGGGGACGCCTGCGTCCCCCGGGGACGGTGCTGATGCCGCAGGGTGGGTCCTCCTCGCTCCCCAAACGCAACCACGCCTCACGCCGTTTGCCCTCGGGGTGGACGGGATGAAAGAACTGCAGAAGGAAAGTTCCAGCAACAATTTTTCTCCTGTTGCTTTCTTCTCCCGACAGGGAGGGAGAGCTGCAGCATGGGTTGTTTTTCCACATGCTCGTACGAAAGACAAGACGAGACTCTTTAAAGAGCACCGAAGCCTCTCACGAGCCCCTGTTCTCCTCAAATTCCTCTGCTGGTGCTCAGCTTCCAGCATTTCTCTGATGTTTGCTCAAACCTGACACATTCAGCCAGCAGCAAAAAAAAGCCTGTGCCAAGAGGTTAGCATCGCTCTCGATGGGATTTTTGGACACCCCATTTAAGGATGCACCGTATCTCCCAAGGAAATGTTCCTCGGTCATTCTAGAAGCATCTCGGAAGGAATCATAGCAAAGGCAAAAAGCACAAATACAAGGGCACGGGGGGCTGGTACAGTCGATAAGCAGCAGCAACAAAGTCAAGATGGGAAGAAGGGTTGGAAGAAAGGTCAAGGTCTGAAAGATGTCACCTGTAGCAAACTAAGTCACCCAAAAAGGAGAAAGGAGCAAAGAAAGGAAAAAAAAGTAAAATTAAGAGACTGAGATCTACTAGACTGCCACAGAAACAGAAGAAAGGCGTCCAGAGAGACATCAGAAAACACGTGGAGAGAAGATGGTCCTCAACAGGAGAATGGCAGGATCTCTTAGAGGATGTGGAGAATGTGAAGAATAAACAGGAGATGCTCTTTTTCACCTCTACAGTCTGTGCAACTGCCTTCCACACTTACCTCATAATCCAGCGATAAGAATGAAACACCTTGGGAAAATAAACACCGATGACAGAATCCTCTGTCTTTAGGGCCACCATTTGCCTTCACAGCTTCACCCCACATCTGCTGGCCTTGCCTGTTATTTTCCATCAGATACGAGCCCAGCACTCAGCCACACAAAACTCAGGGACTTCACAAACTCTAAAGGAAAGCTCTTTTATGGGTATAAAAGCAATGAAAGGGACAGCCAAAAGGGCAAGTACTTGCAGGTGTTGAAAAACACTTTGCCAGAGATTAAATTAAATTAGTCCTTCTATCAAGAAAAGCTTTAAGGGACCTTCCAAGAATGTAAGTCATCTCCAAATGGAAATGACAGAGAAAACATATTCTAGCAGGATATATCTCAAGCCTTAATAAGTTAAGGCCAAAAAAAATTTAAAAAGGGAGATTCTGGAAACTGAACTCCTGAGGATATCAGGGGAAAGACTCTTCCCGAAGATAAGAAGCTGGAAGGCTACAGGAGAATGTCTATGTCCACTAAATGATGGAAGTACGAGAACTAAATGAAGTATGTGGGTCACTGTTTACTACAGAGGAATTTATGGAGGTTTCCAGGTTAAAGCCTCTCTTTATGAGGGATAAGATGGAGAAGTCATGTCAAACTGAAGACGAAGAGGCTTTAAACTAAATAAATGAAAATAAGGGGAATGATATTCCTGTATGGGACAGCATTTTGATGGTTCCAGAAAAGTGCTCAAACATGAAACTGTCAGATTACTTAACCCTAGTTTGAAAGCCCTGAGATTTAAGGACTAGAATGACAAATGAAACCAAACTTTGATGGACGCAAAATCATGCATATCACTACGAACACACAGGGACGGGCTCTGACCTACTATCGCTCACTGAGGAGATCTTGGCATCGCTGCGCTGACATTTCCATAGAGCTGCGCACAGCGCTCAGAGGCAGCTGGAAGGCAAACAGACCGTAAGGAATTATTAGGGAGGACACAGAGAACAAATAAAAACAAGCGTTGTTGTGGCACTGCACGAGCCTGTGGTGTGCCCACGTGTTTCAGCCCTCCCTTCACAGGACGGATACCCAGAAAAGGTGGAGAAAGAGGGAATAGTGGTCTGCAAAAATCACATGGCAGGGTTAAATACAGCAGGGCTTTCTGATTTGGAAGAGATGCCTGAAAGAGACTATGACGGGGGCACATAAAGAGCATGGTGAAGGGGGGTGGCTACTCCTTGATTTGGTTTCGGTTTTGTCACCTTGGTGTGGGACTCACAGGGCCCATTCCGTTTTCCTCATTGTCAAACTAGAGCATTAGTTTCATTAGAGACTTAGAAAGTTCATTCTAAACTCACACACCTGTGGGCAAACTTATACAAGACAGTTTTCTAATCCATCATCCCATGGAGTAATTCATATTTAGTTTCTATTTTTTATAAGACCGTATTTAAAAAGTATTAGTGAGCTTATTTACAATGACTACATATTATGGATATCAATAAATATAAGAAATACCTCAAACCGTTTTTAAACTTCTTTTTATTTCAAAAAAGCAGCAATTTTAAAAACTCCTGTGAACACTGTGTCCTCCTTCACAAAAAAAAAAGCTAGTATTTTTGTAAAACTGACAAGCAGAATTAAAACATGTACAAATACTCGCAGCCTAACAGAGAAAGGGGACGGGATACACAGGGACATAATGCCATTTAAGTGATATACTTGGCTAAGGGAGTTCCAGGAAAATCTGCATGTCCAGCTATGCGGGGAGAGAGGCGATGAATTCCCAGTCGGACACTGCGTACCCAGGCTGCACGGCTCCCGGGCGCTTCCAGGAGAAGTCAAATATGCAGGATGGATCCCTAAAAACTCCCCAAATCCCAAACCACACATCAAAGGATTATTTAAAAAAAATTTAGCAAGATTTTAAGTTGGTGAATTAGCCCCAGCAGGAAACATGAGGTAGTATTTCTGGGGTGAGAGCCCCTTGGTGCACCGGGACCCCCCAGCCCGGCAGCAGCCATGGCCATCGCGGGAGAAGGGCTGTGTTAGGCAGTGGGAAAGGCTGGGGACGGGGGCTCGACCCCAACCGGGGGGGCTCCTGGGGACACAGGGTCAGAATCAGGCCCTCAGACAGGGATGCAGCCGACTACAATTGTAACACCAACCCTAAGAACAAACCCTACCTTGTCACTTACAACTATTAGTAATTCTCCTGCTTGTAAAACTTGCGGGGTTACAAGCACTTTTGGGTATAATGTTGAAATTCAGCGCTGCTGAATATATACTGGAATACCGACGTTATTTACCTGGTCCTTCTGCTTACAGAGCTATGAGCATACAGGTACACAGATCACTCGCTGTTGCCCATTTTCATGTGCATTTCATCCATATTTGAAATTTTGCATCTCTGTTTAAAATAGAGACACGGATAAATGTTTACACAATACTCAGAGAGAATGAATTTATTCGAAAACTAGGCAAATAGCACGTCCCCACAATCGCAGCAGTGATGTACATACCGTCCAGCCGATCAACAGCTAACACCAGTTAATGGCTGCCACAAGAAATATGAGATATGGATCGCTCCACGGAGTAACAGATGATACCGTTTCCAGGCAGGTGGCATTTTAGGCTCTAGTGAACGGATTTTAAGATTCTCAAGAGGATGAAACACCATATTTACATCATGCAGAACAAGTAATCTATCATCTTAGATGAACTATTATAAGATAGAATTTAGAAACAAAGGCGAGCGGCATCCTGACTATTTCTCAATAGCCTTTCATGTGGGATAGTATTACACCCCGCTCTCGGGTATCGGGCACCATCTAGAGGAAAGATGGGTATAATGCAGCAGGGAAATGAAATAATTTTTTAAAAATAGCAAAAAACCTAGAGCAGATCTTGTATAATATCGAACAGCTACTTAATTATTATTTAACGGCTCTTATCAAGGGAGAAAACCGTACGAAGGAGAGGAAATTTGGAGATCTCTCCCACAAGATGGGATGTTGATTTGCACGCCGGATCACTGCAATGAAGCAAAAAGCCATGACTGCAATTATCGCTAATTATTTTGCACCTGACTTTTTTTTAAATTTAGAATAAATAAGCTATGATGCCCAAATTTAATTTTGAGGTTGCTGCATTTAGAGCTCATCTTAAAGTAAAACTTGACTTTTCAATATCCGTATTTGCTTACAATTGCATAGCACAAGGCACCAATTCCTAAATTCCTTCTGAACAGCACTTATTTTTGTATCATTTAAAACCTTGGATTTAATTTCTGCAACAACTACCATCCTTGTTTACCATTTAGCTGCATATGAAAGGCCTGAGATGAGCAGGACGTACGTAGACAGAAGATACTCGAAAGATACATGCATCGAAGATACTCAAAGAAAAAGCTGAAAACGCTTAACTTGCTCTAGTGTTTAAATCCACATGGATTCAGACGTACAGATTCTCAGCTGCATTTACTGCAAAGGAAAGGTACAGTCCAGGTACAACCCAGCACAACTGCACAATTCCACTCTAAACTTTCTTTTTTTGATTGACATTTCTGGTTGTGAAAAACTGCAATTGTGTTTTCACACTATGTTAAAGCAGAAGTCAGAATTTGACTTATCAGGAGAGTATAATGATAAATTAAATAAGAGAGAGACACATTTACCTGGTGTTACAAGCTGACTATGGGGAAGTTAATTTAATTTTGTAGTCAAATTAAACAGGGGCAAACTTTGCTGACTTGCATTTACTCTCAGCTACAGTGACAGGACGTGATGGACCATTTTGCAGAGGAGGCAGAGGCTGGCAGTGACCAAGGCGTGAAAAGTGTCCTGAGCTCAGGAATTCTACAGCCCTGGGTGCATCAGAAAGAGGCAAAAACCTGAAAAATGGCTTATTGTTTCTACAATACCAAACGGTTGGAAGCGATGGGTATTTGAGTCTTAATGGCAAGAGCTGTCAGGCACTTTTCAGAGGGATACAGTGGATTGGGTTAATCACATTTACTTACTGTTAAAAGTGGTTTGGCTAAGTTAATGGTGCAATGGCAGAAGAATGAGGCAGTTTTTCCAAGGGCTTTTTTCCTCACAGGTTTTTGCTTGGAGTAACATGCTTACACAGAGGTGCTATGCTACGTTATTAGTAACAAAAGGTATCAATAAGCAAGTAGAAAGGCAGAATTAAGTGAGCCTATGGAAGTACGAAAAATGCATATACATGCATGAAATGAAAATCTTGCACATCAGCCTCACCTGTGACCCACCTCTATAACCTCAGTAAGATCTCTTTCAGAGCGATACTCTCCGAGATATTCTCCCGGCACACATTCAGCACTTGTTATTTGCCCTCTCAGGCTTTCCACGGCTCGGACAGGTTTCTGATAATCTGCTCCCTGCCTTGCCAGGAGGCGTGGGGGGGAGGCAGGTAACCCTGCCAGGTCTGACAAGTTTGGCCACGGCAGAATGGGATTGGTTCCACTCCGTGGGACGGAGCGTTAGCATGCATTTATCTAAAGGTTTCTACTCCTAAAATCCTGCAAAGGCTTTTTTATCTTTTTTTTTCTTTTTTTTCCAAGAGCAGTATGGAAAGAAACTGTTACAAGCCAGCTCCTTCCTTAAAGCATCTCTGCTTGTGAATACCTCTGCTGTTCATTCGCAAAGATTACCACGCCAGTTAGTACATTCTTCTTTGCTACTCGGTGCCACTGCTGCTGTTGGCATTTACATAATAGAGTTCTGCTTTGGAGAAAGATGAATAAGCACAACCATAAAATCTTGCTTTCACTGGGAGATTTACTATCATCCCCCAGCACGCCACTTCTTGCATGCAGAGGATCCAGAAAGAGATGAGTCACGGAGCTGCAAGATCTGCGTGTGGCTGCACTGTGCTGGGGAAACGGAGCTCCCGGGGAACGAAAGCTACGCTTGAGGATGGGCATTACTCACCAGACAGATGAGTCCTTAAGGGGAAAACCCGGGAGAAGTGGGAAGAGGTATCGATTACAGTCCCTACAGCAGCTTTTGGGAATAATAAAGCTACCGGGAAAATGTTAACGATAGGAAGCTCAGGTGCCAGGGAACCAGCGGCATGGGGAGAGGCTTGGGAGTCACTGCAGAGCAGTAAACCACAGCTGCGATGGCGCGGACGGAGCCTGGCCAAGGGAAGAGTTACACAATGGCTGTTTCGGGCATGACTAACGCTCTGTTTGTACTCAACCCAAAGGCAGGGTGCTGCAGCCTGCATACCTGTACCCTGCAACACACACAGAACAAATACTCGGGTGATTACTAACGCCCTCCTTTCTTGTTGATGCATGAGTCCACCCGAGCTGCGATGAGTGTGCAGCATGAAGCACTTATGAGCTTTGAGCTGCGAGGTCGTGTATTTATAAGCACTTGGGCAAACGGCATGTGGGGAGGATTCCAGCCTGGATGGTATGGGAAGGACACACGCAAGGGACAGATGAGTTTACTCGGGAAGTGTTTTCTACCCCAGGCTTTCAATTTGAGAGCCTGTTTTAGTTACTGTAGAAATTCCCATCGGCTCCAGACAGGCCCTAACAGAATAATCCAGCCTGTTGCGGTGGTGCAGGTTCACTTGTTGCTGCACCCAAGCTCAGATAAAAGCAAACTACAAGGAGAAGGGTTCAGTAAGACACCAACCAAAAAGTGCCAAGGAAACACGCCATATTCACAGAGAAATATATTAGGTAACCGTTAGCACTAGAATGCACCGGGACGTGGTGCTATACAATATTTACGGTGCTGTGTTTTCTCTTGACATAGAATTATATTTAGCTCAGAAACATGGATATATAGTTTCAGAGCGTATGATAAAACACCATCCATGTTTTTTTCTTTGCATTCCCGGCATGCATAAAAAGATGAGCTTGCAATTCTCAGTTCTGAAGACAGGTGGGAGAAAGATTACCTCTAAAGATAGTGAATATCAGCATGCTCTTTCCCTAGCTGGTAATTTATTTTAAGGACTGCAGTTCTGCGCTGTCTCTCTCACAGGAAGTGCCTGGGAAACTTCAGAGGCTCCGGTGTAACGCTGGAAAGGTGGGAGAGTTGCTGCTATCGGAAAGCCACTAGAATTGAGGTTGGCAGCTGAGGTGGCACCTTGTGTCTCTGCTAGTGACGAGCTGATCAATGAACCTGCCTTAAAAAAGATTCCAAGAGCTACCACGGTGAGCGATTTTCTTTTTATATATTTAAACTCTCATTAGCGGCTTGAGAACTTTAGAGGATGAAGAAGAAATGAGGTCTACACATCATCCAGTTAATCCGAGCTCCTGGCACAAAATAAACAACTTCCACCGCTGTATTAAGGCAAAGAGAGGTGAATTAGGCAGAGCAGCTGAATGTCAAGTACCCAACTCCTCCTCCAGAGAGCTACTGGCCTGAGAACAGGCTGCCAGCAGGAAGGACCGCATCCTGACGGTAACAGCAGGAAGAACTCTGAAACAGCACTTCAGAGAAAGCCCAGTCATAAGCAGATACTATAAATATATACTAAAAATGCATTTTTTCTTAATGCCTCAATGGCACCGATTTACTATGATTCAGCCCTTGGTATTCAAAGCATGATGAGTTGTCTTTTATTTTTCAGTTATGACAATGACTGTTATGCTGCCAAGGCTCAGGGAGTTCTAATATGAAATGCCAGATATTTATGGTGGCAAAACACTACAGAACGTTGTCAATTCACTTAATATGTTTTAGCAACTTATTGCTGAAGTGACATAAATTTCTGGAGCTTTGACAGGATGCTCCCCATGGGGAAAAATAAATATTTGTCTCCCTTAAGAAACAGTGATTGATATTGAACGCTTTCTCCTTTGAAGGGAACAGGTGCCGTTATCAACCATATTTTAATTTCCTGGACATGGGGAGCAAACAATTTTCATTTGGCTCCTCGGGCCACCCAACGCCCTCCATTCTGTAACCTTGGCAGGACTGTGCCCCTTGGGCTATGCTGAGGCCAGGACACGCTGGCAACACCCTGCTTCATGCGAGGTGCACAACGGTTTGGTTTCTCTAAACACCCAGACACTTCTCAAGTTGCCAAACGCAAGCTTTTCTGTGCCCCAACACTTCGCCTTGGGCACGTCTGTCTACCTTTACAGTGCATTCAACAATTTCATGAACACAAAGAAATGTATGTTCTGTACCTGCCGTACGCCACCACACAGCTGTTCCACTCCCAGTGATGCCTCCTCAGGCCTCTGCCCACAGCTAGGCCTTTCTTAAAGGGAGCCAGCTCTCCGGCTCCACCTTCCCACCTGCGTGTGCCCCCCTCCCCGAAACATGCGTAGCCTCCATGCTCGTCGCTGCCCCCCCCGCCTGATAAGAAGCTAAAGATTCCCAAATCCTTGCGTTTTTTTTTTTTTTTTTTTTAAAAAAACCAACCCAACACTTATTTTCCGAGTCTCCGTTTCCCAGCAGGAGACCAGCGAGGCTCCCCGCGGGACGGCAGAGGGGCTCTCCCCCTCCCGTCACGGCGGAGATGGCGCAACGCCCGGGTACGGCCCGGCCGCCTCCGCCTCACCGAGCTGCCGGCCGGAAGTGTCGCCTGAGGCGGCAGCCCCGCCCCCGCTGCGTCACCGCCCCGCCCTTCCGGCCAGGCGCTTCCGCCCCGTCCCCTCCCGCCGCCGCTTCCCCCCTCCCGCCCGGCCGCGCACCGCCCCCGTGCGGCCGGCGGCGCGCGCTGCACCCCGCTCGGCGGAGGCTCGCGGGCCGGGATAGCCATGGGGCGAGCGGCGATGCCCTGAGCCCCGGCAGCAGCCGGACTGGGGCCAGCGCCGCGCACGGGCAGTGGGGGCTCCTCCATGGGGGCTCGGCCGCAGTAGGAGCGGCGTCTCCCCGGGGCGCCATCCGCCACCTCCCCTCCCCCTCGGGCCTCCTGAGGAGGATGGCGGCGGCGGCGGCCGCCCCGACCCAGCTGGAAGCCGGTGGGTATCGCTGCCGGCGGGGGCTGCCCTCCGACCCGCCGGCCGCCCCTCCGCCCCCGTTGTAACCGTGTCCCCTTCTCCCCTCACCTCTCCGCAGAGCTCTACTACCTGATCGCCCGGTTCCTGCAGTCCGGACCCTGTAAGAAATCCGCCCAGGTGAGCGGGGAGCCGGGGGCTGCGGCCGGGCCGGGGCGGACGGGGACGGGCCGGGGCTGGGGACGGGCCGGGCCGGGCCGGGGCAGGTGGGCGGCGGGCCGGGGAGCCGCTGCGCTACGGGCGCCGGACTCACGTCCTTTGTGTGTCTGTGTGTCTGTCCGTGTGTCCGTCTCTCCCCAGGTGCTGGTGGAGGAGCTGGAGGAGCACCAGGTGAGGCGCCTGCCCCGGCGGGACAGGGGAAGCCCTGGGGAGTGTGGGGGTCGGGGGTTGCCCAGCCCAGTCCAACCCAGCCTATCTCCTCCTGGGGCTCCGTGAGACCCTGCGGGAGGCGCGGGTGCCCCGGGGCCGGGGGTAGCGGCGGAGGGGCTCCTCCCCGGGGCGGGCTGGCACCGGCGGGGGCTCCCCTCGGCCGGCCGGGGTCTGACGGCCGCCTCCCTCCCTCCCGCAGCTGATCCCCCGGCGCCTGGACTGGCAGGGCAAGGAGCACCGCCGGAGCTTCGAGGACCTGGTGAGCCAAGTTTCACTCCCGACTTCCCCGACGAGCAACCCCCCCCGCTGCCGCTTCTCCCCGTCTCCCCCCACCCCGCCCGTCCTCCTTCCCTCCCTCCCGGGGCTGCGGGCTGCGCCCCGCTGAGGCCGCGGCTGCCGCCGGGCCGCGGGGGGTGCGGAGGGGAGGAAGGGGAGGCGCGGCCGGGCCGGGCTGGGGGGGACACGGCGGGGCGGCGGCGGGGGCTACTTGGTGCTGACTGACGGGGACGCGCTATTGTGGGGCCGGGAGGGTTATCTGAGGGCACGTACCGGGGCCCAGCCCGGCCAATGGCGCCGCGTCTTACAAACCGGAGAGCGGCGGCAGGCGATGGAAGGCGGCAGCTGATTGGCTGCGGCGCCGCGGAGGAACTGGCAGGGAGGGCGGGGGGCGCGGGGTGCCGGTTCCCCCCTCCCAACCCCGGCCGGCGGGGCTGACAGGGCCGCGGGGCTGACGGGGCCGTCGGGAGGCCAAAACACAGCGGTCCGCGGACCCCCGTGGGGCTGGAGGAGGCCGCCGGGAGCAGGCTGCTGTCACCGCCCGGCCCCGGGGGGCGGCGGGCAGCGCGGCGGCCGGGGCAGGCCAGGCCGAGGCGAGCGGAGCGGGGGGATTAGATGTCGACGTGCCGGCGGGCCCGTCGCCAGGCAGAGCTGCTGGTCTTGTTCAGGGATTCCTGGCCTGCGGCGGCAGCCTGTGCTGAAACCCGGCTCCTCAGCGGGGCGGCTGGGCCTGCCTGAAAATTTAAAAAAAAAAAACAAAAAAACCCCAAAAAAAACCCCCGGGATTTTTAAGGAATGTAATGTTCTATTAAACGCCTATGAAATATATGGAGTGGCTGCTTTTGCTAGGTATAAACCGTGTGAATGTCTGTCATTGAGAAAGGTCAGCTTCCCTCTGCGCTGCCAAGGGGCTGGGTGCCAGGGGGTGGCCTCTGTCCCCTCGCCCCCCGGTGATGCCCGTCTCTGTCCTAGCCTCCTCCTGAAAGCAGCAGAACCAAAATGTCATTTCGATTTCTTTCCGAAGGGTGCAAATGGCCTTGTTTTCATCTCTGGGTAATAATGTATGGCACTGATTTGGCAGTTTTCAGTTGGAATACTGTGAACTTACTAATAGCTTTTATAATACTGATATACTGTGTGATTGTCACCGTCTCCTCACCTGGAAGGAACTGAAAGTACGTCCTTGCCTTTCCCATCTCGCGCAGGGCAATGGTGATGTGGGATTTTGACATGACTGTTGCTCAAACTCTTTTCTAGCTTGCCTAAGAGTTAGTTTTCCACTTTAGCAATACTGTAGAAGCTCAGATGCAGATGGGAGAACTCCCTGCGTCGAAATGAGACGTTTCTACCTGCTGCCTTTCCCTTTCCAAAGCGCATTAAGAATTTAAGATGAACGTTATGCTTCATCATACCTCTTGTGGGTAATTCCGGGACTGTATATTGAGTGAGCAGACACGGAGTAAGTACTGCATTCAATAAATTTTAAAGCTGTACAGCCTTCCTAGAGAACCTGAAATCTAACTATAGGCTCTTTCAGGTTTAGCTTGTGACTGCACCCGGTATGCAAGAGGAATGTTAACAGTGGCAGCATGAAGTCTGATTTCAGACATACTGGTTTTGCTTAATCAGTTACATTAAGATATACAATTTTCCCTTTCATTCTATGGGGCATGAGTTAAAAAGCCTAAACACCTTCTTTTTGTGTATTAGATGGCATTGTTGAAGCCGTGTCTTTTTCTTTAATATTTCAGAAACAGGAAACAAACAGTTGGAGAGTGAGGCTTGGAATTAACCGGAAATTGTGTCTCGCTGCATAGAATTATAAAAACTAAGCATAAGATTGTTTTTCTTCTGTCTTAAACTAGTCGACCATAATCAATCCTTTTAGATTGCCTTTTTATCTCGTAGTATTTAGCTGTTTAACTTGATTTGCAATGAGGAACGGGACTATAAATGAATCATTACAGTGAGACAGGTTGATGCTAGGTAGGATGAACTGAGCTTCTCTCTCCTAATCCTCAGACTGAAGCTTTTGCTGTTGAGGATGTTGAAGAAAGGCCTTTTTCCTCTCGTTGCTTAGGGTCTGATGTATTTGGAGTTTGAACCTTGGGTTGCATATGATTGTATATTAACCCGAACTCCTTGACTTCAGGGCTAGCTAGATGTCTGAATGTAATGTTTAGCCAGGGTTGTGAAGAACACAAATAACTCTGGACTTCATTTCAATTATCTCAGTCATATAATGAACCAAAAATAAATGATAGATGCTAGCAATTGGAGATAAAGCTTTTTCTACCCATTTCTTCTTTTTGAATGCTTAAAGACAGAAACCCAAATTCAGTTACAATCTCTGCCTAGTGTTGCAACTATGCTGGTCAGACAGGCCTGAGATAATCCAACGCAATGAGAGTTTACAAACCCAGAGAAGTCTGATTTTTTTTTTTTGTTTGTCTGTTTGCCCAACACTCTGCATTGGAAAATCTGACAAAGTATTTCTGTTCTAATTGCTGATGTTTCAGCTTTGTTTTCCATTCTCAGTTTGACTGTTCAGGTTAGTGTTGGTATTTTTCAGAACGTACACCTATACTCTTGCCATTGAGTATGTTGTTATGGCTCTTAGGGCTTCTGGAAATGATAAAGATGTAACAACCAAATCGCCTATTAGTTGACTTTTATCGAGGGACTGTTTACTCCACTCAAGCTTTTAGTCAAGATCTGAAAACTCTCTGTTGAGATTTCTTTTTCTTTTTTATTTGAACTTGGTCTTTAAATGTCAGGTACCACAAGGCATAAGAGTAATTTAATACACATTAGCAAGAATCGTACCTAGCGAGCAAAACCACACAGAGAATACCAGCTTACGTGTATTTGTGTTCCCTTTGTCTTTTCTGCTTGTTTCCACGTTGGAGTACTTTTTATGTGCAACATGTGGCTGCCTGTCTAGGTAATCGTCCAGGTGTACTCCAAAGTGTTTTTTACTTTGTTATTGACTGCTGGTGGTCTTCAGACATGAAACGTGTTTGTAAAGGGGAGGGTCCTCGCTCTCCTTGTGAAGGCCTGAGGTATTGCACGCAATTAGTACTCCTATTTTATATTAACTGTAGCAGTTTCAATGTGGAGTCAGCTGTTGTACAGACGAGTCAAGCTGAACTGACTCAGATTATCACAACAGTCGCCAGTGGACTGCTGTTCGAAATTATCTTTGTTTATTCCTGATAAAGATGACTGCGTCTGGTCTGGTTTTTCAAGGACTTTTTGATGCGCTGTCTCTTCTGGCTCAGCCTGTTTTGGTCTTTGTGCTGAAGATGCATATAATTTCAGGAAAAACAGAAAATCAGCTATTGTCGGACAGTGTATTCAAGTGGAGAACTTGCATCTGTGAACGGCTGTGCTGGTATGAACAGCTTATGGGATTTGGCTTTGAGTTTCTGCCTTGTCCATCTGCATTGATTTAAAACTAGCTATGAGTCTGAGGTGCTGTTATTTATAGATATTGCCAATCCCGGCATTAGCTGAGAAGAGATGTTACGTTTTTTTCGTGTCAGGAAAATGTCATCTGGTACTATAGTAGTTCCAACCCATTCTCTCTGGGGAAACCGACTGTATAATGGCTTTTAAATTTGTGTGTATTTGCATACTTTTGACACCTTGTGCAAGTCCAGTATCTGAGCTTCCTTTTGCTGAGATTCCGTATTTGAGGTCTTGAGTAATTTCCTGCTTGCTCAGCTGCCTTGGTCCTCTTGGTCTCCTCTGCTGCTTTTTGATACAATTGTCAATTGATTCTTAGTGGATTGTTATTTTGGCAAATGAGGGAAGTGCCGTACGACTGCCTAGAGGTTAGAAATCTGCTGCTGATGCACAACTGCCTGCCCACAGGGGACTGGGTACGAAGGAGCCATCGAAGGTCCACGTTGCTCCCTGCGTTGCTTTCATTATGCAGCTCTTCTGTCAAACTTATTCCGTGCTTTGAAGCGATGTTTCACTGGGCTTCCCAAAGGAGATGTTTCAGAGCTATCTGGTTCCGATCCCTGGTAAGACAGGCATCTTATTAGAAATAGTAATCACAAAGAGTCTTTGTTTGTTTATTTGTTTCCTCTTTATTGAAACCTTCCTTGGAGGAGAAATTGTCATCAGTCATACCAGGGGATTTTGTTTGGTTGGTTCAGGGAACAACAAGCTTCTTGCCTGTCTTAGCTGTCCGATGAGGACCCTTTGCTCAGTAGTCTTTGACCGTATGTGGTAATGCTTCCAACATCAGAAGCATAAACAGGTTGAGGGGTATGACTTTCTCCTAGCCCTGACGTGACTTCACTAATAGTTCTTTACTTGCAGCTGCTTATCACTGTAGCAACTGATTTGCATACTGGTTCAAGCAGTCACGACCCTGTTACATTCACCCATGGTTGTTTACCTAGATTTTTTTAAAAGGATGGATTCCCTTTACCCAATTCTTTCAAGTTTTTAGATCCGTAAGACCTGTGCGGTTACTGTGTCATAGAATTCTTCTGTGGTACCGGGGCATTCTTGTGCTCTCACATTTTAACTTTTATAGGGTCTTTCATATCTTAAGGCAACAGAATGTTTTCCTTTTTATAATTTATGCCAGGGTGCAGAACTTGCTCTCACAGTGTGTTTTCAGCTCTTCTGCATTATTTTAACATGCTCTTTTAAAAGCTCTTCTTAAGCATGTTTTTGGCCTGTGTGACTTGTCTCTAATTTTTCCAATTTTCTAATTGTTTTCTAAAATATTTTCTAATATTCTAAAAATATTTTCTAATATATTTGATGAGGTGATAAAATCCTTGCCGTTGTTTCATTTTGCTGTATGGGGTTTGGACTAGCATGTGTGGCTATAACTGATGCTAAGCTTTGCCTTTTTCCTTCCTTCTTTTAATGAAAATCTGATTGGGGAGACTTTGTTTTTCTCAGCTGTATGTTTGCAGCTTCATGTTTTGGAAAGATACTTAAAATCCATTTACAGCTATTTCATGCAGAGGTGAGAGGAAGGATTTTTGTTTCAAGTTCTTTTGGGAACCTGAAAATAGAATTGCTTGTTTTGCTCCGGGCTGCAGTTTAAGCATTTTATCTGGAAGTTATTATGGAAAAAAATCTCCAGGAGAATTTGCTGCTATTGCTGCCTGCCTATGTGGCTGTTTGGTAATAACAACAGTGGTAATATTCAGATTAAGGGCCATTTATTTTGGCTGTTCTGGCTTGTAGAAACATGAAAATGTGCAGGGAAAGAAGTGGAAGACGGGGAAAGGCTGTCATACAGCCTTTCTTCTGTAGTATGTATGGCATGGTTCTGATCGCAGGGGGCAAATCTGGTGAGGTGGGCGTGTTAAGAAAGCGAGTGGTCACTTTGATATGTGCCTGGTCTGCACAATGTGCTCCGCGTTACACGTGGCTTAGGAAAGTTTACAGTCCAATAAAATTGTGCACTAAGATCTAGATGCCTCAGCAGCTCACTTGTGCCGATTTAACTCTGGCTCCGTGATGGATTTGCCAACTTTCCTGGTCTGGGCAGTGATCAAGCAGATGTCTGGTATCCTGAGCTGCTTAACGTCTGGATGTTCCGGGCAAATTACCGCCAGGCATGGGCAGATAACTGCCACACGCTCCCCGAGTCCCGCGTGTCCACCCATCTTGGGATGTTGGCTGGTCTGCACATGTGTTAATGTTTGCTCCCTTTGCTGCTTTTTATAAAACTGTGGCTTGATCTGCGGGTCTTTAAGTAACAAAGTCCCTTTCCATTTCTGAGTAGGTGCGCTGAGCTAGGACTGCTTGTCGAACAACTTGTGCTCTGTCTCCGCAGTGGGATATTTGCTGCCAGGCTTAATTCAGCCCCTCTCTCTAGACACAGAATAGCAGCGATACTTCACAGTGTACTCCTGAGCGAAAAGGGAAGTGTTTTGCTGCATTACGCTAGGAGAATGGTTTGGGCTTTCTGTGAAATTTTATATTTCCAGAGAGAGTGATATCGCTTGGTTTTTTTTCCCACCCTAGAAGTAAAATGTAAATTCCACAGCTCCTGGTTTGGTTGCCCTTTTTCTTTTTAATCTTTTAATCTTAAGCTTGATACATTTCTAGAATTGGCAATTGTTGACTGAGAATCATGTTACTAATTATCAGAGATGTAAAAAGGAATTTCATACTCAGATTTTATTAAATTGCAGATTCTCTCTTTAGAATTGCCTTTGTTTCAGATCCTTTCAGATCCCTTGCAAACTGAAGGGAGGCCAGTGCAGAATAATAAAATATTTTGTAGCATTAGCACGTTTATAATATTTGAGGAATGAGTAAGAACGATAGGTAAATACAAAAGTTCAGATAATCCCTTTATCTTATTTTGTCTTCTGTTATATCATGTAATTTACAATGAAGGACAATTCATGCTTATACACTGAGCTTCACTGGATGTACAACTGGGGGAAGTACCAATACAATTTTGGAACTCTATAGTTTTTTTTTTTTGTGGGAAAATGAAAAAGTTAGAATGGCTGGAGAGTGCAAGAGAGCATTCATGGGGTCATTCTTTGATGCTCACAGTATGAAAAACCATGGAACAGGACCACATTAATGCAGTCATCAGGTTTATCTTTCCTGCAGAAGTACGATTCCGCTCTTTCCATCCGAAGGACAGAGCCATATCTTTAACACGCAGCAACTGAAACTGTGTGTGGAGAAGCCTGTCTCTCTTCTGCAAGAGTTTCCATTTAGATTTGAAGAGTTTTAGTTGAGTTTAGTTAAATGGTAATTAGTATATATCATTGGAAAAACCTTTCCTTTTTTGGGGGGCATTTTTAGAATCTCATTTGTGGGATGGTGTTGATCCTGCTTGTGATGCAGGTGATTACATTATACAACACCTGACTCACCGCGTTGAGCCCTGTAGCACCATTGCTGTTGCCCAATTGGAACGAACGATTTCCCAATGACATGTAGTAATAACCTCTTTGATGACATAGTTCAGTGAACAATGTTTTGGCAGCAGTTGTGAGTGAAGTACTTACCTTTTCCTCCTTCCCAATGCCTGCCGCTCCCTCTGGTGTGCCGGGGCATATCCCTGGGGTCTGGGTGGGCAGGATAGCTGGGCTTATCTGATGGTGCTCTGCTGTTGAAAGAAGTGGTCTCGTTCCATGCTTTCCACCAGCTCTCATGCTTCTCTGAATCACAGTCAGCTTTGCTAAACCTGGCAGAAAACCTTTTCCTTCTTCTGTCGGGTGAGCGTTCCCAGCCAGGGGGGCTGAAACGGCTCCCTGTGCGGGAGGTGGGCACCGGAGCCGATGTAGAGGGGAGCTTGGTCATGCTTTTAGCCAAACTGGGGAATCATTCTGGCTCACTGCAGCTGCGCAAAAACTTGTCCTACCCCACTGGGAAGGAGCTGTGTGGGTGGTGAGCGCTCACAGCCCTGTCGCCAGTATTGGCCTGTGACTGGGCACACTTGAAGTGGTCGTGTAGGAGAGAGGGGCGTGCACAGGCACATGCCTGCTGTTATTTCTTTACAATGAGCACCGTTCTGGCCCTTTCGAGTCAGCTTTAGTATTATTTGGCATTAGTTTGTGGCTTGGTAAAACAGAACACTGGCTTATGACAATCTCTTCATAATATTGCAACAGATACAAAAGTTGTAAATAGTTCTAATACAACTAGTTCTTCCATCGTCAATCACAGGTACGTAAGAGCTGAGTGACCTGCTAGAGTTGATCTTTAATGTAGCTGTATTTCCTGTATGGAAGGAGCTAAATAAGCTCTGATGCTGAGCTTTTGCTGCCAGCTAGTAAATATCGTAGAAATCGGGCAAGTGCAGGACATTCTGGATAATGAGGCACAATTTATTTGCTGTTTGAACAGATTGTTGGAAAAACTATTGTATCCCTATAGAAAACAATCTCTGTCTAAAGGGGAAAAAAGAAGAATGTTTTCTCAACATGACAAATTAGGAATCTACATGTATGGATCTTAAAGATGCCAACTCCCAGTAGCTAAAAACTGGAGACTAGGTATTGCTTTTAGGATAATGTTTGGGTTTTTTAGGCTTTAGCACATGTGCTTCTTACAGTAATGTGAGTGTCTGTCAAGGGTGTTTCGGCTAAGCAAGAAATGTGAAAAAAATGAACGGAAGGGTTAAAAAGGCTTAAAAAAAGTCCCCAGGCAATACTTTGTTCGATTAGAGTACTGTGCTGGGACCTCTGAGCTTCAGGGATTTTTGTTTGTTCTTAAGGGATAACTGTAGCTGCCACCACCTGGAATTTCTGGTATGACTTTTATCAACAGTTCATGTCACTTTAAAAGGCATCTTTGGTATAATTAATTTTGAGGGGGTTTTCAGGGGTTTTAGACTTGATTTCAGTGACTTTAATACTTGACTGTGAACCAAACAAAGAAATACCAGTAGCAGCAAGAGCAAAACAATTTTCAAACTGTGTTATTTATATGTTTAGGTGGCTGTCAATGCACACATCCCTCCGGATTATCTTCTTAGGATCTGTGAGAGACTCGGACCCCTTTTAGACAAGGAAATCCCACAGAGTGTCCTAGGCGTGCAGACTTTGCTAGGTGTCGGGCGCCAGTCTCTATTAAGGGCAGCAAAAGGTAAGATTATCAATTTATGTGTGACTGAATTTTGTTTTAATGATCAAACCCTCTTCTGTTTCGATTTGTATTGTGGTATCTGTGTGTGTTTGCATGAACCCTGGTTTGTCTCCTATGCTTGTCAGCTTTCTTGTTGCAGTCTTGCTAAAATGTGGTTATTGCTGGCCCTGTTACATATATGTTCCTTGGGTAGAAAGTGCCATCTTAAGCAGCTCTTGCCCACAGTTGCCTGAACTTGTTACTTGCTTCCCCTGCCTCCCCTCCCCAGCATGTTGGACTGGTGTTGGTGTAAGTGATGTGATGCACTCAATTAGAGATTGGATCCGTATGAAAAATAGCTATTTTTTTCATATACATATACGCATGCCCATGTCTAAAATAACCCAGCAGTCTATATATTTTGCTGGGCTGTTTTTCAGGCTGGTTTGTTCCATTATTTGATTCCCTGGCTGTGTGGACAGGTGTGTGAACTCGAAGGGCAGGATGGCACTTGGGGCAGCATTTAGAGGGTGGGAGAGGGTGAGACTGATTCTTCGGTGATAATTCCTGCTCGTCCTTGCTTAAAGTTAATTTGAATGAAAGCCCCCATCCCCTTCATGAATAGAGCACCAGTCCTATTCCTTTTGAAAAACTGCTCTACTTGAGATAATGATCCTGAGAGCAGAGTTTTGTGTTATAACTAAACAGATCTGAGAGACGTCCGCTATTGAAAAGAGCGGTTCCTCCCTTCCCTCCTCACTCCATGCCCATGTCACTTCTTCCTTGTAGGAGCCAGAACTTACTTGATCCTGTGATGTGATTCAGAGAGCTAAAATGTTGCAAAGTTTGTTCCTGCTGTTGTAGGGAATTAAATTAGCTCCTGGTCTGGAGGTGACATAGACAGCTGGAGCGTCATTCTGGGAGAGGAGGAGGGATAGGAGAGCAGGACCTTCCTGTTCCAGTGGCGGTTGAGCACTTTATTTGCTGCATCCTGTGAAGTCACACTGCTGATCCACTGGATATCACCTGGAGGGGTGTTCTGTTTGCAAGCATGTTTCCTTACGCAGAGCTTTGGGACTGAGTCTTACTTTTCCTATGCTTTTCCATAATTGGGTGGAGAATTTCAGGTTTGCAGGGAGGCCTGCAGAGAAAAGTTCCTTCATATCACATTCAGTTTGCATCTTAGAAGAAAAGAGCAACAAAATGTAAAGAGAAAATAAACATTTTTGTGCAGGGAAACAGAATTTTCTTAGGGTAGTTAGGGGACAAAGGCTAGATGAATCACTGAAAGATGTAGTGCTTCCTAAGCCATGTGATAAATTTATTGCGAAAAGATTTCTAGTATATTTATGGTGGGTTTTGTTTTTCCTCCTTCAGAAAAAAGTGCTGTGACATTGTGCTATTTGCTTTGTAAAGCAGACTCACTAATATGAAACATCGTACCTTTTTCCAAGCTGACATACATGGATTTCTGCTCCCCAGTATGAAGTTTCCATTTACCATTAGTATTTATAGCTATTTTGATCTATTTTAGAAAGTCTGAGTGCTGTTTTTAATATGTATCATTGTAATACTCCGTGGTACGGTTTGGGTTTTAATCAGAAGGTGCTCTCAGGAGTCTCTTTGAGTCACGTAAGCTTGTGCACTTCATATTCAGAGATCTAAAGGGTGATACACAGATCCACCAATCTGTGGCACTATCCTTCTGTTTCAGTCCTTGTTCACCATGGAAGCTCATTTCTCTCCTTCCAGATGGCCAGAAATGGAAGAAGTCCAGGTCTAATTTCTGAGGCACTCTGAACAGTCTCAGAAAAATCACTATTGTTCTAGAGAGAAGGCTTACTGAGGCCAGTTGGCAGCAGATAGCTGGAGAGTCTTTAAAGAAAACAGTCTTCATTTTAAAAACAATGTTTTTTGGGGTGAGGGGGGTGGGGTGCAGAGGAGAATCTGAAAGGAGGGCATATTGCCACCAATTGCAGGAAAACAGATTTATTGAAGAAAAAAAAAAAAAAAAATCTCACTTCTCCCACTTTCAGGGAGCAAATATGCGTGCGTGTATGTATTCTCAAATGTACAGTTCATAAGGAGAGGTCCTGTATGTGTTGGGATTGCAGAAGGACTAAAACCCCACCAAAATTCAGTGCTGACTCAATACAAAGTGCACCCACTTTTTACACTCTCTTTTTCTTTCCATCAGTTTAGACTCCCTACTTGCCATAATGAAGCAAAACTAAGCTGAAACCATTTACAGTCACATCGCTTACTAACTAGAAATGGAGTAGCAATCTTCTTTAAGTGCTAGGTCTCTGACAGACTATTTTAAAAGACCGGTCTTATTTTGGGATGCTGGGAGTGATGCTTGATGCTCTTGATTCTAAGAAGAATAGATCAGTTGGACCCAGTTTGGCTAATTGTTTCACCAACCCGCTGTTAATCTTGCCGGTACAGACTTCAGACATACGCTATGGAAAGGATCTGCGTTTGCGGCTCTTCACAGAGGGCGGCCTCCCGAACTCCCTGTAAATTATGGGAAACCACCAAATGTGGGTGAGTTTGGAAACATACATAAGGTGTTTTTTTCTTCTCTGTATTTTTATTACTGTTCCAGCTGAAAGTTACTCTTACTGACTGAAACACTACTATGGGTTTGCATTAATGGCTTTTTTTGACATGTTACCATGAATTGTCTAAAAAAGGTTTCTCACTGACTATAGAATAACCCTTTTTGTTTTATTCAGGCTTGGATCTTCCATAATGTATGCACACATATTAAAACATTGTGGACACGTTGAAAAGCTTTGCACGACAACTTCCTGTTTGGAGGGCAATGTGCTTGAGTATTTTTTTATGATACACCTACGTAATATGTACATATGCTTATAAGATTGAACAGGCGTGGTCACAGGAGCATGTAGACAATCTTTTCATTCAAGAATCTTAGTCAGAACAAAGCGCCTGGCTCCCAGAGAACTTTTTTGACTCAAGAATTCATTTTTAGTTCGATTATGACAGAAAACAGACTCCTTGCAACATCCGTTTTCAAAAAGGAAATAATCACCAAACCAACGTTTGTATTAGTTCAATTTCACTTGTCCACATAGTTCGATAAAGAACTTGTATAAAACCCAGATGCGTGTAGGCATTCAGCTTACATGTCATCAAAGAGCTTCTCTGTTTTGCTTAAACTGAAAAGTATTTTCCTTGTATGGTCAGAACTTTCATTAACTCTTTTTATAGCAAACAAATTTGATTCTTGCAGCTATAAATGTAAGTCCTGTTGGTCGTGATTTGTTTTCTTATTAGGGTATTTTATCTGTATTTATGTGTGTTTGTGAAAATGTGTAGGCTTTTCCTGCTTTGTTAGGAGATGCATTGACGTACATTTCTCCCTTCCCTTTGGAGATGCAGGGGTGATGAAAGCAGTCTTCTCATTCTGCCATGTCTCTTCCTCTGTGCTTCTGTACTTTCTCTCTCATTACTAAAAATTAATCTTTGTCAGACACAAAAGTGACAATGACCGGGCCGTTTGTGGTTGAAATCGATAGCATGCTTTGCATAAGCTCTGTGGTGTTGTGGCAGCAGTGTGACGGAATAGCAAATTTAATTACTGGTCTTCTGTATGAAAAAGAAATGGACGTTTGCCTGGAACTAGTGCATAGGGAATTATTGCATTAGTACTTTTGCTGCTTTTGTCAGATAATTTATGAGTCATGCTGTGGACGTTAAAAATGAAAACTATTTCCATCTATTAGTATGGTTACTGATGTACATATCTGTGTGTTTATTCTTTTAGGCTGGTTACTTTTTTGTTAGCAATCCATCAGCCCAACTGCGAATAGGCTAGGTTATACGTTTACTGCACACACTCAACTTCTATAGTTGTATTTCTATAGGGGCTCCTGGATAAATTCTTTCATAAGAGACAAATCAGACTGTGGTTTTGGAATATACAGTATTATTAATGAACTGTACTAGCAGATCCGACTTGACTTTGTCATGTTTTCATGACAAAGGTCTGTGCTGCCTGCCTGGTGACTATTTAGTGACTTAGAGAATGAATGATTTGTGGGTTTTGGTGTTTTCCTATGAATTGCTATTTAAGAAATACAAAGGTGTTTTATGGAAAAGGGTCTTTTATAGCCTGGAATTAATTTTTATAAGTATTGGTTCATGGAAGAATATGGTCCTCCTTGGTGTAGGTACATAAACTACTAGTAAGAGAGGAAAATGCATATAAAGATTAAAATAAAAAGTTGACTATATTTAAGCTGTACAGGAGGCAGGAGTTTGATTTTGGGATTCCTCGTTGTTAATCCTGAAGTGGAAGTTACAAAATTCTTCTCTGTATATTTGTGCGAAATGGGTGCATTCTCTGGGGAGTAGTGACAGCCACAGATGCTGCTCTGTGTGTGTGTGTCTTGTTTTAAAATGCAAGATGAAGTAGTATGCCCAACCTCTTTAATATTTCAGCATAATTGTGAATTCCCATACTGTGCTGGCTTAGTCAGGTTGAGTTTTCTGGAATTACTTGCTGAAGTAGTTGGGCTGAAGTAATAGACACCCATAATAATGTGCGTTCATGAGTGAGATGAAGTGATTGTGTAATTGCCTGTGTAGACAGGTAAATAAGGTGTAGAACTAGCAGCTAGAAGTATTCTTATATCACTTCCCTTCCAGTGATAAAGATGTAAGCTTGCCACCATGCGTGTGTTTTTCTGCTGCGAGAATGGGATTGTTTGTGGTTGCTCTCCCAGCTTGGATGAGTGGGTACCTGCAGTGGTTTGCCCTTCCTCTGCATGGGGTTGGGATTGGACCCTGCGGTCTGTACTCCAAAAGTCCTGCACAGTGGAACTGGAGCAAGAAATCAGTGTCGCCTTTTCCCAGCATGTTTGTGCAGAGCTGTGAATCTTCTGACTGGGGGAGTCTCCGAGAAAGTGCTGACCTGTGGAAGTCCTTCTCAGGAACGTGGTGTTTGGGTGTTGTGTCTTGGAGGTCTGTGGTGATCTGCGGGGGGAGGAGAGGAAGGGAAAATGCTGTCACAGCTTTCTGCTGCTGACAGGAGATCACAGGGAATATGGTGAGGATGGTCTTTTAGATGGTTTCTTTGCAGGTTTTGGAGTAGTGATATGTTTAGAACTCCCTTTATGCTCTTCCAGTCAGAAAATGGAAAGATTGGTCATACAGTACCTCAGCAATGGGATTTATTCACTTAGGATAAACCTGCTTTTGAATATTACTTCGATTTTGTCAGACACTTTTTTTTTTTTAAATTATTTTTGCAGGCAACACAAAGCAGATTAGAAAGAAGATTGTTTTTCCTCTTTAGTTGATTACTAGAGCTATTTCATCCCGAGTATGAAAGCCTTTATGTGGGTAACTGTTGTTAGTGAAAGTAACGCAAAATTTGGAACCAGGAAGTCCGTAGCCCATCTCAATGAACAAGCAGTTTGGCTGTATGGAAATTTACAGTCAAGGTGATCCAGCTACCTTAGGCCTGCCAAATAGCAGTGCTCGAATGAGCTCAGAAAATCAATGATGTTTCTCTGCTGTAAAGGGGTGCCGTGAGGTCAGCAGCTATGAAAGCTGGAACACTTTGTTTCGGTGCTTTTACTGGGTCTAACTGTCTCTGCGGCCACACATCCACTCTCTGAGAAGATATTTTGCATGTGTGAGCCAACCGTGTCTATTTCCCAGTGTTCTTATGAAATCCAGACTTGTGTTCTGCACTCTGCGAGTGGTACCCAATCTTCGTGCTTGATCAGGCCCTGCGATGAGGTCACAGATGAACTCACCATGTGCCCTGGCTATGTGAAATGTTACGTCCTCATTACAAAGTTATAGCGCTGATTTCAAAAGGTAAAATAGCATGATGTGAAGTCGTCACCCTTAATACTAGAGCAACTATTTTTAAAACAAACATTTGTACCGGTATTCTGTTTTCTATTTTTGCTTGCAATAATTGCAATGAGGTAAGGGTTTATCAGGAGAGGAAGAATTCAAGCAGTTTAAAAACTCCTGCAGCAGGACTTTGTCCACGCTGAAATGTTTTAATTCCTTCTGAAGTTGTGACTTAGGTTTGAAATTTGCAATGTCTGCTGATTGTTTTTTAAATTTTGTTTTCACTGATGGGTTATTGTTGCAGGGGTTTGGTTTTGTCCTTCCTAGGTGAGCTTTCTTGTGAGGGTTTTTACATTTGTGTTGTTACCTCTAATAGAATGGATTGTGATTTAAGAATTACTGTTGTACAGTGTATATGACTCCCCTCTGCAACTGTGCCTGTACTTGCATTGAGGACTGTAGTTTTCCTGAAGGTGTGATCTTCGAGGACCAAGGTCTGTGACAAAGAAAAACGCGTGCGTTTTACCACATACCACCCTCGGTTAGTAGTCCCACAGGTGGGTAGTTTGAGGAGGTACTAGTGCGTGACTGTAACCAGGGCTGTCCCCAGCATGCCAGGCGCTGAGGCCGGGGCAGGTTGCGCCCAGCACGGACCAAGGGAGAGAAGATGCACCTCCCATGGCAGCATCGGTGGCATCTCTGCTCCGAGGTGGCAGTCATTTCAGCAGCTAGAAGTGAGGAACTTCATCTGAGAAGGCGGCCTTTCCATTTGTGGGCAAAACGAACTTACTTTTCTTAACAAGAAGACTAGATATGCTCACTTTTTATGTGAAATAACATCAATATACAGTTTTGAAAGTCTTTTTTTCCTTGTAGCAAATAGTGAGGGGGTAGACTTGGCAGCTGTTATGCCCAGTATGGCATGAAGTACAGCAGATAATTAGGTAGGTTGCTAAAAGTTTTTAGGGCCACTGTGTTCCTAATTCTCTGTGTGGGAATCAGGGTTTTTTAAATTCTTTTAGGCTTTATGAGTACAATAACTTCATTGTACTGAAGAAAGCAAACTTCACGGGGCTTTTTGTCTTGTGTGGGCAATTCCCTCTTTAGATATTGTGTATTAATCTTCTACCAAAAAAACTGAGAACTGGAATCGGGGATGTTTGTTTTGTTTTCTTTTCTGTGTGTGTGTGGGTTACTTTGCAGTTCCTTTG
Organism: Rissa tridactyla; assembly: GCF_028500815.1. NCBI lineage: Eukaryota > Metazoa > Chordata > Aves > Charadriiformes > Laridae > Rissa > Rissa tridactyla. The sequence goes on along the minus strand of NC_071474.1, from coordinate 46,342,625 downwards.
AAGGCAGTGATAGTATAAAGTGCAGGAAGACAAGGGTCTCAATCCCAGTGTGTGTGTGGCATACGTTTCTGGGATACCCTAAGCATTTTTGTAGTGAGGATCAGATACATTGAATACCTGGTACTTTTTGTTCAAAGATGCTGTTGCTTTGATAAAGCCGGTGCTCCTGATGGCATAACAGTAGTTCTGTATTTCTCTGAAACTTGTGACTGAAGCATTTCATAAGCAGTGCTTTTAATTTTTTAATTTTCCATGGGAGATTGAGGAGGCTTGTCCCCATTGTGCAAATAGGGAAGTAGACACAGAAAAAAGTGAAATTGCTTTCACATTGTCTGAAGCTGAACTGGTTGCAAGTCTGGGAATCGACTGGAAAGGTTAGACACTGAGTGCCAAATGAAAGGTTGTATGAGTTCTAGGTGCCTGACTGTTCTTCATACCTTTCAGTGTTTCTGTCGTGTGATTTGCAACACACAGCAGTGGTAGATTTTCAGAAGGATTGCATGGGAACGCTGTAGTACACAGAAGGCTTTGTGATTATCGGGAATATTTTTGAAATGCAAGTATACCTTTTTGATTCACACAGTTCTTTGTGTGGTTAAAAAAAAAAGTTCAAAGCCATTTGAAATTGTTTAAAGGCAGATACACTGTTATTATGTATTTGAATGATTTAAGCACTGAAAGGCACAGCAGAATTACCATGTTGCTAACTTACTACATCCCTGTGTTGACATAACATTGTCCACAGTGTCGGGGGAAGAGAGGTGTAATAGTTTCAAGAACTTGGCTTTTAAGCTGGCATACTTAAATAATACATAAAATAATGTGTGTCAAACCTGACAGTACCTTTGTACAGCATTTGTCGCGATGGGGTCTCTGTGCCCTCCTGTAAGAGATGGAAAAAGGGTTAAAGATTTCATTTTTACTTTGCTAGGGGAGACAGTTTCCATTTAACGGTTCCTGTATAGTGTCAGGTATCAATTGAATAGTAGGTAGATAGTAAATGAATTTGATTTAGCGTGTCTTGCTTTTTTTAGTACTGCTGAATATGTGTTTTTACATAAAAACAAATATTGACTGAAGATAAGGTCATGGTGGGAGCCTGATGACTTTTGCAAGCATCTACACCTTTTATGCAGCCTTTTGTTTTCTAATATGTAGTGTTGTGATTGCACTGACTGATTAAAAATAGTCCAAATTTCAGAGTGTAAAACTGAGAAACAAAAATACTGTTTGTAAATCTGGAAAAAATTTATTTTCCTTGCCCATTTACCTCTCTGCTTGCGTATAAATGCTTCAATCTTATAAATGTACAGAAGTGTATGGGTTAGTAGCCCTTTGAAATGATGCTTCTTGACTTTGTAGATATTTTTTTTTTAAACATATTCCGTAATCTTTTTTTATGTAGATAGGCAATGATACAATAATACAATTAAGAAAATGGGTCAAGTTGTTCACTATACTTTTAAACTAAAGGCTTGAAAGGTACTAAAGAGCTTCATGCTGCTTCTGTGAAGCCCTGCCTACTTCAATGTGCAGTAGACAAGATAAGGGGTTTCTTCTGGGCGCCTGCTATCACAAGGACTCAACAAAACCCACCAATATGGCAATGTTAGATCTTGAAGCGCCATTGAAAAAAACCTCTCAAAACTTCAAAATCAAAAGTTGAAGTGGTATAAATTAGGTAAAATTAAATAGCCAAAATGATCTCAAATTATGCATCAAATCCAAGATTTGATTAGAATTAATTAGAATTAAGATCTTTCTGTATTCTACAGCCGTAATGATCTTCATTTGGTGGCATGTCCCAGCAAATGTTTCCTCCTTTTCTTGTCTAGTAGAAAGATTCATCGTTATCGTCAGTGAAACTGCTAACAGTGCTTTTTTTCCATGATGTGTTTGTACATTTAGATTTCGGGCTGTTCTGGTAAGGACTCCTAGGTTTAGCAATATAAAAGAGTTTGTGGCTGTTGCAGTTTTTTCTGGTGCCTGCCATTCTTTTGACTTTTTCCGTCGGTGCCACGTATTTCTTATTCTTCAATAACATTGTCATAGAAGTGCAATGGTGGTGCTTCTGCTGCTTAGAGAGGTTTTGTGGGGAACATGTGGAAAACCACTGACCGTGACATATGATCGGGAACCCATTCCAAAGAAAGACTTTTATTACAAAAAAAAAGCAGTTAAAATAAACTATTGTTATACTCCAAAAATAAATTTGTTGTAATTGTTGTAAGAAAATTATATGTTACTAATATCAAGTGTTCCAAATTCATACAGAATAAATGTATCCATTGCCTGTTCATGAATTGATCACTTGGAATAACTTCTAGTTGTGATGGGAACTCTTTATTTTGCTTTAATTTTTGTGTAAGAGAGCAGGTGCGGTGTTTGGTGTGGTAGGTGTTGAAAGGCTTCGTCAGGAGTGGGCTTTCCTTTTACAAGACTCTACAGAATCTTCTGACAAGGTGAAAGAGGCCCGGATTTATGGATTATAATAATAAAGCTGTTGCTAAACATGATATTTGAGTTAATATCTATTTAAAATTTAAATATTTATTTAAAATTAATGTCTTAGTTTTCCTTTTGTTTTCTTTTTCTCTCCCAGTAAATATAATTTCTGCCAGGCAGTTAACTGGATGTGGACGTTTCAGCCACTTGTTCCCAACGTCCACCTACCAACACATGAAAATGCATAAGAGGATTTTGGGACATCTATCATCTGTTTATTGTATAGCCTTTGATCGCAGTGGGAGAAGAATTTTTACAGTAAGTTTAAGAATTGTACTTTTCTTGGAAGATTGATTTGCTTAGTTTGATTTCTTTCTTTCCAAAGTCCTGCAACAGCCTCTTAGTCACTGACTGAGATGCAGACACGGCTTCCAGCAAAAGAAGGGAAGAAAAATCTTGAAATGTATGGAAAACCCATCTCTTTCTATGCAAATTTTCACTTTTCACTTGACTGGGTATTTTAAAATTGCTCATGGCTCCAGTAGACCGAAACTTAGTCAGATATCTGCTTACTCACGTAGAACCTTATAGCAGAGCTGTTCTGGTCCAGAGCTTGCAACTCCTACTTGAAACACGTGCTCAGTTTTCTTTATTTATCATCTTTCTTGCTGAATGGCACCTGCAGTGTTCTGGGGTTTTGAATTAATTTGTATGCTGCTTGCTGGGTTAAATCTTAATACTTTTTTTTAAAACTACATTTTACCTTTCAGTAACCTTGGAAATGCTGCCAATCCTTTCCTTACATTTCAGCAAAAACTTGATGATGAATAGAATACCTCATTACTTCTAGATTTTCTTTCTAGAATTTGTAGTATCTTAATGAATATATGAACATTATTTTAAGTTTTCTCTGAAACATAATAACATACATGTCTGTGATACTGCCCTTGCTTTTTGCCCTGCGTATTTAAAAATTAACAGATTTTTTTCAAATTAATAATGCATCTTTTAACTGTTAATCCTTGTCTTGTGTTTGCCGTTGTCTGGTACCAATAGGTGTTTAGAAACAGATTACCTGGCAGGTTAATTGTTGGCGTTGTGTTCTTGGTAGCTTCTCCACTCATGAATTGGTTAAATAGGGATGTTGTTATGGTAATTACTCTGGGTCATAGTGAACTTTCCATTTTTGTTTACATGATAAAGAAATCTTTCTCATCTGCCTGTTATATGAGGAATTGGAAGTGATTTGCGTTCAAATTTACCTGCAGTTAATAAAATGTAATTTAAAATCAAATGATGTTGATACTGCAGTTAGTTTTATAGTGTTATGTTTCTGAGTATATAATGGCAATCGCACCCACTAGTATCAGTATTTTTATAGTATCTGAATAGTGGAAAGGTCTGTGAACTGCCTAAAAATTCTTGGTGATATTGCGATTGAGGATGAAATTACGTAGCTGCTACTATTTTACAGTGGTCTGTGTTGGATATGCTTTTGAATTGTGTCCTGAACTGAGATCTCACTGACATAGTGTTTTGGTTGCACGTGATGTTGCATGGGTTCTCTCTTCGAGTGTCCCAACTTTCTTCTGTTAACAGAAATCAAAGCTCGTGGTACAGCTGCCTCTCAGCTCCAGGAGCGTGGCAGGGGCTCTGAGACCCCCCCAAGCGCTTAGGTGCTCTTTTTCCTTAGAGCTTAATTCTTACGATCACTTTGATTTTACTACTGGTTTGATCTGGCTCATACAGATAAATAAAGACTGTTGGTAGTATGTAATGAAACACTTTATCTTCTTAAATTTACCTTAATTATTACTGAACTGTACTGAGAGGAGTTACATTAGCAGCGATAATCATATCTTAGTATGAAATGTCTGTTTTATAAATATCTAAATCCTTGACCTCACACGATGATCCCCAAACTCAGGTAGTTGTGCCCTTCTGGAATCCCACTGAAATTGTTCTTCTGGGAGGTTCATGGCGCAATGGTGTTTTAGATACTTGTTCATCTGCAGTGTACCTCTGTATTATGTACACATAGCGTATTATTTTATATAATCTTTGGAAATTTTTGTGTGTCATTAGGGGTCAGATGATTGTTTGGTCAAAATCTGGGCTACAGATGATGGGCGCCTGCTCTCAACATTGCGAGGACACTCGGCTGAAATTTCCGACATGGCTGTTAACTACGAGAACACGCTGCTCGCCGCAGGCAGTTGTGATAAAGTAGTGCGGGTATGGTGTCTTCGAACCTGTGCCCCAGTCGCAGTGCTGCAGGGCCATTCAGCTTCCATTACTTCCATACAGGTAAAGAATAACAATTTTTCCCTAAATCGTTGAATTAAAACAGCACTAAGAGGTGTGGATTAGCAATCAGGGATAAAGCGTATCTTTTCATCTCTGTTTGGCAGTGTGGATTTGCCCCAACCCAATTTGTATCCTGGCAAACTCACTCCTGCGCAGTGGCCAACTGCTGCCTGAGGGGATGATCCTGTTTTTTCCAGCTGCCTGTAACTCTCTGGTCCCATTACTGCTTCCTTAGATCTAGTAAATGCGTGGCCACTGGGAGCATCAGATCGACTAGCGGAGCCAGGGAGAAATGGCTGGCATCTTTGATGGTAGTCCTTGCACAGTGACTGAACCAACAGACGTTTGTTCATAGAGAACGTTTATTTTTCAGAGGACTACCGTCAGATAAAACCCCTTATTCCACATTTCTTACTTGCTCGTTATCTCTGCCTGTACCATAAGGCGCTGTTTGGGGTATCGTAGATGCTGCAGCAGCCACAGAACAGCATGGGTCAGGGTCTGCGAGAATCTGTACTTGTGCCCGTGCAGTTTCAGTTGTGTGACCAGCATCCAGCGAGCAATAGCGGAGCAGGAAAAACACGACTACGCTGCCAGCACTCAGCACTAGCAGTGGCACAGTCAATAATGGCTAGTAATTTGCAGTCTATTTGCTTTAAGAAAAACCCCCACAACAGCCAGGCAGAGACCTCCAACAAAACAAAATTCCAGGATCAAAAAAGACAATTCCTGCAATTTGGCAGGTTATGCACACAGAGGGGGATGAGCGGGGGTGTTTGGCTCAGAGTCCCTCTCTTCTGGAGCCGTGCTGCCTTTGATTCAGCGCAGTCTTCTCCAACATCCCAGTAGTCCCTGGGAGTCTCATTTCTCCCCCTCTTGTCTACGCTTCCAATTTCATCTCATTTTAACTATGCCGCAAGTTACTTACTTTAAGGTGGCTGTTCTGGACCCATAGTTTACAACCTGGTTTTGTGTTTTGTCTAATATTTGTTTATGTTTATATACATCCCTCACAAGCTCTTTGTAAAACTCTGGTAATTTAGAATATAATCGCAATCAGTCATGGCTTTTTGAGGAAACAGCGTTTGATCCCTTTATCAAATACCAGGTTGCCAGAGGATTAAAGTTACTGCTGCAGTTATGAAATTAAAGTGTGAGACTTCGGGATGAAAAGCTTTCCTACTCCTTAGAGAGGCAGAGGGAGGGTGTGGGGGTCCTACTGTGCTGCTATTCTTTGTTCTGCTTGGATGCAGGAATCATTTTTGTCTTTGTTACCATGTCTGATCCAGTTCCATCCTAGAAAGAAGTATTTCCTCATCTTGTTGCCCCATTAAGAGGATCTAGGCTTGTTTCATTTCTCCAATTTGCTAACTTTTGTGTGGTAGAAACAAGGACTTGGTAGTCAAAATGTAGATGTTTTCCATTCCTCAGCTTTACTTTTATAGAAGAGCCGATTCTGTGCTTATCCCTGGTGCTATGGCCTGTACTCCTGGGGAGAAAGCTAATACGTTCGTGAAAAAGGTTCTTGTCAACATCCATTTACAAGTTTCCAGCATGTAAGGGGAGAAAGAAATTAGCTGGTTTAACTGTTACAATTTTTATTTTTAGTTCTCTCCAGCAAGGAAAGGAACAACACGATACCTCACTTCTACTGGTGCTGACGGAACAATCTGTTTCTGGCAGTGGCATGCTAACACCATGAAATTTAAGTAAGCCTGTTTAGATAATTATAATGATCTTAAATAAAGGAAGCATTTATTTTGAGTTTTAGCATGGAGACGAATGCTGAGATAATTAAATAGGGGGTGTGTTCTTTCTCAATAAAGAAGTTTCTTGGGGTATGTTCTCCCAGAGACAGTCCCGTACCTGTGTGTGGGGCAGCGAGCGCTTTCTCATGTGTGTTGGGGACTCTGTGGTGGTACAACCCAGAGGGGAGGCAGAGATCAGGGCGATTATTTCTGGGTTTTGTGCTTGGCAAGCCAGTATTGTGGAAAAACTTCCAGCTTTTATGTTTAGGAGTAAAATCCTTATGCAAAATGTAAAGGCAGAAGAATTTATTTGCTTTTAATCAGAAGAACACACGTATGTAGATGGCATCAAGCTTGTAATTAATAGGGATTAAATGATATTAGACTAATGGCTTGCCAGGTTCTGGTTTAAATAGATTTGAATTGGTGAATATCTTGATAAGTAAGTTAAATAGCCTTTGCAATTTTGAAAATTATTTTCTTACTAAACTAAGAAAGAAAATGACTGAAATGAAAAATAAGTTCTAGCAAACTTAGGTGTGAATTCTGAAATGAAGACAACTAGGATGAGCGTATTGACCTTACCCGCTGCGCTGCAGTGCACTATTCCTGTTAAACGACATCGGAATAAAGTAATGAAAAATATAAATGTTGTTTTGTTGCATATAGGGATCGCCCTGTAAAATTTGCAGAGAGGTCCAGGCCCGGTGTTCAGATATCTTGTTCATCTTTCAGTTCCGGTATGTATGCATTATAGCGTAGCTGAATGTATTTTATGAACTATAATTCCTTTGGTGACAAAACTGTAACTTCTTTTTGAATAAAAAAAATGTATGAAACCCTTTTTCAGTTAATTACAGCACTGTCAAATTGCCATGGTTTGAAATTTTCCATGCTAAACATGTGCCTCATGCTACTTCTGTTTTTTTTTTTTTTTTCCTTTTTTTCTATAATTTAAGCTAAAATGTCTTGACCACTTCCAAGAAAGCCTATGCTTTCAATGTGTTGTTTGGCACATTAGAACTTTTTCTTTGTAACATCCTTTTAAAGTTTTATCTTGTAAAGTTTTTGAGTGAAAAGTTCTTGAAATCTGGCAGACAGGAGGCCTCTGGTCAGAGGTTACACTTTTGCTAATCTTCCAAATTTGGCTAAGTTCTAGCAGGATCAGTTCAATGTGTTTGAAAATACTAGCTTGACTGACATCCTTTGTTGCAGCTTTGAATTCTCCAAAAATAGTGATTTTTATAAGCAAGCTTACATCATTTCTCATTAATTTTTGTTATCTGACATTGAGAGATATTCTAGAGCCGTGTGAGCCTTGCCCACGTACCTTTCTTAAAACCAGAAATCCTGAAATTACTAAAACCATTTAAATACAGTAAACTACACAATAGTGCCTCTTTTTGTACAATAGAACAAACAAACATTACAAGAAAATACCTTAATCACGGACTCCCGATTCGGCAATAATTTCTGTGACGTGCTTCGAACAGATATTGACAATGCGCTTAAATATTTTCTTTGATATTGACCAGTGAGAATATGAAACTGTTCCCTATCTGTGATTTTCCACAGAGGCTGATGGAGAGCGTCGTGGTAATTTCTGAGGGAAAGCAGAATAATTTGTTGGATGAATTTGTAACTTGCAATATTCCCTTCCTTTGGGCAGAGAGGTTTGCAGCTGAAAAACATTGTAGAGCTCATAGTTATGCTAAAGCTGATGTGGGCTGAGAAGATACAGATCAAAGTAGAAGTTGTCAGAGTTAATGTCTTTGTTCAGGATGTATGTTTTGATTATATAGAAATTTTCTGTTTAAAACTGTAGTTTGCTGCTTTGACAATAAAGCAGTAATTAAAATAAGTTGTTCCTTGGATGGCTTTTCTTCTCACAGAAAACACTGTCTTTCATAGGTGGCATGTTCATTGCTACAGGTAGTACTGACCACGTGATAAGAATTTATTATTTGGGCTCAGAATCTCCGGAGAAAATGGCTGAGTTAGAATCTCATACGGTAAGAGACAAATCGGAAAGCAAATCTCTTTGTTGCCTGCTTTACCTTATTTCAGGAACTTAGGTTTTGTACATTCTTATTTTCTGTCTTTAGAGTTTAGTTGGCTCTAAACACTGTGGTATTTAAATGCCTGGAAATTTGTGGTATGTTTAGTTTGAAATTCCTCTGAGGCAGGAGATGCGTGTAAAATATGCTTTATGTATTTCATTCCCCCAGGAAACTGAGGGACTAGGTGATTTTTCGCATATTCTTGAAGAAAGTCTATGTTGGAATGAGGCATTAAAGCAGTTTTCATGCACAATGTCATTTTTCTTATTAAATTTACCGTTGAGTATTTGACTTCAGTTGTGACCACAAATCCACATAACAAGAAAAAGCAAAGTAATTCTGGTTTTAAAGTGTGCAGTCCAACTTTGGATCATGACGGTAATTTCATTTAGAAAATAAAGCAAGCTTAAAAGCATCTTTCCTCAGGTAACGCAGAAGGGTTTTCATAAAGATTCAAGTTATTTGAACTATCTGTACAGTGACTTTCGGTGTTAGTTTTCAAGTTGGAGTCTTGATTGCTTTTATTAAAACCGTTGAATGTCTCGGTTTTAATGAAACTGTATAAAGAAGTGTCACTGAAGCAGTATCAAATCTTTCTTCGTTTCTTAGTTGCTACCGAGAGCAGGTGATGATTGCGTTATTTATTATGTGTATGGTAAACAATATGTCAGGAAGGCAAGCTTATAGCAACACCGATAGGGCTGTCACTTTTGAGGGGTTTGGAGCATTTATCTTTGAACCTCAATAGCCCAGCTGCCCACCTTAACAATATTTTATTGATTAAGGCTGAGGTCTAAATCGATTCACTGAACTTCAGTGGGAGTCGTGGGTCTCGCATTTAAGTCTCAGAGCTCCAAGCCAACAAATCTTACAAGTATTTTGCTCACAAAAGAAAAAATGATTTCTATATTCACCACTTCAGGTTTGGAATAAACTGTATTTCCTTCAATTTTGGGAAGTCTACTCTTCTTAATACCACAGACTGCTGTCAGCCTGCCCCTGAAAAAAATCCGGAATTGGCCACTCGGTTATCAGGAGCTAGAGAAGTCAGTGGGAGTAAAGCTAGCAAGCGCATGTAGCCAACACAAATATTTAGCAGACTGAAACAAAGGGGAAAACAGTGCCTAAAACTTAGTATTTGTTTCTCAACAATTTAAAAGTGGAAATAAAGCCAAGGTTTGTAATTTTTTTTTTTTATGAACTATTTTGATGCGCTTTAATGTTAGATCTAAAAATTGCAAACCTGCTGCGATCATTTATTTGGTGAAGTCCTTCTTTCTCCACCCTGTGGAGTGCTGTACCTACGAGGCCTCGAGAGCTCCAGGGATCCCTTATTTCTGCTGACTCTGGAGTGTGAAAGGTGCACAGTTTCCTCGGCAGAACTTCCCCCCGGTGTGTACGGTCCTGTGGCACCGTGCGGGAGCTGCTGCGGCTTCTTCCTCCTCAGCCTCTTAAGTGTCAGAGAGACTGAGTCGGAAATCATTTCTGTCTCTGAGCTACTTCTGGAGCAACACAAAGCCATCACCTCTCTGAAGTTCTCTATTTCCATGTCTGACACAATTTGTCTGGGGAGGTTTTAACTTCAAATATGACTTTTCTGTTCTTGAATTTGTAAGATAGTATGTTATAGGAAATGTATGGGAACATGCAATTTGCTGAACAGAAGCTCATCATTAAGATCTTTTTGAATGAGTGTTTCAGCTTACAAAGCACTTACTACTTTTTTTTTCCTCCCTCCTGTTTAGGACAAAGTGGTTGCAGTCCAGTTCTGTAACAATGGTGACAGGTGAGCGGCTGTCCTGGGTTTTTGACATAAGAAGTATGGTATTTAATTTTCCAAATAACATTTCAGAGAAAACTTGGTGCAACAGGAAGACTGTACATGGGCTCTAATTAATCTTAGACAAATTATTTAAAGTATGTCGCAAGATGCGTGTTGTGTCCACGAGCTTGGACTTGTCAACTGCTGTAACAACAAAAGCATTCCGTAATTGTGCTTTTGCTTTGTATTTTTTTAAACAGCAAATTGGAAACCAAATTTTATATCCTTTCTGTGTAAGAGTGTCTTCACAGGTAGCCGTGTTAAATACAGAAGGGGGTTACTTCTGGAGTAAGAGCGTTACAATAAATGTAGTTCTAAGCAAAAGTTAGAACTGTTACACGTTCACAGATGGTCAGACGAGTCAGTCTGCAAGGAGCTGTGTCTGACCTTCATTAAAGGAGCTTCTCTTGCCAGGTGCTTTTACCTGGTAAGATGGCAATAACGTCTGAGTATATTCATTGTTTATAGTGGGATCAGGATTTGGTTTCTCAATTACTGTTCTTTCTTCAGTTTTCTTAACTAGAATATCAGGTTAAATGTGTGTGTGGGGGAAAGCTTGTTGGCTTTATAATTTCAGTCCTGTTACAGTGAGATGAAAAATAAGCACATATATGTATTTATTGATCTGTGTGGCTCTTGGTTGATTTAGTGACTTTTGGGCATCCTTTTTTCTGCTGGAAAGAGGGAAGCTACAGGAGGCGAAGGGATGGCGTGGTGACTGTGCCACGCATCCATTTGCCAGCCGTAGCCAGTGCTGACGGCCAAGTGAGAGGCAAAGGGGAGGCCAAGCTACCAATGACAGTAGCACTTTCGGTAGCTGTTGCATTCGAAGGAGATATATTTCCCTTGTTTCTGTACTGGGGCACAGATGAGGAGGCCACTTTACTTTATCAACTGCTCTTGCTCTGTCTTCTCTCTAGTAAGTAGTATGGGAATGTGACACTCTGCGTTCCGAAGAAGTGATAGGACGAGGGGCAATGGTTTAAACTAGAGCAGGGCGGGTTTAGATCAGACATCAGGAAGAAGTTCTTTACACTGAGGGTGGTGAGACACTGGCCCAGGTTGCCCAGAGAGGGGGTGGAGGCCCCATCCCTGGAGACATTCAAGGCCAGGCTGGATGAGGCTCTGAGCAACCTGCTCTAGTTGAAGATGTCCCTGCTCCCTGCAGGGGGGTTGGACTAGATGGCCTTTAGAGGTCCCTTCCAACCCAACACATTTTAGGACTCTATGAAATGTGCTCTTAGATTACCATCTGAGCAGCGCCGTCTGCACTGACCGTAAGGATGTACAAACTCCTCGCAGTCGTTTATGAAAAGAAGATAAACATGAAAGGGGAAATAAAACTTGGTGTGTTGTTGGAAATGAGACAGAAGGAAATCAAGGAAATAATGGCATCTAAATGATGAGTATCATGCATAAGGAAAACAAGGAACTGTAGAGCTACCTTGTCTCTTGGAGGTTTTATTTTTTTCATTATTTCAGTCTGCTCTTATTTATGTTCCATGTGAGAATAATATTGAAGCTGAGTGTTGTTGATAAATTATGTATAGGTTGGGTTTTTTGTTAAAATTTACTCCTCTTGCATATGTTTTCTGTATCATTTATACCAGAAGGGGACCAGAAAGCAGCCAATGATTAGCATAATTTGAAAACATTTTCCAAATAATATGATATTGCTGATATTTTGCTGAAACATGAGGCCATCCACCCTTTAGCGTCTGTCTGATTTTTAATTCCTTGGTGAATGATTTCTTCTGCCAGTGAATAAGCAAGTTGTCTCTTCTGGTTCTCGGAGTTCTGAAAAATATGGGAAGAATGTTTGTTTTCATACGCACGCTCACAGTTCAAAAGAGCTCAGCTTCTGTGAGGTTCTAGAGTGGTAAATGTGATATGATGAATAATCAGGCCCTCACTTGTATTTTTGCAACTCTGAAATTGCCAGGAAAAAAAACAACCCTAAAAAAACCTGATTTATTTCCAAGAGGGAATAAGCAAAGAACAACTCTTCAATGGGATGTAAAGGTGCAGTGGATCCTCACATCCCAAATTTGGATTCAGTCTACTGAGTAGATAAAATTCCCCTGCTTAATTTGTCTGAGAATTTATTGAGAATAAAACATTCCTTTACATGTGTTGTTGTTATTACAATTGTTTGGCTTTTCACAAAGGTTTGTAATGCTTCAGTAGTGTCCTACCATGTTTTTGTGGTGTCTCCTTGCAACCCACTATCTTTAGCCTTCACTGAGTCACGGCTACCTCTGGATAGCCAAACATCACCAAGTGTGATATTAAATGGGCTAAAGTTAACACTTGCTGGAGTGTGGGGGCTGTGTGAGTCTGTGTTCGTTTATGTGACTAATGATGAGCTACAGTACTTACTTTCACTGTTTTCTGGAGCTGAGTAGATGGGACAGTCACTCTACCCACACATCACGTACTCCCTGAACTCGCAGTCCTTGGTTGCTGCCACCATCCAGAACCAGTTACAGAGGCACAGTCTTAAGGCCTTTGGGTCTTGATGATCATTTCATTGGTCGTCTTTATTATCCATAAGAACTTACTTATCTCTGACGACATACCTGTCAAATATGTGAATGTCTAGGCAAATATATGAATTTCCAGTTAGTTAGCTTAGATGATAACAGTAATCCTGTGGCCTTAAAATTTATGAAGTGAACCATTCCACCCTGCAGAGCTTTCGGTTTTTAAAGCTGTGCAAAGTCAGGATGCTCGTGATAAAATGTATAAAGGTGCCTATAGGCACGTGTGTGCGTCAAATGACTGCACAGCTGTGTTGGAGAGTGGCATGACAAGCTGTGATTAGTGATCAGCATCTTAATGTAAATGGTTTCATGCCAGCTTTTGCTCATATTCCTTATTTTGCTTGGCAAAAGGTTTAAGGGATGTCTGCGAGCAGGAGCCTTCCAAGCAAAACTGTAACTTTGCCAGTGGAACTGCACCTGTACCCGGAGGTCCTTGTCATGTAAAATTATGTGGGAATGTACTGGTATAATTGTGCTGACAGTTCCTTCCAAAGGATGTGAGAGCACAGGTCTCAGCGGGGGTATTAGGTCACATAGTCACTGAAAATTACGTGCTACAGCGATGCTTGTAATGGAAAAGTGATAGCTTCCTTTTTGTTTTAATACAAAGAAGTAAAATTAAAAATAAAATAAATCTCACAAGGATCACGATGAAAAAATTCAGATCAGGGAAACTGAAGAGGTGAAACAATCACTTATTAAAATAAAATTGCCTAGGCTTGCCTTTTTACGGGTAATTCTGTATATAAATGCAATATACTTTTAAAGGTGTTGCCCATCCTGTGAAAATGTATTACTTGAGGAGCTTTTTTGAAAAATTCTTGACAAAAGTGATTTCTGTGACAACGATAGCCAAAGCATTCTGATGTAGATAAACACATTTGCTGGATGCTTGAATTTTTTAAGTAAGGAGGAGTTTATAAATGAAAATACTCATGTTCAACTTTACAGGCAGAGCTACCTGCTCGTGTTCAGCTTGGGTATTTCCCTTCTCTGTCTTCGCCCTCTCCCTAAGCTAATGTATTATAATTTATGCTAGACTCCTGGCATGCAGTTTCTTTTTCTTTGCAGCCACTATGAACTGCACAAGAGATTTGCTGATGTCATTAAAAAGGGAATGTGCAGCTTGTATGAATTACGACATTGAAGTCATTCCAAGGCCATCTGCTAGCTGTAACCAAATGTCATTAATGTTGTGGGATAGAAACTCTTTTGTACCGTACAATATCTGATATGAAAATTGTAACCTCACTGTCCTTTAATTACATTCCCTAGATCAGAGATGCACAAACAATATAAAGAATAAGTGTTGGAAAAAGATTAAATCCATTCTAGCTCCTGTGCTGGTGTGGACGGGCGTGCTCTGGGCTTGCCAGTGGTTTGTAGCTGCCGGCTTCCTGTGGCAGAAATTCAGGGATATTTCGTGAGTTGTTAAACAGGCCTCTGCGTGGGCATATATAGAGTAAGACAAGTATATATACAGAGTACACACTTCCAAGTATATCTGTACTTGCGTATGTGTGTGTGTGCCCGTGTTTGTTACAGAATAATGTAAAAGTAGAGTGCTTGTGACCTTTCCTAAGGTGAATAACAGTCCTCTGCCAAGCTCCTGAATATTCTTGCCACAGGATTTAGTGCCCGCACCGTTGCTGAGGATGGAAAACTCCATAGCAAAGTTGCTGAATAGTGAGAAAATAAGATCCTATGTTGGGCATGTGGGTACTAGACCAAAAGCAGCGGTGACTTATTCAGAATTTCATGGGGTTTTTTTCTTTTTTTTTTTTTTTCATAGCTTAAGATTTGTCAGTGGAAGCAGAGACGGAACAGCGAGAATATGGCACTACCATCAGCAAGATTGGAAGAGTGTAGTCCTGGATATGGCTACTAAAATGACAGGGTAAAACAAACCGAAACAGAACACATTTCATAGCAACACTTACATGCAAAACAAAATCTTCCAGCACATTGAAAACTATTTATTTACTTCCATTTTGAGTTAATTTCAGTGCTTTTTTTGTGTACTGAAAATGCCATGGCTCTACCTGTTGTTACACAGCCCCCTAAAGGAAATATTAATACATTGGTAGCTCCCTACTAGTATGGCTGGGGAATATTTAGTGTTTTACGTGTGAAGTCAGAATATCAAATAGAATTCATCTCACAGAAAGAGATTTTAGTAGAACCTTATTGGCCATACACTGGCCTACGTAGTTTTTAAAATATATCCAAAAGAACTGTTGGTTTCTGTCATCTCTCAGCAAAGTTATATTAGCAACTGCCATAATCAGTCTCCTCAGGTAATTGATGTTTATTTTATGTTATATACTCTGCTATTTTGGTTCTTGTGCTGTGGAACACAGTTAAAATTATAATGAATAATAAAGTTAAAATAGAGAAAATTGAGCAAAATGTATGATATGAATGCAAATACGAACATGTTCAATAGTGTCTAGCATCACACAGCCACTGTTAGAGGTAACTGACAGCTTCTGCTATAATTCCAGGTATTATTCCGGTAAATGAATTTAGCAAATAATTTTAGTTTAAAAAAAAAAAAAGTGTTGCCTGTTACAGCTTATTTTACCCACCTGAGGGCAAATGACAATAAGCAGTTAATGAGAGGTGTGACATAGATTTTCTCTCTTTTTTTTTTTTTTCTTCCTAAAAACATTCATTTATAAACAGATTTTGAGATTTTATTTCATACTAAGGCCTGAGTTGCCTGGAAGAATTCTTGTAATATATACCCAGAATGGGTCTTAATGTTCTGTTCTTCCTTAAGGTTTTCAAGCAAGAGATGAGATGTGTTGATTTGGTTCTCAGGTTCGATTAGGGTTTCGAGTTTTTCTTTTTCAGATGCTCAAGTGACTTCTGTAAGTGGCCTCGTAATCGAATATGCACAATAATGAACAGCAGAGATGGAGAAATCCATTAGGCATTTTGCTTTGCAGAATTCTCTATATTTCATACAGTTACATTTTTAATAAATTAGCTGCCAAAGTATGATTTGTATTTATTTAGCAAGTTTTTGCTTATTATAGAGTTTATTCATATTGATCACTGATAGAAAAATGCCTTCTAGGAAAAAACTGAACAGAACTGAGTCGCTTGAAGGAAAATATTGTAGTAGGTGAGGATGCTTGCTTTAAGAAGAACAGGAGAGAAACTTGTCCTTTTTAAGGAAATAAAGCGCTATAAATCTTAGTTGTACTGAATATTTAGTGGTACTGAATATTTTCTGTGTCTGCTTTTTAACACTGCAGAAGCCATCCTTCGCTAGCCGGTAGCCACAGTGATGGCAGCCATAATCTCCCCGATTTCCTCCTGAATTAGCACTGTTAAATGTTTCCATATGTAGTTACTGATTTATCTCTTCTTTAAATTGTTAATTTCTTTAGAAACAATGTAGCATCTGGGGAGGACAAGGTGACTAAACTGAAGGTTACTATGGTGGCTTGGGATAGATACGATGCCACCGTCATCACTGCAGTCAACAATTTCCTTCTCAAAGTGTGGAACTCATCCACGGGGCAGCTTCTTCATAGCTTATCGGTGAGTAAAACTCGAGTGGGCTACCCAAAATGCTTCTCATTCGGCTCTGAAATTGATTTGAGGCTAAACTCGCATCATCATTCCCCCCGGCAAAGAGTGTTCTGTCCTGAAGTATGCCACCTGTCTTATGCTTACTGGGAAGAGTGTCTATCATGGGGAAAGCAGCTGATGACCAAAATGCTGGTAGGCCCCGGTGATTGCTGGCTAGGCAAGGGAGCCCTTTGGAGGCCACCGTTTGTGTCCGGGTTAGAAGTTGTAGCTGCTGATTTCTCCTTCCTCCCCGCCCCTCTCCATCGCGGCTGTGCTGAGCTGCAGTCCCAGGCACTTCCAAAGTGGGCGGTGGTGATGCCAAGCCTCTGACAGAAATGTTGACTAAGTTCTAGTCTAAGATCCAGTAAATTGAGCTGTCTGGGATGACTACCTGAACTGAGATGTCTTCACACTAAATGCTAGCACGTTTGGAGATATTACGTGGAGAACTATGACTTTCTTTCTCACCCTGCTTTCATTGCAGGGTCACGATGATGAAGTTTTTGTTCTGGAGGCCCATCCGTTTGACCAAAGAATTGTACTTTCAGCGGGTCATGATGGAAATATTTTTGTTTGGGATATAGACAAAGGAACTAAAATTCGCAATTACTTTAACATGGTAAGAGTGATCAGGGAAGATTGGGTTTTTGTGTGGTGGTTTTTTTTTTTTTTTTTCCACATTTGTGTAAAACTGATCTTGAGGCAAAAGCAGATCTCATTGTATACCTATTGTGACCAATGTTACAACATGATTAGGGGAAACTTCTACAAGTTCAAAAGAAAACTCTATACTCTTCAGTAAGCCCCACCAAAGTATGTTTTTGCGTATTATAAGTGTGGCAGCGAGTCTTTCATGGGATCTGTTACATCTAAATATTATTTGTGTGTATGGGCATGGTTATACCATGCAAAAGACTATAGTGATTCCCAAGGTAGAGCAACGAAAACCAGTAAGCCTGTGTGTTGTAGCACAGTGCTGTGGTCTGGGAAACGCTATGGTTGGCTCTGTGCCGCGTTTCTCTTAACGCGCCCGGTGCCAGGTTGGTTGGTTTAGTTCCAGCGCTGAGCGAATGCAGCTGTACGGCTTCAGGAGCTGAGGTAGCCTCCTGGCACTCGGGGCTGTGAAACCGGCTTGTACAGAGCCAATACGTGTCTGAGATCTTTGGTGCAGGCTTGTCCTGTGTCTTCCATTAACATAAAATGTAGACTTCTAGGTAGTTGTTTCAGAACATACATTAAAAGTTGTACTGAAATTTCAGGACAAAGAGAAAATGCAAGGTTTTGACTTTATTGCTCAGTGAAGCTTTAATAATTAGGTGGAAACAAATATAATTGTAAATCTGTCTTGAGCAAGATGAGAATTTACACAGAATTAGGATTAAATACTTGATGGAGCACAGGTGAAATTTTTGTTAAAACGCTTTTATAGAGAATGCATGATTGTGAAAGGGATGCTCTGTGCTTGTACGCAGATTGAGGGCCAAGGCCACGGAGCTGTTTTTGATTGCAAGTTCTCACCAGATGGACAGCATTTTGCCTGCACAGACTCTCATGGACATCTGCTACTATTTGGTTTTGGATGCAATAAATATTATGAAAAGGTGGGTTGAATGAATTTTAAACTCATCTATATCTTGACCTGATTTTGTCTTAGAAGTATTTGTGTTATAGTTTATTCCCTTGCCCTCCCCCAGACAAAATAGTAATTAGATCATGAAGCAGTTGCTGTTTACCTAAATCAAAAAGATTTAGACAAGAGGATCTCTAGACAGGGGAACAAAGCATTAACTTCTACCTATTCACCTCTGTTGGCATATTTTACTATTGAATTTTTGCATCAGGCCTTGGTAATAAAAGACATTTGTGGTAGGAATCTGTTCTCTGTCATAACATTTCTTCTGCTGATCCTAAGTGTAGGAATTGTGGTTTATGGGTATGGGAGCCATTCCAAAGCAGCAAGACAGCTGCAAATGGCCATTGATTTATTTACTAAATCGCTTTTCTTGCAGATTCCAGATCAGATGTTCTTCCATACGGATTACCGACCACTGATCCGTGATGCAAATAACTATGTGCTGGATGAACAGACTCAACAGGCTCCACATCTTATGCCTCCTCCATTCTTGGTGGATGTGGATGGAAATCCTCATCCTACTAGGTTCCAGCGGCTGGTACCAGGGAGGGAAAATTGCAAGGATGAACAACTTATTCCTCAGCTGGGATATGTAGCTAATGGTATGCTGTCTAAAACTCATGCATAATACATGTATTGCACAGTACTGAACACCAGCTCAATAGGACGGTACTAGAAGGATTTGTTTGTTTCAGTTGTCTTCTGAAACTAGTAATTTAAATTCAGTGTAAAGGTAGAAGAGGAGATGGGGTGGCTTTATGGCATGAAGGAAGTATGTGGAGTCAACTTGACTGGAGGCAAGACGAGGAGACGGCAGTATTCCAAAATACTGTGGGCTTCTACCAGGGATAGGACAGCATGCTTAAAGAATTGTTCCATAAACCTCAGTGTAACTATGTATATGAGTAAGGAAGCAGGAAGGTAAGGAAGACATTGAAACAATAGCTTTTATTTTTTTAAAACAGTTTTTTTTTTATAAGCTTTTGCAAAAAGAGATCTTCCATTATTACCTACTGCAGCATAATTTCTTTCTGCTGTTTTTAAGGGTTTGTGTTTATATTTTACGCGTGGTCTGTAATTTTAGTTTTTTATTGTAACTTCTCTTTTAAACTTCGTCTCCATTTATTACATGAGAGCAGAAGGCCAGCTGGTGATCAGATGTTTTGCAAAGCAGACAAATAATTGTGCACAATTTTAAGTTCGTTTCTCTGGTGTTTAGTAGAACAGAAATTAATCATTTTATAAGCAGTTGTGGCTTTGTTCTTGTCAAGGTGATGGTGAAGTAGTTGAACAAGTCATCGGTCAGCAAACTAATGACCAAGATGAGAGTATCCTTGATGGAATGATCAGAGAGCTACAGAGGGAACAAGATCTGCGACTAATTAATGAAGGAGAAACTCTTCCAAACCCTCCACTCAATAGATCCCACTCCGTTAATGGAGGTAAGTGTCCCTTCTTTACCTTCTTTTCTTAAAGCATAGTAAGGTACTAATCAAAATGTGTTAATGTAAGTTTTGAGACTTTGTCTTTGAGGATGCTTTTCTCTCTTGTTCTTGTACACACTGTGGACCTGTGCGGAGTGGCTGTGCATTCTGCTGATGCTAGCACAGGAATTAAAGGTTTAAGGTGCAGCTGAGGGGACTGTGGTCTAACTGGGCTGTGTCTGATTACCTAGATCTATTAGACTGTAATTATTCCTTTCAAGGTTACAAACCTTTCCTAAAAAATAAAGTTCACTGTATTATCTTGATGTCAGTCACTGCAGAGATGATACTTTGTGACTGCGTAATGTCAAGATAACAGTATATAATTAGAGAATGCCAATGGAATACAATGTTGTGACAGGCTAATGGCTTCCTGTTGCAGCATAAATGCTAAGGCTGAGCATCAGTGTTTATAAAATAAACATGTCTGCTCTGGCTTAGTGTTTCCTTAGAAAGCCTGAGAGTATTCACCTGGTAAGTGTTCTGCTACTGTGATTTTATTTTTAATACACAAAGTGATTAAAAATTTAAAACAAACTCAATCAGACGTGAGCAGCTGACTGTGAAGCAGCTGAGTACAGCTGATGTAAGAGAGCAGATGCTGGGGACTTGTGGTGCAAGTCATCCTGAGCTTTTGAAAAATTTGCATCAGCTAATACATTAGTTCTAGGTTAAATGTCTAATTACACAGGTCTGAATTAGATTTCCTGGCAAAGCTCGTTAGGATTGCTAGATTTGGAGTTGCTTGTCTTTAAATTCAATAAGGAATAGGAAAAATAGTAGTGAAAAATGCTGAAAATACACTTTTGCTTTGATCTCCACTTGGTATTGTCAAGAAGCCAGCCTCAGCTCAAGAAGTCTTTTCTGCTTCTTACGATAGGCCGATGTGTTGTGCAATCCTGGTTCTCAGTTTTATTTGTATGCCCCTGTAGTTGTGTGAAAGGGAATTTCCAGATATGAGTAGTATAGAAATTAAAGTAGTCACCTTATGGAACTTGCATTGATCAGTGACTTTGCTACAGGAACTGCCCATTTGTGTAGGTTAATTAGAGTATGTATGAAGTACCTGATATTTAAATAGCTGAATATTTTTGTATAGGTTTATATAGACTCCTGCATTGTGCCAGCTGATGAAAAGCCCAGGGCAGGAGCGGTGTCTGTGGCACGGTAGATAAACGTTACAAGTACAGAACAAATGGAGGCACAACAGAAAACTTAAACCTTGCAGCAGTTTCTTGTCAACCTCATCTCTTCTTGTGCCAGGGAATTTAAAATTCATGATGTCAGAGACTTCAAACAGTTGACAAGACTTTGATTTGAAGGAAGTGCCTTTAAAACTTTTCTCACAGATTACGTTCTTTGCTTGCCTCAGATATCTCCAAGATATAGCAAGCCACAGTGATGTTACAGTAGGGTACGCATCTTTAGTGGTCCGACGCCAATACACAAAAATGTTCATCTGAAGCAAAAGACAAAGCCCCTTAACATAGAATAGGTGTTGTTTATCACCAAAAAAGAATCTCTGAGCAGTCCTTAAGCTTTCAATTCCAAATTTTATAAATGGTTTATAGAAGTGAAGAAAAAATCTTTTTCTTCCTTAGCTCTTCGAAGTCCAGGTTTGGATGTTACATCTCCACCAAACGTTGGTCTCCGGAGAAGTGGTCAGATTGAAGGGGTCCGGCAAATGCATCACAACGCTCCCCGAAGCCAAATGGCAACGGAGAGAGATCTCATGGCGTGGAGCAGGAGAGTGGTGGTGAATGAGCTTCCTCCTGGCATCAGCAAGTAAGATGCTAAGTGAGACAGGGAAAAGAGATTTAATTGTATAATGTTTAATGATCCTTCCATACACCTGTTACAAGTTTTAAAAAATGATTTTTCAGAAATGTGTTGGCTTTTTTTGGTTTCGTTTGTTTTGAAATTCAGACGTTAGGATTAGAGTGATAGCCTCTGCTGGAGAGTTGAGAATAGTAATTCCTTCTCTTCACAATTGAATCTTTCTTCAGTAGTCCAAATACCTCATCTTCCTGAAGCTTTATTTAAAAAAACCCTTGAAAACAATTTTTATACACTTCAGCTTCCTTAATAATAATTATGCGTGCTCAACTAGAGAGTTTACTTCCTTAACTTGTGATTCCAGGAGCGAAGTATGTGTGGATGCTGCTAGGAGGACTTGTGCACAGATTTCTTGTAGCAAGGGAACCATAAGTATTTTAATGTGTATATTAATGAGACTGTCAGGTTATATGATGATTTATTGAATAAAATGAATGTTTCCCATGTATTAGGGTCCAGGAAGAATGTCGAGCTGCCAAAGGTGAAATCGAAATTAATTTATACACTGTTGAAAAGAAGAGAAAGCCATCCCACACCTTACAACGGGTGAGTTAATTCACTGGAAGAGAGAACCCGGGTGCGAA
This sequence comes from Rissa tridactyla, assembly GCF_028500815.1. NCBI lineage: Eukaryota > Metazoa > Chordata > Aves > Charadriiformes > Laridae > Rissa > Rissa tridactyla. The sequence continues at coordinate 46,320,581 of NC_071474.1, read as the reverse complement.
GCAGGGCTGAGCACTGAGCAAAAGAGAGACAAACAAAAAAACCCAAGCCAATTTTATTAAATTATTTAGAAAATCAATAGTACTAATTGTTTCTCTGGATCTCCGACTTCCTTCTGTAGCTGTAATTTGTCTGTCTTTATACTCTAATATGCAAATAGCAGCGATAAATCTCTATACTTAAGGCTTCAGTAATGGGAAGACACTGGGAAAGGAAAAGAGCAGAGCCACAGTGGGTGTTCAGTTTGACTTGTGGAAACTAGGAGAACTATTAAAGGTGCCACACTTTTTAAAGTGGCTACGTATTTTTTTAGGAAAAAAAAGCTATTTCTCCACAGCTTCCGTTCTAAGGACTGCTACTTTAAAAAGTAGAATTGATATTGAACCAAAAAACCACCCCTGCACGTGCACTGAAATGAACTACAAATGTGTAAAAGATGCCTTTTCAATTCTAATTCTAGGTTTCCTACTTGTCATTTGTAAATGGGATACAAGGTACAGTCACTTTAATGAGGCATCTTTTAACTGTGCAATTCATTATTAAATCTCTACTCTTTTTTCTTTGTCCCTCCTGTTCTGTGATAAAAGAATGATTACCAAGCAGGAAGTGGAAGGTCTTTGAGAAGAAACCAACGCAAACGCCAGCACGCCTACCAAACGCGCTCCACCATAGAGCACAACCAGCAGGGAGCAAGTCAAAACGCACGTGCACGGGAAGAATCAGACAGCTCCTCAGAGGTCTGAAACATCAAGCGATTCTTTCCATAGGTTCCCTCTTCACAAATAGCGTGATTTGACAACAGATGCGCTGAGGGCACATCAAGGCCCTGAGTTGCTCCACCTAGGAAAAAACACTCAAATCATTGAGTCTTTTGGATTTGTGGTGTTACTGTAGTCTGTTGATCTCGGAGAGAGAAGGATCATTTACCTCAATGCCAGTGCAGTATTCAAAACTAGCTTAAAACAGGTTGTGTATTTTTGGAAATCCGAAACATTTTCAAGTCAATTTAACTGGGTTGCGTTAAACCACTTGCTATTTTGGGATTTCATACTGCACATATATTCTAGGTCACATTCAGTACTTTGATTTCATCTAAATCTGTAGGCTGTTGTTGAAAGAGATTGAGTATTGGTATTAATCATTGATATTGGCAAGGGAAGAACTTAAAATATATCAGATTAAATATAACTTGTTCTCATTAAGGAAGCATGCAAAGTAAAAAGAGACTGAACATTGTCGCTTTGTAAATGAGTTGAACACACAGAATAGCTATAAAGCTTGACACTAAAATCAATTCATCAGACGATTAAATAAGAACTCATTCTATGGTTCTTATACCATTAAAATTCACATCTCTGTTTCTAGAGATTCTGTAAGCATACCTTATAACACTAGTTAAGATACAGAAAGAAATTGTGGACTTACTTAAAACTAAACCAGTTACTAAACCAGTAAAAACTAAACCAGTCCTTAAATACAAAGCTTTCCTCAGGTGAGGCAACTCGTGTAACTTGCTTGCAAACAAAAATGATACCTTTTGTTTTTAATACAGGAAGATGAGACTGTTGGCACAAGTGATGCATCTATGGATGATCCTGTGGCAGCATGGCAAAGTGAAAGCAGTTCCAGGTAGCTTTACTGCTCTCTTAATTGGTAACAGCAGTTGATTAGCCAATTTAAGACAGCCACTTGATATTGTCTTACTATGACTGCAAGTCAGTACCCGTTTGTTACACCTTGTGACAGACTGAAGCAAAGTGTTTAGTACCCTTAGGTACTTTAAAACGGTAACCAACAAAATTTGTGGAGTCTGTGACCAAATATTTTTATGTATTTGAGTGACTATCTAATTGTAGAATTTTTATATCAGTATTTAACAGAAAATCAGCGTGAAAAATTCTTAATTTTGAAGACTGACTTTTTTCGCTAATTCTTCATGAACCATTTGACATTGTATTTTTTTTGTGGGCTTTTTTTTTTTTTTCTCTAAAGTCAGGAACAATTTTGAAAGACCATTTGTAAGAAAATGTTGTCCTTAATTAAGAACTGCTTGAAAAAATCAATACCAGTTAGTCATATGTCATAGAAATATTGATAGAAGCGTTTACATATCTTCTGTTCATACTTCAGTATTTCCTAATTTTTCTGTTGTCAATATGTGTTTATGTACAATTTCTATAGTCTCTTTTCTTATTTTTAATGTTATACTTTTATGGCTGTAAGGGCCATGAGCTAATACAAATACTGCATGGGTGTTATTTGGATATTAAAGAAGTTAGAACTGTATTTTTGGAAGAGTGCTTTAGTTTTCTAAATTTCTCATGCGTTTTGGGCAGTCAGTTCTTATGAAGTCAGCCTATGAATCAGTGAGATAATTAGTATGAAAGTAGGTATCAGCCATAACTGTAGTTTTACTGGGAGTAAAATAATTGATAAAATAATTTGCTGAAATACACGAACTAGATAGCACTTAGATTTTCTTTTCATTCTAATGAGAATGAAATTTTGTGCTAATCCTGACATCTGTTCCACATAGCCAGAAGAGCAGGTCGAATGTTTGGACCTTTCACTCCATTGTGTGAAAACTGAAGTGCTGTTTTCTTTCTTACAACTTTTTATTATCTCAGTGATTCATCAAGTGAATATTCCGACTGGACAGCAGATGCTGGAATTAATCTCCAGCCTCCAAAGAGACAAACCAGGCAGGCAGCTCGGAAAATCTGTAGTAGTTCTGAAGATGAAAATATGAAGGGAACAAAAGGACTGGAGCCAAAACGAAGGAAACTTAAACAGCCTAGAAAAAAGGTCAGCACTTTTAATTTTTTAGGGTCTTTTTAACTTCACGAATATACTTTTTTTTTTTTTTTTTTTTTGGAGTGTTTGTTTTCAAAGTAAAATCTTTCACAAACAAATGTACAGTAAGAAAGATCCTATAGATAGCACAATAACTGTAATACCAGATTAATTTTTTTTTTTAATGTTACGTTTTGGTGCTATGGTGACATAAATGTACTTCTGTTTTCATGCAGGTAGTTCTCCATTACAGGTGGGATGTTTTCTCCTAGATTTATGCCCTTCACTGCAGTTAGTTTTACTCCAAGGTGGTTTTGTTGTAAAGTTATAATGTCTTTGTATTAGATCTACATTGTCAGATTTTTTTTTCATAGTATTTTTTAAAGAAGACACTTAGAATATTTCTAAGGAAAGAAATATAATATCTTTATTTATGAACATCTTAATCTTCTATTATATTTATAACAAACATATCTTATTCCCTACTATTTAGTTGAGGTTTGACTTTCCAGCGTTTGCTTTGCCCTCGTATCTAGTTTATCTTCAGTAAATGGTGTATCAGCAGTTTTTCATGTGTTCTGCCACAGTAATTGCAGTTTGAATTCTAAATTTAATGTAATATATTTCAGAAACCAAGTGGGCTGCTTTCGATGGAAGGTGAACCCAGCGAAGAATGGCTGGCCCCACAGTGGATCTTGGATACCATACCCCGCCGCTCACCGTTTGTCCCACAAATGGGAGATGAGGTAACGCATGTAGCAATTCTGAAATTCCCACCTAGGCTGATGAGCTTGTTTTGGTCAGAGCTATTAAATCTAGCCATATTTGCAGTGAATCATGCTCAAGATAGGCTGAGTTTTGATAATTTATTTTTTTTTTTCCCCCCAGAAACTAGTTGCTCAGAGCTAGCTGTCCTATCTCTCTTTTTGTGCACATGTAACTTATGAGCAGCATAAGGAAGTGATTGTGCACCTTCAGACAAACCTGAATACTTCTTAATCACTTTGGGAGCTGATATAAATATTTTTAAGGAGAAGAGTGCTGTATAATGAAATAAAGAAGCGTGCAGTATGCTCTGAAAGGGATGACGCCTGACGTGTTTGTAGAAATTTTAGAATAAGCATGAAGGCAACAATCAGTGAAATAAAATAAACTCTTCATTTTTCTTTTTTTTTCTTTTTAAATTTTATTTTTAGATCATATACTTTAGGCAAGGCCATGAAGCTTACGTGCGGGCAGTAAGGAAAGCAAAAATTTACAGTATTAACATGCAAAAACAACCATGGAACAAAATGGAACTCAGGGTAAGTTAAACAAATACTTCAAGGAGATGAATGTCTCTGTCATGTTAAATTGACATTAAAAAACAGTATGAAAAATACGAAGAAAGCATTACTTTAAAAAGTTAATATAAAAATTAAAATTGTAAATCTTAACATTAGTGTTTTCATTAACACAAAGCCTTTACATCTGTCCAGTTCCTGATAAAAGGAATCCAGAAGGATATTAAAGAATGTGAAAGTTTATCTAGTGTGGTGTTCTTGCCTGATAGATGCAAAAAATGTAGAATATTAAAAAAAAAAAAAAAGTCAGAGTGCGAGTAGTTAAGCACTGGAACGGGCTGCCCGGAGAGAGCATGGAATCTCCAGCCTTGAAGACTTCTCAAAGCTCAACAGGGCAAGCTCGGAGTGCCTTGATCTAACTCAGACGTTGGCCCTGCCATGAGCAGGATTTTGGACTCGATGATTCTCAGGGGTCATTTTCAACCCAAATTATTCTATGACTTTTTTTTTTCTCTTAACATTAATTTGTGCAGAACACACCACTCAAAAGCTGTTTATAGTTCTATTGATACTCTACAATGACCTGAGTTTCTGGGTTCTACTTATTGTTTTGAACACTGTGGTAAGACGTAAGACATCATGGTGTAAAGCCCTAAATGTATGCTCAAGCTCTGTTAAACAGTGGATCTAGCTAAGCATATAATTGTGTATATTCTTAAATTCTTGGAAGGGCAAGACAGTATCTTACGGCATATTTTTACAAAATGAAAGTATTATGGATTGCTTGGGTAGGTGCTAGGAGATTTTTCTTATCCTTTCGCTTTGAACCACTGAGCCCCTTAGTATTTAATCCGCAGTGCTGCCGTATTTTTTTTCTGCTTTACTCAGATTTCATATCAAGAGAAGAGCACATATATGTGCCAATATTCATACATGTGTATGCCAGTGGTTCTATTAATGAAAATAATTGCTTTCCTGGAAGAATATCCAGTTACTAGTCCTAGGTATTCAGTGATTCCAGCTGTAATCCTCAAAGACATCACCAGTTTGTAAGGCAAAGGAAATAGTATTTCATTTAGGATAGAGATCTTACTACCGGATGATGTTTGACAGGACGTGAACATAAAGGCTATTGTTGAATTTCCGCTTTAAGAGGAAGAATTTCCTTCTGTTTCCCCTGTGTGTTGCTATGCAGGGGTGAAAGGCCCTGGATTTAGTCAGGTTTCACCTTTGGTGCCATCAGTGTGGTTAAAACCAGAGGGGTATGTTCCTTAGGATCTTATTACGAAAGTTAAATAATTTGTGGGTATCCTTTTCGCAAATCTGGCAAGGGGATGAGCATCTCGTATCTTCTTCATTCTTAAGGTTACTGTGATTGATTTTTAGTATTTGGGAAAAAGAAAACTTCCATGGGTGAAATTACCTGGGCTCTAGAGTGGAAACACATTTGTTTTTTATTAATATCTTTGGTCCTTTAACGTGGATGCTTTTGTTGTTGGCAAGTTAAAACAATACTGTTCCATGCTTATTGATAAATAGGAACAAGAATTTGTGAAGACTGTAGGAATTAAATATGAAGTTGGGCCTCCTACGCTTTGCTGCTTGAAGCTTGCATTCCTAGATCCAACCACAGGCAAAATGACAGGAGAATCATTTTCCATAAAGTAAGTTACTGAAATGCTGATGAGATTCTTCAAGAGATTTTCTTGCAATTTAGAATATTCGCCCCTCCTTCCTTTTCTCTCTCGCAAGGCATGGTGGTGGTATTAATTAGTTATTACGCCAAACTTGAAAACAAAATGCATGAAATGTTGTGTTTGGAGACTGTATTGTACGTGTGGAACTATGTGTATGGGTCCTAGAAGCAATTTTTTTTGTCTGTTTCATGAAGGTACCATGATATGCCAGATGTTATTGACTTCCTTGTGCTGCATCAGTTTTATAATGAAGCCAAAGAAAGGAACTGGCAAATAGGTGACTACTTTTTTTCCACTTCCATATGTTTTGCAACATTTCTGCAGCTGTCTAACGGGATACAGTGTCTCTCATACAAGATGGAAAGGACTATACCATGCGTGATATTATAGCGATCATTGGACACTTTACTTGATGTTTGCTGCAATTCCCGTAGCAGAAAAAAAAAAAGAAATGAGAGAAAGTGTTACGAGGGCTGTGATAGCAGAAGAATCTACTGTCATATTGTGATTTGAGGCATGGAGGCAGCTGTGACTAATTACTAGAGATGTGAAAGTCCTCTCTTTAGGAGGAGGGCTTGATTCCCGTAGTGCAAGATTTAAGAATCAAAGTAGTGTGTTTATGAAAGATGAAGTTGATTCTCTAAAAAGAAGTATTTAACAATTATCTATGTTGTTCTTTTCCTGAATGCAATCTTTTTTCCTTATAGGGGATAGATTTCGCAGTATAATAGACGACGCTTGGTGGTTTGGAACTGTGGAGAGTCAGCAGCCTTTCCAGGCAGAATATCCTGATAGTTCCTTCCAGTGCTACTGTGTTCAGTAAGTATTTACGTAGCTGTAACGTACCACACGTGTTTACATGCTCTGCGTCTCGTAGACCTTCACATGCAACTTAAATGTGTACCTCTAGAATTAGGATCCTTTTCCCCCTTTAAATATGCAATCCACCGCTTTGGTTTTATTTATTTAATTATGAACTTATTCCTAAACCAACACTTTTAGTGTAAACGGCGGTGCAGTGAATATATAGGAGATACAAGAGGAAGATAAGGAGTTGGCATGTAGCTAGTGACATGTCTTGTTTCTAAAAGACGTGACCTTTTTCTTTAAATCTGGTAGAGAAAAGGTGTGTTGTTATATTCAGCTCTAACTGATGTATTTGAATGTATTTTTTTCATAGCTGGGACAATAATGAAAGAGAGAGGATGAGTCCATGGGACATGGAACCAATTCCAGAAGGAAGTAAGTGTGTGTTGAATTCATGTCCATATACAAAGTAAATAGTTTTTTTGCCACTGCTAGCGCTTACTGTTGTTGAATTCTTCACATTTAGCTGCTTATCCAGAGGAGGTTGGTGCTGGAGTTCCTGTGACTCCAGATGAGCTGACAGCTCTTCTCTACAAACCCCAGGAAGGAGAATGGGGGGCCCATTCCAGAGATGAAGAATGTGAACGAGTAATCCGGGGGATTGAGCAACTTCTTTCCCTTGGTATGTTTGGAGGAAAAAGGTGGAGGAATTAAGAATATCAGCACGGCAGCACATGACTGAAGAGTAGATAGAATGGAGTGCTGGGAATTGGTGTGGAGTATTTGAAATGTGCTCAACTAAATAATTGAAAAGAGCCTTTTAAATTTCATATGGTGTCCTTTTCAGTTATGCTCCCTTTTTGGGGGGGCTTAACCTGCTTCCTTTCAACTTAATGGGGATTCTCAGTGGGTCATATCTAAATATGAATGAGCAAAACATTGAATTAAAACCCTCAAAAAACAACCAAGTCCTCACCAAACATCCTCACCCACAAATACCTTCTAACTAGTTTAATAGCATGCTATGATTTGAATTCTGTCCTATATTTATAGACAGGGCATGTCTGCATTCTTAGTTTATGTTGCTTGTGGTATTCCTGTTGTCAGTGCGTATGCCGTGTTGCTTTTCAGTCACACAGTTGGCTGCTGGCGTGCAAATCTCAGATGCAATACTTAAAAAAAATGCTTTTTCAAGAGTAGTTAACAGATGGCACAAGAGGGAGAATCCTGCATATCCAGCTGTAGATCTGTATTGCTTTTGCTGGATTCTCAGAAAGAAAACCCCGAAACCATTATAAGGAATCTAGTTATCTGATAACTTCCCTTCTGGTATATTCTGAGGCATTTAAATTATTTTGTTCTTTTGTCTTTCAGACATTTCTAATCCCTTTGCTGTTCCGGTGGACCTTAGTGCCTATCCCATGTATTGCACTGTTGTTGCTTATCCAACTGACCTCACCACAATCAGGAGGAGACTTGAAAACAGGTTTTATCGGTCAGTTAGATTCTTATTGGTTTGTAATCTACATTTACTGTAGCCCCACTGAGTACAGGTTTAGCTGAATGCTGTGTAATGCCACTTCAGCAATATATTTCTTTGATGAGCCAACAGCATAAGATCAGATTCTATTTGGCTTTGGGCAAAGTGAGTCTTCCTGGATAATAATTTCTTTTGGCCACATAGTTAAGGGAAAAGCTGGTATATCTGGATCTGGAGTATCTCTTTAGTTTAACATACTGAGCCTTACTCTCGGGATGCGTTGTCGGCAGAGCATATTTGCCTCATCTGTAGCTCTGCTGCCTTTGAACCAGATGCTTTGCTTGTATTACAATTGCCAAAAGTGGGCTAAATAGCGCTGTAAACCAGAAATCTCATTTTTTCCAGTTAACCTGGGGATAAAAAATGTCCTGCTTTTTGTTTTTTTTTTTTTTTTTTTCCCTCCATCTGAGGACCACTTTATCTCTAAGGCTTTCTGTAAGTGGGAGCAGGCAGCAGTCCCTTGAGTAGGTTTGTTCTCTCTTTTCATGCCATTCATTGCTGATTTGAACAGGGACATCGTTTTTCCACAAAGCTCTCGCAGCCTGCCGCATTGGGGCAGTCAGCGGCCTGTGAACAGAAACCACTTACCTTGGACCTGGATTACCTTATTCCTTTTTTTTACTGAGGAATCCTACTGAACTCAGAATGAAAATAATGTACACCACCTTCTCCATCCCTTTCCTTTTAATTTTTTTTAAATTTTTTTTTTTTAGGAGAATCTCTGCACTGATGTGGGAGGTACGATACATTGAACATAACGCCAGGACTTTCAACGAGCCAGACAGTCCTATAGTCAAAGCAGCCAAAATCGTAACAGATGTCTTACTTCGCTTCATTGGGTAGGCATGTTTTTTACTTTATAGACGTGACATCTTGAGTTTCTGAGATATTTGATTATCTGTTTTTGGCTTTCGTTATTGTCCTGCAGGGATCAGAGTTGTACTGATATATTAGAAATATATAACAAGGTGAAAGCAGAAGACCTAAGCAGTACTGATGAAGAAGAGGAGGTAAGACCTTTAAGTCTGATCGTCAGAACTTCTTGCCTTCTTAAATTCAGCACCTAGAAGATTTTTGTTGAGTTTTTATTTTATGGGTAGTTGCATTGAGTTTTTGAGATGAACCTATTTAGGTCATTTGAGTTGCTCACCTGGGGCAATAAGCTCCCTTAAGTAACTAAAAACGATTCTGGGAACTGCCTAAATTTAATCTTCTCTTAGTACACGATGTTTTGTTGTGTGAGGAAGTATTAGTAAGTATGGGGAATATGAGCTGGGGCTGTTACTCAGTCTGCCGAACCAGAAGGACGATGGCTCTCCCACTGTCAGGGAGGCAGCAGAGCTGGTTTTCTTATGTAATTCTGTGTCGTTTCCCGTCACGTGTGCCGTGGAGTGAAATGGCAGGTAGAAACCAGGTTAGATATCACTTCCTTTAACTTTTTCTCTCTCCTTACACCTTCCCTCCTTAATTGCGGTTTGTGAACATTTTGAAATGTGCTGTAGTTTCTGCTCCAAAGAGGTGACCTCTTATACCCTAAGTCACTTGGTTTTGTTTTACTTTTTCAGTGGTGCTTTCTAAAACATGAGCTAATAGAAGATTTAGTTAGGAGGTTTCTTCTGTCCACCCTTCCCCCAGGCATATTCCATTGTTGCAGTTTTGAAATATTTAAGTTAAACCTGATGCTGCTTGAGCACCTGTATGCTTACGGCTGGTGCTATCCTCTTGGATCTGTACCGAAACTTAAAATTTGTACTGCAATGTAATAAATTATTAATTTTATAAAAGTGAAGATATAATAGCAGCATCTATTTTCATAGACTATTAAAAGAGCATTTTGAAGAAAATGAGGGATTCCCATGACTTACATAGCAGACCCCCGTTTCCCAACTCCACCTTCTTGTGCCAGTTGTGAATCTCATCTGTTCCATGTTGAGCAGTGATCAGAAGTGTCCAAAATCGCTACTGTTGCGCCTTTCTTTCTCTCCAGCCTTTCAAAGAGCATGTCTTCGTTTATGTCCTGGTTTTCCATATAATTTATATGGAAGCAAACCTGAAACAGAGATGAAAGATCTTGTCCACCTAATTATTTTTAAAGTTACTTAAGTCCTAGTTTGAAGTTAGTTTCTGTTTTGCTTGAACCATTCCTTGCATTTGAGGAGGTTCAAATTGTGTTTGTTGTTGTTGGCTGGTTTTAAACCCCTTCTCCATTGCTGAGGGTGATACAAGCAGTGTGTGTGTGTGTGTGTGTGTGTGTAATCATTACCTTTGCCTTTAGGTGGCGGAAGTAGATGTGGATTCAGATGCTCCAGGAACTTCCTCTGGAAAAAGACGAGTGAGTAACCATTTCTGCTTGGTCTAGCTTGTGAGAGGAGATAGGCCGGCTACTGAAACACTCCTTTACATCTGGAATGTTTTAAATTTGTCATAGCCTCTAGTCTGTAGGACTGCCTGAATTCAGTTGCATGTGTATGTAAGTGTTGGCAGACCAACGAAGTTATTGTGCAGGAAAATTTACTTAAAAGTTAAAGAATCTTTTTTTTTTTTTTAAATTTGATTTGAAAGATTCAATTTTCAACCAAATTGGATGAAAGCTGACAAAATCAGCAAGCCTGGATGTGAAATATTGCATACCTCTCATGAGTTTCAGTGTTTATATATTACCAGAAAAGTGTTTATATATTACCATATGTCTGCAATTTGCATACCGCATATTGTTGTGCCATCAGCTATGCTCTAATCTTACTGCAATTCTCTTTTTAATTGTGGAGACCTGCTTTGAATCATAACACTCATAAATTAATAGGAACTTAAAGGTAAAAGTCTGGATATTCTGAAAAATGATGAAATACATCTGTTTCCCTGCAGGTAAGACGACGAATAAAAAGGCAGCCCGCGAAAGCAAGTCCTGATGCTTGGAGAGAGCAATGCAAGCAGTTGTTAAACCTGATTTATGAAAGAGAGGACTCGGAGCCTTTTAGACAGCCAGTTGATCTCTTCTCCTATCCTGTAAGCACAACTTCCATATTCAAAATTAAAAAAGCCTATTGTTCATCCTTTGGCAAAACATCCATGCTGGCCATGTTTCTAACCTCTCCCTTTCTGAGCTGGAACGCGCCGTGTTCGGTGCACTGATGTTTTCAGGGAATTATCTGCAGTAGCTGTCAAGAAGAAATAATTACTTGAGAGCCACTGTTGCGGATGCACACTTAGGTGTTTTTATTCCTGTAGGATTTGACAGCCTTTACTACTTTCTTGTATATTCTTACAGGATTATCGAGATATTGTAGACACTCCTATGGACTTCAGCACTGTGAAAGAAACCTTGGAAGCAGGAAACTACACTAGTCCCTTGGAATTCTACAAAGATATTCGTTTAATATTCTGCAACTCTAAAGCTTACACTCCTAATAAAAAATCTCGAGTAAGTAATAAATTTTAATTCCTTCTTTACAAAGACCCTGGCCCTACATCAATACAGGCCGTGAAACAAGGTGTGTATCTGGAGAGCAAAGTACTGCATTGAGAAATAAAACCAAGCAGTGTACGTCAGTTCTGGGACCTGTGGCTATAAACTTGCTTGGTTGTGCTCATGCAGATCACTTCTGAATTTCATTTTCATCTGAACTTTCTGATCTTAAAGCTTGTGAGAAATGGTATGGTAACTGTTGCAACGATTTCTTTGAATGTTTGTAGCAGAAAGCTGATCACCAGTTGCTTTTATTTTTTTTAATATTTTATTCCTGGAAACAAGGCTATCAGCTTGATAACTGCATATATATATGGTAGGATCTTTTTTTTAATCTGCCGTTAATGCAAGTATTATACAGTATTTCTCCTGAGAGCATTATGATACTTAAGTATTTTTCTAGTTTCCTTAGTGTACTTGGCAAGACTTTCACACAGTGTTGCCTCTTTCTCAGGTGCCAATCTTGGTTTTTTTCTGCATGCAGGAATAGGAGTCTACATAGGCAGGGAAATTGTATTGGATTCGGGCCCTAAACAGGGTATGGCGAGAGGGAAAGGGCAGATCGAAATGTTAGAATATAGATATTTTTATATGACCTAGGTAAAATGACTAAGTGTATGACTGATCCTGTAAATGTGGCCATGTCTGATATGTGTTCCGGTGCAGTATATTGCCTGTCAGCTTTTCCTGAGCTGCTAAATCATCAAATGATTTCAAAATTTTCAATTGTTTTGATAATATATTGTTTATGCTCAAAAATTCAGAAGTTGGGAGGATGCAGTTTTTACCACTGGTAATGCAAAATAGAATTTGAGTGGTTGATGCCTTCATCATATAAAGTAGAAAGAATTTTGACTGTGTTTCCCAACATTAAATTGTAATGACCTTATTATTATTAGGAGAAGCTGCATGTTAAATAAGATGCTTAAGTTGTGACAAAATCACCTCTCTGAAACACGTCATTTAGCATAGATAAGAGTGTTGGTCACAAAGTGGCTCGTTATTTTTTGGGTAGAAACAGGAGCGCTTATAAACTATTAAGGAATGCATGCCATTTGGGACTAGACTGAGATACTATTACTTAAAGCACAATAATACATAGAATTTAATATTTCCGTAAAATGTAGATGTGGCACCTAATGTGGCGAGGCACAAGATTGTATTACGCTAGGTGCTGTCAAGCAGGAGAAGGAGCAGAGTGTGCTGCAAGAGCTTTTGGCGCGCGTGCCAACGGCGCGGGATGAGAGGAAGCAGGAGGTTGTGTGATGTTACTTGTCACTTGAGTAGCAATAGTCTTAGCTCAGCAGTGGAATAACAACAGTGAGGACGATGAGAGTAAGCTTGAAGTAGAATGATGCTGTGGGAGAGGGGAACTCCAGCCGTGTGTTAACAAGCATGAGAGAAAGTGCAAAGTTGCCATCGCTGAAGGTAGATTGAACTCTTGGTGTTGAGTAAGAGCTGGAAGGTGGGCTGTGGGTAAGCTCTGAAGATAAAGACCAGTAACCCTTGCTTGCTTTAATAGGAAGGAAGTCGGTATCAGTAGAGGATTGCAAGAAGGCAGGTGATTTGAGGGTGTTTTATGTGTGCCTGACGTCAGAGTAAACTTGGTAGAGTTATTTACTGCTGCAGGCTCCCTGGGAGCTTCCCTGTGTATTAATAACTGAACAGCTTTTGAGTCAACTCCCAAATTACTTTAATAGAGTGGCCCATCGATATCCATTTCCTTAAATACTGTGAAGTGCCTCCGTGAGATGATCTTTGCTGGAGGGCTGGGGCACACAGCTAGGCCTTCTGCCACTGCAGGTTCATCTGCTGCCAAATGTCTGCCAACGTCCTGAGGTTTTCTAGCCCGTTTTACCATCTTTGCAACAGCATCTTGAGCGGAGGCAAGAAGGGCAGGGTCCTACATACCAGAGCTAAAGAAAGAGACATTGCTAAAATATAAGGGCCTGGGCAAAAATTAAGTTATATGAATGTAAAGAAAACACTATATCAAGGAGATTTTGTATTCAGGCAGACTGCAAGAAATGGAAAGAGGTCTAAGATGATGATAACATCTTGATGGTGTTAAGACAATTTTCAGAAGACTGGATGCAGCAGAAGGGTATGGGTATGAGGAAGGAATAACGACCTTTCGTTTATTTATGCTGAGTTTGAACTATTAGTTTGTTATAACTCAAACACATCCAAGGTAAAATCTTGAGCAGAAGTAAACGCAGTCAGAAATATGGTGAAATACCCATGAGTGAATTTGTGGGTGAGGCTGCAGAGAGGCAAGGCCTAGAAAGAGGACAAGAAAATGGTTTAAGGATTTGACATCTGGCTTACAGAAATTAGGGATGAGGACATTTAGCTGGCTCTGTGAGCAGCTCTGGAGGGGTGGTGTAAGGACTCATCACTCATGAATTAAAGCAAAAAACAAGGGTGAGGGGGCAGCAAAGTTCAATTGTTTTTTCCCTTGGTACTTCAAGTTATCTTATGGTGTGCCTCCATGCTTTATAGACATTAAAAAAGGAGGCTGTATTTCAATAATCTAGATAGCAATTTTCCTTTAACTCCATAAACCTTTTGTACGGTAAGTAATTAAATCCTTTTATGAAAACACTTTCTGTTGTGAGAATACACAGGCACCATGGGGAGAAATTATCTGTAAAGAACCTCATAGCTGAACGTCACCACGAATTTTTCTTTTGTGCTACAAAGTCTTAGCATCTTTCTGATTTTCATTTTTTTTTTTTTTTTTTTTTTTTTTTGCTGACCTTCTGGTTATTCAACTTCTAATAAGTACGACCATGCTTTCTCACTCCAGATTTACAGCATGACGCTTCGACTATCTGCCTTATTTGAAAATCATATGAAGAATATCATCTCTGAGTACAAGTCAGCAATGCAGTGTCAGAAGAGGAAAAGGCCACGGTACCGAAAACGACTAAGAAGCAGCAGCAGTTCACCATCAACTAGCAGAGCATCCAGGTAATGTAATGATAGCGAGACTTGCTATCGGTGTCATTTGAGACGACAGAGGTAGACGTGCCTTTGTGACTACGCAGTCAGGAACGGTATTGCTCGTTTCCTGATGCAGTTGCTCTTACAGGTGATAAAATCCTGAGCTCAAATTCCATGCTCAATCTGTAGCTTGTGCATAATTGTGGTAAGTGAAAGACTATAGGTGTAAAAGTATTCCCTCTGGAGAAAATGGAATAACAAGTTTCTTTTTGCCTTCGTTTAGTAATTATTGAAAAAAGTGTTGTATAACACTTTTCTAACTTCCGTATGATACATTATCTAATTAAACTGAGTATTCATTTTAAAAGGTGAGATAAAATTTTATTCTTGCAAACTCGTATTCCTTTATCAAACAGAATGATATTGTCACTATTTGTAGTATTACTACACCTGTGCAAGCACTGGGAAGAGATCATTTGTGTTATGCATTTGCTGCAAAAAACAAGACGCTTTGCACAGGAAATTAGTTTTGTGTTTGAGTCTTTTGGTACTAACAATTTTATATCTTTGGGATATTTTGTGTCTTCAGCCCAAAAGGGAAACAGAAGCAAATGAAGATTCAACCTAAACCCAACCAGAATACCTCACTGCCTTTGACTAGGACTAGTTCTTCAGTTTCATCTCACGGTGAGGAGAGATTTTCTAAAACGCGTACTTTCTCTTGCAGCAACGTGTATGTGCAGGATGATGAAAAAGCTGAAGGATATTTACGTTTAAATCTTTTATTCATTTGTGAGACACATGCAAAAGCCGCCTGCTGAAAGAGCAAGTAGCACGGTCACGTAAATGTGTTGTCTGTAGATTGTGTTAGATTGTGTTAGCTGAACTCGGCCCTCCAGCTGTTGGTGAGTTATTGGGCAGAGAATAGGAAACCTGGGTCTGTCCTTGGTAAACTAGTGACAAGAGCCTGGACTTCCTGTATAAGGGCTTTTCTCATACAGCAATTACACATACATTAAGCTTATTTTGGATTACACGCCGGAGGAGTATGTCTGTTAAATCAGGTGATACGAAACTTTCCCAAAATGCCTTGCATTATGACCCTGTACATAGAGGATAAAAATTACTCTGTCACGTTAGTGGTGTGCTGTCTAAAGTTTCAGATACAGCGGAAGAACCTCTGGGTTCAGCCACTGGTGAAGAGATGGAAGGCCAGCCATCTTCCTCAGGCGCAAATGCACAGAACCGAAGTGGAAATACCATTGATCCAGGGAAAAGTAGACCAGTCAGGAGTAAATCTACACCAGTGAAACAAGGTGAGAAATAATAAGTATTCTGTTCTTTGAATGACTGATTTCACTAGAAATGAAAGGTGCTGCCTCTGTCTGATGCTTATGATATTCTTGCCTGAGTCTAGCATGATACTCTATCCCCAAACCATACTAAAGAATTGAATTTACCTTACGTATTACCATTCTGTGGTCTCCTGTCTGAGGTGTGGCATCTGCATGATGCCACATGTGCTTGAGTGATGTCCTTTAAAATTTCTCCAGATGGAAAAGCTTGATTGCTCTTAAATTTCTTGAGAATTACAGTACCTTCGGGAGTTACAAAAACGCAAACCAAACCAAAAGAATATCCACCCCGAAACCTTATCCTTTTATTAATCAAGTTGAAACCGAAGATGAAAAACAGTTTTAAAGAAAACTAAATATTTTTATCATAGTCAAGAGTAAGTGGTTATGATTAGAACGGAAAAACTGTTTGAAAATTGTGGTATTTTGTCTCTGGGACATGTTAAGCAGACTTTCCACTGAGGCAGGCATTGAATGAGCATTGGCTTCTTCAAGCCTTTGTCAGGTCCATGCTACTGTGCAGTAGCAGTGTTGTATGTTGGAGGTGAGCTTTTTGTATCCCATCTTAAAGAAGATATTTAACCTTCACTGTCAAATTTGTAACTCTGAAAACATGTAGTATTTTGGTCCCAAGTCAGCGAGATACATTATGTATTTTTAAATTAAGGCATTCAGCAACCCTAGTTGAGCTTTCTTGGGTTATTTACTGTCTTGAAATTGTGCTTGCCACAGGCGTTCCGTGGACTAAGCCTTTGGAGAGCATGCATTTGATGGGGAATAAATACTGCTTGTGGAGTGTTATTTTAACGTACATAGATTTGAAATGGATTGTCGAGTTTTTTCTGCCTTGGCACCCTACGTAGGATTCAGCTGACTAAATGTTAGATGTCTGTGTCTAACCTACTCCCTCTGAGCTCCTTTTATTGACTGGATCTTCACTGCTCTTGTCAAGAGAGTTTGTGGTCCTTGCTTCCAGATAAGGTGAACTGATATACTTTGATGAATTTTCCCCTTAGAGCACCTGTTTGTCTCCATAGAATGTAAAGGTTGTCTGTGGTGAGTAGCTCGGAGCTGGATCATCCCCAGAGCATTCCTCAAAGGCAGATGAGGCAAATCCCACTTTTTGTATCCTGTTTGGCACAGGCGTGATGATGATAACCGATAGGGTTATTTTGTGTTTGCTTAGATCACTCTCCTGATGGACCACTTACAAATGGCGATGGCAGAGAACCTCGGACAGGAGTCAAGAGGAAGTTAGTAAGTGCATCAGAAGAGGATGAGCATCTGGAGGAGGCGGAGGAAGAGGAAAAGAAGAAGAGAGAATCAAAGGAAAAATCTGGTTTGTCTTCATCAGAAAGTGGGGAATCGGGATCCAGTTCAAGTTCTGAAAGCAGAAGTGGCTCCGATTCAGACTCTGAATCAACATCTAGAACAGATCAGGATTACATTGACGGAGACCATGACTACAGCAAAGTCGTGCAATCCAAAAAACCCAAAAGAAAAATCAAAAGAAAAATCACCGGTGGGAAACGGAATTGGCAGGGCAGAGGGACAGGGAGAAGAGGTAGATGGGGGAGGTGGGGGAGATGGAGTAGGGGGGGAAGAGGTGGTAGAGGCGGAAGAGGCTGTGGCAGAGGAAGAGGTGGCGGCAGGGGAGGAAGAAGAGGCCGAGGAGGCAGAGGAGCCTCGCGAGGAGCCACCAGAGCGAAACGTGCCCGTATTACAGATGATGAATTTGAAAACCTGTTTGGAGGACAATTTGGTGAAAACGTGTTTGGAGGGCGATTCAGTAGACCGCCTCGAATCAAAACAAGGAATGAAGGCAGGAGAACTGTCTTGTACAATGACGATTCTGATAATGACAATTTTGTGCACACCGAGGATCCTTTGAACCTTGGTACTTCCAGGTCAGGCAGGGTGCGAAAAATGACAGAAAAAGCCAGGGTCAGCCATCTCATGGGATGGAATTATTGACAGATGAAAAACTTTGGAACAATTTTAAAAGAACTTCAATGGCCTTCTACTGCAGGGATTTTACCAGAAAATCTACCAAGCAAGTTGTGCGGGGACTCCACTCACGTTTCACAGTGGTGCTTTTCCATTATGTCAGTTTGCGTTTGTTTTAAAACTTCAGATCGCCACACTTCATTGGTCAAAACAAGCCTTATTCATTAGGCCTTAAATTACAGAAATTCTTCCCCACACACTGCAAGCTCATCACATTAAAGAGGCTTCCAGCTTCTCAGTAAGAACATGACATTTTGAGTCACGGTTATGACTTCTTTCCCTTGTTTTGTTTTTGTATTATAGAAATAGCACCTTCTTACAGAGTTTTTATGTGGTTTCTGCCATAAATCCTTATACACAGTAATAATTATAACTTTTGCACAATACACCAATCCTAAAGGCAGCTATAAAATGTTTACAGTTTCTATATCGTAAGAAGGATCTGGATTATTTTAATCTTCCCAGGCCAAACGTTCATGAATTGTGCTGAACTGAAGTATGTCTATACTACAGTTACGGGGGTCCTGATGTGCTTTCTATCGGTTCTTTATTCATGTAAAAAGTGACAAAGGGTTGGTGCCTTGTAAATATGTAGCAAACCTTTGATGTGGTGTGTCCTATGTGTGCATTAACTTTATTAAAAAGAGAATACTTGAGAAGTATGAATATCTAGACAAAAGGTGCCAAATGCAAAAGTTACTTGCATCTATTTTCTTTTTGTCCTCTCATATTTTTATAGTATTAATAGAGATTGTGCAGCTAAGGGGTAACTTCAGCATTTGAAAGGTTCCTCCTCTTCAAAGCATAACGTGATTTTTGATAGTAGCTTGGCTACCTCTATTTACAACTACTGGAAACTTAAAAGAAAATAGATGCTATTATTCAGTACGTGGTGAAGAAGAGGCAAGAAGGAGCGTTAGAGGGATGGAATTGCTCACGAAGTTGCAGAGTAACTGTATCTTCATTATATTGCCACAATGAAATCAAATCTAAGTAATTATCAGAGTTTTCATCGGCATAATGTTTTCAGCAGATGATAATTTGGTTGTGCGGATAGGGCGACTGTCTCCCACGTGTTTCTGCTGCCGCTTGCTCGGCGCAAATCTGTTTAATTGGTTTAATTTGCCCCTTGAAGTTGATGAGGGGGCTGAGCGGAGCTCTGGTACCTCTGGTGGCTGGCACTACGGATAAGCTCCTTTTCGCATCCTCCAGACGGACTCTTGTATCTCAAGCTTCCAGAAGAGAATTTGTGTTGCACTGTACTCTTGTTATCCTGAAAAATGCTAACTTGAAAACAGAAATCATTTTGGTAGTAGTAGTGGTACAGTATGTGACGACATTTGTAGTCTTGCTCCTCGGTGAACAGAAAGAGGTGTTTGGCGTGGGCTGAGCTGGAGATGTGCGGCCTCTTACTCTGTAGGGTCTGGCTGGAATATATATGGGACTTCAGTTTTCTCCCGTTGTCTAAATGAATTTGACAGTTCTAGCTTGGTTAGATTACACAGCGAGAACAAACGAAAAAAAGAGACTAGAAAGTTTTGGTGGAGTTTTTCAATTTTATTTTATTTTTTTTTTTTCAACTTTCATCCAAAATCCTTAAGTTCTTCTGTGCACAGCTTGGTCAATAATTCTGGAAAACCTCAGGCAGCAAAGAGTGACCCATGTATATTCTCAGATGCAGAAGGAAGTTTAATTTTTGACTTTCTATATTAAGCACTGGCTATTTTATCTCGCTTTCCAAAAATTCTAGTTAGATGCAAAATGACTTGAAAAAAATGCAGAGGTTTAGTTTTTTGATGAAGGAGAGTATATCCTAAATTGCTCAGAGCATTAATACGAGTTTATGGTACAGTACAAAAATCACACTTTTAATTTTTTAAGGAATGTTTTGAATCGGCTGTAACTCATTTCTGGACTTGGTTCGGTTGTGTTTTGATGGGGGGGGAAAAAAGTGCAGAGGCTCTCCTAGTTCTGTGTTGGGCTTTAAAATATAAACACCTGTCCTATCATCTCTCTCATATATATGTATATATATACACACCTCTATATTTATAAGAAATGTATTATTTCTTTGACTGATTGGTCCTTCTACATACAGTAACCAGGAATAGCATGTATGCATCCGTTCATAGTCGGAATCATCCCCCTTTTAGATCAGTCCTGTTGAGCTAATGTAAACACTATGGTTTCTGTTCTAAAGCCTGAAAATCTTGAAATGCAAAAGAAATGCTTTTCATATATTTCTGACTGGCCGAAGATCCACTTACTTATTTATTTTGTGTAGGGGTTGGGGAGAGATAAAACACGTGGATTCCAGAGAAATCATTTTATACCTTTGTGTATTTTAGCAGCAATTAGAATAATATTAAATATGTTCTTACATGTATCTTTTCTATGTAATGAAGTACTGTGAAGATAACAGTGAAGCATCACTTTGCTGTGGCGTAAGTATTAATCAAATGTGTTACATGATTAAGAGCTAGACAGCAGGGTGTGCTAGAACAACAGAACTCTTGCTTATTGTGTAAAAAAAAAAAAGCTTTTTTTCGTGCATGAGAACCTTTTTATAAGCATGAAAGAAATAACTTGGGTTTAGACATGTTATTTTTACTTGGTTTTGTATCTGGATTCTTTCTCTGAGTTAGGCAATTGATTTCTCATCGCCTCATTCTGTGGAATAATTATAATTTCATAGTAACTTGGACACTTTCTCTCAGAACCCAGATCCTATTAGGAGCCACTTATG
This sequence comes from Rissa tridactyla, assembly GCF_028500815.1. Lineage (NCBI taxonomy): Eukaryota > Metazoa > Chordata > Aves > Charadriiformes > Laridae > Rissa > Rissa tridactyla. The sequence continues at coordinate 46,299,943 of NC_071474.1, read as the reverse complement.
GTTGCGGAAAACTTAGTATCAACCCAACAGGTGCAGCAGAAGCAGTACAATGATTTAAACCTTGTACCGTCTTGCTCCCTGACGCAAACCCGGGGTGCTCAGCCAGCATCTCATGAAGTTGCTGAGCTCCCGGCGGGCTGCTGCAGAGTCGGGAGCGTGGGCTCTCTCTCTCCTTGCACTTTTAACAAAAATCTCCAAAACTCTGCCTAAGAAAAGGGTTTGAAGTTCTGATTACGTATCAGATTCCCGAAGGCTGACAAGGCGTGCAGGCAGGCCAGGGGGTCCTCTGCTGCTGTGGGGTTAATTTCGGGCATTGGGGCTTTGTGGTTTTCTCTAGATGTGCCGTCTGGCACAATCCCTCTTCCGAGTTGCAGGGGGCCTTGCGGGCATTCGGAGACCCCTTGGAAAACAGGGCTCATGAGGGGCTTTACTCACACAGAGCGTGAGCCCCCGCGCTCCATCCTCTGTGACATGGGGCTGAAAGTCTTGTGTGTTCCCAGATTTCTCCTGGCTGCACATCTGCCATCTCCGTGGTGCTCCCATTGCTTCCCGGAGCAGGGCACGAATGAGGAAGGTTATTTTCCAGTAGTGATGTGCTCTTGTCTCAGTTCAGCCCAAACTTTGCCTGCTCTTTATTTTCTCTTATTCTCTTCCGTTCTTCTCTTTGCCATGCTCCACCTCTCTTTAGCTTCCCTTTATTGCCCCTGTAGGTTATTTAGGATACCCTTTTGGAAACTTATGATTTCTTGATGAATTTTATTTTGGCTAGACTGTAAGATTTAATTCTTTCTATGCCTCTTTTTTTCCCCCAGGACTTTCCATATTTTTTTTATATCCACCTCGCTTTGCTAACAACGTTCCCAAATTGCTGGAGGTGGATTTAATGAAGATGGAAAGTTTGAGGGTTGGCTTCTTGGCTGCTCTGTGCCTCTGTGGCCACCTGTACCCTGAGCAGAATCGCTGCCGGGGCAGCACGTTGCTCTGATGTTGGCCATCGCAGGGGGGCACGGCAGCGGGACGGCTCCCATTGTGCCGCCTCACCCACAGCGACGTCAAACACCGCTTAGTTCCACCTGCCAGCCCTTAATTACTCCTTTTTTCCCCCCTTGTGAACCGCAGTTAGCGTAACCCTTGTAGAAGTTGTGTGCTTCCCGCCTCACGAGAGGTTTCCGTTTGAAATAACCCGTGAAACTCTTATGTCGGTGCTTGAACTGAGATGGGTCTGGGCAGTTTTATCACTCCTCTCTGTCTATCACTCCTTTCTCCATCAAATAAGCAGAGGCCGCCCCCTTATCCCCGTCGCCCCCTTATCCCCGTCGCCCCCTTATCCCCGTCACCCCCCACCCTGCAGATAAACATAATCATGAAGAAATAATTTGTGGAGGATTTTTGGCTGCTTAAAATTTTGCGTCCTGTTGCATATTTTAATTTGCCCGGAATGTTTTCTTAAATGTACACCTCGGCTGCTTCTCCTGCACAAAAGACCGCGCAGCACATAGAACGCTGAAAAGAACTGACACCGGGTGCGTGGTGAGGAGAGTTTTCAAGTAATTTAAAAAATGTGGCAAGACCAATTGGAATGTATTGCTTTTGACAACGTTTGGAGGCTCTCTTGACCGCAAAAAAGCAAGATGAACCTTGGCAAGCATTTGAAAAGGCAGCTCCTGGGTGTCTCTGGAAGGTTTCTGCAACCATTCAGAATCACACAGTATGAGCGTGAGAAAATAAGTTCAAATCACTAATTTTTAATAAGAGCTTGGTTAATCTTTCGTCTTTAATCTGAGTGGTGAATGACAGGGAAAACTGAATAGCTGTAGGTTCAAGGATGTCTTGTCAGCCCTGACTTGGAGTCTCCTGCTATCGTTGGTCTGTGTCATGAATTCAATGTTTTAAAAACGTATGTGTGTGTTTACATCTCTTGTTTTTCTTTTTTTTTTTTTTAACCATCCTGCAAAGTTTTATAAAACGCTAATTATTTACATGATAGACTGAAGGAGCAGTTAACAATCCAAGGATAAATCTATATTTAGTATTTGTAGGGAGCTGTCATTGTGTTCTTACAAGTATGTATTATAGAAAATTACTGCGCATGTGCGATAGATAATTTTCAAATATTAGTATATCAAGAGGTTTACACATTGAAAACAAACAAACAAACCAACTCCTTTATGTACAGTAAGTAACAGCCTGCAAAATTTAGTCTAAAACATGTCTTTTTTAGTATTAGAAATGCAAAGACCTGTTGGAAGCTTGTACATTTTTAATATGTCATGTTCAGCCCACAGCAAACTTACACAACTGTGCTACGTATCCCTGAAAAAAATTAGATTTCCAGTGGAATTGCTGTCACAGCCTTAACTCTAGTATTATAAAAATGGTGCTTAAATACATTTATGTGCATGGATGTGGGTACCTGATAAGAGTTTGTGAGAATTTGAAGTAAAACCGAGCAGCTTAGTGCTGTGCTTGCGCGCTCGTACTCCTGCTAGATAACTGCAGCCACCTTTGGGAACTGACAAATGTGCAAATATTTGGAAAATGTTTAAACAGGTGGACAATTTAGAGCAGTTTCTCAGTTTTTGAGTTGGTGTTTTTCTTTTAATTGGCAAGAACTGCATTATCTTCCCCATTTCTGGGGCTGCGAGGAGCAGCCAGGGTGGTGAGAGGGGGCCGGGGGAGCCGCGGTCCTGCCTGGCTATTCGCGGCAGGGGTTGGTGTCCCCCCTCGCGGCTGCACCACTCCTTGGAAGATAAAATCAAAATCCTCCGTTTCTCTTCGTAAAAATGCTGCCTCGGAGAGTGGTGGCTGCTGGGATATACTCAGAAATCGAAGCCTGATGATTATTTTTTTCTGTAGAAATACTAATATAGGCTATTCATTCCTCCGTGAGTCGTTAGAGCAGACTTCATTTAGAAATACCAGTTGATGTTTGAGCAATGAAATTCACGTGATTTAGGCTCTCCAGTTCATGTTCTGGGAGATTTAAAATACTCCAAAAATGCACAAAACTATTAGAATTGTGTCTACTTTCTATATTGATTTTTTTTTTTTTTCCAGGTGATATTTATGCCCATATCTTCACATCCGCTATCTCAGGTCCCTTTAAATGAATACTTCAGGGATTTTGATGCCACTTGGTTGGCAGACCAAATGTAATATTTATATGCAATGAGCTGTTAGTTTTTGTATTGTACATAATGTAAATTTGTAAAGATTTTTTTCTAGAGTTTTTTTGAAGTCACTTATGTAATCTAGGATGTTTCATTTTCCAGCTGTGGGATTGTCTTAATAAAAAAAAAAAAAAGATAAACTCTTACTTTGGTTTTGCATTACTTACTAAATAGTTTGGACATTAAAAAGACCAAAAGTATTTGAGTTTTCAACGTAAAAAGAAAATCACTTTTTGATTCAACTGGATAATTTTATACTTATAAAAAAAGGAAACTTTTATAAACTGGATATAGAAACTTTTATAAACCTTGCAGGTCTCGAGCAGGACAGGAGGGAGACCCTTACCTCGGCCAAAGGCAAGGGCGAGGGCTCGCTGGGGGTCTGTCACCCAAATCGTCATCCAACCTGGCTCCAAAGTACCATTTTCCTGGGCAAACGGAGAGGAACAGCTTATGCTTTCTTGGGAAACTATGTGAAAAGTGCTGCCTGGGGCGATAGTTGTGTGCAGAGCCTCCCCGAGAAGCACCGGAGCGGGCGCCGAGGAGAAGGTTTCCGGGTGAGGTCCCTCCTGCCGCCGCGGGACACGGGTTGGTTTAGGCGGTGAGGTTCAGCTCGAGGATGAGGTCGTACCTATTTTTAAGGGGTATTTAATGCAAGATGAAGAACAACTACTTTTTTCATCAGTGTTCTTGCCCTTTTGTTAAAGAGCAGCGATAATATTGTTTAAACAGGGCTTCTCCTACACAAGCAGCGCCCGCAGCCGGGGGATGGAGGGCACCGGCTTTGGCTGAAAGCCGCCTTGGCTTCGTGGCCAGCGCAGGCTGGGCACTGCCCGTGGCGCTGGGGACAGATGTGACCGTCGCCTGTGGGCAGTTAAATTGCAAAGTTGGATAAAGCCGACGCTGCGCTGTCCCACATACGAGCGGGGAGGGGTTGGGGACTGTCACGGAGCTGCGTTTCCCACTGCACAAAGGCTTTAAAGCCCTTGCACCCCATCAGGCACAGACGGATTAATACTCAAATACTCATGCCAGGTCTTCAGCTAAGGACAACCTCCCTGCGGTTAACCTGTCCCTTGCCATTCAGCTCTCGCCTAAGCCTGTCCTGCCACGTATTGCTCTCGCAATCCAGTATTTTGGCTTTTCCCCTCTTTAATCTCTTGATTTATTTGACATTTCATTTTGTTCCGCTCATTCAAATGGGCCAAATGGAAATTCCTCTCAGATGTGAAAGAATATCTTCTTTTTAATGCAACGCTCACATTCCAGGCCTCTGGAACAGAAGGGCGGCTTTTTTTTTTTTTTTTCTCTTGGCCTTGTTGGTTACAGAGAACAAAATTAAACTTGTATTGCACAGATGCTGAAGCCCCCCCGCTAAGTACATCCGTCAAATGGCATTAACGAGAAGAAATCACACTCTCTTCAGAGCTGCTTTACCTCCGTCAAACCACCCTTTGCTGTCGCTCCTGTAGATATTAGAGGTGTTATTTCATATACTTGATACCCGCATATGTTTAGGTCATATATGATAATGCATGTTATAAGATATATGATGTAAAATATTGATATGGTAGAGATAATTCAATTATTCTTCCAATGAGCTTTAGAAGTGCATTTAGAGGAAGTATTTTTCATAACGGTAGCTTTTGCAGATGTTTTAGAATGAAATTGTGATTTTTCATGTGTTTCAGCAGTGTGTGTACTAAACACTAGCTTGCAGGACAGCTGTGTCATCCCAACGCTCGTTTCCAGCCTGGAAAACCCCAAAATGCCTTCCTCCATCCACCCATCACTGCTGGTGCCGTGCTCCCGGTGTGCAGGGGATCGCGGGGCACCCTCCGGCTCTCGGAGCCTTGCCGACCTCCGCAGGAGGGGAAGGCCAAGGTTTGCCTCCATCCTGCCTTTTCCATTCAAAACAGGCACTGCAATAGGATGATTTTGCCCTTCAGTGGTTATATTCTCATTGAAACTGTTTTTCAAGGCTCCCAAGGAACGCGGTGTAGGTTTGCAGACGTGCCCTTTCTTTGTTTGAAGGCCCAGGGAAGTGGTCGAGGCACCATCCCTGGAGGTGTTTAAAAGACAGGTAGATGTGGTGGTGAGAGATATGGGTTAGTGATGGTTTTGGTCAGAGTTAGGTGGGTGGTTGGACTCGATGATCTGAAAGGTCCCTTCCAACCTGGGCGATTCTATGATTCTGTGATTCTAAGGCCATTTTTGGGGTGCAGCACGTAGGTGCCACCACAGGGCCCACCACAGGGGAGACCGGGGGAGTGCCAGGCAGGCGGCCCCCCTCCTCTGCCCCTGGCATCCCGGACTTTTGGGTTTCTTTGTTCCGCGGTGAAGAAAAGCCCTTTGTCTTGCAACACAGAGGATCGGATGTTGAGCCAGGAGAGCCCCTCCCGTGACGCTGGCGGTGCTGGCAGCCATCCCGCCCCAGGCCGCCTTCCTCCCGCTCTGCCTCTCGGCAAAACCCCTCTCCCCTCCCCGCCGGTGGCTGACGCAGGACGGCCTGCCTGCCTCCATCAATATTTGCTCAGGCTCGGGGAGGGAAGGTTTAACAGCTCCGGCTGACGCAGGGAGCTCCGGCCTCGTGCCTGCCCTCCCGGGGCTGATGTGCCGCCCCATGGTGCCGGCGGCCAGTGCGGAGCATGAGGGACCGGCTGGCAGAGCTGCGGCAGCGAGCGGCGGCCGAGGGGGACCCGCATGAGGATGGCCTGTGCTTTGACAACCCGGCCTTCGGCGGGGACGACGCCAGCCCCGTCAGCCGGGCGCTGCAGGAGGCGGCCGAGCTCTGGAGGGCATTGGATGGGCTGGAGCAGCTCTCCGAGAGCATCGACAGGACGCAGCAGAGGGTGCTGAGCTGCACCTCCGAGGAGAGCATTGCCCGGGAGAAGCAGGGACTCGGTGCCGCCAGAGCCGCCTTCACCCGCCAGGCCGTGGCCCTGCAGCCCCAGCTGGGGGCCCTGCCGGTGGCACCGCGGGGGGGGACAGGGCAAGCGGGACCCCGCGTCCGCCAGACCCAGCTGTGGCTGCTGCTGCGGCGGTACCGGGCCGTCCTCGCCCGCCACTACGCCCGGGAGAGCCGCTACCGGCAACGGCTGAAGGAGCAGATCGAGAGGCAGGCGGAGCTGGCGGGCATCGACCTGGGGGGTGAGGACCTGGACCGGCTGGCTGAGAGCCCGGAGGCACCTCGCATCGTGGGCCGGGACCTGGAGGAGCTCAAGGCCAGGCAGCACCTGGCCTTGGCCCAGGCGCGCCAACGGCAGCTCCTCGACCTGGAAGCGCAGATGGCGGAGCTGCACGGGCTCTTCCTGCAGCTGGAGGGGCTGCAGGCCGAGCAGCACGGGGCCGCCGACAGCGTGGAGCACTACGTCCTGCACACCCTCGACTACGTCGCCCAGACCGGCGGCGAGGTGAAGAAAGCCTTCGTGTACCAGCGGCCGTCGCGGCTCTCGGCCCTGCTGACGGCCATGCTCAGCCTCTGCGCCTGCTGCAGCTGCCTGCCCTGCCTCAGCGGGACCCTCCGGTGAGCGGCAGCAGCACCGGCAGGAATCTACAGCGGCCCTCGTGGCTTCCCCCTTGTGTCTGTGCGAGAAATGGTGTCCTGAGAGGCTGCTGTTGTCCTGCACTTCTTGCCCGATGGTGCGGGGACCATGCGCACCATGCACAGTGGGACTGGGACCACGCACACCTTGTGCGATGGCGTAGGCACTATGTACACTGTGCACAATGGCACTGGGAGCATGCACGATGGCACTGGGACCACGCATGCCTTGCACAGACATGGGCACCATGGACACCTTGCACGATGTCCTGGGGACCATGCATACCGTGGATGGCAGCATGGGGACCATGCACACCCTGTGTAGCAGCATAGAAACCACCGTCAGGGGTCAGAACTAGGTGATCTTCAAGGTCCCTTCCATTCTACTGTCCCAAACCATTCTATGATGCTATGGTTTGCCCAGTAGGACAGTCACCCAGACCACTGCAGCATCTAACAAGGAAAAGCACTTTTAATACTCTGAAACCCAGCTTAAAAACGTTAATGTTTGTTTCTTTTTAATTTATTTAAAGGAAGGGATTTAAAAAAACAAAAAAGCCTGTTGAAGTTTTTGGCATATTTGTTGTGACGTGCGAGGGGACCCCCTGGCTCGGTGCTGCCATGGAGCAGCGTAGAGGCTCCTCCACCGCATCTGAATTTTTGTTCTTCCGGCTTTCTCCAATTTCTACTTGCTATGTGTTTTTTACGTGCATCAATGTCGCATTTTCACCGTTGTTGATTTGCAAACAGGTGGTCACATTTGGGCCGGCTGGTTGGGTGTCCCCCTGGGCCCAGCCCGCGGTGTGACACCAGGAGGGTTTACGCAATTGATGCAGTTTTTAGGAAACTGCAGGAGACAGACTCTTACTTGAACCTGCGCGTTGCCAAACCAGCCGATATCACACGTGTGCTGGAAACTCAGTGGGACTGTTTCCTCCAGTCCTTGCGATACCATCTGAATTTCCCCAAGCCTCTCAAATTTGAGACACGGCAGCAGAACCGGGGGCCTGGTTAACTTTCTTGGAACCCTTTGTGGAAGGTTCCTTTGTGTCCTGGCAGTTTCTGGTGTCAGGTCCCAGTTGTCTCGGCCACCCCTTGGTTTGTTTTTGTCTTCTGGCTGAGCCTTAATTAAACAATTTCTTGTTAAGCTCTTGAGTGGGGACGGGTGAGTTATTTCTTTGCAGCAGGCAGCCCAAAGCTAACGAAGAGCAGAAACAGAATGACTTCTTAGCGTGTGTGTTGGGCTAAATTCTTACGAATCTAGAAAACTTAATTTTCAGCCTGATGAGTGCACATTTTTTCCCTATGTGGGTATTTTCCATTCACCTGGAAGACTCCCGGGATCAGGAATGTCAATCCTTGGGAAAGCAGTGGTGCCCTGGGGAGCCAGCCTGAGCCCTCTCTGCTCCTGCATGCTTTTCCTTTCTTTTCTTTGTTTGTGAAGTCTAAATTAATGTTACTTTTTCATTCAAAACTTGATGAATGGAAGTTACCTCTTTATTTAATTTTAAAAACCCCACAACTTTTTATCTGAGAGAAGAAATGGACTGTTTTTCTATAGAAAATTAACTGTAATGGAAATCCAGGGTGGCAAGCACAGCAAGGGTTTGGGATTTAAGCACCTGAATTCTGTGTTTCCCTGGAATTCATAGAAAAGGCAAGTCAAACAGCACCACTGCTGTGGGAGCGCCAGGAGGCACGTGTATGGGTGACTGGAGGATCTAGCTGGGACATCCCCGTATCCCGGGATTCTTTCACTGCCAGGCGCTCCAGAGCTGCATCCCCCTTTCCCCAACACGACGTTCCCAGGCAGCACTAAGAAACCCACCAAAACTGTGGTGTTTTGTGTCTGGACCGTAATTTTGGCGTTTCTTCCCGGTGCTGAGGCTGGGGATGTGCTTGGGTCGGGGCTGAGCTCCCGTAAACAGGAGCTGGTTCCACTCGGAGCACACTCCAAGCACCGTGCAGTGAGGAAGAGGGGGAGCCCCGGGAAATGAAGCAAACAAAGCATTGCAGAGCTGCTCATGAAGTGAGGATGGGCTGAACGGGCACTGAAGGAGGCCAGAGATTGTGTTCATTGCTAAAAACTTGATGTGATCATGTGATTAAAGATGATATGAAAACGCAACCTTAATTATGCTATTTCCTAAGCCCTGAGTTTGGGCTCGGCATCCCCAATGGCGTATGATGGGACGAAGATGAGAATAACAATTCTGACAACAAAGCTTCCTGGTGAAGTGTCCTTCTCTTGGTTCCTTTCTCTCCTGTTTGTCGAAGAACCCCAGAGGAAGTTTCCCAAAGTGGAAATCAAATAAAAACAGCAAGCAGAAGGATGTGCTTTATTCACACTTGCTGTGGTGGCTCCTGCTCCCAACCGGCCTCTCCAGCAGAGACCGCCTGCCCTGTCCCATCTCATGTGGCCAGACCAGAGGAAACATCATCTACAGCTTGTATTAAACCCCACGTTTTATGTGCAGGTGCCAAAGCAGCCTCCTGGGGAGCACTGAAGCCTGTTTACAGACTCCCAGCACGTATGGAGAAGGGAAAAACCTCAGGGGTAGGGGAGGTGGCGAATCCAAACGCAGCATAACTGATATTTATCCATGTTTTATGCAACACCAGCACGGCTCCGTGCAAACAACCTCTCTGTAGAGCGAGCACCTGCCTCGGGAGAGCCCTGGCTGAGCCCCGGCGTGGGTCACTGGGCAGCACCCTGCAGAACTGGTTGAGCTGCTCAGTAAATGATTATCCGTAAAGCGCAGGGAAAAAACCTGTGTTACCGTCAGTGCTTTCAGCCAGGGCATATTCGCAGGAGTTTTCACGAAGCACAACCTCCTCCAGAGCCCGGCGTGGAGGTGATGGTCCCCGCGCTGGCTCCTTGCTGGCAGCAGCAGCAGGTGGCACATTCCGTCTTGCCTACAGGGGAGCAACTGAATTAACAAGAAAATAGTCCTGGTTTGTGTTACAAGGACCAGTGAGAAGTTAAAGACGTAGGAGAAAAAGATGAGAAACTTTGCACCTCAGAGCAGATCTTCCCACCAATGGCTTCAGTGGTTTATGAGACTTTATGAGTTTGTTCATTGGGTTTTTTTCTTGATTGCCTTTCATTAAATATTGGCCTCGGATTGAGACTGATTATTGTATGGCAAAGTAATTAATAATATTGTAACGCGAGCACAAACGTTTGACAGGATGGGGAAGTTTCCTTTCTCTTCTGAGTAAAGGTTGGGACTTCATTTGGAGCACGTTTGGTTTATGAATATTCCTGGGGATGACGAAGCCGAGGTGGAGGACCTGCTTTAATGATTCAAAGAATATACATGAGGAGGCTGTTTTAATTATTTCCCAAATGAGCGTCATAAATTTAGGAAGTTCACATTTAAGGGGAAAATTAAAGCCAAACATGTGAAGTTAAAATCAGGCTACCCAAACCCCTTAGCTCTGCTCTCTAATGACATGCTCAGAATGAGATCCATTAAAAGGGGAACTTTTTAGTAAAATGCATTAAAATGAGCTGGCTTAAAAGTACAAAATGTGCTGGCAGCACACGCTGGTTTTCACTTGCAAAGTCTTTCAGTTGAAGAGATGTTACTGACAATAATTTTTTTGAAGACTTAAAAATATTTTCCTGACGTTTAGACAAGCAAATAATTCCAGAACAATTTAATCACCCTATAGAACTTTTTTTTTTAAGGCGAGGTACATTCTTAGAGCTTAACAGTCTGTCGTTCCTGCTTGGAGACCCCGGGAGGGCTCATGCACTCCAATTCGAGCACCGAATTTTTATCCCTTCAACACTCTTGATTTTTCATGTCACGACAAATACCCCCTGAAAAGAACGATTTCATGTAAATGCACCTTTAAAAGCTTCCTAAACATGGAATAGGATCTCAGGTCCCCGAGTTCTGTCCAATTGGCAGCACCTGTTGGGCCAAACCTCTAGCCATACGTGTTTATTGGCAAAAGTGGAGGGGAAAGTCGCATCAGTGTTTAGGACTGTAATTCCATTTTGCTGTACTCCAGTTGGGCTTGACTAATGCACCCTGGCACGAGAGCAAGGATAAATTCTTAATTCAAAATATTTAGGTATTTTAATTCAAGAGGCGAGATTTAATGAATTATATCTTCATTTTCCTCAAACTATTTCCATTGAAAACCATCATTCAATATTTCCATTTCCAGAATTTTTCCCCAAAGCTGTTTTTTTGTTCATAAAGGCTTTGTATACCAAATCCCACTTGGTATTTTTATTCTGAGTATACTTCATGTCAAATCAGAAATTCGTTCTTCTTTGTGGGCTACCAAGTTATTGCGCTGCTTCAAAACACTTCTTATGTTTCATTCACCGATACAAAAAATGTGTCAGCAGTTCAAATTGACTTGATTTGTTTTTCCCCAGTTTTTCCTGTGTTTTCCAGTGAATCAACAACTCTATTCACAGAGCTCCTCAAATATCTGCCGCTGCTGCCTGTCTTTGAAAAATGCAGAGATCTGTCTCGCAAGCCTTTCTGCGAGAGTGGGGATCGCTGCCACGAAATTCAGGGGAGCCACTTGTCTTTCCAGCAACAGGTTGGGAACTCCATCCTTGTTTTTTATTGGCAAATTGGGCTCCTTTCAGGGTTGTTTTGGTGCTTGCTCCAACCGGATGTCTTTGGCATCCCAGCAGCCCCATCCGTGTGGGAAGCACGGAGCAGGTCGCTTCCCAATTTTATATCTTTTTAAAGTGTGTTTCTCCAACAGGCATGAAATAAATTGTGTTTTCCAATGTTAAAATATTGGTATTTGGCAATATTTGGGCAATATGTCCGATGGGTATTGGACAGGGATGAAGTTTGATCTCCATGCCTCTTCCTGAAGACAAAACCTCCCGGAAATAAATTAGGATGAAGCAGTTAATGTTTTTTACAGGGGTCTCTATCTTAGAAAATCCACTCCTTTGGTTTGTTGACCTGCAGCTTTCAGGAGAAATTTCTATGAAGTTTTCTCCAACACTGCCTTCTAGTGGGTCTTCATGGATGTGTTGCTATGACTTACCGGTGTAGATGGAAGCACTGCGTGTATCAGCATTTCAGACCCAAGTTTGGGGGAATAAGCCAGGCCTTGCACAAAATTGCTTTGAATGACCAGCATCAAGCAGTCTTCTTCCAGAGAAGAGCAGATTTGAAAGCACTTAAAGAAAGGGAGATCCCAAACTCTGAGCCCTGGCTGAGGGCTACGTCCCTGGTGGGAAATAGGGAAAGGAAAGAACACAGCAATTAATAACACTCTTTGAGATACTCTAGATGTGGGGTTTGGGACAAAAGGTCAAGTTTAAATGGAGGTTACGGGGCGAGTGGAGGGGGAATTTGGCAAAGCTCGGACCGAGGGACGCCACTTGTTGTTTATTCTCTCTCCAGTGTGGGGGTGAAAGCCCTTTCTGAGTCCTGCAAGATGACAGGACCACATCCCCGGGCCCCTGATCATCTCCGAGGGCACACAGAGTTAACGGTGATAGCAGTGATGTGGGTGACTGATAGCAGCCCTCTGCCGCTTCCCAGGGACATCAAAGCAATTGTATTTTTTTTGTGATTTTCTTTGTATTCAGCACCTTTTCAGCTTGCTTTTTTTTTTTTTTTATTAACAATGAACCTCTTCCCGTTCATTCGGTAAGATTGCACCAGCAGAGCCCGAGCAGCTTTGCATGAGAAAGCTGCACAATGAGCTGTTGTGAGAGGAGTCATGGAATAATCATCTTGGGAGCGCCGAATTCAGGCTCCAGATCGGGAAAAAATGGACACATGGAGAGCAGAGTCCTCTCGGGTCCTCTTGTGCAATTGAGCTCTGAAACCGGGAGAGCTTTGCCCTGTGTGTAAGCCCAGGCTGTGGGAGACGGTCCCCATGTGGGGCTGGGGCTGGGGGACCCAAGGGCTGACACTTCCTCCACCCAGGTGCAGGAGATGTCCGAAGGTCCCTGCCTGCCCTGCGCTCCCAAACGTGCCCATCTCCGCAGCTTGGATACGGTTGCTCCCAAGGGGAGACACTTGGTGCTTCCTGAGCTCCCCAATAAATCCATGTATTACCTATTACAAAATCAGAATAGGGATATTTTTCTTTATTCTTGTTTTCTTCCGTGTTGAATATTTCTTTTCATTTTGTGTGCGGATCTTGGCATGCAAGGCACATTTTTTTAATCATTTTCTTGAGCGAGGCTGTGTCAAGAACATAGATTTTTATAATTCTTAGGGAAAAAAAAAATCTCCACAGCTCCACTGACATAAACGATGAACTGAAATCTTTCAAATTGATAACTAACAAACACAAGTTTTGCCTAATTTCCTACGCTGTCTTGAAATGGCTGTGTCGCCCATTAATTTTAAGTGGTAAAAACAAGCCTTGAATTTGCGGCAAGATTTATTTTTAGTTTAAAGTAAGGCAACACTCTAAAATATATTAACAGTGAGTAGGTTGACTAGATACTTTTTATACTGGCAGCAATGACTTCTGCTGAAGTTACTTGATCCATACTTCTCATAGGAATGTGTACATTTAAAATTCTGTATTTTGCAATTCTTCCTTTAAAAGGGTGTTGCCTATGTTAACAAGACGGTTGCTCCCACAGGCAATAACGCAAGGCATAAATATGCATGTTAACAGCCTGTTCCAACCCTTCTGCCTCTTTGTAAAAATCAGGGGAATAAATCAAATCTGGGATTTCAATGGGGTGATGCAGTGGTGGGGGCACGCTGAAACCAAGGAGGACCAGATGCTTGCGCCAGCGTCACCCCGCTTGGCTCAGGCTGGATCAAACCGTCATGCAAACAGCATGATGGGCAGCTCCGACTGGAAATTCCTGTTTACCAGAGCTTGTTTGCACAAATCTTTTTGTTTTTCCAAGCAGACACCCAAGAAGTTCTTCAGTGGGGCTGATTTACAGTCTCTGCTCGGCCGGGAGGGCAAAGTACTCGTGATGGGAGAGAGAGAAAATGGATTTGTGACAATTCATTATACTCACAACTCTTCCGTCACACCACTTCTGAATGGAAACAACGGATGCGCATCGCAGTCTGCCAGGATCTCACATTAGCATAGGATGATGAGACGAGGAGATAATAGCTTCTCTGGGGATGATTTGGTTCTTAACTGCTATTTCTAAAGCTTCAAGACAGATCCAGAGGACAGTTTGATAGCGTCGCCAGCAATCTGCATTACTGAAGCCCGTGGAGGCTCGGGAGTGAGTCACACATGGGGACAGGACAGCGGCCGTGGTGTGACATTCATGTGATGGATCGACGTGGCTTTTCTTTGAAAAGGGGCACAGAGCTGCCTTTGCTGCCCAGGGAGCGCACAATATTAACCAGGGCTTTAAATAGCCCCTAAATTAAAAATTTGGTGCAATATTAGCTTCACATTTATTATTTCGCTCGGCTTTTCTGGACAAAGCAACCCCTCCGGGCTGTGTAATTTAGATCAATGCCTGGTTCTCTGAAAATGGGGTTTGCTTTAGTAGTTTTGTCAATCCATATTCAGTCTGGGTAGCCAACCACTACAAAATTTCCATTAATAATAAAAGCCTTAAATAAAGCCTTTCACTCACTCTGAATAAGTAATTTTTTGGGTTGGATTAACAGTGAGAAAAAAAAAGATTGACTATGAATTTCCTTTAGAAAATTGTGTTTCTGTCCCCTGACATTTAATTGCACAAGCTTTTGGGCAGGTGACCTGGAACCCCTCTGGCCTGTCCCAGCGTGTGGGCACTTTTTGCTGGAGCAAAGTAATGTCAAGCATCATCTGTAGCAATAAAATGAGGGGCAATGCCTTTAAACTAGAGCAGGGCGGGTTTAGATCAGACATGAGGAAGAAGTTCTTTACACTGAGGGTGGTGAGACACTGGCCCAGGTTGCCCAGAGAGGGGGTGGAGGCCCCATCCCTGGAGACATTCAAGGCCAGGCTGGATGAGGCTCTGAGCAACCTGCTCTAGTTGAAGATGTCCCTGCTCCCTGCAGGGGGGTTGGACTAGATGGCCTTTAGAGGTCCCTTCAACCCAACACATTCAGTGATTCTATGATGTCTTTAGTGGAGCTGATGGCCGGCGGGGCTGCATCCCTGGTACCCCCGAGCTGGCATCGGCTGTGAGATGGCATTACCAGGAGAAGAGGTAACAGGCACAAACTTGAGCATAGGAAGTTCCACCTAAACATGAGGAGGAACTTCTTTCCTTTGAGGGTGGCAGAGCCCTGGCACAGGCTGCCCAGAGAGGTGGTGGAGTCTCCATCTCTGGAGACATTCCAAACCCGCCTGGAGGCGTTCCTGTGCCACCTGCTCTGGCCGGGGGTTGGACTGGGTGATCTCCAGAGGTCCCTTCCAGCCCCTGCCATTCTGTGATTCTGGGATTCTGTGTGCGTGAGGCTCCCAGCCCGAGGGGACGCAGTACTGCTCCCTCCTGTGGGACCAGGCACGCACTGGAAATGGTCATTTCTAAGCTATCATCTCCCCATTTCTGCCTGGGTTCCCTGCCTGCCCTGAACAGAGCTCACATTCAGTGCTTTGCTCCCAGACTATTTCTCCTTGAAACCTTCCTTGGCTTCGCTCATCCCTGTTTGTACACAACCCACTTTTTGTCTTTGACGGGTATAAATCAAGCGCAGACAAAGCAGAGTAAATGCCACGGTTCTCAGCTGAATCCCCGGTGATTTGCCATTGTAACTCGTTGCAAAACATTATTGAAAGGAATTCCTATTTATTCATGATGCGCCGCGTGCCGGAGTGGTGTAAGGAGAACAAGAAACATCTAACAGGCTATGTTTGCTGGGGGAGCTGCGTCGCATCAGCTGCTTTTTGGGGTTAATTAAAGGATCAGAGCTGCTTTCCATCTGAGCTTTTTTTTTTTGCAGTGTACAGGAGCTGCATGAACGGCTTGCAGCTCATCCTTAAAGCTTTCTATCCATTTAATATGTGTTTTTCTGTACTGTTTTATAATGCAGAATAAGCTATTTCTATAGCTTGTGGGAAAACAGGTTCGCGGGAGTATGGGCACAGGATGTAAGGTCGGCAGAAGCTGAAAGAGAACATCAAGTGCCAGGGTGGTTTTCACTGTAAAAGATCACCAGCAGCTTTAAAGGCGGATTTTATTTAAGGGGAGGAGGCTGACAGGGTACAGCAGCCACAGAACAGACAAAAACCTGAATAAAGTGGCCCCATCGAGTGCATATGTTGAAATCCAAGTACCAGAACAACTCACTCCTGACGTCGGTGTTTTATTAGCGAGAGTAAACAGGAAAGCGGCTGGAGCCGACAGGTACAAATGATCTACATCACAGAAAACCATTCCCCATCGCAGGCAGAGGCTGGATATTCTGGTGCCTTAAAATAGAGCCAAGCGAAGGCATGAGTCACTTCAGCCACTGGGCAGGAGAGCATTTACCAGCCAGCGGGATGGGAGAAAACTACCTGGTGCTGGGCTACTGGGAAACTCGCCGTCTTTTTTCTATCAGTTACTTTATTTAGCTACGCTGCTTTAAATACATGCATTTCCCAAGAATGATACTTGACATAGGAATAAAGGAAGTTTTCCAGTAGTATTTTCAGGTCCTAACATAATGCGAAATACCGCCGCTCCATTGACTTCTTCGCTACGTATGCTGCTTCAAAAGTGTAACGATATTTAAAAAAACAAAAATCCCCCCGAGTAATGTCAACTATAAACCCCCTCTGAGCCATGGTACAAATATACAATATTTGCTGCACCTGTGTGTGTGAAACATGAGCATTTCAGGCCATGGTGAGGCAGCAGGGGATGGTGGTACCATCACGGCAGGTATTCGAGGCACGTGGCTCGCCATCCTCGGCCGCAGAGGAGAACCTTGCTCCCTGATTCCGATTTACACCTGTTTCGATGACTTGTTCTTGCGCCAGTGTCCATTCGCACCCCGTTTCAGTGGTTTATTCTTGCACCAGTGTCTATTTACAGCTGGAGCAAGTGCAAGCTTATTTTATACCTTGATGTGTGCATCTTCTTGGGTGCGCATCCTTCCCGGCGGGGGGCTGACTCCCACACAGGCGCCGGGCACAGCGTGCTGGGGGGGTATCGGCATCGGTCGGACATCCCAGCACAATATGGTTTTCAACCTGAGCCCCAGGTAGTCTCCTTGCACGGAATAATTACCAGCTTCTTAACCCTGATGTTAAAAAACACGTTGAAGTGTCAAGGGCACTTATCTAATATTTTTTTCAAAACAGAGAATGGTTAAAACCCACTATAACAAAATCAATTTGATTGACTTTTGTGTGGATTTTTGTTTATCCCTGGCGCAATCAAATGTGAGCGGGTTTTTTTATTAGGGGAATCTTTTGGTTTTGCTTTTACAGATGTGCACATTAGCATTCACTGTCAAAACACATCTCTTAAGAAAGCCCACTGGATCTTGAGACCTCAGGCTTTTTTCTCCATATATATCTTTATTGTAGTTTTAGTTATTATTTCAGAAGGCAAAAATCTGGAAATCCTCCTGCAGTTTGAAGGTAGCTGCCGGCTCGGGGTGTTTTGGTGCCCTGCTAAAGAGGGAAGGGACAGCTGACGGGTGTAAATATGAATTTCTGGGACTCTGTCACCCCCTTCACAGATCAAACAAGCGGCAAGGGGTGCGCATGGCTTTTGCGTATCCTTGCGGTGTTGCCCCAGTGTTCTTGCTGTGTCAGAAAGCTGGGATGTGGGAGCACTGCTCCTCAGCCCGCCTGTCCTTCGGCCAGCTGCCAGCGTGGTCATAATCAGAGCAAGTTGTCCCCTGCTGCCGGCGGGAGTTGATTCATCCTGACTCATACCTGCGCGTCCTGTTTGCGGGGAGGAACACAATGGCAACGCCGTCGGTGATGGAGGCTGCGCGTCCTCTCTTGAGTGGGTACAGTCCCTGCTTCCTTCACTGGGCACAACAGACCGTGTTCATCCTGCGACTCACCGCCCTGGCTTCAGCGGGTGTGTAGGGCAGAGCTCAATCTCTGCATTTTCAAACGCTCTGCAGATGTGCCCGCCAGCTGTGCCCGCACATCACGCTGAAACGCAGGCTCTTGCCCTGGATGCAGAGCTGCGGTGGCAGCTGATGCAGCTGCTGGAGTTGCCTCTTAGCACTTCTCCCAAAACGTAAAAGACATTCGCCGTTTGCTATTGACACTCACTAGAGTTCGGTCAGGAGCAGCGAGCATCCTTGTATCGCCCCCCATCCCACCCAGCCTTTCCCCGGGCAAGGGGGGAACCCTTGCAACATGGGGTCTCCCCCAGGGTGGCTGTCTCCGCTCGGTGCTTATCTTGCCCACAGTGAGGTCTGGGTCCACGACCTATCACCATGGTCCGTGTCCATGGCCTGGACACAAGACTTGAAAAACGTTAATCCAGGTTTTCTTATTTTAGCAGTTTCTCTCCTTGCAGCGCACAGACGCGTATCCTGATGCAAGTTCTTTAGGACTGAGTGGTCTCCAAAGCAGGTACATCTGGGACAGTTTGCTCCGATGGCTACTTCACATGGTACGTTTATGAATTTGGGTTGGAAAACATTGAAGACCCTTCCTTAGTCTTCTCTACTGAGAAATCCAGGGCCATTTCCATGTCCTCATTTTGACTTAAAATACGCATAATTTTTTCCCTTCAAAAAAAGCCAATGGGTCAAGATGAACTTTATTGTAACAAATACACTTTAGAGTGAATTTTACCTCCCATTTGTAATGACACAAAGCCATTTGTAATGCGAAGCAAGGCTATTTTACAGCTCAAGTGTGCTGTCTGGCTTGGAGGAGTCTGTCTCTGAGAGGTACCCTGCTGCGTCTGCATTTTATGGGAAAAGGAGGTGGCCTCTCCGTCCTCCAGGAAAGTCCCAGTATTTTTTTTTTTCTTCACAAAATTAGGGGAAACGAGTGCAATCGTTTCCCTTATATTCCTCAATGAAGAATCCTATTTCCAAAATGTTAGGACAGCAATAAATCTGTGACCCGTAGAAAGCTTTGGCGGCACTGGCTGTTGGGGCCTTTTGGATGGGATGGTGGGCAGGAAGCAGCAAAACAGGAGCAGACAATACTCTAAAGCATGATTATTAAAGTACATAATTCTGTGGGCCACAAAGAACACTTTTTACTTGTATTTAATTTTTGACAGGCAGTTAAGAGCTTCTGAGATGTGACTCAAACATGAAGTTGGAAGAATGGGTTCCAAAAGTCCGCTTTCCCCTCTTGCGTGCGTTTGGATGGCATGGTGTAGAGCTCAGCAAAACCAGATCCTTAGACCTTCACTGCCTTTTTGCCTTCAAGCTATGTTCTTCACAACGTGGGTATTTCTGCATTTAAGTCTGACGTTGTGCAAACGGGAAGAGAAATAATCATGTCAGTGCCTCCCTGGGGGATGAAGATGACCTGTCAGCGAGGGCAGCAAGTTGGAAGGCTTTCCATGGCTTCCCACACTAGGACGGTGTAACTGTGCAGTAAAAAGACTATTTTGCTTGCTATTTTACACTCAGCTCAATGCTGAAAGGGCTACTTTTTAAATCATTTACCCATTTTTTTATACAGAGCCTGCCAGGCTTCAGAATAGCTGGAATAAGTGGAGAATGTTAAGAATAGAGGAGCAGGGAAGATAAACAATCTTGATAGTGCCATACATATGCTGCTTGTTCTGTGCTGGAACGGGAACATTCAGGCACTTTTTCCAAAAGAAGCAATTAGCACTTTTTAAATAACTATATTATGCAGTCAGAAAAAAAAAATTGCAGTGTTTACTGCAGTTGGGAATGTATTAGGTTTATTCACTTTAACAAAACGGATTTTGTTTAAGACAGGGAACAGATAAAAGACTCAAAATTCTGTTGAAAGTTAGTGAATATATAAATCTGAGTGAAGAAAGAAACTAGATTGGTTAAGATGGACAGCAGATATTAGAACGTTTGCTGCAGAAGTGTCTGTAGTTTTTTAAAGTTTCCGTAGTTCTTGCCCCAGCATCCTCAGCGTTGAAATGTTTCCAGAAATACTGTTTCAATGTGTCGTACCCATCTTCATTTCACAGGTAGTGGACATGTTGCACGTATAGATGCAGTTCCTACTATAACTATGTACAGTCTGTAACCATACGTAGGTCGTGGCTGTAACACAGCATTTGTGACTCCCAAACGGCATCTGAGAAAGTTCCCCCATGAGACTAAGGTCAAGGAGAAGATATGAACGGTTAGGGCAAAACCGTTATTTGCCCTAACGTGTGGCTTGAAATACGGTTGAAGTTAAATCAGAACAGAAGTGAAAATTCAGCAGGGTGCTTCACCTCTCCATCACCGAAGGTCTTGCCTGGAGGAGGGCCAAAGCAGCAGAGCACTACACTTACTCTTCTCCTCAAAAAAGCCTGGTGAGTAGACATGTGGCAGGTTGATGTCCCAGCAGCTTCTTCCTCAAAGCACATAGAGCCCGACAGAGCAGGGAGGGCCCCTGACCATCTCTGCTACTCTTGCACCAGACCCTGGGGAGCTGCATGGTCCTCTGGACTCAGCCTTCACCCAGCCCGGCAGTTGGGTTTCCTCAAAAATTGTGTGGTCCACTCTGTTCTGCTGGCTTCCCACCTACACCATAAACCCCAACACCGCGAACACTCCCCTGTAGTAGATTCCCCTTACCTGCCCTCTCTTCTCCCCGCTGTCTTCCCAACTTGTGTTCTGCTTTGTTTTTGCTCACAATCAATTTATTTTCCAGTAATGTCTCTCTCTGCCTCACAATTTTTTCTGATGTAGGGTTGTTTTCCATTGAAAACTCTGTAGCAGAGACAAATGAAGATGCAAAAGCACCCAAGTACCTTACACCATGCCTCTCTGATTTGTTTGCTGTGTCCACATTCTTTTTAGCTTCTTCCACTCTTCCTCTGTCTGTTGTTGGAGGGAAGGGGTAGTTTCAGGGTCGGTTCTTTTTCCTGTAAAAGTCCTTAGGCAGAAACTTATTCTGCATGTCTGGAAAGTGCCCAACTCATCAGGCTCCCAGTTTTGAATGGACCATTGGAACACCCTTACGACATGGATAATAATAGGCAGCACCATCATCTGGTCATCGTAAGTAAATTAACCTTGGCTTTCTAAAGCCTAAAGCTCCAACCTGCAATTAGAGTTAAGTGGCTGGGCCACTTCAGCACACCCCATCTGCAATGCAGATGGGATTTGGTAGATTATAACCATCAGCAGCATACAAAGACCATGGTATTTATAACCCGCACACTTAGCAATGGTTTTGATTCAACCTTGTTAATAACAGCAGCAGCAGGAAATCAAAATCAGAGCAATGTCGATTGGAAGGGACCTGTGGGGCTCATCCAGACCAGCATCCCACCGAGCAGCCGGCTACCGCCAGCGCCAGCCCAAGTCAGCTGGGGCTTTGCTCAGCCAGGTATGGACAACCTTCAGGGACAGAGACTTCACAGTCTCTGGGGAAGGCACCCCTCTGGGGGTCTATTAAATAAGTTGCTATTAAAAGTTTGGTGGATACTGGGAAAATTCAGGTGCAGGTTGGCTCTAGCCTGGGGCTTGAGACATTTCCTCTATTTTTGTTCCATTATTTTGTATCTTAACCATGCCTAGTTAAAGTTTAAAAAATGTAAATAGCGAAGAGAGCAGATGTGCATCAGTATCATGCGCAGGAGAGAAATATAGTATTTTTTCCTTTTGTCTCGGAGTTGTTGAGAAAGCATTGGAAGAAGATTTTGAAATAGGCTCACCACATATATACCGCTGTACAAGAAATCATGCCCACTCTCTTGTGCTGCCACATAATAGAGTTAAAAAGAAATAAGTCTTATTTCCATACTGAGTCATTGCTTGCACTTTGTTTAGTGACTGTTGAATCGAATTTCGTTTCAGCTGGTTGTGAAGCAGAGACAGGTGCAGAATATAGTCTTTTTGTTTTCGCGGCAGATGCGAGCAGGGGAGAGAGCAATGTGTTTCTCATCCATAAAGCAGCGACAGAATAATGTTAAATTAAGACTAAAACACTTCTGATGAATAAAGGCAGAGGCACAAAGTTCCAGGAGGAAAATATGTTCCACAAGAAACTGAAGTTTTCAAACTTGCAAAATATGAATTTGTTATAAACCCACACATTTGTAATTTATTTTAATGTTTTTGCAACTGATGTGGCAACTGACAACAGATTTTCTTCC
Source organism: Rissa tridactyla (assembly GCF_028500815.1). NCBI lineage: Eukaryota > Metazoa > Chordata > Aves > Charadriiformes > Laridae > Rissa > Rissa tridactyla. The sequence goes on along the minus strand of NC_071474.1, from coordinate 46,278,087 downwards.
AGTGCCATGTGAATGTGCCCCTTTATCTATCGACTTGGGCAACCGAATGCAACCATGAGAGCAGGGAAGGCTTTGAAGAAACTGGAGCTACACGTGCTGTTTCCACAGAGGTCATACGGCCGCAGACACAGTCTTTTATTTTGAGCTCTCCTCTGCTCTGCAGATCCGGTCCTGCAGCCGAGCAGAGGGCAGAAGGGACAAGCGTGGCCAGCTGGGACGTGCCCATTCCCATTTCTGGGATGCTGGCCTGGTTTTGGCAACCCTACCTCCCCTCCTGGGCTGGAGGAGTGTAAGGTGGATGCTGCTGCCGCTCCGCTCCCAGCACAGCCGTCCGCGGTGACTTCCATGAAGTCACGTCTTTGCCCCAGTATGTGCAGCCTGGACACTGAAAGCTTTTTATAATTAATGGGTGTGCAACAATGATGAGCAATACGTGTCCTCCCCTCCCCAGTCTCCAACCAGGCAGGAACCAGGAGAGCTGGTGGGACCTCTTCTTGCATCCTGGGTACGTGGGACGTATTATACAAACCTACGGACCTCGGTGCTAGCACCATGCCCCGCACACAGAGGAGTGGTACCCTTGGACCCATGGCTATCATAGACGTGTCTCACCATATGCCCCACTTCTAGACACTAGAGTCATAAGGGAGTTGGGCAGGTGCTAGTTTTCTCCTTTCATGAATGCTTTTAAAGTCTTGAAATGTCCCTGACCCATATCAGAAAATTTAGAAAATTCAGTCTTTCAAGTGTTTCCTTCATAATCTTTTCCTTCGCACGTATGTTATTGCTAAATGTGGTTTTCAGCACCTTCAAATTACCCTATTGGGAAAAGCAACGTAATGAACAAAATTAACCTTGAAAGATTTGATTAACTGATAAAAAAAATTCTAAAAATTCCTGAGCAAAACTAACATTGGCAAAGCTGGAAGATACTTTTCACTCTTGTTTGCTGAAGCACCCTACTGGGTTCGGAGGCAGCCGGTTTTGGGGCAGGTGGATGTACAAGCACAGGCTTTGGACTTAAGGAAAACCTGAGTGGTGTTTTCTGGCGGGCTCCATCCCGGGGTGCACATCCTGCCTCAATTTATCCAGCCAGGGATAAACCGTGAGCTGTAATTTCACTCCAGTTTGATTGCTTCATCGCTTTTTCAGCAGGCGACACGCGGTGTCCCAAAATTACTCTCCCATGTAGTGACAACACATGCTGCCACTTAGCCGCTTGGCAACACCAAGGATGCTGATGAGATTCTTCCAGCCCATCTGCTGCGTGGCTACCAAGAACTAATGTCTCCACCGGTGATGACACAAGGTATTATTCATACGTGGATTCACATGTGCTCCTCCTGGAAGAACCACAGCAGATGGATCACTCTGGAAAGCTACAAATCCCTCACTTAGACACCTCCTGAGCTGAAGGATGGGGACTGACTGTTTGGGCAAGGGATGCTGGAGGAGATGAAGGCTGGAACCATGCTGCCTCCTGGCTCAGCGTGGCCACAGAGATGTCCACAGCCCTGTGCTGGTGGACAGCCCCGTGTCCTGCCCTGCAGAGAAAAAGGAAAACCTGGCCAAAAATGGAAGCATGTCTGAAGATTAGATATTAGGAAGAAATCCTTTGCTGTGAGGGTGGTGAGCCCCTGGCCCAGGTTGCCCAGTGAAGCTGTGGCTGCCCCATCCCTGGAGGGGTTCAAGGCCAGGTTGGACGCGGCTTGGAGCAACCTGGGCTGGTGGGAGGTGTCCCTGCCCAGGGCAGGGGTGTTGGAATTGGGTGATCTTTAAGATCCCTTCTAACCTGAACCATTCTGTGATTCTGTGATTCTATAAGATACATTTTGGAGGAGAAAAAGTGCCAGGGAAGAGGAAGGAACTGGGAACAACATGGATGGTCTGCAGGGAAGCTGCACGCTCTGGCATGCAGGGTGCAAGAGAAGGACAGGGCTGAAGTCCTGACTCATGAATTCAGCCTGCACTGTCCCCACGCAGACCTGCCACACCGAGCACACGGTGTCGGGGACAGCCTTGGTCAGCTTCGACAGCAGCTGGCCATTAATTGGAGAATGACCCACAGATTGTTGGTGCCCAGTATGTTTTAAAACAATGTCTGCGAGTGCAACTACTTTTGGGATTTTGGTTCTTTTTTGCCTGGACCTTTACTAATTGCAGTGGTTTAGTCTAGAGTAAGGTAGTAAGTAGTTGGAAATTGTTGCGATACCCTGAAAATATAGGTGAAATGTCAGTCTCTACATTTTGTGCACTAAAACTCTTCAGTCATTTCCTCCAAACACCATCCCGGAGAGCCCACGGTCGCAGAGAGGGGTTTTCTGCCGTCGCCTTGCACGCTTGGATACTCGCACGAGCGCAGCTGGACCCAGCCACCGATGACACCCGTCCTCACCCAACAGCAGCGACACAACCAAGAAGAAAGCTGGACTGCCCCTCTTCTGCCAACTAAACCCCAAACTGAAGCAATTTCAGTGTATAATTAACCTGTGAGTGAAGGCACCAACGGCAAACCCCCGTCTCTCTCGATGGCCACGTTTCAGTGCGCGGCTGAGAGCTGAGCCTCCCACTCAACTTCACCCCAAACCGGCTTCTTGCCACCAGCCTTCACTGTAATTAAAGTACTTTATGCATAGTAATGGTTGCACTAATTAAATGTTGCTATTTATTATTAAATAATGAAGCTCACTAGCATACGCTGTGCAGCTGAGATGCTCATGGCTGAGGGCCGGTGCCTGGCTGTGCCAGACTCTACCTGGCTAACCTGCGAATTCACTGCTCCAAAACAGGATGATTCCCATTTTTTTCCAGCTTGTGCTGAGGGTATTAAAGCATTTTTATGTGTTTTGCCCAAAGTATTTTAAATTTGGAACATTTTAATAGACAGTACAGCGAAACATCCATATGCATGCTGTTTTGGGTCACTTTTGATCCCTTTAGAGTGTTCCATAGGCGCTGGAAAAATCTGATATCTAGCACATTCCCAAGGGGAACATTTTTGCATTTGTACAAAGCTAAATTGATTGCAAGCATGCAGCCAGTACTGTGGCAAATTTGAGCTTGTTATTTTGCTGGTGCATCATATAACAATGTTGTTATGAAAGCTGTATAGTCGCTACATGATAATTTCCAAATTTCCTGAGCTAAGCTGAGCACGGGTGTATTAAAGATTCATATATGTTGAAATATTCACCGTATAAAATCTTAGCGCACACCCAACACTAATCTGAAACATTCTAGCCACTGGGCCAAAATAGAACCTGGGGAAAAAAAGCCAGGAGGCAATGCTGAAAATCCAACTTGTTTTTACCACTCTGTCGCACATAGCCCCGCCGAATGAGAAAGGCCTCTTTGCTCCTCATTTCATGTAATTTATTGTCAGAGGGGCCAGCTGGGACCACTGCGGCTAAAGGACCATCAGCATTTCCATTACCAGCACTTTATAGCGCGGCCATAAACACTTACTCAGAATTGTGATGGTCCAAGTCTTTGCTTAGGAAGAAAATTTTTTCCCCAAAAAACTTTATTTTGAAGTGCTTTAGGGGCCGCTAAGGTTTAGGAAGGAAAAAGGGAAATGCGAAGTTTGATTTTGCTGATGGCGGATGCTTTTTTACACCCTTCAGAAGCGGGGTCGCTGGCAACAGTGGGCGCTATGGGCTGGTTCTTCCTAATTGCTTGCTTGCCACCCCAATTAGTCCTGAGAAGCTCGTGGCCTGTTTGGCAACGGGTGATGCTGGTACCGATGTGCACGAGTGCAGTGGATGTCCTTGCGTCGTGTGCTTAACCAGGGGGCATTTAAAAGTCAAAGTTAGGGGTCAACCAAATGCGGCTCCTGGGGTGTGAGGCACAATCTCATCACGGACGGCAGGAGCAAAACTGCTCAAGCCTCTCCCAGCTAAACACATGTTTTTTGGAAAATAGCTCAGGAGAAAAATGGGGCAAAAATGTGGGTTTTTGCAGTAGATTTTTTTTCTGGACAACCTGGGCTTCAGGGATGTAGCTTCTGGTAACGGTTTGGTAATGGTTTTAGGCTGGAAGAGGGAAGATTTAAATGAGATATTAGGAAGAAATCCTTTGCTGTGAGGGTGGTGAGCCCCTGGCCCAGGTTGCCCAGAGAAGCTGTGGCTGCCCCATCCCTGGAGGGGTTCAAGGCCAGGTTGGACGGGGCTTGGAGCGACCTGGGCTGGTGGGAGGTGTCCCTGCCCAGGGCAGGGGGTGGCACTGGATGGTGTTTAACATCCCTTCTAACCCAAACCATTCCATGATTCTGCTTCTGCAGAAGGGTAGGGGTTGAGCTGGGATTTACACCATGCGCAATGTTTTCCTTTATGTTAATGCTGGAAACAAGCCATGATATAGTGCCTTGAAACTGCACTGAAAGAGAGAAAACTGAGAGTGATGCAAACCGGAGCGAATGCCCGTTTTCTGAAAGCCATGACTGAATACAATAGAATAATTTTATTCGTAAAATGGCAAATAATTTCTATGTTGGAAAGCATTTTGCTCAGACACTTTGCTAGCAAGGAAACAATGCATACAATTCATACAATAGCCAAAGAAAACACGTTTGAAAGAAAAGAGAGTTTCAGAGACTCAGCGTGAGCATACTGAATGCTTCTTTAATTCAAGATACAGCCTCAGAGCACTGAAATGGCTCATTGCAACACGTTATGCCATGCCCTGAATCAATAGGTTAAAGCTTTCTCATTCACTTTGTACCGTTACGTTAAATGAAGCTGATTTTTTCCTTCAAAACCACCTTTCATCTTTCTTCTGTGGTATCGGAGAGGAAAGAGAGCCCCACAACCTGCTTTATGTGAAATTATTTCCTATTCGATAGAGTACTAATAGATGTGGAAACACATTCAGTGTCGATCTCTTCCCGTTGCGAGCATCAGGAGTAGAAGACGAGCCCATTGCAGCCCATTAAATGAGATGAGAGGCCAACACAAAGTGCACAAATGATTCCTCTTGCTACTAACAGCCTTCATATTAGTAGAAAATAATTTTGTTCATCCCTTACCAAGCAATCCAGGTCCTGGGGTCGCCTATATCGGACAAACATTTGGGAAGTCCCTTACACTATGCTGAGGGCTATATGCCCGGAGAGGGGGTGGAGGCCCCATCCCTGGAGACATTCAAGGCCAGGCTGGAGGAGGCTCTGAGCAACCTGCTCTAGTTGAAGATGTCCCTGCTCCCTGCAGGGGGGTTGGACTAGATGGCCTTTAAAGAGCTCTTTAACCCAACACATCCTATGATTCTATGATTACCTGCCAGCTGGGTCACCCATCTGCCTATCTCCAGTTATGGATTGTAATGTGTTAGCGACTATGTATATAATATATTGTCATATAAGTACCTTCTGCCCAGCATTGCTCACAGCCGCAGCGTCCTGCCTGAAATTTATAATTCTGAGCAGATTTTTGGGAAGACTGGGGAGGGGAGTTGTGCTGCAAAATTAAATTGGTTTCTTATTTAAAATAGACTTTCCCGTGGCTTTGCTTCTGCACTAACTATGTGTGAGTGTGCTGTACCACTGAAGTGTGCGGGTTTTATTCTTTCTTTAAATAAAAAACTAATGAAAATAAGAATCTATGAAGGTAGAGGGTTGTAATGACTCTGTTGTCTCTGGAGAGAGGCAGTTAGCTCTGCCTGAAGCATTTTTATTACCTATAGCTGCAGAACACTTCTGTGCTCACAAAAGTGGCTACATTTTAGTTTGGTAGCGTATGGTGGAGTATTGCAATGATTTGAAAGCTAGGTTGATATTCTATATTTTCACATGCAATCCAAAACACAAAAATGCACACCAAAACTGAAAAAGACTCTTTTTGCTTACACTGTGTAGAGGCAGCCTCCACCGCCACTGTAACAGTCACGCAGGAGCTGGTCTCTTATCTTATTGTGTTTTTCTCAAGACTTGGCAAAAAAATGAATTTTTAAAACATTTTCCTTTACCCATACATCACTGTCCTGTGTCCTGGTAAAAGTTAAACTACATGCTCTGAGCCATTAGACATTGGGAGCTGATGATGCACCAAGATACAACAAACATCTGAATATAAAGAAGAAATACCAGTTAGACAAAATACAAGAGTCGGGACTACTTTTGCTAGTATTGCCATGGGTATTCGGAGGGCTCGGGGAATTAGGGAGGTTTCACAGAAAAGTTTGGGAAAGGTTTGCTGCACTTGTTGTGTTGGCAACCTCCTTTGCTTCAGTACTGCTCTACTGTGTTACAGCACACAGCAACTATACATGAATGCATTATTTCCACCACTATGTCCCTCAGGAGCTGACAAGAAACTTAAGTATTTTGTTTTTCATTTTAGCTCACAAGAAATATGTTGTTTTCAGCAGCCCAGGCTGTACATGCTAATGCAAAATGCACCTCTGCGTTCAGATCCCGGGCCATCACTCTGGTCTGGTTCTCCACCGTGTTGCCTGGTCGGTCTTGGTCCTCCTTCATTACCGAATAACGGAATTAAAAAGTGTTGTGCTGTAGCAACACCTCAAAAATTGGCAATGGGAATATTAAACTCTGCAGCGGGACTTTATTGACTGGTTTTAATCTACTTTCCATCCCCAGGTTTCAAATGCATGTGCGGATCCACGCATCCATCCTGATCCTGGAGACAGGCGGTGTGCATCCCACCAGCTGACATCCCACCGATGTCTGCTCTGATTATCACCATCAGCAGGGATGCTCCTCTGCCTGTCGACTTTCTTGATACCTAATTGGATCAAAAGCAGGTATTAAAGGGAATAATTCAGGATGGTGAAACCATGGCCCTGGGTGGCTTGGGAGCAGCAATGACGACACTGTTAATTGGGGAATTCCCAGTTAGAGGATCTCAGGGGCAGCAAAGCAGTGTGGCAAAGAGGTGGTGAGGCACTGGCCCAGGTTGCCCAGAGAGGGGGTGGAGGCCCCATCCCTGGAGACATTCAAGGCCAGGCTGGATGAGGCTCTGAGCAACCTGCTCTAGTTGAAGATGTCCCTGCTCCCTGCAGGGGGGTTGGACTAGATGGCCTTTAGAGGTCCCTTCCAACCCAACACATTCTATGAGTCTATGAAAGAGAGGGAATAGGCTGAAACTGCAGAGCAGACACTTGGCAATAATTCTCTGAAGTAATTCTTACCCTGACAGCAGACAGGGATGCCGTGCTGAAAAAACAGCAGTAGATGGCACCAATTTTTCCATAAGAATTACGGGTAGGGACTGGATGGGACTAGTGACATAACAGCGTTCATTGGATCGCCTTTCAGAGGCAGGGGAAATCGTGTAGACGGTGGTTTATAAATAATTACCATTTACATGCTTTAAATGGTCTTGTCTCAGAAGAACGAGGCATGAGGCTGCAGCCTCAGCCCTGCTCCGCTGCTCGCTGCGATCCTGCGAGAGCATCACCACCCCAAAGGGCTCCACAGCTGAAATGGAGAGAGAAGCCCCGCTATTGATAGTTAAACAAAAATTTACTATCAACACCCCTGTTTGGAAATACTTGGGAAGGTCTTGGCTCAGGCTGGCTGGTTCCTCGCACAGAGCTCATTTCGTGCCCGGCTGGGCTGGAATTTCTCCTGCTCCATCCCATCTGTCACGATTTTACCACTGTAAACTTAAAAGGAGTTAGATTACTTCTGAATCGATCCCCAATTAATTACCTCTGCTGAACATTGTACAAAGGACCAATTTTTTATCTCGTTCTCTGCCCATGTGGCTGATACACTGGTAATGGAAATCTTTGCCTGCAGGCAGAGTATTTCAGTAACGGAGGCAGCCGAGTCTTCTGCTGCCCATAAAACTCGGAGAAACTCAGAGATATTGCTTGCATTTTGCCATATTCTTTTTTTTTTATAGAGGTCTGCATCCAATCAATCATAGCAAATGTCTTCTCTAGGTTGCCTGTATATTTTTTAAAGGCCTGAATAGTGAAACTCCTTGAGGAAGCAATGGGAACATGACTGTAAACTGGCAATTAGTGGGAAGCAACACTCATTTATGATTTTTTAATAATTTCTATGAAACATTAAGAGTCATATTGCTGAAACCTGCTTATTTGTCTTGCACTGAGAGCTCATCAGAAGCACTTATAATGCTAAATTGACCAGCAAGCCACATTTATTGGAGTAATACAAAATGAAAAATATCAAGTGACTTATAAAATGCAGATGCTCGGGCAGAGGCTTTTACATTTGTTAGATTTTCATCGTCCTGCCACTGAAATCACAGTTAAACCCAACAAATTTAATGGCAGCAAATCGTATCCCTGCGGCTTATAAGCTTATAGCAGACAGAGCCGATCAGTCAGAAGCCTGAAATATTTGTGGTGTTATGAGGGAAAAAAATAGGACTCGGTCACCACTGAGGCCCTGGGAGAAGGAAGGACCGAGGAGCAGCCCTGGGCCTCCATGCGTCTCTCCAAGGGTCTCGTCCTCCAGCCAACAGGACTTTTTCCCCAGTTGAAAGGAAATAAAATTACCCGTAAGATGGAAAATCTTATCTCTCCCCTGCTTTTCTGAATCTGCTAATGAGAAAGATAATTATTCCCAATATTGGGGTATCAAGAGAGTGGACCAAGGTGGGGCAGCTTCAGGGCCGGGCGTTTCATGAGGCGTCCCGGTGAAAACTGAACAAAACCAACTTGTATGTCTGGTCCTGGCTTGTGGTTGTACCCTTGGGGCTGTTTCATGCCCTCAGAGGAGGAATAAATAGTTAGAGAAACTGATACAGGCTCCCAAGGCCTCTTATTTGTTTTTTTGGGCCTCTTAATCTCCCGTGATTCAATGAAACCCGTGTAAAACAGGGATACTGACACCAGCTTAGGAGGGCTGTGAGGTTTAATTAAAGGTCTTTGAAATGCTTGGATAAAAGAGCTGTTGAAGAGCAAACCACTAATAGAAAGAGATTATTTAGGGATTACTCAGCACATCCTGGTCTGGAAGATCAGCTGAAACTTGAGGCCCCCATGAAAGAAAAGGAATTTTTGGGAGCTGTTGGAAATTGGTGCTGGAGACAAACCAGCTGCACCCTGGTCTTCACCTGGAGCTTAAACTGGGAGGAAGACAGCAAAAATTCACACCACCAAAATGAGTTGTGGTCCCTCGCTTGTGGCCTCTGCAGTCTGGACCAGATCTTAAATACTCCATTATGGTAATTTCCATCTGAAGGAAAAATGAGTCTAAGTTGTCTATACTGGGACGTCCTTTTGAGGAGCGGAGATCACAGCCTTTGAGCCATAGAAAAATATATGCCGGGGTTAATGACTTCTAAATGTCAAAGGAGGGTTGTGTTTGTGGATGCTGCACAGCAGCCAGCTTGAAATGTAAAGTCTGGCCTAAATTGGCATGTATTCAATTAAACTTTCCCTAATGCAATCAGCAAGAGGTGAAAAATAACATAGACCTGATGAAAAATGTTCACCATGGCTACAGGACTGGCTCTGAAATACCCTCCTGTGCTAATGAGTCATTAGCATGTGCGTTAGTCTTTCACAGAAGCTCTCCGTACTTATTTTTGCGATGTGGCTCCAAGGAGGACGCGGGAAGCTGTGTCCCCAGCTGGCACCGCCACCAAGGGCTGGAGAAAGGTGAGATATTTCACCTTTACCAGAGAGGCAAAGACTTTCCTCTGAGAGCTGGAGAACGAGCGTCCACCAGTGTGCTACAACAAACCTCCTAAGGACTTCTGAAAGTTAGAGTCTGTGAAAGACTTCTTTTTCCTTGAATATAAGCCCTATCGTTAACTTTTCTTTTACTGAAAAGAACGAATATATCTCCTTGCAAAGCATCTTCTTTCAAAAGCGTCTCTCCATCCCTCTTCAAGGATTATTGAACCAGGAACCCAAGTGAAACACATGACTTTACCGCTGATAAAGCCAAAGATGGCTAATATAAATAAAAATAAAAGTAAAGACCTTTGGGTCAGGAAAGAGAAAAAAGAAACCCAACAAACCAAAGCAAAACAAAAAGCCAAACCACCAAAACCATTCTGTGCTGGCATTCGCAGAAGTTTGTGCAGAGGCAATTAATAATATTTGATCCTGGCCTTGTGTCAGGATGCAGTGGGTTTGGTGGAAGACGGGGAGGGGTGTGACCGCTTGAAAGCAGCATCTGGAACTGGTGCTGGGCTGAAATGGGCTGCGGTGCTGGGCCGGAACGAAGCGTAAACCTGCCTTCCAAAGGTCTGTGCAGAGAAACCATAGCAGCAAAGAGGAGTTTGAACATTAGTTTTGGTTGTCATTTCCACTCTGAAACCTGCATTTGGAAGTGTGAAGAGAGTTATGAACAAATGGAAATGTTTGACAACGAGGAATATAGATATTGTGTTTCATTGCAGTGCTTTCTTTCACTTAAATATTGCTGGCTCATCGAAAGAAATGTACCAGTAGAAAAAAATATATCTGTGTAGTAGAAGGCTGACAGTTGTGGCATGTCGTGATTTTTATCAGTTGGCGGATCAAAGGCGTTTTCTCTGGAGAAGAAGCTATTCCCACCAGGCTGGGATGTTCCCGGAGGACCGGCTGCCTTTCAACGGCAGACGAGCGCGTTGGGGTTTGCTCTTCCCTCCTGCCCCAGCAGGGCTGGGCAGCCGCAGCCCTCCCCGGTACTCGGTTACCTTCCTTGCTCATAAACCACTGAGTCGTACAGAACAGTCAGAATTTACACACCTATTCTTATAGAGGCAGGAAAAACCCTGGAAAAAACAGCTTAATTGCACTTCCACTTTATTATTTCATCTCTTCACTGTTTATAGTGTAAATAAGGAATACTGGGATTTTGGAACAGACTCCTGAAAACCTCTGTTAAAAAGCCATTACTTTAAAAACAATGTTTGTGAATTAAGATCTCCAGAACTACGGTTATTTTACTTGGCTGCTATAAATACTTCATGAAAATGTCCACTCTGTCAAAGAGAATATGAATTTGCTGAGTGTGGAACAGAGCTGCAGAAATGCGTATTAAAGATTCACAAACCAGACCGTAGGCTTCATTCCGGAGAGTCTTTCCCATTATTCTTTCAGTTAACGGTATGCTTCGTGGACATGAGAATATTTGTACCTTCCTTTGACTAAAAAGCTGGTTTAAGGTATAGCTTGGTGGTGTTATCCAAACTGATACGACTTTCAAAGCTGGCAATTAAGAACGTGGGATTTTGGCAAAGGCATCACACCCCCGCTACTGAAATATTCAATGCTTTGTGCTCGCACTGGGGTTTGTTCTTGCTTGCGAAGGAGCAAACACGGGACGTCAGCTCTGCGGCTCACCCCAGATGCCCCGCGACGGGGTCAGCAGTGCCGGGCCCCCAGCCGCAGACGGGGACATCTTCTTCCCATCTCTTCCATACAAAATTCAGTAGCCTAGAAATCGAAACTGAAAATGAAAAAAAAAAAATCAGTGCCTGGAGATTACTGCATTATTTTCACACCCTGTTGCCTGTGCGGGTACCTGGGATCGCTGGGCCCCACGCCGCTATGGGGTGGGCACCGTCTCCACCGGGGTGGCTGAAGCCAGGGCTCATGCCGGGGATGCTCAGCCGTGCGCGGCAGCGCTGCTAATCTGCTACACACCTGTTTTAAACGGTACATGAGCTTTCGAGTTGTATTCTTGCTATCTTGGGTATTTCAAAGGTGCTTATTTTTACAGTAGCTCAGTACGGCGAGTCCTAAACAGGCACATGTCGTGTGGAATGCAATGTGTGCGTGTTCTAATTAAGTCCTGAATGCTATTTGTTTATTGAAGACTAAGCTATAGCTGTATCTGATTCTAACTTGCCTTTTTGTTTTTTCCTTAACAAAGCGTGATTTATTTGAATGGATCCCGCAGTCAATTGCTCGGGGCAGCGTTTCTCTCTGCAGTCGTTTGGACTGTTCTGTGTCTTACTGCGCTTACAATTTTTTTAAGGAAAATGAAATCTTCCACACGTATTAGCATAATTTCTTGTGAAAGTGACTGTGCTAAAGTCATTGACTAACGGAGTTTGCAAAACAGACTATTTTTCAGGGAGATTACTTCCTTCTGGGGGGATATGCAGATATAGTTTCTTTTTATTCAAGTATCTTAGGAATTATCAGTGGAAAATCAGTTTGTTATTGTTCCTGAATGATTATACAAGCCACTGGCTGCATAGTGAGAGTATTTATTTATAACAATAAGTCAACTCAACAAAGGTCAGATAATATAAATAGTACTACTGGATTCATGCAAACATAATTCGTTAAGGATTAACGTCTGTCTAGCAGTAGAAAAACACTAAAGTAGCTACTTTGCCTTCACTAATTTCTTTAAGATAAACCTCCTTTAGAGTTTTATGATATTTTACGTATTGTCTGTGTAATACAGATACGAGGAGATATCAAACATTGACCGGGGTGGTTTAAGGTCAAGCCTGGGGTTTTTATGGAGCACCGGGGTTGAAAGGTGGTGAAGCACAAGCCCTCAGCTCTCTGGCACCGCTAAAATTGGCAGCCTGTGGTGACCCAGCGTCCAGAAAAGGAAGGTGCCCTCTTCATAGAGTGTCTCTGGCCTGATCATCGTTTCAGCAGGTGCTCTTAACGCATTCCAGAAAGCACAGGATAATTAAAAGCCAAACCTGGCAGCCCAGAAACAAGGCAAGCTCCCAAAGAGTGCAGAAATGGACCATGAGCAGAACAGGAGCTGGGCTGAAGCGATGGCTCTTCTGAGGATGCTCCTGCACCAACACAGAGATCCGGGAGCTGGAGAGGCTTTTGGATGAGAGGAAAAGGTGCTTCTTGAAGAGTCGAAGCATGCAGCTGGTTGAATAGTGGTATCCGATGACAAGATGACACAGTTAAAATGAAATAAAACATGACAATAAGGAAGTATTCTCAATGCATTCCACACTACACGGCTAAATAAAGTAAAACGTGACAATTTAAAGGTTTTTTCAATGGCTGCCACACTCTATATTTTGCCACGTGGACAATGTCGGCCCTGTAGCAAGCGTGAACCAGGGGGACTTTGGAAGCATGGTCCATGTCCTCTGCCCATGGAGGATTTCCAGTTTCCCTGTGCAGCAGCACTCCTGTTTCCCGTTTCACCATGCAAGTCTCCATCTGGGTAGCAAGAAAAAGCAGGTTCATTGTTGATTTGACAACATCCCATTAAAATTCAGCTGGAGATGTATCCTGCTTAGGTAAGGTGCTTTGGTGGCAGCTCACCCCCTTGGGCGTATCTCTGGTAGGATGGACGCCCTCAGGGACAACTGAAGAATAAGATCTTAGTTACTGCAGACAGGGTAAAAGAAGAGGGGATAAAGAGGGAGAGAGAGGTAGTCATTACAGGCTGAGCAGAGGAAAAAAAAATATTATTAGTGGCTCAAATGACCAATCTGCCCAGGGCATTGGAAGTCCACCAAAATAAACAATTGGCCAAGGAGATGTGAGTAAAGAGATAACGTAAAATCTGTGTTCCTTCAGTTTCTTGGTATTTAATGAATGTAGTGACTGGCCTTCACAAACAGGTTATTTTGGACACTGTGTTCAGCAAAAGACGTCAGCTGAGCTGAGCTTTGAAAAAAACAGGCTGCAAAGCGTGACCTGCTTCAAGACTGCGAAAGCACTTCTCCTTCCTTGCAGACCAGCGGGACACGCGGCTTTCACAAGAAATTTAAATGCATTGTTACAGTGGTAAAACAGAGGAGCCGTGAGAAGCCACGCTCTGCTTAAAACCATCAGGAAACTGTCCCCCATATCATTGATGTAAGTTTATGGTATTTGAAATATTTGGGGAAAAGAGTTTCAGTTTCACAGTGAGGCTGTTGGAGCAATCAGGAAGGTCAATGGGACAAGCTCCATCCATTGTTCGGCCCATCCTGAATCACAGAATCTTCTTCGTGGTTGGAAAGGACCCTTAAGATCATCGAGTCCAACCAAACAACCTACAATCTCTGCCACTAGAGCATGCCCTGAAGTGCCACATCTAGACGTTTCTTAAATACCTCTAAGGATGGTGACTCAACCCCCTCCCTGGGCAGGCTGTTCCAGTGCCTGACCGCATGAATCACGGATTTGCTGTGAGAACCCCCAAAGTGGAGGTTTCTCATCCTGCTCTGCATTATTGGGCTGCAGCCAGCAGTGAGCAGAGCTGAGGTGGCCCTGGTGCAGGTGGCTGATGGTGGCGTGGGGACCGGGGCATCACCACCCCGGCTCTGCTGGGCACAGAGCCGAGTAAAACACCTTGAGCTGGCTGGGAAAGACTGTGTCGGAGGGAGACGGGTGGGCTGCGGAGGAATGCGGGGATGGAGGTGGAGGAAACACGTTTCTCGGTGACAAACGCCAACTCCTTTCCCAGTGTTTCATATGCGGTTGAGAAATTATCTCCATGCATTTCTCTAATTAACCTACAGGCGTGCGGAAGCTGTATTGTTTTGACTGTGGCGGAGCTGTAAAATCTGATTACCGCAGCTGTAAAACTAGACGTTAGGCTATTGTATCCCAGTCAGCCCAAGGCCTCATGCTCTCGATGGCAGCCAAAAAACCCGAACATCAAGCCCCTGGGCAGCGGGGCTGGTGGCAGCAGTGGCCAGGGGCTCCCTGCCAGGCGCTCCTGACTCAGCGCCGTGTCCTACACACCGCGCTCATCCTCCCGGAGCTCCTGCTCCAGGGCCGAGGAAGCTGCCGTTTCACAGTTGGCTTTGTTTCCCTGGACGGTTTCCAGCCTGCGTCTACTATCCACTGGCACAGTTCAGGAGAACCGGGGCTTTCAGGAGGCGCCGAAACGCCGTATCCCTGTAAAGGCACCACACGCTCCCTTTGAAGCAATCCCAGTCCCCTTTTCTCATTTCTTTCAGTCAGCGGAGCAAAACTTTGGCCAGATGGGCAGTTTCTGGCAGACCAGCAAATACTCCCGCAGGCGTTTCCATTGGCAAAAGTGGTTATACATCTTGAAATCTTTTGGGAGCTGCTCAGGATACGGAACAGCCGAGGGATGCCTCAGGCAGGCGTGTCTGATGTGACAGTTTCGGTAACGAAGCCCTGCTAAATTGCAACGGGTTTGCCAGTGCTGTGCTTGGAGAATAAGGGAAGTTTGTAGATAATTCACAGCACAATATGGAAATGCATTAGTAACGAAATAATTGGCTAGGAGTGGTCTATCCAGTAATTTAGGGATCACTCTGTGGAGCCTTACTCCTGCCGAGACAATATTTAGCCACAGGAGTAAAAGCTCGCCCGCGCAGGGAGGTCCGGCTGTGCGAGGGAACAGCACGACGGAGCCACAGCTCAGGTTTGGCTGGTGCAGCACCATCCAAACCAGTTTTGCTCCAGAACCACTCAAACCATGGGAAGTTTTTCGTCTGGTCCCACGATCAGGCTTCTTACCTTTTGTGCTTTATTCTACAAAATAATGAGAATCCCAAATCTCTGGTCATCATGGTTAAGCGAAAAATTCCAAGTCTGTTTTATAGAAGTTTTCCCTTTTTTTTTTCTTTTTTTTTTCTCCCAGCCTTTCTCTCTTCCTCAGGTGTGGCGAAACCCCACTGGAAACCATCAGCTTCATCACTCGGCCAGCCTGTCCTCCGAGAAGGGGAGCCGAGGCTGGTGTCCAGCATCCCTCTCCCGTCACCATGACAACATGATTGCACAGGACAGCGAAAGAAAAAAATCTTTCGGAACCTCTTTCTTTGGAGCTCAAGAGGAATCTAAATAATTATCACCCCGGACTTCTGCTGTCTCCAGGGGCAACTGCGAAGGACCACGGTGACGCATGCTCTGATGTCAGCCCAGAGGCCCAGCAAACCCACCATCGGAATTTGCCGTCAGCGGCGGATGGCAGCTTCTGGCCGCGTCCCCGGTGCTATTAGTGTCACGCAGTGAATGACAATGAGCAGAGGAAAGGTTGGCTCCGCATGAGGACCCGAAGTGCTAATGAATGTTAACAGCTCGTAAAAGAGCCGGCACTCCTGCATATTAATAACGCACCCGGAACAGCCAGGAGTGATTGTGCAATAGAAAGAATAATTGCAATATTTAAGGGAAAATAAATAGATGAGCTAATGTGAAAGTTCACTTCATTCGCATGGCATAATTTGGCTTTTTATCTTCGTATGCAATGTGACTAAACGCGGGATGACAGGGAAAATGCGGAGGTGCAGATGACCTGTCATTTGCAAGTATTAGCATTCTGGATATTTGGCCGTTAGTGTTTGAAATGGCTTTTCTTTGAAAGGCGGCACAAGGCAAACGTTGGACGGGCCACGCTGTTTCCCCTGGTGGCTCCAGATGTTCTTTACGCTCGGTCCTTCTCTTGTCTTTCGCGGCGTACGTCTGCCCGACTGCCTGAGGAAGGATTCGTCGGCGCTGCGAGGCGGCAGGCAGGAGTCTTCTCCTCTGCGCTGGGTTTTTTTTTTTTTTGGGTCTAATTCCGACTTCAGATTTGAAGAGCGGAAGGCTTTTTAATTGGAACTACGGTCATAAGCGCGAGGTCTTTCTGCAGTGGTTTTGAGCATCAATAATGATTCATTTATTCAATTTATCACACGGGTGATTTGTGCAACGAGTTCAGGCAGTTTTTTGGAGTCACTGGAGCTATTCCTAGTTCACAGCAGCTGTATTTTGGGAGGGGGGGGTGGTGATATCTCTGCTGAGGTAGACACCTCCTGGCCTCACTGGGCCAGAATTGTGCCCTCAGCCCTAACACCTTGCTGCATCTGCATTACAGACATAGCAGCGCTGGGCTTAGGAGATGAATGTGGGATACATTACAGCTTAGCTTCCTGCAAGGAAAAAGCAGCAAAGCCCAGAAAAACCAAAGGAGCGGACACTTTTAGGAGAACCCCCGATCTGAGCAAGGAGCATTTTGGCCACAGGAGCTGACTTCTCGCCCAGCCTGCGCTGAAGAATTGCAGCGGCTACTCCAGCATCGGCCGCATCAGGGTTTGTTTTTTTTTGAGCAAGCGAAAAAAGTCAAGATTGCTCTCTGCCCACTTCATAACGCTCGGCTGGGAAATCCCAAGGATGTGGAGCAGAAATAATTGGATATAAAATGACAAAGTGGCATTATTACATATTACAGACTTTTTGCTGAATCAATACGTGTCAGAAAGCATTTTGTAGCCCAGAGCTATGAACAAAGAAAGCTCTCCATGGTATTCCTCTAAGTTTAGTGTTTTTCTTTTCTTCTGCATAGACCGCATCTGCTGAAGGAGCCCACCCCTCCTGGAGCAGCAGCCACGGGAGATCCAGAGGATCCAGAGGAGAGCAGTACGGCAGAGAGCCACCGCGTAGGAAGGCAACACAACCCTTCCCTACTAAAATTTGCTCTTCCTAACCGGTGTATAAATTACTTATCCAGCTTTTTTTCCCCCATAGAAACTGAAGAGAAAAGCTTTAAAGCTTTTTGGTGAACCTGACGGATGAGCGGGTACGTTCATCAGCAGTATTTTTAAACCCACAGTATCTGGATATTTCCCCAGCAGGCGCCTGGGAAAGCACTGCTGTTTGTGCCCAGGTCCCCTCTTCCTCAGTAAATTTCCACCCTGATTAACAAATGGCTTTACTTAAAATAGCATTCTTCCTCCGAGCTCCTCTCTGCTCCGCCGTTTCACTTCTAAGCCCTCGATTAAGCAGGGCCGCAGGTCTGGGGGGTAAAACGAGCCCCCCAGAACTGCTCGCACGCCCCAGACACGCTCAGCACACGGGTCTCACCCTGCCGCGCACCAGGGGACCCTCCAAGAAATAACTAAAGGGGAATTTCCTCCACTACCCGCCTTGTCTGAACGCTGTGTCAGAGCAGAAATTGCTTTAATTATTTTTTGACGGACCAAGGCACGGCTCAAACAGCGCGGGCACACCCAGAACGAGCTGAAAAAACCGGGAGAGCAGGTGTCGGCGTTCAAACATTTCCCCTCCGGCCACTGAGACTCACCTACCTGCTCCTGAACAACCCTCACCCTACAACCCGGAGCAGAGCCCCCCATTTCACTCCTCACAGCCCCCACAGGGGCTCCCCATGGCTGGCAGACCCCGGCAGAGGGGTGTCACCTCAGCACATCTCGTTACCAGCAATGACATGCAACAACCCTATCAACACTACAGAATTATTGTAATAACTAAACTTTCTTTAGTGCTTGGTATTACATCAAGCGCATCCTCAGCTCCTGCGGGCGAAGGTCCCTCGACTGGCACAGGCAGGGAGGGGGGGGTAGGGCAGGATGCCCAGCGCTGTAGCTGAGCACCCAGTATGTTGTTCAACAAGTGCAGGTGACAAATGACCCGCCTGTTAATTAAAAGCTGATTATGTTCTGCAAGAAATTGCTAGCAGGTGTTCTGGATAAATAAAAGGAGAGGTTGGGCTGGTGCCTGCTGTGAGAGAGCTGGGGGGGCAGCAGAGAGGGCAGGAGGGGTGGCTGGGTGCAGCTGCTGGGCTTTGTAGGCAGACCTCTGTCTTCAGTTTTAAGAACATCATCTTTATTTTATTAGAGCTTTCTTGCTTTTAGTTTGGGCGCAGTGTTGGCTCTGGGCTGGCAGATATCCCTTTTTTTCCTCTGGGATTCTCTTGTTTGAGCAGATCTAAACGTCCTCTGGTGTTTCTGTCTTTCTGAAAATAACCCCAAGAAATCAAGAAAAAGCTCTGATACCTTAAAAGAGATGGCTGCGCTTAATGCTTGCCTCTGGCTACCTGCAGGTGTGCCACAGCCAGCAGGCTGGGGCTGTTTTGCCCCCCAGGGCAGCAGCAGGAGTATATGAGGAGACCCTCTACCCCAGCACTGCACTTGCATCTGGGGTGGTAAAAAAGCCTCAGTGCTCTAGGTGAGGGTAAAAATTGCATTACTGCTCTAAACAATCAGAAACGACCTTTCTCCATAGGACGCAAAACCTAATCCTGCTCTAAATCCTCTGAGTAGTCAGAGCCCCCAAAACTTGGGCAAGGAACCTTTTTTGGGGGCAGTGGTGCGGAGCTAAAGCACGGGGGCTCTGGGGCACGGGGGAAACAGCAAATATCCCCGCCCCAAAATGATGAAACAACCCTCAAACTCTTCCTGGCTGGCAGAGGTGATGCCAGGGGTCATCGCATCCCCCTTGGCAGCTCCTGTTTTTGGTGCTGTGATCCCCAGGGCTGCCAGCTGCGGAGATGCAGCTGCTCTGAGCAGGTCCCATGGACTGGAAAATTACCTATTTCTGGCAAAAAATAGCCAGAATTTGGGAAACACCCTGGCTGTTACAGGCATTTGGTTGTGATTCATTAACGGACGGGCTGTTGTCTCCTCTTTGTTTTCCTGCTGTGGCGATGGCAGAAGTGTGCCGGATCCGGGCTGTTCTGGCGTGAAGGACGCCCCAGGAGCGGAGTTTCTCACGAGCACCTGAAATGGGTCTGAATAACAGCTACAGGAGCAACGTGAGTACGGAGTGGTGCGTGCTTGGTGTCTGTGCCTATGTGGCACCCTGTCTATTAATTTTATATATAACAAGCTTTACACATTTAATTTTATATATAATATGTAAAAAAAAAAAAATGAGGTTATTAGTTAGAAAAGGCAACTAGCTGGACTTGTAATAATATCCCAGCGCAAATCTCCTTCGATACGGGCAATTCCCGCGCTCTCTGCCTTGTGCGAGCCGTGACCTGCGCGTAGGGACGGGAGCCTTTGGGCCAGCGTTCCCGGGGGTGTCGGGGGGACGGCCACTCGCACCCTCTCCCTGCCTGCCCCGTCACCGCTGGTGGGACCTTTCCCTCTGCCTCCAGCCCGAGGGGGCGGCCGCCACTTGGCAGGAAAGCGCGCGGGGCTGCCGCTTCCTATCGAATTCCATAAACCGCGTCACTTACTGCGGCACCTCTGGTTCGCTGTTACTCCCCTGTAATGGAAGTCCGCTGTATTAATTTTATTTCCCCCTCAGCACAAATAACTGTTTATATGGCGAGGGTAGGACTTTCTCTTTTTAAATGTTGCCTGTTACCCCAACGATAAAAAAGTTTGTGTACTTTTTATGTTCCTTAAAACATGCAGCAATGGGGAAAAAGGGAACACAAGGGGAGAAGGGGGGACTGGGAAAAATCACCCCGATGTTCACAGCACAGGTGGCAGACTCGGGTTTAGCTCTAAGGAGAACCAAGAGGGAACTAAATTTGGGGACAGATGAGGGGCAAGTGTGGCGGGTGCCTCCCGGGTGCCATTCGGCATCCCTACCTGTGTATTTTTGCTTCCCCCATCGTGTCTGAACGCCCACAGGGTATCTAGAATAACATGCAAGGTCAACAAGGACACGTTTATCTGTCACAGCCAACAGTTACCGCCTGCCAACCTGGCACGACGTGATGTCCCAAGGTGTTAAGAAGTTACCTGGTGCAGCGTTTTTACAACAAATAGTTATTTGTCATTCAAAAGCTTAATATCTGCTGGTATGATTTGCACAGCAATATTGCATTATCGTGTTCATTTATGTGTGACATTTCGAGGAAACCAAGAGAGCTTTTAAACAAGTCTCTGAGCAGCGTTCATGATGCCGATACTCCGGTTTTCTCCCATTCAGAGTGAATTTGTATACACCTCATAGAGCTTGGGAAGGACGTTAACATTTTTAGCCCTTTTTAGGAGAAATCTCATCTTTTCTATCACCCAGTTACCGCGTATTTCTTTTATTCAAGTCCCGTATCAACCGCTGGCTGTCCCGGCCTGAGCAGAAGGTGTCTGGGGGAAGGGCCAGACCGCAGCGCGCATCAGGCGGATGCTCGCGGGATTACGCTTCCAGGCTTGGCACGATTTTATTTGCCCTTTTTGAAGGGCCACGGGAAAGATGCCACCCTCACCAGCAGCCATGCGCATGTTTAAATCGTTAATGTGATACGAGCCCCCCCCCCCCCCCCCCCCCGGCCTTTCCACCTTAAAATGGATAATTGACTGGAACAAACAAAGCTCCTCTGATAAAAAAAAAAAAACAAGCTGCGAGATCTAAATCAATAATATATAATTCCCCATCTTTTTTTTATCTCAACAGGATATTCCTCTAAGGAGAGGGCACGTAGCCACGGCGCGGATATAAATGGCAATGTTCCATTGCCAAATCTTGGGTACGTTACACGGTGGGGTAAATTTTGATCCTGATAAAGCTGATGGGGGAACATTATCTCCTCGATGACATGATTTTACCTGCTCAATACATATGTACTGCCTCAGTCTAGCAAAAGGTCGTATTAAAAGAGGTTTGTATTACATTTGCAGGTATTTTTTCTGTCCCTCTGCTGTTACGGCACTCCTCATGCCTGGCTGTATCGACCTGGCTCTATTTTGGGCAAGGGAGGTTTTATGAAATACCTTTTATTTTGCATCGCATACAAAACGATAAAATTTAATATGGCTTTATAGGGAAATACCTCAGGCATTTCCAGCTCATGGCATGTCATCTCCAGCTCAGACCGTGCTCCCTTCCATGCCTGCTGCCAGCCTGAATCACGGAAAAGCTCGTTTGGAAATTTCCAGCCGAGGACTCATCCCGCACCACTTCTCCAGGGATTCTCCAGTGCCAACGCGGTTATGCGATTATTTCATGTCCCTTCCCTGCGTGCGGTACGGAGCCCGGTGAGGCGCAGCAAGTTCAAGCTCTGCAGAAGAGCGTTGCTATTTCTGGTGGGTGCTGCCGAGCCTCTGCGCTGCCGGGCGCCGGCTGGCAGCTACCCCGGCGCCCACCGGAGAGAAATACCCGTACAGCGATTTTTAGTTAGTGTTCAGCCCGGAAGAGAGAGACGCAAGCTCTTAGTTTGGGTAGGGGATGGAAGGAATATGTTGCACTGTCCTTGAAAAGCGAGAGGCGACGCTCGTGCCAGCGCACATCTTCTTTGCCCCCTTCCAAGAGAGACCTGAATCGTTCGCTGCATCACCTATGTACTACATCTCATATCTGAAATGTAGTTCTCGGGATGCCTTAAAGTGGGATGTCCATCAAAACTGGCAGAGTTCCTCCTGTGCTTTAAGCAAAAGCAGGCTTGAATTTGTCTTTCCACGCATCAATGTCGTGTGCCATTAACATGGACACACCAGTCCTCGCCTGACCCCGTAACACATCAAGAAAAGGCCGAAAAGTTTTCGGTTTACATAATTTATTTGTAATTTCAGATGCCTTTAAGTAGCAAATTAACTAAACTCTTTGTTATTCTGACTTAAACAGAAACCAGCAATCATCTCTTTCCTTGGCGTCTGGGAGCATGAAGTTATTTGCTTTTAAAATTCAGTGCATGCTTGTGGTTTTCTTTTCCCAAAGTGTCTGTACTTGGTGACCGAGCACCCCAAATATTTACTGACTCGCAGATGACAAGGTGGGAAAGGCCAACTTCCTTTATTTAGCCTAAAACCCTAGGCGATACACGATGGGCTGCTCTGTTGCCATTTAAATATTTATATAGAGCTATCAGCTGCTTGACCCGTTTCCTTCTAAATGAAATATCTCCTCCTTGCTAAATCAACGTGGCTTCTTCCATTTCTGTTGCGATTTAGAGCCAAATCCAACGGTTTGCTGTGATTTGGGGGATGGCGTTACATTTTGCCATCAGCAATCCTCTGGTTATGAACTTTTCTCAAAGTCTGATGTATTGGTTTTCCAATGAGTGGTGCCTTTTCAGGGCGAGAGCCCCCACCCCTCGCCTCCCTGCGCTGCCTTGCTTTAATAGGCCTTTTGGGAAGCTGGAAGTTGTAATAGTCTGAATTTCTTAGCCTTCGTTGTATCTTAATGGATTTTTTTTTATAGCTTTCCTGATTGGTTTTGAGTTTGGTTTTTTTTTTTTCAATACACTTTCCCTCTGTCGTTTTTTACATCTGTCTGAAGGAACCAGACACCCTCTGCAGCCTCTGCCCTCAGTCATTTTTCATTCTGCTCCTCAAGCTGATCGACGGACCTTTTCAATTCGGGGTTATTAATGACTTGGCAGGATCCGAGTTAGCGTCTCCACAACAAATAAACTCATAATAAACCTTCTCTAAGCAGAGCTCGCCATACATGTTTATTTTCTTTTATATCCTCTATTACAAATATTATATTACATCCCCACACCTTGACAAGAGGTGGGTATTTTTTTCCCAGCGATGATGTACGGCTGCTCTGGAGGCGGATTTGTTCCCACAGTCCGTTGCCTCCAGCTCTTGCCGTGTGCTGCCTCCTACTCCTGAAAAACCCACCGGGCTGGACTTTCACACAAGACCACGTGTCTCTCCTCTTCACCACCACAAAGCCATTAGCTGCCACCTGGATGGGTGAGCTGGGGGTGGCATTTTCATCCGTTCACACAACCTGCTTCAGCCTCCATTCGCCTTCCCCGCCTGCTCAAGTGTTTTCTACTATGTGGAGACCCAATGCCCGGTGACTCATTAGGTCGTTTTCATTAATTCACTAGGAAAAATGTCCTCAGCTCTCCTTAACCTCACCAGGAACAACACAGCACCTCTGGTTGGACATCCAAGATGGACCTGCCTCTCCAGAGGCTACCGGGTGATGCCTCTTTGGATGTGGACTTGATACTTCTCTTCACGGCCATTTAAAGCTCTTCCATGCAGGGTGTATAGGTTTGAGGAAGACCCGCCAGTGATCACAGAGGTTCTTCCCATCGTTGGGGAGAAACAGTCTGGTTTTAGAGCAATAGAGGCTTCTGGATCCTAATAAAAAGATACAACAAGGGCTGATTTTGAACAATGAACTTTGCTGAATAGTGCAACTCAGGACACAGAGGAAAAAAATGTGTTTTGCCAAGCAGGAGCTTGTAACCAAGAGGGCTTGAGTTAATGATGGCTCTGAGAACAGGCTCCTGCTTGTACTGAATTTTCCATGGATGGTGGGGGGGGAGTGGGAATTAATGGCAGCAAAACATTGATAGGCCATTAATGGGTCTATGGCACAACCCAGGTGGCGTAAAAGGCACATTGCTTTCCCCATTGCTACTAATTTCAGCTCTGTTGAGTTCTGGTCTCTCCTTGCTCAGCTGGGGCTCCAGGGAGCTGCCTGCCATGTGTCCCCGCATCGCCCCGTGTGGGGGTTGGCCACCTGCTCTTCCCCTGCCCCAGGGGACACCGGCAGCATCTCCTGCGCTTTTGGGGTTGACCCTGGGCATTTGACCCAGTGGAGCACTGCGAAACCCCAAAGGTGTTGGCTCAGTAATGCTCAAGGGAGCATTTTAGCACCACAGCACCAAGGGAGAGTTGGATTTCAAGCATCATTTTCCTAGCTCGGCAGTGGACTCCAGCCTGAAAATCACAAGAAAATTGGTAAGGGCACACACGTATTCATTACACAGCCATTAACTAAAAATAGCCACTTTGCAACCTTCATAACTGGACTTTGGGAAGAAACAGTAACATGTACCTGTAATAAAAGTGCATTGCACTGGGCTGCAACTCGGCTACGTCAGGATCAGAGGAAACAGTTATATTTTATTAATTTTGCAGAAAATGTATGGTAGCCTCTGCCTAATGAATACTAATAGAACCTTTAAAGCTCATTTACCAAATACATACAATTAAAGCACAATGAGAGGCATTACTTACAGAGCACACTCGAGCATTACTGAAATATCCCATTTGTTTATAGCAATAATTGAAAAATAAAATACATCAATTGCTCCGTATTTATAAATTCAAGAGCTATTTGGGTCTGCGTGCACTCTTCCTAATGTGTAATGAAGGTTATAAAAGGAACAAGCATTTTAATGTAAAATACAAGGAAAACTCGAAAACTGCATGAAATTTGAGAAATAAGACATTGTGAGTCAGTCATTTACTCGTGTTCTCTCCCACCAGAGTACAGAGGCGATGATGCAAACAGGATGTGGGAGGATTTGGGGATATTTATGAGCAGGTGCTCTTCAGCTGGAGTCAATTTTGAAATAATTGACACCTGGGGGCAGAGTCTGCCTGGGCTTGCGGTAGGCGGCAGAGACGCTTCTGCAAAATGTCTTTGGATTTACACCATCCTCGGGGCCAAATTTATCTTCTAGCTTTTGGTTGGTTTTTTTTTTTCCTAAAATTGCCCCAAGAAAGATGCTGGCCAAGTTGCCTCCGTGCCGCTGTCACTCTGGGTGGCTCTGGGCACGGCACTGAGTGGCACATGGAGAACAACGACGACGAACAGGTTCTGCTGGTGTGGTGGAGACCTTCGGCCCTGCTTTCCCCCAAGGTCTTCCTTATGGGAAGCTGGAGGAAGAGCCCAAAGCCGTGCTGCTGAGTGGGGTGACGGTGCCCAGCCTCGCCTCCTGCTGGCTTTCTCAGGGCTGGGGCAGAAAGGGGCGGGATGGGTGCAGGAACGAGTGTCCTCAAGCCCAAACCTTGTAATAAAAGGTTTCCAGTCAAGAGCCACCCACTTCCTTTTATTAGCAGGCTTGAGCCTTTTTGACATTTTCATCTACAAAGGCAAAAAGATGTATCATCAGTTGCCAGTTTTATTTTTTTTTTGCTTTAGACCAAGAAACAGCTGCACGCAGAGCAGTTAGAGGAGTCTTGAGGACTACAGCTGTCCTAAAGGGGTGTCAGAAGTGTGCGTATGGCTGGGTCTGGAGATGTCCTGTGTGGGGCCATGGGCGGGGGGATAAATATAAGCCTCACCAAAAGAGTAAAAAATCCCATTACATTTAAATCATGGAGCTGAACCCCCTAATCCCCAGAAGAACAATTCCTTACTGCCCAGTCCAAAATGACGCTATTTGTCTTCTGCTGAAAAACATCTTCTGGGCGCTTGGCTGTCTTCTTGGGGCCTTGGGCACATCTCCGTAACATCCATCTCCCTCCTAGTTTACATATTCCCCCCCTAAACCCGCTCTATCCCGCTCTCGCAGCCCCCAGCCATGCTGGATGCATCAGTTATCATCTGCCAGCAAAGCGATTCATCTTCCCCAGGTGAGGGAAAGCAGGCACACGTGGTTTCCAGGAGCAGTTTAGTAATTTTCTTTGGTTTTTAACTTATTTCTCTGATTCCACAAACACACTGTTTTCAGGTTTCTGCTTTAAAACCCCACCTCACCCACTCCCCCCTCATCTTCTTATTTCCCCTAGTTCAGAAACCCCCACCTGCCACCCGCTGCTCTGTGGGGGAATCAGCCTCTCAAAACTCACATATCATCCCAAAACCGCTGCCAGCCACAGCCGGGCCACGGTGACTGCATCTCTGTGACATAGCTGGATCTCGATGAAGAGCCTGAGAGCCACCAGCCCATCCATAACGGCTGCTCCTGGGGTGAAATGGCTTCATAAGTCTGCAGAGCTGATGTGTGCAGCCTTCAGGACAGAGATTTAATAACTTAGTATTTTATTTTCTTCCGAGGATCATTTATTAGGTCATTTATTAGGTTTGCTTCTCACTCAGAAACCAAAGCCAACTTTCTTCTTGTGTGTGTGGTTATAACATTGTTAAACTTCACGAAACCCCATCAGCAATGATTTGGCCCCGTTATGTACAACTGAGGAGGGAAAAATAAGTGGCATTTTCTTGCTTGCCCATAGACCTCAGCTGCTTGTGGGCTGCTGCTGGCAGGACATGGCTCTTGGACGTGGTCATGTCCCCTATGGAGCCAAAGGCTCATGCTGGGTGACAAACGGTTTGGATGCCCAACAAAACCTCCTGCGAGCCATTCTGAAATCTAGGCATGCTGACTGATCTCGTTGGAACTGATTGGGAAGGTCTGGGTAAAGGGCAAGGAAAGCTTTTGCTTTGCTCTTGAATTTTTTTTTTTTTTTCACGTAATGAATTCTTTTGCTTCAGTAGATTTTGAGATGGCACCACTGATGGGAAATGAGAGGCTGAAGTACCACCCATCGGGATGGCAGCGTGAAATGTTTCGGGGCAGAGTGTTTACAAAATTCGACTGAATTCATGAGCGGTTTCTTGTCCCCCAAATAGTATTCTTTAGCAAATGCAGAACATAAATTAGCCAGCAAACCTGCCCCGGACGAGCAGCAGAAAGCTGTGACACCTCACCATGGTCCTGGTGCACCTTGTGCATGTCCCCACCGAGGCGTGGAGCTGGGCCATTCCCATGGCAACGTTGCCAGCGCTGGACCAGGCAAGGTATATGCCAGTCGTTAAGTGGTACTGACACTAATGATATAATTAGCTGTGTTAAAAGTCATGTCTGGTAGCATCTACTTTGTTTCCAGGGTGACTAAAACACCATAAATAATGATGTCCAGCAGTGTTTCCATAGAGCTGTTGTCCCCGGCAGGAGCGGGACAGAGGGTGCTTCATGGTCAACAGGCAGGAGACGGACACGGCAAAAGTTTCCATTCTGCCTCCCAAACAGTCAAAGACAAGATCATCAAGTCTCGCCCTGACAAACAGAGCAGCTCCATGCTGGGATCCTTCTTCCGTGGCTTTCCACAGATAGGTGATGTCTAAAACATCAAGAGTTTGGTCACCAGGAACTCACGAGCCCAAACCTCAGTTCTTGCCTCCAGCCCTCCCTAAAGTTGACAGGAAGGAGAGGGAGATTCTCCAGTGAAAACCGTTGATTTGTCAAAATGGGGAAGAACATGGTTTTAACTTGCTTCAGCCAAAGGTTCCTGGTGGACAATCACTTCTTTGGCAGCTCGCCTTATGGGTAGGGGAGCTCAGACATCCAGATCAATGGGTATCATCAATCACCCCACCATGTGTCACACAGGTCCCCTGGCCCCTGGGGATCACCGACATGGGGAAATCCTTGTGGCTGCCCAACTCCTCGCACCTTTGCCACGCACTCTCCCCTGGCTGTCATACATCTTCCCAGATGTCAGATGTCTTCCCGATTTTAAATCACAGGTTTGTTTCAGAAATGTGGAGTTTATCATGGAGCTGATGTCCTGATGGTCCTTGTCTGGGGGATGCCCATGCTTTAAACAAGCCAGGTTTTGGGAAGGAACCTGCCCACAGGAAAAAAATACCTCACGTGTGCTCATTTTGCTGCGTTTCCAAGAGGCTGTGGTTTACAATTTCAATTATTTTGACTTTTTGTCGAAGCAGAGCGCTCGATTCGGTTCGGCTGCTCCGCTACTTCCATTAATGCTGTGTACTGCATTTTCGGGTTGATTCAATGCACATATTCCCCTTCTCATTTTAATAGCCAAGCAAACCAATTCGCATAACGGGGTAAAAGCGGGCGACCACCAGCCATGAGGTGCAGCAGCCGGGGTCGAGTCGTGCCCCCAGCGTTTGCCCAAGGCTGAGCTGCCCGAGGGATCATCGGTGTGGGTGCGAACGACCAGCCTGGAGGAGGCTTCAAACGGAAAAAAGGGGAGAAGAAAGGAGGAGGAAAACACGTATTTTTAAATGAAAAGCAATCTCAAAATCTTCCGTTCATGATAAATCAGCAGCAGAAAGCCATGTGCACAAGGCTGAGCCTGATCCAAGCCCCATCAATATTGAAGGGAGGACTTCTAATGACTTCCAGTGGCTCTAAAATTGGCGTTTACAGTGTCTGAGATGCAACCACGACTGAAAAAAACCCCAAAGCTTCTATCTTTACTGTTCTCTTATATACTCCAGCCTTCTTACCTGCCTTTTACTGAGCTCTACAACTTAATACTGTAAAACCACAGTCAATCACTGTTAGCATGAGCTGCACAAAACCTATACATGCGCATTTTCCAGCTCTGCCAGCTTTGCTTATTCTTTCAAGGCATCCGCGTATGCAAAGAAAGGGAGTTACTGCTCCGTTTCAGGGGGTGGGCTATCGGGGCAGAGCCAGGAAAGACTTTTCCACTGATTTTAAGCAACCTGAGAGCCCTTCGGACGGATTCCCAGCCCTCTACACGGATATGAAGACCCAATGCTGTTAAAGTAAACAGAGCTAAGCTGCCAATAAAAACTGTAATAGTTTTCAAGCAGGTGTGAGGGGAAATGCCGTGTCCTTCAAACCAATTTCTCTCCTCCACCATTTTAGCTCAGAAGTTGTCCACCACGAGAACGGCCGCTTTGGCGAACGCGACTGCTGAGACACGCCGACAGTTACCAGGAGGTGGCATTTCAGGGGGTGTATTTTGATTTTCACGCTGTCATCGCACAGAGTCGCCGCACACCAGTGAAGGAAGGCAGAGCAGTGCACAGTCATTTAATAAGGGATGAATAGTGAAATAATAACAACTGAAAAATAGCCCCATGACTTGGGTCTGCACAGCTACGCAACAATGAGGAAATAGTTCAATTCATCACTTCCCAGCTCCAGCAGCGACCACGTCAGATGTACACACTGGACGTGCAGGAGGGAGTTTTTTTACACCCTGCTCAGTGTTTTTGAGCCATAAGGAGGTCCCGGCACAAAAGGGGAGGTAAATGAGGGAGCAGAAGCAGGGGGAAAAAACCCAAAGTGCCAGAAACAAAGTAAGGGAGAAGTGAACAAAAAATGTTTTTAATCTAATGATGTTAAACACAAGTTTTAATAAAGACAAATCACTCATTTTTTAAACCTGAAGAACAAAACCACTACGCATTTTAAAATATTTTTCCTTTTATTATGCTTTATTGTAGTTCTGCTTCACAGTCTAACTGAATAACCTTGTTGACTCCAAAGGGAGCCAAACTTTTATCTAAAACGTGCTTCTCCCACAAGTTTTCGGTAATGTTTTTACTAGAACGTATTTTCTTGTTATGAACTTACTTAGAAACCATGGGAAAACTTTCACATTTCAGTTCAGAAGAGCACATCAAGGCACACCCGGGTGCGCCTCTGTAGGTAGCCTCCGTGGAAGCCATAGGAAGCATGTGCCTGGCTGGCACGTGGGATGAAGAGGCTTCTGACGCTCTTGTTTCCCATAATAAGAGTTGAGAAATTCATTGACTGAATACATTATTCAATGAAAGGACTAATCAATGCAATAAATTATTTAGAGTTTAGTATTAGACCAGCTGTGCTTGTCCCACACTATTAAATTCGACAACTACGACGCTGTTTCTTCTGGTCGTCTTCCTGCCGCTTGATTGAAAACATGACTGAGTGTTTGGGCTGGAACTTTCAGTTTAATCAACTTCTAAAGAAGCGTAATGAGTTTTTTGTACTTTAATATGAGAAGTTCACAGCTCTTTCTCCTGACCGGATTGGGTATATAAGCCATTCAAGGCAGGTAATGAATCCAGATCCTTGATTGGAAAATGTCATTACCTGGGAACTTCTAGGGATAAGCAAGCAATGCAATAAAAAGAGATATATTTCAACATCCATTTTTATCCTTTAGGCAAAACAATGAGCTGCAATTTCAGCCTATTGTCTGGAAAATGGCAGGAGCCGATAAAACACAGGAGGAAGAAATTGTGGGCATAAATGGTGAGAGCACCGCGGGGTTGCATCAACCTCTTGAGAGGAGACTTGCCGTGCTCCCAACACCATCTCCCCTCCGGAGGGAAAACGGGATGGCAAAGCCGGCACCGGGCAGCTGCCGAGGATGCTGAAATGCCGCCGGTTGTGTGTGTGCAGAAATACAGGAACATATGGGCAGCATCATGTTCCTGTCTCTTCCAGAAAGTGAAACAGAACGAGTGCGAAATAAATTCGTATCAACAACAGGATGAGAATATTTACAGGACAATGAAATATAGGATGGGGAAAAAGCGGCTCGTGTCGGAGGGCAGGGCTTGGGAGGGAGCAGGGCGGCATCTCGGCGGGGTTTGCTGCGCTGTCTGTACTCACAACGCACCCAGCACACAAGGAAAATATAACACAAAATCACATTAACCTGTGTACATACAAGCACACACTCGCCCATAGACATATATGCACGTGATCCGGATCCAGTTCTCTGGGGGACTTTTTTTAAATTTTTATTTTGTAATGCATAGCTGAGTGAGCCGCCTTCGAGTGTATTTATTACGGTATTGAATTGCTTTCCATGGTAACTAATTGTGATTTCAGAAACACAGGTTCTGCAATGGTACAAGATGAAATGGAGCTGAGTGTGGAAGCAGCTGGTAAGAAGAAAATCACTTGCTTATGAAATAGTATTTAATGATGGAGACTGATGGAGCAGAAAAAGTGGGAGATGGACCAGAAAACAAAACAGCCCTCCGTTACCTTCATGTATTTCCTTAGATTTCGAATTCCTCAGGAAAGTGTCTGGTGAGTATTAAACTCCCCTATGTGGGCTGCCTTCCCGTTTCCCCACTTACCATTTTATTAAGAGGCAGAATGGCTGTATAAAAGAAAAGAAATGGTCAGGAAATGAAATTATGATCAAATGCTTATTACTGGTTAAAAAAATGGGAAGGCTTTTACAAAAATGTATCCATTCCACTATGCAAAACAGGTGAAAGAGCATATTTGAGCAATGTTAAAAAAAAAAATAAAAAGAAAAAAAAAAAGGTTTCCCCAGACTGCAGCAGGTGTCTCGTTGCCCTCCTGTACCCAGAGCCCGGGATGGCACCGCGTGCCCCAGGGAGAGCTACGCAGCCATGAAGCAAAGTGGTAAAACGGTGAAGACCATTTTGAGTCAATTTCTGAGCATCACTAAAGCAGAGAGGAGATCCGCGGATTCCCCTGCACAACGGGTTGCCATTCCTCTTCCCAGCCCTTCAATCCCATCAGGCCTTTGATAGCGAAGGGGCTTTGGGGGGCAGCGCGAAGGGGCTGGCGAGGGCGAGGGAACCTCTCCGGCACCCTCAGGCTGCCGAGGCACACCAACCCCGGCTGCTTTTCCTCCCCTTCTCCACCATCTTTGCCTTATGTGAACCGCAGCGGGTGTCTTCACTGCGCAGCCAACACCACAAGAGGCTAAAAGGCAATAAACACCCAAGTCAGGAATTTCCAAGCTCTCACACGGGCCAAAACCTCTGACATGTTCCTTCCCCTCCTCCGTAAGGCACCGGAGGGTCCAGAGCATCTACCAGTGTATTGACACCCTGAGGAAGAAAGAACAATTTTATCTTGTCCTTTGAAAAAAATGGGGTTGAATTAATAAGCAGTAGTCCAAAATCCAGCCAACAAAAAAAACTCCACCCAACGAAAAAAAACCCAAAACCCCCCCAAAAGAGAAAATCCAAGTAAGCAACCAGAAATCTAACTGTGACGAATGTGGTTAAGTTGCCTAACTGAAACCTCAGAGTTTGTAGGAGTTTCTCTGACCTTGGTCCAACATCACTGGCACTGGCCATGTTCGTGCTCAACAAGAATTCTACGGCCTGGATAAATATGTGTTTAGATTTATGGGGATGTGCATTCAGTGGAGGTAAAATATATTTTTAGGCATATGTAAAGTCAAATCATTTGTCAAGTTAAGTATTAATTTTATTCACCGAGCAGTCAGTCATGTTTTTATTATATAAATATATATCTAGGCACTTAAAATGTGAATATTTGACACAAGCCTGTTTGACAACTAGCGTAGAGACATTCAAACGTATGGAAGACACTGATGAGAACCCGGTTGTTCTGGAACCTTCAGCGCAGGTCTGACAGCGGATCAGTGGTAAATTTGAGTTGGGTGTTTTTTTGACCTACCAAATCCTAACCGCATGTTTAGTGCTCTTGGAGTTATAACATGCCAGTTTTGGCTGCTAGAATTGATGTTCCACCAGAATAATGAAGGTATTACAAGCAAACCATACGTTAAACAAGAAAGTTATTTTAATGATCGCTCCCCAAATACCCAAAGGCACTAGTCAACACTGTGGACTAATGACCTACAAAGTTGTGTGATTAGTACACATTTTTAGCATCACAATATTTTTTTCAACAGCTTCAGATGGCACATTAAGTGCAATACTTCTTCTTTCATCTGCAGCTTTGTCCTGAAAACCCTTCCGTTTGTTTAGTTTAATAGAAAAACGTATCGAACAACAAGCGAGCTTTAAGAATCATGCTGACCTTGCCAAACTCTCTCTGCTGGCCCTTCTCCAGGTATTTCTACAAATCATCTTGGATACACACCTGCGTAACTCCGAATTGATGTTGATGCAACTTCTCTAACATCAGTCAAATTACACAGCTAGAACTCTGAAGGGACGGGGTGGTAAATCAGATCCGTTGTTTCACAGACCTGCAGGCTCAGTGTGACACGACAGACGATATCACATCTCGACTGAGGACGATTTTACATTTCTTTTATCCATTGCAAAAACCTTTGTAATGTGTCAAGTATAAAGCTCACAAAGTACATTTTAAAGGAACCACCATAAAGTATATGCTTCAAAAAGACCTTTTACAATGTAACACAAAATTCAAATGACATTTTTTAGGAAAGCATTTGAAACTTTAACACTTAGGTCCCGACAACATTAGATTACTTTAAGCTGTAAACCTCAAGAAGTTTTATGTGATTAAATAAAATCAGCATTACAGTTTCCGGGTATTATAATTATTGAACAGATCGGAACAACAAGATATAATTGTAATGTAAACATGAAGCTCAGGAGACCGGTATTGAGAAAACTCTCAATTCTTTGTAGATTTATATCTGCACATAGTAAAATCAGTAACAGCTGGAGAAGAGGTTACAATATTTAATCGTACACATTGACATCACTGTTTTGCAAGCAGCAGTCTAATCAACATCATCCCCTTTTCAATAGTAGTTCACAGAATCACTACTACCTTGAAAAAACCTCTCCACGTCAAATACTGCTGCCAGGTATCAATATAACATCTGGAAGGAAATATTTTAAACCATCAGATTTCATTAATTGCCCGTGTATATGTAGCTATGTGAGTTTGTATATATACTTATACATAAACCTCACTTAACCTTCAAGATTGAACTACCCCTAGGTAAGAAATACAAGACCTTTTTCAATAAATTTAAAG
Source organism: Rissa tridactyla (assembly GCF_028500815.1). Taxonomy (NCBI): domain Eukaryota; kingdom Metazoa; phylum Chordata; class Aves; order Charadriiformes; family Laridae; genus Rissa; species Rissa tridactyla. Next base: position 46,244,399 of record NC_071474.1, on the reverse strand, counting down.
GGTTTATTTATACCTGAGACATTTTTGCATATTGATGTCTTTGTACCTTTACCTCTAGGTACTCACGTTAAGTCCTTTACGCTTTTCCGGGGTCTCACACAAAGCCCATTACAGTAGGTGGATTCTTCCCACTAACTCCATGGACTTTGCCTGAGTCCTTCCTTATCTAACCTGGATGTATAAACACAGACGTAACAGAATTACATATATATATTTAAATAAACAGTTGCTGTACAGGGGGGCAGGCTGGTTTATACAAATCCAGAGCTAGTTCACCATTCCTGATAATATTCACAATGTCCGAGTCAAAAAAGAATTGTAGTCCTTTATACAGGGTGATACGTTTCTACTTGTTTGTTAAAAAAACCCAACAAACTTTTTGAAACATTTCTCCGGGTAATGGATCATTGGCACGTTGAAATCATGGATCATGACACGTTGAAAATGCTGCTTCTTGGCTGACCTGTTTCCCAGCTCTTGAGAAGATCAACCCATTTCTCCACCAGGCGACCAAGGAAACCAGGAGCAGCGGAGTAATGAGTTGATGTGGCTACATTACAGTAAGGTCACAGGCCAAGGCAGATGGATTGAGACTTTCAAACAAATTTAGGGAGCTTAGGAGCCCAGTCCCTCCTGAAACTCAAGGCATTTGGATGCCTAACTCCCACAGATTCCTTGGAAAGTCCCGGCTGTGCCCAGTCCAGCCTTCAGCCCTGTAGATCACACGTGCTGAGTGTTGAAGCACGAGCATTAGCAGGGACATAACCTACGTAAGGCTCTTACAGAATTTCACAGTGCTATTTAATTTGGCAAATACCAAACAAAACGTAAAGGTTGCCTTTGAACTCTGAATTAATTGAACTCTGAACGGTTCAATTAAAATACAAAATCCATCGTGTTTCACTCCATTTTACTTCCGACAGGGGGAAACCCCTAGAAGTGCTTACATGCAAATATGGTTTTATCGTATTTGAGAATATAGCAATTAGAATTGCCGATTTTATTAACTATAGTTTAGCCAATGGAAAGATACTAGTGGAAGTGAAATAAAGTGTGCTTTTAGACATGGAACTGGACACACTTGAAAAATTAGCAAAAATAGTAGTACGATATTCATGAAAGATGTCACAAAATGAATCAGCTTCCAAGTAGATTAGTATACCCTTCTTGTGTTACAGAAACATTGGTTTTTGCACTATATTTTACAGAAAAGAGTTGACTTTAGTGATGATGATCAACAAAGTTGTCTTTAAACAGCTCTTTGTTCTACTGTACAGGCATACAATGGCAAAAAGGAAAGCTACATTTCACTGGCAATAGGACTTCATAGACCTTAGAAATTTTAGAAACGTTTGCTTTAAAATAGTGGTATGTAGCGTATTTCTGCGTAAAATAAATCAAACACTGTTTCACAAGTAGCAGAAGTTTCTAAGACCCGACGGCTGTTGTAAGCAGCTAAAATGCAGTCAGTGTTTTTGAAGATGGCAAGGAGGACGCGCAGTGATGTGCCAGTAATGAACGCGCAGTGTGACACAGTGACGTGTTAAGCGTCAGATGTGAGAAACTCTACTGCTTGCATGTCCAGTTGGCTGTTCCAATTTTACAACCGCACCCATTCTACATCTCCTTTTCATTAATATTCCTTCTTGTACCGTATTCAGCATCTAAACCACGGGAGTTTCGGTGAGAACACCTTAGATCCATCTGTCCCAAACCTGCTTATCCTGAAGCAAATGGTGCAAACCTCTCTGACCTTCAGTGCTACAACCGCTCTGTGACCCATCGGTGGAGAACCAAGGGAATATGTTTCTCTTTTTGTAATTCAGGCGCTCTCTAGCATGATTGCCAACACCGTTATGACTTTCATGGAGCAACTGGCACAGGGAGGCACTTATGTGACATGTTTAAAACTTATCTTTGGTAAACACCCACAAAAAAACTTGTAACTAAGGTTTTACTTCCTGATCACAAGATAAATTGTCTGCTACCAGTGTACGTGTGCAGGTATTTAAACATATACAGGACATTGCCAGTATAAAATATTTTTTCAAATGCCACTGCCAAGGATTTGCTTTAATTTACCTAAAAACAACGCAGTCCTGGGCTTTTCTGTTTTTCCTGACTCTGTTTATTATGCATTAAAGCATCTCTGATCAATAAGAAATTAGCAATAGAAAGCAAGCCCTATGTGCTCAATTTTCACCTTCTCTCTCATGCTATCACCTTGTTCTTCGAGACCAATTTAATCAGAATAGTTGTCTCTCTTACAACTTTCATTATCTGCGAGGCAGATCCTGGGGTCCAATGCTGCATTGCTTAAGCAGCCAAATCTCTCACTCGGAACAGTGGGAATTTTGGATACACAAAACTACTGAGTCTGCTCGGTGGGGATGGTTCCTGCTAACCATCACTAAGCAGTACTCCGGAGAGGAGAGGGACCTCACGTCTCTAACGGGAGCTGAAGAGTGATCAGACCAGAGCCTGTAAAGCAGAGCTCAAACCACCAAGAGACAGCCCATCAATGCGTATTTTCAAAAGGCGCTGCCAAAAAATGTTGCTGGAACTGTGTGGGTATAACTGATAGATGATCTACTTCAACACACCCAGAACACTAACACTTCTAAAATCAGGCATTTCTACTGAGAGGTATTTTCTTGGCTTAACTTTTCTTTTACACTGTTTAAATTTTGCTTAAGATTTTTTTAGAACCCAGAACTTAGTGCATTTCATTTTATAAAATTAGAATAATTTATATCCTTCTCTTTACATTGAAAACAAAAAAGTATAGCCCAAACACACATAAAGGTATAAATAATTCATGAATGCTAGACATTTCACTTATTTTATGATCTGCTTAATGGTTATTTAGACATTGACCAACCAAATAACTTTGGCAACTTGCACAAAAATATGTCCTTAAATCAAAAATGATGATAAAACTTGCTTTAATGAGGCCTTTATTACGGAGAGAAAGGGAAAGAGAGAAGAGTGTATGTGCTGAGGTTGAGGAACCTCCTGCCGCTAAACCATGCCGCTTTGCATTTGTATGTGAAATGGGTATGGCTGGTAGATGATAGGTGGTTGTCCGTGAGCAATGTAGTAATTGCTGAAGTTTCTGTCACTGATATATGGAGCAGGCTGATAATAGCATGTTACATTGGCTGCATTTGGGATGATATTTTGTTCTCCGAGCACTTTTAAAGCCAAAATTGTGATCATATTCAGAGTTTGTCTTCGTTCGTGTCCCATGAGACAGACTGTGCTCTCATTTACGACTCCCCGCAGAGTCATCAAGTAGTCATACTTGCTTTTCTCTTCCCCAATGAAGTGGTTGCGCAGATATGACTCAATTTTCCTTTGCTGCTCAGCAACATCTGGAAAATCAATGAAGAACCTGGAGCACATGTAACGTTCCAGAGATTTAATTTCAGCCTCGTCTGCTGGCTTAAAGTCACGAACCAGGAGATTGCTGTACTTCAGGAGGCCACCTCCTCTGATTTCCTCCGGGTTCCTTGTGGAAATCAGTTTGTACTTCAAGTGGTCCATTGCTTCGTTGAAGTCTCCATACATACTCTCGGCGATGACAGTGGGGTGAGAGTCTTCTGTCAGTTTGCAGTCTGTTGCTCTGTAAACATTCAGTATGGAGTCCAGTATGATTTGGAAGGAGTCCACGCTAAACTCAAACTGTCTTCTGAGCGAGTTGACGAACTTTAATTCCACATTCTTGCCACTGTTGTTTGACAGTGAAATAAGACTCCAGCGATCGTGGTCGGTGGAGACTTTGACCATCTTCTGCACGTAGGCATCTTTCATGGTCTGAGCTGTGATTTTTTCCTTATTAACACATTTTGGCAAGAAGTCCAATAGGCAATTAAGAACTGCTTCTTTCACAACCTGGAACTCCAGCTCACTTGGAAGTTCCACCCCAAAAATGATGTCTAGGTCCTTGTAACTGGTTCCGTTCTGCTTTACTAGGATGTGACTGGCTGTCGAACCGTTCAGGCGGATGTCTCGAACGTTGATTTGCTTTTCAATGAGCTGTTCCTTTACCACATGAATGATATCCTTTGGCTTTACATCCAGGGTTGGAAAATTTCCTCTCCCATGAATAGGAATTACCTCAGCTAAAACTTGATCCAGGATTTTAATCTGATCCCAGGTGAGACTACTGAATCTGTGGTCTAAGTCCTCAGTCATTGTGATGTCGGTTGGCTAACTAGGGAAAAAAACAGAAATTAACAGAAAAATGTTAGAATTGCTCAAATACAAGGGAGCCTGACATTTCACTTGGTTATAGCAAATATATATCTTCCTTCCTTCCTCGATGCAGTACCAAAGCAGTTCATTTTACAGAGACACAATCCCAGTTAACGGTCTGAGTCAACCGCTGCACTTGTCACAGGCTTTTAATTGAATTTTAATGTACTCAGGTTTCAATCCTGCTGAGAAACCATTGTGTTATTGTGTAATCTGTGACTCAAAGTAAATGCAGTAAACCATATAGACTTCATTTAAAACTGCTCAAAGGTTAATAACATGAAATACTTGGTGGTCATAATGAAACTCCAAATAAATTTCACTGTGAAGCGCTAAAATGAGCAAAATGAGCAAATTTGTTCTTTCTGTCCTGCCTAGAAATCTTCCTCTATCTTCAGTGACTTGCATAGTTAAAAACAACCGAATGACCAGGAAGTCTGTTTAAAAAGCAGGACTGATGCGACACACTCGTTGTTTATCTAGCTGTACGCCTTGGATGTACTTTAGTCTCTATGGATCATCTATAGGCACGCATCCTTTAATACCACTTGTCGCCATTGAACTGGATGTTCGATAATTGTTAAGCTGTTTCCATTATGTTTCTGAGCCAAAATCGTCACTCCAGTCTTCAAAAAAGGCAAGAAGGAAGAGCCAGGGAACTACAGGCCGGTCAGCCTCACCTCCATCCCTGGAAAGATGATGGAACAGCTCGTTCTGGGCGTCATCTCAAGGCACGTGGAGGAAAAGAAAGCTATCAGAAGTACTCAACATGGATTCACCAAGGGGAAATCATGTTTGAGTAATCTGATAGCCTTCTATGATGGCATGACTGGATGGAGAGATGAGGGGAGGGCAGTAGATGTGGTCTACCTTGACTTAAGCAAGGCGTTTGACACGGTCTCCCACAGCATCCTCATAGGGAAGCTTAGGAAGAGTGGGCTTGATGAATGGACAGTAAGGTGGATACATAACTGGTTGAAAGACAGAGCTCAGAGGGTTGTGATTAGGGTCACAGAGTCTAGTTGGAGGTCAGTGACGAGTGGTGTTCCCCAGGGGTCAGTACTGGTCCAGTCCTCTTCAATATATTCATCAATGACCTGGATGAGGGGATAGAGTGCACCCTCAGCAAGTCTGCTGATGACACAAAGCTGGGAGGGGTGGCTGACACACCGGAAGGCTGTGCCACCACACAGAGAGAACTGGACAGGTTGGAGATCTGGGCAGAGAGGAACCTTATGAAATTCAATAAGGGCAAGTGTAGGGTGCTGCACCTGGGGAGGAATAACCCCATGCACCAGGACAGGTTGGGGGCTGTCCTGCTGGAGAGCAGCTCAGTGGAAAGAGACCTGGGAGTCCTGGGGGACAACAGGGTGACCATGAGCCAGCAATGTGCCCTTGTGGCCAAAAAGGCCAATGGCATCCTGGGGTGCATCAAGAAGAGTGTGGCCGGCAGGTGGGGGGAGGTCATCCTCCCCCTCTGCCCTGCCTTGGGGAGGCTGCACCTGGAGTGCTGTGTCCAGTTCTGGGCTCCCCGGTTCAAGAAGGACAGGGAACTGCTGGAGAGGGGACAGCAAAGGGCTACCAAGATGCTGAGGGGACTGGAACATCTCTCTTATGAAGAAAGGCTGAGGGATTTGGGTCTCTTCAGTCTGGAAAAAAGACGGCTGAGGGGGGATCTTATCAACACTTACAAATACTTCAAGGGTGGGTGTCAGGAGGATGGGGCCAGGCTCTTTTCAGTGGTGCCCAGTGACAGGACAAGAGCTAAAGGGCACAAACTTCACCATAGGAAGTTCCATCTCCACACAAGGAGGAACTTCTTTCCTTTGAGGGTGGCAGAGCTCTGGCACAGGCTGCCCAGAGAGGTGGTGGAGTCTCCGTCTCTGGAGACATTCCAAACCCCGCCTGGAGGCGTTCCTGTGCCACCTGCTCTGGGTGACCCTGCTCTGGCAGGGGGTTGGACTGGGTGATCTCCAGAGGGCCCTTCCAACTCTATGGTTCTCTGATTCTATGATTCTATGAAAATATTTTCCTTCTAACCCATTAACCATGTTGCCACACAAATGTACCAACGCTGCAAGTTATGGTTTCCAGAATCGATAAGAAAACCCCTTCCTGTCTGCACTGTTACCCTAAAACCTCACAAGAAAGCCAGTAAAGCCTGTAAAGAAATATTCCAGCTCAGGCTCTGGAATTCCTCAGTTTAAAATTATATCTTGTCTTCCTATCATCATAGCTAGCAAGCAGACAGACGTTAGCATGGATAATTTATTTACTTTTTACAATGAGAAAGAAAAAGTTGCAAACCCTGCAACATTTGTTTTAAAATTGTTCTAATTGATCGTATGTAAACTTTGTTTTAATTAATTTTTTGTAATGGGAATGTGAATCCTTTATTTTTTAGATTTTATTTATGTAGACTGTGAATATAATTAAACACAACCATAGAATTATATAATTAGGTGTGATTACAGTAGATAAAGAATTTAAGGAACTACAGAAAATAAAACGTCACTGAGCATTAGGTGCCCACTGATGCCAGTGTCACTACAGTTATTCTGGGCATTTCTTTACTCTCCCGAGTCAGACATGGATGTCCTCAACCCGTGGGAGGCTGCTGTTTAGACAGTTTATAGACGGAGGTACAGCTACTGAAAACAACTTTGATTACTGAAAAGAATTTCTTTTTGTCTGCACAAACATCATAATTTTGCTTTCTCCTTTGTTGAATGTATTAGCTAAGGCTTGTTTTAAGAATATTTCTCTTGGGTTTGTGCGAGCTTAGTACAGAGAGAATTCAGGGAAACCAAAAAGAATTTTAAAATAATTGCAATAAATTATTTGTTACATAGCAAGGGAATTCAGTTCATTGCTGTTGAAATGCCTCCTGAGGATCTAAAAAGAATACAAAAATAAAGACGACTGTATTCCTTAGTACCACATACAAACAGGATGGGAATTATAACATGACACTGAACTTCATGACGGAAGTTCATGGAAAAACTATGAAATCCTTGCAGGTCGATGGCTGTTTCTCAGAAGGCAGCACTGGGGAGCGCTGCCCAGAGAAAGCCGTGTCTCCCAGCCGGGCTGGGGCAACGCTGGAGTTTGGAGGAGACTGAAGAAAAGCGACTGGAGATGCGAAACTCAGGTGACGTTCAGGTGTGATCTGAAGCGGTTCAGTGAGTCACCAGCCGGGTGAAAGAAGTGACTTTTGGGTATCTGGGAACACTGCAAATGTACTACTGCGGCATGGAGAAATGCTTCTGCAGACAGATGGCTAAACCATATTTTTTTCAGCTACAGCTCAAGAATAAAAATAAAGTAAAACTATACTGAGTAACAACACTACCGAAAAGTCAACACTGTTGTTTCTTAATCAGTAGTGACTCCATATGCACGCTGTCATACATTTTCCTTCCCTCGCCTTCCGATTCCACATTCTGTATTTCAGTAATTTCAAGTAACTTGTGAACCGACAAATACCTTGGGAATATTATGGAGCTATTTCTCACATACTTCTACTATACTAGCAGCTCCAAAGCAAGCTAATCAAGAGCATATGTAATTTCAAGCACCTTTCTGGCCTCATTACAGCAAAAAAGAATGGAACTAAGCATATGTTTGAAGTTAAACGCGTGCTTTAAAAGTTGGCTAAATCAGGCCCCAAGTTGGGAGTTTAATTGCCACTGAATTGATGGTGTGAAGGTCTTGGATTCAGTCCCACAGTTCTGGTACAACCATGTAGTTCCTGGCATTGCTCCTGGTACCAATTCCTCGTATAGTATTGTCCATATACATAACATGCAAATACATATATGTTTCATACATACTCAGAAACACACCTTTCTGCAGGCATTTAGAAGAAACAAAAAGGGAGAGAAATTGCCATCCACAGAACTGCCTGTTTTACATGCTTATGACTTTACCATTAGCTATTTATTGTTATGACCCCATGCTAATTCGTTTACTACCACAAATTATTATTATGAAAAACTTCTATCCATCCTTCATAGCCCTTACGACATCCCAGGACATTTTTTTATCATCAAAAATAGCTGTTACAGCAAGGCACTGTGAATTTTGGAAGCAGCACAACACTGGGTGCAGCGAGAGATCAGGAGGCCAGAGTTTTGCATGAACCTTTTGCTGCCACATTTGTGTTACTGATGCGTCAGATTACGGTGGACCAGCTCTAATGTTCTACTAGCAAACTTACAGTTGTCGGAATTGTTGTATAAGCAGTAGTTTTTGTGATGTGCTTGGTCTGATATCGCAAAACTGAGAGAGAGCTTCTCAAGGTTAATGCTGTGATGCAAAGGAAAGGGCTTCGAGAAGGGAATGTTGAAATTCAATCCCCTTTTTTAGCAGAGGGACCCTCTTCAAACACTTTTTGAAAGTTGGAAGATGGAAGTATCCCTAAATAAGCTTAGAAATCCTTCCTTTATTGCTACAAGTTTTTAGTTATTTTAGATTTTATTGCAATATACCAAGATTCAAAAATGACAGGAAAAGGTAATGTCAGTAAATATGTCTTTTGTGTTGAAGAGCCATACCTCAAAATGTCATTTCTCTAAAGTGATTCCTGGAGAATCCGGTGGTGCCTTCTGAGTTCAGAGCCTCAACATTAATGTCTGAGAAACGTCTTATGATAAATCCTAAGAATTATGTGCTGAAATAATGCCTTTGACTTTGACAAATAAGGAAAATGAAATGTCTTAGGAAAAACAGGAATTAAGTTGTCGAGAATGTAATTAATTTGCAGATAGAGCTAAATCAACTTTTAAAATCATTATTATTTACTAATTTTCTTCCAGCTTGCAACACAGTACATAACCCTGCACTTTCCTAGAAGGACTTTCTCTTTTTCTTTTCCTTAATCTTATCTGACAACAAGAACAATTTCCAGGCAATTTTATAGTCATTAGGAACCTTATTTCTTAAAGCAGTAGCAAATTTATTTACTGAGGTGCTCAGGCTAACGTCAGGAGTTATTATTAATGCAAGTAAGCCTCAGTTACAATAAATCAGCAGCAGTATGGAGTCTGTAGTTAGTCAAAGCATTGTGTAAAACAAGAGAGACCGAGGGACGAAGGAAAGGCAACACACTGCATGTGACCACAGCGGCCAGACGAAGCCGTTCACAAGCGAGTGCTGGGGACGGGTCGGTTAACTGGAAAAGAGGCTGGAAAATGGCTTCATTCTTCGTAAACTGGTGATGTTTGCACTGGAGGATGATCCCTGGAGGCAGCTATATCTCACTGCCCCTTTGCCAGCAGCAGCATCATGCCATCCAGGGTAACCACATAGGTGACACAGACTTTGAGAGCTCTTACTCGCCGGCACCCGCATTCCCAGCCTTGCCTGGGTCTGCCCTGCTGCGCCCTGTCAAAGAATTCCGTTTCTGTAACTTCTTCCACGTGAATACCTAAAAGCATTTCATGTGTTTCACATTCCATGTTTTCCTATCTTGGAGTCCATACATGGTCCATAAATAGAAGGTTGCATAAACGCTAGCACTGTGGCAGTGAAAGGCACAAATAGCCTTTGAAATTGTTTATTGAAAGAGGGTTTTTTTCTTCACTTCATTAGTACTTGTAACTTATTGAAACTCTTTCCTAGTGATTTTTCTTAGTTTTTGTGTCTATGGGATTTAAAATGTTACTATAAACTGCAATGGACCCTGAATCCTGCCCCATTTAAGATCTCTGCCACATAAAGCGATGAGGAAAAGTAATTTTCAGGGTGTTTTCTTTTACATACACTGGCTAGAGAAGCACAGAATAAGACGGATCAGACCTAGTCAAGTTTTGTGATATATTATCCTTATTATAAGGTTAGAAAAATATTTCCCTGATTCAAGTCCCAACTTGTCCTTGAGTGGTCACTTTCAGCTGATGACGTGGTGGCAACGTGGAAAAATGTTTAGTTACTGTGGGACCATTAAACATAGTTTTGCTAATTTTTACTATTTATTTTTATATCGAAATTAGAGACTCTCATTTTTTTCACTGGGGTTTGGACCAAACAACTATGAGTTTGGTTTTACAATGATGCTAATTGATCATTACATTACAATTACATTACAATTACATTACAATGATGCTAATTACAATTTAGTTGACCACCTCTTAGCACTCTGCCATACACCAGCTTGGTCAAAAAAACAAAAGCAGATCTGGCGTTACATCTGAATGAATAAAAATTTTGACAGCTTTCATGTTCCACGCAACTTTCATAGAAACAGATACTTACAGTCTAGAGGACAGTCTCATCAAATTTAGCTCATATTTTACTGATAAACTGTTTAAGGTTCTCTTTTTATATACTCCATAATGTCGCTTCAGTGTATTTTCAAAGGGTTTGCATTGCGCTGGCATTCTCAAGCCGAACACATCTGACACAATTGTCGTGCAGCTGTGTTAGCTCCACTCTCTTCCCTTTGCTTTTATCTGCTCCCCGACTTGTCTGTTTTACAACAATTGCACGGAATATTTTAATGTTCCCATTGTCTTTATTTTGTTTGCACTTGAAATCAGTTGCGAAGGGACCTTTTATAGATGGAGCAAAATGCCTTGTCAGCTGCTGTGGTAGCCTTGCTTTTGGGGGTCACCTCAGAGATGCCCTTAGATCTCTGTATTGGTTTTGCTGCATACGTATTATATGCATCACTAATGATTTCAACGATCCTCCTAAAGCTGTATTTTAATTCAAAGCTGCATTTCCCTATTCTGTTGGACATTTTAAAGTATTTTGCATGCTCAGTGACTTAAGGACTGCAGCTGGCATTAACTCGGAAGGCAAGAATGTCAAATGTGGAAGGAGTCCCAGTGATAATTTAAATGCGTATGAGACAAGTAGAAGCAGTAAAGCATCTGGGGAAACCTAAATGGGGACATATTTAAACTGGTTTGACAGTGTTTTTCATGAGTTTTTCCTTCCATTAATGTTAATGCATGCAGTGAAGATCCTGTTTATTTATCCTGTTATCATGAGATAACGCATGAGTTGCCATAAGTTTTCAGTACAGTTACCATCTAGTTACCCTGAAATAACAAATAATAACTCAAGGCCATATGCTCTTCTCCTGTGAGATAAGGGTGCATGGTGTGCAAAATACACTTAAGCAGAAAGCAGCTTGCTTGGACTATGACATAGAATATCAACTTCAAGGGCAGAACAAGTAAGCAGAAAAGGAGAGACTTTATCAACAAAAACATGTCCTACCTTTTCTCCAACCCAACCCAAGGAACAGGGAAAAGCAAGAGAGTCATGTACCAGCCCTCACAGCCCCTTCTCCCAAAGGAAAACGATTGGCAGAGCAGTACGACCCAAGGGCAGCCGTAGTCTCCTATAGCACAAAGCTGGAAAAGGAACTGAGTAGCCTACACCTCTACTGGAACATTACAGGATATTGGCTTGATGAGCTGGGAGTTCTCAGGAGGGACAAAATAACTAAGGAGTTTAATTTGGGCAACCAGTACGAATACATAATCCATGTTATGTCATCCTGGAGATTTGGGGTTTTTTAGATGTTGAATTTTTCCATCATGACTCATGGTACGCTCGTTCTTAGCTGCGTGTGGATCCCCTCACAGGGCAACATTTTCAAGGCCAGATACATCACACCTTCATATCAGTTCCCACAACGCATGATGTTCCTTCTTACATGGCCTCCAGGTTCAAACAAACCAAGTCCTTTTAAATAGCATGGTATGAGGCACAGCCAGGCTTCTCATTTGCTCCAAAATACTTTAATTACTTTAAAAAAAAATAGGTGTGATATGCAATATTTGGTCTGGTTTGGTTTGTGGTCATCACTGGGAAGTTACTACGTTAGGTAAAGATATTTGTACTACCAAATGCGTGCTATGGATTCACTCCAAATAACATTTCCCAAGAGAATGCAAAATCCCACTGACTTACCGTGGCAGGACGATTGTCAAGCATGTATTTCAGCTGAGTTAATAGGATGACTCACTGGATCCTTTGGTAAAAATACGAATTGTCATCTTGTCACTGACAAAAACATGAACGTCCCAGGGAAAGCTGCAGGAAAAAAAAAAACCAACCAACAAACAATAACATTCATTTTGAGATAAATGTTAACTACCAGTCACCTGCTGTACATAATAAATCATGCATTACAACTTGGCAGTCCTGCAGTCGTAACAATAGCCTTTTAAGTCGGAAATTATAAGGTAAAAGCAGTGGAAAGACACAGAAGTGCTTATAAAGACTCTGGGTTTCGGGTCATACTTAATCCTCTGCAAAGATATTAACAAACTTGCTATTTTCTCTATGGGATTTTGAAAAAGAATTTAGTATTATTAATAGACGTGCAAATTAGAAGGGGCATTGTGGAATCTTACAAAAAAAATAGAACTAATAACAACTCGGCAAAATTAAATATTATGAATTGTGTAGTGGCTTCATGTTCTTTCTAAAAATGCGTGCAGATGACAGGAAGGTCTCGTTTCCTGGCAGACTAGGTTGTTGGTTCATTTACAGTAAGCCCAGGATTCTGCCTGTTGCTGGAATTTCCACGTACTGAATGGCCCTTTGACTGGCTATGCAGGAATTACAACTTCTAAAAAAATTTTTAAAACTTTTTGAATTTTTTTTAAATATCAGTATGCTGTCATAAAGGCGCTTTTTAATATTTGTTTCTCATTTCAAAGATGGGCTGACAGATAGGTAGTCTTTTTTAGGCCTTCCTTCAAAGATCTCCATTCTAGACCTCATCCCACAAAGTTCATAACACCTACATAAGGCTCCTTAAACAAGCCCGAGTAAGGCCCTGTCCATCGTGATTCGATATATGTGCGAATTTACTCCTTGTCGCATAGCTGTGCTCCACAATCTCAATATTTATCCTGAAAGTACATATGCTTTTGAGTAAAGATAACTTTGCAAGTATGACTTGAGTGTAAATATATGCATAATCTGCAGGAAAAGCTGAAATAATAGCCCAAGGAGATATGGAATGTATTATTCATTTTATTAAGAATATTATGGATTTTTCCCCCATGCTATGGCAGTGATATTTTTATCACTGAATACGCTATTTTCACTGCTGCCAGAAATCAAGTACTTGGTTTCCTCATTCTGTGCCCTGCTGTACCAGGGCCTGTCTGCAGCTTTCCTTTGCTTTCCAACTCATGATGTACTAATTGAATGAATGCGTGTTCCCTGACTTGCTCCCCAAATCCGTGCAGTGATGGCTTGTGTTTGCAGCTGGGAATAAAGGGTTAAGTCTAGCAAAGGCTGAGCTCTGGTTAGCCTGAAAGTGAGAAGCCAGTTATGTCTTCAATGGCAAGGAAAAGAAGTTCTGGACTGCTTAGATAAAAGAGAATCAGCATGTGGAGTCTTGCCTCCTGAAGGAAAAGTCAGACAAATATATGATCAGTTACTTAAAAAGAAAAAAAAATCATTTAGTCTTTTTAACAATGAACTATTGTTATTTCTTTCTGTGCGAGGGTGGAAGGTTTAATGGATATATGATATCCATTAATGGATATATCATCCTGATGGAATAGATTAACACTAGAGTAGAATTAATGGCTTCCCCTGGTGATATTTCGGGGAAGGAGAGAGAGACCTGTGCATTTTTTTTGTAGAACAACACCCATTATTATATAATATGTTCATAGAAGCAGCAGCTGAGATTGATGAAGTGCTTTGGCAGTTGGGACATTATTCTCAATGGCTGCCTTTTATTGGCTCCGTCATTACGGGAAAAAGTGCATCATTTCATTATTCTGTACTTGCGTTTCCCAGGATTTTTCTAACTGAAGTAAAAACAAAAATAAAAACAACCATGTCAACAACTACCTTGGGTCTCAAAGATAATATTTTCCTATTCCTGAATTCAAAATGTGAATTGTGATGATATGCACCAACAAACTCATTTCAAAGTCTTTTACCATTATGTCTCTGTGCATAATGAGCAAAAGACTATAATGAGAACCAGCAGGGTCTAAGAGATAATGCATAGCTCTGTGCTTTGGGTTCCCCCCTCCCACACGCTGTGCCACGAATACAGCTTGAGAACACGTTCCCAGTTGGTCACTGCTTTTGGGTGTTCCCAATCCCAGGTCCCACCATGAGGCACATTGACCCTCAAACCTATGGGGTCCCTGCATCTCCCATGGGCTTCAGTGGGCGCAGAAGCTGCTCGGACACCCCATCAGCTGACCCGGGGCATTTCAAGGTGATTCCCCCGAGTCAGCAAGAACGAGAGCCAAGGATCCTCTCCCCTGTCCAGACATGTTTGCCTCCCCTTTGTGCCTGCCGGCTTCCAAGAGCAGCGCGTGATTGCTCTGCTTAGCTCCTCAGACTAATACCAAAATCTATTTACTCACTTGAGATACCAGTGACTCAATCCGAAGCTCGCTTATCAAAAACTCTCATTATTATGACTAAACTGCAGCAAAAGCAGGCAAGGTAAAGAATGAAACAATCCTCCTTTTCCATCTATTAACCATCTTCATAATTATCTCTCCTCTTCAAACGCCAGAGGAAGAGGGATGAGCCATGCAGCCTGCCATTACAGTCCTAATTCTGGGTTGTTTTCAGTGGATAGAGGGCATTACAAAGTCAAGGCTCTCCTTAGAAACTCTCCAGAGGCTTCTTCCCCTCATCTACGCCAAGGGAGACCCGGTGAGTTACAAAATTGGCAGAACATCCTCAAGAACCTGTCTTGTGCGATGACGTTGGTCATGAGAGCATCAGAGGATACTGCCAGGTTTGCAGTCATGTCTGTTTTGAGAGGGTTCCAATACAACACACAGAGTAAATTGAATGGATTTCCTTTTTTTCACTGATCACTCCAAAAAAATGCCGTGCCTTGCTGGAAGCTGCATTTAGTTCATTCAATCAATGCAATGCTTTTTGGGTTTGGTTTTTTTGTTTTCCTTCTGAATCAGTACTGAGCCACTGAAGTATGGAGGGTGGATTTTGATAGTACGTAGAGTAGTAGAATGGATTTGGAGAGTTTTCCTTGGGGTGAACCAGAAAGCTGAAGACGAATGCACTTCATGTTCCATAAAGCCCTCTCCGCATCACTCCTGCTCTGCTCTGCATATTTTATAAAAGTATTTCCTATTAAGCAATTATCCTGTTTCACTCCAGAAGTATTTTCATTTTACGGCAGAAGACATGAACTCTGGGCACAGGCTGCAGGCTGATTTGTTAAGCAGCCTGGGATCCCTCCGAATAAAGGCTCTTTGTGATCGTTGCAGCAAGTGGCGAGTTTAAATTGAGTTGGAAAGAACTTCTGTATCCTGGCCCAGGCTTAGCTGGCACCCTCCACAGAAATGTGTCTCACAGAACTGATAAGAGGGAAAGCTGGGAACGTATTCAAAGATTACTACGTCTTCCACTGTTTGTTTATACTACTATTTGTGTTTATAATGTTAACGTATAATTCATATTTTTATGAATTAATTCCCATACTTATATTAGAAAGTTATTCTCTGGCCGCACAATGCAGTAGTGGGATTTTCTTTTAATGCTATTTTTTCCCATTTTTATGAGTTACATTGTAAAAGCGGGGAAAAAATATGAATTATGTATTAACTTCAAAGCACTTGCTGCACAAGAGTTTATTCTTAATTCTGCATCAGTAAGAGCTAGGATTCCCCTAGAAAATAGCTTTTTGATAACTGAAATGTCTTCTAGAGTTCTGTGATAAAGTAAAAAACCACACAACTCCACTCAAACTACGTCAGGAAAAAGGATTATGGCTGCAGCACCAGGACCAGGGTACTGCTACTCTTTCATGGTGAAGGCAGCGCGAAATGTCTCCATTGACACTATTACTAAAATGCAGAGACAAGATAAAGCAACAATAAACCAAAGCAAAAGGCTAAGGCCCTGCAGCAAAGATGTGTGTATTCGTGACTTTTCCATCACTATCAATAATGCATAATGACCGTCATGTGGATGACGACACCGATTTTTGAGAAAGACTGAGTCAAGCTTTCTATCACCAAACGTGAAAAAACATTCAACGTGACACTGGATGTCAAGCAGACAGGACCTGCTAGAGAAGCAAAGATCCAGCAGAAAGGGTAATGGAGAAGAAAATCAGCTGATGTTGACATACATTGACATCTGCTGTACCAGTTTGTAGTGTTTTAAGGAGGAAAACCATTCTTTTGTTAACATGTACTGAAAGAAATAGTTTTTAGGGCCACAAAAATACCTCAGCTAGAAAAAACCCCAAATGATGGTTTATCTGTGAGCAATGATGCAACATGAAGAAGCCGTGCTCAATATTATGCTCAAATTTTACAGCTACCTATGTTCACCCTCCATGTACCGCACTCTAATTCTGCATGGCAGTAGACAACAGGTATGTTGCTGATTCCCTGTGGTATCTTAGATTCTGTACTGATGCTTCAAATAATTATTTTTGCATGGAGATCATGGTGGCAAAGGAGACAAGCCAGACTGTAACTTTCAAAAGATTTTTTTTTTTTAATGTTTAAAACCAAATGGCACAAATTCAGTTCTCAGACCAGAAATTGCTCTGCTGTAAATGAGAGCAGAACTGGCCCAGTATGTGTGTGGCTGGGCACCTGATGCCGGCAGGATAAATTCTGAGCTCATTTCTACTCTGTGCAGTCCCACTAAACCATCCCTCGCTCCATGCTACCTATAGTTTGATGGTGAAATTTGAATTGGAGTTTGCCTACAAATCTTGTAAGTGTTCCTTGGGCTTCATCCTGTGCCATTAAAACCATTGGGCACTAAAAATACACATCCATACATCCATAAAATATATACCATCCCCATCTGCAGATGACTACCAAGCTACTGGGAATTCAACAAACACTGTCAATAACCCCAGGGTTACCCACCAAGGGGTGTTCAACATGAATGAAAGAGGCAACGTCGAGCACAAGCTACCAACATTTTCACCCCTCACTATGGCTAAGCCACGATCCACAGACAAAACTCGTCCTGGAGGTGAGGAGCCCCGGTTCACACCCACCAGTCCCGGAGCTACAGTGGAGGATGGAGCCTGATCATCAGAGCCCAGAACTAGGAAGGCCATGAAACCAATCTGGATTAGGAGTGCTTTTGAAAATACAGGCAGAATTTCATTCCTTCAAGCAGTGTTAATTAATGAATGAATTTCCACTGCCAGCCTAAATGCTGCTTAATTTACTCTCCAGAATAACTCAATCTCAATGTGATTTCAATGTGATCTCTCAAGGAACTTGGTCCACTTATCTCTCCCTGATTTATAGTGAATTCATAAATTCTCACAGCCTACTGCGTCAGCAGTTACTTCTGAACTTGAGCAGGATTTGTTGATATGCTCTCCAGGGCAGGAATTTAAGTTCAGGCCTTTGCTCACAAGGGTCGACATCAGACGTCTCTCTTTCTGGCAGCTGAATCATTATAGAGCACATAGTCCTTACTACAGTGCTGTGTGTCTGATGCCTAATGAGGCAACAAAACTACATTTGCTGTAAAGTTATGCCTCTAATGCATAGCTGAGCAGGGACGGCGTGCAAGCAACACTACCAAAGGTCAAAGGTCTGCTGCAATGGCAAATTAAAGGAATTAATACCGTTCTCTTTAAACTAAGCTGTGGAAATGCAAAAGGGCTAAGATATAAAGGAGTAGAAGGTATAACCCAGACTCTGCTATTCTCCCCTCCACACATCAAGCACTTATTCCTTACTCCTGGACGCTGCAGCCACAGCACACAGGAGGACGAAAGGACAAGGGGATCAGTTTTACATTTCTGAATGGGACATACGTAAGTCGCATCTGACTCTATAATTAAAGGAGAACACGAGAGCATAAAGTGTGGGAGAGTCCCTGCTCTCGATTCACTTTCATTTATGATTCATTTCTTGGCCTTTAACAGTGATCCACATCATTATTCATACCTGCCTTATTGCTTTTTATGGGAGCCATGAACAAACTATTATTGTTAATGCAGCACGTGGAAGACAATGTGCATGCCCGCGTAGTCAACCACGCTCTTTTTGATGGAATAATAAATATGGTTAAAGATTTGCAGTGGCTTAAGAGATGCACCAAAGAGATGTGCTTGTGGATGGGAGAAGGCAGTGAGCACAGGAGAGTGATTCCCTGGCTGGGAAGACACAGAATAATGGCCCTGAGTTGCTGGAAACCAGTTTTGCTTTGCAGGCAGGGATGCTTATTTGAAGAGCACTTCCAAATAGTTTAAGGGCAGAGAATCGCAGCAGGCTTGGCTGAGTGTGACCTGCAGGCTCCAACCTCCCCAGGGAACGTGGGTGGCCCTTTCTGAACACCTAGAAAAGGCCAAAGGGACCAGTGCTACTTTATGCCACCTAGATGAGATGACAGAGCTCCCAGCAGCTAATTGGACAGCAAAGCCGTGGATACCGTGCTTCTACTACTTCCACTAATAATTTGGTGAGGAAGGTCTTGCCCAAAATTCAAGAAGTTTTTAAGATTCATGCAAACGAATGTCTGTCGTAAGACAGAGCTCACGTGCAACGAGAACCTCCCCCCACCCCAAGTGCCGCCAATTTGCCAAACCGCTCTTTGGGTAAGTTGATAAAGTTTTTATGGAAAACGCCTTACGAAGAGAGACGAAAGGCCGAGCCCGAGGCAACCATCGCAAAGTTTTGTAACTGAGACCAACCGCTTCCAACGGCTCCGGAACTCACCCACCCACAGACCACCCCTTCCCCACCGGGGCACCCTTCCCATCCCGGGCGGGGGCTGCTGGGGGCGGCCGCCGACCCCCGAGCTCTGCCCGCCGGCCTCCGCCCGCTTCCCTCCGCCCGCCCCGGGGGCTCCCCACGCCGGCGCGGCCCGCGGGGAGGGCGGCGCGGGGGGACTCACCGTTGCCGCCGCCCCTCGCCGCCGCCGCAGGCCCCGCTCGGCAGAGCCGCCGCCGCCGCCGCTGCTGTCCGCGGCCGGGCCGGTGCTGAAGCGTCCCGCCCCTCCCGCCGCCCCTCCCGCCGCCCCCGCCGCCCCTTGTAGCGTAAACCCGTGGCCATGGCAACGCGCGTCACGCAGCCCGAGGCGGGGCCGCCGCCGCCGGGGCTCCCGCCCGCCGCCTCACGGGGGAGGCCGCGCGCCGCCGCCTCAGGGAAGGGAGAACCCGCCTCCCCCCCACACCCCCCCACACACCCCGGGACCCCGGCGACACGTACGGCCCGGCCGGGCCCCCGCCTTCCCCCCCTTCCCCGCTCCGTCAAGGCCCCCGCCAGCACCGAGCGCCGTTGCCGCGGGCGGCCAGGCTCAGCTGCGGCCAGGAAGGCCCGAGACACCAATGGAGAAGCGGGACCGTTGCGTTTAACGGGCTCCCGAGGGTGTCTCTGCGCACGTAGAATCACAGAATGGTCCGGGTTAGAAGAGGCCTTAAAGACCATCCCGTCCCACCCCCTGCCCTGGGCAGGGACACCTCCCACCAGCCCAGGTTGCTCCAAGCCCCGTCCAACCTGGCCTTGAACCCCTCCAGGGATGGGGCAGCCACAACATGGGGGCACTTTGGCTTTTCCCATTCACTTTCGGCCATCAGAGGTCCCATCAACCCAGTGCCCGGGGAAGGAAGGTCCTGTTCAGGCGGTGGACCGTGGTTTCAGCCTCCAGTGACCCATTTCTCCTCTCGTTAACACCAAACAACGCCAGAACAAAGCTTCTTTGGTTTCGAGATCTTTCCTGTGTGAAAAGCTGGTGGTTTGGGCCTCACTATTAGAGGAGCAATGGGAAGGTGCAGACCCTCGCCTGGTTGTACACTGGAAATAGCTACATATATACACACCGTAAATACATGTATCATAGAATCACAGAATGGTTTGGGTGGGAAGGGACCTTAAAGATCACCCAGTGCCACCCCCCTGCCCTGGGCAGGGACACCTCCCACCAGCCCAGGTTGCTCCAAGCCCCGTCCAACCTGGCCTTGAACCCCTCCAGGGATGGGGCAGCCACAGCTTCTCTGGGCAACCTGGGCCAGGGGCTCACCACCCTCACAGCAAAGGATTTCTTCCTAATATCTCATCTAAATCTCCCCTCTTCCAGTTTGCAGCCATTACCCCTCGTCCTATCACTACATGCCCTTGCAAACAGCCCCTCCCCATCCCTCCTGTAGCCCCTTTAGGTTCTGGCAGGGGCTCAAAGGTCTCCCCGGAGCCTTCTCTTCTCCAGGCTGAACCCCCCCAGCTCTCTCAGCCTGTCCTCACAGCAGAGGGGCTCCAGCCCTACCAGCATCTTTGTGGCCTCCTTTGGACCCACTCCAACATGTCCATGTCCTTCTTATGTTGGTGACCCCAGAGCCGGACACAATACTCCAGGTGGGGTCTCAGGAGCAGAGGGGCAGAATCCCCCCCCTCGCCCTGCTGGCCGTGCTGCTGGGGATGCAGCCCAGGATGCGGGGGGCTTTCTGGGCTGCGAGCACACATTGCCGGCCCATGTTGAGCTTCTCATCAACCAACACCCCCAAGACCTTGTCTTCAGGGCTGCTCTCAAGCCATTCTCTGCCCAGCCTGTATTTGTGCTTTGGAATGTATATATTCTATACATATATATGCATGGCAAGAGGAAATCTGAAGTTTCAGGGATGCAAATAGAAGGATTAAGGTGATTTAGCTAAACTTGTGCAAGAAACCAGTAACGTGAGCACCAGCACCTGCAGTTTGGTCCCTCAAACCTCCGAATTCTGCCTTACCGGCAGCGCAGTCCTTCCCGCAGCAACGAGGTGCTCGGCCGCTGCGTGGCCTCCAGCTGCTGGACCAGGATCTGCCCCCGCCCCGGCTTTGCTGGGAGACGGTCCCTCTGCACACATTCCGTATGCTCCTTTATGTGCAATGTGTGATGTCACTGACTCGGTTCTACTTTTATACAGCAGATTTAGAAAACCAGGCTTTCCAACTGCGGGCTTCTAAGATTTTTTATCTTTGATCAATTACTTAACAGTCTGGATGGAATAAAACCCTGCATGGGATGAGGTTATGGCATTTGTGCCTTTTTTGGTCATTTCCATTCCCCTGTAATACTAAATTCCTTACATTTGCTGTTGTACAGTGTCTAAGTTTGCTTTTTGCCGCTACTCAGAACTAAAACGAGAGATAATTTGCTTTACTGTTGTAAGAAACTATGCCAAAGGGGTAAGCCATGATTATTTTTGAAAAAAAGCGCAGATTTAGTACTATGGTGACTCATAACAATGAGCATACCTTGGCAAAAAAAGGTTAGGAAAGTATTTTAAGCTGCATTTTATCATAGGCAAATATATATAATAACCTTAAATAGCCGTGTTTGTACTTTAACTTGCAGCACCCAGACACTTCTAGGCTGGCTCTTGGGTATTACACCAAAGCAAGATTTTAACCTTTTATCTCAAAAGAATCTGCAGCAATGAAATAAGACCCTTATTAAACATAAAAATCCCCAAACTGGCTGTTATTCTTTAGAGCCCTTAAAAACACCTTCAATGTCTCTTTCTCCCTGAGAACAGTTTTACGACTCCAGTGATGAAGCAACTGCAGCAATTACGAAGCACTTCATAATTAAAGAATCCCGCTCATGAGCCGACTTCATTTTATATCATAGACACCCAGTTAGTTTATATTAGTTTATATTCCTAGTTGTCAAAAGTATTTATATTTAAATGAGTTGATATTATTATCTTAGTTCATTATTTTTTATTACTTATAATTTATTATTATATTAGTTTATATTTCTAGTTGTCAAAAGGAAAAAAAAAACAGGTGATGAGGCTTTTGTAACTTCCAAAACCCTCATAAACTCCAAACAGGAACCAATTCTCAGCTACAACAACTGTATTTTCCAGCTGCCTGTTTCTGGGCCACCGCAGCCGAGCTGGAGGCCAGTGGCCCTGAACAAGCCACACGCTGCCGGAGGGATGAAGGGGACGGGAATGCGCACACTCAGCCTGTGCCAGGAGGAAGCCCACAGCTCTGCCCAACCATTGTGTGTAGCTATTGAGTGATTAATTGGGCAAATTAATTAGTTAATGGTCCCACTGCACTTTGAAAACAGCGAATTACAAAGTAAAAGCTGCGTATCTTTCTGGGTGTGTTCAGTCTATATCACTAGGTAGTTGCCAGCACCATGGCACAGCTGGGTAAAGGAATAGTGTTTAATATACAGAGAAAAGCTTATGTTCGATGGCTGATAAACCTAATTTAATGTCAGGCAGGGAGAGGACTGGATTTTCTTGGAACTGTGCCGTCGCCTCTTTACGCATTTTCGGGGAGGCGGATGTAAATCTGTGCCATCGTGATGTCACCAGGCTGCTGTGAAGGGCCACAGGCAGGCAGGCCAGGGACACCATCGCAGGGCTGGCAGCAAGACAGTTTTCAACGAGTCGAAAAGTGGCAGGAGAGTGAAGGAAGGAGAAGGACGTCTGTGTGGTGACATCCTGGGGCCACTGAGGTTGCTGGGACTGTTGGTACTGAGTCGAGTAAAGGCGGGATTTCACCCGGAGCACTTTGTTTGTTTTGGAAATGAGGATTTTAACGGTAACCTCTGAGGCCAGCTCTCCTCTGCCAATGGGATGTACAAGAAACGCTCTCTAAAGCCTGGACTCTTGCTGCCTCCTTTTACTTTGGCCCTACTTCAAGAAAGCACTTAACATATACATAAATACATTTCTCATCAACAAAGCTTTTGAGCAAACACCTAGTTTAAAGATTGGCTTATCTCTAATTCATTGGTTAGGAAGGAAGGTAGTACTCAATAGGAATAAAATGTGGGATAACCTAGCTGTAAATCCTTATCATTTATATCATTTATAACCAGAGCTTAGTCATCTTTTGACCAGTGACGCACAGCACTGATTTCTTGCTGAATAAAAATTTAGAAGCACAGCCAATTTTTCAGAGAGGCTTGGAACTGTGCCCTTTATCTGGTTTTATGAATGCGAAGCTCAAGGTCCATAGCACGCAGTGGATAACCTAATGCAAGGTCATGTTTTGCTAGAATAACAGCACCTAAATCCTCAACCGCGACGATGGGGTCCAGCCCTACTTTCAGATTTTATCAAATTTCATAGGGATTTCAAACTGTGATAGCAATAAAGGCACTTGCAAAATGCTGAAGATTACCAAGCTGGGAACGGTAAAGGTCAGATCCTGATCTACACTTCCCCAATTCTCACATGTATTTAGATCTGAGATATCCTGCGCATTTAGCTCTCTGCTCTGCAGTTCAGCGAGGTGGAAGAAAATCATCTTTACCTTTGGAAAATTCCATTGCAGGACTACGTTTTCCTTCAGAACTCCAGAATTTCATGTCATGAGTGATGCATATTCTGTCTGTCTCAAAGGAAATCATCAGAGAAAAAAAATAAAATCCCCACACCCTTAATTTTAAGTGTGTGCTTCTGAGACAACATGGCGGGGGGGGGGCGGGGGGGGAAGTGCACTTTCCAGGTTAACTAAGCATCCACTTTTGCACGCACACACACAAAAAATGAAACACAACCATAAGAAATTTTGCCTTCCAGCCTGCCAGGGTGAAGCCAGCAGATTGCACACACGACTGTCAGAGCACTGTAAGCTCTTCCTCTCTTCACCGGGCACCTTGCATTGGGCGCACGGCCAGATTTCGGAAGGAATTTATAATGTCCCTGCCTGTTGTTTCCATTCAGTAGCCATAGAAGGATAATCAGATCTTACCGAGCAAAAGTACTGAGGACACTTGATGTGCAAATTTCTCTTAAAAAGAGTGGAAGGAGAGAAGTCCACCGAGGTCAGAGCTTTTATAGCTCCTGCCGTCTTTTATGCAGTTTTACTCTTAAATGTGAAGAGACTTGTTAAGTTTATTTATTGCCTGAACCTAGAAGTGGAGAATGCTTTCATTCATCCAAAAAGGTCTCTCTGAAGACAGAATGCAGCTCACTTTTTCTTCTGCCACTGGCGCTCAGAATGAAAACAAATCAAAACAATCAAAACCATGCGATTAGTCAGAATTAGCTCTTTTCCTGTACTGATGCTCAAGCTCTGGTCTGTATGAAATAATTTCTTGACCTTTGGCCAGAGAGGAAAAAGTTAAAAAGCACAAAATAAGCTATAAAAATGACCATTAAAACATTTCCTCAGGAAATCTATTTAAAAGCTGATGTCATTTTCTACAGTAACTACTTCGATCTGAAATAGCTTCTTTAACTGTGGGGAACAGAAAGGCACCATCAGAATCCTAAGGAGAGGAAGGTTTGCCGATGCGACGGCAGGCACACCGTGAGGCACGTTGAAGGGGTAATGCATGTGCAAGGTGCCACGTGAAAGGGATGTGACGAAGAGCCTGCTCCACAATCTGGAGATTGCTCCGAGCAATCTGAGGAAAGAGGTGTCTCCCTACTCCGTAATTTGAGCGTGGATCCTGGGACATTCAGCTAACTTTGCTCCAGCTGTCCCATTTTGGAGAAGCCCACGTAAGCATGGAATTTAAATGGAGATTTAATAGTCCAACAGGTGAGAGCCTGCAGAAAAATCCCTTGGTATCATGACTATACAATGGAGTGAAGAAGAGGTTTCTAATTCAGGACACAGAGTGGTGAATGTCAGTTTATTGGGAAGCCAAGGGAAACAGGAGAAGATGGGGCCTCATAAATCTGGTTATACTTCCAAAAATATACCGTAGGAACATTAGATGCTACTGGGAACACACATAGTAGAGCTAAGTGCTCAGCAAAGCACGCTAACCTAATTTCATCATTACATGAAAGAAGAAAATCCTGACTCATACTTTATGAAAATTGTTATGGTGAATCAGCAAATTACTTCTGTTTATCTCCTCCAACGTCAGCACCCTGAAGTCTGGAGCAACTTGAACTAATCTCAGGGCACTTGTAAATGGAATATATTCAGACCAGCTGAAGCTGGGCTAAATGGAAACAAGCAGTAATTCGTCATTGACGGACAGCTGGGAAGCTCAGAAAAATGCTGTTTCCTGACTGTCCCATCAGAAGGAACAACAAGCTCTGTGTGTGCCTTTCACCTCTGACTCTTTATCAGATCTCAAATAAAAATGTTCACACTTAAGAAATCTGTGGCCATTATAACAAGATCTCCCTGCATAGCTGCTGTTTATATACATATGCTGCCTTACACACACCCCTGTGGTGGTGGGGAAGAAAATAAAACTGCCCAGAAATGTATAAGCTGGTCTGGCTCGTTTAGCTGCTAATCCAATCTTCTCTCCTAGTAAAGCTCAAATAATTTGATTGTGTGCATAGGGCATTCTGGAGCACCTGAGGGATGAGAATGAAATCCTGCCTAAATACTGTAGACGAGCGGAGAAGCTACTGAAATGCCTTCCTGCATCAGTACTAAAATGACATAATGACATTTCTGTTGGTCACCCTCAAACCCAGGTGATCTCCTGTTGTAGGGCTTTTCCAGCCATCCCGGCGCCCTGGCGAGGACCTCACGAAGCACAGCAGCACTACGTCCCTCCATACGGGCTGCTTCTGCACCATTCGGGACCATCCCGCAACCTGAACCACGCACTTCAGCTACGGGCTGAAAGCAGGAAACGTCCCCGAATGTGGTCACACCTGGCTGCACACCTTGCTGTAGACTTCTTGTGTGCTCCACTCGTTGGTGCTGTTGTAACAGCATTAACTGGCTGTAAATTCACGTTATCCACCAAAAGGTTTCTCATATATAAAAAAAAAAGATCCTTGGACATCACAGAATGTCATATCATCGCAGCTTTTGTCTGTCCTCGGGCACAAAGATTCGGAGCAAGACTAAAGGTCCCATAAAAATGCCTCAAGGAGCTGTGGGCTCATGACTCCAGAGTCAAGCAGCTTCTTAAACCTTTGTTTCTATGGAGGAGGAGAGAAGGATACAGCCCCAAAGGGTACCTGTGCAAAGAGGCAGCAGTAAAAGAAGGCAGGAAGTACGGGAAGGCACGCTGAGAAATTTAGGGGGGGTGAATGGCAAGGAATGCTGATTTAGAAGATGACTTGGAGCAAGACCCCCTCCCCTCTGAGCAATGCCTGTCCTAACTGCTACTTTGTAGGGAAAGGGGAAAAAGAGTGGAGACAGCCCTTCCCGGCTTTCCCCGCAGGGAGCGGGGCAGAGGCTGGGGGCTGGCCCGTGCCCCAGCCCCGGAGCAGAGGCCGTGGGTGACGATGGCAGCGGTGACCGAGTGGCTGCGCCACGATGGAGCAGGCGGTGGATGGGAGGTGACAGGTATGCGGCGGGGCTGCACGCGCTGACTTCAGAGCCCGGCTGCTGCTCGGGTGCGTGACGCCAGCAGCGCATGAGTCACCCGGGGCAGACAGGAACAACGCGTGTAGTTTCCACATTTACAAAGTGGAAAAAGCTTAGATCAGATTTCACGGTATTTTTAACAGAGAAGTGGCTTGGCAAAGCAGCCAGGCTCTTGAGTAGTATTCATGTGCTACAAAGAATTGTTTCATGGGTTTTGTATGAAAAGAGCTACATTGGAGCTTGATATTATTATTTACTACGTTGTGCAATATTGTAGCAATCAAAGAGAATGACAAGTACAGAGCAAAAGCAATTCCTTTAGAGAATAAACCATTCTGACAACTACTGTACAGAGAGTAAAGATCTGTTTTGATCATCGTTGGGAAAACACCTTTTAAATGCTCAGTAAAGCACAGGCAAGCCTGGCAGCAAAACTCTCTAAATCCCCGGAGCAAGAGAGCGGTCACGTAGGCTTCTTGGTGGTCACGTAGGCTTCTTGGTGGCACCCTGTCACAGCATCCTAGCAGGCGAGCTGTCAGCTTCCCCCGCCATCGGAGCTGGTGTGCCAACCGCAGCAGGGGACAGTGCCAGCTCTGGCGGGACTCCTTGCAGGACAGGGAAACTGCCAGCTCAGCCCGAAATCTGGGAGAAGACTGGTCGTTTCTGCTGAGATCTAAAACGTATACGAGCGTTAAGGATCACATAGGCTGCGACCTGCTGCTCTGCTGGGGAAGCTGGAAGAGGAGACGGTGAGGGTCTTCTAGGCCTCCTCCTTCCCACTGGCTGTTCCCTGCTGCAGGTGATAAAGAAGTGGAAGAAAGGGTCTTCTCCTCCTCCTCCCTGCACAAAATCAATGTACTGATCCTGCAAGGATACAAGAAACCTTCTTTCTGAGCCATGTATCTATCTCCTCCTTGAACATAAGAGGACCAGGGAACTTAGGAGACCTCTCGCACCGGGACCAGCCCTTACATATCCTCCTGCAGAGCCATCTCTTGGGACAGTTTGGATCTTATAAAATTGGCACTAGGCTAAAAGGGCAGCAAACATCCACTCACACGCCAAAGTGGCAGGGGACAGCCAGAGCTGTCTCCAGCTCAACAGGGCACCTTGAGCTGCAGGACGGGGCAGCTGTAGCATAAGTCGGGATAAGCCTTTTTCTTCCCTCGCCCTCTCCCATCTTTTCCCAAACCATGAGATGTCTAAGCAGGGCTTCCTGCTCACCAGGGCCTCCAAATTTGAAACCAATATAATGCTCTGTGCAGAAAGGAGAGGCCTGTTATGCTTGCATAACTTTGCTCCTACTTTTATGCTTGCTACTTTCACAGCTCTTTTCTTACAGGCTGCAACCTGTTGCAGTGAAGCGGACAGAACTATAAAATAGGTTTATGGCTTCACCCCGCAAGAAAGAACCCAACCATCAAAACTGAAAGAGCTTGAGAGGGGGAAAAAGTCCAGTGCTCTATCCTTTCACTGTGAGAATTCCTATGTGATTTCTGAGACTGATCACGCAGCAATTGCTTTATGGGGAGCCGGCAAGTTGGTTTAGGATGTTCCTATTTGATTTATCTGTAGAGATTCATCCTTTTCATCGATCCCCACCGCTGGCTGTCTGCACATAACAGAAATCTGCAGCTTCCTTTAATAAGCAGAAAGATCCTACGAAGAGGCTATGACAGAACACTGGGATCAGTAGAACAATGCTTAGCTGACTGTGAAGCAATAGTGCTTATTTCTGATGGAAAAGGCTGATCATAGTGATGAAGCTGTCATGCCTTCCGTGAGGAATTTTAGGAGGTGCTGGCACAAGCCGGGTTGACCGGGGCTGTTTCGTTAAACAGAGGTTGTGTGAAGCATCGCTGATACCACCGAGCAGCTCCTGAGCAATATACTGGGTTCTAGTGGATGCGATGGGCTTATTTGTTCATTTATTCTTATATTGTTTTCACCTCCGTGTTTTCAGAAAGTCTTGCGAAAAAACAAACTCCTTTGGAGGAAAATTACTTTCAGCAAAGGAGATGAAGGTAGGTGTGCAAGCTGCATCATGTGAAATACCTGTTTGACTTCTCAAAATAGCAGCTTTAGTAGCTCAGAGAGTCCGAACCACCTCCCAAAGCTCAAGAGGCACAATTGTAGCACAAGCTTTCCAATAATACAACAACATTATCCT
This sequence comes from Rissa tridactyla, assembly GCF_028500815.1. Classification (NCBI taxonomy): domain Eukaryota; kingdom Metazoa; phylum Chordata; class Aves; order Charadriiformes; family Laridae; genus Rissa; species Rissa tridactyla. Next base: position 46,215,767 of record NC_071474.1, on the reverse strand, counting down.
CGGGCCACTCAGAAATGGTGTGATAGTGTTTTCTTCTTTACATTTGCTTGTTGAGACCTTGCTAAATCCTGTCTTGTATCTACCTTGCCAGCCACTGCCATGTAACATCTCTCTGCTGTTCACCAGAGGAGGGGAAGCAGTCATCTACTGAAAGCATTTTTTACCTTTTTGTGCAGCCTTCCAGCTAGAAACCAGGTGACCACCAGGAAACGCTTCGTAGAAAGCTGAATCCCTTGGAGCAGTGTTTAGGAATCACTTGAAATTAAGGTTTTTAAAGCTGTTCTTCAAAAACTAGTAGTAAACACCATCTGCTGCATAACTTTATATATAAAAATCAATTTGGTTTTTATTAGCACTCAGTACTGCTTTTCACCTGTAGAGCAAGCAAACATAAAAGTTGCTTAAGAGAATCCAAAAAAGTCCAACTAAATGGTGCTGTTTATCATAAAGCTGCAAAATGAGGGCTTGGGATTTCTGGCTTGCGTATGGTTAGGAATCTCCAGCGTCGTTTGAAACCACTCAGCATTTCATTACGCAGGAAGGAACCACTAATATTAACACCAGTCGCGTTGACATTGTCAAAGTACACTTTGTTTTTTTCATGCAGGTATTTTCTTCCGTAAGGGGGCTGAAAACAGAAAGGCTGATGAAAGCAAGGATCAAAGGCTTATGCAAGCTGGATTGTGTTGGTTTGTTCTTTCCATTACCGTGACATCAAGGCTGCCTCGAGGATGAGGGGCACTGAGCACAGTGAATGGTGCTCTCTGTCCCATGCTCAAGTGCCCAGATCCACTGAGCATGGGATGGAGAGGTGTCTTATCAAGCAGGGGTCACCGTGCAGCAGATACGGCCTGGCAGGACCGACCCTGGATACGCAGACAGGTCCTGTAACACACCTGGCTTGCACGTACGATGCCTCCGCTGATGTGACCTGCTGCCCGTCCTGCTGCTGCCAGGTGTCCAAGGGAGCAGCGGTGCCAAGCAGAAGCGGAAAGGCTATGCCTTTCCACAAAGGACAAAATCACAGAATCATAGGATAGTTCGGGTTGGAAGGAACCTTAAAGATCACCCAGTTGCAAGCCCCCTGCCCTGGGCAGGGACACCTCCCACCAGACCCATAATATATGGGGCATTTACCAATCTCAACAGGACCTTATGGACCTTCGTGTGAAGATGGCACTGACGGAGATTTCTGAGCTTTTGCAGTCACCGGGAGCTGAGGAAATGACTACCTCTGAAAAGCCAGTCCTGAAGGACTTTTAGGCCTTTTCCCAGTCTACTCTCTGCTCTGTCAATCATACTTCTGCAGCAAAAAAATGGCTTTTTTTAAGACAACCAATTTTAGCTGTTTTAAAACTTTAGAAATACATAACTTCCTTTCCCCCTCCCCCCTGAGCAAATAATTACAGATTAAAAATTACTAAAACTTCAAAAAACTTTGGCTAATTTAGTCAGCCTAGCTTTACAGTGTCATTCACCTTCCAGAGGAAACAGCTAGTTGGGAAAACATAATTTCAGCTGTGAAAAAAGGGGAAAAAAACCTAAAAGCATTGCGTATGATTATTTCTTAAAAGTCACTCAAAAGAAAATGCAAAAATGTAAAGTAAGGACATAAAAATATCTGCTTCATTCGAAGAAATATGCTATTCCAGATAAAAGCTTTTGTGTCCTGCTGTCTCCAGGAGCCTTTGGGGTCCTTGTCTTCCTCCAAGGCAATGGCAGAATGTAGCCACAGCTACACAACCTTTTCGGCTGGTAGGGCCATTCCTGGGTATTGTATTGATTTATTATTGAAAGGAGCATTCATTTTTTTACATAAATTATTTTGTATTTTTTATTTCTATGCAGGTTCTTTTAACTGCCTATCTCCTCTAGTCTTTTTTTCCAGAAGAAAAATCACTTCCCTGACACATTAACTGAGTTTAATTTTCTCCTTAAATCTGTCCCAGGCTTCTCATTTGTTCAGTGGTTGGCAGAGTATTTTCAAAGCGTAAATATTAATCTATTGAAGAAAAGAAATGAAGCATATTTTGGGGAAAAAAACCCAACCTTAAGATCTTTTTCAGGCCTAGCAGTCTGTTTTCTTCAATCTGTTTTTTATTTGAGTGAAACCCCATGTCTGTATTTTAAATTGACTATCAACATCCCATTACAGAACACGACCATTATAGCTCGATAGATGGTTGTGTCGGTCTCACTGGCAGAGATAAGCTGGAAATGAAGCTTATTCAGTAAATTCATGGTAATAGGCCAGGGGCAAAATTTATTTTAAAAAAAAACCCACCCCAGTGATGTAGGGTCCTTTGGTTTTCACTGTATCGTAGACTTTCAAAAAGATCTAGCTTAGATTTACACCAGTTCTTCTGGAAAATACACAATCTGGGAGCATGAAAAAAAATGACTGCAATTATCGCGACACGAACGCAGATCATACATGCTGCACATTATCACGGTTTATTTTATTATACCATCGATGTGACCCACAGGCAGCTCCTGTAGCTGGAACGAGCCGTGGAACGAGCTCTGGGGAACAGCGAGCGGCTCCCGGGGGCCTGAGCAGCCTTCCCAAGTGTTACCAGGCGGGTTGTTCCCCGATAAGTCTGTTTCCCATTGTATTTTACCTTGTTTATACTTAAAAAGAGTGACCTGTTTTCATTTTCAAATCAAGTGCGTTGCTCTGGTGGACCTCAGAGGTAGAGAATCAGATAATTAATACCAGTATTGGAGAGTTAAATGGTTTTATTGAACTGATTCTTTTATGCCCTCTGGCTGCCTGCTTTTCAGATCCTGGCAGGTTAGGTCTGAATTTCTAAACTGTCCATCCAGTTACAGAGGTTTTACATTCCTGTCTTCCTTCGTTTTTCACCGAAGAGACAGGAGAAATCCCTCTGCTGCTTCATAGAAATAATGCCAATAGAGGAAGAAGTTTCCTTTCCATGGAACTTTGAAGGAGAGGGTGACATTTCAAAGGAGAGCCAGGAGGAAAGAGCGGGAGAGGCTGGCCCAGAAGGGGCACGAGGCAGCCCTGAACCTGTAGCACGGGGTGCTGCTTTGGCATCTGCCGTAAGCATGTTCCCCATATTGTTTTATTCCCCATATTGTGTTATTCCCCATCCCTGCACCATCACCTATATGAATTATTGAATTGACAGGAAATCACTGGACATTAACAGTCCGAGCACTTATTTTCTGCTTCCTCTAACCCAGCATTAAAGATAACTTTATGCATATATATATATATATATATAAACGTTTCTGTTAAAGCACAAGCTGGGCAGTATAAGTAGATAAATTCTGTTTCTTAGTGTCAATCCTTGGCTATACATTGTGTCACGCCAGCAAACAGTGCCCCGAAGAGGGGCTGGATTTCTCAGGAAAAGCTGGAGATTGCAGAGCCTGCACAGGTTCCCACAAGGGCTGCTGGGCACATCCCAAAGGGAAAAGTAGCCCAGCAATGGTCAGCCTGGGTCTACGGCCAGTGAATTTTGCAGGCTTGCAGGACTAAATTCTTACATGCACAAAATCTTGGCATCTGTAGAGTCTCCTGCTCATAATTTTGTAATTTGTTCTCCAGCTACAAAAATACAGTTTGGTTGCATGTGAATTAATGGCTCGAAATGTGAAGGTACTTACAGTGTGTCACATGTAAGAAAAGCTATTCGTTTTCACCAGGTGGGTCAAGAGCACTCTGGTCTTCTAGAAGAATTACTAAATAGCAACCCAGGGACTTGGGGGGTTATTTGTTTGTTTAGCACTGATGCTATGTACTCCAGGGCCTTCTGATTGAATTTATACAGCTTGTTATTAAATTAATACCAGCTGTGACAAAATAATACTCTGCTGCACGATCAGTTTGACTCATAAAGCACAGAAAGTTCTCCTGTTCCCGAATTTGGTTTTTTTCAGTTCTCTTGACTTCAGCTGGTGCAGAAAAGGCCGACACCCAATGCCAAAAGACGTCTGTGCACCCCCTCTGCTTTTGGGGTTCTTTGTGTTTCCCTCAACAAGAAAGTCTACGATGTTTTAAGAGCAAGAAATATGCCTAAGAGGAGTTTTTGATATATATATTAAAATATATATTTTTTAAAGTATAAAAATAACAGAAAATCAAAATTTATTAAAACATGAATTGTTGGACTCTCCACAGAAAATTTCACAAGTTACAGTACTCACTCTAAATTAAAACAATTTTTGGTGAATTTTCTGTGGAACAGAAACTCGTAGTTTTTCCCACCTTCAGTGGCATCTTTTAAGCCAAAATACAACAGAAGTATCTCTGTGAAAGAAGAATCAGTAATAAGGCTTCAGTACTGACGAAGTGACACTCACATTAAGTCACCGTCGCTGCCAATCTCAGTGTCTCACGTTGTTGCCTTTATATTAATAGTGATTGTATTGAATCATGGAAAAGCTTATTTTGTGATTTATAATCACAGAGTACGTGGTGCAAAAAAATTGCCTAGATTAACAAGCCTTTTTACACCCACAGGTACACGGCCCCTTATAGTCAGAACATCTATGTTTACCTAAATATAGAAAGTGGGCAGACCTATATTTTGCCATCATGTCTCCCAGCTGAACTAGGACTAATTGCACTTCACCATTAACTCTTTGAACTTAACTCGCTGCGACTGCCAACCATTTGCAATGGAAATCTGGTGTGTTCCCAGCATTCCGGGCCATCCAGTAATTCTCGCCGTTTCAGAGTCCATCTGCTGTAATGAATATTGCTGCAACTGGAAGAGGGGAGGAGACAGTGGGCAACGCGTGCACGTCCCTCTGCCAGGGTTCCTCCATCAGACAAGAGCGAGGAGGCCAAGCTGCCTGGCTCACCCCAACGGCCAACATCATTCAGCCTTCCGTCGCCAACCGCTTCTGCTTCAGAGATGTATCAAAGCACTGGCAAGCGAGTATCCCTCATTTCCTAATGTCTTTTATCACTTTAATTTCTTTCTGCTAGATGTAGACTTTAAATACAATGTGAGTCAAATCCTTGTACTGCTTTTATGTGGCATCTGGTAAGACAATTGCATTTTAATTACATCAGCGTTCTCCACAGCATTGCTTTTAAAATTGTCAGTAGTGTTTGTATCATACCTAGATTTACTTCTTCTAGTGTTCTATCCCCCCAAAATTTCTTTTTAACATTTGCTTTCTTCTGCGCACCAGGCGTGACTGACATTAGGAATGACTAAGGGTACAGATCAATTATTGTGATTAAAATTGATCCTCACTGCAACGCGCTCCTGGCGTCACAGTTCACAAACCAATGCACATGAGCTCATTTGGCTTGGTCTCGCAGCCATTACACACGGTGAGCATTTCATTCAGTAGAGCAGAATTATTGCTGCGTCGAAATTACAGTATTAGATCATCAGGAGAATAAAAAGCAAGCTGTGCTTATGTACTTTATACCTAGGGGTAAAGCTGTATTTGGTTTCAAAAACATTTTAGAAATGAGCCATTTTGTAGCAAGAGCCAACGTTTAGGGGGTTTATGCAAGATGGGACCTCAGGTATCACAAAAATAAAATGGTCCTTTGTTTCCTCTTACAAAACAGGAAGAGCAAGACCTATTTCTGTAGGCTTAGCTGAAAGGCATCACACAAATGCAGACTATTTGTAACACGCTGCACCGATGAGCTCCTCACGAACAACTAACCTGTCACGACGACTATATCGGTCTGTACCTGCGTGTTAAAGCACACACCAAAGGGAAAACAGCGACAGTGAAGGGGCATGATGAAGGAAGAATAAAAGCAAGAGAAAGATTAAGCTGAAACACCACAGACAGAGAGGGAGAATTTTGTTTGTGTAATGAATGTTTTAAAACTCACCGCTTTATTCCAGTCCTAAAAGCCATCACCACCTGCAAGTGTTTGCGTAAAAACGGCAAATCCATGTACCTCCATCGTGTCTGGAAATTGAATTCTACTGCAGTTTTTCAGCACTCTTATTTAATAATTCTGATTCTTTTTTTCATATTTTCAGTTCACTTTTCTAGCTCATCCTCTTGTGCAGCTTAGTTTGTTGGTCTTATTTTTTTCAAAGTGCTATGGAGGGAGCAACATATAATACACAACTCAATAAAATTTAAGGACAAATAAATGTTTGCCGCATCAAAGATGAGATGGAGATTGTGTAGGAGGGAAGGTGAGGGGACGAAGCAGGAGGTAGATTTTAAGTTGCTTCTTTTGGAAGAGGTTTGAGAATTGAGAGTAGGTAACTCAGAGTACGAAGTGGCTGAGGTTCTAAAATGGACATATCAAGAATTGAAATGCAAAAAGCTGGAGGAGAGCACTCAGAAATAGTGGCTGTGCAGGGTGATTTCAGCCAAATGAGAAGTAAACAGTTGGTACTGGAAATCTATGATTCGTTTGAAGTAAAGAAAACCAATTTGTTTAAAATTTTATTGGCTGGAAAAGCTAACAACTGCATCTTCATCTTTCAAAACCACAGAATACAGCAAACTCCTCTGCATTTTACAGAGGCCGAAGGTCTGTACCGATAGTTCAGAGATTAGTCAACAGCTTTATTCATTTCAAAGAGGAGGTCATTCGGATGCCAAATAAGTGACTCAAATGTCAAAATTATCACTCTTCCTTTTTCGTAGATGAGACAGGCTGGAGGGTCTTAGCACTGAGTTACCGTTTAAGCGATGTCTCATTCTGCCCCCAAAATACAGCTTCTGGCCAGCTGAGGAGTGACTAAACTGGAGCCGAACTGGAAAAGCCCAAAGGCAACGTAGCTGCACAGCAGAGGTATTTTGTGTCGGTACGCTATACGCAAGGCATTTATCCTGTGGTAGAACCTGCCGAAGTAGGGCCATTTCCCTCCCACACCCCTGACAGTATCACAGGGAGAGGTCTCACAAGGAGGGTCCCCCACTGCCTTCCATGTGCCGTGCTCTCGGCGACCAGCTCTCGTTGGCATCAGGGACGCTGCCAAGAGGGTGGAAGAGAAGCTGTGAGTCTTCTTGCAGCAGTCTGCAGCGCGAGCTGGCTGGGCCAAGGGAGGAAACTGAATCGAAGCGATAACACAACTAAAAGAGTTTGCGTTAACTGGGTCTTTCAAGGTAGACTGGGCATTTAAGACATACTCGCTTCTTCCAGGCCCCTTCCAACCTTTTAATCTGGAAAAGCAGCACCACACTGCTATCTTTCTACGACAAAGAGTCCTTACTGTCTTCTAAGCACTGGGCTTTTACTTGGATCTCCAGTTAATTAAAACAAATAAATAAATAAATCTGAAATGGTTACGAAATGCCGAAGCAAATTCTCAACCCTGTTGCTTTTGTGCAAACACTCCAGCTGCAACGGCAGGGATGGAACGACCCGCAGGCTGACAGCACTGCAAGGAGAAACAGAAGTTGCCCCATTTTTGCTGAGGGGAAATGTCTCCGTCAGAGTAGACCGAAATTGGATGGGGTTCCCTCCGCGCGAGCCAGGGAGGAAGGGAGCTGAGGTGGCAGCTGCTGGCAAGAACTGGGGGAAGAAGTCTCCCTGCCTTCATACGCAATGAAGACTCGCGCTCCCCTCACATCAATCCCTGCACTTGGACCTCGAAAGCGTAGAACCAAAATGGTTCAAACTCTGACTCCTCCATGATTTTATGACCTCCTGCAGGAATGTCCAGGTGGAATGGAGATCAGAGTTATCCCCATGCTCCTGGCAATGGCACTGGGCTGTGTATCTGCAGATTCCCCCAAGATGCACGATCAGCATTTGAAGAAGTCTCAGTTGATATAATTTACCCTGAAATATTTATTTCCTCCTCCATGAAGTAGTAAATTTCAAATGAAAGCCCGCAGAGAATAAGCAATTTATGTATTTTAATGACAATGTTTACAAATACATCAAATACATAAGTTTCATGGCAGTCTTTACTAACACCTTGGTATGTCTCTACATCTGCACCCACAGTAGACAAAATATTTCACTTAGGTTGCTGAAGACAAATGCTGGCTAATGTGCTTCTTCCAAATTTCTTTGCGTTTTTTTAGTCATGAAAATTCAGTGATGTATGTCAGTAAAAACAATATAAACTGTATCTCCCTCCTGATGCTGCTTGTCTCTTAATCACTGCAACACTGATAGGACTGGATAATAAACAGGTCAATAATCCTTAAAATCTTCTCTGCAGTTTAATCTTCTTAAAAGCGACAGGACTCTGTAGGGAATAAGCCACATCATGTGCAGATAAGAACAAAAATAATAGGTAGGTGAGAGAGTGGAGACCACCTGAAGTGTTCACTTTTGCAGTTAAATTCTGTACTCCAGCATAACTGCAGTTAAACGACGCGGTGTTTGGGGTGAAATCCATCTCCCGTTGAGTCAACAGAAATCCTAGTACTTCGCATACTGCATACTGACATCAGTCGAACAAGTAATTGCAAAGCAATAAAATCTATTTTTCTTGTGGCACGACCGCGACCACAATGTTGCCATGGCAATGATTGAGCTTCATTGGCAATATTTCATTTGCAATCCTCCAGCCATTTAAAAGTTTTTTTCAAAAAAATTGAATAAATGATAGTGTGAGTCAAAAACCCCGACAGGCTACTTTCTCTAGACATTCACTATTTGAAAAGTAGAAACAATAATTTGCAATTTCTCATAGATGCTATACCTATGGTTAAGCTTATCCTTCAAAGTGTTCAACTGACCACCTCTCTGAACTTTGTGACGTTAAATTTCACTCAAATACCCCGCTTTGATGAACATTTTCTCTGCTAGTGGTGTCACGGTACTGACACAGCTTTCGATCCATGAACGTTTCACAGCTTGATTATATCTTTCTCAATTTACTCTGGCTCTTTAATAGGGGAAGCCAGCACTGAAGTCAGAGGCAAGCAGGCTGATTTCATGGGGGTGTCCATAAAGTCCTCTCCTTGGTGCCCTTGTTCATCCTGCTAACGGCCATGCAGGCTGTCAGACAAAGAATACGACACAGTGTCCAAGTACCTCTGCTGCTGCGAACAACGTAAGAGAAAAGGAAGGAAAGCAGTTCCCATGCGTTGGTTTGTAAATGCTCAGCTTTGCAGGAGGTTTGTGCTCTCGAGAAAATGGGAAAAACAGAGGAGCCCATCACCAGTAGCGTATTCCTTCAGTGGTCAAAAGGGAAGAGGGATTTAAGCTGGGATATGGCTCTGTTAGTGCATGTCCTGAGCAGCACTGAAGAGGCCGTAGCCTAGTTGGCTCCCTCCTGTGTCAGCCGTGTGAATCTGATTTATGCTTCTTCAGGTTTGATTGAGGTAAAACGTTATATGCTCCTATTTCTGAGCAGTTTTTGCTGCTTTGTTCTCTAACATCATTGTGGATGATTAGGTCAGTTTTACTTCTCTTTGACATCACTGAAATGAATTATTTTTTTTTCAAAGTAGATGATCACTCCTAATAGTTCCTATCTAATGTTGCTGCCACCTCCGAATCATGGCCTAATTAATGAGTTCCAGTAATATCATAGGAAAAAAAATGCGGATATTCAATGATCTAGTGTCTGTTTCTGACCCTGGAAAGCCTTATACATTTAAGTAACTATTACTCATGAGAATTATTGCACGAGCTTCTGGGAGGTTGATTTCAGTAGGGCTGTTCATGCAGGAGCAGCCTGCTCACGGTTAATTCTCTATGAAATATATTAAAGCTCTGCTACACCTCTCCACAGGTTCGGTTTTAGAACCACAGACAATAATACTTGCTTCTGTGAACTAATGATATTGAGAATTATCTGCCAAGGTGGATCAGAGCCAGAAAATCACACACCGTAATTGCGTCTTCTCCCATCTCCTGAAAAGGTGCTTTACGTAGACCTCTCCCGTTCAAAGCACAGAGCGGTGCAGCTGCTGGTCGCTACACGCCTGTCACCGGTAGGTATTTCAAAGCTTTTACAGTCAGGATTCAGCAATCTTTATCATTATGATTTCAGACTCCCCAGACACAAGATAGAATAATTACTTTTACTAGCTTTGCTCAAAAGTGTCTTCTGCCACACTTATTACAGTTCATTTGCTATAAGTACTCCTACACCATTATCGTATCTACTAGCTATTCTTATCTGAATTTTGCACAGTGGGGGTAAATGAGGAAGCTGTCAGTTCAGATACATCACTTTATTGGCAGGGTTTTGCCTGAGATGCCGCAGCAGAACACAATATTAAAAATGCAGCAAGCGAGCTGCCTTTCCGAGTGCTGCTGTGCCCGTCACCAGCCTGCGAGGCCATCGCTCCCGCGCTGCCCACCCAGACCCTCCCACCTCCACGTAAGAAAATAAGTTAGGGCAGTCCTCCGGACTCCTTGACCCAATCTCAAACTTCGTCTTCTGGCCTCAACCCCAGGAAGGACAGGTTTTCATTTTTAACTGAAGGAAGTGATTTATCCCTGCTGGCTTCCCATAAAAAGAAACAGCTAAATAACTCTCTTTCATAGGCGTATCTGAGGAATCCTATTCCTAATGTCAAGAATCTAAAAGGCATACAGATTGATCCTAATAAATGAATACAGACCTGAATTATCATAAAGCAGGATTAAATTGCCTGTTCCAATGCCTTTTCTGAAGACCCTGTTTATGAAGAATACAGATACCCGTGTTTAGGACTGAGAGGTAAGTTCATTCTCAGGATGAAAAAATGTGATTTCATGTTTGAAAGCTTAGCTAGTTATGAAGTAATACATCAGCATTTTTTCCTAATCATTCTAGCATCTGAAGAAAGCCTCCTCTGATGGAAGTTGTGAAGATCAACCTTCTTAGCATTGTCCAATTTTCACCGTTTCTAACAGCTTGCAATTACCAGCCCTAAGACATTAAAAGACTATACTCAGTTTGGAAGAAAAATTGAAATCTTAATATCTATTTGTGTAACAAACAGATGACTTTGCATTAGCAAGGACTATTTGTACACTATAACGTGTTTTATACATTCCCTTTGAAAAATGCAGTCACTTCCCTATTCTGAAGGCTAATGGCACTCAAAGTGAATGAGTCAATAAACCAGCAAGAATGTTCTTCAGGTTTCAGCGGGATTAATCTAGTTATGTTAGCTAGAAAGAGTTGTTAAAGAAAAAAAGCCCTAGTCTGATAGTTTGTTTCATCTAAATTAAATGATGAATGACATCTAAAATCTCCCATGGAAGACCAAGTCTTGAAGAGAAAACTGTCTTGGCTTGAGTCTAACTGCAAGCTGTTCTCCTCTGAAATACGGTGCATTTAAATCGGAGAACCACTGTTATATTTACCCTGTAGCAAGCGAAGTCTGACCATGAAAAAGTTAGTGTTTGAACTTAGAGAGCAGAACGTGTTCGAGATGAATAACAATACTTTTAGCTTTCAGATTGAGTAGCTGTCAGTTTTTAATCAAGTCAAGTGTTATCAGAAATTAAGCTTATGACACTTCTCAGATGTGGGATGTCAAGACTGCATCACTTTCAATCACCAGAGAGCTGATTTTTTCCCCATTTGCCGCTGCCAGACGAGATGAGAGTCAAACAGTAGCGATGGCAACTGCGCTGCTGGGAATGATACCGAGAGGATTATTAACTACCCCAGTGTTCTTCTGGGACAGTGACAGACATGGAGATTTACTTTATGGTTAGCTGAAAGTTAATAAATGAGTGACTCAAGAAGTCTTTTAGTATCATAAAAGATTCGAGTCCAACTCCTCAGCTGCTGTAAATGGCTGGCATGCTGTTTGGAACGCCAGCAGGTGAGACCCCAGCCCTATTTATCTAAAGAAATAAAAGGCAATGAAAAAAATTTAACACCTTAAAACATATAATCTGTATTTTGTATCTAACTAGGATGTATAACTTTTTTGTAAAGGTACTCATTTTACTTCATCCTGTTAAAAATAGCTATTTAAGTAAAAGCTGGAGGCAATCAGAAACACATTCTCTTAAAGTGATTTGAAGCCCCTCAGCTAACAATATGCTTGTGAACTTTATTTTTGGAAGTTCTGTTTCTACAATTATGTTCTATCTCGCAGTAAATTCAAAGGCAGAAGATCTTTTTTTTTTCACTGTTTCCCAGGTGTTGAACAGCTCATTAGATATGATGAACGCTGCTGTCATTTTGTTCTTTGTTTTTTGGAGAAGTGGGGTTTGGGTGGGGGTCTGTCTTAGGTCTGCGCATAAAGCTATGCTGTTGTAAACATATAACACAATAAATGAGAGAGAGAGAACTCCTCAGTTCTTTCAAAATTATTGGTTCAGACTCTCGATCTTTTAATAACTAGACTTCGCAGCACTTATGTTAACAACTTCTGCCTGAAAGATACACCATCAGGGAAGGACCCGCATCTCGAGATATCAGAGTGACTCAGCGGGGTGACTCAAGAAAATAATTTAGCTTGCTGGAGGAACTACCACTTATTAAAGCAGACTGTCACGAGCTTATAAAATGTCATCTCCAGCTATTCGACAGCGAACACAACTCACATTTGACCTTTGTGTTCCTAGTGACCCGGAGAGAAATGCTGCACGCTTAGTGGGCTATCTTCTACTTGGGTATACTGAAATACGGGCAATAAACTGCAGAATTTTTGGAACTTTTTGATAAATATGATAAAAATAGAGTTTGGTATCAAATGCTTGTACAAAAGGCTTTATGTAGGCCATCCTTGGTGCTCTGAAGAAGGTTGAGGTCTCTGTTCTTCAGAATATTAACCTTGTTCCTGTGAACGCCTGCGCTCACTGCAAGTCACTGAAAGCTCTTCCAGTAACTCCAGCGGGCCTTAACTCAGTACCGTTGCTCAGGTTATTTCTCTTTTTCTCAATGTATTAAAATTATGCAATTTAGTCTGGTTCTATCCTGTTCAGCCTCAAAGGGAAGAGCACAGACTGCGCTATCCCAGAATAGCCTATGGCTGCAGGTAGGACACGCTGCAGGGAATTCAGTGGAGGGATGCAAAATTTATAGAAATATTGCGCGGGGTTTGCATTTCATTTAATTAGCTTCATGGAATAACGGTCTGTTTCCTTTGAAATGTAATTCCATTAGTTTCCTTTGCTACTGGAAGACAAGAAAGAGTAGCAACACAAAAACCTGATGTTACGAGTTTTCGCGCTTTCCTCAGTGCATCGGAATTTTACGTTATTTGCTTGTTAAGTTTAAAATGTATTATCACTAAAAAAGCATTACAGTATATTAATATTGTATTTCATTAATGAAACTTAACACCACAACCTGAGAGGGGTTAATCTTAAAAATAGAACAGAATTTTAAATGAAAGTGTAAATAAGTTATAGGTAAGGCCTATAAATAAATTATAGGTAAGGCCAAAACTATGTTATCCTTGCCCTACGTATATAGAGATTTCATGTATGTGTGTGTATAGATACAAATATATGCCTATACGACCTGCTGTGTAATAACCTGGCTTTAGCCAAAAGTGCAGTGGCATAAACTACAGCATTATGCAGCAATTGAACACGTATTTATCTTTAAACTTCTGAACTAGTCCCATTGCTCTTTTGGTTTGTTTGAAGGTTGTTTACAGAAGTTTAAATGCTTTTTAAGGTTTGTTGAGCCAAGGATATATACCTAGCAACGGGTAGAAAAAAATACTGGCATGACATGCTTCCCTGCCTCCTTAGTATGGTTACATACCTTGTTTATTTTATATTTTTATAATAAAAACATAAATATATGTTATATTAATCCCTCTTGATACAAATAAAAATATTCTGAGCTAGTCTGAAACTTGGCATATAGCATTTATGTATGAGAACCTAAACGGAAATATTAAATCAGCAACTTTTAGCTATTTTTTTCAGGGAGAAAATAAGGAGGCGTATCTCATCAACTTGTTAATCTTTTCCAAAATAAATACATCTAAGCCTGATTTTTCAACAAATATTTATGTGATATTTTGGAATCTTGAGGTTAAATTCTCAGTAGTAAGATGCTCACTCTTCAGTTATTATTATGGTTACACGGTTAAATTTACACACAATGAGTTGGTTTATTAGCACCCATAGGGCGACAGCGAGCGCCCACCGTTAAGCCGGTGCATAAGGGTCTGCAGCACTGGGGTTTTAAATGACATCTCCTTAGAACAGCGAACCCGTCTTCTTTTGGTTTTGGCTATATTTAGTGGGGATGTTATTTAAACTGGGGATGACCAGTGGGGCAGCAAACTTTGCTCAGGTTGGCATGTCCTCGGTAGAAAGGTGAGAGCCGATTGCGAAGGACAGCAGATAGTGACTGGCCAAAAAACTTCAGTGCAAATACATATGCAGTGATGCACATGGAGAAAAGAAATCTAATTTCACAAAAAAAACCAAAGGTTCTGAGCCGCCTGTTACTCTTCAAGGACAAGTGTTGGGTTATGATGAAACTGAAAAGACTATTAGGAACCTCCGTGAAGGAATGGAGAACAAAATGGAAAATGCGATTACTATTATCAACAAAACCAACACAATTTTACACGAAACCATTTCTCTGCAAGAAACGAAGCACGGAAAATGCTCGAAATGAAGCAAGACTGAAAAAGCAATGGCGAAGGGCGTTTTCTGGAAATTCCTACAGCCTAACCAATGTCACCTAGAAGGTGAGTAGGGAATGACTGCTTACTGCCCCTCCTGATAATGAACGGAGATGCTGTAGTGCAACTACCCAAGAGCAAGCTCAAAGCCAACAGCGGCACTTCCCACAGCGTGCTGAAACCGTCTAACATAGCACATCCAGGATGATGGCATTTTTCACGAACCTGAAGTTCTAGATGTAAAACACATCAGGCCATTAAATTCAGGATGGTGCAGAAATGTGCGGCTCAGGAGGTACCTCTATCACCAGTCCCCGGGGCTTGGAGAGTCCCCTGGGGAAGTGTCACCCCATGCCTGCCCTCTCCTTACACTGCTCTCCAGACACCCGCCATCAGCAGCCAGACGTGGGTGCTGCTTCGGCTTAGCATGCTCATCCTCCCATTCCTGAGGTACTAATTACCATGCAGATGTACCTGTAAGCTGCTCAAAGTCATGCATCACATTTCTTGAGCTCAGAGAATTTTATACCAGTTATCTCCCCTCACAGACACTAACATCCTTTGCTTTTCCGTAACGACTGCTAATGACTCGCTCTGTGAAATGCAATGATGCACAGAATCATAGAACGATTTGGGTTGGAAGGGACCCTAAAGACCTCCCACCAGCCCAGGTTGTTCCAAGCCCCATCCGACCTGGCCTTGAACCCCTCCAGGGATGGGGCAGCCACAGCTTCTCTGGGCAACCTGGGCCAGGGGCTCACCCCCCTCACAGCAAAGAATTTCTTCCCAATATCTAAAGCTCTAAAGCTCCCCTCTTTCAGTTTGAAGCCATTACCCCTCGTCCTATCACTACATACCCATTCAAATTCCTATAGTTGTTCTACACGTTAAGTGGCCCTCAAACATTACAATGCAAAATTTATTCTTAACGTCTTTATTAGAAAGGGATCGGTAAGAGCTAAAATAGCTGCCGGAGGAAGTAATTTCTATCTGCCAGTGCTTCCAGGTTGTGTGTGTGCAGCTGCCAAACCCAAGGCAAACCCCTCACGCCACCATCCTACGGCTTCCCACCCGCCCTCACCCAACGCTACTGCGTTTGTACTCTGTGTTTTTGTGCTTTTCCCTCCAGGATGGGCCTCTGCTCCTCCACTGCTGAGGCTCCCGGCGCTGCCGGGCCTGCTGCTCAGAGGGGCCTTCGCCCCACCCCACCACTGGGGGGCCGAGCCCGGGCCTCCCGCGCCCGGCAAGCGGCCTGCCCGTCCAGCCCGGAGCCTGCACAGCCCAGCCCTCCGCCTGTGCCAGCGATGGCGGCGGGAGCACTGACAGAGCCGGCTGAGGGAAGGCGAAGGGCCGAGGAAACATCCCCGCGGCCTCAGGCGGCCGTGCCGCCGTGAGGGGACGGGCCGCCGCACTCTCCCGCTCCGCCCCGGCGCGGCTGCGCGCGGCGGGGCGGGGTCACCGGAAGCCGGAGCCGCCACAGCGCCGAGCCAGGGGCCGAGCGCCGGCCGAGCCCCGCGTCCACCCCGCTCCGCTCCACCGCGCCGGCCGGAGCGCCGCCGAGCCGCCATGTCCAACATGGAGAGTATCCTCGGGGCGCGGAGGCCTGGCGCTGCCGGCCCTCACGGGGCGGGGGCCGCGGCCTGGGCTGGGCTGGGCTGGGGGGAGGCCGCGGCGCGGGGTCCGGCCTGGGGTCTGTCCGGGCCGGTTGGGAGCCGGCACTTCTGCGGCTGGTGGCCGCTCGGGCCTCTCCGCCCGGGGAGGAGACGCGGCAGGGTGCGGTGGGAAGGAGGAAGCGAGTCCCTTCCCTCATGGCGGCCGTCGGTTGTTGCTGGGGAAGCGGGGCGGCCCGGTGGGGGACGGGGACCTCCCTTCAGGGGGCCTTTTCCAGGGGGAGGAGGGTTTGCGGTGTTTGTGTGACACTGGTAGGAGCTGTGCTTTGTCAGCTCGGGGATTGTCGTCCCTGCCTGGATGGAGAAGGGAACGGGAAGTTCAGCTTCTCTTTCCCAGGCGAGATCAGCTAACCTTAGCTGGGGGGTGAGGGGCAAGGCAGCGTCACCTCTCCCAGGGCTGCAGGGGGACAGCCCAGTCCCTGGGGCAGAAAACGCAGTTTGCGGTGTAGAGTAGTGCAAATTGTGAAGCAGGGACATCTGACACGCCATACATGTAATAGGTGTAATAATAATACATCCAGTGCAGTGTATAGGCTGGAATGATGTCAGCAGCTAACTCGTCAGCCGTCCCCCCACACAGCGACCGCTGTCAGCTGAACAAACCTGTCCGTGTTTCCCGCTGTTGAAAAGAAGTTAGACACAGGGAAAAAACCCTTATGGACAAATTAAGCCTTTCTTGCTGTATAAAACTATCTTAACGTGCAGGGGCGAAAAAAGCCTTAACGATTACAGGGGTGGAAGTGAGCTGGCGTTGCCAAGTGTTATGGTAGGGACTGACGGGAGTGCTGGAGCAGGTGACCGTGAGTCACGGTTAGTGCTGGAAGTTCGGTTTCACTCGGGTTATGGCACATTGAGAAAGACACTTCAAGGGAGGAGCGAGCCTGTGCTCGTCATGGGATGGAGGGGCTGTGGAGGTGGCAGGGTGAGCTATTTTAATGTCAAAGGTAAATGCCCCAAGTGAGTAACTGAGGAAGTTATTTCAAAATAAACTGCTCTGAGATGCTGTTTCAGTGTAATTGGTATAAATAGGTGATGTCATGTTTTACCTGGTTGTTCGGATCTCTGACCTGAAGTACGCTTAAATGAACAACCTAAAGGTATTTTCCTGTTCCGTAAATTACCTAATCTGTGACTCAGTGCAATATACTTAGTGCTGCTGAAAGAGATAGTGACCTACGATTTAAAGGAAAGAAATATAAATACAAGTGGCAATTCCAGTGTTACTGGTAGCTACCTTAATAGATATCCTAGCTATACAGGCGCAGCTGTTACCTTTTTCTAGCCTGTTTATAGGATGGGATAATAAATATATCAACAGACTTCCTAATGTCTTCAGGTTGCTGTCAGAGCTCTAAGATGCATGTCTGGACTTTAAAGGAAAAAACCCAGTTCTGGAATAGTTTATATACTTGAAATGTTAAAGAAACCTCAAGTACCTTATAATGTTTAGCTTCATGTGCTTCCATTTAACAGTTAAGCATCTTAGTACTTGCTGCATCTTCTTCTTGGGATTTCAAAAAGTGGCATGAAAGAAGCCTGTCGAGCTTTGTGCTTCCATTTTGTTCGAGAGAGACTGAAATTATTTGGAAGCTTTCATCAACAGTATTTTAAGAGTATGGTTTTTTAATTGTTATTTTTGCAGCACATTGTTCTCTGTCAGTACCAGTTTAATGCAGTCAATTCTAAGTCACTATGAAGGCTTGTTCTGGTGTCTTCTTGGAGCTTTCATCTTAAGCAGGACTTGAACTTTTTGAAAAGGAAAGTTTCTCTTTCTGCCTTAAGTTTTCTTTCCCCAAAAGTCAGATGACAGAGCTGTTGGTGACCCCAGGATTGCTCACATGACCCCGGGCTGGGAGGCTGCTGTAGCTTGAAAGGGAAGCCCTGCCTCCTGATTTGTACCTGGGCATGGTCAGCCAAGCCAGTTTTCTGTTGCATTGTTCATTTGTCTGTTGTTTCTCAGTGGCTGTTTTTTCAGATGGTGAGGTCTCAGGCAGGCCAGTACATTGCCTTTCCATTTCACTGAGAGTTGTGGACTCCGTGTGTGTGAGTGAAAGTATCTGGCAGAGTAAGACTCTCAGTTCCTCTCGGGGGATGCTTGGTTTGTTGTATTTATCAGGCTGAGGTAGGTTTGATGTTAAAATGTGCCAGTTTGGGATCTGAACGTGTTTTTTATGGCCTTACATTTTAGAACCCAGATGATATGTGACATTATAATTGTAAAGCAGCTTGGTAGGTCTCCTTATTGTGTGAATTTCAAGGGCTTACTGAAATAACATTTTCCAAGTTCTAGTATCACTAGCAGGGAAGCACAGTATATGCTAGGTTTGGTAGCACTTTGAACAGGAGAGTGAAATACTGCAATGCAAGGATCGATTCTGTTCTCAAACCCTTAACTTGCGCTGCAGAACACCTGTTTAATTTGAAGTTTGCTGCAAAGGAACTCAACAGGAACTCAAAAAAATGCGACAAAGAAGAAAAGGCTGAGAAAGCTAAAATTAAGAAGGTAAGCAGCGAGTCTGAACAAGCTCTTTAAATCTGTTGTTTACATATTATAGCAGGAAAATATCTGGTGTTTTTACCATTTTCCCAGTATGCATGCTAATAATATTGTGATAGATGCTTGTGATTTAAAATATATGGCAATAAAATATGGCTATTAATGCCCATGCATTAATAAATGTGAGGATACATTCGTATGTAACCTCTTGTACAGCTTGTGGCTTTTGCTTTTTGAGAAGATTGTCTTGTATGTATTTTGTTAGAGACTGTTGTTCTCTAAGTTAAAAATATTTAATGTTTATCATTTTGTATTAAAGGGGCTTATGAAGAGGAACTTCAAGAGAGAGACTAAATTTATGTGACTGTATTTTTGTCCATGAGATACAACCATACCAACTGTATCTGTGTTTGAGTCTTGATACTGAAAACCTTTTTTTGGAATGAGATATGTTTCTGTAGCTCTGTAAAACCTTCTACTTGAAGTGCACGCTAGATACCTTCCTTGGAAAGAAGTTCACACCTTGAAAAAGTTTGAGAAATATTGGAGGAGGAGGGAGGGTTATGTGTTCTCTTTTGATAGAAAAGATACTGTGAGCAATTGATGCTTATTTCATTTTTGAGATAGGCTATTCAGAAGTGATGTTTACAAGAGCAGGGAAGATTAAAATGCTTTTGCGCTTTTATTTTTTCCTTTTTTCAACAGGCAATCCAGAAGGGTAACATGGAAGTCGCACGAATACATGCGGAAAATGCAATCCGGCAGAAGAATCAAGCCATCAATTTCTTGCGCATGAGTGCCAGGGTAGATGCTGTAGCAGCAAGAGTTCAGACTGCAGTGACAATGGGCAAGGTAAATCAGTTTTCACAAATCTGTTGCAAGGATGAGACCTCTGATCTTCTAAGAAGTGATTTAATTCTGTTTGTAATGAGCTGGAAAGTTTCGATTTTGGTTTCAGATGTAGACAACAATAAATCAGGTACTGGAATTCCCCTGGCAGCTGCTCTTTACTGTCTTTTGTAGCTTGTAACTTCTGTTAGCTGTTATTACTCATGCTCATAAGGATACAGTGTGTTTTGCAGGTTACACTGTTAATATTATTTTGCAAAGATAGTGTTCCCCTTCCAAATACATAAAGTCATGACATAGGACTTGTGATTCCAAAAATCTTTTTTTAGCTCTCGTAGTTTTTTAACGTACACTACTGTACTGCTTTTCAGCCAGAGAGTTTATTGTGCCATGTGATCTATGTACCAAATATATACCTTAACTTTGCGGGTCTCGAGACCTGTAAAAGTTAATGCCATATGTACCTTAATTTTTAGGGAATTTCAGCTCAGAATGTGTATTTCAAGTGGTTGAGTTAATTTATAGAACTTGAAATGGTAGGAGCCATAAAAAGTCACGTTCTAGACGGCAATAATGTGTGCCCTGCTATTTGATACTGTAGAAACTCTGTGGATGGAGATAAGAGAGATTGGTAAGAAACTGCTTATCTTTTTTTCTTTGTAATAATTTCCTTTACCTCATTTCAGGTAACAAAGTCAATGGCAGGGGTAGTTAAGTCTATGGATGCCACACTGAAGAGCATGAACTTGGAGAAGGTAAATATTTTTCTTGGAGATGCACACGAAAAGCAGAAAGGGCAATGGACACAAGTTTTAAAAAGGGAAATTCCAGTCAAGAGAAAAGGTTTTGCAGTGAGGTTGGGAGATCCTGGAACAGGCTGCCCAATGTGTGTGTGAAGTCCCTGTAAATGGAGATGCTCAGAACTTGACTGGACAGGGTCCTGACCTGCACGCTTGAACTGCAGTGTTAAATCAGCTTCAGAGTTGACACTGGGAGGGCAAGGGGGCCGAGCTTCTGATCTCCAGAAGCTGCTTGCCACCGTCATCATAGTGTGGTTCTATTTTTGCGAGCTGAGATATATTTCTCTTCTGTTAACTGCAGATCATTGATTTGATTCATATTTTTAATAGATATCTGCACTAATGGATAAATTTGAGCATCAGTTTGAAACACTAGACGTTCAGACACAACAGATGGAAGACACAATGAGCAACACTACTACGCTAACAACGCCACAGGTAAGAATAGTAATTTTTTTTTAAATGAGATCTTAAATTACGTGTCTAAACTGTATGGAAATGTCTGATTCTCTTCTTTCTGCCTACTTTGAGACATGGCAGCAACTGGAGCCTTTTCACTTTTGCTTTGTGATGAAGAGACTATTTCAAATTATAGTCACGCATACAGAGGAACAAATACATGTATTTTAGTCTGTTTCACTCTTATAGCAGGCTTTGTTTTATATTGTATCTTGAAAACTTTAACCCTTCTGAGTAAGCAGTGTTTTGATGAGTTCTTAATGAACTTAGAAACAAGAAGGCACTGCAGCATTAATTATAAAAGCAGAATACGCTGTGAGAAAATCAATAGTTCTAACTCACTGATATTAACAAAATGATGTTAGTTACCATCAGATTTGTAGAAGTATGAACAATGCAAAGGTCATCAAGTGCCTGCTTTCAATTTATGGACATGTGTTTACTAAAATAAATCCTTAAACAGTGTGTGACATGGTTAAGAATTCCTAGCACCTATCCCCGTGTGCTATTTCATAAGGAGCTAAATGTGCTATTCCAACAGAATTTTTGTTTTGTAAATAAAATAAACAAACTTAAACCTGAATCCAGTAAACCAAATCAATTGGAGATGGGTTTTTTTCCATGTTGTGCAAAGCAGTGTTTTAGTAGCTAATAACCAACACTTGAAGTATTCGAGCATATGTTTGGGGTTTTTTTACAGATAAGTTGAAGTCTTTAGAAGCATCGTTTCAGAAGCTAGAGTTCAATTAATAGGCTTTTAACAGGCTGAGCACCTGTACTCATTATTTTTGAGTTCATACAGGGCCCTCTGGTGGTTAAGCATAAAAATATTCTGTGAAAGACATTTGCCTTTAAATCAGTTCTGTTAAAATAATTTCTGTTCTCAAGATTTAACAGAAGAGCTTGTCATAAACTACAATATGCAACAGTCAATTTTGTTTTCTTTACTCTAGAACCAGGTGGATATGCTTCTACAGGAAATGGCAGATGAAGCAGGGTAGGTAAAATTTTGAGTGACTATTTCTTGAATAAGTCTTGGTTCCAACAACCCTTTCTGCTTAACTTGAAGGTCAGATACCCTTGTTTTATATGTATTTGTTTCTTGGAAGCAGAGAAGAATCACTGTTTTCCTTTCACCTCTGGGCGTCATTCTTGTAATAGTTTAGTTGCCAGTATTTCATTTTGTTTTCATTCAAAGATACTGTGAATGTCAGGATGCAGGGCTGGTTGTGCAAAAGCCTAAAATCGTACGTCACTTGTCATATCAGTGTTTTATTATTTACTTGGATTTGCTTTAGCATTAACGATCCTTGCCATGTTTTCTCCATGCTTTTCCTCTTTTTTTCCCCCTCTTACCACATTTAAACTTCCTGTAGTTCTGCTCTCACTAGCTAGACATTGCAAAACGGGTCATTGTGACATATTTAAGCCTTTGGGGATATACTGAAATATTTCAGAGAATTTTACATGCCTTCTTGGTGACACATAAGTTGGAAGTTCCACTCTGTTGGCTTGAGGATAAATACATTTGACAAATTTTTTAGTAAAACTTTTTTTTTTTAATGAGTGAACTTTTTGTCATTCATACATATGCCATGTCTAAAATACCTCTGTTAAACAGCAATCTTTCCGAGTACTGAATAATCAGAGTTCATCTAGCTATTGCTGGTTACAATATATGACTTGTCTTCTTGGTAATGAATCAAATTTATTGATGAGGTTGTCTAACTAGCTGGAGTACAGCATTCATGGGATGCTGGTGGCCTCATGCTATCTCAGTATTGCTCTGCTTGTCAATTATTGTTGTTCTTTCTTTAGCCTTGTATGCCTGAGTTGTTATTTTTTGTTTTGTTTTCTCCTATTAGTCTTGATCTGAACATGGAACTACCTCAAGGACAGACAGGTTCTGTTGGTACAAGCGTTGCCTCAGCAGAACAGGTAAATGTTAGATTCATTTGAAATCAATCTTTTATAGAGAAATGTGGTATGAGAATTAATGCTTCACTTGGTCAAAATAGGCTTGCTAAATTGTAATTAGATTTTAGTTGTCCAAAAGAAATAGTGTGTAGTTAAAACAGTCTTGTAATCAAAATAATTTTAACAATACAGTTGTCTGCTTAGTAAATCCAGAAAGTTTAGATGTTTCAGGTGTGCTCTTGCATGGGTATTTCTCAGACTTCCAAACAGCTGCCTCTCCTACCGACTCCAAATTTGATGAATCCAGCCATCTCCCATAGTGTACACAAGGCCTTTGGGATTGGCTTTTTTTCCCCTTTGATGTGTGAAAGGTCTTATGGGACTAGTGCAAAGGATTCCACGTTTGCTGTACATGGATAGCTTAGAATTTCTTGTGCATGAGCAGATCTCTGATGTCGAGGTTGCACACATATTTTGGCGAGTTGCTTTTCCCATTCTAGGGGAATATATTCGAGGGAATGGAAAGAGAACAGTTCATTTCTGTCATCCCGTCTTTGTGCAGAAGGCTTTAGGGAGCCTCACCTTAACTGAACAATGTTTGGGAAGCCCCAAGTATTGCACATTCTTTGAAAAGTTCAGTTTTGCTTTATACCAGGCCCCCTAGAACAGTTAGACCTACAGCTATCTCGCTAAAGCAGGTCAGTTGGATACCAGCCTTGGTCAGTCAAGGCTGCATCCAAATAAGGATGGAGTTCTCTAAGAGCTTATTTACACTTGCAAAGATGATACATAAAAAAAACCCCAACTCTACCTCTACTTGCAGTGTTCTGAAACTCCTTCCTAGGTATCCACTGCTGGAGGTGAGATGGCTGTGTGGACCTCTGGTCTTGCCTGGTACAGCCATTCTTGAGGTTTTCAGTAAATCTTGTTATGAGTTGTGCATGAGATAATCTCATATCATCTGGACGTGAGATTGACTGTTGCAGAACTTTGCAAAAATTAAATTTTCTTATTACTGATAGCTGGTTTCTTTGTGTTTTACAATTCTGCAGGATGAGCTGTCACAGAGATTGGCCCGCCTACGTGATCAAGTTTAACAAAGCTACAGTTCTTTGTACATGCTTTCAAAATACCCTGTCTGTAACTAACCCTTCACTACACTAGAAAGGTGTATACAGTATGGCTTAGGTGTTTGAGTATTTGTAATATAGGGTACTTCACTCCTAGCTTGCTACTCTTTCTAAAATACATTAAGTAACCCAAAAATATCAGCTCTCTAATGTCCTTTTCTGTACATTTTGAAGTTGATATATTTTTTTGCAAGCGTTTTTCACAAAATCGAGTTGATATTCTAAGTCAGCTAGTAATGTTGGTACATTCTAGCTAAAAGAAAAGCAGACTGTCATTGATATATATTTTAAATTATGAAGTGATTTTTTTAAATTATGAGAACTGTTTATGGTTGGAGAACTGATGTATTCAGTTCAGATGATTGTTGTAGATAACTTTCTTACACAGCCAAACTCCTGGAACACGCAAAGGTGGCCAGCGTGGACTTCATCGAAAATATGCTTGTTAAAACAAATAAGTGGACTTCAGTCTGAATTTTTTAGCCTTTTAAAGGTAGGGTAATGGTGCTGAAATTAGTGGTTTAGTTCAAAAATGAGTTACCGACAGTTGTTTTCATATAATTGGGAACTTGTACGGTGTCGATACTTTAGTACAGGAGGAATAAAATATATTTTTCAACTCTCTGTCAGTTCTGTTAAATGTTGCAGCTTGCTGGTTGTTTAATGTCAAGTGCTCTAGCTTCTCCATTTTGCTTTTTTCTCGGTATCCTGGGGTGCAGCCAATTATGCCGCTCACACTTCTGTTTCTACCACCATAACATCTAGTTCCTGTTAATAGGGAACTCATGCTACCCATTTTTATAGGTTCAGGCTGAGAAGCCTTGTATGGAGTAACTGAAGCCTGCTTTTCTCCATTCCTTCTTACTCTGTCTTTGCTTTTATACATAAGATGGCAAGACTTGTCATCGTATTCCACCCTTCGGTGCTCTTCCGTGTATGAAAAATACAGAAGTGCCCTTTCTCAGGTTCAGATCTTCGCAGTCCTCCATGAGTCAAGGTCCCAGCCCTGTCTTCTCTCACCAGGGCCCTCCCTTAGATCAGCTTTTCCTCCTCTGCACCTCACAGCAGGTGAGTAGTAGACAAGTGGAATGGGCCAGGGCAGGCTGGTGGATGTCTACACCAGTTATATTGGATGAAGAACAGCCACTTTACTTTGTAAGGTATCATATTGCTCTCTACAGATAAAATGATTTATAATATTGCAGTTGTATGGAGAAGCTAGTTTGTTTTAGTGATCCCTTTATATTTCTGCACAGTAAGAGAGAATCTACTGGTTGCTTTCAGTAGCTTCAAACTCTGGCTGCAATTGTGAAGTAAAGAAATGGTTGTAGAAATCTGTATCTGAGACGCCTTGTGATGTGTTGTGATAAACAGTGATGTTAAAATCCTCTTTCTGACTTTTGGGGCTTGTTTTTGTTGTTTTATCCTTGTAGGGGTGAGGGAAGGTGTGACGCACTAGAGTTAGAATTAGTTCTTAGTTTGCTGGTGTTCAGGATCACATGGCTTTTCCAGTGTTGGGGAAATATTCAAGAAAATAAAATACTTTGGTTTTTTTCTTCAGTGAAAGCATGCAAAACCAAGGAAACATTTCAGAGCCGTTTCAAATGATGTTTTGGATGTGTTATTCAAATCACTTTCAAGGTTTAGCAGGATGTTATGTACTGAAGTATTCAAGGCTGCTGTAAAGATAAGGAAAATAAGATAGACAAAACAACCTAAAATGTTGTGGAATTGTCTCTCACACTGGTGGCCTGAACTAAAATGTTTAAAATGTGATCTTTTCACTTGTTTACATTTATTTTCAGTGCAGCTTTCTTTTAAATGCCTTTAATGCTCCTCTTGTAAATAGGAGAAATTGGAAGGTGTTTAAAAACCATGTACTCGCAACTGTAGTCTTGGTACAGTCCTTTCAAATTAGTAATAAAACATCTTAGGAAAGGGACCATACACTACACTTCTTTTCCCTAGCTCCTTTTGAACAGCATAACAAAAACATAATGGTAAATCTATGCAACCAGGTTACCCACAACTGTGGTAACTGCTTGTGTGTGTGCCTTGGCCTCGCTGAACTTATTTTATTTTTTTGACGTTTAATTGCTCCATATCTCACGATAGGGTTGGAAAGTTACTGTTGTGTAGTAAATCCACATCTGAGTTTATTTTGCAGCTACTTGTTGATGGAGCTGTACCATAAAATACTGAGGGTTTCAGTGTTTAATATTAGACAACTTCAACTAGCTTGTCTGGCTTATTTTAATGATAAAGATTATGCTGCTTTTAGACTGTTCCTGGTCATTCCTAAACTATTTGAGGGCGTAAACAGCAATTCTGAGAGCCCGTGTATTTGATTTTCTGAGCGTGTGGCCTTGTCGTGGGCCTTGGGGCTTCGGAGGAATTTAAAAATAGAGGGAGAAGAGACTGATTAGATTGCTGCAAGATAAATACTAAACAAGCTTCCTTATCTCACTGGCTACACACAGCCTGCTTCATAGTTTGGATCTTACGCCGGGCTTGCGAACTCCAGTACCAGAATAGATTTCCTGTATCATTTGTTCAAAGGAATTAACAAGTAAACATAAAGGCTTGACTGACAGAATTAATCTTACCTCTGTGGGACTATGATGCAAATAGGTAGGCAGGCTTAGCCAATTTGGGGAAGAATCATGTGTTTGAAACAATGAATTTTTGCCCTGCTGACTTCACTCTGAGAATTGCCGCGTATTTCAGCGGGGCCAGGATTTTGTACTGGTTACTTCTGTGTATAGATCTCCTGCCCTCTCCTGGGGAAAAGGATTTCTTTTCTCTTTAGAAGCACTTGTGTATGAGAGCTGGCATTCAGAACGTATTAACAGTTACATTTTGAATGTATATATTTTTCTCAAGTCTTTTGGAAATGCTTGAAACTGAAAGTTACTCTTAGAGCAATATTTGAGTTTTGTATCCTTCCTCCATTCAAGCTCTCCTCAAAACATTTGCTCTTTCCTGAACAGCTCTGGCTCCTCACTCCTACATCGCTTGCGTTTCTTGTCAGATGACTCTTAGGTGTTTGTAGAAGTTCATTTCATGTTAAATAAATGGTATGTGCTTTTCCGTACCTGATTACCAGATAATATCTCAATATTTATGCTTATGAGCAGACACATCTGAAGTGAAACATTGCTTGAAATGTTGCAAGATGGTTTTGCTCAACACTTTTTTTCCTTGGTTACTAAAACCGCTTGTGTATGGTAGCGTTAGTCTTCATTCATTTGAATTCCAAAACTGAAAGCCATGAAGAGCTTCAGATGAAAGGAGAGGGAAGGAAAGGAAGGACAAGAACTTTAACTTTCTTGATTGCAATGGGATAAAATGATCAAGTTGCCTTTGTGGAGATCCTCAGAGCCAAAAAATAGTGAGATTTTGTTAAATATAATGAGCAACTGTGTACAGATACAAATTCTGAAGCTGGTGACTTGTATAGAGAAGAGAATAATTTTTGTAGCTCTGGTAGAGTTCATTTTGGAAACTGCTTTACTTGTATGGGACAATTTGTAAATGTAACTGCCAAGTGGTAAATAAAATTGTACAGACAACTTATTTCAGACGTGTTCCTAGGTTATATGGCTGTTTGCTGGCGGGGCTCAGGACGCGGATAAACAAGCAGATGTCACGATGTCATCAGTCTTTTCCTGTGAGAAGATAATGAGAAAATTAAATCTTTACGGAGACAAAATAAGAAGAAAGTAAAGTGGATACTATTGAGAAAGATTTGGGACACAGTTCAGGGAGTAATTAAGTATGACAACATACAATACGATTACTTAAAATTTTATGATTTTTAAAAAACATTTAGTCTGGTATGGAGGGTATCCCTCATGGTTAAACATCTGAGAGGGTTCTCTGTCCTCACCACATATAACAAGGGGTCATGTGGAAAACTGTCAGGAGGTGGGGTGGGTTTGAGTTTGTCCTCCCCAGAGCTAAAAAACCTTCCATTTTTGTTTTCCCCTTCTGTTGTTATTTGGGAACCAGCAGAGGGAGCCTCAAGCTTTGTTTTTGCATAGGTCCTACATAAATTACTATTTTTTTGAATTGAACAAAGAACTTTCAGAGTCATCACTAGCTGGTTTAAGGAACTGTTTCTCCCGTGGAACCACTCTTTCTGGGCCGTATCAAAGCTCGGTAGCGCATGCCTGTATCGCGGCTTTCATCCTTGCCTAAAAGCTGCTCTCTTGCACAAAATACAGCCTGGAAGGATGGAGCACAGAGCCATCGACTAATTTGTCTCAACATCTACCCGTCTTCACTACGTGCGCTTCAAAACATTTCTTGGAGATCTACTGTTCGGAGCACGATAGTGCTTAAAACTTGTTTTAAATTTTTAAATTTTTAGTTAAGGCCTCTTGGGTTTTTTTAGCTGTTGTGTCATTCTTTTTTTTGTTGTTGTTGTTGTTGTGTGATAATTCTTCTATTTTATAGAGAAGGAAACACGCACTGTGTGCTGATGGAAAATGTATTTTAATAGAAAAATGTCCTTTTCTTACTAGAAGCGCTGCCCACATTGAGATTTGATTTGATGAAGTATTTACTTTGGTTTCAGCGTTCTCTCCGCCTGTTTAGTATATTGCATTTTTCGCCTTTAGCATTAGCATTCATCTGTTGCAAAGGCCTGGTTTGAACTAGCGGCAGCACACTGCTCAGTACTTTCTTTTTTTGTCAAATGATATTTTTTTCAATGAAATCCCAGGAAGGGTCAGTGGCCTTGCTTGTATCGGAAGCAGCTCTCTTCATTACCATTCAAATAAAGGAAAAGAGCGATGCGAACAATCTGTAACTAATTTCAAGTGCCAATTGAGCCTTTTTAACTTGGAAGAAGATGCAGTAAGTGAGGCTTACAGGCTTTCGCTTGACCTTTACTACTCTTTATTAAGGAAGTCATGCTGAATCAGCTGTGATACACAGTTCAAGACAGAAAATCAATGGGCCGTAGGATCCCAGCTCTTTCCAGTTCTTTGGAAAGCTTTCCAATGTCTTCCAACAGCGGCAGTTGCTGTGAGAAGCAGGCGGGACCAGACCATCTCGCAGCAGACAGGCTGCTTTCGAGCTCTTATCTAGACAAGGGCGACTTCAGAGGATAAAAGTACTTAAGTATCACATTTTTCTCATCTACGAGGTGGTTTACTGTTGCGATGACCTGTGCGTATTGCTTAGAATATTCTAAGCTTGTTAACCCTGAGTGACATGAACTGTGTGCAAAAGTCTAAAGCATTAAATGTTACGTACCAACTAATATGTGTATCTGACAAGATAATAATGCACTTAATTTAATTTCCCTACTATTTGATTCATAGTTCTTTATTGCAATCAATTTCTGTCAAAATGAGCTGTCAGGGATAGCAAAACATTTTAAAACTTCCTTTAAAGACAGTCAGTATCTTTTTTTTTATTTAAATTTTTAAGAATTTTTTCAAAGACTAGTTTATCATATTCCTGGAGTCTCTATACAAGATGTTTCACTTTGTTCTTATCGCAGTCAGGACTTTGTTTCCCTTGATGCAAAACAGGTTAATATTGGAGCCATTAAGCTCTATTTTTGCTGCTGGTGACTTTTTCAGTTCCAGGTACCAGCATGAAGCCTCACCATTTGACTTCCAATTCATAGGAGGAGCCGGCAATCCCATTCAGAGTGTTGTAAATTAGTTCCAGTCTCCGAGAGACTGCTGTAACTAATGGATATGACCTGGAAGTGGATAAAGTCCATAACAGTAAGATCGACTTTTCCTCTAGTAATTTGACAAATAGAACCTTTTTTTTAAAGTCCCGTGTAGGCTACATACCCCATTTGTTCTTTTGTGATGGCCGTCGTTTCCGCATTGAAGTGATAATGATTTTCCAGATATCTGCTGATTTGTGTAGCAGGTGCCTTAATTTATTAACGCCAGAAGAAGGGACAGATCCAACAGCAACAACAAAAAAGGGTTTCCTGGCAGCAACAGTTCATCAAACTCGTTCCTTATCCAGTTACGTTGCTGTAAGTATTTGACCACCAATTAAAAATTTGATATCTCTATACAAAATATATACTTGTAACAACCTCTTCTGCAGAGATAATTCTGCTGTCTTTACAAATAGAAGTATCAATGTGTGTTAGTGGTAACTAGTACATTCAACAATGGCACTGCTTTTTCATCCAAATATTTAAAAAATACACTGTACTGCAAATGTTAATATTTATCAAACCCTGGGTTATCTTGTGTACAGTGTGTTTAAAGCAGCAAATATAGAATATCCTGCGTTCTCTTTCAAACGTAATGCTTTTGTTGAGGTTTTACAATTTTATTTAGCCTGTGGTTAGAGGATTAAATAGACCAGGCATTCCCAAGCTCTTCATAAAGGTTTATGGTGATGTTTGGGAATTCTGGATGTTTTCTCAGGATGCTATTTACTGAACCGCACAAGTATTGCTCCTCCTGCTCTGTAAAAGACGTGCAGGAAGACTGGTGGTTTGCGGAGTTGCTGGATCTCATTTATTTTCTACAACCACACGGAAATCAGGAAATCTCGGTGTTTGTGTGGGGTTTGACTCTTGCAGAGCAAGTTGATAAAATGCGACCTGTGCAATGGTAGCTATGAGAAACTCCGCATTTCAGTGCCTAGTTAATCTTATAAGAATAATTTTAAGCAGTGCCTGTCAGTAAAGACATGCCGCTTTCAGTGTGGGTAGTGATTTGAGGAGTTTCTTTGTGCACCTCTGCTCCCGGCCCTTCCAAGCCTGCATCCCACCCGTCCTCTCCCATCCCCACCGTCGACAAGTCTGTCGGGCTCCGCAGTAGTCTCACCGTGAATATCAACTCGCCAGCGGTGACTCAGGAGAGTCCGGTCTCCTGTTTATTTGTGCTCTAGTGGGATGTGAACCTTGGTCTTCAAGGGTGAAAGGTTGAGGGATGTGTGTCTTGTTTACCTGTGCTTTTCAGATAATGTTTTCCTTTAATCTATTAAGCAGACGCACCGTTTTGTCCATGGCGTACAATCGGATCACTAATGATGCGCTTAATTACTACCAAACCACGTAGGAGTGACCGATGCCAGCAGACAAGAGGAGTCAAAGCCGGGTTTGTCAGCCAGGAGGAATTCTGCCAGGCTTCCTCCACCTCCCATGTTTAATAGAAACGTCTTTCCACGAGAGCGCTGCAATGTCTGCCTGATTTATCCACCGCTCCGGTGATGGGGTAAAGTCATATTGGATGGCTTTCGTATGAACTTTGATGGCGTAGGGGAAACTAGGTATTTACAAGTAGGAATGAGGGGATCCCAAACTATCAATGGATTTGAAAATCCAAATTTGATTCTTTTGAAAGTTATTTTAAAAACCTCAAACCCCCTATGGATGCACGGAGTTAATTCAACCATTGTAGCCACTGCTGCCTTTCAACACTTCTGAGGCTTTTTTCTTACTGAAGCTGTTACATTTAGACATTTGCATGTCATTGCAGACGAAGAAGGCATTTGGACTTAATTTTTGGCACTGCTGCAAAACTGTTGTATACATTAATCAGCCAAGGTATGTGGCTCGGTCACACGCCACGCCGGGGCTGGTTCACAGACACAATAGGATGGAGAAGATACAGCAACACAGCTGCTAAACATATTTACCATCCAATAGTTAGTCACACTTCTGGAGTTTTAATTGAATTACCTTTGACAGTGAACAGCAAACCTGGTGGGTGATCCACTAAATTTAACTGATGAATGGGCTCCCTAAAATCAATTAGCATCTAGGGCTGTGAGCATGAACACATCCTGTCGCTCTGCAGGGACCGGAGCGGGATCAGAATGACAGCAGCAAATGTGAGACAAAGTGAAAGCATGCATCTCCTGCCGCTGCTGACCTCTGCTACCCACATGAAAGAAAAACAGGAGTCTAACAGGAGCTGAAAGAATCTGACAGTAAATCATTTAAGCTCTGTTTTGCAGAACTGATATAGGATGCTTCTAAACTGCTTGATTAATGCTGGGCAGTATATTAAAAGCAGGACGTGGTGGAGCAAGAAGGCTGCTGCCGAGTGCCAGCTCTGCATCAGCGCACCACGCTGTACGGAATACCATCTGGTTGCTTTATTATTTTCCAGGGTAGCCAGGAGGAAATAGCTATCTTCTTGTCTTTTGCTACAGTGATAGGGGTCCTGTCTGTAGCCACAGAGAAGCCCTCGGCCTTTTGGATGGTTGTTTGTTATCTGAATAATCAACCGATGGCAAAATGCAGGCTGGAGGTTCCTCTGACCTTTGCCTCATCGCAACCCGACTCCGTGCACCGTTCAGCTAGAGCATGTAATGAGGTACAGATGCGACAGATAGGATAATTAAATACACGCAAATATTTGAGGGACTTTCAGGTTGTGACAAACCGATGAAGGCAGAAAAGTCTTGATCGGGGCTGTTTTCTTTGGGTTTGGGGGTGGGTGGAAAAAGGGGAGGAAGAGGAGCAAACAGCATGTTAACCTTCCTTTTTTTTCACCCTCTTACGCCGGTTGACCAGATAAGCGCTTCCTTGGGAGTAAATTTGTGCAAATGCTTGATTTATTTGATTTGAATATTGACTTCAGTGACGACTCGGTTTGGACTATACCACATGTGAATTTTATTTTTTTTTTTATTGCTGACGTGAAAAGAAAATGTGTTGAGTTCAATGACACCCATGCTGAAAGCTGTCCAACAGCCCTTGCAGGCACTGCCTTGGGAGGCGGCAATTCAAAACCTTTTTTGCTCTGGGAGGTTCCTTCCCCCTGTCCATCTTCCCAGGCTGCTGCCCTGGATACCACCTTATGGGATGTTCTGAGGTTGATGTAGGGCACGGTGGGGCTTTTCTTCCCTTGCATTCATAAGTGGATAGCAGGGAGAGCGTTGTTTTTTTATTTTTAAGAAAAATGGTATTAAATAGTACTTTTTAAGGAAAATTTCTCAAGAGCTCTGCAGTGAGCACATCTCATGCATACCGGGCAGGGCTGGTGGAGGTGACTCCGTGCAGTTCATTGCAGGTGAATAGGAGCACTCAGCTGGTGCTGTGTCCTCAGCCGAATCTTCATCTGCTCACCCTGCATTTCCCACGGGATGTGGGAGCCTGTCTAGCGTTGTTAGCTTTTTGCAGAGTTAAAGTCATCCTTTCCCTCAAGGTAGGTGTCACCTT
Organism: Rissa tridactyla; assembly: GCF_028500815.1. Lineage (NCBI taxonomy): Eukaryota > Metazoa > Chordata > Aves > Charadriiformes > Laridae > Rissa > Rissa tridactyla. Next base: position 46,182,804 of record NC_071474.1, on the reverse strand, counting down.
GCGCCACTGACACATTGTCCTGGGAAAGGACAAAGCCAACGGGTCCCACTTGATACTTACCACGAGAGATGGTGGCTGTGCCATCAGGAGGACACAGTTCTGGCTGAAGATCGTCCTGGGCAGTCCCAGGTCTGCAGGTCAGGAATACGTCTTACCCGAGACTGCAGTTCCTAGCAGCCTAACAGTATTAATGCAGGTTGGGTTGAGGCCAGCTGGAAGGCTCCCATCAGCTCCCTGTAGGCAAAAACTCATCTAAACTCCCGGAGTTGTGCAGGAAGAAGGTGCAGCACTATTGCCGCTGTGAATGAACATAGGCATGGCCACCACGCTGACCTCGTACAGAGAAACAATTCCCAGCGGAGATGCGGGGATGGGAAGCAATCTATCCTCGGTTTGCATGGAGGGTCCAAACCTCATGGGAGACATTCGACTGCAGTATCCCACAGCTATGGGTGCCTTCTGAGTCTCCACAGCTGAGCTGAAAATCTCTTGCTGGAGTTGGCACGTCTTATATCTGGCTGTAGCGTTGGCAGAAGAGCATGGTGTTTGGGACAGAGCTGGAAAATCCTCAGCCAGGGAGATGAGAGGAGACAGGGAGAACACCATCGTGCTGCTCAGGTGCAAGTCCTGGAGAAAGGCCAGGCTGACTCCAAGTGTTTCACGACTGCTTTGTAAGTGTGACGGTTTTTTCCTGTAAGAAAAGAGGGTGAGATCCAACATGTGCTGACCCTCTGTTCTGAAGTTCTATATAGATCCCATCGTGCACAACACAAGCATATTTGTTAATTTCATTAATTTGTAAACAAGTGGCTACTGCCCCTGCAGAACTGCCCAGAAACTCCTCAGCTGTGTCCACAGCTCTTTCTCTTCCCCTTGCTTTCCTCCTCTCCTCCTTTCGGAGCCGGCCCGAGGTTTCCCTCTGGAGCCCGGCCGCTGGTTGGGCTCCTGCGCAGCCCCAGAGAGCGCTGCTGACAGCCCTGCTGCGGCGTTCAACCTCAAACGCACCGTTTTGTGGCCCATCCAAGTTTTCGTCTTCAAGAAGAATATGTAGGAACACGGCTCCAAACACCCGGATCAACCCCCTCGCAAAGATTTCATGCGTTTTCAAGTGGTATCCGCCTTGATTTGGAAAACAAAAAGCAAGGAAAAGACAACAGCTAAAAACCTTCCCCGTGCACAAAGTGAGAAATGTGGCTTTAATTTAGACAACTAATCGCTTCCAGCTGAACCAGCCATTAAAAACAGTTGAAGAATTACAATGTAAATAGATTAATGCAGACAAAGCAACATGTGCGCTATTCCATGTCTTCTTGTTACCTACAAAATACTTGGGCAGTGACACACTGTTAGTCTAAGCCACTTGTTAGGTTCTGTGCTAATCAGCTAAAATTAAATAAACATGACTGATAAAAATGACTGTTGTGTTTGAAAATTGATGCACCAACAGAATTTACTCCAGGAGATAATTACAGATGATTAAGTAACAAAGAAATAATTCCTACGGCAAAGGGGAAAAGCCTGCGGTGCAGGGAAGGGGCACTTCTTCGTGTGCCGTCCCTTTCTCTTGGGGGGATGAGCCGAAGCTGCAGGAAGGTCTATGGGTGAGCAGAAACCCCAAAAGAGCCTCTCTCCCCCGGGAGTCTCCAGCGACAAACTAAAAAAGGGCTGGAAAATTGGTATTTTGCTGTTGGAAGAGCACGTACCTAACTTGCACCTCCAGCATCCTCCTCTTCCCACCCAAGGGATCAATCTCTTCATTCAGATTTGTCCGTTTAAATGCGAAGCATTGCACGAAGTGCTCACAGGTGAGCCATGTAAGTGATAAATATATGTTTCTAAATGTTAATTTAATAATAATGTTAATTTAAATGTTAATTTAAATAATAAAGTCAATTTCCTTTGTCATCAGGACGAGAGCAGATTAAGACGCATCTTCTAAAATGGAAAATATTCTTCGGATAGTCTTTTTTGGATATTCACTCCTATTACAGTAATTTATTATTAGAATGATAATATTGACTGGAAGCCTAAGGAAGGGAGTGTTTTCCAAAATAATGAATAAATGGTGGGGGGGGGATGCTTGCAACTTTTTTCTTCTCCACAATGTCCGTTGGTAGGAGATTCATGGTAATAGAGACGTCCAAACGGCTGTCAGGCTGACAGACATAAATAAATGGAAGGCGTCATTTGCAAAGCATGGGATGTTAATTATGAGAACAAAAAGGCCGTCGCTAATCACAAGTGAATTTTATCATCACCTACAAGAGGATCTGCTCATGGGGGTGAGGAGCACGGTGTGGTGGAGGGGCTGTGTTCCGGGCCATATTCTGCTGCCAGGCTCGCTCTTATGGGCGTGACGACCCACTGGGGTGGGTGTTTGCAGACAGGCACTATGCAAAATGGACTTCTAACCAAGAATCCATCACCCTTCACTTCTCTCCCTAATCATAGAATCATAGAACCATAGGGTTGGAAGGGACCTCTGGAGATCACCCAGTCCAACCCCCGGCCAGAGCAGGGTCACCCAGAGCAGGTGGCACAGGAACGCCTCCAGGCGGGTTTGGAATGTCTCCAGAGACGGAGACTCCACCACCTCTCTGGGCAGCCTGTGCCAGGGCTCTGCCACCCTCGGGGGAAAGAAGTTCCTCCTCATGTGGAGATGGAACTTCCTATGGTCAAGTTTGTGCCCGTTACCCCTTGTCCTGTCGCTGGGCACCACTGAAAAGAGCCTGGCCCCATCCTCCTGACACCCACCCTTGAAGTATTTATAAGCATTGATAAGATCCCCCCTCAGCCGTCTTTTTTCCAGACTGAAGAGACCCAAATCCCTCAGCCTTTCTTCATAAGAGAGATGTTCCAGTCCCCTCATCATCTTGGTAGCCCTTTGCTGTCCCCTCTCCAGCAGTTCCCTGTCCTTCTTGAACCAGGGAGCCCAGAACTGGACACAGCACTCCAGGTGTGGCCCCACCAAGGCAGGGCAGAGGGGGAGGATGACCTCCCTCCACCTGCTGGCCACACTCTTGCCTTCCCAAGGTTGGCTCACATCTCAGCGATGAGGGTATGATGCTTATGTGTATCTTCTTGTAAACCCCAGCAGCTCAATCGATATTCTGTGTACGTCTGCGCAGGTTCAACAGGCATGTGGATCCCAGCTCAATGTCAGGGCTTTCAGTGAAGCCGAAGAGCTCTGGCCACTGGCACCAGCCTGGCCATCTTCCCAAAGACTTGGATCCAACAAAGCACATACAACTTTACTTACGCGTACAATAATAATACAAAAATACCAATTATCTGCTGTCCTAGGAGCCTAATATATGCAAGGAAGATAAAGCCATTGTCTAGTATCAGTTTTGCTGGTGTATTTTAAAAATGCCAGCTCCGAGCGGAAGCCCCGGTAGAGATGTCCCCAGCCCCGCGGCAGCACAGGCGCTGCTGGCACAGCCCGTGGCGAGGACAGAGTCCCTCACAGGCGACAGGAGGCTTTAACGGGACGCAAGTTCCATGTGTCGGTGTTTGCAGGAATCATAAACCTGAAAACATGTTCGCTCCAACGGGAGAGAGCAGTTCCTGCCGTCCGGAGCGCAGCAGACATAAGTCATTTATCGCATTTTACTTTGGTAAATGGCACATTTTGTCACAAGGAGCCGTATTATTAAGCTGACTCCTCTGCACTCCTCCTCCTTAACACGGGCATTTCTCCGTTACTTTTCTGGCGTATTTTCTTTAGCACATTCATATCCTTTAGTATCTCACTGAAACACATGTTCAAGTGGAGATTAGCCCCTATGAAATGAAAATCGCTTGGGGTGCGGAGGGGGAAGTGGAATATTATTCTTCATCCTGAATTGAAATATTAGAAGCTGACTTCTGAATTATACTCCGGGGTTACCGGCTGTAATTGAGATTGAAATTGGTCCGCTATTTTTGGTACAGCCTGGAAAGCTCCGAGCCTTATTCCCATTTGTGCCGGTGGAAATCCCCACCCATCATCTCAAATTCTGCTCTGCCCGCACCTTCGGGGTGAAGAATGCCTCCCTGGCTCCTTCCTCCCCGAAATAATGAGAAATGACAGCTGGGCAAAATTGTAGCTGGCTGTCGCTCCCTGCCAAAGAGACGAGGGGCGGGCGAGAAGGGGCTTCTCCCCCGAAAGCCGGCTGACAGCCGGGGTCAGGGTGGGGGAAGCGTTGCCTGGACCCTGTCAGATCCCGGGGAGCTGCTGACAGCTCGCGCCGCAGTGCGCTTCCCTCGCCGGCGAGATTTATGCTGCCATGCGGAAGGTGCTAATTAAACTCTGCTTTGCTTAGAGCAGCCTGGAAAGAAAAAAAAAAAAAACAACACACCAAAGAAAGAAAAAAAAACCCCAACAAACCACCTCCAAATTACAATGTGCTCCTTTAAATCTAATCTTGTGTTCTGCAGGTGCTATCTGGAGGTGGTTGGGTTTCCAGGGAGGAACAATTAGTGATGCTTCCTAATGCTTTGAAATCTTCCCTATGAAGGGGGTGAGCCCCTGGCCCAGGTTGCCCAGAGAAGCTGTGGCTGCCCCATCCCTGGAGGGGTTCAAGGCCAGGTTGGACGGGGCTTGGAGCAACCTGGGCTGGCGGGAGGTGTCCCTGCCCAGGGCAGGGGATGCCACTGGGTGGGCTTTAAGGTCCCTTCCCGCCCAAACCATTCTATGATTCTGTGATCAAAGCAAAGTTGATGTGAGCTTGCCTTCCTCATGCCAGTGCTGAATAGCAGCAACCAGTGTTTTGCAGCAGCCGATTAGCAATCAGCTTGGAAAGCTGCTTATTGACTGGGACAGGCAGTATCGGGACACGTCTGGTGTGGGACGGTTCTCCTGCGGCTCCTGGGCTGGCCGTGGCAGAGCCGTGCTGTGGGGAGCTCTTGCAAGTGCGATTTAGAGAGCGCCAGAAGGACATGGACACGCTGCATGCCCTCCCAGCTCTTCCAGGCACCAGAAATCCCCCCAGGAATATGCTCCACAGGTGTATTACAGACCGTAGGGTGCCTACATGCTGCAGTGGAAAGGACAGAGGAGCTTCCCAAAAGAGATTAATCTGTGGATCGATGGTTAGTGGGAGCTGCTGTCTTTGGGCCTGTCCTGCCGTCAGCGGCAAGAATCAAACAAGAAGTTAATGTTAAATGCGTAACTCCCGGCAGTCAAACTTTTTAATCTTCTACTAATTTGGTGTGTTAAAAGCCGAAATAGTGTGATGTGTCGGGAAATGGCAACTTTACAGTGAAAAGGGGCAGAGTGTGATGGGCAGGCAGAATCAGGCTCAGTGTGCCAACGGCGCCCATCCGTCACCCTCTTGGTGACCAACCACCTCTGAAAGGAGGGGACTGAGCTCCCGCTCTCGCCTCTGGCTCCGGGAAGAAAAGAAGAGCTGAGATCACTGAAAAAAAACCGTTTACTGCTTCAGTCCGATATGCTTCTGTTAAAGTTGCTGGGCTTTGGGCTGTACCCTGGCCCAGCTGCCAATGTAAAGCACCTGCCATGCCCTGGGCAGGTCTTGCCTTCACCCTGCCCTCACAGAAACCACGGCAGGGATTCCTCCCAACCCGCTGCAGGTGATTCATGCTTCCACGCTGAGTAAATGTGGTTATCGCTGTGGTTTAGCCCAGTTCTGCTCACACTGGGCTTGATTTTGGGCAGTGCTGACCATCTGCAGGCCAGGAGCAGCTGTGGGGGGACACTTGCAAGGTGGGATGTCACCTCGGCCCACGGTGGCTCTCATCTGTCCATGCTTGCAAGGGCGATGGAAAGAAATCACAGAGAGATAGGGAGGAAGCTGGTCGTGCTTCTGCTGCAGTCCTTCAGCATCAAAACGGTTCAAAGCCAAGCCAAAAGGAGACAAAATGGGCTGCGGCGAGGGGAAACGAGGTGGTGTGGGGTTTGAGCAAAGCAAAATACAGAGTGAGATTGAGAAAACAAAACGAATGAAAAAAGAACAAAAAAAAAAAAAAAAAGCAAATGGCCTGTGATAACCCGCATCTCACTGCTGAATGTTATCGGTGTCTACAGGTTACTGGAAAAACAAAGGGGCCAGATGGCAGCCCCTGGCCGGAGCAGGGCTCTTTGTGACGGGCAGCCCCGGCGCTGCCTGGGAGGGAGCAAAATTCCTCCTTAAATCGCAATTCCAGATTTGGGAGCTCCCCAGGAAGGTGCCCTGGCAGCTTGAAGGCGGCTCCCGGCCTCCCCGCGGAGCGACGAGGCGAGGAAGCTGCTCCTCTGCCTCCCGGCTTTCTCTGGTTTGTGCTTTTGACGGTATCTTTCTGATAGTTTTTTAAACTAAAATTGCTCACGCGGAGGCTGGAAGCCAAAGGGAGGAAAAGGTGGGAGCTGGCCCTGGCTGCCTTCCACAGTCCTTGCTCTCACCTTGATGGTCATCCAAGATTATTTTTCTTGCAAAACGCTTCAAAATTCCTATTGGCAAAGCACATAAATCAGAGAAATATTCATCTCTGGGCTCCTGTGTCACAGAAGGTAAAAATGCTCTATGAAAAATCAATGCTGTAAGCTCAAATCAACAAACTTTAACTTCAAGCCTGTATTTCAAAGTGGGGATTGGGAGGCTGGGAGGGAGGGAAGGGGGCACAGAGCTGGAAAAAAAAGGGCATTATATTGACAGATAATAGCTATTACGCAAATTAATATGAGTTGGTTGGTAGATTTGGTCATGTCAATGTAGTGCTGACGCCACTGGAAACTAAAGTGACGGGCAGAGCTGCCCTGATCCTAGAGAAGAGGTTGAATTAATTTTTTCCATCATCACAGAGGGAAGCAGCGCTCAGTGCGTCGTGCACGAAACAAAATGCTACCGAGGACACTAAAGTGCTTTTTACATAATAACTTTAAAATATCAGAGCACAGGACCTGCATCCCAGCACAGGGAAAGGGAGAGCAGTGCTTGCCGGAGGGGACGGCAAGGACGGGGATCCACCACCGGGATGTGGTGGTGGTGGCGTCCAGCTGGTGGCATCCAGGGAGCAGCATGGGGCAAAAATCACCTCATCTGGGAGCACGCACAAATTAAGTACATGCCATTTCTTGACACTGATGCACTAACACGGTGCTCGGGCTGCGCCACGGGGACGTGGAGGGACACATGAAACAAATTACCGAATTGCAGCGCAGCCTTTCTTCCCCCCGCCGCCCCCCGGCTCCCCACGTCCTGAAGATGGATTTGCAGACACATGTCAGCGAGTGGCCTCCGCGCAGCCCCGGCGTTTCCCGGCCGAGCTGCCCGAGCGGCGTGTGTCTGCGGGGGAGAGGTGTCCCCTTGCAAGGAAAACACGGGGCAGGTGCCCGTGCTGGGAGCGGAGCTCTTCGGAATTAACAACCTGAAAGAATTTGGTGGAGCTCAATTTTTCGATCGGTGCAAACAACTAAAATGTATGTTGGGTTGAGATGATTAAATGCGATGAGGTCTTGGGTTGGGGGTTGTTTTTTTGTTGTTTTTTTTGGTTTTGTTTTGTTTTTGAAAGCGGTGAAAAATACCAAAGGCATGACCGAGGAATTAATATGCAGCTTATAAACACACTGCGGGGAAAAGCCAAGGGGAAGCAAACAAGACCCAAAATAGATTTATCTCCAAACGTCCCGTGAAGCCAAGGAATCTATTGATGTAAACACAGGAATTGAAACTGGCCACATGAAACAAAGCTCCGCTTTCAGTGGCACCTGGGGATGGCGAGATGGAAGTAATTCCTCTTTAATGAAGATATTGTTATGTGTCTGAGGCTTTCGGCAGAGCGGCAATCTCCGCTGCCTGGGAAAAGAGGGGATTAAGTTACAGACCGGCTCTGCTGGAGGAGAAACCCCCTGTTTTAAGCAAAACCTTAGCTTGCATTATCTGTTTAATGTGTTGCACGCCATTTGCGGCATAAACATTTCCAGTTCGTTTTAATTTCATATCGTAGGAGAATAATAAAGACAGCAGGGTTATTGGTCGCAGCTGCGTGAATGTGGCAAATGTAACTTGAAGAATTATTCTGTCAAAGAGACAGAGCCAGATATTATTGTTTTTTCCCTTACAGTCTTGCCAGCGGTTAAATAGGGGATTTTATTAAAAATATTCACGTAATTAAAATCTATATCTTGAAAGCCTTTACAGGAACTGGAGTTAAACCAAAATAACACGTTTACATTCAGATGTTGTAGGCTTGCAACAATACGACGCTGCCTTCGGTTAATAAAGCAAAAAAAGAAGGTTTTTTAACTGAAGTGTAACTTTTTAAAAGGTAGGTAGCTTTGAAACGTGCAGTGATTGATGTAGCTTAAAAGGACAACCTTTCTAGGAAACGTTAAATTTGGTTATAGAAATTCATTAGTTATGATCTGGGCGACTGGTGTGTCCGGAGAGGGAGAAATGAGTTTTATTCAGCACACGTGTAGTTTTAACAACCAATGCCGGGGTTTTCAGCCGTTGTCCGTCAGCGTGATGGATCGTCCTTCCCTCCTCTCATTTCCCAAACCCCAACCCCGGCAGGAACGGAGAATTTTCCCAAAGTGAAGGAAATACCCCTGGCAAAAAGCCGTTCCCAACAGCCACCCAGAGCCCTTTCTTTTTTTCTGCCTTTTTTTTTTTTCCTTCTTTTTCTCGAAGCTTTGTCCAGTAATAAACAACTGTTTCAATCTGCTGTGCTGATCAAAAGAAATGTTTTAATCAGTCCCAGGCAAAATATCATGCTATTATGTTATCACTGGAGCAAATCATCAAAAATACAAAACAAAAATATCGGTTTAATACGCTCCAGATCAGGAATGTCTTGAAGAAACTTGCCTTCCTCACAGGTGTGTCCTATTTTAAGAAAAAAAAAAAAAGCAGAATGAAAGCGTGGGGCTGGCACTGGGGCGAGCGCGGCTGTCAGGGTAGAAACGCTGAGATCAAAACTGACCAAGCCCAATTACTGCAAATAAACGGCACAAAATGCTTTCCCCTACCCCAGGGATGTTTTGATTAATTTTTTTTATTTTTTTTTTTCTCAACCGACAAATCATCTGAAAATCACTCGTCTGTGTTTTCACCTGCTGCAAAGCAAACCCATGGGGAGAGCTATGGGGACACCGGCCTGGTCCCTGCTACCTCCAAACCACGGCTCTGGCTGGTGAGGGACACATTCCCGAGGAAACCCAGAAGCCTCCAGATTTTGGAGATAATTTTTCCCACCAGGAGCCTGAGCAGGGTCTGGATCCGACGCGGGGCGATGGATCCAGGAGCATCCCTGCCCGTGAGCCTGGTGCGTGATCGCTTGCAGAGGTACTCACCATCTCCTCCGAAAAATCTCAGCTTGAGCAGAGCTGGATCTCATTTCCATCCTCTGCTCTGTTCTGGGTCCAGGAGACCTGCCCAGCGAAATTCCTCCTTTTTATGGCCCATGACTCCAGATGCACGAATGATGCTCAAAACCAATTTAAAAATAAGTGATCTTTCAGTCATTTGGAAAGCTGGAGTTCGGAGCAGGGTGCTGTGGTTGTCTCACCAGCCAGACCTGACGACTCCTCGGAGCAGCGGTTAATAGGATGTGTTTTCAGATGGACCTTTCATACACGTTGGATTAAAGAAATCCTGACTCTCCATAGGGTATTCCAAGTGGCGAGAGGAGCTGGTCAAGGCAGAGAGGTCCCCACTGGCGTGCGCAGCTCTCAAACACCACCCAAACCCACTTGACCAAAAACCACCTCAGAAAGTGGGGACGGCAGCTTGGGAAGGAGGAACGGCGGCGGGGCTGAAGCACCCGGGCCTGGCCAGATCCAGAGGGGCTCTTCCCTGTCCTCTCCTTGACATCCCTTGTCTCAAGAGCTTCTCATTGCAATTCCACCGCCCAACGTGGCAAGTGGCAGCACTTTCAAAGCACGAAGGCTTTGAAGCGTTGGGTTTCGTTTCGGTTGGAAATGAAGTTTGGGGCTTCGCTTCACTTTGATTTGGTTTAATCTCAAAAATCTCCGGGAAATAGAGCGGTATTTGTTCTACCAGTCTAAATTGTTAAATTCTGGTAGTATTGAGAAGCAAAGCAAAGGGGGCTGATGTTATCCGTTAGAATAGCCCAGATAGAGACATTATCCTGCTTTTATGAAAGCCAAAGGTCGAATTCATATTTATTTGAGCTGCAGCAGAATCTGGCTTATATCCTGGACATTACAACATATTGTTTCAATCTATATTTTTATTAGCAATATTGATAACGTTAGAAGAAATACGATACAGGAAGTAGCTTATCAACTTTGATTAATTTTACAGTAAGGCTTTTAATGAAGATAGAAGGGGAATTCGGCAAAGGGCTGAAGCTAAAAGTGTTGCTGGTAAATGGAGACGTGTGATACCTGCACGTCCTGAGCGGGGCAGCCGGGTGGTCAGCATGGTCTTTACTCCATGGAAGGAAAATAGTTGGGAGTCTTTAAAGACCTTTAGTGGAGAACTAAACACTTCCATACATAATAATTCGCTGCAAGGCTGTAGAAATGAAGATATTAGTGTAAACCTAAATTAAATCTGTGGGTTGTGCGCAGGCAGTGGTGCTTCTGCTTTTAAAGCCCCGGGGAAATACTCATAGGGAAAGACATGTGAAATACTCTCATTGCAGGGACAAAACCCCCTAATTCCAGCACCCAAACCTCAAATCCTGTGAGAGGGTGGGATCTCACTTGTCTCACTTGAAGGTGCCTTTGGGACGGGGAGCTCTTGCTTTCAAGCGGTCCCGCAGCCGCGGGGCACGCAGGAGCTTGCCGAGCTGCCAGCCCCCCCTCCTCGAGCTCCATCATCCGACATTAATTCTTAGTTTTAACACTGTATTATGAACACTTTAGCAGTTGAAGTGTCGCTCTGTATCCGGATTTATGCTTTTTTTTTTTTTTTTTTAAAGTTTAAAATGGCAGTCTGCGCGGAGGGCGTCGTCGAGGGTAAACCAGTCCAGCCTCCTGGATTGCTCCGTTTTGTCCTGGTATCGAAGACACCCATGAAACGCAGTCCCACCCGCAAAATTCACCAAACTGCCTTAAATATACAGGCATCCCGTCAAAAGCAGAATCTCCAAGGCATTTAAAGTAAGATAAGATGGTCAAAGCCAGTGAGTGCTTGGGGTGAGGTGGGCACGGCCAGGGCAGCAGCCGACTGCACAAACAGATGTCCTTCCCACGGCGATGCCGGCTGGTGTTTAATATTGTGTATTTGAAACCTTCCTGGTGAGCGCAACAGCAGCGAGCATCTTCTCCCAAATCTGATTTTTAAAAAAAAAAAGGGTATTTCTGCTGGTTTCAGGCCGCAGATCCACGGTGAAGGGATTCAGCAGCTCACTCCGATGGACCGGCACCTGGAGCAGAAAACAGCAACCATCCCTGGAGCATCATCTGAGCAATAGCAAGAATGACTCTAAGTAACCGTATGAGTCCATTACTCTTTTTCTGTCTTTTGGAGTCCAGGCCCCGTTTTATTTGCAGGCCTGACTGGAAGCAGATGGACCTGTCAGGGCTGGCTCAGGCAGGTGAGCCCAACGGGGCGGACGAGCTGCTAAGTGCTCCCAGCTGCCGGGCAGGGCCTGGAGGAAATTGCTGGAGCTGGGACCCAGCTCCGAGAGGAGATCTGGAGCCAGTGCCAAGAAGGAAAGAGTGAATTTCTCCAAAAAGCCGTTCTCTAAAAACCTGAAAGGGCGAGGCTTTTAAAATAAGAGAAAATACCTGAAAACCTCTTCGGTGCATCTAATATATCTTCAGACTTCAGAGAGCCAGAAACCACCCTGAGCCCCTGCCCCCATCTCTGGTTTTGTTCAGGATCTGCCTCCTTAGACAGAAAATATTACTTTTCCTGGGGGTTCTCCCTTATCGCTGGTGTTTTCCTCTCCAGAAAGGTCTTGAATTTTACTCTCTGGTTTGTGTCGTTTGATTTATAAGCTCAGAGGGTCCTTTACAAAACCTGGACTACTTCTCGTACTTAATTGCTACAATAAACTTAAAACTTGGTGCTTCAGGGTAAGCAATCTGGGAGGAAATTGTTTGATGTACGGAAGCAGACGGTAGGTCCTTCTTGTGAATGTCACCGAAGGGACACAGAGGAGAAGCGGGTTTATAAATAACTATAACACCGAGAAACCACACGAGCTCGGGGAGAGCGGAGCCCTGTTAAGCATGAACAGCTTGCAGTGCAAATCCCAACATCTGCAGAAGTCCTTGGAGCCGGTTGAATTCCCCATTGCGGCCTGGGTTGCTGCTCCCAGGCTGTCTGACACCGGCTCTAACCCCGCGGGGGCCGGGAGCCGGCGCCACACTTGGACACAGCCGAGCGCAGGAAGGGATGCCCGGAGCTCGCATCCCAAAATGCAAACCAACGGGGTGGGAGAAAGGTGATTAACAATCCCAAGCTTTTATCCAGGTTGCAAGGAATGTGTTTTTTCTTTTCCTTCTCAAAATTACTTGATCAAATATAACTCTTTGTGCTTTAAAAGCTGTTTTTCCCAGCACCGCGTGGCACAGGGGTTGCTGAGCCGGTGTGGATGGTGCTGTGCAGTGGCCGGGCGATGCCGTGGCTGCCTGCCCCGGCTCCAGTGCCTCCGGCTGGGAGGAAAGGCAGGGAAGAAAACGATGAATTGCATCCAGTGTGTGAACACCGAGGAATGAGGTATCACCTGTGTCACTACAAAGTGCGGCTCCAGCCATCGGGTGCTCGTAGCACAACCCCGGGAGGGGTCGGGGAACGCATCCCCTGTGCCTGGTACCCAAAATACATCCAGGGGCCGGGGAGCAGCCGCGGAGCCGGCGAATTTAAAATTACTTGTTCGGACGCTGTAACTCTTATTTAGCTTCCTGATCCACGTTTGAAAAAAGTCGCTGCGTATTTTGTGTATTCTGGGGGACAAACAGACACACAAAACGAAGAAGAAAGAACACGTAAATATTGCGGAGTCATCTGTTTCCAATACTGTGTGTTTACATATTAATGTGCAATACAAATTTGTAAACATGAGCATTTGAAACTTTTGCAGGAACCGATACCGGCCTTTTCCCTTTCTGCAGCTTTATTGGAACAGCATGTCCCCTCTGGCCCCGGCCACACATGTACGTCGTTTTAATACTGGATGCATTTCAAATGTTCTGGGTGCTTATTTGTTCTGGTTTATCTTGCTATCCAATCCTCATTTGTTTTGCATAATTGTGATACAAATTATCATCTAATTACGGACCAAACCTCAGAAGATCAAATGTAAACCAAGGCACTTCGATCGGAGCAGCTACATCTGATGCTCCCTCTACGGCTTTGCCTTCTCCGATGGATGGATTAAATTTGGGTGAAACTGGATAGTAAGCTGCACTTTGATTAAAAGCATTATCGCTGGGGTTTTTTTTTTTGTCTCCTCGGTTTTTAAATCACCCCCCCGGTGTCTGAGCACCGAGCCCATCCCCTGTCCCAGTGTCGGTTGCGGCCGCGGCGCCCTTGGTATTATTTGACGGTTCTATTTGCCGAGTGCTGTAAATGGGATCAGATATTCCCGAGTAACTTCAAACTCTTCTTGGGAAAGGTCAAATGACTAATAGCTACGTTTGTTCGGCAAGTTTAATCTTTAAAAAAAGCCGACTTTGATTATTTTCTCCCTGTTCCCATTTCAAAATAGCACCATAATACCGGGTTTATGTTTGTATCCATCCACTAAGTCTAACAAACTGCGAACTTTTGCAATTGCCGCAGGTTTTCAAATAACGTCAATGGGAGGAAGTACAACGCGGCATGTAACGTATTTCTATTTACAGGCATGTGGTCCCTCTTGAAATATTGACCTCGATTCCCCCAGTTTCACATTTAATAAATAATGGTTTATTATATTGACTTGCTCTCTCGAGTTCTGCCACTCACCTCCCACCAGCAGCCGTTTTCAAAAGCACCCCCAGAAAGTAGCGTGAGGGTTATCCGCTATTTTGGGCACGGTTTTTCTCATATAAGCACAGTTTTTTCTCATAACATCCAAGTGATAGTGTGAGCGATTCAGCAGAATTACCATTGTGGGTATGGAAAACGCTCCCGTGCCGGGATGGTCAGGGAGCCTTGGCTGGGTCTGAGGTGACAGAGACCTGATTTGTTTTGTAAAGAACCACCAACATCTTTTTTATTTGTTACGCTGATATTTGAAAGGATAAATCAGGAGATAAAGGCGAAGGAAATAGAAAGTAACCTCAGATAACCCTGATCTGACGGTGTCGTGCTGACCTCTCACACACATGGAGCTAATTAGTATTTATACGCCTCCCTCACCCACGCTGATGAGCACTCCATCCCCCCTGGCGCCCGGTGCCAGCACCCAAGGGACACGGTTGCATGTCCCTTGCGGGGACCGGGCTCTGAGTGTGTTTTCCGTGAGTCTGTGCGGTGAAAACTGGGCTCCAGGTTTTCAAAACCCGACCCAGTTCCACTAGAATCAGCCGAGCAGTCGCTGTTGGAGCGTATCGCCCCAGCGCTGGGTTTGTAGTTTCATGCCGAAAGGCACAGAATAAACAAGCAGCTCCGGGAAACCTTGTGCCCGGTTGCGAACACGCGCCGAGTAGGGATGAGATGGGTCCGGCCAAAGAGAGGATGCGCCCAGCTGTAGTAGATGGAATTCATCCGATCCAAATTTAAATGTCTGTAAAACTGTCCGTACTGAAAATATCTACCCCAGTCATTGTCTGTCATGTTTTTATCTAGACAGACACTGATCTGCTGGGTCACCAGCTCGTGGCCAGCAGCTCTGGAATATCTTATGCAACTGCAAATATTTGGAAAATTGGAAGTTACCCATTGCATCCGCCCACAAATCCGTGACTGATCTGAAGAGCCTTCCAGCTCCCCAAAAGTATAACCACATGTGGGGGCCGGTACTCGGTCACTCAGCCTCCAGGGAGCTGGGATCTGCAGCGCTTTGCGGAGCCCAGCCCCCTCGCCCGCAGGAGCTCGGCCACCACCGATGACGAGGGATGGCTTGGAAATAAGGACTCCCAACTGAAAAAAATGTTCCTTGGTTGTTTTTTTTTTAATAAAAATAGTGAGGCAAACTGCTAAGAAACAGGACAAGAAAGCAGATTTGTTCATGTTTACAGCTGTACAGACCATTTAGCAAGGCAAACACGGCCCACCGCTTCACGTCGGTATCGCTGGGGGCTCTGTGAACACTCAAAACAGGTAAATCAGGGAAACCAACATTGATTGATTTTTAGCAAAGTCTCGTGAAAGTCAAAGTGTGACTTCTTGTTATTTTAACAGCTTTTGATATTGCTCGTTCTGTTCTTAATTTGTTGTCTGTTATGGACGAAAATAAAAGTGAGGCTCTGATACCAGTTTTGATTTTTAAACCTGCACTTAATCCCTGTATAATGCGGTGTTACGTTTGTAAATACAGAGTTTTTCTATCTTAATCCCAAAATGTGGCCGGGTCCAGTCAAGCACTATTTTCAAATCTCTGTCATATATCAAGTAATAAAATTGGCTTCAGGTGGGGACCGAGCATCAATCAAATAAAGAATAAAATCTGTGCCGCAATTTATTGCGAGTTACGTTGTACCCTTGGGAGCTAGAGATTATTTACAGGAATAACAAGAAGGTCCACAGGTTATAATAAAACAAACAGAACTTTTGGAAGAGATTGAAAATTTCGTGTTTCAGGGCCCATGGAGTTGTAATTCTCCGGAAAGGATCTGTGTTCTCCACGGGACCGAGCCAGCAGCATCCCTACCCCTTTCCCTTGGGCACAGGCTGGTGGATGCGATCCCAGGTGGATCTTCGGTGTCCCCCAGGTCTGGAAGTGCTGGATAGGAGGAGTGTCCTGCAGGGCTCCTGGAGGTTTTTCATCCCACACAGCTCTCTGAGATGTATTCCCCGCGCTCCCCAGCATGGATCCAGCTCGCCATGGGGCAGATGTGTGACCACCCGTCCTCTGTTCCTTCCCACCACATTGTCAACGCCGGTGCTGCTCTGCACTACCACTGCCTGGAGACCTCTGGAGGTAGGAGCATGGAGAGGGGGGCTCTTGGGGCACCCCTGCATCAGACTCCACTGTCTCATCCCCGCAAGGTAGGAACACATCCATCTTTTATCCTGTCTTTCTTTACCTTGGCAGCAGATACTTGAATTTACATCCCAACTCTGATAACCGAGTCAACTGGGTCCTGGAGCAACAGGGCACTTTCATGTCATTAATTCGAACCCGTTAAAGCCAAGGGAACTTGAGAACATGCTCGAGCACTTGGCCAAATACGGCTCCTTTGCTGACTCAAGGTCTCAAATAGTCCCCTTGAAGTCAGTGGAAAAACTCAGGTCGGGTGAGCAGAAGCTCACTAGCTAACTGAAGGCAAGCTAGATAGAAAGTTTCAGGAAAACATATTTGTAGAAATGTATATGTCTATGTTCCCACTTCAGAATGCAACTATGAAAAAGGTGACTGTACAGTTTGCTCTTAATCTACAACCGTGACATAAATATCACCGAAAAGTATCATCTTGCTGTGGATCACCTCAGACGCTCCCAGATCCTCCACCTTCCCAACAACACAACATGTTTGTTTGCCCACAAAAAAAGTTAAAACGCTTAGACATACCGCTCCTGTACCATGCAGTTTTTCATAGTCAATAACTAGCAAGCCCTTGGGTATGAAGGAAAGAAAGGCTTGCTTTACGTATCAACGCTTAGAATATACGATTCCACTAAAGGCAATGGTTAATTGTCGGGTGCCAGTTAGAGTGATTACATCTGCCATCTCTCAAAGAAGCTGGAATGCTGTCACTCACTTTGAAATGGCTTGCTGCATTCATCAGTCTAGATGGCACGGAGAAGTTATAACCATACAAGCCATATGGAGGATGTAAAGAACAATTAAGTGCTTCCCGAGCAATGGGACTTGATGGGAAAATGTTTCCAGATGCATGTAATCCATACAGCATTTGACTAGCAGAATTGGGTACTTGTAGACATTGTCCATTTAAGTCTTCAGCTTTAGCACTTTTCAGATTTGTTACGCCGAGGGAAGATAGTTTTGGCATATCCACCATGAAGTGGGGTACAAGATGTGGGTTGGTGCCCCCCAGTTTTTCGTGGCTTGGAAAGATGAGAGACTGTTGTCTTAAGAAGCTCGTAGGACAAATCTTGTAGTAGAGAGGCACGTTGAGGTTGTGTAGGTAGGTCTCGGGGCACGACACGCCAAGGTTGCTCGCTGACAAGTGAAAGGTAGGAGGTGAGCAAGATGGAGAGAGCAGGGGGTTGAGAGGAGAGGGCGTCCCACCGCTGGAGGTCACTGGCGAAGAACTGGAGCTCCCACCTGAAAATGAAAACAGAATCATCCAAGCTGGGCTAGCTGCGGCTCACAGCCGAGGAACCCTTGGAGGACTCCTGCTCCCACTCCGCATCTCCCTGCTGCCGGTGTCCAGCCAAGCACAAACCCGCTCCAAAAATAGGCTCCTGGAAAATGGGAAGATCTGCCCATAAAGTATTTGTTGTTGTTACTTGGCACTTGTCTAAGAATAATATTCACGCATGTCTAATCCCATCCATTTCACCAGGACAGCTATGAGCTCCTGCTCCACACATGCAGGTACCTGCTGGGTCTGGGCCTCGCTACACGACCCATAACCTTCTCCTGTAATACACACACCATTGCTATTTCAGTTTCCCTATTTTTCGTGCAAATTACAGGCAGCTTTTCTCCCCTGTATATAAGAACAAAAAAATGTATTCAGCCCAATGGAGAATTATTTTGTACCTTCCTGCTCACAGGAATTGACTAATTTTACTTGGCTTCCCATGCAATTAGAAACATACCCTTGAATACTAGAGGTGTCTCCGGAAACTCAAAATGCACATGTTCATTTTAACGTTCTCCTTTCCAAAGTGAATCAATGAGCACTTTCATAATTTGGTAGAAAAGCGCTGCCGACTCGCTTCACCCGCGTGAGCGCTGCTGAGGCCGCCGGTGCACAACGTCACCGCGCAGCACCGGCCCCACGCTCCCCCGGAGCAACACCCAGAGCAAAAACTAAGGAGGCAGCGGCTGTTGTGGGGTGGGGAGGGTGCTCTGGAGTGACCGGCCCTGTGCTAAACAGGTGCTGGTTTCACCTAATGCCATTTAAGAGCTATATCTCTGCTGCGCATTCATTACCACATTCTTCCAGAGCTTCCCCCCCGCCCCCCGCCCTTTTCATTTCTTACCAAAGTCACTGGAAAAGGAAGGAAGGGAACGTGGATCCATTTTTTGCTCTGTATTTTTATCTATTTACATTTTATTCCAATTAATATACTGTCTTGATGTGATCTGAATAGACTTTACATCCAACCAGCAGCACATCATCCACTGTATAACCAAGCCATCCCTCCTAGTATATCAAACCTTAAAAAAAAAACCCACAAAGATTTCGGACATGGTGCAAATTAATTTTGCAAATTCCCAGCAAGCGGAGTATCCTACAGGTTGGATAACGTGCAGGCGGCACCTATTTGCAATAATCCGGGAATGTTTTTGGGCTTGAAGGTCTCACCCTTCCCCGCCGATGTCAGCGGCTGTTTCAGGACTGACATCAGCAGGAGCGGATGATGCAGGGCAGGGATCTGGTCCTTCTCCCGACGTACACATCCTGACGTCCTCCCAGGAGTCAGGGACATTTTGGTCATGTAAAATGATGTGATTGAGGCAATTTTTGGGAGCGCGAGGCAGCAAATGGATCCCTGTGCAGCTGGCTGCGCCGCAGAGCAAACGAGCGTTAGTATTTGCTTCGAGGGATCCTAAGCAATAATATCACACGGCTTCCAGTACAAGTTTGGGAACTGGGATCACCACGGGGAGGACAGGGCAGCTCAAAGAGCAGATTCTTCCTCCCATTTCTATTAGGCTTAAAAATCCCAAGGTTATTGCCGGTTCTTTCTTCCGCGTGCTGTTCATGCTTTCTTTTAATTTACCTTCTGGTTTGGGGGCTTCGGGATTTCTATTTTTCAGCTTTTCTTCAGAAATACAGTTTTACTATTAGCGGAATTGGAGATTTTGTTATATTTTCATCAGTTCAGGGAATTGACCCTGAAGAAAAATACCAATTACATTAAGAATAGCAAAAAAAAAATTAAAAAAAATCCCAGGAAGACCTAATATTTTAGCATCTCTACAATAATCATTGCAGTTGCTGTTCTCTCATCACAGCGCATCCTTTAGCTCCTTGGCACCGCATCGCAGCCCACAAAATGGGTTCAAAAGGGGCTTTTTGCATAAGGTCTTTTCTAAATAAAATGAACAAAATAAATTTAAAAATCTAGTTGTCTTTACAACCCGGTAAACCTCTTAATTTCTCCTGAGTCTGATTTTTTATGCCTCCGCATTCTACACCTGTACAGCTTGGATTTTTGCTATGATTTTTCCAGTATTTCCCTGAAGAGATGGGAATGATTTCGTGTGCCCCAGCATAAATATCTTTGAAGAGTTATGAAAATAAATGAGAGTTAAACTGGGGACTCCAAACACAAACTGGAGCCCTCCAGCATGCAAATGCTCGGTTAGTTTTTTCCTTCAGTGAATAATCCGTTTTCAAACACTGTTTCCAAAAGCCGTTTTTCTGGAAAAGGGCTGTAAGTGACAGATACGTGCTTGTCAGGTGCAGGGAGATTGTTTTCCCTGAAAAACTTTTCCCTCTTCCCTGCATTTCTGTGGAGTTACCGGGCTGTGGGACTGCTACATCCTAAATAGCAGATAATTTTATTTTCAGTTGAATAACGCATTTGTTTGCGGCGAAGCGGCCGGCTGCAGAAGACACCGGTGGTCATTATTACCACGTTTTTAGACAAAATTCTCAAACGGGTTGGAAACAATTAGTGTGACAGGATCAAAGCCGTAACAACCCGACTCTGAATTAGCCTCCTGCATTCTCAGATATTTTTTTCTGCGCATCTAGATCTGATTTCTGACAGGTGATGAAGGCGAACCGCGCCGTTACCCTTCTCCTCCCGGGGCGAGTGCTCTGCTCCTCAAATCGGTTTTAACAGGAGTTTTTGCCGAAAACACGTGGGATTGGCATCCCAAACCGTTCCGTTGGCCGCCGGTTCGTTTTCTGGACCCACCTCACTGTTTTAACGGCTTAAGACCCCCCGACGCGCCCCCGCGGGGACCTCCGGGCGTGCGGCCGCGGCGCAGTCCCGAGGCCGCGGGGAGAGGCGGGGTAGGACAAAGGCAGCAAACGGGACTTACCCTGGCTGTCTGCGCCGAAAGCCTTGAAGTCCAGGGCGAGGGGGGGTCGCCACGGGTAGGTCTCCAGGAGCCCGTCCAGGACCCCCCTGCGGGGCGAGACCGGGCTGAGCGCGGCGGCGGGGCCGGCGGGCGCGACGGGGCGGGCGGCGGGGCGGCCCCGGCCCTTACCTGTTCCTCCCGGGATCCCGAAAACCTTTGGCGAAGGGATTCCTGTCGATCTTCAGCTTCGTGATCTGGGATTTGGGAGAGAACGGGGCCGTTGGGATGCTGGGGGGGGGCCGGGACCGACAGCCGCGGCCGTCGGGGCTCTCCATCCCCACGGCCCCCGGGACCGTCGGGGCTCTCCCCGCCCCCCCGGTACCTGCTGGTTTTGGTAGGCCGTCACGGTGGTGAACTCGGTCTCCTGGAAGGAGAAGGTCTGCACCCCTTCGGCCGGCAGCGACTGGATCTGTGCTAGGTCGAAGCGAGAGTCCTGGGCGATAACGTGGACGCGGGGCTTGTACTTGTGCATGGACTGCAGGATGATCTGTGCGGGGGGAGAGGCAGGCTGAGCCCCCCCGGGAGGGAGAAGGGCAGGAGGAAAACCCGATGCAAGACACGGGTGGGTCCCAGCCCTCAGCCCCCGGGCTCAGGGACCGGCCCGCCGCGTTTTCCGCGCTGCCCCCCGGGGTGATGCTCTGCCCGCGCCACCCCCCCCCCCGCCTCCCCCGGCCACTCCCGGCGGGGCTGCCCCACACCTACGTGCCCCTTGTCGTCCATCTCGTTGTTGGTGAGCTTCACCCGGTCGAAGCTGATGATTTGCCTCATCCAGGTCTCCCCCGAGCAGGGGGAGTCGGGGTGGATGTAGAGCCGCGGGGTGATGCAGGAGTGGTCCGTGTTCCCCGCCACCATCCACTGCGAGCTGTGATAGACGTACCTGGCCCGGGCCGGGCCGGGGTCAGGCGGCGGGGACCCCTTCCCCGAGCTGCCCACCCCCTCCCACGCACACCTATAGAATCTATACGTGCATGCGAGCCCCCGGTCCCCCCGCGCCGCCTGCCTGCGCAACCCCTATTTCACATCACTAAATGCCGACGGGGCTGATTGCAAACACTCAGCCTGGCAAGAGGGATGCGCGGGGGTGTGGGTGGCTGCCCCGCCGGTGTCCCCCCACCCGTACCTGTATCTTTTGGAGTCCACCGGGACGACGTCGATGGCGATGTAGTACTGCTTCAGCGGCTCCAGCCCCTTCACTTTCACCCTGACCGACGGGAACATCCTCCTGCGGGCAGAGGGAAAGGTCCTGAGCAAGAGCTGCCGGTTAAACGGCGAAAACGGGTTGAAAAAACGAAAACGAGCGTCGGGAGAAAAAAAAAAAAAAATTCAAACTCAACAAAAATAGCGAAAAAATCCGCAAACAAAGAAAAATACCCCCCCCAAAAAAAGAAAGAAAGAAAGAAAGAAAGAAAGAAAGAAAGAAAGAAAGAAAGAAAGAAAGAAAGAAAGAAAGAAAGAAAGAAAGAAAGAAAGAAAGAAAAAAAGCCAGACGAAAAATAGAGAAAAAAAAAAAACAACACAACGAAAAAGAGACGAAGAAAAGAAAACAGCCGTGGGGGCAGAGGAGGAACAGGAGCGGGGCGGTGGGGGGGCAGCGGAGGGGCTGCGCAGCCGGTACCTGCCGGCCTTGGTGATGATCATCTCGGTGCCGATCTCATGGAACCTCCTCCAGAGCTCGGAGCCCTGCAGCTCCACCTGCACCCCCGCCTCCCGGCTCTCCGCACCGGCCTTGGGCCGCTTTTCTGCGGGGAAGAGAAGCGGGAGGGAGCGGCTCGGGAGGCTGCCGAGGGCGAGGTGGCGCGGGGGGGAGGCGGCCCTCGCCCCGCCGCCGCCCCGGGGGTCCCCTCCGTTACCGACCCTCCTCCGGGGCTCTGCGGCTCTGCCTGCAGCCGGCCGCGCTCTCCTCGTCGCGACCATCCGGCACCTTCCTCTTGGCCGAGCGTCCCACCAAGGCTTCCACCGAGAAGGCGTGTGCCCGGGAGCTGAGCGCCATCCCCCCCTGGCCGGGGGTCCCCCCGGGCGGCAGCGGGGCTCAGGCGGGCGGCGGCGGCTCCATCCCCGCCGGTACCCAGCCAGCCTCGCCCGGCCGCCGCACGGCTCCCGTCGGGGGGCAGCGGCCACGGCGAGATCCTCTTGCATCCAACTGAGTCAATAGACGGCTGCAGCCTCCACTGTTTGTTTTGGAAACTGGTGGGAGCATAAGAAACATTGAGTGACATTTCATAGGAGTAACGGGGGGAGGAGGGTGGGGGGGGTTAGGGGGAGGGAGGGGAGAGCGGGCGGTGGAGGGGAAGAGCGGGGGAGGAGGAGCCGGCCCCGTCTAGGATCAATAAAAGAGTTACTGTTCTCCATTAAATTGTAAAACTCAAAGAAATTTGACATAATTGCACACTAGGGGCCACTTTTCCAACAAAAGTGCAAATAACGTTTAACCAGAACCAGCACAAAAAAAAGAAAAAAAATAGGAAAAAGAAAGAAAGGAAAAAAAAAGGGTATAAAGGAGAGGGAGAGCCGTGGCTCTGCGTGTGGAGCTCCAGGCCCGGGTGCGGCGGGGCTTTGCCCGAGCCGGGCTGCCTCGACGGGCCGGTCCCACACGGTCCCCCCGGTGTCCCCGGCAGGACAGACGGCGGTGTCACCCCCGGGCTGTGTGACAGCGCCGGACGGACACCCCGGCTTGTGCCCCGGTATTGTTTGCTTGGTTGGTTTTAGGGTGGTTTTTTTTGTGTTTCTTTTTTAAAGGCAGCCCCCCCCCCCGCCCCCTCCACGCTCTGGCATCACCCCCGGGATGTTTCCACGGCTCCTCTTCAAAGCGCGGCCCCGCAGCGGCAGCTGCGCTGAATTAGGGGCAGAAATCCCAGTTTTCAACTCGGGCCGTTCCTGGGAGCCCCTTCGCGGCCGGGCCGGGCCGGGGCTGGAGCCGGGGGAGGCGGCTCCGGCCCGGGGGGGCTCCGGGCGGGACCCGCAGGTGCGCAGGGAACGGGGCTGTGCTGGATTTACGCGGCCATTTATTTTCGGGTCCCACCGGGGACCTCCTCGCCCTGCGCTGATTTATTTTCCATCCGGGAGCCCTCCCCAGAGCCGACAGCAAAGGGGATTCCGGGGGTCGGTCTTTTTTTTAAGGGGGGGGGGGGGTAAGAGGTGGTTTTCATGCAGCCAAGGGTGGGTGTCCGCCTCCCTCACCCGTCCGCTGCGCACCCCTCGCCCCGCTGCCTCTCCCTACACCGGGGAGGTCAGCGGGATAGATGAGCCTTAACGGAAAAAAAATGCGGAAAGGGATAAAATTCACAGGCCAGCTGAGAAAGCACGTCGGGGAGGGGAAGGGGGGCTGCGGGAGCTGCCGCAGGGAGCTACGGCTTCGGGGTGGGCAGCGGATGGGGTGCAGCACTCTGTGTCCCACTTGCAAGCGCTCTTGGAGCCTCGGGGGAGCACTGGTTTATTTAAAATATTTCACTTTTCAGGATTTCTTGCCGTATTTGTTAGAGTCTGCGCCCTGGTGCACACATTTCTTCCAAGCCTTGGGCTGGCAACAGAGTGAAAGCCGCGTTGTCTTTGTGGAGACAACTAAAACCAAACATCAGACAGCTGCTATCTGGCAGAACTCTTGATAAATGCGTGTTTTAAATGTCCCGGACTCACACCATTGTCCTCAAATCTCCGTTCCAAGGGTGCTCCTTACTCAGTTTATGGTGGGCTTTGCACGACCGTACTCATTTATACATTTATACACATTTATATGTACTTAAAACCATTTATGCTTTTTTTTTACACACATTTACACACCAAACTCTTGGCATATCTCACTGGGACAGGAGTTTGTCTAAGGAAAAGGCCTTGGGGGCAGTGAACGGATGCAGACGCAGGTGCTCAGTGCTGGAGCTCGACATCCAGCCTGGGGCACCTGGTTGAGAGCTGCCCGCTTTTCCGGCTGCCGAATTTTCTCTGTACACATGGTCCCAGTACCAGCTCCCGTTTGGACCGTGCCCGCTGCCTGATATGAGAGTGGAAAGTTAGCATCCCTGCCTGCAAATGGGGCTCTGAAAGATCCAGCTGAGCTGCTGGTGGAAATCTAACAATGCTGTTTGTAACGGCAGTGGGGACAGATGCACATGAGCTGTAAAATAAATATATGGAAGGATGTTTCTTGCATTTGCTTCCCCAGGCTTTTGCAGAGCTGTGTGTACCTGGGGTCGCACAGGAGAGGAACTTGCCCCGGTCCTGGAAGGAGCGCAGGCATCTCCTAGTGTGCCCTTCAGAGGGGCTGATGCCAATTAACTTTTGATTTAGCTTTTATTGAGGGTAATGATACTTAATCCTCCCTCACAAGGTGTCTCAAAATCCAGAGACCGGCTACATCGTATTGCAATCTGGACTATATGCTGTTTTAGTCCCCGTGTCACCCCACCCTTCCACTGATGTCCATCAGCGGTGGCCCTGCGGAGCCCCAAACCCTGCTGACACGGTTTTCCTTCATACACGGCACGTTCAGATGTACCTGCCCGGCACCTCTGGGGGACAAGTGTCTGACCTGCTTTTGGGGGGGCTCTTCTGGGACGTTATCCCACAGCCAAACCCATCCCTTGGGGCAAGAAACGGAGAGAACAGGGCTGGGGACGAGACTTCGGGAGGTTACCTCGCTCTGCCCTCACCCCAGAGAGGGTCAGCTCCGCCTATGCAGATCTTCATTTCCTCTTACAAAGAGAAATGAACCAAATTTCATAAACATGTTCGTAATTAGAACAGCATAAGCTCGTGATTTAAAAGCAAGGTGAACTGTGGGTCCCTGCCGGAGCCCGGACGGGACCGACACCGCGCTCCCCAGCGCTGATAGAAGCCAGCTGAGGGCATTAAGTGTGAACCTTTATCTCTGCTGACATGACATATTATTAAAAAGTATTTCGAGTAATCTTTTATTTCCTTAGCATTGCAACACGTTTCAAGAACTTGGCCGGGGATCAACCAACCCTTTTTAATTTCCTACAATGAAAAATAAAACAAAAAATAAAGCCCAATTGAGATGATATAATCGGGAACATTTTGAGGGTTTAGGTCAAACTAATATGTCAGAGAAAGGTTTTCAGGGGACTTGGAGAGCTTTAATCTGTCAAAGACTGACTCAGACCCTTCTTGAGCTTTGTAATCTTATTGTCTTTACCAAATTATGTGATGGTATGTCACATATTACCGTCATCAGAAAATTGCGCAAATAATCATTTGGCATACAGTGCAGAAGAACTAACTTAATTTTAAAGCAAGTGTTATACAATATGCCAGCAATGTTTGCTTAACTTGAAAACGATCTTTTAATACTGTCCATTAATCTGTTAAAGCACACAGGTAAATTCCAAACACGGACTTTCCTGACCACTTTAGGGCCAGACTTCAGGAGATCTAGTTGCGTTCAAGCTGAGCCCCGTTTTGCCAAGATTTACTTTGTATTTATTAAAACAAGACAAAAAAAACCAAACCCAAAGCAAACCAAACCTGACTTATGGCTTAGGGGGTAATACTTTAATATCACCTGCACTCAATTATGCACCTAATACTTTTATCATTTCTATCTCCACCCGATATGTCATAGATTTATATAAAGCTGCAATAATAAATTTGGTGCTAGGATATTTTCCGTTCCAGCAGAAAAACTCGAAGGACTGATTGTTCTCTGCTTCACAAATGGTTAGCAAGAAAATACCTCTTTTTTTTTCTTTTTTTTTTTTTTTTAATAAGCATTTGGGAAAAAAAAACGCTTTCCGAACCTGCGGTTTCTAACCAGAGAGATGCAGCGTTGTAGCATTAAACAAGCCCCGGCTCCCACAACCCAGCGGCAGCGATGGCTTCACCAGGGTTTAACGAGAGGACGCGTACTCGAGGCTACGAATGGGTGTGAGCGCCTCTCTTTTCCCCGCTGGGTGGATGTAACGTGGACCACGCTCTAAGCGATTATTTTGCGGGGGTGTAACTCCTCTTCTCCTGCCGAGACGCGGCCGGAGCCACCCAAGCGGCTCAGCCCAGGCCAGTCCCTTGTGCTCCCCCCTCCCCGCCCTTGGTGGCACCAGCCACCTCTGTCCTCGCATCTTCCCTTTCAAAATCATTCCTCTCCTGTAAAAATGTATTTCAGGCTTGATTTAACTGCATTTCCACGCGATACTAATTTTTTATTCCAGGACTCACAGTCCAGCTTGCATTTTTTTCAGTTGCCCAACCTTACCGTTACCGGTAAATAAATAATCTATTTTTTTCAGATCCCAGCCTATTCGCTTGTTATGTTGCAAACATAAGTGAACGTGCTGCCTCAAATCTAACAGGGATAGACCTGACGCTGGAGAAATGCAAGCTAATATCTAATATTCCAATGTGCAAATAATATCCTTTTCTTGGAAGAAAAAAACCAAGTTGTGGACGGTACAGCGTGCCACAAACAGCTGTCGCTATTAACAGAGGAAAGAGATGGAAGCTTTGTTATGGGAGTACGTTAAAGTTGTAATAAAAGAGTTTCTAAATGCTCTGGCTAATAACGCAGGCTGCCACTGGAGTGGACGCGACAGTCAGCTGAAAACCCTTCTGCGGGCTGAAATAACGCCGGTTTGGGTGGCACGGGGACTGGAATTTGCAATATTCAGCTCTAATTTTTGTAAATGCAACTACTGCTCCGCATGAATTATTAACTAATTACTTATTAGCAGATTAACAAATATTTCTTTTTCTAAAATACAACCTTTTAAACAGAAACTCCCAAAGACTAAGTAAATCTTGGCAGGAAACACCCGTAGTAGCTTATAACCGTGCTGAGGAGATTGTTTTCCCTTACATTCTCAAATGTCCAGTCCCACAGCAAAGCTTTGATTTCATTCTCCATCCTATTTTCCCCCTGATGAACTTTGAAAAACCTCTGCTCTTCTACCCGAGCGCGGTGCCATCGCGTGCGCCCTCTGTCCCCCGTTGGGCTGCGGCACCTCCGTGCTGCCGCTGCAATGGCCGAAGCAGGAGGTCATGGCACGGCTCAGCCCCTCCTTGCTCCCAGGGATGCCCCAAATTAATTCCATGGCAAAACCAGCAGCTTTGGGGAAGAAACGGACAGTTTACAGCGATGGACAGCTGATGTTGAAGTCTCTCCGTCGGTTGACCTCCTAAGGAGGTTCTTCACCGCCACGTGTGCTGCATTAGCTAAAGATATATTAAAATAAATCTCTGTTATGTTATTTTATACATAAGCCCCCTAAAAAGGCTGCGCCGGGAATAGGATTAAACTTTAAGGAAATGATTTAGTGAAGTAAAAACAATCTATACAGCATTTGGGGAGAGTTAAATCAAACTAGGGGACTGGGATCACAGCATGAGGAGGGAAGGGTTGGTGGTGTTCCCACCACAGCCAGGGAAGTCGAGGAAGGGTCAGTAACTTGCCGGTGGGGTAAGGATGAGACAACTGTGTATATCTCCGGTACCAAGACGTGACACGCCACCACAAGAACTTTTATCCGTCATCTCTGGCTGCAGTTACACGCCCTGGTGAGAGCTTTCCTGGGACCGCCAACATGGCTGGGGCTGCGTAATGGGGGCTTCTGCCAGGTATCTCACTGCAACCTCCATTTATTTTCTGGAAAAGCAAGATTTCTTATCTCTGAGCTGCAAGGAACATGTTTAAAGTTACCTTTCCTAGCCCAGCTCCTGGCTTTTGGCTGGTGGTTTTGTGTGAAGAGTGAGAGTGAGGAGGAGATGTTTCATCCCTTCTCCAACCACCTCCACCTCTCCGGGTCCCCGCCAGCCTGGCCATCCCATTGAACAGCTTTCCCACCACCTTTCCTTCACCATGGCTTCTCCGGAGGTGAGAAATAAGACCAAGACATGGCCCCTTCCTCCCTCTAAGTAAAGGGAAAAATTCCTGCTGTGTTGAACTTTTCTCATAATACTTAAAGAAAATACTTAAAGAATGTGTAATAATAAGGGATTTAGAGAAAGCAAAACTAACCACATGGATGAAGCAGAAAACCTTTAGAATGGCACCAAAATGTGCCCTGTCCGACTTCACCACAGGGAAGAGCTCCAGGGGAAGAGAGGGTGACCCTGCGTGAGCCCTGTGAGCTGTGGGACCCCTGTCCCCAGGGCCACCCCTGGTCTTCTCACCCGTGGAGTACCAGGAGGCAAAAGCCAGAGTGCTCAGTTTAGCTGCCAGGGAAACCACACAGGAGAAGTGAAATTAAAAATAGTTATGGGGAAGCTGATATTGAGTTATTCTATATTCCCGGGCAGGAGCGAAGCCAGGCAGAGCTGGGGTTGTGTTTCCTGCACTCCCCCCTCAGCACCGGGGCCAGGCCATGGAGCACCTCGGGGTCTTGAGAACCCCAACTGGAGCCTTACCAGCAGCGAGCCCTTTCACAGGAAGGAATCTGAGGGCAAAAAGCCTTTTTAAAGAGGAAGGTGATGTTATTTTTACAAAATACAGCCTATATTCTGGTTTGCTTCCCTTTAAATAGTAACTGGATACCTTGAGATGTCTCCTTGATGCTGGTGCATACAGGGAAGGTGCTTTGGTGGCCTTGATCACATCGTCTGCTCTGAAAGCAAAAATGGGCCAAAGTCTCCCATGATGGCCGAGAGTTGGGGCTAGGGAGGATGAGGGTCCACTGTATCAACGCGTGTCTCAAACAGGGTCGGGCTTGCAAAGCCCACCTGAATGAATGGTCTTCGCTGCCGGGGTCAATATTCCACTTTCTTTACGAAGCTGCAATAGGTGCCTCTCCATTACCATGGCTGCCTCAGCAGCACACCAGACCCATCTGCACCCCAGACCCACCTGCCCATGTACCGGCTGCCAAAATCCCCGCGGAGGCTGTATCTGCGCGCCCTGGGGCTCATTCTGTAAGGGAGCGATGCCCCGTGGCCAGCAATGTCTGCCATGGTGGGCCAGGACAGGGACGGTGGGGAGTCCCCAGGTCTCAGGTGGTGCCTTTCACAGTGCAGCTGAGACCCTGCTCTGGAGCATGGCTTCAAAAATCAGTCCTGTCAGGGATACTCAGGTTTATTCATGCAGAAATTGCAGGTTACTGGGGTTTGCTCTTCTATCCCACCAAATCCTGATGTCTGCGATAAGCTTTGCTTCCCACTTCACCGGGCTCAGAAAAGTGGGTCCAGACAGATGTGATGATTTATCCTCTGTCCCAGTAGTTCCGGGGCAAAGTGCTTTTCCAACTCTTTGACTGATTTCTTTCCACCGCCACCGTCTCTGCACCACCAGCATTTTGCTGGAGGAATCGGCCCTAAGACAGGTCTGAGACTTTTCCCTCCCCATCTGGACAGATAAACGCAAGCTCCGACCTTAAACCGAGCCCACACCTGGGAGAGATCGACCAGCCGTGGAGAAACTCAGCTTTGTTTTGCTATTTTATCCCCTGTTATTGCAGCTATTTTTTGCTGTAAATGCAAATATAGAGGGACGCGAATAAAAGCTTGGAAGGGGTCACGCGCTGGGGAAGAAGGACAATAAATCAAAAGGTTTGCAGGGAAGCTTTCACTCATCCTCCAAGCACTGAGACGGTTTTGAGTTGTTAGCTGGCACTTTGGGTAGGAAGCGACATTTGAAATTAAACAGAAAAGATACAATCTTAATATTTCATAAGATCTGCCAATACAAATATCTGTCGGCAGATACGTAAACTAATAGCTTTAAAAACAAGGAAAAGAATCACATGAAATTTTCTAAGGAGGGTGATGTCACTCGCCAACCAAGCTATATACTCTTTGTATTTGAAATTAAAACCGCATGAACTCTCCATGCAAAGCTGGGTGA
This sequence comes from Rissa tridactyla, assembly GCF_028500815.1. Lineage (NCBI taxonomy): Eukaryota > Metazoa > Chordata > Aves > Charadriiformes > Laridae > Rissa > Rissa tridactyla. The sequence goes on along the minus strand of NC_071474.1, from coordinate 46,152,809 downwards.
AACTGCTTTTTCAAGCATCCCCTTAGGGATGATGGATATTAATTTCTGGTTTTAATTTTAAAGTAATAAATAAACGTGATTGACTTGCCACCCAATAGCACTGAGCTGTGCAAAATAAGTAAATGCAATCCGTGCACGTTAATGTACAGGTAGGTGCTATATAAAGTCTGTCGAAGAAGTCTACCTATGGCTAGCGTGTCTGGAGCAGAAGAAAATCAGCATTAGCTGAACTGGTCAACGACCTTCACGAGGGATTTCAGCTCAGGGAAGAAGAATATCGGCCTCCACGGTATTACCTCCCTTTCCAAAGTTTCCTTCTGGCTGCGCTGGGTCACAGGCTGCGGACTGTAAATTATACAGCCAAAAATCAAATGATCTTTTTCAATAAGGGATGAAGAAAACCATGCAATCACTTAATATATGAAACAGTTCAACCTACGGTTTTCTCTTGTTTGGAAATGCGGATAGCTCTGTTGAGATCCAAAAACCACTCCAAACCATTAAAATTAGCAAATAACCATCTGGCCTCGTGGCTCAACACCTCCCGTGGCCATAAATTCAAATCCCAGCAACATTAGCAGGTGATTTGCTCTGAAAAACAAGCTCTGTCCTCGAGTAATGTAAAAACAAGGTGAGATGGGGAAGGCTCGCGGGAGAGCCACGGCTTGGGGTGGAGGTGGCTGTGGCCAAGCATCCGTCGGCTTTCAGTGGGGAACGGGGCTCCTGGCTTTGCAAGGAGCGTCCCCTCCCCAGCTCTTGATGCCCCATCCCATGGTTGGGCTGCCTGAGCCCTTCCCTGGTATCTGCCACCTCTCCCAGCACCATCCCTGTGGCGTTTCTCAATCAACATGCTCTGTCCCAGCTCTGTGCACACTCTTGGGGTTCACCAGAGCCATCATGGACATGGACCAGTTCTTACCAGCTATAGTTTTCTTTCTAAGTTCTCCAGGACCACTCTCCAGGACCAAAGCAAGTCAAGTGTGTGGGTGCTAGAGGAAAGATATTCCTATCTGAAACGTAAAATCCTCCGCTCTGGCCAGGGTTGCTGTGATCTACAAAGAGTTTTTCCGTCCTTGGTTGGAGCCCATGCTGCAGAATGGGAAGATCTGGAGGGGACAAAATAGGTTTCCTTGTTATGTGCAACACATTGACCTCGGCTCCTTTCCTTGCATATTTTTTTTTAGATAAAGTGCAAATTTAAAATTAGGAGCATGGAGATAATATCCCTGAGAATCCTTGTCAGTAGGCAGAAGAGACACTGGTAGAGCCCTGAAATCCTCATAACCACTGTGCCTCCGGGCACCGCGGCCCTGGGAATTCAAATCAGGCCCTTGATCTGGAGCATCTGCCTTCATTAATGGTCTGCCCTGGCAGCCTTGGCCAGAAGGCTGAGTTATGGTTGAAACTCACGCACAAAAATATTGCCTCTTCCTAACCCTCAAGACCTGGAACTAGCAGCTGAGTCTGATTTTGGATCTGCAGCAAGTCTTATCCTTCAAAAAGTTGTGTATTTTTTGCACATCTGGTTGTATTTGGGGGTGATATTACCTTTCAGAGCCGCTCAAGTCTGTCTGTGCCCATTAGTTACCGGAGTAAATAGCCCCTCCATCTGCAGAAGTGCACTGTGAGGAGCTTGGTGGACATTTAATATTGAAATATGATTGGCAATTCGTTAGCAATCCCATATTTGAAGGCTTAGGACTGAGCATGGCACTAAACCAAGTGACAGGGCAGGTTTTGCTTCTCCTACAATAGTGCCATCAAAGGGGAAGGTTGGATGGCTCCTGCACCGCCAGGAGCAGTAGTCTGGGTTGAAAAAACCCTTTGAAAAATCATAGAATCATAGAATGTGTTGGGTTGAAGGGACCGTTAAAGGCCATCTAGTCCAACCCCCCTGCAGGGAGCAGGGACATCTTCAACTGGACCAGGTTGCTCAGAGCCTCATCCAGCCTGGCCTTGAATGTCTCCAGGGATGGGGCCTCCACCCCCTCTCTCGGCAACCCGGGCCAGTGTCTCACCAAATGCATCTTACCCCAGAACACAAACCATGCCCTCTGCCACTGACGAGGGATGGTCTTGAAACTTCTATTTTTGTCAGAGGGACGAAGCCCCATGGAGGTTCCCCAGAGCCAAGGACCACAGGAGATGCTCCATCCCTGGAGCAGTATGGCAGGACCTGCACCAGCCCCGGCCCGAAGCCACAGCCCCTCGGGGGTCACCCCATGGGCTCCCATGTGCTTTGACTTCACTCTTCCCTCCACTTTCCCTTCCTCCTGGGACTGGCGGACCCCGCAGCAGACAGCATGTGTAGGGGCAGGGGAGTTTCTACAAGCTGTAGAGAGATGGACTACACTTTTTTTCTGGATTTCTGCCTATGTTCATGCATCTGCTCGCTTTTATTGTCCCACATTCCACAAAGTTAAAGCCCTTCCATATATAACAGAATTAATCCAGTTCACTGAAAATCACAATGAAGCTGACGGTACAAAACGCTTCTGCTCTGCGCATCCTCCAATTCCTGATCCTCAGAAACGGCACATTCAGTGAACCGCTGAGGAGCCGGGGAAGCTCCGGTTGCAGCACTGCGTTGCCGTTGGAGGGCAGGGAAGGGCTCAGAAGTCTTTTATTTAATGTACTTCGATGCTGGCTTTTGTGAGCATGGCTGACCTGGCACCACCCGGCGCTTGGGCAGAGCAGAGCCGCAGGGTGGGCACCGGCGGGGAGCCGCACCGGAGCCACCGCCATCCTCCGAGCATCTCGGGGGTGGGTGAGCAATGCCGGGAGCAGGAGCATCCCACCCGGAGACGGGATCGGGAGATGCTGCCAGCACGCTCTGTCCGACGGAGAAAGCCGGCAGACGGGAACCCTCCTGCTCACCAGGGCTCAATTAGCTGTAGGTGATGAATCCCAGTTGCCTCGGAGAGATCGTTTCCCCGGCTGAAAGACCAGCCCCGGCTTTGAGGCCGCTTGCAGACACGCAGACATCCCTACCGTGGCACTGCCTGGCCCGGCTCAATGTGGTTTGTATTACCCTGCCCGGGCAGCTGGATTTTGGAGGTAAGAGGATGGAAAAATGTGTTATCCCCTAATTGTTCTAACGCAGGATATCGCCACGAGATACGGAGTGAATCTGTACTCCACCAAACCCTAGGGAATGAATATTCAAAAGACAGCATTGGGATTTTTTTTCCCTGTAATTTGTATCAACGATAAAATGCAAAGAGGAGAATTCGTAAAAAAAAAAAATTAATACAAAAAAGATCTTGCCTCCATGGCAGGCAAATAGAGTTTCATGGTAAAAAAGGGGGTATGAGATGTGCCTGCGTCTCCGGGCTCGGCTCCGGGGTTTATTGCTTGTCCCGGGGAAGGCGGCTGCTCTCACAAACCAGCCCGAAAAATTTCTGGCAGTTATTGTATGTGCGAACAAGCCCTCGTTTGAAAACTATCTCCGTTTGTTTACTTTTGCAAAAATCAAGAGCACATTGAGAATAATTTCCAAGGCAAAAAAAGAAAAGCCTTAATTTATCAAGCGCTACATTCAACAAATAATATTAAATACCTTCTCCTACCGGGAAGCCTGCAAACCTCACGCTGGGATTTCGCACGTGCCGGAGGGAGCTCTCGGACAGTTTCTCAGTCATAAAGTTACATAAAGTTTTAAGTTTAAAGGAAGAAAGTTAAACTAAAAACCTGTGACGCTTTCTGGCTTGGCCTCTGTGCCTGCAATCACATCTCCGAGCTCTGCAATCAAGTGTGGTTGGAGGAAAATGGTATTTTTTTACTTTCAGCAGTTTGTTTTCCTTCTCTTGCATCCTTCCTCCCCTCCTGCTGGAAGTTTAAAGGCAAGGAGGGGGAAATATTATTGTTATTTGTTATTAAAGGTGAAAGAAACTGGCAAAAAAAATAATTAAGGAAAAGTATAATAACTGCAAGCTTTTCAATTAAGATTTTTATATGTGTTAATTTTTTAAATTAAAATAAGTGGAATCGAATTAAGTCTGCCTGCGAGTCCACTGCCTCATGCCATCAGAACAGTTACATCCACAGCTTATGAAAACAAACAGCGAGATACACTTAGTGGTAGTCCCAATATTTATCATTCGTTCAATTATTTGCCTTCGGTTACAGTTTGTGCAAAACTTGCACTGGTGCGACCCCCCTGCACCCCAAGATTTGTCCAGCTCCGGAAAGACACGGATGGCAAAGCCATAATTACCAGTTTCAGTAATTATGTATCATTAAGGGAAGGGGTTTCCCTTAGCTCTGAAGGTAAAGTCGTGGTTCCCATCATCCAGCCGCCTCCTCTCCTGTCTTGAATGTTTCTGCAAATAATTCGGAGAAAAGATTAAAACCAGCAACTCGTACAAAATAAACTCGCTGCTGGGTGAAAAAAAAAAAAAAAAAAAAAAAAAAAAAGCGTCTTTTCTCTCTCATATGGAATTAGCAGATAGTTTTTCAGGCGGCTGATGGGTGGGGAGGAAAGTCGGTGTCTGTCTGCAGCAGCCCTGACAGCCGGCTCCATCCTTCGGCGCGGGTTTGGAGGCAGCAAAGGAAACCGGTACCCGACCCTGACGCTGCCTGCCGTGGCGCTGGGGACAGTTTTCGGACTTCCTAAGTATCTTTTTCTCTCTTAGAGTGTGAATCCCTGTCCACAGCAGGGAGATTTCGTCAGGATTTGACAGGGGCAATACAGGATATCTGGACTTTACGGTGTGGGACACACGAAGTGACTGAAGCACCCACTGAATCCCGCATCTCTTCCTGCGGGCTGCTGAACGCGAGGAGGTGGACCTGCTTAGATTTAAATAGCAAAAAGCACCTGAAAACGATGTGAAATCAAGGCTCATCGTGCAATGCTACGTGTTATATCATATTGCGTTACGTGTAATTTATAAAAGCGTTACAAACAGTTTTTCTGGTGACAACTTCTGCCTCTGACTCATGCTGGGTGGAAGCTTCTCCTCAGAAATCCAGGACGTTCCTCCAGAAAATAATCTAAATTACCCCTAATGTCCCGATACCTTTGAAACCGATGGAGCTCTGGCAGCGATTGCTGGCCAGTCAGGATTTTGTGTTACGTGAACCAAGGTATGGGAACCTGGCTCGTCTGCAGAGCACAAAGCACAAATGATCCAGCAGTAATTTGTTCGAGGTTGAAATATTTCTCACCCCGCTTGAAAAAAGCCCTACAGCAACAGAACAGGAGGAAAAAAGCCTTCGCAATTAACCCCAGCTCAAAAAGCCCGCTGCAAACGAAGAAGTATTTTAAATTCCGTTTAGATCTTTTTTCTTTTTTTTTTAAAAAAAAGGGAATATCGGTTTACATTTATAATGTTGGTATCATCCAGTACTTTAAATCAAATTATAGCTGTATCAGGCTGCTTAACAATGTTTCTTTTTAATTAGGTTTACTAGTCCCACATGCATTTTTTTTAAAAAATAAATTAAACAAACTTAATTAAATTACATGACAGGGGTTAGGTAAGACAGCGGAAAGCCCAGCAAGAATACGAGGACTGATAAATCCTTTTGGATATACTCACATTTTGCACTTTTCCTAAACCCTGGCCTGACGAAGGCGGCATCCCCTGCCCATGCCCCGCGGTACCCGCAGTGCCGCCCGGAGCCCTCTCGCTTTTATAAGCCATTTACCCTTATATATGTTTTAAAATCCTGCTTTCACAGAGAGTTTAAACAGCTCAGGAAGCTCCTCAGGAAGCCGAGCATCAACGACTCGCCATTAATTTCCCAGCGTTGTAGAGGCAGGAGCAGCGCATCGGGATTAGGTGAAGACCTGCCTGACTTGGGGACTCTCTTGCCGGAGAAGCCCCAGCGGCGGGAGCTCCTGGGGGTCCCTGGGGCATCACCCCCCAACCCCCCCATCCCGGCCTCCAGCAACAGCCACGGCGCAAGGAAGAGCTTGGGGATCTCAACCGCCTTCCCCACAAGCCAGAATCCATCCCCGCGGGGGTTTGGTTTTATTCGATCGAAGAAACCCCACCAAAATCGATGGGGTTGTGGTGCCGTTCACTTCGCAGAAGCTCCTTGTTTTCACGGAAAGCAAAGGCGCTTGTGCTCTGTATCAACTACCAGGAAAAAGGCGATCGCGTTTTTACTGAGAAAATGTTAATAAAAAAGCACGGGGCAAAGGAAAAGGAAGTGAAAGGGGGGTGGGCAGCGGCTTGCGTGTGCAGACCTGGAGGGATTTCTGCTTTTCTCTGCGTCTCCAAGAAGAAGGAGATGCTTCGTGAGCTGGGATGAGCTCACAGGAGGGCACTCGCAGCCAGGGCATCCCATGGCTTGCATTTTTCTGGTGGGAAATAGCACAAAAATACCCAGAGTCTCTGTTTTTAAGAGATTGCCGTGATGACGGCAACTGGGACTTATTGCAGCGGGGAAAGCCCCCGTGCTTGCACAGCACCTTTCCAAGGAAGCACTTGATACGGCCGATAGCATCGGGCTGAATTTGCACCCTGGATAACCCGTGGTCACGGTAAGATTACCGGGGACTTTTATGGGGTTTAAAATCGAATAATCTCATCGAGGGAGAGCACAGCAGCAAATCCCCCTGTCTCCAGCCCCGCGGGAAGCGCAGCGATGGGAGCAGATGAGCGTATCGCTGTGCACGGCCACCGAAAAGCCTGGCGGAGCAGTGGGGTCCAGATCACCCCTAAGACAAATTTGCCACCCCCCGCCCCCATATGAAGACAGACAGCCGTCACCGTACGCAGAGAACAGCCTTTTGGTCCTCTCCGTAATTCCCCCGACTCCGAGGGCTCTGCATCTGGGGCTGCAAGGATGAAGTCAGCCCCGGAGCCGCTACGGGCTGGAAATGATTTCACCGAGCTGCAATGCAGATGGATTAATTCCAGTACTGTAAAGTCAACATGGTCGAACACTGGCTACATCACAGTCTTCATTACTGTGGTCTGGATCGGGTTTTGATGAAGTAATTTCCCTTGGGTTTAGCACTTAGAAAACATATAGGGCGTCCTTCTTGGATTTGCCTGGAGAGCGCTGCACCCCCCCCCCCCTCTGCCGCCGACTCCCATCCACCCCAAATTGGCCTTTATCAGTTGCACATGGACCCCTGCGATTCGGAGGGGGTTCAAACGAGTCCCATATGGTCCACGGCACACGATGCCCCAACAGTCGGCTGCATGAAATGAGACGCAGTTTGGGTGCGTATGATGGATGTTATTAATAACAAATGATATAACACTCCGAGGCTGTACCTTCAAATGCAAGGAGACATGGGATGAGTGCGGATTAGCATTTCCTCCATCCTCCCTCTCCAAATTGACTCCTGAAGAGCTCAACGTTAGGTCTGTGGACACCGGGAAGCCCATGCTCATCACAGCCTGCTTCAAGGCCAGGCTGGATGAGGCTCTGAGCAGCCTGCTCTAGTTGAAGATGTCCCTGCTCCCTGCAGGGGGGTTGGACTAGATGGCCTTTAAAGGTCCCTTCCAACCCAACACATTCTGTGATTCTATGATTCTGTGATCATCCTGCTCAATTTATATTTCTGAGATTTGAAGAGACACCTTCATGCAGACTGTTCATTTTGTCATTTTCTTTTCTTAGCTATAAACTGTAATTGAATACTTGTCTTGTGCAACTTGCTTCCTTGGGAAGAGCAAATGTGACCGAGTTTTGCCTGGAGACCAGGCTCTGCTCCCAGCGGTGGCATCTCCGAGATACCCTCATGCATGAGCCACCCCATGAAAAGCACCTTCATCATTTGACACCAGGGCCTGAGGAAAAGATGCTTTAAAGGGCTAATAACGGGGTCTCCCGATCCAATATTAATTCATTCACTTCCGAAGACCTCTTCCTATCACAGCTTGATGTTGAATGCCAGCTCCCATGTCCTGCTTTCCTGGAAGAGGGAAGAAAATGCTCGCGGTCAGGTGAAACTAAAGCTGCACTTCAGTGTTTCAAACCATAAAAGAGAACCGCAGCTGCAAGTAGTAAGCGGTACGCCTGAGAGCTCTCTGTCCCGTCTCACCATGTCGCCTCTTCTTAGCGTGCGGGCAGGGAAGGACGAGGTGTGCGATGCGGCTGTGCGGTCCATGCAAGGGGAGAAGCCGCATCTGTTCAGCAAACACCTTCCCTCTCTTTTGCCTTGCGTTTAGAAGTTAAACGTAACCCATCCATCCCCCCACCATGCTCAGCCTGCAGCTTGAGTTTTTCTGAATGCACCTTACAGCGCTATGTATCTTACATAACACACCTTTATATAGGGCTATAAATATCTATAATGAGCTGGCAACAATAAACAAAACAATGGAAACACAAGAAAAATGTTAAAATGCTGATGTGCAGCGCCGCGCGCACATCCGCATAGAATCCCCTTCCCGTGGGCGGTGTTGCAGGGGCAGAAACTCGGGGGGAAGCTGTGCTGGAGCTGGCGGTCCTCAGCTAGGCAGGCTGGGGTGGGAACTTGCTTTATTGATAATAAAAATATAAAGCATATATGGTTAAACTGAAGCAAAAGCAGGCAATTTGTGTGTGGCCAAAACTCGCAGCTTGAACGACTCAACGTCATTCTTCTTGACTGAGTATTTTCCTGCACAAATAATGTTTTGGGGAGGGGAGGGTGAGTGGCAGGCAGGTGAGTGGGAAAAGGAGGGACTTGCTCTCATTTGGGCTAAAATCAGCACATTTTGGTAATCTTTTGAACTAGGAATTCAATCCTTTATATTAATCCACTAAATAAGCTCGTTGCCTCATCCAGACAATATTTATCTTTGATACAAAGCCCATCGGTGGCCGGTCTCCGGTCGGTGTCGCTCCCTGCCACAACAGAGGACATGGCAAGGCTGGCGCCACCTCCCCGTGCCCAGGAATGGCCACGGTGCTGCTGTGGGGACAGAGGCTGTTTCACCCACGCTGGGTGCTTACATGCCGTGTCTGCACCGTGGTGGGTACTGCTCTTGCTGTGGGGCTGAATTAAAGGCCCTCGAAAGGCACAGGCTGCTCCTGCCGCCCGCGCACCACCGGGAACACAAAGCAGCGCCGCGGCGCAGCCGCAGAAACACCCGATGGCTGCAGCCGCTCACGGGCTGTCCCCGGGAAATGTGTCCTTGCTGCACTAGTTGCTTCTTTCATCTCTAATGAGAAGCAGCGGTGGAAGCTGCTCCGTGTGTCCATACAGCCGTGGGACAGGGAGCAGGATGTGTCCGAGATCCCCCCGGACAGTCCCGCTTCCAGTGGGTCTCGGCTGTGAGCTCGGTCCCTCCAGCTCAGCCCTCGTCCTCACCTCCGTTAATGCTGCCAGGGGTGGCAATGGGTGCCGGGAGCACCCGCTGCTGCGCAGGACCGGTGACAGTCACCGTGCCAGCAGCACCAGCTCCATGCTTGCGTGGGACTGGGGACGCTGCAGGGCCTGTTGCGATAGGACAAGGGGCAATGGTTTCAAACTAAAAGAGGGAAGATTTACACTGGATAAAAGGAAGTATTTTTTTATGATGAGGTTGGTGAAACACTGGCCCAGGTTGCCCAGAGAGGTGGGAGATGCGCCATCCCAAGGTCAGGCTGGACGGGGCTTTGAGCAACCTGGTCTCGTTGAAGATGTCCCTGCCCATGGCAGGGATTTGGACTAGACGGCCTTTAAAGGTCCCTTCCAACCCAAACCATTCCATGACTCTTTGCTGCCACTGGGGTTTGGGGGAGTCTAGCTCAAGGGTTTGGGGGTGCTTACACCAGGTTTGGGGATGTTAACGCAGGGCTTTGGGGGTGCTGCCACAAGGCTGTTGGGTGGTGCCAGCACCACGCGCATTTTGGGACAGCCGAGGTTTTATCACACACCACGTAAATCATCGCAGCTGCCATCCAAGTCTCCCGTCTGCCATCTTGAGGCAAGACCGTGCTTTTCGTCGGCCTCCAAATCCTGCAAGAAGACAATTCCCCTGCAGCATCGCATACGTTTTGCTGGAGCCCAGGCTTGGTCCGTGGCCCTGTTTGCTGGTGATGCTCATTGCTTGTGAAGTTTAACATGAGCGCTCCCCGGCACGGGCACGCGGGCAGGGGGCCGGGGAGACGGCGCAGCGGGTGTAAATATAAACCACTTGGGTTTACTGTTTTCTAGTGAATCCTGTTTTCTAGTGAATCCCAAAGATCAGCGTGGGCAGTCCGTCCTGCTCAGCCGAGAGGAAGCAGCGCCGCGGTCGGGTTATTTTTATGATCGGAAAAAAGGATTTCTTTCTCCCTGTTTTCTTTTGCGGGTGCTCTCTAGAGTGATAACGTGGAATTTCCTCTGAAACTCGAGCAGGGTGAAGGAAATGAATTTTCTCTTTTTTTTTTTTTTTTTTTCCCTATATAGAAATTATTTCATATGCCGGAGACAGAGTGCCTGTAAGTTTTAAATTTAACCCAAACGATTCTCAGCAGCGCCATTGCCGTTGCTGGCAGGGGTTAGGATGTGACCGCTACTGTCCGTTCAGTTCTGCAGAGGAGGAGAAGCTCTCGTGGTGACGGGCACTTTTCTGCACTGAAAAGTTTTACTGGAAACTATAGAAAATTAATTAATGTTCCCAAAGTACAAAGGTGAAATGTTTACATCTAAGAGCTGGTGACTCCCTAGGTTTATTTAACTCTGGCTATTGTTTAGTTCACATTTTATTAAATATTCGATAGTGAGATACCTCTCTCAAATCATGTATTTTAAGCCACATAATAGAAAAGAAAGGAGAGAAAATATTCCCAATTTAATTTCCAAAGGGAATGATTTTGTACTTTTAGAAGGTATGTGCATCAAGAGAACGACGGTAACGGGAGAGCGAGTTCAACTCCGTCCACCACCATCGATGCTCGCTGGAGTGCCGCTGCTCCCAGCTCTCACGGCTGGATTTATATCCCGGCTCCGGCTGTACATTAAAATACTTCGGAACCGGCTGAGGGAGCTTGGCTGAGGCCAGGAGAGCGGGCGGCTCATTTCTCCCCCTCCTCTTCCCTCACTCCCTCAATCAAAATTCAGGGAGATATTTGGGTTTTTAATTGCCTGCTCTTTTTTTATACAGCAGCGATTTGTATTGTTGTTTTGTTTTGGTTTTTTTATGTTAAACTGCAATATTTGGATAAAATGACTTGCTCATCAAATTATATTAACAGTAAGTGTTTGGAGCATCAAGTGATAAAAATGGTTGTAATTATTTCCCATATTTTTCCTAAAAATACATTCATGTTGTAGGAGCTATTTGGCCAATTCTTCTCCCTTAATTAATTAAAATTATTCCTCTTTTCTCCCTCCCCTCATCCACATTTTATGTCGTTTTCTTCCTGATTCTGGGTTTGCCCGTGTAAACTACAATTAACTCCATCAAATTTAATCACTCAAACAAAAATTGCAATTACCAGGAAAACACCCCAGGACCAGCCTGAACTTTCTCTGCCTTTTCCTCTAAAGCTGTGTTGGTTATTGCGATAGGCTGGAGGAGGTGAAGCCGCAGTTTTTTGGGTTATATTTATCCCAAATCAGCCATCTATCCTAATATTCCATTTTAAGGCTGTCGGAGGTGGCCACTGACCAGCAAACCCTATCGCTTGCTCCTGGATTTTTTTAATTTCATGCATGTATTTGCTTTTCTTTTCCTTACGCTGCAGCTGGTTCTCCTCCTGCCCTGGGAGGGTTTGCTTCACCCGCTGCAAAAACACCCCAAACCCGGCCGGAGCTGCGCAGAGAAAGGCGATACGAGGAACACGGGTTTGGAAACGTAGAGTTTCCTCTTTTTTTGTTTTCTTTGTGGATCCAGCGGGGGACAGGGCAGGCCGGGCTGTGGGCGAGGGCAGGAGACGGGAATCTACCTCTGCCCTCCCTGAAGGACTCAACCCCAAGCTAAACAGACAAAATACAGTATTTCCACGTACTGTCAAAACCCATCGTCTCCCTTTTTTTATGTTTTCTTTCCAAAGCCGGCTCTCATTTCCTAAAATGGCCACATGCAAGGAAATTTAAATAATTTACCTTTTCTCCTATAATTAAAAAAAATGAAACTAATAGAAAATGTTGCAATATATCAAATCCCTGACATGAACCAGCCTGATTTGGAGGAAATTGTGTTATTATTTATTTACTCAACACCCCATGAGCCGCTCGTCCCTGCAGCCTGCGCTGGCGGGGCATGCTCCGCCAGCATCTCCCCGGGGGTTCACGCCGCAGGAAAAAATCCCAACGGGACTGTTGCAAGATTTCCTCTAGGTTTTAATCATCAAAACCTCAAGCTCTTAATTCCCACGTTTGCATCTCTGGAGCTGCAGGGAAGTAACAGTTGGGGCACGGGGCATCTTAATAGCTTTAGGACATAGAAAATTGTCAGGATGTGCAAGATACGGAGCCTGCTAAGTTGCCTTGGCTTTGTGCCCCAGGAAAAAGGTTTTTCCTTTCGTGGCCTTTCACAATACCACAGTTTTTTTTCTACTGAAAGGAGTAACTCCAGACAGAGCAAAATTTTCCAATCCCAGAGCCCTTTGCCCGCCCTTTAACAACTTCCCTGTTATTTTTGCCCTACGATGAAAGATTTTCGAACTGATGAGAATAGAATACCCACTTCTGCCGGGATCTGAAAAACATTGTTTCACGAAGGGAAGCAGAGCCTGGTATTTGAGTTACAGACCCAAAACCCAGGAAGGCATCTAAGCTTCGGGCTTCCTCCCCGCGCCAATAAATGGTGATAAAAATCCATCTGCTGGGAGAGCAAGGGTCACTCATAAAAAAAGTATCAGATTTTCACTAATTTCTGGGCAGAAACAATTGTTTCAAACACTCGGTATGTGAATTATTTTACTCTTTGCCGACGTGTGTTTTTGGCAACAGGAAAACAGGAAACCGGCTTGGAAAATATTAACGAAATGGGAACCGAGATCGTAAAGTTATTTCGGTCTGGAGAGCTTTCGATTTTCCAATATGCGAACGCGGCAGCAGCAGAACTGTAAACCAATTAAAGGCAATTTAATTTAAGAGACTTCTCGCGGAGGGAAGCGATCCGGCGTGTATTCGGCGCTGCAGTAAGCAGCGAAGACAACACAACCCCCGGCACCTGCAGAGGTTATTGCTAACAGAGACGGAGCAGGGACTCCGTGCAGATGTGCCCCGGCATCCGCCTCCTTCCCTTCAGCTGCAGACACAGGAGATGGGCCCGTCGTGTCATGGTCTTCCTTAATTATTAGGGAATTTGAGGCAGGTTTTTATTTGCACCGGTAGGAGTTTTGGAAAGGTTTGGGTTTAGGGCTGAGTCCTGCTCGACCGAGCTGGGAATTTACGCCATATGCGGTCCCTGCACCAGCCCCTGGCAGCATCCAGCCCGGCATGGGGGGATACGCTCTGATGGCAAACGGGGATAGGATATAAAAAAAACAAAAACAAAAACCAAAACCTAAAAAAAAAGAACAGAGAAATAAAGTGAGTTTGTGGGTTTGCTTCCTTCACATACACTGATGAGTCTTCACAGCACAAACCACCAGGGCTGGATTCTGCTCCCCAGCAAGTGAGCAGCCTGAAAGTCACTCCTCGTGTGCCTCCTCTCCTCGTTTCTCTGGTGATCGAAACACACTTAAAGCAAAATAAACTCCCTTTCACCGCCTCTGCTGTCCATTCGCGTGCAGAGGGATGCAGACGGGTTGACTTTGCTCCTGTTTCTGGTTGGCTTCTCAGCAATTTTATTTCCACGCCGCCTCCTGGATGTCCGTAATGCCAGAGGGAGCCACAGCAGAGCCCGGAGGGTTGAGTTGGGCTTTGCCATCCCCACCTCCCCGCGCAAGCCCCCGCCAGGGCTGCCTGCAGGATTTACTGCTCATCCCGCACCCTCAGGAACCTTCCTGGGTCCCAAACACCCTTTAGTTGCGATTTTGCCCATTGTCTTAGAAATTCTTCTGGCTGCAACAACTCCCAGGATGAAACATCTCTCTCATAAGCATTTTTTCCAACTAAGATTCCTTGCTGTGACGCCTTTTTCCCCCTCGGCACACAACACGGCGAGCACTTACAGCCCACTTTGCATGCTGAGAACTCACCAACAAATTGCTTCCACACTACACCCCGACTTCAAAAATTGTGCAGTACAAGGGTTAACCAACTTAAACGTTTAAAGAGTCATGAAATGGACTGTTTCCGCTTTCCATCTGGCTTTTATCAATTTTAAGTCGGTTTCAGAAATACTGCTACACAATCAAAACACACAATCTCCCTAGTCAGATAATTCAATTTTATAAATGAATTACTTATGTGCCTATAAGTAAATACATTCCTAGGCAGGGAGATATTGACTGCTGTCAATGAAATAATGAAGTCCAGGGGAAGCGGCCGTGGCTGGAGCGCCGGCCCCTCGGAGATGTCTTTCTCGGGTGCAGTGGGACCGGTGGAACCCCCGGCACAGTGGGGGACACGGGTGGCAAGGAGGGGCTGCCCAGCCGGAGGGGACACCTTCAGCCACCACTGGGGACCATCGTGTGGACCATGAGCAATGTCACGGACATGAAGGGGTGATGGACTTGACTATGTCTCTGATTTGCAGTATCCAGGGGGAGATATGTTCATACAATCATAGAGTCATAGAATGTTGGTCGGAAGGGACCTTAAAAGTCACCCAGTGTCACCCCCTGCCCAGGGACACCTCTCACCAGCCCAGGTTGCTCCAAGCCCCGTCCAACCTGGCCTTGAACCCCTCCAGGGATGGGGCAGCCACAGCTTCTCTGGGCAACCTGGGCCAGTGTCTCACCACCCTCAGTGTAAAGAACTTCTTCCTCGTGTCTGATCTAAACCTGCCCTGCTCTGGTTTAAGGCCATTGCCCCTCGTCCTACCGCTACATGCCCTTGCAAACAGCCCCTCCCCATCCCTCCTGGAGCCCCTTTAGGGCTCTAAGGACTGGAAGGGGCTCTAAGGTCTCCCCGGAGCCTTCTCTTCTCCAGGCTGAACCCCCCCAACTCTCTCAGCCTGTCCTCACAGCAGAGGGGCTCCAGCCCTCCCAGCATCCTCGTGGCCTCCTCTGGACCTGCTCCAACATGTCCACGTCCTTCTTGTGCTGAGGGAGAGATGTTGAAAGAGACAGTTGAAAGGGAGACACAGAACTCCTGCAGAGGGGGTGTAGAAGGTCCCAGCCTTTCCATGCAGACATGTCCCCTTCCCCCATGCTGTTTCAGCCCCACCTTGTTCAACAGTGTGCTAAAGGAGGGTGAAAAACTGCACTGAGGTGTATCAAACCTTGTGCAAGAAGACCTGGTGCTGCAGGAAATTACTTTTCGGCTATTGCACTTTGGTGCATGGGGTCTTTATCTAACACGGACCTTATCCAAGTGCCGACATGGACACAAACATGCATCTACGCACCCCAGTTTGGTGGAGATCCAGCCTGCTGGCACCCACTTTGTGTATTTTTCTGCAAAACATTACACATAGGAAAATACAGGCTCATGGCATTGAGTTTGCCCCGGGGCAAGGAAATCTGTGAGGATCCTCTGACGACTGGGCATCTTGGGTACGGGTCATGGCCAGGTGGCCCATGGATTTCTGCTTTCCTTCTATTTTCATTGCTTCATTTAATGCTGAGCTAAAGGTGCCACAAAGCCACCATTGGGCTGCAAACAAGGAATGGCCCTGACAGCCAGGGCAGAGGATGGATCCCAGCTGAAGCTGTGCAAAACTTGTAAAATGCAAGCATTTTGTGATAGAAGGTTTCCCTCCGTTCCTCCACATTCCACCACAAATGGTCCCACGGGAAACCAGCCCAACCCAGAGGGATGCAAGCTGTGGAGGTGGAGGATGAGTTGGATAACAGGAACCACCTGGGGTAGGCAGCAGTTGGGTTTTATCTTGTCTTTTAACCATCTGTTTAATAGGAAACAGGTCATTGCATTAAATTGCTGGAGAAAGGGCTGCCGTGAGCGCAAGCTGGTGCTGCCAAGACCTCTTATAGTGTTTCTCACTCTGGACATGCACCTCTTTGGACTAATCCTTCACTTTTTTCAGTTATTTCTTTTTTCTGCAGCAGGGATTTGACACCATCTGAGCAGTCCTGGCTGACAGGCCCATTTCATCCGGAGCTTCGCATGGTCTTCTGCAGGTGCTTTGTCCACATCAGAGGCAGTGCACAGGGTTTTTCAAACTCTTCTCAAGCCCCTGCACCTAAAGGCGGGGTTGTGCTGTGAAGATCGATACCGTAATCTGTCACACATTCCTGAGAAACGTGGGGCTCTGCTGAGCAGCAGGAAGCAAGCGCATCTCCTGTGAAGCAATGGCAGACAATGACCTGGCAACAAAATCCACATCCTGCCCAGAACAGCCCGAAATGAACCCCATCACTGGTCCATCTGGGGTCTGGAGCACATGGGGTGCCGGGTTTTACATCGATGCTCACTTCCCGCAGCAATTTCAGCTATGGAAGTAGACTCCTGTTGCTCTGTACACGCTTTTCGTCCATCGTTTTGTTCGGGTCTCCAAAGCAGCTGGAAGGAGGAGAAGCGACGGGGTCTCGCAGCGAAATCCGCATGGAGACACCCTGTAGCAGCGTGAGGAGCTCTGCAGAAACAGCTCCCAAAGAGGTGGAATAATTTTCTGGTTTGAATTCCCTGGACCGGGAGAGATCCCTAGGCCGGCTGGGAGAAGCGGCTACTGCTCTGTCGTGTCCTCAGGTCTGCTGCGCAGGTTGGGAGGACACGGCAGGTCCGTCCCTAATCCGAGAGCAAACTGACCTTGAGGTTGCTCCAGCCGGGCACATCCTCTCCCTCCCAGCAAATCCGGCACATTTCTGCATAATAATGCAATAAATCTTCTTCGCTGAGGGGCATTGGGAGCAAGGGTGATGTTTGCTCTCTCACGCTGCGAGGCAATTGCTAAATAAATAGAGTGTTGAAAGCCTGGAGAAATTCGGAGGCAACTGTTCAAAAGGACAATTTTGGGAATTGAGGGGGGTGGTGGTGGTGGTGTACAAATTGTAACCACCAAATCTGCATTCACATTCTGCATCTGCAAATAATTGTAAGCATCTGTAGTGCCAGTGCGTAAGGATGGGGTGGGCGAGGGTAAAAACACACGGGCATGTTCCTCCGGATCGTTGTCCGAGTTGTAAAAGTTTGGACACCGCAGGGACACGGCACATGCCAGGGAAAAGCCACCATCACACGTAGTCTGTAAAGTGCGAGGATGCCTCAAAGGAAATAAGAAAAATACTTAATTAAAGGAAGTAGTGAAGTGAAATTAATAAAATAAAATCAAACAAATAAAATAAAACAAAATATTGAAACGAAACAAAACAAAACAAAAAAACCAAAATAAAATAAAATAAAATAAAATCCTAAGCTAATAAATTTGGTTTTAAATGCAAACTCCAGGTGTGCTTAAATGCAATGACGCAGACTTGTAGGACTTCCTATCCCAATCCCCTCTTTCCTTAGTGGGAATTGACCTGCCAGAAAGCACAGAAATCCGTGCTACGCTGATTTTTTGAAAAGGACTTCTGCCTCCTCATCTTAAAAATGCCAAATAAACGGGGTCCATTTTCTCTTTTGCTCCTTCTGCTGGTGCTGGCAAAAAACCTTCGATGCTCAAGTCCTATTTTTTCACCTGAGAAGCTCGATGGGCGCTGACAGCTGACAGGCATTTTTACAGCCGTTACGCATTTGGAGGGTAATACGCGTATTTTGGCACTTTCCTTTAGAAGGGAACTGAAGCACGGTCTTGCCAATAGCCCACTAAATTACACCTCTAAAGGTTGTTTTTGTCTTGTGATGGCCAGATTCTTTTTTTATAATGTTGCAGGAAAAACTGGCAGGAGTACAGTTCGACATTGCCCGAAGAACAGCTTCCGAGCAATCAGCTCTCTGCAAAGTTCAGGAGGTCCTTATTTTCATGGGGGAAGTGCTTTAATCAAGATTAATTTTTTCCAGTTTTCAGTAATCGGAGCTCTTCCTGAGTTTTTCTCAACTCTGCTTTAGGATGAAATTATCAAATTTCCATGGCAATTAACAGAGAAATTTTGAGCAAAAGGATCGTTCTGTACAATGGACGGCAGGGAACGAGTGACATTAGGTTGGAAGATCTGCATGAAGGACCTCTACGTGACGTTGTCTCATAAAACATGTCACTTCGCAACGTGTAATTTTTATCCAAGACATTGCTGGCCTCCTGATGCTGATGAAAATCTGAGTTCTGCTCTCATGTTGATGCCATGCTGATGAAAATCCGAGTCCTGCTCTTAAACCCTGCGCTCCATCAATAAGACTGAGGAGGATTAACAGAAGAAAGCAACTTTGACCCAGATTTAGGCTTTAGCTGAACATCCCCCAAATCTCCTTTACTTTCAAGCCACCTCGCGGCAAAGCCCTGGTGGGAGCCACCAGCATGGGCTGAGCTTTGCAGGAGATGGGGGAGCAGCCGAGGTGCTCACCCCGACCTTGGCCGCAGCCGCGATGGTGTCCCAAGGTGGGAGCGGGTGCTGGGAGACGTGGGGCTGCAGCCCACCATTGCGGGGCTGCCGGGCACCCAGCTCAGAAATTCCTCTCTGCTGACATGGTGGCTGAATGTCCCCTTCAGGAGGACCCAAAAAGGTGGGTCATCTGCCGTGTACCCCCCCGAAGGAGAGAACTCCGAGCTCTGCAGCAGCAGGGACAGGGAATAAGGGACTGAGGGAAGTGGGAAAAGGACGAAAGGAGAGAAAAGCTGTTTAGTAAATGTAGAGGTTTGCAGAGGCTTGCACTAAAGCAAAAGAGACTTTCCAGTTCTGAGCTTGGCAGTTCCTGGGTGGAATTATTACTTGTGAGAACACGGAGAGTCCCAGGGGCTGTGAAACAGCTCAGGAATCCCAGGAAGCTCATAAGCCACCTGGAAATGGGATGCCCCAAAATGCTATTCATTCGCCACTCCATTTTTAGAAGTTTTGGTCACACTGAGGAGGCAGAAGCAACAGCACAATGCAGATGACGACTGACAACACGGAATAATTTAGCTGAGTGATTAAACGGCCGTCAGGACCGGTTGGCTCATGCTTGGAAAAGAAGATGCATTTGGGATTCTGCTGTCTGCTCGCATCTTGGTGGCGGTTTTCAGAAAATGTGGGAGGAAAGAAAAGAGTCACCGCTCTGTAGTTATATGCCAGAGCCCCCTGGGCATGCGGGAGCAGACGAGGTCGGGCTTCTCGGGGCTTTGCTTTGCCTGGAGGGGAGGGAAAGCCAAAGCAGTGCAGAAGGGCAGCTCCGGGCACTGCCCTGAAACCAGGGGCTGTTTGTGGGGTCTGGGCGCAGGAAGGAAGAGCGGCTTTTGTCAGCTGTGTTCTCGCTGCGTTGCCCATGATACGTATTAAAATACAGCTAATGGATCGGCACGGCAGGCTCCGCTCCCTGCTGGGCTCTGTCACTGCAGAGCCTGACAACACCCCGGTTGCCTTCTCTCCTTCTCTGCCTGCTTTAGAGCAGGACTTAAGCCAACCCCATTTCAGCAAACGCTGTTGAGCGGCAGAAGTGTCCGCAGGACGGTGGGGAGGGAAGGGCAGGGGAGGCTTCGCTGGGGCTGCAGCCGCTGCAGCTGTGCAGCTGATGAAGTGACAGCGGGGAGGCTGTTGCCCAGAAATAACTCATACCCAGGTTAGGAAGGAGGACAGGGCAGCCCGAAGAGCCCTTCCCACTCTACCCTGGGGAGCAGGAGGAGATGCTGGGTGCTTAAAATTGCCAGTGGTGGCCCAGGAAAAGCAGGATGACCGCACCAGCCTGTACCCAAACAGCATCCCCCCAAACCCAAATCCCCTCCGACACCAGCAGGGACTGACCCCTGCCCAGAGCATCCCTGTCCTGTGCGGCAGATGGAGATGGGATTTAAAACACACACGTGTTATAAAAGCCCAGGGAAACACCCTCTAATCCTGCGATAGGGCCCAGCTACACATTTCTGTAGCTGATGAATAAATATGACTGAAAAGAAATGACTGAAATAGCAGGGGCAGCTGTAGGAGCTTGGGTTTGCAAAACACGTGCTGCTTCGGTGGGGCTCGGGTCCTACCCGTAGCCTCCCGCGGTCCACAGCAGCGGCAGAGCTGCCCCAGCTCGGCAGCCGCTTACGCAAGACGCAGGAGGAGGCTGCGCGGTTCTCTCGCTCCCTTACGTGATGCAGCATCTGGAAAGGAGGAGAATCGCTGTTACGTGACCAGTGAGCCACGGGGAGCAGCTTAAGAGCCAAGAGGGAGGGTAAAGAGCAGAACAACTCAGCATCTACCACGCGATTAGAAAATATATTCAAGGAAAATCTTGGCAGCCGCCCACTCAGGACATCAGGCGTTTTGTCTCTGAAAGGCATTTCAAAATAATCACTTCCCCCTTTTACAGTTGTGTTTTGCACGACGATGTCTGCCTTTGCAGCAGTCTCTGGCAATGCAGGAAGGTGCTTGGGCTGATCGTAGCCTCCGACCCCCGGGCGATGCCGTCTGCCCCAGGCACTGCCCCCGAGGGGTTTGGGGAAGGGGGGGGATTGCAGGGTCGCCATGCCCAACACCACGCAGCCCCAGCTCCCCCCGCGACATGACCAGCAGTGCTGCGCTCTGGCATACCTCCTTTAAGAAAAAATATTATTTAAATGCACAGAAAAGGCTTCTCATGTCTTTTTTTTTTTTTTTCTTGCCTTGAAGGAAATGGTGTCCCCTGCCACGGGAGCCACCTGCGGATGCAGCCCCGGCGCCAGCCTCAGCCCGTCGTGGGCTCTCCCCGGCCATCTGAAAGACATCATCCCTCCTCAGCATTCAACCCGGGATTGTGTTACCCCCTAGTAATTCACTTACAGTTAGCAAATGATAAATCCTTGCACAGTTGGTTGAGAAATCTGGGCTAAGAAGGTATGGAAGTGTATTATTAAATCCAAATGGCTCTCCAGCCCAAGCCTGTCTTACTCACTTCTTAGCAAAATTAACAATATTATGGGGCATGATGAAGTGCAGCGCTCTAATAGCTGCTCCCCAAGTACAACTTAAATAAAGGGATAGCTTTTTCAGTGAGGTTTTTAGCCTGATGCTAACTGAATGTTAGAAGAAAAGAAATCTTTAGTGTTTTTCTTCCATTTCAGCGCAACTCCTTTAAGCCCTGTCCTTTTCTGTTCAGGGTGGCTGGTGGCAGGAGGGTGGCTTCAGAGCGAGCCCGGGGCTGCCCCTGACACTGGTACAAACCAGAGCTTTGCAAAGCAACTTGGAGTAGGAGGCTGCAATCTCTGTTGCAAGAGAAATCCTTTAAGGGGTGAATTTCAGCCAAGAGCACCAGCTTTATGATATGGCATATGGCAATGGTTTAAACTAGAGCAGGGCAGGTTTAGATCAGACATGAGGAAGAAGTTCTTTACACTGAGGGTGGTGAGACACTGGCCCAGGTTGCCCAGAGAAGCTGTGGCTGCCCCATCCCTGGAGGGGTTCAAGGCCAGGTTGGACGGGGCTTGGAGCAACCTGATCTAGTTGAAGATGTCCCTGCTCCCTGCAGGGGGGTTGCACTAGATGGCCTTTAGAGGTCCCTTCCAACCCAACTCATTCTATGATGCTATCATTCTACTCAACAGGCATGGTGCAGGCGGGACCACGGGTCCCTCAGCATCCACGTGCGGGATGCTCAGAGGTGTCACCTCGATTTCTCATGGCCAGGAAGGAAGGTGTGAGGCAGCCCTTGGTGGGTGGGTTCCTCCCAGACAGCGTCATACTCAAGTGAGCTGCTGCCATCAGGGAGTTACAATACAGAGCGGAGAAGTGCAGAAAGCCGCTAAATCCTGACATTTGCCCCTTATCATCAGACATTTGCGCTGGATTATGACTTTCTGTTTATCTCCCAGCTGAGCTGCTGCCTGTATGACTAAAGAGTAACCTTATCCGTTCAGCTTGTCCAAAAATAGTCCGTGTTCAGGTCAGCACGAAGACAATAATATTTTGGCTTTTGCTTCAGAGGGAGATGAAGACTCAAGGATGAAAACTCGGTGACTATGTTGGCTCTGACTGGCAGTGAAAATGCCTGTTAGTCTGATTTGTCCATCCTCGCCTATGTCCATGTTTCAGTCATACAGATGCAATCAGTTCCCTTGACCTGGATGACTTCTTCAGAGGCCGAGGGTCTGCCAGGAGCCCAGTCTCCAGCCCCCAAAAGGCTCCTGGCGAGGTACCACCAACTCCAGCAGAGTGATTTACCCAAGGTGGCAGAGGTGTGAGTCCCAGGCCTGAGCACCAGGGCTCCAGGAACAGCTTTCCTCCACAACGTCAGAGAAAGGAAAGAAAAAGTACAAACTGGCTCTTTGCTTCTACATTTTCATGAAATATTCTGGTTCTGCTGACATTTAATGAATGAAAAATACAAATCCAGGAGATCAGCACTGTAAAACACCAACTTTCTGCCCAGATCTCAATCTGGGATCAATCCAGACTTGCTATGAGGTTTGCAAGGATTTAGGTAACTTTTTAAGGGCTGTTTTTGCCAGCCTCTGCGTCTTTTGGCTTGGCTCAAGACCAGAAGGAGCCATGATGAAGCCACTGGATGGAGTATGTGTTTCCAAGGATGCGGCTGCCAAGTTTGTTTGCCAGCTTTTGGCATAAACAGCCCGCATCCGCAGGCTGAGGAGCTGCACCCTCAGCTCTTGGATGGCACCTTCACCTCTCCTTCTGCACGCGTTTACCACGCAAGAAATTTCACCCGCATCAGAAATCCCAGTGACTTCCGTGGGTCATCCTGCATGAGCAAAGTTCCCTGGATAAATAAAAATAAAGGATTTGGGTCTTTTTAGTCTGGAAAAAAGACAGCTGAGGGGGGATCTTACCAATGCTTATAAATACTTAAAGGGTGGCTGTCAGGAGGATGGGGCCAGGCTCTTTTCAGTGGTGCCCAGTGACAGGACAAGAGGTAACGGGCACAAACTTGACCATAGGAAGTTCCATCTCCACACGAGGAGGAACTTTCCTTTGAGGGTGGCAGAGCCCTGGCCCAGGCTGCCCAGAGAGGTGGTGGAGTCTCCGTCTCTGGAGACATTCCAAACCCGCCTGGAGGCGTTCCTGTGCCACCTGCTCTGGGTGACCCTGCTCTGGCCGGGGGTTGGACTGGGTGATCTCCAGAGGTCCCTTCCAACCCCTGCCATTCTGTGATTCTGTGTGATTTGGGATGTCACCTAGGTGGTAGCTGGTATTCTGGGATTTCTTGGAATTGGGTTCAGTCCTGATGTGGTGACATTCGTGTCGACAGAGCCATATCATGGCTGATGCCACTCCAGTAAGTTTTTCATAGATAACACCCATCTCGCGGGTTGATGTAGATGGGGCTGGATTTTCTCTCTGTGAGTCCTTGCTTTGCGCAGCTCCGTCCCGCAGCGCCGCTGGCCTGCACCTGGCCAGGCCCCCGCGCACCTGAGTTATTTCAAACACATGGCGCAGGCCGTCCCCGTTCAGCAAAGCACTTAAACACATGCTTAATTTTCAGCTTAAATTCACAGGGCTATATCTTAAACCGATGGGACATTCAATCGATGGGATTTTTTCCTTCGTAAGGACTGTAGGGCCAGAATTTAATAGGGAAAGTCATGGGGGTTTCTCCTAAAGGCTTGGTTTATAAAAATGAATATTATAGCATTGTTTTCAAGCTTATTAACTGTGTCATACTGTTATTGCCTTCAGTCATTTTTTTAGAAAACACATAAACAGCAAGTATTTGTCAGTCTCAGCAATAAACTATAGTGGCAGCAAACTTAATCTGGTGTTAATTAGGCTTGTGGAAAACTAAATCAAGCATCAGAAACCACAGATTATTTTAGGCTTCCTCTAGCATAAACACAAAGGCTTGAGGATCCATAACATATTATTTTTGTTGACAGTTTTCCACTTTTCCCCCAATTTATTTCATGTATCCGATAGGCTGCTCCTTGATTGCTTTTAGCTCTGTCTTCTTTTGGCCTCGGTGTGGCAGTTTGTTAATCCTTCCTATTTTTGTGTATTTAAACAGGATTACAAACTTCAAATACATTGTAAAAGGAACCTGTATACAATCTTTCAAAATCACTTAAGTGGGCCAATGACAGAAGTACCAGCCTTGCAAGTAAATACAGAACATTTCGGAAATCATCCCCAGTGTTTATTTATAAGCCATTTTTAATTACTCAGCAGGAATGAATGAAAGAACTAGAAAATGGAAAACGACAGAGGGTTTTGCATTAAGTTACAACTCACGGAGAACAAGGCAGTGATCGCCGTGCTTTCAAGTCTAGCTGATTTTGGTGTATAATTATGCCCTGCCGGTTTATTGACAAGCTAATAAAATTAAACTGCGACCTCTTCTGCAAATAGCACGGCGATAAGGCTCCCGCAGCACAGAGACATAGCAGATGTCTCCGTCTGGGGAGCAGCAGGTAAAGACGATGGCTCAGTCACAGAAAACTCACTGAAAGATGAATTTAGGGCCGCAAAGGCTGAGAGAGCTTGGAAGGCTCACTCGGACGCAGAGCCAAGAGGAGGGTGCTCACGTTCACCCTCAGCACCCGTCTGAGGATGCTGCAGCGTGGTCCAGCACCGCGGCGCCCGCACGCCCGGCTCCCTGCCACCGCTGCCCCCGGTGCCACCAGGCGATGACGGCACATCAGCACTTTGCCGACTCATTTGAGGTTGCAAAGGGTGAGGATTTAAGATAAACAAGTGTGAAGGCAGCTGGTGCCATGAGAGCCCTGCGGGGAGGCAGGACAGGGCAGCCTGGAAGGCATGTTGCCTGGGGAAATCCAAACTCCGGCAAGGTGAGAACGGCAGGCAGGGTGCTCCCTAACCTGTATGAAATGGGAACCATGGAGCTTCAAGGTGGGGCTGCACATGAAACAAAGCTGGCAGTAACTTGGGCAGCAACCAGCAGGCTGCTGAGCCGTAACGCGGTTGGGATTTCTTCAAACTGCTTCCCAAGCTTCGGCCTCTGAAGCGATCCTTGCACCCATGGCTGGAATTTGTTGCAGGTGCCACTCACTGCAGGGCCATCTTGCCAGCAAGCTTTCTTCTGGGAGGGGTGACTAGTGTGGTGCTTCGAAATAAACGCAGACATAGCAGTTATACAGGGATTTCAGCATCTCCCAGGTGCTGTCTATAGGCTCAGGAGCAATTTGGTGATGCTGTGACACCAAACTGAGGACAGCGACAGTTGCAGAAGACAGCTTGAGCAAGGCCGGGGTGGTGGGTTTCCTCCGGATAGAGGACCCCCTGCCCTAACGGGAAAGACATCCCTTTGGAAAAACTCTGCCTGTTCCCAGCATCAAACCAGAGTGTTTTTTGAATTGATCCCAGGGCCAAAGTGATGGAGCAGCCACATGAAGTGTTGGTAAATGCCAAAGCGTCCCTGGAGCCGCATCCCCAGGGCCTCCATTGCTGCAGCATCGCCCAGCGACACAGGGCACATGGTGTCACAGGAATTCAAGGATCGGTAAATGGGCAAAATGCATATAAAATGCCAGTTTACATGGGACTGATGAATAATTAATCAGTAACAAATAAAAGAAAAAAAGTATGTGAAAGAAACTTAATCTTATTTCTAAAAAACCGGGCTCAGCAGGCAAAGATGAAGAGCAGCACATTCCCACCGAGCACGAGATGAGCCCACAAAGACTTGTTCTGACCATTAAGGCACAGGGATGGGAAATATCTTACAGATGACGGTGGTTTACTCAACAGCTTGAACAAATTCCTTGTCTCGTTATTCATCAGCGAAGCTGGAGGTCAACCTGTCTCAGATGAGCTGACGTGTTGTGCAGACAGAGGGAGCAAAGTTCTCCATGAGCTGCTGCCACCGGCTGGGAGAACACACTGGTTGGAAACCGGAATTCAATACTTGCTGTCCTTACACATTTTATTTATCATTTATAAATAAGTGTATGGTTCTAACTGAGATCTGCCATTTAAAGGTTGCCCGTTCCTGAAAGTAACGAGTCAATACTGTGACTCCTTGCTCAATGAGTTTTCCTACCAGACTGGAGAAGGAATGAGATTAGCGCCAATGAAGCCAAGAGGAATCCCACGTTATCGCCTCCCAGGAGAGGCAATGGCCACCCTCACGCCGCAAGGGCACTGCAGTTTCTCCTCTGGCTTCCTCCAGGCCCTCTCCTCTGCCCTCCAGCATCACCTGAACCAGCTCCAGATGGGATTCATTCCGGTCTCATCTGTTACCAAATACTGTTGAGAGCAAAGAAACATCAGCATCTGAATCAGATGTTGGGAATTTAAAAAGTAATTAAGCATCTTTAAAGGTTTTTAAGCAATAGGCCATATATTTTATGGGCTGGGAAAGGCCAGAGGTACCCATATGTCCTTCACGCACCACGTTGAGTTCATCCCTTTGAGCAGCCACCCCAGAGAGCCGAGCGCTGCCGTGCCTGCCTAAAAACCTGCAAAAAGTGATACAAACAATAATTTTGGAAGTGTATATGCATGTGCATCGTATGCTGGCCTGTCATCTGGATTAAGACCGTGAGTTCTGCTTGGCGTATCTGTGGGGAACAAACGTGTGGGCGCAGGAGGCTGTGCTAACAGGAAAGAGACGCTGCAACGCTGCAGGTTTACCTAAAAAGCATTTTATCTACAATTCCCGCAAGACAGAGCAGGCTGACAGAGCAGGAGAACACCAAAGGCTGAGGGCTCCACTCCAAACTCACCACAAAGTACTAACATTAAATCTTTTTTAATGACACCCCAAGGTTAGCTGTAAGAGCCAGGGGGGGTTTCCTCTCCTGTCCCCTGACGGTGCAACGCGACCTGCCTGGACGCAGCACGCCGGGCTCCGAGCGCCCCGGGTGCTCCGAGAGCACCCCAAAACCACGCGAGGCCATGCCGACCATTTCATCCGCCCCGTCCTTTCCAGTCGCACGGCTTTAAAGCCGTTCAGACGACCCTGAAGATACACAAGCTGTTTTCCCTGCTCACGGCAGTATCGCGAAGCACGTGAGGGATTTCCTAGCGACTCAGCTGTTTCTTACTTTGCCACGTCTAACCTTAATTCTGCAGTTTCAAATTCATAGCTCTTACGCTGGGACAATTAAAATATCCCTGCTTTATAGTTTACTTTTCTTTACTAAGACTTTCTCTCTCAAACATAAGTCCACACTAACGTAGGCTTTTTTGCATAATGATTTCCTTGTTTTTTTAAAAAAAGTCATTAAACATCTATGCACAAAGGCTGAACAATGACCCAAACTGAATAGCATATGCTGTATTTCCAGGGTAAAAAAGACAGGGTTTTTCCTCATGTTGCCAAAAACTGTGTTTCTTGTGGACGGCAGCTGAGCCAGGGGAGGTGCCGTGCTCTGGCTGACGGTGTAAATGTGCGTGTGTGGTGTGTGACAGCGGGATGGGCTCCAAAGGAAAGACCTGGGGCCTGGGCAAAGGGTCCAAAAGTAAAAAAAAAGTGAGAAAACCTCCAAACCCACATGGTTTTAGATGGGCAGCCCTGTGCCACCCCCTCCCTGCCCACGCCAGGGCACGTGGGCAAAGGCAGCAGATCTGGAGAGTGGTGCCAGCTGAGCTGTGTCGGTAACGCGAACTGTGCTTTCCTCTTATTAGGCCTTTACGTGTAACGTTTTTTAATGTAAAAAAGTAATTTTAGCTCATTTGTAAGAGATTTCTCATGGCAACTCCTGCTCCTGTATGTTTGATTTAGGGTTACCAAGATATTCGACTTAGTAAGCCCAGACCTGCAAAGAAAAAACATTCAAATAGAGTAACAGAAAAATTTCCAAGCATTTCTAACATTGTTCAGCCCCAGACCGATGACAGGGTGACGAAGGAATCAGCATTGTTGCCCAGGCCACGCTGCATCAAGGGTTTGCAACGGGTACAGATTTCTGGCCTGACAAAAAAATTTTTTCAGTGTCTACAGCACACGAAGAGGCTACACCACACAGCAATGTCAACATACATTACCCACACACCTTCACGTGGGCACGGTTTTCTTTGCAATTCAGTCTGTAAGAAATTTGGGTGAAGCAGCAGAAGTAATAACAAGCGGTGGGGCCATTTTTCACCTTAAGCAATATCCAATTTATGAGGCTGCTGCTTCCTTGCTTCCTTAGAAAGATTTGAGGATATTAAACCTGGGGACTGCAAGAAGGAGAAATCTCAGCACAGATAGAATCATAGAATCATAGAACCATAGAATCATAGGGTTGGAAGGGACCTCTGGAGATCACCCAGTCCAACCCCCTGCCAGAGCAGGGTCACCCAGAGCAGGTGGCACAGGAACGCCTCCAGGCGGGTTTGGAATGTCTCCAGAGACGGAGACTCCACCACCTCTCTGGGCAGCCTGTGCCAGGGCTCTGCCACCCTCAAAGGAAAGAAGTTCCTTCTCATGTTGAGATGGAACTTCCTATGGTGAAGTTTGTGCCTGTTACCTCTTGTCCTGTCACTGGGCACCACTGAAAAGAGCCTGGCCCCATCCTCCTGACACCCACCCTTGAAGTATTTATAAGTGTTGATAAGGTCCCCCCTCAGCCGTCTTTTTTCCAGACTGAAGAGACCCAAATCCCTCAGCCTTTCTTCATAAGAGAGATGTTCCAGTCCCCTCAGCATCTTGGTAGCCCTTTGCTGTCCCCTCTCCAGCAGTTCCCTGTCCTTCTTGAACCGGGGAGCCCAGAACTGGACACAGCACTCCAGGTGCAGCCTCCCCAGGGCAGAGCAGAGGGGGAGGATGACCTCCCTCCACCTGCCGGCCACACTCTTCTTGATGCACCCCAGGATGCCATTGGCCTGTTTGGCCACAAGGGCACATTGCTGGCTCATGGTCACCCTGTTGTCCACCAGGACTCCCAGGTCTCTTTCCACCGAGCTGCTCTCCAGCAGGACAGCCCCCAATCCCAGCCATTTCCCATTTCTTAATGCCAAGATCCCGGTTTCAGAATAACCTGAAATGGGTAGCCGCAAGGATACATCTACGACACCCGTACGTAGACTACACATTAACACTTGCAGTCACACACTAGCAGCACCACCATTACGAACCTCACTTTCCCCCAGTGTTTATTCTTCCTTGAGTTTCTATTCCCATAAAAGTTAATATTAGGTTGCCTGAGAAAGAACGGAGTGTTCATTTATCGGGACAAGATGGTTTTCAAGCTGATTTGCATTAATTTTGAAAGTAAGAAAGAGATTTATTTTTTTTTTGTTCCCGTTTCTTTCCAGGAAAAACTGAAGTCATATGAGAGCAAACCCTCCCTTGCCTGGTTTTGATCACTTGGCATACTTAGAACCAAACTCCTCAAAGTAAATATTTCCTAAGAAGATCATTAAGGGTGCGACCAACATGTAAGGAACAGCAACAGGAAAATACTGCTTTAAACCTAATACCACATCATGTTGCATTCATTAGTTACTTGACATTGTAGCTGGAACAGGAAAAAATAAAAAGGCATGGAGCAGAACGATATTTCAGCTTGTTAAATGCTTCTGAATCAGTACAATTACCCCCCCCAGCCCCCGAATTGCAATAGTTCTCCATGCGTTTAGCCGAGGCAGCAGCTGCCTGTGCACTCAGTGATACCCTGTTCTGCGTGGGTGCCGCAGGGTCTGAGAGTTCATGCTCAGCTCAGAACCACGCCAGAAGCCGCTACCAGCGAGACATCCAACGTGGGTACCCGAGATACGATTTGGGGGATGATGCCTTGCTCCCTGCATCACAAAAGAGAAGTAATATTTTTACCAGGATAAAACTAGGAGCCAGGACAGCCCAATCCCGGAGCTGCACCTTCACCTCCCGGGTGGCAGAGCCAGGAGGTCTGGCTGGGATGGATGAGGATGAGCCTAGGATGTGCTCCGGGAAGCTCGCCAGCTCCTGCATGCTAAAAACCAGCCTTAATTTATATTTAGAAAAAAAAAAAAAAAAAAAAAAAAGATGACGCACTCCCGCAGGGTGCTGGAGGAAGGAAGATAAGGCAGCCATCCTCCCTCCTCCCCGCGGCCCAGCTGAAAGGCTGTGCTTTATCTGGCGAAGGCAGGGCTGCCCAGCTCCTGCTGCCAGGCGAGGGGGCACGGTGCCAGGGATGGGGTTTTTAGGAAATAACGCAGCAGTTTTTAGCAGCGGAGGGAGTGGCCAAATGGCCCTGGGTGTGAGCAAGGGGATGCTCACCCTGGCCGGGCTGCAGCGCTTCGCTGGCTGGTTGCACCTTCCCACTTGTAAACCAGCTTTTTAATCAGAATTTCTGCTAACTGATCAAAAATCATTCATAGTAATAATAATATCAACCAGAATTTCTGCTGAGTGGTCAAAAATAATTCATAGTAATAATAATAACGATTTTGCCATGCTTTGCACCATGGATGCAATTCTAAATGAAGGACTTAACGAGGCTAGATGAGAGACACCAGCCAAAACTGAAAGCCAAAACCTACATTTTTGCGAGAGATTGTTCATACAAACGCACTCAAGCACCACCACACGAGCTGCAACTATTCAGGAGCTCAGGACACTCGGGGTGTGTCATAACTGTCACAGCTCTGTCTACCTCTCTAAGCTTTTGAGGGTATTAAATCGAATCGTGAGTGAGCTGAGCCTTTGGGCATCACTGGTTACGGGGGCTGGTTAGGAAATGCCCGCGTGCCCGGCGTTAACGCAGGCAGATTTCACATTATTCAAATTGCAGGAAACACATTCCCTCTGCCTGGCACCGCCTGCCCTTCTGCTCCCACGCGGGTGACGCTCGATGTACCTGCCTGCAGCGCTGCAGCACCGTGAGGTTATCGCAGAGGAACCAGGGGAAATTAAGGAAGGGCAAATATTAATTCCGCAGTAAGTGAATTTTCTTTGCTTTGCCACAAGATGGAGCCTTGAGATTAAACCATTTGTTCGAGGTTTGATTGTTATTTAAAAAAAAAATAAAATTAAGCCATATTTAAAGAGGTATGTTTAATTTTCTCAGATGACTATCTGTGTTTTTCTAATGAATCACATTTTTCATCATCTCTTATTAGTCAGGTATGAGGAAACTCTGAAGGCTTTGCCAAAATAGCTGCCACTCGGGCAGAACTCAGTGGGGGAAGATGTTGAACAATGTGGCTTTTCTTCTTCAGTAAGAAATCACACTCCAATACCACGCAACATTCTGGGAGGGGATGAGATGGTAGAAGAAAGAGCACTTTGTGGAAAAGCTGAGGCACGAATGAGGGATAAAAGGAAGATATTTGGGAGGCAGAAGGCTTTTTTATTTTTTTCTCATTTACCTTGCGGTTCCATTTTACTTCCGCAAAGTCCCCTAGTTATACATCTCATAGTTATTTCTCAAGAACAATAGAAAATTACCAACGCAAATATTTAACGGAATTTCAGCATTTGATATCAGCAGCAGAATTTAAGAGACAGCCATCCTAGCAGCATGTTCCTCCCTGACCTTGGTCAACAGGCACTTCCCCAAAATATAAAGCCTACGTGTATAAATTTCATTTCTCTTCTGATTTCACTTCCCTTCTGCCTGGGGGTGGGGGTGGGGGGCTGAAAACAAAACGTTTTGTTTTGTCAGTGCTGGGTTGTTTTCTTTTTTTCTAGTTGAAGTTAATTGTGGAAAAACTGGGACAAGAAGCGAGGTTTGGATTTTTCTCTGTGCGCATTCGAGCTCGAGAAAAGTCTCTGAAAGTGGGTTTTACAGGAAAATTAAAAAAAAAAAAAATCCCTCTTCTTTATTTGGGCGTCGCTCCTGAGAGTGATAGTTGCAGGGCTGCAGCGGCCCCCGCCCCTGCAGGGACTTGGGTCAGCAAGGAGAAGAGTTGGAGGAGAAAGAGCCAAATTCTGAATCCAACTCAGAGTTCAGCAGAAGGCAGGGGCTGATAAGGCTCCTTGTGCTCTCTGCATGGGTTTTTGTGTTCGGGAGTGACAAGGAAACGTCTAAATTCAGAAACGGGAAGGCAGATTGACAAATGCTGTTAAGTAGATAATAAGCTGATGAATAACCCCCCCGCTCTGGTCTTCGCTGGGAGCCAGGGCTTGCCCGGGTCACTGTAAGAGAGCAGTGACGCCTCTTTTGTGGGGATTGT
The DNA here is from genome assembly GCF_028500815.1 of Rissa tridactyla. Classification (NCBI taxonomy): domain Eukaryota; kingdom Metazoa; phylum Chordata; class Aves; order Charadriiformes; family Laridae; genus Rissa; species Rissa tridactyla. Next base: position 46,120,847 of record NC_071474.1, on the reverse strand, counting down.
CCTCCTCAGCAAGGTGAGCAGGATCAGGGCATGGCTGCCCACAGTCTCAAAGGGCTTATCCACCCGCCCTCAATCAACAGTAGACAATACTGAGGTGTCAGTGGACCTCTTGTCCTCCTCACACCTCTCGCTGGTCTCCTATCTCCTCCTGTGCCCAGATCCTAAAGGAATGGGATGGATCGATGGTCTCCCTTTTGAATTCCACCCTTGGCATCACTGTGTCTAGATCAGAGAAGAGCAGCAAAGGCCTGAACCCCATCTGCTTGTGACGTGCTGAGCGGGGACAATGAGCTGCTGGATCAGCACATCCATTGCGGTGGTCAACCCCATACTGGGTTTCACTTCTCCAAACTTCCCGGTACTCTGCAACTCACTCTCCAGCCATCCTCTCCGCAGAACGGTGGGGTGACCGCCGCCTGTTGCCTTGTCGAGGAGTGGGCAAATTTACCTGGCTGGTTTTTCACATGGAATATACCTGGTTGGAAGCCAAGAGCATGAGCTGAGGAGGGTGGTTCCGCTGGGAGAGGCTGGGAAGTGAGCGGGCACCCAGCTGCGGCCGCCGCGGAGGCAGCATCGGGCAGGCGTCCCGCAGGCAGCTGCCTCCCCTGCCCACCACAGTTCCAGGCCTTGGGCAATCCCAACCCGGCGGCTCCACCCTCGGAGAGGTCTGTGTCTTTTATAGATAAAAAAGCCAACACCCTTCCATGTGGTTTCTTGTACCAGCTCCTTTTTATGAAAAAAGAAAACCAAACCCAGTTGTAAATAATGACTCAGTTGTACCTCTACCCAAACCTTCACTTTCAGGCGTTGTAAATAATTTCTTTGCCTTTATCTGTTTTCTAATTGCAAGTGTCAGTGCTTCCTCAGTAAGTCAGGGACTCATGGAGACAGGGATGTGCTCAACTTGAGTCCACTGAGGACATTTCATAGCATAAACAAGGCTACCAAACTGCCCTCCGTCCGACGCTGCCTGGTGCCTGCAATAACTTGCACAAAGGATCAGAATGGATATCTGACGGGCAGAATATTTTTAGGGAGCACTGGATTTTGGTGTCCCTGCCCAGGGCAGGGGGGTTGGAACTAGATGATCTTTGAGGTCCCTTCTAACCCAAACCATTCTGTGATTCTAAGATTTTACATTACAGCAATACTTCCTTCCCTCTTCCCCCTTCCCCTAGTGCGGCTCTGCACCATTTTCCCTCTCATTCCACTTGTTCTTCTTTCCCCAGCCCTTTCCCAAGCCCAGCACTTTCCCAGCCCCTCCTGCCTTGCTGTTCGGGCCGATTAAAACATGGTGAACAACTTCATTATGGAAACAACAATCTGTGCGATATCTTTGGTGGAATAACCATTTCCAATGTCTGCCTGATGGAAACCAGGACAGAGGCTGCACCTTATCCTCTTAGCACAGTAATTGAACAGAAACTGGCCTCGGTTAATATTAATTTTCAATAAGTCTTGAAATTAACCAGAGACAGTTCTGCTAATTAAGATGAAAAAGCGGCTCATCCAAGAAATGGGGGCAATGCTCTCAGCAAGCAATTCCAAAGACATATCTATTTGTTATACTCTGTGTATTTATTATTCCCAGGAGGTTATACAGGATATAAGTGGAAGAATTTCTAATGCTGCCATTAATTTCAGTGGCATCTTTCCATATCAGCAAACACCATCCAACTCTGCCGAATGAAAGTAGCTAAATTTCAGGAGAGCAGTACTGCAGGGTTAAATTTGGATTCGAGATGGCATCATCTCCAGGCCTCCAGCATGTGACCCAGAGTAAGGGGGACACAGTAGGGGAGATCATGTCCTTCACTAATGGGAATATTCACTTGGGAAGAAGGAGAAGAAAATAACCTAGAAATAAGGGCATCGTCCTCCTGACAGCCCCACGGGAAACTCAAGTAGTGCTGAGACTGAACTAATTTTCCTGCTGAGCATGACAGGCACGTGGACTCCACTTCACATGGCAGCAAGAGCAGCAGGCTGCGAACAGTGGAAGCAGCTCTAATCTCTTTGGAAAACACTAGAAATTCCAAGAGAAGAGTCGGTGAAGAGTCTTGAGCTCTTTCTGCAAAGGGTCCTGTGTGAATTCCCAACACATGTATTTCAAGATTATCGTTGCATGAAGCTGGGACATAATTTGGTTCCTAGTTTATCCCAGCATTAATAAAAGATGAAATGTTGCACCGTAACTGCCGAGAACGGTATTTCTCTGTGGTGCAATCCTTACAGAAGTGGAAGGAAACACGCTGCTACCTCAGCATGGTTCCTCCTTCAGGGCGACTGCATTGCTGCCTCCAAGAAATGTACCCAAGCACTGAAAAAATTGACACCAGAAAGAGCTATTAAAATTTGCAGAAGAATAGAGATTTGTTCACTTGGATAAAAGGGTCACATTCCTGGAAGCGCTTCATCCTACACGCTCAGTTGCATGGCAAAGCAACAGCCCCGAGTCAGAACTAGGGCAGTGGGAACATGACCTCCTTCACACCATTGGAGTTAAGAGACCTGAAGGTACAAAAGGAACAGAAATGGTGCCAAGGAGTAGAGCCCACACATCCCAACACAGGACTTTGGGCGTAAATATTCCAATCAGTCCATAATACAGCTGATTATTTTCTAAAAATGCTAATTAAATGAACCAGAAACTCAGAACGTTTTACTTAATCACCGTGTCCACTATTAAGTGAAAAGGTAATAGTGCTGTGCATCGAATATTCCTGCTTGTTCACCTCATTATTGACTGACTGGTCAGAGTAAAGCACATATTGCATTAATATATAATGCCTAAATAGCCTTGACAAGGGTCAGAAATGGCCCTGGGGAGGACTGCTACCTATGAGCAGAGTAAGTGGTGTTTGAGAACGGACATGGTCCCATGAGAGGGAGAAGAAGACTAGACACGTTTAGTGGTGGCAGAGTGGCCGATGGAAAGAGCAGCAGAGCCCCAGCCCAGAGCGACGTGAGTAACCCCTGGGCCAGCAGAAAGCCCTGACATACAGGTGGGAAAAGAGGCAGATCCTACACATGGGCCAGGAAAAGGCCCTGCCCTGATACGGGCTGGGAAGCTGCTGGGTGAGGAACAGCCCTGCCGGAAAGGGCCTGGGGATTACAGCAGATGCCAGGCTGAACGTGAGCCAACAGCCTGCTCTTGTCTTCAGTAGGGCAAACCACAGACCGGGCTATGTTAGGATGAGGGAAACTATTACCCCCTTCTACTCTGTGAGACCTGGAGGCTGCCATAGGTGCAGGACCCTCCTGCAGCTCAAGAAGGACACAGAGACACCAGAAAGGACCCAGTGAAGAGATACCAAAGTGGTCAGGGCCCCAGAGCACCCGACCTGCAGTGAGACCTGGTGGAGCTGGGCTTGTTAGCCTGAAGAAGAGGAGGCCAAAGGGTGACCTAAGAGCTGCCCACAGCTATCTGAAGGCCAGGTACAGAAATGCCAGAACCAAACTCATCGGCAGTGCCAGAAGATAGCAACAAGGTGCAACGGCCACAAATTGTGGCTTGGGAAACACAGGTTGGACATTAGGGGAAAAAAATCAGTAGGAAGGTAGTGTAGTAAAGAACTAGGTTACCCAGGCAGGTTCAGGAGTCTCCATCCTTAGTGTTTTACAAGATTCAGCTACACAAAATCCAATCTACTGTTGGTCACAGTCCTACTTTGGAGGTTGGACTAAAAGAACAGATTTGTCTTCCAACAAACATTCCTGTGTTTCTGTGATCTAAAATTCAGAACAATGCATGTGTCTAACATTAACTAGGTGAGATTTCAATATATCCTGAATTGCTTTCCTTAAACAGACTTTCTTTCCGAAGTGGGGGGATTCATACAAAAGTGCAATAGAAGAAAACTTCCATATTTTAGGGATTTCTCAATTCCACTCCTTCAAAACGCAAATGCTATTCACTCTGCTGTCTGCTGGAGACCCAACACACTCAAAACCAGCATCACATGGGGTCCCACCAAAGACTTCTGATATCACCAGGTGTCTCCTCAGTATGAAGAGATTTCTTGGAACAGGAAAATAAAGTACTGCAAGTTATTTCCCGTATCATGATGTGGTATCTCTCCTGTGAACAGAAAACACGTTCCGCAGTAAAACCTGTAGTCTGTAAAAATGGTGTAGACAGTAGGTTTGCTTTCCCTTAAAGAAGGGGGGAAAAAGCCATCTTCTCAAAACTAATACATAAAAAAAAAATTATCAATTTTGTTAGGATCTGTTTTGACAACATAATATTTCACATATGGATTAAACTTAGTCCAAGTATGTGCTTGTGTCTGTACGAGCGCTCGGGTGTCTGATCATGTTTCTTCCTCTCTGCAGCATGAAGAGGAAACTTGTCTGTGTGTGTGTGTGTGTGTGTGTGTGGACGATCACAGGGTTCTTCCTTTCTGCATTGCAAAGAGGAAACACAAGCTGGGCTCGACAGCCTGCGTCTCACAGAACCAGCTTCCATCGTCCCCCAGGAGCAGACGCCGCCACTTTGTTGAGGCTTTGCCTCTCGGAGCTGTCGGTCCCTTTGCTCACAGACAAATACCGCAACAGGATACCAACTATCACCTGTGCTGCTCCTTAACAGAAAATCTGAACCCTCTTGCGCAACTTCTCTGACAATCTGCAGGAAAAAAAGCAACAAATCTCTTTAACTGACAATATTTGAACTCCAGGCTGCTGTTAGGACAGGTGTTCTGCGGTATTTCTATTTTTGACAGTATAGGCTTCACACAGATGAAAAGGGACACCTGTATTCTAAAAAAATGCCCATAGGAGTAGACGAGGGTGAAGGCAGGTTCATTTGCCATAAGTGCTTCTTTTTTTGAAGGTTCATATTATTTCATTAGGTAAAAGAAGCAAAAGGGGAGTGCAACTGGTGGCAAAAATCGCTAACGTGTTCTTTCTCGAAGGCAAGTACGGGGGTGATTTTTGTTAGCATTAACGGAATGAAGTTCAGTAGGTAAGGTGATGCAATAAAATATTTTGTTCTTTAAAGTTCTTAGAAATTAGTTCTATTGTTACGGTATCTAAAATATATACTTGCTCTTATTTAGATAGAAAACTGACAGAAAGTAGGGAGTTATTTGCAGGAAAGGTGTCTCTATAATTTTATTATAGCTTTTTTACTAACCAGACACCACCAGTTCCAATTCTGATATACCTCTGCATGATTAACAAAACTCTGCTAAAGCCCTTGAAAGATTCACCTGTGAGTTTTAACCCCAGCTCCGATACCTTCTCTAGCCTCTTACTGCAGTGCTCAGACTGGGTGCCTCATTGCATCATTCTGTAAATAAGAGAACTCTCCAGCGGGAATGTTGTCTACCTATAAATCCTTTATTAATGTCCTATTAACAGATAGAGCTACTCAACGTGCAAGTGGTGTGCGTGCAACACACACGGATGCAAACGATCAAAAGCTCTCATTTCCTTGCCTTCTTTCAGAACTGCGTCTTCACTGGAAGCCTTAATCGATGTTAAGCTGACGATGTGCCCACACAGCAATCATTTTCATAGTTCAGGAGCGCCGTCTCTATAGGTGCTATTTTCATTATGCCAGAACAGAGCTGCCCTTGTGCGCACAGCCGTATCAACACATTGCGAAGTAAAACCCCACGTAACAAGTCAAACAAGCTGCACCGGTCAACGCACAGTTTTGACAGCACATTAGGGGATCTCTGCCAACACAGCTCTGTTGGTCTGGGCACATCTTCCCCCAGCCGCCGTGTACGTACAGCTCTGGCTTAGCTGCATTCGTAGGCAAGCACATGCCGAGTTCAGCGCAGTTCGGGACAGCAGAGCCAAACAAGGTGTACCCATGTCCACGCTCATCATTAAACAAAGTTCAGACAATGACTGTGGTCACATGCATGGTCAACACGGCGTTGTTTTGCTGCTGTTGGTAAGAGGCTGGCCATCGGAGCGATGCCTGTCAAATCCCCGGTGTGGGCTCTGCTGCTGCTGAGACGCCCACCCCGCAGCTCTCACCCGCAAGCAGAGATCAGGACCCAGAGAAAATGCCCGGGACGGAGGGGTGGGGTTAACCCCAGCACTTTCCCATGTAGGGTGGATAACGAGTACCAGCCCCTGATCAGCCCATGGCTCTTGCTGAGGCCCAGGGGCTTCGCCTGCAGCCACCCCGGGCAGGTGGACCAGCAGCACGGTGCCACCGAGCAGGGGATCTGGCTGAGCCCACCTCACCAGAGGGAGAATTGCTGCCGTGTGCTGCCCACGAGGAGGGGCTTGCCTGAAAGGGAAAAGGGGGAACTCAAGATGACACCCCTCAATGCCAAGGTAAACGTTAATCTACATCCAAAAATGCATATTTGGTCAGTTCAGTAGCAGATAGTTTGAGCTTTGAGTGTTTATTGGTTTTCCTCTAATAGTAGCGTTTAGCAATGCTTTCTTTAGACCTGCCGAAGCTCTGGGTTCCTAATATATCTCTGGTGTAATTCTGCTTTGCCTCACTGCGGTTACACCGGAGGTGGATTTGGCCCTTTAATCGTCTGGGGTTGCTGATCACTCTGGGCGTGCTGCTTGCTCGGCAGATTTTCTGGGGGACTGGAATGTCTTGTGGAATTCTGTTCGGTGAGGCAATGGCTGTGTGGGCAGCGAGTCCTCTTCGCCATCAGTCTGAGCACAGCCATTAGGGGATGTGCTTTTGACGTGTTTGCTTTATCGGTAGTCACCTCTTCATCTCTGCCTCCTTCAGGCTCACTTTTCGGCTCCTCACTTCCACAGTTTGTCACTACAGAGAAAATGGACTTGTGACTTTCCCCTGAATTTTCCATTTAACTGAGAATTACAGGAATTTTGTAACAAGGCAGTCAGTAGAAGTGAGTAATGTATGCTTTGTTTTGGGTCACAGATATTAATCTGATACCACTGCAGTGACGAAAACCACGCCAGGCAGCAAGGGAAGCCAGTGGAGCAAACACGGCACTTGCTGTCCAGAAACAGCCATCCTCAGTCAAGGGCCCAAATTCATCTCAACCCAGTGGGAAAAATCTTTCCTTTACAAGTGTTTATGTTGGCAGCTCTCGGCATGACAGTTTCATGGTCTGAAATACAGCGAGATTCCTGATCAAGGAAACAAGAGTGAGGTAGAACCGCAAAGGAGGTCTGAGGGTCACTGACCAGAGAAGGAATGGAGACAGTGAATACCAGAGCTAGAGAGTGAGAGAAAGTGGGCTGAGGAGGTGGCGAAGGAGGAATTCTTAGCAAGAGAGTTGGAAAAGGACTGGAGGCAAAAAGCAGAACTTCAGCCATCTGGATAATCACAGAACGTCCAACTTGGAGAAGGGCTCGTTTCGTAAAGGGGAAAGCTTGCAGTTTCTCTTTCATTTTTAACAGTCCTACGTGACGTACTTATTGTTTACCTTTCGTTGTCCTTCTTTCAGTAATTATGCTACTCGTAAGAATAGTCAATTGATAGATATAGTGTATATTTAAAACTATTATTAGTTGCATGTATTAATTATTGTTTCTTTAGGTGTGCTACCTTGGTTCTGGGCTGGGGCTCAGCTGTGCGATGCTCTGCGCAGGGGACAGCCCTGTCACCTGGGAACTCGTGCGATGTGCAGTGCGAGTACGAAGCTCACGCTAAGTGACTGTGCCCTTCAGTACTTCACTGTGCGCGCACGGGGACTCCGGTCTAACAGAAAACTTAAACACACGCTTGACGCTGAGCTGTGAGCGACTGTTGAAATGCAAAACGTGCGCTTACATGTCTCGCCAGACTGATCGTAGCTTGCTTTGAACTCAAGCAATATACACGGCTGAAGATTATACACAAGCGTAGTAGTATCGTCTGCTTCAAAGTCTGAGAATACTTTGCAAACTAGGATAAATATAACATCATATTGTTCCCAAAAGGTAAGGAAGTACTCTGCTGGCATACAGGAGAAGGAGATGGAATAAACCTGAGTGTAGTTTGTGTTTTTTGAAAAAGTATGTTAGAATACTTTAAAAATTCCTGCGCAGTAAAAATTCAGTTTAGTGCTCTGCAGAATTGCTCAAAAAGACGCTTCAGGTGGCGTTATCTACTGAATCAGTGATTGGTCCAGTAAAAGATTCACCTGACAAACCTTGGTCTTTAATATTCTCAGCTTGTCTGAGCTACTTACATCATCACTACCACTAAAAAGGGAGGTGTCGGGGTTTAATGTCATGTTTAAGAAATACAGTCCACTTCTCTTTCTGAGTAAGCTTAAAGGTAACAGAATCATAGCTGCTGTGGCACACCAATTCACCCTTCTTTTTGGCCAAATTCCTCCGGTCTCTGAGACAATCTAGTCCATGTATTTGTTAAATTTTTAAGCAGTGCTGCTTTAGCATTACAAACACCAGAAGGATTAAAAGGATAATTAAGGATAATGGGATAATCTCCTGCCTCTCAAGGTGATAAAGATGATCTCAGAATAAATACCAGTAACTAAACCCAGGGTATTTTAGTAGAAAGAAAAATGAGCAGTATTATGGCATTCAAAAGAATAAGTGACGTGACTTATTTAGATGATTTGGGATTTCCAGGCCTAAACTGCAGCCAGCGTATGGCAAGTCTGAAAGAAAACTGGGATGGTACTAGGAGGCTGATGCAACAGCATTTTACAGATGAAGTGGTGGAGTTGCCCATGGAGATCCCCAATATTTATTCAGTCGAACAGCCTGATGATTTCAGGATAGCAAAAAAACCCCGAATTTTCTCATGTCTACGCATCTCAGGCTGGAATTCGTTTTCCCAGACAAAGTTGGTACTTCAGATTGCAACCGCTCTACAAAATACAGCCAGACTATTGCAGGAGGAGCTTTATTTGGAAGAAGTCGCTACTGACTGAATTGACAGTTATTATCTGGTGTGTAAGGACAGGGAAAATTGTTTGATGACGCTGGATTTACTTTCTCCTGGACATTGCACATTTTAAATAAGTTGTGAACACGTTAAGGTAACTGACTGTCACAGATGCTACAAATAGAAATGCACCAAAAAATCATGACAAACCTTAGAAGAGTTCCAGTTTTGCAAATTCATTAAGTGCAGACAAATGTCAAAAAACCTTACATTTTTAAATTTTTATCACAGCAAAATATTTTAAGATGTGCCCATCGCGTGCAACAGATCACAGAACACAGCCAGTGAGCAAGCCGGGATGTACGGACACTAGTCTCGGTAAATTACGAGGGTCTATTTCAGTTTTATTTCTGTGTTCTTTTTCAAGTAAAGGTGTTGGGTAACTGGAAGATGAAGTGAAGTTGTTTAAACACAAAGTAATTATTCTAGATTAAGATACTGAAAATTATTCATATAATTTATAAACTGCCACGTTGTAGAGTACACATACTGCATTGGCAATACAGGAAATTTATTTAATCTGGTTTTAAATCTGTGTTTTAGATACTTTGATGAGCGTATGGCTTAACTTATTCCCAGCACGCTAAAGCTAGGAAGTATGAAAATTAATTTTTCGCTGGTTTCTTGGTAAAACGAGGTAAAAGTGTTTTCTGTTACTAGACAAAGTCAGGTTAAATAGACATAAAAGACTTTGGTCTTCCCTGACTGAAGTCAAAGTCAAAATTCTAATTAACATGAAAGGCAGCAATATCAAATCTATGATCTTGAAAGGATGTAACAGTGGTATTGCATCTGTAGAATAACAGGAACGTGCTCTGAATGCTAGAATACACGCTGCATTTTGTTTACACTTAGAAGGATTACTTATTGCAATATTTGCATACTGTTCAGTTCTGTTTAATTACAGCTGTCTGTGAGGAAGAGTTCAGTGGTGTAGGCACCAAACTCAAACCAGACTTCTTTCTAGAGCTGTAAAGTCAAATTCCAGTGAGATGGACAGACTTTCATCCATAAGAAGGCTGAGATCATTTCAGACAGTCTAGTACACGAAGCCTTTTCTTCTTCTCCCTCTTTGGAGACATTAAATGAGTGGTGGTGCCTCGTCTGTCTCCTTATCCGTTAAAGATCCCTCAGGCTGTAGCTCATGAGAGAAGGGAGGCAGCTTGACTGAAAATATCCCCATCCCTGCGCCATACAGAATGTGGCCCAGAGATGCCTCCTTTTTACCAGTGCTGTGCTCCTGCTGTGAAATACAGAATATTAGACGTATGTAGGATTGTCTGCATGAGCGGTATACAAAGCTAAAAGGAAATGGGGAATGACATGATAGAGAGCAGCCCTGCGGAAAAGGACTTGGGGGTGCTGGTGGATGAAAAGGTGGAGATGAGCCAACACTCTGCGCTTGCAGCCCAGAAGGCCAATCGCATCCTGGCCAGCAGATCCAGAGAGGTGATTCTCCCCCTCTGCTCTGCTCTTGTGAGACCCCACCTGCAGTGCTGTGTCCAGCTCTGGAGCCCTCAGCACAAGAAGGACACGGACCTGTTGGAGTGGGGCCAGAGGAGGCCACCAAGATGATCCAAGGGCTGGAGCCCCTCTGCTGTGAGGACAGGCTGAGAGAGCTGGGGGGGTTCAGCCTGGAGAAGAGAAGGCTCCGGGGAGACCTTAGAGCCCCTGCCAGTCCCTAAAGGGGGCTACAGGAAAGCTGGGGAGGGGCTGTTTGCAAGGGCATGTAGCGACAGGACGAGGGGCAATGGCCTTAAACCAGAGCAGGGCAGGTTTAGATCAGACATGAGGAAGAAGTTCTTTACACTGAGGGTGGTGAGACACTGGCCCAGGTTGCCCAGAGAGAGGGTGGAGGCCCCATCCCTGGAGACATTCAAGGCCAGGCTGGATGAGGCTCTGAGCAACCTGCTCTAGTTGAAGATGTCCCTGCTCCCTGCAGGGGGGTTGGACTAGATGGCCTTTGGAGGTCCCTTCAACCCAACACATTCTATGATTCTATTCTGTGATTCTACGAAATAAAACGACTGCTGTGAAGGCAGGCTTGAGAAGCGTGCAACAAAAGCATGAGCCGCCGCTCGCTGCTGTCCCCTCACAGCCTCGCCTGCCGCCCCCCCACTGCCAGCCTCTCCCAGATTTCAGGCTATTTTTAGGATGCGGGTGCTTTAAGGCAGGACTTTGCTCCCTGCCCTTGCCCGTGAAGCTCCCCATGCACCCACGGGGCTGCTTGGCCCCTAACAGGGCCCTAGAAAGCTCCAGGGGAAGGAGGGCCTCCCCCCCAGGCCCGCCCGAGGGGCCGCCACGGCGGGCTGGGTCTCGGTACGGAGGGCGGGCGGCGGCGGCGCGCCCGGCCTGCAGGGGGCGCGCTTCCCCGCCGCCCGGGAGGAGGGGCTCGGCGGCGGGGCGTGGCCGGGGGCGTGGCCGGACGCTCGCGCCCCGCCCCGCCGCGCGCAGGCCGTCCATCGGGGAGGCGGCGGTGCGCAGCAGCGGAGCCATGGTGAAGATCGCCTTCAACTCCCCCTTCGCCCAGAAGGACGAGCCCAAGAAGGAGGGGGCCGAGGCGCTGGTGGCCGATAAGGTGTGGGGAGACGGGTCCCTCCGCTGCCGGGGCGCGGCAGGGGGGGAGCGGGGCTGAGGGGCGGCGGTGTTGGGGCGAGGGGGGGGGGGGCAGGAGGAGGTGGAAGCCGCCGCCATCTTCTCGCGGAGGCAGCGGGCCGGGGGAAGGCAGCCTGCAGCCCGCCGAGCCCCTGGCTGCCGTCCCACCGCTCCCTTCGGCGCTCTCCGGTGCTGGGGCAGCCTTCCAGCTTGGGGGCGGCCGCTCTGCTCAGCCCCGGGGTGTTGTGAGGGGGTCGCTGCCCTCGGGGCCGCCGCCGTGAGGGGCCGCCGGGCGGGTGGTGCGGCTCTGAGAGGGCCCGAGCGCGCCGCGCCGCCGCAGCCGTTTGCCGTTCCCTCGCCACAGCCATTTTGCCAGCCCGGCTGCCGGTTGGGAGGCCCCGGGCGGTACCGAGCTGACATGCCCGGGGCAGGCCCGGCTGTTTATCAGGCAGCTGGGCCCGTGCCAGGGCCCTGCTTCCTGACGGGGCTTTAAACCTTCGTCGCTTGCAGGAGGCCGAGTCCTGCGCCCTGGCGAGCTCCGGGCTTGGCTCCGGCCGGGGAAAGTGCCGTGCCCTTGGCGACAGCCTGGCTTTTCCCCCGGGTAAGAGCTGGTTTGCGTCTTCCGAGCAAACAAAGTGGCTTGGGGCTCATCCTCCACTCGCTGCTGCTCTGAAACTCTCGTAGGCAGCGAGTTGGAGAGCGGCGCTGTGGTAGGGTGTCTGGGCTTCTGGTATGTCTGGTTTAAATGAAGAAACCTGCCATAAAGGGCTTTAAATAGAAACCTAGGCAAGTAGTCTGTGGTTGGCTTTTCCTTCCTAACGAGTTGCCGTGTCACTGTCTTGAATTGAACTTTCCAAATCTGTGGGAGACTTTATTTTGAAGCTGTCTTGCTTACCTGCTGACGTTTTTAGTCAGATGAGGAAGATCAGTGTCTAGGTAAATAAATCAGTAGCTCTGGAGGACGAATATGGGATGGACTAGGTTTATTTGTAATCAGAGAATAGGACCATTGAAAAAACAAACACCGCTGGACTTGGACTCTTGTGTCTTTATTTTAATTTTTTTTCCCACTTCTAAGTTGTAATCTGGAAAGCAGTTTGCCTTCCAGCCTACAAAGCCTCTGCCTCTCCTGAAGTAGCCTCCCTTTAAAAGGGGAGGGTTGCAGAGTGGCGTTGCTGCTCAGTAGACTCCTCTGAGCTGTAGGACTTGTATGTGTGCACAGTTAATACAGTACCACTGAATTACTAGATCAAGAGGAAGGGAGGAAGGTAGTGAAACAGTGTAGATAAAAGACTAATTTAAATTTTGAAAAAGTCATCGGTCTGGCCAATTTTCTGTAGAACAAGCTCATCGGCTACTTCTGAGGCAACTTGTTATGTGTATTTTTGCTAGCCCTGTACCATGCAAGTTCTGAGCATAATAGTTCCTAGAATGGTTCAGGTTGGAAGGGACCTTAAGGACCACCCAGTGCCACCCCCTGCCCTGGGCAGGGACACCTCCCACCAGCCCAGGTTGCTCCAAGCCCCGTCCAACCTGGCCTTGAACCCCTCCAGGGATGGGGCAGCCACAGCGTCTCTGGGCAACCTGGGCCAGGGGTTCGCCACCCTCACAGCAAAGAATTTCTTCCTCATGTCTCATCTAAATCCACCCTCTTTCAGTTTAAAACCATTCCCCCTCATCCCATGGCTCCCCTCCCTGATCCAGAGTCCCTCCCCAGCTTTTCTGTAGCCCCCTTCAGGGACTGGAAGGGGCTCTAAGGTCTCCCCAGAGCCTTCTCTTCTCCAGGCTGAACCCCCCCAACTCTCTCAGCCTGTCCTCATAGGATAGGTGCTGCAGCCCTCTGATCAGCTTCATGACCCCTCTCCGAACCCACTCCAACAGGTCTATGTCTGTTATCCTATTAGTTCTAATATACACTTACATCCTTTGTTCTCTTCTCATGGTAGCTGCTCTTCTGAATTTAGAAGCTACTTATGCTGCTTTTTTATACCTATGACAATATTCTCTGTGTTTGTGTATGTGTTTGTTTTAACAACTCTTCACTCTGACTTCAGGGCTTAGATTTGCCTGTAAACATCAAGTTCACAATTATACTCCAAGACAAACTTGTTCTAGTGCTTGTTAATGTCTCCCTTTGCTGGACTGTTTGTGCAGAGCAAACAAGCTTAATGGCTAACGTTGACTGAAGCAGCACAATAAAAGTCCCCTAGAATATCCGCACAAAACACTTGAGCTTGCAGAATACTCTCCCTGCAGATTCTTTGGAGCTGACTGTGTCAACAGTGTCTCTTGAGCTAGCTGCAGATGTTAACACAAGTGATTTTTCTTCTCTGTTAGTCCTAAGTTGCTTTGCTGGTTACTGCGCAGCGTAGGACTGCATTTTCTTTGCAGGTTTTTTGAGCAGAGGCTTTGTAACCTGCTGAAGCAAAGTCTTGATACTGTGTTCTCTTGTCAGCTGGCTCTTCTCAGATTCGGGCTGCCTACGTAGCTTCTTAATATGATAAATGCCTTTGCTTTGTTTGAGATATGTGTAGTGCAAGTGTAGGTAATCACAAGTCGATGTTGTCCACGCACTAGGGCGTCTGTATTGCCAAAACCTGCTGCAGACTGTTGTGTTGGAGTAATGGCAGGCTAAATGAGTAAGTCACTGAAAGGTCTAGCTGAAGGTGGCAGAATACGGAGAGAACAGAATTAGTCTTGATCTTAAAAGCCACTTAACTCTGAAAGATGGTTTTCACATAATGTCATATAAACGTGGCATAATTCTGACTTGAAACTAGTTTGGGGTTTTTGTTTTTGACAAATGCTTAACTAGCCAATTGTGGCAGCTTACGTTTTGCTGAACCAACATTTTTCTGTTTGGAGGATGCAAGAGTGGAATGTAGGAGTATTGACTTTTGCAAAACAGCTTGTTTTTTGTTTCAGTAATTGCATAGCTGATGTGTTTGACTTTTACACTGCTATATCTTGCTGAGCATGGAAATATGTGCAGCCTTTGTAATAATACTGTGGCTTGTGATCACAGGTTGCTTAAATGTATTGTATTCTACAGGAGTGCAAATAGCGGGACCCAAATAAAGAAAGGCGATGGAAGCTACTGTGCTAAACCTAGCTACTGACTTTAGGAACAACGTGAAGGAAAAGATCTTTTGCTGTGAAATCTAATTTTTCTTCCTGACCTGTAGAAAGAGCAGGTCTTGAAAGTGAGCTGCTAAATACCAGGGTCATGAATCGTTAAAAGGACACACTTGACCAAATATATTGATTATCTAAACATTTGGTGTTTGTTTGTGTGTGTTTGTTTTTTAAAGACCCAAAACCACTGTGTGTTTGCCCAAAGGGAATGTCACTTTTGATTGTTTAGTATTTAACAGTACTTTTGCAATTCTTCTCTCAACTTGGTTTGTGTGAGCTCTAGAAGGGCTCTTGTCGTTGCCATTCAGACACCACCGCTAGCTCTGCAATCACTATTACACAACTTACCACCATGTTACGTGATGGTGATAGTAGTTTCCTCTGGAGGCGGTCATCTTCTGTTTCAGAGAACACTGGGGGGAAAAATCAAGTCACGAAACTAAAGAGATTTCAGGCTGCTAGAAACAAAACTTCCCTGGGACTTGAGTGGAAGAAAGAGTATTTTGAAGCTGCAAGGTAGGATGTGCCACAGGGACTTATTTTTATTTGGCATAAGTTGAAGCTGCATTTAAGCTGATGAGTGGTTCTCTTTTGTAGTGGACTTCGCTTGTGCATATTACAAGTTCTAAAACCTGGTTGTTCGACTTGTGTCAGATGTTCCCCAGCTAATAGACAAAGTTGCATCTTAGCTTCCTCTGTTAGTCCTGCTGTGTAAGGAAAAGTAATGTTATCTTATTCCGTCTGATAGCAAGAGGAAGATAGGAAATAGGCTGTTGGGAAGAGGCCTGAAAACACTGTGTACCTTAAAATGACCTTGCTCTACAAATCTTGCTTTCCTTCTACTATATTGCGGCTGCAGCACTGTATCTTTTGTTACAGTTATTTAAATGTCTTACACCTCAAATAGTTTCTCGATAAAGGTTTGTCTAGAAAGCATCCTCTAACTGAGAAAATATCCTCTTTCAGTGTTGTTTGAAAACTGATCTTGGTATGATTCAGTACTATTGTGTGTACGTGTTTTCTTATTATTTGATGCTTCACTTAGAATTCTCACTGCACACCTAGAAGAAATAGAAGATGGTAGGTCAAAGTGGAGCAGTAGATAACAGCTTACTTCTAATTCTGAGCAGCTGCACTTTCTAAGTTCTCATCCCTCTTTATTTAAAGGATCCAGAAGTTGCCACACACAGAGGAGAAAGCTCATCTGGAAGATGTCTGTTGACTCTGCTGGGTCTAGCGTTCATCTTGGCAGGAGTTGTTGTTGGTGGAGCCTGTATCTACAAGTACTTCATGCCTAAGGTAACGTGAAAGTTCTCTTTTCTTTAAGCATCACTGAATAATAGAAGTGTAATTATAAATGGATTACTACTATAATAGAAAACCTTCAATAACTGGGACATGAAGACTGTTATGTCCTCTATAAAACCACCAGGTGTGACAGACCTGTGCTCTATCATAGCATAAGTGTTAGAAATGGAGTTTTAAAGCAACATTCGCTGTAAAAATAACTAGCCTTGCTCTTACTTTCAGCATAAGGTGTACCGTGGTGAAATGTGTTACTTTGAAAATGAAAATCGTGATCGTGCAGTAGAACCTTATTTCCTCCCTATTGCCGAAGAAGCTGACATTCGAGAAGATGATAACATAGCCATCATTGATGTGCCTGTTCCAAAGTTCTCGGACAGTGATCCAGCAGCGATCGTTCATGACTTTGATAGGGTGAGTACATGTGAAGCGATAATGAATAACTATTCTTGTTGCTCACTGGAAAACTGTGGAGCAGATGGTAATCATAACGGCTCCAGGGTTTTCATTCTGGAGACCTTCAAAGCTTACTGTCGATGCAAGCTTCTCTTTGGGGGTGGGTTCGCGTGTGGGAAATCTGACCCTTTTAACTCTATAATAGTAGACTTAACTTCTGCAAGGGAGGAATGTTTCAAGAATATTAGAGGAGTTCATACCCACAGTGACTCTAACTGTATCGTTTCTCAGAACAATACATCTCAGTGCTATGCAACTTTAAATATTGTTGCTCATAGGATGTCTGGAAGTGACACTTGTTATTTGGTCAAGAATCCTATGTGAATGAAAATGAGGATAGGAAAAACGTTGTAAATGTGAGTTAAGAAATGGGGAAACTGAGGATTTGGTCTAAGATTATGCAAAACTATTACAGCAAAATGGAGAATTCCAAACAAGTGTGGGTTCCTTCTTGGATAAGTGAACTGAAAAATCACTTCAAGTGTCCGAAACCTAGAACTTGAAAATGCTGTGTTAGTTGTATGTAGTGTCTCTAGAGTAAAGATGAGAGGATGGTTTTAATTTTGACTTTTTTATTGAAGTTGTGTTGATAGTATTAACAGTTATCCTTAGCTGTAAAAGTTCTCATAGGTTGTTTGTAAATCAAACCTTGGCAATGCAGATATAATCACGGTAAAGACACCAGAACTGACCTTTGTACATGCTGTCTTTTAACAGTAGCATGGATGCCACACAACCAAGCTGTGCTGCCTGTGTTCGCAGTATTTGCAGCTTTTATCTGTGTTGTCTTGACAGAATCTTGGCTATAACTTAAAAGGGTTCAGGCAACTTAAGAACTTCGGTTGATTCTGCCGAAGTGCTATGCAAAGTCAGAATAAAAGAAGTAGATGCGTTCATAATTTTAGTCCCTACAGTTCTTGCAAACTGTGGTAATGCTGATGTGACTTTCTAGAGACTAATACTTTTTCTGAAGAACTATTTACAGGGAGTGATTGCTTATCAGCAGTTGGAGACTTTTTGTTTATGCTGTGCTTAGTTGGCCTTCTTCAGTTATGACGGCATACTCCTAAATACTTTCTTTGTATTAATACAAACTGTACTCATCTAGAGTTATTATGATAGAAACCACTTTAATAGTCAGCTCTCCCTTCTGTACAAAAGTCTTGTTGTAAACCGTAATAGCTGTAACCACTTTGTTTGCGAAAGTGGTAATAGCTAAATTCTAACACTAGACAGTTCCTGAATGCGTTGCTTTGACACTAGCTGTGCATCATCTCCAGCTTTTTGAGCTCCCTTCTTAGTTCTTGTAAAACTGTGTTCTAATAACTAAAGGCCACGCTTAATTAATTGAAAACTTCTTTTCAAAATAGCTTTTGACGGCGTATCTTGACTTGCAACTGGGTAACTGCTATGTGATTCCACTGAACACATCCATAGTTATGCCACCAAGAAATTTGATGGATCTCTTCGCAAAACTGGCGGTACGTGGAAACTTTACTGTTTTGTTATGCTCACAAGATCCCTTTTGATAAGAATGCTGGGTGTTGCTCCTGAACTACGGTCTCTTGCTAGAACAGTCCTCCTGCCATCAAAGTACATAATCCCCCTGGCTCAGTCACTGTACTGAAGTTAAGGCCAGCTGTCAGTGTATATTATGTTGAGTAGATTCATGCTTAATGCTCTTATTAATACCTAGCTTTATGAAAGCTGAAAGCAGCTAGCAAATAGGTTAAATTTAGCTATTACAAAGGAATTTGATAAAGCTCCAAATATCATTGAAAGCCTAAACCTGAAAGTTACTACCGGAAAGCTGACTTGCCCCATGAGAGTTTTAATGAAAAGAACAATGCTAACTTGTTCTTCTGTTTTATTGGCACCATAGTTACGAGCTCACCGCCAGCACTTTGACTCTTCAGTGACTAAAACTTATTTTTCCAAGAAGATTTGTCGTATGGGTCAAGTTGATAGAGCTTGCTGCTACTTTCAAATTAAATGCAATACTGAGCTATTGTGTGTCAAATGGACTTTCGAAAAAGTATTGACTCCTCTACACCTAGTGCTAGAGGCCACTTGATCTACCTTAGCTTGTTTCATTTTCTTTAACTTCATGAAGACAAGCTTTAAGTGTGTCTCCCTGCCCCCTTTTTAGGAGTTGGTCATGAGGGGTGGGAAGTCGTTTCAGTAGTGCTGTGATCTTGTGGCGAAGGCTTAACTTTTATAGGTCACACTGCTTTTTTTTTCTTTTGTGTTAGAAATATATTGCCTCAAACATGGAAACTTTAGTAATACTTTCTCTCCTTTTTTAACTGCAGACTTTCCATTGCATACAAATAAACTTGAACAGGTTGTATTTATGTTTGCTTCATGGGAAACAAGCAATGTTAGGGTTAACTGTGCTTTGTTTGGATGTAACTGCAACTGTTTGAAATAGCCTTTGTCAGTTTTTAACTTCTCTGGTATGCAGCTGTTCAAGACTAGCATATCTTAGTATTAAAAAGAAGGAAAGCTGGAATCTAGTGCTTGAAGCTCTTCCAAAGCAGAGAGTAAAATGTAATGATGTTTGTCCATTGTTAGCAGAATACTGTTTCACAAGGGTTTTTCTCTTTTAGACTGGCTCTTACTTGCCTCAGACCTACCTAGTCCGTGAAGAAATGGTGGTTACAGAGGAGATAGATAATGTGTCTGATTTGGGCATCTTCATCTACCAACTCTGTGTTGGAAAAGAGACGTTCAGGCTTCAGCGCAGAGACCAGATAACGGGTAAGTTCCTTTCAGTAAAGAAATCTATTGTTCGAGTAGGGAAAGGGTAAGTATGTAAAGTTCTGGATTTTTTAGACTGGGAAATCTGTGAGTGCTCAACATGCGCTGAGACTAATTGTAGAACTGATGGTTATTTTCCCCTACTTTCAAGTATATATCTGAAGTTTCATTTGAACATGACGAGAGAGAGTTTCAGTTATGGAATTAGAGGTTACATGCCCAAAGAAAATTTGAACTTACGCCTATTTCTGTTCCATCTTTTGGTTGAAACTGTAAGTTAATTCACATAATGCATCTGATAATGTGAGTCGCTGTAGGTGCAGCTTAGTCTGTCACTGTCCTATCTAAAACTGGGTTACAGGAGCACCGAGTTAAAGCATTATCTTCTGGTTCACTTGCTCTGGGGAAAAAAAAGTAAAAATGAACAACTAGCTCTGGACATCCCAGACTTCCCTTCTAAAAGAGGAAGATTGCTTCCTAGAACTTCTGAGCTCCGTTTCTTTATTGCCTGTCTCCTTGTGCTACCCCCTGCCATTCTGTGAAAAGGATTGAATTTGAGGTGTCAGTGGTTTGGCATACTGGAAGGAGGCCTGGAGTACAGAAATCTGATGCCATTAATTTTAGTTTGCTGTAGTTCTCAAAGCATTTCATAGTTTGCTGCTCTCACCAAACACATAGCGAACTAATCCTTTGTCAGTTACAGCCTTTCAGAATGCAAATGTTTGGTTTGTCAGAACTCTCTGCTCTGGTTTTCCTGCCAAGCTCTTAGGCAAGAGTTTCCTCAGCTCAGTTACAGCTTGCAGCATCAGGAGCCACATCTGGTGTTTGCTAGAGACTACATGTTGTTACTAGATGGAAGGCTCTGTATGTGGGAGCATAAAACTTGTCCTGTGTAGCTAACCGTGCAGGGCACAGGAAGAAACAGTAAATGTAGCCTTTATGGGAGGGAGAGGCATGTGTCTCGGACTTGTTCACAAAAGCGTCTTCACAACAGCTAAATTGACTGCTGCTGTGACCGAAAGACTGTAGTCTACAGACAATACCCCGAAGAGTGTTCGTGATGTTTCCTTAAATCATCTTGCTGCAGCATCTTGTTGACATCCTTGCTGCATAGTAAAAAACTTGTGCAGAATACTTGCACAAAAGGACTCTAGTAAATGAATAATGCCTGTTGGTACAGTTTGTGTTCTGTAACTAACCTTGTTTGCCCTTGAGGGAGGGAGGCAGGAAATCTAGTCAAATAGAAGACTGCTGCTGAGGAGAAAATTGTTCATTGGCAAGGCTTGTCTTGCCTTCAGATTTCTAAAATGCCTTTCTTCTAGTGTGTACAAACCATGCACATGTAAACAATTAGACTGAAATGGATAAAATCATATAACTTCTGTGGATAAGTCTGCTCATTTAGCTGGTGCTGCATTGGTGTTTGGATTTTATAGAGTTCATCTGTTAGACCAAACTGACCTCTGGTTCTGCAGCAGTTCCCTGGCATTGTAACTGAAGGCGTGTGAGAAACCAGACAGTTTATCCTGACTGTTCAGTTATGTACCCATTTAGATAGCCATTGGAAATTTATACAGGCATTAAGATTGAGATTAATTGAAGGACAGCTTATATTTTAAGTGTTTATAAACTAAAGCAGTATCCTCCTGGCTTTAGTTTAAGAGCTAGTGCTTCTAGACTTCAATAGATAGCTTCTCTTGCTTACTCTGGATGATTCTTTGCTTATTAAACAAGCTATAAATCTTTCTTCTCTAATTGTTATATATTAGCGCTTTAGTCGAGCAGCTTGTCTTTGATGGCAGGACTGCTATATTCTTGTCTCCTGGCAAAGATTCACAGCCGATACAGGTAAACTGCCTATGTCAGATCCAGTGCTGGCATGCCCAAAATAGAGAAAAGCACTTTAATAGTGTTAGGAAAAACTTCAGTAAGATCATCAGCTGAGTGGCAAATCCTCACGGGGCTGTCATCAAAGTGAAGGCTGCTCTATAGAAGCACGCTCTGCGTTAATACATACTGGAGGGGGGGAAGCACTGATAAAGAACTAGGGGTTTTCGTCTGCATCCTTCCTGTGTGTTTTGGTTTTGTTTTTTTTTTTTTTTAAACTCTTTCCCTGTAACTTCAGTCTGTTTTGCTTTTCCTTTTCTTTGTGGTTAGGAAGAGCTATGAGAAACTTTGCCATAGACGATCTATTTAGTGTTGTCTCTTCTGTCACTAAAATGGTGGCAGGATATTAGAAAAAAGTGCTTGCTTGCTTTGTCCCCTGTGCTGTATGCAGCCCCCTCTGCTGTTGTTACTATTCTGAAAATGAGGGAGGCTTCCTCATAGAAAACAAACTGATACCAAGCTCTGGTGGCAGTTCATGGCTTTAGAAACACTAAGTGATTGTGTTTTGCTGAATGATCGTGTTTTGCTGCTGTTCATAATGATACAAAACTTGTAAATACGTGCTGCTGGGTTCTAGAACTGCTTCACTTAGGCTCTCATCTTCTCTCGTCCCCAGGTCTGCAGAAACGTTCAGTGGAGAACTGTCATTCAATCAGACACTTTGAAAACTCTTTCGTTGTTGAAACAAAGATCTGTCAACAGTGAAAGGTGTTGGATGGGAGGTGACTAGTTCACACCTTCACTGAGAAGTCTGAGCATTAGACGTCGACTTCTTAAATTAAAATGTGCAGTGATAATCAAAAGCCTTATGCATTTTCTGTGTATTGCTTGTATTTCAAAAGGCAAAGTCACCATTTCAGCTTTCTTTGATCCTTGGTATAACATTTTAGTTGTCTCATGTAAGACTTAAATTTGAGTAAGGTTTTTTTTTTCTTTAGAAGGTTAATATCAGTTTATCTGTTGAATGTGTTTGATTTAGTGTAATCTGGGAATGGCGGAAAAATATATATATATAAAAATGTTAACCAATTCCTTGGCTGGAACCAATTCTGTTCACCTTAACTTTCACAGAATGATTAATATTAATAATCTGTGGTTTGCACATCTTGTGTAGTTCTGTAGAATAGCTCTGCACTCCGTATCCTGGCTAAAAAACCTTCTGATGAGTATCACTCCAGGTTTATTTTAACTACCATGTGTGAAGCATGTAAAATCCAATCTCAGTGATCATAAACCTCTAACACTACCCTCTTTCATTTTGTGCAATTACTGTATTGAATTCATATGTATATTTGGAACCTTCCCCGAGCTCACGTTTAATTCTTCTACCTTGGTTTGGTTTTGTGGTATTTAGTTATTAGATTCAGATAGAGTTGCTCTTAAAGCTTGTCAGTATTTTTGGTTATGAATTGGTTTATCCTGTAACTTCCTATTTCAAGAATCTGTTCTGATATAGCTCACTTGTGAATGTGACTGTAGTTGTAAACTTAAACTACTCCAGCTTATATAAACTTTTTAGATCAACTTTTTATGAGCAAGTAGCGTTACTACTGCAGTCAGAGCATTGTTCCTTTTTTGAAAGCTGCAGTATAAAGATAATGAAGAGTTAGTGTCCTGCAGTTGATGAACTTGAGAGTTTTATTAAGGGACTTTATATTGGCATAAATTCTGCAACCCTATAATAAATGTTTCTCTAAAATGTTGGTGTTTGTGTAACTTCATGGCGCTCAGAGGCAAGTGTGCAGTGCACTGGTGTATGGCCCACGTGGGGGAAGTGGCGGTTATGGGCCTGGGGCAGCATGTAGTGCTCTTTCCCCTCTTACCCTCACCTCTTTTTCAGCTTGTGAAGCCGAATTTCCTCTTCCTGTTGCTGTGGAAATGTTTTGTGGTGCAAAATGAACCTGGGGAGCAGAGGGAGGAAGAGAGAGACATCTCGCTTCAAACTTGATCCCCCAGTGGGCAGTTCTCAGTGATGTTAGTGCTGTAAGCTGAATCCATTGAGCGGAGTTCTGGCATGCGGGCAGTAACTGTCAGTTGTGCTAGAGCAAAGGAAGGTTGCATTCTGTAATTCATCCTTTTGGGTATTGGTGCTGATGAGGCTGGTGATTAAAGGTATGCTAGTCTCTGTGTATTTATGGCAGTGCTAATGAGAAGTCTTTAGTGTATCATAATACACCAAGACAGCAGAGGGCTAATCAACAGCTTATTATAACACCTTTCAGCATTCACCCGTGAGCTTTGCTGTGCTCTATGCTCAGAGCTGAGAGAGTGCTGCAGTGAGATTTCTGTGACAAAGTGTGTCTTGAACCCTTCTGGCTTTCCTGGAAAGTGACTTGGATTATACAACTGGAAGTAAAACGGTGAGCAGGCTGTCTGCACTAAGAACTAGGGAGCGAGGAGTGACTATAGGAATAGCTGCTCTTAGCCGTTGTTTATGAAGCTGTGCAGTATGAGTAGAGCACAGCTCCCGGGCAGTAGGGAATTTTGCTGCCTTGTCTTGGAAACTAATGCAGCTCTTCTCCTGAGGTGTATGGTGTTGCCATGTGGAGGGCATGCCCCAAAACTAGAGTGTTGGTCTACTTGGCTCTAAAATAGTAAGTGCACGAGAGTATTTCATTGTGTACTTAACTTTACTGAAGTAGAATGCTGTGGAAATTCTACTAATTCTACTAATTCTAATAATTCCCTATTTATTGTCACTGGGAGTCAGGTATGCTTTCCTGAAACAGGCATGTGTTACTGGGGAAAGTAACCACACTGGCAAGTTTCTGCTGCCGACTTGCTGTGTGCTTGGTTAAGTTACTGTTGTGGTGATCTCCTCCTCCGGATTGTCTGAGAGGATAACGAGGGTGGGTTGGCTGTCTGGTTTGTTTTGGTAGTCTTGAGTGGAAGGGTTCAGATATGTGTTAGTTGCAGAGAGCAAGAAGCATCTGCTTGTAGCGTTGAGGTTTGACTTTATTGGAAAAAAAAAAAAATGAAATTCTTCCTTCCAGCTATAAGCAACTGTGCAGTGGATGGTTCTCTGGGAGCCACGGAACAGGAATGCTAGACGTGTTTCCAGATAGGCTGAAACAGTTTCTCTTAACCTTTGTCTGGTAAAGATTTTAAAAGAAATTAAGTCACTTCCTTAAGAGCTTATTAGATGTTCCAGACAATAAGCCAGCATACTCAAAGGAACAGATTGTTCTTACCTGCTTGGTGCTCTTGCGTTGAGAAAGTAGCTGAAGCTTTGGTCATGCGTGTGGTGTGCTAGGCTTATTATCTGGCCCTAATCATTTTATGCTGGGGGCGGGCATTCAAATCAAAGGACTGCCGTTTTAAGGTTGCTTCTATGAAAACATCCAATATTCCTGGGATCTTCTAATGCTGTCTCTCACTTTGAGTAGGTCCTGTGTTCTGCTGGTCTGTAGGAAACAGGAGAGAGGGTGCGAGCCAGAGGGGTCCTTTACACCAGTAGATGGCACAATCAGCAAGCGCTTGGGCATAAAGTATGCTTAACTATAAAAACTTGGTATATTTTTTTCTAACATACAGGTTTTCAGGTATTTTCCCAAAATTAAACCTGAAAACAGTTTTATGAAAGCTTACTCTAGGTGGTCTTTGCTTAGTTTTTATCTATAGTAAAGAACGTTTTCATAATACAACCGTAACCTATGTAAAACCCTATTAAATAGCTGAGTAAGGCTGTGTGTCAAACATGGGTGTGGTAACCAAAGGGGTGACATTACCAAGACGCAAATGCAAACTTATTTACTGTAGTAGCTTCTGTTTACAAGCATGTTTACTGAAAAAGCAACGTGTGTACAGGACAATCAGCAATATCTGTGCACTTGCTTATTGACAAGTTACCTTTATGCTAGCCTGCACGTGATTTTTCTGACACAGTATATTTAGGTGGAAGTTTTAAATACCTTGATGAACATTGAGCTGACAATACAGTGCTTTAGATGATTCCTGTTCTGGCATCGCATGTGAGGGGTTTTTTTCCAAGTTTAAGTACTCTAATCAAAGAGAAAACTCACAATTAGGAACAAATTTGAATTTGTCACTTGGAGATGCTGTTGACCTTTGTAGAAGCCTGATAGCTTTCTGTCTGAGTGTGACTGGTAAGATGTGGGCTGCTGGTGGTGGGGTGTGTGTGACAGACACTTCCATTAGAGTAGGTGCTAGTCTACCCTAGAACTGCAGAGTTTCCTCCAGCCTGACTTTGTACAAATTCATAGGATTTAAACTGTTACTTGCATATATAAATACCTTGAGATGAAGATTCAGGGAAGAAAAAATGGGGACAGCATGGAGACCTTTGAAAGATGTACCAAGGCCTCAACCTGGTATGAAATAGAGCTTTATCACCTCAGGCTTGATAAACAGGTTGTCTAAAAGTGAGGCATTTCTCACAATAAGCTCAAGTCTGTACAGTGGACTGTTGCAGCACAGCCACGCTTGTATGGTAGTGAAAAACTCTCACCTCCCAGCCCCAGCAAAAGTCACAGTGTATATGCAGGTGCCTGGAGGACTTCAGCAAGACCGGACCGACTTCTGTGGACTTCATTAGTTCTCGGCATCGCAGGGGAAGCTACCAAAAATTCAGATGTGCTCAACAGAGTTTATGGTGAGTGATGGCAGAGATACCAGAGCACTGAAATCAGCTCTGAATTTCCCTGAGCAAAATTCTGGTTTACTAGGTTGAAATCATCCACCTATGTCTGGGGATGGTTCTTCCCCAGCTGCTTCAGCTCTGCTTGCAGCAGGGTGGGATGGATTGGGCAGTCCCCTTGTTAATGACAACTTTAGATTTTCTGTGTGGATGTTTTTGTTTCTCGTTCTCTGAAGTACTCAGGAAGGCTAGAACGAAAGAAAATATTATGGCATTTAACTAAAGTCAGTTTCCTTCACTCTACCCCTTGCCCAATCTGTCGCATTTCATCTTGCGTTCTTCTAACATGCCCTAAACTAAAAATCTAGAAGAGAAGAGACCATTTGTAGGGCCACATAAATGTAGCGCAGTCCACAAAGCCTCCGCAGTGACACAGTAGCTAACTGTGTGGCTGAATTGCCACTCTGGGAAGACTGAGCTCGAGGTCAGGCTTGGAAGGATTAAAGCTGCTTTGACTGTCCTAATTTTGAGCCGTGTGGGGGATGGCTTGGCCGCCAGCTATGGCACAAAGCCCAAATACTAGCACTGATTGAAGCTTCGAGGCTGCAACCAAAATAATTATGCTATATATAATTACAGCCGCATTATTTCATTAAAATTATTTCTTCATTATATGTATATATTTGTGATATTACCTAGGCAATATGAATGGCTGTATTTCCTGTCTTGGGAATAATTAAGGACTCTCCACCTAGCACTCCACCTCCAAAGGAAATTACTTCTTATAGTTCAACTATTTTGTTTACTTAAGTGTATTTTCTCTCTCTTTGTACTGTGACACCTCAGAGTTCCACATTAACAAATGTGAGAGTGAATTTACTGTCTTAAGTCGTTCTGACTGTGGATGTAGACGTTGTGTGTCTGTTACAGAAGCATTCAGGTTCTCGCGAGCTGTTCCATTTTAGGCCTTGTTGATGTTTGAAGCTGTTCTGGGTTAAGCCCGTGTGTAGACACATGCTTCTGGAACACGGAACTTTCTTCCTACAAACCTAATCCCTTGTTGGAGTGGAACCAGGTGCTTTTATTCTGGAGTGAGAGCACTGGCATGACGGATTCATCGGGAGTAGATCCATGGATAGGTAAACCTACAGTTTCCACTTGGTCAAAAAAATCCCTTGGGAGGGAAGGAATGTGTTGGGTTTTTTGGTTCTGTGGGATGGTGATATCAGTGGTAACTCTGCACTCCCACTGGGTGGTAAGTAATTTAGTACTTTGGTTTCTCTGCACTTGGTGGTCATAGCTCCTTTGTCATCTCGCATTCTTGGCTCCTTTCACTAGTTAATGCTTAGAAAAATGAGGGATGTAGAAGCTGCCATTCAGGCTACCCTACCCTTAGCAGTGTGCCTTATCGCCCGGTGTGAAGTTGGAAGCAGTTATGGCTTTGCCTTCTCAAATCACTTTTTAAAACCAAAAAACCCCCCAAAACACCCCCCCCCCCCCCCCCAAAAAAAAAAAACACCAACCACCAAAAAAAAAAAACCAAATCAAAAAAACCCAACAACAAGAAAAGCAATTAAAAAAAAAAAAAAGGGGAGGGTGGGATCAGATTGTCATACAAAATAAACCGTAGCATGTCCCTGGTTGTGAGATGAGCTATAACTGCTGGCTTCTCGCTTAAGATTCTAGTCTGAAGAGAAATGAAAGCATTTCTGCTTATCTTGTACATCTGTGCTGCAGAGCGAGCTGCTTTCCTGGATGTCTGAGTTCTTTCTGCTCTCCTCAAAGCTTCAGTGTTACTGCTCTTGACAATTCACAAACCAGCGCTGGGTCAGGTGGGTGATCTGGAGGGCTGAGAAGCAGGAATGACGCCCCAAAGACACAATCTCCTTACATTACTGACTGGAAGTGTTTTCTGTGGTAAAGGTTTGCTTGGGTGGAGGTGGTTAGGAAGCAGATGGGTGTGAGGAAGTATGGGTTGAGGAGAGCGTGCACCCAGAATTGCTGACTGCTGGTGTATTTCTGAGGCCCTGTTTTCACCGTAGATGAAGACCCTTGATTTTCAGCAGGGCCATGACTCATACTAACTGGAGGGAAAACAAAGTTTCTGGCTGAGTGCCTTGAGTGTAAGAGAAAGAAGTGAGCTCCAGATCTCAACAACTTCTGTATTTCTTCTATAAATACCGTATTTGCAGGTAGACGAGATATCTGCAGTATCTATTTGCAGACTCACAATATTCATTGTTTTTTAATGGAGCTAATGGTTTCCCTCTACAAAACTCTTCTTTTTGCTTTCTCAGCATCACTTGATTTTCTTCCTCTTCTGTGTTTTCATTTACTTCTTTTTTTTTTTTTTATTAAAAAAAACAACCAAACAAAAACCACTATCCAAAAAACTCTGGTGCACCAAAGAAAAGATGGGTCCTCGCTGCAGAGCTGGGATCTGCAACCGAACACTGATGTTCAGATGAGTTGCTGCCTGTGCTCTGAGGCTGGGCCCCTACCTCCTCTCAAAAACCATCACCCCCTCATAGGGGAGGTGGTTGGAGGGACCTGGTTGCTCTCTCACACCGTTCCACATTGAAGAGGTTGCACCAGTTGTGGCTGTTGCACTGAGGAGCATGGATGTGTTCTTCAAAGCTGTAAACTCTTGGCCTTGCAGCGTTGCTTTTGCATTCATCTTTTTGCCTTTCAGCTCACAGTGTTGTGGTCCCCCATCTGGTGTTTCTACCAAGGGCTGCTCACTTTGTTCGGTGCAAATGGAGGCAAACTCACCCTCATGAGGCCCTTGCAAATGCTAACCATCAACCCCTGAGGGCTTGGCACCGAGCCGTGGAGAGCCTGCATGTGTTTTGGCCCAGCGTTGGTCTTAGACCTGGCCTTAAGCCAGCATTGGAATACCTTCCAGTTGCCAAATACGATTCAGAGTAAACTTCAAAGTGCATGGATGTGCTTTCGTGCAACGGACATCTGAACACAAACCCCATCAGTAACAAAGTCATCTGTGGGGCTTGAATCAGGGGTTTCTTCTGTGTTTAGTTCAGTGCTTGTGTGCCACATTCAGCCCACTTACTTCTATAGCTTACAGTCAGGTTTTTTGTTTCTTTTCAACTTCTAAATAACTGACTGGTTTGGTGTGAAGTGGGCTTCGGTGCTGTGCTGTTGGGTGCTGGCCGTGCTGCCTGGGCAGCAGTTGTATCTCCAAAGGGATTTTGATGTCCAGAAACAATCTTCCCTTGTGCTGAACTTGTGGGTTTTGATCAATTGCCAAAGAGCTCTTGGGTGATGGGAGAAGACCTTAAAAATAAGTGCTCTGCAGCATTGCCCACGTTACATGGCTGCAAAGGGTCGCACATCCATGGGAAGCGAGGCAGTTGTTCAGAGCTATCTTGTATCCCAGTGAGAAGTGGGATTATTTGCTCCACACCAAACCATCCAGCTTCCCCATCCGTGGCAGCTCCGGGGGTTTCATCCCTTCCGTGTGGTGGGCAGAAGTGCAGCGTGGTGCTTCTGGCCCTGGCAGGGACAGCACCCAGGGGCTGAGGTGCAGGGGGGTGATGTGCTCCACAGTCCTGGGGACACTGCGCCACATCCCTTTTACTGGTAAAATGGAACTGCTCGGCTGGCTTGCTTGTGAGAGATTTCCTGGAATTTGTAGCAATATTTCTCAGGACAGCCCCATCCTGCAGCCAGCGTGTCCCTGGGAGCCTGTTGTAGCCCGTGGCTTTTCTTTGAGTATAATGACGTAATGGGGGGCTGGAGGGTAAATACCTCCTTTGCTGCCCTGTAGGGAGAACGTGGCCCTGTCCCAAGCCAGTGGCTGCTGTTGAAGATCCCATTGAACCAGGGGGCAGCCAGAGAACTTTTGAGCTAGATGCCACCCACCAGGGGTTTGATGTCCCATGGGAGACACCTGGGCTGGGTCAGTCAGGGCAAACGAACCCAGAGGGAGAAACTCTGGGTGAAGGAACGCACAGGAACAGCATCACACCAGCATGGGCAGTGGGTGCTGCCTTTGGGCTTGTGATGGCGCTGCCCTGGGTTTTACAGACTGTTAACCAACAGGAACAGGCTGGGATGTGGGGCTTTGCTGGTTAGCTTTAACTCACTTAAACGAGAAACCTCTCATTAAACTAGAAACTCAAAGCTGTATGAGTTTTAGCTTCTGTTTTACATAGGTCTCCTGGGAACTTTCTCTCTAGCTGCGTAGACCTCTGTCTGACCACAAGGAGTTACCATTTCTTTAAATAACAACTATGTCATGTACTAGTGGAGTTTGTGTGCGATAATGGCACTGAATCACAGGACTGATAAACATGCTGACAGCAGATTAGGATAACTAGTCAGCCAAGAAAAGAGTTTGGGTGGATTCACAACTTTAAAATAGAGGGTTTTTTTCCTTGGTGTTCCTGGGAGGGCAAGCAGGGAGGCAAAGGCGGCCGTGGGGTGCTTGGAGCAGACCACTGGTGGTTGAATGTTGGAGTTGGTAAAAGCTATGACCTTTGCTTAGCTGGAGCCCCACCAGGATATTCCCTTCTTACATCACTGTTGAGCCCGCGGGGAAAATGGGTAGGCAAATGAGTTCAGAGATTTGTTAATTCTCACAAATACGTTATGACAATCGTTACCTCATTTGTGTTCATCCTACCTTTGTTGGTTGGTCTGGTTATTTGTTTTGGGTTTTTTTCCCCTGAATTCTAGGTTTAGGGGGAAAAAAAGCAGGGATGAAAGGAAACTTGAGCAGACTGGCATCATATTTTTTGATCTTGATGATTGTAGCTCAGCCACTTGCTGACTATGGAGATACCCAGCCTCTGAGAGGCTTCATTTTTCCCCTCCCTTTATGTTGGCACCTCTGTGTGTGCCCAGACAAAGCACTGGCTCTGACTTGAGATGAGGACTTTTTTGAGGTCTAACTCACGCTGAAACAGGCTTTGGGGACATCTGGGCATGTTGCTGGACCGACTTTCTTAGAGGTAGCTGTTGGTCAGTCATCACCCACACATGGACAGGATGGAGATCCCTTAAAATGGAGCATTAACTGCCGCCAAAAAACCCCACCTAAACCCTACCAGCAGCTGGTGATGTTTACGGAGTATATCCCGTGTTGGCTTGACGTAAGGTACAGAAATAGAGCTGGAAGCAGGAACAAGCACCCAGGTCTTCCCCTTCGAGGAGACAGCACTAACCACCAAAAGTCATGTTCATGTCTGTTCCCTGTACCCAGGACCAGCCTACTGGGCTGCTGTCTTTTCTGTTTTCCCCCACTGCTTTGCTGGAGGAGCAGAGACTGTCCTCGTACAGACTAACCAAGGGCATTTTCCTAGCGAGGGGAAAGAGGGTTTTAAATTCCCTCTTAAATTAAGGAGGAATTTTAATCATTTTCCTTCCTTCTTAGACAAGGACTGTACTTACAAGGAAGGGCAGTGACAGCCTTATCCCTTCTGCATGTTTTAAGACCAGGCTGTGCTCCTCCCAGAGAGATTCAGGTGATGCTGAATCGTTAGAAACAATTAATGTAGCCCTTGCTATCTCAGGTGGATGTGCCTGACCCTGGATCAGGTTTCTGGCTGAAGGTTTCTCTCTGAGGAAGAGGATGATGGCAATCCTGAAAGAAGATACATTGATGCCCAAAAGCAGTCTCTGTTACAGCTGGTGATTATTCCTAAATGCTGTGCGAGGCTTAGGAGCCCGCCAGGCCAACAAGCCGTGTGGTCGTTCCCCTTGTAGATACTGGAAGCACAATGAGAAAAGAGATTTCTATTGCTTCTCTCCCGTGGCTGCCCTGACTCTGGTGGATCAGACTCTTGGAGAAGGGTTGAGCCTTCAGGAGACTGCACCAAGGCCACACTCTCACATCAGCTGAGCTAATCCAAAAATATGATGGTGTCCATCCCTGTTTCCTCCCAGGAAGGTCAGTGTTTTCATTAATGGACATTAATGAGCCTGCTGCTGTCAGCAGGACTCTTTGCATGGAGTTCAGTCTCAGGAGGTAAGGAACGATGTGAAAAGTATGAGAAAAATAAAAAGGTTTGGGGGTAACTTGTCAGTATTGAGAGACTATGGATGAGTCTTTAATAGAGTAGAAAACGTTAAGGAACCACTGGAGGAAAGAACTGGTAGATCCCTGGACCTCTGACTGCTCATTTCAACTGGGATGTCATGTTTTCACCCCGAGTTTCCCAAATACTCTCCTTTCTGGCATACTTCAATTTTGAGAAATTCATAGAGTCTTCCTGTATTTGCTTATTTCAGCAGTGCCACCCATGCAGTTAAATTCTGAAGTGCAAATCACTGTGTTAGAAAGGTGAGTGAAACAGGTTGATCCGATGGTAGCTGCTGGTCCCAACAAACTCATTTCGGCGGTGAGTAGTGGTACCAAAACAGCTGTTGCAGATGTGTTCTGTTTTTATTACTATCATTTTGTTCTTGATGGCTGGATCTTTTTCAAAATCAGATCTTTTGACCACTAATGTATGTCATGAAGATGTGATCGATGTAGATCACGTTTACGCAGAGCTCAGTTTATCAGCCCAAATGCTGGAGCTCCTCTGCCCTGTCTTACCTGGCAGCGTGAGCCAGACATTGTCCAAACAGGTCCAGCTTATCTGCTCTCTTTCTGTCAGGGTATTTATCAAACCATCTCTGACAAGATATCTTTTTTTTTTTTTTTTTGTCTTTGGACTGAATGGGGTTGACTCTTATCTGGGTCACTTGCTGTGGTTGGGTTTTTTTAGTTATTGAGGTCAGAGGAGTGGTGTTCAGCAGCACTGTGTATGATGCTCCATGTGCCTTTATGGCCAACAAGTTATTTTCATCGTGTTGGGGATGACATTTTTTAGCCTTTAACAGCAAAGTGAAAAAGGAAGTAAACACTGCAGTAAAAAGCGTGAAAGTTTGCTGCTGGTGCAGCCTTAACCAGTGCAGGAAAATCTAACACCAGCTACAGAGAAATGGGGAGTCTCCTCAGGACGTTGAGCAACCAGATGACAAAATAGCAGATAAAACCTAGTGCTGATAAAAGACATGTATGGGGGAACAAAAACTGTGCTTAGGTAAGAGGAGTGGTAAATAAGCTCTTTTCATGAAGAAAGCAGATCTTTTGAGTTATGCTGATAGCTGATGGGCAATGGCTGGTGATGGCAGTGGAGACGAAGAGGACATTGGAAATGTGGGAGGACCCATGTCGTGGCCATCAGCATGTGGCCCTGCTCCCACCCAGGAGGTAGCTGGGGGTCCTGAGCATGGGTGAGACCTCGCCTCCGCCGAGGCACGAGTTGTGCAGAGGAGGTGAAAAGGGAACCGGTGGCTCATGATGCAAGAGGAACGGACACCGAAAGATGTTGCCAGCTGGCCAGCTCGAAGCAACAGTGGTATGTTTCCGAGCAATGTACGTATAAGAGGGAATTACTTGCCACTGGACTTCAGGAGTTGGTGGGTTCAGGTGTCTGTTGATCAAGCATTGGAACAGGCTGCCCGGGGAAGTGGTTGAGGCACCATCCCTGGTGATATTTAAAAGCCGGGTGGACACAGAGCTGAGAGATATGGTTTAGTGATGGTTTTTGTGAGAGTTAGGTTGATGGTTTGACTTGATGATCTGAAAGGTCCCTTCCAACCTGGGCAATTCTATGATTCTAAGCAGGTTGGAAAAGAGCTTTTCATGGCTCTGGAGAACAACGCTTGCAGTGCAGCTGCAGGAGGCCCCGCACCAGCGGTTGAGGACGGCTGTGCCCGGGCAGCATTGCTGCCCACAGCCCGGTGTTTCAGCACTCTCCCCAAGCCCACCATCAGCAGCAAGCGAGCTGCTGCGGCGCTCTCTCATCTGGCTCAACGCAACCATCTTGCAAAGGTGTAAAGAGGAGAATGGGAAGAGGAGCAGGCGCTCGCTCCCACTTCCGCAGCTGCCTTCACTTGCAAGTACAGTTTTAAGTCTGAACGTGCAAAAAAAAAAAAAAAAAACAAAGAAACAAAAAAACCCCCCGTCATGTCTCTTCTCATGGTGACAATGACATAAAGGAAGCTGTGAGAAGCGGCGCCCGAGGTGTGATGAAATCGGCTGCAGCTGTTGCAGGCAGCGCCTGCACTTTCGGCGGCGCGTGGGTTTGGAGGTGCGCGGCTGTGTGGGAGTCGATGGAAATGGGGGGCTGCCATGTGCGACCGTCGGAAACACGCTGAGAGCTCTGCTTCCACCCAGAACTCTGTCATCCTCATTCCCCTTGTTTCATCTATAAATAAGGCTTCCCGAAAAACCTTGATGCTGCTTCTGAACAGCTTAAGGTCCCCAGGCATCCCCAGAGACCTTCCTTGGGTCTGCGTTGTTGCCACAATACCTTTTCTTTTGGCCTAGCACAAATTAAACTCAGCTTTCTTTGTGTTAAAAAGTTACTTATCACTTCAGCACAAAGTCCGCCTGGCGAGGTTGTTGGCTGAGACCTCAGTGCTTTGCTTCTCTGCAATATCAACCCTCTCGGGGAAGAGGTGCTTCTTGAGCAACCAGAGGAAATACTTCATGCAGCATAAAGGGGGTGTTTTGGGGTGTTTTCGTTCGGATTCCCAGTCCAGTGCTCCAGACTGGACTTACTACTCAAAAGGCTTTTTGGAGAAAAGATTTCTGTGGGAATATCGGTTTCTGCTGGCTTTGAACAGGCTGTTG
This sequence comes from Rissa tridactyla, assembly GCF_028500815.1. Lineage (NCBI taxonomy): Eukaryota > Metazoa > Chordata > Aves > Charadriiformes > Laridae > Rissa > Rissa tridactyla. The sequence continues at coordinate 46,086,605 of NC_071474.1, read as the reverse complement.
GAGGACTGCAGCCAGAGCTGAGCAATGTCCAGCTGAAGAACTGGGTTTTGCCTAGCGCGGAGCTTGAAGCTGGGCAGAAAAGCAATCAAATTGCTTTCGCTACTGCAAAAGTAGTAATTGCTCTTGCTGCTGCAGTGGCTGGGCTTTAGTAGTCTTCTCCAAACCTCCTGTGTGCCATGTGCCATTCCCACTTGAGGCCTTCTTGGGTGGCGGAAATGCAGCAGAGCATCTCTCTGCTGCTGTGCGATCATTCCAGGCCTCAAGCATGGGCTGCTATCATGGATCCCAAGCCATCAACAGGGTGTGAAAATACACCTTCTGTTAATCTAAGTAATACCTTGATTCTCCAGGTGTCTGTGGCACCATCAGCCAAGGGCTTCTGAGACCTCTGTGGTGGAGAACGTGGCCCAAGCAAATCCCACCTGGAGCAGAGTTGCTGTGGCAGGGGGAGGGCAGGCCAGGCATCTCTCTCCTGAATTCGGCTCGTGTGAGCTACCGCGACTATTACACCCGACTTCCTGTAAAAAGAGGCCGTTAATACTAATATGAATAAACCACATTGCTATGGCAGCAGGGGAAATGGCTCGTGTTGCACCCACGGTATTTTCTAGGGGGGAAAACTGAAGCTTATTGAGGTTTTTCTCATTGAACAGTTTCTGAACTTCTTGACACCACTTTATGTAACATCTTTTTCCCCTCAGAAGCTAAAAGTAGCTCTAGGGGGGGGTTGTATGGGGCCATCCGGCACCCCTCCCACATACCCGGCGATGGGGATCAGTGGCCAGAAAGGAGGGTGATGGGCTCAGGCTGGTGCTGGCCTTCAGCTATCGGAATTCATGTTTTGGTGAACCTCTCCTGGGGGTGCAGAGGAGCTGCTGCAGTTCGCGGCAGTGTGTTTTGTCCCTCGGCAAGCCAGTGTTTCGCTTTTCTCCCCAGTGCAAGGAGGTTAAAATGATTTTGAAAAGGCACCTAAAATATTCCACAGGTGCTCGAGAGGCGTCGGCAATCCAGGTGCTGCCGCGCGTTGCTCCACACACGCATGTACTGGTGATGCAGTTACAGAGGTGAGTGTGGGCCAAGAATTCCGTTAAATTTTTTTTTTTTAAAGATTTTTTTATCGTATACAACAGGAAATAAAAAATGATTTTTTTTTTTTCATTGCTGTGAACAAATTACAGTGTGCTTCGTGGTTTCCGTGAATTAGCAGTAGTTACTCAGCCGGCACGCTCGGGTACAGACACACTGGCTCAGAATGCTGGAGGGATGAGATAGATGATGGAATTTTGTTTTATTATACAGAGGGGCTTTTAAAAAGGACAAAAGTCTTTCTGTGTTCCAACACTCTCTGTGATTCACATCATTTTTCTACAAAATATATTTTTTTCTTTTTATAAATTAAATCTATAAAACAACATTTGCATTAAATAAGACCTAATACCGTCACAGTATTTTTACATTTCAAAATGTAACATTTCAAATGTTCACAGAAAAATAAATTTTATGAGAAGGTGCAAAAGAAATACCAGTAAAGCTCAAAGCTTCTGTTGTTTGATTTTAAAGAAATTATTGTTAAAAATACATCCACATTTGAGCCTTTCTTAAAAAAATCTCTTGTAGCTTGTTGGGTGGCACCTTTGACTCTGCTTATAGTGAGTTCAGTTCCCATTACAGTAAACTTCAGAAAGGTTTCGCTCCTCTGACTCTTTTAATCACGCTGCTGTTAATGAAGAGTAGATGTGATGGCACAGGGTCAGTTATAAGTGAAAGGGAAATAATTTACCCCATCTTTGGTGAAAAGAGGACATCTAGTCTGAAAAAATACCCTCAAAGCACAGCCCTGTGGTTAAAGCTTATCCAAGGCAGCGATATGGCTTCAAGCCAGAAATGGGAACTGATGGCAGAAAAATAGTGTCTGGACACTTCAGTGACTTTGTGATTTGGGGTTATGTCATGTCATTTGCTCCACCCCAAAATGGAGGCTTGGTTAACTATTTCAATGGCAAGTCCTTTAGGGCCACCTTACGCTCCTGGCTCTGTGGTCAGCATGGCTTAAGGCAGGCTCTTGGCACTCTGCATAGAAATTAGTCACTGCTGGATTGTCTTTTGCTTCAGAAATATATAATACTGTGTCGTCTACTAATTTTTAGGATCAAATTCTTTCTGTATAGCAAGACTCCAAAATTCTTGCTGAAGCCAAGAACATGGCTGGGCAACGGCCCCACCAGTGACAACGGGGCACAGCATCGCTTCTTGCCACAGGTCAGCGTCCTCCTCCTCCTGCCAAAGCTACCTGCTCCTGGTGCCTGACTTGGAAATAGGGCCTGTGGGAATTACCCGGTGTTATTTGTATTCAGAGAAAGTTTGCAACCAAAGTATTAAATCCGCATGTTTTCATGCAGGTTTGGGTTTTGGGGGTTTTTTGTTTGTTTTTCTCCAACCCTCACTGAAATCAGCAGAAGCTTGTTTAAGTCATCGCTCTCAGTGTCCTGGGGGGCGGAAAAAATGGGCCAAACTCCAAATATAGTGAACGTTTGAAGTCTTGGCAACAGTTTGGGGAAGGCCAGCGCTAGTAGCCCATGGTGTCCTCCCTGAGCACATCTCTGGAGTGCTTCCTCACGTAGCTGAGGTTGTGGAGCTGAATGCTGTCTTGCAAATCCTGCCTGGAAAGGCGTCTCCTGAACTCCTCTGTAGTAAAGTAGTAGATGACTGGGTCCACGCAGGAGTTCAAGCTGGCGAGGCACAAAGCTACAACGTGAAACACCGAGATCACCTTCTGGACGCACCTGTTTTTAATCGTTTTGGTTTTGACAAAGAAATCTAGTGGAAAGCTGATATGATAAGGTGCAAAGCAAATCAGAAATACCAAAGCACAGGTGAGGATCATCTTTAAAGCCTTTTTTTTCTCTCCGAGGTCATGTGAAGCTGAATTCTTTTCTTTTAGGGACAAGATAGTCTTCCATGAGCAGTATAGGATGATAAGTAGGGGTGTTATGAACCCCACCAGTTCACCTATCGTCATCATTGCAATGGAGGTGGGAAGGCCAACGTTCTCTACAGGGAGATCCACAAAACACGTGCTGTTGTTATTATCATCCTTGTGAAGTCTGAGAAGCAGGAAAGGCAAACAGCCAACGCAGACCACGACCCACCCAACGATGCTGATATACACATCACAGATGCGTTTGCAGTCGCTGAATTTGAATGGGTGCATAAGAAACAAATATCGTCTTACGCTGATGCAAACCAAGAAGTAGATGCTTGCGTACATGTTGACGTACTTCAGGTAGAAGCAGAGCATGCAGAGGCCTCTTCCAAAATTCCACGTCTGGGTCAAGTAGTAGAAAATCCTCAGGGGCAAGGACAAAACCTGCGATAAGTCAGCAATGGCTAAATTGATCATAAATATTACCGCCCTTTTAGTCTCTTTCATGTAGCCATAAAAGACCCACAAAGCTAATGTGTTTCCTATTAGTCCAGGGATGAGGATGAAAGTGTACGTAATGGCATAGTAGGGCCTGAGGTCTGTTTCGGTGCAGGTCGAACTGTTCGTCATGGTTGTGCTCCAGATCCGAGCTCAGCCCTGGCATGATAACATGTTCCTCACTGGCGTCCTGCAGCCACGTCGTCCTCAGGTTGTTGGTGCTTAAATAAAAAGGTTCAGCCCTGGCATCTGTGTGTGAAGCTTTGATTACCAGACCGTCGTGTCCACTCTGGGGAGGAGCTTCATTATGGGGTACGTGAGTTAATTAAAAGTCCTGCTCATGTGCTTGGCTTATGCTCTTTGTCAGAAGTTACCAGACCTTACTCCAGTGGCTTGTAGGATTGTCAGGGAGGGGATCCGCACCTAGAAATGCATGTTGTGTGCCGAAGCAGTCGACAGTTTGTCACCGGAGCTACACCTCTGTCACCTTTCAGGTGGTGTTTTAGCCACTTCTCTCAACACGGGAGTTTGACAACCGACGTGGCTGAAAGACAGACAGTTGCAGTTACAACACTGCGGGGAGACAGAGCTCTTACACAGCAAAAGGGACGGGCAAACTTGCAAGAGCGGTAGGAGCATCTCTCTAGCAGAAACCTATTGCTAGTGGCATATGTGATGGCAGCTTTTCTCCTGCCTGGCAAGCGCCATGCCTCACCCAGGGAAGGGAGGTGCAAAACCACTGAGGAATAAATAGAAAATGTGCTTAATTGCTGATAAAAACCAGCCTGCTGTGCTCTACCGCCAAGCAGAAGTCACCCCCAATGGCAGGGTGTATTTAACTTGCTGCCAGGTTTCTGCAGCTGCGTCTTTCCCAGCTCCAGCTTTTCCATCCGAAGCTCCCTCTGCCTCCGGTTGGGTTGGTCTCCCCGTGCCTGAGCCCGTGGTCAGCGCAGAGATGCTCCAGCGAGCGCCGTGACCGCGTCCCTCCTCACTGGCCTGCTGCGGGCGGAGGGATGCTCTCGTCTCACACAGCACTCAGGAGTTGAACGCTCCCCTGGTCTTCCCAGGAAAGCCCTTCAGAAACTTCCCACCCGCACCACGGCTATAGACAGCCGAGAAGACGACAGAATGAAATCAGCTCCTTATGTAAATGAGCCCGACACACGCGCCTGAGAAATGAACATTTTCCACCGGTGCAGCCACTGCTGCTGCAGCACGGAGTGGAAATCCCAAGTCAGTGGCTTCTACCGAACCAGGGTCAACTTTTTCATTTATCTTTTATAAATAGAATATGAAGCATACTTGCATGCAAGCAGGGACAAATGGCCCACTTATTAAACACTTTTTGCTGAAGAACTACCTGCATTAAATTAAATTTGACTTTTTCACAACTGCTTTTTCTAAGCCTTTCTCTTAGCCATCTCGCGCATGTGACTGCTGTGGCTGTTGGAAATACCAGATATCGTCACTAAGGTGACTGTAGGTGGACTTTATTTTAAAATTGTTTGCATGGTAAGCAGCTGATATTATCTGAATCTGTCAGACACAAAAAAAAACCCAAAACACCAACCAAAACGAGCCCCGAATCTGGTAAATATAGAGGAAATTCAGATCTCTCTCTAAAGTCTCTCTCTTTTGCTTCAGCATGAAGAATTAACCTACAGGTCTAAGTGGGGAAAGTTTGCAGGTGCCAACCAAGATGCCAAAGGCACATTTTTAGAGGAAAAATTATATCCTGCTGCAATCCCTGATTTGAGGTATAGGCGTTAAAATGTGAATGTTTATTAGTAAAGCCAATGTTCAACACTTGCCAGTGTGATTGCACCGGAACTTTGAAGTTGCTTTGCGTGGAAACTGAAAATCTTCCACAAAAGGAAACAGTTCAGGGGAGGAGGGGAGCTTTTCTGTGTCTATTTATGTAGTTTCTCATGCATACCATTGAGTTACGAGTCCAACGAGACTGAGATGTCTTCCTTTCTTCCAGGGAGCCAGCTTCTAACATAACCAGTTGAGCAAAATGGCTCATGAAATAATCCCGTTAAACTTCAGAAGCTACGATTAATAAGCCACAAGAGTTAATTAGCCTTCTGTTCAAAGACTTTGCAATTCTTTTATTAATTCTCCACCCAACATCCGATGCACAAACCTGCGCGACTAATTCTAGAAATGTGAGTAATCTCTTCGTCATGCAGGAAAACTAATTGGTGCTCACTTACTCATTAGGTTTTATCCATCACTGGGGGGTAACTTGGGCCGAGGGCTTCAGTTTCCATTTGCTGGAGCTTGGCTGGCACAAGTAACTGGGAGGGGGTTGTGGATGTGGCTGGTTTTTGGCAGTCCCTGTCATGCCCTGGGGTTCCCTGGGGCTTCAGAGCTCCCCCTCGGCAGCTGGTTAACCCCTTTGGGGCTTCCTGCCAGCAGCGCCTGCTTCGGGTGTGTTCCTCTCTTCTCCTCTGTACTGGGATCAAGCCAAACCAGTTGGCCAGAACCAGCATATCCTCCCTGAGTGGTCGGAAATTGCTTTGCTGGGCTTGAAGAAATGCTGAGTATAGGTACAGGCAGAGTGGGCTGTGCTGGGAAAGCATCCAGAGGTGCTTAGTGGGGACCGGTACTTATAGAGGATGGGAGGGATGCTTCTCTTTCATGTTGATTTCTGATGGTGATGCTGAGGCCCTGTGAAGACATGCCCGTCTTCACTTTTACAGCAAACTCCTCAGCATGACGTGTCCGGGCTTCCCATCCAGGTCCTCGTCCTGCCGGAGTTGTCTGAGCAAAACAACCGCGTTGTAGGTCGCTGGGCCGTGCCCAGGCAACAGGACTGGGGCACCAGTGACTAGGTGCATCCTCTCACTCCCGGAGAGCTCCTCTGCTCCTTTTGGCTTCCCAGATACCAGCACCATTGCTTGGATGCGGGCAACGGGCCCAGCAGGGCAAGGATGGATCATGAGCATTGCCTTGGCTTGATATTCACTTTTTTCACCCAGAATGTCTCAACTTCATGCCTGAAGTTTGCTCTGAAACACCAGCAGTGAGGAGCTCGGGTGACTTTGTGGTGCCATCGCTCACTGCCCATACGGGTGTCGCACTCCTGCAGATGTACACGTGCCCAGCCGGCACCGCTCCTGTGGACACTGCTCGGGCAGGGCTACACAGGTTTAGACTGGATATTAGGAAAAATTTTTACACTGAAAGGGTTATTAAGCATTGGAAGAGGCTGCCCAGGGAAGTGGTTAAGTCACCGTCCCTGGAGGTACTTAAAAGATGGGTAAACGTGGTGCTTAGAGATATGCTTTAGTGATTTTTAGGTTTTTGTTTTAGGTTTTTGTCAGAGTTGGGTTGATGGTTGGACTCGATGATCTGAAAGGTCCCTTTCAACCTGGCCAATTCTATGATTCTGCGATTCTACACCTGGCTGAGGAGCATCTACAGGGGTGTTGGCAAGATAAAGCCCTAAATCCGCATCACCCAGTTCTTCCTTCCAGTCATTTTATATTTTTTTTTCCTTTTTCTAAACAAGTTTGCCTTTCCTTTCATCTCTTGCCCAAGGGCTCCTCTCACCCAGCCAGGGAGGCTGAATCATGCTCCTTTTTTCCTCTGGCTGCATTCCCGGGTGGGTAAATCCACCCTGCCTCGATCGCTGGGCCATGAGACACGCGAAGGGAAGGACAAGGTGCAGTCCCAGCCCGTCTGTCTGTTCACAGCCCAGTGCACACGCACGTGCCCACAAGCATTTTTCCTGCTGCTTCCCCCAAGTGCCCTCATTTCCTTGTCCCCACCACATGAAAACTTTCCTGCAAGGCCATCCCCTGCTCCCTCCAGCCCGGCCCCGGGGCAGGGATGCGCTTGCAGCACCTTCTGCCTCTCCCGGGAGCTGAAACCCACAGCACGAGGGGACCCAGACAGCCCAGCCAAAGCCGGGGAGCAGCGGGGGTCCTCGCCCAGCACACCCCAAAATGACCCAGCGAGAGCGGCCGCCCTCGGAGCGGGGGTAAAAACATGACAATGTGAGAAACTGCGCTTTGGAAATCCCGAGCAGTAACATTGCAAAGTTCAGCCAAATGTGCTATGTAAAAACCAGCAGGATGCTAAAAAAAGCTCCAGAAAGAGGAAATTTTGTTTCGCGTGCTCTGCGCTCGCTTCCCCTCAGCACAGGGGAGCTGGCTGCGGCAGTAGGTGCGAGACTCCCCAGGCACGGCTTGCTTCTTCACCCAAATGGTTTTTTCCCCCTCCCTGTATTTTGCCAAGGAGACCCCACAGTCTCAGGTCACCCGGAGTGCCAGGCAAGCGGATGAAGACTTCTCGTTTGTACTTAATGAGTCAGAAACACCTGGTAAGTTTTGTTGCCAGCCTTTATAACCAGGGCTCGTTAACGCTTGTTCAAGCTGGGCACTTACTGTGTAAAGCATTCTCCGTACGCTGAAGGGCAGCCATATATCCATATGCTCCGCGGGAACAAATGCAGGAGCTGGGGATGCGGGAGCAGTCGCGTACAGCTGCAACACCCATTGGCCTAAGACGCAGTAGGGCTCTGCCCCGTACCCACACCAGAGCCCATCACCCCCTCCAGGGGTAATCAGGCTCCTCACCTGAGGACAGTTAGAACGGCCCGGGGCAGCCCAGGACCCTCATTAGCAAATCCTGTGAGTTTTACCTCGGGAAGCAAAGCCACAGCAGCTCTTATAACCCAGCTCAGTGGAGGAGAGGCTCTTAAACCAGCTTGGGGCAAAGCAGCCCGTGTCCAGGCATGTTTGTAGGTGCCGCCCCTGTGGTGGCATCGTGCCTGGTCCCCTCTTGGGGTGCTCAGGTCCTTGAGGAACCCAGGATGCTGCCCAGCACCTCCTGCTCCCTCCTAGAACCAGGGTAGCCGATCAGCCTGGCCCCATCCTGCCACTGAGGACCGTTCTCATGAGGACCTGCTGGCCCAGGTGAGCAGTGGGTGCGCAGGCACCCTGTGTTTGGTGGGGGGCTGGTATTTATGCTGTAAAAACACCTAAAGCCTGTGGCAGAGGTGACATGGGCAGAGCAGCAACTGGTGCTGGCACCCGGGTGTCATCTGCTAACTTACCCTCTTGGGGGGAGGCTTGGGTGTGCTGCTGGCTGGGACTGCTCTTCTATTTTTTTTTCTCCTTCTCCTCTGCAGCCTGAAATAAAAGGAGAACATGCACAGGGGTGATTTCAAATAGACATTTAGTTTCCTGCTGAAGTTGCGCAAATAGAGGCGGTGTGGCCGTCGCTCTGTCCTTCCCTGGGCGGTTGGCTGGGGGTGTGGGGACATGGGAGCTGGCCCAGGGACCAGAGCAGGGCAGCGGTGTCCCGTGCTGGGCTTCTCCCGGTAACCGCTTGCTCTCTGTGTCACCTGGAGTGCTGCTGTCCTGTTTTGGCAGAGGTAACTACTGGTAGTAACAATTAAAAGGTATTAACTGAAAATAGAAGTGATTGATAGAAATATAAGCTGATCATTGCTTAAGATTGCTTTTAGTTCTTTTTAAAAATGTCAGGGGAGGATAAAGGCTTTTCTCCCTCGAAGCAGTTTTATGGTAGATGCTGGGTTTTATTTCTTCCATAGGAGCAATGTTGCCTCTTGCTGTGTTAATTGCGCAGCTTGCTTTCTGTTTATTTCTTTGGTAGCATCTGCCCACAGAGGCCATGGTGCTTTTGTCAGGCATCCTTGGGGCATCCTGTGTTTTACTGTGCTCCTCCTGACGCACCAGGAACCCCGAGCCCCCCTGTTCCCTGCCCGGTCACCTCCAGGGTACCAGCAGCCTCCGGAGCATCCCTCCACCGGTGCATGTGCTCCGTGTCAGCATCTGTTCTGCACCACCCACCCAACGTACTCCCGGTTGCCAAAATATATTAGCTAACACCGTGTTTGCAAAGCAATATGGATGAGAGCGGCTTTTTCACTTTGACTCTGTTGCAGAGTATCCGAGCAGGTGCCAGTTCATCCCATCTGATTTCTGTGGTCACATGAGATGTGAGCCACTAAAACTGGTGAATGTTTGTTCTAGGGGGAGGAAAAAAGAAAACAACTGTGAAGCAGCCAAGATTTTACAGGTTAGGGCTGTGGGGCATTGGCACAGCAGAACGAAAAGGTTTCTTTCTGTTTGTTCTTTACTAGTGTCTCATTTGCTCTGGGTAGACGTGGTGCTGAGGAACACGGTTTAGTGGTGTTTTTGTCAGAGTTAGGTTGATGGTTGGCCTCAGTGATCTGAAAGGTCCCTTCCAACCTGGGCAATTCTATGAAGGTAACTGAGTCTTTCCATGGCATGCCTACCCTCTGCCTTGCCCGCGCTCCACCTCTTGCCACCCATGTCCCCCCTCTGCTGGGAGGAGCAGCAGAGCTGCAGCGTCTGCTTGAGGGGACTCCCTGTCTGGCACTGGAATTTTGGGAAGGGGCTGTGGGGGGGGGCTCGATGGGAAGGGTACTGCATCCAGCTTTGGGAGTCCTCAGCACAAGAAGGGCATAGGCCTGTTGGAGCGGGGCCAGAGGAGGCCACGGAGATGATCCAAGGGCTGGAGCCCCTCTGCTGTGAGGACAGGCTGAGAGAGCTGGGGGGGGGCTCAGCCTGGAGAAGGCTCTGGGGAGACCTTAGAGCCCCTGCCAGTCCCTAAAGGGGCTCCAGGAGGGATGGGGAGGGACTCTGGAGCAGGGAGGGGAGCCATGGGATGAGGGGGAATGGTTTTAAACTGAGAGAGGGTGGATTTAGATGAGACATGAGGAAGAAATCCTTTGCTGTGAGGGTGGTGAGCCCCTGGCCCAGGTTGCCCAGAGAAGCTGTGGCTGCCCCATCCCTGGAGGGGTTCAAGGCCAGGTTGGACGGGGCTTGGAGCAACCTGGGCTGGTGGGAGGTGTCCCTGCCCAGGGCAGGGGGTGGCACTGGGTGGTCCTTAAGGTCCCTTCCAACCCAAACCATTCTGTGATTCTCTGAGGGGCTGGGCTGGGAGGGGGCTGGCTGCGGGCTGGTGGGCGGTGAGTCAGGCAGGCAGCCCGGGACACCAGGGGGATTTTGGCTGGGTAAATTCCAAGAATAGGCAGGAAAAAGTAAACACTCCAGTTTAATGCCATGTGAAATAGGCTCCTTTTGCCTTTTAATCCTTTGTGAAAGCTGTCGTCCCCCCTTGTTAATGTTTATCCTGGTTATAAAGGAAAGATAAAACCCGGAGCAGCAGTGCTGTGTATTAGCCTAATCCCCCTCCCCTCTTCTCCCTTCCTGGCACACCCTGACATCCCTGGTAAATGTGCATGGTAAGGAGTACCAAAACTGCGAGTTTTCCACCCAAACTGTCAGCGCGCACCCCCAGGGACACGCGGCCGTGTGGCTGTGCTATCGGTGGCGGCACAGATACCCCTGTCTCCTGCCTCCTCCCTCCCCTGGCTCTTGCAATTAAGTGGAAAATTGCCAGTGGAAAGTGAGCGTGCCGCCTCTTGTGAGAAATGGACAGTTTAAGAAAATCCACTGGACGAATACTGTGAGACAAACCCAAGCGAGACCCGGAGTAATGAGTAAATCAGACCAGTTATTCCTCTGCTGGTGGAGATGGCGCTGTACGGCTTCAAAAAGTCCACTTACAGACAAGTCCCTTCACAAGCAGCTGTGGGCTTTGCGAAGACTAAGAATCTCCAAAATTGGTGTTCTTAAACGCAGCTTCTTGATACTCATGTAATAGAAAATATGGTTTGAAACTTCATGGCTGGCTATTTTGGCTTAAGCCGTACCCCTCCCTTGGATACACAGAGTATCTCGTGAGCGCTTACAGGAGCTCGCTCTTCTGATAAATGGAGATACGGGCTCCTGGCCCATGCCTGGGCTTAGCCCGCATCTCCTCGCTTCTACTCGTTTGCTTTTGGAGGTTCACAGGGGTCGGTGGTTATCGCTGCACCCTCCTGCCCCTCGGTGGGGCGTCCCCATCCCCTCTCAGCGCTCCTGGTGCGAGTAAGAGGAGGCACCAAGTCCATGTTGCGATAATAAAAAAAAAAAAAAAAAAGTACGATTTAAACCCTTTAGCCTGAACCAAAGGTAAGTGTGGATAAAAGAACACCAGTCCTACCTTTGCCGTCTCGCCGGGCTGCTCCGGTGTGACACTGCGGGCCCCGATCGGCGGGTGCCGGCAGCGGGTCCCCACCTCTCTTGACGTGCAAAGCAAAAGTGCAACCGCTGGGAGCAGGCGCCCGCGTGGGAGCGAGCGGGGCCCTCCCCGGCCGGCAGCGGCCCTGCCACTCCTCCTGCCCCCTGCCTCAGCAGGACCCGACCCCGCTGCTTTCCTTTTTTGTGGGTATTTATATATGGAGATAGATGTATGTAGAGGCGCTGTTGGTTTTGGGGTGTTCTGGAAACTGCTGCCGTGGCACGGCAGTCGCCGTTTGCTGCCAGGCTGCTGTCACCCCCGCAGCTTCCCCGGTGCTGTGGTGGGGGTCCTGGGGGGCTTGACCCCCCCCATCTGAAGCAGGGTGGGCTCCCATGGGCCAACACCTGCTCGCAGGGCCCCCTTCTGCTGAGAGCACAGAGCTAACGAGGCTGATGAAGGCGGATGCTTCATCAATTCTTTTCCTGTCCCTTCCCCATCTTTCTGGGAAAGGTTCCTTCACTCTCGTCTGGATGTTTTTTACCCCTGCACCGCAGGTCCCGGCACCCAGCGCTTCGGGAGGGCTTCAGAAAGTCACACTGAAGCTAACGGTCGTCTGGTTTAGGCTTCCCCAAAAGCAGGAGGTTCTCCACAGTCATTATTTTCTTATTCAGCGGGTTAATGCACCTTTTGCAGAGCAATCCAGGGCCAGAGCCAAGGGTGCCTCCCTTACCAACGAAGGTCACCCATCGCCGCATTCCTGAGCTCCTGCACACACACACACACACACACCCACACCCCCACACCCCCACCCACCCCGGCTCTGCGCCCACTGGGTGCTGGGCAGGGGCCGGCCGTCGGCAGAGGGTGTTGCTGCCCGCGGCACAGGCTGCTCGCCCGCCTGCGCTCCCCGCTTCTACGACTTTAGCACTTCTGTAGTTATCCATCTGGGGGACTCTAGCTCAAGAAGTATTAATTATTTTTTTTTTTTTTAAGATCGAGAAGGGTCGATGATTCTTAATTCAATTGGTTGTTTTGAAAAAGTGACTTTTTTAACTGTTTCTGCCGCCATTCAACCTAAAATTACTTGCAGTTTTTTCATTTGCATTTATTCGTATTTCTCGCGTGTCTGCTCAGGAGAACGGGACTTATCTTGCAGCATGACTTGTGGAGGGGGTTGTAGCTCTGCAGAAGGGTCACGCAGGTGCCAGGCGGTGTCCCCACGGCGGTGTCCCCACCACACCTGCTCGCAGCAGGTACTGGGGCTCAGTGACGCCTACTCCTTTAAAGCATTATTGATTTAGTTGTACACCAATTCCAGCTTCTAGCAGGGGTTTGCAGCTCTATATACTCCTTTTCATTGTGGTTCATAGGAAATTAATCTCTTGGGCACCTCGTGGGCTTTTATGGCCCCACAGCGTCCCAGGTTTGTCATCCCTGTGGTGACACAGCTCCTCGCTGGGGCTTTGCAGCTTGTGCCTCCCAAAACACGCAGGCGCTCGCCTGTTTCAGCCGCTGATAATCCTACTAGTTAAAGCTTCTAGCCATTTTTTTGAAGCCTGCTGATTACTTAATGGGCCTTAATTAATCTTGCGTGGGAGCTAGAGCTTTCAGCACTGGGGGATCTTTGCCGCAGAGTTGTCCCCTTGGGTGCGGGGATGGATTCATCTGCTGATGCTTCTGGACGAGAAGCAGTGGAGGTTTGGGGGTTATTGCTTAAACAGGGCTTGTTGCTGTGGCGGAGTCTCCTGGGAGATGTACTGAGACCTCGGTGGAAGATGCCGGCTCAGTTCACATTAGTCCTGGAGCGTTTCCGTAATTGCAGCGGGATCTGGGACGCAAAGCTTTCCCTGAGCCTGCCAGCGCCTCCCGGCAGCTGCCTCTGCCGTGTGCCTTCGCGCTTCACAAAGTGTTTTCATTGTAGTGATTTAAAGAAAAACCTTTTATTCCCCCCCCCCCCCAAATCATGTGAAGTGAAACCTGGCAGCCCCCCGGCTCTGCCCCTGCCCTGCCAGCCCTCCCTTGCGTGACCCTGGCACCCCCCACCTCCGCGAAGGGGACCGCGGGGGACGGTTTGGACACCACTGCCATAGACAGCAGAGTTGGGGCCTGTCCCAAGAATAAAGGCAGTACCAACCCCGCCGTGGCTGAACACCACCTGGGCTCTGAAGATGATCTCTTATTTTCTTTTCCTAATCAAGTGTGTGACGGATGCTCAATTTTGCACTTTCATTTCCACAGAAGCCAGCCTATTTATAAGAAAGCATAGCCCGTGCTTCAGGCAGCGAGTGTATTTACTGTACGGGCAGACGTTTTGTTTCAAAAGCACCTTTCAGAGCATAACCATATCCTGTTTTGCTGATGCCACGCTCCGCGTGCAGCTGGTGTGCGTTGCCGCCAGCATCCATCCCGCTTCCCGTCACTCCAGGAGCCCTTGCGTGCGACGGTTCAGCCCCTTCTCGGGGTGCGTGGGTGGGAACCCCAGGGTGCCTTCCCCGGCTCGCCTTTACCGGCAGCCCAACGCCAGCCTCCCAGCCCTACAGTTCCCCGGTACAGGGCGCGCGGCGGCAGCGCTGCCCCGACCCTCCCCAAACCTGCCATAGTTGAGGCCACCAAAAATCAGGAGAACACGGCGCTGGGACCAAATCACAAAGCAATTATTTTATGGATAAAATTTTATCTTATATTTTTTAGCTTTTATTAATGATATGTTTTATCTCATACTTCCAATTTTTATAAAATAAAAATGTAAATTTTTGGTTTGTATAAGCTCCTGCTTCGTGACCGTGTAGGAGATCCTCAGACAGAAACAGCTATGGTACTTCTGGGCTGCACTGACAGTCCTTAACAGAAATAATTCCGGAAAATAGGTGGCGTGTCTGTCTTCTCTGCACATGGCTGGTGATGTTTTGCTCGGTGATGACCCAGGAGGAGCCTGGGGAAGGGCACGCACCGGGCAGGAGCGTGTTTGTGGAGGGGGAGCAGGTGCAGGACCCCGGCCCCGCTGTCCGTGGGTGCGCTGGGCTCCCACCCACATGGAATTGCCCAGGTTGGAAGGGACTTTTCAGGTCATAAAGTCCAACCATCAACCTAACGCTGACAAAAACCCTCACTAAACTGTGTCCCTCAGCACCATGTCTACCTGGCTTTTAAATACCTCCAGGGATGATGATCCCACCACTTCCCTGGGCAGCCTGTTCCAATGCTTGACAACTCTTTTGGTGAAGAAGTTCTTCCTAATATCCATCCTGAACCTCCCCTGGCACAACTTGAGGCCGTTTCCTCTTGTCCTATTGCCTGTTCCTTGGGAGAAGAGACCGATCCCCCCCTGGCTACCCCCTTCTTTCAAGCAGTTGCAGAGAGCAAGAAGGTATCTCGTCAGCCTCCTTTTCTCCAGGCTGAACACCCCCAGCTCCCTCAGCCGCTCCTCATAGGACTTATTCTCCAAAGAACAAGGCTTGCTCGGAGCCAGGGGTGCAGCCATGCTGCTGTCACCGGGCCGGGGGCTAAAAAGTTCTGGATTTTCCTCCCCAGCCTCAGTGCCTGCCCTATCCACCAACAGCAGGGAAATTTTCTTAAAAAAACCAAACTAAAAAAAGCCCAGTTAAGAGGAGCAAGACTGAGCGATCGGTGGGGCGATTCCTGCTGGAAAGGGCTTGCTGGCTGGGGCTTTGACTGTTTCTGGGAGGAGAGGTAACCCTTACAGTGGCCTGGCATTGACGTGGAGTTCCCAAAACCCTTTCCGTGTGCCATGAACAGGACTCGGCAGCACCGGAGGGGCTGATGGCCATCCCTGGGTCTCTAAAATGGTGCTGTCACGTTGAGCACCAGCGACTTGGGCTTCACAGGGTGTTGCTGGCCGAGCCCCTGAATCAAAAAATTGGCCTCGGGTCAGATGAAATCACGACTGTCTGGAAAATCGCTCCGTGGCTCGGCTTGGTTTACAGCAGCGAAATGTGCTTTCTCTGCGTTTGGGTTGGGCTCAGAAATGAAGTTGTCGGTGTGTTTGTTCCTCTGCCAGGTGCAGCCCTTTCCCCTCTCTTCGCCGCGAGGTGGGTGGATGGAGGAGCAGCTCGTTACCAGCGCCGCGCCAAAAATCATGAGTCGAAGTCTCGCTACCGGGTAGGTGGTGCGAGCTCTGCTGAGGCTGAGTGGTTTTCCAGAGGCAAAGTCGCTTTGCTGGGGCTGGACTGGAAGCATGCGGTCATGGAGGGAGGAAAAAGGTATTTTTAGCAAAGAGAAAAGCAATCTTCCCTCTTTCTTGTGGGGCCCTAGAAAGTGCTGTGCACAAGAGACGGCTTCTGGGATATTCCGAAGTACTGCATAATTTTAGGTATCTGTAAGGATAGTGTGTGTGTGTGCAGGGGTGTACGTGCATATGGATGGACACACACACTGCTCCGCTCTGGTGAGACCCCACCTGCAGTGCTGTGTCCAGCTCCGGAGTCTTCAGCACAAGAAGGACATGGAGCTGTTGGAGCGGGGCCAGAGGAGGCCACGGAGATGATCCAAGGGCTGGAGCCCCTCTGGTGTGAGGACAGGTTGAGAGAGCTGGGGGGGTTCAGCCTGGAGAAGAGAAGGCTCCGGGGAGACCTTCCAGCCCCTTCCAGTCCCTAAAGGGGCTCCAGGAAAGCTGGGGAGGGACTCTGGATCAGGAGGTGGAGCGATAGGATGAGGGGGAATGATTTTAAACTGAGAGAGGGTGGATTTAGATGAGATCTCAGGAAGGAATTCTTTGCTGTGAGGGTGGTGAGCCCCTGGCCCAGGTTGCCCAGAGAAGCTGTGGCTGCCCCATCCCTGGAGGGGTTCAAGGCCAGGTTGGACGGGGCTTGGAGCAACCTGGGCTGGTGGGAGGTGTCCCTGCCCAGGGCAGAGGGGTGGAACTTTATGATCTTTAAGGTCCCTTCCAACCCAAACCATTCTATGATGCTATAAAAGCAAATAAGCAGTTCTAGTCAAAGCCAGTTGTAAAGGATTAAGGCATCTAGAATAATTAATTGCATGTGAAAAGCCCAGGATACGCAGATACAATTGGTGCTGGTGGAGATCCGGCTGAGCTGCCCGCTTGGCTGCTCTCCTGCCGCCACAGCCCCTCGCCCTTCCCAGGAGGATGCTCCCGGAGCCCACCCGCCCGCACCCGTCGCCACAGCCAAAATCCTCGCCAGTGGCTTATCGGTCTGAGCTCTCGGGCTGGCTGAGGCCACCTGGGACACCCATCCTGGAGCATCGTGCCAGGGATTTGTCCGTACGAGGAGCTGAGGATGGCACATGGGACCGAGAGGGCCCGGGCTAAGGGATGTGCTCTCAGTGCTGTTGCTCACAAGAGCATGGCCAGGGTCAGTAATTACCTGGAAATTTCCTTTACCTGAAAATTAACGAGGCTAAAGCGCAGCACTAGGGTTATTACTGGCTGATTTTGCCACGTGAATGAAAGGTTTAATGCCCACAGGTAATGGCTGTGAGAGAGAAATGCTGAAAAGCGCTTAATTCCCCCTGCCCTCTCCTTCCCCACACGTGAGCTCCCAGTCCCTTGCTCTCCCTTCTCTTCAACCTTGAGCTTTTCCCTTGTAGGAAGTTAGCTCACGCCTTGGCCTTGGCAAAGCAAATCCTCAACACAGCAGCTTTTTACCTGAATCTTCTTAGGGACGCTGTAGAGCCAGACGTCCCCCGGCCTGCTCGGACCTGCTGCCCCCCAGCTCTTGCATCCCTGCTCCGGGGACCAGCAGCGTCCCTGTCTGTCTGTCTGTCTCCCACCTCGATGCAGCATCCAGGTGGCAGAGCTCCCATTGACCCCAGATCCCCACGGTTTGGGTCGCGGTGCCCAGCCAGGGAGCTTGCGGTAACGGAATTTGGTGGACTGCGATAAAACGGGAGGGCTGGCAGGCGTCTTGTGGCCTCTGAAGGGCAGAAAGCACTGGTCTGCACTGGAAAAAGATATTTCCACAGGGTTTGGTTTGCATAAAACCCAGCAAAATCCTTGGTATCCAGCACATCTAACCTAGAAGGGGAATTTTCTGCTGTGTTTCCGATGCAACCTGCGGTGCGGCGGAGCCTGAGGGGCGGCAGGGGCAGCCCGAGTCAGGGTTGCTCTTGTGTTTCCAAGTGACAGATCAGTGAGAGCTTTTGGTTTGCTTTCTCTTTCCTGTTTTCCTTTTTGGAAGGGGAAAGCTGCGTTGCAGAAACTTCAGAAAAGCTGCGCAATCTGAAAACAAGCGGACAAAGTCCTGGCGGTGACTGGAACTGCTGGGAAACCTGGAGCTGGCGCTGCCAGTAAGGTTGGAGCCGCGACGGGGGCTTTGCGGTCGGTCAGCAGGACTTATAAATATCTAGCTGTGGTTATTGAGGGCTGCCTACATGTCCACCCCAGCTACTCAGGGTTGTGCTGTTCCCAAAAGACACTCACAGGTTAAAACCACGCTCCCAGTTAAGGTGCTGGTGGTGTCACTTGTCCTGTCCGTGGAGAAGTGACAGGAGCTGGGTCTTGCCGGCCACGGCATCGGTGAGGTTTTGCTTGAGTTTCCTGTTTTTCCTGCGCACGCCGCTGGGTTTGTGCCATCTGAAGCAGCTTTTTTCAGCCCCGAAAACTCTCCCCCCCCCCACTCCCCAAGCAAATAAGGAACACATGTCCTTTTGTTATTCTTATTTTCTTTTTTTTTTTTTTGTTGTGAGAGGAGATTTAGGACAGAGTGAGCTGCAGGGCAGCGTGTTTTCTGCCCGGCTCAGTGTTTTCTGCCAGTCTTTGGCACACTGTAAGTACCAAAGCAAATTCCTCCAGGTCGTCTTCATCTTCCCCTCGTCGTTCTACGACCAGCCTTGGCAACGCGAGGGTAAACCACCGCCTGCTTTTCCCAGAAACGCTGTGCGGGTTGGAAGCGTGCATCTAATCGTCGGCAAAGCTGTTTTCTATCAAACGCCTTCTGCCTACGTTTACTTGTATAATTCCCCGAGGGTTTTTTGGCATTGCAGTCACTGATGCCGTAGCCCGCAAGGAGGAAACCTTGTAGCCGCTGTGCGAGGAGCCATGGTGGCCACGGGGCCTCTCTGAGCCCCAAACTGGGGTGCCCCCCCCCTTTGCAGATTGTACCGTTGCCCTGAGAGCAGACGTGGTGCATAATGAGACCATTTACAAGCACTTAAAATAATACCCACGATGCTAAAATATGTGTTGAGATCATTTTATTTCCTCCCGAGTTTGAAGCCTTAAGGATGCACTCGGGCCAGTTTTGTAAACTTTTCTCAGTACCCAGAGAGGGCTGGGACCTTTTCCGGTTTTTAAAGCAAAACTGAGAGGCTTGGGTAACATCTTAATCTATGACCACAGGCTTTAGCAGAATGCCAAATAACACAATACTCCTAATAACAACACAAGACACAGCGATGCCAGCTGCTAGTCCTCCCTTCTGCGGCTCGCCCCGGCTCTCTGTGAGCAAACGTGCCCTGGGATGTGTCTTTCATCCTTCGTCCTCTTCGCTCGTGGCATATCCAGTTTTCCAAATATTCAGCCCCCCATACTCAGCTGAGCATCCCGTAGCTCCCGGGAGCCAGGCGCGCTCCCCTGCTCAGCTCCGGGTGCCTTTTTCGACAGCGTGATCTGACCCCAATTTGTTTGAAAACTCTCTTTAACACTGGTGTGGATATAGGTTAATACTCTTTGCTTGATATAGGTCGGTAAAGTTATTCTTGCAGTCCAGAATAGGCTAGATTAGGTCCAGATGATTGATTTTTCTTTTTTTTTTATTTTTTGCAATGGAAAGAGGTTCAGTTTACGTGGAGATAATTGACAGGCCTGATCTAGAGCCTCACGCGGGCACGGTGGATGCTGTAAGTCATCACGGGGTGCTGGTAGCTGCAGTTGGGGCTGAAAGTCCCCCCGTGCTACCTCCCCGAGCTGTGCCGAGGCTGAGCTGCCTGCTTGCAGCACAGGATTCCGAAGGCTTTTCAAAAATGACAAGTATGTAGAAGCACTGAAACAACAGAAACGAGAGGGACCCGAACCTGGCTGCAGTTCAGCACAGGAGAAGAGCCGGCATCAGCGACGGCCGTTTTGGGTATTTTAACAATACAACGTTCTCCGTCATAGCAAGGCAAACAGTCCCCAACAGTGACAACACAACCAGCAACCCTTTTTTTTTCATTAAAATGTCCTTCTAGGTCAGATCCTGGCATCTGTTGCACACAAGGGTAATTCAAGACGTATTTGGAGACCTAACGCAATCTTCACTCAAGCTATGAGAAGCACCTACACAGACAGAAACGCTTATGTTTCAAGAGATGGACTCCAGCAGAAGCTCGTCGGGCGGCACTGGGGGGATTTCCATGCTGTTTATTCGGCCAAAGAACTTAGGAAGAGACCAAAACTTAAAGCGCGGAAGATTTCTCTTCTTCATGTGAATGTCGTGGCCAGTTTCGGTGATGGAGGGGGTGCTCCCACGGCGCATGAACCGAGCCCGCAGGGCGGCACAGCTGTGTCGCAGCAGCTGGTCCTGGAACTCGGAGGTCATGAAGTAGTAGAGGACCGGATCCAGGCAGCAGTTGAGGCTCGCCAGGCAGAGGGAGATGGGGTGGAAGCGGAGCGTGCTCCTGTGAACGGCACAGTCCTGGATGATGTTCTCTATCACCATCATGAAGAAAGGGAAGTTGATGTGGTAGGGGGTGAAGCAGATGAAGAAGACGGCCGCGCACATCAAGACCATGCGCAAAGCCTTCTGCTTCTCGCTGGTGTTTTGCAGCTGGCTTGGACACTCCCGCAGGGACTGCCACATCTTCCACGTGCAGTAGGCGATGATGCCGAAGGGGATGACAAATCCAAACAGCTCGGCCACCGTCACCATCGCAATGGAGGATCCCGGGCTCAGCTGTTTCACCCCCAGGTCTGAGAAGCATGTGTTTGTGCTCTTGGACAAGGCTGGGCTCCTCACTATGAGCAGGGGCAAGCACGCTGCCCCGACGACGAGCCAGACGGCAGCGCTGATGGCCGCGTCATACCGCCGCTTCCAGTCCTTGGCTTTGAAGGGGTGGAGGAGGAAGAGGTACCGCTGGATGCTGATGCAGGTGAGGAAGCAAATGCTGGCGTACATGTTGAGATACTTCAGGTAGAAGCACACCTGGCAAAGGAAATTTCCAAATGGCCAGGAGTGGTTTATGTAGTAATACATCCGTAAGGGCAGCGAGAGGACGTGAGCCAGGTCGGCCACGGCCAAGTTGATCATGAAGATGATGGCTTTGCTCTTCTTGCTGATGAAGCGGCACAAGACCCACAGGGCAGCGCTGTTTGCCAGGAGGCCGGGGATGAATATGAGGGTGTAGGTGGTTGCGTACAGGGTAGACTGGAAGGACATCTGGGGATCGGTACAGTTGCCGGAGGACACGTTGCTCTCCATCTCGGCTGAGTCTCTTCGCTCATGGGGTGATTGAGGTGGGTGGAGGGTTTCTGTTGAGAGTAAAAACAGAAGCTGTAAAGCCCAAAACTTCCCAGTATTTCCCCACTTGGAGTAAATGTGCTCCAGTACAGAAGAGTAAGGTGTGTGCGGGTGTGTGTACAGCGTGTGCGTCCAGGTGTATGGGCAAGATGGGGGGGGGGGGTGGTGGGAAGGGTGTAGAACCAGACCCCGCTTGTAGGCAGTGACCCTGGGTGTCTTCCACGCAGCTTCTTTCAGGTGTGCTCTGCGGGATTTTGGCCCCTGCCACCCCCAAAGGTGATGCCACAATTACAGTGACATTGCAGTTGAGCCCAGTAGCATTAATCTCTTTATTGCTAATGCCAGAGAGCTTCTTCAGCTCCCCGGGGTTCTTCAAGACCACTTTTATTGCCTACGGTTTTCTGTCGAACCCCTCATCAAATTGGTGTTCTCTGATATACAAGCGATTTTGGTGGGACTGTAAATAAATAGGGACTTTAAATGTCTCTAGACACAACCCTTTTGGATCCGTGCAGGGGTCTGATGTGAATCGGCAGCGAGGGCAATAATTAGCATCAGCAAATGAGGTGCTGGCAGGCAGCCGACCGGAGCAGAGGCCAGTGGGAGAGGTGCAGACAGATCTATCAGAGCTCTGGCTCCAGACTTAAGGCTGGATTTATAAGCTAATAGCTGGCCGAACACATGCCGGTTGCTCTGCCGGTCCTGCTAACTCAATTCCGGCACCCGTGGCACATTGTGTAGGCATCGTGTTGTAGCAACAGAAATTATCCTCCAGTAACAGCTCAGGACATGAAGGAAGATAAATACATCTGCCTTTTAGTTAGAGCAGAAATTCTTTTCATCCATTTACCCATTCCGCCTCATCCAGCTGGCGCTTGAGGGTATTAGTGGGTCACGGGGAGTTCACAGGTACTCCTGCAGCTCTCCGGAGAGGTGATGGATTTTGCCATTGGTGAGCGGATCTGCAGGGAAGCGGTCTGCGCTTTTGGGAAGAAGCGATTTGGCAGCAGCAGGTCACAAACCGAGGGCCTTGTAGCTTTGCCTACAACAAAACAGTGTAATTTTGCCCTTGGAAACGGAGCCCGTAGCTGCCTGCAAGGTTCGTGCAGCCTGCCACCTTCCCGGTCAGGAGACCAGAACCTGATCTGCCACCACCTCGTGTCATTGCCACCGAGCCCCTTGACAGCGGCGTTTAATTAAGAAGCAGCCAGTGATGCTGTCTTCTGCGAGGACGGGTTTCTAAAAGCTAATCGCTTGTGGTGGGGACCAGGCGTCTGTGCAGAGCCTGGCACTGCTTCGAGGCACGGGATGAAGGCTCCTCTACCCTGCTCCTCCTCACCTAGGCAGCTCTTCACGTTGTGGTTGTCACCTTTTCGGTTTCAGGAGGAATGTTATCTATTTATACATACGGATACATAGAGAAAAAACATAGCCAGCAGCCTCCAATGCAAGAAGGGTGGGTGCGTTTGCCCACGTTTCCGTGCGCGTGCCGCGCTGACGCCCTGCGTTCTGCGCTGAGCCCTTGCCAGCTGCCTTCTCCCGTCTGCTGGTTTCTCCCGGGTTCGGCTGCAAAGGAGCAAGGCTGCTGTGAGACCCGGGCTGCGGGGCTGGCGCACCTTTTGGCTGCTGGTTTCGGTGGGAGGTTTCCGATTTCCCCACCAAGACAGGGGAGCAGGGACGTCTGTCACGAGAGGACAGCGGGGAAACAAACCCCTTTGGTCCCCGCAGAACCCCGACGTGCTCCTCACCCGCCTGAAAACCCACGAGGGGCTTGGGCTCGGTGCTGGTCGTGCTCTTGGCTGGTGCCCTTTGCGCCGAGTCTGCTTAACCTTGGAAAAGTGGCGGTAGGATGCCGTGTCTTTACATCCCTGCGGAAGGTAGGGAAGGAAAACTGCCAGGGAGCATGGGGAGTGCAGCTCTTCCCAGCTGTTGCCATGCTCTTCCAGTGACAGAGATGACACTTGGTGGTCTGGGCCTGTGAAAAGGGTTATAGAGCACCGGGTGTCCCTGTCCTACCACCTCCTCCCTGTCACGCGTCTCAGCCCAAATCCTAAACTTTGTCCCTGCAGATGTGACTGGGAGGAGCCTCCTTGCTGGTTTTTTTTTCCATTTTTTCCCTGGGAGTGCCTGTTTCTCCTTGGGGGAGCTGGGTGTCACTCCTGGTACCTAAAACTCTCAGTTTTTAGGTGTCGGCACTTGTCAGGGCACCTGGCAAGAAAACAGCAGGGGAGCTCCCTGCCAAGCTGCTGCCGGCTCGGGGTTAGGCCACTGCTTGTTTGTTATGATGCTTCCTGAAAGGGAGGATTTTTTTATTTGTTATTGTTTTGCGGTTTTCGCCTTCCCTCCCGCCTGCCCGGCCCCAGGCCCCTCCAGGTCCCCTGGTGTTTTGCGGCCGGTGATGCCTGTGCCGGGGCAGAAATGCTCCCGTGGGCTTTGGCAGGGGTTTTGTTCAGTGATTTTTATAAAGCTTGTACAAAATACTCCCTGCCATTCCTTGTTTGTTTTCCTGTTTCATCCACGCATGGATTTATACACGGGCAGGAGCAAGTGGGGGGGGGCTTTTTTTTTTTTTAAGTGGTAAAGCTGAGTTTTGTCCAGCCGCGTGCTGAAATTAGAGGGGAAGACGGGCATCGCTGCCAGAGCTGTAAGACCGCTGGTTGTGGATGTAGCACTGCAATTCATTAAACATCAAGTAACTTTGCAATTAATCAGGAGGCAAAGGCGGCTATTTGAACGCCTGTGCTTCTTTTTCTGTGTATGTTAGCAGTGTCTGATCCTGGAGGCGTATGTGGCTGTCATTGTTGGAAATCGCCCGGCTACTCTGAATCACGCTGCGCCCCACCCAGCCCCACGTCGCTGCGGTATTGCAGTTACTGCTCCCAGCCTCGCTGGCAAACTCGCCCTCATCTTTTCCGTGGGCTGGTTGGATAAACCAGGCTAAAGCCGCGCTTGCCATGAGCTGGGGAGAGCCCCCGGCTTCGGGACCCCCGGAGCTGGCGGGGACCGGGGCAGAGCTGCCTCCCTTCAACCCTGCTCCAGCCCGGGATGCTGGAGGGAAAAGCAGCCTAAAAAGCAACCAACCAAACAAAAAAAATAATCCACTTTTGGCTTGAAAATAAGTCCGGATTTGAAGTAGTGGAGGCTTTCTGGCGCTTGTGTTTTAAGCAATAATTTTGTTTATTTAATCTAGGCACTAATAGGAAATGCGTAAACAGAGCTGGTCAGTTAGGGCAGCTTCTGTCAGTAACAAAAAAAAAAAAAAAAGAGCTATTTTGGGTAAAACAGGCTTTCCCCCCGTACTGCCGCACACAGCAGCCTGCTCGGATGCCCTGAGCTCTGCTCACCCGCCCCTCGGAGCCGAGCGAGACAGAAATACATGGGCACAGTCAGAAGCCGCTGAGGATGTTGTACCAGCTTCTGCCCGATAAGATCTCTTGAAGGAGGAGGAAAGAAAAAAAAAACCCAAAAACAAAACGTTGCTCAAAACTGCGATAACTTCAATCTACTGAAGAGAAACACGCAGCAGAAATCAAGCTTACCTTCCTGTGACTCCCATCCTTCGCCGGGGTGACATCCATGCTAGGCAGCAGGAGGAGCGAGCTTTCTGCTTTTATTTCCTACCGATTTTCGCAGCGATCCCAGCCCCAGCGACTCCTCGTTAAACTTCCACATGTTTGCGGAGCGCTGGAATCCTGCCGGCATCTGCAACCCAGTACAGTGGCTGCAGAACAGGAAATCCTGTATTTTATTTCTCTTCACCACACAAAACGTGTACAGCTAACGATGTTAAGACAACTGGGAAGGCGATGACGTCGTTTGATCCAACGGCCGGGCGATAGAGAGCTCGGACGCGGATTTCTTTCCTCCTCTTTGCACAGAAGTTGAGTTAGGTGACGGTGTCCTTCGGTCGAGCTGTTTCTGCTTTTATCCCCAGTTGCTTGCCTTTTGCTTGCTAAAAACTATAAAATACAGAAGCAAGTATCTTCCAGAAAGTGCTCACTAGAGGAAAACCGAAAACTCTGCCCGTGTGAGTTACTGGAAGGCAGTAATTTTCCTTCGTTTTCTTGGAAGTTTGGTTAGCCTCAGACTGTGAAGGCTATAGGCTAAAGCTAAGGGTTTAGGCTTTATTTCTGAAATAATAAGATGGTTTAAGATGGAGATTTTCCCAAAATACTACTGTTTAAAAAAAAACACCTTAATGTGCATCATGCCCAATTTCTTTTTTTCTTTTTGCCTCCTTTAATTCCTTTCCCATATATATATATATATATATGCATATATATGTAACGTTTAGTTCTTTTACTGCCTGCTACGTGTGACCTTCTTTCTGAATTGCTGAAAACTGTCAGGCATATCTTGTAGTGGAACTTGTTATGAGCTGCCTTATTTCCAGCTGAACAGTTTTATGTGCTATACAACGTCCCATCTTACGGCCCAGGGCTTGAGAAGATAATGTGGCTGTTGGCACCTTTCCCTCTCTTACTGTAGGTAACATAAATAGAGCTATTCTTGCTCTGTTCGTCTATTTTCTGTAATTGGTCCTGTGACCCTGCAAAATTTACAGAAACATAACTGTGGAAGAGAAATGAAAGAAGGAAGCTATTATAATCTTTAATTGCAGAACAAGCCACCAGTTCATGGTCTGGGATCAAGCGGGCATCTTTCCCCGCAGCAGTTGAGCCCACCGGCTCTGCCGGCTGCGCAATTCCCAGGGTTTCTCCGTGCTGGCAGCGACACTGACCACGGGGACCTGGGTGCACGCCCGAGGCGTGAAGTGGTGCTTCACGACAGTAGCGTAGAAAATGAAGAGGATCCATGACCTGGAGTGTCCTGTGGTCAGTGGAGATGCAGTTACTTGAATCCATTGGTCAACATCCTCATGAAGGCAAAGGCAAAACCACTTTATACCAACCTTTACAGAGATACCTGTGGGCTTCTTCATTACCGCTTGCTTACCCATCATGTAGATGTAGCCTGCTGGCAAATAAGTACCTGTGAAACCCCATGCTTCTTGTCTCAGCTGAGAGCAAAGTGGTTTGGAAGATCCAAGGTTCATCATTCCAGGTTTTTTTTCTTGTGCGTCTCTTTCAGCAGCTGCTGCTGGTCCTTGGAAGAAAGAACAGCGCTCGTGTATTTGCGAAACGATCAGAGATTTGCAGAAGGGAGGCTGGCACTGCGCCCCGTCCCTCTCCAGAGGTTAAAGGTCTATCCCAAAGTGAAGTGGCTGTTTTATCAGGATATCCTGCCTGGGACATCCTACTTCTGTGTCCACAGCACACATCCAGCGCCGTATGCAGCCATCTCTCAGCCCTATTTTTAGGTACGTGTTTACCGCAGGGCTGCTGGGGAAGGGGAGGTCAGTGGCTGTCAGACCATGGTGAGGGTCAGACTCCTGCCTCAGGGTTCCTAACCACGGCGAGTCCTTCCTCTGCTCGTTGGCTTTTTGCAGTACTTTTGCAGAAGATCTCAGCCTTCCTGGTTGTGAAAAGTTGCTGGACTGACAAGCCTCAAGCTTCTGCCTTCAACGTGTACCGATCCACCTCTCCGTTCTTTTTCAACTGCATGCGTATTTTTGTTTAGCGTTTCTGCTCTTCTGGCTCATTACCGATACTAAACCTGCATTTTACGCTATGCACTGCTATACCTTCAAAGGCAGAAGACACAAAGGAATTTTTAAATAACTGCGAGACTTTATCTGAGGCCTCCAGATAAAGGTCATCTTCGCCTTTAGCCTGGTATCCTGTGGGCAGAAGGCCAAATGCATACCATCAGCATCTCTGTAAGCGCTCAGCTTTTAGAAATATCTGACAGGATGCACCTGAAGGATGTGTGAAAAACAGTGGGCCATTCAGGAGGGGGGGGTTTTATTCACACAATGCAACTCCCCCTTGTGCAGAGACTTGCTACGGTTTGACCGGAGCCGTGGGCGCGTGGCCCACGGGGCTGGGTGAGTCCCTGGTGCTCTGCGGCACAAAGTCCTCCTCGCCACTGCACGGTGGCCTCTACGGGAGCAGCGTTTTTGGAAGCTTTGATTTATTTTACAGCAAATAGTTGTCGGTCGATCCCTACCTTTTCAGGCTAAGCCCTTGTGTAACCCGCAGACCCGGCATTTTTGATCAAAACGCACCAGTCGTAGCCCCGAAATCTGTTAAATGCAATGAAGGGTTTTCGTTTTTTTGAGCTGGCTCCTAGTTGTTGAGCTGTTCTCCTGCATTTACAGCATATTTTGTTTTCCCTCTCTGCAGAGAGCTGGTAATTTCATTTAAGGAAAGAAAATGAATCTGGGGTACCCGCAAGATCCTGCAGCTCAGAACCTGAGCCTGCAGAAAGGCATTAAATCCCGTGGGGTTTCTTCCCAAATACATTTGCTGTCAAGCACGGCAGGGCCCTTTCTGAAGCAGGAGAGGAATTACCAGACCTCTGATACCAGTTAAGACAGGGTGACCACTTGCTGGCACTGCAGAGAAACACTTTTTTTTGTTTGCTAACAGGTGAATGGCTCATGTGCTAGAGCAGACCATCTGCCATGCTGTGGTTTTGCCCAGGGCTGTGCCATCGGGGGACGTGGGCTGCTGCCGCTGTGGGTGGCTTGGAGACCTCACCGCATTTCCACCCTGAGCAGTTCCCTTCGGGGTGAGCCTTGACGCTGGGTTGTTCCAGCACCGAGTGCCAGTGGAGCCCTTCGGATCCATCCTTTACAAACCTGCGTAGCTGTACCCAGCCTCTCGGTTCCGTTAACTTCTGCCTTTCTGTGGCATCTCTGTTGAAAGACTTATTTTTGCATCTGCCCAAGAAGGATGTCTTCTTTTTATAGCTGGCGAGTCTGGGGGGACCAGCACAAGAGATAATCCAGGAGCGACACCATGAAATCGTATTTCCTCTTGTCAAAATAATCAGCGTGTTTTGTGGTCACAGGAAAGGGGGTGAATTACAGGAACCGGAGCTGGGCATGTTGTGCCCTTGAAGGTGTGAGAGTGCTGGCAGGCAAAGCCACCACCTGCAGCCCCAGGTCTTGTGTTGCATCCAGCACCTCCCAGCCGTGAGGCCAGCCATAATACTGTCCTCCTCAACAGTGACGCTAGATTTGTCTGTTCTTCTCTTGATTCACACTGCTGAGGTTTTGGAGGACTTGAGCTAAAAGGTTTGAGTTTCACATACGAGTTTGTGGAGGCCAAACTGACAGCTTTGACTTTCTACATGCTTTAAGAAGATTACAAGTTTTCCTTGATCTCTTTGTTACTTGGAGTTGTTGCTCTCTAGGCTAGCTCACCATCATGACCATCTTGGCTAACTTTCTGTCGTGGTTTAACCCCATCCGGCAACTAAGTACCACACAGCCGATTTAACTCTATCCCAGCCAAAACCAATACACTTTCCCACGCACCAGAAGAGACCATTAGACCAGGTTGTCTAACCTCCTGCACATCAAAGTGATTTGACTTGAAAGGCTGAAAGTGTTGAGTTTGTGACTTTTCCTCACAGGCTGGGGCTGCAATATGTAAAAAGGTCTATTTCGGGGGGTCTAAGGGAGTTCAGAGGGTGAATGAGGCAAGAAGATGGGGGGAGCACATGAGCAGCTGAGGTACTTGGGGATGCCGTCATTGTGATAGGGAGTGTTATCCCTCATAGAGCCACCAAATTTGTTGTTAGGAGTGGGAGGGCCACTGTCACCCTTTGAACGTTCAGATGCTGGAGCAGGTATTCCCATGCCAGGTCCGCATTATAACTTTCGGTGTGTAGGGGACTACAGTTACCAATTTCTGCTTTACCAATCTTGTCGTCAACAGCGCGAGTGCTTTTTTTAAGCCATGTAGAACTGGATCTGTGAAATGATTGTTGAATGAGATACGGAGAGATGGTTTCTGTGGTCCTGCCTGCATGTAAGGACGATAGCAATCACTCCTCCTCACCCAGTCACGCACCATTGGCAGCACAGCTATTCCCCAGCAGGATCTTTCTCTCCCCCAAATACCTCTAAATCCAGTGTAAGTGTTGTAGTTTTAAAAAATAAAATAAAAATAAACATGAATCATATTAGAGTAGGGTGAAAACCTTTCTGTAGACAAGGAAGCAACGTGATTAAGAATAATAAAAACTGATGTACTGTATCACTTGAACTCTTGGATTCAAGGAGGAGCCGATCCCGTTCAGTTTTCTAGGTATAAGTGATAACTATGAAACTCAGCTTATGTTTGCAAAAATGTGTTTATTTTTTAAGCATCAGTTTTTGGAAAGAAAAACTGTAGGACAAGCTACATAGTTACCATAACAGTGCCTTCAACTTGTTTTCATCGGATAAATGGAGAATCCTGTGAGAAAGAAATCACAGTAAACAGCTCCCAGTCACATTCTGGCTGATCAAAGTCCATAAAAATCCTCAGAACAACCATTGAAAGTCTCCTTCACTGACAATATTATACAGCATCTAGCTTATGGGAAAACTGCTGAATTAAAAACAATGTCCTTATGCATTCTTAACTGTGTACCTGAGCATCAGCCTCTGGTCACGTTTTTAAAGGGACTCCTTGCAGTGTGTAAACGCGCACATGTGTCATTGACGTAACAAACTGCCAGTTAAATTGGAGGACACCTTTCCATTGACTTCAGTGGGAGATGGACTGTTTGCTTGCTCTGCAGCTTTCTCACCAGAAAACCGGAGAAACCTGCAATAACGCTCTCTCTGTGACAGTTACTTCCTTCAGATAGGCATGTTTTGGTATTTTCACTTATCTGCATGTAAGATTACGTTTATTTTACTGTAGCCCATAATCATCTTCTCACAAATGAGACAACTACAAGAGCTTATTGTATTTCACCAGTACGTTTGCTGCCTTTTAGAGGAACTCCAGTGTAATAGTTATTTAAACCTAGCTATTGTTTGCTTTTTCCCTTTTTATTGTAAAATAGTCACGTGGGAAAGTGTAACACTGCAGGAAATTTTTGACTGAGCTCGGAATTGAGTAGTTAGATTTAAAATATACTTAGGAAGTGGTTTTGGTATTTCTTCTATTTTTACAGCAACATGTAAGACGCTGCCACTGGTGTTTACTGAGAATTATACACATTCCTTTTGAAAAAACACAGGATTTCAAAGGCAATAAATCAGTGCTTGTGTTCAGCCAAAACAATCCCGAGGTGCCACGAGGATGCCCTTGAAGTTACACGAAGTGGGTGAACTTAGCCGAAGAGCTGTCACTAATTTAAAATAAGGGGTCAATGGCGCCCTTTCCTCTTACTGCTTTTCTTATCTTTGTAGTCAATAAAGTTATAAAAATGTAAACATTAAGATCATGAGAGGAGCTAGTGGAAAAAATCACGATGAATAATTTTCTTAAGAAATTAGCCTATGCTCTATTAGTGAAATCACCTTGGCAAGGACACCTCTCTTTTTTAAAAGATGTATCAGTTGAATCTATCAAGCAGAGATTTCACAGGGCGGATCCATCACAGGTACCTCTGAGCTGAAGAAGCCATACGCAGAAGAGAGCGAGGACCTGAACGGTGCCACCAGCATCATCATATCCAACGGCGCTGATGCCGAGTCCATCTGTGCCCAGCCCGCGGCACACTCCCAGTGGTCCTGCCCCTTGGAGTCCAAAGGTGAAGGCCACGTACTCATGCCCTCCTTGCCCCCGGGGACAGCTCGGAGGGGAAGAAAGCCACTCGGAGCAAGGGAAGGTCCCACTCTTTGGGATGTTTGAGGAGCTGTCGGGAGAACTTGTTTTGCAGAGAGTCTTGCACCAGCTGTAGGTGCAAGTTACGGGATGCGTCAGCAATTAAGGAGCAAACTTAGAGCTGGGTGAGAAGGAAATAATGAACGAGAGCGGGATGGGGAGTGCAGGAGAGGTGACGCAGAGGTAAGTGTGGCGACCAGTGGGATACACTCAAAGCCGGGGCTACTCTGCTGAAGCAAGCTGCCAGCCTTCACGCGTCTGCGGCCCAGAGTGTAGGGACCAAAACCGCCATTTATTGTTACTGGCCATTATCAGGTTCTTGTGTACATTGTGTGTTTTTAGCAGAGAAGGCACTTCAGCAGATGTCAGTGTATGGATGTGGGATTGTCTTTGGCTTGATCGTAGAGCCACGGAGTTGGGAAAATAGAAGAAAAGCTCCTGGGAGTTTTCCACCATTTCCTAGCAAAAGCTTTGTCGCTCCCCACTGTATATTTTCTGGTCCAGAGAGGAGAGGTGTGGGTGGCACAGCGGTAGGTGTAGTCACACCAGTTGGGTTGCTCGTTAGCTTCCAACACATTGGTCTTAAACAGAGCTTTATCTTCTATATATCGAGAGATTTCCACTGCCACAAAAATCCCCCAGATACACTTACAGGATCTTCCACAATGGAGTTTGTAATCGAGTGTCACAGAACAGGCCCAGATTTGATATGAAATATCTTCATTCTTTTCATCTGGCTTTCTTGTCATTCCTTAACTGATGAGGCACTCTCTTTGCTCATGAGCCGACTCCTGATGACCATGCTGCTGTGCCTTGATATCTGGTCTTGAAACTCTGAAGTCATAAAGAAATAGAGGATTGGATCCAAACAGCAGTCCAGACTTGCAAGACATAAGCAAAAGGGTTGGGTGTAGAGCGTGATGGTACTCAGGAAGCAGTCTGTAATGACATTTTCTTTCACCAACATGTAGAAAAAGAAGTTGATGTGGTATGGTGCAAAACACACGCAGAACACAATGGCACACATGGAAACCATCCTTAAAGCCTTCCGCCTCTCACTGCTGTTTTGCAGCGGTATCTGGAAGCCCCGAAGAGAGTCTTTTGTTTTCCAAGTACAGAATAAAATAATGATGAGTGGGCCGATGAACCCGAAGAGCTCCGCTGTGCCTGTCATGAGCACGGTGGCCACTTTGCTGTCGATCTGCCGGACTTCGAGGTCAGCAAAGCAGGTATTTGTGTTGTTGGCCATGCCGTAGTTGCGCATGATAGGGAACGGCAAGCACGCTGCCCCCACGAAGAGCCACACCACAGCGCTGATGGCTATGTCGTACCGCCGCTTCCAGTTCTTGGCTTTGAAGGGCTGATACAGGAAGAAATACCTCTGAATGCTGATGCAGGTGAGGAAGCAAATGCTGGCGTACATGTTGAGGTACTTCAGGTAGAAACACAGTAAGCAAAGGAATTTCTCAAAAGGCCACGTGGAGTTAATATAATAGTATATTCGCAGCGGCAGCGAGAGGACGTGAGCGAGGTCGGCGACGGCCAGGTTGATCATGAAGATGACGGCTTTGTTCTTCTTGCTGATGAAGCGGCACAAGACCCACAGGGCAGCGCTGTTTGCCAGGAGGCCGGGGATGAATATAATGGTGTAAGTGGTTGCGTACAGGCTGTTTTTGAATGTTATACTGTGACTGGAGCAGGTCTGGTTGCTCTGCATCATGACTGGGCTGCTGGAAACATCTGTTGTGGTATAGGGTGGGTGGGTCATTCCTATAGAGAACAAAAACAGGGGCTGTAAACGCAAAGCACTGTAAGGGTTGTTGATATTCACATTTGCATTTCCTATCTGACTATACAGTACAAAGTAGAGGTTTGGAAATATCTTCTGTATAAAACATCCTGCTGTCTTCTTCAAAACTGCCCTTTCAGAGGTCTCCCACTATTTACGCAGAGGTGAAGGATGATTTTGGTTATGTCAGTCCCCTTGCTGGGCTGCCGGAGTGCCGTAAGCATGGGTGAAGATGTGCCTTACTGCTAATAGAGAAGCAGGAGAAGCTGTGTACCCTTTTGGCAGCTCAAGGTGATCTGTGGTTTGGTCTCTGGGTAGCTGGGTACATGGAAGAAAGGTGTACCATGGCCCAGCTTCTGTCTGTGAAGAACCACATGGCCCAACGAGCAAAATGTGCTGCCGACCACTGAATAATACCTGTACGTTAGACCTGGTGTGGGTGGCATTTCTCCTGACCCCACCAGTGGACCTCATGGACCCACCTTCTCTGGCAAGACGGGGGCAGGCCGTGTGGGAGAGTGTCGCAGGGAGCAGGCTTGAGAAGTTTGGCTGTTGTAAGTGCAGCCAGCGCTCCTGAAATCTGCTGCCATGTATTTGAGCTAATGTAACTAGCAGAGACCTAATCCCATCACCAGCTTCCATTTCTCATCACCCTAGCAGCCTCAGTTTAACACTTTTTACCATCAGATAATTTTATTTGTAGATGTTTCCAATTTCTGGCTCTCCTTTGAGTCAGATAAGTAGGAATGGCTAAATGTCACGTGTAGAACGGTTGAGCCATCTTTCTTTTGTCAGCTTTTGTAACTGGGATTTGTCTTCAGTAAGGCAACCCAGGCAGGAGGAGTTTGATTTTATCAGGTATTTCCCCACAGGGTTATAATTCTCATTGCAGTGATTCCCTCCTGGGTCTAATACAACCGTTAATATTGAATATCAGCTTCCTATTTCATGTGGCACTGCAGGCACTGATTCATTCCTTCTGACTCATTTTCTGCACCACTGGCAAGGGGCATTTGCCAGAAAAAGTGTCTCTGTAGGTAGATATTAGTAACTCGTACCCTGTTACTAATGTTTTTTCCGTCATGTTACAAAAAAAGAGTAGCGTTTAGAGCTCTCAAGTGACAAAGAACACAAATAGCTGTTTTTTCAGCTTGTTAATCATTGTGGTACTTGGCAGTTCGTACAGACACTGTTCAAGGCTGCTATGGAAGGGTTGTAATTCAGGCTGCAGGAACGCCCAGATGTGGCAAGGTCCCAGGATGGGACACAGGCCACCCTCACCGCGGGTGCAGTGGCTCTGGCTGATGCTGATGATGAGCCATCTAACCACTGCTCCTGCAGGCTCCCCAGACAGATGCTGCTGCCGGGTTTCTTGCTTTTCTTTTTAAACTTGTCTTTCCTTTTCTCACAGTCTTCAAAAAGCAAGGTCTGCATGTTTATCTCCTGCAGCACTCTCAGCGTTAGAAATTGGGCTACATCCTTCAGTTGCACCAAACATCAAAGAAATGCTGCAGTGGAGAAACCCGCTATCTAATCCCCTTCACGGAGAAGGCACGAGTACACGGAGGTCAGGTTTCTCAGAGCACACCCCCCAGGCTGGTTTTGCCCCTCCAGGGCAATCCCTCCAGTCTGCGGTTCACTCCTAGTAACCCTCACCCCATGGCAGCTCTAGGATGAGATGCTCTGCTCTGTGGTGGCGTGTCCCCAGCTGCCCCCATCCCAGGACACCACAGCCTTGCTCCTATCACAAGGCCAGAACTTGTCCATGAGGAGGGAAGAGGGCTCAAAAGGTGCTGGAAGTGAGGGGGAAAGATGCATCTGGCCCAAGGCCTTATCTCCACCGGTCGGAGAAGCAACATTGGAGGCCTCCCACTCTCCTTTCTGGTGCTCCTCAGGGCACTGGGACAGCGAGTGGAGAGGGCATGGAGCTGAGCATTGGGGTGTTCACTCAGGGTGTTGCTTCTCAGAGCGATAAACTTGGGTTACATCCCATTTCTGGAGAGCGTTGTGAATTTCTGGCGCTCTGAAAGTGTATGATCTCCTTCCATCTGGTTCACCTGCAGCTCCAACTGGACATGCTGTCTGCTGCCCTTGTCTCCAATGAGAGCACTGCTCGCTACACCCCATTTCTGTCCCTGCAGGTGACAACCCACTTTGCCAAGAAGCCATTCAAGAGCCACCTTCAAAGTTACGAGCTGCCTGGTTTCCCTTGGGTGTCAAGGTTAGGCTGACTGGCTGGTGCTTCCCCAAAAACATGAGTGCTACATGGCCATTGAAACCACTGAGGGTTAGATACATTTGCAAAATGTTCTATTTTAAGGACACGCTCATATTTAAATGCTGGCCAGTGGATACGTGTTCTTCAGTTCAAATGAGTCATAAGAGTCAGTTTGCTTATTGACGTCCCTAGATACGGTTAGCCCTCATTTACATTTCATGTGACAGTTAAGGACCAGACCACAGTGTCAGCAATCAGAATAATCAAGTTCAGGCTGCTGACTCAAACTGGCCGCTGAATGGAGCCATTTAGGGCAAACGGACATGTCCAAGATGTGTCTGCTGTAACACGAGGGTGATGCTGAGTGTGCACGCTTGATACCGGAATTCAGCCTTCACTTTCTGATTGCAGCAAACTGTGCCCAGGCACGCAGATGAGCACAGGGCTGGGCTGCAGCATACCTGAGACCACGGTGTAGCCCACAGCATGGAGAGGTTCCCCCTCTGGCTTCATCTGCATCTGCTAATTGTCCACAAGGTGTCAGAATTAATCAAGATTTCATTTCTTTGCCCTCCTCTTTAAGGTAGTTTTCTAACCCTCAAGGGACTGAGTGGCTGGAGGCAGAGGTGGTGGTGTGATTATGTTCTCATGAGCTTGTGTTGTTCTCTTCTAGGGTGACCCCAAATTGAAAAACTCTTGTGTTGCTGAATAACTGATGTTAGGGAAAAAAATGCTCCCAGGAGCAGTCCTCATATTGCTGGTGTTTGCAAGTGGAAGCATCCTGAAAAGCTGCACTTTGATGGAGACCAGGGAGCTGCTTTGAACCTTGGAACCAAAAGTAACAAAACACAACCTGTGGAAATGCAGGTGATGTCCCATCCCCACCACCTGAGCAAATGTGACACCGGGATTGATGAACAGGAGGCGTACGGCCCGTGGAGTCAGAAAAAGCCTCCCCTTCGCATGCAGCGAACTCAGGGTCAGGCCATTTACAATGAGGTGGACTGAGCAGGATGACCTGGCCGTCAGTGCAAAAGCATTAACACAATTAATGCATACATGGGTGATGTCTGCTGGCTCATCAGAACAGGGCACTTTCTGAGAATGAATGGCTTTGTTACAAAGTCATAAATATCTAATGAGATTAAACTATCTCTTTAGACAGAATGCACCCAGATGTATGCCCAGGGGACTACAAAATGCTTGTATTTCTGCCCTTCCGCCCACTTCTCTTGTTCAGATTGAAGCTTAGTCCCACACTGTCCCCTTATCTTCCCACACCTGCGCGTGAAAGCAGACAAACAGAGATACCGCAGAATGTCTGTCTGAAATTAGGTCTCCAAAGCTGTTAAGAAAGAAAAGTAATTTGCCGCATGATGTGTGTACAGCAAAGGTAGAAGGCTGAAAATCTCCATCGGATTTTATCAGTGATTATTTACATCTTGCAGGCAGACAGCTCCTACTGCAACATTGTTTTCAGAATATGATTTTTTTTTAAAAAATGGTAGTACATAAATATTAAAGCTAACTACTACTTTTTACATTTTAATTGGAGTCTGTACTTGTGAGGCTGTTGCACTAAGGACATAATTAAGTGTGCACGTTATTACTCATAGCTGGACGTTTGGAAACTAAACTAGCATTTCTAGGAAAAACATGTTCATCTTGACAGGACCGAGAAGCACAGGAATGTCATTCCAGAGTCCTGGATCTTTCTGGCATGCCCATCAGCGGCCGGGTTAATTGACTTGATTAAGACACAAATGCCTCCAAACTCTGCCCTTGTTGCTTTGACGTGAACATCTCAGGTTATTGCACTCCCACTTTGTTGTGAAACCTCCGCAGTCAGAAGTGGAAAGTTCGACAGTTAAGGGTACTTTTTCTGCTTTTCTTCTTCCACAAAAAAGAGCATATCTGCGTTGTCCCATCTGTTGTTATGAGATATTTTCGTTTTGCGACACTCGTCTAATTCTCACTTCTGCAGCTCGGGCAGCTGGAGAAGCAGGGCACGCACGCCGCAGGACGCCGGCAGCCTCGCTGGAGCGCTCGCTCCAGGCTGGGCAAGGGCTGTCTCGCGGATGGACTGGCATCACGGATGCAATTCCCATGGCTGGTGATGTTTGCACTGGAGCCAAGGTCCCAGCGCTTTCACTTGGCAGCAGAAAACCTGTCCCTGAACAAGAATCACACTCGGACTTCACACATCCTGCTGCCGCAGCCTGCTGCCGACATCCTCTCCTACAGAAATACGCGGCGAGCCAGGTCTGACATATTGACTCACCCTCGGTGAGATTCCCTTTCGATTTACTTCAAGAAATCTCGGATTCGGCACCCACCCGCTACGAATCCTGCCTATAATTGCCAAACTGCACATGTGCCATTTTGCTGAGCTCCCTTCGGAGCTGAGCCGCCGGTGCAAGCGAATGCAAGCCCATCCGCAAACCACCTTTTACAAAGTACAGTTTAAAAGCTTCAGTCCACGAAGTAAGTTAAGTTTTAATCCAGACCAGTGACTGCAGCCTGAATTACGCATTGAAACTGCCTCAGGATTCTCATCAACAAAACCAAGTCCAAGCAAACTTGCTATTTTTGTCATATTGTGTCTCCCTGACTAATATTAATTTCCTACTGTTGCAATTCAATCAAAGAGCATTGGACGGCACAGAGACAGGCAGCATGTAGATTTTTTTTTTAACGGTAATATAAATCACCATTAGAAAAAACAGATTTGCAAGTTTCCCTTACTGTCAAGTATGACTTTAAAATAAAAGATATTCCCAGAGAAATCAGTCAAAAAAAAGGAAATCGTGCCTAGTAATGACACTGGAGAACAGTTGGAGAACCGCTAGTTGCCCATGCTATACCGTTTTGCTTTCTCTAGCAACAGCAACCTCATGCAGCTGCTGTTTCCACTCCTCCATGCGTTCATACAGAGGATTGGCGCGCAAGGAGGGCTGCTGCTTTTTCAAGACTCAAAGCGCCACAAATCTCCTCCTGGCAAGAGCCAACCCCTAAGAAAAAGCCCGAGGAGCGCAACATTTTCGTAGGGAACAGCATAGGCTGGTTAACCTTGGTTCTAGATCACGAAGAGGGAGCTTAAAAGCAGCCTTACCTTTTCAGGCAGAAACCCAGCTAAGTGCACCCGTGCTGTCAGGAGGAAGTGGAGTGTCCCGGCTGCACCGCGCCAGCCGTGTTTACATGTGCACGGCGACCTGACTGACATCACGGGGTGCTGCAAGGTGCTGCTTTGCCTGCGGCTCCGGGCTGGGGCTGCCGCTGGGGCGGGCGCTCGCTTCGCAGCCCCTGCCTGCTCCTGCGGGACCCGCTCGCTCGGCTCCCAGCGATGCTCAGCTGAGTCCTGGCCAGGCAAACGCACAGTGGCCCCAAAATGGGGCTCATGTGCCTTCGTCCTTGATGTTTCCTCTTCCACCGGGATGGCCCGGCACCCCTCGGGATGCTGCAGGATGAGGTTCCAAGTGGAGCTGGTGCTGCTCTGTGCAGGGCACCCCTTCCTCCTCTCCCACTCTTCCTCCTCTCCAAGCAGAGCTCTGAGCTGACCATGGAAACCCTCTCGAGGTTTCTGCCTGCTCCTCCCTGGGAAGTTCAGCTTTGCTTGTACCTCCTGATCGCGGGGCTGTAGACAGTCATTGCTGTGCGTGAGGCTCGGCTGGTGGGTGCTCCGGGTCACCTGGTGCTAAGTGTCCTTTCTGATGAAGTCCAACTTCCCATTGGCTTTTTATAGCACTTGTGAGTGCCTTGCTCGACATTTCTCTTGAACTAAATAAGTAGGCAGCTCAGTTTACACTTGCTGGAGCTTGCTGCCAACAGTGTCAAACGGTGGCGCTTTTGAAATTGTTTCAAGCAATGGGGTGAAATCCAGCTTCACCCTTATCCCAGAGGGCAAATGCATTAGTGAGGCGAGGACTTTACCCACTTAGAGGATCTAATTTTTTGGCTTTTCAGAAAGCCACCAGGAATCTGCCCTGCTCTGCCTCTTCAGGATTGGCCTCTGGCTTGCAGCACACGACTGTCCCTGTAGCTCAGCGGTTAAACTCTCTGCTCTGTGGTGGTTTGAGAGTGTGAAGTAGAACATCGCTGCACCCACTACCTGACTTGGGGACAATGTAGATGTTGATGTCAGACCACTCAGAAACCCAAACCTAATGTCTTTGATCCAAATAAGAACGCTCCACAATGAACACCCCCTAACATGTAGCGCTGTGCTTTACAGATGGTCCTGTTTCCATGAATTGTCAAAGGAGGTCGGTAGAAGTTCTATGATTCTATGACTCTACGTTGGGAGACTGTCAGATGTTTATTTTTAAATTATTTATATGGGCTTCATGAAAAGCAATAGTGAGCTTTTGGCCGATGTCGTAGTGTTTATCGGTACATCCTGTTTAGCTGATTTTTTAAGTTGTTCATCAGCAATGGGAACATATTTGCTGGAATTTATCCAATCACAAAGTTGCCTTTAACATTAAATCACCGCAGGATCCTCTGCAGGCCGGCAGGCTACGCAGCGCCTCATTTGGGAACTGCAATTTAGAAACCGTTCCCTGATTGACCCGACTAGCATTTGTGGAAAACAAACATTATCGACTCTTCTGCGGATGCTCTCTTGTCTGCACGGACTTCCATCTGTCACAAAAGTAAACTATAATAATAAAAAAGGGTGCTCGTGAAAATACACTGCATACTTATGAACAGGTCTATGTACAGAAGAGACGCAGCTACTGTTGCCGCTCCATACTCATGCACAGAAATTGTTCTGGCAGCCTGGTTTAGGGCAGGTTGTTATACAAGAAATGTAGGACCAAGAAAGAGCTTTAAAGGCACAGGTTACAGCACCCGCGGAACAGTTCTGCTGAATTTCTTCGTGCTTAAATTTATCCAGTTGCAAAGTGGAGATAACATTTTCCTGTCTGAAACGGAAGGATGTTTGCTGTCTGGACTTTTGTAAGACTCAGCTAGAAGATTACATTTCAAAAAACTTCTAAGTAAGTGATGTGTTCAGTACTGTGCACGCTGAAAGAAGGCTATGGTATAGCCAGCCTGGAGGGTTTGAACCTTGCTTGCCAATATTGCATATCAGTTATCCTGCAGGCCAGGAGTGAGGAAGTGGCTTTTTCTGCTGATAAAATTGAACTTACGCTCGGGATTTTGTAGGCAGTTATACTGGTTACAGATGTACTTTCCCTATAGATCTATTTGCCCTAATTATATAGGTAAAACTTCGATTTGCATAGCATGCCTAAGACCGTTCTTGCTTTTGGTTATCACTTACCAGAACAATGAGCTTGCCAGAAATATTCACTGCCATAATTACCTATATTAGAGGAGAGCTTGGCTCCTGCAAAAAAGCACGGGCAATATTTCCCTGGCGTTCAGAGAAGGGGCTTGACCTCAGCTATATTTGCGCCCTCCGGGTTGATTACCCCTGGACCTTCCCCAGGACGGTCTGCGGCATGGCTTTTGCGTCCTCCGCTTTAGAAATGAGCAGCCTGTGTGGAGCAGCCCCCTTGGTAAGAGGATGCCCTCGGCTGCTGCAGTCCCCAGGGCCCCCCTGGCCGGCCTGGGAGGTGCGAGGGTTTAACGGCAGGACCGGCCCGTGTTGCGGCTGCAGCACGTCGGTGCCAGCGCTGCCACCCTTACATAATGAGTAATGGAGCAATACCCACTCTCATGGCTTTAATGCAAAAAATAACTCCAGATTTGCCTGTTTGTCTGTTAGGAAGCTTGTCTCAACCTGCAAGAGTGAACACATGTAGAAACATGTTACTGTTCTTTTCCGAAATCCAAAATTAGGTTGCTACTATGTCTCACCAGGCAATATCAGCATCAATGCATTTCAGTTCATAGAATATTTGAAGCAGGTTTTTTTTCGATATGCGTGTTTTCCACACCTACAAGGGAAGGAGTCACATGAGGAAAAAAATCGATCTCCAGTGAAACAAATTGCAGCCTTTGAGTGGGAACCAGGGAAAGAAAACCTGCTTATCTAAACTATTATTAGTGACATCAATATTATACAATTATTAACATTTGCCTGAAATAAAGAATGGGAGTTAGATTTCATGTCATAGCATGGATAGCAAATCTATTTTGCTGTCAACTCAAGCCTTTGTAGTACGGAAAAGCAGATATTCAGTGAAAGGTAACTACCAAGACGTTACATCGGTTTGGTCAAAAGTTGTACCATGCCAAACAGAAAGAAAGTATTTGTATCCTGATTGTCCTTCTTATTATTCTGGAGAATTAGATGGGCTTATTTAAAGGAGTACAATGTCTTAAAATGGAAAGTGAAAAGCGTATATGAAGATTAAATTACATAAATGTGTTGTTTATTCTAAAATCCTCTTGCATGCCATAAATCAGATAACAAAAAGAGGAACACAGAATGGCACACATTTCAAAACACTGTGCTTTTATCTACGTATCTGGGCCCCCAAACGGTAGTCATTCTTTCCCTTGCAAAAAAAGAAAGAGAAGGCATATTGAAAAGGTAAAAACTGGGTTTACTGTGAGAAATAATTTCTAATTACCTGTCTGCGTTTTTATGGCAACAGAAATATCATTGCTCATTAGTGACTCTTCTGCTGTTACAGAGCTACAATTACATAGCGTAGTTAAATCATGTTGTTAATAATTTCCCCTGGTCCTAGTACAGACGCACATGTTACTTTTGTCCAAAAAGAGAGGCAGATTCTGTTTGAAATAGATAGGTTTTTAATTCAAAACAGGAGCATTGCCTAATAGAGGTGCCTGCTACTTCTGTCTTAGTTCATCACTGACTACATCCCACATCACTCGCTCCCTTCCGTGGGCTCTTGAAACTGTGAATAGACGATGAACTGAAAACACTCATATCCAAGCGTTTCTACAGTAATGAAAATACCCCTCTCTGACAGCAGAAAGAGAAAGGAAATCTTAGAATGTCTTGCAGCCTGGGGTACCCAAAACCTTGGAAACTCACTCCAGGTTTTATTCAGACCAGCTGAGCACCTTGAATCTCTGGAACTGGATGAAACTCCGAGAAGATTTTCTCATGGGAGATTTTGGGTTTGGCAATACCAGCCACAAGGACTTACCCATCAGAACCGTTGCTCTTTTGTTATCGTTATTTACTTCTGAAGTTCTGTTTTTCAGCAGAAACTAAAAAGGAGGAAATATGTCTTCTACTCTAACAGAGTACTTCTGAGAAGTATTTTCCATGCAGCTGATACTAAAAATAGCTCCATCGGTTGTCTTTCCTAAAACTTCTTTGCCATCCTTTACAATTCAGAATCCCTTGAAACACAGAATCCAGTAACCTGTGGCTTTTTGGAGGGCATAAAAGAAAATTCTCTGGGGCAGGGACCTGGGGAAAAATGTGTGCTTATTTTTGTTGTTGGTGATTTTAATTTCTTTACCCAGTTTGTCCAAGAAGCTTGCAAAAGTTCTCTTTCCAAGGGGGTCTATATAGCCATGAATAAACGCTGTAGCAGCTCTTGCAAGCCTGTATATGCGATTCCTTTTCCTTATCTGCACAGTGTGTCAAATACACCCTTTACATGCCTCTAGGAGCTTTATGGGAACTGCTATTCCTCACTACCCGGCAGTGTTCCTGGAGGAGAAAAGACTGGCACAAACCGGTGAGATCCAACTGAACGGTTATACAACTAATGGGCTTTAGAGCTCTCTGCATAATGATCTTCTAGTATCAGATCATCCTACTAAGGGAACCAAAATCAGCTTGGAAGCTATCTGTCTGCTAAAGTTACGTCAACTCTTACATGCTGGTGACTAGCCCCTGTTGTATTGGCAATCCAATTATAAGAGTAGTGGTATCGGAAGTCTGCAATAATGGTGTGAACTTGTACGCCCTCAGGTTGTTGCCATTGGGAACCTACCTGAAATATAATAGCAGGCCTTCAGGAAATTATATTTTCAACCTGTATTGGAACCATTGGGGCATTCCCATGGCCACAGCTCACCCTCCCGCCTAAGCCAGCAGGTACAGTAACTCTAAAGTGTGGTAGTGCCTGGGTCAGCAGGGGAAAGCTCATGAAACTGGTGTGGGAAGATCCACGGTTCTGGGTTCAGGTATTTGCATGTTTGCGGTACTTCCTCTCAGCAGACCAAAGGAGTTCCCATCCGTTACGTGACATTTCTTACCAGCATAGGAGAACACATCATGATTTAACACAGGTGGAGAGGCAGAGAAGTGGGCACCAGAAGGCTGGAAGGAACACGAGGCTGCTTCAAAAGCCATTGGTGTGCCAATGCCCCACATATTGTCTGTGATGTTGCAGGCTGCTTCACCCTGCGCATGGTGGCTGCAGAGTGAAGGGCAAGCGTTTTCATGTGAACTGGAACACAAAAACCAGCGAACTCCCTGGGGGATTCCCGAGACTGGAAAACACCTTCCTAACAAATATGAGCAACCTCCACTCATGTTTTTCATCATATTTGCTTCATAAGGCTATGCTTCCCCTTTCACTTCATCTGGGTAGATAGCAGCAAAGGTTTCAGCAAACAGAGAAGTTAACTAAATTTAAAAACTAGGAATAACTTGACAAGAATGAGGCCAGACTGCTAATGTATACAAATGAGTTTGGTGC
The DNA here is from genome assembly GCF_028500815.1 of Rissa tridactyla. Taxonomy (NCBI): domain Eukaryota; kingdom Metazoa; phylum Chordata; class Aves; order Charadriiformes; family Laridae; genus Rissa; species Rissa tridactyla. The sequence goes on along the minus strand of NC_071474.1, from coordinate 46,043,417 downwards.
ACAGATCAAACCATACGAGAGCAAAAGTCAAAGCAAGTCAACTAAACTCAATATATCAAAGTACTGGTAGGGGCTTGGCACTAAAGCTAATCCCCTGTAAGCCACTTTCATATCTTCTGCCCTAAACCAAAGCCAACTGCAGCTGAAGGAAGACGAAAACCTTCACAACTTCACTGGCCGCCCTTCAAAGTAATAATCAAGTGTGTGCAGCCAGCAGTGCGTGGGCTGAGGCCCAAGCAGCCGTACATGCTGCTGGCAGGCCACAGGGCTAACAGGAATCCAGTCTGGAAAGCTCTCCCCAGCGTCCAGGCAGTAAAGGGGCCAAGAGGGTGCAGAAGGGCTAAGAGATAAAGGAAAGAGAACAGTGAGACTGCAACACAAACACCTTCTATTCATGCTCTGTAGGCCAAGACTGTGCTACAAATGGAGTATTTCCCCCAGGGAGGTTAGCAGGTGTCTGCATCCCCAGAAATTGTGCAGACCTGGCAACATCATGCTGGACTGGTGCAGTAAAAAGCCTGTGAGCTGCCATGTAGGACAAACAAGGTGTCTTACAAGCATGAACACAGGGCTCAGCCTGTGCCTAGGTATCAAGAAGTAAACCTGTCCAGAGAAAAGAATGAGTGCAATGACATCAACAACTAACACCAAGAGATCAACAGCAACGGTCGTATTTCAGGTCTACTCTGGGTAGCTCCTGTCTGGTATTGGACTCCAAGGAGAACGATTCATGAGAGAAAACAGGCTCATGAAATAATCATTTTGTCATTTCATTAAGATCAGAAACAGCACTGGTGGAACCTACAAATCAAAGCGTCTACAACAAGGATTTCACTGGTTGACTGTAATAATGAGAAGACTGAGAAGGTTTTGCTCCTATCACTACTTTCCATGATTCTAACAGAGCAGGATAAAGTCTTGGGAGTTGGTTTAATTTCCCTGCCCAAAGGCAGAAGTGCAGCGATGTATGTACATGAAGATAGAGCAGCTTTATCTCAGCCCTTCCTGAGAAACATTAGCTAAGCATAGTCTGTTTTGGGGGTTTTTTTTTGCTTATAAAGATCATTTGTAAGCTATCATTCTTGCACTAAGTGCTTAGCTGCACTTGGACTCCACTGAAACTGAACGCGGCCAGTTACGAATGCCAAGTTTGTGCCTTCCTGTGGGTATGGACAGTGTCACAGCCGAAGACCTACAGTACAGCAAGTTCTGGGCAAATCAGTGAAGGACATCTGGGAAGAGGCATGTGGCATCCCACAAGAAGGTGAATTTGGTCATCTCAAACTGGTGGGAGGGAGCAGAACAGGAGCCAGCAGTACTGCGTGTCGGACCCGGGGACTGCTTCCCATTTTGGAGAATGCAGTCCTTTGCTTGCATCCCACAAGGACTGTTAAATCCAGCTGTGTGTTGGAAGGAATGAGTAAGTCTTTACTATTACAGTCAGTTCATTTGGATAGAGGAGTCAAGATTTCCTTGGCAATGATAATTCATTGGCCCTGTTGATTTTTTCAGTCACTACTTCTCTTTTTAAAGATTTCTCCAGTATCTCTGTATCTAGGTTTTCTTCTTTTTTCTATTTTTGCTTTCAAATTTGTCTTTCATTCATCAGGCACTGTTTTTCTCTGACACCTGGAGAGGAAATGCAACACAATAATATCTTAATTACGTCTGCAGCATTCTGAGTTTTGCCGTGTTTTGAACAGAAACCATCCTTCAAATTCTGGGATGACAAAATGGTTCAGCTACATCCTATTTTTCTTAATTTTTTTCTCTGTTTGCTCAGTTTTTTAGCTTGTCACCTATTTTGTTTTCTATCCACAATGCGGATTGTATCAAACTATCAGTTCCTTAAATGGTATTTCTGAAGCTGGGTTATTGGTTGTCCTAAGGGATTTGACTCTAAGTTGCTGTTTCTAAGCATATATGATAGATATAGGATTAATGAGGTAGGAGAAGGAAACATATATTGCCTTTGAGTCAGTCTAAATTTATTGCCCTCCCCCCCCCCATTACAGTTGCACTTGGAGAGGGAAAACACAACTACCAGTTGCACTACCCCTGAACCAGTACCACAGCTCCTATCTGTTCATTAGGGCTTAAATCTGAGCTTTAACTGGCAAAATCCCATCCAACATTCCACGTTGTTTCTAGGACCGGTTAAGTATTTGCACAGAAGTCAGGCCCACTTGAAGTGCGTTTGAGCTGTGTGGCATTTTAGAACAAACACATCTTGCTAACGACTTCCCCCACGCACAGTGCACGTTTAGCTAAGATACCTAATTAAGGAGCCATATCGCAACACCTACCGCCTTGAGAAAGCCAGATCCTCCACACCTTGAGAAAACAAGTATGCCATAAGCTTCTAATGGGTTTTTAATTTGATTTTAACTTTCAAATATTGCTGCTTTAAAATGAAAACATTTGAGAATCCATTTGGGAGATTCAGAAGAAAGCTTTTGAGATTGGGATAACGCCTCTCTCTTTAAAACCTGTTGAGAAACTGAAGAGTATCTGGGGGCTCCACATGTGGAACATCCCAACGAGTAGTCAAGGAGAGAAAAAGTTCAGAATTGTCTTGTTAAAAAGTCTAATTTCTGACTAAAAGCAAAGTTCCTTATTTCCCCTCCTTGCTGAAATCAGTGGAAGAATGCACAACAATCCTACGATCCCCTGAAAATCAAGCCATTGCTAATCTTGGTTTGTGCTGGGCTCTGACTGAGAAATTATAATTGCCCTTGAACCAGAACTGGATTCTGCCCTTTCTCATTTCAGGCTGGGTTATTGGGTTTTGGGCTTTTTTGTTTGGCATTTGGTTGGGGTTTTTTTTGCTTGCTGAGCTTTCATAAAACGCTTTGGGTTGTTTTTTTTTTTTATGTTTACTCTTCATAAGCAGAACACAGATGTTTCCCAAATCTGTTAGTAATTCTCAGGTTCCTCTTCCACATCGATATCAATCTCTACTTTTTCGAGGATGTCTCAGCATCTTTGCATCTAGATAAAAACATTTCAGCCACAGTAAATGGCAAAATACATTGTCTTGGATAGCTGCATCTCATAAATTCAAGGTGCGATCGTTTTTACTGAGAACTATTGCACAGTTAAAAAAAAAAAAAGAAACCACTGGTTTGTGGTCGACGTACACAGTGATGTGAGAGTTTTACTCAACTGAATAATGGTGTCAGGGTGCAAAGATCGGCCATGGTGATTCCTCTTTCTTTCTTTCTTTTTCTTTCTTTCTTGATTTTCAGGGGATTGTAGGATTGTTGTGCGTTCTTCCACTGATTTCAGCAAGGAGGGGAAATAAGGAACTTTGCTTTTAGTCAGAAATTAGACTTTTTAACAAGACAATTCTGAACTTTTTCTCTTTCTTTCTTTCTTTCTTTCTTTCTTTCTTTCTTTCTTTCTTTCTTTCTTTCTAACTGAAAAGAGAACTAATATCTGGAAGAAGCACTGAACAGTCACTGTGTCAGGGATTTCAAGTTAGCTTTATTAACATGTATTTATTAGACTGCTGAAGAGCAAAAGACATCAGGCTTCATCAAAACAATATCCTGCCTTTTGTCAGCGGTCTCAGCAGCTGCCTTGGAGGAAGGAAAGATATGCCTTCCACAGTGTGTCTTGCAGTGAGACAGCATATATTAGAGCAGGGGGGAAATTCCAGCGAGAGCGCGTGAGGGATATCGCGAGGGCTGAGCAGTGTTTAACCACTCTTACTCACTGCAGCTATGCTGCTGCGGCTGGTGCGTGTTTAGACAGCTCAGGCAAGTAAGAATTACACAGAATCACAGAATGGTTCGGGTTGGAAGGGACCTTAAAGATCATCTAGTTCCAACTCCCCTGCCATGGGCAGGGACACCTCCCGCTGGACCAGTCAATTGCTTGTGCACTGAAAGATGGTGCCATGGGAGAAGTGTGGGAAACAGACAGGGGTACACATATCGTGAGGAGTCCGCAGACTAGCTTGGAGGAGGAGGAAGGGACAGTGACCACATACAGTCTGAGACGGTGTGAGGCACAGGCACCTTTGAACTGTAGAATAGGCACTGCAGAGCAATGAGATAGAAACAGGACTGATTTCCTGTGAAGTCAGGACAAATCTGCAAGCAGGAACTGTTTGTTGTTTGCTGGAAATACGGTTACTTGTTAAAAGTGGCCAAAGCACTTAATCCTGTTTTTGTGGGGAGTGAATGAGTGATGGCAACAAAATATTTTTTTGCTTCCTAAAACATAGATTAAAGCCATTGCAGAAGTGAGAGGAGCAGATGAGGGAACTCATTGTTTTTCTGTCCTCATTCAATTCTCTGTGATGAGAAAAGATTACCAAAAGATGGAGGGAGGGCATTTAAATCCTATTGTGGTGCTGTTTTAACATGACCCTTTTTACATTAAGATGTGAACTCATCACACATAGCTTAGCAGCCTTTTCCATTACAACTGTATGTTTAAAATTACATGTTTAAGCCCCAAACTCAGCTACCTTTCACCTCATGGCTGCTTCTTCAGACAAGGCTATATATAACTTTCATCTGAAACGCCCAGAACAGTACATGGCTGCTTTCTGCTTGTATGTGTTGGGGCTAGACCCACTGCATCTCGATATCCTTGAACAATAGGCACTCCCATGCCCAATGTTTGGACACTTAAGGGACTGCAGAGGCTTGTATGTGGCTCACTCTCTTCTCCTCCAGCCCCAGGGAAGGTAGGCTCCTCCAGAGAGCGGGTGCTGCAAGCAGGGAGCTCAGAGGAGAAGCTGAGCCGATGGGTTCACGATCTTTCCCTCCCTCTTTTGGCTCAGCGAGTCTTGAATTCTTGGCTGCGCAAGTGGAAGAGCTGAGAAAGGAAGGGCGGAAAGGCACCCGTCCTTTTCACAAGGAATAATTGACAACTGCGATAGTTAGGGCAGTCTCACTTGAGGTGTTTGACATGGGTAGGAGCCCACCTTGAATGCCAGCACTGAGCCAGTGGGTTCTCCAGCCACATGAAAATTACAAAAGACAGCAGTAGCACCACCACAACTGCCAGGCATTTAGTTTCCATTTGTTTATTTTAAGCACTGCTGCAGCTGCATTTTGTGAGGAGCCTGATCCTGTCAGTGTAAGTGCGCCTCGAGCACACGGAGTGGGCGATATAAGTTGTCCAAGAGGCTTGAAGGAATAGCTCTTTCCTGGACTCCTGCTGGGATGAGGCAGGAGATGGTGTTGAACAGCATCGGACAGGGCAGCTCCAGGCATGCGGCACAGTTCCAGGCACCTTCCGTGGCAGAAGTGGAAACGCAAAGTGTCTAAAGCACCTGGGCACAACCAGGGCAGTGCTGGCTGCCTGTGACTGCAGTTTTGGTACCTCTGTCTTACCAAAACCATTTTTGAGAATCCCAAGTCCTTTGTTCAACCTCAGCTTGAGTGTTTGGGAGCGTGCTTGCTGATGGAAAGCTGGTCACCAGGGAAGACAATCAAAAGATTTCCCCATGTAGATCGCCAAAGAAATCTTTGAGGAAAAAATGCTTTTTTCTCAGCCCTTTTCTCAGCAATAAAGTTGGGCAAAAGGTTTCCAATACCGGAACACTGGCCATGCAGCACTGACCTGGCTGAATTCACCGAGGTTTCACATTCATTCACGAAATTTTCACTTTGGAGTGGCATGTCTGGGAACTGTCATGACTGTTTCCATGTCATGGGGACAGTCTGTCCTCTTGTATAAATTTGCCCTGTACTCCCCACTGCTTTTCCTGGTTTGTTTGACTGATGTGTGACTGCCCCGACCAGAATCCAAACCAACTCTGGCCTGTTGGATAATCCCGTGGTGCACAAATCCCCACGTCTCCCGTGGTGCCGTTGCTGCAGAATGCTTTGCCTTCAGACCATTTAGCAGAGTGGCTGTAATAGCAGTTCCTTGCATGAGCTGCCTGGATATTTATGCAGCTTTGTGGGCAGGCTTCATAGCCCACACTGTTTCGTGCAGCTGTGGCTAGACTGTTATTAGTTCCCCCGGCAGCAGGTCTGAAGGCCCCCGAGCTATGAGATGAAGCATAGACAAATGTTTGTGTATTTACATAACTTCCCTGATTAATTGTTTGAGTGCTTCGTGGCCTTTAATGTGTTCAGCCTATTAGGAAAGGCAGCGGTGTTAGCTCTGTTTCACAGAAAGAGGACAAAGAAACAGCAAGAGCTAAAATAAAAAGCTTCCGATTTCTCATGTTGGTCTCGGTCCCTTTATCCACAGCCCCCTTCGTGTCAGTCTTTATTTGGGTCTGCCTTTATAGCTGCCTGCCCTAATGAGAGATCTCCATGTGCAGAGGTTCATTTGCAATTGGCACTGCAGCTCTGCTAATGGATGCAACCATGCCAAACCAGATGGACAGCCCGCAGCCCTCCACAAAGATCCTCACAGATTTTAGGGCCTTTTAGCCTTCCTAAAGACTAGCATGTGTCCAGCAGACCACGGCAGCCTTAAATCAATCCCTTCTGAAACAGCAGCTTGTTCTCAATCCGTTCACTGTTCCATCTAGACAGGAAGGATGCTGCTGTGCCATTAGTACAGGCATCTTGTGTTGCAGGACTGATAGTTCTCCTTATTTCTGTGCTTACTAACCCAAACTTCAGAGTCACTGGGCCTGGCTTCCAGGTTGTCCCAACCTTTTTGTTTACTTGCTGGTGTGGCACTTTGTTTAGCTCTCTTTTCTAAGCGGTCCTGGAAAAGGTTTCTGAAAGGGGAAACGCAGGCAAAGGCAGATGGATGTAGAGTTGACATGAAGATTCTGTGTACAGCACAGCAGGAGGCTATTGCTGTTCAGTGCGCGTTGCCTGCGCGCACGCAGCCCCTGAACTGACAGCTGTATTGGTTTTCTTTTATCACATCAGACAAGGCTGCTCCCATCACCTAGGGCCTGACTTTTGCAGCAGTCCACGTAAGAAAGGACTACAGATGAGGTGGACAAAAGACTTGCACTGAGCACCACTGGCAGTTTGGGGAGTTGCTCAGAGCCCAGCCCCAGTGCAGAGCAAGTGTCTGAGAGGAAGCAGGGCAGCCAGGGGAACCACAGACAGCCACCTTGCACATACCTCTGTCTCACACAAACCTCACAGCTCTTTAAGAAGCTGTTTGGGCCTTGGCTCTTGGCCTTTGGCTCTGCCAAAGCCATGGCCAATGGCTTCTGCAGTGGACCTCCATGCTCCTTTCAGCCTCTCTCTGCTTCTGTAAGGACCTCCCATGGAGCCACGTGGCAGGTGGGGCACACAGGGTCTACAACAGCATGCAGGCGTGATGCCGAGCAGGAGGGATAGGAGGTGAAGACCATCACCAGGCACATCCTATCTGTGTGCTCAGGGGAGGCCAGCAGAGATCTGCTGAGGGGAAAAGATCAGTCCCGGGTTCATGAGAGCACATTCCCACAATGCGTTCAGCAGTTGTGGTGGCGGTGAAGAGAGGAAAGAGGCCTCTACCGTGCAGACAGGGCATTGGTTTACTGCAAAAGGAAGAAGTTTTTTTTAGGGAGCTGCTGAAAGGAAGCTGGTGTCAGTGACTCAGTGTCGTCTTGTAGAAAAGTCTGGAAGACTGCAAGGCTCCACACACAGCCATCTCATAACAATGATGTGTGGCAGCTGTTACATCCAGTTACTAAATCTTTACTAGGGTCAATAGCCCTTAATGGCCCTGAGCAGCCTCACCTGGGGCTACCCACACCTGCCCATGGCTCCATTTAAGCTCAGGGTGGGGCCATTAGCCCTTTCCTCACCTTGGTACAGGCATGTCCTTCTCTGGCCTTGCCTCCAGCATGGACCTCGGCCATGCAGGTGACTTGTCTCTGGGGTGGACCCTTGGATGCACGTTGTAGGTTGTTTCCAGCCTGAGCTTTGACACTGGCTCTTGCAGGGAAGGCTTTGCAGCTGTGTTGCAGACTGGTCTCCAGCACTGCCTTTGGCTCTGCTTCCCTTTGCTCCTGCCTGAAATGCCTGGATGGACCCTGGACCTGGCTCTTTGCTTCCCTGGTTGGGATTACTGATGGGATGAGCTGCCTGCCCTGGGGAGGCTGCACCTGTGGGTGAGGGCACTGCCTGTGCTGGGCTCACCCTTGGCTCCCAGGTCCTCCGTCTTTAGGGAGCAGCCATTGTCGTGCTCCTTGACAGTCTCCTGTTCAGTCTGAGGTTGTACGTAATTTCCTGACAATGCCTGAATAGCTGCTTCCTCTCAAATAAAGGAACTAGAGCAAATAAAGGACTTGCAGGCTTCAAGGTCAGTATTCCAGTGGCTGATTTTAGGCTTTGGAGTGGATGCAGAATTTGATATAGTGTTGATGCTTCCCATATGTTCCCAGGGAAAAGTAACCCATCTCAAAATGGGATCTGAAGCAGCCAGTATCATGTGCAGGTAGCAGGCTGAGCTGAGCTCATAAAGAGCATTTAGCCCATGGACTATTTTTTACTTTTATTGTATTTTTAAAGAAAATGCTGACTGTGGTGGAGATCTGATAGCTCTTGCCATCAGGAGGGTATAAACAGAGGATGTCTGTAGGGTTCGACCTCTCCAGAGAATCTGTAAGGATGCTGTTGGGGCACATGCGAGCACTGTGCTGTGAGCTGCCCATGCTGGGCTCCTCCTTTAGTTACCAAGAAGAAATGGGTATGTTTAGGGTGTGATTGTTTTAGATACCTATTCTAGGAGAAGCTAAACTTTGCTATTGTAAGTGCCTATTTTTCTCCGGTGACTAAGGGGGAAGTCAAGATGACTAATTAACACCTAAGATTATGCAAGTTGTGTCCTATGCCCGCTGTCTGGAGCCACGAAAAGGTTCAGATCGGACATGCCTACGGAGTTCAGACAGCAGAAGTATGAGAAACTGTAGGGTGTCAGCTTGGGATTTAAGCTCCTAAATTTCACTTGGGTGAGGCGCCGAAATCTTTTTTGGATCACACCTGACATAAAGGTCAAAGCAGGAGCTGGGCCCCTTCAACCCGGTGCCTTTCCAGCTGCTGAACTGCGTTTTCTTCCTTTTAACTACGCAACGGCTGGTAATGGGGCCATGTCATTCCCCCTTCTTCCCTGCCAGCCCCTGTGACCCATTTCTCGCTCTCTGGCAGACACGGCCATGGTGTTCATTTCAATTTCAGACAATTGTATTTACAGGGTTCATGATTTTATAACTATGACTTTTATTATCTTCTTGGGCTTACTTGCTATTTTAAGCTTATTTTTCAGCTTCAACCTCTGGCTAAATGGACTTTCCCTTGCTGAAAATGTGCTTTCAGAGCAGGAAGGAACTTGACTTTGTGAAGATTTATGCCGCTTTTAACCTAATTATGTGACTCTTTGTAACAATAAGCTTCAGTTCCACTTCAGATAGTAACATTTCTGTAAGAAGTTATTTGCCCTAGGCTGTAAGCTATCTACTACTGAAATGCAATGAAATGAAGGAATTTATACGTATAAAACATTGAAAATGTGTTATTAAAATCTAGACGCTGTCTTGAGTTGTTTTTGCAGAAGTCTGAGGATGTGAAGTTGGAAATACAATGTATGTAGAGCAATACAAGAAAATCTTAATTTCTAAAAAATACTTAAGGTAATTTAAAATGAGCTTTGAATGTTTTATGGCTACAAGGAAAACAAGAGTGAAAAAAAATCTGTAGGTGTAGGGAAAGCAGAAGATTATTTCAATGTTATTGAGGAAAATGTGAAATGAGGAAAAGATGTTTCTTTGTTTCAAAGAAGCTTACAAAACTTTGATACAAAGCACTTTAACCACTTTTGGTCTGACAGATATTTCCATCTAACTGAACTTTATTTTAGCAGTAAATATGTGCCCCAAGGTTTTAAGCACAAATTCACCTCAGCAAACACTTCATCTCCCTGTTGCTTCATTTCCTCCCTTATTTTTTGCTTTGTGCAGCTGCTGGTTTTTTTTCCCTTTTAATTAAAAATATAGCTGGGTGGCCACCAATAACAAGATCTCCCCTGTGCAGGGTGTCCACGCTGCCTGGGCCACCCTGTCCCTGGGGATGCCCAGCAGGAAATGGCGGGCTGACAGTGCTGTTAGCTGTGGGGACAGACCGTGGCAGTGGGGCTGCCTCCAGCAGCGAGAGACAAGTCACCATCTGCTCTCCGTGCTCATCCAGGAGCCAGGATGCCATCCTGGGAGGGTTTGCCCTCAGGCACCTCTTGGCTCTGGAGCTGTGGTCATGGTGGAGCCTCGAGGCCTTGCAGGGCGTGTGAGGGAACCCGCAGGTTGTTGCCTCACAGGGTGGGTGCTGTGGCAAGCACTCGTTCTTCATCAGATATCCTCAGGGTGTTTCCACACTCATTATTATTTTTTTTTAATTATTTTTTGGCATACTTTTTCCTGTGTAGGGTGGCCCAAAAGAAGCAATGAGAACGAAGCACAGAGCCATGTCACTTGCCCTCCCTGAGGTGCAGGGGGACGAGTGGGCAGCACGTCCCCTCTGGCCCCAGCTGGCCATGCTTCCCCTCAGGTGCTATAAGCACCGGAGCGGAGCATGTTGGCTTCACGCTGCCATAAGCCGGCAGCCGCCCTGCTCCCCTGAGGGGAGCTCTATCGGAGTGGAACAAGCCAGAAGGGCCTGGTAGCCATTTTGGCAGTGCCATCTTGGCAGAGACCTGTGGCAGAGGGGAAGCAGCTGGGTGCCTGTGGTGAGGGCTGCTGGCGGTCCTGTCCCTGCTGGCACCCCCGGCTGCACCTCAGCGCTGGTTTCTGAGGGAAGGTGCCTGTTTCTGTTAACTGAACCCAGACACGCTTCTGACTTTCATCTGTCTGCACAAGCCTAACGGTCCTGTGCATTGCTTCTGCCTGCCATTCTCCCTCTGTGCACCTCTCCTGACAGTAAACATGTCCTGCTGTTCTGCTTTCCTCCTCCCACTCTCACATGGCTTTTTCCCCCCTACCGTCCCTCCATCAACCCTCATAAAATCCCCTTTCTGCTCTGATTTTTTTCTCTTTTTGCCCCGTACTTTTGTCTCCTCGTCCTCCCCAGTTCTGGAGACCTTTTTCTTATCCAGGCAGATCACCTTCTTTATCTTTACATCTCCCACGCTTGTTTCTACTACTATTTCTGGCTCTCATTAAATTAATTTCCTGCTTCATTATCTTTACCTCTGCTCTACCTTTTTATTTTCTGTCTCTAGAAGAGTGTTCATCCCTCACAGCCTCCTCAGATGCCAGTCCTCCAGGCGCTGCTCCTGCCTTTGACAATGTCCATTTTCACCTCCCTTGCTTCTGCTTTCCACCCCACCTTCACACACCTCTGTGCGCCCCACAGCCTTTCTCCTCTTTTCCACCCCCTGGTTATTGGTGAGGATCTTCACTCAGCCAACTTCTGCAATGTCAGCTCATGTTTCTTTGTCTTCTCTTTGCAGTTTCCTCCTCTTGCCCTCCGTTACCTCAGTGATTCATCTTGTGCTTTTGCTCCTTCCTCATGTTGCATGGTCCAGCCTGAGAACTCCAGACTCTGACTTTCATCCCATACCCTTTTTCTGGTTACGTATATACCTGGCATGAATGGCCTTTCTCCAATGCATGTGTGATTTCTTTCTCAGAAATTGTGGTGTTGTACTTAGCAATCCTCCTTTTCTGGGTTAATCAAATCCCAAATCCACAGTTTTGGCTTCTTGGCCAGAACTCCATAGTCTCCTTTCGCATGCTTCAGCTTTTTTCTGTTGGGTTGTTTAGGAATGGAGACACCTTCTCAAAAGAATCCTTAACGATTAGTTGATGTTAATAAATATTTGATCTCTCTAAACATTGCTGACACAAGTTATCTCCCAGACTTCTATCTCGAACATCCAGCTTTGTTATGACAAAAGATTTTTGGCTCTTGACATTTAGCTCCTGCTTCACTGGAAAGACCTATATCAGCTGATCTTGTCCTTTAAGTTTCCAATGAATTGAAAAAACACTTGAACATGTGCATGAGTAGAGCAACAGGATGGAAGTGAGCTGGGTCAGTGCTCAGAGATGCTCAGGACTCTGCCTGTGCTTCACTGGAAAAGGAAAAAGAAAACCTGCCAACTGGCAGAGTGACATTATGGTGGGTCCAAGCAAAGCACCAGTGCTTTCAATCTGGAATCAAATAACTTTCTAAGAGGTGTGAAAGTGGGGAGCAAAAAGAGCTTTGTTCTTGTAAACCTCAAAGGAGAAATAACTTGACTTAGGTTTACACTTTAACAGGTGGGGTTTTTTTTAGTTTTAACCACTCCATCTGTGTTTGCTTTGAAAGTCAGACAGTTTCACATCAGCTTTTCATGGGGAGCTGAGGGTCTTTCAGATTTTCTCTCCTAGTAATATTCCTCATCAACTATGCAATTATGAAGACGTTAGTAGTTTGGCTTCCTTGGGTAACAGTTGCTGTTATCCACCTTGTTGAAATAAGCCTTTTACATTTGTATGAAGAATCTCTGATAATGACCAAGTTCCTTTGAGGGCAATGACATTCTGGATCAGGGGATTAATAAGGAAAGTCACCAAAAAGCATTCTCAGTACCTTTATTTCAAGAGTCTCATGCTGCTAATTCCCAGTATACCGCTGCCTGCAGAACTGTGGCTCTGCCATCACAATACCAAGGGGTGTTATTGCCAAAGGGTGACTCTGAACTGCAGTTTTGAGAGCAATTTGATAATCTGTGAGCAATTTCTCATAGCACGGATGGAAGGTGGTGGCAGTGGGAGGAAAGCTACAAAACAGGCACAGCTGGGGCTTGTTCCCCACCTGAAACTCCTTCCCAGGTCTGAACCAGGATGGGGAAGGCAGGAGAGGAAAAGTTTGTGTGAGGAGCTGGTTGAATAGTTTGAGTTAGACTAGGTCTGGTTTGGTTTTTTTTCCTCTTACTGTCCTTTGCTTGATTACCTTAGCACCTGTTTGAGGGGAGTGTTTCATTGCAGGCCAGTAAGTACAGTGTAGCATATGCAGCATTATCAGGAAGAATCCTTGTTTCTACAGGGGTATTTTAGAGTCTAGTTGGGAAAATGGGCTGAGCTGCTTTGAGCAGTAAATCAGAACCGAATCCTAATGCCTAAGAGTAGCTGATGTTATATGATGGCTTGAAAGATCTTGGAGAGCAGAGGCGTTCTCACCCACCCCCTGAGCTGCTCAGGTCAGTGCTTTCTCTTATATTGTATTTTTCTCTTTGAACACATGATGGCAGTACATGCTCTAAGCACCAGTGAGAATATTTAATTTGAAAAATAACTGAATACAAACTTCTAATCCTTTCCTTTACAGTAGCTTTTAAGAAATGAAAACAGTATTTATTCCCTTATGCCTAAATATCTCATCTTCCTTTCCTCTGTAAGAATGCGATCCATTATTTATTCTTCCCCTTTAATTCAGTTCTGCCCTTATTCCTAACATTATTGAATTTTCTCTGGGTGCTGTGTCCTATTTCTCTGAATCACAGTGCTTTTTGTGCAAGATTGTGCTTCCTTTGTGCGGATCACATAGGTTTGGGGATTTTATTGATAGATCACTCTGTAGCTTGGGGTGGTGCAATGGAAAAAGCAATTTCTGATATTGGAGTAGAAAATGTTTCATCAGCGGAATCTGTCAATGCTGGAATAAATAAGGCAGCTTAGAGGAAGAGGACCTTTAGAAGAAGAGAAATTCTTGCTATGGATATATGGCATGAGGATCAGGCTAGCTTGGATAAGAAGCTTTTAGATGAGCTCAGTTGTTGAAGGGTCCTCATGAATTTCTTTTCCGCTTATCTTTCCTCTACTTAAGGGACTCATGTGGATGGCAATAATGTCTTTCCTCCAAAGATACCCTCAATTTTCTCTGTGAGTAGGGGAATTTATAGAAGGCGTTTGGCATATTTTACTGATTCCTGTGAAATTCTAATTATATCTTCCTCTCGTGTCCCACGGCTGCCCTCTGGTGTTGCTGGGGCTCTGTAACGGTCTGGCCTGTTACCAGGTTTCTAGTTGTTATTAAGCACTTTTGCATACAGACTTTGTACCCTTGAATTACCATGCCTTTATTTCATGTTGCTTATCTTTTGCCATCACCCCTATTTCAGGGTATCATTCTAGGACCAGACTTAATTAATTAACAACATCTACTACAGACACCATTTTGTTATAACAGACATTTTTTTCTCTAAAAGGTAACTTGTTACAACTATTTGCATTCTTCACTAAATGCTTTGCAGTTTCTGTACCTCTCTTTCCCTGATGCACCATCTGATTTGACTTCTCTTGTTAAGGTTGATGTATATAACTGTTTCATCTGTGACACAATGAGACCTTCACACAGGGAAAACACAAGAAATGGTGCTGCTCTTTATTTTTGCAGCAACCAAAGCCACCTGTGCCTGTTGCCTTGTGTGGGACAATGTGTTTGGCCCAGCAAGGCAGGCAATCAAATTAAGTGATTTGGGAGTAGCTTGTATTTAGTCTCCCAGGCTTTCTGGAACCACCAGCGTTGCAGGCAGTCTGTAAGGGATGTTCTGGTCCGTAAGGGGTGCTCTGTAGCAGGCTGCTGTGCTGCCCAGAGGCTCAAGTTTGACCAGAGACTGGGTAAAACTCTTATGTGGAGCAGAGCAGACTCATCGCGTTGCTTAGCTCAGAGTGATACCTGAGCAACGCAGACCTGCTGTAAACAGGCTGCTTCTAATTTTTGAAAAGAAAAAGAAACTGCTGTCTGGAACTTAGCTGGCTTAAATTGTGAATTAGTCAGTATCTGACCAGGGGAGAACAGGGAAAAGAAACTTTTAAGAAACTTGCTATTTCCTCAGGCCCTTGCTATCCTTAACAGCTTCATTAGTCTCTAAGTTAACTTGAGCAAGCCACAAAACTGGGCAGTACTGGACTGCACTCCAAAGGAGTGGTTGCACTGCCCTCAGGAAAGCAAAAGAACACTTGCTTACTGTAAAGAAGATATAAATTCATAAGCCAGATGTGGAGCTAGAAATGGAGCTGGCTGAAATAAGAGGCAGAAGGCAGCAAGCATGTGAAATTCAAGGTTTAAAAGCGTGAGCCTTTTCTCACCGAATGCATTTATGTACCTGACTATATGAATAAATAATGCTTTCCGGCTGAAGTGTGGGGGAAATAAACTTTTACTGGATTTAAAATATGTCAAACCCCCAGTCTAATTAAGAGTGCACTCATGAAAGGAAAGTTCGTGGATATCTTCTGTGGGTTAGGGAAGCTCAAAACGCAGAGAGAATCCATCTGTTGCACAGGACTGGTGGACATCGGGCAGCTTCTCATGTGTAAAGGCAGAGAATAAGAGAGAAGAGTATTTTCTTTTTTCTCTAAACACCAGAGAAGAACTGTGTGGATGCAATAACTTGTCATTAGAGAATGCTCTCCTTGTACACAGAACCCAAATAATTAGATATGTGAAATTCAGAAGCATCCTTTACCACCTTCAGTGTCAGACTTTAACAAAGTTACCTTAAAAAAAAGACAGGCCAGGTGAGTACTGAGAGCTATCCTTTGGGGTAAAAGGGGCAGGAATTTGTGCATGCTCTGGACTGCTTTTGGGAGAGGCTGCCCAAGTCCTGAAGACCTAAGGGTGTTGGAAGCAAGTGTCAGCAAAGCATTTTCAACCCTGAAAAGGTTAATTGAAGAGGCCCTTGTCCTAATGACAGTAAGTGCAAAACTAGAAGTCATTCCCAGACGTTTCCTGTGGAGTGTATTGACACAGTGTCCCTGCAACAGGATGATCGGCAGAGGAGACAAGTCACTTGTGCGTTCTGGGAATTAAGACAAACAAAGCATCAGTGCTCCCACGTAGCTTTGGCCAACTTCCAGGTCTCGTTGGTGGGAAAGAAGTATTAATTGAAGCTCATCAAAACCTTCTTACTGGCAATGCTAAAAGGGGTTTCAGAAACAGTCCTCCTCCTGATTTCTAAGGCTTGATATTAATTTCTCATCTAACTGCATAATCTGCAAATTTAATATGTCAGTGCTGTTGCATGCCAAATGAGTTAAGTGAGTATCCAGAAATAAGCATTTTATGGAAACTGGTGTCAGGTGCTGCTACTCAGTGAGAGCTCAGGTGCTGAGTAAAGCAGGTGCCTTGGCCCCAAATGATTTCTGGGCAACTCACATAGTAAATGAATAGTTGCCTTCCAGAGCAGTCTGTAAACTCTGTGGAGCACCCATCACAGGGAGTCTGAGGCCTCAATTGATTTGGTGGGGAGGCATGTTGTACTGTAAACTTGTAGTAACAACAGGTCAGTGATGTTCTGCTCAACAGAAAGCTGTTAGGGGATCTCAACTGTCTCGTGCTTGCTAAGTATTTAGGAATTATTGTGTATGTGCATGTAGTGGTGGGGAGGCAATTGCCTGCCCTCTTAGTCCAATATCTTTTGGGGGGGGGGGTGTGTTTCAGGAGAGCAATTGGGCTTACTGCCTTCCTTGGTACTAGCAATGATGTGTTTATTCTTCCTGAGTTCTTACACTAGCACGCAGTCATTTTTGTAGAAGAAAACAGGATGAACTGGTGGCGTGGATCCTTTTTGAGCTGGGAAACTTTGGTGTAGGAGTTGATGACGTAAGTGATGCTGGACCTAGAGTCTCTACCCTTTTCTCTGCAGTGCCTGTGAGAGACAGTTTCAGCATGTGATAGATGGGGGGCTATAAAAAAGTGACTCATGCTGGTTTAACTTGTATTCCTGTTTCCTGCTTTATGTTCTGGGTTTTTCTTTCTTTTCTGTCCTATGTCACGTCCTTCTTCCGCCCCATTTTGTCTGCTCTCTAGCTAGCTCGCTCTTTCCCTCTAGTTCTTCTGCTTACCTCTTCTTATGTACCCAAGCCCATCTTGCCCCTTCATGTCTTTCTCCCAATTGTCTGCATGTCCCCTTTTCATCTCTGTCTGTTCCTCCTTGCATCTTCCATTCCCCTGGGGACGTGGGAGGACTTTGAGCTCTACCTCCTCAACCTTTTAATTCAGTAGAAGCATTTGAGCCATCTAACCAACCCATGTTAGCTGATCCCAACCTCAGTGCTGATTCTTTAATGTCAGGTAGCACATTTAACTGGGTAAAATCAAGCCAGGAGGCAGGTTGATGAGATGCATTTTGGGAGCACCAGTTGCCAGGCAATACCCGGGCGGATTTCCAAGGGCAGGTAGAGGGCTGAAAAGCCGGTACCAGGACTGATTTTTACCTTCAAAAGTGGCATAAGACTCTGTAAGCAGGCCCTGCCTAAGAGTGTGTGACATCTCTGTGCCCGCCATGTGGTAAGTGCACAAATGCAGGCTGCTAATGAGCGCGTTCCTTTTCAGGGTCCCCCTCCAGATGACAGGCAGAAAAGTGTTGGGATGACCCTCATACCTCATCCTGTCTCATCAGTCCTGCAATGTGCAAGGAGTAGCACCTGCCCACAGATACCAGCCAGCATCACCCCTGCGATTACATCCCGCTTCTTGCTGAGCATTGTGCCTTTGGATCGGGGTAAGGAGTCAGGGCCCAGCTGCTGACTATGCAAACCTCCCTCTCAGGTATGGCATATTTTTATTGTTTGCGAAAGCTGAAGGGAAGAGATTTTTCATGTTCTAGAGTCTTACTTTGAGATGGGATACTTTGTGGTTTTGTTTGTTATGGTGTCTAATGAGCCATCCCAGTAACATTTAAGAGAACTGGGGAAGGCGCATGAGGGCATGCTTAGAAATGGCCCTGTACCAGCCAGGTATCCTACCTTCAGCTCTCGCCTGAAATTTGCACCAGTGCTTCAAAGACTGAAGAGGAATATTAACGTTGCCTATAATCTAAATTCTTGATTTTAAAATAATTGCACAGCTGTTGTCTCAAGAGTTCTACCATGAAATCAAATATGTCATCAGTGTTTTAGCATCACGTGGCCAGGCGCAATAATAGCCATGGTAGGTTGACTGGCCATCTGAAGTGAAACCCAGCACACCTGGCTATTCACAGACAAATAATGCCTAGCTGTCTCCTTCCCACTGCTAGATTTGACATAAGTGTTGTGTTTTTGGAGGGAAAGAACAATGTTTTCAGAATTCTGCTCTGAAGGTGGAGGCCACGGAAGCACTCATGCACCCAATGCTGGTACAGGCAGTGGTTTGCTGCTTCAGGTGTCCAAACTGCAGGAGTTTGCAGACTCTGAACGTTATGCCTTGTTTTGTTGGTTTGACTGTACAATTCAGTGTCTGGGGGTTTTGTTGTTGTTTTAAGGAAAAATTGCCTGTCTCATTTCCATGGTTGGGGAAAAACAACCTACACAAACAGTTCCAATTCTGATGCAGAAATACAGTGTGCAGGGAACAGGCATCTCAGCGTGACCCCTGAGCTAGGGCCTGCTTCTTCCATGTCTGTAATAGCTCAGGGCCAGCTCAGCGAAGAGCTCTCTAAGGCTGATTTTTTTTCTTTTTTCCCCCCTTCGGTTTTGGGGCATGTCTTTGGGAAGGTCTGGACATAGGTCTCTGAAGGTCTGGGATCCGCATCGGTCCTACCTATTTCACAGCTGTGTCTGAGCTGAAGCCACTGACGGGGGTGTGCCTATTCAAAAGCAAACAAATGAAGGTGCGCAGCACACTGGGCATGTTTTCTTCTTTTCTGTATATTTCTAAATAAATAGCATAAATGTCAGTCCTTCAGTTAATGGACAAGATCTAATCTGTTTAAAGGGAGATTAGTTTCTGTGTCAGCAATCTGCCTGCCTCTTCCTCTGTCGATCAGTGTGACTATAAAAGGTAACTGCTTCAACATTAGGGACTACAGCAGAGAAAATTATCTAAAAATGTTTCTGCATGATTCACCAAAATATACACCTCTGAAAATAAAGCCCCCTTTGCTCTCTTACCCTACACCTTCACCAGAAAGCTTCCCTTTACCATTAGGAAACAGAGTGTTTTAAGCAATGTATAGATACATAGGCCACACAGAGCAGACCAAGAATTTGCAGATCCTAAAATGAAGGATTTTCACATTGGAGGAGATTTTACTTTTAAATAGATCAAGCTTAAAAATAAGTCCAGTTGTTCTTGTGTGTTTGGCATCAGATTTCCTGTAGAAGTAATAGTAATAAGGTATTTAAATAATGAACTTTCCCCTTTGCCAGCTTTCTCTGCTATCCTGAAACTAGCTTAGAAAGAGTTGCTATGGAAATTCAAACTTGCTAGGCCATATGTATAGGATTAGAATTTGACTATGAATCAAGAAACAAAAGGAACTGGATGAAAAGTCTTTTTATCTGAATACACATCTTCAGCAGTGATCACTTGTAATCAAAATTCTTTCCCTGATTTCCTGCTGGAGACACAAGACTGCAAGCCTGGCTGCAGTACAAGAGGGGCTAACACGAACCTATTTTTCGTCGCTATGGTGCTAGGAATAAATAGCCTTTTTTTAGGATGGTCTCCAAAATACCACTGGAGCTTGCTAGCTAGCACACAGTCATGCAACTTCTGAATTATCTACATCCCTTTGTATTTCAATTTATCCTGTGTTTCTTTAGTTAAAACATTGTTTTCCATGCAGCTTCCTTCCTTCCTCGCTTTTCTTGTTGCCAGTGTGAACAGAAGAGCATGAATCAGAAACCTGCTACCTACCACCAGCTTTTTTCCTGAGAAACTAAGTGGCAACATGGCAATCTCCACGATCACTTGTTTTTAGCCAATTGCTTCTTGAGGTCTGAAGTTGTGTCATCAAATGCTGTGACGTTGAGCTGCTTCATTACAAAAATGACTGGGGAGATGGAGGTTTTGGAAGAATTATTTTCCTTAGGCCTGTGAATAACTGAGACAGGAGGACTTCTTCCATGGTGTGCGGTTGCAGTATGACTGTGCTGTTCTGTGCAAAGTAAAATGTGACCTTGAGCTGCACAATCTGACTCGATTTGATAAGCACCTCGCATTTCTGGCAGAGTGTGTTATAAAGCTGAGATGTGCAGCTTTCATCAGCTCCGTAAGGTGTCTATAGGCCTCTTGCAGAGCTCCTGGCTCTGCACATGGGGCCAAGCACATTAAAAATTAGCTGGTTGAATTCTTCCTGTGAACGTGTCCTTTAACGTTATCTCTGGAACCTTGTGATATGGCTCAGCACATCCAATGCGATGTCAATGATACAGACAGATACCAGGCCCTGTCTCTGGTCTTTATCCAGAGCAGTCATGCATAGGCTTTTGCAAAAAGAAAGACAGAAAGGGGGGAAAAAAATAAAGAGTAAAAATATGCTTGACAGTTTTCATGAGAGCGTGCTGTAGAATATGCTCTTTCACTTTAAACTCTGCAAGAATAGGAAGTAAATTTGATCTCTACTCCTTGCCTAGAGCCCTTTGGGTTTCTTTCTGTAACAGTCAAATGAGACAAAGACAGTAAAAATATATCCTGTTCTAGCCATTGGTCTCACCCTGCTCCAGCTGCAACTGTCTGTTTAGCCTTACCAGATGAAATTTTACTGCTGGAGCTTGGCCTATGAAACTGAGCGGGTTTTATGAGGAACTGCTTTAAATCTCCTGTGTTACCCATCTCCCCCTGGTGAAATATTTAGCAGAAGAGCAAGGGAAAGCACAGCCCAGGAGGGAGGTGTGAAAACACTACCAGCAACGGCTGCTGAAAGAGTCACTGTTTGCTCACAGATCCCTGCGTGATGTTTGCTTAGATTTCCTGTTTGAAGCAAAGAGACGACTGTGGTGTTGATCACCGTTACCAGATAAAGATCGTTTTAATGGTGAGATGGTATAGCTAAGAAGCACTGCCTGAATCAAGGTGACTGTACTGTTTGTATATAGACTGCTGCTTCTGTAGTGGAAAGCATTAAGTACATCCATTAGGAGCAGAGGCCGTATCCTTCTTTTCTGTAAAGCATCCAGAGAGCACCTTCATCTGAGACTGGGACCCTTAACAGCTCGTATTTCCCAAACAAATCTCTCTTCAGGATGGGGGAGTCTTGCCTTGGATTCTCCCTAAGTACAGACAGAAAGATCCAGAGATAGACAGGGCCTACTTCTGAGAGCTCCCACGCCTGAGACAAGTCATTCTTGAACCAAAGGGTAATTCCAGCTCTAGTTGTTAACTCCACACAAATTTCTTTGTGTGTAATCAGGAACTTGTTCCATACATCTGCTATATAGATTTGCTTGTAGCATTTCCTTTTTTACCGAGATGTCCTTTTTGTACCGTGATACTTCAGCATGTACTTTCCTGTAAGTGCTCCCTGTTGCTCTGCCTGTACTGCAGCACGTTTTCCCAGTTCTGAGGCCAGGAATCTGGCTCCCTGAAATCCCTGCCAAGTCTAATCTGCAGTTCAAGGGACTTGGCACCCATTTCTCACAGACCCTTGGTATCCTACACCTCTGTGCTCGCCCCAGATACTTATATTTATCTTTGCCTGATTAGGGCTCATCTGCTGTGGAGTTTCTGCAGATGTTTCTTTATTTAAACCATACTTTATTAAGGGAAGGAAAGGAGAGACACATGCAGAGGAAGGAGGTGTGTTTCATAGCATCACTTACTCTGAAGCAACTCCGATGCCAGGAAAATGTGCACATCGCTCATAATTCTTTTTGTCTCACTTGTCCTTCCCTCCTACTCCCCCCTCAAAACACCCCGACAGGAATTCCTTGCTTCCTTACTTACTAATTAAATCTCTCTGCCTACAATAAACCAAGAAGGTCTATCAATGAGGTGGTATGTGGTCAAAAGATGGCTGGAACCGCTCAGCAGGAAATTTGGTAGGAAAATACGACTTCAGCAGCTTAACAGGCTTTATTTTTAGGGCGCTTGAGCCTGTTTAACTCTCAGATGCAAACGGCCAGATTTCTATTGTTGTCAGATGGCTCATGTCCCACCAGGCTGAGTCAAACTGGTGACTCACGGGCAAGGAGGAATCACTTTGGCAATGGGTTGTGATTTTTTTTTTTTTTTTCTTCCCTCCTCCGGTCTAAGATGTTGAAGATGATAAAACCTCCAGCCTAAGATGATAAAATTTGCTTGCAAAACTGGTTTCCAGCTTGTTCTGGTTAAAAAATCCTGTTTGTAATAACAAAAAAAACCCAAACCCCATTGCATTGCAAAACTGTTTGAAAAGCACCTGACGTATTGAAGTTGGGTGCTTTTGCAGTTGGCGTGGGCTGCCTCTGCTCTTGCTCTGGGCTGGCCAGGTGCAAGCCAAGCCCCGAGCGGAAACAACGGGGCCGTGTTAGCTCAGCGTTGTTCCCCAGCCAGCAACCCCTGCTGAGAGCTGGGATTTATGAGACCTGGAGCACAGTGTGGTACTGAAGCAGGGACAGGGATTTCAGGTGTGAGCTGGCTGGCATCTAGCCACCTTGGCAAGTGGATGTAAATCCTGTGGAAGATTCAAGTCCATGTGTTATTTTGGGAAATTCATGTTCTACTCCCAGCACACAGCCTCTCTCCCTCTGCTGCGCTCCTCCCAAATCCTTACCCTCCTCTGTAGTACAAGCTACTCCTCTTAGAAATCACTAAGTTAGTTCCTTGAGATATATATACATGTGGGATTATCTTGGACTCCTTACTGTGCTTGCTTCTTACCCTTCTGTCCTTTGGCTCTTTAAAGCATTGTGTGCAGTCAGATACCGACTGGGATACAGCGAGGGCGTGCTTTCAGGCCATCGCCCATAGAGATGAGAAAACCTTACAGCATTTCTGGCGGTTTTGTCTTACCGACTGCTCTGAAGCAGGTTGGGGGTCTGGTGCCTTGCAGGAGAGCAGCAGCTGAGCAGTGCAGGGCGTGCATCGCTGTGAGCACTCCAGTATCTTACTCCCAGGTGTGTAGTTACTCCTGGGTCTGTCTGTGTGTAGCAGAGCTCAAAGGCAGCAAGCCTGACTGCGGGGTTTTTAAGGTTTCTTCTTTAGGTGCACAGCACCTTGCAAAGATCTTGCCAACTCACTCAGAAGTCATTTAGAAGGAACCACACTTGCAACCTTTCCTCTGTTATCACAGTCACCAAGAGGTGTTTGGTCCTAATGACTTGTCAACGTGCCTGGTGGGCATGTCATTCAGGGCGTTGGTTCCCCTACGAGTGAGCTTTCTCCTCCGCGTTAGTGTGCGCTAGGCATTGCTGTCTGGCAGCTGTTCAGGCACGGAGGACATGAACTGTTGCTGTCAGCATTGAATTATGCTCAAGCATGCCCCTTAAAATGAGTAACGAGTCTCTCTAATACAACATCTTGTTCTGTAGGCCTCATCAACATGGGAAAAAGATGGATGGCCTTAGCAGAAGACACAATTCAAAACTTGTTCAGTAGTCTACTACAGTGTGACACTTCTGCTTATAGCAGGCTTATATTGGTTTAACTTTCAGTGACTTATGTACTGAAGGGTCTCTTATGAGTTCATAGTTTGGTAACTATATGAGTTCGTTTTCTGTTTATTTTACTGTTAAAGAACTTTGCTCATTGTGACTTCCCTACTGTAGCATGTCCTTGGGCCCTTCACTAAAGTGTTAGGTCACACAAAGACTGAGGTTTTGGTGTCAGACAAATCCACATACGATTTTTAACATCCCTAAATAGCCAAAATGTCCTGTCCTGCAGTTTTCACATCAGTCAAAGTCTGGCTCAAGGCCATGGCAGTCTGTCACATACAAGGACTCCTCAAGAACTCAAGCAATTGTTCTCACTGCTTGACAGTGATTATCCTGATTCCCACATACCCCCCCTTTGGCCTTGTGACTGATCCGCGCACTCAAACTGTCCTGCTTTGTCTAACAGGAATAAAGTGATAACTGGCTCTCCTCAGCTGCAGGCCTCCTGATAACTGCAAAGGATGCTTTTAACAGTGTTATTTAATTTTTTTCCAAGGGCATGTTTCTATATCAGCAGAAGTTACTCTGATGTTATGAGAGTTGGAGTGCAAACCCAAATAGGTTAAGACAACTAAATAAAAATGGAGCGTGAGTCAGGCTCTCAAAGTAAGGAAGGTGATTGTTTGCTGGGGGTTGTATGCAGCCAGGTAGGCTATGCAGCATAAATGATGTGTGCAATGGGTTTTTTTCTGTATTGAACAGTGAAATTGTGTTTGAATCACCCTTGATAATTCTGATCTGAACTACAGGTATGCTGCCATTGTGCTGACCTCTAAGGGTGGCTTTGGTGTGGTGCTGCTACTATCAGCTAGGGAGTTTAAATGTTCAGGTGTTGTACTTAAGACTTCACGTGGAAATCAAAATCCACCTCCGCTGAACACCTACCCTTCATTCTGGGAAAGGGGGTCTGTGATGCTCTGACCTGAGCTGCAAAGTTGACTTTAAAAGTTCCCGTTGTCCTACCCCCACGGACCTCTTCCCCTCGGTTGTGCCAGCACAACCATTGGTGGGATAGAGCTGTTAACAGGAACCTGGTTAAATGATCTAGGTTAAAAATAAAACCCTATTTTGGGAGGGGAGGTGGTGGAAATAAGAGTTATATTTAAACCAGATCATTGCAGTGATCTGGTAGACCATGTGACCTCCCAAGCAATTGTTGCACAGCTCAAAGACAGTGGAAGAAGCAGAGGTGGGGGTGTAGGGAGATGAGTGGGTGGCAGCCTTCGAAATCAGTTTCGTTGTCCTCCACCCCTCCAAAAAAAAAAAAAAAAGGAGAATTGAACTGTGAACCCTGGTTTCAGAGAGTATAAATTAACCAACATGAGTTGTGTTTAAAGAGGGAGTTGTAGAATAATTATTTGGGAATATGAGCTGCTGCATGACAGTGTCTTCCACTCTCCCATCCTCATTTCTACCTGAGGTCCCTAGCTGCTATGCTGGTTTGTGATAATGAGATAATATATGGGAATAAGACAGAAATCTGAACTGCCAAAGGGCAACTCTATTTGCAGCTGTACCAACATCATGACAAATAGGCCTTACCAATATTCCCCTTTTTTTTGGGTTGGGATGGCTCTATCACACCGATATGTCATCTTTCCCATACGCAAGTGGGAGTGGGGTTGGAAAAAGAAAAATTATGCTCGCGAGCAATGCTTAGGGAAGATGCATTTCAGATTATATAATTTGCAATGCAAAATCTTTAGGTTAGTGGAGGAATTTTAATAGGAACCCTTGGCCCCTCGCTCTGTGGCCTCCTAGCTGTACGTGTGCCAAGTGACCACTGCCAGCAGTGAAAACAGCATAACCAAGGGCCAGAAACACAAAATGCCTTCTCCAGGTATTACTGTGACAAGAATATTTAGCAGGATGTGATTGCTGGACTTGAGACTGAAATTTATCCTTTGATAAATCTGAACCGTTTTCCTGCACAAATCAAGGTCTTCTCAAATTACTTCCTGGGCATGGTTGCAGTCAGGTAGTTACATGCCTGGCTTTATACTGGTTTTAAGAAGTCATTTTGCATACTTGATATTGCTCATGTGCAGGAAATCTTGTTTCTCTTCTGACAGCTCTACAGTTGGGGGAGCGAATTTCAACTCCACTGTTACCTCAAGCTCTGTGTGAGTGGAGCTGATCATACTATTTATACCAGAAAATATTCTCTTGCTAAAATGTCTTTACTGCCTTACTTGGAGCAGCATGGGCAGCATCTGACCTTGCTGAATCATGCTCTGTGCTTACAAGAGACTTTATTGTGGTGTTTTTTTTAGTCCATGCCGTGAATGCATTACTGTACAGGTTCTGTACAAGGCTGTAGTGGACAGTGACGGAACACACTAGAATCTGAATGTTAATAATGACAGAATGTCACTACTAGAACACAGGATAACTTTTTTTTAACTTGTGCAGCATAGGTAAAATTTGTAAAAGTATTCCCAACCCAAGACTCTGCATCTGTGCAGTAGAAAGCAACCCTCCCTGGGATAGCTCAGTGTGCCGATCTGATGCTGTGCCATGGGGCGCCTCTGTTTAAAGCACTTTCCCCAACTCCCTAATGCAGCTAATTTTAATTTAGCATATGAAATAACACCTCCATTACCTGTCAGCTGTTAAATCAGCGTTGTTCAGGTGTGCCATATGGTAAGATCTCACTGCTCACTTTTGCTGAGGTGGCTTTTCTGCCATCTTACTTCCAGAGATAACACCGCTTGATGCCAGCTTTGGAAGCAGCACCGTCCTTCCAGTGGTCAAAAGGTATTTCAAGATGAACTTCATTCCATTAGTGTGAGGACACAAACTTTATGCCGTGGTGAGTTTGGAATTAATGTGTAACAGCCAGAACACCAAGTTTTCCCTTAGAGAAGATATCTGCCCTCGCTTTCTTTTTGGGTTGGGTGTGCTGTAATAGTATACAAACTCCTTCCAGCAAGGCACAAGAAGTAGGAAATGTGAGGGTGAAAGGAGGACTGCAGACATGCTCAGTGAAGGGAGGGCAGCTGTTGGAGGCACAAGCAGGGACAGAAGGTGTTTTGGCAGCCCAGGCTCTGACTTTGTCATCCTGTATCAGAGAGAGAGATGGGAACTCAGGGCAACAAATTTATTAAAATGGGTTCAGTGGCATCTGCTGCAGTCTTATCTGTCAGATGTCGTCATAGGATACTGACATTCAGAAGTGACCTAGTGAATGAGTTAGAAGAAAGAATTCCGTGACTGTAGAGTCGACGGAGGTTAATGATGCACTGCTTCAGAAGAAGTTGGGGGATTTTTATAAAACAACAAAAAAGAACGACCGGTTTCCCATGCTTATGGTTTCCAGAAAATTCTCCATGTGTGCTGGATGTACTCAGAGTTTCTTAAGAGGTCTACAGAAAAACTTAAGTTTAAATATTATTCCGGTTAATATGTATATTTATAGAAGTTGGAGTAAATGAGCACACTCACACATACTGTTTTTCGGTAAAAAAACCTTTCCTTTTTCATTATGCGCACACATGCACACAGATACGTAAAAGAGCAAACAGTGCAAAACATGTGCGTTGTTAAGTTCTATACAATATTTACATTGGTCAAAACCCCCAGGCAGGAAAAAGCTAGCACAGGGTTTTCTTAGGTACTGGACAGTTAAGTATTCTGGGAGAACATAGGCACAGTGATCCTAAAGAGAAACCACCCGACTCCTTGCTTGTCCCAGTGTTTTAGGTATGTGACTGTCCTGTTGGTTTTGCATGGAAGTGAAATTTAAGAATTAAAATGGAGAACAGCGAGCAGTGTAAAACATTATTTTAAAGTGAAGTGAGAGTTTCCCTGAGGAAAAAAAAAAAAAAAAACGGGAATAGTGCTAAGCTATTCTTTGCTGTGAAATTTGCCCATTTTATAGAGGTTAAAATCACTGTGTTAAATGATAAGCTTAAGACTGTCCGTTTTCTACCCACCCTTTCCCCCACCCCAGCAGACTCCAAAACTCAATGTGGCCTTTTCCCCACGAGGAACCCGGCAGGCACAGCCCTTCACACATGTCCACATCCACTCTAGCTACAGCTCGGCCTGGCAATCTCCCACACTTCTGTTGGTGCAAACTCACTACATTGCATGGCTACAGCAAAAAGCACGGCAATGGGCAGAATGAGCCCTTTGGAATATACCCAGATATTGACAGAACAAACACAAAACAGAGAAGATTCCAGGAGCTGGGATTGGTACCTAGAGAAAAGGGTCTCTGACCACTGCTGTGGGAAGTAAAAATGGTGTTTTGTGTAGATCTTCCTCACTTCCTAGGCTCTTTGAATGCATCATCTTGGATCTCCCACAAATTTAATTTTCTAAACATGACATCTCTGTAACACAGCATCTTGGGGACGATTTGAGTTATGGTCCTTAGGAGTGTGCCAGGGAGCGAACGCACACCTTGTACCCAGACAGGACTCTCAGGGTAAGCTTGAGGTCAGCATTCAGACATTAAAATTAGAGCTTTTCCGGCATTAGAGGGAGGAATGGGGCTTGGACTTCTAATCTTATGAAGAATAGCTCTGCCTCTTTCTTAAATTAATGCTGAGCAGCATAATCAGCTTACTGAAATGAGGGCTGTTTTGTTTCTGTTCTTAAATCCTACCCAAAGAACTATTTGCAGTCCGTCCTTTCAGATGCAGCAAAGCTTTGGGGTTATCCTGTGCTTAGGGTTACATTTGTTCTGCAAGCGCGGTGAGACCCAGCTGGCCTTTTGGTGCCCCACAGCAGTGGAGAAGCACAGGGTGGCTCTCCTGACCCTCTCTGCAGGACAGTCACCTTTGTGCTGCTGGCTGCCAAGTGGAGCTGTGGACATACAGGAACCGGCGGTGCTGCTCCCAGCGCGCACTTCTCTGCCTGTTCTGCTTGGACTTTGCAGCCTGGGCTGATGATAATTTGAGCATCTCCATGGTGTGCTGTGGAAACAGCCTTGGCTGCTCCCTCTCAGTTCCCTCACACCTCCTGTTTTTGCAGAAAACTGCAGAGTGCTTTCACAGGGACTGTTGTCTGTTGCTGCCCCTGTTCTGAGGCACCATTTCTGAGATGGTAATTTCCTGCCCATTTTACAGCAAATCCACGCACTGGGAATGACATGGAGCGTTAATGGGGAGCTCTTTAGGGACACCAGCCTTCAAGAAGATCATGAGAGGTGCCATATAATCTTATCAAAATGATGGGTCCCCTTTCTCCTTCACCAGCTGTTTGTCAGCAGGAAGTCCTCTCTGGGTTATACAGCAGTTTTTTGCTGGGTAGAGGGCAGGGAGGGAGAGCAGACAGTCTCACCCCATCACCACAGGAGAGCTTCCCACAACTGTCATGGGGGTATTCTTAGAGGGACCTAGAGGCTGAATCTGCCCAGCAGGTCTGTGATGGGCAAGCTTAGGAGGAACAGAGCCTTGCTCTCTGATGAGCAGCTGCATACTTCGTGTGCAGCGCAGGAACTTTTCATTCTTCTTATTTACACAACTCTTATATGCGACTTGTGCTACCTCCTTGCCCTTGCATTTCACAGACTTGAGCCTGAGTAGTTTGTACTGATTCTACAAAGCTGGTGAAGTTTTATGCTGTTCCAGGAACACTCGACACCTTTCATCTGATGTAGAGCCTGTTGTGTTACTAAGAAAAGCCTGCTGTGAGAGGAGGAGCTTTCACGGTGAATGTAATACAAGGTCCTGCTTCCTCCCGTCATGACATCTACCGTGTTGTGAAGTCTGAAAATTCAGAATGGTGGGGCGTTTTGCACAGGTGTGCATATACAAAGGTGAGTTTGGGCAGAGAGGTTTTCATATTGCTTTTCAGAGCTTCGGCTTTCCAGCAGGGCAACGAGTTGCAAAGCATGTGGTGAGCTCATTTATAGTGAATGAATCACATACGGAGAACTGGGGAATATGAAAAGTGAGCTGGCTGGGAGCAATGAAATCTTTGATTAATGCTGTATGTTTAGCATCCAAAAGGATTGCTGGCTCCTGTCTCTCGGCTTCAGCTAGAGAAAGGCATCGACTTCTAATTAATTTGATTTTTGCTTTTAAACTCAGAGTTCTGGTGTGTGCTGTTTACTGACAATAGCCCTTTGTCAGACGGGGAGAAGAAACGCTCAGCTGCACCTCAGCCAGACAAACTGTGAATCTACTTTTCTTTTACCGACATCGTTCCTTCCAGCTCAGCTTTACCAGCATCTGAAAAATTACTTTTCCTCTCTGTGAATGCATAATTGGTTATTTATACACAAACCGTAGAGCATTTACTTGGTATACCTGACCTAGAAAAAAACGATTAGTCAAGAACTATCCTACCAGATGTGAGTGTCAGTCAACATATGATCTCCATATAATTTATAAGGTATTAAATTACAAAATAATGAATCTTTTCAGTTAGCATTTTGGCACATGATGATAGTATTACATTTTATGTGAGAATATCGACCACAGCTCTTGCCCTATAAAACTGCAAACAGAAATTTGTAAGCATTGGCACTAGTTTCACTTAGAAAAAGACACCCATTATGCTCGGATTACAGTTAAGCTATGTATGTACAGCCTGGAGGTTGTCCAGTCACACGCAGTTCTTTCCCTTCTCTCTTTTAACATTTCCTTAAGAAGGCTAGACAGTGGTTTCTAGGGTAGATATTATTTTTTTTCTTCCCTTTGATTTAACTAGAGGAAGGTCTGTGGAGTACAGAGCAGAACGTCTTCCAGGATTCTTGCAAATGAGATATTCCTCTGCTGTCAGCTCTGAGGTGCTGGGCCAAATTCTGTTCTTGCTCATCCTGGAGTGACTGAGCAGCCACCACGCGTGAGAACAGCCCTGTAGCATGAAGCTCCCAAACCCCACACCACTTGGGATTCTCATCTTTCTGCTTCTTGCTGGGAAGTGGAAAGAAGCAGCATTGAAATAAGATTTACAGGCTGACAGTTAAAAGGTTGCCCATTAACAGCAAGCTGGCATGTAAATAAGTTTCTTGTCTCTCTTTGTAAAACTGAAATACTATGGAGTTTTGCCTCAGAGAAGAGCACTTACTCATTTACCGTACAGTTTTCTTGCAAATAGGAAGAGGGTCTGAAATGCACCCTCAGCTTTTTAGTGAATCCTTCCCACTCTCATTCCTTCTCTCTCCTATCCCTAAAAACGGAGCTCTCATCTCATTAGGTAGCATTTTTAACAGCCAGTTAATGGTAGGGCAGTGGAACTGGGCTGCCTCGCCTCTCTCGCACGGCTTAGGATGTGTTAGAGTCGTTGATGGTTTCACAACCCCCTCTTCTTCACTTGACAGTGCTGTGGTGTGAAGGATGGTTTGCTGCATACGGAAAACCTTGCCTGCATCGAAGCCTGTAAAACCCCTCTTGGCTCACTTCGCATTTTGATCTGAAGTTATGGAAACAGCTTCTCAGAAATATATACATTTTATGGCAAGTGTTGAAACAGGATCATCAGCCAAAGGAAATATGAATTTTCAAAAGCCCTCTAAACAGTTTGGTTCAGGCCTGCGTGGGAAGGAACGGGGCATGGCAGTGTCTCTCACTTTGCCTGTGGTTAAATGGCAAACATTGATGCTGCTTAAAACACAACTTATTGCTTTTGTTTAAGGTAAACTTCTCCTAGCTGCTGACAAATTCACTGTGATTGACTGTGCCCTTGTCCTGCCCTTGTTCTGCCACACGTGTCCCATCCCACCAACTACTTTGAATGATCTGTCCTTGTTTTCGTGTTTTGTTTCTGCTCCAAAGTGCTGTTGTCTGAGGGCTTAATATACAGCAGAAATCTCCCAAACCAGTCTTGTGTGCAAGTTTCTAGTAAACATATCTGTAACTTAAAGCTGAGGTATAATAGTTTGGCTGCTCTCATACTCCCTGCATATGATGAGTTGATCATATACTTTTCTGCAGTAAAAGCCAAAAGCCGGGGGCACTAGGCAAGAGACAGTCATTTTAGGGCTAAAATAGGATGATCTATGGCGCCTGTCTTAGCCTTGGTAAGCAACTGACTTTTTTATTCAAAGTGAATGTAGTGCTAAATAAATATTCCCTTCAAAGCATATAACGTTTTTTTGCGGCTGAACTCTTTTCAAACTTTAAAAACCTCTGATCGCTTTAAGTAGTAATCACATTTCATGTGTAGCTCTCAGTATCTCATGAGGTTTGATCCGAGAGACTTAAGATAAATAGTTGAGTGGAAAACATCTGTTCAATTAATATTTTGTCTGTCTCTTTTTGGCAACATAGTCCTAGAAGTAGCTTTATGCTCTACTGTGGAAAATGTAGATTATGAAGTTATGACTTGTTAGATCAGTACTTTTTCAGGTTATTTTTTTTTTTTCTCATTTACATGTCTAACACTTCAGAATGAATCAGCCTGTAAAGGTCAGTATAGCTTCAAATACGAAACAATGGCTGGAGTAAAATGCAATGACGTACAGATAATTAACTTTCCACATATTTATATCATCTATATCTATAAAAGGGGATGCAGAATATGTAATAAATTAATTGAAAAACCAAGAAAACACAGCTGTAACTGACTAAGAAAAAAGCGTGGCTAACTGGTTTTACTTACTATTCTTTTGGAGTTACTTTGAGACCCTCTAGTTTAATTAGTTGACTGTATAGCAAAAACCAGCAAGCAATCACTTAGAAGATCTTCTGTTAATTGGATACTCTGACACCAGCTGTCTGTATCCGAACAAGCTCTTTAGTAAGGTCGGCACTCTGTGGTTCTTCAGCCCTTCTGCTGCACGCAATTTCCATGTAAGAGATTTGGCCGCACAAGGACTCTGGGCTTTCAGGCACCTTCTTTCAACTGCCTTTATAGTCTAGCCCTTCCCAGAAATAGTCACACATAATCTCTGGGGCATAAAAGCCCAGGTGCAACAGAGCAGTAATGTGCTCTTTACTTCTTCCTAGAGGTGGCATTTGAAATAAATTAAAAGGCAGCTTAGTCCGACAAAAATGAAACTTCTTATTTAAAAACTGCATTATCAGTTATTCTTTTCTCTTATTTTCTCTTCTATCACCAAGCAACTGTTTTGCCTACTTTCAAAACAATTATTTACCCTTCCAACCTCTCCATACAATAAATTCAACACGCCTGTATCTAGTGAAACCAGGAGGTGTGCTCTTGCAGTGAAATAAGGAAAAGCCAAAAGCTTTTATTATGCCTTTTTAAGCAAACATACATATTATGTGAAGTTATTGAGTTAACATATGATGATGCATCTCCAGAAGGCATGAAATATTGGCAGATATCTCTAAGAAAATTAGACTTTCTATTTCCCAACTGGTCCCATGTCAACTGCTGGGGAAGAAAAAATGCCAAATGTTGGCATCTTCTGATTAAAGAAGCTGTACTGTTCCCTCCTTAATCAGCACATATGTTGTCACCCATTCATAATCTCCAAAGGGATATCCATCTGGATTTTTGTATTTCATGTTCGCCTGTTGCATTGGATGGGACCATCCCAGTATGCGGATTTTGTTTACCTGTGTAGTTATCCTCCAGCAAGTTTTCTTCATTAACACCATGTGTCAACCCACATATTCTGAAACAACTGTTTCACACATGGTGTTAATCAAATGTTAATGGGGGATAACTCCATGTGTAAACATCTCGCTAGAAATGCGATTCAGATGTTGGGTCTCCTCCATTCGTAATAGCCTGGTCACTTATTTCATCCTGTGGTGCTGGTAGTGCGGTCTTTGTTAGAGGTGTCTCAGTCTTGAAAAGAGAATCCATTTTTATCTGGGTTTTTATGTTGAAAGACTTCTGGAAGGATTCTGATGTAAAGTAATAGATGAACGGGTCAAAGCAGCAGTTCATTGTTGCAATGCACAATGTGATTGGGTACATTGTCCTTGCAAACCTCTCCAAGGAGCAATTTGCTATCGCTTGGGACCGCACAAGAGCATACAAGAAGAGTATGGAATTGTAAGGTACAAAGCACACGACAAAAATGGCCACGTGCACAATGATCATTTTCAATACTTTCTCTTTGTTTGTCCCGATTTGAGACAAGGTGGCAGGTTTCCGGAGAGTCCTGAGAACTAAAGAAGAGCATGTAAGGTTGAGCAGCAAAGGAATTATGAATCCTACCACTTCAATAAATATAGTGATCTTAGACAGATAGGTTTTCCAGATACGTTTGGAAAAACCTTCAAAACAGGTTGTGCTGGTGTTGGAAATGTTGGTTGTGGAGAACAATGAAGCTGAAATTCCACCGCTGAGGACCAGTGTCCAAACGCCAGCACAGACTATGGCAGAATTTCTCCTGGTCCTAATGGTGCGAGATCGGAATGGATAGACGATGGCAAGGAAACGGTCAACGCTAATGCAGGTGAGGAACAGCATGCTCCCGTAGATGTTAGTGAGAAATGCTGTACCAGAAATCTTGCACAGGCTATCTCCAAAAGGCCAATGCCGATTGAAATTATAAAAAATTTTAAAAGGCAAAGTGAACACAAACAGTAAATCTGAAACAGCCAGGTTTGTCATGAAAATGGCTGTTTCACTTCGCATTTTCATCCGAAAGCAGAAAACAAAAAGGGAGGCACAGTTAGTAATCAAACCAAGGATGAAGACCACGCTGTACACGGCTCCATACAAGTTGTACTTAAAGGAATCATCTGTCAAACAGGTATGATTGTTGCTGTGGTTTCCCATGCCAAGTTTGGGATGTGCTTCCAAAGAATTTCAAAGTCTACTTCAGTGACATCCATAAAATAAGGCAGTGCTCTCTTTTCTTCCTGAAGAAACACATTCCAGGAAAGTTGCTTGACACCTTGCTACCACATCTCCATCATGAATCCTTTCATCCTAAAGGAGAGAGAAATAGACACCATCAGTCTTGGAACCTCCTATCACCTAAAGTGGCTGTGCAAGAGAACACATACTCTTTCCTTTCCAAATGAATGAACGTGCAAACAAGACCAGCAATTAGATTTCAGGGTAATCTTTATAAATTCCTCCATTATCAGGATTTTTCAAAGTTGAACACAGCAGTTACTGTACTCAGCCTTTGCTTTCTATCCCCTATTGCTCCCTAGTCCTCTTATTGGAAGGTGAGTGATCACTAATTCCAACTTTCCTCTTGGAAAAGTTTTTCTTTAAAATTTGAGATGGAATTGGCCCAGTGTGTTTAGGAAGAAATAAAATCATGGACCCACGATATTGCCCGGGTACAGAATCAAAGGGTCTGAAAGGTTCCCCTAAACTTGTGATGAGAGGAGAAAGAAATCGAAAGTTTTAGTGTTTGCTTTTAACTGTGCAGAAATGAAAGTTCTATGGGTTTTCAACCTTTTTTGATGCAAAAGTATTAAAACGCTCAAACTTTATATTAACAAAGTACTACTTTGCCTTTTTTCTACTTGAAAATAGGAGCATCTTCGCACACGCTTTTCAAAGTGAAAAACGGAAATGTTGTATTTCAGAAATGTTTTTTAAAACACTTTCTAAAGTTATGTTTGCCACTTTTGGAAAATCTTGCATTTTTTTATCCTGAAAAAATTCTGCAAAAATAGTATTAACTTTCAAAAGGACTTTTCTTACAAATATTGCAAAAATACTTT
The DNA here is from genome assembly GCF_028500815.1 of Rissa tridactyla. Lineage (NCBI taxonomy): Eukaryota > Metazoa > Chordata > Aves > Charadriiformes > Laridae > Rissa > Rissa tridactyla. The sequence goes on along the minus strand of NC_071474.1, from coordinate 46,008,614 downwards.
GCAAAAAGGACTCCTTTAAGCTGTACTGACAGCTTCATTTCATTTCTGCTCTTTTATCAAGGTTCAGAACCTGAAATATGGAATATCTCATAACTACGTTCTCATAAGATTTTGGCCCAATTCATCAGGCTTTAGAGCAGTGTAGAGTTGAAGCGAGCATGCTGTTTGTTGCTCTTTCTGAACTGTCTTGATGTTCTCTAATTGCTCATTAGCAATTAGACAGACTGAGAGAGTTGGGATTGTTCAGTCTGGAGAAAAGAAGGCTCCGAGGAGACCTTATAGTGGCCTACCAGTATCTTAAGGGGGCTACAAGAAAACTGGGGAGGGACCTTTTAGGATGTCAGGTAATGGTAGGACTAGAGGGAATGGATTAAAACTAGAGGTGGGTCGGTTCAGACTGGACGTGAGGAAGAAGTTCTTCACCATGAGGGTGGTGAGACACTGGAACAGGTTGCCCAGAGAGGGGGTGGAAGCCCCATCCCTGGAGGTGTTCAATGCCAGGCTGGACGGGGCTCTGGGCAACTTGATCTAGTGGGAGGTGTCCCTGCCCAGGGCAGGGGGGTTGGAACTGGATGATCTTTAAGGTCCCTTCCAACCTTAACAATTCTATGATTCTATAATCTAAGTACTATTTTTAAGGTCTGTGAGAATAAGCAGTTGGAAAGTCTCCCTCATTGGAGTGAGAAGGGTTTGTGAATTGGAATGTGGGCACGGCAGTCGGTGTATCTTGGAAATGTGGAGCAAAGATGGATAATAAAGAGAAGGACCTTTGCCTTGTAAAATACGGCAAACCAAAAAAGAAACGAAGTTTGTAATCTTCTTGTAATCTAAAAAACATCATAGTAGCTACAACTGTGGGGTAATTTAAAGAGGTTAAACCCTTGTGGAGACCAGGATCCTTTCCAGAAAGTGATCCTCTGACAATGTAGTTTCAACAGCAAACATGTAACCGAGCAAGCTTGTGTTAAAGGTTGAAATGGCAACATATAAACAAATAAACTAGGGAAGAAAGCATGGATTCAAGACAATTTGGGATGCGAACTGATTTTTGAAAATCAAATGTTTTCCATATGTTTTCCTACTGGAAAAGCTTGTGCTGACAATTGTTCTTGCACACAGGCTGTCAGTGAGTCAGCTGGTAAAATGTCAAGTGCTGAAAAAGATGTAGCAGCCGTGGCTTTGCCAGATGGAAAGTGCAAGTTCTGCCCTCAGCAGGGAGTGCCTGGAGAGCTACAGGCTTTACAAAAACCAGCGCTGTGACCCAGGGAGCCGGCAGCACCTCGCCTCTGCTCCTCACAGATTAGTTAGATGTAAAGCAAAACAGCAGGAAGGGAGGATCCCCAGATCTCGCTTTTCAGAAAGATGACTTTCAAATGACTCGCATCTTTTGACATCCAAAAAGATGACTTGGAACGATTAGGTCTCTCTTGTCGGGGAGGGTTCGTGCTCTCTGCAGGCTGGGGCAGTGTCAGGACTGGGGCAGTGAAGTGGTGCTTTGCGCGGGTTTTGCTGTTCCGGCTGCGTTTGCTGTGCGTGCCTTGAACTACCGGAACTCCCCGTGATTCCTTGAACTGTGGTAATTCCCTGTGATTTTCATATGCAGCCTTGGTACACGCTCTTCACCCAATTTAGTAAATTTTTCCCTGGTTTTAGTTGCATTTTGAGTTACGCATTTGTGATGATATCCTGTATTAGCAAAAAGTTCAACCCAGAACTAGATATGCCCTTATCTGATTGCTGTTGGTTGTGTGGCAATGACAAAGGAGACGGAGCCCACCCTGGGGCTTTCTCTAGAGCACATGTAAGCAGACACTTCGTTATGCAAACTGCACAGGGCTTTGGGGACAGACGGCAAAGGAGGGGACGGGCTGTGTAGGGGAGCAAAGTGTTCCTTGCATCCCTTTGTGCTTTTGCACTCGTCTCTGTTTTACCTACTAAATTCATGGCAAAATGAACTTTAGTGTGAAACGACCTAAAAAAGATACCAAACATTTAAACTTATGAAAAGGATAGTAGTGAAATCTCAAATGTGCCCTTTCTTTGGATACGTGGTAATCTAAATAAACGAAGGTCTCGCCTACAAGTTGAAATGCCTTTAAGCAAGAACTTAGTTGGATTCAAAAGTGCACATGAGCTCCAACAGGAATAGCTGTGCCTCTTAGCTTAACCCTCAGCCTCACGCATTGAATTCTTGGCTTGTAACTCCCTTTCAGTAAAGAAAGAGACTGCATGTTATCTCCATCGGGACCAATTTTTGTTTATACTGAAATGTAACCTCCATAAGTAGGTCCTTTTCTTCTGCATTGTGTAAAAACCAGGTGTGCCACACTCTCCTGGTCCTGCCTGGGTCCTAACCGGGGAGGTTTGAAGGGGATTGGGTGTCCTTTGAATCCTTACGTAGCCGTGTGCCTGGAAGGTTGATGGAAACCCCACTTTTCAATCTGTGCACACAGTCCAGGATTTTGGCTATTCCTCAAAACGCAGCCTGACGAAGCAGGTTTGAAAGGCGGCTTTGAAATGCTTACCTTTACTACTGACATAAGCGGTCGTTGCCAGCAGCCTCACCCAGATACTCGTTACACGGGAGAAAAGATGCTCAATCACTTGATTCCTTTCTCCCTGCTCTGCATCAGACAGCCACAAGGTCAAATACCAGTTTTTCTGGTGTATAAGTCTAAGGGAATTGCCTGCCAGCAATTGTCTAGCTAACGAACGGTCTTTAAAATAAAGGCCTGTGTTGTTTACCTATCTAACACTGAGGTGTTTAAACAAGCTGACAAGTTGCTTTGAAACTCAGCCATGTGCTTTAAATTCTGCAGCATGAGTCTACAGATTTATTCTGAATGTAAAATTCACTTTCCTTCCTTTTCACTAAGGATTACAGCAGCAGGATGCTCTTCGTGTTCACCACTGTTACTACCTTGCTAGCGAAAAAACCCTATCAGTACATTCTAAATGCTGAGTTAAGTAAATATAAAGAAAACCACTTTACCGTTCTGTTTTTCAGGCAGGCCAAAACTTTAAATCCTGTATCTGAAATGGGGGGCAGTACACGAGGGGAGGAATGTATCTAGCTGTTGTCAGAAGTGGTACCATAACAGGATATACAGTCTGTTTAATGTGGTAATATTGAGTATATTCTCTCTCGCAGCAGGGATGGTACAAGCAAACCTACAGCAGCTGTCACATAACTCTGTTATTCTCAGAGTTGTGAAGTGGGGTTCAGCAGAATGGCTGACAGTTTGCCCCAATTTGCCCTTTGTTGCAGAGATATCCGTGTCCTACGTGTACTGAAAATAAAGGAAAATTTCTACATATTACTTCCTATGGTGCATGAGTATCCTGTTTACAATTCTTTTATTTCCTCCTCCTGGCACCCCAAGAAATCTTGAAAACAGCCAGTTTGCAGCTTAATTCAGACCCACCATTTGTTAGAACAGAAAATTACTGCAGGCAAAAAGCACACTTTAAAATCAGATTCTGTAATGCCGTGAAGCCCATTCTTTCTGCTTCATTCATGTCTCATTCTCCACAAGTCTCTCAAACTGAGGTCAAAATAAACAGTGTGAAGTTTGGGACAGACGTTTTTGCATCTTCATGTTTTCTTTTTCTCATACGAGATACAAGACAAACGTCACTTTATCAGTCTGAATACGTAGGACATCCTGTGTGTGTGTTCATTTAATTAACTAAACATCGTAAAGCTATTTCTTGTGAGGTCTGGTACAGACCAAATGTGAAAACCTTTCGAATCTGAAGGATCTCTTCCTAGATTATCACTGCGTGTACTCAGGTTATCTCTAAATCTTGAGACACAACGGTTTTATGGGTACAGAAGCCAGAAACTGATGGATCCAAAGGTGGGAATACTAGGTTTGGGGGGGTTCTCTGTGGTTTGTACAGAAATGTCCTTAAGTTATGGCAGCACTTGTTGTGTTTTGACATGGTCTCAGACCCTGACCTTGGAAATAAATAAGTATTTTCCTTGGGCACAGCATGTGCTTTATGCCTTCTCTTGACAAGAACTACATTCATTAGGGAGTTTTCACTTCCCTGTTACTCACCCAGTTGGTACAGTGATTGTATGATGTGTAACTCACTCCCACCACTGAGCCCAGGCTTATGGCTTTACAACCACAAACTATCATTTCTTCAGTTTCTTGGGGTTTATTTCCCTCCTTCATTCCGCTTTAATTATGCAGAAGGATCAAAAAAGGTTTTGTTGGGTTGTGGGTGGAGGGGGAGTTGTTTGGTGTTTTGGAAGATTTTTGCATAGCTGATAATTCTGCATAAGTCTATAGGACTTGGGTTCTGCCAGACCTGCATGAGTATTATAGGTAAGGTGAGATACACTGCAACTGTTTGACTATAGGCTTAATAAACAAACAAGAAGCTTTTTCTACCTGAAAAAGTAAATATTTCTGATAATTCTATGGTAATGCTAACGAGCAATCATAACGCCACCAAACTGTCATTTCTAAAGACTTGCGAATGTTCACTTGAAAACCACAAAATGTGAATTCAAAGAAAGCAAAGCAGCAGTGGAAAGGCAACAAAACCGTCTCACCACTGAGCTCCCCGCTGCTTTGCCGCTCCTGAAGTACCTCAGTGCTTGCAACGGGATCTCCACTGACTTTCTCTTTTCAATAAATACTTCATTAGTTATTTTTGGTTGCAAAGAACTTAGAGCATTAACTGAAAGCCGTTGTAAGAACAAACCTCCAGTCTGGGGGAATCTGGTTGCTGTTTTTTCCCTTTTTTGAGGCTGACGGGGCAGTAACTGTGTTGCACAGTGATGCTGGCTCCGTTTTCCCGGTGCCAGCAGGGAGGGTTCATGGAAAGCTGTACCTGTGACAGCGGGCATTGCTGGACCCGGCTGCTGCTGCAGGGAAATGGCTGGGGATGGGGAATGGCTTGGAACACCAAGCTTGGGGTTGGCTTTTAAAGCGACCATCTTGCCAAATTGCTGTGAGCTCTCCATCCTCCCTAAAGCTTCCTGTAGTTTCACAGTAACCTTCACCTACATTTCTTCCCTGGAGCCACAGGAGCAGGAGAAAGGGTGGGATTAGACAGTGGGAAACGAAGCAGCTGCCTGTAAACAAAGCACTATTGACGATATGAAGCGACAGAAAGTAGAAATGCTTTAATCTCTTTCATTTACTAATCCTAAGTGATGTATTTGAGAACAGTAGGAAAGAAGTAGACAGAAGTGTGACTTTGAAGTCCAGCAAAGGTTTCTGTAGCTTCAAAGAGCCATTCTTCCCTGCATTTTATCAGAGTGAAAGCCTAGCGGTATGCTGGGCAAAAGGGGGACGTTTTCCGATGATTAGCATAAAAGACAAGGCAGGAAGGCTCTTATTCATGGCTTTGACACTTATTGTGCAAGGGTCTTCAATACCATCCCTACCTTCATTCCCCAGTATTTGCTGTGGGTGCAATAACGCCTCCTGCACCTGGCGAGAAGGTGAAATCCTGATTTACTCGTGATCATTTCAGGTTTCACTGTCTGCTTTTCAAATCCTCTTTGATAGAAGAAAAACAAAACATGGGAGCCAGTGGGGCATTTCCCTTTGCTCAGCCACCAAGAGTGATCCTGGGGACCTGCAGGGACGAGGTGGGAGAGCGCCGGCCACTCCTTACCCCCTGCCTGGGGTGGCTTTGGCTCTCCAGGAACCTCACAGACCGTCCAAGTTCAACAGCTACTTTCCGTTGCCTGGAAGTTAGTGAACGTATTGTAGAAGGACCCCAGTTTAATTCTTCTCCAAGATGGAGCTGGGAAGTGGAAACCTGAGCCTATCGGACCTAATCCTAAAGGAGCTCTCCTTTTTTCTTTACCTTTTTTTTTTTTTTTAATTGGTCAGCACTGCCGTTGTCTCCTAACTGTCCTTTGAGATTTACAAAGCATTTCCTGCTCGTGGTGACTTCTCTGTGCTGTATCTGTTTTGTATTGAGCTAATTAAAATGTTTCCTTCTGAAGAGAATAGTGAACTGACTTACCCCACATTCAGACACTGATCCTCAGGGCATGACTCTCTTTTTGTTTTCACTGAGAATGTCTCTCTCCATTTACATCACCCCTTTAACCCTTAACGCGCTTTGGCCTTCCCCATCCACTGCTGCTCTCAGAAGGTCTGGTCCAAAGTCCAGAAATGATGGAATTCGCCCCAAACTTCCCAGCAAAGTTTGTATTATTTTACTCTTGTAAGAGGGACACTTTGCTTGCAAAGGAACCTCAATCTGATGATGGAGGACTGTAGGAATGCTGCTTTTTTTGACCCTCGGGTCTCTCACTAAGAGGAGGTGGCTTTATAATAGCATTGCTAGGTTCAGTACAGATCCCGATAAGAGAAGATTTAGATGCAAGGAAAAAACTGATGAACTGATGAAAAGCAGAGTTACAGTGTTTGACCCAATACTTGAAGATTTACAGGTTGGTTTCACTCAGGAGTAGAAGCTGGTGATGGAGGTAGCTGTGTCTTTGATGTAGCCCTGTTTATTTACAAAGCGTGGCTAAGGAAAAAAATAAAAAATAAGAGAGTCCTGTTTCCCTGAACCACTGGGGAATCCAACAACAGGACTCGGTTTATTTGCTTACAGTTCCAAAACACTTTCCAGTTAGCGTCCTGCCCAAAAAGCTTCCTTTCTTTGCTTTCTCTGACACAATTTCCAGTGGTTCCTTGGTGATTGCTTGGCTTTTTTGGCTCCTTGTTGCCTTTACTCGGCTCCTCGCGAGGCGCCTGCAGCCACATGAAGCCCTCCTTTCACCCGAGCCACCTTTGACTGCTCTCGCCCAGGGCCGTGGCTCCAGGCTGGTTCCTCTGCAGTCCCTTTGCTGAAGCAGGAGAGCTGAATTTTCACCTCTGTTTATCCAAAACTTATAGTTGTTGGTTTTGGGGTTTTTTTCCTTGCATACATCAGCACCAACAAGCTTCCATCCAGTCGCCAGCACCGCAGCATAAAGGAGGTGCGGCTGGTTTCCTTACGGGTGTTGAGCACAGTCCTTCAGCGGGGCAGAAGGCAACCCATCCTCTGCTCCGGTGCTCAGGACCTTGAAGGATCTGTGCCCTGCATTTATTTACTGGAGGGAGTTGATAAAACAGGGCTTTGTTCTCTCAAATCGCTTTATTCTGGGCGGAGAAGGGGAAGGTTTGAGAACTCTCTTCTGACCGCAGTATGGACTGAGTGGGTATCATCAGCTTTAGTTTCATTTGCTCCAGCGGTCTGGCCTCTGAGCGCTGGAGATGTGTGGTCCCCTCCCGGAGCTGCTGGGCTCCCTGTTCTCCTTAGTGCGTGCTTCTCAGCAAGAAATTTGGAGGCATGAGTGGGGTTTTCATGTCATCTCCCTCGCCTCCCTTCTGGGGAAAAACATTAAGGTCTTCAAAAATATTCCGTGGTATATAATGAAAGCCTGAGGAAGCACAGCACACAGCCACGCCATTTTTCCCTAAGAACTATAGAGGGTAGACTTGCACTGATGTGTTAAATAAGAAATTACTTTGCCAGGCAAAAATATCAAATCTCAGCCAGCGAGTGATGTTTCTGTAGTGAAGTTTCTTAGAAATCAGATCTCTAATAATGACATGAGAAAAGGGGAATGATATTTTGGCATTGTATAAGGATGCTGCTTTTACTGCTAAATATGGTATTTTCCATTTACCGTGTAAAAGCAAATGCATGCTGGGGTGGAAGACAGTGGGTTATCTGCAGGTTCAAGAAATTAAAATGGGAATATTATTAGATGAAAGTAAGAGCTTTTGTTGTGGATGCCTACTTAGAGCCATAATAGGTACTCAAAATATGAGATCGTGTTATGTGCAGAGAAAACTATCCGCTCTGTTGCTAGCGTGCACCTTTGTCTTGGGGCTTAGGGCGTGATGAATGTCCCTCAATTTCACTTGCCAGGATAAAGAGACTTTCCTTTTTCTACAAAACAAACCCAAACCATTACAAATAATTCAGAAAACTTTCCTTGAAGCTAGGGTCAGCTAAGGCTAGTTTGGCTCCAAAGCGGTGTGGATCTTTACCCCCTCTTATGGGACTGAACTGAGAAGACGGTGCATTAGAAGGAAGTCTTGCAGAGCCACTGTCTGTTCTCATGAATAAAGAGCTCCTCTTTTCAAGGAGAGAATTTGCCTTTTGTGAAACGTGGTGGCTCCCCTTCCCTGAGACTAAATCGGATCCTTATTTACGGAGGAGGAGCAATGTGTGAAGGAGCAGAGTGAGTCTCTGCACGCACGCTTGACCTGGAAAGACCTATTAAGGCTGGATGTGTGCTCCAGGGCCCTCCTTATCCACCCCAGCCTGCGGATGGGATGGCTCGCTGGTGTCTCACTTGTGGTCCTGGAGCACTGTGCGAGCCATCAGGCTGGGACCACCACGTCATCTGCATACACCTGGCCAGCAACACTCAGCTATTGGTACATAGAGCCCTGATACTCAAACATGCCTTAGCCAGAGTTAGCTGCAGCCTGCGCAGATGCATCACAAACATTGGTATAAACACGTACGGCTGCAAGCGGACATGCTTTTAGCGCCAAGGCAGTACCATGGCAACGGAGTCCCCAATTGTTTTGCCATGTACTGGTCTCCCCAGGGAGCAATCTTCTCTCACCCTCTGTTGCAGAAGTAACATACTCTCCTACAGAGCACCCTTTTCCCAGGATCTGACCCAAGGTTCGCGTAAAACTGCCTTAATCCCTGCCCTTGTGCTCCAGCCATAAGGTCTCCACAGGCTGGAGGAGGGCAACCATCTTACAGCTGGGAGCGCATCCTCTCCCTGGAACAAGCCGAAGCGCTCAGGCACAGTGACTGGTTCCATTGCTGCTTCTCAGACATCTGGGAGGCGCAGGTTTACGCGTTTTTTTTGTGTCTCATTACTATACTCTGAATGAAAGTGAATGGGTAGTTACGTTCGGGCATTAGTTGTGTTTGTCTGTCTGAGTACGAGCTGAGCTTCTAACCTCAGAATTTGAAAGACACTGATCTTTATCAATTGACCTAACCCCAGTTAAGGAGGAGCCTCATTTTTAGTCTCAAAGGATTAAAATGAAATGTATGCTCAGTCTCCCCCTCCCTTCCTCCTTCCCATGTTTTTCTGGACTTTCTTTTAAAATTCAGAGGCTTTGAACCCCCTGAAGTACCAAGGTTAGTTTCCTTCCTGTTTTATTTTAGCTTTCAGAATGCTAGTAAGGGAAAGAAGATGGAAAAGTGCTACAAGGGGGAAATATCACCGACCTGTGAACTTTGCACTTCCCATCCTCTGGGTTTTACTGTTCTGTTCATATGGGGGAGCAATTTAAAAATACACAATTGTCTTCTCTGAAACAAAGATTAAGGAGTGGCATTAAAAAACCAAAACTTCTCTTGCAAATTCTTCTGCAGTGGACTTATATTGTGTTAAATCCTATTTCTTCCAAACAGCTGCATCTTTGGATTAAGTATGTTGTTCATCATTCATTTCACTGCTGACACCAGTTTTTCTATCTGCTCGGAGCTGTGTTTGAATTTTTCTCATGGAATTTTGACACCGAGTTTAGAAGGAGTAGATTTTAGCCATAAATGAAAGCCGAAGTGATAAATAAAATTTTTAAGGTTTGCAATATAACTTATTTCCTAATTATTAATACAGTTTGTAGGAACCAGATCTCACATTACATGAAGCTGAAAGCATGTATCATTGTAAGCTGAAAGTCTAAGTTTATGCCACATTTATATACAACCCTTTCTTAAGCTTATATTAAAGTGTCTTTATGATACGGACTTCAAGTACAAAAAAAAAAAAAAAGCCCTAACCAAGGGCTATTTTTCACAAATCTGAAACTAACAACAGGGATAGAAAAGTCCTTAACTTGTCATCTGCAGTGACACAATAAGAATTGCGGTGTGAATTATAACGATTTCCACTGCAACAGTTTGGAGGAGTTGCTCATATAGTAATTACTTTCCAAAAACTTGGAGATCATCTTTCTCTCTTTAAACAGAAACATTTGCCTCTCCCATCCCAACCATAGCATAGCGCAAGTAAGAGGAATGAGATCTGCCTGCACAGAAAAAACATTGCTGATCTCCATTGAAACGTACAACTCGAGCCCATCCCCGGCCAGTTTTATCCCACAGATTTATCCGAGCCTTCAGATTTCAGGAAACCCTACAATCCTTTTATTTTTTTCAGAGCTGACATTAAATCTGGATGCTTTTCTGCTGAGTTAGAAAGGGAGGAAAATAGAAACTTACCACGGCAGAGCGGCCGGGGCTGAGATCATGCCCTCGGCTCGGCAGATTTCAGCCCGATTCCTCCCTGACAGCCCACATTTATCCTTTTTGTGTGCGTGGAACGCAAGCCCGGTTAGTCCCACGCGGAAGATCTGCGCCCTCGACTTTTTAAAAGTTTACCCATTCATCTTTAAAACCTAACGCGCCTGGCAGTTGTCTGCTTTCCTTTGTTCGGAGAGGAAACAGAACTGCTGAACGCTGCAGCCATCATGTCTTGGGAAACGGGACACAAGAATGGGCCCACCGTCTGGGCAGGGTCTGTGGGCAGGGGGAACTCTTGGGGGTCTCGATAGGAAACGCTTTCCATTGGGTAGGGATGTGTTCTTAGCGCCTGAGCCCGCCCCGCGCCCGGGTCTCCGCTGGGTCCCTCTCGCGGGGCTGTATTCCCTTCCCCGGCGCTGCCTCGGCCCCCGCAGCTCCCCGCTCAGAATTAGCAGCTTAAGGACGGCCCGACAATGGGCAACGCGGATTTCCTGAGCGATTGGCCGGCGGACGCAGCCCGCGAGAGCCTGCCCGCGCCTCCTCGCCGAGGATGGTAACGAGCAGGGGAAAAGCTCTTTAAATCTCGGATTTTGCTTTGCACGGCTGTAATTGTTTTTCCTGCCAATTAAAAAAAGTGAGGAGGAGAGGGGGGAGCTGGGAAGCGGGAAAGCATTGGGTCAGACTGGGAAGCTCCAAAGCAAAGCTGGCCGTAAAAATAAAGTATCTTTCTAAACGGATTTAGAAAGGGATTGGTTTTTTTTAGGTTGGGGTTTGTTTGGGGTTTTTTTTAATCTTCTCGAAGGAGCTGACTAGAACAGTCTGGACTCTTGTCCCCCAGCAGTTTGCTCTGGAAGCCCTGGGTTCCTGCTGGAAAACCTGTAGGCTTTCAAATGTTTAGGGATGTAATTAAAAATACTCCAGGGAAGTACGGCTGCTTTTGCCTGTGTAGCTCCCCCGAGAGCTGCTGCCGCCGCCTTGCAGTGAATCTCCCTTCCGGCAGAGCCACTAGCTAAAAGCTTTTTATTTTTATCTCTTACCTTTTATATCAGCCCATCAGCTAGGGAAGAGGATCTTCTGGCAGCAGGAGTAATGCAGCAGACAGCTTATTAGCCTCAGCCTGTTTATGCCGTAGAGCAGCCGGTGCCCTTTTATTTCTTTTTTCAGCCCTCTCCAGTTCCATAGGTTTGAAATCCTGGGTCTGCCTTTAAAGCCCAGCCTCCCACCTAACGTGTCTTGCTCGCATTGTGTTTGTCTCTCCTTTTCCTCCGCTCTTTTTGGCTGTTCCCACAGGCAGCCAAGGCCAGTAAACAACTCATTGTGAAGCTGGAACTAATGTTATTCCTTGGGCTGGTGGCTGATGCAGCGGTCTCTGACTCGCTTCTGCAGCACGCCCAGCTGCCACAGGCTTTTATCCAGTCGATGCAAATAACTTCCTGAATATCTCATGTAACAGCCTAACACCAGTCTGCACAACCTCGTCCTCTGAGGGCTCACGGTTTAATAAAATATATAAAAACACACGGGTGGGTTTGGATTGAAAATGGTGAGGGTGCAGCTGTTTCCTGCCCCTAATGGTCAAAGGTCCATTTTTCCCTTTTTTTAGCTGGTGAAGATGACGGTCAGTCTAGGTAAATTGTGAAGGGATGGCCAAAGACACTGGCCACTATCATTACTCGTGTACAAATGTGGGAGTGAGTATGGGGGGCTGGCAGAAGGCTCAAGATGTACCTTAGTACCTTACCACCAGTAAACTTGCACACAGAAATCGGCTTTGGCCCTTCATGGCTTGTGGGCATTTTCAGGCTGGCTGCATGGAAATCCTGATCTCTGGGCTATAATGCAACTGCTTTTCACACCCTGGGGCCCATTCTTATGCGAGTGTGAGTGCTCTCAGTGGGGACCGATTAAACAACATGTCTGCATTTGAAATCGCCCTTTTTTGGGAAAGAAGTGTGGTTTGGATGGTTTGAAGCTGGATGTACTGATACAGATTAGAATGAGCAGCTAAAACCCTTCACAGATTTAACATCTTGTGTCTTAGCCTTCAAAACTACCAGTCGCTGGGCAAACCCATTAGAGAGGAGACTGATTACTGCTTGAAGATTAAATACAGCATAAATCTTAAAACAAAACAAAACTCCTGTGCTGCTTACACTCTTTAGCCAGAATGTGGTAACTGTGCCAACTTTGATGCCGTTGGAATTTAACCAGGCAGCTGTACCTATCTGGGATGTTTGCTTTCTCTCTGGAGTTACTGGTTTAATTAAACACTCCTAACAAAAGTCTTCAGCTGTTGTGAACTTCAAGGGCTCACAGAACTCTTCCTTATAATGTTACCCCTAACCTAACAGGAGACTGGGGATGGTATTTTTGCCCTTTATGGAGTCCATCCTTCTAAACCATCGTAGTGATTCCAACTTCCTATCCATCCATGGTTGCCGTTGAATTCAAAAGCATCTCTAGTGAGCAGGTTATTCGGTCACCTGTTACTCTGGGGTTTTTCTTTAAAAGGGAGCATCTTTTTTGGCTAGCTATAGCCAAAACCAGAAGCTGGAAAAGTAGCATCTCTAGGTTGACCCATGTTGCTACTCTCCGGCCTCTAGGGATCATTAAAAAAAAAATTGCAACTTTTTCCCCTACAGGACATAAATATGTTTTGGTATTAACGAGGAAGAAAATGTGCCCAGAGCAATATATTCCTGCTCCCTTCCAAGGTACATTTCAGAAAGCAATACACATAGGCCTTTACCCTTTTCCACAACAGTTGAAATAGGCCAAATGCTGTGCTATCAATGTACTCTGTATATTTTTTTAAATAAATAAAGTACAAACATTTCCAGCAAAGTACCCTTAACATAGGTTTATTTGCCAAACATGAAAAAAGGAGGTGGCTGCCTCTTTTCTTGGTTACAGTTACAGGCAAGTGTTTTCTTTAAAATGGAAAAACAATGAATAGACTCCTCGGCTCTTCATCTCTCCTCTCGGCACAACTCATTTGCTGTCCCCACCCTGATCCCATGGTGCTCATCTTAGACTTGGGACAGGGTGGGATTTAGCGAGCTCTCCTTGTTAAAACATTGGCAGCACATCAATAATCTCTAGTTATTTTGGAAAACAAGGGAAACTGGACTATTATCTTATTGGAAACCACGGCTGCTGAGAAGGCATAACATGTTTAAGCAAAAGTTTTACCCCCTGTTTACAGTACTCAGATTTTCTGCTTATGCATAGAAACCCCACTGATATGATACTTCTATTGTGTTTTTGGTTGTCTATTGTGTCAGCGGCCTGGTGGCTTATGGATTGGCATATGAAATTTCCATTTATTTCAGCCAGGCAGGAATATCTGAATTTTAGGAAAAACTTTGCCCAGAAGACAAGTGTATTGTATTTCCGGATGATTAATGCTTAATTCTTCTGTTGTCAAACATACGGACGATTTTCAGTCAATTGATGCTTTATTGTGCCAAGATTCCTACTTCAGGGCACTTATGAGCACTCAAAAGGAGCCAAAGAGCAGAACCCAAATCAAAGTTGCATTTTAAAGGCCACTAGAATATACATGATAGAGACATTAGCTTTTCCCTTTCCTTCTCCATTCATTGGCAAGGCTTGTTTCCTTCCTTTGCTTTCCTACAACAGCAGACTTAATTTGTCATTCGGTAGCTGAATATTGCACGGCAATATCCCTGGTACGGAAGCGGGTATCAAATGTTCTGAGGCCCCGTGGAGCCCTCCCTCCATAGACAAGAGTCTGTGAAGAAGCTGCCCCTAAGCTGCAGGGGTCAAAATGGACCATCCAGGAGTGGCTTCACGGCACCAGGGTGGCTGAGGACCCAGCTCGGGCAAGCGGGTAACCCCATGTTGCCAAAATACCTACCCTTTGAGCTTATAAACTCGCTCGTATTTAGAAATTTTGGCTGTCTGCAGTACATCCTTATGATGTCCTGTATCATTTGCTCATCCCATGAGGCAGGCAGACAGCTTCCGAAGGTCTCGGGCTTTTAAAGCACCGGCATTCAGACTACAGCTCCCACGGTACAGCAGCTCCAGTGGAAGAAGGGTGACCCCAAGGGAAACATTTGGATGATTAAACCAACAGGTTCAATTCCATTAGAACAGAGTATTTCATTTAGATGTTCCCCAGGAAAGCGAAGGGAAAAAATTGGTAATACCGGTATTTTCCTGGAAAAGAAAAAAAAAGAAAAAGTCACTTTACAGAAACCACAGTCTCTGCTGGAAAAGATTTTGAAGGAAAATTCCTGAGCAGATGTAGCAGAACCCTTCAGGAGCTCACTAATGCTGCAGTGTTTACTAACGCTTAATGGTTTGTCAGTGTTTCCATTTGAAATCCTTTTTGAAGAGTTTTAGAAAACTTTGTTAGAACAACGCCATAAAAAATCCCTTTGGAATCAAATGGAAATGCAAAGCCTCATCGTGTTTGGTTTTTTTTTTTTAAATATGCATTTAGAAAGACCTTTTTTAATAATTTTAAAAGCTGTAGAGAGATGGAAAACAAACAAACAAAAAAAACCCAAACAAGTGCCCGTTTGAATCAGTGCCATTATAATTTTAAGAAGCCTTCATTTGAAAACCCTGGTTTGTTAATTTACCAGCACTTAAAGTTCCATTACTTTCCAATCCAACATGACTTTTTGCTAATAAATGACAGGATATTTCTTCTCCAAATGTTTGGTCAAATCGAAGCTTTTTGGGGGTGGGGAAAAATGCGACTCCTGCCAGCGGAGTGACTGAGTGTCCAGAAAGTCGCCGTTGAACTCAGTGCTGACAGTTTTCTAGTGAACACTGTCTGCTAAAACACAAATACGATCCATCCGGGGAAGGACGGGATTAACCGATTAACCTGTGGTTTGTTTCTCCGATGTTCAGACCCATCCAATAGCAACTATTTTCATTCTCATGAGTCCTGAGAGCCTGCCTTTATTAAGTGCGCTTAACTCGAAGCAAAGCATTAGATTATGAGCTGCTGAAATGTATTTCATTGTGTAAAAAGTAAAACAAAAGTTCATACTGTTTGCTAGGTCAGGCAAATAGAAACCTCTGGTGGCACCAAGTGCCTGAACCTGAATATTCCTCCAAATCGTGCGTTTATTCCTAAAACTTTGCTTTTCTTTGCTATGTAGCATCATCAATCACCTAGAACAATGTCAGTCTTTTGGACAGTGTCCCCTCCCTGTGCCTTGAGGCACACCTTTCCCTTTGCTTTCCATGGTTTGCAGTAATTTAATTGAGCTCTTCCAAGTGTGTCTCAGTAGTTTCAGAGTCTTTTAATTTTTCCTGTCAACGGAGAAGGGATTCGTTTTGCAGACTCCCCAGTCATTAGTCATTTTCCCCATAACGTGGAGCAATTTCCCATTTTACAAGACCAAATCCAGCCCATAATGTGTCTCTTCAGAAACTGCATCCAGGAATTACTTCAGGCAAGAAAAAAATACCCGATTATTCTCTCCTCCAGGAGGAGTTCAGAAACTCACTCTGTCCTAATTTGGTGTGGGACCTGAGTTCGCCGATTCTTTTCACCCAGTTCAAAGGGACTGCTTTTCAGTTCTGCATGCTTCAGAGTCCCCGCTTTAATAAACAGGCGGTAATGTATACCATTGTTTTGACAAGAGGCACCAGTTATGCCGAAATCTTATCCCCTGGAAAACGGAGCAGGTGTTTTCCAGCAAAGCTGCTGGGCTGCCTGTGTGAGCCGCCGCCGGCACCAGCTGATGAGGAGCCTGATTTCAGAGCTAAGCGACGTCGCTCCTGTTGCAGCGGAGGATGACGTTTGAACGCGTCCAAGGGGAAGCTGAAACGGCTGCCTTTGTCTTCCCATGGTGGGGAGCTGAGTGGATTTTAACGAAAAGCGGGTGAAATAGAGTTGGTTTATTCTTTTGCTGAATCTCAGTGATAGCCAGCCAATGGCTCCTATTCTAGGCGTGGTGGAGCCTGGTTTTTTCACGGGGATAGCCCTGTTTGACTGGTGGGACTGGACCTGCAGCGGTTGTCGGGGTCAGCAGGAGGTACCGCACCCGCGTTTCATATAGCACAGCTTCCCCGGGCTGAGACTGTGGGGCGGCTGTAGCCAGACTGTAACAGCATCAGTAAGTGCTGGCTTTTTACTGGAGGAAAGTGAAGTTTCACCCAGTGAATTGGGAAGGATGAAGAGCTACCATGGCAGGAAGAGCCACTGCAGAGAAGTTAACGAAGCAAGCAGAGAACAACAGACAATGCCGGCCGCCACTGGCTGACTTCCCCATGCAGTGGCAAGGACAGCATCTTGGAGCACGGCAGTGGAGAGATATTGAGTTTCAACAAAACAAAAGCAAAGGACATGAGAAGCCAGTGAATATAGTCTGTGTTCCGATGGCAAAAAATCAGAGTTTGAAAGGAGCCTGGAGCACCTAAAACAATCGAAGGCGCAACTGGGCAGGAGCTTGCAATTCTGCTGTGCATGAATAGAAGGAAGAAGCAGCTGAATATCAGGAAACGTTTTCTAACAATGCAGAGTATTAGGCTTCGGTGGAGACTCCCGAGGGAAGTGGTAAAAGCCCACATGGGCTGAATAATAGAAAACTAGACAAAACCATAGTGTTCATATGCTGGAAAGAAATCCTTCAGTACAGTGATACACGAGTCAGAATGCCTAGTGAACATTGTGTTGCTATTACTAATAACCCTTAAGATGCATTTTTTGATACAGAGATTTAGAAGAGTTCTTGCAGACGAGGAGGCCGCAAGCTTTCTGTGCAGGTCCTCTCCCTGTGGATGGGTGGTAGAGAAGAAGATGGGACACGCTGCCCATCACAGCCCTGCATTTCACAACAACACGAAGCTGTTGCCTTGGCTGTCCCTGTCCCCAGGAGGAAGCCTGTTTTCTGCATTTTCATAAGAAATCTCAATTAACCCGGGTCCCGCTCCCTCTAGAGGGCAGCTGCTTCCCTCAGAACAGCTTGGGAGAGTGAGCTCCCCACTGGCACGTTCTGGTTCCCACTTGACATGCAGGGAGTTTTGGGGGCTTGCAGGATTTTGGCTGTGCCACAGACCTCAGAGTGTTGCCGAACAATTTACAGCCTCGTCGGACTCCCCCTGCCTTCAGCGCTGCGCCAACCTCCACAGAAACGGAGCTAAATTAGTAAAATTCATCGCGCTCTGTAGCTTCACTCTCTTGGGAGCCTCTTGCAGCATCACAACATACAACAGCATAGCTGTTATCAGAGAGCTTGTTGATGAAAGAAATACGCTAGAATGGATGAAAAAGTAAATATTTCCAATTTTCATTAGCATCCAAGCCATCGCAGGTACCTAGGAGTTGGTACAGCCTGCGGTTCCCCCCTGCCTTCTCAGTGGAAGACCCTTTTGAGTATTTTAACCCAGAAGACGACTGTTTGGGGCATGACTAATGCCCGGCTCCGCAGTGAGGTGTGTGCCATTGCGCAGGGCTGTGCCGCACGCCAAGGTCCAAACCTTCGCGCTGTACTTCTCTCCTAGGGGCTGTGTTAGTAAAGCGTATTAACGGAGCTAATCTCGCCAAGCCATGTGCTTTTCTGTTGCACAAACTTACAGTTGGACAGTGTTATGCAAATCAAAGCGGTATTATTCATGTTGCACCACCACTTAACTCCTGCTCTCTACCAGGCCATTGTTGATAGTACTTTGGCATGGCGTCAATCTGATTGCAATTAAGCTTTTTACAAAGCATCGTTCAAGGCTGGCTGTTCTGGTTTTGATTGTTCGTGCTCTGAAAGGTTCTCCACAATGGATGTTCCGGGGAATATGCTACCAGCTGTGTTGGTAGTGCCCTTGTCTGATAATTTTGATAATTTTTTTTGTGAGTCATGGAGGCTATTTTTGTACTAATTTGTTTGTTTTTCTGTTTGAAAAATGGTTTCTGAGGGGAGAAAAGTACATATTTAATGCCCTAGGGTTGTGCTTTTTTTTTTCTGAAGCCTTTTTCTATCCACAAAAGATTTTCTTAAGGTTTCTTCTGCCAGAGACTCAAAGAAAATGCTTGTGTTCCTAACAAAAGTAGGATGCTAGGTGTAAAAAAGTAGTAAAGAGGCAAGATTCTGATACAGGTATCAAGGCCTAAATGCATTGCCAATACATAAATGTAAAAATAAAATGGAGCCTGTGTTTCATTTGGGAAATAGACTATATTTCCAGGTGAAACTTGCTGCCTTGGTTCATCAGAGTCTGCCGTAAAGCAGTTATGACCATGTACTGAGAAGGAGCAAACAGTCTCAGCTTGTGAGGAAATGTGGAAGACAGCAGCATCCCGCCGGTGACTGTCTTATTTGGGGAAGGTCTGTACCTTGGGATCTTCCCTCCTCATGGAGAGGAGCCTGGTTTGTTAGGTTGAAACTTGGCAGGCTTATTTTCCATTACATCCTTTCATCCTCTTTTGTCTCAGGACATTATTTTCACATTTGAGGTGTATGGGGGGGTTGTGTTTTTTTTTTTCTCCAAATGAGCTCAATGTGCAGGGATTAGGCTGGCCAAGTCCCATCAGCTTATAGAGAATATATAAACTTTCTCTCTGCTGTGCGCTGTGATTCTGATGTCCTCCCCTGCTCGCAGTCCACCTAACCCAGAAATGATAGGAAAAGGATATTTCTTTAACGTTTGACTATTTGACCTAGCACAGGAATCTCTCTCTCCAGCATTTCTTGTTTCTCTCCACTTTGCCCTGGACCATTATATTTTACTCCATAAGTCTATGAACTGCTATTTGCATCTGTGCTAAAGCAACATAAAATAAACATCAGGTATGCCAATATAGGCAGTGGCCCATTTCCTTTTATTTTAAACTGAAGGCAACTTGCAGTAATTTACGGTGAGTTGAGCATATCAGGGTTTCCCTGATGTGAGAGAAGATCCCTCTTCCATTTGATTGAAAAGCCTCATGTACAGTGGGACAGGAGCCAGCTCCTGCCCAAGAGCACACGTATCTCTTTGGAAGCCTGCAAGGAAAGGTTTCCTTGCAGATGGCCCCAAAACACCTCTAAAGTGCCCATCAGGGACCTCTCACAAACCCCTCCTGGTGCACCAGGACCTGACCTTCTTCCTACAGGCTCTCTCTTTCTCCAGGACCATGACAGCCTAGAGCAAACATCTGGCATCCGCTGGAAGTTCAGCCTGAAGTTATAAATTAATCCCAAAGCTTCTAGTTCACAACCCAAAATTCATGCCCAGACTAACGTTGAAGAAAAACGGCTGCCCGAAGGCATGCTGCATGCTGCACACCACCAGCTGTCTTCTAGAAAGTGAATTCAACCAGTTTTTCATGGAGTGACCTGGAGAGAAGTTATTAATGGGCCAAACACACTCCTCAGTGATAGCTTCCACCAGCAAGGACGCGATGGCAAATCTCTGGTTACATATCCCTGTGGAGTATTGGTCAAGGCTTAGCTTAAAAGTCTGTCACTGATACAGGACAAGCTGTGCAGCTTGTGAGGTTCAGAAATACTGATGAGTCCAAAGGAGAGAGTTTTGAACTGAACCTTCCCACTCAGGGCACACATCTCAGCACGAGCGACCTTCAAAACGATATCATCAGCACTGTCATCAGCATTAAAATACACAGGGGTGCTGTTAGCAGATAACAACAGATGGTCTCTGTTCGCTTCCTTGGAGTGCCCAAGGAGGGCTGCGGAGAGGCTCAGGCTGTGACACCTGCACACTGCTTGGCTGCTGCCAACAGGTTGTGGTACAGAGAACGCAGATGTCACATCCTAGTCCCTGCCATGCTCTGAGGTCTGAGGGTACGGCGACAGCAGTGCCTTGGGATGCTTGTCGTGATGTATATTTCAGTTTCTTGTACAAAGCTGCCGTGGGGCCCTTGAGCACGAGCGGAGAATGTATTCCAGTACTAATGACTTGCTGAGATAAGTTTGCAGCTCTCGGCTGCTCATCACATGGAAGCGGTGCCCAAGTCATGCAGTGACTGGGACCCAGTGGTCCTTTTAGAGGAAATGGGTGGTTTTGTGGTGCCACCTTGTTGAAAAAAAGAGCACCGAGACAAATAAATATGGAAGATACACTGCATTATACCTGCTTTTCTAAAAATCTTTTTAATTCTGAAAGAGGAGGAGCCAGGGGAGGCAGCCTGCCATGCCAGGGGAAAGGCCACCCTGTCTAGTAGCTCCCTAGATAAGAATGGAAATCCTTGTATAACATTTCCCTTTGTTATCAGAGGGGAAGAAGCACTTTTAAAAGCATTGTTTTTACAGAGGAAAGCAACACCAACAGGGCAATGACTTTTTTCTTTAACCTTTTCTCTGTTGACTTGTGATGGCCTTCCAAGCCGAATCTTCAAACCGCCCACCATGGCTGTCCCTTTGTCCGTCTCTGCTGTGGGCTCTCCCAGGGCGCTCTCTGGTTTTGATCAGTTCCTGGTGCAACTCTTCAAATCTAGGAGAGGTTTTTGCTTTCATGCTCTCCTCCCTCCCTGCCTGGGGCACCATGTCCTCACTCCCTGCATGTTGCTTCCCATCACGGTGGCCACCTCGCACACTCTTCCATCTGCTCTCAGGGCACTGAGTCACTTGCTTTGCTGGATGCACCCCACGCACATGTTGCTGCACAGGAGAGGCTGGCACTCCGTATTTGTTACCAGGGCTAAATGTTAGCTAATTTGTTCCCTCGGCAGAGTTGGTGCCCTGCTGGGTCTGGATCAGGACAGGGTTCACACCAGACTGTGTACCTCCTGCCATAAGATGCTCAGCATTTTGACTAAAGTTTTCTTGCCGTTCAGTGCCCTGGGATTTAGTTGCCAAAGTGGCAGAGCCCTTACGAAACCAGCTGCTCCTCTGAGATTTAACCATATTCAGACAATCCCTTCTGGTTTTATGCGTCATCTGGTACCACAACAACAGGGGTCACACATAAAACTTGGGAAGGCTGAAGAGTATCTGGATTTGAATTTGCAGTTTTGTTTTTCCTTTGTTCAAAGGCCATTTTTTCATGCGGAATTTCTCAGATTCAAAATTCAAATAGCATTCTCATCCAAATGACTTTCTGACAGTTTGCACCGATGCAGAGATTTTCATCTTGTGACATTCCCCAGGGCTGATTCCTGCCGGTGACCAGCGCCGCTGCGGCCAGCTCAGCTCCTGCAGGAGGACAAGGCGCCACTGCCCCATCGCACGCCCACCGGGCGGCTCTAGAGAACAGCTCTCCATGAAACGTGAGACCCTCACTCATAATTCATGGACTTTCTATTTTATCACCACTAGGTGAACGGGGAAGGACAAACGCATTTCCTGTGACTTGGAGAAAAATACAGGATTTACTCCTGGCTTCTTGTCTTCCCCCCTTTGCCATCCTTCTCCTGTGGGAGGGGATTTACTTAAAAGAAATAGTTTACTCAACATTTAACGGAGAGTGTTATTGAGTGAAGCAAACAGACCAAAACAAATAAACCCCTATAGTTTTACACAGTCTGATTAAAAGTCTTTCGTGCTCGTTGCTAAGTAGTTTCTTGTTTCTCGCAATGTGATTTTACTAATTGGTAATCATCGTGGACTCCTCCAAGGCAAAGTGGCTGTGAAATGGGGGAAGATGGGATGGGTTTTTGTTTATAATAGCACCTGAGTGGCTGCTGCCCAAGCTGCGCCGGCACCCGCTGCCCAAGGTGCGGTGCTGTGGGCATGAGGATTATTTCATCCATCCTGTCCCCATCGCTGCCCTTGTCAGAGCCAGAGATGTGACGTTCAGCAAAAAGAAAGCTGGGAAGATTTTCACCGATTTCAGCTCAGTAGTGGTGCAGCCACAGCTGGTGGATTTGCTAAGGCTTTGATGGAGCTATTCTTTATTTGTTGGAAATGGCTTTTATTAATCTCATGCAACCAAAAAGTTTACAAATGGCTCAATTCGAGAGTCCTTTGCTCCTGGGCCTGACTCTACGCTGCCTGTCCTGGGGAGGGCTGGAAATGTCAGAGAGCAGAGTGCTCAGCGCACTACAAGAGGTCGCAGTACCCAGTTTTACTACAATGTGTGTTCAGAGCAGGACCACACGCCAAGGACACCACCGCAGGCTCTCCTCGTTCTCCTGCCAGAGGAACCTCTTCCTTTCCTGCAAATGGCCCTTTTTGAGCTCTGGCCTGTCAGCGCAGCTCTGCCCGTTCAGGGATTTGGCTGCTGGCACATGAGCTGCGGATGTTCAGCTCTGCAAAGCTGGGGGAGGCTGAGGAGCTCGTTGCTGCTGCCGTGGGATGCTGTCCATGGCAAAGGCCAGGAGGAGAGGCTGTACCACCATCAGTGTCACCCCGGCCCGGCAGCATCAGTCCTGCCAGCCTCCGCGTGTCCTTCGGCATGGGGCAGTCTTCTCCTCATTGATCACCTCTGCATGCGCATCGCCCTACCCGTTTCATTGCGGTCGTCTTGTGGGAGATAAAATGCCAAATCTTCCTGCCTTTTCTGTAGGCGTGGAGTGTGTGTGTGATTTCCCTGCTTGCAGTGAAGTTGCTTTCCCTGTGCAGCGGCGGTGAGCTGGACTGCCAGGAGCAGAGCTGCGAGGCAGAGCCCAGCCCCGGGGAGAGGCAGCTCTTCTGCAGGAGCTGCAGATGCAGTTTCCTCACAAGACTGGAAAACAATAAGTTTTCAATCAAGCCAAGCATCTTCCAGCAGGCTCTCAGCTCCGTGCCTGGGGGGATCCGGCTCCAGCTGCACTGTGCTGTGACTCAGGACAGGAAGCAGAAAACAGCACGCCCAAAGGGAAGTGCCGGAGGAATTCAGGGAGACAGAAAGCAATTAAATAGCCTGGAATTTGCCCAGGCCCTTGGGGTTGTCACCCCATCTCCTACATAACTTTAACGACCACACGTGGCCTGGGTCTCTGCATTATGTCTGCTTTGAGAGACAGCGTCCCGGGCACTGGGACCGGAGCGGCGTGAAGTGTTTCCTCGGTACCAGTTTCAGACCGAGCTCCATCTCCAGCCGTTGCAGCGCAGTTTTCTGCGGTGGTTCAGGGAGGTTTTGCTTTGTGAGCTCTCGCTGTGGCAGAGAGCATGGCTGGACTCTGCTGGAGTTTGTGACATATATTCTCATGTGAATTTGAAGCGACTTCCCGGATCATTACTAGCAGATGCTATATTTATCGTGATGCTGACACACCTTTAAATAGCACGGTTACATTACAAGGTCCCTGTTTAAAGAGTTTACCACTGTCACTTTCGCTGAGTGTAGTTCATTCAAAGCAGTTTGAAAAGGAGCAGAGCCTCCCTAAGTACCGCTTTGATCCTACAAACGTTTTTCTGGCCAGAAATAGTTGCCAGAGACTCTCCCTCCTCTGTCAAACCGTTGTTACACCTCTTCTGTAAACACTTTTTCCCCTCTTTTTGTTTTCTTTAGCTTTCTCAAACCACCTTTCCTACCATCTTCCAAATCCTGCTGAACTCCTTCCAAATTCCTCATCACCCCCCTTTCTCAATACAGCCTTTTGGTACACATTGCCCTCGGCTGCCAAGAACGTGGTCCTCCGCTTCACCTTGGAGTAAATGACTTATTTCTAAAAACCCCTTGAGAAGTATGATTTCACCTCTTTGGCTGGGGTGCCCTGCTCCAGTGTTGGTGGGACATCTGTTTGCAATGTGAGTGATAGAAAACTGTAGCCTTTTTTTTTTCCCCTTCTCCTTCTTGTTGGCTCTTCACACTTAAACTTGGCTTCTGCTGATTTCTAAGGGTGACGGGTGCATTTTTAATCCCAGGAGTATTTTGCGTGTACCTCTGGCAGCTGCCAGCTCTGATACCGTGCCCACGCTTGGGGAGCTGCTGCCAAGGCAGAGCGGCGGCTGCTGGCCCGGCTGGTGGTGAGCACAGCCCAGGGTTCAACACACTGCTCGTGTTTCCCAATCTCTTTCTTTTTCCTGTGCTTTTATTTATTTTTTTACTGCACTATCTTTTAATGAGGACAGTGTCACCAAATGGCAGTTCAGTCTAAGCTTTCAGCAGCACCAAGAAAATACCATCCGTGGTAAATGAACCAGAATCAAGGCCTTTTTGGGTGGTAAGCAGTGGTTGCAGCAGCTTTACAACCATTTTTGATAATGGTCCTTTATCTGGAGAAGGAGGGAGGAAGAATCTTAATAAAGCCATCTGATGTAAGGAAAAACTTGCCCAGTGCGTGGGCTCAGCTTCGCTACCACGGCAGTCGGTTTGGGTTGCATGAGGGTCACATGAGAGCAAGCTGACTTTAAAGTCCTGTATTTCTCATCCTCGGACCACTTTATAGGCAACAGAGCTTTCAGTTTGTTAAAATGCTGCTGCAGCACAGCTGGCAGTGGAGAAGGGGGAGCGGACAGCCAGCCCTGCGACTATGGCTCGCTGCCTCAGGAGAGAAGGGGAAAGGAGCTGCTGAAGTGGCCCATTGCACTTTTGGGGATACTGCTGCACCTGAAGTCCTGGGAAGCACTGTAGCTTCTCATTGCTAGGGACGCTCATGATTATATACCCTCTTGTTCACCCACTGTTGCCATGGGCATATCTGCGGTCAAGTGGACACCTCTCCATCCCCAGCAACAGCTGTAACCCACCTTTTGCTTCTCTTCCAAGCTGCTGCTCAGTCCTTGCTCTTCTTCTCTCTGGAAACCCTTTTGCTCGGCCGTTTTCAGTTTGGGTTTGCTACAAGTACAAGTTACGACCATAGCTTTGTCTTTGCACAGTGCTGGAGTTAAACTTTCCCCTTGTTTTAGAAGAACACATGGTTTTGTTTAGCACTAGCTAAGGAATTACAAGCTGTATGTCTTGAATATGTATCTGCCAAGGTAAGTAATCTCTGCTGTGAACTTGAACAATCAAAGCTCACGGTTATTTGTTTTCCTATGTATAGATTTACCAGCTGCTGGTCTCCAGCATTTCTTGATGTTTTCTTTTTTCTGATCAAGACGTCATTGCCATGTTTAACTAGGCGGTCTGTCATCTGACGTGCAGTGGGTAGCTGGGCATACCGCGAGGCTTTTCTACTGCCTGGGGCAGCACAGCCCTCCTGCACGCCAGCAGCAGCCGGGGGCGGGATCTGGCAAGGAATCCCAATTCACTGTTTCTACCAAATGTACTGGGGGGGGGGGGAACAGGTACAAGGAGTGTTTTACGCATCCCCGTAGTCAGCCCCCAGAAAAGGATTTACAGAAATCTTAACACAGGCTATTCAATGTGCCAGGGGAACCTGAAAGAAGTGACTGGATATTTTATAGCAACTTTTCTAAAATGTGCAGCATGTGTTTGTTTAAAGAAAAATAAATGGAAGCCTGACTCTAATGGTGTGTCTCGTGTCTTGTGAGATTCCTGAATATTTTTTGTGATTCACTTTGATTTATGTGTTAGTTACATTCTGAGGGAAAACTTTGCAGAAAGAGCTTATCCTGGAGCCATCGCAACTAGGTCTCGAATCTTGTCATTCACAGGTGGGCATTTGTATTCACAGAACTTGTGATAACTCTCAAAGGCTTCCTTGTTTGCTGCGTGTCGCTTAGCCCCGCCAGCAGGTTCAATAACTTCATCTACACCGACGTCCGTGGGTTAGACACTCTGGATGAGAACAACTGGAAGCTATTTGTGCTGTTTATGATTCAAATCAACAGTTCTCCATACACCTTACACTGAAAAATTTTAAGTGTTTTGAGCCATCAGATTCACAAAGCCTGTGTAGAAGGAGTTTCAGTTATGGAAGGAACTCCTCGGTAAAGGATGAGGAAGGGTTTACTGTAAAAAAAGATTGTGTTTTGCAGAACTGCCTTGCCAACATTGATACCGACAAGGTTTTGAGACCGTTTTGCTGCCTTGTACAAGTTCCTTTACAAATAAGAATGGTTTCCCACACTCTCATTTAGATTTTTCTTCCTGCCTAGTGTCTTGACCTCAGACAGGTGTGGAGGAAGCAGTCGTGTCGGTTCAGACTGCAAATGGAGCATTCCAAAGTTAAGAAATGCCTCTATTTCAGTTATCTGCACATTTTTGGTGCCAGCGAGTATGTTGTTTTCTCCACAAGATGCCCCTCCGTTTGGTGCACAGGATGAAAACCAGCAGTTTTCAAAACTTGAAAAATTGGCTAAGTCTTTCTAAAGGAAGAGTTTATCCAGCTCACAGGGCTTTTTTCTTGCCAGATTTCAAAAGCTTCCTTGAACGATGACAACAGAGATTCGGGGGACAGTTTTTGAGAAAATTTTAAAATGCAATTTGGGAGCTGTTATCACTTACCTTTGTAGTGTAGAGAAAGAGAGATTTGAAAAGTGGGTACTAGCTCATAATCTACTGACTTCAGTCACCATTTGTTTTACTCCTGCAGTAATTTGCTTTCAAGATCTCTCTAGCCCCAGGGAAACATTGGGCACAGCCGGGAGCTCAGCCTGCCCTGCAGCGTGGCTGGACCCAGCTCCTCGCCTGGAAAAACTCAACCTGTCCTCCTGGCACGCGTTGCACGCGTCTGTCTTTGGTCTAGAGAGCCACAGGCAAAAAAAGCAACTGGCGCAGAGCCTGGCGTAGCTGTGTGCGTGAAAGCAGGGCCAGAACCCAGCAAAAGTGTCTTCAGGGAGCAGAGCCGGTGGGAGAGCAGTCTCCGGTCTGCTGGGCGGGAGCGGGCTGTGCTTCAGTTCAGAGAGGCACAGACAAAGTAATGGCACTTCTGGCTGCAGGCAGGACTGTCTTCAGTCTGGCAGAAGCACAGAGAACGATGCCTGTGCCCCTGTTCTCTAAAGGGAGGTTTGAAATTGGGAAGGGAGAAAAGAAGGCAAGTTTCTGGTCCCTTCTCCTCCAGGAAGGAGCTGGTTCTCCCAGGGAAGGAGGAGAAGGGAATGCTGCACAAACCTGCTACACGGGACAAACAATATAAAAAACCCACCAAGTGCCACAAAACGAGCCCTGGAATATAGACACAGCAAAATCTCTCCCCGCCAAAACTCCCCATGCAGCAACCTGCGGGTGGTCTCCAGCTCAGCCGGAGAGCTGGCAGGAGTCTGGCTTTCGCCCGTCTGTCCCGAGGGTTTCCATCAGTCGGAGCAGCACTCGCCGTTTAGTTTTGTTTAGTTGGGTGGGTTTTTCTTAGTCTACCTGGGAGGATTTCCAGAGCTGCATCGGTTCTGAGCGTGCTCTAAGCTCTCGACCGAGGACCCTACATTGAGCGTTGAGGTTGCTCTGGCTCTCGGTTGGGCAGGTCTATGGAAACACGCAGGGCACGGCCGTCGCGGTGGCAGCTCTGCCCAGGCGCAGTGCTTGAACCTGATGTTTAAAAATAGCCCGAACAGAGGCTGAGAGATGAAAGGAGCCCACAGCTTGTCCACCAAACACAAACCTTTTAATGAAGCCGAGGGACTGGGGCTGGACCAACAACTTTGTGCACAGAGGGAGATCTAGTAGCCAGTTTCACTATGAATAGACCGCTTGTAAAAAGGCTTACGTGCCATTTGCACAAGCGGAGAGACTGTGCAAGGAAAAACAACGTTCAATGAAATCTTTGAAAAAGCTCTGCTTTTTCAGTCCCCGTTTAACATTTAAACTGCTACAAATTTGATACCTCCAGATTCAAACTCGTTCCATTACAGAAGCACACACAAGGAGGGAGAGAAAAACTCACTTGGCTTGATTTTCAGGTAAACTTAGACTTCTTCATGAGCCTTTTTCCTGGCTCTCTATGTTAGTGGAAAGCAGATAATTTAACACATTTTTACAGCCTCACAACAGTGTCGATGTTTTGGCTAGTAGCAGTTCCGTGGATAACTCAGATAATAAATGCAGTTTTCTATGAATTGAAAAGTAGCCACCTCTGTCATAAAGAAACCCACATTTGTGATTCGGAACAGGATATTCTGCAGGGCAGAAAGTTCGTAGAAGATCTGTGGGGGTGTTCCCACCCGTGGGGTTTCAGGCTGTATTACCCACCCACCCACCAGCAGCTCCCTCCTATAGCTGAGCATGGCGAGAGGATGGGATGGGATGGGATGGGATGGGATAGAAAAGAATAGAATAGAATAGAATAGAATAGAATAGAATAGAATAGAATATTTCAGTTGGAAGGGACCTACGATGATCACCTAGTCCAGCTCCCTGAGAGCAGTCACAGCTCCGTGTGTTTAGCTCTGCTAGGAAGGGGCAAAGCACCGCTTTGGTGTCTCAAGGGAATTGCTTGAGGAGACCTCAATACAGACAATCTGTTAGTTTAGTAAGAGGATGTCTACACTTTCCAGCGGATCCAATTAAACTGCTGGGTGTCATGCTGAGCTACCACGTTTCCGTGAACCTGATGTAAACTTGAGAGATTTTTTTCATAAAACTAAGCAAAGCGGGCTTCTGGAAAAGGTCCCTGAAAGTAACACCAAGCCCAAGCAGCTATAAATACTAAAGAGATGTAGTCGGAGCAAGAGCATGAGATCCAAAGACATAAACTCAGAGGAAGCTCAGCTCTGTGTTTCGTGGCTCCAAAATTACGGCAAAATAGTATAAACGTGCCCTGGTTGACTTTTACTCTTTGGGGACCTGCAGCCATCTACCACGGCAGCACGGAGCTCCACGCAGCCACCGAGCCTGCCTGAGCAGGGGGAAATCTCGGAGTCATTTGACACAGGCTTAAATCCAACACTTTCTGGACACAGCCATGCCTCTGGGTTGCTCACACTCTTAGGCTCATCTCTAACATGCAGGTTTTCCAGCTGCTCAAAAAAAACCCCAAAACACCAAACCATGAAACCCATTATTTTTCTCCCTTTCAATATTAGAGAAATTCACCTGAGAAGTGCCCCCAGCCTTTCTCTTGCTGCCATTGCTGATAAACTCTTCAGCCCTGGGGGCAGAAAGTACCTTCTGCCTTAGAGTATTGATCCAGATATTCCTGTTCTCTTCTTCAAATCTGCTTATTGCCTCCCTGACGTTAAGTTTTTAGGATGCTATTCTGACTGCTTTCCCCGTGACCCTGCGCATACGTACTGTCACACAGTAGAATCTGTCTTCCTCCTGCCTCTAATGAGATAAAATAAGTAACCTGATATTTTGTGTTTCTCTGCCTGATTGCCTCCCTCTTACAAATAAGGCAGAAGCAGCAGTGTCAGGGGCCATTCAGTTGTGCGTGTTTGGATTTTGAGTGGTTGATTACCTGAAATCAGTATCTCGGACGTTCAGCAGAAGGTTGTGAGTGTTTCGGAGACCTGATTTTCAGAATGCGGGTGCTCAGCACCCGAAGGTCGGCTCTTTTGTCAGAGTGGGTGCCCCAAAACACAACGAACCTTTTAAACATCTCCATGAGTGTTTCTGGGAAGCTAGCAGTTTTGCGTGCATTTGCAAACACGGCCTTGCATTAGAAACAAATCCTCCAGATAGACTACTTTTACTGCTGTGTTGGGGGGTCCTGGATCTATCAGCGCGCAACTCCATGACAAGGTAGTGCTGTGCAGAGCCTTGAGCTACTGCTGAAGAGGCAGCTTATCCTGTGCTAATTAACTCTGCCGAGAAATGAAGCCTGCCAGCCAGGGAGGACCGGCCTGCTGACAGCCCCACACTGTTCCTCGGACTGAGGGACTTTGTTCAGCTCAGGTGTCCCCCCACGACGCGCAGGGGACTGAGCTGCCGGGGAGCTGCAGCCACCGTGTGAACTTGCACAGAAACCCAGGTCACGCACTGCAAATCAGTTCGCTCCCGCAGACCGCTGGCAGATGCCCCGACTCCCAGAGTTTGCTGGATGTTACCATGGAGAGCATTAGCGATTTCGGGTTTGCTTCTTGTTGCTTTTACAGCAGCGGTGCTGAGGGCAGGGAGCAAAAACTGTGGTTGGACAAGACTCTCGGAGAGAGAATAGTCTTGCTCGTCCTGTCTGTCCTCAACCGCTATCTGAGGTATGAGCATCCGTGGACCAGCTACAGCCCACAGGTGCATTTGTAAAAATAAATTCCCCGTGATAATTCAAGCCTTGTTTACCAAGGTGAACATGCCCGGTTGTCTCAGCTCTGCAGCAAGCAGCGTAGAGCCCGTGAATGAAGAGCTATCGGACACACAGTGTAGCTGAGAGGGGCAGTGGGTGTAGTGCCAACTTCATCGCATTCGATGAACTCTTGTTGCCTGAGAAAAAGTCAGATTGAGCTCACGATGTCACGTTGATGCGATGAAATTCCACGTTGCTGGGGCCAGGGGAAGGGAGAGGGAGGTGCCTCCTGCTCTTTCTCACAAGTGCAGAAATTTCAGCTCCTACCACGTGCAGGTGAAATGAATGTGTAATCCTCCCTGCAGAGCTGGCTGTGGAGTTTTGCCATTCTATCTCAGTCCTTAGACAAGGTCAAGCAGGAGTTTGGTTAAGGAAGGACTGAAGCGTAACCGCAGCACCAAGGGAGCATCACTAAGCCTAACGCTTAGGGACTGGGATTCACCCTGGTCTGACATGGGCTCAGGCAGGTGCAGGTCTGCAAACCCACGTGGAAATCTGGGAATGACTGAGCCAGAGGCAATGGGATAGTGGGGGACAGCCTCTCTCTACCCCCACTCCAAAGAAAATCCAAGCCCATGGAAATGGGGCTTAAATTATTGGAGCTAGGAGCTCTGATAATGCAATTCCCATTTAATTTTTTTAAAATTATCTTTGGGATTTAAGATTGCTAATGCAAAACGAGACTGACAAATTTTGAAGAGCAAAGGCAGTATTTGGTTTCTGCGTAGCCAGCCCCCTCTGATGCTAAGGCTTCCTCAACAGGCTGCCAAAATGCCCAGGCAGTTTGCAAAGTAAGAGCAGCAGAGCGCTGAGTGCTGCCAGGAAGAGAACAGGCAGAGCTGAGAGCAGCCTTTTGGTGCTCAGGTATGAGCCTCTTTCGACAGACATCTTATTTCTAACTACCGTTCACATCCAAACTCAATGGAGGAAGAAAGGGATGAGGCAGAGCAGGGCTGATTTGTCAAAAGCTGAATTATTTTCCTAATAACTCCTGCTTTCATTCCAGCTCAGAGCGGTGCGGACCTTTGGAACCAGCTGATTAAAAGTACAGCTTGCCTAAGTGGGTGTGTTTTGCCTGCGTTCAGAGCTGTGCCTGTTTATATCTGCAGCAAAGCTGGCCCTAGAGATTTGCCGCAGCGCACACGTGAGCAGGATGCGGCCCTTGCTCCTTTATCCCAAGCCGAGGAGCTCCTGCCGCTCTGTCGGCAGCCGCCTGCTCTACCGTGTTTTTATGAAGTGCTGTTTCAGCTGCGGTTGGGGCTCACCTGCGCCTTATAAATACCCTTTCTCTGCCAGGGCAGGGCTTGAGCTCTGAGTCAGCAAAACATTTCAGCACATGCTCAATCATACCCCAGCCCATTACAGAAGTTAAGCGTCTGCTTATTTTTAAGCTTGCACTTATATATTTGGGGAGGGGGTGGAGTGGTATTGCCAAGTGATGGGCAAAACCAGGTGCCAGTAACGGTTCTTGCTGCCTACCTGGAGCTCCAGGTGAGCCCTACCCAAGCTGCCTTCTGCTCTAACGCCTTTAAAGAATGAAAAATAGTCCAAAACTGTAAATATGGGAATAAACATTCCCACAAGTCATCTGCTGTTAATTTACAGTTGAATCAATTCATTTTAATCCAAAAACAGCAGAGCAGTTTTCAGTCTCTGAAGACCATTGAATATTATACTTGATATCATAAGCAAAAGGATTGCAGGGCATGTCTTTCCCTCAACTGTTTTATTTCACCAAGAGCATTTAGTGCTTTGCCAAATTCTGTCTCCGAGGGTCACTGCAAATGTGTTCTCCTTCTGCTTTTCATATAATACTGAAAAGTGAGCTGCGGTTGTGTAACTCGTTAACTATTCTTGCAATTTTAGCTTGGAGGCTTCTCTTTTTTAATGCACACATAAAGCTGCCTCTCACAGACTTATCTCCCCCTAAAAAAATAAGTGTACGAGCAACCTGTGCAGTGCTGCCACAGCAGATTATTACCTGAAATAACGTGAATTATTTCTCTTGGAAGCCAGAGCAAACACACCAGACAGATGCTTTGATGTCTTGATTTGGAGAGGCAAGCGGTCAGCCTCACAGCTGTCACCATGGTCAGATTTAATTATGAAACTGTTTTTCCAGATCGCCTTCTGATATGTTTCCAGCTCTGGAGCCCCCAAGATAAGAAGGACGTGGACCTGTTGGAGGGGGTCCAGAGGAGGGCCATAAAGATGGTCCGAGGGCTGGAGCCCCTCTGCTGTGAGGACAGGCTGAGTTGGGGGTGTTCAGCCTGGAGAAGAGAAGGCGCCGGGGAGACCTTATAGCAGCCTTCCAGTACTTAAAGGGGGCCTACAAGAAACATGGGGAGGGACTTTTTACACGGGCATGTAGCGATAGGATGAGGGGTAATGGCTGCAAACTGGAAGAGGGTGGATTTAGATGAGATCTCCGGAAGAAATTGTTTGCTGTGAGGGTGGTGAGCCCCTGGCCCAGGTTGCGCAGAGAAGCTGTGGCTGCCCCATCCCTGGAGGGGTTCAAGGCCAGGTTGGACGGGGCTTGGAGCAACCTGGGCTGGTGGGAGGTGTCCCTGCCCAGGGCAGGGGGTGGCACTGGATGGGCTTTAAGGTCCCTTCCAACCCAAACCATTCTGTGATCTGGCTATCAGCGCTGCTGGCTTCAGTGTCTTATGCCGTGTTTGATTCCTTGCAGCTGCTCAGGCTTAGTTAATTATCTCCTTAAAAGAGGAATTTCTATTTTTACAGGATGACTAGAAGGCTGATGGAAATGTGCAAGAGAGCAGAAACTCAAATATTTAGGCAGACCTGTAAAATGCTTCTCATAGCCGACACCGCAGCTGCAGCTAACGCCAAATGCTCTTTGTTTGCTTTCTGGGTGATACATTTTTCTTAAGGGATAAGTTGCTGGAACAGCTTGAAGTGAGCATCACCTTGCACTTGCACAGTCCCACTGCAGTACAGAGCTGCGCTGAAAACCAGCAACGGTGTGGTTTTGCTTCACAGAATCGTTCCCGGTCAGTTGTTGTTGTCCTGGTGTTGGGTGAAGTCTTACCCTGCGTTACTGCAGCCTTGGCCCCTGTCGTAAGGAAGGGTGCTGCCGACCGTGCCGCAGTGACTGTCATTACCGGAGCTGCGCCAGGGTGCAACAGGTTGTCTGGGACAAGGGACGACTTTCTGGATGCACAAAAAATCACACAGCTTGAGTGGCTGTCGGTCTCACCCCGGCTTTGCTTACTTTGCTAATGGGCTCCAGGGCTGGGGAGGGTTTTATGCGGCCTTTGCCGGTGTGGGGGTGCTCACCACCCCCATGGAGAGTGGGGCCGGAGCACGTGACAGCACAGCTCATGCACTCAGGATTTAAAAAATATCTACACTGTTGTTGCTGAAAAGCATGAAATGAAGTCGTCTCACTTGATCTTTGCCTTCCTTTTAGCCTTTTTAACTAATAGTAGGCACATGTAAGTGATTACCGCAACCTCATGCGACTGCTTCTTGTTGCTTGTGCAATCCTCAACATGTGCTTTATCTTCCAAGTACGAGGTGGACGTGTTTGGCATTTCGTACACGAGGGACTTTGCCAGCCCGGCGGGACGTCGCTCAGCCACACTGTTGTCACACCACCGCAGCTGCGGCGATAGCTCCCGGCTCCTCCCCACGCTCTCCCCCGACCCCTGAGTGTTACACTGGGCTCACTGTTAGTGGGGATCAATTATTTTATTCTGGTAATAAATGCTTTTTTAATTTGTGGCCTTAATATTCAAGATAAGCCAGTTCTTTGCCTGTACTGTACAGGGACAGCCTTTGCTTCTCTTCTCCTTCATTAACAGCGATGCCTGACAGCTGCCGGGGTGGGTTTTGTCTTCAGCACGCTCTTTTGACCCCCCGTGTCCCTGCCATCCATCAGCAAGTCTGGGTGAATCCATGTCAGGTGCCAAAACTGAAGATAGAGGGGAAAATCAATTAAAATCTTAGAAAAACTTTCCATATCCCTAAAGAAATCTTGTTTTCTTTGAAAAGCATTTAATAGAAAGTTGGATCTAGGTTCCACATTCTGTCCAGCTGGTAACCAGTTCACAAAGTCGTCCAAAAAATTGTTTTGAAACCACGTTATTGACAATACTAACCATTTAATATACCAAGTGAGTTAAAAAATAATGAAAATATTGCATAAAATAAATACATAGCATGTATACATTTTATGAAAATTAAGGGAGATTAAGACTGAAAAGGTGTAAGTATAAAGATGGTGAGAAATGCTGCCAGGTGCTGAGGTGAATTTCACCCAGATTTCTGGTCTTGAATCGCAGGGAAGAGGGGCCGTATTGCCCTTGCCATGGCAGTCTTGGTGTGAACAGGAGCTCAGGTGCGTGTGCCAAGTTCCTCCCGTCTATGGCGAGGTCACACAAAACAGAACAAATCCGAGCTTTATGACATGGCCGATTCCAGAGGCTGTGGATGAGCCACTCGCTGCTTGGCTGACTCTTACCTTGATTATATTCTACGTACCTTTTCCTTTGATACATCTTTTTGGCCAAGCTTACACAAAACGCTTCTGTCTGTTAAGGCGTGCTGTGGCTCGGCAGAGGCCCTGCGAAGGCTGCTGGCTTTGATGGATCTCCTTGGGGTTGTTTGCATAACTCTCTATGTTCTCTTTAGATTCGGAGTGCTTGTTTTGATCTTTGCTTGAATAATACTTTGAAGTGTTGATCCATGACGTGGTGTCCTACAGCCTCCTAAGAGGTACAAGATAATGAAAAAAATGTTGGTTTTAGAGTTTTCTTTTTTCCCCCCCCAAAAAGACTATTTTGGGGAAAAAACCTACTGGGTTTATGCTGTCTCTGTGAAGAAGGTTGGTTCTAGGTCTGTAAAAGCTAAGCATGGATGTAAGCTTGAGCCGTGCTACAGTAGCAGCATGGGTATCATAGGTCCTGCCGGAGCAGGGAGCTCCCGCAAATGGAGCAGAAATGTGATAGTATACAAGGGCATTTAGTGGAAAATGTACCGTAGCTTAAATGATTTGGTTTATCTTTGTTTGTGGCTTGTGGCTGTAAGTCTGGAAGCTTTTGGGCATTTCCCAAATCCCTCTGTTAACCTATGGGGAGAGCATCACTGAGCGACTGGGAGCTGGGGAAGATCCACTAAACGTGAAAAGCCGTGACCAAAACTAAATGCGTAGACTTGAAGCAGTCTTGTTCTAGCAAAAATGAGATGGTTATGGTTTCCTTTCTAATTTCTGTGCTCCTGGGACACGAGTAAGCAGCTGACAGTCTGTAGTCCGTAAAAAGGCGGGTAAGTGCTAGCAGAGGTTAAAGCACAGAGGACCCCAACGTATTGACCTGACCTCGAGTGCCACTGGCCATCGCGTCTGTCCTCTTACCCTGTTCTGAGCTTTCCAAGTTGGAGACATACGCATTTCTTTGCAGTTTGACCCAAAGCACATCTGCACGCTGCTGTCGCGTGGCTTCCCTCTCCAGGGCTACACCTGCTACGAGGAAATCTGGCAGGGGCCGTAATAGGGGAAAAAGAAGTCACAAGGCTTCGCAGCATTAAAGAGGACCACACGTTAAGTAACCAGCTACGCTGGTCTGTAAGGACAAATAGGATCTCCCCGCCAAAAAGCTCCTCTTCCTGTCTGTTGGACCACAAAAACCATGCTGAAGAAACACAGAGCAACACCTGGTGCTCCAGGGGTTGTTTTTCAGGTTGCTAGAAGAAAAAAGGAACAGTTTTAACACACAGGCAACGTATCACAGCAGTATGCAGTATGATACCAAATAAGCCTTAATATGTGCTGGAGTTGTGCTTGTGTTTAGAAACAATAATAAGTGGCAAATAAAAGCACACTGAAAATACAAAGTAGAAGCATTTGTAGTTTAACTGCAGGAAGGCATGGTGATGGGAAAAGCACCAGCCTGAACCGTCGGTGCCCAAAGCCTGGAGAACAGGGACCCCAGGGTGACATGAGCCCCCTTCTCCCACCTACATCGTTTAACTGACCGGGGAAGTGCCTTTCTGTTTCTCTTAGCCAAATATACCCCCTCTACAGCGTGGTCATGGGTGGGAAGCCATAAATGATAAATGAGACTTGATAAATGCATATATTCCCCTAATGCCCTGCCCGGGTCCTGCGCTGCTGGTGATCCCCAGGAGCACATTGTCAATGGCAGAGAGCTCTGGTCTTGTCCTTTGGGCTTCTCCATGTGATCTGCCCTTGCCTAGAAGGTGCAGAAACCAATCCCTTTGGTTTATTCACTTGGGAGCTTTGCCTTTTCTAAGGCAGATCCATGGCATATTTACTCTGCCAGCTGGACCTGCCATAAATGCAATGAGCCACAAATATCCTTTTCATAAATAAAAAAAAAAATAATCCACTTAAGTATCAGATAAAGTCTGGTCGCTCTCCTTGCTTTGAAACTGTTTGACTCTTTGGAATGAAGTGATCAGGTGTTCTGGAAATTAAATTAATTTCCGAATACATGTAGGGTCACAGAGTAATTCTGAGACAAGAAGTTAAGCTTGTTTCTTTTTCTTTGTATTTAAGCTCATTTTCATTGTGTACAGAGCATATCTGAGATAAACTTTGCAGTAAACACGCATTAGTACCAGATTCTGCAAGGAAACATATTTTTGTCTTGTTTTTTCTTTTTTTCTTAAGCTAGGGCTTTAAATGGATCCTTCTATAATTCTCAAGGTCATTGTTAAATATTTTAAATAGTTGGTCAAACGCCAAACTATTTTCATTGCCTGAATTTCTCTCCTTGGAGAATTATTGCAGACAACGAACTGTGGCATCTTCAACATTTGTGTCAAAGAGAAACCTACCATGACAAGCAGTTTTGTAACTCAGGAACTTGACTAAAGTTTTATATTGTATTGAGTAGGACAAATAATCGCATGGTGTGTTTAATAGCTAGATCTCTGTGGCACCCCGTACTGCAATTATTATAGCTTTTATTTATTAGGGAAAAAGAACTCTCATTTCTGATTTGAAATGAAAGAGATTTCATTTGTATGAAATTTGGGCTTAAGCTATCTTCCGTCCTTAGAAATAACTGGATGAAGCAATTGCGTGCAGTGGCAAGGCTTGATCGCCCGCATGTTTTCAGTGTTAGAGCATGTTCTCCAGGAACATCCGCGGGGCTGGGGAAGGCAAAATGGCCAAATCAAAAGGAAAGTTAATTTTTCCTTTCTTCAGTCCCCAAGCGTGGCGTAGCGGTTTGCAGTGAAAGCCTGTTCAAGACAATGGGAAAACTCCTAGGTAGTTCGGGTCAAGCCTTGACCTACAGTGGAATATATGAACAAGCCTCAATCTTGCCATATAGCTTGGGTTTCTGTTTTCTCCATTTTCTACTGGAAAAAAACTAATTAAGGGGTTTATTTGATGCACATTTCACCATCACTTTCCTTATGGAAAGGAGTTGAGGGGGCTTAAATGAGGCTGACAGATGCAGCAGTGAACGAGCTTGTACCAGGCGGATACCACAGCTACACTCTGTACGGAGACTGACCAAAAATGTTGAAATGACTAGTATGTTGTTTGCCTGATTGGGAATTCTTATTTGCTTGGAGAAAGAAGTAAGCAGAATTTTCTGAAATTGGATTATGAACAGATTAGGCATTTGTCTTCCTTTCGTGAGAACAAGTGAGCATTATTAGCCAGAAAACAGATGAACCTGTACTTGACCAAGTGAAAAGCAGTAATTTTTATTTCCTTCAAAGCCCTAACTTTGATTTCTGCACTTGATTGGCAGCGGTACTCCGAAGCCCCTGGAAAGAATTGGGCATTTATCCCTGTTACAAACCTGCGGGCAGGGCTGGTATTCATTTGCCTTGGCTTACCCCTAAGCGTCTGGGCTGGGGTTGAGCGGGTAACGTGCCCCGTGCGTATCGTATCGGGGGTGACGTGTGCTGGTGTGGAAACCCCTGCTCACGCTGCCGCAGGGAGGGAAGGGCACGTACCGGTGGCCTTGCAGCAGGACACAGCGTAGCTCTGACATCTGCAGGGGACATGGACGATGACCACTGGAGCGGCCTCTGACAGTGGGAACGAAAAGGCTGCATGGACGTGTCTGTCCATAATTTAATTAGCGACAGCAATGATCTTGAAGGATTTAATGAAAAAGCTTACTTTGTAGAGGAAACAAAGAACTTCTATTTTCCAACTAGTTAATCCTCTTTTTTCCCCCCTTTGCTGCTTTTTTCCCCCTTTTAAGGGAAGGAGAGAGCAGAAGTTGTGATTGATTTCTTCTTTCATTTCCTTGCTTTTAATGAAAAATCAGGTTGACCATAATTCAAGTAAACGCAACCCCATGGAGCGAAGGGAGAAGAGTCCGTCTGGCAAAGTAGGGCAACTTAGAAATCTGTGTGTGATTGCTCCCAGTTCAGCCCAGTTTCTGAAACCGCGCAGTGCACAGGCAGTACGGAATCAGCCCACGTACAGGAGAGTTTCGCTGCTGCAGAACAAATTGTGCGTGTTATTTGTTTCAGCACCGAAGACAAGAGGGAAGTGTTGCCCTTTGCTTTTCAGATGCTCTTTCTATAGCTTGAAAGTGATTTTTAAAGCTGGAAATTAATATTCTTGGGGAAAAAAAACATAGTATGGTCTTAATACGGTCTTAATACAGTCTTAAGCTTTTTAACCTCACAGCTTTATCTGTTCCAAATGCATTTACCTGATGACCTTGTATGTGACTGTGTTTGTTTGGAGGCAGCATATTTTGGCTCCCTAGATATTATCTTACGGTGAGGATCAACATTTCTAAACATGTATTTCTACAACCAGTAAATAATGCGGAGGAGAGGGTGTTTCACAAGATTTATCAGATGGTTGCAGGGAGCCGTCACCCCGCTCCGGAGGAGGCCGGAGCGATGCCTCCTTGGTGCTGTCTGCAGTTTGGGGGTATTGGAACGGCTCCAAACCGGCACGGCTCTAGCAGGGGGACAAAAGGTGGTGTCTGCAAACCTGGCTAGCTAAAAACCTGCCTGCTATAAGCTGTAATGCAGAGATGGTGCTCGAGAAGCATGTCTCTTGGGATGTTATTTCTTTATGATCTCTTTTCTGGCCTACTCGCTATTTGTTTTACACAGCTGCCTCCAACATCTGCTTTTCATCTCGGCACTTTATCCATGTAGGTATTCAAAAATGCCTTTCTTCTTTCAGCTGCTTTATGTGTCTCCTGTCTCGTCAATGAAACGTGCAGCTAATTGAATTTAAAAACAATTTTTAAATAGGCTATTGCATGTTGTAGACACAAATCATTAAAGGAGTAATGTCAGCTGCCTTCCACATAAAGGAAGACGGGGAAAAATAGCAAGATGAGCCTGAAATTTCTCAGGAATCTGAAAGGAGGCTGAGCCCGGTCTCTAGTTTCAAATTGAGATCTCTTCCCACCTTTCTACCTGACAGCTTTTAAGCTGCTATCCCAACCTCCAACCTCTCCTTCTTCACTTGGAGCAATTAGGACCCAGGCTGTTGTTCAGCCTTTTAGCCCAGGATCCATCTCCAGAGCATCGGGCTTCCCGGGTGAGCGGCTTCTTCTGGTTAAGCATCTAGCCATAATGTCAGAAATAGCTGATTCTTTGGCTTTTGTCGTCAGTTGGCATGAAAACGTTGCTGAGCAGCACTGCTGCCCTGTCACGGCAGATCTTGGCAGCTCTGCTTTACCCAGCTGCTATCAGGAGGTTTGCAAGTGCAGGGGGACTGTGTTTAAGCAGCTATTCCTGACCAGTTTCAGCCTGAAATTGTCTTCCCTTCTGTCCTCATCCCCAGTAAATGCAGGGTTATTGCTTTTGGATAAAGCACGCCACGTCTCTGAGGCATTTCTCAAAAAGCAAATACAACTTTTGACCTCAGCCAGGAGCAGAGTTTTGCCTGGATTGAAGGTCAGCAGCTCCACGAGCCGTACGGGCCAGTGACACTGATACCTCCTCGCTCTGATACTCGCTACAGCCTCCTCGGAGAAAAGCCCTTTTTCTTCTCAGAAAATCCCTCTCCTTTTGATGTTTTTTCCCATTCTTTGTTATTTATCTCCTTGGACAAAGCTTGCCCTTTGAATGAAACACCCCTCCGCACTACACTATCTCTATTTTTCTGTGGCTGTGCTTCTCTTGCATCTTGAATCAGCGAAGGAACAGGCAAATCTGCATTTTCTCACGTAGATGATCGAGAGTGAGGGTAGCCATGAAGCCCCACGACTGACTTTTATTAGGCAGAAAGCACTCCCACGCTCAGGTGGGGCAGTCTGAAGCATAACCCACCCTTGGTGGGGTTTGCATCCCCTCCTCCTCCTCACCCTCCTCTCAGCTACCTGGGCAAACAGCCCATCGTGCGGAAAGGAGAGTGGAAAAAAGCTGCCAGGTCACGGCTCCGTCTGATGTCTAAAAGGTGTAGGAGGTTTCAAGGGGAGAAACACGGAGCAGAATTGGGGCCAGGTGGGATTGTGGTCTGCAAACCCTGCAGGTCCCAAAACCAGCCCTTCGGCGGAGCAGCACCGAGGTCGGTGTCCGCCTGGGTTCACATCCACTGGGTTTCTTGAGTAGGCAAATGAAAATCTGATGTGTTTATGCGTGTTTGTAGATCTGAAAATGTAAACTATGGTAAAGTGTCTGCTTATAGTGTGACCTCTTAACCTGAGGGTTTTTTTCTGTTCTGGGGTGAATTCCAGCAAACCACTGTGCTGCTGTGTTTACAAGGAAAATGCCTGCTTTTTGTGCTCTCAGGGCCACAGCAAGTCTCATTAAAAATCCTCTTTGGGAAAAGCAGGCTAGATAGCATTGCTCACCCCAGTTAAGTCGCAGTGAATAAATTTTCCTACTCCGCTATTAAAAAAAGAGAAAAAGAAATGTACTAAAATTTAGATTTAAATAATCATTTGCTACCTCCTCAGGTTATGCATCTGAGTTATAAAACATCGAGGCGTGTGGTTACTCTACCCAAAATCAGCGGCGGGGCTGGGGCGGGCGGCGGGGTGAGTGAGTGTCCCCCGCAGCCGGAGCCCCGGCTGATCCTTTCTCCACGCCAGGGAGGATTTAGCCCACGCTGGGGACTCGCCTGTGCAGGCTGGCAGCCGGACAGACAAACCGCCCTTCCAGAAGGATGCTGGCTCCCCACCGTGGCAACAAGCGTGATTTTAGCTGGTGAGTGTCGGCAGAGACAGCCACGACAGAGGGTGAAGCAGGACGGAAAGGCAATGGATGGCCGATGGCTGGTGGCGACTGGCCATGGGGTCCCGGCACCCCCAGCCCCCTGCGAGTTCCATCGCCCCTTCAGCAGCTGCTGTTCCAGGAGCTGTTTCGGCAAAGGGCTGGGGTAAATTACAGTTCCTGTAATGACAGGCAGGGTCCCACACTTCCCAATGGTTCCCCGGCTCTGTAAACAGACTTCTGTGTGCCTGGCGACGGATCACAGCCACGCTAATCAGCCTGTCCAGCTCTGCAGCAAAGCTCCGCAGCATTATCAAAGAAAAGCCAAAAACAATATGTTTATGAAAGCAAAACATCATAAATACACTTTATTTACACTGCGGACACTGAAAGAAGAAACAGATGCTTCTGGTTTGGGTGCCTGTCCAGCCTAATTTCATGGAGATCAGAGAGAGGGGGGAAAAAAAGGAATTGAAACGTACAGTCTGTCACATATCCAGTTTTAAATATTATAAATCATTCATCTCCTGCTACAGCAAATGGAGGTGGGCTCGGCTCTGCCACTTGCCAGGCTGTGTCCCTCCGTGGGTTGATGCCGTGGGTTAAATTGTCGGTAAACGCCAGTCCTGTGAAACAGCCACATTGGCACTGCTGCGGCGGCTTCCTGACAGCGCGGCGTTACCCGGAGAGCGGGAATAATGCCAGCCCAGGCCCAGCAAGCCAGGTGCTTTGTGAGCTGCCAAAGGGCTATCGCTGCAGTTTAGCAACCTCCAGTGAAGGATCATGTGTTGGAGGTGGGTGGCAGCTGGGGCAGCCCAGAGCCTGCTCCTGGTGACATGATGGCTGCAACCAGGAGAGCGCTGGGAGGTGCCAAAGCGTTGTACACAGCTCAGACGGGCCCTTGGCACAGGGACTTTTGTTGGATAGTTGTCTTTATTGCCATAAAAGGGAAACATAAAACACGAAGCAACACATTAAGCAGTGCTGCTGATAGAGTGTTTGTCTGACGGAGCAGTGCCTGGAGAGACGGCGTCCGAGAAAGGGATGAGGGCAAGAGCCAGCCTCTTCATGGCCCTGTCACTTTTTAGAATGGACAACTGGCAGGACAGATATCATGAAACACATGTCATTAAAAGTTCTCCCCAGAGTGCTGATGGGGCTAGAGTGCCCGCATCTCGCAGGCGCATCCCTGCTGAGTGGCACCAGCACCTCCCACATCTGACCAGCCCCAGCTTGGATGCTCTCACGTCCGCGGTGGGTCGGTCCTGCACAGCTCCGGGCGGCACTTGCCTGACTTTCCTTCCTGATAAGCTGCAGTGAGGATGTGAAGCGTTTGCCGCGGACTCAAATGTTGTACTATTTCATATGCGCTATTTATTGTTTTTACACGCATTCTACCACCACGTGAAATTTGACCAGAGCAAGTGCACATCGCCTCCATCTTTGGGAATCGTCGCAAAGCTCTGAGTTAAGTCTTGATTACGTCTCATCCCTCTCATCCAAATAGATGGACAGGGCAAACAAGTAACGTGTTATAAAGCTGTCTGCTTTCTGTCTGAGATGAAAATATGTTTTCGTGGCTATGTGGATGGGGATAGGAGCCTGGGTCACACTGAGCCGCTGGGTCTTGGGTGGCCAAACCTCTTTTTTCCCCGAGAGGCAGCACCCTCTGAGTCACAGCCTCCCTGCCTTGGGTAGCGCAGGCGTTGTGAGGGGGTGAAGCTTGTTCGGGCAAAGCTGTGCCTGGACCTGCTCCTAAACCTGCCCCTGCCTCCCAGAGCAAGCCTTGAAGACGTGTCAGTAAGGGCTCTTCCATCAGTGTCATTTATACATCGTGGCATGAGTGCCATTGACTGAAATGGGTGAAACGCAGGACCTCTTCCTGGGGTGTCCTGGTGTTCAGCCTCCAGCTGGGGCTAACCCTGGCCTGAGAGGGAAAGTAAAACTGGAGAAGTTATCAGGAGATATTAAGGAAGTTCTCCCATCGGTTCCTCTTTTTCTGGGCTTTGGGGCTTGCTTGGAGGTCCTTTAAGCTGTGATAGTGTGGCTCGGCATGTGGTGGGGCTGTGAGCTTCCTGCAGAGGCTGTGCTGGGGCAAGGGGTCCCCGAAGAGCTGCTTTTTGGCACGTTCAATTATTAGAATCATAGAATCACAGAATGTGTTGGGTTGAAGGGGCCTCTAAAGGCCATCCAGTGCAACCCCCTGCAGGGAGCAGGGACATCTTCAACTAGAGCAGGTTGCTCAGAGCCTCATCCAGCCTGGCCTTGAATGTCTCCAGGGATGGGGCCTCCACCCCCTCTCTGGGCAACCTGGGCCAGTGTCTCACCACCCTCAGTGTAAAGAACTTCTTCCTGATGTCTGATCTAAACCTGCCCTGCTCTAGTTTAAACCATTGCCCCTCGTCCTGTCACTACATGCCCTTGCAAATCATTCAGAGTTTCCAGTGAGTTCTGACTAGTTATTCATTATCAGAGTGTATCTAAAATACAAATACATGAAGAAAAAGAGGATTTTTCGTTGGTTTAGACGAAATAATCTGTGTTTCCTAGTGAAAAGGATTTTTAATGAGGGAATTGGCTGAACCATGGTTAATGTGGAG
This sequence comes from Rissa tridactyla, assembly GCF_028500815.1. Classification (NCBI taxonomy): domain Eukaryota; kingdom Metazoa; phylum Chordata; class Aves; order Charadriiformes; family Laridae; genus Rissa; species Rissa tridactyla. Next base: position 45,964,715 of record NC_071474.1, on the reverse strand, counting down.
GGAGTTTGCACCCATTCACCAGCTTATGTCTGTCTTAGGGGAACAAGCAGATGGGCTTGCAGGGCTTACACCTGCTGAGGTGGCACTGGTGACACTGTAGCACTGGGAAGCACATATTTCCCTGTGAGAAATCCACGATTGGGCTGCCCGTGGAGCTGCAGAGCCGGCTGGACGTTGAAAGCATCACCCATGACACCCCTAACAGGGACAGCAATACCTGTGCTCCCCCTGTGACCACCCCTGCTGGCACCAGGCCCTATGGGTGGCTGCTTTGTTGCGTGGCTGAGCTTGCACCAAGCAGAATGAAAAAGCAAGCGCAAATAGTGCTAGCCATGAAACAAACCTCAAAATGCCCGGAAATTAAGTCATCCATTGTATATGGTGAGAAGCTGTTACCTCCACGCAGTGTGGTGGCTGGAGGGGACCGGTGCTAGCAGCGGTGAGCAAAGCTCAGCCCCGCTCTCCTCCGATGGGTTACAGTCCTTCCCCATCCCTGCTGCATCCTCACAGTCTCGTGTGCCTTAATGCGCTGCTCGACCCTCTGGGTACAGCCTCCTGGTGCCACATCTGTAGCTGCAATCTGGTTTTCCCCTAATTATATTGTAAGATATATGTTCAGGACACCGGGAGCGCTGGGTCATGCATCTGGAATCGAGCACTTTTTCTTGCAAACGTCAAGCCGCAGGGTGACTTCCAAGTCACGGTGTCATCTGATACTCTGGTAAGCTGCTGTTAAATTGAAAACCATATGTCACCGAGGGAGCTTTGCGCGGGCTGTGCCCTGGCTGTGCGACCCACGTTGCGCACGGGTTCGCTCGCAGCAGCCCCCCTGCCAAAAGCGCAGCGCAGGTCTGCGGGGTGCGGACAGGAGCCCCGTTCAGACCCCTGCCTGCACAAGCGCGCTGTTTGCACCCTGAGCATTTCATCTTCAGGTGTGAATTCATTGTCACGCTGTTCTGACAAATGGGCAGCTCCCGGCTGCCCACAGGCACCTCCAGCTGGGCCAGATCCTGAGCAAGAGGGTTGCAGAGCAGTGCAGGACCCTTGGGTACCAGCAGCCCCCTGCTATTCCTGGTTGTCCCATGTCGGAGCGGTCAGAGGGCTGCCTGGAAGGTCACTAGGTGAGGATTAACACAAACCTGGTGTATAAACCTGCTACCAGCTGGTTACATCTGTCCCAGGGCCAATTACTTGCTCTGAGTTCAGACCCAGTACGTGCACGCCGACACTTTGAGATGAGCGCGGCCTCTTGGGTTGAGCAAAGCTGGACAGGCTGCTCCTGCCTACCCTGGTGCATGTAACATTCATTTATCATGAGCGATCTAAACCCCGGGCTTTATTTTTTCCTGCAAACACCTGTTACTGATAATTTCCCCCAGCACTAATATTCTGAAGTTGTTTGGTGCGGTTTTGGCTGTGTTGATGGCTTTGGCAGAAGACCGTGTGCAGGAAGGTAGTTAATCACGGTCCTAGAGGTCACCTTTATGGGAGCAAAGAGGGATTTTTTTTCCCCATGGAAAAGATGTTTTGAGAAAATTAGTCTGATGAGAATTTTTGGCAACTAGAAGTTTCTTTTTTTAGGTGGCAATTTTTGTTCTCAGCTTCCAGAAGAAAAACTGAATTTTTAAGTTGTGCCAAGACTTTACTTAGTTGAAATTTAGCTTTCACTGAAAAGAAAACTCCAGAGAAGTTACAGTCAGCCATGGTAGTGCATGGGCCTTGATACCTAAACTTAAAGTCACGCATCACAAACCAGAGTATGCATATTTTTCAACTTTTTCATTATTTTGCAAGCAACGCCCCCATAATAACTTGATTTTCAGGTAAGTTTCCTATATATTGATTTCCTAATCATTTGAATGCCCTGTCGATCGGACGGGGAGCTGGAGGGGCGGTGCTAGGGCAGGGGGCTGCGTTAAAGGTAGGGATACTGGGGAGAAGAGTGGATGGCGTGCAGCCCCACTGCATAGCAGCGCTGCTTCTGTGCCCTCCTCCAGCTGCCAGTAGCCAACGTGTCTTCCTCGAGCCTTCCTCTCCCAGCCCCGCACAGCAAGGTCATCACAGCCTCGTTAATCTTACGTGCTGTGCACGTGTCCACCAACTAATGAGCCACGGCATCCCCGAGGCCTGGAGCCTGCTGTCACCTCCAGCGTCCCACATCGACCATCTCGCTGCCACAAGCCAGGCACATGAGCACAGCAGTTATAAGGTGCAGGGGATGGCAGAAAATGGCCCGCTTATGTTGTGTTTCTCCAGTAGCCTTTTTGCTACCAAAGCCACAAGCACAATTCCGAGACAAACAAAAAACGTGCTGCATTTAAGAGTCCTTTGGAGGCTGGAAATTGAGCCTCTCTTGCTTTATTCTCACCAAGGATTAAATTACGGGAGTTGTATAAAATGCAGGTTTTAAGAAGCAAGTTTCTAATATTTTGGCTTGAAAAAAACCCTTTCTTCTGGAAAAGCTGTAGGTGACACACTGTCCTTCGCCTTTTCCCCTAGAGGTTATAGCAGCAGTCCTGTTGTGTTTAAACTAAACGCAATGAATCACTGTGGTTTGTTGCTCGTTTGTTTTGGATAGTTTGGGGAGACGTGATCGGCTGTAATACTTATTTCTCCCAATTTACCCGCGGTCAGGCAGGATTGCCAAACCTGATGGCAAAAAAAGGCAAGAAAGGTTTTTTCCCTGCGTTTCAGTGTGTTTAACTTGTGAATTTGAAAGCCTCTGCCATTGAGCTGAGCAGCACAGCTCGCAGAGCACCTCTCAGCTGCCTCTGCACGATGGTGCTGCCCTGGGCAGCCCCGGACTGGGGGTGCTGCTCCGCCGAGCTCGCGCTGGAGCCGATGCAGAGCGCTCGCAGCATCCCTCCCACTGCACCCACCCCGCGCTGGGATAACGCTGCGACCATCGGCAGCTCATCAAAGTTTACTCGTCTCGGTGGTTTCTCCTGTGGTTGGTGGACTGGATGCTCGAGGAGTTTTCAAATTATACTCTGAGCATGGACACGTCTCTTTTTTTAAAATCCACCTTCTGCATGGATCAGTTTTGTTCTTTATGATCTGGCAGACATGGTGCCCCACCAACATGAGCACAGGGTCGTCAAGGTGAGGGGATCAGCACCTCTACAGCATTTTAGAAATCCAATTTTAATCCAATTTTAATCCAATTTTAGCCCTGTTCTGCAGCATGCTCAGGTCCAGGCATTTAACAAGTCTGGCTTCTTAGGGCAGCAAAAGGCTTCATAATCTCCGACAGCCGCAGAAGCGTACTCTGGTCGCGGCCGGAACCGGTCACTGTGTGCAACCAAGAAAGATGTGCTATTTTTCAGCTTCTGCTTTCGTTCTCAGAGAACTGGAAGTAACACGCTCACAAATACCGAAAGTCAGAATGCAAATGCAAGCGGTGGACAACAAACCCACTTTTGGGCTAAAAGTTTAAAAAAGGAGTGGTCTTAGACCAAACTATATCCATGTTAATTATTAATTTCCATGAGTATCACTGTTTATTTACCACAAGCTAAGTGGAACAGATTTATTCTTCAGCATTGGCTGCATAGCAATGTAATTGCTTGCCCTAACCCAAATAATCCTTGGGGCAAAGGAGTGGTTAAATAAAGCCTCAGTAGGATTTATTTGGCACAGTTGCAACATGCAAGGAGGAACTCCCAAAAATACCTGTGAATAAATGGGCATCATGTGGCAGAGGGCTGAGGTGGCAGGTGAAAGGTGTCGTGGTGGGACCAGGTCTGGAGCTGGCTGTGACTTTCTGCCTCCTCCCAGCATCGCACTGTGCTGCAGCACCTACCAGAGCAAACCAGGAGGATTTTCTTTTTGTCTGGCTTAAGCCATTGCTTTCCCAGCAGAGGGCACGATGTGCAAACGAGAAGGGTGAGTGCCGCTGCCAGAAGCGATTTCAGAAATGATACAGCAAAAAAAAGGAACAAGTGTGCAGAGCCAGAACCCCCAAAGGCAGGACGCGCCGGGGCACGGCATGCCCTTCGTGCAGCCGGGGCTGCTCCGCGCCTTGCCAAGGCTCCGGCTGCCTCTCGAGCAAGCACCCGGCGCTGCTGACTGCTCCCAGCCCAGAGCCACAGCGGCCAAATATCTTCCGCACTTCAGCAAGCACTCGTTGCCATTGTCAAACACCCTCGAAGCTATTTTAAACGTAATTTGGAGGAATTTCTGTGAATTAAAGAAAAAATGAGTCAGTGTCTGTTAGAAGGAACACGATTGCTCCTCATTTTCCAGAATTTTGAGGCCTTGATGTCAAAACAACAACGTTTTCCAATGTCTTCTAGCAGCCTAATTTACTGCAGGGAGCAAACCCATCTCTTCAGTTCAATCTGTTTATGTGGGCTGTGTGAGTTCTAAATTGAAGTCCTTTGCTTGGATTATCAGTGTTTAAGAGAATAGATCTCTGAAAGATGACCTAGTTGTAGACAAATACTTTCCTGTCTGACTGTTTCCTTCTCAGAAATGGCTCTCTGCGTTATTATCAAACTTTCTTTGAAAGAGGCTTCCCAGCAAAGACATGACAAAATTTTATTTCTTGCCTTAATAATTAAGTGAGGCAAACATGCTGTTTAGCCTCGGCTGTGTATTTTAACTGTTCTGGTCATTCCCATGACCTGGTAATTTCCTTTTTTGTGCACCATCACATATCTATTCCAAAATTTCTTTTATTTGATCTTTCTGCTCATATAGTACTACTGCAGTGGTGGGATTCCCGACTGACACAGGATTTTCTTCCAAGAGGCAAAGTTTACGCACATCCTAGATCAGTGCAGTGACCAGTTGAGCTGAACGGACAAAAATCACCTGCTCTGAGCAACTCCCACGCGGTGAGAAGAGAAAAATCACAAGCCCAAGGTCTCCCTGGTGCTGCCACCCAAGAAAGAGGACTGTGCTGCAAAGCTCCTTTGGGAGTTGCGTGCTAGAATTGCTTATTTGCTCATGGTTTCATGAACGCTGTTGTTTGTTAGCGTTGTGAGACAAACTGACTGGGCCACGAAGCTTCAGGCTGTTCAAACAGCAGTTAACGAAAGCAAGGATTTCACACCCCTGCCCACTGGGGCTGACGTGTGTTTTACAACATACTTTATGCTGCTTGGCAGGTGTTGAAAAAGAGAACTTGTACCAAAGATAGCCCTTGAGCCCATCACATGGATTGCTTGGTAATGCAAAGCTCTTGGCACAACCCAGGTTGGTTGGGGTTTTGTTTCACCCCTACCCTGCTTTTAGGATATTCTCCCAATAAACAACAGCCCAGCTGGTTTTCCCAGTTGGCCCATTATCTTGTAGCCAAGGATTTTTTCCAGCGTTGGAGAGATTTGTCTAAGGTTACCAATGCCTAAATGACAGACAGACTGTGGGTGTGCACTTGGCCTGCCCGCCCTGCTTTCTCCATCACCGCCAGCTTGTGCTCGTCCCATGGTGTTAGCTCTTGTTGACAGCTCCTTCCCAGTCCCACCACTGACTGCACACCTGGCCACCTTGTTCATGGTTTCTAGAAGATCTCCCATGGGCTGTCTACCATTCCCCGTGGACCCCTGGGCCTCACATCACTTGGAATAGCCCTTAAAAGCACTGCCTGATCTGCACAGCGGGTCTTACCCTTTTTTAAAGCTCTGGAAGGATTTTAGGTTGGCCCCCAAAATGTCGGTTTCTGTTGCATCTTCACGCCTCAAAACACACCATCCCCACTGAACGCAAACCGAAGGTCTGGTACCCACAGGTACACATGGAGGTAAAAGCACTTACAGGTGGCCTCGGAGGGGGAGATCAGGGCATGCCCTGAGCCATCACTCTTTAGCAGAGGTGTCTCCTTGCCAGGGCTCGGTGCTCCCTCTCTATGCCCAGCCAGAAGATTCCTCTCTTGCTCACGCAGGGGCTGTGCGAAGCGCAGGACACAGCTATTGCGAGATGCAAATACCTGCCTGCAGCTGGTGCCCCACGCTGGGCTGTGTCCTGCCCATTGGTGCCTTCTGCTGGTCGTCCCCGTTGGTTTGCAACCAGCCAGAGGGATGGGTTCCTCTCCCTCTACCCCAGAAAAGGCTTCTGCAGTCAGGGAGAGGAGAGGACAGACCGGGCTTCCCGGAACAGCAGAGTCTGCAGTGCCCGTGAAGAGCGGGGAAGAAGTGCTGTAGTTTTTTGGTGCAGATAGCTCCAAGCTCTTGGCTAAGACAGAAGGGTCTGTGAACCTTACGCAGAGAGTGACCTGACCTCACAGCCACAGCTATGTGAACAGTCAGACATGCTGGTTCATGAACCAGCCCAAATCACTTAGGGAATTGTACTTGAAGTGAGAAAAAATAATAGCCCGTGTCTACTAGCAGAGCTGTAGAGAAATCCCCTTTCTTTTAATGATTTTGAAACTTCACATGGGGATGCAAACAATAGAGGGCCTGTCATTGACCACAAAGCGCTTTGGGGATTTCAGCTGTGCAAATCTCTTGGTAACCTGGTCTGTTGCCCCAGCTGTGGGCCCGGAGGAGAGAACTTCCTCGCAGAGCATCTTCTTCCCTTTCAGCCTGACCGCTGCCCAGAAAACCCGCCTGCTCTCAGGAAGGATGCGGGTCGTGTGCTGCGGTGAGCTGTGGCGTGCACAAAAGTCTCACCAGCACAGGGAAAAGCTAAAGGCTGCTCAGTCCCCGGGGGACTTATTTCAACCCATCGCTGCAGGGCTTGCACAAAGCAGCTCTTCAGCCCTGGGGAAGAGGAGGAGGATGGTCTCCCCCCCGCAGCACCCACGAGCCGCACGCTGAAACTGTGAGCGGACCCTAGACCTTCAAGCTCCCTGGTGGCTTTCTGCTGAAGGGGGAAAGGAAACGCTTTTTATTTATCAGTTTTATCATCCTGTGTAAGGTTTGTTTCCTTTACATTTGAAAAGGTGATCAGAAATGGGGGGTGATGGGGACAGACTGCTGGTAGGCGTGCAACAGCAAAAATGTCAATTTGCTCTCTTCTGCTTAGATTTAGGACGGGAGATACAACCGTGCAATGGCTTCTCTCTGTCATTTGGGTTTTCTCTGTGTCTCTCTCTGCCACCTTAGAAGTCACATGTGGTCTAAATACTCACTAATGAAACCTTGCCAACTTTGACTGTGATAAGATAATCATCTTATCTGGAGATCTCAGCTAAGCGCATCCAATACCTGACATTTATTTTATGCCTATCTTGCCTTTGGTGAGCATATGATGCAACTTGGGAACCTCAGACCATGTCAGATGGGGGAAGTTTTAAGCTCCGCTCCAGACCTGATCCGCAGTCACTGAAATCAGAGACAGATCAGGCCTCCGACTTCAACACAGATGAGAAAGTCCTCATTAGCCTGTTCTTCACCTTCCCTGGGATTTTTCTTGCAAATCCATCAAGATGGAGACGCAGCCATCAAAGCAGTGGGAGCAGCAGTGCTTACGGGGTCTGAGGTTACCTTTGCAGAACGAGGACAGTCCCTGGGCTTTTGTGTTTGTCTTCGTTAAATGCTTTTATTGTTGAAGCTTACTGGGGGAATTCATTTGCCTTTCAGAGGAGTGCATAGTTAGAAAATGTTAAAAAAAATCTCCGAGCTGTGGGATTACTTGTTTCTATGTGTATATTCTTCAGGTTTTGAATAGGAAAGGTCACTAAAGCGTTCATTGGTTCTGAACGTGTACGAGAGCAGGCAGCAGGGTAACAGATTACCCGGCTCTAGAAACAGCCAGGTTGTTTCCTGCCAGGTTCTACAGATAATCTAGTTTTATTAGTATTTTTGGATAGATCTCCATTAACGTCTTCCCAGAAACTAAATCTTGATGTGAGGAAGTACCCAAGGCAATATTCTGGGATTCACGGCTAGTCTGGCTGGAGTAAGCCGATAATCAATTCCTTTGCTTTTGATGGGGAGTGCTACAGTATTAACATCAGCTAACATCATTTTGGTTGCTAGCTTACTTAAGATTAGTAAAATGCTAACTCATACTATGGAAATGAGTCACTTGGGAGGGAGAAGAAATTTCTCAAACTCTCATTTTGCACAGTGTGAGGATCTCAGGTCTGTTTAGTCATCATTTTCTGGGGTGTCTTGTACGATATGATTCACTTTTTCCAGAGCATGTGAATTTTGGATGTTTCTGAAAGTTAGAATAACAATTGCTTTGGTGCCCAAAAGCCAACGGAAACAAATAGATGGTGTTATTTAAAGCTTGACCTCACAGCCAGCTGAAAGATGTGTCCTGGCATTGTAAGACAAACTCATCGCCTGTAAATGTCTCCTATCGCAAAGGTCTTGAGGTAAGACTGAGAAGGCAAATCGAAAAGGCACAGCACAGCAGAGCACGGCAGAGCTCTCTGCAGGGGACTTCCCGTCAAGATTTTTCATTGAAAAATGGTGGTTGAACAGTCTTCTGTTCTGTAGTGAAGACGTAGGAACGCTGACCAGGTTCCAGCGGAGCATAAAGCCTGAAAAGCAGCAGAGCTCACCAGCAACAGGGGGCTGTGAGGTTCACCGTGTGCAGGACCACCAGGCTCCCAGTCCCCAAGCAAAAGTCCCAGTTCCCTGCTCTCATCAGCGCCTTCGAGTATTTCCATTTTGTGGCTTTCTAAAATTTCCAGGGCTGCAAAGCATCAATCATTCCCCTGCCGACCCAGCTGGGTTGTTAGGACAGCTTTCAAGCACTGCAGGGGGCTTGCCGGCACCTCAGTACAGTTGATGAAGTCTCCATCTTCAGAGGTCAGCATCAGCTTTTGCTCGGTTTCCTCATGTTTCTGCACCACAGCCCCTCTGGTTTCATTGAAATACTGCCAGGAATGATACTGAAGTGGCTTTGCATTTTTATCAGACACAGAGGAGATGCCCAGGAGATGAACTCACTGCAATAACTGTTTTATTGATCACTATCAATATATCTAGATAGAAAAAGGATGATTTAAAACCTAGAAAATAATATAAAAAATTACAATGATCAGAAAAGGGCTTCCCCTGGCCTTTACACGGTAATCACCCGTCTCCCCATGGAACACCTGGAGAAAGCTGGAGGGCTGTGGGAATCCTGATGGGGAACTGAATCCCCTGACCAAGGTGAGGGAATGGTCTCTGACCAAGGACACTGAGCAACAACCTGAAAAATGACCCCACTTTCCCTCTGGCCCACTCAGCATCTCTCCCTGTTCTTGCTGCCCAGGCGGCACTTTTGTCCCCTCGTGTCCTGTTTGACCCACCCGGGAGCCAGGACATCTTCCAAAGTGCTGCAGCTCAGGGAGGCACCCTGTCTTGCACAGGGACCAATTTAAAAGCTACATCAAATTATTATCCATTAAAAATAGCGTCTCTGCTGCTGAATCCACTTGTCCTCACTTCCCATGAGCCGGAGCCGAGCTTTGGACTTGCCCGTTCACACATACCTGGTCAATGTGAAGCTCAGCAGATGGTCCAGGCGTTTGGGGCAGCAAAGCGGGCAGGCAGCACCGTTTCCCCTTGCCCGGTTTCCTCCTGCTCAGAGAGAAGCTGCACCGCTCTACAGCTGCTACAGCTAAAGGGTTGCTAAAAGCTCTGTGTCCCCATGTCCCTCTGGGCAAGAGAGCAGAAGAAGGTACCACCCACGGCATCTGCTCATACACACGCAGCTTGGTCCTGCTTCACGCTGGTACCTGCGATCCCGATTTCCAGATATGAGTAAATACCTGCAGTGTTTTGCTACAGGCTACCTTCTTTCTACGCGCTTGTTGGTGAAGCCAAGTCACGCTCAGTTTGCTTTCATTAATTTCTTGAGAAAAGGATTGTCCTGAGGGCACAGGCACTTTATCGGGAAAATCAAGCCAAAACAAAAATGTCTCAAGCTAAGTGATGAACTCAAAGATTAAACAATCCTGTATGCCTTGTGTACCAAACACGGCTCTGGTCCGCTGGTGAACGCTCAGCCATCTGCATGGCCTTCTGTAGGAGGAGCCAAAAGTGTAGCAGACCCTCAGAGAGAGCACACATTGGTAATAAATAATGCACACGCTTTCACAAAACAAAATTTTATTAATTACAGCACTTCAAGTAACATTTAGTCTTTTCTGAAAGCGGCACTTCAGGCTTCCAGAATAAGAACAGTGTATCACAGTGCATCAAATTATTAAGACATCCTTCCTGCAGAAGGAGTCAGCTTTGTTAGACAACATCATAATTTAAGGGATTGCATCAAAGTTTTTGTAAGTGACTTGATTACGTTTCTATTCTGCTTTTGCTAGATACCAGCCCTTAGCAGTGTTTCCTTTCAGTCCTCTGAGAAACGATGCCAAGCCCTCTTCACTCGCCTCTGGCCCTGCACTGTCCGCGGCATCTCTGGCACTGCTGATATTCATCGTAAATAACTGCGCTGAGGCAGATAACTTCTGTGAATTCTGATAATAGCAATATTCATAGGGGTTTTTTGAAGTGTATTACTGCAGCCAAAGGGATTAGAATATTTTTAAAGATTTTAGCAGTTATATTTTCATCTCTTTGAGCCAGCCAAGTGCATCTGCATTTTTATTGCTTGATTTTTGATGTAGAAGCAAAGATTCAGCCTTTTCTCAGAGAGTGTAGCAAGGGTTGGGGTGGAACACAAAGAGAAGGAGGAAAGGAAGCAGGAAGGGTCTCTAAAATTGCTCTGGATATACTAAGCAGGGTGTAGTCATGTAAAAAAGGTTTTTATTATTGTCCTTGTGAGAAAAAATGAACTGGAGTGATCTCAGAGATGCCAATGTAAGATGGGGCCAGGGTATTTGCCTTTCATTAAAACTGAGATGACTTTATCTGACATGGAAAAAACTCTATTTTGTTTCATTTAGCCTGGCTGCGACGCAGACAGTCCCGAGGAGAGAAGGACCTCCTGCTGCTGGCCACCTCCTGCCCCGGCAGCACGATGGGTGCACCCAGTTTCACTGCCCCTTTTCTGAGTGTTGCCTTTTGGTCAAGTTCATCTTGGTGACGAAGGAATAAACCACTTCTGAGACCAACTACAGAAAGTGATTGAGAAATTTAGAAACTGGCTGGTGAGCAGAGCAAAGAGCAGGAAACTCCTCCACACTGGCTGTTTGCCTTGGGTTTGAGAAGTCTGATCTTCAATTGACAGCTCCTGTGCCTCTGGTCACCTTGGACTACAGACCACCTGGGAAAGTCATCACAGCTCCAATTTTCAGCTCCAATAGTTTAAGTGCCAAGTAGCTCCTACCAGCAAGGCACGTCAGGCATTCACTGGTAGCACTTTGAGCGTGAGGACCTACTGCCGGCTGAAGGAGGGAAGGTTAGAGAGGAAATTCATCACGCTTGGGTTTTGTGCCCCATGTCCTTCTTCTTCTCAAATGGGCAAAGGTTTATTGCTGTGTTCAGGCTGGCAAGGTGTAGTGAAGGTCTGGAAGCATGACGGAGGGAGGCTGTATGTAGCGTTTTGGCTATTAATACTTGGGATTCGGCTTATTTAATTTTTCTTTCCACATTTTACGATCTGTGGATTGCAGAACGTATCACAGAAGTTCAGTCTCCCAAAACCACAGCCTTTAGTTGAAGCTGGAGGCCATCTTCCATGCAAAGTGCAAGAGTAATTGGAAGTGCCTACATCCACTTGTGCATTGGGGAGCATCTGAGGTATCTGGAGTACTTTCTGTTTTGCTGATAACCCCCCAATGCTTTGAGGAGACCCCAGGAATCACCAGCTGGGTAACAGCTCTGTTATACATCCACCTGAGCCCCAGTGCAGTCAGAGTCAATCCGTGCCCCTGATCTTCTGCAACACTGCCAAGGGATCTGGAAAAGCACTGCTAACCCCAGCGCATCCCTCCCTGCCTCTGAAATCACAGCCACCAAAATCACTGGTGATGCCTCTGGGTACAGCGCATGGACCCCTCAACACGGGGTTTTTCTCAAACTCTCTCCCCGCCATGTGGGGCTGCAGCAAACAACCGCCTTCTGGCTTTCCACCTCCTGTTTATTTCTGAAGGGGGATGTGAGAGAAGCTATTTACAAGTTTGTTGTAGCAACCTCCCAAGAATAGCTCCAGGCGTGCGGCAAGGTGTGGCAGCTCAGCCCCGCTCTGTCCTGGGGACTCTGGTGGTGGGGCTGATGCCAGCTGTGGGACAAGCCCAGCTAGGCTGGGTCAGCTTGGTGCTCTTCTTGTCTCTCCATCATCCCTGCTGAGCCTGGTGGGTCCACCCGGGTTAGAGATATTTTAGGACATAAATCATGTCTGTGGCATAGAACTAGACAGCTCTTGGCTCAACAGATCCCTGAGTAAGCCTCTAAGCACCCTTTTTATATAAAAAATATTTGGGTTGCTTTAGTTTTTACGACCATACATGAAATGTCATTTGTTTCACCAGTACAGTGAATAAATTCTAGATCGAGAACAATCACAGCAAGCCCGCGGTGCTCTAAGGCTGGCAACACCAGCACCCGCAGCCCAACTTTGTTGTGTTTCAGTGCCAAGGGGCTCCTCAACCCCAAGCTCCTCACAATAACCAGGGCTAAATGGCATCAGAAAACAGAAAAGTTTAAACTCAGTGGTGTGCCAGAACACGAGCCTTGGTCCTGGTTGTTGAACAGTTTTCAAACCAATAGCTTGAAATTGCATTGAAGTGTCTTCTGTTTGGTGTCCCAGTGCTGCTTCCCCTGGGCACATGCGCTACTTTGTTTTTAGTGTAGATCTGTTAGACATGCTAAAAAATATTTTGTAGTAGATGTATACGTTGACGATCCTTAAAAGAATCCCCAGGAAGTAACTGAGGGACCTGAGAAGGGCTGCAGCCGTGCTGGAGAAGTGAAACAACCAAATGCAAGGGCTGCGGGTAGGAGCAGAAGTGCTGCTGGCCTTCAGGAGGTCATCTGTCTGGAACAGGGCACACTCTGCCACCACCAGCGTCCAGATGATCCTGGATGTCAGTCTGGCGTTTTTCACTGTCCGTAAATGTCGGGACTCTGTGGGGAAGAAGGTTATCAAGTAAGCCTCGAAGGCAACGCAGCTCAGCAGCAGGCAGCTGATGTGTGTGTTTGCAGTGAGGAGGTTCTGCAGCGGAGCTGATGTGAATGCTGTAGATGAGGTACCAACATCAAAGGTCCATACAACCATCTCAGAAACAATGCTGACAGAAACCAGGATGTCTGCCTTTGCCAGGCTCGAAATGAGAACCACAGTGGACTTGGAGGAAACCCTTGCAGACTGCAGGATGATTATCGTGTACAAACTGCCCAGCAGGCCCAGAAAAGTGCTGACGGCATTTGAAGAAGACAGGACAAGGTATTGGATATATTTAAGCACCAGGTATCTTCTGAGATCTTTCATGTGGTCTCTCTCCATAGAAATGCCAGTTAGGGAAGAATACCTGGAATACATATGAAAAAGGGTGATTAAATGTAAGATCAGTGGGATAGATTCCAGACAAATTATTATGTACCTGCATTTGTATGGACATGTGCTGGTGTTCTCCACACTCCAGCATCATCGTGGCATTGGTTGGTTACCCAGCTTCAGAGCCATTCAGGGTGTGAAATCAGGCTGCATCAATTGCGAAGTAAATTGCACGTAAACCCAGGCAACAACATTTTATTATAGTTAACGCAGGAGTCATTGCAGGGAACTGGAGTGGCTCCAAACTAATACTGGAAAAACTGAGGGCTACTTTCATTATGGAAGTTTTTTTTCTGTTTGCCTTTGTGGGTAAATTCAAGAATGAAGAATCCATTCTCTAGTGTTGCAGCAAGAAAAAGATTTCCGGTTGTGCTGTGTAGAAGAGTAAATGAGTTATTTATTACTCATTCTGGAAAACAAAGTAATAAACTAGAGGGAACGCTATCCAAGAAATGTCCCAGTTGAATCAATAGTTGAGAGTTACCGTAAAAATACTCATTTGATTTCCGTTTCCTGTCCTTATCTCAACTCTTCATATGTGTTGATATGGTGGCTATAGCTTCTGAATAAAATTGAATGCCTGGGCACAGCGTGGGAAATGGCAATAAGTTCGAGACGCTGGGCTAGCAGGGAAAAGGCGGGCTCAGCAGTCCCCGCTGCTACACCTTCACAGCTGGCTGCAGAAGCCCATGGGATTTTAAAGTTTTGTTGAGAAGGGACGTGGTCTCTGTTTGATGTGTGGCTGGTGACAGCATCCCCACGCGCGCTGGAGCTCCCCATGCCTGTGAGCTCCCAGCTCTGAGCGCAGGAGTGGAGATTCTGGGGACCATGCCGGCTACCACATGGCTGGAAGCTGGTCCAGCTGGTGCCCGGCACCAGCTACGGCACCATTTAAAGCATTTCTCTAATGTTCTGATTTTATATATACAGTTCTTTGGGCGTAAACTAAAAGCCAGGAGCCATTTTAAGCATTATTGCTAACACGTATTGTTTCACTTTCTTTTTCTTACGTACGTTAACAAAGCCTAAGACCACCTTGCTGTTCCAGTGACGGGGTGCCTGTTGACAACTGCTAGCGTTTTACTCCTTGGGCTTAGCAGAGCTATAATTAGATACAACTCTCATTTCCCACTGAGACAGCTATGCTGTTATGGTTCCAGTTTGTTTATTAGTTGAATCTCTTAAGGCATCCAGTTGGATGTTTATGAATCAGTCGTGAGATCTGACCTGGAATTTGAGGGAAAGTTCATAGACCTGTGGGAATGTACACAAATGAGCCTTGAGATGAAGGTGTTTGTAGGAGGACCACATCCGTTGCTCCTGGTGCTTCTGGGTGCCTGGAGCCCTTTTATATCTACCCACCACTGATTGCCCACAATCTTCTGCAGCGATGGTGTGCTTTGGGGTTGAGTTTCTCTCTTGACAGGCCTGAAACAACCCTCAATTCTCTAGGGTGCGCCAGGAAGAGGAAAAACTGCATCCCTCCAACCATTAGCTAATGCTGCCCGACAGAACCAGTCATCGAGAATGACAAACTGCTGGATTTAGGCAACATTCAAACCAATGAAATTTATGAAAACAGCCAGTTCCTGTAGGCTGCCAGCGGCAGTCCTTCTTTTTCTGACCCTTGTCTCTTATAGAAAGTTGTGAACGGTCCCTTTGCCTTAAACGCGGTGGAAAGAGGTACCCAGATGATGCACTTCACCCTGGGTGTCCTTCACATCTCAGTGGGAGGCTTCTAGTGAAGTAATTTGCATGAGTGAGATTAAGTTTGCTTAGCAACTCTTCATGGTCATTTTGTATCAACACACTGAAGCAATCTAATAAATCAGGGCTGCATCCCAAGGCTTTACTCATTTCCTATTCATGCAAAAGTACCCATCACCTTCAACTACAGCTTTGCGTGACATAGAGAATTGGCTGGCGATGACTAACAGCTCAGGATCTGACCCTTTATTTACACACTCCTATCTTAAGCAGGAATGAAGTTTGTAAAGTGCCCAGATATTTTTAGGTATTAGCATAATTTATGTAATATTGCGTCAAAAGGGCGTTAAGTGTGAACTGTCCCTGTGTGTGATAAGGTTACAAAGACCAGGAAGACTAAATTGGTTAAATCATTAGTTTCTGATGGTCTCAAAAGCAAAGAAGTATATAAAAAACGGAAAGAGGATTATATGATGAAGATTAATATAAAAGAATAACATAAACATAGAAGAATGATAGCAGAAAGACCAAGACAGAAAATGAGGCGCAGTGAAGAAGTGGTGTATGGGTAAGGAGGAAACACTCCGTAACTCCATTGTCAGACAAAGGAAGACCAAGGAATGAGTCTGCTCCCTGCAAATTTGCACCACCAACCAACTGTTGGTGCCAAAATCAGAAGACAAGAGTTCTTTTTCTGCTTCATCGTTGTCTGAAGGACACACAGCTGGGCACATGCCACAGCTAGAGCTAGCAACGGAAGACCTCCAACAAAGGTTCCTAACTAGACTAAAGGAAGAATGAGGTGGATGTTGCTTAGATAAATTCTGTGTTTTCAAATTCCTGAGCTTCAAGAAGTTTATCCAACAGCACTGAGAAACTGTCTGAAGCAATTTCGGATTTATTCATGGTTATCACTAAGAAGTCTTAAAAGGCAAATGGTAGAAGTTTCAGAAAACTTGAAATAGCAAAGATGGGGCCTGTCTTTAAAAGGGGGGAGTAGGGCAAGAAGAGCCATGAAATAGTAATCTTCTGTTCCCAGAAAACTACTAAAATAATCAAGCAAATTTTTATCTAAATGGTAGAGAGAGATAAGGAAGAAGAATGTGGATTTCTCACAGATAAAGCAAATTTATTGACCCCAGTTTCCTTCTGTAGCAGGATAATAGATCTCATGGTTGAAGAGAAAATCAGCAAGTGTTGTATATCTTGAATTTTATTAAGACTTTCAATATTGTTTCATGAGGCATTCTTATAAAGGAACAAGCGAAGGAAATGTGGATTAGACGAAACTATGAATAAGTCATGCATAGCTGGATGGGAAACTAAGAAAAGGCTAATTATCAGAAATTAGGGGAATGATGTATCAGATGGAGTTCTGCAGAGATATGACATTTTGTGCATTTTCATTGACTACAATAAGCAATAGAGTTCATGCTTATTAAGTTTGCTTATTAAGTCAGCTATCACAAATCTGCAGGTACAATTTGAGATCTATACAAGAGCTGGTTCCTGTGCAGCAGTGAGCGAGAGGAAGAGTGAACACGTGGGCAGGAGGAAGGAGCACGCCAGGGGAGAGGGATGCCTGCCGTAGGCAGCGATGCCGACACAAGTGGGTATCAATACAGCCTGTGGATGGCAACACCCACAGCTGGAGTCCGCCACAGTTGTGTCAGGAAAGGCAGATGCCATCCTGCAATGCAGAAACAGGAGAAACCTCTGTAACTACATGGGATGAGTCTTTGGTTTCTCTCGGCAGAAGTTAGGTCTTGACTGAAGTATGAGACCAGTTTTGAAGCCAACAGTTCAAGAAAGGGATCAATTGCTGAAGATGTTTCAAGGACACTGATGACAATGATCAGAGAGAGAAAACATGGTACAGAGGGAAAGGAATCAGGGGTGTGCTATCCAGAATAGAAGAGATGCCCATGTGTTTCATTTACATCAGGGCAATTTAGATCACAAGTAAGGAAAGCTTTTAACAGGAAGGGTGATCAAAAAATGGAATAGTTTGCCTCGGAAAATCACAGACTCTCTGTTACTGTAAGTCTTCAGGAGCACAGTGGAAGGGTGTCTGTTACGAGCACAGGTAGGAACAGATACCGTCTTGTAGGTTGATGGACATCAAGTGCCTTTCAGCCCTGTTTCCTACACGTCTAAGAGCATTTGCATTACCAAATAATAATAAGCCCTATTTACAAATGACATAGTGCCTATCCTGTCAAGAATGATATACTCAGATAATATTTAAGTTATGGTTCATGTCACACCAGAACATTAATTCATGACCTTCATTCTGCAGACATCCTGGTACACAGCAATATATTCTTTGCTGAGAAAGTACGCATCTCAGTCTTTAACACAATATCATTGTTGTACTTATACTAACAATTTTGTATGAGATGTCTACAAAGCCATTTGTGCTGTATCTCGAGTTCACCATTTAGTTGTGCCTAAGCTGTCTGCCATAATGCTTTCAAACACGTGTTTATCCAGACTCAACTCCTACTAAAACTTCGACAGTTATTTCCCTTTATTTTGAATATTGGATCTAAAATCAGATCAGTGATGAGGGGACCAGAGATTTAGCTCCATGTAACAATGCCATTTCTTCCATATTTGAGCATTTATCTCCTTATGCAAATTCTCAGTAGTCTTGACGTGAGCACCTTGGAACTTGTACTTCAAAGCTTTTCCAGTACAGTTACCCAGCAGGTCTGGGTGGTTGCTTTAGTCCTTGCCTGTTTTTTCTTTTGATGAGATGATGGGAAAAGGATAATTCTGAGTGATTCCCATGAAAGGTACCAAGCCGACTTTTTAAAGAGTTGGATTCCCGTTGCTTGTTGAGGCTTGATTTGTACCGGGTTGGCTCATCCTTGATTCACATGCAACTTTTCTCTTTTTTTGTTTGTTTTTTTTTTGAGTATCTGAGCCAACTTGTTAGTGGAATCCTTTAGGGAAGAGATAGGAAAAACTTAGTCCTGTACTTTAGCTGAACTGTGATACAGTTCATCTTACCCTAGTTTTCCACAGTGGTTAACTAGAAAAATGATTCTGTGTTTTCTGGCGAAAGCAAAATCTTTCAGAAATCAAGGGTCTGTGCTCTTTCCATTAAGTCAAGGGGGTTTGCCATTAGTTCTGGTGCAGCCATTTTAGTCTATACTAACTTACCCTGAAGCGGCTTTGCTTCACTGCTGAGAATGCAGGAGGTGGTAAAGAGGAGGGTTAATCTCTGAGCATTGGTTTGACCATTTGTTTTGATACAGGGCATCAATGAAATTAAGGAATCCAGTGTGAAAGCTCGTACAACTCACTAGCTAGAAGTGGAGGAGAACCAAGCTGTGATATGTACGGTTGAATATTGATTCATCTTGTTACTCAAGCAAGCTACATCTTCTTTGGAAAGGTACGTTAAGAATGTTTTATCTTTTTTTTGGATTGCAGCCTATTTCTGTGTATATTTTCATTAAGTATATTTTTAAGGAGACAAATTATATGCCTTGATAAAGATCTTTGCTCATTTTATGACAACTGATTACTATTGTGAATTGTTGTATGCTGGAAAGTACATGTAACACGTTCCGGGCTGCTTTGTGCTGAAGATCAACACACCTGGCCACAGGACTTCAGCTAAATTCAGGGCTGTCATTCCCAGACGAGGGGTAGTAAAGAAATCTAAGCTGGTTTGAGCAGCTCAATGAGTGAGAAAAATGTACAGTTCACTAACTTTGGGATTTTACACCTCCTCTGGAGAACGTGGAAATAAAATTTCATTGAAAAACAAACTGAATCAAGCAGAAGTTTGCCATGTGGACACCACCAGATTTCTCCATTGAGCCCATCTCATTCAGATATTTTTTCACTTAAGGAGTTTGAAAGGAGTAAGACCAACATCTGGATTTACAGCAGAACTTGATCATGTCCTTGTGAAGCATTTTAACTCTGAGCTTCAGGGCACTGGGTCCTATCTTACACCCCAGGACTTGGTGATGAGCCCATAGGCTCTTCTAATGACGAATGTTAGAAAAGGATGCTGAGCAGCCGATACAGCCAGAGGAGGTGCCCGGAAGCAGCCAGTCCAGACGTTAAGGAGCTCACGTCTTTTTCACGTCGTCCTTTCTGGAAAACTTTGTCATTTTACGTAATGCTGCCATCACTTTACCTAACACCTCAATGTATGTTGGAAAGGAACTGGAGTTTCTGGATGGAAGATGCCTTCCCGCTTTCTGTTAGTGATGTGTCAATGGTGTCCTTCCTTTCAAGCCACGGCTGCCCCAGGAGACAGAATCATCACCTTGGCTTCGTCCTGCCTCCCTCCGCCCCTTTTACACTATGATTTAGTGGTTAAAACTCATCCAGAATGTAGCAGAACGAGGTTTGATTTCCTCCTTTGCCGCAGGGGATTTAGATGTTGATCTCTCATGGGTGTCCCAACCAGCAGGCTACAGGTTCTTCAGAGGCGGGGACACTTTTCGTACCACCTAAGGAATCTGGGCACAGTGTAGGAAAACAGCTGACACCCTGGGCCAGGGGCTGGGATCAGAAAATGCTTGTGGATCACAACGCAGGTGGTTGCGGATGTTTGCTAGGGAAAAAGGCATCCCAGTTCCCAACACTTGTTCCAAATGCTGTTTGGATACATCTGCTCTGGTAGATCAAGCAGAGCTGGGAGATGTTCCTGGGAGCTGGAGCTCAGTTCGTCAGAGTCTCAAGAGACCTCCAGTGGCCCCCAGCACAGTTTTGGTGTTTGCCAACGGACACGCTCCCAAACGCTGTGCAGGCATGGGCTGGGTTTTAGCAGGAGGCAGGGATTGCTGCCCGCAGGCAGCATGGCATCGCTGCCCACACTGCAAGGACCGTTTATGGGTACGGTCCTCATTGCTTTAGCTGAGCTCGGTGCCAGAGATCGGTCCAGGGCACACCACTAGTCAGACAAAGCCTTTATATATGTAAGATCAAGGAGTCATTGGGTAAAAAACAGGTGTATAAAGAACACACAAGGCAGGGTCTGAAGCCACAGGCTCCTCCTTTGGAGAAGGTGGCTGCCAGCACGGCTCTCCTGAGCTTCCGCTGCCAGCATCCTCCTCCACAGCCAACCCGGCAGCTTCCCTCCAGCTGGGAAGTCCTGCCAGCCCGTGAAGGACCTGGGGGAATGGAGAATAGGTGCTCTCCGTCGGCAGACCCTTCCCTCTGCCTGCACCAGGGTAGGGATGGACGGGGTAATGCCTGCGATGGGGCCAGGTGTAACAGGAACAGGGGGCTGTTTCCAGACAGCTGCTCCCATCCTGCCAGAATGGGCGAACAAGGCAACCTGAGCCAATTCATCTATTTATTTACAGTTCTCAAAGCAGCCTCTTGCGGCATTCGTTACAGGTCACCCACAGGAAGATGGGCAGTGTCACATGGACAGTGACACTTAGACAGCTTTTGTTTAGTTCTTATTCCGATGAAACCTCAGTTCAAGCTCACAGCATCTTCCTGAACTAGCACTTTGCATTTTCAGTGGTACTATTTTTTTGTCCCCACAAAAAATTGCCCTCCTGAGACACTTCACAAATCCCAGTTAATAATAACTTCTCATTTGTCATTGGTATGCCGTTGTAGTCTGAGAGGTACACAAAAATATCTCCTACTCTTAAAGAAATACATCCTTTCAAAGCTCCTCCTGGAATTGTGTGTCAAAGAATACACAGAAGAGGAGAAAAAATTTGAACCCCCAGATTACCACCGAATACCCTGACTGCAATGAAGTGGTATTAGCTTTTACTTAGTTTAAAAGCAAAAATACTTACATTTGCTGGAAAAAACAGCCAGGAATAGTTTTCTGCATCACTGTATTCTGTGTATGGTCTGCAGCAGAGCTAAAATGTGCCGTTTCCCTTGGATCGCTTCCTGGTTTTTATATATAGCGTCGCGTATTCAGTACCACGTCAGACCACGGGGCTATGCTGACAGAATTTGTTTTGCTAGGCAACATCCCCAGAGCTGGTTTCACAAGAATTACTCGCTTGAATCATGGTAGCCATTAACTTTCAGCTGTCTGGAAAAATTGATGCCCTGTGTGGAAGAGGAGCCCCAGACACTTCCTCAAATACATGCTTTGAGATGGAGCAGATTACAGGGTGTAATCCTGAGCTCGTCTCAGTGTCGCATGAGCTAACACAAATTATCCGTGAGTAAAAAAACGATTTTATTCTAAGCAAAGAAAAGGTGTCCTCTGGCATGAAAAGCAGGACTACATCTAGCCGGACTAGGCTATCCCCGATGAGCGTTTGTGTTGGTGTTGCCTGGGATACCCAGGTTTGATGCTGATTACGTTTGCGCTATTGTTCTCCAGGGATGACGTTGGTTAAGTCAAGTTCATCCATGTTTCAGGGCAGGGGAATCTCTTCACAGGGTCTCGGTGTGGTGGGAGAGCGGAGAAGCGTCCTGCAGACATCATGGAGAATAGCAAACCGGTATGTTCCCAGCCACACCAACACATACCGCAGCTCCCAACCTTATCGTAGCCGCCGATCTCACGCCAGAGTCAGTCCACGAAAGCAGGGA
The DNA here is from genome assembly GCF_028500815.1 of Rissa tridactyla. Classification (NCBI taxonomy): domain Eukaryota; kingdom Metazoa; phylum Chordata; class Aves; order Charadriiformes; family Laridae; genus Rissa; species Rissa tridactyla. Next base: position 45,943,118 of record NC_071474.1, on the reverse strand, counting down.
ATTAACGACAGCGACACTGTGTTGCTTTCTGATCAACGGGGAGAGTTTGCTGCCACTCCAACACCAGCGCTGCCAGCCGCACGCCGTTCCCCTCACCGCTTCTCTAAGTGATGGGGTGCCAGAAAGCTTTCTTCACCTTTCTCTAAAGCTGAAGAAAGATAAAGCAGCTGAAAATCCAGGTACTGCAAAGCACTGTCGTCACAGCCGCAACCTGAGGAGCGTGGAAGGACGGCAGCCCTGTGCTCTCCTGCCTGCTCCGAGGACAACGGCAGTGCTGGGTTTGCACTGGAGTGCTGGTGAGAGGACATCTGCCAAAGCCAGAGAAAGTCCCTGAAGAAAGGGATTCAACTGGTTGGCGATTAATATAATTTGTGCTTTAATTTAAGTACATAATTTTTTTTTTATTTTAATAAGAATGAGTTAGCTTTTGCCAGAGGCTCTCCATAGCAGTTTTATTTTTTACAGCTACCGTTTTGATTATATTTGCTTATTTTGCTTGCGCGCTGAGATGATAAAACAGGACCGTCAGCTGCAAGTGCATAAATTCTGCGAACAACTTTCTCTTTCTCACCAGCTTGAAACCTCTTAACAACCCACAGAAAACATAAGGCAAACCCTCTGTTTCTCCAGGGCACAGCCCGTTTCGTCAGAGTCCTTCCCCCATAGCACTGACTCTGCGAAAACAATAATAAAACCACAGGGGAGGTGGGAGGGGTGAGATTGGGTGCCCCTTCCCCACCTTGGGGGCTGGCAGGCACCTGCAGAGCCGTGGGACCAGCCATGGGAAAGGCGATTGCAGTGAAATCTTTAATCAGTTCCCCTCCGTTAATCTTTACCTGCATTAGTAATTGCTCCCGATGACTGATGGCTTTCATTGCTCTTCTTTGAACCCACCGGTGTCTCCCGTGACACAAGCAGAACGAACAGAGCATTCCCGATTGAGCTCTGCAGTGGCATGAGATGGTTTCCAGTATTTTTCCATAACCTGTTTATTTTGCGCTACACCTTTGTTTGAAGGCTTTGGCCAGTTCCGTACATTGATTAGCAGCGCTGTTTACATTTGAGGACTTGCGATTTTTTTTCCTCGACAACTGAAATAAATAGAATTGAATGTAATGAGAATTCAGCAAGAGGTAAGAAAATTTCAGTTTTCTTCAGGCCAAAGTACTCCCCTTTACTTTTGACACCAGAGGGTTTCCAGCACGTTTCCCTCACCATCTCACCGGTATCTCCTCTCCACCTCTTCGTGGTGGAATTTTGTACACGCCAAAACTCTGCCGAGGGGCACCATGAAAATCGCCCATCACTTCTACATCACTCCTATGGCCTCTCTCTCTTGTTGATACTGAAACAATCCTATTACTATTTCTCTTCCTTTTTAGCAGGCCGAGAAGAACTTTGTTGAGGAAATCCAGATAAATGACATAATCTGAATAACTTGCATTTTTGGGAGGTTTTTTAACCTTGGATATTTTGAGGAAACTGTAAGAAGTCAGCTTTCTTTGTAAATAACTGCGGCTCAGTCCTATAAAACAAGTCCTAACTCTTATTCTTTGGCGGTTAACCATTCATCTGGTTCTAAAGTCGTGGCAGCTGCTGCGATTCTCTGGGCCGTCCTGATTTATGTCTATGGTATGTGCAGCCTGTGTTCTTCCCATTTTTTACCTTAGGTTTTTGGGGTTTTTTTTCTCTTAAGTTGCTGGAGAAACCAGAACAATTACTGTTTGATCTTCAGCCAAAGAAGATTTCCCGTTTCTCCCCTCGTTAAACAGCTGGAGGGTCTCCTGTCTGGGCATCTGACTTTATATAATTTCCCATCTTCATTATCCTCAGAGAATACACGTTCCTCCAGCCTATCTTTTGTGATTCCTCACTGAAGTTCTCCACAATTCCTCATCACTACCTTCTCTTCCTAGTCTCACGGAGTTCAAGAAACACATTTTAAAATTACAAACCAGCCAAATGGCTGTCTCCTCTGACTAGAAAAGGGAGAAGAAGCAGCCAGGCAGGTATTTGCAAATATGAGGAATAGTTGTGTGATGAAGGGAGGAGTCTCGAGGACAGAAGTGACACGTAGCAGCTCCTACGGGCACCAAGCCACAGCCAATACCGTGGGACCTTCACAGGGAGCAAACCAACAGGAGGGCTTCCAAAAAGCTGCTGAGCTGACCTGCTTTGTGTCCTTTCCGATGGAAAGGTAGTGGAGAAGCATGCTGGAGAAGCAGGAAGTGGAGAATCCAGCCCTACCCCTGCTGTTTTGGGCTTCGAGCAGCAGAAAGATTAGCAAACTCTCCGAGCGAGGGATGGACTTTCCAACGTGTCCTCAAATCCGATGCAGCTGCCTCTCGGACGGGACTGACATCCTCAGGCGGGACGCAGGGTGAAGTGGTCATGCCTTTGCTGGGAAAGGACAGGGATTATCTCCCCTGGCCACACACAGGCAAGGATCTTCCAAGACGTTCGTTACAGAGAGGATGTTTTATGTTGGTCCCTTGGTAAAACCTGGAGGGGCAGGTATGGAGGTGTGTGACCTGGGCGTATGCTGCAACTCTGTCAACAGCACGAGTTTTACACTTTCCGCCTTTCCAAACAGCTCGTCAGCAAAGAAAATAATCAGCTCACTTGTTTTACTGCCTTTATTCTTTATTTTCACTATGGAAAAGGAAATTCACTTTTAATAGGGCAAATTCTGGGATAAAGCATTACTAATGTAACGTTTATTCCTTGTGGACAGTATGTCCGGCCATAAGACATCCTTGCAAGTGGCCTCCGGGATTTCATCAGCCCCTTTTGCATAGCTGACAGAAAAGATTTCCTTACAGGGAAACGGGGAAAAGGTTGATGGCATAATCCTTTTTGTCTAAAGAATTAAATTTATCAAGATTACAGATAAAATGCATGAAGAAATGGTGGTGATTCATAAAACTGGGGGGAAGAAACAGGTAGAAAAAGGTTAATGCAATTCGTCTTCGGTTTTGGCTTCCTCTTTCACTGACTCACATGCCCAATCTGGAAATAATAGTGGTAACAGCACTTTGGGAAATGTCCCTCATCCAGGCAAAAGTAGGTGAAAAGGAAATTCCCCATAGCTGCCCGCAGCTGAAGTTTTGGGAATCTCTTGCATGAGTTTGCGAGTTTTCAGCTGAGAACTCTTCTGAATGAGTAATGCAGGAAAGCCTGAAACCTGCTGCCACCCAAGTTAACCACTTTGGGGCTCTACCCCCGCAGAACTCTGGCCCTGCCTGCACAAATCCCTCCTCAGCAGCTGCTCACTTGTTTCTCTCTGTGCCGTGTGACGAACGAGCCTTTGTGCCTATTTATTTTTGCTCATCGGGCGGTTTTACACGCAGTCTGTCATTCTTGTTCGGGGATCACAGTAGCAGCATCTCCCGCAGTAGCTACCGTGGCCAATTTGGTCTGTTTTCAGTTAAGGGTCTGGGGAATCGTTTTCCTTTGAGTCACAGCATTCTCGCACCGCCATTGTTTGGCTCACATCCGAGGATGTGGGCGGTGGGAATTCCCCTGGCACCCACACTCTTCCTCGGCTCCGGCACCGCAGCTTTCTTGCTGAACTCCTCCACTTTCCGCACGCGCCACACGCTGCCCATGCCCCTGACTGGACAGCCTCCGCCACGCTCAGTCCTCGTGGACCGCACAGTGTGAAACTACGTGCATGCAGGGTTTTCTTCTCAGTGCCAAAAATTAAATATGATTTTTGCTCTGCCCTTGGAGGAGCGCTAGATGCAGTTTTGATACCTCCTCCAAAGATGCTGCCTCCACGTGACCCCACACTCTATTCTGCTCTCTTGCAATATCCTGTTTCCAAGGCATAATATTGTTACTTAGCTAACTGAATCGTAAAATTAGGTATGTTTGAGTTAAAAAGCTCTTATTACATCTCATCAATGCAGATGGCTTTTTATTCACTGCTATTTGTCCAGTGCTTTGTCTTGATTAGATTTTAATGTCTCCATCTAATGACCATTCCTCCCCTTCCTCGATGCACAGTCTAGGAGCTCTTACTATAAATGGCATCTTTGCTTGTTAATTGTCCCCTTGCTGCTTGCCTCCATTTATCTAAATTATCATTTATTCATATCCTGTGTTCTCCCTCTATTTTTGACTTTCTTGGTGTTTCTTTGTATGTAACACATATGTAAAAATTTATAGCCCTACTCACAGAGTCTGATATTGTATTCATAAATAGGGCCAGTTGTTTTGACTTTTTTAGCTTGAACAAAATGCATGGGGCAATCAGTGAGAACATATCATGAATTTCTACCAGCTTTTCCAGGAAAGCAAGAGCAAAACCACAATCATCAGCCAGAAGTTATCCTGTGTGCTCTGCGTGGATAAGGAAGGCTGGTTTTCTACTTCAGTCTAAGATACAGATACACAAAGTTTCACTTTTCTCATATTTCCTAGATTTCGTAAATCATCGGACCGAAGGTCTTTTGAGACTTTTCTTTTCCATCCAGTTCCTCACACCTGAGAGCAAACACACACACCGCGTGAAGCACGTGAGAAGGCAGAAACCCACATCTGCCGGCTTGCCACAAAAGAGAGGAGAACGAGCTCATTTCTGTGGTCTTTCAATAGGAATTGTGTTCTCAAATTTCCAGTTGCATCCTATGTGCAGCCTATATTTTTTACTATTCCTAACAGCAAACCCAAGCACGAGAGCAGAGCTGAGGCTCCTCTTGGAGACACAAACGGCTCTGAGAGTTGCTCTGCATCCAGCCCTCCCAAGCCAAGGGAAAATGGGAGAGAGCCGTGCCACTGGGAGCAACCGGTCCGCTCACTCCCTTGCTTCACCTTAGAAATTTTTGGTTATTTTGTTAACATTTGTGTAATAATGTTGCCAGGAAATGAACTTTGCTTCACAGTAGATGAAGCTGCAGCAAATTAGGATTCGTGTCCCACACCGCCGCCGCTTAGCGTTCAGCAGTGCTCCGAGGACATCTGTAGTTCGAGTCATGCTGGAAATGATGCTTGCTTCACTACTCAGGAACACGCTGCTCTTCTCACGTCTGCCTGTGATGGACCCCAATTTCATGCTCCCCCAGGCACCTCCCCACACTGCTCTGCTCCCCACAGCCTGCCCGTTTCGCTCTTTGCCTTCTGCTGCTCCGAGCCGTAGCCTTGATACGCTGAGATGTAACAAGGCTGCTTCATAGGCTTGGTCCACTTGAAGCTATTTGTTGTATCCAGTGGCGACGGCAAATTTATTTTTTGGGCTGATTTTTTTTAAATTTTGGCAGCCTGAGCATCTCCAGTCATTGATGCGGGTGGGTGCTGCTCAGTGGCCAGCCAGCAACAAGAGAAAAGCTGTCTTTGCTCTGTGTGAGCTCTGCGTCCCAGCAGGGCAGGGGAGGAGTGGGAACCAGCAACCTGCACCCCACCATCAGCCCTTGCACAGCTGGCAGACGGATGTGTAGATATTCACCCGTCTCTCAGGACAGGCAAGCCTTGCAGCAGGCTTGGATGGCACAGTCCACCGCGGCACCAGCAGCACGGGCTGGGTGTCTGCTGGCACTGGTGAGCATCCACCAGGCGGTAAATCCAGGGAGCTGACAGGGACACGGTCACGTAGACATGTGGTTGCTGCTACTGTTCTGGAGTGGATTCAACACAGATTTCCCAGAAAAGTCTTCTTTGCTGTCCTTGAGACCCTGGAGGATACACATATGTTGCTCCTCCAGATTTTCTTTGGGAATCATTTCCTCCATAACCACTTGTGATGCTTCCCCTGAATAAGAGTCTAATTTCTATTTTTCCCTGAGGGAAAATAGAGGACACATCAAAGGAATTGTTTTACAGTGACTGGAGCTACATTGGAAGAAAATATTTGCAAATGTGTTTTTCGGCTTGGCATTAGTTGTTTTTCAAGGCTATCTTGGTCTGAGGCTGAGAGTTCCTTTTGGGATTGGAGACTCTTTTGGGGAGGATTTTCTTCCCAACACCTGGGGGTTGGTTTGCTTTGTTTATTTTTTTAAACAGAACAGTTTTGTTCAGGCTTGTAAACTGGAATAGCAAATTGTCATTGCATAAATAAAGAAGAGCCCTTGGAACTGAAAATTCAGTTGGGAACTGAAAACAGCCCTTGAGGTCTGGACGCATTGCAAATGGTTGAGCTTAGTAGAATGAGATTTCTGTTTCCTAACGGTATCAGGAAATAGAAGATTTGCTCAGGTCTTGTTGGGTTTTAATTTGGGACGGGGGATACACAGCACCAGTGTCATTTCCAGAAGTCCAGACCAGAGCTTGTAGGTCACGTACAGCAGAAGTAACGTTGTCCCGTGTATCATCACATGCACATTTACCTGGAGCCAGGGTATTCTCCAACCTTTACACTTCTGTGGCAAATGAAAGCAGAGCAAAAGCTTGTTGCCGTGGTGGGAGGTAAACACAGAGACGTCGGAAAAGCCTAAAGGAGTATTTAGGATTGTAAGAGTTCAGCTCAGACACGGAGGCATGGCTGGAGCGTGGCAGGATTCGAGCAGATGAAGCCCATCCTAAGCGGTGGCCTCTGATAAGCAGCTGAGCTGGAAACCCCAACCCACCAGCAGCAACGGAGCTAATGCCATCATCTGTCTCCATCTGGATCATTGCACATGCAGCCATCGCACAAAGCAACCCTTCTACCACCAAGAGGAGCTGAAAAAAGTGCAAGATTAATTACTGATACTACCTTTGGTGTTTGCCAGAAATCTGCTTTTTCATTGAAAGCAAAACAATTGCTTTCAATGTTTTGAAGATTAACAGTGGTTATCTGCAGCTGGCGTGGTGGAAAGTCAGTTGACAGAAAGAAAAAATTATTATTTCTTCAACATAAGATCTTAGGAGCTATTTAAAGTGTTATTGTTGCCTAAAAGAATGAAAGGAGGAAACACGTTCGGCGCTACTCCATGGAATTCCCGTATTAGTAGATGTGTTTTATTTGGACAGATGACAGGCATTAGTAAATTGATTCCCAGTGGGACCACACAGATGGACAAAAAATGACTTACATAGAAAAAACAGTTCATTAAGAGAGCAACGTAACTGCACCACTGTCAAACTTACAGGCAATCTGAGCAACCTCACTGGCAACCCTGGAAAATAATTTTGGAAACACAGTTGTACTGAGGGAGTTATTTAGGCCTATTTAATGCTTAGATTGTTTCAACATTGAAAAACCCACCACTTCCCCTCATTGTGGAGATTTCTCGGTGTTCCTATTTAATGTTTTTGACAGTCAATAATGTAACTAAGCCCGGGCAGGTTGAACCCATCAGTGCCAGCCACCTGCAGGCAGTTACCGATTGGCATGTGGAGGGACTAACTCCTGCGGCTGGGGACAAGGGGCTGCACAGGCAGCCCTGTGGATGGAGGGGCTGGCAGGGACTGCCCCGTGCCAAGTTCTCACTGCGCTTTCCTCTCAAAGGGAGAACGAATATGTTTGGTTTTCACCTTGAACACAGCCTCCAAACGTAGCACAGCAGCTCCTGGCGAGCAATCACAGGTCCGTGTTGTTCCCTTGGCCAACAGAAGGCAAGTGGGGCTGTCTTTGCAGAGCAGGAGAGGGAGGGATTGTTGGTAGTTGCACAGCTGAGATTGAGAAGGTCGATTTGGAAGAGGGGGAAGGTGGGTTTGATTAGATCAGCTGGAATTCAGGAAAGGTGAAGGATAGTTGCTCGTATCTCATTTAGTCCTGGACAAAATATTCTACACCCAAGCTATTTTGAGCCTCCAGCGCACCCTCAGCTCCGGTCTCGTGTGTCCTATCTTCAGTGGACCTGCACGCCTTCGCTCCACAGCTTCACTAGTGCCTGGCTGTGATGGAGGAGGATCTCTACAGCCCTCTGATCACCCGAGCAGGATTTCGGCACAGGTGGTTCCCTTTTCCTGACACTTGTTCTTGAAGTGACTGGATCTGTCTGACCTCACCTATGTAGCGCTTGCTGCTATGGCACTGATGTGGCTGCAGACCTGCTCTCTCCCTGCTGCGGTGAAAAATCACTCCTTCTCCTGTAAGTGCTGGCTCATATGAGGAAGCGAGCAAGGAGTTAGAGGTGAGAGTATTGGCACCTTTCTCTTCTATTTCCGCAAGCCTTTGCCTTTTCATATTTGCATCACCTCTTGCTTCACTTCTCTCCCTCTGCAGCTCATATACAGCGTTGCAGGTTCTTGCACAAGCTGTTACTGTTCTTTTCCTTCTTATTGTCTGTAATAGTGATGCTGTAACTCTGAGAAAAAGCTTGGATGCAGCATAGAATCACAGAATGGTTCAGGTTAGAAGAGACCTTAAAGCCCACCCAGTGGCACCCCCTGCCCTGGGCAGGGACACCTCCCACCAGCCCAGGTTGCTCCAAGCCCTGTCCAACCTGGCCTTGAACACTTATTAAACAAGCATAAACATAATTAAAACATAGACACTTATTAAACAAAAATGGCACTTTGTTCATTCTTCTCCTGTCTTTCAGTTGTCGTATCTCTCCTGCCCCTTTTTTGTGCGTTGCTATTGCACTAGTTCAGTTTTCAGAATTTCATAACAGACATTGATAAAATTGCAGTTAAAATAGGGCTGGCGTCAGTGCTGTAGAAGTCCTTTGGTGAGCTTCAGCCCCAAGCTGTGTCCTGCCAAGCAGCTCCCCAGGTCTTACACTTCATGCTTTGCCTACTGAACCCTTCTATTTTCAGAACTATGAAGAAGATAAATATAAAATGTTTATTTCTGGTTGACAAGGAATTATTCTGAAACCGCATCCTTTCTGGAGGGCACGTTTCATCCTAGTACCACGGCCTGGCTGGGCAGAGTGGTTACAGATAGGTCCATCTAGTGGTTATGGGGCCCCAGCCAGCCCCACCAGTAGCGGACACTGTTGGGCTTGCGAAGGTTGGGAATGAGCAAGGGCCAGAACAACCCAGTCTGTCTCCTGAGATTCCTCTTTATTTTCCTTACGCAGGATATTAGGAGGGACTTGATGGTTTGCTTCTCATGAAAATCCTCAATTCACTGCAAAGAGCACGTAGGGGTTTTTTATGGTGGAGACAGAGCTTTGGGCAAACTGCTTGAGACGGGTAGATCAGAGAGCATTGGTGCCAGTGGAAGTGAGAGAGCTTTGTACGAGCTGGGACTGCTGTAGCTTTTGTCATCCAGGGCAATAGAGAGGAAAATGTTGGTTGCTGCTCAAAGAAATTCTGGTCTTAAGATCAGTGAAAGTCAGTATCAGTATTTCCAGGTCTTGTCATTTGGCAGATCACAAGTCTGTTGAAGCTGATAAGATAAAAGATCCTGAGAGGGTCTGGGGGTAAGAGAAGTAACATATCTGGTTTTTTTAAGGCCACGCCAGTGGTTTTCAGAAGAAAATGGCTTTCGCTGACAGCTGAAACTGCAGATGTTGTCTCACCTGCCTCCCGCAAACCCAGCCCAGGGTGCGCGGATGATGATGTTAGTGCCGGTAGCTATCACCACAACCTGCGCAGAGAAGGCTAAAGGATTCCCAGCTTTCCTTTGTTTTATTGGGATTTGCTTTTTCCTCTCTTTTGAAGAGAGCACTGGGACGTGTGAAATAGGAGCCAGGACCCATCTGTTGTTACTGGCCGTAGTCGGTGCCGTTGCGGAGATGCAGAAGTTCTGAGCGCTGGCCCGGGGCGGGGAGGTGTGGCGGGTACTCTGCTGATTTCTGCGCTGGCACAGCCCTATGGATTTACTACAACAACTACTGCTTCCAAAATCTCTAATGTTTGTAAAACAAAAATAAAAGCTTAATAATGATGATCCTGTTCTGTGGAGTCCTGCTGTGCCTTAGGAAAAAGCATTGTGGGAAAAATTAGAAGGAAAACACAACATAGAAATAATGCCTACAAGTACAGCTAAATAAATACTGGAGCGGGCCAAAACGTCAGCTAAACTAAGGGCTCGTGGTTCCTGCAGTGGAAGTCTGAGAGCTTGGAAGACATCTGCTTGATACTTTTTAATTCTGTCCCAATACAGAACTTTAAAGGCAGGGATGAGAAGCTGGAATCTGATTTTTGAAGGCAACGGAGGAACTTGAGTGTGGACAGATTAATCGGGAAATAATGCAGAAATCATTTTTTTAGGTTTAGCGTTGGGCGGGTACAAAATGCTCCGCTCTGCAGAAGTCATCGTCTCTAACTGGGTTGCTTTGCTTGGGTCAGCTGCCCTTCGTGGAGGATGGGCAGGTACGAAGCACACAGTATACAGCAACCCTACGTGACTTGCATGAGTGTAAAACGTTATGGTGCCCGTCGGGAAAGGCCCTGGAAGAACAGCTACGAAGGCCGCCAGGCAGGGAGCGGCCATCCAGATGAAGCACAAATATCTGAACAGCCTTTAATATCAGTTTCTTGTCAGTCTCAGCCTGTAAGTTAAACAGAAGCCTCGCTGATTTATCTCAGAAGGACTCAGATGGCCAAAAAAGGCCGATTTCCATGATGTAGGATCATCTTCAGGGAGCAAGCATCAGCCATAAATCTCACAGCTATGTGCAGACAGTTTGCACGGAAGTCTGAATCCTCCCGAGGGGAGGTTGGCACTGGCCGCGGGGTTTTGTGTCAGTCCAAGGTCAGTAGTCACTCCTGAGCCTGATCTCACGAAGCCAACGTGATTTTTGATGCACAAACAGCCACGGAGTGAGCAGATACAACTGTGTTGGTGTGCTTTATAGCTACGTGTAGTCCGGGTGTTGCAAACTTGAAACAAAGCCTTATAAAAACGGCTTCGGGGAGCTCACAGAAAGACCTTTCTCCACCAGAGGTACCTCTGGGAATGGACTGCCTGGTGACCTGCATCCTTAACTCGTCAGATGAAGGATCAGAAGCAGCACAAAGAGGGGTTTAAGGTGTGGCTTGGCAATGGGTAACGAACTCCAGTCTCCGCTGGGCGGTGACTACAGCACTCCTTTAGCTCTCTGCTTCTCCGCACTTGGAAATTTACGGGACTAAAAAGGCCTTAGTTCCAACAGGAGCACATCTCAGTTTTGCAAAAGCTCTGCTGATATCTGCTGGACGGGGTATGTTATTTGTCATCCCTCATAGGAGAATTTTTCTCTTCCAGCAGTATTTTTGTACTTTGAGCGATTTTCACCTGAATGGAAATAGACATATTGTCTTCAGATTTTTAAATACTGTTGCCAAAACTCAGCGAGGATGGGATTATAAAGCTATGATCTTAATTGCTGGTGTATTGAAACTGAGATAAACACTAATGAATCCTGTTATGGCATGTTCATGACTGATGCCCTCAGTCTGAGCCCAAGGACGTGGGTTTCTCTCGAAACGGCCGACCGAGGACAACAGCCTGGGCTCTGGGTTGTTCCCAGCCTCCACCACCGCACGTAGTACCACTGCATTTTAATTACCAGGGGTTGCAAGAGAGATGATCTTGTGTGTGGGTTTATTATTTTTTTTTTTTTTTTTTTAGGGGGGAAAAAAAGCTTTCACACTAGTTTCCCTGGCTGTTCCCTTTTCCTTTCCCAACCCAGATAACAGGATGACCTGTGCATAACCCATCTCCTCTTGGGGTCAGCAATCCATCTTCTCCTGAAGAACTGCTGAGAGCTGAGCAAGTCTGCACAACGCAGCACATCCTGGGAAACAAAGACCGTTCCCACCAGCAAGTGACTGGGCCAACCACAACTAGAGATGCTTCTGGTACACATTCTCTCCAAACAACAGAAAGTGCATTTGCCTTCCTGGTTTGTTTACAAACTTAGGAACTTTCTACAAGATTCCTCCCTCTTCCCAACACATTAAAATGAGAGGACTGTAGAGCAGCAGCTAGGACAGAAAGGCCAGAAAAGGGTCCTCTCTCTTTTTTTTTTTTTTTTTTTTTTTTTTTTTTGTATAACTGAAGTTTAAACTCGGTTGTGGGGAACTTGATACACCTAGAGTGAGATGAAAGCCAGAATCTTGGTATGTCAAGCTCACAAAAAAATAATATATTTTGTATTCAAACTCAGAATTAATAGGTCAATACAAAAGTAAGGAAAACTGTTTCCCATAATAAAAACCTGAGCGTGTTTTATTCTTTATAGGCCTTTACTGACTCTGACTTTTGAGTGGATTTTTGCAGTGGGGGCAAGTTTCCAGTATCGTCTGTCTTGAGACTAGCAAGATTCATTTTTAAGTGGTGAACCTTTGGGATTAGAAATGAGGAGACAGGTTCGGACTGCCTTTCAGCCCTTCCAATCCTGCTTCACACCAAATGGTTTCCGAAGCTTAAAAAGGTCAATGAAAGGAAAATGGAAAACAAAAGAAGATATTTCTCCTTAGCCTGCTGCCCTCAGCAGGCTTCTCAACGCATCTCTGGGAGTTCCACAGACACCATCCTAGCACCTCAGACGTGTTCCTTTCCTTCCATTTCTATGCTCTCCTTCACTTCTCCTGACGCGTTTTTGTCCTACTTCCCAAATCGGAAAGAAGGATGTTTGATGGTTCCTCAGCATGGCTGTACAAATTCATTTATTAAGTGTTAGAAATTCAGTTCTTGTTCATTGTAAGATACTTCATCTAGCCTGGTATTGTAAAAGAACACGAAAATTAATGCCTCTGGCAAGAAACACCCCTGTTTTACCTAGATGGAGCTCTGAAGCTTTGGTACTAAAAAGGATTAAGAATTGTGAAGAAGGACAACCAGTTGGTGCAGTTGCAGTTTCATGCTTCATTGTGCAGCTGGTCCCGTCTTACACCCTTTTCTTGACATTTCTTTTAATTAGAAGATGTTCTGACTTGATCGTTGTATTGACTGAACTCATCTGGGGGAAAGAAATAGGAATTATGTTGCATGACTTTTGGGCTGCATCTCTGGAGCTAGTTGGTAGCTTCTTGCTGGTGGTTTTCCTCTCCACCCTACAAAAGTAGAAAGAGCCTGAGGCACTGCCTGAAAGAGGCAAGATGATAGACTAAACTCTTAAAAGCAATTAAGTAGCTGAAGACATTTGAAATCAAAGCAAAGAGGTTTAATCCACTTCACTGAATCTAGCAGGCAGAGATTTGCAATGCTCAGAGGTTAGGGTTGCCCAGAAGAGGGAAGGGAAGAGGGAACAGGTAACAGTTGGAGGTTATTAACACCGGGAAGAGAGATTAGTTACTGGAAATGATACTTCGGGTTAGAACTGGAAATAATAGCAGTAAATTAAAATAAAAAGGTAATTTGAGAGTAAAGATTGGAGTAACTTCCTGATAGAGAGGGGTTCCAAGTGGATTTTGGTTTCCAAGAATTAGATAAGCGTAAGTGAATATGTGTCCGTGCTTAGCTGAAGCTGATGGGTGATGTTTGCATGCTCACGTGTTAAGGGAGAAATTCCTTTTCCCAGGGCTGCTCCTTATTTCTGCTCCTTGGGAAGTGGGAGTAATGTTAGGAGAAAAGCGAGTCCCGCAGTTTTGCTCAGACTTGAAAGTTTAACGTTCTTCCCGAGAACCAGCAGAGCAACTTTTTTGGGAGATGTTTTCTTTATTACTCGGCAAGACTCACGGTCTGCCCTTGCCAAACAATTTTTCTTTTGTAAACTGCAGGAAAGCTAAATCCAGAGCCGTGTAAGATCTGACGTAGTGCCAGGAAACCAAACCACCCCGGTAAAGCTGCATCCTCTGCCGCCTTCGGTGCGCGCCGCGCTGCGGGTGAGCGGGACCCGGGGTTTACTGCCTGTCTCGAAGCAGGCAGAGAGACATCCTGGCGCCCTCTCCAGTCCCGCACCCACGTCAGGAGTGATCGGGAGCGTTTCTTCCTGCAACACTTGATTTTGACAGACATGGTAATAAAGGTGCCTTGTCTCCTGTGGGTGCTTCATTGCATGAGATACAGTAAAGCACACTAAGGGCAACGTATCATGCTCTGACTGCAGGGTACCTTTTTTGATCTACCTTTAAAAATCATCTTTACTAGCCCATTAATCTTACCACTGTCCTTGGATGTCATTTCAGCAGCTTCCAGTGCACTTTTTACTTTCCAATCACAAAGACTTTCTTCTTGCCCGTCCTTTGTCCTCCATCTATTATCTGCCCAAAAATGATTTTTGAATGAGCCCAATGTGGAAAAAAACCACGTAGTTGGTTTAAATTCGTTATTAATAGGAAAAGAATATCAAAGTGCAAAAACTTAAAGTGCATTTCAAAATATTGAGGATTGCCGAACATAATTAATAAGGGGGGGAACCCAAACAACAAAGTTTTTGGAAAGATATTGCACCACTGGTTTGACAAAAAATGATTAGTTGTAAAACTATGGCAGCCCGTGATTAACATTTTTAACAATGGGACTAGATTAACAAGAATGTAGTGATTAGTGAAAATATTCAGGTACTAAAAACTTTGCTGAATGAAAAGTAATGCTTGGTTAACACTGGCACAGTCGTGTGTGGCTTGTAGCTATTTCCACTTCACAGGCAAAGAGACTTGGCACTCGGTGTCTAAGAGGGGCTGAGCTGAGATTCCTCACTCCAAAAATACTAGCGATCTCCTAACCAAGCTGAGGAAGAGCCCTGGTAGCTTCAGTTGGACTAGGTGATCTCTGTAGGTCCCTTCCACCTGGACTTTTCCATTCTATTTGTGATATTTCATGAGATTTTACGTGCGTGGTCTGTAGAGGACGATTTGAGCAGGTGTATTAAAGAGAGCTTACACTCGGTTGGAAGAAGGACACTCCTCGTTCCATCTCTGGAAGTCAACACAAGTTATCTCACGTTGCCTGACTGTGTCGGCAGCCTGTGTGATGCGAAGTTAACGCATGTAGAAGGCTCCCAACAGGCAGCTTTGGTGGCCGCAGCTGTCTGCCCCAGGACTGGATACCTAACAGTCAGAACGAATGCGTTCCCCTCCGCTTTGTGCTTTAAATGAGCTCTGGAGGTGAGAGACATCATTTCACAATCTTTTTCCAATTTCTGCAATTCCGATTTGCCACAAAGGCTTGAGATAGCGCTGGTATTGCGTGCTCGTGCCCCACAGAGCACTTGCTGAGTGCCCATGGAGCGTTAGCGGCCCATCGCTATCGCCACGTTCGGGACGGAGCAGTGATGCTCTCTCCCGGGAACACTGCAGTTGAGCGGGCAGCGCTGCCTTCGCTCGAGCAGTGAGGGAGTTACAGCTGGGGCAGACATCAAAACACACATTACTTTTGAGCAAATCTAGGGCAAATCTCTGTCGGTGAAAACTCCTGCGGGTGCCCATGGGCAGAGACTTACACAACACCTACTGTAACATCCCCTGGTTTTAAGTCCGGTGGAGAACAAGTCTTTTAGCCAGGGACTGTGCTTAGAGGTATGGTTTAGGGATGTTTTTTGTCAGGGTTAGTTTGATGGTTGGACTCGAAGATCTGAAAGGTCCCTTCCAACCTAGACAATTCCATGAGTCTATGACTGGTAGCTACACATGGAGCTGAGCAAGGAAGAAGCATAAGGGAAGAAAAATTGTGATCCTCTTTAGTTTATTTTTCCTCTATTTTAGAGACTTTCTTAAATCTACAAATATACACCCTAGGTGATAATAAGCTCAATTAGTAAAAGTCAAAAGCAACTTGTCAGTGAGGGGGTTTCCTTTGAAGAAAAAAAAGCATCGCCTTGTCAGCACATCAGATAAGAGCAGCTGCAGAGAGCAGCGGGTCATATAACTGAAGGGCTGGATTCCCAGCCCTTGGAAGATGCTTTTGGGGCTGATCAGAAGCTTATGGCCAGCCTGGACCAGGCCTGTCGTTAGGGGGCCAAGAGCACACCTGATTCAGTCCAAGCAGAAAGCATGGGACAGAAGTATGGGAAGTTTTGGAGCAGTAGAGAACAACTGGGTGAGAGCAAAAGCAGCTCAGTGCAGTGGTATAGACCACACAACTCATCTCTCTGACTAAGAATGTGAATTCTTTTCAGACAGTTCTACCAGTGACGTTCAGGAAATAAGAGGATGTAACTATTAAAGCACAAACTTCCACTATTTCATAAAACTTCTGATATATTCCACGATCTGTTCTAGAAGCAGAAATACAAGAGTTGTAGGTGGACACTGGTAGCTGTAAGAGCATCTTTTCACAGATTCACGGTAAATAGGGCCCCCTTATCTGAATCTCGGACTTGAACATAAAGCCTACTTAAGTATAGAGTCATTTGTCACTAGTTTTTCTCTTTACATTTTTCCTTTTAAATCAACAAGAAAAAAAAACATCCAACAAGATGAGGACCTGAATGCTCTAAGAACAGGAAGGTTTTAATACTATTGCATCTGGTGATTTTAACTAAATTACTTTGCATATCTGACGATCTGTATTTATCATTCTCGTGCTGGATGTCTCAATTTTTGTTGACTTACGTTCTCATCGTGCAATTGCATATCCTACCCTTGCATTAGTTGTTAGATGAGGCAAAATATTTATCTGTTGCCATGTTGCCATTATGTGCTACAGTTTATTTTCATTCAAAGTTGATTGTTTTGGTCATTTTGTGTTTGGGTTGGCATTGGCTCCTCTGTTATTGGTTGACAAACCCCTCCGCACAGGGATGGACGTGCATGTTTAACCATCGGCATGGCTTGCAGCCTGCTTCCTCCTTTGTCTGAGAGCTTGGTTAGCCTGTTCCTATATTAGTTTTTCTGGTTTTTAAATTATATCATTTTAAGATATTATTTCTCTCCTGCTTCATGCAAGGTCCATCTGTACCAATGCCTACCTGTTGCATTCGTTCCTGTGTGAATATTAGAAGCCCAGGACTACTGAGCTCCACGGATGCCCACCAGCAATTCCAGCTTAGACATGGACACGGGGCTTTCCTTTTGTGAACCTGTCAGTAACAGTGTCGTCCTCCTGATTATTCATTTGACCTAAAATAGGCCAGAAATCAAGGGCTATTATCCTAAGAAGTAGTAAGAAAGATGCTCTTTGGACAAAACAGTGAAGATGTTCTCTACTCCATCCAAGCTATGGATACAGGACAGTAACTACTCTCTTCACTTATGTCTGCCACATAAAGCGTTGTGGCAATTGCAAATTAAAAAGGGAAGTGTCAAATGAAACAGTAGAGACTGCTTACACTGGACACGTGGCCAGTGCACAGTCACAGGACAGATCTCAGTGGCAGAAGCCATTTTGTAGACTGGCACAGAATCGTTCTGCAGATTGACACACCATAAAGCGATACACACTGCAGCGAAAGGGTGCTGGCACGTCACCCCAAGCCCCGCCTTTATCCCAAAAATACTCCAGTCGCTGCCCCTGGCAATTGAAAACGTCTCGGGTGGAGTGCCTGCAGCTTCTAAGAACCAGAAGAGCAATGCGTGATGGCCCTTCTGAACCATGGTGATGCCTCCCTCGAGCTCGTGTTGATGCCAGGGTGTGGACTAGCACGTGTGTGCACGCAGAAGGCTGGACACCACAGCCCTGGTCCCATGTCCTTTCACCAAGGTGGGCTGCGGGGGCTTGAATGCCATCTTCAAGTAAGTCACCCGAAGCAGCCCAAGGCAACCCGACCCTAGGGAAAACCTGGGTCTGATCCCCATGTGGGTTTATTTGTACAGCTAACGTGGAACTGTTCTATCGCAAGGCAGGGCTTTCTATCCTGATGGGTGTTTCCTACGAAAAGTCTCTGCTGCAAGCCCGTTGAGATGGAAGCCGGTTGGCAGGGACTGCAATCTCATTCACATATGAGCAGATAAACATTATCTCTGATGTTCTGTGCTAACTTACTCGACTTATATTGTGTCACAGATGATTATCTGGCCATCCTCAAATGGCCTCAAACAGAAATGTATATCGACAGATACGCTAGATAAATATGGGTTTAGTTAGTCGTAAAGCCTCTATTAAGGGAGACAGTGTTAAGATTCAGTAATGCCCGTGACTTTGTCTTTCAGTCTAGATTCTAAAAATTTTCCGAGTGATGCAAGCACCAAAACAATTTTGATGCCAAAAATTCAATATTTTCTTGATGCTTATTCCATTCCCTTTCCAAGAAGAGAACTTGCGTATGTTATTTCTGGCTTTTTGGATTACTTTCCAAAAGAAGGTTAAAGCAAAATTTCCCCATGAGAAATGTTTTATTGTGTACTGATGAATTTTCCAGGGATAAGTTTTTTTTTCTCATCTTCCAGAGAAAAAGAACCCTGGTGGTTTATGTAATCGGAAAACTCTGCTATCAAAAAATTAACATTAGAGAATCAAAACGCCACTTTTCTATTGTGGGTGGAGAAAAAGGATAACAAAAAAATCTCTGACAGACTATTTTTATTTTTAAAATACGTCAGAATATTTTTTTTTACAAAAAAAAAAAGGTATTAAGGAGCAATAAATCTAGTGTCACTAACCGAAACAAAACTAGAAAATCAAAGCACAATGTTTTGTCAGTTTGAAAGTAACTGCTAGTTAATATTACCTGGACCAGACTCCCAGTAACCCAGATTATAAAGCCTAAAGTCACTCTTGACCTGCAGCAGACCCTCACACCCAGTTCCAGTCCAAGGGCCAATAAATGCACCTTAGGTTTGTCCAATTCTGGAAAAAAATATTAGAATGATACAATACTTTGGACAGATTTCCATATAATACAGATCTCACACCAGTTCTAACAAAACCAGGAGTATTAATATAATTTCCCAGCTCTTGATAAAGGAAGCCTTCAGGAACGGGAAAACAGTCTGCTGCTTCTGCCCGAAAACCTGAAAAAAGCGACACTGAACATTTGTCATTTATTGACCAGTACGTCTGCAGTGTGAATTTTGAAATAACAGAGACGCAGCTTAAAGAAAGCTCTATCTCACCCATCTACTGAAGCCCTCACTTGTTACATGTACAAAACAGGAAGAGGAAGCAGCAATTGGCTCTATCAGGACAGCATCTCCTGCCAGCGGGGCTATTCTATTCATTACAGGTTGACATGTTGGAACCTTAAAAAAAACCCAAGGAAACCCAGCTTCTCAAATCAGCAGACCAGAAGGTTTCATGATTTCTTTAGCTTCTCTCCTTTCTAAGGTGGTTAACCATGCAAGGGACTTGGGACGCTAACCTGAAAGACGCCGGGAATCCCTGCCTGCCATCAAGCAAACACAGCAGGACCTGGAGGTGTTCAGCATCTGGTAAAGCCAATCCCATAATGCCTACAGAAAGGTAAAAATTCAAACCTTATCTTTTACAAACACATATCTACTGTTCCTGTATGAAGTGTGATCAGCTGATTGCACAGGGGCCAGTTCTCATGGCTTGCTGAGGTCCTTCACCAGCTGAACCACAGCAAAAGGATGTCTCTGGGTCCTTGTCTGGAGTTTTGGCCTGAGAAGCCCATCCTTCCATTTTGCACAAGGTGAAAGGATCGGAGCAGGTTAAAGGGTCCCTAAAAGCCCTACTTCTAGAAATTTTCCCTGGCAGAATACCCTTCAATCACTGCGCCCAAAGACCTCTCCAAAGCCAAGTGTGAAGTCAAGGTGGATCAGTCTAGGGCAGAGTGGAAGCACTTTGGCTGCAGGAGCACCATGAAGCACTTTGGCTGCAGCACCCCAGGGAGGCTGTGGCAGCCCCGTACCCATACCCCGTACCTGTACGTCCGCGGCAGGGCCCACACGCTCTGCTCCACTTCTCAGAAAAGGTAGCACACTTTCTCACCCTTTGGTTTGCATTTTGAGTGGAAACCACATGAACCCTGTCATCTTCAATGAAACAGAAACAGCGTCGTTCCCTGGCTGATGTGTCCTGTCATTTCCCAGATTAGTCACGTTATCACCTCCTCCTGAGAAGAGAAATTTGTGTCTGTGAAAGAAAACATAATTCTCCAAATATTTAGGCTAAGAGTGATGGGGTTGTCTGAATGCTGTCCTTGCAGCCATTTCTGGTAGTAATTTATTTAATTTGTCTCAGGAGGGCAAGTGCTTTATTCCGAAAATATGCTAACTAGAGACAGTGCTGGCGATATTGTGTCATCTCACCCAGCTTTGCATCTTCTCTCGCTCCTCGTTTCCACGGCAGCTAGGTAAAAAGGTTGTATTTGTGGTAGGACATGATCAACAGCTTCCTGATCTGAGAGAGTGACTACGGCTGAGGTTTTCTTCACACAAAGTTCCCCAGCTCCGTTCTTCTCCACGGAAATCAGGGGGAACAGGGAGCTTCATTGGTCTCCTACGGCTGGGATGGAGCAGCTTCTCGCAGCTGCCAGCAAGGGCCACAGGTATTAACATCAGTCCCTGAAAAACAAGTGGAAGACAGCCAGTGCTGGAACTGTGTCATCAAGTCCCTGTGACAGGTCTGTGAACAAATGGAGATATGTCCTGTAGGATCTAGGTGACAATAAGGGACGGTCCCCTGGAGAAACAGGTCCCGCTGGGTGGGGGCCCTCGCAGGAACTGTTATAGCGACAGCAGAGCAGAAAAGGGATTGCCTATCCTTGGCAAGAAGCAGAAATTACTTTTCCAAATAAGGCGTCACGTTTGCAAACTTGATGAAGAAGAGGGGACACGTACCCATCTGACTCCGGCTGCTGATACCATCGTCCCTTGGTGTGGTTTCTGCCACCCAAACGCACTGGCTCAGCCAACCTGGGGCTGGCTCTGGGCTGGCGACTGCTCTGAAACGGAGGGGACGGCCCTGGCTGAGCAGCTCCCACGTGGGCACGACGCAAAAGCCACTTGTTTCAGAATGACTACGGGCTGTCAGGCATAAAAGCACAGAAATTGTTGCATAAAAAAAGACCCTTCATCTCCTTGGGTGACATCTCCAAGCCTTCCATTTCCCTGCAACTTTCTCATCCCTTTGCAATGGGAGCGCCCCCCATACCTGCTAAATTTTGAATTGCTGTTAAATCATAACAATGTCAAGTATTTCCATCCACTATTTACCTTAAGCCTAAAGCATGATCAGGCATTTTCAAGATTTGGATGGTCCCAAACAGGTCTCCAAAGCCTGTGCCCCTAAACTGTGCCTTATCCCATTGTCCTGTGAAAAGGGAACCAGACTGATTTACAGCCTAAGTATCAAATTGCTCTTATTAAGCACTAAAAGAACAATTCTTCAGCCTCCAGATGTCTACCGAGCCATTAAAATTTGTGTTGTGGTTAATTAATAACCACCTTCAGAGCAGTGAAAACCTTTCCCAGAGGCAAAAGGTGTCTTATCTAGGCAAGCTCCTCTGGTGAAATACTGAAAGAGCTGATGCCTCCGATGTGGTCACCGCTCGCCCAGAGTTCTGCTGACATACGGGAAGTGCCAGCAATTAGCATCATGGCTGTGAACATCTGCCACATCCTCAGCTTTCTAAAGTGTTCTGAAACTCCCGGAGCAAAGAGTCTGAAGACCGATGGTCTGAGGGCTGGTCCCTCCCCTCAGCATGCATGTGTGTGTCTTATTAACCTACCTAAACGACGCCTTCCAAAACGTGGGTGGCTCCCCAGTATATCTAGAATTCAAATTGTTACTTAATTAGCCCAGACTTCTAGCGACTTTGAAGGAGAGCAAAGAAATCACTTTACGCCACGTTAGAAGTGAAATGACAGGTTACAGCTACCCTCGCCCAGTCCCAAATGCCGAAGTGCAGCCCTCCCTCCCTTGCTGACCTCCATCCCTCTCCATAACTTCCTACAGCTCTCTTCCTTCCTCTTTATCTCCTTCACCGCATCACCACCCATGCAAGCTTTTAGGGGTTTCCCTCCTCTTTCTGGGTCTGTCACTCCCTGGTGTGTTTTCTCACATTGAGGTTTCTCAGCTCCTGTAGTTGTCTATCTTTTTGCCACTCCCCCGTCATCCTTCTCTGCTTTATGTTCCTCTGAATTTAGTTCCTTACCTTTTCTCCAGCCCTCATTTCATTGAGCTCTGGTGTCTAAGCGGGATCTCTCCCCTCAGGACACAAGCGTGCTCTCAACTGCTGCACTAGACAAACCCGCCCTTGATGCTGCTACTTTCTCTTGATCACTCCCCACGCTTTCACCACAGCACACCCACGCTACAGACCCCAGTGCCTCTCCTCCCAACCCATCCTCAGCCTCCAAGAACAGGTTCTCATGCTCCACATCATGAACCCCGTCTTCCTAAAGACTCCCCATCCCCGTAGTCCTGCCTGGGCTAATTCTGCAAGCCCTACGAGAGGTAATGTGTAACCTCATTCTCTAGACCAGATGGGGATCACTTTGTGGGGGTCATCTTCTCCCCACTTCTCTGGCAATGCAACAAGGGGCTCCTCTGGGGACTCCTTCCCTTCCCTTTCCCTCCTCTGAGCGCTTCCTCTGTCCACACCTGACCTTTATACATCCATGTTCTTGTTGCCATCTCCTCCATCCTTTGCTTTGCCCTCTCCCAACTCCTTGTCTAACCTACCCGGTATCATCTTCTTGAGCCTTTGAATTGTCAGTCCCCATGACATGTTAGCTCAGTTTGGACTTACAGGAGGGCTCTAAAAAACCAAGCAGGGGAAGAAGAGCAACACAGTGACCTTATAGGGTGTGTGAGGGACACCACACTGATGGCGCTTCCTTGCCGTGTCTTTGAGTCACCACCAAGTGGCCTGAAGATCTTCCCCTGCCCAAACTGGGGGAGCAGAGTCACTGTGGCCTGTCCCACCAAGCAGTGTCAGCCAGCCCCAGGGACAGTCACCCGCGGCTGAGGAGGTCTGCTTTCTCCTTTCTCAGGGCATCAAGTCTGCGTGCCATGGATCCAGCCCTTCCCTGGAGCGGGCAAGTCCCCATGGTACGTGGAGGTGTCAGGGTTGTCCCCCCTCCAGCCACCTGTGCCAGAGGACAAATGGTTTCATCCACCTCCTCACGGTGCAGATATATTTAGTGAGTGTCTCAGTCCTGCCCCTGGTTGTCACGCCTGGACTCCATCAAATACCACGTGTCTTCTTGGCCTCATTGTATCTGAGCTGCAGTTTGATCTCCTTTTAGGAGTCCATCGAGGAAACCCTTCCCACACCAAAACTCTGGCCCTTCTGCCGGCACATCGGGAGCAGCAGCAGCCTCCTCGATCCCACGCTAACCTCAGACTAACCTCAGTCTGACCTTGCAACTAGAAATCTTCCTCTTCTTGAGAGTAAATGGCAGAGAAGAAAAGAAGAAGGAACAGAAAAAAAAAAAAAGGAGAAGGAATAACAAAACTAAGTAGCAAAAAGCAGAAGGAATAGCAAAAAAAGGTACCAAAAAAAGCAGAAGGAATGGCAGAATGAAGTAATACCAGTATGTGCACCACAACTAAAGAACTGGCTTCACTCCATAGGAGATTGCAGGCGATGCAATGGGTTGCCCAGTCTTGGAGGCTCTTGGACCTCCATCCTTGTATGTCTCCAAGACCAGGTGGGGTAAAGCCCTGAGCAACTTGGCCTGACCTGGTTTGAGCAGGAGGTTGGACTAGAGACCTCCTGAGGTCCCCTCTTGCCTGAATTATCACATGATATGACTGTTTCTAATAGCTGCCAAGTGGCTCTTGGAGATGGGCAGGCTTTTCTGTGCACAGGGTAGGTGAGGAAGGCAGGGAAGGCTCTCAGGAGAGGCAGATGGATGAGGTGTACTTACTTCTCACACACCTTCGCTGTCCATAGAGACTGGTGCAAAAGAGGAACTGCCGCCTCCACCGCACCATGGCTTTGTCTGAAGTGCCAGTCTGCACATTTTGGGTGTGCTCAGGTGCCAAGGACCCACAACGAATGTGCAAATTGCTGGGTTCGACAGGACAAAAACCTTCTGGGACACACCAGGGTGGAAAAGACGCAAGCAAAAGAGGAAGAAAAGAAGACCTGGCTTTGCAGGTGGAGGAAGCAGGCACAGCTGCAATGCTCGGCACTGCAAAACCTCCAGGTGGGTCTGTAATTCCAGTGCCAGGTGGACAAGGGCTTTGTCATTATACTCAGCCCATCTCCAAGCCTTTGCTTTCCCTACGTGATGTAAAACAGTGAAGAAGGGTGGGTAAGAGCATGGTGAACAGCAGCTTGCAGTGGCTGAGGGCAGTGACACTTAAATAAAATGCACAAGTACAAAACCAAAACCAAAACCGTGCAGCCCAGGCAGAACCTGCCATAACACAGTCTCCAAAGAGACCGTCATCCGCGTACCTCCTACGAGAGCAGACTCCAGTGTCCTGTTGATCTTATTTGTGGTTCATTCCTAGAGAGCAATAATGAGTAGACATAGTGCTTAGAGATATGGGTTAGTGATGGTTTTGGTCAGAGTTAGGTTGATGGTTGGACTCCATGATCTGAAAGGTCCCTTCCAACCTGGGCAATTCTATGATTCTGTGATTCTGTGACATAGTGGCAATTATTTTGTTCTAAGCCATTTATTCAAAAGGTTGGAGGTGGCAAAATGTGCAATCAGGTGCTCTCCAGCAGCCTTCCCCCAGCGGCCGCTCAGCTCTGCACCCTTCCAGCTCTCCCAGCACAGCCACCTCCCGACCTCAGCGCTGTCCCAGCGTCACACTCGGCCCTTTACACCCACATGCCTCTGGGTTGCGCTTGCTGGCTCCATTCTCTGCCCCAGGCCAAGGCTCTGGCTTTCACCCAGCAGGCGCTGACCGGGGATCTAGTGAGAAAAGGAGGGTTTGGGAAGCCCCGGACGTCACTGCCCAACTATCTGTGTGGGTTTTTCAAATGTTATCACCCGCTGTTGTGCCAGAACTGAAGATGTAGAAGCCGCCTACAAGAAAGCAAAGAGCTGGAAGAACGTCATGAGCGATGCTTGCACCGAACCCTTCCCTCGGGAAAGAGCCAGGAGCCCGTGCTGACTCCCACAGAGGGGCAGCGGGGTCCGAGGGGCTCGCGTGGGAGACAGGGCTGGAAATAACCGCTCTCCCTCTCCCCACACGCCTTTCCCCCCAGTCTGCCCCATCTCCGCCCAGCCCCTCACGCTGTGGTGGGATGCCGCCCGTGCCGAATGGGGAGAGCAAGCCCTATGGCGGGAAGGTTTCCTTCCTACGCCGAGCACTCCTAAAGAACAGCGTGGGAGTTCCCGCTGAGCAGAAAATGGGCCGTGGACAGGAGCAGCCTCGGAGACCCTCACATGGCGACAGGGACAGGCAGGTGGTGCCGTGGGAACAGGAGGACATGGAGAGATGTATGCCCCATCAGCAGATATCACAGTTTTGGTTTGTTTTGGTGCCTGCCACTTTTGGAAGTTAATCCTTAATTCTGAGGAAGACGTATTTACTCATCATGTTATTTCCCACGAGAAGCTAAAGCTTAAGTTACTACCAGAGGTCCGCTGGGATCACAAGGAAGAAAATCACCTTTCTGGATCCCAGATGAGTGTCAGAGCTATTCTTGGACAACCTCAGCGTCCCTGTGTGACTCTTCTGTTCCAAGGAAGGGCTGTCAGAGGGCTGTGCCCCTCCTGGTCCCCCTCATGGACACGGGGGCTGCAGGGCTGACACTGATGCAGACATCCCAAACAGCTCTGCTGGTGTCAAGATCACCCCAGATGTACCTTTGGGAACCTCGATTCTGAGAAGGCAGGGTGATGCCACCGCTTCCAGGACAGCACAGGGGCAAAGTTTGCCCCTGACTGCAGGAAAAATATCTTTTGGTGCATACGTTGGTCCAGTGCAACTACGAGTCAGCACAGAGCACATTTGCCTGTGATCTCCAATTTTTAAAGAGGTGATCAGCAGAGCGCTTGGAGGCTCGTCAGCATGTGGATGGGGGCGTTTCAGGAGCTGAGGTGAAAAGATCTGCCTCCACCAGGGCAATTTCTCAGTGCATAGTAACTAGCCGAGCACGCCAGGGGTTTCACTGGGGCACCATCCTGTCCTGCTGCTGATGTGCACACAAGGTTGCCCCATCTGTACTTGCCTCTCCTGTGATGCTGTCAAGCTGCCACTGTTTCCCAGTCGTGTGCTTCACCACGTTGGATCCCATCTGGGGGGACCGTGCAGCCAGCCTGTCCTCACCCACCTAGAGAGCACCTACGTCTGTGGAAGCTCCAAAACCAGCCATCAGAATGGAGCTGGAGCAGAAAAAATGGCTCAAATTCCACCAAGTGGTCAACCAACCATGCAGCACCGCATAAAAGCCGTGGCGATGAACGCATCTTTTCAGCAGGAGCGCCTGGGGTCACAGCTTACACCACCCACTCATTGAAAAGGCTTTATCTGGGGACACCAGCACCCTGGGAACAAGGCTGTATTGGGGGGCACCAGCACCAGATGGGTCTCAGGAACCAGGAATGCAGATGAGAGAGGCTGAGGGAGGTGATTCCCCCTCTCTACTCCGCTCTCGTGAGACCCCACCTGGAGTACTGCGTCCAGCTCTGGAGTCCTCAGCACAGGAAGGACATGGACCTGTTGGAGCTGGTCCAGAGGAGGTCAAGAAGATGCTGGGAGGGCTGGATCCCCTCTGCTGGAAGGACAGGCTGAGAGAGCTGTGGGGGTTCAGCCTGGAGAAGAGAAGGCTTCAGGGAGACCTTAGAGCCCCTGCCAGAACCTAAAGGGGCTACAGGAAAGGTGGGGAGAGACTCTGGATCAGGAGGTGGAGCGATAGGATGAGGGGGAATGGTTTTAAACTGAGAGAGGGTGGATTTAGATGAGACATGAGGAAGAAATTCTTGGCTGTGAGGGGGGTGAGCCCCTGGTCCAGGTTGCCCAGAGAAGCTGTGGCTGCCCCATCCCTGGAGGGGTTCAAGGCCAGGCTGGACGGGGCTTGGAGCAACCTGGTCTGGTGGGAGGTGTCCCTGCCCAGGGCAGGGGGTGGCACTGGATGATGTTTAAGGTCCCTTCCAACCCAAACCATTCTACAATTCTGTGAGGACGGAGGTTCTTCATGGCGAGTCACCCCCGCAGGGCTACCTTAGATGCTACCGCAGGTGCAAACTGGAGACATCCCCGCCCTAGACAAACACATCTCCAGGATGTGGAGAACACATCTCCAGGAGGCAGCAGCTCTGCAGCAGCCGGGAGAAAACGAAAACCCGCCGGTTCCCCCAGCGCCTCCCCGACCTCCCGCCCTGGGGACGGGCGCTCCGGGCGCAGACCAGCGCCCCCCCGAAGGAAGCGGGGAGGGGGCGGCCGGGGGTCCCGCGGGGCCGGGGGTGTCCCGGGGCGGGGGATCCCGCCGGGGGCCGGGCCGGGGGCGGGCCGGGGGCGGGGAGCGCCCTGCCTTAAAGGCGGTGGCGGGGCCGTGCGGGCAGAGCTCGGCGTTCGGTTCGGCGGCGGTGAGTCTTCACCGGGGTCTCCTGGGGACGGGACGGGACGGGACTCCTCGATGGCTGCAGGGGGTGATGCGGGCGTGGGGAGCCCTGCGGGCGGCGGCGTGGCCGCAGGGGACGGGACGGGACGGGACAGCCGCTGGCCGGGCTCCGCTCCCGGTGCCCGCGGGAGCCGCGATGTCCCGGCCGCAGGGAGCCGTTTGCAGCCGGGCTAAATACCCACGGAGCTCGGTTATAGCGCTCCCTACTAACGAAGTCGAGTCGTTCATTAGCGTCTGCTGCTTGCTTCGATTATTCGTTCTGTTCCTCTTTCTGAGACAGAGCTCTCCCCCCCCCCCGCCTCCCCGCCCCCCGCAGAAGGGAGTTTGCGTTTGCAAAGCGCGTTCGGTGTTTCGAGGCAGTTCCTGTGTCTCTTCCACCAAACACTAAATACAGCCCGTGTCAGCGCTCAGACAGTGATGCCTCACGTCTGGGCTTCAAATGACAGCATCTTCTTTGGTGGTATCCTTTTTGATTGTGTAATTAATATAATCTGTTTATGACCAACCTACTCATGACCAACTATAAATCTATCTGTGTTGCACGAGGCATGCAGAATAGAAGTTGTTTAGGGGTTTGCATAGTTTGGGATGCTTTTCTCGGCCAACCGTCGCTGCGCCCTCTCACTTGTGTACATTCCTAATGATCTGAATTCACCAGCACGTAAACAAGTGGTTCCATGAACCACGGCTATATAAATAAAAAGTGGCAGGAGTGATATTTGTCTTCAGTTCATGATGAAAACCTGGTCTAAAGCCTCAGCGAGGAAATGGGGTTCTGTGGGGTTTTTTGGTTTTTACAGATAGATTTCTAGGTGTGAAGCTCTCTTATACTTTAGCAGTCCAATATTCTAATCATCAGTTTTGCTTTTGGTTACAAAAGGTGTTTTAAATTACGTTTAGAAATACGATAGATACCACATCTCGGTTGTCTTTTAGACAGCCTTGCATGGTTGTCCTCTATCTGCAAATGTCTTTAAGAGTAGCAGCTGAAAGACTGAAATTTAGTCCCCAAAGGAGTCAAAAAGTTTCTAATCCAGCTCAATACCACTTAAGAAATGTGATAAATACACATAGAGATTAAATAAGGAAGTTTGTCTAATGAGCAAATGATGGGCTGAGACGTTTATCAGTATCTCTTGGTTCTCTCTCAGGCAGGATAGCTAAACTGGCAGGAGGGGAGAGAAATCCGCGGTGGCAGGAGGGTGACAGTACCTTCTGCAGACACCCATGGCTCATGCCCTCTCCAAAGGCATGTGGGAACCTGACCCAAAATATGCTGTTGGGAGACACGGGTTCTGCCCGGCTCCTGTGCGTGTCTCCATCTGCAGCCTCCTCCCTTCCCGGAGCCTTACATCCCATTACTGCTTTTAGCCAAAACAACTCTGTTTATCCACTGGGTTGGCCACGCAGCCCAGTTTCTCCCATTTTCTCCTCATTCTTCCTACTCCTCATAAGTGCCCGGAGGTGCAGGCAGATGGAAAAAGCCTCAACGTGCAAAAGATCATTCCAGTCTCTTAATCTCAAACATCCTGATTGTGTTTGTTTGGTTTTTTGAATGTCTGAGAAAGAACTGATATACGATGCCTTGGTAAATTGAGCAATTTTATCCATATGAGTTTTCGTGAGATAATCGAGCCGCTCATCTCAATGTGTTCGTACAGCGCGTAGCATGGTTTTGCTCGGCAGGTCTGCTTGCTAGGCACTAACCCAGCGATAAGAGTAACGGTACCGAGGGCTTCACCACCTGCGTCGGATTTTCTTGACAGATAATAACAAGGAATAGGAATTATACAGCTTTTTCCAGAGAATATTGCACTACCTGCCCCTCCCAAACAATTGGTTAAAATCAGACCAATGTTACCGCAAACTTAATTTTAGCCCTATCTTAGAGATTTTTCAAACATTACTGGGGCGATGCTCTTTTTATAACTTGAACCTCAAGTTTGGAATGAAGACCTCAGGCAAATGAGGGTGCCAGCCATGAGGGCTGGAGGCCGGATCTCTTGGCATCTCCCATGGGATGCAGGACTCGGTCTCCTCTCCACCGTCCCACTGGGGCGGCAGCTCCCCGTTGCTGGCTGATCCTCGCAGAGACGCGGTGGCTGGGGCCACAAGAGGCTGGTGTGGGTGATCTCTGCTGTTCAGACCCATGCTGGGCCGTCCACCACAAGGAGCCCAGACTCATCCAGGCTGGGGCTGACGTCTGGATTCTGCCACCCCCAGAACCAGGCTGCCGAGAGGTGGCATTTGTGGGGCAAGGAGAGGGCATGGCTGCAAACTCACTGCCTCTCTCGGATTAACAAGTTATTAGCAATGAGTGTTTCTAGATAAGCTTTGTTTACACAAGTGAAAGTGAGATGTAAGTGATGATGGAGGTTTAGACTGGATATTTGGAAAAAATTTTACACTGCAAGGGTTGTCAAGCATTGGAACAGGCTGCCCAGGGAAGCAGCTGAGGCACCGTCCCTGGAGGTGTTTCAAAGCTGGGTAGACACAGAGCTGAGAGATATGGGTTAGTGATGGTTTTGGTCAGAGTTAGGTTGAGGGTTGGACTCGATGATCTGAAAGGTCCCTTCCAACCTGGGCGATTCTATGTACAATGTACCGATCTACGCCTTCTGACAGAGCCAAGTAGAGCTATGTTGAGTCTTGGCTGCCTCTTCTGGCCAAAGACATTCGTGCAGTCGAACTGTCGGTGGCTCACACACCCCTCTGTGTCCACAAATAGCCCAAGGGGAAAAAATATCCTCTCTTGTGTCAGGTTTTGCCTCGTGTCTTGTCTGTGCCACCTCGCTGATATCGGTGAGCTTTAATGTGTTTTGTGCATTGCAGATAATAAAAGGATTGTTTTAAGAGTACAAACTCCCAAATAGCTGAAACTCGACTGAAACCTGGAAGCCTTGAGCATCCCAGTGTGGTTCGGAATTTCCAGGAGATCCGAGAGAGAGAGAGAAAGAGAGAGAGAGAGAGAGAGAGAGACTCTACTTTAATGCTGCCAAACTAGTTTTATGGATGAAAATACGTACCATTTAACATCAGGTTTGAGCACATACATGGTGTGGGTTCTTATAACCGATCTTGTCCCCGCTGTTGCTTTCATCACTGCTTTTCTTAAGTCCTGTTATTTCAGCCTGCACGTATCCTGCAGTTCTAATTGTTGGGGTTTTTCATGGTCTCAGACTGCAAGTGAGATTCTGTGTCTAAACCATTAGAAATTGAAAATGAATGGGGAAAAATATGTACGTGTGTATATTTCTCTTGCTTTACTTTAGGCCAACCCAAATCAAGAGTGTCGTGTCTCACTGCACTCAAATGAATACTTAAAGGACATGATAAAATGTCACAAAAAACTGGCTGAGCGGATCCAAAAGTCCTCCCTGGCTGCAGGATCTGCCTGCTCTGGAGAGTCCCAGACCTGCTATTGTAAATTAAAGCAGTATGCAAAAGCAAACCCAAGAAGAAGCCCTTTGCTAGGGAGTTACCTCGATAGTGCAGATGTTGCCAGGCCGAGAGGTTTGTTCTCCTTGACATGAGCCCCCCTGCAGCCCCCTCCCTCCCTCCACCGGTGCTGCCTCTGCCCGGGCAATGCCAGGGCAGCTGGAGCCTCTGCTGCAGCCATCCTTCCCGTTGGTCAGATACGATAGGCGAGATCTTATCCAAAGCTAGGAATTACATATATTTATTAACAAAGCAAGTTTAAAAAATGGTGCTACCTGCGATGTGAGCAGAGGAGAGCAATGCAGAGTTTGGGGAGCTGACAAATGTCTGGTTGGGCACTGAGCAGCCTCTGGCTTGGAACCGTCTTTCACCTTCAATGCAAAGGATTTGGGTTTTTTAATTATTTTTTTTTTAAACAGCTTTTCTTTACTGTTTCAGAGACCTTCTGGCAGACTTTCTCCTGCAGTGACCCGTCCCTACGCAGGCAGGCGTGGAGGGAGGCAGGGTTTGCCAGGCGATGTGGAGAAAGACTGAAGAGTCATCAGAGACCAGATTGGGTCTTTATATTTTAAATTGCACAGTGCTCTTGCCAACTTCATCATTTCTCTCTGCTGTTTTAATTAGTAGCTACCTTAGCTTGCGAGGAGTAAGAGCTTGTTGGTAATTTGGTGGAAGAAGGATGCCACCAGGAATCGAGGGCTTATGAAAATTTGACTGTCACCTTTGCCTCACCAGTTGTCGGTACCAGGTTAAGAAAGGTGGACATAGCGGATGGTTATAGTAACACGGATCCGTGCACACCCACATCCCTTCCTAGCTGTTCTCTCCTGTACAAGAGAGATGATAGATTTTTTTTCCTCCTATTTAATAATGGCATTTCACTTTTGTGTGCTGCTTTACGTGACTCACCTGAGGTTTTTCATCCTTAGGCCTGACATTCATCGCTGGGTGGAATCAGTGCCTCAGCCAGGCAACATGACGGCGCCGTTTGACAACTTGTCATGCCATCACTCCATCGACGACTTCCGAAACCGAATCTACTCCACGCTCTACTCCATGATCAGCATTATGGGCTTTGTTGGCAATGGCGTTGTGCTGTATGTCCTCATAAAAACATACCGGCAGAAGACAGCCTTCCAGGTGTACATGCTGAACCTTGCCGTCTCCGATTTCCTCTGCGTGTGCACCCTGCCCCTGCGTGTCATCTACTACGTGCACAAAGGGAACTGGTTCTTCAGTGACTTCCTATGCAGGATCAGCTCGTACGCCTTGTACGTCAACCTGTATTGCAGCATTTTTTTCATGACTGCGATGAGCTTCTTCCGTTGCATAGCCATCGTTTTTCCAGTCCAGCACATCAATTTGGTAACCGAGAAGAAGGCTAAATTTGTCTGCATCGGCATCTGGATTTTTGTCACACTGACCAGCGCTCCCTTTCTGCAAAATGGGACTTACCAACATGGCAACAAGACCAAGTGCTTTGAACCCCCAGAAAACACTGAGAAGAAAACTCTAGTCGTGATCCTGGATTTTATTGCCTTATTTGTGGGTTTCATTTTCCCCTTTATTGTCATAACTATCTGCTACACCATGATCATAAGGACCTTACTGAAAAATTCCTTGAAGAAGAACCAGGCTAACCGCAAAAAAGCTGTCTGGATGATCATCATCGTGACGGCCACCTTCCTGGTGAGCTTCACCCCGTACCACATTCTGCGTACGGTCCACCTCCACATGCTGTGGCTGAAGAACACCAGCTGTGAGGACACCATATACCTACAGAAATCGGTTGTGGTAACGCTCCCCTTGGCAGCTTCCAACTGCTGCTTTGACCCACTTCTCTATTTCTTCTCAGGGGGCAACTTTCGGAAGAGACTTACCACATTTAGGAAGGCTTCTTCCTCCAGCTTAACACAAGCCTTCAGGAAGAAGTTCTCCATAAAAGAGAAAGATGAGGAACCCTTTGGAGAAAGCCATAGGGAGAATGGGAAGGCAGCCGCGGCCCCTTCATAAGGAGGCTAGACCTTCCCCTAAGATCTCAGATGGGCAACAGAGATCTCAGAACTCTCCCAGAAGACATGACGGAGGCTTGCAAGCCTTCATCGCAGTAGATATGTAATAACAGTGGATGGTCCCTGATTTTTATGCTACTCGGTGGTACAGCTGCTGCCTCTTCCCCAGGAGCAAGCACTGCTTGGACACGCACAGCCACTTAGCACGGAGGAGCCACCTCCAGCCAGCACCAGAAAACTGTTGATCTGATGATAAACTCACATAAACAAACTCTTCAAAGCCTGCATTCGGGGATTTGCTTCATTTCACAACTCTACAAAGAGCATTAATTCTCCGAGCCAGTGGGAAATGTAAACACGGCGTTTGCTGGACGCGGTGCTCAAGGAACTGCTGACAAATAACGAGGGCAGAGTTTTCACTGAATCTTCAAACAGCCACTAAATTATTTACACAGCAGAGGCCAGGATAATTCCTGCCCTGCTCCCAGCTGCGTCTGCTTTGGATTTCAGCTTTCAAGATAATTATGGGTGTAAGACTTGCAGGGTTGATGCCTGGGTCTGCAAATCCAGGAACTTGGGCTTGAGCCCCTCTCCCACCCCCAACAAGCAGCTCTTCAGACACGCTCTCGTGGGCAGCTGATCTGCCCACAGTTTCTGAATGTCTAGAAAAATCTTTTCTGTGGGGGAGCAGTTTTAAAATTGCAGTATCCTAATGTGCATCTGAAAGTTACTTCAATGGGTCTGGTCCTGGAAGCGACGGCTGCAGGACCCAGATTATCGCTCCAGTTCTTCAGGAGATTTTTACCTAAAAGGAGAGCTCTGGGTGCTCAGAGCCTAGTGCAGGATCGGGCCTGCCTTTCTGAACTATTGACCAAGGTTTTTTAAACTAATAATAATAAAAAAGAAAATAATGCAGAAGCCCTCTTTAAAAATAGCTATATGTGATCCTGTTCAAGGGGGTACACCTTGCAGAAAAGGGGCAACCCAAGGCGCTTGGAAAGAGCTTGAGGAAGACCTGGAGATCAAGAGTCTGGGTGCAGATGAGACATGGGTGAATCTTGTTCTGAGTACAGTTGGGTGAAAAAACCCTGGTTGGGCTATGTTTCTTATGTAAAGAAGAACTTCAAAATCTTGGACAGAAGGAAACGTTCCTGCGCTTTTCCAGCGAACCCGCGGAAAAGTAGCACTGTCTGCCTTTTGCTGGAGCAAAGCCCAGCCCGAGATGCACAATACATCAAGACAGAAATAGAAATTCTGGCAGGATTAAGACTCTTAGTTGGGAAAGGGGTTGATAAGTGAATAGCATGCATGTTTTGATATGGTATTTATGAAGTTACTTGATGCTATCTTAAATAAAGAAAACCGTTTTAACGCTGTAGAATAAGAGTGAGCAAAAGGAGTTGGGCTTGGGGACGGGGGTCTGCTTGAGAAATTATCTTTACCGATACACGGAAGAGTGTAAGTTCGCTCTTTACATCACAGCCTGCCTATCCCTGGGGCAGCAAAAGGCACTTAAAAGCAAATTCACCTGCAGATCACTTTATGGATGTGAATTTTCAATAAGATCCGAAGGCCCTTTAGAAAATTTTAAGGATCTGTAAAGTGGAAGAGGGCTGAAAGCTGCTCACGTAGAGGAGTGTTACAGTTCCCCCCTAAACCCGCAGGAGGGCAGAGCTTATAGGTCAACGATGTAACTGTAAACTGCTTTGAGAAAGTCTGTAGGAGGAGCGCTGGCTAAAACTTCTTTTCGCGGGTTAGTGTTGAGTGTTACAGCTGTGTCTCAAAGCATTAAAGGCATTGTGCAACTGTAAATAGAAATTATCCTGGAAAACCAAGTTTCAGAATATGTAAAAATAATACACATGTTCCCAATTTCTAAAATACTGTACAGTAAAGCTATATATATATGTGTGTTGAAAAGCATTTTTATTGTACTAGAGGGGTTTTCTTCCTTTTTCCTTTTTTTGTTTTTTAATGAAACAATGGTTATGTCAGTGGTTTTTGTGCAATAGGAAAGATCATTCAAAAAGATTGCTAAAAATTAAATTAAAATGTTGCAAGTTAAATTTTAACAGTTAAGGTTTTCTGCGTCTTATTTCAAAGTCTCCGCACACTGACTCTTCTTCCCTACGATCCCTTTTTATCTACACACAGCACTGGCGTGAAATATTCATGTAATAGTAGTTTATAATGATACAAACTTAGTCAGAGCAGCAGAGAAGTTGCTGAGGGTAGCACCTGGAGTGGGCTGAGATGTTGGGGGACCCGCTGGCCCAGCTGGGCTTGATCCAGCCAAACTGGCCTTTGCTGTAGCCCAGCTTCCCTGGACTCAGGTCCTGTTGGAGCCAAACCTCTTCTGACGGCAACTGGGGTCTTGCAGAGGTGAAGCACCCCAACAAATGGCACCTGGGACCTCGATAAATCTGTATTGGCAGGCAGAAAATGCTTGCAAGGCCCTTGGAGAGAAGCGATGCTTTTGGTGAGTACGATACACTTGGGTGTCTTGCGTGGTCACGTATCACTCGGGTTCCCGCACAGAAAAGTCTGCAGAGAATGATGTTTTCTACCTGGCTTTTCTCAAAATAGGCGCGGGATCTGCGGTGTGTTAATTAGCTGTAAAGCCCCAGCCTGTACCCATGAGGAGGGAGCTTTTGCCGTCGGCTCAGCAGAAACGCAGCTCCAGGCGAGCTTCACCCCACGAGATGCGGAAAAGTGCCATCCTGGCAGCAAATGCTGATCAAGTCTTGCTCAGGAATAGGCACCTGGAGAGAAATACCTGCCAAGGAACAGGACCCGTTACTGTCATGAGGTGAGTTAGAAATTGCGGCGTTTCTATGGGCTGTAAAAAAAAATAAATACCGACAGGAGTTGGGAAGAGGGACGAAGTGCCACCGCAGGGCTGTGGCAGTGTCAGAAATGCCTAAAAAAGGAAAGTGAGGTGCTGGTTTCTTGCTTGAAATTGGACTTTTTTCTGCTGCGATTTACGGTACAATAGTGTCCCCTAGTGCTGAGTTAGTCCTGGAGTTATTGCCCGTTGCCTGATGAGGTTTCTTCCTTCTTTTTTGAGACAGTCCGGTCCCAGCTCCTCAACAGTAACGTTGTCCTGTTTCCTCTGCCGTTGCTCACGCTCCGTTCCCCCTCTCCCACCCCCGCCCCCATTTTATTTCATAATCTTTGGGGTTTCACCCCCGTCTCCATCCTGGTTTTCCCTGTCTTCCTGGAGGGATGCTCAGGCTGGGAAGGAGCCAGCCGCAGAAGGGGGTCCATGTCCATCCCCATATGGCCACCGGTCCCAGCCTCGGGATGCCGAGGGTCCCTCCTCCAGCCCCGGGCTCCAATAGCACCGTCTACCTTGGCTAAAAAAATGCTCTTTCTCTGTGGAATGGCTGTCCTGGCACAGAGCTCACACCTGCAAAGTTTTCACTGGAAGCTGATGGTAACTACAACCCATCGGCTTTGCATCGTCACCACAGATGTCCCATCTTTTTGCCCTTCATTTGCCTGGAAAGGTTATTTCAGATAAAAACCAGAATAGCTCCGAAAGAAACCGGTACCCAAGACAGGCTCCTCGCTGTACCGTTTGCTTGATATATGGCAATAAAATGGCTTTGCCTGTCTCCTACCAAAAGAAAACAAGCTGTCCCCTTCGCACGGAGACTGCCCTGCTCCGAGGAGTCCCTCGGTAAGGGAACCCGGTGCCAACAGAGGAATATCCCAATGGAGGAGGGGAGGAATCGGCAACGGCTGTCGGTGCTGACGAGCCGGGCGATGCCTTGTGCCAGCCTCTCACTTCGGCACTGCCGGCTTTGGCGAACAGTTCTAACGCCATGGGTAAATTAGGCAGCAGCGTTCGTGCCTGTGACGCGCTATCGCTTCTGTTTGCTCAAAGATGGAAAAATAACTGGAGCGTCATAAACGCTCCCAAAAGAGCTGCCCTGCCACCTCTGACTCTGCCTGGCTGTGGGCACGTTGCCAGGCCTAAGCATTCAAAAACCTAGAATTAAGCGTTCGAAATCGTCGCCTCTCTAATATTGTTTTGGCTCTGTCTTCCTGCTGTTCAGTGCCTGTGCCTGTAGGGTGCAAGCAGGTAACATCTTCAGGCTTTGCTCTGCAATCTCTGCAACTAGAAATAAGCGTTTGTTTTTTTTTTTTTTTTTTTTTTTTCTCCTTCCCCGACCCCCAAAGGAAACTGAGAGTGGAAACTTCTACTCTAGCCCTCTGATTTTAGCCAGCAGAAGTCAAGCCACTAAGAAAGTCTACTTAGGGCTAGCGTGCGTGTGCATTGCAACCTGTTTAAATTACACACGGGGCTCAGGGTGGCATTGTCTTCTATGTGCTAAAGTATGAAATGATTACTATTATATTTACTGTAAAAAAAAAAAAAAAAGGAAAAAAAAAAAGTGCTTTAACCTACTCTTCTCACCGTTGGGTTTTACAGCCGTGGAGGTGCTGTATCCGCTGAGCAGCACTCGGGGCGTGATGCCTCACCAGGCAAAAAGCAAGTGATGCTTCAAGTCAGCCAGTGCCCGCTCCCCTCAACAGCCCTTGCCGGGGCGGAGGGTTCACCCCCATATGGAGGGGGGAAAAATCTGATCTAAACTTAAGCCTATAGCCCGTAATAGTACGTACAACCTGCAGGTGTGAGCATAAGCAAGGGCTGAGGCTGCGAGGAGGCCGATTCCTTATTCTCCTTTCACAGTTTCAGTATACAAACCATACATACAAGAATAGAATATAGGTTTCTTTTAAAAAAACGAGGGGATCCGAGTCTTTTCCCAGTGGGTTGAAAAGGCACCACCAGCTTCTTACAGCACGAAGTGGAACAAAAGGTTTAAATACAAGAGAGAAAAATCTGCATCATGTGTTGATCGAGGCAGTAATCTTTTTCGGCCCGGGGGATTACAGTGTAGCTGATAACATGCAATTCCTTAATGGGATGATGGGGCAGAGAGTTTCCCTTAACGAAAAGAAATCCTGGTCTAGCAGATGCCCGCGACACGGTGCCTCCCAGACAGACAAAAACCTCTCCCTTTTACCTCTTGGAGGATGGGTTTCAGGATAAACTTCTGGGCAAGAGAACCATATGGCCGCTGTTTTGTCTTTATAGCCGGTTAAAATGTGGTTTTATTTGTGCTTATTTACAGAGAGGGTCCAGAGCAGCCACCTGCTGCCAGAACCTAACCACAAACTAGGTTTCTGTTTGCAAAAATCAAACAATCTTTCTGTTGCCAAGAGAACGGCACAAACCTCGGTTTCCAATTAATCCTGGCCTTGCCCGCTCCCCGCTCCTTTTCGGCAGCTGCTCGGTCCGGGCATCCCCTCCGGCACCCACACCGCAGCCCGCCCGGCTTCCCCCCGGCACGCTGCCGCCCAGGTGTTCCGCAGAGGATTGTTTTCAAGCCAAAAATCTCTCTCACTCTTCGCTTTTCTTCACGTTCTTCCTCGGCAACAGTAAAATTGCCTGGCCCAGACTGCAGGGTGAAGGGCACGCTCTGGTTTCTCTTAGGCTGCGTGCCCCCGATGAGTCAGAATTGCTGGTTGCTTCTGAAAATGTTAAGTTTTGGAGGAGTTTTCCATTATTTATAGTATGCTTGAACACACTATAAATCACAGAAGATGAAGCCATATTTCTAGCACTCCATGGCATGTCTATCTTGTTTACAAACCTTCAGTGGTCTTCTTTCCTCGGGCTGTAAAAATATTTCCTTTTTTGATGCTTGTGATGCTAAAACAAGTTGCCGTTTGGGTTTTTTAACTCCACACCATTTTTTGCCTGCTACGGGGCCAAATTCCAACGCCGCAGGCTGGGAAATTCAGGAACTACGCCTAAGACCTAACCACCCTTATTCTGTATGAAGCGTCTTCGTCTAAAACACTGGCGGGATGTGAGAAGCGAGCAAGCCTTCAGCTTCACAAGCAATAAACTCCAAGCACTGGCAGTAAAGAGAGATTTCCTGCTCTGAGCAAGGTCCTTTCTGCCCCCACTACCCGCGGGAGCCTGGGCATGTATTTTGGGGCTGGAGGGGCTCGGTGCAAGGGGTCGATGCAGCCCACGGGGTATCTCCCACCCCCTCAATCCCCCCCACCAGCTGCAACAGGGGTCTGTGCACCGAGAGGCTGCCGGTCCCTTAGCAGGAGCTAATTCTCATGCTGAATCCTAATTTAGCGCTTTTTTTCCCCCCACTTCCACTGCGGTCTGACATTAGAAGAGGGACTTCTTCCATATGGCAGGAGGGAGAAACACTGGGCTCTTTATCCTTCACCTACGGCAGCGGAGGGTATGACCTGATTACTAGGGGAAAAAAATAAGCAGCAAAAATGAAGGAAAGTACATCAGATAGATACTAAAATCCCATCACTGCGAGCAACAAAATGTCTTAGAAACGCTACTGAAAGCAAACCTGAGGGATGAACAGGGCTTACAAACCCATCTCCCGGCGCACGGGTTGGCAAGATTGGGAACGCAGCCCCGCTTCTCCCAAACGATTAATGTCAGCGCTGTGAGC
The DNA here is from genome assembly GCF_028500815.1 of Rissa tridactyla. Taxonomy (NCBI): domain Eukaryota; kingdom Metazoa; phylum Chordata; class Aves; order Charadriiformes; family Laridae; genus Rissa; species Rissa tridactyla. The sequence continues at coordinate 45,904,043 of NC_071474.1, read as the reverse complement.
CGCCACACGTACAAACAAATATTTGGAGTATTTGCAAACTTCACTTGAGGGTGAAATGTGCCTGTTTCTTTCCTGTCAATGCGGCTCCTCACGCTTCAGAGGAAGCCAGGCTGCTCTTGGAGCAAAGCGAGGACCCTTTGTTAGTTTAATAATATATTCCAGATGGATTTTCACCAGGTTTGGGGGGGGGGGGGGGGGGGGGCGGATAAAAGGGAGGAGGTAGCAAAAACACCCTATTTTGGTCATTAATAAAAACTCTGCTTCCAGGATTGCTGCTGCGTGTCTCTGAAAGGGACGTTGGAGACTAAACAGAGTTTGTTTTCGGTTCAGCCCCTTGAAGTCCCTTTATTTGTGAGGAGCGCGTCTCTGGGATGCTCTGCTGGAGTTTAACTTCAACAAGGCTCCAACGCAGTCCCTGCGACACCACCATCCCTCCCCCCCCAGATAACGCCTTGTGGGATCAAGGGCAAAAGGCACAGCGTTGCCCTGTGTAACCATTTTGGGAATCGCTCTGAGCACAAGGCAGGAGGTTTCTGCAGATACTTTGCCTACCAAGCCCGTGCCAGGGGTCCTGCAAAGGGCTGACTCGAGAGCCGCTCGCTCTGGCGAGCAGTTAATTGCGAAAGGCAAGTGTGTGGCCTAACTCCGTTGAAGAATTGCATCTATCCCAGGAATCAGCCGAGGCTTTACTTCCTTTCTGAGTAACCAGCTGAAACGAGACAGTCCCTACTCTCTGCCCTTTTCTCCTTCCACGTTACTCACAGCAGGAAGGCTGCTGGCGGGACGAGCACACGCCGCTTACGTGAGTGAGGGCTGAAAAATGCTACAGTGCCCTTTCACCGCTGTTTTTCAAGGAAAATGGAATGAGAAGTTCCCCAGAATTGGCCTTGAGCCTCTGCCTCCTGTCAGCAGCGTCTCCTCCCACATGCCTCCATGTCCTTCATCACCCTGACTTACTGTGCCAGAGGTTCGCAGACCTTTAGAGCTGGTTTATAGAATCACAGAATGGTTTGGGTTGGAAGGGACCTTAAACATCATCCAGTGCCACCCCCTGCCCTGGGCAGGGACACCTCCCACCAGACCAGGTTGCTCCAAGCCCCGTCCAACCTGGCCTTGAACCCCTCCAGGGATGGGGCAGCCACAGCTTCTCTGGGCAACCTGGGCCAGGGGCTCACCACCCTCACAGCAAAGGATTTCTTCCTCATGTCTCATCTATATCCAACCTCTCTCGGTTTAAAACCATTCCCCCTCATCCTATCGCTCCACTCCCTGATCCACAGCCCCTCCCCAGCTTTCCTGGAGCCCCTTTAGGGACTGGCAGGGGCTCTAAGGTCTCCCCGGAGCCTTCTCTTCTCCAGGCTGAACCCCCCCAGCTCTCTCAGCCTGTCCTCACAGCAGAGGGGCTCCAGCCCTCCCAGCATCTTCGTGGCCTCCGTTGGACCTGCTCCAGCAGGTCTGTGTCCTTCTTCTGCTGAGGGCCCCAGAGCTGGAGACAGCACTGCAGGTGGGGTCTCCCCAGAGCGGAGCAGAGGGGCAGAATGCCCTCCCTCGACCTGCTGGCCACACTTTATTTTGATGCAGCCCAGCATGTGGTTGTCTTTCTGGGCTGCCAGCGCACATTACGTTCCTCTTCGACCTTTTTTGGGTGCTCAGGTGGGAAGGGCATCGCTGCAGGTCCCACACAGACCTAGAGCAGCATCCCCACCCTGCACAGGAGAGCTCGTGGTCCCCAGCTCCAGGCTGACTCTGGGGCAGCACCCTGCTCCCTACCTGGGCAAAGGAGACCAGCGAGGCTCTGCGTGCGCGGTCCAGCCCCCGGCACGAGGTGGCCCAGAAGACCTGCCCCAGAGAAGATCCATGCACGTGGTCTGCTTGCTCCCACGCTGAGCGGGACTCGAGGAGGGGGCAGAGGCGTTGTGCTGAATTCAGGTGGATTTTCTGCTTCGGGAAAAGTCATCTGCAGCGCGATGACTCCGGTCAGGGTTAATCATATCCTGTGGTAGGAAAAACAGGCCTTGGGGATGTGACCTAATAAAACAGAAGCACTGAGAAATGGTTGCCAAAGCCCTAGGGGCAGGTCTGCACATCCCGAGGTCCTGGGCACTTTTAGCAGGAGCCTCTTCAAATCTGAATTGCGCCGCTCGTACCCAGCTGCGCGTAGAGTTTTCATTCACTGCAATTAAAACTAAAACGAATCATTACCATTTGGGGTTGTTCTGAGGGTCAGCAAATGTCCACGGTGCATCGTTGCAGGCGCTGCGTTGCCGGCTGGTCGGTGGCAGAGGACACCGCAGCAGGTCAGCGCGGGGCAGGAGAATCGACAGCCGTAGAAAGCAGCACCAATGGTTCAGCCGTGGCATCCGCCCAAATGAAATTTCGAAGTACAGTGACCCTCTCCTGTGGTGGGAAGTTCTTCTGCTGAAATAACCCCAGCTCCTTGCCAACATTCGCTATTACACCGACTTTTCATAAATATAAAGGCACCGATCTCACCAGCTTCCAGTGCCTGGGCTCCTGGCCTCCCCCAAGGCCGCTGGCCCTGCAGCAGGGTTATATATTTTGATTTTCCCCTGTTTATTTCTACTGGCTGTTCCTCTAACGAGGAATGCTGTAGCAAGAGATACCGGTTACACTTCATGCTCATGAAGGGCACGTTGCGTTGGTAAAGTGACTCTTCTTCGTTAGAAGGAAGTTGTGAGAGCTAATTGATAGTTGCAAGGGGAAAAAAGTAGAAATGCAGGGTATTAGCCAGAAAAGCTTTCTCTGTGATAGTCCTCCTGCATCAAGGCAGACAGAAAGGAGCAAAGCGTCATTGCTGTGTCCAGGCCGTCTGCAAGGAACCTCTTGATTTTCATTGGGGTATCTCGCCTGCTTCATCTAACCGAAGTATTCTTTGGGCAGCAAACAGAAGGAAGTTGTTCAACCACCCCACTACCCCCCAGAAAAAACGATAATAGTCACAATGAGAAGGTAAAGCTGAGAATTAATCAAGAATTCAGACCAGAGAAGCCCAACAGCTGAAGTTTCAATCCCAAATTTAATTCGATTACACACAAAAAATGCGTTAAGTTCTTCAACCCCTGGTTTCCCTAGAAAATGGAAATCTTTACCAATTACCAGCTCTTTATCCAGCCTACAAGATTATGTCAATACAAACCATCCATGCTGCACTCGCCCGGGGCTGTTGGGAGAAGGAGGAGATTTGGGGCTGTTTGAGAAAATAGTAAATTGGGGGATTTGTTTGTTTCTTTTTCTTTTATGTTAAACTTCAGGGGCTTTAAGTTCAGCGCAGAAACACCGCGGAACAGCATCGCCTTTACTATCCCAGCTTGCAAGAACGCAGTTTAGACTCCTTCTGGATGAAGGGATCTATGTTTAAATATTCATGGCTTTTATGATTTTTTTTGCTATATTCTATATATAAATACAAACCTACTTATGCAAGGACAGCGGTGAAAAGGCAGCTCCACTGTATGGGAGCAATAAACCCCAGTGTTGGCAAGATATTTTCTCTCCCCCTCGCCCAAAGACATAAGGGGTCAGGAAACGTTATCAGGTTCCCCTTGGGAGGCACCGGCAGCATTTCGTCCATCAGAAGGAGGATTTTAAAGCCTTGGCCACGCAATCTTTAATAAGACAGGGGACTAGCAAGCCTCGTTGAGTGACGCTGTGTCAAAAAGCCAGCCTTGGGCATGTTTTACCCTTCTCTGCGCACCCCATGCTGCTGCCGCGGCACCCAGCCAGTGCCATTTGGGGAGAAAGGCTGAAGTAACTGCAAAGAGGGGAAGTGAAAAGCATATTGCTTCATTATTTTTTTATGAAACAAGAGTCCTGTAGTTCTCTCAAATATGTGCTCCGTGCTTTTGCTTTTAGAGAACCGGCTGGAATAGACACTACGGTAGTTCAGGCTGTGACACTGTGTTGCAGGGAATCTGCTCTCAGGTCTCCTCCCTCACGCCTTTCACAGTCCGCGATGCTCCTTTCCCCAGCATCATACGGAATGAGCTGTAAGTGGGATGCAAAGCAAAACTTTTCAATTTTGCTGGGTTCAATGGAGAGTGCTGCTGGCACCAGCTGTGATGTGGGACCTCCATAGCTGCGTGGTGGCCAGGACGATGCTCATCTCATAGAATCATAGACTCATAGAATCATAGACTCATAGAATGTGTTGGGTTGGAAGGGACATCTAAAGGCCATCCAGTGCAACCCCCCTGCAGGGAGCAGGGACATCTTCAACTAGATCAGGTTGCTCAGAGCCTCATCCGGCCTGGCCTTGAATGTCTCCAGGGATGGGGCCTCCACCCGCTCTCTGGGCAACCTGGGCCAGTGTCTCACCACCCTCAGTGTAAAGAACTTCTTCCTGATGTCTGATCTAAACCTGCCCTGCTCTAGTTTAAGGCCATTGCCCCTCGTCCTGTCGCTACATGCCCTTGCAAACAGCCCCTCCCCAGCTTTCTTGTAGCCCCTTTAGGTTCTGGCAGGGGCTCTAAGGTCTCCCCGGAGCCTTCTCTTCCCCAGGCTGAACCCCCCCAACTCTCAGTCTGTCTGTGGGGTTTGGCTGACTTGCCCCTCTCGAGAGCAGAGGAGCATTTGGCTCAGGGGTCTCAAATCAGTTCCTGGCAGACAGCAGCTTATCACCCCTCTCTTACAGCTCGAACAGAAAACTGTCCTCCATCGCTGCCGTACTTGTCTCCCCCCCATTATCACAGCAAAAGAGTAACCTCTGAAGAACTTGGGCTGGTAACTTCCCCATTAAGCAGGGACCGACTGTTATTCCCGGCATGTAAATGAAGAAGCGAGGCAGTGCCCAACACCGGGCCACTCTCAGCCACCTTTCGCCAGCAGAAATGTTCATCCTGAGCTCACCACCAGCGAGACCGTGGTGGCAACCAGAAGCATTGCCCAGCCGCGCTCCAGGCACGACGGCATCTTCAGGGCATGCTGGCGGCACTGTTGCTGTGAAGCTGCTTACACCTCGCTTGCTTTCTTCTGCTTTGCTCGCAGATGATGGGAAAATTCACTGCTGGAGCGTCGGAGCGGAGCCCCGCGTCGATGCCGATGGAGGACCTCAGCTGGCAGCTGCTCGGGGCCTCGCTCGCAGCCTGCGGAGCCGCCAGCCCCATCTCCAGAGCACGGCTTTTGCAGGGAACTCGGGAAAGCGAGAGCTCCATGTCTCTGCGAAGGAGCTTTTGGAAGGGCTGTGTAAAACCTCCCCTCTTGCAGCAGCCCCCACTGCACCGCACTCACAGTAGCTGCAGCGGGGAAGGCACTGCAGATCTTTTCTTTCATAGCAAGATGGGGAAGGTGGGAAGAGGCCAATTTTTTTTTTTTTTCATTTTTTTTCTGCTTTCTCATGCACAAAAGGGTCCTTATTCATTTTAATAGCAGGTTCTCTCACACAGCAATCAGCGCTGTCAGCCAGACAGCAGAGAAAGACTCCTTATGCAGCTACCTCACGCAGAATATTGCTGCTCAGACCTTCTCGTCTGCTCTCTGAGGATGGGAAACTAGATCCATGACGATCTCAAAATGGAGAGCATTAGCCCTGAGCAAATACGTAGATTGCAATAACGGATACAATATGGAGGTTTCCTTAAGGAGCCAATATTTGTATTCTTCACAGCTGCATCTTTTTCTTTTTCTGTTTTTGGGGTTTTTTTTTCCCCCCTTTTTAGCCTGAAGTGCTCCCAAATGCTTCATGCCATGTGGCTGCTTCTTATTTGCATCAAAGACCCGATTCATCTCTGCTCTGCACTTTGATAGATTACGTATGCTCTGGCCAGGCAGATAGAAAATGCTCGTCGGGGAGCACGGCGAGCCTTTACCGCAGCCATACCGACACCAACACCACGCAAAGGAGACGGTGCTCCAGCTCCGACGTCTGCCGAGTGCTGGGGCTGGAAGAGGAACCCCCGACACAGAGCAGGGGCCCTCAGGCCTCCATCAAGTGGGGGAAAAAAAAAAAAAAAAAAAGGCAAAAAAGCAAAAAAGGGAATGGAAACAATAACGAGGAATGGGGTTATTGTAGGAGAGAGCAAGTAAAAGAGGTTGTTTGGGGACAGTGAAGAACATGCCAGATAGGAAAGAAATAGTGCTCTGAAGAAAGACAATGGAGAAATCAAGTGAAACAATTGCAAACCCATGTTAAAACAGAGCAGGGAGATGGCTGAGCGCAGGCGAGCAGTTTTTCACGAAGGTGCTGCAGCTTCGTTCGCTCCCAGCACACCCAGCTCAGGGGATGCAAATAAAACCCTTTGTCTACGTCGTTAAACTGAAACTTCGGTGCTGACGTGATGCCACGAGGGAGACAGTTTTTACTCCCTAAATGTGAAGAGGGGGGAGTTAGAAAATGGGCAGCAGCCAGAAAAATGGGTGAACCCGCATCAGCTGATGAAGGTGGGAAACCTGCACCACACGCACAGCAGGGAAGAAAACAACGCAAACAAAGGGAAGAGCATCACATTACGCTTGACAGGAAAATATTGTCAGATTGCATCAGCCCTTTATTGCTGATGTTTCACCTGCAGCTCATCCAGATATGACATTTAGAACAAGTTTAAAAAAAAACCAAAAAGATCAGTGTTTCAACAACTAAAGTCTCAGCCTTTTTGTCTGATGGAAAAAAAATCAATTCCAAATGTGGAAATTTCAATGCAGACTATAACTTTGTTACAATTCAGATTTATTCTGCTTGCTTGCTTTCCTTTTTGCCCTTCCCCTCCCCTCTGCTCTTCGGAAACGGGCTCTGATGCTTCGCCCTCCCTCTCCGCAGACCCTTGGCAGCTGAGTTCCATGGAGTGGGAAACGAGCCCCTGCCCCGCTGAGCCCAGGGGGCGAACCCGCTCCTTCCAAATCCCCCGTCTCTGGGATAAAAACACAAGAGCCTGGTGCTTCGCCATCTTGCACATTTCCTCCTGGTGCAAGGCAACAACGAAGTGCGTTGATGATGGTTTTCTCAAACGTTTTCAGTTGAGTTTGTAAGAGCTAGCGGTGAACTCAATTTGGCTTTCTCCTTTTTTCACTAGAGCGAGGACAATCATCCTTTAGCTCTAGCATTGTTTAAATGACGGTTGTTTTGAGCCTTTCTGAGGATCCAGCTACTCTCATTGCTTACTCTGATGCCTACGTTCACATCGGGCCAGGCGAGCAGACCTGACATGGCTCCGCTGGCACTGCCACCAGCTCAGCTGAGGAACTGCCTGTCTGTTTATCTTGGGAGCGATGACTCCGCTCCAGCTCCTCAGAGCCTGAGCCTTCCCACCACTGAAGTGACCACCGCATCTCCCATCTGCTCTGGGGATGCTGCAAACCCAGGGAACAAGGCCATGATGGGCTCCCTTCTGCGAGGAGAAGCCTTTTGCAAGGAGACCACCATTTCCTTCAGCCATATTTTTTTTTGCTCTGGAGCAAAAGGTACGATGCCACGTTGCGTCCACTTCCCCCGGCACTTGCTTGGACCTGCCTCTTCCCGGCGCTTTGTTGGGGCACAGAGTTCTTCAGCCTGTTTGGGTTTGATTTTTTTTTGTTTGCTTCTTGGCTTGGGGGAAGAGTTATAAATTTATGGGTAAACACAGCTAGTGTTTGGAATTAGACTGAATTGCGATATTTGATTCCTGTCTGGGCCCCTGCTGAATAATTTGAGGAGGAACTGAGCAGAAAGACCTTGCAGAAGGTGGGGAAGGTGTGTGGGAGAGACCAGGCAGGTGTCTCACGGCCATCTCCTCCCGTGGCAGTGCCGCAGGAGAGCAGCCGCTCCAGGCCGGGCCAAGAGAAGTGAGCGATGACCGCCCCACTCCAGGCTTTCCGATGAGGAAAGCGCTGGTGCTCGGGGCTGTGGCAGCCAGCTGGGTGGCAAAGGAGCGCTGGAGGCTGCCATGGTCCCCTGGCCAGAAGGCCAAGCAGCTCCTACGCTTGGAGCACTTCTCCAAGGCTCTGCAGAGCCACCGGGACTGGTCACTACGAGCCCTGTGACAAACAGCGCTTGCTCCCGGACTCTCGTGGCTCAGCAAAGAGCAGACGTTAATGCATTAATTACAAGCGACAAGTTCAGCAAGGAGTCAGAGCTGCTGATAAATATAAGCAGGCAGCCATTTGGATGCAGAGGGCCAGGCAGACGAACGCTCCCAGCACCTTCAGCCTCCAGGGATCCTCCCGGCTCTGAAGAGGCCCTTCCAGCCGCTTTTCCCCTTCATTTCAAAAGCAGCCGGAGTGCGATTAGTTTGCCACGGCTGATCGGCAGCCTGTGCCGAGCTCTGGAGACGTCGTGCTGTCTTTCGGTGCTCCCTGGCATCCTCTGTTGTTCTTTACAGGCATCCTCTGGCAGCGCTCCCCCGGCTGCCCCTGCTCCCGGTGTGGGTGACAAGGGCGAGCTTAGCTTCTCCTCGCACACAGAGAGGTCGGCAGCAGGGCTGCAGCAACAACCCAGGGTTTAATTCACTTTTCCTAATAGACCCCGTGGCGTTTCCCGATGAATTCAGTCAAACCTGAAGGCTGGGGCGAAGGAAGATGCGGGTGCAGCTCTAGGTCAGGACACGCGGTGTTTGCACCCAGCCTGCGCCGTATAATAAGTGAGAGAAAGAATCGTAAAACAGATGTTCTGTGCAAAGTGCAAACTACCCAGGCACTGAACTTCATCCCTTGCCACTTACAGCAGCCATAAACACAAGGTATGTTTGTTGTGGGTTGCGGAGGGCTTTTGTTTTGCACTTTTATCATTACTTTGTACTAACAGCATTGCAGATCCAGTGATGATAGTCGGCGAGTTCATGGGGGATTCATGGGAGAACTTCCATGGAAGGCGTTGCTGGTCTGGAGCGGTGGGCTCACTGGGAGAGGTACCACGGAGGGGTTGTGGGTCCTGCTTGGAGAAAGAAGCACAGACGGCAAAATGAGACATCTGTCTGCATCTCCATCACCTGCCAAACTTCTCTGCCAATCTATTCTGGCCTGGCCATACTGACGACAAGAACCTGTCGTCTTTCTTTGTAAAATGCCTCTCTTTCTTCTGTAAGATTACTGCTGTTCCAGTCGTACCGGGAACATAAACCACCGTGCCCACTGAGAGGGCAGAAAGTACTGTGAATGTCACTGGGCTCAAAAACAAATCTCCAAGCCTGGTTTAATTTCTTCACTTAAAATGGCATCAGTTTTTCATGACATAGTGGACAAAACTACACGGAGCGTGGAGCTGAGTTCTGGTATAATTCAGGGCCTCTGATGGTATCGTCTATTTGTATAGATAGCGTTGATCAACGTTAAATCATTTCTGCTGGTGATGACTTGATTCTGGGGTTCAATGGCAAAGAAACAGTAAATTCTCTGGAATCAGGATGAGTGTCCCTGTGCTCGCAGAACAGCGGGCACGTTTCATCTACCTGCAAGGGAAACTCCCGACGCCCTACAGGCTTCTCCCATTGTGCTTCTTTCAAAATATACAGCACAGAGTGCGGGTTTGCTCTCGGTGGGCCAGAGCCTCAGCTGGAGAAAACACTCCTCTTTCCACTGGGGTGGATGGAGCAACGCCAATACATACTGGTGGAAAATCTGCTCCAGTATATGCTGTTTACTTTTGACGATCTAAGTGCATAAGCTTCCAACAAAGTGCTGTTTGATAAAAGTTTGTTTGCCAGGTTGCCTTGCCTCGGTCCCTCCTAAAGTGTACACAACAGTATTTTGTATATAATCAAAAGAAAATGAAGCAAATGTGTTCCAAGACCTCATTTGCAGGTCCTAATGAATTCAAGAGATGGGAGGCTGTGCTAGACACTAGTTAAAATAACCATAATCATCATTGTTATTGCCAAGCATGGAAAAAAGCCTGGGTTTATTATGGGTTGGAACTAGAAATCCAGAGCAGCTGCTAATCATCATGATAAGCAGGTTGTTGGTTTGGGGGGGGTTTTGTGCATCCAGGTATTTACTGTGTCCAGCTGGAAGCGGCAGGTTTTGGTTATCCCAAGCCTTTCAGCAACCTCCCTGCCCATGTTCAGACTGCAATATGTTGTAATTGTAATATTCCTCTTATCTCTCTTTTCACCCCTTTCTTATCAAAGGCTTTTCCATTTCTTTAGCATTTTACTTCTTCCTCCCCCCTCCCCTTTTTTTTTTATTAACTCACCTAGAGCTGTCAGATTAGCAAAGAAAAAAGCAGACATTACAATTCAAACTTTTCTAATGGAAGAATAAGCGTGGTTTTGGCACTGCTTCTTACCATTGTTTTGTTAAGACGGACTCTCCTTAACTCTCCTTTTCCATTCTAGAGACTGCCTTTCCTTTATAAGCGCAGATTTCTTCCCATTTGTGCTCTCTTCCCTCCCTCCTGACTCATTTCCACTTCTCATTTTAGCTGTTTCTTTTCTCTTTCCTTTTCCTTTCTCCGAATGTTCTCTGATCTTATATTCTGCTATTTTTAATTCCTTCTTCCCAGGCCCAGATCCACCCCCTGACCTGCTGTCACTGGTGTGTGTGCCTCTCTCCCCTTCCTCCCTAGACTGAACGGACAGCCTGGGCGATCATTTCCTCAAAATCCAACTATTTTCTAATGCAGCGACTCGAGATGAGCATTGTCTGCCTTCGTGTGGGGAAACCTGGCGTCACCACTGTCCTTGCAGAGTCCTTCTGGCTCTCCAGGAATTTCAAAATACAGTTGAAGCTCCCCTCAGACTGGTTCCACGCTCTTCTGTAATTTCTGACCCATCTAACCAGGGCCTTCTTTCCAGGCAGTTTGGTCACCATGCTGCTCCTGCCAAATATTTCTTCTGTACAGCTTTGCCATCTGGAACAACCCGCCTATGTGCCTTCAGCCTCACTGACTGGCCGTATGATTTCCAGTTTCAGCTGAAAAAAAAAAAAAATTTCCCTTAATGTCATCCCATAGCAATCTGAATGTAGGATGTAGGCAGCAAACGTTCGGTCATTAATTTTCCACGGTGTGGGAATAGTTCTTGTACTTGAAGCAATTTTGGTTTTAAAGGAGCCCTGGAGCTTGTGGAATGTGGGCAGTTTTTAGATCTTTCATCCTAAGTCTCACTAGCAACTAGCTACGACTCTGTAAGCTTTTCCATCAGATCTCATGTTTGCTAGAATTACCAGTGAATACCTTGCTAGGATATAAAGTATATTTAGAATGGAAAATTAAGGGGGAGAAAAAATTATTTAACGAAAGGAGGGAAAGGAAAAGGATTTTTCTGAGTGCTAAAATACTGCACTATTACCTACAAAGGAATTCTTGTAATAATCAAAGCTGGGAGGTCCTACAGCCTTCAGTGCAAAGAATGCTCAGCATTCACCCCCGAAGACCTTCTTTATTCTGGGTATCAGACACAGTATGCTCATGACGGGGAATCAGACCTCCGTATATCACACAACACCACTAGTCATAACTTTTAAGGTTTAGCTGGCAATGAATAAATACCGAGCCTGCGAAGTCAAAATAGTCCTTGAATCGCTGCCTTCAGCAGCAACAGTCATTTAATGCAATGTATTTCAAATCTCCAAATCGCATCCTGATGGCTCTCTTTCAGAGGATCTCCCCAAAATTAAGTAGAAATATTTCACTTCAGAAATGAAATCCCCGGGGCGCTAGATACGCTTCGCTGCAGATTAGTTAGAGCCTGTGGAGTTATAAGATTCCTGAGATGGAGTGCTGAAGATTCCAGGAATTCTCTCAAAGGTGAAATGATTAACCAACCTTTTGTTCCTAGAGCCCAATAATGCAGAAAGCAGGTCAGTATTCACTGAGTCCTGTGCTGGACTTGTCTCCTACCTTTTCTGGAGTGTTCCCGAGCCTTAATTCTGAGCTGGAATTAAAGAATTTCATTTCAGAATTGTCAGTGAAATAAAAAGCTAAGCATTAGTGACAAAAGAAAGACGTGACTCAAAACAGAGAAGCAGCTTTTTTTTTCCTCTGAATGTTTTTCTGAAGTTTTCAATCTATTTTATTAGCATGCTGAATTATTAATTTCTTTTCAACTATAACAGAACATGTAATGTGCTGATCCACTCTATTCCGCAGGGCAAAAGTAGGAGCTGCTGCTTTTCTGTACCAGAATCAGGCAGTAGTCACATGTGTGCAGTAAAACTTGCGGAAGAGGTGGAAAGAAGAGGAAATTTCAGTGCAGGGACCGTGACAGAGATTTTGCCAATTATCTTGTTAAGAGGAAAAGGTTTCCCCTTCTCTCTCCACCTGGAACTGGCCATTGATCCAGCTACCCAATTGTGCTTTTCGGATCGCAAAGGGTATTGCAACGAGCTGTTCAGACAAAGAAGCTCTCGTATGCGTTCAGAAGCTTAAATAAATAGGGGTGACAAAAGCGATCGGAGAATAAAAAGGTAATGGGCTCCTTGCAAAAGCCATCTTTTAACGCACTATCAGCGTTATTCTGCACCAAATGTACATTTACAGTGATGCTAAGGCATAATGATAGCATTTGCTTGTTTTCTCCCTAAAACAAATGTGAAACAAATGTAAAATTAAAAAACGTTAGTGAAGTCTTGTAATAGCTGGATGATCAAATACAACAAAAGAGAAGAAAGGGACAACACTTCAGCAACTGCCAAATGCACAGATGCAATCAGAGGATGATTTTATCTGTTCTTTCACTGTTTGCTAACAAGTTGCAGAGAATACATTGCTCGTATTATGGGCCAATATGAGTAATATGAATTGTAAATTTACACTGAATGTTTTTCTGGCATTTATTTAACAGGGTAAGTTATTAGTCACCTAGAAATTCAGCAGACACCACCTCTGGCCTTCCTTAACACTGCTTGCTTATTTAAAAAGATGGATGGGAATTTATTTTAGTCCTGTTTAGCATAGGTTGTTCAGCACGGCAAATCAACCACTTCCAGTAGTCTCCAGAGAGAAATTATGTGACATAAAAGAACAATTTCTTCTATTCATTATAAAACTTCCTATATTCATTAAAAATACATCTAAGATCAGTCCAGGGGTAAACACATGGATATTCATTTTAAAAGGTTAGGTTTTTTGTATGTATATTATATAGCTTGCCTATAAACGCTGAGTTTGACCTTTTTCTTCCAAACTGCTGTGATCCACAATTTACGTGGAGCTTGTGTAAGAGCACAGCTGTCACGTTTATTCTGCATCCACACAGAAGCGGAGACCCATGCTGTGCACAAAATATCCCTTAAACCACAGCTTTTAAAAAAAAAAAAGAAAAAAAAGTGCCTCAAACTTGCTTAAAACACGTTAATGGAAATGCATCGGTACAAACTGTCCAGTGGAAATAAGCTGAAGAGAAGCCAGAGGACATGGATGTGCCATAGACGCTCTTCAGCCAGTGCTGGGTTTCTTCAGCCCCTGCCCTTCGTCCTTTTCGGAGCAGGGGGGCTCGGTACCCCCGAGGGCTCGGGATGCTCTGAGGATGGGTGAGGGTGGCCATGAGGAAGGGAGCTGCTCGTTGGGATACCTGGCTCCTCATTCGGACAAGCTGGGAGCGAAATCTTGCCACCTCCTTCGCCTTGAACAGTTGGCTTAATTACCCTCATTTCTTACGGGCGACAGCATTAATGCTTTTTCTATTATTACACAGCACTAGAGTCCGGGCCTTTTGTCTTTGAACTTGCTGTGACCCATCTAACCCCTTAAGTTGGGGGGGAGATGAAATGTGTAAAATATATAAAACACATTTGTCCTGGTTTGGGCGTGATGGGGGCGGAGGCCACAGACCCCCCGGCCAGAGCTGGGCATGGGTTTGTGTGTCATGGCCGGAGCACAGGCAACAGTGCTGGCTGTGCCATTGGGTGACGGGCAGGACACTCGCCATCAGGTGCCACCAGCTCCGTCCGCAGAGGGACAGGGCCCGGCAGGGGCTGCAGGCCAAGGGACACCTCAGGGGACATGGCCCAGGCCTCCATCATGGCGGGATGGTGGGTGCTGGTCACCCACCCACCCACTCTGGTCGCTGTGGCACCTTTGTCTCTACTGGGAGCCACCTCAACCTTGAAAAGCCGTGTCCCCTCCCTTGCCCCCCAGCCCTGCTTCCACCGTCGGGGACCCGGGCCGCGAGCTACCGCCCGACCCGGGCCTTCCAGCCACCTGCGGGCTCCCCCGCCGCCCCCCCGCGCCTCTTTTCGCGGGGAACGGGTGTCTGAAAGACGAAGATCGGCCCGGCCTGTGGTTGGCGCGCCCGCCCGCCCCCGGCCGGCGGCGGCGCAGGCGCAGTGCCCGCATTCCATCATGGCGGAACGGTCGGTTGGCGGTCGGCAGCGCCGGGGTTGAGGCAGGGGCTGCGGCGCCGCGCACGGTCAGTTCTGCCGCGGGGCCCCCGGGACGGGGGTCGCCGCCGTGGGCTCCCTCTGCCCCCTCCCGTTCCCTCCTCGGGGCGGGCGGGAGAGGGCGGCGGGGCCGGGCCCGGGGGAGAGCGGCGCTCCCCACCCAAGGCGCGGTGGGCAGTGCCAGGAGCTGGCGGCCGGCTGGACCCGCCGGCGGCGGCGGGGAGCGGAGCGGAGCCGAGCCCGCCGAGGCGGGGCTGGCGGGGGAAGGCGGCGGGATGCCGGCCCGTCTGTGGCGGGAGGCGGCGGGGTGCGGGACGGCGGGCCGAGGGCGGGGGGGGGGGGGGGGGCTGCCGTGTGGGACCGGGCGGGGTGTTGAGGGGGCGATTGAGGGGAGAAGCCCGGGGTATGGGGCGGGCGTTGCTGGGGGGGGGAGCCCGGCGTCTGGGGCAGGAGAGGGGCTGCACGGGTGGGCTGCCCCACAGGGCGCTGGGGTGGGGGGCTGCCCGGGAGAGCCGGGGGGGGGGGGGGGGGGGGTTGTCTCGGGTGGTGGTGGGGTGCGGGGGGGCCGCTCCTGGCGGGGGGGGGGGGCGGAGGGCTGCGGGGCCGGGAGGGGCGGCGGTGCCGCTGGCAGGGCGGGGGTCTCTCGGCTGTGTTTCAGCGAGCCCCCCCCGCGGTGCCTCCCCGGCTGGGGTTAATGCCAGCGAGCTCCCCGGACTCGCTCTTCCCTCTGCCTGTTCCCGCTCCTCTCCCCACCGCACAGATTCCCCGTCCCTCTCTTTTTCCTTCCTCTCCTTTTTCTTCTCTTTCTTTGGGGAGAGGGGGTTGAGATCTGAAGTCGTGTGTGTGTCCCCTAGCTTCCCCCTCGCCGCCACCCCCACGCCCCCCCCCCCCCCCCCCCCCCGTTCTCCCTCCTCGGCAGCCGGAGCTGCTGCCTGCAAATGCCACGTAGCCTTCGAGTTGTTCCCCTTGGCTGATCAGCAGCTCCAGTACCAGACACCTCCCCCAGCTCCTCCTGGGGTCGGGGCAGGGGGAGGTCAGTCCTGTCATCCACTGTTTGGGTGGTGACCATCTTTCACCCTCCCCCCTTTTGCTTTGTCCCCCTCTGCCTTGGGGCAGCAGCAAAGGTGGGGACCCTACTGTGACTGCTTTTCAGCGCAGTCCTATTTACTGCCTCTTACAAAAGGCTGTTGACTTCAGCGACGGGCGGTTGCTTTCCTACGGAGGGGCTGGAGGAGAGCCTCCGGGGTTTCGTGGCCCCCAGCCTCAGCAGCCCCTCTGCCGCCACTTATTTGAGGCGCATCATGCGCAGCACATCACAATAATCTCAGAAAACAGGGTAATAATGCGTTGCTGGCAGGTGTATTTGCTTCCTTTAGCAGCTCACTCTCAGCTGGTTTCTGAGTTTGGTTTCTTTTTAAAACTCGCTTTTCGGACTTCTTGTTGGAATGATGGAAATTTTCTGTAAAGCTAATTTGTTTTCATAATTGAGGTTATATTATGTTTCAGTTTCTGGCCATTCTTTGAATATTTTATATTTTTTCTGTCCTGCGGTGGCTAGGTGTTTAACATGGGCAGTCCTTCCTTGCTTTACCTGATGCCTAATTGTGAGTATTGACACACAGTACTGCCGCAGATAAGTTCTTCAGTAGGCCGGTACAGGTACGCCTATGGTCTGTGATTCCTCATGTTCTTCTAATGTATTTATGACACTCGGTTCAATAGGGAAATACTATCTCAGTCACAGATGGAAAGACTGAGGCACCGAAATATTTATGGCCCAAGGTCACACAGGAAGTATGTGGTAAGGCAGGGAATTGAATCTAGATTTCCTGAGACTCGGATTAGCATTTTAACCAGGGAAGCATCCTCTCTGTATTTTAAGCCAATAAATTGACCTTGGAGTTAATATACAGTGTAAAAGAAAGTACTTTGTGTTTTGTTCAGTATCTTTGTGAGTAAGAAGCAAAAACCCTGTTGCTTCGCACACTTGCATTCCTTTCCTTGTTTTATGTAATTTGTATGTGAAAAAGGATAAGGTGGTAAAAAATAGGAAAGATGTTGACTTTCTCAAGGCTCTGTGTGTGTAATCATGCATGCTGAAAAACAGCCAGCTATTACATTGTCCTCTCTTTTAGGTCTTTTTACCTTGCTGTGTTCCAAATCTCTGGAAGTTTTGGAATGCTGTTGTTGTCTGGGAGTAATTTGTTCTTTGCTTTCAACTCAGCTTTACAGAATATTGGATTTATTTGATCCTAGCTATCCACTTTGTGTTCACTGGTATCCTGGATCTCAGTTTGTGATTCTTAATACAGCAGTCTGTGAATAAACAGGACTTGTATTGACCGTCTTAAATGTCTCCTGGAGCAAGCTATTACAAGTTGTTCGCTCGGTTGTAGGCTCAGTATTGTTGCAGCAAGTTTTTGAAAAACTTGGCCTCAGCTGCAATTAAGAGGTGCTTTGACAGTGAAATGGAATAATTTCAACTGCCTGGGCTTTGTATCTGCACAGATATACATTGCAGGGCGTTTTCATTCCTGTTATATTAGGATAGCTTATTTTTGTTTGTAAAATTGGGTAGTTAATTTTACTACGGTGTTTTACTTGCCAATGGTTTTGAGGAATTGGATGTTAGAATAGTTTAAAGCAATAACTCCTAGTGTATTCACCTTTAGAGAGCATAAAGATAACTTTGTCTACACAATTGCGTTTCCTGCCACAACCCTTGATCACAAACTGCATCTTTCTTTGATGTTGTGCTGAAACCAAATTTGCAACAAAGTTGAATATAAAAGTTCTATATAACACTTTTAACGGTCTTTTGTTTGGGTTTTTTTGGAGGCTAGCATTTGCATCATGTTGACTGTGTGGGTTGTCACACCCATGCCAACAATCTTTCATCTTTTATGTTTATTTTTAGGAAAGGTTTGGTGAGTCCTTTAAAAAAAAACAAGATTTCATATGTACTGTGCAAACAGTAAAAAATCCAGCATTCTGCTCGCGAGAGAGAGTGCTTGGCTTTGGCAAACCCCCAGTGGGGGACGCAGTACGTTTGAGCGGTACTGTGTATGTATTTGTAGACCCCTTTGTACACCCGTTATTCAAAAAGGTTTTGGAATCCCTTTGGGTGAATTTCAAGCAAATTAAAATACATGTTTTCTGCTTGGAAGACTGAAACTGGCACTTTTATTTGATGACCTGCTATTTCCCCAACTTGGAAGACTTCTTGTCAAACTGCAGAAGTAAGCTTGTAACTTAAGAAAATATACAACTGGGAAGGCCTTCTACAATATTCTGCCTCAAAGTCATAAGCTGATATAAAATATTGTAAAAGTGTCTTCCCTAGTTACATATTTTCTTAATTTCCTGTCATCATTTAATTTAATCAGAGAAGAATTTTAAATTTATCTCTGAAAGCAGATGAGAAAAACCTCTATATTAGTAATACTGCAACAGTCAAGATGCTTTAGGAAAAAAATTACTTTTCTCACTTCTAATTTTGCAGTGTGTCAAAACGATCAGGTCTGAACTATCAGTTTTTAAAATTGTGGTTGCTCAGGGTTGCTCTGGTTTCAAGGCTGGTGTATATCAGAGAAGTAACCTTTTCATTTTCATTTTTTTCACCTGTTTTTAGCAAGTTGTCATGAAGCTTACCAAGGTCAAGATGGTTAGTTTTCAGCTGTTATCTTTGCTGCAAGCCAGACCTTAACTGAAAAGTTTTGGATTCCTGGGTGAGGAGCACACACTGAACTCTTTATTGCATTCTTGAAGAGCTTATTGTAAAAGCAGCGATAATTTATTCTTTCAGTGGTGCTAACACAATCCTTTCTGTGTATTGACCAGCAAAGACAGACCACTGGCTCGGAGCCCTTAGTCCATTTCAATCTTAATGTAAATCTGCCATTGTTCCCAATATCTTGATTGATGTGGAAAATGCCTCCGTTTGCTCAAGATTCACTTTTCCAGCATTGGGGCCTGATGCTTTTTTTCCTTTTTCTTTTTTTTTGGGGGGGGACTGTGTCTCATTAAAAGTAGTTCAGGAGGAACATTTATTAGGCTGTGACTTCAGAAACATCTGTGACTTGAAGACAGTATCACCTTTCTGGGGAAAATAACAATGGATCTGCTGTGTTTGCTGGAGGAAGCGGTGAGCTTCTGCTGGCTGGCTCAGTGCAGTTAGCCAGCTTAGTCTGTAAACTACCTCAGTGAACTACCAGGGCACCGATTTCGTTACAGTCTTCCAGTAAAACTGCAGAACATACGTGCCCGTGCCTTATGTTGAGAAAAAACTATATTGGGAATTGACTAATATTTGTAAAAACTTCTTAATTTTGAAGAGCCAAACCCAGGCAATTTATGATCCTCATTGCGCAAATGGTTTAGGAACTGGAGTTTGGTACTGGATCCAGTAGCTTGAAAAAGATTATGATTTTTAGATTATTAAATGCAACATCTTGAATGGCTTCAGTGACTACTGAACCTCTTCATTACCTTCTCCTGATGGAGCATCTTTAGTGAAACAGTTTCTGGAATAAAGCTGTTCTGCCCCGTAACAGTTAACTCTGATTGTATTTTCCAGATTATACAATTTATGTCTTTTTTTATGTCCCCTACCAGAGGATAAATATGTTTGTGATAATTTAGATTTGGATACATTCATGTACTTTTTGGAAATGGATTTTTTTTTTTATCATCATTATTGTCATATAGAACAGAGCATTGCGTAGATAACTAAGGAAATACACTTTAATTGCCACAGAATGCGCTTCATACGGGAACTATCTTCATTGTGTTCAAGTTACCTTTCACTAATTGGATCATAGCTTAAGCGGTGGCGTGTCATTGGCCAATATGGCATTAAATGTACGTGCAGTGTTTACACAGTTGTCAGGTTTTGCATTCTGTACACACTGAAGGAGTGCAAGAAGGCTGTGTAAGGTCTTCTGGTTCTTTCGCAGTGGAGTCTTCCTTGAGTTTTATTTGCTGACCCTAGAGGAGTTAATCATTGGCTCTCTGATGTCTTTTGCTGTTTTATTGAATGTAGTCTGTTTCCTGCACCCTTTTTTCTTAAAACTCTATGCTTGCCAAGTCACTAAAAAGAAAATTGCTTTTTTCTTGTCTGCAGAAAGAAGACTGAGGGACAGTACAGCACATTGCTCATACAACAGCAGGCATTGGCCGTGTAACATTTATCAACAGGAGGAAATTCAAGTCAGGAGAGTGTCAACGGTAATTAGACATAACTTACTATTCTCCCAGGTTTTACGAAGTATTTTTTTTCTTGTTAAGTCTCTAAGTAACACTATAAGGTGAAATAATATAAAAGTATTTGACAGACTTCTAAACGTACGACTCCTTTCCCCTCCCCTGGAAGAAATTTTTGGATAACTTATTATCAAGTGGAAAAAATGAGTTAGGGAAGGGAGTACTGATAGAGTTGTTGAGCTAAGAAGAGGTTTGGTATTTCCACATAAACATTATTGATTTTATAAGGTAGCAACCTTATCTTTATTTTCACATTGCTTTCTCTCTCTCCCTCTCCCTCTCTCCCCCCCCCCACCCTTAGCTGCAAGTTTTCTCTGAGAAAGACTTGCATAATTGGCCTTGGATAAAGAAAGTAAATGCTGGTTTTAGTGAAATGCATTTCCTGTGTAGAAAACAGCTCAAGTGGGTGGTAGCATACTGATAAATGACTGACTAGGTGGCCTTACTCAGATACATTGTTTTTAGTTGGAGCTCATGGAATTGATCAGGTCGTGGAACTGACTGGCTTAAAAACTGGAAAGAAACCTATCAGAAAATTGCCCTTGGTATGGCACTTGTGAGAGCGAGAATTCTCCAACTTTCTTCTTTTTTTTTTTTGTTAAGATTCCTGTGAATTGTCTTCCGATGTACAATACTGTAAGACCTTTATGAAACCATGGCAATTACATTCTTAAAAATACCATTGTCCAAAAGTAAAGACAGATTTTAGACACTGTTGGCTAGAACACTGTGTTTTATGTAGCAGGAGAATAAGCAGATGCACTATAAAGTATTTATGAATCAGAAATCACCTTTTTGATGTAAAGACATAAAGCAGTTTCATCTTTTGGAGAGCTGACGTGAGTACGTCCTAAAGCCCATCATCAAGCTTTTTCTAAAAAGAACATTCAAGTTTAGAACCACCTGTTGCGTTGGGGGGTGCCTGAGCTTTCAAATTCATGTTTGAATTCATGTGTCACGATCTGTCTGTGGATTAGAAGAGAGCATTTGTTAATACTCCTCAAAATGGGTATCCATTGATACTATACAACTATTATATAGTCACTAATAGTTTTTGATCACTGTATGCCTCGTGTTGGCTGCATACAGCTTACAGCTGTGCATTCTTTAGCCTAACACCGCTGCTGCATTGAGGAAAGCAGTCACACGTCAGTTGTGTTAGAGGATGAAATTGCATTTTTGCGTTACATCACAGCTAATGTGCTGTTTAGTGAATTGAAAGGCATCCAAGCAGATTTTAGTTTTTCTATGATGGGGGTGTATTTTTGCTGAGGTTTGGTCCCCTTTAGTGAAGAATTTGTTTTCATGTTATGACTATGCACCCAAATTCAAGTGTAATGTGCTAGTCTCACCTTTGTGAAGAGCAATTTACCCCATTTTTCCAAGCCATTTCATGTTTGGTTCACAATTGTCTAATGCAACAGAAGAAATCAAGTAAAGAACTGAATGGTAGCTAATTGATGTAGAATAGAATGTGATGTGAAACTACATAAGGAGGTACAAAACAATTCTTTGGAGAGAAAAGCTGAAAAGTGTCCTGTGAGCAAAAGATCAATCAGCAGGTAGATTTCTTACAAGACAGAAAGAAAAAAAATAAATGGGTAACCATGCTGTGGTCTCCTGACTTTAATAGGTATTTTGGCAGGAAAATCATTTAATCATGTTAAGTACAGTGTTATAAATTTGGATGAAGTATTTTTATCTGCTGTTTAATGCCCTTTATTAAATAGCTTCAGCATTGATATCACTTTAAGGCGGATCAGTTGCTTTCAGTTCCACTGTGTGAAGTATTAGTGTTCCAAACTAGTGAAGTGATCTGTACCATTAGTGTATGACTTTAGTGGGTTCATCACGCAGCACTTGAAGGAATAAAGGCAGCCTTTAATATTTGCATGGATGTAAGTAGCTTTAGTACTCTTCAAGTACTTGCAAGACGGTACGTGTTAGTATTGAGCAGAATGACTGTCTTCATCAGAAGGTTTAATCCGCTTACCAATACATATATTTTTGTCCATTTCAAAATGTCACAGGTGATAATTATTTAGAAGAACTAATCAGTTTTGGAAGATATTATATAAACAGCTTTTTTGTGTATTTTTTAATGCCTAGGTTTCTTAGAACATAAACTTTATAAAAACATAAACTGTCATCCTTAGATTCTTCAAAACTGAGATAATTCACACTTACGCCCTTATGTAAAGGTGTGATTACATCCCCAAACTTGTAGCAGGTTAACTGATCTACCAGTAAATATTTAAAGCTCAGACACAGAAGCAAATTATTTTCGTGTGTTACCATGCATCAGCTGAACTGGGATAATGGTTATACGAGTCTTCCTGGCCTGTCACAAATGCTGTGTGAAGTGTGTTTGCTTAAACTTCATGTGCGTGATCTCATACCTTGCATTTTTCCTTGCATTTTACCTTGCATTTTCCATGATGCAAAAAAAATTAACATGCTCTGTTGCCGTGTGACTGCTCAGATGTGGTAATTTATGTAATTTATTGGTGTGTTTTAGCCCCTGGTTTAAGTGTAACCTGTTTTAACTAGATTAATTTGATCCACTGTGCAGCTAAAGCATTACAGCCTGAGCCTCTTCTCACGTTGTGCACGGAAAACAGTCTTCAGTTTGCGTATCCATATAATTCTTCCTTGCTCGGTTTGCATGATCTCTTAATGGTTTGAAGAAATTCTTCGCTTTTGCTGTATTTTTGTGCTTGTTTTTGAATTCATGTTTTGTAAGGGAGTTCTTAAAAAGCTTGTTTGTATCAATATATTGACAGGATACATCAGGCACACTTCTGATTCACAGAAAGAAATGGAGTCAGAGCTAGTGGAAAAACAGCCTTTGCTTTCCTTACCTGAAAGCAAACAATGCTTCGTATTAATCTTGTGACGTCCTGATTTTGCTTCTGTTGTCTTGGGTTAGACAGCAACTGTCTGCTTCGACCAGTCTTGTGGTAGGAAGCCTTTCCTGGAAATAGCATTGTTGCTGTTGTTTTTAATAATCTGGATGATTGCTCTCTCTTAGAGGCAAGTCTAAAATAAAAAATGAATTGTTGTTCAAGATATGGAACGCAAGCGTTTGGAAAATAACTTGTGGTTCAGATGTTGTTTGTATGACAGCAGCTGTACCAATTTTGTGCTCGTGTCTGCTGTCCCGTAATGCTCTCTGGGTTAATTTAGGACAGGTATTACCCTGCTCTGGCGCTTAAAATGTCTGAGTTTTGGTGCTTCCCTGGCATAATCCCAGGAGGTTTCAGTGGCTCAGCAAACTGACATCCAGGTCTGCACAACACACAGTGTGGCATGTTTGGTGTCTGGAAATACAATGCATAGGACAAAATAGACACCAGCCAAGCTTGGGGTGCACTTAAATTTGTCACTTGGCTGGCTGGTCCTCAGCCAGCTCTTACTTGAAGATTATCAGAAAAGCTTTTAAAAATACTTAGATATTTATCCCTTGCTGTGAACTGGGTATTCCCTGCTATAGGGAGGAAACTCAGGTGAGCAAGGTGCTATGGAGTATATATGTTTCTGTTGCAAGGACTTGCCTGCACATACAATAGCCGTTTCTTTGGGTTGTTTGCATTCTTTGAAACAGAACTCTTTCCCCTGGAATTGAAGAAGGTTGGTAAATTAATGGGCAGAACTTTTTTCTTTTGAGGGGAAAAAGTATCGTAAAATGGATTCAATTTTACGTTCCACTTTAAAGTCAAATTTGTCCCATAGGGAAGAATTGTACTCAGTTATCCAGATACTTAACCTGGATTTCAGAATCTTGGAGCATGTGCAGCTCCCTGTAGAAACTTGCAGTTCCCATCTTGTAAATCTTGGCATGGTGTTAAACGTTTTGCTTCCTCTGTTCAGATCGGTAGGTACTTAAAGGTGTAAACTCCAGCTACCTTTTTGCTGACCGGTTAAGGTTTCTCTGTGGCCATTGCTGCACTATCACCAAGATATATTTCCAGTTACATAGAAGGGCTTGTGCTCTTAAGAGAATAGGGTTGTCTTTCTAGAGCTCCGTGTTTTATTTGCAACGAAATGCCCTATTAGCTTTCCAGCTGTTCTTTACCACTGTGAGCGTTAGGACTGCACCATGAGTCCTGTGAGGACACTGTCACTGCATTTGTTCTTTGTAGGGTTTTCCTTTCTCATTTTTTATCATTTTTTCGTTTCAACAGTACGCTCTACTTCTTGTGACTCTGGTCAGACGTTTTTTTGGAATTACTTTTCAGTAAACCATGGCCTATGTAACTTTCACACCTTCTAAGTGATTTAGATAGATGTTTTAGGTAGAGAATTTCAGTAGTATGTTGTCAATACGTAAATAAACTGGTTTCCTTAGAGGCCTGAACAACCAGAACAATGTTTTGAAATTCAGGGGGCACAGTTCCACACTTCAAAAATCATATTTAAAATAAATGTGTTGTTACATTGCATGCATTAGAAGTTTTTCATATAAGCTTGAAAATTTCGTGCTTTGTGTAGCTTTAGGATGTTGAAACACTTCACTTATGCTGGAACATGTCATGTTCCTAGCTGGTGGAGAGCAGCAGTCAGTTTTGCATTTAATGAATTTTATTTTTTTTTTTAACAGCATCGATACAGCTGGAAAATATCTTAATTCCATTACTTTTTTAACATTTGAAATAAGAATGAAACACTTTAAGGGCTTGGTCCTTTGAGGTGTTTAGTTCTTTTGAACACTTCTAGAAGCAGGAATAGGACCTTTCAGTCCTCTTTTATGGGGCTGGTCACTTTAGGAAGCAGCACAGAAGTGCTTAGGATGTGAGTCTGCTTTTCTGGCAACAAGAGTAAAGACATAAAATAACTGAAACAATAAAGGAAAATATTTATCTAAAAGTAATGTAATGTTTGCGTTATAGCAGCTGTTAATGCAAACTTTACAGGCCTCATAAATGAATAATTAAGAGGACAGACGTGGCCATAATATGACCAATGCGCATATTGTTAATAACAGCTCAGATCGGGTCAGATGTAATGTACTACGGGTACTGACAGACACTTTATTCCCAGCTCACAGTTCTTGACAGTGGAGTTTCTCTTGGGAAGGACAGCAAGAAGTTCTGCAGTCTCTGGGAAAATGTGTATAACCCTCTAGGGTGAGGACTACCCTACAGATTCTGCGTTTGCCTTTTTTGTCCCCGTGGACTAGACCTTTCAAATTTTAAGGGATGTAGTTTCAGGCGAGAAAGTATTTCTGAAGTGCTATGGGCGGTTGCTGGTGTAGTTTCTGTTTGAGGGTGGAGTGGAGCAATTTTTTTTATTGCTTTCCTGGCACAGTTGCATCAGGAACCTGATCCAGATTGGTAAGGGAGGATGAAAGTTGATACTATCACTTATGTCAGAGGTCCCGTGTGTCTAACTATGTTGCATCTGCTGTTTCGCTGGGGTTTTAGGGTTTTTTGGTGGCCGTGATGTGAAGGCTTTCCATCTCAATCTTGCTTCTCCTTCAGGGAGAATATCTGCAGGCAATCAGGTCTCACAGTGCCCTAGGTGATGGATGTTAATTTAATTGTCTTTAGGAAGAGGAAGAAAGTGTCCTCCTCTAATTTGCTAGTTGCTTTTTTAGCCCCTGCTCTCCTTCACCTTGGGCTTCCCCCACCATGGGTCATTCTTGCTGGTGGCCACAGCCAGCCAGCTTTCTGCAGCTTTTAGGAAGTTAGTGGAGCTCCTTCTGGTGACTGACCTGATGTGTTTGATCCCCAGGTGGTCTTTGTGAGCGCAGAAGGACTGTCCGGACTGTGATAAAAGGCTTGTGGTCACTTTTATATTTTACCATGGAAACCATTAGCACTACTTTGGAATAAACATTTAATTAACAATTAAACTTCTTGGAAAACACAGTGAAATGTTTTGGAATTGTCACTTTTTCAGATGTCAAAAAGGAAAAAGATTTTAAAAGCTTCTAGACGAAAACCCTTGGTGCAGAGCACAGAAACCTTGGACTATGTGTCTGTGGAGTTGGGGTGGGCATTGTGTTTTTTTGTTTTACTTAGGTCGCAGACCTTACCTAGGTCAAAATTGCGAGGTCCTAGCAATACCTAGATCCAAATGACATCGGGCTTTTCACAGCTGTAAGTATTAAAGAATGTTTGACTGAGCACATTTGTTGGGCAAGTCATGAAGAAGGTTTTCAGTATCAAAGTTGTGGTGCCCTTCTGGCCAGAAGCCAAACTTCATGGACGATGGTGCAGACAAATTCACTTGGGTGTCATTATAAATTATTTCCAACATTTTAATCAAAACATATATTTAGTTTTCAACAGATGACTGTTATGGAGTGATGGTGGTCTCTTCAGAGCTAAAGTTGTAACTGAGCCTTCTATTAAGTCTGATTCTATTAAGTCTCTCATTCCCTTCCTTAATCTTGCTAAAAGTAAACCATTCCACCTAGAACGTCTCATGTGTGGTCCTGTGGCAGAAGAGAACTATTTTAGGATTGGGATGATATCTTAAACACCTTGTAAATACTGCTTATTTGAAAAACTTGGGTGGGAGAGGGTAGCTTGTACCTTTTTTCCCAAAATGTTTCCTACCTCAAAATTGTGTGGGGCATAAATTTCAAATCTGGAGGGGTGAGGTTTTTTTAGAATTCATAAATAAGGTTTAATCTTTTTGGCAAGGCTATTTCTTAGCCTGAGGTTGGGGATGACTGTTGTTTGGGTCTACTGTTCTTTGTTTTAAGAGCCTTTGGAGATCGCCAATGCAGAATTTAATCGACGGGTTAAAGAGTGTTTAAAATACTCAGAAGTCTCAGTTTGCAAGAGGTGTTCTGGAGTTTAAGGTATGGCAGTGTCTCAGTGTACATGAGGTTCATATATATGTGTGTGTCCACAGATCCAGTTCTAGATCTTAACTTTTTTCGAAAGATAAGACACTAACGAAGTATGTTGCTTGCAATGAGACTGGGATTTTTTCCCCACTTAGAGATAATAAATAAATAAATATAATATGTAAAAGTATAGTAGATATCAATATAAAAATACTAATTAGTAATTCTAATATTAAAAGCTATAATTAAAGCTTTAGATTTTTATACAATACTGCTTTTAATAAATAGCAATACTGTGGTAGTTTACTTCCTGCAATAAATGTGAACTTATGATCAGGCTAGAAGGTTGCATAAGGCACTGAACCTAGAAATCAGGAAGTCTGAGATAAATTGCTAGCTCTCCATCAGACTTCCTCTTTGGTCCTGGACACATTGTTCTCTCTAACTCAGGCATACTGTCTTTTTAAAAAAAAAAAAAAAAAGTCTCCATTTAAGTAATAATCTCCTTGGAACAGGAACTTTCTCCAGCACTTACTGTAGTGAAAATACAGTCTTTGTGATAGCTTCTGTGCAAGATTATAAACTCTTTTTTTTCTTCTTACTGTGTACGAAATCTGTTCACCATCTACTCTGGACAGTGGAACGAAGCCGATCCGTTTCTATCTGCAGTGTTCCCCCCCTGTTTAGTTTGCATGAGATGTCTTTCTGGAGAGAGTTTTTTAATATATGAGGAAAATACTTATTACGAGATAAAAGAATTCCTAAAACTTGCTAAATACATAATGCTGCTACCCATTTGCACAGTAGATTATCTCATATTCTATTAATATGATTAAAGGATATAATTCCAGTGAAAAAGTAATTTTTCAATCTATGAATTTTTTCTTATTTTGTATGGTATTATAAAACACATTTAATGAATACAAAACGTTTTCTTTGTTTTTCCATGCTCTGCACATAAATAGCTGCAAATTTGTTGTTACTGCCTGAAGAGAAACGATGTCTGGAAAACTGTTGATGTTTTGTTGGTTATTGATAAAACAGAAGTGGTGTGTTTATACAGGAAAATTGTTGTGGTCATAACATTTTCTTAGAGACATTACTGTTACAATTTTGAAGTTGTTTCTGTTGTGATGTCCAAATGGAATTGACTGTGAGTTGAACATGACACCTCGTTCCAAGCTGTACGTTGGCAAATGGCTAAAGGAGGATTTGTAATGCAGTAAAGAGTGTTTCTAGTGGGTTTGGTAAACATTTGTTAGTAACTACCCCATGTACTAGAATTGCGTATTTATTTCACTTTGGACTGCAACGATTTTACACTACTTTAGATTTTCATTTCCCAATGTCTCATGAGAATCCATGATGTTTTCCAGACTTAAGGTACGATGATCTAACGTCATCTAGACTTCAGTTAGCTACCTTTGCTTTGCTGCCTCCATCCAGGGAGCATAATAGCTGGTTTGTATGTAAATCGGAGCCCGGTTTTCTCTGCCGAGGCGCTGACTTCAGTCGAGAGCGAGGGAGAATCAATGAACACAGCTCAGTGCGAATCCTCGGGAGCTGGACGGGGTCCAGGATGACTGCAGCACGGCTTGAGAAGAATTTGGGCTGGAGAAAAGGGAAGGCCAATGTTTCAGTCTTCCAGAGGCTCGGCGTTTTTACTATGTCAGGAAGTGAGGTCAGGCACAGCCGCTGTGTACTGTAATTGTTTTCTGGAAGGCTAGTCATTAAGATTTTCTATTTTTCTTAGAAGCCTTTGTAGCGCGAGACTGTCAGTGGAAAATATTGCCCCCTTTTTTTTTTTTTTTTTAATATGGTTAACATGATTAACCATATTACATTAGCACAGTGTCGAATTACTCAGGAACACTTCTCAGGGTACACTTTTAAAATATGAACTGATTTTATTTGGTTTAAAATATTTTATTTTTTTAATGTTGTAAAATAAATGACAAAATATTCCAGTTTTTTAGATGCATGTGTCTTGAATAAATAATCTGTGAAAGCCGTAGTTCAAGCTATTTCTGGTGTAGATTTCTGTTAACTGAGAAATCTGATATCTGCTATTGCTTCTTTCACTCTTGCTAAAACAGTGCTTCAGAAGGTTTGTTTCTGAGATGGTTAATCCCGATTTTTTTTAAGTGGTTTTTTTTTTTTTAATGGCTATCATGCTGTATGGGCTGAACTCATCCTTCAAACAAGGTTTGGGAATGACCTTTAGCTGATGTCTATAGAAACCGCTGTTAAGAAATGAATCAGACCAGAAGGTACCCTTGCAAAATGTAACCTTTCTAAAAATTAATCTATTTAATTCCATACTGACTCAAAAATGTCCAGTGCATGGTGATGAAGCTCTAGACGACCTCTATGAATTCTGCTATTGATTCATATATAATGATTCACTAATTCTCAGTATGTTCCTTTGCAACTCTGACCACATTTGCCTAGTCTTTAATGCTTGCAGATGGAATTTTTCTTGGTTATTTTTAGCCTATAAAGTTTAAAATTTTGTGTATAAGCTCATCTTTAATGTCAGTTCAGCCTGTGATTTTTATTTTTTTTTTCTTTTTTGCCCCTGTCCACTTGGATAGTTAGTAGTGATGATAAATTTAAAACAACTAGCTGCCAAGAACAGACCGTGGAAAATCGCAGTCTGAGCCTAGCATACGATAAAATAAGCGAGTCTTCAGGGACACGAGAAGCTGTTTGATGCAGTTTTCCCTCTAGGTGGGTTCTTCCTCATTGGGCCATGTACAATTTGCCGGCTGGATTTGCCCATCAAAGCTGACTTGGCTTGAGTTTGGAGTAAAACCGAGGGTTCAGAGGATGCCCAGTATCAGTGATAGCGTTTGAGGGAAGCTGTGAGACTTAGCAGGACTTTGTGGGAGTTGTGGATGGAGGTGGGTTCAGGATCTTCGGATCTACTCTCTACCCACATGGTGGTTGCTCTCCACCTTTACTTTAGGAGCAGCCGCCTGGTCCCTGGCAGCAGCCGTTCTGCGTCGCTTACCCCACCGCTGCCTTCGGTGGCGGGTCCTGGGGCTGAGCTGGAGGACACAGGGCTGGATTCCCTGCTCCTACACTAGCAGTAGAAGGCTGTGGGTAATGGCTTTTCAAGATAGATCTCAATTTCTCTGTTTCATTTTTTGGGAAATTGTGCTGAGTATATAATAACTCTTCAGGAATTCTCTTTTTATTTACCCAAATACCACCTACTTCCTCGAATGAAATGGAGACTTTTGGGAGGCGAAGCAGTTGATACCATGTGCAGTGGGAGTGCTTTATTTCCCTTGAAAAGTTTTACCTACCACACTGGGGAAGGGCTTGAGTCCCATGCTCATTTACCAGCAGAGGTGGTACCTTTGAGAGCAGCAGTGTCCTTTGCTGCTCTCTTACCACTGTTTTCAAGGAATGAAGCTGTGCTCTAAAAGCAAAAAAACTTGTTTTTTTGCGAAGTCCATCAGCACGCAGCAGGAGGTTCCTCTTTATCATGAGTGTTCTGCCACTTGGAGCCATCTGAGCCCAGCTGTACAGTAAGATGTTAGTGTTCTGAGTCAGGCGAAACTGCCCCAAGAGTTACTCAGATGGTTTCATTTGTGCTAGTACTTCCATTTCCTCTGACCATCCGGAGATTCCTACTAAGACATGAAATTGTATTTGCTATTTTTGGAGTTTGTCGTTAACTGTATGAACACATTTGTTTCCTAATACTCCCAAGTATTATGTTCTTCCTCTGAAAAGGGTGAAGTTACAGCACTAAGCAAGTGGAACGTGTGAGTGCGTAGGTGTAAATGCAAATACTGCCTCTGTCATTAGGCAATAGATTAAGGATTCTACAAACCATATGGATGTTGGTGCTCTGCTCTACAATTTGTACTAACTACACTGTGCTGCTCGTTAACCAAGACAAAACCTCAGAGAATTACATTCAGCCAACGTAGGAGACTAGGACAGAAACTTTGAACGTTTATTTAAACGTTTATTTAAAATTGCAGGTGGTATTGGAACTTGTTTCAGAACACATTTTTCTACAGCTGGTTATTTTGGTGAGTTGAACATTTGAATGCAGATGTAGTTGTTTTTTGGTAAAGGGTTTTCCCCTTTATGTTAAGTGCTAATTTCTGTCGGTTTTGAGGTTCTTAGATGAAAGAAATTGGTACTATATACGTATATAAAATAAAGTATTTTCAGTCTGCCTGTGCATGCTGATTTCCTATAATGGCTCTTCAGGCTCAGTTCTAACCTCTAAAAATGGGAGAGGTGCAGTGGAAGGAACTTCTGCCTTAAGTTTAACGTATTGACTGGCAGGGTTACCATGCAGGTATTTTTAAGTGGAATAGTTACATACAATCAGCTGAGTTTGTTTCTTTGGCAGAGGTAATTCAAAATCTGACAAATAGGATGGAAGATTATTTTATTCAGGAAATAGACAGCACGCTTAGCTAAGTATATTTAGGGCAAACCTGATACAAATTTAAACTTTGGAGGTTGTGTCTAGCCCTTGCACCTGTGCAGTTGTGTTTGCCTCTTGAAATTGTTACTGGGGCAGGCCTGGAGAACAACTGGTGTGCAGAATGAGCTGGTTTCTTTGACAGTTTGGGGTATTTTGTTATGCTGTGTTTTGTGGCTGTGCGATTGTATCAGTTATTTTGAGATGCTTTTGCAAACAAGAAAGAAGGTGGTTTTTACCAATGGATGCTACCAGCTTCTTCACCTTGTACTGCTAATACTGGAGAAATCTGTGTAGTCCTAACTCTATTACAGACCGTTTCTGAATGGAATTAGTTAACACCAGAAGAAATTAAAATAGCAGGCTGTGATATTTCTGTCACTAATCTCCTGAAGATTCAGTCCTACAAGTACAAGAATAAATCAGTCTTACTTCCCCCCTCCCCGAACACTGTCATTTCCACACTGGTTATAGAGAACTGAACAAGGATTTGGCAGTTGTGTATAGACTGATTTGGTTCACACACAGATTTGGGGGGGTGAAGCGTTTTTTGTTTTGCTTTTGCTTTTTATTTTTAATGTAATGAATTGGCCTATCCTAAGTGCGTTTTGTCTTCGGTCTGGGTTTATAGGAGGTAATGGGAAGGGAGAAGGAAATGTCAGCATTTCCTGTATCCTGTTATCTTGTGCTTTTTATGGATGCTGAATTAACTATGCACTGAAAATTCACTAACATTTGGATTGTATTTTGATGTTTGGATTGTATTTTGATTTATGTAATCATGGATTATTCACTAGAAGCCCAAAACTATGCAGCACTTTTTCATATTCAGTTTTGCGTGATACTCCCAGACCTTGGGATTGATGACATGTTGCTGCATTGGAGAGATCGTATGATTTGGGGTGGGGGGTGGGGTGTTGATCGTTATGGAGACTAAAATGTACATATAGTATGTGAATTATCTGGTCTAAAACTTAGGTTCTGGAATACAAGCAACTTACAAATCGTAACTACAAATTTAGGAACAAAGTCCTACGTAAGCGTGAATTATGCTGCTGTATATTTGCATCACTTACCTACCGATTTCATCACTCATGGCATGTCAGGTTGAATATGCACGATACGTATTTAAAGAGCATATTTTTGGAAGAAAGATATGTAGAGCTTAAATGCATTACTTCAAAATGAAAAGGAGGGTAGTATATTGGACTACTTGGCAGTGCTCCATTGTGAAGAACTTGGGTGTAGGACTTGGGATCCCCCTCCATGCGTTTAAGACTGTCAGTTCACACAAGTTTTCAGATGTTCAAAGAAGCTAGTAGTGGATGTTTTATAGTAACTTTTGTCTCCAATTAAAGTCAGTTTATTTGAAAATCTGTGGGGGAGAGTTGTGGAGTGTGGAAATCTGATTATATTTTCCTATTGAATTTTCAAATGTTCTTGAATTGTTGTCATTAAAGGATTCAAATAATATCATAGTGTAAGTATTTGGTTTTGAGGTTGTTTTTCTTCTCTACAAAACAATGTCCTGAAGGCACTGCTGTATTTTTCTACTGAAATATCGGTACCAAGTTTGGCAAACAAAATAGAGAATTATTTGGGGGAGGGGAGAGACATGTTTAATATTGACGTTCTCTTTTTGTTTGAGCAGGTGGTTAATGTGAGCAGTTGTCAATGAATGGTTTTCAGACATGATGGCCGACCAGCCGCCTCCATTAGAAGCTACGCCTATATTGAATGAAGTGCCACTTCTACCTCATATGGTTAATGGGGACAGCATACAACAGGCAAGTAAATCCGTTGTACTTTCTTACAACTCATGCCATACCGTGCCAGCAGTTGTAGTAGGGAGGTTGACGTTCAAGCATACTGTAGAAAACAGCAAATAGAAAAACTGTTTTGTTGAACAACTTGTATGATGGCTGACAGAGGAGGCAGCTTGGAATAAAGCAACTGTGACACTGACCTGCAAAGTTAGAAAAGCATGTGCTTCTCAGCGCTGATGTCAGTAAAACAGAAGTGCAACTATAGAGAGGAAGAAAATAATTCAACGTTAATATAGTGGAAATGTGAAAAGATTGCAAATTAAAAGGAATGTTTGTTATATGTGCGTAAGTGCTTTAAAATTAAACTACAAAATCAAAGAATAAAAGGAAAAATATATGGATTTAATAAAGTGCTAAGGTTTTGAAACCTCTTCTTAAAGCTCATGTAAAATAATCAATAGAGATTAGCAAGTGGCTGCAGTGCTCTCAACCAAGACGTCTATTGCAGTGAAATGTAGAGGAAAGGAAGGACCTTGGCTTCCTGATATTAAGTATCTTCATTAATAATTACAGTGCACGGGTGAAACCTGAGTATATTTAGTTGAAACATTAGAATTTTATTGGACACAACCCTTCAGAAGTACCTAGTATGATTAGAACTACAGACAAAATTGAAAGCAAAATGATTTGACTGAAGCACGAGCTTGTGTAAGTTGTCAGTAAACTTGGAGTGAATTTAGTGTTTGGCAGTAGAAGCTGAGTGCCTTGGACGACAAATGCTGAAGATATCTTCCCATCATTTGGAGATGGACTTCCAGTGCACTCAGAAATATCACAGGCATCCTGACATTAACACTGGATATTAATTTAAGAAGCATCTTCCCCCTGCCCTAGAGCAGCTCTTGATAGGAGAGAAAAGGTTTGTTTGGTTTAAATAGCTAAATAGCTCTTTGTTGGTTGGCTCGATTGGACAGGGTGCTGGATAATCTCATCTAGGTTTCCTTTCCCGCAAAAGATTGGACCAGATGATCTCTCGAGGTCCCTTCTAGCCTGGGCTGTTCTAGGGTTCTGTGATAATAAAACATAAATTTGAAGGCTTTATATGCCTGGAGTTAAACAATCATTTTGTTGAAGCAGGGGAGAAAACTGCCCATTGCTTTGACCTGATTGGTTTGTAAGTTCAAGTATCTGACCGTAACCGAAATAGGAATTAAGGGGTTAATCCAGAAGGAAAAGTTGCATAAAAGTTTGCAGAGGATAACTGCCATATGACATGATTGTGAAGGGTAACAGTGAAGACCTTGGCATATTTGAACGTGCAGTGGATAAACATGGTACAACAAAATAATCACGAATTGTTACGGTCTGGTAGACCACAAATGGTGAAGAGTTTTACATGAGATATCCTTTTCTTTGTAATGGTTACAGATGAGGAAGGATTGTAGTATTGCTTGTAAAAATAGCTTTTATTTTAAAAAAAGTCTGCTCTGCCTTTTTGTCCTCAGTCTCCGGAGCTGAAATACAGTGACTGTGTTTTGAAATAAGTAAAGCTATAGAGTCTCTAAGGTCGTTCTGAAGTTCTAGCATTAGCGGTGTGGAATTTTAGACACTGAGCAGCTGTGAAGTTATTCAGTAGCTACTGTTTCATGTTACGCAAGGAAAAGACATCAGGTAGAGCTAACTGGAGTCCATCTCCATAGCTGTGTTTGTGTAGCATGTCTTGGGATAGATCGGTGTGTAGAATAATAGTGCGTATTGAATGACCTAAAAGAAGGTGACAGTCATTGAAATTTTTGGAACTCTAGAGGAGATTTTTTTTTGCAATCAGGTCAGATTAAAAAAAAATAAAAATAAAAAATTGTATCTTGGAGATGTGTGGGAAATTGGCATTTGAAGAGTAGGCTTTGAACACTGATAGTCTCCAAGACTTAGAATTGAATTATAATGGAAATAACAAATAAGCCTGCCTAGTGAAAATATTAACGGGACCGGGAACGTGGTTTAATGTTAATGTGCCAATATTTGTCATTCTTGCATGTCTGTGTATAAACAACCATGTCATGTTGCCGTCCTTCATTTGCCTGACAAATACACTTGCTGCTCTTGTTTGTGGCACTTTTCTCTAGAGCGGAGAAGCTTCTGGGCTTTTAAATAGGCCACTAGCTTAGAAGCTTTATTAATGCAGCTGATTTTTAATTGTTTTGCTGCCAGTGATTTGGGGGATAGGCTAATTATAGAGTATTATAGAGTGGTTTCATTTTCAGAAATAAAACTTGTGCTGTTTGGCCAATCACTTCAGTCAGGTGCAGCGTCCAGTTCATCAGTTTCATTTCACGTCAACTATCAGTTGGAAGTTTTCTGGAAGAGTTTCTTGTTTTCAAAACCTTCAGCAATGGAAAGAGCGTGAATAAGGCCTAAAAGCAAAATGCTGACCGGTGCTTTGACATAGCTTGATCCCACTAGTTCTGAGATGGTCGTGTGGGACACTTGAAGGTGTCAACATGACTGTGACCCCTAGCACTAGTCTGTCGTCTGACTTGCTTTAGATTGACTCGCTAGAAACACTCGAGCTACCTGGAAATTTTCCTTGGTGGAAGGTAGATGGAACTGCATTTGCTTCATTAATTATAGTGAGTCATTCCTCTAAGACGTTGCCCTGTGCATTCCTGACATTCCAGATTCTGAACTGCTCTGCAGCCCTGTGATTACTCCACTTACTTATGATCTTTTCGCTGAGTTCAGTTAATAGTTTCCTGAACTGTTTGTGAGAATTTCAGTTAATTAAAATCTGTTCCACAGACCTGACAGAATCCCTTCTACCTGATGTAGTTGTCATTCCATGAATAGAAGAAAAATATTTTATAAAAATCTAATGAAAAAAAATTTTTGAGTTTCATAGCTGGTTTTATAAATATATTTTATTTCAGTTTTTATATTGGCCTCTCTTCTTTATGTGCTAGCTTTCACCTTGGAATTCAGGTGGAATTTTGACTGTGTAATTGTGCAGTTCTTATACACGGTCAAACCCCTCGTTTCACTGAAGAGTTAGGCCTGTGCCTATGTAATATGACAGAATCTCGCTGCGAAATTTTAGTGGTAAAGTTTTCGCATTAGAGTGAAACTGAAGCACTGCCAATATTTTACAGCAAGACTGAAGCGTGTGCTGTGAATGGGGTAGGAGGAGGTGATCGTTCGTGTTACCCAGCGCGAGGGAAACGATGCTGTAGGCTGCCTGAGGAATAATTCTGGCAGATGTCCACATCGATCTGTGTGAAAGTGAATGCGATCGTGTCCAAACTGACCCACCGAACCTCACTGGCAGTTGTATTTCTTTAGCTACGGGATTACACAAACATGTGAGGAAAATAAACCTGATCTTTCAGGAGCCATAGAGCAGAGGTTGGTAGGCAGGATTTGCTTTGTCACCTCTTCTGCCCTCCTTCCGCCCCCAAAGGACTGCATACTTTATTAAGTTACCCGATAGCATCGGAGAATATATTGTCAAAATATATACCCACATGCTTTCAATGAAAAAACGTGGTTGAGTTTTGGGCAAAGCATTTATTTGTGTGTGTAATCCTGATTTTGCCCTGAAACTGAAGTAACGTCATAGGCAAAGCTTGTAAAGCACGGTGAATCTTAGGTGATTTATTGCTTCAGTAAAAAAAGAAATAGTGTGAAAATATTGAAAATAAAAGCTTTCAAGTGTGTCAAAGGAAGCACTTCTGGTAATAATCGGAGAAAAATCATTGATTATGCAAAACTAATGATTTTATGTCAAAGTATGAAGAAATTTTATTCTACCTGCCAGTGTGTCTCATCTTGCTTTTATATTCTCTAAGGCTGCCAAAGCTATATTGTTTTAATCTAATGTGTGTGTATAAGGAAGAGATGGGGTTTTTCCCCCAGGTAATTTCTAAAATAATAAAAAACAACTGCCTCTCTCGTGTTTTGTTTTCTACAGGTTATTCTTGTACAGGTAAACCCAGGTGAAACATTTACAATTACAACTGAAGATGGACACATTCAGTGTATTCAAGGTAAAGGAAAAACTGCAGTACTGAATCCAAATATTTTGATTCTGCAAATATCACAAAATTGCTACCAGTATCGGTTTCTGTAATGTCAAGTGTGTTTTTATGTGTTCTGCAACGTTAACCAATCAGATTTTTCAGTTTGTACTTAAAGCGCAAATGAGACAGCACTGGGAAAGAGCCAAGATTCCCTGCATCTCTGCAGACTTTGCTGATGATTTATAAGAGGCTGGCGTCTCAACTGTGTCTGTAATGATCCTTGAATAACTGTCTTCTCGGAATCTTAACACATGAATTTACGTGGGATTTAGTTCCACACTAATCGAAACAATTTTAATAGACGCTGTGTGACCTCACTGTACTGTAAGGTAGTGGCTACTGTTTGTGGCTACAAACCGCTTTTTACCTTCTGGGTAAGTGACAGAACTGCAAATCTGAGTTGGGTCAAAATATCTCCTCTAAATCAAGTTGAATTTATCAATGCTTCCATTTTTGGAATATTTTTTAACCATTTCAAATGATATTATATAAAAGTGTCCATTCTGCTTTCATCAAATCCCAGACGGGAATACTTGCTTTTAGCTTGGTGTAAAAAATAACATATTCTGATTTTAAAAAAAAAAAAAACACCAACAAAACAGATGTTGGTAGACCAGCTGTTAGCATTATTGTAGTGCCAATGTTGTTGCTACTGATTTTTAACTTTGTCACAAAGCAAGAACTAAAATTTATCTATGCTGTTTTTTGCATACAAGTTGTGGTGGGGATAAATCTAATCTCTGCTTTTTGTAGAATAAATGTACAGCCATGCTTGCATTCAGTAATATTATCTAAAATTCTGGATGCTTCCTGAAAGTTATTAAAATCATTCTTGATGTGTATTTTGAATGTGAACAGGAGTTATCCATCAGTGACATAAACTGCAATATTTTTCTAGGTGAAAACTTGGTAGGGTCACTTTTTTATTTTTTAAACTCGCAGTCCTGACTATTTAGGTTTCTCTGCTAACTGGCTTTTTTTATTGGATAGTTTAAGCCTTGCTTCTAAATCTACTTGTCTAAAAGTAGCTCCATAAATAGAGAGCTGGCTGCAGTTGTTGGCTTTTCAGGCACCAAAGTGAGCCACCACCTTTGGAAAAAAAGGTGTCTCGAGTTTGTAAAAGCCTCATTTGTTAAAAAGTGGCACCTTGTTACTTCTCAGGTCCAGCACATGTTCCTATGATGTCACCAAATGGTTCTATGCCGCCTATATTTGTGCCTCCCGGTTATGTATCTCAGGTAAACTTTAATTTATTCTTTTATTTAAGTATGTTTGTGGGTGTGACTTTTTAACAATAAGGCTGTTGGTTATTTTATCTAGAAGAGCTGTGAAAAGCATTTCTCGTATTTTTTCCATTGAACTTAGCAACTATTTATTGTAGGCTCTATCACCTTCTGTTCGCTTAGTAGAATTTGATCTGGTTTTCAGGGTTTTTCTAATGCTACTGCTGGGCAGTAGAAGATTCCTTTTAGTGAATTGGCTATCTGTTGAGCTCCGTTAGCAGGATCTGCCTCTTGATTTTTCTTCAGTCCTGTGTTCGAGGCGAGAGTAGGTGCCTGGGCCACAGGAGCAGCGGCAGCTGCCTGCAGCCTGCTGAGTGGCAGAGGGCTGAGGAGTACAGACGCCGCTTAGCGCCGCTCCAGCCAGTCTGATGGGAACATAGCTGGGGGCAGCAGTGGGATTGAACGTGTCTCATGCGTACTATGGATACGAGACTTGTGTATTTTTACATTAGGGTTATATGGGTCATATACCAGTTATCATTCTCTCTTTCATCGCTTCGGTCTTTTTTTTTTTTTTCTTTTCCTGGACTGCATAAGATATTTCTCTTTAATGTCTTCTCTCAATTCAGATTTTTCTATTCTAGTATAACTCTATTTACATGATCTATTTAGATGATCTTTAAGGTCCCTTCTAACCCGAACCATTCTATGATTCTATTTATCATAGTTTTCAATGGCCCTTTCTTTACCAGCTCTGATCTCCTTAACATTCAGCAAAACACTCTCCTGTTAGAGCAGAAGTGTGAAGAGGGGTGTTAATGCTAGTGACATGTGCCGATGGAATGAGTGTGACTCTGGGCTTCTCTCCCAGCTTTACTTTTCCGTTCTCGCTGATTTTCCACTCCTCTGTGGTGTTCAATCCTAGCAGATCAGACCTGCGTGTGTGTGGCATTTGAACTGTTATCGGAGGTACAGGAAGTTGCCAGTTCGATTTACTTTTCGATTAATGCATTTTTAAAGGGAAGCAATTAAAAA
This sequence comes from Rissa tridactyla, assembly GCF_028500815.1. NCBI lineage: Eukaryota > Metazoa > Chordata > Aves > Charadriiformes > Laridae > Rissa > Rissa tridactyla. Next base: position 45,865,188 of record NC_071474.1, on the reverse strand, counting down.
CAAATGTTTAGACAAGACAGGCGAGGCTTCTGATTTTCTAGTGATGTTCAAAATCAGGAGTTTTCTGAGTAGGCTTGAAAACCTTACAGCTGTATCTTCTTGACTTCCCCAGGCAGTTGTCTTTTCGCATACAGCTGCCTCTGCATTTTGCGTCTCTTTTATTATAAGTAGGTACTTTCATGCAGACCCTGGAGAAAGATCCCCCAGATAATTTATGCATCAATATGAAATTGAGTCTTCAGTGCAAACAGTCTGCAAAGCGCTGGCAGATGCTGAGGTGTACAAACTGAGAAATACATTTGTTCTGTGTTTGCTGTCACATGAAACTAGGGGGGGGGTTGGTTTGTTTTGGTCTCCCGTGGTCGTTACGACAGGGATAGACAAGTTTGAAACCAACTTTAAATCAGAGCTTGAGTCACTTATACTGTTCTTGCTAGTAGATGAGACTTGAACTTTCTGTTCCCAAATCTGGCTGGAGGAGCCCGGAGGTAATTATGTTGGTTTTTGCCCAGGTGGAATGAAACGATTTGGTAGTGGAGAATGGGAACATAGCAACTTCAGGCTGTAAAATCACGTGAAAATCTTACTGTGTTAATGTGTCCCTTCTACCCAAGACTGTGCCATGTGTTCTTGCTTAATATGTACATAAAATAGAGTTAACATATCCATCAAAATTTGCTCTGAGTTTTGACTTGTATACGTTACAGGGTGTGTTGTAATATTATGCAATGTAATGTAGTTCAAGTGGTGTATTTGGTTCCGCTGATGAACCAAAAAGCCCCCCCGCGTTGTTTCTAGAACAAAGTGTATTCAGTGTGAACTTAGTCTTAAGTGACTTCTTGTAATTTTTTTTCTTCTATTTAAAGTCTGTTAGTAATTGCTAATGATACAGCTGACTCTGAGGCTGTCTCACAGCTGGGCTTTGTCATAGCAGTTTCTGAGTGGACACATTCTCTTTCCCTTCAGAAGAAGAATTTCTTGTTAGTTTGCTCTGTCTTTTGCTGAGGAGCTTTTCAAAATGTACTTTTGGCGTAAGCAATGTTTCAACATCTGTAATGCCTTCTTGGCCAACTAGGAAATGCTACGGTGATTTCTTACAGCCAAATTAAATATGCTTTAAGGGAGGATCTTGAAGAAACTAACAGGATAAAACATATGGCCTGCTATTGCGTAAGTGCTTTCTTTAAATGCCTGAAAATATAAATTGTGTATATTTTTAATAAAAGCAGGCTATATAAATAAGGTGAAATCTTCTAAGAGCAGATTTTATTTCGTATTATTTACTTTACAGATTGCAATACAAATACACTTTGTGTCTCAATTTTGTATGCCAGCCTGCAGCGGGAGTGTGCCCCCCACTTGCATCCACGGATAATGTTTTCTGCTGACTACATGATCTGTCTCTGTTAATGCTAAAGCACTGTAAGGCCCTGCCTAATAGCATTTGTGATTTGCGTTTTTAAATGCAACTTGGAGGAGATGACTGATTTAGAAGGAAGGAAGCATAAAGCTGCAGACTAAGAAAAATGCCTGGTTTTTCCTACTGAGACTTGATTAATTTCAAAGCGTCAGCTTGCCTTTAATGTTGAACATTTTTCTATCATTGATTTATTATTTTTTTTCCAATTACATTGCTCATACCTCTTTAATTTTTTGTGTGAGGGAGAAAGCAATTGATTTGTTGTTTGCTTTTAAATAGGATCTAATACAGTCTAGTTTGCTTCTGAGTCAGACTTGTTGTTAGATACAGTCTGAACTTTATGGCAGTGGACTTCTATAGTGTGGCAGAAGAAACAGACTGGAATATGAGCAGGTGATTTCTCTGATGGTCAACTCGGAAGCCTTTGACCCCATCAGAACTGTAGGTGCTCAAAACGTAATCCCTCGGATAAGCAAAATGGCCTGTAACCACAGAATGAGAACAAATGAGAGCAGGTGTCCTCTATGTACTATGAACTCTGCCTGGAGAAGGGACCCTGTAAAACTCAGCCTCTGGTCGTCTGTTCCAGGGGTCTTAAAGATGAGACTAAACTGGGCAGTGTTCTACTTCAGTGTCTTTTAGTGAATCCTGCTCTGGTGTTATTTTTTGACCTTGTCTTCTAAAACCTGTGTTCTGACCAACAATTCTTTTTTAATATTTAGAGAAACGTTATTGTACAAAACCTTAATGTATCCTAAACTGATCGTAGGAAAAGCAATACGTTGAGATATTAATGTATTTCACTGGCACAATTAGACTCCAGAAGGAGCCTGTATGTTGTCAGTTGTGCATACATATGCATGCACTGTCTTAGCATCTTTTTATCCTCGAGTTCAGATGCAGACAGGTTCCTTGTCTGAATTCTCTTAGCCTGTGACAAACATGAAATATTTTGACGGTTGAGTTGGGTTGGATCACAGTAGAAGACAGCAGAGCTGACTTGTAGCACTTTGTACTTGCCATAGGCTAAGAAGGTGTATGTAGACATGTCCCACAGATCGGATGGCGTGCGGTGACTTGTCCCGTAGCGCTGTCAGTCAGGATGTGATCGAAAGCAGTTTTTCTAACTGAAATTACAAGTAGACTGGGAATTACACCCTGATCAATTCCCATTACTTATTTAAAAGAATATATACGTTATGCATAAATTATAGATTGCTTAGCACTTCAGCGTGTGAGGCTCAGCTTCTTAGAACTGACTGCCTCAGTATTTCTTCCAGTGACATATGCTGGGTTTCCACCGGAATTCATTTCAGTGCGTATATCCCTGACTGTCTGGTTGTGGGTATAAACTTAAGCATAAAGATTCCTTATTAAATGGATAATATCTACAAGTTTGGTTTTTTTTGTACTGATGTTTCATTTCTTGACAGGTGGTGGAAGAAAATGGAGTTCGTAAAGTGGTGGTATTGCCACACTCGGCTGAATTCCATCCTTCCATGCATCCTCCTCCTCCTCCTCCCCATGTGCCACATTACATGCACCATCACCATGCTCTGCTTCCCCACCCACCTCACCCAGTGTACCCTCCGGTTCCTGGGACGGGAGAGCTACCACCGCAGTTCATTCACCAGCATCCGCCGCCACACGTTTTTCAAGAACAAGGTGAGAGTGCAGGTGATGGTTAAATACACGAGAAGGCCTTGTCACGCAGTGGATCTCGGCTGAGACAGCTGAGTTCTGTCGGTAGCTCTTCCACACATTTCAGTGATTTTCGGTGTTATTTATTAGACTCCCTGAGCCTTGTGTGTGTTTATGGGGTATCTTAAAATACACTTGTATATAAGGTACCGTGGCGCCTGGTCTGAAGCACTCTTCATGTGCAAACTATCGCTGTGTAAAGCTTAAGTCGTCTTCTGTTTTTAAGGATTCAATGCAAAAGCAGTAACTTAGAAGTGTTCCAATGTATATTATATTTTTCATGGATCCTTTCTTTGATTACTCTAAAAGTAAAAGCAAATGATTGCTTCTACCATTCTCTAAAGTTCTGCTCTCCAAAACTGCTCTGTTTTGTCACAGCCTTGGCGTGAAGTATTTTGAAAATGCATTCACTTTGATAAATGAATGTCTTTTTTTTTTTTTTTTTGCTAAACAGAGTCCAAATATGACTGGAAAGAAAATAAAAATAACGTACATAAACCAAAACCCATAGTAATCCATATTGGAGGGTGAAATGAAAATTCACTTTATATTTAAAAACTGAATGCAGCAATACTTCAGTGGAGGACTGGGGTCACTGCTGAATTAAACCAGGGTGTGAGCCTTATTATATAAACAAGCGTTTAACACAGAAAGAAATTAGACGATGTAAGACCATTCACCATCTCTCTCTCAAGCTTAAATTGGTAATTAAGCTATTTCAGTTCATGTCTAGGATAAAATATTCAGTAGCACCCAAGCTATGTTTTAAAAAGTTAGTTTGGGTCCTAAATTTGCTTACGTTTTTTTTGAAAATGTGACTGTACGGCTATATCAGGGAAGAGGGGCAACTGAAAGGCATAATCTGGCGCAGCTAACAAAAGAGAAGGGCCTGAAGAATTAAATTTAAAAAAAAAAAGACGAAAAAATCCCAACCCTGAACTCAACAAGTGATCAAAAATAATGTTTGAGAGAAAGAAAAAAAATTCAACCATTTGGATATGGGTTAAGTAGGAAAAATGGAAACTTGCTTGCAGATATGTTGTGTATCTTACTGTAGCATTTAACTAATGTTGACGTTTCAAAACAAGGATTAAATGCGTTCTTCTCTTACTGCCTGATCTTTATGCTCATACACTGGAGCCCAGTCAGTAAACTCTTTATCAGGTGAGGTTCCTAAAGTCTCGGGAGGCTCTGCCTGGCACCGCGATACCTGCGTGTTTCTTGTCTGTGGCTCTGCTGCCTGGAGACACCCGAGTATCGGCCGTGAAACTCCTCAGGACTTCACAGAAGCCGAAGTTACGTGAGCCACGCAGCTCCAAGCATCATCTACAGGCTGCCAAAGCAAGCACAGTGAAGTTCCCTAGGTTTTCAAGTTCTGCTTTTACTGTAGTTATTCTTCCAACTTACTATTTCTCAGGTGTCAAATAAATTGTACTGAATAATGAACCAAGTTCTCCTTTCTTTGTAGAACCTCGTACTCATGGAAGGACAAACTTCATTCAGCGAGATGAAAGGAGTCTCAAAATGCAAGAACACCTGAAGAAAAGACTAAAAGACAGACAAGCTAGTGGTCACACTAACAATAAACTTAACAGTCCTCCATCTTCACCACATAAAGTTGTTAATTCTTCCAATGCAACAATTCAGAATGGAAATGGAAAGGGACAGCAAGGGGCAGGAGGACCACTAAAGCAGAAGCAGATAGGAAAAACAAAGGGCAGTCCAGATGCAGAGATGGGAGGTAGGTTGCATTGAAAGGGTAAAAAAAAAAAATAAATCTGAATTCTTTTGTAACAGAAGATGCTGTAAGTTCAAGCAAAATAACTTCTGAAAAAAATTAATTCGTTAATTTCTTTGGCTATTCAGGATTAGAGAAAGCCTGAAATAATTTTCATTTTGTTTAGAATTTTTATTTCCTCTAGAAATCATAGTAATGTCAGTGTTCATTTGAGAATTCTCAAATAAGGTCTTCAGGAAGATTTAATTGTAAACCTTTTGTTTACTTCTCTGCCTTTTCCGACTCGGGACTGATCCACGTTCCACGTGAGGATGACCTGTGGGTACTTACATAACAAAACTTCTGGTGTCATTCTTTGCGGTACTTTTCAGGTAACTAGGAGTTACCGAAAGCTTCCAAGAAACAGGAAGGTTTGAGCAACTGCCTCTACATGTTGCCGTTTGATCACTTGTAATTTCAGTTCAGGGCATTCTTTTGCTCAGATTAATGTTTGAGTGTTTTAATAGCTTATGGCTATGTATTTGCATACAAAAATACTTTGCAATATCTTTGTCTTTCATGTTGATTTGAAACATGAAACGCAGACAGTTGGTTTTTTTATCGTGATTCCTTAAATGATTTGTGCATCTTTTAGTGTCTTTTATATGTGTGTCTTAAATTAAGTGATCTTGTTAGGCTGCAAGTTCTGGTCCTCATCCGTGTCACTATTGTATTTAACTCTTTGGTTAGAGAAATAAAAGAGAAATCTGACTTTGTATCTTGGGAAGTCAATAGAGGTGGAAGCTTTTATCCAACTTATTTCAAGGGCAAGAAATATACTTGATTAAAGATTTGTCTTAATACAAATTGGGGGGGAATAAGGTTTTATTTGTGAGCAGAATAATATCCTGAATTGTTTGATATGGACAATTGTACAGATAGGATTCATTTTACAGATGTAACCCTTTTGGTTCCAGTAAGTATTTTTAGCATGCAGTTTTGATCAGGCTTCTCGCAAATTATGCCTAGACCAAGTGTTTTGCAATAGAAATTCGAGGAAAGCACATACAATAGAGAGATAAGATCTTATTGTCATTTTTTTAACACCTTTCATTTTTGGAGGAATGTGTTTGTGTTGTCAGAGAAAACCCATTTATGCTCAGATTAGGAAAATATACCCTTTGTGCAGGATGTTCTAAAAGGGTTTTTGTAACACTGTTAGTTTTGGATAGTTCGTGTTTCTACCCCTCACGCAGCCAAAACAAACAGGGGAAATGAACTTTGCACAATAAGTACTATTGTTAAACTCTTAATGAGGCGAACTCCATCTTGTGGTGGCATTTTTGTAACAGGCTGGTTTACTCTTGGGGGGGGGTTTGGTAATCTGTTTTGTATTTGAAATTTCAGAATCTGACACGGAATCCAAGAAATGTGATATTCACTTGAGCATTGGCAAGCCAGTCGTAAGTATTATCCTTAAAATACCATTATTTTCGGTGCATATACTTTCTATAAAATAACACGCATCTTATTGATCTCTTTCTTTTTTCTTAATGGTTTATTTCTTTTAATAGAGAAAACGTATGTTAGTTGTCAGAGTTTATAGCTCGGAAGGGGCAACCATGCTATAGAAACCCACTTTTTCCCAACTTTCTGAAACAGTCTGCCTGACTCAGTTTCCCAGTCCGTAACGCGAGAGTATTTCCACTGTTGAAGTTGTCTCGTATGTGAAAGAGCTTTAGCACCTTGCAAAGGGCCTGCTAAACTTCTGGAAGCCTGTCCACTCTTGAACCATCCTTCATTCAGCTCAGAGCATTTAATAATATTGGGAATAGAATTTACAAAAATAGATCATCTTTTTATGTTATGTTTAGAAATTGGAGCAAATATTGGAGTATTTGCAGCCTTATTCAGGAAGTTGGAGTCTGGTGGTGTTAATTTAAATGTCGAAATGCTAAAGCCTCGCTGATATTTTTGATCTTGAGCGTCTTCTCAGCATTATGTACACAGTAAGCATGGGTTGTATGCTTTTGCTCCAGCTTTCTAGCTATTTTTTGTAGGAGTAGTATTTTTTCATTGCTGCTTCTGACATCTGTGCTTAATGCCAACGGAAGGCCACGATGACTTTGTCAGAGAAAATTTGGAGTATAGGAATTAAGCAGCAAACCTTTTTTTTTTTTTTTTTTTTTCTCATTGTGAGCACTTAAATTCAGAGCCTCTTGCTATTGTATAGCTTAGTGGTTCAATATTAAGATTATGTGAGAGAGTTGTAATGGAGTTTGAAAGTTAGGCCATCTGACCGTGCTTAAGTAGAGATCCGGTGTCAGTGTTCAAGACTCCAAGTCTGAAATTTTGCTCCAAATGAGTGATGCAAACAGTGCAGGTGAAATAGAAGTTTTCTCTTCATACACTGAGACAATGTAGTGCGTCTGTAAGTTTGTTTAGCGTTTGAAGGGAAATCCTTTAATAAGATATTTTAGAAATGAAAAGAGGAAACAATTTAAATTCAAATAATGACTCGCTATTTCCACTACAAAGGTAAAGAACTCCTCCAGCGAGGAACTTCATAGGCAAACTAGCGACACCATGTTATTGACTAATATACCTTTTATTACAGAAAGCAAACTTACTTGCATTATTTATGCTTTTAATAGGTTTCTGATATACAAGCAAGATCAGCCGTTCTGTCCTGGAATCTCCCAGTTAGTTCACAGAATGGAGAGAGCCATAGTCATAGTCCAGCAGCATTTACATTTGAAGTAGCAATATCCAACAGTGGTAAAAATGGAAAATTTAAATCTGTCTATGTGTAAGTTTAGTTTCTTCATTTAAGCACAATACCGATGTTTAAAAACATTAACCAATCAGCAATCTCTCTATCAGGAGCTGTTTGTTGACTTGCAGACCTACCTACTTCACGTGAAATAAATTTTAAGTAATATCGCTAAGAGTTACGTGGACAATGGAAAACTTGAAAGTTAAATGTGCGCTACATGGTTTTGCTTTTCAATAAGCTTTTGTCCTTTAAAGTGTAAGGAAGAGCTGTAACTCATTATTATTTTTTTTTTTTTCCTTTTTGCAGTGGGGAAGAATTAACAATCACACTTCCTGATCTCAGACCAGCAACTGATTATCATGCCAGGTATGTTTCTGGGAATGAAATACTTAATGGTTTTGTTGATACATTAATTGCAAAATTACTGTGGCTTCATGAAAAAGGTGTGATCACAAAACAACTTGAGGAATATTCTGCATAAAATTTCATAGCTATGGACATTGTTGTTGCTATCTAAATTCCCATTTATCTTCCAATTTCATAAAAACGTCACCTTGTTTTCTTTCCTACCATCTTCTCTGTCTTTTCTTGTTTCTCTGAAATATAAACTTTCAGTTATCCTCTGTTGGTATTTTTTAGAACAACAAGGTTGGACTCAGTGAAAGAGATTGTTGCAGGCTGAAGGCAGAGGGAAATAAAATAATCTAGACTTTATCGTGGATTTGCAGCTCTGGCTTGTTGGCTTGATTTGCAATCTGTAGTAGTGCAAGAAGGGAAGTGGAAACTGGTTGAAATGGGGAGAGGTTAGATGCTGCATTACAAGAGAACAAGAGGTGACATTCAAGAATTGCCCCGCAAGGTAAATTCGCATTACTGGAGAAGGGGTGTTACTGGTCAGGAAAAAGACAAGCTGGTTAAAGAAGCCAGGAGAACACTGTGATCCAGAACTGGAAGAGGGAGCCTCGATGCTCAGGCACAGAAGGAGACGAGTTTTAAGACTCCGTGAAGCAAACTCCTATTCTTAAACTGCAGAACAGTTCTGTGTATGTTAAACACTCAGCCCAGCTCCACTTGCACAGTGTAGCGTGTGTTTGGTTCGTGGTATTGCTTTGCCATACAGGCCAACCGTCTTCTGCCTACACCACATTTGGTAAGGCGGGCAGTATTTCTGAAAAAATCAGTCAAGTCATTGCTCTTCAAAAACAAACATAAATGAGCATGGCTGTTCTAGAGATTCTGTCCCGATTGAACAATTACACTGATAAATGTGGCTTTATTGCCTGAACAGATGATTTAGTCTGTTTTAATATCTGTAATTTTGTGCAGGTGAGTGTTGTCCGTATTTGAATCTCAAGGTCTTTTTAGCAAAAGGTTAATTTCGAGTCAGGTGCTCGGTTACCATTTTGTAACACTTGCTGTAGTTTTCATCATGCCTCCCACGTGTACTTGATCACTAAAATACCTCCGCTGTGATAGACAGTAATTGTAAATTAAATGAAGGATGCCAAATGGAGTCTTGAAGGTCAGTCAGTGCACCTGTGGGATCTCCATCACACTGTTCACCAGCACGGCCCTGTCTCCCTGAACGCAGAACGGCTAGTAGTGTTTCCTACCATGTGGGCATCAATCGCTAGAAGCTGGAGCAACATCATAAACTCACTTTTTGTTATTTCTTCTTGAATGCAGAGGCATGAAATTGTTGCCTTTTAGAATCAAGGACCTGAAAGGAGAGCAGTTGGGCACTTGAGAGCAGGCTGGTCTTGTTGCTGTAACCACTCCTTGTGATTCAATGCGTTTTTAAAGCTGACAACTCTTTCCTTAAATTTTCAGGTGCTGATGCAATAATAACGTAACTAATTGTCCTCTTTTTCAGAGTTTCAGCAACCAGCAGTTCCATAAAAGAATCCATTTTAGAATTAGTGAGTTTCACTACGGAAAGTTGTGAGCCAGACTGTCCGGCTGCCCCGAAGCTAATTAACAGAACCAAAAACAGCCTGAGTTTGCAGTGGAAGGTAAGCAGCCTGATGTCATGCATGGCGTGTTTAAATTAGCTTTGGCGATAATTTTGGGTGTGCTTTAGGCGTTGGCTTTTAAGCTGCTCGGTTAAGACTGATAACTGAAATCATGATTGTTTCTTCCTCTTTCTTTCAACGTTTACTTGGTTTCTTGCATACGGCTTCAGTGTGCTAGAGTTAGTGGTGTGTGTCTCTCTAAGTACGAACCAGTCAGTGGGAAAGTTCTCTTCTGAACCGGCAGTGTAGGAAAGGATAGAGCAGTTACATTTCACTTGGGGTTCCTGGATGATAAATGGATATGACTTAACGTTATAATTCAGAGTTCTTACAGGCATGCTCACCCATTGTGACCCATATATTGAGTACATGCAGTATCTGTAAAGGCTTGTTGGTAACTGTGTTTTCTTGTCTTTTCGTGTTTTTCTTAGGACTGCGCTTATAACTGGAAAACAGTTTATAGCTAAATGAATTCAATTAGTTAAATTATTTGTGTGATCCGTGTTTAGAAAGTGAAGGAAGTTCCCAATTAATGTGTCATAAGGAGCACAAAGGTTGCTCGTCTGAATGCGGACCTTGCTCAGACAGTTGGTGAACACACAGTGCAAGGACAGAAGGAAAAAAGCTATAAGAATATAACTTGCATTATTCATGAAACTATTAATGAATTCATATTTTAAACTACCAGAATTAGTAGAAGTAGTATAGCAGCCTGGGGAGCCATCGGGAACGAGGAATTAAACTAGCTGAAATAGCTGCTAGTTTTGACCTTTTCTAACTCACTTCACTGAATACGTGTGTCTGTGCCCGCAGCAGAGTTTCAGATTATCCGATTATGTGTTTGTGGGAGACGAGGGCTGTTCTGTATGCCTACGGCAGCTTCCTTCCAGCTCTACACTAAACATTTTGTTTTAAAAGGCAGTTGGAGTATATTCTATTCAATTGTTAAAATGGTTTTTTTTTGTGTTTTTTTTTTTTTTAATGTGCAAAATTATTTACAAAAGTACAACCATTTGATTTTAACTTTTTTCATTGTTTCTTTATTTTCAGTCCTCAAATGACAATGGTTCCAAAATAACTAATTTTCTTTTAGAATGGGATGAGGTAAGACCTTTTCTAGTGGAAAAAAAAATAAATCGTAATGACATCTGTAGACCAATTATACTTAAAAATACTTTTTGCTTAGGTACATCGGCTATTTTCAGTGCAACTGTCCAGACAGTTTTAAAGGCACAAGCTAATTAAAAAGCTTGAATCAAATGAGTATAGTGCAGCAATTCAAGCAGACGGTCTTTTCAGATCCTCGGAGAGCACAGTGTAAACTCCCTCGTTCGGCTCTTGTCGTTCGGAGCATCATTAATTCCTGTGCTCTGTTTAAATGAGTGAGCGTTTGGCTTGTAGCTGTCACAAATACCACTCGGCTTTTGAACTCCTTACTGAATTGTATTCCAAAGTGATAAAAAACTTCAAAAATGCGTTTGCTTTCAATTGCAGTCATTTATTGCCATTTTGTCAAATCTACAGTGCCAAAAACCAAACAGATATCTCAATCAAAAGGTGGTTTTATTATCAAGAATGCTCAGGATTACTATCAGCGTACTTGGTATGACCATGATGACGTTAGCTTTTTACATTCTTTAGGCTTACTGATTTATATATTTTTTTTTTAAATTATTATTAAATTAGTGAAATTAAATTTAGGAAAATTGGGAGTGAAGAAGTTGACCTTAGCAGGGAGCGTGCAGTCTCCGTGCAAATAGTGACTCAGAAGTGACTCAGGTTGTTCTTACTTTTTTAAAGGGGAAGAATGGACCCTTCAAAGAATGCTACTACGGGCATCTGAAGCAGTATAAACTCACCAAACTCTCTCCTTCTACAAAATATTCCCTCAGATTAGCTGCTAAAAATGATATTGGAATGAGGTAATGAACACAATGTATCATATCGCTTATTTTCTCATCAACTACGTTTGCCATTGTAAACATTTTTTTTTATTTTTTTTTTTTTAAATCTTCCAGTGGGTTCAGCGAGACGGTGACGTACTATACAGCAGGAATTGTCCCACCAGCCCCGTCCCCCCCGGTGCTCGTCGAGGCAGGAGTGACCTGGCTGTCAGTGAAGTGGAGCCCCCCTAACGGGGTGTCTTCAGATGACTCTCTCACTTACAGTTTAGACATGGAAGAGGAAGGTTCTGTAAGTGCTTGGTTTTATTCTAAGCGTAAAAGCTTGATACGCAGTAGTGCTTAAATAAAAAAAATAAGTCTGTATCTTACCTCCGAATAAAATCCTGCAAAATACTGCGGCAGTTGGCAAGTATTGCATGTATTCACGAAACAAAGATGAAGTGCAAGCTTAAAAAAAAAAAAAGTGATCGATCTGATCTGGTTTTTGTTTTATCGTGGGAAATGAGTGACACCGTGTGTTCTTGTTTTCACTCTCCGCAGGGTTATGGTTTCCAACCACAGTACAACGGAGATGAACTCTCATGCACTTTAAGAAATCTTAGGAGGAGTACATCATATAAGTTTAGGGTTTGTACTCTATTTTGTTTCGAATTTAATTACGCCTGTATACTTTTCTGGAGTTTTAATGTTTTCATATAGCTAAGACTTTTTCTATGGATACAGCAGAAAATTATATGCAGTACTTCTGTTGTTATAATAGGTTTTGGTGGAATCAATACAAAATAGATTTTTTGCACTGGCTAATTTTGTTGTCTCTTCTGGGTTTTTGGTTTTGTTCGTGGTTTTTTTTTTTTTTTTTTTTTTTTTGCATGGAAGAACTTTATAAATCAGCAGGATATTACTTGTCATTAAATCAATCATTTTTTACATATTCCGTTCATTCCTGAAACAGCTCTTTGCCTACAACAGTGAAGGAAGAAGTAGCCCCAGTGAGGTGGTAGAGCACAGCACCAATCCTGACAAACCGGGACCACCAAGTAAACCAACTGTAAAGGGCAAGATCCATTCGCACAGCGTGAAGGTTACGTGGGGTAGGTCCCTTTTGTTACCGCTGTATTTGAGTGCTGCTTATGTATGTACAGACCCTCAGTAACGCAGATTGAAAAATAGAGACCAACTCAGGCTAATTACTTGTCTCTGCAGACGTTGTTATTGCAGGAGGAATGCTTAGCGTTACCAAAAAATGGCAGCTCGGTTTATTTTGGCGCTGTAGTACAAAAGTAGTGTTTTTATTTATTCGTTTTAGAGAAGCAGTCAGTGCTATTGTAATAGCCTCAGTTGTAATAGCCCTTAGATTTACTGTGGTGCTTCGATAATTTTCATATGTTGTTAAAAAAAATAAGAGATGATACCTGAAACTGGCAGTATTTTCCTACTTACTCTTCTTCCTGGCATAATCACCATTAATAATAGAAAAAAACTATTGTTCTGGAAAATGCATTGCTAATATATGTCTGCTGTTTTGTGTTTCTTTTGAATCGAGTTTTCTACTTGAATATGTTCTCTGAAAAAGCTGATTGCAAAATAATGCATTGTTTTAAAATCTTCTAGAATTTATTTTAAGATGTTGATTTCTTTCAGAGCCACCCAAAGATAATGGAGGAGCAGACGTTTCTAAATACTTTTTGGAAATCTCAGAAACGTCAGTTGGTAAGTTTAAGTACTAATTCAGCTTGTGTGCTAAGTCGGTGAGCTAATTCACTACTTGTTGCTCTCGCAGTTGCTGTTCTGTTTCCACATGTGTATATTGTGTTGTACGTGTTCTTTGCATAATTGATTATTCAGATTGGATTCTGTGGCTTGCTTAGCTCTTAATAATTGTGAGAGAGAGTTTTCAAGGTTGATTTTTTTTTTTTTTTTTTTTTTTTTTTTGCAAAACTATTTTCTTTTTTTCCTCAGGAAGTAAATGGGACACCGTATACAGTGGTTCCCAGAGGGAACACGTATGTGATCATCTGAAGCCTGGCACTTCCTACAGAATGAGAGTTTATTGTGTCAGTAAAGGTGGTGAAAGCCAGGTAAGAAAAACGAGAGTAAACTTGCTTCTGAAAACCATTTCTATTTATCTTTTAGTGAAATGTTGGGTTGCGTTTCCACTCTAAAATAACATCTATTTCTGCTAGGCTTCTGATGTTACGACTGTTACGACATCAGCTGTTCCTCCCGGCCCGTGCCACGCTCCGTGCCTGGCAGGCAAAGCTAAGCCCAAGGAAATCACTTTGCAGTGGGGTAAGCTGCGGTGCTTCTGAGCACAATATTTTTCTGTTTTTAAACGTCAGAACAAAAATGAAAAATCTGTAGAACTCTTCAGGGAGGGAAAAAAAAAATATATATAGATGTAGTCTATGTCCTTAGTTGCTTTTTTTTGCCCTTTTTTTTTTTTTTTGCCTTTTTAAGAAGGCCGAAGCTTGCTAACCACCTCTGCTTTGGTGACGCATGCGTGTGCAACGATAGGGTGAGACTTAAGCAGATATAAATGTCTTCCAGGGGAAAAGCTTGCTGACTGCCTCGTTACTGTCACATGCCTGCAATTTAAAAATCAACCCTCCTTTTCTTATTTTTCTCTCAGTAGAGGAGAAAATAAAAAAGTAATGAAGATACACAGGGTTTTTTTTAAGAAAATATGTGGAAAATATCTGAAAAAAAAAAACCTGATGAAGGCCATCTTAAACTAATCCATCACTATCTGGGGTGGGGACGTGGGGGAAGCAAGCTTTGTAAGGTGTTTCTGCTCAGATATATGATAAAAGCCTGCATTCTGACTTTTAGAATTCCTCTGATTCAACTTTTAGCTTGAGAAGGCTAATTAGAAACTATTTAAGAGAAAAAGTGTTTTGTGAAATAAAATTCTCTTTTTATTTCCTAGGCCCACCATCTGTAGATGGAGGTTCCGACATTACAGAATATATTATAGAGATGGCAAACTCTGAGCAAGAGGAACGCAGACAAGTGTATCAGGGTCCAGCATCTGAGTATGTAGTAAACAATCTGCTTCCAGGGAGAACGTATTGCTTCTGGATACGAGCAGCAAATAAAGTTGGGGTAACCACTGTGCTAATGAGATCAATTTTTATTTACTTGTTTATTTTTTACGCAAGAGGTAGTAATGATACTATCGTCTTACAAGCTGAATAGTATTTTGTAGCTTCTGTGTTGTGTTATAGTTCTGTTGAAGGAGTAAAATTTCTTATGGTATAAAAAAAAATATTTGAAGGAGATTCAAAAAATTAGGGCTGAAGGAAGGACTGAATGTCCCTGATGAAGGGGACGTTCACTGTCTGTTGCATTTCTCTTGCTGTTTACTGGATTACCGTTGGTACCGAAGGTAACTAGTCCAAAGTTAGTGCTAGACATTTGATTACTACTTCTAGTCCTTTCATTGACTGCAGTCTAAGCCCTACAGTTCTGGCTGTGAGCAGCCACTTAAAGTTTGTGCATTAAGAAATTGCCTTACTTTTTACAATTAGCGTAGACCTCTACGGATTGGTGGCGTGAGAGTAGTATTGTGTAGAGAGGGTTGTGTTCGAATAATGCCAGGTTTGAAAAGGGTTGGGATAAACAGTGGTTGCATAAAAGGCTTTCTGAAACAGTACCCAGCTTCTTCTGGAAGCCAGATCCTGACTACGGGGGAAGGAGGGGTTACAAAACCATAGCAGTGGGAGTTAGTGGGAGGATTACAGATATCCTGTAGGCACAGGGCCAGTTTATAAAATAAACTACCTGAAAGGAATTTTAAGTGATGCTGTGAAACTAAGCACTGAACTCTTCTATTTATTTCGCTATCAAGTTAAAAATCATTTGTTTTCTTTAGGTCTTGTGTCAGTTTTTTTTTTTTTTTTTACTCTACTGCTGTTGTTGTATTCATGCAATCATATTTTCTTGCAGTTTGGCCCTCCCTCTGACAAAGCAGAGATCTCCACTGCTCCGGGACCCCCTGAGCAATGTTGCAAACCCCTGATAACTTGTAAAAGTGCAACTTGCGCTGTGGTGTCATGGGAGGTAGGTTTTAATTATTTTCATTAACGCACAAATTAATACTTGGCTTTTAGAATTGTGGTGGCATGTGTATGATACACAGAGAGGGAAGAAACAACAAATGTAGAGGTGGAATATTTTAAGCACATTTCTTGATAGAGGTATACAGTGGGTTTGTAAATTTTGCCAGCTATGAATCGCCATCTTAACTGAATAAATTGGGTGACGCTTAACCCTCGTAATGGTATGGTAACCAGTATGTAATAGATTTAATTCATCCAAGTGGTAAAAGATGGTGAGTCACTCGAAATTCTGGTCTGAACTGTATTGTTGTTATATCCATGTGTCAAGATGGGAACCTTTTAACAAGCTGAACTTAAAATCATGTCCTTGGCTATGGTGGAAAAGACCTCGGGTTTGCACCCCAGTGCTTCTGCTCCAATGTCTGTTCAGCGTAACGAGAGATCCCACTTGCATGGTGTCTATGTGCCGTAGCTGAAGGAAAACTTATCACTTAAACCCCCAGAGTCCTGCGTGCAACGGTGCAGAAATCAGTGAATACAGACTGGACTGGGGACAGGTGGAAGGATCGATGCATATCATTTACACTGGCCCTTGCCAGAGCTATGAAGTAAAAGGTCTCACACCTGCAACCACATATTATTGCAGAGTACAGGTATGAAAAGCCTTTTGTTATGTGTT
This sequence comes from Rissa tridactyla, assembly GCF_028500815.1. Lineage (NCBI taxonomy): Eukaryota > Metazoa > Chordata > Aves > Charadriiformes > Laridae > Rissa > Rissa tridactyla. Next base: position 45,848,921 of record NC_071474.1, on the reverse strand, counting down.
ACTAAACAAGTACATACGGTTTGAAGAAAAACTTCAGCTAGAGATGAAGAAAATTGTGTACTGTCACCTACTAATGCAATATTGAAGGTAACTGGTAAAAATACTTCCCTTCTGCCCCAGTCCCTCCTAACTGTACTTGTATCAGGAAAAGAGGTTGCGATTTAATACAGTCTAGTGTTGTATTTAAATACCAGACTTTTTGCTGTATTTACATTTTATTTGGGAGATTTTCCATTCTCTTCCAAATTACTTTTAATAACGTGCAGAAGGAAGCACGACAGTTGTGACTGTCCGGTTAGAAAAAATACCGTAGATTCGGTAAACAATAGAAGGTCTCTCTTCCAGGCTGTGAACGTGGCGGGAGTTGGGTTGTTTGGGGAGACCGGTGTGGTGACAACCCCGGCGTCAGTGCCTGCAGCAGTGTCAGTACTGCATTTACTTGAAGAAGATCAAATGGAAACGTCTCTTCCTTTATCCACGTGCCTTGCAATTCAGTGGGAGGAACCGTGTTGTCATGGGGCAGAGATCACTGGGTATAATATAGAATACGGAGAAAAGCAGCTTGTAACTGTTGGAAGAAATACAAGCCACGTTCTTGAGAATCTGCTGCCTGATACTCTGTACAGGTAATAATTAATCATTTTATTCTGAAACCACGTTTGTAGGATTTTTCAATCAATACCTTTGAGGGTGGTGTGTTAAAAATTTAGAGCAATTTTTTATTTGTCTTACAGACTATTTGCCTAATTCACTCTGCAACTCTGTAAAAAAAAAAAAAAATTGTCACATCCAGAATTAAACCATGATGTTTTAGCAGCAAGAGTTAAGATTGATGGGTTAAGATTAACATTCTCTCTCACAGCCAAGGCTTTATTCCAAGTTTTCTGGGTTTAGAATTCTTTATTTCGCAGCAAAGCATATAATGGGATGATCGATATCTCGCCAAAAGAGGATGAATGTACAGATAAGAGCAGAATTAGCTGTTCCTGCGTTGCATGGCTTGGTTAAAGCTTAGTTCAGCTTGTGGATCTTGGGTGTCAGTGGGAGGCAAACGGCCCGGGTGAACGTGGAGGACCTGGGCGCTTGTTCACGGAACAGAATAAACCTGAACAATCCTGAGAAACACCGAAGCTTCATTATGCCAAAACCAATGTAATCACGTTGACTTGTTTTGAAGTAGATTATTTTTATAGCTAATTTCTAACTGCATTTTAATTGCTTTATTGTTTGTGGTTATATTCTTCACAAATTTTAACTCTTGCTTTATAACCTAGTGGGTTTTTTAGGAACTCGGTAAATTAACCGCACGGCTGCTCTTCTCACGTTTCTAGAATTCGAATACAGGCCACAAACAGCCTCGGAGTTGGTCCTTTCAGTCATTCCATTAAAGCCAAAACGAAACCACTACCTCCTGACCCTCCTCATCTTGAATGTGTGGTCTTCAGCTACCAGAGCCTTAAACTTAAATGGGGTGAAGGTCCCAGCAGAGCTTTAATTACCAACCCTACACAATTCAACTTGCAGATGGAGGACAGGTTTGGCAGGTAAGATAATCAGAACGTTAAGGACATTGTTGCTTTGCGACTTTATATCAAGTTTTTAAGGCATTTTAAGTATTCTCCCTTCTGTTTGCGCTAGTAAGTCATTTGGGCATCACGAAGTTTGCCCCTTAGTTTGCATTTTGCATCCCGTCTTTCAACCAGAAGTGCTGTTAGTGCACTAGTAGTCACTTGTAAACAGTAAATACTATTTACTATTTCAATAGTAACGTCTTCTTATCTTCCTGTGTTGCCAGTTATTTCTATTTTTTGGGAACTCTAAAATGAAGTCCACTTTGCATATAAAAAACGTGGGTTTGACCGCTGTTCTTTAACTTGAAATTGCAGCTTACCTAGTATCTACGAGGGTTATTCTCTTGATTCAAATCAAGAGTTTGGGCATGTAGTTTCGGTGGTAGCTCATATATGGCTGGAGCTTAGCGCCTAGACAGGTTGAATGAATGCTTCGTGAATGTAAATTAAGACTTCCACCAGTAGGAATGGTGTGCGTTGCTGATTTAATCCGCATCATGAACTGTTGATGACAGTAACAGAGTTCAAACTGCCTAACGTTCATCACGTGTCTATGTAGGAACGTGGGGCACCCGTAATGTATTGCTTTTTTTTTGGTACTGAAGTTAGATATGAAACTGTTCCACTTATGATATTGACATAGAAATTTGTGATTTACTGAATAATTCTAATGTGTATTATTCTGTGTTTTTCTTCCAGGTTTGTTACTGTTTATAATGGTCCTTGTCATACATACAAGGTACAGCGACTCAGCGAATCCACTACGTACTATTTTAAAATCCAGGCATATAATGATGCTGGAGAGGGAGAGTTTTCTGAAGTTTACGCTTTCACTACAACGAAGTCTCCACCTGCATCTCTTAAAGGTGAGCTTACGCTGCACTAGAGATTTCTGCAAACCATTTACATACTAGATTAAATGCTAAAAACTGACTCTCCTCCCAGCCCAGTGTCTTTCCTGGGCCTTTGTGGGACAGAGAACAGAAACTAGCTGTGCCGGGCTTTACCTTGGTATAAGAAGGGCTCTACCCATGTAGGACCAGCATGTGGCTGTCTCCTACGCTGTAGCTCTTCCACCCCTGACAGTGAGGGTTTCTTCTGCCCTTTTTCAGCTGGGAAGTCGTTTTACAGGGTTATCTATCCCTTGATAGAAGTTAAAACAGTGGTCAGGCAAATAAGGACACAAGTAATTCCCCTGATCTTCACTTTCTAGTAGGAAGATTAAAGATTGCTATTAGAGAAAGTCATTCTGAAGACCAGAATGCTAATTACCTACAGGAAAAGTAGTTGACTCCACCGTGTTTATAACATGTAATTTCACTTCTGCAGATACCCAGACATAAATTCTGTTTTCTGGAGTGATTTGAACGTGCTTGCTCATCTGCGTGAGCATTACGCGTCAGAAGCGCATCTTGTCAGCTTGAAAAGACAGACAAGTGTAACCTACAAATATTACAATAATCATGTTTTTAAGTTTATGTCATGAAATATAGCAAAGAAAAAGAAAGTAGAATGAAGCAAATTTTAATTGCTTAAAATTATTGGAATGACTGTTACCTCTAAGAATTACAGTTACCTCTGCTTTGTTAACAAATACATTGGAAAAACCTTAAGCTTTTAGATTGACACTGCCCAGTCACTTGCATTAGAACAAAACCATTTTAAAAGGAAAACATAGAAAAGCAAAGCATACGTCAAGCCAGAGTGAGAAAATGTCCTTGTTGCCACTGAAGCTAGTGCCCGTTTGCTACAGTAGCTGTGAAAATGAATCACTCTAATAATTGGTGATTTTAGATGTTTTTTTCTGATTGAAAAAACAAGAACACTTGTAGTGACCATTGTTCTGTTTTTTTAAAATGCCAACAAATTACTATTTTCTAGCACCCAAAGCAAATCAGCTGGAAGAAAACACTTATGAAATCACATGGGAACCTTTACAGCCGATGAAAGGAGACTCCATTGTTTACATCCTTCAGCTTGCTGCTGGGAGAGAGTTTGATCAGGTACCTTCTACTTAACGTAATGAATTTGAGGGGTTTTTCACTTTGAAAAATTATTGGGGCAAAAAAGTTGTCTGTATTTGAAGGTTGAATTTCATTTTGGTGATGCTAATGGCAGGGATACGTTTCATTTCAGCAAGGGACTCATTTTACCATCCTGACTCCCAGGGTATTCGTTCTGGGTCTCAGTCGGTTCCTCTCAGTGAGCCTTTGAGTTTGTGACGGGTGAGGACAACTTCCAGGGCAGGGTCCTGCCCTTCTGCCTCTTCACGGCATCGAAGGTGGCCCCAGATTGAGGATCATAAAGATTCATTTCCCTGTTGAGCCTTTGCTTGTACTGTAAAACCAAATGACCGTGAAGGTGGGCTTTGAGAGTCCTGGGGAGGGCTGGTTGTCTAGAAGTGGGTTAACGCTGGTTTATCCTGTTCTCCCAGCATTTCCTTTGGCTCTTTTGATTCGTAGAGACCTTTGGTTGGAAGAGACCTTTAAGATCATGAAGTCCAAACGCTAATCTCACACTTCCAAGTTACCACTGAACTGTGTCCCTCAGCTCTGTGTCTACCCATCTTTTAAATGCCTCCAGGGATGGTGACTCCACCACTTCCCTGGGCAGCCTGTTCCAATGCTTGATAACCCTTGCAGTGAAGAAATTTTTCCTAATCTCCAATCTAAACCTCCCCTGGTGCAACTTGAGGCCGTTTCCTCTTGTCCTGTCACCTGTTCCTTGGGAGAAGAGACCAACCCCCCTGGCTGCCCCCTCCTTTGAGGCAGCTGCAGAGAGCGAGAAGGTTTCCCCTCGGCCTCCTCTTCTCCAGGCTGAACACCCCCAGCTCCCTCAGCCGCTCCTCACAAGGCTTGTGCTCCTTAAATCTTACAGTCCACGGCATCACTGCCATCGTTAGTCACAGACAGCACTTGCCCCGCATCTGTGGGGGAGCTATATGGAACAATAGTTGTGCAGAACAATTGTTATTTATTTATTTATTATTTTCCTGAGCTTCTCAATCCAGGTCTGTCAGTGTGGGGCATAGTGGGAAGCTTTGGATTATTCGCAAGAAAATGAATCATAAATTCTTCAGAAATAAAAGCTGAGATTTTTATTAAGCGGGCTTGAAGAGAACAACGTCAGGCAGTGTCCAGCGCTGCATGTGCTCGTAAAGCAGAATGGAAAGTGCTGCTTAGTGTTTCTAAGACGAATCCCACGTCAAGTGGTTCTCTCTTTGCTTCTCCTGACCAGGTGTACAAGGGACCAGAGACTTCCTTCCGCCTCACAAACTTGCAGACAAACTGTGAATATCGGATCAGAGTCTGCGCCGGCCGTCAGTCCCAAGACTCTACTGGATCACAAGAACTGTATGGACCCTACAGTCCCAGTACAGTGTTCTCATCTCAGAAACAAGAGCAGGTCCCACCGTGTGCTGATTTGACGACGGAGTTGGCAGAGACTAAGAAGACGTTGCGTGAAGAGCGATTCATCGCTATCGTTCTTCTCTGCGGATTTGCAGTGGTTGCTATTTTATTTGCTGTTGTTATTCAGTACTTTGTAATCAAGTAGACGAGAGCCTATTCAGTACTCAGCTTTTTGTACAGAAGCTATTTCGGGTATTTATGGTTAGTTCTAATTAAAGTCCCAGCTGGAAACGTAGTGTTACGTGCGTTTCCAGTTTTCCTGCTGGCTAACAGTGAGGCTGGGTTGGCAGATCCTTTCCAAATACCGAACACAGATTTCTTGTAGAAAGGGTAATCCTGGGTCCTCCGTAATCAGGGTTAGCTGTTAATAAAACAGCAAAAAAACCTGCCTTATTGTGCACACTGGTGTGTGTGCGTGCGCACTCTTCCTCTCTCCAAATTCAAAGCCGGGGCCCTTTGGCCGGTTAGAGAGAGAAGGCATCGATAGAGCGAGTCCTTTTCAAGTACAACTAGAGCAGTGGTAGTCGATCCGCAGTGTTTAATCAGGTATTGTTGTAGTTTGGTATACGTGAAATACAGCAGCACAAATGCTTCAGCTTAGAGCAGTACTGCATTGCAGAACATTACTAGAGCATACCACATTTAATATACTGTAGAAGGAAAGCAGAATATTGACTTTGACTTAGTGATATTACTACTTTACAGATACTTTACTATTTCGGATTCAGTAATACTCATTTCAAGTGTTAAAAGTAGAGGGTGCCGGCATTTTTAGAATTTTAATCAAAATGCTAGACAAAACGTTAGCAGGACGTAACGTACATACAGCGATGGCGTTCGTATGTAACACTGCAGAAAAGGCCCCTTTCGTATTGTACATTTCTGAATGAAATGCTTTTTGCTGTTGGTGAGCAGCTGTTGGCCCAATCCACATTTCACTCTCAGTGCCTGAGAGAAAAGTAATTTCCTGTGCTTCTGATTAAATCTTTGCAGTGTTTTCAGAAAAGCACAGGTATTGTCTTTAAGGAGAAAGAGTGCATTTATGATAAATGTTACACTATTTGGCTCAAACTGAGCAAATGTTTTTGTACTATTATTAACCTAAAAATAAAAAGTTCAGACTGCTTTTGGATGCCCTTCTAACTTAATCTGAATTATCAAATTGTACGTGAAAGAACTCTTTTTAGATAACGTTTATACAATGTTTTAAATGACTTGCTATCCCAGCGGTAGCAGCTTCACATTCCATTGTTTTCTAGATGGGAATGTTCAGCTTGCTATGAACTTTTCTGAAACTCGTCCTGTTTGTCCGGGGGGTATTTTTTGTGGACACTGTGCACTACATATGACTGTTCTTCGTTAAATCTGCTTGCGAGTACCTAAAGACGAGCCTGACAGCTGTCGTTTTTATAGCAAATATTTCAAAAGCCGGAACTCACAAGTTACGAACATGTTTCAGAATGGGTCTTCCCAATAGCATTTGGAATACGCCATAGAGAGGCAGATTTAGCGTATTTTGCAAAGACTACACTTTATCTACATCAGAGCAATGCACTTGTATGTGGAATGTTGGATGTGATAGTGCTACAGGCTAAGTATTTCCAGTAATTAATCACTTTAAGGGTCTTTTTCCTATGGCAGTTGACGAATAATGTTGCGTTATAGTTTGAGGCATTGTGTTGTATTTCAGATGTGGAAAACCTAAATTATGACATAGTATCGCTTAATACTCTTAAAAGTAGATTTATGGTGCAATCTGAAATTAATCTTTTCAAAATGTACTCTTCATTTTGTACTCTATTTATTTTGATTAAAAGTCCTGGAAAATGTATGTTTGAATGTATTGTTCTACTTGTAGCAGAACTTTAAGTTAATCATTTATTATATCATAGAAATCTCTCCCTCCAGCGTTGGAAAGAGTTTTATACAGATATTAGTCTTTAGTTTGCAGAAGAGTTTACAATCTGTCTTTATTTCTCTTCATAGTCGACTTTTAGGAAATAAGACTGCCTTCAGCAAATCTCTGTTGCCAAAGGGTTATTTCTTTAACTCTTAGAACGATGTCTGTAGAGGTTTATTTGGCAATAATGTTTCTGATAATTTTAAAAGATAAATTAGAATTGCAGAGTAAATACTAACAAGTCGGTGAGTCCGAAAAAAGCGAAAGAAAGTTATTTTGTAATTGCCACAAAGTAGTCACATTTCCAGAAAACACCGGTGCAAGCCTCCCGCGATACAGATTTTACATCAGCTGTTATCCATTCCAGAACGATATACCCTAGTGGCATTAACGTATTAGGTATCTTCAGTTTTCTTGTATTGTAATTTTGAGGTATCTCAAACTTATGTTAAAGCTGCCATGCATTGTATTACTAAATTGTAACTATCAAATAGATAATATATTTAATACAGCCAATAAATAATACAAATGTATTCAAATTTGACTGCAGGGTTGTGTGTTTCTGTGGATTTTAGTCTTGCTCGGGAGCAGTCATTTGTGTTGTATGTAATTTAAGGTGAAGAAACCCGAAATTATTTCGTGTCGTTAAGAGCTGTCTTAAAAAAAAAAATCTTTCTGGAAGAAGAGTCACTTGTGGGAACCTTAATGCAACACTGTCCTTTTCCGAGAGCGGTGTCGGTGAGGGGACCCAATATTGTGATTTCTTGAACCCTTTTACGGGAGGTCTTGGGACAGCCCGTGAACGACTGATCTGGACTCGGTCGGTGTTTGCCTGTTTTACAAACACTGGAGACGGGCAAACGCCTTCCTCTCCTGCTTCCCTGCCGAGCAACTGCCCCCGTGGGATTTGTCCCTGGTCCATTCAGATGAGCTCTAAAGGCAAGGATGGTTTCTCGCCATAGAGATGAGCAGAGATGGCGTCTGACTCTGCGGAAAGCTGGGCGTAGTTTGAATAAAGAACAAGACAAAAGACTGAAAATGAGGGAAGCAACTCAAAGAGACCTGAGGGATGAGCAATAAATCAGTCTGTAGGAAGAAGGCGATGCATTCATAGTCCTGCTAAATGAGTAATTTCTTACCAAGCACCTTACAGATGTATTTATTTCTTGCACTTATTTGCTGAGAGCAAACAGCTGGCCTGGCTTTAGCCTCCACTTGCTCTTGGCTTCAGTGGGAAGAAAGTAACTTGAATTACGTTTCACAGGTCTCTGATTAACGAAATGTCTGGTCCTCAAAAACAGAGACAAATCCCTTCACAGGAGCTTCGTGGAGGGTTAAGCTGGACAATGTGGCTGCTAAGTTCACTGAAGAGAAGAGCCCAGCCCTGCTATGCACAGGGATAACATGAATCAACTCCAGCCTTCCTGAAACGCTCCAAACCTATCTCAGGAAACACACAGTAGCCAAAAAGACAGCCTGAAAACTTGTTCCAGTCTCCATGCGTACAATCTACCTGGGTTTCGACCCACAACACTGCTGGCAAACGGCTTGTGTTGCGAGAATTAAGTCAGTGCTGAACAGTTGATGTAAAAGAACCAAGTTCTGTACCTTCAAAAGAAACCTTTTCACTCCTGGTCAGGCTCCTGCAGCGCCGAGTTTGCTTGTGGTGCAGGATTTTGCTCATCGCATTCCTGTATTTGTGTGACATGATGTTGTAAAGTATGGGGTTTATAGAAGCGCCCAGGTAGAAGAGAAGCATGGCGATGAGGTTGAAGTACTGCGTGAGGTCGTACAGGATGACCTGACTCTGGGCAAAGAGGATTCGGCCGACGTGGAACGGGAGCCAACACAGCACAAAGGCCAAAACTACGACGGCTAAAAAGGAAGAGAGCACACTTCAGTCATCTTGAGCAGTTTATTCTACCTCTTTAGACTATTTAAGGATCGAGACATGAGGTTGCTAAATTTAACCCAGCAAAGACAAGACGCCCTGCCTTGCCCGGCTGCTCTTGTGCTGTGATTACCAGTAATCTCAAGCAACGAGGACAGTTGCACACAAAGTTAGTTGTTTGCAATTAAAATGAGCGTCTCTACACCCATGTTGTCCAGTGGAGGTAAGGGAATCAAATCAGGCTGGGGCAAAGCAGCCTGTACTTAAATGAAGGGGGCTACTGCCCACTCTAGGCCTGAAATTCTGAGTAGCCATTGGCATCTTGTGACGGGTATCGGAGGGCAAGGAGCAGGGACACGGGAGGTGGGGGCTCTTCTGGGAAGCAGAGGGGCGGAAAAGGGGAGCAAACTGGACCAGGAGGCACTGAGGAAGAGGACGGGAAAACAGAGCACACGATAAGCAAATAAAACCTGGTAGGAATCTAGCCGAGGCATAGCTGTGGTACCTTTTACTGAAGGTATCTCCAGTCTTGGGGGGTGCTGCTGCTTCCCTGGGGACAAGGATCTAGGGGGGGAAGCTTGGGAGGGAGCGGCTGGAGGGATGGGGAGGAGGGGAGGAGACCCAAACCCTGATTTCAATGTCTGCACCGAGGCAGAGGTACCAGCTGGCACAGGATAACGATCATGTTCAACTAAGGCCAGACAGGTGGGTTGTTGCCATCCTGGACAAAGCCATAGTCACTAAGCTTGAGAAATTTTGCAGGGGAAATAACCTTTCCTTGCCGTAGCAGGGTAAGTGCCTAGTCCGGTTTTAAGTCACAGAATTTTCCATTTTCCTGTATTTAATCCCACAAGGTCAGAGATGGTGGGGGGACATGAGGAACGTGATCTCAAAGCAACCAAAAGCCAGGCTGATCTGTTTCCCCGCTGCGCCGCAAGATCCACAGCCTGAACACCACGCAGTGGGAGACGCCCCTTCTTACCAGAAACAGCCAGGAACACAAACTAAGCGTAAATCCACTGATTTTAAATCTGTATAACTCTGTGCGTTTTGTCCCTCCTCTCCATCATCCTCCACATCGCTGTGCACCCCGGGGGAGCGATTAAAGAGGGCACTTCTTCAGATTGGGTTGCTAAACTGCTCTTACCCAGCATTTTGACAGTCTGCGTGTGCGACCTTTTCCCACCCGCAGCCCGGCAGCCCGGCAGCCGCCGCCCGCTCCGCCAGAGCTTCCTGCAGATGAGTCCATACAGCAGAGTCAAGCAGAACATCGGCAGGAAGAAATAAATGGTGGAGACCCAGGTCATGGTCTCAAGCAGCCCCGTGCGGGCCACACGCTCGATGGACCTGCACTCCCAGCTCTCCTGGGGCAGGCTGCCATTGGGGTGTTCCACCCCAAAGAGGAAGAGGATGGGGCCGGCGGTGAGGAGGGAGCAGCCCCACAGCGCCAGGATGACCCGTTTCACCCGGCACTTGGTGATGGTGGTTTTGGCTTTCAGGGGAAAGCAGATGGCAAAGTACCTCTCCGCGCTCACCGTCGTGATGTGCAGGATGGTGCAGTACGTGCACGTTTCGCTCAGGTAAATGAAGAACTTGCAGAGAAAATCCCCAAATATATAGGGCTTGTACTTCCAAAGGCGGTAGAGATCTGAAGGCAGGCCAAGGAAAATCAGCGTGTCCGACAGCGCCATGCTGGACAGGTACATGTTCACTGTGGTCCTCATCTCCTGCGAGCGTCTGAAAATGACTATCGTAATCAAATTCCCAGAGACTCCCAAGAAAAACAGGATGATGGAAATTATAGTTACGGGCACCAAAATATGGACGTCAAACAAAGAAAAAGACTGGTCTTCAGAGGGGTCCGTGTCATTTCTGAAATAGCTGTGATTCGAGATGGCGCCCATGTCTGGTTTCAAAGCCAGGGCTGGCTTCGTCTTCCCCTTTGATGGAAACCTGAGTCACGGTAAGAGAGAGGCATGTTTCGAAGCAAGTGTCCAAGAACCAATTGTCTATGCAATCATTCTTACGTGATCACTTAAAAAAAATCAAAATTATGTTCGTAACCATTTAGCTGATGAAGATAAATACCCAAGTGTCGATTAGTCCATTTTACAAGAAGCAAAGGAATATTAGATTCACACGTACAGCATTGGCCAGACACAATCTTTGAAAAACAATGTTGACCGTTATAAAACAATATTTACCATGCCGATATTTACCCTTAGCTTCACAGTGTTTGGAAAAGGGCCTTTTTTTTACATTTCCTTTCAAGTCCTGTGAATCCCACAAAGCGTGCAGAGCCGGATCTGGCGGCAGGACTCTGGATCGATTGTGGAAGAGCTGCAAGGGGAGGCAGTCCCCCGACAGGAGCTGGATGGCAACAGCCTCTTGGATGCACTCAGTGGTTTGCCAGATCCTTCCAGCACTTGTGAATGCCACGACTGGAAATCTTTAGGCTGAGAAGTTTCCTCGAGGCTCTGCCGAGGGGCAAGGAGGCTCGCAGGCGGTCACCGTGGCTGGCAGACACAGGATGCTTCACCTGCAGGATGGCTTTCCTGCCGCCGGTGACGACGATGCTGTTTGTGCAGGGAGGTCCCCGGGGTGCCGGAGTTCCCCGGCACGGGGCACGGTTTCTGAGGAAATCAGAAATCAGCTGGGGCCGCCTGACTTTTTGCGGCTGTTTCCTGTGCTGCCCGTTCTGCGGTCATCCACTTTCCTCTCTCCACCTACGCACCGCTAATGATGCCGCACTAAATATGCACCCCTGCTCCACTTTTCTCCTTACCTTGCAAAAAGTGCCTGCAGTTACCAGGTAGAGTAGAACAGTTCTTTGATACTGGAAATTTAATTAGCCCATTTGGGCCGGTTACATAATTTTCCATCGTTCTGTGTTTACTTAGGGCCTTTCCCACATGAGCTCCTCCCCAGCATATGCCGCCGACTGAGAAATTTCTACTGACAGTGCTTTAATGACATTATTAAGATAGGATGGGAAAGCCTTTATTTGAACATCAGTCTTCAAAATGAGACAGTCTGACACTTAGCCCTGATTTACTTTCCACTTCAGAAAAGATCAGCGATGACGAGCTGGAAAGCGTGGGAGAGGCGAGGGGAAAAGGGGCCAGTGTGAGGGAAAGCACAAGGGAAGGCCCTGGGAAGCTGGAGGTTAAATGCACGCAGCCGGAGAGAGCAGGGACACTCGGCACTGGGGAGGCTGCGCACACCGCTCAGCTCAACAGAAGGATGTGTCCGGCCAAGGTCCTTGGAAATTCCTCCATAACTCGGGAACTGGGGCGCTGGCAGAAGTGAGCAGGGTACCCGGTACATAATAAACCTCCTCCGTCCTCCTCAGAGCTCTGCTCTTTGCAGTTTTTCTTGTCTGAAGGAGTAGTCAGAAGCCAGCATTTTGTAGACCCAAGTAGTGTGGGATTTGGGCTCGAAAGGTCAGGGCTGAACACAGTTGCTGCATTGTGTTGACAGAGCCTTGGTTCTAACATTAGGGAGATTTCTGCTGCCATTTCCAAGAGGTGGAAGCGCTGGCTGTGGGGGCTTTTTTCCAAGAGATTTAGGCACCTGAACACGTACAAAAAAAACCCAATCCCCCGTAGTCTGTGTGCCACGGTTTTTCTTTGCCGCACCTTCAACAGCTCTAAAAAAAATCCATCTGAGAAGAAATTCCCAGTGCTTAACTTTGCATTGGCGATTTAAACGCTGCACCCTGAGCAGAGCTAAGCCCCGGACGGCGCATGCTCACAGGGGCTGAACAGCATGTGGTTGTCGCCCCTGTTTCTTCGAGCAGATCGCTCCCAGCTGGGAGACAGTTGCCTTTGATGAACGTCGCCGGTTTGGCGGTGGCAGATGGGGGAGTCAGCGCTTGGCCTGGCCACGCCGTGACCCAGTTTCCTGTTTTCCAATGCTGATAGAAAGCCCAGTGTCTGGGCAGAGATGAAGGGTGACTGCTCTTTCATTCGGCCGGCGTGCAGTGCCTGCAGCCCGCTGAACGCAGGCATTCACAGCACGGCCGTGCCCCAGAGGACTGGCGGTGGGGAGGAAGCTTTCACGGCCAGGCAGAGACGCTCCAGCTCAGCTGCCCACACGGAAGGCATTTGTGGCCTCAGGGACAACTATCTCCCCTGTGGAAACTGGCTCTCCACTGTCTTCTCCTCGCCACTGGTTTCCAGGCAGAAAAGCCGCAAGTAGCCACAGCTCTTGGTGGTGCTGCTCAGCCTGGAGAGTCACTTCTGTGCAGCAGCGTTGGTGGGGAAGGCGGTCACAGCACGGACAGGAAATCCGAGGGGTCCAGAAGGGTCTTTGCCTGCTCCTGGGGGTAAACCCAGAGCCCTTTGGCAGTACAAAGTATCTTTCTTTTTTACCGCATTGGGAATAAACGGCAGTGACAGCAGATGGGCCGATGATGCCAAGTTTCAGCCTGATCCACAGCCTGCACCCCGTCCGAGGTGGAAGAGCTCCCCTCCCCCTCTTTCCTAAAACAAGGGGAAAAAAGTGGGTTTTGTTTGTTGTCTAAGGTCAGTGTCTGGAATTCATCCTCCGTTCCCTCCTCGCAGGATGTTTTTGTGTAATGCACTCTGACTCATGAAAGTCAAATGACTTGGACTACAACGCTACAGTGCTTCCAGCCAAAGAGCCTCAGCAGAGGCATTCCGGCTGCCTGCACCTCCAGCACTGGCTCACGCTGGACACCGGTTTTCCAGCTCCTCCAGCTGCTGCTGCAGCCGTGGGGCTGCCTCTGCCCCCCATCAGGCACCCCCACCACCAGCAAACCCACAGCGTGGGGGGCCAGCTGCCAGCCGCTGTCTCAGTACAAATGTACGGGGCCCAAGGCAGGTTTGAATGTTGCATTTACATCGAGGTAGGCTGAGGGTACGGCTTCCAGGTGCTAAACATCATCCTTGGTGTAGGTGGGAAGCAGGAGAGAGAGTCTCGCTGCTGCTGGAACGTTTTGCAACGCGTTGCAGGCATGAATCAGAGGGATCACAAGTTAACAGCTGTTTATTTCTTCTTGCTCTCAAAGGAGTTTGGCTTCTCTTCCCTCTTCTATCAGCTGGTCTAGTGCGGATATGGTGTCTTCCTCCAGATCTTGCTTCATTTGGACTGTCACGGCTAATGACAACACTATTGCAACTCCTTCTGGTATGCTGCTAATCCCCCTATTTGACAAAATCACAAGAAAACAATTTTTCTTTGTTCTGTTTTGCCTCAGAAAGTAAGAGAGAAACTTTTGACGAAACTCGTGTGGAATGTACGCAGAGATCCTTCGGCTGCTAGGAAAACAAGCTTAAAAAGTCCTGTTGCCAATACTCTCATTTTTCTTTAATCTGGGGAATGCTGACAGTTTAAAAAGTAGCAATGAAAGTCGTTAATGAAATAACATGCCCTTCTTTTTCATCACTGGACAAACGGCTGATGTTGGACTATTCTGCAGCACGGGGGGCAGGGGACAAGTCCCTGACCCCATCAGATCTGGTCTGTGCACTCATGAATCACTTTGTCTCCACAAATATTTTTATTAAAAAGAATTTATGCATCACAGAAATGTAGTTTTTTAAAAGTAAAAAGCAGGATAGAAGCCCTACTGAACCCAACACCGGTGTGAGGGAGCTCAGGGGCCTGTTCCTCCCCACCCCGCTTTCCAGCCCGGGGGGACACACACCGAAACCCCCGCTGTGCCGTGGCCGTTAGAGGCCTCGACGGCTTGTTTGCTTTGGCACAGAAAGGAAGAACGGCAACTCCTGCATCGCACAAGCTGCTGCCAAGACCCAGTTTCTCCCCCTCAGCTCAGCGCCGCCCCGGCCCCGGCCCCGGCCCCGGCCCCGGCCCCGGCCAGGCCACGTCTCCATGGCAACCCTCGCCCCGCAGCCGCCCTCCCGGCCCCCGTACCCGGTCACGCGACCGGAAGCGGCCGTCCGGGGGGGAGCGGAGGCGATGGAGCCGGCCAAGATGGCGTCTCCCAAGAGCGCGCCGAAAGACGCGCAGGTACCGCGGGGCCGGGACGGGCCGGGACGGGGCGGGTGAGGGCGGCGGAACTGAGCGGTGCCTTCTCCGCCTCGCAGGTGATGGCGCAGATCCTGAAGGACATGGGCATCACGGAGTACGAGCCGCGCGTCATCAACCAGATGCTGGAGTTCGCCTACAGTAAGGGGCGGCGGGGCCGGGCCGGGCCGGGGGCTCTGCCGGGGCCTGACAGGGGCAGCGGCGCTGCTCCGGCGGAGGGAAACGCCGAGTGGAGGGGGGCAATGCTGCCTTTAGCCGTGTTTCCTTGGAGGGGTTCCCTTATCAGTCTTCAAAAATATCCTTGGAGGAAGCGGTGTTTTCAGTGACAGTCGGGTGAGATTGGGGGAGAGAAGATTTATTTCTTTTAATCTAGCCTTAATGAGAGGTGCTGTTTTTCAAAGGGTATGTGACGACTATACTGGAAGATGCAAAAATTTACTCGAGCCATGCAAAGAAATCCAGCGTCGATGCAGATGACGTGAGGTTGGCAATTCAGTGTCGAACAGATCAGTCGTTTACATCTCCGCCTCCAAGAGACGTAAGTAAAAATGTGTTGATAACAACACAACATAATCAAAGACCCCAGGTGGGAACGTAACCGTGTCTCTCCAGTTCTTGTTAGATATTGCAAGGCAGAAAAACCAGACGCCGTTGCCATTGATAAAGCCTTATTCTGGACCCAGGCTTCCGCCTGACAGATACTGCTTGACAGCCCCCAACTACAGACTGAAGTCTTTACAGAAGAAGGTAAGGGGTCTGGGTCGGGGACGATTCACCTAATGCCCACGTTGTTTGTCAGGAATGTTGGAATTAAGAGTTTTCCACACCTCTGAAGGATACGTGTGGGCAAATACTGACCTGTGTATGTCAAAAGAGTGTTTGAAACTAGGTCAGTGTTCTTTATCTCCAGGGATTTGCAAGTATTCGTATTGCTAGCTAGTTTCAAATGCAAAGCGTATTAAAAGAATGCATCTGTGAATCTTTTTAGCATTAAAGCAAAATTGTCAAGTTGAGTATCAGATTGTAAAAGGCAAACATAAGGCATTAGTATCGATATTAAAGGGTATTTTGTACTTATACCACAGTTGTTTTTGCTTTAGAGGAAAGAGAAAATATTTACTTTGCTTGCTGGAAAATACTGAATGTCTCAGTGTGTAGGATTTAGTAATTATTTCCCACATTTTAATGAAAGAATCTTAGAAGTTGAACGTAAGGTTCCAGGTGTTGACATGGGATGTGCTTTGGTGCTAGGTGTAGAGTGGAATAATAATCGTTGATTAAAATGTCCTAGTTGGCCTTTGCAGTGGAAACTAACTTGATTGAGCAGAGTGCTGTTTGCCAGATGAGCTGCCTGATGATTTTTGGCTTTCTGTCACGTCCAGGAGCTCTCAGCTCACACCAGTGATGTTCACACCATGAAGAGTTTGAGAACTTCTATGTTGGCATACAGATTGTGTATTGCTGCCGTGAAATAGGCTCTCTGTGGTTTTGTAGGAAGAACTGTTTCTTGTTTTCATGTTAAGAACTGTTAATTTCTAATGGGATGCTAAACTGAGTGTTCTCTCTTGACAGGTCTCCTCCTCTGCAGGGAGAATAACAGTCCCTCGCCTGAGTGTTGGTGCTGTGAGCAGCAGGCCCAGCACTCCTACTTTAGGTAGGAAACAGCTCAGTTGGGGTTTCCCATGTTGATTTTATGAAGGAAAAAAATAATGAGGAGTAATTTAAAGCGTCCTTCAACCACTGAGGACACATTGGGTGCCACCTGAACTTTGACAGCATCAGAAAAATTAAATTAGTTTCGAAAAGATTATCGTAATCTTTGATACATATATACATTACTGACGTTCTGTATTTTTATTCCTGTATTTGTGATAACTTCTATATGTGAGGAGACTATTCAATAAACTTACGTAAGCTTGAGGGTTTTTTCCTCGACGTAAGCACTACACTGACTACAAATGGCACTAAATATTAAAAGGCTCACAAAATTTATGACTGAGCACGTACACTTACGTATTAGCCTAGAATTTTATAGGTCTTGAGTAAATGTGCGATTCTGCCTGAAAATCTGACTCCTGTATAACCAGCATCAGTACGTTCTTGTGTGTTCCCACTACTTTGAAAATAATAGGTTCCACTTTGAAAGTGAACTTATGAGTGCCAGTTTTTTGGTTTTATTTTTATCTTTTGACTGAGATGTTTTAAATATCAGGTACACCTTCAGCACAAACAGTATCCGTCTCAACAAAAGTTGGCACTCCAGTGTCGCTGACTGGTCAGAGGTTCACCGTACAGATCCCGTCTTCTCAGGCAGCAGTCAAGTCAGGTAAAACACAAGCTGTAAAGATCAGCGGCACTTTTTGGTGTTCTTTTGAGCAGAACCAAAATTAATTTCTAGTAATAATGTGGGAAATTACTTCACCTCTTCTGTAGTTAAAAATTGCTAGTCTTTTGTGTCTCCTTACGTAAGGCAGGCAGTGTCCCCTCTCTGGTCATTCCAGTGAATTCTAGTTTTGATTCCTGTTTGCAGCACAGTGGTGTCACCCAGAACATACAGTGTTTCAGGCAGATTTCCCTTACACCTTAACTGCCACCTCTGTGCTCGCTTGCTCTTGTGCTCACCCCGCTAGCATTGTCCTGTTTTCTCTGCTTCACTTTCAGGATCATTCCAGGGGTTTCAGCCCCAAATGTTCTAGTCCTACGCTGCTTTATTGGGTTGGAAGTTCTGTTTTAGTGCGGGAAAATCAACTGTCGTTTTTTTAAGCGTTTCATTCAACGACGTCTTTCTTTTTTTCACAGCCACACCGACTACTCCAACAGTTCAGAATGTTCTAATTAATCCTTCGTTAATTGGACCAAAGAACATTCTTATTACTACAAATATGGTGTCATCACAGAATACATCTAATGAATCGAATCCCTTGAAAAGGAAGCATGAAGATGATGACGACTATGATAACTTGTGAAGAGACTGTCCCGTCCCCTTCTGTTCTTCAGTGATTCATATTGAGTCTGACGGGTTTTGCCAGGAGGTCTTTGTAAGCAACGTGCGAGCGTGTAAATACTCTGTTAAAATGCAGTTGGGTGCGGAGTGAGAGAGAGAGAGATCATTGCCTGTGGAAAAAGGAAAAAGCAGCTACTCTTTTCCTGTGTCCTGTAATGTCTTTTGAGCTTCAGCAGCAACGGTGAGCACTGTTAGACAGGAGAGCAGGCTTCGCATCTCTTCTGTCGCCTGATTTCTAACAGACGTGTCCGTGTCTCTGAAGCCTGGTGAGCCAGGTGCTTGTAGTACTGCCCCGTGCCAAGTAAAAATAATTTTTAGAAAACACTGGGTGGCGTCACATAGATATTCATTTCAAATAACATCAAAATCATGAGTCCTGGGTGAGGTGGGATAGAGCTGGGGAATATCAGCTTTTTTTTTCCCCCCCCAAATACATGTTCTGCTTCGAGGTTGTGTTAGTCGTATACGCTGTTCTCCGTGTGCAGTTCCAGTGGGTGCGAAGATTATCTCTTAACAGTAGAAATGCACACAAAAGGTAGAGGAGGGGATTTCTGGAGAACACTTGCTTAGGGCTGACCGCTGGTATCCATTAATCTGTGGTTTCTGTTGGCCATAACACCTCCACCAGTACCCACACCTCAAAAGTCAGAGAAGAGGTAAAATCCCAGCCAAGATTTGTTCTTTATTTCCAAAGAGCTGCACCTTGTCTTTCCGAGGGCTGCGTGGCTGTTTTTGAGGACTGAACGTGTTCTTTTACCACCTACAGAGAGCATATTGCATTGTCAGATGCATTTACCAGCCCGTCTTCCTCTCTCTGATTATAGAAACTGATGTTTCTATACAGAGAACCCTCATTAGGGTGAGTTTTAATATTGGGCACCAACCCCCACTTTACCTGGGCTCCCAGGGAGGTCGTTCAGCTCAGAATGAGTCCCGCACTGCTGCAGCCGATCTGCAAACCATCTTCAAGGCTGCTCGTGTGAGGCTGCTTGCACGACACGACAGCAATAGCCAGGCAATCCTTGCAGCCCCGCTTCTCAGTTTCTGGAATTACTCATTTTCAAAACACCGGTTCTTTAAAAAAACAGTTGCAGGTTTCACCAGAATGAGATCTCAAAGCCCTTGGACACAGAAAAAAACAGTGCACCAAGTATTTTGATGTGTTCAGAGGGCTCTTCCTAAGACTCCAGGAGGGTCTTAGGGCTGTCAGTCGTCACTCGGTTAAGCTCGTGCTTGTATCGAGTAACATATTGCCGTCCCCTTGGCTCGCAGTGGGATCTGGCGATGGGAAAATGGCCTGAGCTCGGCTGCGAGGGTCTGACGTGAAGCCCTGGGTACCTGCAGATGCTTTTGCGGTGCAGCAGGATCCCCGGTATGCTCTACTAAAAGACTGAATAAATTTGATGTGTTTTTATATATCAAACAATAACCAAAGCGGTGTGCTGGTGTAGCCATGTCCTTGGTGCCTTTCCTCGTGCCTCTTTTCTCGTGCTGAGCTTGACGTGGCTTAGGCTGGGCGAGCTCTTGCTCAAATTCTGGCTCAGCTGCAAATATAAAACCACTATTTCCTACTAAAAGGCCCTTAAAGGGTGACAAGCAATTGAATATACCCTTTTAACGTGGCACGGAAAGAAATGCTCTCTCTTTATGACACTTTTTTCAGGGCTGAAGTTGACTGATGGCCCCCCAGCCCCCTCGCTTTGCCCTGGCTGGCTTCTGCTGCAGGTTCTGAGGCTGCGGTGTCTGGGGGGGCTTTTTGGAACCCCAGCGTTACTTTCCATTCGTTTTGTTTGAAGAAATGGTGAATAAAACTCGCTTTTCTCGGGGGGAAAAGGAAGAGCGTTCGGGAGACTTCTTAAGGTGAAGGTTGATGTAAAGATTGAAGAAAAAACCCACTTCTCAGCAGCGGATTGGGAAGGAAAAGCGTGTGGTGGGGGCTGCGGGGGTGGCACAGCCCCGGTTGGGGACGGCACAGGCTGGGGGTCCCCGGGGGGAAGAGAGGGGGAGTCCTGGCCCTCCCCTCCCCTGCCAGGCACACCCCCTCCCACAGCTGTTCTTAGATATATATATATATAAAGATAAAAAATAGTTTCCAGGGATGGGGCATCTACCACCTCTCTATAGTGCGTGTTTGTAGAGGGAGCATAGTAATTAATGATGCTGCACATAAATACACTCAGCCACCCTTTATATATAATATATATTATAAACGCACACTCACGCAGACACTTACTCTTTTCTGTAGCTACATATACATATTTATATACAGCTTCAGACACCCTTTTTTCGTATAGCTGCATACCCCATGCATTTGATGATAGTGTATGTAACATCATGTCTTTTTTCTTTTTGTACCACGGCCACACTCTCACAGACACATACACGCTATTCAAATATACTTGTATAAATAAAACTATATGATATCCTCTCACAACTCCCCCTCCCCTTTTTAAAATACTTAATATACATAGTTATTTCAACATACATATGTATGTAGCTTTAGTTTACACACACGCGCACTCTGTCTCTCCCCTCGCAATTTTATCTACTCTCCCTATAAATGTGCATGCCGTCTCAGGCACTCTTTCATATATATAAAAAAGTATAAAATAATAATATGTGATAGGAAAAAACCATAATATATGGCATATTATATATATATGATATATATATACTATATATTATATATTATGTATCATGTAGTCTATTATTCACATTTATAGTCGATATTATACATAATTATGCTATTATATATAGAGTCATAGAACGTGTTGGGTTGAAGGGACCTCTAAAGGCCATCTAGTCCAACCCCCCTGCAGGGAGCAGGGACATCTTCAACTAGAGCAGGTTGCTCAGAGCCTCATCCAGCCTGGCCTTGAATGTCTCCAGGGATGGGGCCTCCACCCCCTCTCTGGGCAACCTGGGCCAGTGTCTCACCACCCTCAGTGTAAAGAACTTCTTCCTCATGTCTGATCTAAACCTGCCCTGCTCTGGTTTAAGGCCATTGCCCCTCGTCCTGTTGCTACATGCCCTTGCAAACAGCCCCTCCCCAGCTTTCCTGGAGCCCCCTTTAGGGACTGGCAGGGGCTCTAAGGTCTCCCCGGAGCCTTCTCTCCTCCAGGCTGAACCCCCCCAGCTCTCTCAGCCTGTCCTCGGAGCATCTTGGTGGCCCTCCTCTGGCCCCGCTCCAACAGGTCCGTGTCCTTCTTGTGCTGAGGGCTCCAGAGCTGGACACAGCACTGCAGGTGGGGTCTCACAAGAGCAGAGTAGAGGGGGAGAATCCCTTCTCTGGATCTGCTGGCCACGGTTCTTCTGATGCAGCCCAGGATGCGATTGGCCTTCTGGGCTGCAAGCGCACATTGTTGGCTCATGTCCAGCTTTTCATCCACGAATACCCCCAAGGCCTTTTCTGCAGGGCTGCTCTCTATCATGTCATCCCACAGACCGTGTTGATAAGGATTGTCCCGACCCAAGTGCAGGACCTTGCACTTGGCCTTGTTGAACTTCATGAGATTTGCTCGGGCCCACCTCTCCAGCTCGTCCAGGTCCCTCTGGATGGCATCCCGTCCCTCTGGCACATCGACTGCGCCACTCAGCTTGGTGTCATCTGCAAATTTGCTGAGGGTGCACTTGATCCCACTGTCTGAATCATTGATGAAGACATTGAACAGCACCAGTCCCAGTACAGCTCCCTGAGGGACATCACTTGTCACCCCTGTCCATGTGGACATTGAGCCATTGACCAACACCGTCTGGATGCAACCATCCAGCCAGTTCCTTATCCACCGAACAGTCCATCCATCAAGAATCTGTATCGCTCCAACTTAGAGAGAAGGCTGTTGTGGGGGACTGTGACAGAGGCCTTGCAGATGTCCAGCTAGATGATAGCCACAGCTCTTCCTTTGGCCACTGATGCAATCACTCCATCGTAGCCAGCCACTAGATTGGTCAGGCAGGACTTGCCCTTGGTGAAGCCACGCTGGCCATCTTGAATCATAGTTGAGCTATATGTGATATTAATAGCATATAATTAATCTTAGAACATGATATATAATTATATAATATATTGCATATAAATAAAACACACCCTTGCGCAGTCATCTGTTCTTTTATGTACACCTGTGTGTTTGTACTCTACAGTCTCAGATACCCTTCTTTCATATCTGCAATATCATATATAAAATTTCCTGATAGTACCTACTATATAATGCATCTCGTGTGTATGACTTTGTATACACACCCACCCTCTCTGACAGCCACCTCTTCTTGTATATATTGTAATACTCTAATATATATATAAAAAAATATATACTGTCTCTCTGTTTAAACCCCCACGCACACACTCTCCTGCTCTTACACAGACATCTGGTCTTTTATGTACACACATATGTTAGTATTCTCTCCACACACGTCTCAGGGATCCTTTTTATATGTACAATACACAGCACCTAATACATCATAGTACTATATAATGTATACAATAAAATAATATATGATACATATTTTCTAACATATATAATACCTATATAGTGTATCTAAAACACATAGACACCTATGGTTTTATACACATACATATTTTTATACTACATGCATATCCAGTCTCAGGCACCCTTTTGGGGGTGTGTATGTGTGTGTATATATACATATAAAAAAAAAATATTCAATATGCAACATATACTATAACATAGAACGTCATAGAGACCATATAACACTATCTTGCGGTGGCCAAGAAGGCCAACAGCATCCTGGCTTGTATCAGGAACAGTGTGGCCAGCAGGACCAGGGCAGTGATGGCCCCCCTGGACTGGGCACTGGTGAGGCCCCACCTCGAGGGCTGTGTCCCGTGTTGGGCCCCTCACGCCAAGAAAGACCTTGAGGGGCTGGAGCGTGTCCAGAGAAGGGCAACGGAGCTGGTGAGGGGTCTGGAGCACAAGCCTTGTGAGGAGCGGCTGAGGGAGCTGGGGATGTTCAGCCTGGAGAAGAGGAGGCCGAGGGGAGACCTTCTCGCTCTCTGCAGCTGCCTCAAAGGAGCGGATAGGCAACGGTGTGGGGGGGTTGGGCTCTTCTCCCAAGGAACAGGCGACAAGACAAGAGGAAACGGCAAGATTAGGAAAAATTTTTACACTGCAAGGGTTACCAAGCATTGGAACAGGCTGCCCAGGGAAGCAGTTGAGGCACCGTCCCTGGAGGTGTTTCAAAGCCGGGTAGACACAGAGCTGAGAGATATGGGTTAGTGATGGTTTTGGTCAGAGTTAGGCTGATGGTTGGACTCGATGATCTGAAAGGTCCCTTCCAACCTGGGCGATTCTATGATTCTGTGATCTTATAAAATGCTCATATATCATATGGCTTACATATAAACCACATATTTTTATATACATATTTGCGTGTGTGCATACTTTAAAAAAAACCCTGGTTGTACTTGATGATCTTAAGGGTCTTTTCCAACCTCAATGGGTTTAAGATTCAATATTTATACATTCTCTATACACACAGTATCAGACGGACTTTTAGATGTCTAAAACATGTAACTTCTTATATTACATATAACATCATCTATAATATACTGTCTATTGTATATATAAAATATAGACACATAGCCACACCCAATGCTTCAAACACCTATTCTTTTTTATATATAATATTCAAATATATGTATAAATAAATTTATATTCTTACATACACGCACCTACTCTCTTGCTCACACAGGGACACATATCCTTACATACATATGCTCTATAAAGCCACACATGAGACTTCAGGCACATACTAAAAAAAAAGTTATATGTTGTTATATATTTAATATGTAACAGGGGGGTGATGTTGGCCATGCCATTGGGGGGGGGAGGGGCGGGTCCCCCCGTGACTCCTGGGGCAGGTCATCAGCGGCTGTTGGGCTCCTGACACCGCACCAACACAAGCTGAAGATGCTCGTCTTGATATGAGCCCTGAGCGTGTCCCCGAGCATGTCCTGTGGCACCGGTGTTGGTGTGACTCGTGCCCCAGGGGGGTCCCAGACAGCCACCGCCAGCTCCATGCCTGTTCTGGCTGGCCCAAGCACAGCAGACAGGAGGAGCTGGGCAGTACGAGGGGGATGCAATGCTTCAAAAAAAAAAAAAACCAACATTCTTTTTTCTGATTTTACAGCTAAAGAGGGCAGGGGTCCTGCCCCGTTGCCTCAGAGGTGTGGCTGGGCTTGGGGCACGGGCAGGTGAGCCCCGCGCAACCGGGCTTCAGGTCCACAAAACTCATCCTCTTCCAGCAGCGCAGGCTGAACTGAGCCCCGCGGGTCAAAGCAGAGCATCATCCTGAGCAGCTGCTCTTCTCCAATGCCTTCCAGCAGCAGCAGCATTTATAGAATCACAGAATGGTTCGGCTTAGAAGGGACCTAAAAGACCACCCAGTGCCACCCCCTGCCCTGGGCAGGGACACCTCCCACCAGCCCAGGTTGCTCCAAGCCCCGTCCAACCTGGCCTTGAACCCCTCCAGGGATGGGGCAGCCACAGCTTCTCTGGGCAACCTGGGCCAGGGGCTCACCACCCTCACAGCAAAGGATTTCTTCCTAATATCTAATCTAAATCTCCCCTCTTCCAGTTTAAAACCGTTCGCCCTCATCCCATGGCTCCCCTCCCTGATCCAGATCCTCCCCATCCCTCCTGTAGCCCCTTTAGGTTCTGGCAGGGGCTCTAAGGTCTCCCCGGAGCCTTCTCTCCTCCAGGCTGAACCCCCCCAACTCTCTCAGCCTGTCCTCACAGCAGAGGGGCTCCAGCCCTCTGAGCATCTTCATAGTCCTCCTCTGGCCCCGCTCCAACAGGTCCATGTCATTCCTGTGCTGTGACTCATTTGGGACAGGCAAGGAGAGACAACCGCTCCCCAGACACCACCTCAAGCACCCAGCTCCTGACCACACGGGTGGATTATTTCATAGCCCTACCTACAAGTAGGACAAGTTCGCTTAAACCACAGGCATTTGTTACCCTTTGTTTCACCTGCACAAAGATTTGTTGCCTTTGTGCTGTGCCTTTGTTCTTCAGTTGTGAAATAATCCTGACTCACAGTTTCTGAACTCCCGCATAAAGGCTGGGAAGGTTTGTGGGACGAAACGGACGCCCTTCTGCTGGGTGAAGTCCTCACAGGGTACAAGCTTGTTCAAATGACTTCGAAACAAACATCTTACAACTATCAGGGACTTTTATATGCTTGAAAAGTGAAAAGATGACTGAAGTTGGAAGAGCAGTCACCTAATATTTCCTTATTGAGTGATGCACGTGTGACTACACGGCATTTTCATCTTGGGTAGTTGTCACAGGCAGCATGTGCCCAGGTCTCCCAGAGCCCCCAGCATCATTCCCCGAGCAGAGGCCCTGAGGTACCACAGACCAGCTGAGGCTGCACAGAGCATACCCGAGGAAGAAGTTTGTAATAGAGTGAAGGGAATGGTACCCTGATACCCATTTTATTGAGGAGAAACCATGCAGTTATCCTTTGCTGCTTACTAAAGGCGTGTCTGAACAGCTCCTGCCCAGCTGGCACATAATCCCTAATATTGCCCCAAGCCCAAGATAAACACAGAGGGCTCTCACAGCTCAGCATCCAGCTGCAAGTCACAGCCTAGCTGCTTTAGAAAGGAGAAAGAGAAGAAAGTACAAGCCTTCCCTTTTCTTCCTCCTGTAGCTCAAAAATTAGGATGTGGTGGCAAGGAGCGGGGAGGGGGGGAAAGGAAAGCAGCGGCAGCTGTTTAGGCTGCCTGGTTTTTGAGTAAGATTTTAGCTAGTCCTAGTGGCAGTCAGCACAGCAACTGCTGGAACAGTTTTGAGACCAATTTTAATTGCAGAGAGGGCAGAAGGCCTGGGTGGTTCATTGCACACAACGTGAAATTAAGAGTCGGGGGGTTTTGACAATTACTTTATTAAATCTACAAAACCAAGTTAAAATTACTACACTATTCACATAGGGCTAGCAAGTTTTTAACTTCATTGAACAAGGATAGAGAAACACTGACCATTTCACATCTGCTAGCTAGTTTAAGACTACAGACAGTGCCTCCTCAAGAGCAAGCACCAGTGGATCTCACAGGGCAGCTTGGAATGGCTTCTGATGCTCTATCGGACTAGACAGTGCCCAGATTTCCAGTGCAAATATGAGGTTCTTTCAAGATTACAGATTAAATTGTACCCAAGGTATTCACAGCTCAGGATGAGGAAGGCAGCTGGAATGAGGAACCTGGATAAATCACCTCCACTCACTACAGGAATTGCAGAGGAAAGAGTTTCTTACCATCAGGCTCAAGACCCACACACACAAATTTTTACAATAAGGAAGAACTAGTGTTTGACTCCCTTGCTGGTGATGGAAGCTGTCACACATGACAAAGGCTGTCAGGCATGACAGTCATGAGGCTTTTGGTACAGCAAGAGATCCCAACACTTTAAAAAGTCACCAGCAACACGGTCTAAAAGAAGCACAGGGCAGCTCCTGGGCTCATCAGTCAAGGTCCTCTTTGATAGGGGTACAACCTGCAAAGAAGCTGGTGGTGTTATTCAGCAATCTCTTCTTTCTCTTTACTAATGGCACCTGGTTCTCTTGAAGCTCCTCATCTCTCATGAGCAGGGAAGCAGCAGTGCCGGGCTTCTTCAGGAACACATCTTGGCCTGTGATATCTTTCAGGACCTATCAGAAAAGCAAGGAAGACAATTTTGGAGCTGGTCACTGCCCTGAAGCAGCCAGCCAGCTTGCACTGCAGCTTGGAGGTTGTGCACACAGAAGTTGATGGGCCAGCGTCAAGAGTTGCTTAATTTCTTTACTCAACGTCAAAATTCTAAGGACAAAGTCATGGGCTGAGCAGGAAGAGACAGCACTTGGAACAGGGTGCAGAGAGTACACATGAGATAAGTGAATCCATTTAGCCGAGGCAAAGTTACAGCTGCCAAGTCAGAGTACACAATGCCTTAAGAACAGTAAGTTTGGACACAGACAGATACGATTTTGTCCTACGAGCTCCTCAGTTACCAGTCTCGCATTGCTGGAAAGTGCAGCAGGAAAGCGTGACAAACCTGTGTGACAAAGTTTTAGTATGAAAATTAAGAATTCAGCAGACTCAAAATGTAAACACAAGCTGCCTTGACAGCTGTAGTCTGTTCAGAATTTTCCAGCAGCAGTCTATCATCTTGGGTTTGGGTTTTTTCTTCGCCCGCTTCTTTAAGATCTATCACTAGCCATAAACAAGGTACACACATTCAGAATCGTTGTTCTTTCTTACAACTTTAGACAGTACCTTTGTAGTCTGGGTGACGCACACAGGCTGAAAGAAGGTCCCTCCTGCAGTCAATTCAGTGTAGTCTTTGAGCATGAAGGAACCTTCAGAGTCCTTTGTTTGGTCCTCGCACACCGTGGCATCCTGAGGGGCAGTACTATTTTGAAGCACATCTACAACATCCATCCCCTTCTTCCCCACCAACAGCTGAAGAAATAGGAGGGGTCCCTAAACAACCTTCTCTCGCGTTGCAAAATAATTATTAGTACAGGATGCGAGATGCCTGTGTCAGGCAACGGGTTTCATAAAACAGTCAATGATTAAAGAATTACTATGGGAAGTCTCCACTCCAAAACTCTTACGATCCAAGAGTAACGCAGACATTTTGAGCAAGAGTTCTAATGAACCTCAGTTGCTGTTGAACCTTTCTGATGCTACAACACCCTCCCCAAGTTATCCCTTCCATTCTTTACAAAAAAAAAAAATCTGAAAATGAGTTAAGTTTTTGTGTCACCTGAAGCCAAAGATACAATTTTTATTTACTAAGTGCACAAGAAAGACTGAAATTGTTTATTTTCAGATTCACGTCTGACAACTGGCAATAGGTAAATCTACGTGACTCGGGACATCATGCAAATTTCTGTATTTAGTGCAAGAGCCTGGTACTGCAGTGGAAAACTTTGTACTCAATTACCACAGATGAACACTGAATTACAGTGACATTTACACGTGTTTCAGAAAGGTGCATATGCTTTGCCTTGACAAACCGCATGTACGCTAACAGCACAACCGCTTATCCCTTCATCCAGCTTTGCTTAAACACACGGTGTAGTCCGGATGTTGGGTGCAGGCCCTTTCACCCCCACAAAGGCAGCGCTACTCACCCGAGAGCCAGGGTCTCTATTTCTGCATTTCGCAGAGTCACAGCTACAGTCTTCAGTGCAGCCCACCCTCTGCTTCCTGCAGCCACACTGCCTGTTTCCACACCGGCCCTTGCAGGAACACTAAGTGAGAGAAAAGCTCTGTGCAGAAAGAGCTTCGGTGTTTTATAGACTTTATCTACATTGCCACAGCTGTCAACACCTGAAGCAATCTAAAGGACAGTAACCATCCCCAAGCTGCCGTGAACCTTTTATTGTTTCACTGTCAGTGCTGCATCCCAGGAAAAGAAACAAGGTCTTTCCGCCTACAGAGCCATCTCTTGCTTCAGCATCCCCAAAATAAGTATCTTCAATTCCTCGATCCCTGACTTCAAGCTACCCAAAAAGGATGCCAGTTTCAGTGTCAGTAAAACAAGCTAACGTTTATACACGAGGAGGCAAACCTGAGTCACCACACACTAGGGTCCTCTTGGTGGAGGCAACCCAATTTAGCTACTTCATGGCATGTCAGAGCAATGAATCTCTTTGCTAGTCTGGGTAAGTGAAACGGCAGCAGACTGCACAGAGCAGCTGCTCCATGCTACAGTTCTCAACTGAGCAGTAATTTACACTGGAGTGCCACTGAGCTACACAAATGAGCTCAGAAGAGCCAAGCGTCAAGCACAAACCCTCCTTCCTGAAACATGACCAAAGAGAACTTCCCAAAAACCAAACCACTAGTAGTACTGCAGTTCAGAATTTATCAGGTTGAAAAGCTGCAGTGAAAGGAACTAAAGTTAGACCTTAAAATTCTTAAGTCTTTCTGTGGTAACCGCTGACATTTCCAGCCACTCCATAGTGAACTATGTAATAATTCAGCCCTTTGTGAAAGGGGAAGAGCACGTCTCACAACGGGGGTCGAGCTTCATAGCTATTCAAGCCCCAAAAGGCACATTGGTTCAGTGAATTGTGTTCAGCACGTTCAAATCATCGCTTCCATGCCATCAGGAATTAACTGAGCAGCAGACTGACACAAACAGAAGGAGGAAGCTGAGGCTTCTGGCAGGACTAGGAGTTGCAGTACACCACAGCAAGAACAGTACATAGGAATACATCACAGGCCATCCTTTTTTCCCCACTCCCCCCCTAAAATAGGCTCCATGAAGGAATAAAGCTGCTGTTAGGGCTCACTATTTTGCTGCTGTCTGAAACATATGTCAGTTCAGCCACAGGCAGCAGGACAGAGCATTTATGTCTCTCAGTAGAACATGACTTGTCCAACGAAAAGCTATTTAGGAAGGTATTGCTGACTATAGGCAGCTTTTGCTCTTTCTTTCAGAGCGTGATAAATAACCAAAGCCAGCAGTATTATCATATCAAGGCTGCTCAGAACAGTAGGGGAGACTACAACCTCACTGCTGCTCTGTACACATATTAGATCCTTAGGGATACAGGCAAGTGATTCCCTTCTAGGTAACAACAAGTCAAAAGTAACTGGATCTTACCCCCATCATGCTTTTCTTTGTTCCTTTGACTGCTTTTACCGGAATCCAGTCTGCATCACTCATCTCCCCTCCAGACTCTCCCGAGTCAGAGAACAGCTCTTCCACATCCATTTCTGGAGTTGGTGCACGGGGTTTTGCTGTCGTTTGCCGGCGAGTCTTTGGCTACACGTAGAAATTACAAAGGTTGAGGCCCCAGAAGCAGTAACAGTGGTTTCCGTTTTATTAAGTCCCACCACTGTAGCCCCACTCCTCTCAGACAGCCAAGGCGGCCGTAGGGTTAGGGAGGAGACAAAAGATCAAATTGTCAGGATTAAAAATTTAACCGCTCAATTTAAACTGCTGGAGTTTATAAGAGAAGAAGTTGAAAAATCCTTGGAAAATTAATAGATTTCCGTCACAGTCTTGCCAAAGTAGTTTTGTATCATTTATTCCTCCCAGCGCTAAGATTTTGCTCTTTTGCAAGGCAATAATTAAGTTTTCTATGACAGGTGCCTTGCTCCATGATTCAGAGACTGGAAATGCTACAGAGAAAACAGGTCTGGGGTTTTGTTTGCCTTTTTCTTTCCTCCAAAGATTGAGAACCTCGTGCAAACTAGTTTCAGAAGTATTCTGAAAACAGAAGCCTTAAGGACTGCCTGAGGCAGAGAACAGGCACACTTCAACAAGCCAAACAAAATGCCTTGTAAAAAGCAACTTGGGAGAAAGAAACCAAGATTACTAATAGCCAACATTAACTTTTGAAGAGAACCCAGGTAGAATACAAGCATGAAAAATGATATGCAGAATCTTTACTTTTGGTGGAACATAATCAAAAGGAGATTCTGGGGACTCAGATGGCATTTGCTGAATGTGACAGAGCTTCTGTCCACTGGCAACTTGAAGGAGCAGCATTTTCTGTGAAGAGGGACAAAAGTCAGCTTTGCAAAATACATTAACCCAATTGCCAAGAAGCTCTTATGACGTACATCTGTACAGATCTCTACCTGTTTAAGAATGTCATTTTCCCGGAGAAGTTCTTGGTTCTTCTCACAGATCTCCCTCATTTTCTCCAGCTCTTCCTCCTGTTTGCAAGACAAGATGAAATCTGTAGGCTTATGCAGGGGTAGCACAAATAGTTGTTTGGGACAAGTTTTTCTATTTGGATCTTTCTTGCAAGAGCAGAGGGGTTTCTTTGATCAGCTCTGACTTCCAGATCAGGAAAATCATTAGTACCGTTACCTGTTTTATGCATAACATTGCCAATAAAACAGAGAGAATGTGGTCCTTTCAAAGTGACCACTTAAGATCTAAAACTCCCTCTATTTCTAAGGCTTAGCCCCAGATTAAGTGCACCTAGTGCTGATTTTGCTTAGATACAAGCAAAAAAACACTCTTGCCCTTCCACAAGAGTTTGCTACACCACTCAATTCTCTTAGCAACAAGAAGAGGTGCAGCTTGCTTATATGATCGAGGTAAAGTTCTTCCATTGCTGATAGCATACTGGAGCTGTGATCAGTAGAGGATTAGTAGTAGCATGATGAATATCCTAACTAAATATGTTCTGAGCATGGAAGAAGTTGCTTGAGCGGGTTAGGTTGTGGTAGGCCTCGTGGCTGCATTTATATTTATTTAATGGAAGAAGATATATAGGAGAAAAAACCACAGGCTTCTTCAAATTTGTATAGCAACTAACCCCTGCAACTGAGTTGAGTAATCTTAGCTACAAATGGAAATGCTCTGTGTGTCTGCACCTTCCTCTAAAGCTACTGTTCCAAGTAACAGGTAGCCCTAACGAGCACCCCCCCCAAAGCCACATCCAGACACTCTACCTGGAACTTGAGTCGCTCTTGCAGCTGTTTCTCCTGCTCACCTAGTGAATCTTCCAATTTCTTCTCTGCTGCTTCTTTTTCCTGCAATTGGCTAAGCAGGTACAGAACCTGAAAGCAAGTTAACATTGCGGAGGCAAACAGGTGTGAATTCCTGAAGAGACATCTGGCAGCCCAGCCAAAGACCTTGACAGTTTCAGAAAGATTCTTTCTGCCACTTCCAACATGTTTCTACTTTAAAAGTTATCTCGTGCTCAGGTGTAGCATCCTCACTTACAGCATTGTGAAAAGTTATTCACTAAAACAGCTTGCATAGGACAGAAGATGAATAGGGAGATTTCTAGGGCTTTTGTCAGCTATACTGCAAGAGTCTAGCAAATCTTCATCAGATATACAGCAACGGATTCAGCACAACACTTTGCCTTTATCTTTATCTCTGAGCAGACCTGGGAATCAGAGTTTTCAGACACAGGAGCTCTCAAGATTTCTATCCACTTATGCTTTACCTTTTCCTGGTGGTGTTGTTCCTGCACCAAAAGCTGATTTTGGAACTCAGCCTCCATCTCCGTTACGTGGTTTCGTTCTTCAATCAGCATCTTTTGAATGTCTGAACAGTTGGCTTTACTCTGCTGAAGGCTGCTCTCCAACTTGCTTTCCTGCACTTTTGAGGAGACCAGCTGAAAGACAAAAGCAAGATGATTGCTGGGTCAATGAGTTCCGCGTTTCGTAATGTCTGTTGGGGCAGACATGCTTCAGTATGAAGGCAAAGCATTTCTGCCTCACTTCCAACCACCCTAAGAATTTGGACTGGCCATCAGCAACAGCTAGATGACACATTCAGAGCTAGAAATCTGACAGCCAGCATGGAAGGGCAAAAGAGATAACAGGAAGTCTTGTTAACAGTTCTAGATTAATGCCCTTTCCTGCAGCACCTTAAATTCAGGTATTGGGGGGACCTCCAAAATGAATGGGCTCTCATGTTATCTCCTTCACTCTTTTCCTTTAATTTCCAAGCACTAGGGACTGATATACAATTCTGCCATTCAGTCGCTTTCCTTGATTCCAAATTAGTCCAATTCCTACTCTCTCCCATCCCAACATCCATTCTACTGCTTTTACTCTGACCTCAGAGTGGTCCCCTTGTTTCCCTGCAGATTGACCACTTGTTCTGTAAGTATTTTTAGGTACTCTCTCTTCTTTGGAACTTCTGAAGTTTGCCTCTTCCCTTTTACTGTTCCATGCCAGCCTTCTGTAAGTGCAACTTTAACTGATGTCTCCAGACCTGTGTCTATTCCATTTCCCTCTTCCCTGTTCTTTTTGGATTTTACTCCCCAAAGTGATCTACAGTACAGACTATTTTAATCAGAAGTCAAGGGAAATAAGCTTCATCTAGCACAGCAGTGCTTCACTTGAGTTCATCTCTGCTATCAGCCTGTTAGTCACTTCCCTTCATTCCTGGCTAAGCAGACTTAAAGCCTTTGTTTTTAGTGATAAAATAGGAAAATTCAGAATTTACCTCTCCAAGGAGATACTTCAAAGCACATTTAGCCTCTAGAATTGTTGCAATACTGTCCCAACGCTGTTTCACACGATCTCCATTGTCTGCGTCTAAGAGTTTCTGCTGCAGATCCGCTATCTGGGCACTCCTTTGGAAGAATGCATGTATTTGAGGTTACAACACAGGAGAAAGCCTGGACTGTTGTCTGGGATAAAATTACTGTTACCAGAGTATTAGACAAAAATAGTTCAAGTTAGAATTCTGACTGCTCTGTACAGCAGCTGGAGTCTGCAATGCTGTTCCAGGGAGTTTCTCCTCCCCTCCACACTGCCAACTAAAAGTGCAGTGTTTCCCTCATAGAGAGATGCTCACAAACAGTTAAGAAAAAAAAGCAATCTTAGTGACTGAGTAGTGTCCTCATATCCCCACATCTTGGAAAAAATCAAACCAGGAAAACCACATGGTCTTCTCTCATCATTTTTAGTGTCAGTGTATAAGTTATTTTACTATGAGAGTTCTAGACAGAGATGAGGAAAAAAAAAAATGGAGGTAAGGCTGTGCAAAAAAACTTTGTCATACTGCCTTACCTGAGCCCCATCTCAGTTTCCAGGCTTTCTATCTGCTTCGATATGGAAAGGTCCATCTCCGATGCCTGCAAATCTGCGAGGGAGTAGGTGCGTCTCTAAAAGAATTGCAGTAATGGACAGAAGTGAGCAATAGGTGAAGAAATGCACACAAGACTGGGCTTTCATTTACAACCATTTCAGCAAAGAGAAGCCATACTACTATAAAAGCCTTCAAATATCTCTCCATTAGTTAAATTCCTTTGTTCCTTCCCAAAAGCATCAACTCTGTAACAAGAGGTGTAACCCACTCACATTCATTAGATGCATTGCATTAATTAACAAGTTACTTCAGCAACTCTGTTCTCTGAAATGCCAGAGGACAGTAACAACGTTAACCCTTTCTTCCAGAAAGGGAACCATCTTCATCGCTACCTTCTGAGGGAAAAGGTCAAACAGGAGTCAATAAGTTACGGTACTTGCTGAACAGCCAGAGGTGTGGGACAGGGAAAGTGGCATTTCCCTCTCTCTTACCCGGAGCTTTAGAGGTGGGTTTTCCCCGGCCTCTTTCTTCTCTTTAAGCTGAAGGAGCTCCTGTGCCAAGATCTTTCTGTCCTCCAGGAGGTCTGCAAGGTGCCATCGAGCCTCTTCAGTACTAACAAGTACCTCTACTTCATTTGCAAGCCAGCTCTGGAGGGAAAAAAACCAACCCAAAAAAACAGTATAGTGGTTCACTGTAGTCTCAACTTCAGGACTGAATCCTTCTCCAAAATGCCTTCACAGACACACTGAATAATCACATTGCCTCCCTTAATATGTAACTCCATGTTCCTCCCCTCTGCTCTCCAGCCATCAACCCCAGCAGCATCTACTGAGTTAACAAAGCTAAGTTTGCCCGTTGTTTGTTGGAATGCCCAACACGTTGTCACCCACCTTTACTCGGGCAGCCACTCCTTCCATTCCCCGATTTTGACTCTCTTTCCGTTTATCTGCAGCCTCCCGTTGTTTCTGCAGAGCATCCTTTAGGCGCTTATTAGCGGCTGCTGCCTGTAAAATATTTTACACAAGAGCTGAACAGTAGTTACTTCACTTTATCTGCAACAGTGGAAAACATGAGGTATTCACGGTGCAAGCCACACCTTGAGACAATGAGAAGAGAGCATAAGCTTAATAAAACTTTAGGATTAATTGAAGACTAGAGTCCCTGACTTAGTTTCCTTTGCTGAGATTCCTAGTTTAAAGAGAATCTGCTGCTAGGCCTAAAGGTAGAAGAAAGCATCCAAAATGATAGTCCACCCAAGCTCATTTTACACTTTCTAGCTGGGGTGTCTGTTATAGATTTGCCACAGCAGCCTGATGCTCAAAGGGTAATTTACCCTTTAAGGATCAGATCTAACTAGAATGCCTTAAAGGCTACAAGACAGATTATTTTTCTACAGAGAGAAAGGCACCTATTTCCAGACGTCTAAACTGCTTTCAAGAAGTTTCTGCATATGCTATTATAACCTCCAGCCTCCTTTGCAGACCTTTAGGAATTGGTCAGGAGTTCCTAACAGATATTGGCTCCTTACCTCTTCTGTTTTGCGCCGAAGTACATTGGCCTGCTTCTGGAAATCTCGTTCTAGCTTCAGAAGCTCATGTTGTCTCTTGCGATCCTGCAGGGAAACAGTGTTAAGACAGATGGGAAAAAAAAAATTAAAACCAAAATCACATGTCACATTAATACCTATGGCCAGTTTCACACTTCTTGGAACGAAATAATTACATTTTCTGTTCTGCAAGGCAAGTGCTTCATGATAATGATTTCACTGATCATTACAAGATTTAGCCATGTAACGCCTCTGAGAGCAAAGGGCTGTTAGGCTTAAAGCGATTAGAAGAGGCTCCGCGCTTTCCATTAAAAAGGTTTAGGAGCCTAAAGGCTATAAGAGATTGCAAACCAAGAGTTTGAGACTCAGCATCCCAAAACACTGAGGAGCATACTTATTGGAGTAAGAATTCCATTGAGACCAGAACTCCAGAGGTACAGACGTTTACTGTCCATCACACTTGAATGCTACAAGCAGCAGGATTTCATTACCAATTCTGTTTACCTGCAGATTCAATATTCCTTTGAAAGTTTAAATACCTCCCATTTTGTGGCCAAACCCTACAACTTCAAATACTTAAAAGTATTCAATAATTTTGCCTTCTGCTTTAGAGCTGAATCATGACAACTGTGTTTATAGCTTTAAGATCTCCAGACATAACCAAATGAGTCCATCTACGACAACTGGTGAGAGGTGGCAGCCATATGAACTAATGCTATCTTCAAAGCATTCCCCAGATGCTTTTCAGATGCTTGCTAGTTAAACAAAGCCTTGCAGCAAACACTTTAATGATTTGTTTCACTCTTCAGAGGGAGGTGCAGTTTTGGGGGCTTATTGTTTGCTTACCCGTTCTTTCAGCTGGATCACTTCCTTATCCTTCTGTTGTTTCCATTGCCTGAATTTCTCGGCATCTTCTT
Organism: Rissa tridactyla; assembly: GCF_028500815.1. Classification (NCBI taxonomy): domain Eukaryota; kingdom Metazoa; phylum Chordata; class Aves; order Charadriiformes; family Laridae; genus Rissa; species Rissa tridactyla. The sequence goes on along the minus strand of NC_071474.1, from coordinate 45,813,143 downwards.
TTATTTGGCGCATCAGACGTACCCTTTGGTTTTTCATTTCCTGAAAAACAGAAATGGCTGGAAGACTTGTCCAGTACTTGCATTCCAGGTAGTTTCAAACCACATTCCCATAGCGTGTCTGTCAGGGGTAGGGAGTGGCAGATGGGAAATATTACAATGTGCTGCCCACTCAGAGTACACGCCTAAGGACGCTCTCAAAGTGCTAAAACCCAGGAATTTGTCTTTTAAGGCACAAAGGGAAGACAAACACATACATGGTATACACATGGAAATCAAAGAGAAGTCAAGTGATTTGACTGAGGCAATACATTATCAGAATAGCCAGAAGACACTTTGGACTTTTATTCTTTCAAGTTTCAAGAGCCACCCGCCTGTTGTACTACACTGGCAACAGTGGTCATATAGCCAAGGGAGTCTTGCCAAAAACTGGTGTTCTCAGTCTAACAAAACCGAAAGCGAGTGCCTTCTGTCTGGAAGCTGCTTTGTCTACACCAGAACAAGCCTGAGAACTGCATGCTAGGGTTAGTTACCCTGATTTCCTGGTTCAGTTTGGAGACGGTGCGTTCTGTAGATTCCTTCAGCTTTAAGAGCTTTGATTGCTCATTCAGCTTTTTCTTCAGCTCATTAATTTGCCCTTCCAACTCCTGAAGTCTTTTGCGACGCCGTTCACTGAGTCTGTAAAAAGTCACACTTTAAAAATAGCCCCCCCAATTATTGTTATTCTCAAACAAGTACTCTCCAACTTTAGAGACACCTTATGAAAAATAAAGCAATTGTGTATTATCGTCTTTCCCACTGATGAAAGCCCACTCTCAGGCTTCTCCGCAGTTCATACAACTCACATGGCATGTTAATGGGATGTTCTTGCATCAAAATAAGAGCTTTTACAAATACCAGAAGCAAGCGCAAGACCATGAAATTTCCACAGGCACATTAACACAGTTTTCAGTGCTATAAGCCACACAGCTTGCATTGTCACTCTTACTTGGCTTGGTTGACATCCTTCTTTGCCATATGCAGAGCAAGGATGACCTCCTCCTTTTCTTTTTGCAAGTTGCAGACCTCCAATTCCAGATCCTTGATATTTGTCTAGAAAGGACAACAGCAAGCCTCCAAATGAAAACTTTGAAACTACACTCCAAGACAAAGCTTTAAGACAGTAGGCCTTGAGAAACCACGTTGCTTTCCAACAGGCTCTAAACCACCTTGTCTAAAAGCAGTATGAGTGTCAAAAGGCCTAGTCCTCCATGCAGTGTGATCTTAGTTGGCCCACAAAAGCCATTGTAAAGCTGAGCAATTTCAGAGATGGGAGATCCCAGCATCGCTAGTGAACAGGGGAAGCCAGGTCAGCTAGCTGTACTGAGAGTTAACAATGAGGTACCTGCATTTTGGCTTGGTGTGGCCAAGCCAACCTCCGAGCAAAAAGCAGAGAAGCTCATTTCATATAGAACAGCTACGGGCTAATAGATTATTTCAGGGAAGAGACCATCTTCTAGTGCTAGAGCTATTTGTAGATAGCTGGGCATGGTCATCCCCCCACCTTCTGCTGACACCAGTAGTTGACTGCACCCCTACACGCAAAGGGGCAGCGACCAGCTTAAGGAGAGATAAACCCAATAAGAACATGCTCATGAGAGGACAGATCTCCTCTCTTCCTTCCTCAGCATGCAGTAACCACATTAACTAAGAAAAAGACATTGAACGTAGTCTTACAGGCACTATTTCAGAAGAGCTTACCTGGTATTGGGACTGGATGGGCTCCAGCTGACTATCATTCTGTGACATTTTTTTGGCAAGTGCCTCTTTCAGAGTCAGGGCTTTATTCAATTCAAGCAGCTCTTTGGACATCTGTGCTTGACGGAGGGCATGTTGAGTGGTGAAGTCATCTGAGGATCTCTTGGTAGCCTGGCCCGTTTCTACTTCCTGAAGGAGACACAGCAATGAGCTGGAGAAGCCAGTCCAAAGCTCTCTAACTATGCGATCACAGTTCTGCAGAACACTTCAAATTCATTTTTGACATAAGAAATTAGATATTCAGAAATGAGAAAAGGTTATTGATCTTGGACACGTTGAGCAAATAGGAGCATAAAAAGACAGCACATAAAAAAGTGACACATCATTTACCAAATGTTTGGATTAGAAAACTAGCATGAGGATGCAGATAAAAGGAGTGCTGGGATAAAAACATGCCCCTCTTAAGGTCTGCAGTGCTGGACTCCCCTCACTTACAGCTGTAGCATCCTGTTCAGAGTTTGCCATCTCTGCAGCAGCTTCCATTGTAGCAGCATTTTCACTCTATATAGGACAAAGAACAGAAAATTTTGGTAAAAAGTGAAAGGCAAAGTAAAATGAAGCTGTTGGCCTGTAATGACAAAGCACAATGTTATTCTCCTCTGTCCAGAAAGCTCTCTTTGGAAAGAGGATGCCATTGTCTTCCTCTTTTAGTAAAGTGAGCAAAATCCTCCTCAACTAGCTGGACAAGGCATTCTTTCTAGTCTTCCCTGAACTCCAGCACCAGCAGCCAGCTCCTCACAAGAGTAAGGAGTCTGGGAACCGGGGGAACGTCTAGTGAGGGAAAACAGAGAAGTTCCTCAATTAGACAAAGAGTTGGCAACTTCTATTTAACAATTTCAGATCTCTGCAATTTGGGTTGCTCATCAAAACTACCAAGTGTATAACTCTCCTTCCAACTTCTGGATTGTAAATCCATGCTGATCTCCCACTATCACATTCTTTTATGCAGTCACTCAAACACAAGTGGCCTTTCTGCAGCCTCAAAAGCACAGCAGGACAGCTTGTTTTGAAGTGGATATCAAGAGTCATTTAATACTTGTAGTTTCTGGGCTCCTTAAGCAAGGCTTCTGCAGAGTGGAATCCACTGCTCAGCAGATCGGCAGAAGAACCCTAGGTTTCATTTGTAAACTGGCTTGGCACACACTTTTCTCTCCCTAAATTCAGGCTTACCTGAAACTGAGCCAACACTTGCTGCAGATTGCGAATCACCTCTACATTCTCTTTTAGCTCCTCATCTTCCACAGTCTCTACCAGCTTCTGCAGATCAAGCTTGCATCTGCAATGCAGACATGGGAGTAAGTCCATGAGTATTACATGGCACGTTTGTGTCACACAGGCCAGTAAGGAACAACTCTCCCCACTGAACATATAAATGAGTTCTGGATGAACAAACACAAATTGACTGTATCCAGTTTATCCCAACAAAAACATTTAATCCTGAAGGACATTTCCTCAGCATGAGTAGGGTGTGGAAATAGACTTACACAGCATGTTGCTGAAGTTGTTCTAGTTTGGCATTCATCTTCTCATTTTCTTGTTCTGTCTAAGAGAAGTCAGAATTATACTGACTTGTAGGAAAAGCCAGATAAGAAGCCAGAAAACAGCTAGTTTATTTGTAACAAGAGATATTTGTCAGTCTGCAGCAAATCAATATATTGAAAGATCTTGCACGATCATCCCCATTCATTTATTTAGACTTAACACCCTTTTCTACAGGAATACACACAGCACAGTGAATCAAAACAAAGCAGAACTGGGTGGGGAAGAGGGAAGAGAGCGCACATGTGCGCAAGTGCTGGTATTTAAAACATAAAAGCCACAGAAAGGCTGAAAGATTCAGGTCTACTTTTCCCACTGAAGTCACCAGATCTATAGGCTCTCACAGGCTCTGGAAGATTTTGTTTCTGATTGAGAGACAGAGATTGGAAATAAACATAAAATTAACATTAAAGAGAGAGATTCCTAACATGCCATTAATCAATAGCAGCTCATGTACTAATCTTCAGCTAAAAGGGGGAAGTCATGCAACTTCAAGAAAAACCCTGGGTTACTGAACCTTACCAGAATGATCCTCTCCAACATCTGTGCTGTCTGACCAGCAGCCTCACTCAGCCCTCGGCTCAGCTTTTGATTCTCCTCCATTAGTGACTGGTTCTTCTCCATCAGGGACTGAAGATTCTCTGAAGGTGCCATACTACTGTAACATTAAGGACCAGTTTGCTTGTGAACATGACCTTGCTAGAGGTTTGCAATAGCACTGAAACTACCTCCCAGTTCCCTAAGTAACTTACAATAAATATAGGTTGTAGCACATGAACAGAAATAACTGGAGGAAGTCTAATCTGAATTAAATGTAAGTAATACAGCATGCCAAAAGTAGGCATTTGCAAGAGACAAAAACACCATTTTGAGACAGTAATGCTGCTTAGCCAATGGCAAGTCTGTAAATCGCATGTACTTGGGTTTTGAAACACCGTCAGAAAACAACACTTCCACAATCCAACTCTTCCCTGCATTTTGTGCTTGTAAGAACGACGAAGATGGAGGTGCCCTACATTTAGGGACAGGGAGGTGAGGAATAGAAGAGGGATGGATCGGTCTGAGAAACAGATACTTAGGAGACATTGCCTGGTTCCTCTCATTCCTACAACTGATTTTTGCAATCTTAAGGGGTTTGCTACAAAACTAAACACATACCTACATGGTATTTCAGTAAACATTACAAAAAGAGCAAAAAGCCAAAAACCTCTTGTCTAGATCCTATTAGAAAGCAATCAGTTTGCTCTACCTTCACTTTAGAGCACTGTGTGGAACACAGGAGATCTAGAAGCTTCACAGGTGTGTGGTGGCCATCAAATACATTGAGCATTAATATTCAAATCTTACTTGATAGACACTGGGAGGGTCCCTCCATGGGCCTGTAGCAATAACACCTGTAGCTGTTGAACCTAGAAAGACAAACAAGTACTGCTTGTAAATCTCTCCCATATAGTAAGTAGATGATTGAAGGAACACTATTAAGATCCTTAGTCCTAATGAATCACCTTTTACCACAACACAATTGTCCTTTTACCACTGCCTGTGGAATCGCATTGCTGTGGTATTTCAAATAATTGACTCCTAAAAAGCTACCTTCTCTTTGTCAGGAATGCATGTTAAGTCACTCACAGCTGACATACTGTTCTATGCAGGGTGTCAGAGACCTTGCTGATCCAAAGGGCAGGTCTCCTAGTTGGCTGAACCAATGCTCTGTTTCTACCTTTCACGTGAGGAAGAGTCAGATCACTTGCCTTCCTAAATATGCAATCTGAATTTACGGTACATTACTAAACATTCACTAGGCTTGGTGAACACTCCTATTAGATAAGCAAAACTACCTACTTGCTCCATTGTGAAACCAGATTAATGAGTTTTCCTATGGAGAGGTAGCATGAAAGACTATCACATGCATACTGTCAAGTAAGCACAGCAAGCCTGGTTAACTCTCATCAGTAGACAAGCCCTTGGGCACTTCTAGCTTTGAGTTCAACCAGTTCTAGTTTAGGCAACCTATTTCCCTCTGAAGCTGACCACATAGGAACACTCTTCACTTCCCACTCTGTGCTGGACATAGACAGATGATGTCAGCAAGGCAACCATCATTCTATTCCTAATTTTGCCTGTAGTCTAATGACACGGCAATGATTTGTTCAGTGGAAGGGAAATGCAAATCACACTAACATTACCATTGTGTTATGGCATTGAATAGTTGCTGTAGAGTTACAAGAAATATTCATGTATTCCCTTTACAGCACTTCCACAGCCATCTCAAGGCACAAAGAAACACATACTAAATATTTTTTTTGCATATTTTGCGTAGCTAGGCATCCTGTGTCTTTGCTTGCTGTTTACTGAGGTTAGTACCAAAGGGACAGATCTACTCCTTTCACATGAAGAAAGCACCCAGTACCTGCTGCTTTAGATTATGCAACTCAGCCGCCTGGGGATCAATGTTGACAATTGGTTTATTTTTTATTTTTCTTGCTCTGTCAGCATAACGCAGAGTATTTAGAGTTTCTTCTAGGTTGGAATCCGCTGGGCTCACACAGGCAATCATGAGAGTGTGGCTGTTACCACCCAGAGAATCTGAGAAGGAAAACAAGGCAAAATCAATGCTTTGAGGGCGAGCAAGAATGACTAGAAAGATATTATCATTAAGATATCTAAGACCACATAAATGCATCTCCATACTACAGCTAGATATTTTCTAGCTGTAGATATAGAAAGTAGAAAATAGCTAGCTGTAGTTGTGTGCCATTGCCATCTACTTTCTCCTCTGCCCCAGTCAGTACTATAGTAAAGAGCTTTTTTCCCAAGGCCAAAGTCCCAAAGTTATGTCTCATCTCTAAGCACTGCTGATTTCACATCAAAGTGCCCAGTAATCTTGTTGTCCTGTTGAGTAATGTCTGTAATTACTGTAATTTCTGTATGCCATTTCTGGCATAATTCTTTCAGGTTTTCCCCTCCCTTCTTCCACACAGTAATACTCAAGACCTCCATGGGTATCCAGACATCAGAATTCACGCTATCTTCCAATTTAAAGAATTACTGGCTAAGTACATATTTGTTCAGATCATCAAGCTGCATCGCATTTTAGCTTTTGGTTTTATGTTAATACATATTGGCTACATAAAACTTTTGATCAGGAAAAAAACAGGGCCTCGCATCCAGCTCTGCATAATCCAGTTTCTTTTTATTAGGTATCTTCAGACATGAAAAATACTGAAGAGCCTAACTTTATCTACCAAATTATTTAACTATAAAAAAAGTCCCAGTAAATTGCAGTACTACAGCTAGGCCCATATTAAAGGCTAATTTAGATAAAATTTATTAGATCATCACAACTACAGAAGAATAAGTACCACAGACTAAATATTCAGACTAAGAAAACAAACCAAACATGACATGCACAGCGAAGGCACAGACAGCTTGAGATTTGTTCTGGCTGCGATACCCTCCAGTACGTAGCTATAATCAAGGTATAAGAATAGGTCTCTGGTTCCAGACGTAACTTCCCATCCTCCTTGAAGTGCATCTGTGGATTTAGGCTTTATTATCACCTGTTTCTTACCTTGCAGCAGTCTCGTTAACTTTGAGTCTCTGTAGGGGACAAAACCTCCCTTTTTATTTTCGTCACCAAGAGCACTAATTACATTCCCCAGGCAGAGGAGTCCTCTGTTTATGTTGATGCCTGCATACAAACAGATGACAGTGAGTAGAGCTACCTCAACAGCTAGCAATTGGGTCATTTCCTGTCCTTTAAAAAAAAATTAAGATTTAAAAAGCACATTATAAAGGTTAATTAAAGAACTGCTTTGCTTTTCTTGACAAGAACTCAATTTATTAACTCAAAGATGATAAGAAACCCAAGCTATACCAGTCCTTTCCCTACAGACCTTCTTTTAGTCGGTCTCCCTCAGCCTTGGTCTTCTTTTGTCTCTCAGAGCCAGCAAGATCAACCAGGTGTAGCTTGGAGTGAAAACTGCTGTTCCTATGGCAGAAAGAGACTACTTTACTCTCTCAAGTAAACATGCAGTTCGGGAAGGAGCGGTACAGTGGTTACTACAGTTGAGCTACCAGGCTGAAAAATATAATTCATATCAGAGGCAGCCAAATACAGGAACTGCCTCAAGAGCAGCTCAGCTGAGTTCATCCAAGATCAAGAATGAATGACAAGACTATGAGATTTTGAGTAAGTCTGACTCCTAACAGCTGCTAGGAGTGGCTGCACAATCACACTTACTTGTCATTTTTCTTCTTCTGATCAATGCAAATGGTGAAGATGGCATGCGACCGTGAAGACTGGGAGTTCATCGCTGTGGAGGCCACCGTTCTGGAATTGTTCCCTTGCTCCAGGCAGGATACAGTATCTTGGGCACAGGTGACATTTCTTTCCGTTAGCCCTACAATCTGTATCCAGGAAGAAAGCATTATTTAGCTTCCCCTTCCTCTTCATCCCAGCTTACATTAGAAAAATTATCCTCTGTCTTAGACTACAGTAGATAAAGTGAAGTCTCTGTGTAAATATGCATTCACAAGAATCAGTCTCACTTCAAGCCAGAAGCTTGGTATGGATTCGCCCAGAAAAAGTTTGTTCTGAACTTCATATCAGTAACATTAAGTCACATCAGCTCTCCCTCATCCTACTCCTACATACACACACCGAGTTCCTCTGTGCCTGCTTGAGAACCAGCTGGGTTATGGGATGGAGACAGGACTCCTCAGTACTCTGTGGAGATATCCCTCGGATATCCCTGGTCAAGCTGGAAGCTGAAAGTTGTGCCAGTCACAGGCAGAGGAAGATGAAAACTGACTGATGGGGGTGGGGACTTCTGTGAATAGAGTGGAGGGGAGGCAGGTATTAGGGACATAAAAGACAGAGGGGACTGAGAAGTAGGGGCTGATCATGCTCCTTGGCAAGCTTGCACTTTCCCTGGAGGGCCTCTCTCCCTGGATCACAATGCCACTACTAACACATAGATGAGTCACACCCCAGTACTTCAGAGACGACAGGGAGCAGCACAAGATTACACATATGTCGTGGTTTTGGCCAAATTGGCCAATGGCCGGCAACAGATGCTGCCCCCCAGCATCTTGTGCACAGAGAGGAGGAGGAGAGGTTTACGAGTTTAGAAGAAACTAAAGTACTTTAATAAAATAAAAAGGAAAATAATGAAATAGATGCAGTATATATAAAACCCTATTAAGGTCCCAGGATGATGTCACTGGCAGGCACTGGGGAAGTCCTAGTCTGGGCTCAGCAACAGGTCGGAACCAGGTTCCAAAGTTGGAGTGAGGAACACTCCGATCAGGATCAAAGGCAGATGAACAGACAGGGTCCTCCTTGGATGTCAGCCATTGGAGGAGGAAAGAGCTGACCCTTTGATCCCTCAGCTTTTATACTGAGCATGGGGCAGATGGGATGGAATACCCATGTTGGTCAATTTTTGGTCACCTGTCCTGTCCGCTCCCCCCTGCAGGTGGGACCCCTCTATGCTTTTCCACTTCTGACCCTCTAACAGGGAAATAACGAAGTCAGCTGACCTTGGTTGTTAGAGCAATAAGTATAATCAAGAGCCTCTCTGCACACAATTCCTTGGCACAAACTGTCTTATCACTCTGAACGAACCGTTTCAGACACAACATGCTGTTAGTTTCAGAGAGTTAGAAGAGGCCTAGCTAAGAAGTAAAGTTACTGAACAGAAAGTTGGTTCTGTTTTACCTCAAAGCAGGACAACATAACAAAAAAATTAATGGATCAGAGCTACAGGTGTCTTGCACACCTAAGCTGTGCGTATGAAAAGCTACCCACCACTGCAAACAGAAACCGTATGAATGAAGCACAATCAATGGACAGATGTTTAACTACAAAAGTATAAAGAACAAGCAGTAGCACAAGGTTTTCCTTTTACAGTACACATCTGTATGAAAAAATAACTTGAGCACTTGAATAGTTTCCCTTCAAGATCCCTTTGTTGCACACTACGTCTGCTAAACTGAAGAGTACAACTGCAACAGAGCTTGAAATTCGGTGAACTGAAATACAACATTCTCAGATATTCACCTAAATCAGCCTTCAGAAAAAAATCAGAATAGGACTTGCAAGTGGCTTTGTTGTGAACGTCTAACCCTATTGGTGTTACCCTCTGAGTAAACTTAAGGATCGCCAATAGCTCAATTTTGAGAAGAACGAGTAGTTGTGATCATTTCACATGCACTTGCAGTGCTCAAGGAGTAGGACAGTTGTTTCACTGCAACATTCATCCCAAGCCACATCAGCCCCTTATATACCTATACCTAACAGGGCAACAGACCTTTATGCCTTCTTTCGGATCTTCCCGTATGCTGATTTGAGACGACCGTTCTCTTGATGGGCACAGTAGGTCTAGAATATCCTCATTGTAGATCTGAAAGCATGAGAACAGCAGTTCAAATTTAGCGGCCTTGCAAGAGAACAACTCGCATAGGGAAAGAGGTACAGTTATGCTGAAATCATGGCTAAATTTGCACAACATTCTGTTCATTTTACCTTTAGAGAAAGAGACCTAGGACTCAGAACCCAGTTCCTGACAAGACCTTATGTAGTCTTAGGTTTTGATTTAGTAAATACCTATTACTTGAAGGAGGTGGCATCATTAAAGCTCACTTTATCTGCAATTCGTAACTTTACAATAATTTGAAAATCAAAACAACTTTTACCTCTAGATAAGAAACTTTGAGGACGAATTCCCAATCCTGCCTTTGCTCCTTCTCCTTAAATAGCAGTTTGATTACCCGGGGGATGACACCCACATTAGGTTCATGCTCTTGACTGGCAGTGTAGGTACCTCCCATAGAGTACGTTTTTCCAGACCCTGTCTGTCCATAGGCTAAGACGGTAGCATTATACCCTGGAGGAACAAAGGGCACACAGATCAGATGGTCACGTGGGAACCAGAAGAAACTTTGACGAACAAGGCTGCATTCTAGTAAAGCATCCTTCTAGAAGAGCACTGCCCCTCGCTGTCAGTTTACAGCAGCTCTATGTGTAAAGTCACAGTTTATTTGAGTATGTCTATAAATGTGACTTTATTGTCACAGTTAGCAACATCATGGGAAAAAAAGTCAATTAAAAGCACCCCAAAGCACAGATAAAGTTATTATTCCAGCTCTTCTTTAAGACTGCACTGTTGCTCTACTAGAGCTAGTCATAGAAACACAGTGTAAGTTCTCTGTCATCCCAGCTGTTCTGTAGCATTGGCACAGCTTCTGGCATAGGATGCTTATCAATTCATCCTATTATTCTTTATAAGAGTCTTTTGCCTTACATAAATATCTTCAGGAAGCAAAATCACCCAGTGAACACACAAGTCATTTTGTTAGCCCCGTGCAGTACAACAGGTTGTAAACAAGTAAGATCTGGCATTTCTCACTAGACGATGGAGTCAGCATCTAGACAGCACAGGATTTTATTTTCTGAGAAGGCCAAAGAAGAAACGAGTTAGAATGGAGAACTAAACAGTGCAACACCTCCTTTCACACAGCAGAGCCCACCAAAACGCCCAGTATTCTAAATGAGAGCTTGACCTCAGTTACCACAAACCTTTGAAGATGCCTCGTATGAGAGGGGCGACAGCTGTGTTGAAGACTTCCTCTTGCTCAACAGAAGGGTCGAACACATAATCATATGTGAACGACTTATCATTCCCTACGACCACCTGCGGAGGAGAGGAAAACAGACAGGGCTGACCACGCCGCCCCAGTAGCAAACCCCGGGGCGGAGGGGAGGCGAGGCGAGGCCGACCCCCGGGCGCAGCCCCCCTTACTTGCGGCTCCCCCGGCACGAAGGACAGGCACATCTGACACCCTTCGCTGGTCTCCTTCGGCACCAAGGGACGGCAGCGCAGCGCCACGCGCACCGGGATCACCTTCTCATCTTCCCTCACCATTTTCAGTCACGGCAGGCCGCCCTGCGGAGGAACGAAGCCGGGTAAGGCCTCACCGGAGCTGCGGCCTGCAACCCCCGCCCGGCAGCCGGAAGCCTAGCCCCGTGAGGCGCCCTGCCCCGAAGCGGGGCAGGAGCGGAGGAGGGTGGGGGGAGAGCGGCGGCCACCAGCCCGGCGGCGGCCGCGCCTGAGGGGAGCGGGGAGCGCGGCCCCGGCGGGACTCACCTGGAGCCGCCGCTGCCTGTCGCGATGGCGGCGGCCGCAACCGCCAACATTCAAACCGGGGCCGCGCGCCGCAACAGCCAATGGCGAAGCTGAGCGTCAGGGCGCGCGGCGGGGCGGGGCGGGTCCGTCAGGCGGTCCCGTCAGGCGGCGGGGCAGCATGGAGGGCCGGCTGCCCTACGACGACTTCCCGGTGGTTTTCCTGCCGCCCTACGAGAGCCCGCCCGCCTGGGTGCCGCCTCATGAGGTGAGGGGACGGGGACGGGGACAGGGACAGGGAAGGGGTGGCGGCCGCCCGGGCTGGTGGCAGGCGGGGGGCTACGGCCCGGCCCGGCTCGGCCCGGGTGGGTGCGGCGGGCCCCGCCGCCTGACGGCCGCCGGCGCCTTGCTTTGCAGCGGGTGTATCACCCCGACTACAACAACGAGCTCACCCAGTTCCTGCCACGCACCATCGTCCTGAAGAAGCCGCCCGGGGCGCAGGTGAGACCCCGCTTAACCGCCCCCGCCGCTTTACCCGCGGCCCCGCTCCGGCCCCACAGGCTCCGGACGGAGGGCGGGGGGAGCAGGTCCTGCCCGGTCGTTTCCTCGGCGTGGGGTTTGCCGTGTTTGATTCACGTCCGTCCTTCCCAAGGGCAAAAATCGATTGATGCAGAGGCCGAGCCGCGGGATTATGATTATCCCCAATGGGCAGCATCCTCGTAGCAAGATAAAGTGGTGAGGGCAGATTCCTGGTACTTCCTTCATCCAGGGACTTGGTCGGGCGGGTGGGTTAAGGGGAAGCATCACTCCTGCCCTGCTGGGAAGGGCCGTGCCGTAGAGGGAGAGGAAAGCTGTGTGGGTGAAGTCCAACATGTTGTGAAGTGGAGCTGATGAGGGACAGGGAGCAGGGGTCTCCTCAGGTGTTCAGGGCGAGATTGCCACAGAAGTTAGCAGAGAGGGACACTGCAGTGCCAACACCTTTGCTCCGTCTGGAAGAGACAAGTTAGCAGTGGGAAGGGTCCTGGGCCAAAGAAGGTGACTGCACTTCACTGCTGGTTTCTCTCACAGCTGGGCTTCAACATCCGGGGAGGAAAAGCCTCGCAGCTGGGAATCTTCATCTCTAAGGTGTGTCTGTCCTTCTGCCATTCCCTCCCTGTGTTCTGTCCCTTTGGGTGTTGCCGAGCCAGCTGGGTGTGCATGGAGACTATCATATGCCTTATATGCATCTCTGAATTCGTAGCTGTAATTTGCTGTGCACCAAACAGCAATCAGACGGTCCTGCAGCATTTCCTGATCTCTCCCCAGCCCACAGAGTGTTGCTAGTGCCCCACAGTCCCCACTCCCCATCCTCCCCAGTCCCATGTGAGTGGATGGGCACTGTGGGGAGGCTCTGGGGCTCTGCTGCCTTGGCTGCACACGAGGGGAGCCGTGGCACTGGCCATGCTGAGAGTCACTGCTGCTATCTCTGCTCTTCCCTTCACAGGTGATCCCTGACTCGGATGCGCACAGAGCTGGGCTGCAGGAAGGGGACCAGGTGCTCTCAGTGAATGATGTGGATTTCCAGGACATTGAGCACAGCAAGGTGAGCACTCCTGTGGCTCAGCTCCTGAAGCAGGGACAGGATGGGGAGTCCGTGCACACACCATCTCCTTCCGGCTCATCCTGCACTAACTCAGCTGCTGGCACTACATAACTATTGCGTTCCTGTTTCCTATTCTCCAGCCCAGTCTAGTCACTGAGCAACTCTTTCTGCTTTCAGGCTGTGGAGATCCTGAAGACAGCCCGTGAAATCACCATGCGTGTGCGTTACTTCCCCTACAGTAAGTGCCTGCGAGCTCCAAGTCCAATCGCCTAGCAGTATTTCTCCTTGGGAAGCAGACTGCCACGTGTCCCTGCCAATTCCACCTGAGCTTACCAGTTATGAGTCTAAGGTCACAGACAGCCTGCAGATCAGAAAGAACACTGGGCTTTGATTCGGGGATCAGGACAGCTACCAAGTGGAACCAGTAAGGACTGGCTTCAGCTGTCCACATAGTAAAACCTACAGAGTAGGGCATAGCAACACAGGGATAAAAGGTGGGATGATTCTTGGATGGAAGGGTTAACTTCAGAGCTGTAGAAGATGCTACTTATCCTTGAATAACACAGGAACTGGTTTTGTCACTAGTGGCCCTGTGCCGATGGTGGACACTGCTTGTGGTTTTTATCCTTCCCTAAGGTCGTTTAAATTCTGAGTGAGGGAAAAGATTATATTAACTTGCGGTTTCTTCACCTATAAAGTTTGTAGATATAAGGGGGGAAAAAACAGAGGTCAAGTCAAACAAAGATTATTCTTAAAATGGAAACTGACTCTTAAGTGAAGAAAGAAGAAAAATATGGAGCAGGGGAAGAGAGGAGTTGAAACAAACTTTTGTTCTAAATGCCCTAAGATAACTTGAAATGAGTGGCTGGGGGCAAATGTGCTATTTTAAAGCCAGCTGCTCCCCAAGAGGGTAGCAAACACTGCCGCTGCTTAGTGAGGTATTAACAGAATATATGTTTTCGTATAACATTTTGACTAATTCCCCCTTGCCATCAGCTGCCTCTCCTGCTCTTTCAGCCTTGCCTTCTCTTTCCCTTCCAGATTACCAGAGACAGAAGGAAAGAACCGTTCACTAATAGGTAGCTGTCTGCTGGGTCCCCAGAGTGGCCGTCCTGCAAAAAACCACTACTTTTCCTCAACACGTGAGATGACAAATCAAGTTTCAGCTGTCACTGGAGGTACAACTGTCCTGTTGGCTGCACAGGCATCAGCTCTGCTTCCTGTGTGGAGAGACGCCAACAGAGTCTTATTTAGCTGGAAGATGGATGGGGCTTTAGTCTGTACTCTTTGAACTGGGTGTCGAAACAAGCCGATGATGCTGATGTGGAAGTGGATACCGGAGGGCGGCTTCTCCGGCAAGATCTGTGCTTTTCTAGCAGGACTTAAATGAGTGCTCTGCTGGTTCTGGATCCAGCCCTTGTTGCTAGATGTAAAGCCAAGAGGGTCTGAGCGTGCCTGAGCCGAGCATGGCCTTCGTCCTCCAAGAGATCAATCTGCTCCCTTTCTCTTGTGATGTGAAATTCTGTTCTTTCCTTCTCCACTGTCCTACCTCTGCTCTACACTGCTGGGTTTGCTTGGGACTCAAGGAACAGGAGTAAAATCCACTCAAACTCAGTGCCCATCTCTAGTGGCACTAGTCTGCCAAGGCATGCTTGTACCTCTTTGCTGCTTAACGACCCCCACCACACAGGACCGAGACACCTGGGGCACGTTTCTGAACTGCTGTGGGCACTTGGCCAGGTTCCCTCAGGCATGGTGCCCGCACGGTTAAGGGTTTCACTCGCTGAACCTGCTTCCTTCACTTGGTACAGCCCTGTCCCTGGCATGTGCTTCCATCGTAACTCCCCCGCACTTTGAGGTAAACTTCTCCCTTTCCCTCTTCTCCAGTAAAGGTGCAGAAACCTGCTGTGCCCTGCGCTGGGGAAGCACAGGTGAAAACACGGTAGTTACCAGCAAATCTGGGTGCGGATGCGTGGTAGTATCACATTGTAAATGGTATCAGGACAGCCCTTCTCTGGCCTTCTGTGTGGTGTTTTCTGCTTATCTGTAGTAACGAAAATAATAAAACAAGTACAACAACCAAACTTCATCTTAGTCCCACTCAGGAAGTCTCTGTGGAGGGCTGTTTGTCAGCACCACCCCAAGGAAATGCCGGGCAGAGAGCTGGGACAAGGCTTGGCTCCAGTTGCCGTTGCAGCCTGTAGGAGGAAGGCGTGAGACCCAGGCGAGGTGCAGTGCTGGTTTAAGGGTGTTTTTCCACTGTCCGCGATGAAGTCAGCCCTTGATTAGCCTGGAGCGGTGTTTCAGCGCTGCTGCAGTGGAGGACTTTGTCTGTGGTGGCACAAATACAACTTGCTTGAGACAGCCCCAACGCAACTTCAGCACTGCCCGCCAGGTTGCTCTTAGCTCGAACGCCGGGCAGAAGGCTGAGGCAGGCTGAAGCAGAGAAAAATACACTAGAAAAGAGACTTTCACTCAGCATTAACAAATTAGCTTTTCTACCAGGGAAATAAGCATCTTGAAAGCCCCACTGTAACGCCCCGAGGTCTTCTATAGAGACAGGCCTCTGTGTCCCATGGGACATTCTCCTCTCCAGTTTCATACCAGTTTCCCAGCATTTATGCTTTCCTTGGGGACTGCTTCAGAGCAGTCCCTCGCAGGAGCTCCAGGAAGATCTCCCCTGCCTTGGGCAGCTTCCTCCCTGCCATTACTCAGAGGTGCTCACTCATGTGCTTTTGCAGCCATTGCGCTGACCCTGTGACTGGCTGTGGGCTAACAGGAAAGGGTGGATTCTTTCCCAAGACACAGTCATCTCTCAGGTATCTTGATTGACAAAGCAGTAACAGGGTTTGTCCTGGCCACCACAGTCCATTTCATCCTCCAGAGCTGAAGGAACAAATGGGTAATTACTGATCCCTGCTGGGAAAACAACAGGTCCAGCAAAATGGGATTTTTTTTTTTTAGCAACTTGCAAAATAAGAGGCCAAGGGTCACGAGCATTGGAGCAGCTTTAGTTTGTCAATGAATAACTCCCTGGCCAGGGAAGCAGGCCGGCAGCGGAATTGCAGGTAACTTGACCTTTTGGAGCACAAGTCCCAGAACGAGCCATGTTGTATCAAGGCACAGCAGGTTACACCTCAGAAATGTACCATCCCGCTCCTCTCCCTGAGTGTAACTCAGCCAGGTCGGCACAGGCCACCTGTGTGCTCCTGGCCCCGTTCAGACCCGGCGCAGGGAGGCTCAGACAGTCACGTCGTGAGAGACAAGGCCACAAACCCAGAGGTTTGCTTCAAAGGCTGCCCCCACCCTTTATTGTGAACCACTGGATGAGCCTGAGCAGCATCACGTAACGTTCCTCCCTGCAGCAGGGCTAGCAGGGTCAGTTCTCCGAACTGCTGTGGTCACCCCTCATCCGTCTCTTCGGACAGGCTGCTTCCATGGACGTTCTCCCGTGAGGCGGCTCACTGGAGAGGGGAAGCTCGTTCTGCTCAGGGTACAGCCAGGGCTACACGTGTGTGTCGTGCTGTGGCTTCCAGGCAGGGCACTTCACGTGGGCCTTGTGTGGTTTCTTTAACATCCGATCAGGAGCCGGGAAGCCCAGGGGGAAACAACCATGGAAGGTTAGAGAAGGGCTTACCCTTGGGTGGAGGGTGTTCTCTGTGCAGACACAGCAGTCGGATGCTGCCTTCCCTCTTCCTCTCTCAGGTCTGGCATTGAAAATACAGGGCAAGGACCAGGCTAGAGGCACAGAGGAGCTGCCCCAAGCTGAGGAACTCATAAAGGAATTACACAGCTCCATGCCAGGGGCTCTGGGATCCCAGTTTGTCCCAGGCACAGGCAGGATCTTGCTGTCTAGACAGACTGCTGCACTCCCGTGAGGCTGACACCGATTGGGAGTAGCTCAGCTTTAAGGGAGCCAGTGCTGTACCCTGTTCAAGAGACCATCCTGGACTTTAATTCAGGTGAAGTCGTGCAGCTGGTGACCAGCCCTAGGACAGCATTTTTACCCTTACCAGGACCCTCCAGTCCACAGGATCACTGTAATGGGAGAGCCTTCTAGCCCAGCCTGCTCTTCACCCACTGGGTGTTTGACAGAGAAGTTGATAATGGTGTGACACCCACCCTCAACCTGCCAGGGTCGCAGTGTCACCGCATCCCTGTTCTCTAAGGCCTTCGGGCACCAAGCTGACCAAGGAGGAAAGAAAGTTGTTTCACCTGCCTAAACAGCACGTGGCGTCCATGTGGACATGCAGCCACTCTAGGGATGCTGCCTGGTCTGAGTGTCCTCCTGCAGGTCACTCGGTGATCTCACCGTCCCCACCAAGCAGCTCCCACCATCCCCTTCAGGCCCCGCTGGTGCAACCTGCCTCTTGTAGCGGAGGTCCCAAGGCGTGTCCTGTCCCCCAGACATCTCTCTCCTGCCAGGCAGCCCGGACAGGCTGGCCCCTCTATTTTACACAACCCAAGACTTCCGTGGAAATGAGCCAGTCCCGTCCCGCCCCCCCCCCAATCAGCCCCCTGGCCCCCACTCACAGGAACCGTAGCCCAGGTGATGTCACCCGTGTCGATGACGTTGGTGTCCCACTTCTGTTGATACTCAATGTCATGCAGCACGTTGTACACCATCTCTGCCAGTATGTCCAAGATGTCGATGCAGCGCTGCGGGGAGCCCCCATGGCTCAGGACAGACTCTCCCATCCCACACCCTGCATCCCTCCCTGCCGGGTGCCTGTGGCAGGGGGGGCCCTGTGGCCAGTGAGGCTGAGCACTGCCTTTAGGTTCCCGCAATGCCTTGCGCCCCAAAGGGAGGAAGGGGCTTGCAAGGGCTTGGGGAGGGGGATCCCATCACACCTCCTTGAGCAAGAGAGGAGATGGGGCCACCAGTGCTCCAGCAGTGCCCCTGAAACGGTGGCACCCCCCTTGATCCAGCCCCCCCCCCACCCTCAGGGCCCTCCCGGAGTGGACCCCACCCCCGGGTCTCTTCTCATCCCATTCCCAAAGCCAGGCTTACAGCCGGTAAGCTTGTCCTTCTTCCACCATACCCTACGTGGGACAGACCTGTTAAACCTAGGAGTAAATAAGCAGAGGCAGCCCAAGGCCCCCCCTCGGGCAGCAGGACAGCGAAGGTGTTGGTGAAATAACTTTATTTAGTGTGATACACGGCTGTGGTCAGACAGTCCATACTCATATTAATAGTCACACTTACTTGGCTAACAGCTAGGAGACAGCAGGGCCAGACACACACTCAATATTATACACATCCATAGAGAAGACAGTGGGAAGTGAACTATTTTATTTCACTAGTTACCCCCCCCCCCCCCGTACATAGGGTCTCCCCCCTCCCTCCCCCAGGGCCGTGACTCAGAACAACACGACAGCAGAGCAGTGCACACCTGCCCGTGAGAAGGGGACAGCAAAACCTGTTCTACGGCAGACACGGACACACCGACAAACATCAGCAATTCCCACATAACAGGGGTATGTACAGAGGAGGGGGGCCGGTGCTGGGACCCGGCTATGCCAGCTGGGACTGTGGGTAAGGGGGGGACACTCCAGAGTGAAATGGGAAACAACATCCCGGCTTCCTCCTGCAGGCCAGCTCACCCGGAGGGGAAGGGACAGGGCTCTGGGGAACAGAGCGGTCACCGGCAGCGAGGTGACTTGCCGCCAACACGGGGACTACCAGCTCCCTTGCCCTCCCTCGAGGGCCTGCAGGCTTCGAAGTGCACACGCTGTGTCAGTGACTGTCCGGCATCCTGCTAGGGCAGTGTCACTGACCGCCAAACGCCACTGTCCCCACCCATCACACTGCGGTCAGTCGCTCTCCTGCCTGCTAGTGTCCCCCCTGTCAGCATGACATAGACCGGGCGATGAAAACAGTGAATGGCTTAGAGCCATCCGACTGTTTTGTTCTCCTTGCTGTCAACAAACCTACAGACTTCTGGTTAAGACAGATGGATGAAAAACCCCCAGTAAGAGTCTCTGAAAAGCTCCATTAACGTAATTAAAAACCAGGGCCAGGGGGAAGGGGCTGTATTTCCCAACCTCCAAGGTTGAGAGGTGACACCAAAATTCACTTCAGCAGCTTACATCTCTCTACTCCTCTACCCAGGTCTGACAATAAATCCCTGCCCCTGCTCATCTCGGTTTTGGCAATGTTACAGCTTAAGACTATTCTGAAAGTGAAATGGCTACGAGCCCCATCCCCCAGAACTCTACTACAATGGCAGACGCAGCTACATATGATCTCACCAAGCAGCAACCTAGGTATGAGAGCAGAGCAGCTGTCACTGGCCTTCGATCTGCTGGAGCTCTCCTGCTCTGTGCGAAGAAGCTCCCAGTCTATGTGACGATGAACAGGAGAACGGAGATTAGGAAAGGAGCCTGAACACCATCCATGACTCCCAGGGCAGGCATTGCCCTTGCAGTGATGGATTTTGGGTAACTGTTTGCTTTCACTGTTGACAGACAGGACCCAGGTCTCTACAAACCACCCTGAGGATCTTTCCCCATCCAGCCTCATGTTGCAAAGCCTCTGTAACCCTCTTCCTTCCCCACATCTGACAGCCAGCACTCACCGAGCGCCAGCATCCTCTGGATGGGAAGATATTCCAACTGAGGAGAGCAGTCTGTGGGATATCTCTGCTACACAAACGGGAGCAACAAGGCCAAAGCTATCAGAGTCTGGGGGTTTCCAGTGCTGTATGTAACACAAGGGGAAAAACTCTGAAGTCGTGAGCAAGAGTTAGCCAAGATCATCCACAGAAAGGAGAAACTGAGGAGCTAATATCGTGTGTGCCCTGCAGGAAGCAAAAGCCTAGAAACAGATAACCTGTATTGTCCAAAAAGGCAAGGCCAAGTCAAACTGACTGGTTTAGAAAGAGCAGCCTTTCAACAGAGGAAGTGGGGATGTGGGACAAAGACAGGGCTGGAGTGGACAGGGAACTAGTTAAGACGCAAGGCAGTAAGGAAGGTGGAAAGCCCACCCCCAAGCTCTATTTTTGTCTTCCCTAACTTGGTGGCTTTTCCATTGCATTCACAAGATACATCTGAGCAGACAGGCTCCAGGTGGAGAAGAAGGGGAGAAGGAGAGGGAGAGAGAGAGAGAGTGTAAAGGGCACCACAGTGCCAAAGTGCAACAACATAAAAAAATAAAATAAAAGACAGGACACTCATTCTGCACTCAGGGCTCATACCATGCAGTAAGAAGGGCGGCCGGGGCTGCTCCCCACCAGTAAAGAGGGAGTTCGCTCGCTTAGTAGATTGGTTTTTCAGCCCACAAAGTAGGGTTGCCTAGCCAATGAGCGGTGATGTTCTTCAGTGAGACTGGCCGGTTGGGGAATGTGCTGCTACAGAACGGGCCTGTTAGCAGGAGCATCCGCTCTCCGTTACTGGCTGCTCAGGGGGTTTCTCTAGTTTGATGTCAATCACTGCAGGAGACAAGTTAAGAAAAATCACCCGGCTGAAGGAAAAACAAGGAGAGAACAGAGAGAGGGATCAGTATCTGAAAGGGTTGTGAGCTGTCTCTTCTTGATAGGGGCAGGTGTTCTAGCAGAGCAGAGCATATCCCGCCTGAACAGCATTAACTGCAAAGCCAGTGGACTTGGTACGTCAAGACCATCTAGAGGATAGAGCCCAATCAGACAGGTCTGTGCACAAGACAGCCCTGTGCAAAAAGAGGAAAGTACTACACGATTTTAAAACTATGCAAATTTTATCCTAAGCTTAAGTGCCGAAAGCAAAACTTGTGCTTGCTGTTATAAGTAGTTGTGTACATTTATATACAGACCACAAGCAAGGTCCTCAATTTTTGCCCATAGGTAAGCACCACACTATACCGGCTGTTTCAGCCCTCTCTCTGCACAACCCCAGTAAGGCCCATCCCCACAACATGCCAAAAAGTCAGTAAGCCCAACCTAACAAAAGATAACTGTCAAATACTACGAGACCAGGAAAAGTTACTGATGAGAAAGCAAGGATACTGTCTTCTTTGCTCTTCTCTGGTGTGCTGTCCATCCCAGGTAAGGCAGCAGCCACTCGACGGAAAAGCTGAAAAGTAGCAACAGGTAAAGCTGAAGGCTCGTCACAAAGAAAAGCATGTTAAAAAACATTGCTTTCCAGCCGATCTTAAGGTATGAATTGTACAGACTTGTTATGTGGGTACTTTAGCAAGCAAAGCAATGATCAACAAATGCCACAACAATTTTACCTAAGAAATTCAACAGATTTTTATTAAGGAAGTTATTCAATGCCTAAAAAAGTTTTATTTTACCTGTTTCGACTTGAACAGAACATGGTATTAATTAGTAATAGTTCTTCCAGGGACACGTAGAACAATCCCCTCCTGCACTCAGTAAGCATGTCACCTACCATTTCCAGCCTCAACTGCTTTTGCACCCAGCAATGTTACAGTGCGCAACTCCACCTTCTGATAAGCAACCTCGCAAGAGAGCGAAGGTCTAAGTCGTCTGTGGAATAACTGAGGCTTTACAGCCCATCCTTTCAGTTCAGTCCTGCTGCAAAACAGCCATTTCTGAGCAGAACAGCTGGCTCAAGTGAGCTGCATTTAAGCTACTAAGGATGTGCTAGAGCTGGGAAGGACTACCACATCCCCATAAAAACAAAATGCTTTTGCATAATTTTTCAAGTCGTTTCTTAGAGCTCCTCCTGCTGACATTAATGCAGCAGCTAACACAATACAGACACTGCCAGGCAGTCTGGTGAGAAGTGCTGCATAAAGCACTGAAGGAATCATCAGCTAATGAGGACTTTTCTCACAGTGGCTTGGCGAGGGCTTCTCAACCACACCTCCAAATTGTGTTACTCAGAAAATCAAGGCACTGAGGTACTAGCAAGGTGCTGCAGGTAGCATCCTTTAAGTCACAGAAGTTCTCACTGCAAACACCCACTAGACAAATAAAGCAACAGTAAGTTAGACCCAAAGACTAAAGTGGATTCAATCCAGACTAGCCAAAAGAAAACAAATCCAAAGTCTCCTAATCCCGTGGTGAGGTTCTCGTAACCAGCCGGTGTGCAGCAAACTGGTAAGCATGTTTCCCAGCTGACATGAACAGAACTTATGCTCCCTGCAGAGCCCTGGATCTTACGGCTGCCTTACTCCGAGTCCTGTCACGCTTCAGAACGATTCCTGAACTAGGGGAGAGTGGGATCACAAGCTTATTGCAAGAGACAATGGGCACAAACGGAAATGCAAGAAATTCTGTTTAAACATAAGAAAAAAGTTTAAAGGTTTTTTTTACTGTATGGATGGTCAAACACTGCAACAAGTTGCCTGGAGAGATGGGGTCTCTATCCTTTGAGATATTCAAAACTCAACTGGAGTCAGGGCTGGGCAGCCCGCTCTGAGCATGAGGTTTGGACCAGATGATCTCCAGAGATCCTTTCCAACCTCAACTATTCTAAGATTTTCCTCTGCGGCTTGCAAACAGAAGCAGGAACTACTTCTACTCTAGTGCATCAGCATAAGCAATCATCCTGACTGATGTCAACACTGATTTGGGAAAACAGTGCATTAACTGTTAACAAAAGCGAAGGGAATGTACTAAAATTATGTTTGACTGGCTGCACAAAACAGTGCCATTCCTATCCCTCAGCACATTCTGGTTTTAGATTCTCCGTTCGTTCAAGGTAAGTTTGTCTAGCTTTAACAGGGTATCATTGACTTGACAGGAAAGGAGCTTCTGCTAGATAAAGCTGCAGCAGTGATCATTGGGCACGAATCATTTCGGGGGTTGACAGTAAACAATACAAGCAAATATCTGATGAAACATGAACCCCAAGCAGAAGCATACACGTACAGAGCAGTAAAGTAGAGATTTCCTGTCTTTAGAACATAGCATTGATCTACCTGTTTCACATTGTATCCAGTCTTTGCACTGGTCTCAATAAACATCACATTCAGCTCTTTGGCTCTCTGTTCGCCTTCTTCTGTAGTGATTTGCCTGGACAAAGATCCAAACAGAAGCAGAAAGACAGAAAAGAAGAACAGACAGGAAGAGTTAGATGTCTGTGACTGAGACGCTCTTTAGTGGAGGGCTGCTTCACCACCCCGTACGAGGGTGCGTAGCCCACCAACGGAGACCTCAGGACCTCTGAGTCTTTAAGACTCTCCAGTAAGTTACGCAGGAACGCCTGGATTTATGACTGTTAGTAACGGATGATCAGCACGGGATGAAGTTCGTGCAGTACATTTGAGCCTCATTCACAGCATCCTCAAGGGAAGGAAGAATCCCCATACGCTGCACTTGATACAAAAAGCAGTTTCCCAAAAGTCAACAGAAGGGAACTCTGTGAGGTTACAGAAAGATTTCAGAAAGGCTCCAGCAGCAAGGACAGCGCAACGCCAAGTGCCAGGCTGCTGCTTGCAAGCAAACACCTGCAAACGCATCTCTGATCAATACCCTGTACATACCTGTTTCACATTATATCCTGCTTTAGCACTGGTTTCAATATACATCATATTCAGTTCTCGGGCTTTTCTCTCACCCTCCTCTATAGAAACCTGTCTACAGCAATGAGAACAAATCACAGAAAAGAAAAGCCAAAACAAAGAAAAATAGTCCAAAAATAACAAAAAGAAAACTGCAGAAAAAAAACCCCAGCCACCAACTGAAGCAACATTAGCAGGAAAGAAAAACTTAACAGGCTGCACCAAGTAGGAACGGTGCTATTTTTAGTTCAGCTTTTTGGCCTCAGAACTTAACTTGCATCATCACTTGGTTTTTACCATAGGATTAATGGCTCCCAATATGCTGTATTCTATTTTGAAAAATGTGACAAAGCTCAGACTGACGCTGTGGCTTTGTCCAGCCCTAGAAGGCCCAGTACTTCAACTGAACACAAATCTAGCTTCCCTTTAAAAGGAAGGCAAGGCAGCTTCTTTTACTGATACCTGGAAATATACCATAATTCCAAATTCTAGCCTAGACTGGGACTACTGTCACATTAAACTTCTAAAATAAGAATTTCTAGTGCTACGTGAAATTCAAGCATAGCTGTGTTTCAAACAATTTTCTGGTATTTTTAATTCTTACGACAGCGCTGGGCCAGCTGTCCCACACACATGCTCTACTTCACTTATGTACTATCAGGAAATAATCCAGGGCTGAAATTATCCTGTTGGGTTTTCCAGTTCCACATGAAATTGGATTTTGATAGAAACTCAGGTTATTCAGTTAGGGAGCTACAGTTATTTCCAGCTCCCAGGAGGGCATAAGAGATATTAAGCTGTCAACACCCAAAGATGGCTCAAGTAGAATATCTTGGATTATGCTCCGTTGCTTTTGTAAACTGATTTCAGAGACCAGACTGATCCGAGGTCTTGCCACCTGGAATTCTCAATGCAAATCAGCTATACACATTTTTATCATATTTCTGAAGCTCTGAGCACCAAGTTTTACCAACATTTCCAAAGTGCAAGGCACAGGACACTTAGAACGGCCCCCCACTGGAAATGGAAAAAGCCAAATAGTTGTTAAAAGGTGGTCTGTGTGGTGGACACAGAACACGTTTCTGTAAGAACCACCCGTACAAAGCCCACACAGCGCCTAGTTAGAGCCTAACTTTATCCTTTTCCCCACTGACCCAAACCACCTGCCAGCATTAGGGCTATCTATGCTTTTCCTGCTAGGAAAAAACTAGCAGCATGACTTGTGCAGGAACAAAGGGCAAAAAGCATCTCCTGACAAGAGTTTGTGCAGCCAGGGATGCTGGCTATTGTCTCACACGAGCATTCGGACAACATCAAAACTACAAGGGGAAAACCACATCACAGTACATTCTGAAGCAATACGTACACTGCAGGAGTAAAGCAAGGTTTAGAATTTAAAACGTGATAGCATCCAACAACGAAACAGGTCCCTATTAGGCCCATCATCCCAAGAAACAGAGCAAACAAACAGGCAGTTCAGATAATAGTGCAAGATTTTTTCTGAGAAAACATTTACGTTCCACCTGTAAGGCCTTTCAAGCTCTTATCTTTCGATCAGAAGCGTCTAGTGAACAGCCAAAGGATAAGGGTTTGATTTTATAAGACTTCATTTTGCTGTGAGATCCAGGTGTTTCCCAGTTCTGCCTTTTTGAGATGCCTTCTTTTGCATCAGATAAAAATTCCCCGTCATTTCAATACTTCATATGTCCTCTGACATATGAAGCACACATTTTAGAGTACCCGGTGTACATGAAGATGTTTCAGTTTAAAGTATTGGGACTGTAAGGAACTGCATGGCTTACTCCATCTTCCCTATGCCAACTACTACTGATACCAACTATTAAAATAAAAATCTTTCTTTATCTACACTGTTTCTGATGTCTTCATAAAGAATGAAAATCTCTGAAAACATTAAACAAAAATTTTTGCTAAATCAACAATCAAGAGAAGAATTTGAAATAGAAATGCAAAAGCGCAAGCCCGTGGTCTTCTAAGAAGCTATTACATTGGTTATGTTGAAGGGGCATTGTAGGATTAAGAGTTTTAAAATCAAAATGCTTTATGACATGTCCCAAAACATTAAGTTTGTGTGATTTTAAGAGTCTAATTAACTTCTTCTGTCTCTTGGGGAAGTCTGCTTTTGCTAATCTAGTTTCCTCTCCCACATCCACATCATCACAGTTTGTGTTATGTATGACATGAATTCAGGCTCAGAGGCAAACCTTTTAGATTGATACTGTAAAAGCTCACGCTGCATCCTGTAACAATAAGAAATTTTACTATGGACTTACAGGTGCACGTGCAGAAAGAGTCATGTAAATAAGATTATTGAAAAAAGGCAGATTTCCTTGCTTTTGCAAGACATCTTTTTGGCTTTATCTCAGCACGAAAAGGAAAAATGAGACAAAATACACTATTGAGAAACACAGCATTGAGATACTTAAGTAAAAGGAATCTTTTTAGGTGGGCTTGTTTTAACCAAAACTATTTGTAGGATAGCAAAATGTAGTAACTTTGCATATGCTGAAACCATAAATCTGAAATTTCATGACTAGCTATTTACGCTTCATTTAAAATCAACAATTACTCTGAAGACAGACTAGCTGGCCAACTCCTTGCTTTTACTGGTCAGGGCAGCCAGGCTGCCAGCTCCCCTCCATTACCTCTTGTCTGCCAGGTCAGTTTTGTTCCCCACCAACATGATGATGACGTCGCTTCCTCTCTCTGTCCGAACGTCATCAATCCACTTGGAGGTTTGCTGGAAAGAATTCAAGTCTGTAGGGAAGAATCAAACAAGAGTGCTGAGGATAAAACTTCTTTTCAGAAAGGGAGAATGCTATGCTTGTAATCAGGTGCTTCTCCAAATCTCCCCACACCACATATAAGTGACCCATAAATTGTTTTCTGCTCAGACAGAAAAACATGGCAGGGGAAAAAAAGTTTGTAATGTTAATCATCTTTTTGCAGAACTTCTGGTTTTAACTTATCAGTTCCGCTTACATGTAGTATTTCAAATAATGAGACACCAAAGCATCACTCACTTGTAATGTCATAGACTACCACAGCAATAGTGGAGTCGCGGATGTAGCTGGGAATGAGACTGCGGAACCGCTCCTGGCCTGCTGTGTCCCAAAGCTGCAGCCGAACCTGCTGGTACCAGGCCAGGGAGAGCAGAGAGAAAGAGAGAGAGAGAGAGCAAGAGAGAAAAGAAAGGAGGAAACTGTCCTTTAGAGAAAAGGCCATTTCTAGAATTAACAGTCTGAGAAGCTGAGGTTGACCTTTTAATCTAGCCCCAAATTTCCAAACACCACAGAAGTTGGCTTTTCTGACTCTGTTTATAGATAATGTACTTGCCTAGAGATACTGGTATTCCCAAAGAGCTCTAGGTTATGGCTACTACCTGATTGCCGATAGCAGCAGCAAACACGTAATACAGAGCTGGTCTTCCTGGTCTACCCAGGATCTCCTAGCCTAGAGCATCTCAGATCAAAGCTTCTTGGGCAATTCCCACAAGACAGACATGCAATTCCCTCAGCCCAGACACCACACAGTGAAACAGCATCCATTCTCCAGCATCAAGCATCCAGAAGATGGCAATGGGGATTTTCATGCAAGATTAAGGAAATCAATAACTTAAGTTCCAGCAGAAACAAAAGCAAATGCTATATACTATAAGCTTCATGTGACACAAAGGGCATTGGGTTTTCCCTTTCAGATAAGCACAGGAGTCAGAAACAATCACAGATGGTATGAGAGGTACAGTTTGATGTCCAGAACTATGCCCAAGCACAAACTGACCTATTATATGTTAGTTCTAAGGTCTGGCACCTGCTTATTTGAGACAACAATGGTCAAAACATGCCCAACTACCACCATGAATGCTAAACAAAAGCTTTTCACAATTGGGAGAGATACCATTTCCTTCCAAGTCATTATCCCACAGGGCTAGCCATACAGCTATCACTACACTGCCAGAAAACACGATTGCTGTTGGTGTTCTTAACAGACACGAGTTTCATAGGAGGGCAGATACTGGTTCCTGGCTTAATGACATGTATCGGTTAGATGTGCTCACAAAGGCACTTGTTCAGCAATGAGCGAGAGCGGCTGCTTATGCACAGAACAGCAGTTAATAAGGCAGGTTGCAGGAGACTGGCTGCAAGGGAAAAAGCAGTTTCAGAAGGACCAATAATTGGCTTGTTTAGGAGATAAGTAGAAGCTGGACAAAGCACATGTCTGCAAAGTGTCTCGCTACAAGCAGATTCAAAACAACATCGTATCTACATTAGGGTAGGTAGATCTGATGCCCTGGGGCTTAAGGAAGATTAGGGCTTATAGTCAAAGCAATTAGCTCATGCTTCATTTTGAAGGCAGCCTTGATTACTGTAGCAAAAGTCAGGACTCTTCACCACCCCAGGAAACCCACGCTGAAAAACTCCTGGACAATATTATACCCATGCTGGCAGAGCAGATTGACAATGACAGCTTCACGCTCCTGCTTCTAGCCTTCACAGCAAGCTTCCACACAGTCCCCAAGACATTGCTGCTACACCAGACTATTCACCCAAAAAGTTTACCAAGGTGGTAATTTAAACACTCCAACCTTCGACTCAGCCAAAAAGGCAACTAGAGGAAGTACCACAGAACTAGGGAAGAACTGGGCCTGGTAATCTTGTAGTGAAAGGTAATGCTATTTGAGGGAAGTTCTTCAGCTAGTATGCAGGTACCCCTGAAGTGACCTGAGAAAGTTAGCTGCAGTATTCCTGGGACTTGTCATTTCCACAAGTCAAAGTTTGCGTATGCCCATTTTGGAGGGGAAGAGAAAATATAAATAACCCACTCAAACATGACAGCGTGCTAATGACCCTACCGGTCTGGAAAGATGAAAGGTCCTCAACCATCAGGAGACCATCAATCAAGGAGAGTTAACCCTTTCCTACAAACAAGGCAACTTGTTCAGAAAGGGGGCAGAATTGCAATATGGACTTTCACCATGGATCTCTCCGCAGGCCACTTGCATGTCAAGATGCCCAGCAGAATAACAATAACTAAGCGATTTATCTTTTTTTTTTTTTTTTTTTTTTTTTTTTAAAATCAGCTCCCCACATGCTAGCTAATGGTTTTTCCCTACTGGTTAAGAGGATCTTGGTTGGCACTTAGGGACTGTCCCATAGGACATACTTATTTTACACTACCATGACCAGTATTGACTTAGAGAAGACTATTTGAGGTTCCCAAATACAGTTACCACTAAAGACAATGCAGAGTGTTAAAGAAACTATTTTCCTAATCGCGCTAATGCTCGCCATCATCATGCCCTCAGAAGTAAATGAGCACGTTCCTTCAATAACACAAGAAAACTAAAAGCCTCTCAGTCACTAAGAACAGAACAAAGAGCAGTAACAAGAAAAAAATGAAATTATCTGAAAAGATCAGACCATTACCGAAGTATGATGAGATCAGCTATCACTTAATTATTTTTGACGTGTCTGGAAGCTATTAAGAACACCCTAGACTGGCAAGATTTTTCCACCTGCCTGGATAAACAGTATCCTGTACCCATCACAACAGCAGGGAGAAAAGATGCCAACCTATGCAGCCTGCCACACTGCCTCACCTAGACGAGTTCCCAGCGTAAGTCATTACGTGCACAACTCAGCACTCCTCAAACCCCAAACAGATCACTTCAGTTTTACATCAGTTTGTACCAAACCATTCGTTTGTACCAAACCAGAAATCCTCCTGGAGTCTATAGGATTGGGAGCAAGACCATGTAATTATTTGCCTTCAATATACAAGATAAATCATAACAGAAATGTATTATTTGTTAATCACTTCTGTTAACCAAAACAAACCCCCGGTCCATAAAGCCTCACTATAATTTGGAGTTAGTGACAGAATAAAGATGGGCCAGTGGTTTTTCACCTGCACTACATTCTTAGACTTTGTTCACATGGTGTTGGCTCACTGGTATAAATCCTGCTTAGATCTTTACGCTGATCCTGTAGCTTAACCAAAAAAACCCAGATCAGGTGGAATCAATAACAAGGAGTTATAATGAAATAATTGTATTCCTATCTCCATATCCTATACTAAAAAACTGATGCCAAGAGTTACAGAGAATTTCCCTTTAAGCTTGTTTATTTTTTAGAAATAACAGTAGATATATCTTGTCTTTCAAAAGCTCTCTAGTTACTCATGTAAATCACCACCTCTCTTCAATGAAATGGGAGTCTTGAATCCTCTTAAGTCGCTACATAGCTTTTATGTAAATGGGTGTGGCATTGTTTTACCTACTTCGACAGTATTCCATTCCTTCAGTATCTAAAGTCGTTACTTGTATCACCTCTCTAGTTATCCGGGGGGGTGCGTTGGGGGATCATTCTGAGGTTTAAAAAAAAACAAAACACCCCCAAACCAGAAAAAGCTTTCCAAGGGCTATTAATCACCTTTCATTCCAATCAGCACAGACACACGGGAAGTCACAATCCCTATTCACCTACCTGCCAATCCTCTGTGTATCACTTTCATCGTTTGTGCTTTAAGCATACCAGGGTTAAACAATTGCCCAGTTTCTGTATTATGGGATGGAGTTACCATTGTTTGTGGGGGAAGATGCTCAGCTACTTCCCCTCAGCCCATGAAACACCTACAGTCCTGGGGCCAACGGCCTACCTTAGCTCCTTTCAGATAACACCACCACTTCCAATGCATAAAAGGTACATGTTAAAAGCAAGGTCCCTGAAGACACTCCGGCTCAATACCTACTTGTAATGTCAAAGACAATGACAGCCACAGCAGAGTCACGGATGTAGCTGGGAATGAGGCTGCGGAACCTCTCCTGGCCGGCTGTATCCCACAGCTGCAGCCTGATCTGGGAAATGGAAAAGTGTAGGGAAAGGGAAGAGCAGGAAAAATGGAAAACAAAACCAAAACTCAAGTGAAATAAAAAGAAAAAAATTGCAAGGCAAAAATAATGCAACAAAAGGAAAGTTAAAACGGAACAGAAATGTGAAAAAAGCCAACGGCACTTCTAACTGCATTCTCGCAGCAGCCTCAGCCTAGCACGCCTGAGAAACCTCCCTCCCTCCACAGACCCATTAATAACTCACACATATGAGTTCTTCCATTTAATCATAAAACCAAGATTTCCCTAAAAAATACCTTCTCGCACCATCTGCTAACGACAGAAATAAGCATACATACCTCAATGCGTCCTGCCATGTCAGGACTCTGTCTGTAACAGCCACACAAGCAAACCGCAGCCCATGGCTAACTAGATACGGTCACTCCTAACCGTAACGACTACATCACCCCACTACAGATGAATCCACTGGAAAGCCTGAAACATAGTAGTGGGGTACAAGCCAGGATAGCAAACACCCTCTAGACTGGCTTATCTTGTGCTTAAATCCAACAAGTCTGGGAAGACATCAAGACTCAGAAAAGGAACTACTACTCAGTCTTTCAAAAATGAGGTTGTAGCTGTAACATGGAACTGGCAGCCTGACAGTGGGGAGTGAGGACGGGGCTTCTTGTGGCACCAGTCACTTAGTGCCACAGCTCCCAGTGCACTGGCAATGTGCTGGAAACGGTACACTTAGAGTTGCCCTCTGTGGGAGGCTACTGGAGATGAAGATCCCAACTCCACATATATTTGTCCCTTCTGCTAGCTAGTAGATGCTACCCAGGCCATATTTAGAGCTGAGTGATGCAGAACAGGTATAATTTCAAGATACATTATTTGGTGTAAGGACGTATCAAATATGCCAAAGCATACACCACAGTTAGAGGCTTAGCATTCTTCATTTCAAGCCCAGCAGTCAAAGCCTATTGCAAAATACAGTACTAGCCCCATCTGAGAAATTATTTCAACATCTGAATTTTCCTAGCTGGCGTGCTAGTACTTCTCCTTCCTCCTATCTACAATCGACACCTTTCTGTTATTTAAACAGGATTCATGGGCTCTGTGGACCACTTAGATAATCAGGAAAGCTAACAGTATATCCAACATCGGAAAGAAAACGGTATTTTCTGGATAGTGGGCCAGTGGGTGAATGACATCCTGACCTACACAACCACAAGAAATCAGGACTACACTGCTGAAAACAGCACACAGGCATGCCAGCTTGCCTTCACAGGTGGCAAGCAGCATTCCCAAGATCTTTTTCTTCTTCTGCCACCACCAGAACCATTGAAGAATATTATCCAAGTAGTTTCTCCCCAACAAATATTAAGCAAGGTCTCTTCTAACAGTGAGTCACTGGTAAGATGGCAGAGAAGCACTTGGGAAACTCACCACACGCACTAGGCTGAGACTTCTTCAGAAGTAACAGACCCAAAGCAACACAAAGGACTTCCACTGCACCACTGGTCCCTTCCTCCCCACAACAGTTTCATACTTCTCAGCCAGTAGTAAAACCAGCAAAAAGGCAAGTACTAGCAAAACATGAACTAATGAAAAGACAAATAGAAAGACAGGAGAGGGATGTGAGGGGTCTCTTTATGCAAAAAGGAATCTTATGAAAGCTAAATCCAAAATTACCTTATTAACAGTTAGTGAGAACAGGGAGGAACTATGCCACCATTGGTAATCCCTAATGACCTCAAGGCTTGGAACTGCCTGGGGTCTGCTCAGACACATTTATACTGACAATCCCTGAGGCAGAGCTGCAAATTCCAGGAGCAAACTACACCTAAGGTAGACTGCCCATGGCAGACAGCCCATTGCCCGGGATATAGATATTAGCTTGCCCCAATTTTGCATGAAAGATTTTGACTTCATTCTAGAGGTATCAGATATTAACAAGTATCAGAAACAGGAGAGTGGGTCAGTGATTTGATTCAACAAAGGCTGTCCCTCTGAAGGCCACTGTGGGATTTCAGCAGCCACTGGAGGAACGGCCAGGCGGAACAGCACGCACAGCAACTGCTGCTCCCCTGACTGCAGTTGCCATGCTATCACACAGATGCCTCACTTACCGTGCGATCTTCAAGATACATTGTTTTTGACAGGAAATCAATTCCAATGGTTGCCTGAAAAGAAGAAAAGCATTGGTAACTGATGCTTGCCTTCCAGCATCTGCAAATCAGATCTTTCTACACAAACTCTCAGAAATGTTCACAAACTTATAATTAAGCTGTTGAAGTCGTTTGCCATCAATATAGTTGATAAAAACAAAGCAATCTGGATATCTGCACCATCTTCATTTCACATCATTCTTCCAACACTTCTCAACTGCACAAGAACCCCTGAGTCTGGATTTTAGCCTCAGACATTCTTACATCTTAACACATATCATATCTGAACTGGCATCTCTTTCTGCTCTACCACAATTCAGTCTGGTAAGAATTATTTTCTTAGAAATAACCAAAAGGTGGAGCAAATTACATATATAAATTGCGGGCAACAGTGCTGAAAGCTAAAAAGCAACATTTATTCAGGGCTTTCCATTTCAGAATGCGCTTCCTTTCTAGTGAAATTCAGAAGCTTCATTTCCCAGGCAATTCTTTCTGGAAGTCTCCTTCCATTCACATTTCCACTGCTGTACAGCAATTCCAGTACAAAGACGCTTAATTTACTAAGTTAGATGTGCTCCCAGGCACTTAAATCAAGCAGATGTCCTAGGCCATCATAACCCCACGAAACAGGAGACAGGCTACTGATGTAACAGATTTGAGCATTTCAGACAGATTATCTGTCTTAACAAACACGAGCAGCATAACATGTTCTGAAAGGTCTCCATCAGAACGTGAAGCATTTAACATTAGAAAAGACGACAACAGTCAATGACTGTAGTTAGTACTTGTTTCTGGGAGTCCTATTTTCTGTAGGCAGGACACAGTTACAACTACAATTAGCAGATAAATCTACGATAGCACCTTACAAAAATGAGGAAAAGAAATACAGAAAGCACAAGAGGATCCAGTTCCAGTGAATGACTTGTCCTCAAGAAAACAATCTTCTCCTTTTCCAACTTAAAATTACCCCAATCTAAACCAGTAACCCTTTCTGATCTGAATTAAAAGATAACAACCTAGTCTAATCTTCCTTAAAGACATTTGGCATTCCCTTGAAATACCACTAAGTGCTTTTGACGCAACTAACTCTTCCTGAAATCTTCAGGCCTCTTACACATCTTCAGCTTTTCATCTGCAGCCTCTTCATCCCTACCCTACTCTTTCCCTGCCAACATTTCCCTGCCTTTTCTATCTATAGTCTTTTAGTTAAAAAAAAAAAAGTAATAATAATAAAAAAAAACGAGAGAGAGAACATATCATGGTGACTTCTTGCAGATCTATGCACTCTGAACTCAGATGCTAGAGAACGATCATAAGCGTATTATTCTTTCTCTCTGTTTCCTGAGACTTCCATACCCATCATCACGCATCCCAACCACTGTCTTCTCTGTTAGACAACCCCATAAAAAAATGTTTCTCCCTGTTTCCTCAAGGCTTCTCACATATCCAGACAGGATCTAAATCTTGCTTCTTTTTTGTACGCTGTAATCCCTGACATCATACTAGATGCTTGGGCTTAATCAAGAAGTCTCATCTCCATTTCAAGGAACACTACAACCTTACATATGATACTGAACTGACATTTCATGGGGAAACATGCTTGCTCCTAACAGTTCTTACAGGCATACATTTTAATAGCAGGGAATAGATTTACTCATATGTATATATTAAAAAAAACCCAACACAAACCAATAAAACTACCACATACCTGGTAAGTATTGTCAAAACTGTCATACATAAACCTGGTGATCAGAGAGGTCTTCCCAACTACAAAAGAACAGAAAAAATTACCTTCAAGCAGCAGTGGAAAAAATAACCACTGCTTTGGGAGTGACATGCTGGTAGCACTGATCATCAGAATAAACTTGCCAACCTAAGGCTATTTCCCAGCAACACCCTCCTGCAAAATAACCAGCTAAAAAAATCATTCACAAAATGACAGAAGTATGTTAAGGCAAATCAATCTACGCAGGTCAAAAATTAATCATAATGAAAACTTGGTCCTCAAATTAGGTATGTTGTGATACATATGGCAAAGAATTATTTGTTTTCTTTAAGCAAGCAATAAATCTGCTGTGTTATTCACATTTTGCTACTTATGTAATCACCAAGTCTTGGACTTCTGGACACAAACATCAAAACAAGACATGGTGATGGTCTGGACAGTCTTCAGCTGCCTCTGGCTGGACAGAAAAGCCACATTCAAGACTTATATCCTTTCTTCATAACAAGATTCTAGATACAGAGTAAACTTTCACGGCTTATTTAAAAACTTTAAATTTATGTTTCCAAATATTATCAAGAGACAAAGTGCAGAACTGACAAGAAACGGGACCCAAAGATAAGATCTCTAATTCTCTCTCAGGAAGCTGGAGGAAGCCAAGAAAAATTCAAAGGACATGGAAGGAAGAGAAGAGGGGAAAGGAATAAACTGCCCAGAAAGGTTATGAAATCGTGAACATTGGAGAGGGTTAAAAACAGGCTAGACAAATGTCTGTCAGCAGCAGTCAATCCCGCCTTGGCAAGGCAGTGATATCGGACAACTTCTAGAAATTCCTCCAAGACCTACAGTTCTGGGACTGAGGTGGAGGTAAGCAGCAAGAGATCTAAAGAAAGTAATACAGCAAAGAATACCACAACTTCAAGAAAAAGACACAACTCATCCATTTATTATGAGGAAAGGGTACAAAAGGCAGGCAAATTCCAGGTAAAACAAAAAATATGAAGATGGAAGGGAGGCAACGGCCACGCTATACAAACAGCACCGCTTTGCCATTCATCTTCTCTCCGGTACACGCCACACGCTCGGTGCGGACACGGCCAGAGACACAACATACGGGGCGGAGCAGCGCCCCGAGAGACACCGCATCTCTCCCAGACGCCAGCAAAGCCCGGCCGCCCGCCCTGCCCAACGGCTCCGGGCCAGCCCCGCGAGAAGGCCCGGCCCCGCCAGGGGGGCAGCCAGGCGGTGGAAAAGCGGACTCGGGCGCTCGCCAGGCCGGCGGAGGGACAAGGCCGGACCACGGCGGGGCCGCCCCTCCCTCGGGCGGAAGCCCCGGACGGCTCATTACCGCCTCCCCTCCGGGCAGAGAAAGGCCCTTCACGGTTGCTCATCGCCCCTCGCGGCTCCTCACCACCCGCCCGCAGCGTCAGGCCCCCGGCGGCTCCTCATTCCCCCTCCCCCGCGGCGCCAGGCCGCTGAGGCCCCCCGCGGCCTGCTCCCCCCGCTCGCCGCCGCCGCCCCGCTCACCGCTCTGCTCGCCCAGGAAGACGAGCTTGAACTTCCTCAGCGGGTTCCCGAACTCGCCGCCGCTGCCGGGGGCGGACATGGCGGCGCGGGGAGGCCGAGCCGGAGCCGTGACTGAGGAGAAGAAGACACCGCCGAGCGCACACCGGCACCGCCACCGCCCCGCCCGCCGCGCTGCGCGTCACTTCCGCCGCCGTCACCGACGCGTCACTCCGCACCACCCCCGGGGCGGGCGGTTGCCACGGCGACGGGCCGGCCTCCAGGGGCCTGGCCCAGAGCGGCCGCCGCTGTGGCCTGTAGAGGGGGGCCCGGCTTCTACCGGGGGGACCGGTCGGGAGCGGCCGCCCTCGGCTTCCCTAGCGCCTGGCCCTCCCGCAGCCTGAGGCACTGGCTGCCCGCTTCGAGCTCTCCCCACGTCCCCCGGGGTGGGCCCCGCGCCCCGTCACCACGACACGGAGCCTGCACCGGGCCACTGGGGCGGGTTTATTTATAACGGTGTCACAGAGTATTGCATAACGCAGGCAAACGACAAACACGCTGGTGATGGTGCTTGGCCGGGCTCCGCTGCACCCTCCCAGTCCCTGCCCCCTCACAGGCAGTCATGGGTGCAAGGAGGTGGGAGCACCGTCCTGCACGCAGTCAGGCTTTCCAGTGTGGCTGTACCAGGAGGAGATGGAGTGGCTTCCACCGTTGGAACCAGGGCTTGGAGTCAGAGTGAGGAGCCCGGGGGGAGGAAGGTGTACCTAGAGGAATACATCGCACCGTGCGTAGAGGGCCGAGGTGTCCGCACTATGTGCGGTGCAGTGGGGAACGTGCTACAGGCATCTACGTCCCAAAGTGGGGCGCGTGGGACCGGTGGCTGTCCGTGCGAGCAGGCAGCAGGTTAGCTTTCCTCTTTGTCAGCCTCCTCCTTCTCATCTTCATCGTCTTTCTCCCCCTTGAGTTTATGACGAGCGAATTCCTCGATGACAATGTCCTCCTCGCTGGAAGGGAGAGCAGAGCGTGGTGAGCCCATGGTCTGGCTGCCTGACATGCATCTCAGCAAACTGGGTGAAATCCCTGCTGACACCTAAACCCTGCTTTTACTAGGGGACAGTGTACAAATCCTGCTGATGCTCGCGCCGGCCCTGCCACCCCACACGCTTCAAGGAACAGTCAGGTCACTGTGAGCCATGGCCTAACCCGAGCACACAAATCCAAGACAGATCGCTGTCTCGGCTACGAGCATGCGTGACCAGAGGAGCTGGGCGAGAGCAACTGCAACTTTCGGCATTTTTTAAGACAATATTTTGCATTGCCAAGGGAAAAAAGGGAAGGAAAAGAAATTAAAGTGGAGACAAAGATATTAGGTACCTCCTTGCAAAAGGCAAGCAGCAGATGACATCAAGGGAGAGCCACAAAATGAAAAGCGGGGAAAGAAAACGGAAAAAAAGAGTCAGCAAAACTGATTCCAAAAGCCTGCAAATGTGAAACGACTTGGCAAAATCTACAGGGAGCGATGGTGGGGACAGGCCAAGAGATTTCCTGCTCTGGAAGTTTAAATATCCTCGCTGAGCCGAGAAACTGATAGGCTTTGGTGTGAAAGCTCTGCAGTTGCAGCCCGAGTTTCCAGGCTCCAAATCCCAGTGCTCGTGTCCCATTGCAGGGTGTAACCAGACAGAAAAACAGCCTTTTGGGCCTCTGCAAGCCAGGGCCGTCTGTGGGGCTGGTTGGCGGCTGTGGTTGCCAGGCATGGCTGCCAGGAATGGGTTTGGCACGCTGCAGCTTCCCGGAGGGAAGCAACCCCAGCTGTGGCTTCAGCTGGAATAAGCTCATGTCGTGGGAGGAGAAGAGGGCTCTGGCACTGGGGAGCATGCGGGGGCACGGGACTGTGAGCAGCACCGCGTCCAGCAGTCGAGGGACCTCAGCGTGCGGGGACCAAAACTGTAGTGGATGTTATGTCCAGTGGTGGCAGTTGTGACTGTGACGTTGTAAAATAAGCCCTGGAATTTGCAGAACGTGTGCTGAGCCCAGCATTTGAATCCTCCCAGCCTGTGACAATGCCCCACTGCCTGTGCTACCACAGAGGGTGTCATGCTGTCTGCTGTGACTAAGGGGCTCAGGACTTTGAGGCCTGGATGATTAATCCAAAGATGTAACCTCAAGCTGGGCATCACATCCATCTGTGATGGATCTGTATGGTTTATGTGCTAGAGGAAATACTGGTTTGAGGTATAAGGGAACATCTCTTTACCTTGGCTTATCTGTAGTCCATTGATAAGCACAGCACAGGGAGGAAAGGATTGGAAGAGAGAAACACATGCAGGTTAATACAGAAAGGACATTTCAACTAACATCTCTTCTTAATGCTCAGGTGTTTTTCTGGAAAGAGAGACATTGAGATGGGTGGCAGCCAGGGTGCTGCAGGCAGGAGAGCTGCTCCCAACAGCTGGTCCCAGACAGAGGGACCAGCTTTTCCTGTCCCACAGCCAGCGACACTGGGGCAGAGCACAGCCCTTTGCACGGAGGTGGCTGCATCAGCGTGGCTTTTACCAGTTCCCAACTGAACAGGGACTGCCTCTTCCTCCCCTGTGTTTCAGCAGTATCCCAGGCATTACTTACTGTCCACAGGCTTCGGGTGCATCAGGATGACAGGCAGCTCGACACCAACATCGCTGGAAGAAAAAGCAATTCTTTCAATAAACCTGTCCAGCACTACACCGTGCTCGGCCCTATAGGCAGCTTCCCCCTTACCTGGAAGTGAGATCCCCCAGGATGCTGCGGCAGCGGGAGAGAAGGAACAGAAATCAGTCAAGGCAGAAGAGCAGAGGCGTTAGACTTTGATTCATAATAAGGTAGAAGAAGATTTATAATGGGAGTGAAGGGCAGAGGGGATTGGGCTGGAGGGGTGGGAGTCAGAGAGCAGTCCAGTGCCCAGCTGCCCCACAGCCCGGGGCAGTGGGACAGGGACAAGGGGGCCCATGGCACGAGTCCCTTCATCGTCTGCCCAGTGGTACAAGATCCCACAGCACGGCCCAAGCAGATGGTCCCTACTCCTGCGCCCGCAGAGTCTCTCACCCTCCTCGGGACACCACGAGGTTGACCTTCACTTTGTAGGACACCAGGATACCCAGCACCTCCTTGTCCATGCCGGGTCTCAGGCTAGGAGAAAGGCAGAGCAGAGTGGTGAGGTGGGCAGTGCTGCTTGTAGACCCCGTCCGCTCCCCCACAGCAGCTCTCGGGGCTGTCTCCATGCCCCATTTCATGTGGGGTGCACTGGGTGTAGCAGGCGAGGACAATACAATGTGGCAGTAAAAAGAGGGGAGGGCAGGTCACTTGGCTGAGGCCACAGAGCAGTTTCTGGAGGCCACCTGAGCTGCCTGAGCTGGGATTTACTCCCAAGACAAGACCCAATGCAGCTTGGCAGAGGGATACAGGGGCTTTTCGTTGGAACTGGGAGGCTACGTCTCTCCTATGAGATGGAGAGGTGGGTCTGTGGCCATGTGACAAAATCCCTACATTTTCCAGCTGGATGGGGTGGGCTTAGGCACCAGCAGTGTGAGAGACCCTTGGTGGGAGCCCAGAACATCGGGAAGCTGTTGGAGTGGGGCGAAGGCAAGGGTCTGACTGTGGCAGGGAACAGGGGGAGCCCGCCCAGCTCTTACATGGTGGTGGAAGCCAGGTTGGTGTCCTCATGCTTGAGTTTGCCATCAAGAGCGAGGCCTCGCTTCTCACGGTTGGCTGAGAGTGTGGGGGTGACGGAGTACGTTTTGGAGAAGGTGGAGTTGGCCGCCACGTTCTCACTGGAAGGAGTGGGAGAGGAGAGCTCAGAGCCAGCACCAGCCTGGTGGGTGCTCAGCACCCACTGGGGAGGTTCAGCATCACACCAGGCACCTGGGCAGAGCCAGACCCCCCTGCCCTGCCCTCCTCATGCAGCTGCCTGGTTCTGTTTCCTCCTTTTGTTCCCTTATACAACCACTTCTTTTTTCTACCCTCCGCCTTTGCTGCAGCCCTCCTCGTTCTCAGAGGCGCAGCGGCTGTGGCTGGCCTCAGAGATGCAAAGCAAGGAGAGGAAGCAGCCCAGGGCAGCTGTGCACCTTCCCCCCAGGGACATCCCCAGCCGACACTGGCTTGTGCTGGGGGAGGCACGGTGTCCACAGCCTTCCCTCTCCTCTGCTTCCTCTGCATCTGCTCTTCTAACCCTGATATTTTTGCTGTCTGGTGTAAAACCGTCTTCCCCACCCCCTCTCCCCATCACTCTCCCCTCATCCTCCTCTCTCTTCCTCCCCCTGGCCACCCCCTGCCCCTTTTTACTTACTTTATCTCCTCATTGCACACAGTCTTTGTGTATTTATCCAGCGAATAGAGGACCACGTCTGTGATCTGATCAACTGAGGAGACACAAGAGGGTGCAGCGTTGGTGACATGGCAGAGGCACAGGCACACAGTCCTCATCTCTGACAGGGAGACTGGGATGAGGTGCGTGCCAGGATGTGCCCCTCCTGCTCTCTCTCACCGGAAATCTTAATTTTTTTCACAATCTTGTTAGTGGTGTTGTTGACATTGACAGTCACGTTGATGGGCTCTCCATGGTAGTAGATCTGCGGTGGGAAGAGGCTCAGTTACACGACTGGACATCCCAGTCCCTGTCTCTAGGGACACGTGGTGGCACGAGCCAGGGGACAGCCTCTGTACTGACCTCCTTATCCAGGGAGGCTTCGAGGTGCAGGGGCTTGTCAGACATCATGAACTGCCGGGTGGTCTCCGACTTTGGGGCTGGCCCTGTCTTCACGGGTGCAAACTGGATCTTGCGGATGATGAGGCGCACCGAGTTCCTGCGGGGTGAGAAGCCGTCAACCCCGGTCCCCCCAGCTGGGACGTGGTGACGCAGCCTTCAAGGGGGACACGTTGGCTGCCTTCGAGGACATCACAGTGTCCCTAGCCAAAGGATGCAAGCTGCAGCCTTCTCTTAGGACGTGGTGGCCCACTGCCCCTCCTTCAGGCAAAGGACCCGAACTAAGTGGGGCACAGGCTGACAGCAGGTCCTCGGCCAGACCCCTAAGCTGGCCACCCCAAAACCATCCGGTGGTTTGGTTTTAGTGCCACGGGGCAGGAAAGGGATCCCCCTACAAATACCTCTTGTGAATTTTCTCCTCCAGATTTTCAGCACAAAATCCTTTGACCTCGAAGTCCACGCCACAGGCCTGGGAGGACACGTACAGTCACTAAGCAGGAGGGGCTCAGAGCTGCCTGAGCTTTAGGTTCATTCGCTTCCTTCCTCCACTGCATCCCCAGAGATCCTGGTCCCAATTACAGCCATCCTTCCTCCCCAACCCTCACCCCATGGGCCATGTCCCCACAAAAAAGAAGCAGCTCTCATTTTTGGCACCCCATAACTTAATGCCCTGCCAGGGAGAAAGGGTCCAGGGGACACAGGTTGGGGACAGCAGCTCACCTTTCCCACATCGTCTGGTCCTGGCTGCAGGGTGACTGAGCAGGGCAGGTTGGTGGCAATCTAGGCAGAACAAGGAAAGAGAGAAAAAAGTAAATAAAGGCCATGCCCAGAGATGATTCCTGGTGCACACTATGGAGGTGTGCAATCAGGAAGGGCTGAGCAGCCCCTACCTCGAAGGTGAAGGGGTAGGCATTCTCCCCAAGCTTCTTCATCAGCTTGTCCTGCAAAGGAGTGAGGGTTTTGGGTGCCTGGTCTGGTACCGGCGGAAAGATCTGGGTGGTCAGGACATAGAGGTCCTTCCTGAAGGTCAAGCCGATAACGTCGAGGTCATCTCGGCCGTAGCGAAAGGCGCAAGTCAGTGTCACATACACTGAAGCCAGATGGAAATGGAGAGGAGTGGGGTTAGGGGAAGGGTGAGGTAAAGGGAAGGCACAGGGGGAAAAGGGGTTGAGAAAAGAACAAAGAAAGAAAAACTACTTTAATAACTTTAGGAGAAATATGACCCTGTTATCAGGACCCAGACCTCAAACACCAAGTTAACAAGATGTATCACATCTTTCTGCAAGGCACGGGTAGCTTCAGAGCCAATGCCCCAGGCAGAAAAGACAAGAAGAAAGAGGCAGTTTTCCTTGCCAGGTCAGCCACCGTCGCCCAGATGTATGACGAGCTGTAGATGACCCATTGCAGATTTAACTTGACTACAGTCCCAGGCTGCTTGTGAACTTTGAACTGGTTTCCAACCCTCCCCCTTATAACAGGGGGGTTTGTGTCTTAATACCTTTTCTGTCCTTTAGGTACTCCGGGTCGATCAGGCAGACGCCATCTGCAAACAAGCAGAGAAGAAGGGCCAGTGAGCTCAGTCACCTAGGAAGATCCTCACAAAAAAACAGTGTTTTTAAAAGTTAAATCATCTGCTCATTGGCTGGGAAGGTGACTGAGGGGAGCTGCTAGTCAGGGGGATGGCAATGCTTCCTTCAGCGTCAACACCAGTGGCGTGACCGAGTTGTTTGGCAAAGGGACTTCATCCCTTTCCCCACCATTTTTCTGTAAGGGTATTTGCAGGAAAATGGGACGTTTGATCCTCCAGAGCTGCCCTTGCTCCTCCTGCTCCGGCGGGAAGCAGAGGTGAGCAGCCACCAGCACAGGGACTGGTTTCCCCAGACTGCTTTCTGCCCATGCTTCCCCCTCCGTGGCGGGCATGGCCACACTCACCTACAGAGTCCACCGACTCCACGTGATCCACAAAGTCTCTCTTCCCCAGGTAGATGGATAGCTGGAGGCAGCACGCAAAGGGAAGAGGTAAACACGTTAGTGTTTGCCATTGAATTGGCCAAAATTTTCAAGCCCTGGGTTGTGTCGTGGGGCTCGTTAACCCTGCTGTTAGCATGTTGGACCAGACGTTGCATTTAAGGGTCCATATAGATTTTTTTTTTTTTTTTATTTCTGTTTTGAAAAGCGAGCCCTGTGGTGGCATCGTGGCAGGATTAGCAGGAATCAATCAGGGAAGGGAAATTCAGCCTGCATCCCGTCCCATGGGCAGAGCCACCCCAGAGGAGCCCCAGCACAGCCTGCCCCTTGAGCTGACCCGCACCCAGGGATGGGGCACACGTTCCCATCTCTGTGTGCATGGACTCACCTTGCCATTGGGGCTGGTCTTCTTGAACACCCTGTGGAGGAAACACAGACAGATGGGTTGGGAACGCCCTGGATGAGGCTGGATGCAGCACAGCCCACTCTGGGGGCAGGGAGGGAGGGGGCAGCCATTGGTGTCC
This sequence comes from Rissa tridactyla, assembly GCF_028500815.1. Classification (NCBI taxonomy): domain Eukaryota; kingdom Metazoa; phylum Chordata; class Aves; order Charadriiformes; family Laridae; genus Rissa; species Rissa tridactyla. Next base: position 45,770,178 of record NC_071474.1, on the reverse strand, counting down.
CTGGGGCAGGGAGGGCGAGGGCTTCCCTGCAAGCATGGTGCATCTCCAAGAGCTACGCCAGAGTGTGCACAGTGTGTCCTGGCCATGGGGAGTTCAGTGTCCTGCAAATTCAGAACCAAACCTGCCCCGAGGGATATCATGCTCCTGAGCTGAGTGTGTGACCATCGAGGAGGGGTTGCATTAGCTGGCTGTGTCTTAAGGGGACGTGAAAAAGCACCAACATGCAGAAGAACAGAGAAGGTGCTTTGTTGGCTCCATGACGGCTCGCTCCATCTCTCTACAGCCAGCACAGGTACCAGCCTGTGGGGTCAGTGGGTGCGGGGAGCCGGGGGGGCTCAGTTTTTCCCTCTGCTCCTGTCCTGCAGTGCCCTCTTCCATCCCAATTAAAAAAAAAAATAAAAAAAGGAAAAAAAGACACTTACTTTGCTCCATCTGCCATTTTAAGTCAGCAGCCACACAGGCGGGGATCTGTAGGGAGAGATGGATAGGAAGTCCTGCGTGAGGCGGTGGGGAAGGGGCAGCCGCCGGCCATCGCCAGCCAACGGGACAAAATCATTCGTCTCCCAACAAACTTGAACTCCAGAGCCCTCAGGCTACGGTGCTGCTGGGCCTTTTGCCTTGGCAGAGCTGGGATGCTCCAGGTTCAGCTGGAGCTGCCCAGCTTCAGGGCACACACAAAGCACACGGGAGCAGGTGGAGACCCGGTGGGGCGGCTGAGCCCAACAAACCCCTTGTCCCTGGCCAAAAAGGCAGTGAAGAGGAGGTGGAAGAGAAAAAGGGAGAGCAATGCCCCAGGCAGGCAGGCTTCAGAAAATAGGAAGCACAGGGGTGACTCCCAAGAGAGTGAGTTCAAGGCTGGGAAAGGCAAGAAAATGAACAAAAGGGCTTACGGAGTCTCAACTTTATGAATTTTTCTTGTCTGCAGGAAATTGACTGTCATGGCTTAGCGGCAGGAACAGGCTTGTTCTGTCCCGTCACTCACAGAAAAGTGAGGAAACCACAGACAGAAAGGTCGAGCGCAGCTTAACCGCCCCGTGGGCAGGGGGGTCTTGGGGCGCATGTCCCCAACCCATGGCCCCTTTGTCCCCATCGCCGGCCAGGAGCGCCAGAGCTGGCTCTGGGAGGGCAGTGCCCAGCCCTGCCCGACTGTGCTGCCTGAGTTTTGCTTGCTCAAGCCTGGCATCCAGAATTAAACTGTAAATACTGCACTGATCACCAGCTGATTCGCTGGGAGATTAGATAGGATGAGCTCAGCTTCTTAAAGTTAGGCAGCTCTGACATTAGCAGAGCTTAAGTCCAGGCAGGATTTTAAGCCCCAGGGGCACGTGGGCAGTGTTGCCTCTTTACGCAACCACAGGGATGCTGGAGAGAAAGAAGAAATTGATATGGGAGGAGGAGATGATCCTCTTCCCCACGGGAAAACAAGGGATTAGTCCCAAACTCAGGATCTTTGATGCCCCCAGGTGCTGGGGGATGTGAAGCTTGGGCATCCTTGCCTGCAGGGTTTTTTGGGCAGCAGCAAGAGAAGGTGCAAAGGGAGCAGGAGCAAAAGGGTGCCATGGCCTCAGCCCTCTCCAGAGCCTGGGAACTGGGGATGAGGCAATGAAAAGTGGAGGAGAGAAGACCTGAACTACTTACTGCAGGGGGGTTGGACTAGATGGCCTTTAAAGGTCCCTTCCAACCCAACGCATTCTATGATTCTATGATCTCCCAAGCCCAGAGAGGGGACCCGGACCCCTCCTGGCTCAGCTAAACTCTCCCATGCTGCTACCCAACCCCTCCACCCATGCCCTCTGGCTCGGCCACACTGAAATCCTGGTGGCCACATATGTTCCCTTCTAGCCCTAAACCACCCTCCTTCCAGCCATGGTCAGGCACCAAAGTCCCTGCCCCCAAGGGTTTTAGAAAACAGCAGAATCCATGCCCCAAAACACTGGCAGGGCCCAGGCAGCACTTACCTGGGGGGTAGATGGACAGACAGATGCTCTCCTCTTCCTCTCCCAGCACGTCCCACTGCTACCCAGTCGCTACGGGCTGTTCCTAGACCTGCAGCTTCTTATACCCCGCTGGCAGTCCCTCCCCTGGCGTCTGATCTCACCCACTTGGCTTTGGCTGGAGCTGCGGGGGGTGTGTGTGTGTCCGTACTGTGGGAGAGGTGCTTTTGTGAAGAATCCTATTAGTTTATTAACTGGGGAGACGCTTCGTGAGTAAGAGTGGGCTATAAATACGGCTGCTGCCGGAGCCCTGAGAAAGCAGCTTATGGAGATTGGCAAAGTGGGCTTAGGAGGAAGGTGATGGTAATTGAGGTGGAAGCTCTGCTCCCGGTGGGCAGGGGTGAAGGCAGGGGCACAGATTCTCATGGGGGCTCTCTACAACTGCTCCCATGGCAAGTGGAGCTGGACCAGCCCTGGGCATGAAGGTTGGAGGGAGATGGTAGAGGGCAAAGAGGAGCCTGCCAGGTTTTATCCCTCCCTTACGCGCTTTGCTGGATGGCTAACAGATGGACAGAAGGTGCACAGGCAGCTTCTTGTCTAGCCAATGTGTCTATCATCTGGCTCGTCACCTAGAGGTGACCTGCTGTGGCCCAGGGCACATGGGCCACCCTTGCCATGGGGACACTCATGTACAAGACGATGGGGCAATAGCACATGCAAGGCTTGAGGCTGCACTGGCGACTCCAATGCCAGGCTTCACTCCTCCTGAAGCAGCAGGGAAGGGCCAGCCACCCCTTGGTGGTGCGACGTGGACCTGCCACCATCCCCCAGCACCGCCTGGGCAATCTGCTCAGCCCCGCATCATTTCATAACGCGGCGGGCTGACCTCGCCTGACCCAATTAGCACATCATTAATTCAAGGCTTGCTGCTGCAAATAGAAAACTGTTGAAAGCGCAGAGTGGATTTGCCTTACGGCCGCCCGGGAGAGAAGCACTCCACACTACCCTCCTTCCTCAGCTGCAGCTGGTGCACAGGATCCCCCTCCCGCAGGGGTGGCTGTGGGATGCTCGTGGGGATGCTACCCCTGTGTTGGCCCTGGGGACAGGGCGCAGATCGCAAGAATAGCCCAGGGCAGCCTGCAAGTTGCTCCAGAAAGGCCCCACTCATCTTCCTTACCTCCAGCATCTCTCAAGCCCTTGTTTCCTTGGCCAGACCCTTTGCTTTGAGCACATGCTTGGTTTTGGCTCAGCCCCCAGAGCAGAGCACCGAGGTCAGGATGTCTCTGCTCATCGGTGCATCCCAGAGCTGCCAACAGCCTCCTCCCTGCACTCCGGATCAGCTCAATGACCTTCATCACCTGGGTACCAACCCCTCCCAAATGCAGCCCACCTGTGCCTCTGGCCCTGTGGGCCACCAGGAGCCACTGGGAGACACCACAAGCCACCACAGCGTGCCAGCCCCACTGCCCAGGGCTTTAGCTGTCAGCACACGTTGCCTGGGGCCGGGACTTGTGATTTCTTTAATTGCACACACGAGAGCTGCTTAGTTTGCAGATTAGTGGGTGCTATTTCTGCCAAGGTCGGGGGGACACGTGAACTGTGACCTTCCTGCTGGTGGGTGGAAGAGGAGGAGGAGGAGGCAGCCCCACCTGGATGCCCACTGCCTGGCTCGGGGGGCAGGGAATGGCGGAGTGGCCGCCCCCAGCATCTAATCCTGAGCTCTGTTTGTGGCTCTTCGTTAGGCTCTTAATAAGGCCCCTGAGACCAGTGCTGTTCACAAGGGCCAGAGGCTCTGCGGAGCATGGTGAGGATGGTGAGCAAATTTCATTTTGGGCAGCTTCAGCTTGGGTTAATCTTGACTGCATGGATTCAGCCAGGGGTACCTTGCCCAGGTGGGGTGGCAGATATTCCCCTGCCCCCCCCGACCCCGAAAACTGTGGTGAGACGGACAGACCACATCCCTTCCTGCGCTCATGCTATGCTCTGAACCAAGCACCGGGAAAGGAAGCTGGGGGATGCAGCATGGTGTTAAAAATAATAGGGAAATGAGATAGGGCTTCTTCCTTTTTCCTGTTTAATAAATGGCCAAAGGCTCCTCTCATCTGCCTCATCCCACATGTCCCTCCGGGTCCATGCACTGTGTGAAGCACAGCTCAACCAGCCACTTCCAGCAGGGGCAGGACGCCGGTGGACATGGGGCTGGTGGAGTGCGTGGGACCCCGGCTTCATCCCTGGCTCCCGATGGAGAGTGCCCTGCAGTGTCCTGCCTCCTTGAGGAATGGCCGTGGGGCTTCCCGCATCTCCCACTTTGGTGCCCTCACTCGCAGGGTCCGCCCTCCGAAGGGAGCCCTGGTGGGGTTGGAGCCACGCAGCAAGCTGGCACTGGTGAAGTCCATGTTGCCTTCCAAAATACAGCTGTCCCCAGGTGCTGGCAGAGCTCCCTGCGTGCTGGTGCCAGTGCACCTGGCAATGTCCCGGCTCAGCCTCCGGCACCGTGCATCGCAGCAGCCTTACGTAAAAGCCCGCAGCCAGCACTGCTGATTTCTCAAAGCCCCTCAGAGCTCCCAGTCTTCCTCCTCTGATCTGGATTAAGTGGCGTGGATGGCATTAATCCGAAGCCAGGCGCCTCCGCAGCCATGGGGAATTATTGCTGTGCTGTTAAGTAACAGGATGGAGCCGCACTGGTGGGTCTCCAGCAGAACGGGGGTCTCCAGCTGCTGTCCCTGCACAGACCCGCCATCACTGTGTTTCCCCATGTTGGGCGCTGGTGAGAAATGCAACCACTGCCATGTGGCCCACAGCTGACAGCCCAAAATCGACCGGGCTGCACAACTTCTTGGTGGTCTTGGCCACAGGTTCCTCTCGAGGCCGGGAGCCCAGGAGGAACCCTTGGCAGGGGCTTTTCGCACATCCACACCAGTGGGCTTGGGCAGATGGTGGTGGGGTTAGTCCCTTTGCATTGGGTTCATGGCTGCAGGTGTCAGCTCGTGATGCCAAGAGTGGCAGACAGCCAAGAGCATGGCTCAGCACGGAACTCCATCCTCATCCTCATCCTCATCATCCTCCTCCTCCTCTGTCAGGAACCTGCTGTCCCACCTTCCCCCAGAGCAGCCCTGGTGCTCCCAAGCACTCTGGCAGCAGATGGTGGCTGCTGCTCATCTGTAGTTAATTGGTGCTAATCACCCTAGTGCAGCTCAAGCCAGCCACTTGCCCAGGCGACCGCTGGCACGTGCACGGCCCACTCGCTGCTAGCCACGAGGAGCAAAACCTCTGGGTTTGTGCCTGGGAGCTGCAGGAACCCTGGTGCTGTTTGCAGCCCCATCCTGCTGTGAAAAGCCTTCTGCCTTCCTGACCCTTTCCCGGGATCCCCTGAACCCTGCTTCCCTTCTGCCCAGAGGCAGGGCACCCACAGATGGGGTGACATGAGTGGCATCGTGGGTGCTGAGCTCGCTTGGCTGCCTGATGCCCGCAGCGTCTCCATCTCCATGTGGCCGGCAGCAAACAGCAGAGCTCAGCCCCGGCGCGGGCAGTGAGGTCCCCAGGAGTGGGCAGCTCAGTCACTGCCCAGAGGCTGCCTGCCACCCCGAACACATTTCACATGTGTGCTACACTTCTGGCAGTCCCCTCTCCCAGGGTCCTGTCCGAGGGATGGGGCTTTCTCCTCTCCATTGCCCCTCGCCCCCGGGGAAGATGAGCAGCGGGGAGCGGGGGGGAAGCAGAGCCCCAGCTCCAGGACTGCTGCTGCCTGCACCCACAGAATCACAGAATCAGAGAATGGCAGGGGTTGGAAGGGGCCTCTGGAGATCACCCAGTCCAACCCCCTGCCAGAGCAGGGTCACCCAGAGCAGGTGGCACAGGAACGCCTCCAGGCGGGTTTGGAATGTCTCCAGAGACGGAGACTCCACCACCTCTCTGGGCAGCCTGTGCCAGGGCTCTGCCACCCTCAGGGGAAAGAAGTTCCTCCTTGTGTTGAGATGGAACTTCCTATGGTCAAGTTTGTGCCCGTTACCTCTTGTCCTGTCCCTGGGCACCACTGAAAAGAGCCTGGCCCCATCCTCCTGACACCCACCCTTGAAGTATTTATAAGCGTTGATAAGATCCCCCCTCAGCCGTCTTTTTTCCAGACTGAAGGGACCCAAATCCCTCAGCCTTTCTTCATAAGAGAGATGTTCCAGTCCCCTCATCATCTTGGTAGCCCTTTGCTGTCCCCTCTCCAGCAGTTCCCTGTCCTTCACCCTGCCGTGCTCAGCCCCGCATGGCCGCAGGCTTCCCCCTGTAGCGGGGCTGGAGTGGGAGGAGGAGCGAGGAGGCTGGTCCTGGCGTGGGGCGAGCAGAGCGCTGAGAAGGAGGAAGAGCTCGGCGGCTGCCGTGGTGCCGAGCGAGCGGCACGGGGCACCGAGCGGGTGGGCCTGGCCGGTGGGGCTGGGGAGCGGGGGCAGCGGGGTGGGTGCTGAGCCCGTACGGCCGCCCCGACGGGCAGCGTGTGCCGGGCAGGGCTGCCGGCGGCCCCCGTGGAAGGAAGCACAGGGCGGACGGTGCAGCATCGCAGCTCCGGTCCTGCTTGGCTGCACTCCGAAAGCTCCGCTCACTGCTCCCAGCACCCTGCAAGAGCCCACAGGAGCCCCACAGCGCATCTGCAAGGGACGGTGAGTGTGTCCGGCAAGGTCTGAGCCTCCGTGTGCCACCAGGGTGCCAGCATGGCCTGTCCTTGCCACGCACCGGGGCAGGATGGTGGCCTCCGGGCTGGGGCGGGAGCATGGGGTGATTCCCCCTTGCAGGAAAGGTGCGATTGCTGATCTGCCCCTCTCTGCCCCCGTGCACCCCACAGGCTGGAACCCCCCGTGATGAGGAGCATCTGGACCCCCAGCCTCCCCCAGCTGCCCCCCCGATCCTGCTCCTGCTACGCTGCCTTGCCATGGGACACCCCGTTCCCATGAGCATCACCTGGGTGGCTGCACATCACCCTCTGGGACCTCCAGCCACCTGCTTGTTCGGGTACCAGGGGGCTGGTCCCCCCACGCCGCCCCCACCTTCACCTTCCCCAACCGACCCCATGGGCCAGCTGATGGCCAGCATCCGCTGCTGAGCCCCAATGCGGGGCTGGGACGGGGACACAGCGCAGCTGGTGTCCCACTGCTTTGGAGGATGGCGGCAGCAAGCTGGTACCACCGGGACATCAGCCGGGTGGTGGCGGAGGAGCTGCTGGCCAAGGCCGGGCGGGACGGCTGCTTCCTGGTGCGGGACAGCGAGTCGGTCTCGGGGGCGTATGCCCTCTGCCTCCTGTGAGTCACCTGTCTGGCTTCTGCTCATGTCTTCTCGCTCTTGTCCCTTGCCGGGGTCCCTCTGTCCCTCTCCCCACTCCGGGCTTCAGGCACAGCAATTCCTGGTACTGCCCCTCAGGCTGGTGCTGCCAAAACCTCGTTGAAAAGGCTTCTACAGGGATGCCGGCGGGGTGAGCGGGGTGCCAGGTCTTTAGCACAGGGGTTTTTGAGTGATCCCCGGGTCAGACCAGTGGAGAACCCCGTGTCCTTGGGAGCAGGCAGCCTGGGCCAGCAGCCCTGCCTGGCACTGGGGTTGCTGAAGGGAGAACCCGAAATCCAGGGCACGCTGAGCCATTTCGGGCTGCCCGCCATCCCGGCCCCGTGCGTGGGAGCGGGAGAGGCTGACTCGCATCGCACTCCCTCTGCGAACACAAACATCCCCTCTCCCTCCAACCCCCAACACGGCCGCATCCGGACTGCGACGCCTGCTGTTAACATCTCAGATGCCGGGACTTGGGGGGCCGCATCCCCCCCACACCTCGCCATCTCTGTGCCTGGGACCAGGCTCGCAGCCCCTGAGAGCGCTGCTGCGGGAGCTGCCTGCACCCTGCCTTGCTGCCTGCACCCGTCCTGCAGCCCAGCGACACGTCTGCAGCGGGGACCGCGTGGGGCGGCGCCTCGGCGGCTTTGGCGGGGTGCCACCCCCCTTTTCCCTGGGCTGGCCTGGCCCAGCGCACGGGACAAATTGCAAACACATGGTGCCGAGGGGCGCGGGGGGTGTGGGGCATGCCGGGGGCTCAGCCGGCAGCCGCCCCGGCTCTGCCAGCGTCCCAGCACCGAGTTGGAGGTCAGGCTGATGCCAGATGGGATGGCATGGGCAGGGGTGCTGTGGTGGCCTTGGAGGGAGTAGTCACAGTCACGGGGAGCACAGCGCCCGGCTCCAGCTGGCTGAAAACCCTCACTGCTGCATGAGGTGCTCCAGCGAACGCTGACGGGGACATGGCCGTGCCGTGGCTGCTGCAGGCAGGGTGCTGTTTGAAGGTGGCGCACCCTCCCCTGCAAATGGGTACAGACCCAGAGCCGAGGGTGATGCTTTTATTTCCAGAAATGAGAGCTCAGTTCCTCTCTCTGCACAGGGGATGGGGGTGTTTGCATCAGGGCTGGGTGCCAGGTACTCCCCAACGCTGCCACGTGCCCACGGTGTTGTGGGGGGCGCGATGGGGGATCCTCATCTGCTCTCTCCCAGGTTCCAGCGGCATGTCCACACCTACCGCATCCTCCCTGATGACGAGGGGCTGCTCTCCGTCCAGGTGGGTGCAGCGGCGGATGCCCAGAGGCTGAATGCTGCTGGGGTGCACTCCCTGCCCGGACTAATGCCACCAGGCGCCATGCCAGGGGGGTCACCGGCTACGAGCTGGGACGTGGGCAGGATGCAGGTGCGAAGGGGCTGGGGTGTCTGCCCTCCCCGGCGTGCCGGTGCTGTGAGCGAGCGGTGCGGTTTGGTTTTTGCATGAGCTGCCTGCAACGCCCGGCACGACAGGATGCGAGCGCTTTGCAGCCACCCCTTCGTCACGGGGCCGCCTGGGAAGGCTGCCTCCCTGACAGCCCCATGGCTGCCACCAGCCCACCGGGGGTGGCACAGCAAAATGCTTGTCCCCTTCCTGCCACCATCCCCTGCCCCAGCCTGGCCACGCAGCCCCGATCCCTGCAACATCTGTCCCTGTGCTGTCTGTCCTGGCCACCGGCTTAGCCTCACTTCCCCTCTTTGGTGTCACTTCACATTTCTCCTGGTACCCAGCTCCTTCTGACACCCTAAAAAAAGCATCCTGAGGGTCCCTAGGGAGCATCCCCATCTGATGCTCGAGGCACATGTCTCCGCACTCCTCTCCTCACTCTGCTGCTCTGCCAGGGGCTGGGGTGAGCTCAGCATCCAGCTGGCACTTAAAGCTCGCCATGACCACATTTTGGGAGACAGTCCTGCCCGACACGGCAGGCTGGTCCGCAGCCTGGTGGGGGTCTGCCCCTGCACGTGGAGCCGGTGGAGGCAGGTACGTGATGGCATTCCCGCCCTCTCTGACTCCCCAGACCATCCAGGGCATCCAGGCCAAGTGTTTCCGCACCCTCCCCGACCTGATCGGCGCCTACCAGCAGCCCAACAACGGGCTGGTGACGCCCCTGCTCTACCCCGTGCACCGGGCCAGGCAGGCGGCCGACGAGGACTCAGGTGAGCTGGCGAGGGGGCGGCGGGGCCGCGTGGGGCTGCGAGTGGGAAGGGGGTCCCACTGAGCTGGCTGTCCCCTGCCCGCAGACGGGGAGGACGGCCGAGGCAGTGGGCACACGGCGAGCGCGGTCCCGACCTGGGGAGCCGGGACGGGCGCGTGGCTCAGCGCTCCCATCGCCGGCCGGACCCACATCTCGCAGCAGCTGCACCAGAGGCTGCAGGAGCAGGTCCACAGCAGGTAACGCGCCCCTGCCCACCCCAGGGTGACGGAGGCGATGGGGTGGGCACGGCCACCCCTCTCTGGAGATGGTGGCTTGCCCCAGGGGAAGGAGATCTTTCCAAAGATGCCCACCTGCCCTCGCAGCCCGGCCAGCGACTTCATGGGCTTCATGGCCGAGTACCTGAACCACCACCTGCAGCTGGACCTGGAGGCTCTGCGCCATGGGCACCCGCAGCTGCGCCATCTCAGCACCGCGCTCGTCACTGCCTGCCGGGCGCTGCACAGGTGAGTGGCCCAGGGGGGCCACCCCCTGGGGCCACCCACCTTGTTCCCATCCCCTTCGTGGTGGCCGAACATCACCACCGAGGCTTGGAAGATGCCTGTGCTGGCTCTCACCTGCTCCTCTCCTCTGCAGTGAGATTGACTTCACGCTGGCGGGACTGGAGACACTGGCCAGGGTGTTTGACCCCCCCGCGTCCCCTTGCAGCCCGGCCAGGGAGCAGGTGAGCCCCTCTCGGGCCACCACAGCCCCCAGTTGCCTGCAGGTGCCTTATTGCATGTGGCCAGGGGCAGCTGGTCTGCAGGGGAGGGGGTCAGAGTGATTTTGGTGCCTGTTGGCACCCAAAGGTGCCGCACGCCCCGTGGCACTGCTGGTGGTCCCCGGGTGGTGTGTGTGCCGGGTTCCTGCAGCTGCCAGGGGGCACCTGGCTCCCTGTGGGCTGGGGACAAGCAGGGACTCATTTCTGTGCCCACTCCAGGACGTGGTAGGGGGAGAAGCTGCATCCCCTGACACACCCCGGGGATCCCCCTGTCTCGGAGCGCAGCTCGGACCTGCCGGGAGGAATCCACTCATTACCCCCAAAAATGTCCATCCTTCCCCTCAGGGCCTCCTCACCAGCGATCCAGACCTTGAGCTGCTCCTCAACAAGATATCTACTGTCAACCATCTCCTCTCTTCGCTGGAGAAGAAGGTGCCTACACCCCCACACCAGCTCCCCGTGACACCAGGCTGGGGAAGCCCAGCTGGGTGCAGGGGGACCATGGCCACTGTGAATGGCAGCCGCTGCCTGGTTCCACTGGCACCCTGGGCTGGGGAACCTCACTCTGCTCCAGCAAACCCCTCACCTAAATTAAACCCTCCAGCAAAGCAAGCTACGGGGGGTGGCACAGCCCCGGGATGCCCCCTGGGGCAGGACGGGCTGGCGCAGGGTGCCCAGGGCTCCCAGTCAGCCCAGTCCCCCCAGACCAGTGCCCGTCTCTCTGGCAGGTGCTGAAGTCGCTGCAGGAGACGGTGTCGAGACACAACCTGGCGCTGCCCTGCGTGGCAGCGGCCCCCCCGCCGACCGCCAAGCCCCTGGCCGTGCAGAGCTTCGAGGTGAGGGCGGGGGGCACAGAGGGTCCCTGGTGTCACTGCTCGGGCAGGGCAGGCACGGGCCCAACCCGGGAACCGCGTCCCCATCTGCAGGTGAAGGTGGGCAAGCTGCAGCGGGCGGCCCTGACGGTGGACGTGGAGTCGGGCACGGTGGCCATCACCAAGAAGGGCAGCGGGTCCCCGGAGGAGACCATCCCGCAGGACAAAAGTAAGGGGCTGCTGACCACCTCGCCGGCTGCCGACGTGGTGCCGCAGGGCTGTGGGATTCCCTGGCACAGGCCTGATGCCAGGGTGATGGACTGCAGACCCGGTTGCACCCTGAGCCCCCATCCCACTCTGCCTGCTGGCCCCCACGGCAGGAGGTGGGTACCACTATTACCCCCCTCATGCCCGGCATTCAGTCCTGCAGCTGATCAAATACCAGAGCGTGCAGAGCAAGGTGAGGCTGGTGTATGACCGGGAGCCGCAGAGGAGCCTGAGCAGAGACTTTGTCTTCCCCAATGCACGGGTAAGCGGCACTGGGAGTCCGGGGGCAATACAGAGCCGTTACGTAGGGATGAAGCAAATGGATGGTCTCGGGGTTCAGACCAGCCCTGCAAGCTGGTTCCTATGCGTGGAGGTGATGTCCCCCTGATCCAGCTGCCACTGGCACCTTCTGGGATGCTGTGGCTCCCAGCTCCCCTTTGGGGACCCTAAGACACCCGTATCATCCTGCAGAAGCGAGAGGCCTTTTGCCAGCTGCTGCAGCTGATGAAGATCCAGCACTCCAACCTGGATGAGCCTGACCTCATCTCGGTCTATGTTGGGACATGGAACATGGGTAAGGGGCTAGGATGGGACCATGTTGTCCTGGGAGGCTGTCACAGCTTGTTGTGAGCCCAGGTGGGTTTTGGGAGGCGAAGGAGCTGCCCCAGGAAAGCTGAGGTCCAAGCTGGTCCTCAGTGGGAGCAGGAGGCTGAAGACTCTGACCTGGCCACTTCTGGGTTTGTCCGTCCCATCGGGATCCACTCACCTGGTGGCTGCCAGGGAAACAGAGACGCTGGGGTACTGGGAGGGTTTTGGGTGGTAGCAGTAAATCCCAGCCCCAGTCTGGGATGTGGGTGGGTAGACCATGATACTTCCCATCCCCAGCAGCTCCTGGAGATGCGCAGGGTGTGAGGGCGGAGAGGGGCTCAAGGAGCCTGGAATCAGCCCTGTGTTGTCCCCTCTGGTGACCTGCTGTCCCCTGCCCGCAGGCAGCACCCCACCACCCCGCTCCCTTGCCTCCTGGCTGACCTCAAGGGGCTTGGGGCGCACGCAGGACGAGACCACCGCCTGCATCCCCCACGACATCTACGTTATCGGCACCCAGGAGAACTCCCTGGGTGACCGCGAGTGGGTCGAGTTCCTCCGCGCATCTCTGAAGACCCTGATGGCCATCGACTACCGCGTGGTAATGGCGGGGTGCAGCCTGGACCCCTCCGGCTGTGTCTGGGGGGGCACCCTGTGCTAGGCAAGCTAAAGCCATTCCTCGGCAGTCTCAAGGAGCTGGTTACCAGTAGCCGTTGCCCCAGGGCTCTTACCCCCAAACGCAGGGTCCTCTCCCACCCCAAACGCAGCCCAGGGAACCTCCTATGCCCAGTGGACCCCATGCAGGGAGTGCCCTCCCCAGGAGCCACCTTTGAGGGATGGGTTGGCTCACCTTGCTTCTTCTCTGTCCCCACCGCCCTCAGCCATGGGGTGATGTGGGGGGAGCAGGCAGGCTCACCCCCCGCCCCCCGGCAGGTCGCCCTGCAATGCCTCTGGAGCATCAAGATCGTGGTGCTGGTGAAGCCCGAGCACGAACGGCGCATCAGCCACGTCCACACCTCCAGCGTGAAAACCGGGATCGCCAACACGCTGGGTAGGGATGGGGACGGGGTGGAGGGGATGCCCCAGAGCGAGGGGGCAGCCTGGGGGCCATCTCAGGACCTCCGAGACCCACCCCAGAGCTCAGTGCCCAGCACATCCCTGCAGGGAACAAGGGAGCTGTGGGCGTCTCCTTCCTCTTCAATGGGACCTCCTTTGGTTTCATCAACTGCCACCTGGCCTCTGGCAGTGAGAAGACCCACAGGTGATGGAGGGATGTGGGGGGGTGGGTCTGCCCCTGGGCAGGCAGGTGTCTCAAGGGGCTGGAGGAGCCCCAGGGGCTCTGGGGTTGTCCATGTCCCCCTCCTGTCCCCACCTGGCAGGGGCAGGATGAGGTTGAGGTGTCCTGGGGAGGTTCATGCGGTGCTGCTGTCCCCTCTGCAGGCGTAACCAGAACTACAGTGACATCCTGCGCTCCCTGGTTCTGGGTGACAAGCGGCTCAGCGCCTTCGACCTCACCCTGCGCTTCACCCACCTCTTCTGGTTCGGGGACCTCAACTACCGCCTGGACATGGATGTGCAGGTGGGACCCTGCAGGCACCACGGCTGGGGATGGTGGCACGCTGGCGATGGCACCAGTGCAGCCGCAGGGGTGAGAAGAGCCAGGGCTCACCACACCATCCTCCCCCGGCGCAGGACATCCTTGCCCACGTAACCAAGAAGGAGTTTGAAACCCTCCTGGCTGTTGACCAGCTCAACCTGGAGCGGGAGAAGAACAAGGTGTTCCTGCGATTCAGTGAGTGTCGGGGCAGAGGGAAGGGCTCCCCCACCAAGGGGGGTGGCTGGGCGGATGCCTGCCCCTGCGCTTGTCCCTGCGTCCCGCTCCCTGTGCCACCTCCGGCACGCTGCGGTGCCCTGTCCCAGGATGCTGAAATCCTCGGGGACCTTGATGTGCACCACGCAAAATGCCTGGGCTCTGTGTCCTGAGAGCGTGCAAGCACAGGGACAGTCACAGCCTGTCCCTGCAGGGCTGCCTGGGGTGTGAGTCCTGGATGGGGACCATGACACCCCGTGGGGACTCTCCTCAGCTGGTTGCAGCTAGGGGGACAGGCAGGGACGTTGGACCCCATGCCATCTCCGTGTCTTGGTTCCCAGGTGAGGGTGACATCTCCTTCCCGCCCACATACCGGTACGAGCGGGGCTCCCGGGACAGCTACATGTGGCAGAAGTTCAAGCCCACGGGGGTGAGTTCCTGGAGCCTCCTGCTGAGCCGCAGGACATCACCGGGGTACAGGGACACCAGGCTGGGATGGTGCCGGGGGAAGCTGTGCGCTGGTGCTCAGCCTCCATGCCTCTGCCAGCTTGTTCCCCCCGCCCAGTGTGGGTCTGGCCAGGAGGTAGCTCACTTTTTGGGGTGCTGGGGTGCTTTTCTGGGCTGGGGGAGAGCCAGACCCGAGGGGGCACTGAAGCCAGATGCTTTCTCCATTTTTAGGTGAGGATCAATGTCCCCTCCTGGTGTGACCGCATCCTGTGGAAGTCACACCCAGAGACCCATGTAGTCTGTAAATCCTATGGTGAGTGAGACCCCAGGGCTGGGGGGAGCCCGGCATGGCCAGCACTGCCTGGGACCCCACGGCTCGGGGCCTGTCACCCAGCTGCCCCCTCCCGCCATCCAGGCTGCACCGATGACATCGTGACCAGCGACCACTCGCCCGTCTTTGCCACCTTCGAGGTGGGAGTAACGTCGCAGTTTGTGCCCAAGAAGGGTAAGGGGTTGGGGTCTGTCACCTCCTGTGCCCAGTTTGGGGTAAGCCCTGGCTGCGGGTGCTCGGCCGGCGCACGCCGACCTGCCGGTACCTGCCTGCAGCCCCCGGATCCGACCCCGAGCCCCTGGCCTGCATCGAGTGGGAGAGCATCGAGGTGATCGTGAAAACCGCCAGCCGCAGCAAGTGCTACATCGAGTTTCACTCGTACTGCCTGGAGGGTGAGGTGGCCCCTGGGTGCCGGGGGTGTGCCGCGGGGGAGACCTGGCCCCCGCTGGAGCTGTGTCCCCTTCTCTCCCCCCGTCAGAAGCCCAGCGGAGTGGGGAGAACACCTCCCAGAGCTGCGACATCCCCGGCTTCCTCAAGTTGGCCTGGTCCGCAAAGAGTCTGCCTATGGTATGCACTGGGTAGGGGGGGGGACAAACACTGGCCCCCCCAGCCCTTGAGCATCCTCCTCCTTCCTCTTCCCCATCCGTCCCGCTGGCTCTGTACCCTGAACCCCAAGGGGTGCCAGGGGGCTGTCACCGTCCCCCCCAGGACAGAGCCACCCCAGTGCCACCCTGCCCTGCAGCAGCCCCCCCGAGTACCCCTCTCTCCATGTGCAGCTGCACCCCATCCTGCCGGACCTGGAGTACCTGGGGGACCAGCACCTGCTCCTCAGCATCAAGGGGGTGGAGAGCTGCGAGTCCTACGGTGCGTGCGGGATGGTGGCCTGGGGGCCACTGTGGTGGCATGGGGGGATGCCAAGCGTATCCCCAGCAGGGCACAGGTAACAGCCTGCTGGGTGTAAGGTTTTGCAGCTAGAGCTTGGCAGGAGGGACCCTGGCACCCACCCGCCTCCAGGGTGCTGCTGCATACGAGGGTCTCGCCTGCCCCCCAAGCTGCATGGGGTGGTAGGGGGGTAACGCAGGTGTGCGCTGTGCCTGCAGGCGAGTGCTGCATCGCCATGAAGTCGATGATCGGCAGCATGGCCCAGCAGTTTGAGACCTTTCTCTTCCACCGCGGCGAGGAGACGGGCTCCATGCGCGGCTGGATGAAGGTCCGGGTCCCCAAGGACAGGCGCAGCACCCGCGAGAGGCTCTACGGTAATGGGGCTGTGTGACAGCCCCCTCGCCCTGGGGCCACACTCAGGCACGGCGTGGCTGTGCCCAGTGGGGAGAGATCGAACCACGGTGCCTTTACAGAGTGGATCAGCTTTGAAGAGGACGACGCCGAGCCGGCAGCAGATGCCCCGACGTGCCCCAAGCCACCCCTGCAGCGCCTCAGGTATCCCAGCCAGGCTCTGCGCCTCCATGACCCCTGACCGTGGGGTGATGCTGAGCCCTCGCCCACCTTGCTTTGCAGGAGCCGGCCCCGCAGCCTTCCGGAGGCAGCCGCTGGCTACACCAACCCAGCCTACTTCATCTTCGAGGGGGTCCCCAATGTGTGGGTGCCAGCCCCCGGTGCCAGCGAAGCCCACGACAAGCAGATGGAGAGCCC
The DNA here is from genome assembly GCF_028500815.1 of Rissa tridactyla. NCBI lineage: Eukaryota > Metazoa > Chordata > Aves > Charadriiformes > Laridae > Rissa > Rissa tridactyla. The sequence continues at coordinate 45,754,101 of NC_071474.1, read as the reverse complement.
AGCCAGGGGCCAGCAGTGCCAGAGCCCCCCTGGGCCACGAATCCCTTCGCCATCAGAGGAAGAGCGATGGGGCGGCCGGCATCTCTGTGTGCCAGGGGGGCTGTCCCATGGACACCCACGCAGCCCCCCTGGTGTGGGCTGGCAGAAGAGACCCAAATCGGCCGTCCTGGTGAGGGACACACCAGGGCTGGGCGACTGCTCGCTGACAGCGCTGCACATGGCCACCTGCCTGAGCCAGCTGGACTGGGCGTCCTCTGAACACGGAGGGGACAGCCAGAAGACCCTGCTGCGCCAGACCCACAGCACCCTGAAGCCGCCCCCACGGCCCTGCCGGGAGGTGCCGAGGTGCACGCCGGATACTCGCCAGCACGGCCACCTAGGAGAGGTACCGCTGTGGTCTCCGTGGGGATCTGGAGCTCAGCTGAGGGATTTGGGGAGCTCAAGGAATGGGGGACCTGCTTTTGGCTGTGGGGCCACCAGCAGATGTGAGGTCCCATCCCCGTGGCAGTGCTCTGCCTGGTGAAGCCACCACGGCACAGGCAGTGGGATACAGTGGGAAGGGGAGGAGCAGCAATGTGCCTGGTTCATGCGGGGTGAGGACGTGAAGGCGGGGACGTCGTGGTCCCGGTGTGACGCTGCTGGTGTGTGTCCTTGTTCTTTCCCCAGTGGCCCTGCAACAGGGAGGAGTGGTCCGGTGGCGTTGGCAGGTGCCTGGGTCACCTTGGCTTGCAGCAGGACAAGGAAAGGCTGCAGGAACATGGCTGGAACCACTTGGACTCCTACAGGTACCCCCAGGCACTGGAGATTGGAAAGGGGGGCACTGTGCGAGCCAGCTCCTGTGGCCCTGGGGTCCCTGGCAGAGCCCCACACCCCGGGGGGGAGGAGAGGTGAGCCTTGGGGTAGGGATGCAGCAGGGCAGGGGCAGGAGGATGCCAAGTCCCCACATCTGCATGGATGCCCCAGGGCCATGCAGGCTCCCTGCTCCCTCTCGGTGGCTCCCCTTGCCCTTGCTCCCCCGTGCACAGAGGTGTCACAGAGCGGGACCTGCTGGAGGCTGTGGGGTGCTCAGCCCAACCCCTCCCCAGCTTGGCCATGGCAAGCTCGGTGAGGCCACCGCGGTGAGCCTGCCACGGAGACCCGACCTCGGACCCAGCACCTAGAGCACCAATCCTCACCCCAGCACCCACGTGTGCTCTCCTCTGTGGAGCTCCTGCGGCAGACAGAGAGCAGCCGAGGAGGACGGGGCAGGCAGGCACCCAGGGCTGGACCTATTGGCCATGTTCCCAACTTGTCTGGCCTCACCAGCAAGCAGTTGGAAAGTCTCAGGCAGTTCCTGTGGCCATCGGGATGGACGCTTTCCAGGTCTCGCTGCCTGTCTCCGTCCTCCCTCCCCAAAGCCATGGAAGGACCATGCTGAGCCCCACCAGCAAGGAGGGATGGGGGACACGGGAGATGTTCAGGCCACTTGGAAAGTGAGGACCTCTGGGTGCTTTGGACCTCGAGGCTCAGCCTCTTCAGGCAGCTGACTTGCAGCCTGCAAGGGCACAGCGGTATCTGTGGCCAGCCCAGCCCTGTGGATCCTCGTACCTTCGGCCTCGGCAGCTGCTCCCTCCTCGCTGGGCTCTGCCCTGGTCAGACAGAGTTCCCAGAGGACTTCTCCTACAGCAGCCGCTCCTGAGGCTGAAGCTCCATTCCCTTACGAGATGCCCCTTGCTGTCTCCATCCAGAATAAAGTCTCAGGGACACTGGGGGTGCGTGTGTGCGATGCCTGGCTCTGTGCAGGAGCAAGGAGGGAGTGTGCTGTGCCGTGCCGTGCCATGCCATGCCGAGCCGTGCCGAGCCGAGCCAGGCAAGCTTTGGGGGGGAGAGCGCTGGTTCCCAGTGCCTCGGCTGCTCCAGGAGCATTGCCCCCAGCCTTCCCCCTGTTTAATCGGGAACATGCAAACCCTGACCCTCGAGGCTGCCCTTGCCGATGTCCCGTGTGGCTCCCGCACAGGGCTGGGCTGGCTCTGTCCTCGGCAGATGCTTGCGGTGGCACGGGTCCCCTCCGAAGACGCCGGCTCTGCCTGCTCAGCCCTGCCACCCACAGTCCCCTGTGCTGTCCCTCTCTAGCCAAACATCCCCTTGCTGCCACCGTACTGCCCCCCGCTCTCGTCCGCGGTCTCCCACATCTCAAGGTGCGCCCGTTTGCCCCCCGGCGCTCCCCGATCATCACAACGCTGACATGTTTGCACAGCACCCACCCTCCGCCCACCCGGGCGCTCGCAAAGGAGTTAAATCCCCTGGACCAGGCACAGCTCTGCATTCGGTGGGGGGACGCACTCCCCCCCAAACACAGCACTCAGCAGGGCCCTAACTGCTGCGACACACGCAGTGGCCCCCGTTTTGGGGACACTATGCCCAGGCTGGCCTCAAGGTGGCAGTGGCCACCTTTGTCCCCAGGATTGCCCCGCAGAGCTGGGGTGCCAGCAGGGCAGCACCCCGGGGTGGGGGCACTGCCGGGACCCGCACGGTCCCAGTGGGGCAGGGAGGCTGCCCTGGGGTGGGTGAGGGGCAGTGGTCCCCATGGGCAGGGGGCTGCTGTCCCCATGGATGAGGGGCTCTGGCCCCCGTGGTAGAGGGACCGTGGTCCCCATAAGTGAGGGACCATGGTCCCTATGAGCGAGGGACTGTGGTCCCCACGGCCAAGGGTCCTTGGCCCCCACGGGGAGAGGGCTGCAACCCGAGGGTGAGGCCCACAAGTCCCTTGTCTGGGGGGCTGCTGGGGGGGCTGCAGGTGGCCCAAAACCTGTGAGGACGATGGGCAGGATGGGCAGGCAGCGGGGCTAAGCCCCGCAGGCAGCCCCTGGGGCAGGCAGGGACACGGGCAGGGACACTGCAGGCTCCTGCCCCCGCCTCTGCCCGCCTCCAGCCCTGCCTCTCCCGGGCACTTTGCTCCCAGCGTTGGGAGAGCGGGAGCGGGCACAGACGGCGCAGCACGACCAAGGACAGCCCGCAGCACCGCCAGCATGGCCCCCAGCCCCATGGAGGACAGGGGCTCCCCGGGGGTGCCCCGCTCCTGAGAGCCGCCCCAGCCCAGGACCACAGGTGAGCCGGGGCAGCCCGTGCCTGGTGGAGGGCAGCGGCCAGGGTGGCCATGCCATGGCCGTGCCACAGCCGTGCAAACCCAGCTGGGCTCCAGGGGGGCCTGTGGGGAGCAGCTTTGGCCCCTCAAGGGATGGAGGTGGGACGCCCAGGGCTGGATGGCTGTGGGGTGGGGGTCAGCCACTTCTTCCTATACGTCCACCATCCCCAAATCCCTCTGTGCATCCTCCTCCCTAACACGCCACTGCCTTCCTCCATCACCAAGGGCCTTCATCCTTCCCAGTGTGACCACCTCCTCTCCATCCCCCAAAGCTCTGCCTCCTCACAGGGCAAAGTTGCCCTCGGGCTGCTGTGGCTTAGCCCCACGCTGTGGGCTCCTGCCCTTCCCTGGGGAGGCGAAGGCACAGGGACAGCCCACCCAAGGGCAAAAGGAAACCCTCACCTCCCACCCCACCGAGAAAGGGGTTCACCTCGGAGCAGGGGACGTGGTGGGCAGCGAGGGAAGCGCCTGACCCCGCTGGTGTCCCTGGGGAGGAGGCACCGGCACCCAGGCAGCGCAGGCAGATCGTGCTTTGGCTGCTCTTGCAGCTGAAGGGAAGGATGGAAAAGAAATTAGGTCACGCTCCCCTTGTGCCGGGGCTTTGGCTGCAAAAACCACGTGGCGATTAGGGACAAGGGTCCTTCTGCAGGATGTTTTGCATAATTTCCCCTTGTTTTGCAATTTCTGAGAGCTTAGGCGAGAAGAAAAGCCCTGTTTTTCCTGTGCTCCAGCAGCAACCAGTCCCAGGCTCACCCCTTGTGCCTCGGTGGCTGCTCGCTCCCCTCCAAAATCTGCTCTCGCGTCCCCTCTCTGAAGCTCCTGCCCACTACACCGCAGTCCCCGACCCCCAGTGCCATCCTTCCAAGTGAGCAGGACTTCAGCTCCGGGGCAGAGTCTGCCTTTGTCACTGACCCGCTCATTCATTCCATCGATGCCGTTCCAACGCCCCCAGGGCCATTTCCAAAGCCCCAGGGCCAGCAGCCTCAGCTAGCTGCTGGGCCACCCCAGGCTGGGGGTGGCCATCAGCTCCCGGTGTGGCCGGTGCTGCCCGGGGGCCGAAGGACGGGTTCAGGCTGGGCACAGCGGTGGGGCTGGGAGCCAGGGCAGAGCTCCCGTTCCTGCGGCAAAGGGCAGCACGTGCCTCCCGATGCACGGCCCCGTGGCCACCCCCTGCCCCTTTCCGCTGGCGGATGGATGCATGGGTGTTTTGCAGGACCCCTGGCTGCTTCCCAGGGCACGTGCGAGGACCAGCCTGCAGGAACCATCCCAGGCGGATGTGCTTGCCATGGGCAAGGGATTCCCCAGCATCGCAGCCCTCGTGCATCCACAGAACGGGCAGGACAGGAGCGGGAATCACCTCCCCAGCTCCATGGCCTTTCCTGCAATGCCTTCCATCTTCCGCTCCAGCAGTGAGCCCAAACGCTTGGCTTAGCCCTCACTGTGGCTACAGTTGGTCCCTTCTTGAAAAAGTCCGTGCTGGAGAAGCCATGGCCACGGAGGGCCTTGCTGGGGACGTCGGCGAGAAGTAGGAACGGGCCTGGCGGTGACGTGTCCTCAGGGTGGACTGATGTGAATCAGTAATTTAAAGCACTGATTTTGATCGTGACTAAGATGAGGAAGCAGGAAACCTGTTGAGATAAAGCTTGCCAAATGTCATCTTCTTTTGCATTTTTATTTTTCGGTGGTTGTCCCCAAAGGAAGCTTGCTTAGGAACGGTTAAATCACGCTGCTGAGCACTGACTGTGCCAGAAGCCCTGTACCTGCGCTCTCCTCTGAACAGCCCGGTACCATGCAGCTGCTCAGGTTTTTTCCTTCTGCCTTTCTCACACCGGATTATTATTTTTTTATTTGCTGGCTTCTTCATATCTTAGTTGTTTGCTGACCTATGTCATGGGTATCGGCTTTGGTCACTGAACCCTGCAGCACCTATAGTCCGGTCAGGCTCAAGGCTTCACGCTCACTTGCACTCAGGGGTTAGAAAAGGAAAATAAATCTCCTGGTGCCTTGTGTCCTTGGCAGTGTCGCAGCTTTGGGAGACGCAGCCTCTGGGCTGGGACCAGCACGACCAGCACAGTGTTCCCAGTGGCACAGCCAGCCCCACGGGACCACCGCTGGCACCAGTGCCTGGAGGATTGGGGTTTCCTACCAGTTGTTTTTCCCTCCTGGTGCTGGGAAAACAGGACAAGTTCTTCCCACTGTTAATGTTTGATCAGGACCTGCCTGCTGCTCTCTGAACTCATCCCTGTAATAAAGGAGGCGGCTGCCCGCGCTGGCCGCAGCGGGAAGGAAGCTGCAGGGTGTTCGATGTGAGCCTGAAGCTGCGGCTCAGCCCACAACTCAAACAGAGAGTGCCAAGGTGCGTGTGACACAGAGGGGCCAGTCCCGTGGCCACCCGCTTGCCCATCTGCCTGCTGATTCATTTATGATCATCTCTGTAAACACTGGGATGTCTCTCCAGGCGAGGCTTTGGAGGGAGAGGATGGATTGCAGCTCAGATGACCCCATGGATACACCCTACAGGATATTCCTGCCAACGGCGCCTGCCACAGGAGGCCACAGGCTGATCATCTCCATGGCAAAGGCAAGGGATTAACAGGAGGGGGATGATGAGGGAGCCAAGGGATGGAGGAGCCTGAGAGGACACTGCCTTCCACCTCGTACCACCACCACCAGCATCCCAGGAACACACATCATCTCCCCGAGCCCCAAGTCCTCCTCTGTCCTGGCACCCATCGCCTCCTGGGTGAGCTCTGGGCCGACAGAAATTGGAGACACACCAGCACTCCCTCTGTCAGATATGGCTTTCGGCTGCACCCTCGTTTCTGCCAGCAGCATGGTAGATTCTCCTGCTCCCAGGTTACTCATCCGAGCACCCATCCTCATCTGGCAGAAGCAGCTACTCTTAAATCGCTTCACCAGGGGTGGTGGTAGGCATGGAGGGGCCAAGGCGTGGGCAGCCTTCACCGGTCCTTTGCTGGACACCACGATGGTGGCAGAAGCTCCTTCTTCCCTCTGGAGGAGTGGGCTCTGAACTTCTGAGGGGCGAACACAACTCTCTGACAGTTTGCCCTCGTCCCTCAGCCCCGGGGCCTGATTTGCCAGGAGGACGTGGATCCCAGCTTTTGATCCTAACGCTGCGCGGGGGGAAGCGTCCTGCCTGCCTTGTGAACTTGCACTGTCTTGGGCTGGGACTTGGCTCTGGCGCAGCTCCTCTCCGCAGGGCTTAGATCATCACTCTCCTACGGAGAATACCCAGCAGCTGGAGGCCCCTCGCCGTCCAGGGACGCTCTCTCCCAAAGGCTTCTTTAACAGCCCCCCAAGGATTTCTCCGGGCCACAATATTCCCCCAGACAAGCCTTTCTTCTCCTCCCGCCTTTCTTCTGTCAAGGAGCCCTCTGGGACGAGCAGCATTGTCAGGATGGTGCCAATTAGGCTGAGCCGGCTTCCAAGAGGCTGCGCTGGCACCGGCTGGGGGCTGCTGTTGCTCATAAAGGTCTCATTGTTCGGCGCGCCGTGGGGCTGCTGGCCGGCGGGGCCGGCGCGGCCCTCTGTCTCAGGCACGCTTCCTGGCTCCACGCGGCGCTGGTGTCACTGCGCGCTGCTCAAAGGGATGATTAACGGGTGTCATTGCGGGGGCTGCGAAGGGGAGGATTTGTCAAGCCTCCCTCAGCTCCCCGCGAGGCCCGAACGCGCGAGCTGAGAAAAACCAGAGAACCATCAAAGTGGCCGGAGCTCCTGGAGGGGGGGAAAATCTGGCATCTTTGGCTCCCTTCCACGCTTTGTGCCTGACAATGGTCGAGATCAACGACTAATGTGCTTTTATTAACTGCTCCCCTAGATCTGGCTTGGAAAACATGGCCACTTCAGTGAGGACATTCCCAGTTGCCCTGTGGACACCGACGCCGGCTCCCTGGCCGGGAGAAAACACCACCGCGGTGTCGGAGGCAAAGTGCGTCTTCAACGAGGAGTTCAAGTTCATCCTGCTGCCCGTCTCCTACAGCATCGTCTTTGTGGTGGGTCTGCCCCTCAACTCCTGGGCCCTGTGGATGTTCATCTCCAGGATGAGGCCCTGGAACGCCACCACCACCTACATGTTCAACTTGGCCGTCTCCGACACACTCTACGTCCTCTCCCTCCCTACGCTGGTCTACTATTACGCCGACCGCAACAACTGGCCCTTTGGGAAAGGGCTCTGCAAGATCGTCCGCTTCCTCTTCTACGCTAATCTCTACAGCAGCATCCTCTTCCTGACGTGTATCAGTGTCCACCGTTACATGGGCATCTGCCACCCCATCCGCTCCCTGAAGTGGGTGAAGACCAAGCAGGCCCGCATCATTTGTGTGGGCGCCTGGCTTGTCGTCACCATCTGCCTCATCCCCAACCTCATCTTTGTCACCACCAGCTCCAGGGGCAACAGCACCCTGTGCCATGACACCACCAGGCCCGAGGAGTTCGACCATTACGTGCACTACAGTTCCTCCGTCATGGCCCTCCTCTTCGGGGTCCCCTTCTTGGTGATCGTCCTGTGCTACTGCCTGATGGCCAAGAGACTCGGCAAGTCCAACTTCTCCAGCCCCAGCCCCCGAATGCCCTCCTACAAGAAGCGCTCCATCAGGATGATCATCATTGTGCTTACTGTCTTTGCCATCTGCTTTGTGCCCTTCCACATCACCCGGACCCTCTACTACACCTCCCGCTACTTCCAAGCCGACTGCCGGACCCTCAACATCATCAACTTCACCTACAAGATCACGCGGCCCCTGGCCAGCATCAATAGCTGCCTTGACCCCATCTTGTACTTCATGGTTGGGGACAAGTACCGGGGGCGGCTGCGCCGGGGTCCAGGCCAGCGGCTCCGGCCTGTGCCCACATGCAACCTGGCCCTGGTGTCCCCCTCCATGGACAACCTCACAGGTGGTAGCCATGCTGACAATGACACCCAAGGGACAGGGACAGCACGGAGCAGAGGCAGGTGCCAAGGGGACAATGGGGGGTTACAGTAGCCTCATCCCTGGTCGCCACAAGTCACAGCCCCTCTGGGCTCTGTGTGGGTGCCTGGGCACCCCCAGGTCCCCAAACCTGCCTCTGCTGAAGGCTGAGGATAGGTGGCCATGGGACTTGTCCCAGCACTGCCCCGAGATGCCAAGGGAGGAGGGTGCCAGTACTGCTCAGGGCAGGACAGACACCTTCCTGCGGGAAGGGGAAGGCTGCTGAGAAAGCCACTTTGGGATGGCACATGCCCCATCCTGGGATGCTTCCGAGGACGTGTGGGGGCTGACAGGTCAATAAAGGGAAGGGACACTGGTCCCTCCCTTGGGATGCACAGCCCTTCTGGTCTGATTGGCAGCAATGTGCAGGGACCGGACTGAACCTGGGGATGGCGTCAACGCTGGATGCCCCGTGTGCCTGGCAGAGGCTCTCTGAGATGCCCCTGTCACACTGTTGACCTTGAGACAGGTGGGGAGGGACGTGGCATGGGGCACTTAATGCCCATCATCCCCCAATAAAGCTCCTTCACTTTTCTCTACACTGAGACCTCTTCCTCCTCGTAGCAGAAGGAAGAGGGACGAGATGCCCACCCTTGCCCCAGAAAGCATTTGAGAGCAAAGAAAAGCCACCCGCTGCCTCAGCGCTGGGGCAGGTTCGGAGCGAGGGACTGGAGTGGTGACACCCATGGTGATGGGAAAGTCCTCGGAAATCTGCCTTTATAGGTGTTTGCTTTCCAAATGTTTACTCAGCCCTTGTGTTTGACCAAGTGCCTGCGCAGAGAGAAGCAGACCAGAGATGGCTATCAGCGCTGTCGACTCTCCCACGCCAGCCCAGGCAGGGATGGGACAGGGCTGTCCCCGCCACGGGGAGCCCTGGGGGGGGCTGCCCCTCCATCACCCCCCAGGAGTCCTCCCAGCACATGCCTGGAGAAGGAAAGCCCATAGCGTCATCGGGGTGTCACCCCCCAGCCATGGCACCGGCCACACACAGCCACATCCCACCAGGGTCTGCCCAGGTCACCCAGGGAGGGAGAGGGCTCCATGGATGCCACATCCCATCCCCCCATCCCCATCCCACTGGACCCCCGGAGACCCCCCTCAACTCACCGCTGAGCTGAAAGCAGAGAGAGAAGCAGATGTCCCTCCTAAGCCCAGTCAGCCCAGTAAGAGCAGCTGTAGGACCTCCCCTTCCCTTATAGCCAATGTGCCCCAGGTGGGCCTGGAGCTGCTTGGTTGCACCTGAGTGGTGCAAGGGTCCCCGCCAAGCACATCCCCGTCCCCAGAGATGGGACTGCCAGGGAGGGGACACGGGTGGGTGGCATGTCCACCTACACGGGGAGTACGGGAGTATGGCCATGTGCCGCTGATCCTGCCCCCGCCCCAGCACACACAGGCAGCGTTGGGGGGGTTGGAAATCTGTATTGGGTACAGAGGCGGTGGAAAAGGCTCATCTGGGGCCAGGGCAGCGCCCTCCCCTCGCCCAGGGCTCCATGGTCCCAGCTGAGGCCACTTCCACGGGTCCCCAAGTCCAGGAGTGTCCCCCCCACCCTGAAAGGGATATCTCCCCAGCCCAGTCTTTCTCACTATTGGGATGCCAGCCCGAAGAGTCCATCTCATTCCCTCCCCCCATGACACCTCCTCCCTCAGCTCATGGTGCCCTGGTTATCCTGGGGGGACCGTGCCCATCGCTGGACCCCAGCCTCACGCCAGGCCCCCCCACATCATCCCCGTGTCCTTGGGGCCAGCTGTGTCACCTGCAGCCCCTTCGAACCCCTTTCAAGGGGCACCCTTTCCCAATCTCCCTCTCCCCTTGCTTCTTCCTTTCCTCCCACCTCCCGCTCAGGTTTTTCGGCTGGAGGAGCAGAGGGCTGGAGCAGGGACCGTCCCCCGTGTTTCCCCCATGCCGGGCCGGCTGAAATCCCCACCCGCAAGAGCCGGCTGCCCTTGTGAGTCAGGATCTGGCCGCCGGCGCCGGCCGTGCTCAGAGGATGTGCAGCTCGTCCGTCTCTGACAGCCCATACTTGGTCTTGTTCTCGTTGAAGAGCTTGAGCAGGGAGCGGATGTACATCTCATGGTACATGTCCACTGTCTCAGAGCTTGGGTCCTCGATCTTGGGCACCATCACTGGCTCCCCCACTGCCAAGAGGGGAGGAAGGTCAGGCTGGTGGGCATGGGGGCATGCTCGGCTCATCAGGGACATGAGCTAAGTATTGCCTTCCAATGCCACCCATCACAGGATGTCCTCCTCTGCCCCTCCACCTTCTGGGGGTCCCCTCCGCCCCAACAGGCGATGCTCACCCACAGTGGTGATGGGTCTGGCGTAGGGGAGGAAGCCCCAGGAGTGGACGGAGGTGAGACCCCGGCCATAGAAGATGCAGGGAGCGAAGCCCATCATCTTCTGGAAGCGCTGCTGGATGCTCCTCATCCAGCTGCCCTCCTCAAAGACCACCTGGCGGAAAAGGTCATTCTCCCCAAAGGAGAAGGAGGGGACGAGGTAGGCCCTGTGGAGGGGACATAGTGGGTGGTGATGGGGTGCCGGAGCCCCCAGACCCCCACGGTGGCGGTGCTTGTGACCCACCCGTGCTGCAGGGCCATGCGGACGAAGCCCTTGCGTTTCTTCAGGACGAGCGTGGTGACACCGGGACGGCAGGAGAGCGACTCGGCCGCGCCGCCGATGACGATGGCCACCGCGTTGCCAGTGCCATTCTTGGACAGCAGGTACCCGATGGCACGACGTGTCACCGGGCACAGGCCTGCGGCAGAACGGACACCACCGGTGCTATGGGACACCACTCGGGGGACGGGGACCCTGCGAGGGACCTCACACGGCACCGTGCCCGGAGGAACCACGCAAGGACGATGTGCAAGGCACCATGCGAGCGACCATGCGAGGGACGGCGCAAGGGCTCCCCCTGCTGCGGGAGAGCTCACGGGGGAGGGAGGGGTCCCCCCCCGGGCAGGGTGCGGGCAGGGTGCGGGCAGGGTGCAAGCACGGTGAGGTTCGGACAAGGTGCGGGCAGGACACCACCCCTGCCCTGCGTCCTTCTGGGGAGCACAGAGGCTATCGGTCCCACAGATGGGACTGGGGACACACACACACCCCCCCCCAGAACCCCCCCTGCCCATGGGCATTGCCCCCTCCGTGCTCTGGCCCACATGTGGCAGCAGGCAGAGGTGGGCAGGAGCGGGGCAGGCAGGGGGTGCATCCCCAGGGCACCCACTCAGCGCGAGGCAGCACGACCGGCCCACGAGGGTGACAGTCCCCCTGCCCGCGGACGCTCACCCCCGCTCATCAGGTACTCCCTGAAGACGGGCAGGCGGAAGTTGCCGGCCAGGGTGGTGAGGAAGGGCCGGATGCCCGGGAACATCTCCCCGAAGCCCGTGGAGCCCGTGATGAAGTTGCAGAAGGCGCCGACGCAGAGGATGCCGTGGGGGTGGGAGCCGATGATGTAGTTGTGGCTGGGGGACAGGTCGTGTGTCTTCACCAGCTGCGGGGACAAAACAGTGTCGGGGGGACATAACGGTGGTGTGTCCTTCTGGGTGGTACCACTGCTTGCGGGAATGTCCCGTCCTGGCACCCCCGCTCCCTGCACTGTACCTTCACGGGGAAATAATCCCGAAAGTGCCTCCACACAGGCCATCGCCGCAGGCACGGCAGCCTCCTGCCACCTGCAAAATGGGGAGGCACCACAGATGACGCATGGCAGCAGGGCCCGCGGGAAACACTCCCCGTGGACCTGCCATATCCCTCTTCCCGCCATGATGATGATGGGGGAAAAGGAAGAAAGAACAGGTGGGACATGGTGCTCCCCATTTACTGTGCCAGGAAGGACCCAGAGAAAATGAGACCCGACATCCCATCCTGCTGCAAAGCTGGAGGAAGGGGGGGCTCTGCCCATCCCCACCTTTCTCCGGCGTGTCCCAGTCGAAGATGATCCAAGCCAGGTAGAGCGCCGAGATGGGCCAGAAGCTGGTGAACACCAGGTAGATGAGGATCAGCAGGCTGACGGTTCCTGTGGGAGCCGGGGAGGGGTGTGAGCGGGTGTGTGCCCACCCCACCGGGACCCCCCACAGCCCCCTACTCACCCAGCAGCAGAAAGCTGAGCACCCACTGCAGGACGGAGAGGAGCTGGAGCCAGGAGCGGACGTCCCGCTGCGAGGGCCAGCGTGCTGCGAGCAGGGTGCGCAGGGCGGTCTGGATGCTGGCGCGGCTACCTGCAGGGAGGGACATGGCAGCTGGCCCAAAACAGCATGGCTTGCACAAATGCTGTCCCAACTAGCCGGGGGATCCCAGTCCAGTGGTACCCTTGGCTGCCAAGGTTGGGATACGGGGAGAAGGCAGGAGGTAGGATGGGAAGGGTGAAGCAGTTGGGCAAAGAGGGATGGGATGAGGTGAAGGATGCTCATCCCCAGAGAGCTCTGGACCATGCCAGGAGGTGGCCCTGGGCAACTTGAGGCTGCTCTGGGGACAGCCCTGCTCCAAGCGGGGGGCATCTGGCAGGCTGGGCACCCCTTAGCCCAAACATGTCCGTGAGCATGGGTGCACCAGCAGAGCTGAGCACAGCAGCAGGTCCTGCACCATGCCAAGGTCCCTGAAGGCCAGGACCTTACCCCTGCCCTCCTTGGCGTGTTCAGGCTCAGAGAGAATTCGGGGATTTCTCAGCTGGCGCAGCAGGGAGGCATGGGGCAGCATACACCCCCCAGCAGGCGCCAAGGACAGTGGCCAGGGTCCAAGCCAGGGTGGCCGAGGTTGGCTGTCCCCACTGAGCCTTGCCTCCCACGAGGGACAGTCCAGCAGCCACGGCTGCTCCACTCCCCTCGCCACCCCCTTCCCCCCAGCCAACCTTGGTGAACCATTAACCGCCCCGGGCTGGGTGCCAGGATCCAAACTCCACGCATGGCCCCATCCCTCCTCCCCGAAACAGGCCCAAGGCACCGGTCCCACCAGCGCACTGCTCCTGGCCAAAGGTCCACAGTGGCCGAGACCACCTGGCACGGCCACCACTGACCGCAGCAAGCTACCTCTTGTATTACAAAATCCTTGTTTTCTTGGGAAAACAACCCAAAATCAGCATGCTGGCCACATAGAGAGATGCTCAGGGCGAGACCGGAGCAGACCTGTCCCCACGGCTCCCTGGGCTGGGGACCCTTATGTCCCCAGAGGGACCCCTGGGTCACAGGAGAACCACCAAACCCCACTTTGGGTGGCTGGTGCACGTTCAACTCTTCCCGGCTCAATCCAAACCGTGACTGGGACAACTGAAATTAATTAAACACTGGACCCATCACCAGCACTGAAGAATTGTTTCCCCTCTCCTCCCCCGAGCAGCGTGCGGTGCTTTACGCCATCCCTCCTGCCCGTCCCCGCACGCCCAGCGAGGCGTCCCCAGAAGCCCAGCGCCTGCACAGCCCCTGCCACTCTCAACTTCCCAAAGCCCCATTTTTTTTCCAAGGAAGATGCAGAGCTCTGCCTAGCAAACTCGTGTCTACCAAACAGTTGCTTTTTTTAGTTCCTTTTTCTAGCTCCCCCTCCCCGCCCCCCCAAGCACTCCATGAATGTCCAGACCGCAGATATAAAAAATGGAGAATTCCCAGGGGCTCGGCTGCCAGCCCCGTCCACGGCGACAGGAGCCTCTTCAAACCCAGAAATGTGGACTCCGCGTCCCGGGGCAGCAAGGAAAGACGAAAGGGAATTGGGAATTTGCATCGCTCTGGAGCATCTTGCAGGAGTAACGTTACTGAATGCACTGTCAGAAATTTCATTCCTGTTGAGCAACCGTATGTTTTCCTCTGGTGCTGCTAACCCCAAATTGCTCCCAACACCTCCCTTTCCCCTAAGCAGACTAAAGCAAATAGACAATAGTGACAACAAACGCTAATTGCCTGACCAGCTCCTCGCATCGCCAGAGCATCAGAAACCATTCAAACACGCTTTGGAAATATCTTACCGCTAAGATTTTGGGAACAGGCTGCAATAATTGTTTTCATGGTGGCAAGGAGTTGCGCGCCAGACCCCGGTTCAGCAGGTTAAGAGGCGAGTTTGGAAATACCAGAGAGCAATTGATTGTGTATCCAGCTGCTTTAACCAGCTGACCCAAGGTAAACTGTCCGCTGCGGAGGGGAGCAGACCCGCTCCGGCCCCGGCTTGCAGAGCAAGGAGAAGAGCTGATGGTCCTTGGGAGGATGAGGAGTCGTGCCGAGCGGTGAGGAGCTGCCGTCGCGAAGGGCAGCCACCGCTCCTCTGAAAGGCACTGCTGGCAGCACCGATGGTGGCTCGGCGGTGGCTGCCTTCCCCTGGGGAATGGTACCGTCCGGCTTTGGGTATTTCACAAACTGCTGTCATGCTCTGCCAGTGTGACTCCCCTCCAGAGCCGCCCAAAAACGTCATCCCCAAACTCCTGCTCCACGGTATGGGAACACAGCCTGCCAGACAGGCCCTGACCCTCAGCCCCACCGTCCAGCACTGTCACCTCCTCTTCCACCACTACGAGGGCCACTGGGGTCTGCTAGCCCTGCCTGCTCGCCCAGGAAGACCAGAGTACTGCCTGGAGACAACCGGGGGGAAAAAAAGTAAGAAAAGTAAAATAAAAAAAAAAAAGCAGCAGAAGCAGCCCCAAGGCGGAGCTTCAGGCCAACAGCCAAAGAAAGAGCAAAAATCCATAGCATCTGATTCACCAGAGCTACTTCTCAGGCTCTACCTCTCCAGAAGTACTCGCTAGGAAGAGCTGGCTAACATCAAACGTAGGAAGGGGATAAATACATGCAGAGAATTGCATGTGTTGTTAAAGTTAAAAACACGTTTCACAGGAGAGGTCTGGAACCCACAAAAACTTGTAATCTGCTTTTGTAGAGTCTCAGTCTCTGGAAAAAAGGGTGCAACAGCATTCACTGCTACAACTTCACAGGGAGAGATTAGTTAACAAGAGCCCAAATTGCTATGCATAAAATGTCTTAAGCTCTCCTGAAGCCTACTTGGACCCTCGGGTGTGCTTGAATCATGCTAACAGAAAGGAAAAACCCCAAATTCTTTCAGAATCCCACTGTCCCCAGAGGTAAGGGAGTGCTCTGCTGATGAACCTGACTGCACCAAATCAAAGACAGTAGATGCCTTGTGGCCTGCTCCAGGTAACACGCTGCCACAAAGGCAAGCAGCAGTGATGCTTTGTTTGGTTTTTCATTCTGACATTTGTACCAGGTTTACAAAAAACCGCAGTCGCAGCTGCCAGCACACGCTGGGCACCTCCAGAGCTTCCAGCCGTAATTCCTCACTTTCTTGCCCAGGAACGCAGTGGCCACGCTCTGGGTCAGCACCAGCTACGGCAAACCAGTCATATCCTCTCTTTTCACTCAGTGCAGGATTAGCACCAGCAGCTATTTAAACTGCCTTTGGAGGAATCCAGACAAGGTTTTCACCCCTTCACGGTTATTCTGTAAATAGATTTCTGAGCACACTAACAACCAGTGCGCTAGTTTGCTTTTGAGTACGGCACCATTTGTCCCAGCGCTGGCCCCTGTGCGTCTCCATAAAAGGGTCCCAAGTACACACATTTGTACATTACATTATGTACGCTATAGCCACGCAGACCCCACATTACACTAAACAAAAGGACAAACATCCCTCAAAAAGGCATTTGTACTATGTGTAGTATCAGCACTTCGACTTTGCCCTCGAAATACTTGATCTACTTAACACAAAAAAAAAATCCCAAACATTTCAGGTCTGCCCGCTCACGGAGGAACAGCGGGACGAGCCTGCGGCAAGGCCACCGAAGAGCTGGCTGCATAGAGGCCTCCCTGCCGAGGTGAACGCTGCACTGCAAGGTGGTGTGTTCAGAAGCCTTGGCCATGTAACATTGCCTATTTCCCATCCCCAAGTCCCTTGGTTGCTGGAAACCAGCCTTACAGGCTTGCTCTGGAATGCCTAGGACAAAGAGCAAGGGATTTTCACAGCGAGAGCTAGGCAGCACAAGAGATTTTATTTTGCTTAAAATATAGAGGAAAAAAAATAAATACATCCACCCACAATACAAAGAGCCGTTTCCAAATTCATGTACTTTTCTTTCAAGGACTTCCTCTGACTGGGAGAACAGAGGCAGTCTGACCCCTCGGAAAGAGCTCCGCCTGACAGGAGTTCTGTGGTATCACTGTACATGACCAGTGCACTCAGTCTGACATCTAACGTAAACCAAAGCAAACTGTCATGTTTACTCTGCTGACTCCAGTGCCTCCCAGAGAAGCCACGGATACCTCCGCATATGTACAGTGTATTTATTCCTATATCTCCAGGACACAGGCAATTCTTACAGGATTTCTAGGCCCTGCTCCCTCTGCAGCGAGAGCATCAGCCCACATTCTGCCGGTTGCCGTAGCCTCTTGGGTGTGTATCTTTCCAGTCATCCCAGTTCCGAGCTTTTTGAAGAGCTTCCTCATCGTCTTCCTCCTCTTTTTTCTCCTGCTGCTGCTTCTGCAACTCTTCATCAGTTATACCTGCTGAAGGTCAAGAACAGGAGTGAGGGGCAGTGGAAGATCCCTAGTCAAGTCCTCAAAACAGAAGCCCTGCCAGGAGATGGTTGAGACAGAAAGCTGGAATTTGCAAAGAGCAGTCTATCAATCCAGTTATTCTCACAGCCTAATAAAGTCAGGTCTTCCTCAGTCAGTGGGTGTTTTACACCCTGAACACATCCCTGTTCACCCTCCTCAAGAGACTTCACAAATTCTCTACTCCAGTTTTCGCTTTGCAACTCCCTACCTGGTGCTCTCTGAGGGGCACTCTGACCAGACACGACTCCTTGCCTTCTGCGCTGCTCATACCAGTCGTCCACGGTCATAGTAGGCAGGCCAGGATATCCAGCACCAAACACTCTGCAGGAAGAGAGAGACAAGTCAAAGAAGGCACTTTACGTTGCTACAAATGAGCAGAAACATAGACAACCGTGCACAGAACTGCTCCGTACTCCAACTGATACTAACAATATAAGATGTGTTATCAAGGAGGGCTTGAGAACAAACGTATTTCTACAGCCTGGGCCACCAGCAACAGACTTGCCAGTAACCCAGCCCTAACAGCGTTTAAAGAGTTCATCCTGACAGTTTAGAAAGGTGAGGACTGTTCTAGTCCAAAGACCCCGAATGACTTCTCCAGCCCAAAGGAGAACACTCTGTGCTAGCACAGCTTGCCAAGGAGGTCCCTGGGAATTAAATTAGGCACAGCTTGGCTAAATAAATATATGGAAGGGCAAATAAAGTCAAAAGCATGACAAGAAATCTGGTTTCTAACCCATTTTGTGTCTTTGCTGCCATATTCCTTGCAAGAATCTCACAGTGCCACAGTTAAGATTTTTATTCCCCTAGGGAAAGCCTTACAGTTAAAACCTGTATTATCGTCACTGATGATTCTCTGGTAGGTGTCACATCTTTCCAGCCCCTACGATCACTTATTTGAATTCACTGAAATCTTCCAGAGTTTACATTAGAGACCACACACACAGCGAAGAACAATCCTGTTAAATCACAGAGGTCAGATGGGCAGATGAGCCTTGCCTCTCCACAACAAGCATGTGGCCTATAAACTAACACACTAATATTTGCTTAATACAATCTTCTCTTCTGCCATCCCAATAGGAGGAAAACAGCGTTAGCCAAAAAGCTGTGGCATGCTGGCAATGGAAAAACATTAGAGAAAGTGGAAGAAATGCATTAGATGTTCTCCCATCCCTTGCCCATATGCCGTCTTGATGCGACACACTGCCTGAAGGTAACAACTGGTTTTCTGAAAGGGTATCTTAGGCTGGATGTGAGTAGAGCACTGCATCATACTGCGTCTAAATGATCAGAAAACAACATACTTAGCCTGAGCAGCATCCCGGGTAAGAATGAAAGGCTTCATTGGAGTCCTGACTTGCCGAGAAGTACCGTGTGGTGGTGCTGAAGACTGAAGATACAAAAAATGGTCACAAGATAACCGTGTAGATGAGAATCCCCTTCTCTGCTTCCCACCCCAAACAAGTTATTAAAAGTCTTGTAGAAGAGAAATGCCTCTGCTGTCAGAGCAACATCCCAAGATGGACAATTCAGGCCTTAATCCAGTTTAAATCATGAACTCCATCTGTGAGCTTCTATAAATCACTTCCCTTTGTGCCTTTGTTACACCCGCTCTGATCAAAGCGGAAAAGCTGACAGAGCTAAACCAGATCAGCTCAGATCAAAGCATGAAATATAGCTTATTTTTCCCAGGGATCAAACACAGCACATTCTGAAGCAAGTAGAGCTCACCATTCCTGTATCACCCAGGGCACTACAGAAGAACAGAGTCCTGCAATGCCAGTAATGAACTGCACAAACCAGCTGCGCCAACAAAGCTGGACTGTGGTCTGTGTCAGCACATTATGATTTTATTTCTAGACAGATATTTCAGGTGAGTAACATAAAGCCCAGGAAGACTATTCTACACAGGAACTGCAGGTCTATGAGAAGCTTCCAGCATTCAGAATGGGCATTTCTTTCTGTAATGTCTGCACGCTTTGTAGACCAGAAGCGCAGGCCTGAAAGAAATCACACGGGTCTTCCTTTAATTTACAAATGTACTTAGTTCTTTAGAGTTAAGGGTCTGGCAAAGTGGAGAAAAGCCTCTTCATGCAGACTGGTTCGGCTCTGATACTCAATGGTCTAGCATTTCACAAGATGCGACTGTCTAGAACATGTGGGCAGTCACTGGACAGTGACTAATCCAAAAATCTGACCACTGCCCGTTCAGAATCAAACCAAACCCTATCTGCCTGTGCTGTGATTGAGGTAAATTTCAATCAAGAATTCACAGAATGAAACTTACGAAACTCTGCTATTGAATTCTTCTGAAGTTCCTTTACCCGCAACAGTGTCTACCATCAAGTCTAGCTATCCACAGTCCAGAGGACCTGCAGTGCAAGAGAGGTCTCATACCTGTTTCGCTGTACCTCTGCTCCTCAGGA
Source organism: Rissa tridactyla (assembly GCF_028500815.1). Classification (NCBI taxonomy): domain Eukaryota; kingdom Metazoa; phylum Chordata; class Aves; order Charadriiformes; family Laridae; genus Rissa; species Rissa tridactyla. The sequence goes on along the minus strand of NC_071474.1, from coordinate 45,735,022 downwards.
TGACCATTTCTTGGTCAATACTCTCAATTTCCTCAAGGCTAGTGTTGATCCACTTCTGGGTTTGTAGTATGTAAAATTCCCGTATCTGATCCTCATCTGCTTGCCCACTCTCCACAGAGGTTTTCATAGAGGCCAACCTGGTCTCCAGTTCCTTCTTCTGCTTATATCTGTCTCAAAGAGAACAAAATGAGATCATTAAATAACCTTTCTCTAGCCAAACCCAGACACAGCGTTTTCTAAAGTAAACCATTTCCTAGTTCTTGAAATTCAATCAAATGTAGTTAGAGAGCTACAGCCCTCCCCCAATCCCTTTTCAGCTGCGTTTCACAGAGGTGCCAGTTGCTGACTAGTGCTCATTAGGGTAAGCAAATCCCAGATATTCATAAAGCTCCTCGTGTCTTTGACAAATTTCCTTGTGCGAGGAGGACCCACCCATTTAACAGCTGAGGAAGGGTCCCGTAGAAGCAAAGCAGAGACTTACAGGAATGTACCTGCTAAGAAGAGGAGGAGCACTGGCAGCACCAGTTCATACTGGTTGTCATTTACTGATGACCTCTCATGATGCGTAAGCAAGAGGCAAAATGTGAAGCAGGGGGATCCATCTCCCCACCTCATCTGACTGACTACAGAAGGTTTTTGACAAATGAAAACTACAGAACTCAGGAGAGTTCCAATCTGCTTAAAAAAGGCTTTGAAAATGCATGGTTGTATACACACATGCAGGACCAAAATCTCTTCCTCCCATCTTCCCCATCATTTCCATCTGTCAACTCAAATTTAGACTTTACATAGGATCTTTACTACTCTTTGTAAGTGGTTTAACATGACTTCATGTATTTAAAAAGAAAATTGTACACAAAAAGAGAGGTTCTGATGGTTTACTGTTGTAATTTAAGTATCTCCTGTCTGTTAAAAGCAGCTTTAAGATGACAGTTTTAATTCAGAGGCGCCTCTCTCAATTATTTTTTTTTTCTCCAAAAAGTTGAGTAATCCTTGAAATTTAAGCCTCCCAGGTAAAACTGGGCAAGCCTGGCAAATTAATCTACTGGAGAAAACAGGACTCATCGGCTCCTTCACTGAGAAAACCAATGTAATAGCTATTTTAAGTTGCTTCCATACGACACAAAGATATCAAGAAGCTGTTTATAAGGCAGATAAAAACAATTTTCCGATTTCTGTCTCACATGATTTTGTGTGTGCAGGTTGTTTTTTAATGTAATTTTGGTTTTCCGGATTTTTTGCCCTTTTCAGGAATTAGATATTAAAGGGGGGAACTACCTATATAATACACTTCCAGGCTAAACCCTTGTGTCCCGCTCCCATCAGTGTCCCTGCCACCTGAAGAACAAACAGCAAGCACCAAGGATTAGAGGAGCTGAAAGGACACGGAGCATAAAAGAGTTGTTCTCAAAAGCAAACCCACCCAAAAGTGTTCCACAGGAACCCTGAAAACAACATCTTAAGTGGCTGAGCTCCTGACTGCCCAGCCCTGCCCTTATCCTGCAAGGAAGCAAAGCAAATTGCTCCATTCCTGTTTGTCTTTACACTCTGCAGTGGGATAAATTCTGTTCAGTTGGCTGTTGCAATCCCAACCTGCTCCCTGGGACGCCACAGGATGTGCTCATTCAGAGAACGCGGCTAAAGGCAGCTAGGATGAGACAGGTCTGGAGCTGGTGCGGTGATACAGGCCTCCTTTGGAATATTTTGTTCATGCAGTCTATGTGTTTTACTGAAAGCAAATATAACTGCAATGTCTCACCCTGATCAAGTACTAACCTGCTTGTGACAGAACTCACACTGCAGGCACCTCCCGTTTGTCTTCAAGCAGGAGTCACGGCACAGACAGACGCAAGCCCTCAGTGAGAGGGGAGTTCATGCGTAACCAAAGCCCTACCTGAGCACCGACAAAACTCACTCACGCTCGGGAGGCAATGCGCAGCTCTGAGACCGCTGACAAGCAGCCCACGCTGGAAAGGCTTTCCTGCGCTGATCCCAAAGGCCCCGACGTGTTCTGGTATCCCAAACCCATCTCAGTTGGGTTGCTCTCTAGAATATAACTCCTATTTTCATCTTCATACAATTCAAACAGTTTGGGCCTTCCAGTGCTACCACAAGAAGCAACAACTTGATTGCCAAAATCCCCAACTAACACATGACAAAGAGGTATCAACCATCTCTTTTTTTAAAGATCTAATAAGCACATTGGTAGGAAACTCCCAACGTTGCTGGCTTTACGCAGTTAGCAGTGATTAAAGAACTAATCATAAAAGCTTTTGTGCAGTTCTTCTTCAAAGACCAGAAACTAAAGACATAAATGCATCTCTCCAACTTGTGCACGGTCCAATACCATTATGTGGTGCGCATCTTGAAATGAATGTTTAATGATTGATGTACTCCAATATCAAGGGAACTGGTTCTTTCCTGACAGTCCTTGTCTGCACAATCTCGCACTGCCTGAGGCACTGTCCTCCTCTTAAACTGATTCCCGAAAGCCAAACAAAAAGGTTCTTCAGCCTGGAGAAGAGAAGGCTCCGGGGAGACCTTAGAGCCCCTGCCAGAACCTAAAGGGGGCTACAAGAAAGCTGGGGAGGGGCTGTTTGCAAGGGCATGTAGCGACCGGACGAGGGGCAATGGCTTTAAACTAGCGCAGGGTAGGTTTAGATCAGACATCAGGAAGAAGTTCTTTACACTGAGGGTGGTGAGACAGTGGCCCAGGTTGCCCAGAGAGGGGGTGGAGGCCCCATCCCTGGAGACATTCAAGGCCAGGCTGGATGAGGCTCTGAGCAACCTGCTCTAGTTGAAGATGTCCCTGCTCCCTGCAGGGGGGTTGGACTAGATGGCCTTTAGAGGTCCCTTCAACCCAACACATTCTATTCTATTTAAACACCACAAAGCAAGAGCCTACCTTTCGATCTTGGCTTGCCTACTCGACGCCATGGCCACCAGGTTGGGCTGGGTGGCAGCGGGACCCCCCGAGGATGGGCTCCTGGCATCTTCCTCTCCTGGGGGGCTGGCGGGGGGCAGGTTGAAGCTGCCCAGCCCGTAGCTCCTGCAGAGCTTGAGGAAACGCCAGAAGTGGGCCCGAGCGCTCTCCAGGTGTTCCAGCCTCTTGCTCAGGTCGACCTGCTTCAACGTCAGGGCCCCCAGCAAGGCGGGCAGCAGCAGGTACTTCAGGTCGGCCGAGGCGATCTCCTCCAGCTCCTCGTTCTCGCTGCAAGGGAAGACACCAGATCAGCCTTCCCCTTCCCGCTCCGCCCGGGCCCGGGGACCCGTCTGGAGGCGGCGGAAGGCACGAAGGACCCTTGTGCGGCCTCACTGCCCGCCCCCGGGACCGGGACCAAGCCCAGGCCCGGGCCCGTCCCTCCGCTCACCTGAACAGGTCCAGCTGCGCCACCATGGCGGCCGCCTGTCGCAGCGCGTCCAGCCCCTGCCGCACCTTATCCTGCACGGCCGGAGCCCCCGAAGAGGGCTCGGCGCCGGTCTCCACCTCCTCCCAGAACCGCCGGCCCGCCGCCAGCAGCTCCGCCAGCCGCGGCCCCGCGCCGGCCCCCTCCGCCATGTTGGGCCGGGAAGGCGCCGCCGCCGAACCGCTTCCGGGGCGACCGCCAGAGCCCCCGCCCCTGCCCGCCATCTTGGTGAGGGCAGAGGGGGGCCGCCATCTTGTTAGGGGCCGGCCGGAGGCAGTGCCTGGCCAGGCTGCAGCGGGGCTTTCCCCGGGCAGCGACCCGGGACCAGCGCGGCGGGGGTGGTGTCGCCCACACGGGGCTCGGCGGGGCCGTGGGCCGTCACATGCGGCTGGTGCTCACAGAGTTTGTCACTGCCTGACGTACGGGCCTTCCCAGACCCTGCCAGGAGGGAGGTGTACTGCTGGTGATGTGCTCCCATAAACAAGGGAAAATGAGGATAATTAGATAAATTGGCAGAAATTCACCCTCCCCCGTCTAACACCTTCCCCCTCTAGAAAAGGGAGCGAGAGGGGTGGCTACATTCAGTGGCGGAGTGCCACATTTTATTTTTTAAGCACAGGACCTTCCATTTCTTCTCTATTCTTTTTACAACAAAAGTAAGAAGCAGCCTTTCTCATTTATTTTTTACTTGGCTCCCAAGTCCCTTCTTACAGTATCTTTGAAATTTAAAGGGGCATAAGGTAGGTAAGGGTTAAAGCTGAGCTTTTATGAGCAGACGTGGGTCCCTTGGAAATGCAGGCGGTTGGCCTATGTGTATTATTACATCTATGTATATGGTGGTATAATAACTCAGGGCTGGCTGGAAGCACTCGGCCTCCAAGAATGAGTCAGTTTACAATTTACTCTGTTTGTTTTCTTCATACCGACGTGAGACAGCTCGATAAAAAGTTACTCATCAAAACCAGAAGAGTTGTGGGCCTGGGGTCCCGCTGGCTGCGCCCCGAGGACCCCGCGGTGGTGTCACCCTCCTGGCACCCTCCCTCCCCGCCACCCCCGTGCTCAGGCTGCGAAGGCAGGCACCAGCAGCGTGAGGTATGTCAAGAGCTGACCGCGTCATTCTGTGGCCTTCCTGCACGCCAGGCGGGAGGTGAAGAACAACGCTGTGTCCGCTGGTGGGAAAATTAATTTGTGTAATTACTGGAAGCAGAATAGGGCCTGGAATCCACCACCGTTTGCTCTTCGCTAGCGGAAGATGCTTTGGCATCCCCAACAATTGCAACCAGTTCATTTTCATCAGAGCAACACCACCCTCAATTACAGCATCTTTTTTTCTCTTCATATGTGTTAGTTAAAAGCTACAGTAAACCTATAGCGTGATCACCCCCTGTAACCACGAAGATTCAACATTTCATCAGCACTTTTAATGATCAGAGCAAAAGAGACTGCTAGAGTGAACTCCTCTGCTGCATTATCCTTTGTGTTACACAGAGAGTCTCCAGGCAGTTCACAATCACCTTTCTACAGGATATCTCTGTTTAATCTTTAACAAACACTTCCTTAGGGCATTCTCTGTGGAGGCCTTCACCTCTCAGAGCAAGCCAGGCAGGTTCATAGGCTTGCTGTCCAAGTAATTGCGAAAAGGCTGATAGTGGAGCATGGGATCTCAACCCACCTCCCCTCCGCTTAAAACTTGTGGGTGGGAGAGGCAATTTTGACCCAGATTGTCCGGGGCAGCACGGGACAGGCCTTGAGCAGCACATTATCCCGGCTCACCAGGCAAGCTAGACAGAGAGAGTAGGAAATCCGTGTGAAGCCCGGTTTCCTTTGAGATAGAGAAGGCTTTGCCTCTAAAAGCCGAGGGGGATAGCTGGTTGGAAGCTCTTGAATCTCCTTTGTAGAAGTTAATCAGCCCCCTGTTTTTATCTGATGTCCCAACTGGTCAAGAATAGGTTTCAGTTACATTGTGAGAGCATGAAATCAGTAAGGATTAGTGACCAGAATCACCCACAGTCTGCTTTTCAGCTCCAGTGTAGCAAACTGCATGTGTTCTCCTGCTGCCTGAGGTCCACCTGGAGGGATGGGACGTGGATTCTCAAGCTGGCCCTTCTAATTACATAGCTAATGTTCTCAACACAAGGAGAAAATACATGCTTCTTCAGGAAGGCATAATTAGCCGGCAAGCCCCTATTCACAGCACAATAAGTCTCAATCTGGAAACTACAGGAACAGTGGCTGTGATTAGTCCCGCTGCATGTGAAAAGGGGGAGTTCCCGGAGCTTTGGCAAGCTGTGGATCTGTCTGTCCCCCTCCCCACTTCTGCCAGGTGTCTCGGTGCGGTAGGTTTTCGGCATGAAGTCAATGTCTAGGGATCAGCCTCAGCTTCTCTTACATTTCCACTTCCAGACATGAAACGTGCCCACGTGCTTTCCATTATACAGGTAGTAAAACCGACCGCCACAGTGGATTGCATTTAATGCACATGTGTAGAACATCTGGCAGCGCATATCCAGTGCCTGTCCAGTGCTTCCCAGGAGCATCGGCACATTACAAGTACATCCAGTCTTCCTGGAAGGTGTTAGAGCTTCTGCATGTCATCCTATGGCACACGACTGATGCTTCAGCTAGACTGAAGCGTGCCTGGAAATTCCTTACTCCACCACACAGCACATGCACAGTGGTCACGGCTGACACATATGCAAACTGAGAAAGTCCTCAAAATCTGTACGGCCCCGGTTCCGGCACGGTGGGAGGATGCTCATGGAAAAGCCCTGCTGGATGGCAGCCCTAAGGTGGCTCACAAGCCCACATCGGCTTCTGCTCTGGAGAGGAGACTGTTCTGTAGCTCCCTCCCTGCTTTAGCTCACTTTCTGATGGACCTTGGAGGCAGTGTCCCCAGGGATGCCGAAAGGGAAGATGCTACTATTTAGTGACTCAACAAGGTGGCGACGGCCCCTTCTCTGCACCGGCAGAAAGGCAAATAGAAAAGTCCACCGTGAGCAGCCTCCGGGATGCTGCCCACACTGAACGTGGATGAATTGAAGCATGCGAGACGGAGAAATACAGGCTGGTGACGGGAGACCGGGGTGCTCAGAAATGCAGCCACCCCGCTCCTCCTGGCCCCTGCGGACATGACAGGGATACCACAAACTTGCAATATCTGGGACTTTTCTACTCTGATTCAGCAGCTTGCTGAAATACGGGGTTCAGAGCTGGAAGGGATGCCAGATGGAGGTCTGCTTCCCCTCTGGACCTCACACAGCCATCGCCGCAGCTGCCCTTCAAGCTACGCCCAAGGGCCCTCAGCCTGCAACCTAGTTCCCCTCTGGTCTTATGGCTGTTACTCACCTATGTTGATTTGTCCCTATCCCTCAGCTGAAGATCCCCGTAAGGACAATCCCTGTTATTATTTGTCATCCTTTGGACATTATGGTGTTGCTGAGCACCCCAGAAATAAAGGAGAACAGAGATGCAAGGGTTTTTCCTTAAATACAAGCATTTACTCATGTTTGGGTCTTGCGGTGTGACGGCACCAACCATCCCAAAGGTCAAAGCACCATCCCCCAAATATATCCAGCAGTACAGATGTTGATCAACAGCTGAGCCCCCAGAGAGCAGCCCCGTCCTGTCCCTCCTCCTTGTTCTGGCTCAGCTTTCCCTGTGAAAAGCACAGGCAAAAAGCAGGTGGAGGTCCTGACCCACCATCCTCTCAGAGCTGCAATCCAGTGCCGTAGGGAAAAAATATCCCAACATGTTCTTGAACACAGAGTCATTCTTCCTCCAAAATGCTTACCTGATTTCCAACAGTTTGTTGCCCTCGCTCAGATTATCCTCCTGGAATAAGTTATGCAGCATCCCTCAATGAATAAAGAAATAAAAGGAAAAAAAATAATCAAAAATCAGTCAAAAGAATCCATGAAAATCACTCTCCTTTCTCCAGACTTCATTGTCTGCACAAGTTTAACCAGCAGGAAACGATCATACTCATACCAGCATTACTCCTTTCAAGCCCAAATTAAAAATCAAGCAGTAACTGAGAGGAGGCTTTTCAGAGCAAACCCTTTGCCTGGTTCTCACCACATTTCATGTAGAAGGATGGATTTCTTCTATGCACAAGCCGTTTTCAGAGCCGACTCTCCCATGTCAGTTCACAGCACCAGAAAGTGAAAGACTTCTGCCATGGCCATGGAGAATTCAGCTCCGGGGAGTCTCATTTCCAGAGAGACAGATAAACAAAAAGCCACAAGACATCGGGAAAAATGGCTAATGACAGGGAAGTCAAAGAGGTAGATCTGTCACATTAGCAGTGAGCCCTGCGAGGGTTTGTGAAGCAGAGGGTAATGACAGCAGCCTACCACAGTCTGGAGAGGACCGATTGTGAAAGCGGGGCAAAACGCACGCGTGAGGAAGTGTCTGAAGGGCTGCAAAGCCGCAATTGTTACAGAGATGCTCTCGATTTCAGGGACACTGCTACTGTCCTTGCCCAGGTTTATTCAGGTCCTGGAGGGCTTTCTGCCGGAGCTGGAGATGTTTGGGGTGGAAGCAAAGGTGTAGAGGATTAGAGAAAAGCCTTCTTGTACCGATTTCTCTGGCAGAAGGTTGCATTGACTGGTGCTGGAACTCACCAGAGGGTGACGTCAGGGTCCAAGTTTTCCCATCTTTTTACCTCAGAGGGTGCTCGTTGCTAGCCTGGGCTGTGTGAAGGGTCTCCATATTCCCCTGGTACCTTCCTGCTGGCTTTTCTGTCCAAGCAGGGTTAGAGAGAAAAAATGCATCCAGTCAGATGGATCCCCTCAACCCCTGGGGCCAAGCGCAGAGTCTTTTCCCCTCTGGATCCATCATCTGATGCCGACCGTCTTGCTCTGGTTCTTGGTCCCTAGGAGGCTTTTCCAGCCCAGCAGATGTCACAAGCCTGGTAAACCCAGGTGTGGGCCCAGATTACAACGGCTCCTGCTCAAAGCATTGTCACTTAACTGTCACCTCCCTGCCATAGTCCTTCCTGCCAGCCTGACCCTTTGCACCCTTCGACTAATTACAGTGCTTTCCGATTTCCTGCAGGACACAAACAGAGCCCAAGGTCCTCGCTGCTGATTGACCCCTCCAGTCCTTTCCCAGCTCTTCCCTGTTGGGCTTGCAGTCAAGATGCAAGGAGCGAGAGGAGGAGGAGAGGACTCTGCATATTCAGCACTTGACCCTGCCTTTTCCCAGGCAGAAATTCAAATGGGACCTCTCTAGGAGGGGATCACGACATCTCCCCGGGGCACTCCTAGCTATTGTGGCTCCTCTCCTCTACCCCAGGCTATGTGTGTTTGTAGTTACCAAATGCAAATCACATTTCCCACCCTCCTGGCTGAATCTCTCAACTCCGCAAGATCCTTCCCCTGTTTTTTTTCTCACCAGCTCGTTTTGCAACGGCTCTGCCGAGTTCACAGCCCCTCCCGGTTTCACCTCCCTCTGATCTGGCGATGCAACAGGGAGGTGGCTATAGGGAAGGTATTTAAGCAATCCTCCTAATTAAGTACCTGCATCACCTCTCCCTTAGCCCGGCTCTGGACACAGAAACTGCAGCTATTTTGCAGCCTGGCAGCTGAAGACTCCCTTTTCTGAGGAATGCCGGTGACTAACCCTTAATTGCATTTTAAAAGAAAAACTGAAGATAGCTTTTTGGCCTTCTGCAGCTGTGACGGAAGCCTCGCAGCTGTGGCTTTACTGTCACTCTGGGAAGGCTAGATGTCAGCAGCCAGATCAAGTCAATGGCACATTAACAACTGATAATGATAGTTAACTCACTTGGTTAACTATGTGAGCGTATGCTTCACCCCTGAGCATTTCAACTTCCAGCTCCCAGGCTTGTCTGAAGCCACCTTTGACTCCCGGCTCTTATTCAGTGTTAATACAGAAACCTGGAGCACATTAAGTGGAAGGGACGGTTTACAATAAAAGCTCATGAATTGATTCCGTGACCCAGCAGAGGCTATTAAAAATGATTGAATGAATATGGAAATGAGTAATCGTACAGCTGGACTCGGGGCTGAATGCGGCCAACTCCATTCAATGCAAACCACAAACAAAGCAAGGCGCACGCAAAGCCGCCAGAGTCTCTAGGTCATGCTGTAAGCTGCAGGAATTTGCCCTAGGATTTCCATCACATCTACCTGCCCTCCTTGTGCTGTGGGTTCTCCTCAGGACCTGTGTACTTAGACCCATCCTTTCTCTCCAAAGGCTGCATGACCAGGAACCTCTTATCCTATGCAAGCGCTTGGCCAGCTTCCGTGCTAGGGAAAATGGAGGCCATCAGAGCCCCCATCCCTGGCTCTTTACTTCTTGCTGTTCGCACATGCATGCTTGGCTAGTCCAGGCAACGTTCACGAGGATCAGAAAATAATCCCGGACTGCCTCGGTTTCCAGCCACCAGCGCTGAATCCCAGGAAGCTGGATTCCTTGCTGGCTGGTCAGAGTCCCAAGGAAGCAGGCAACGGAAACCTTCCAATACATTTTCCATATGTGCACGGTAGCTGAGGCTGACAGATATCTGTAATTAAAGGCAAACCTGGGCCAATAGGCAGCAGAAAGAGTTAAAACTGAACCGGTCTCCTGCTGCGTGTAAGGGTACAGACGCGGGGCTTTATGGTCTCCTTACAGCCTTGCTTTCTCATGTGGACAGCTGAGAAGGAGATGGAGGAAGGAGGTTGTCCTAGGAAACATGTCACAGAGAGGTACGGTATAATACATTTATTTAAAAAACGCACACCAGAATCCCACTTACATTAAGCATAGAGACTAAAGGTTCATTCTTATTTCTCAAGGGCCCTAAAGTCATGTCATCTCTCCAGGCCAGAGTGCCAGCACACCTGGTATTAAGGGAGTGGAAGGAATGGGCTGAAGACCTTAGTGATCTAGAAGAAGGGGCAGGAAGGACAAGCTACGGGTATGCCACACGTTGAGTGGGCTTCCACCTCCAACACAAGCCCAGAGGGCAGAAGCTACAGTGCTGCCGTGGCTGCCCTGTTAATACAAGGCTTCTAGGTGAGGTTTTGCCACGCTGCCCTGTTTCGGCAGCCTCTGGGACCACTCCTGTCCCCATGTCTGTGTGCCACAATCAGTGAGAGCAGCGGCAATCTCCATGCAGCTCGTGGGGAGGATTAATCAGTTCTGCCTGTGTCCAAGCCTGGTCGTCATTTCAGATGCTGAAAAAGGCACTGGACCAGTGGACGAACCCCTGAGGAGAAACATTCAGTGGTGTTGGGTGAACCCCCAGCAGAAACGTGTCCCCAGAGGAGGTGCCCATGACCCCCTTGCCCTGCAGCCTTCTCCCAATGGGCAACTCTCTCCCTCCTCCCCATCCATCACTCCTGGCTTTCAGGCCACTGTGAGAAACCTCCTGCGAAGAGACAATGGCAGCCCAGGGTCCCCATTCACCCCGGGAGAAAAGGGCCTGTGTATGCAGAGTGATAAATGGTTTGTCCCCAGCTGGAGATAGAGGGCTGGACACTCCTGATCAGCTGCAGGAGAGCAGCCCTTTGTCTTGCTCTGGAGAGATGGAGCAGAGGTTGGCCTCTGGTCTTAGGCTTCCCGGCATCTCTCAGTTTGAGGTCTTCCATGGTAATGCGAGAGTCCCGGCTTCCCGCATAGCCCCCTTCTTGCCGTAGCTGAGAGCATCCCTTGTGGTTGGCATTCGGTCTCCAGCTATGCCCTGGAGGGTGGTACCAGCACAGGAGTCCTCCTGCCTGCCGTGACGCCTCTGGCGTTATTTACAGACGTATCTCTCCACCTTCCGCTGACACTTCTTGCACACCACATAGCAGCACCAGTGATACTTGCAGTGACACCGCTCCACCACCTCCTCCGTGTAGGCATTGTAGCCGCGGCCACAGCACATTAGGTTGCAACTGTCGCTGCCCACGGAGGTCTTGTTGCACTGCCTGCAGAGGAGGAGGCACAAGTGGGAGCTGAGGGAGCCTACCTGACCGCCCCACGGTGGTGGTGTCAACCACAGCTATCTGCCCTGGCCTCCTCCCAGAGCTTACGTGCCCATAAGCAGAGGCCAGCAAGGTGCAGGCGTCTGCTTGCAAACTGGAGTTGATGTCACCTCGTGTTACTGTGACAGTGGCTGAGGTTGGGCACACTAATCATGCTGCTGGCAGGAACTTCCCATGGAGAAGGGCGGGAGGATGGCTAGGACCAGGAACTTCTACTGCTAAATCAAACAGGGGTTGCAAGTCACAGCCCTGAAGCAGCCCTGGCTCAGCCTTCAAAAGAGGCTTCCCCATCCCTCTAAAAACTCCCTTCCACCCCGCAATCGCTCCAGAAAGGAGGCATCTGGGAAGCACCGCAGACTCCAAGGGCTGCGGAACTGTTCTGTTACTGGCAGGCAGCACGCACAGGCTTGCAGGGAGGGGTGGCATTTCCCTTTCTGAGTCCTCACTGGATGGATCCTGTCCTGGAGAGTGGAGCTGACGGACTCTCAGTGAGGGCTGCCCCTGGCCTTTACACCTGCATAGCTCTGTAAGAACGACATCTGCCTTCCTGCCCTTGGGACTTTAAGATGCAAAGATTGCGCAGCAGTCCCTGTGGGATCCCCATCTAACGGGGGACTGCCCGTCCGCACCAGCTTCCCAGAGCACGCTTTCAAACCCAATGGTACAGACTCTCATGAAATGGGGGACTGAGCTGGAAATGTATTTGTGGCAGTTTCTTACCTATCCTGTGTCCCCAGAGACCCCAGGTGGAGATTTGGTGTGCAGTAGTCAGGAGAGTTGATGAGATAAACCAGATCCGTCTCTTTCACTGGCCTGACATCCATTTCTTTAGGTATCAGCTGCTTCCTGGGCCCTACAAGCCGGTGGGTCACCTTGATGGCTGCCAGGTACTTGGACTTGAGGTCAGAGGCAATTTCATCCAGGTTTGGCAGTCCCTTCCAACAGGTCTTCACTGAACAGGAGCCTGAAACACCATGGCATTTACACTTGGTATCCAGGGAGTCACTCAACACCTGCAGAGGATGGGAAACCGGATGAATTTGCTTCTGCTTTCTCCTGGTACCCACCCTACTGATTGATCTGCAAGAGCATCCATGGGAAGTCTTAAGAGATGAAAGAGCTCAGCTGCTTACTGCCACCTTTAAATGAATATAATAGGGCAATCAAGGCCTCAGCCCTGCTTCGTTCCCCTTGTGATAAGAGACTAACCCTTGGGGAACTCCCTGCTGGAGCTTGCAGTGGGGCTGGTGGCTTCCCTGGCCAATACAGAACGGCCACGTCCTCACCTGGGGAACATGAGTGTCTGAAAGCACAAAACCCGGCAGTTCTGGGCAGCCCAGCTGGAGCGGGGCAGGACGGGCCTCTGCTCCCATGAGAAGGGCGGAAAGAAATACTGGAAGTACTGGTGTGAAGTGACAAATATCTCGCCCTAGTTGTGGAAAGGGTGCAGGGATGTTTGGGGAGGGGGGGAATAGCAGTGGGGGGTGTCTCTGCAAACACGGTAACTCCATTTTAACCATTTAGTTGCCTCCTAACTTTAAGAACAGCATCCCAACAGCCTGCCCCGAGTCTAATGCCTTACATTAGGCACCTCTGCCCCCCAGGCTGCTGTAAGGAGAAATCCGTGGTGGGCACCATACCCACCTGCCGGCCCACCGCATTGTTATGCAGATTCATGGCCTTGAGCGCTTGTGTCCCCAGCTTGCTGGATTTTAAGGGACTGTCAGCAAAAGCGGCGCCGAGCTGGAGGCCATAGCGCAGGTTGTCCCCGCAGCCACCCCATCTGAAGTCCGGCCCGGGAACCTCCGAGGGGACGGAGCCACAGGAGCAGAGAGGGAGCTCTCCCGAGGTGCAGGCTTGGGCGATGGAGTGCGTGACGGCGGCGGCAGCCAGCGCATAGACGAAGGCAGATTCCCGAGTTCCTGGGAAGAAGAGGGGGAGATGTCCTTCCTCCCTGCCCAGCCAAACACTCCCCTCACACATCTCACAATACAAATAAGGGCCCTTTTTTTGCTTGCAACAGGATAAACCCAAGGCCCAGCATTTTTCTTGTGCTGTATTTTTAACCTGTGCCACCCGTTACATTATGCTGTCACTAGGCAGCCTGTGTCCCCCCCTCTTCCCCCTTTTTTTTGGAGCCTCTAGCAGCTGGTTTTGTTTGAAATGGAAGTTACCTGGAGATCTAAGTTGCATAGGATTAACACCAGTGTAACGGCAGCAAGTTTCTCCAAAATTGACACCCACCAACTGAACAGCAGTATATTAAATATAGAATCATAGAATGGTTTGGGTTGAAGGGACCTTAAAGATCATCTAGTTCCAACCCGCTCTGCTGTGGGCAGGGACACCTCCCACTAGACCAGGCTGCTCAAAGCCTCATCCAGCCTGGTCTTGAACACTTCATATATACTATATATCCGTATATTAAAGCTCTGCCTAAAGCGTTGCCCTCCTGGAAAGCTATGTGGGGCAGAAAGAGGATGAAACGCAGTGGATGAAGCATCCTTTACCTTTCAGCAGGTCAGGGCCGAAGCTGGGGGCACGTTGGATGGAGGAGCAGTTCCACCTCATGTCTGTGAAGGTCTTCTGGCAGACGCTCTTGGTCTGGCGAGCGGCCCGGACGATGCTGTGCATGACCTCCAGGTTCCTGCGGCACATCTGGATCTGGTCCGGCACCAGCCCGGCGAGCAGCCGGCAGTGGTGGCTCTCATTCCAGGCCACCCCGCTGCCGATCTCCGTCAGCCCGCTGCAGGGAGAGGATGGGCGTCAGCCATGGAGCGGGGAGGGGGGACACACCACAGGCACCCCTCCGGGGACCCAGCCGGAGAGGGGGAGCCCCAAAAGGGACCGTGGCAAGGGAAGGAGGGAACATGTCCCCCGGGATGGCTACTCACAGCCACTGGATGGCCGCGGAGAGCCCCAGCTGGCAGAGCAGCGCGGCGGCGGCGGCGGTGGGGCGGCCCATGGCCGGGGATGGGGCCGGGGCCGCTCGGCGCCGCCGCCCCCTTTTATCGCCGCGGGCGGCGCGGTCCTTCCCCCCCCACCCCGGGGAGGGGCACAGGGGCGGTTTCGGTGCCATTCACAGCGGGTTAGGGCCGAGGCGGGGGGATGGAGAGCGGGGTACAGCTGTTGTTAGCTGCGACCATCCCCGAAACAGCACCTGGGACCATCCCCAAACCAGCACCATTTAGAGGTGACCTGCTGGAGCGGCTCTGCGCGATGGGGGAGCTGGGGGGCGTCGGGTCTGGCACGTCACCCCACAAAGTGCTCAGCTGCCACATATCCCTTCGTGTCCCCGCAAGGCGTATTGTCGCTGCGCACAACGGGCCCCGACACCGGAGCTGGGGCGTTCTCCACCTTTGGCACCTTCCAGAGAGCCACTGGATCACAAAAGAGACACCTGGCTCTGTCAGCAGGTGAGAACTCATCCACATAACTGGCTGGCAGGAATCAGAAAGAGAGGACGTTAGTAAAGGACGGAAGGGGTTGATCGTAATTTCTGACTTTTTTCTTCTTTTCTTTGCAAGAAACTTTAAAAAAATACATTTTGACCCAGAAAGAGTGAAAGTCTCAGCCGTCTGCCTCCTCCTCTGTCTCCGGAGCCCCACGAGGACAGCCAGGACTCTGCAATAACCGAGGCTCCAGATGTGTATGTGTCACTCCAGGGTGCGGACACTGGTCTCACCAGCCTGGAGAGGACCCAAAGGCTGCACTGGGACTGATGTTGGTTGAGTGTGGGGAAATCCTGCCCCTAGACACCGACTTCACAGCTTCAGCCCCAGCCCCTTTTCTTACAGACAAACCCCGTTACTGACCCATCATCTCAGGGCATCAGCAGCTTCTAGTGGGCTTCATAACTGCAGAGAAAGACGGTGAGCAGAAGGGGACTTGTGGAAGGGCTCTTGGCACGCAGCCCGCAAGCACATTTCAAAGCAATCGGGTTAAAACAACCTCTCCCCGCTGCAGGAAGGCGCAGGGCTGCAGCGCAAGGGCTCCCTCCGCCGCGCTCCGCTCTACAGCCCTGCCCACGCAAACTTGAGAAACAGCCCTAAAACTGACTGCGCCCATTCGAAAACATGTGGCCAGAGCAGGATCTGACTCAGCATGGGGCTGTCTTTAGCTTGTCAGCGCTGAAACTCCCAGGCCGTAGTTGGCATTGGGCTTTCTGTTGCCTTCAGCACCCCAAAGTGCAGGAGGGAAGGCTAAAGGACTTTGCCTTGACTCTGTTGCTGGGCTTTCTGGATCAGGACTGATGTGTACTGCTAATTGCAGGCTCCTGAAAACAGCATAACCAGGTTTCACAGCAACGTGCCTCTCCAGGCCAAGAAAATGAGCTTAAAAGTCCACTGTCTGTCTCACAGACAGCCTGGAAGGGAGGGAGTTTGCCTGGTGCTGTGGGCAAACTGGTGTGTCCGTGAGCTGGGCACCGGGCATGGGTATCAATGAGCTGCAGAAGCGCCGGTTTCATTGCAGGAACCGGATTACAGCTGGCAGAAACGATGCAGACGGGGAAACGGTGCCTGCTTGGAGAGGAGCTGGTTTGGTGTGACATTTCCACGGCTTGCGCGCGCTTGTCACAAGGCGTATTTCTCTGAATCTTTCCCTTCTGTAAGCGGAAAACCAAAAGCGCAACCTTGCCGCTGTGAAGGCCCGCAGGAACCAGGTAGGCTGATGTTTTCCCACAGTGGGAGGTGACATTTGAGAGACAAGTCCAGCTGACACCCGCTTCTTTTGGAAAGAGTCACAGGTTGAAGACCTCTGCTTTGGGCTTTCGCTTTCTCCCTCACTGTGCAACTTCCCTTCCCACTGGAAGGTGGTTTCCCTTTACAGGACGTAACTGGGTGGCTAGTTGGCATCCCCCCCGTGACCTCCCTTTGACTTGCTATCATGTGCACTAAAACTAGGACACGCAGCTTGAATTGATGACCTTCCCGAACTACTCCCTTGGGATGAAAAGGCCAAGGTACATTGTGCCGGAGCAATGGCCCATGAGGAAGGGACCTGCTAGGAAAGCACTGAGGTCACTCCCAAATCCCAAGCGGAGTTACAAGGGGCTTAATTAAAGGACAGAGAAAAGAGACGCTGTATTCAGTGTCGCTGGAATTGGCTGGCTCTGATCCCATTAACCTTCCTCTCCCTGACGCCTGTGAACTGACACCAAAGGCCTCCAAAGTTACAGCAAGCTCTTGGCAGCTGAGGAATGATTTTTCAGCAGGATTAGCAAAGATACAGGATAAAAGCAAATTTGCTGAGCTGCTCGTTGGGGCGCGCAGCTCCGATGTCTCTGCAGAGGGCATGCGAAGGCCAGCAGGCGCCATCCATGGATTTCTGCTTCGGGGCGGTCTGAGCAGGAAGCCTGCCCTGCTCTGGACATCCCGCTGGCTGCATTGCCACTGGGGGAACATTGGCACTGTTGGGCTGGGACTCTCTGGTTTAGGGCAAGAGGAGCCTTTTCTCAGGGCAACCAGTACTTAGAACATTGTCCCTGAGTATTTCAGGGTGGGAAATGCTTTCCCGGCTGCAGAAAGCAGAGTCCCTATTGGAGAGGACAAAGGATAACCCAAATCTATATTCCCTAAACACCAAACCCCGTGTTTTGGTTTCTGCCTCTAAAATGAGGACTAAGCTGATGAAAATAACAACAATCTGCCTATTTTTATGGGATAAGATGAAAGACGACGGTAGCAGTGAGCGCACCCTCTCCTGTAGCACATCTTGCTCCCAATCCCTGCAGACCAAGCATCAGGTACAACAGAGTCCTCCAGCAGCTGTGGGACGTCAGGGCAGGTCCTGCCCCTCTGCTGCCCTCTCCAGCCCCAATTATTGCCCCACCGAGGAAGACGTAAGGGCAATCAGACACTAGCTAGCGGGGCCTGTGACCCCCAGCTGTGGGATGGGTGACTCACAGCCTGCAGGGAGGTGGAGCAGAGGCATCTGGGCAGACTTCATCCATCCGCAGGGGCGATGCGATCTGCTCGGCAATGCACCCACCTCCACGAGAAGGATGTTCTGCGGGAGCTGACTCGTCTGGGAAAGCCTGCCAGGAGGAGATGAAGGAGCACTGGGACATGCCGTGCTGTTTCCACCTGGGCAGTCCCTAGAGCATCTTTTACTTTCTGGGCTTCCTTATGGTCCCAGACACAATTCAAGCAACCTGACCACAATGCAATTCACTTTTTCCTCAGTTTTCTGCAAGCCCTCAGATTTTCAACCCAACTCAGCTGCTCCCTCCTCAGCCCAAAGTCTCCTCCAGCATCCCCGCTATTTAAGGAAGCTGCTGTTTTCCTCCAGTGGTACCTGGGTCCTGGTGTCCCGTGTAAGATCAAACTCTCTCTGGGCCATTCGCTCCAATCCCAGGTGACGTGGCAGAGACGAACCTGATCTCTGAACCTGGTCCGCTTCTAGCGAGGGCTCTGCAATGACAGCTAGTCCCTGCTAAGTCCCTGGCGTGATGGATTTTCCTTATTCACATCACAGGACCTTGAGGGCTGAGGTAGAAAAGCCCCATGAAGCAGCGCCCGCTGTTGGGGCCAGGTGCTGGTGTTGTGGGGGTCAGAGTGACAGCACCCTGGGGTGCCTGGGGCCCAGCCGTGTGACCAACAGCTTCATGCTGTGAGACTCCCTGGGGCAAAGCTGGGGTCCTTTGCCATGAAGTTATTTGTCACGCCTGGTGAGACCGAAGTCAGACGGGTCTCACCACAGTGACATGGTTCAGCTTTCACCTTTCTTGACTCAGCTCAGTCCTGCTGGTACTCACTGCGTTCTGGAAGTCCCTGATATTTCTTTGACATCCCACCTTCCCAAGCATGGTTTTTGCATGGCTTTTACTTAGACCTGCAATAAGATATGGAGTCCACACTTCTCCCTCGTGCTAGCCCAAGTGCGCCTTTCACTCTAACCCCAAGGATGTTGATGTTATGAAATCATAGTCTCTGTAAGTTCCCTTTTCAGCCTTGGGGAATGGGGAAATGCCTTGGGCGCCGAGGGGGACATTGCGGAGAAATCCGAACAGCTTCTGGAGGGATTAGGAATTTTCTAACCAGGAAAAGCAGCTGCTTTTATCAGTGTTGGGAGGTGCCTGGGTGCTTTTCTGGGCATCATGTGCTCAGCGGGCAGAGGGAGGGCAGTGGTTCACCAAGCACGTGCAAGGCAGGAGTTGCCAAGCGAAGGCAATCCCGTGTGCAGGGCACGTCTGACCAGACACCTCCTTCTTCACACTCCGGCCAGAGGGACGCAGGGGCTCCAGTGGCTTTCAGTCCCTCCCAGTTACAGTCACTGCCCTGGACTCCTTTGCAGCAGGTGTCCCACATCCAGCCTGCCTGCAAGAGCTGCTGAACTTGTTGTTGCTCCGAAGTGTCCCAGTACCACATCTCTGCTGGGGGATGAGGAGGTTTCAGTGGGAACACAGGCTCTGCCGGAGATGCTAATCCCTCTGGCGTGATTCCTAACGTTTATCAGCTGCCTGGAACAGCCCCACGCTGCCCGAGAAGAAGCGACCATCAGCACAACCGGACCCTGCTTCAGGGTTTCAGACAGGAGGTTGGGGAAGGTCAGCAGTCCCCTAATCTCCCCTGAGCGAGACACAAAGGTGGGCAAAGTGCAAGCCCACCTCTGCACAGGTGGGGAGGGAGGAAGGTCTGGCGTGGCTATCTAGGCAAAGCTGCTTTCCAGCTGGGTGGCCCCAGCACATACTAATGCCTGGGGATGTTCCCCCCAGGGCAGGACTTTGCATTCCCCACTGTTAAACACATAGAACAGAATCATAGAATGTGTTGGGTTGAAGGGACATCTAAAGGCCATCTAGGCCAACCCCCCTGCAGGGAGCAGGGACATCTTCAACTAGAGCAGGTTGCTCAGAGCCTCATCCAGCCTGGCCTTGAATGTCTCCAGGGATGGGGCCTCCACCCCCTCTCTGGGCAACCTGGGCCAGTGTCTCACCACCCTCAGTGTAAAGAACTTCTTCCTCATGTCTGATCTAAACCTGCCCTGCTCTGGTTTAAAGCCATTGCCCCTTGTCCTGTGGCTACATGCCCTTGCAAACAGCCCCTCCCCAGCTTTCTTGTAGCCCCCTTTAGGGACTGGCAGGGGCTCTAAGGTCTCCCCAGAGCCTTCTCCAGGCTGAAGCCCCCCAGCTCTCTCAGCCTGTCCTCACAGCAGAGGGGCTCCAGCCCTTGGATCATCTTGGTGGCCCTCTTCTGGCACCCCTCCAACAGGTCCATGTCCTTCTTGTGCTGACATCCCCCTCCTTGCTCTGTCGGTGCTGGGGCATTCACACCACCAGCACCTGCTATGGCTGGTGCAGGCTGAGTTTCAGGAGATGGACATCAGGGACACCTGACCACCTGTGTGGGACATGGAGCACCATCCTGCCATTGCCTGAGCTGTTCCATCCAACGGCTGAGTGGGGTTAGAGCTTCCAAACCAAAATGGATCCACCCCCGACACAAGGCTGACCCCTTCTCTGCTCTGTGTGGTGTCAGGCCCAGAAAGGAGAGGGGATATTGCCACCTTCTGGCCAGTGGTTTTGCTTTTAAGGGCCACCATCTCCCCTTCCGGTCCCTGGAGAACCTGCTTTCACCGTGCCCCTGCCTGCCGTGGGGGTGCTGGCAACTCCCACATTGCAGCAAGGCACTTTTTCCCCCCTATTAACCATATTGCTTTCAGGCAAACTCCTCAAGGTGTGGAGTCTTAGTCTGGGAGCTGGAGGATCTCAGGTGGGTTGCCCACAGCCAGTACATACTTGGGGTGGGATGGCAGCTGGGAAGGCGAGAGCACCTGGGATCCCCGGGGTTTTAGGAAAAGCCATGAGCAACAGTCAGGAAAAGATGCTGGAGAGCAGGAATGCAGGGAGGACACATGGGAGGGCTGTCTGGCAGGTGGAGGCATCTCCGAGCTTCGCAGGTGCTGGGAGCCGTGACCAGTGCTGGGGCAGAGGGGCTTAGTACCACCCCATCCCCTTCTTTTGGGATGCGCGGTCTCCACGAGAGCTGGACAAGGGCACGAGAAGCCAGTGCCAGCATAGGAACAGTGTCCAGCTGCTTCTGACGTCAATCTCCTGCTTGAGCCAGCTCTCTCCTACGAAAGGTGATTTTTACCAATCCCTCTTCACAGAAAAGTTTTGCAATGACTGAGTATGGGGGGGGGGGGGGTGGAAAGCAGCTTCCTTTTAAAGCAAAAGCAGTCCTTCATTTGATGGCAATTCCTCTTAGCTCAATCCTTGAAACAACCATAGTGTAAGTGCTAAAAATATCCCTTCCCCTTCCATGTCAGGCTCTCTTTTGGGGAAGGAGGAAGGGGATTCCCAGCCCAGGAGAAAGGCTTCCCTTCCCCAGCCGGAGAGCCACCGTGGGGAGAAAGTGCAGCCGCGCGGCTGGGGCTTCGTCTGCAGGCACTGAGCAGAGGGAAAGGCCAGAGGAGCGGGGAGGAACATTGGAAAGTGTCACCCCTGCAACTGCCTGCCTGATGTTGGCTGCCCTGGGGACTCAGGCAGGAGGGGAAAGCTCAAGGAGGAGCTCACAGGAGGTGAGGAGAAGACCTGCTGCTGGGTCAGGGCTTACCCACACACAGAGCTTGCTCCTGGGATTAAGCTAATTCCTGGAGGAACATCAAATAGTTATCCTGGATGGCCAAAGGTTTGTGTGTCCCACTATCAGGACTCGGTCAGGGGCCAAAGCAAACTCCCGTGAATGGGTTGTGACCTGCGTAAGCACATGGGGACCCCTCCCCACGTTCCATCCCAGCTTGCAATGACTTGTGGCTTCCAGGCTCAGGAGAGGCAGCTTCATACGAGGACCTTCCAGGGCTTCCCCTGCCGTCAGCATGCCCCGTGTCCCCTCAAGCCCCTGGCAACCTCGGTGCTCCCCCACCCCACGCTCACCTACCGACCGACCGCGTGAGGAGCCACATCCTTTTGCCTGGGAGGCCGTGACAGCGCCGGGTTGTGGTGACGCAGGCGGTGGTGGCACGCTGTCATGTGGCACTGACGTCTTGGCGAGGAGGCAGGTCGTATGCTCCAGCCAGCTCCCGCCACATCCCAGAGGTTGTGGACGGGATCCCTGCTGCAGGCGGATGCCTGGGAGCATCCCATCCCTTCCGGAGTCTGGGGATGCTGGTGACGGCCACCCTGGGTGCCAGGTAACTGTCCTGCAGCGGAGGGCTGCTTTCCTTGAGCGAAACGTTCCTCCTTCCTCTTTCTGATGTAGTGGTGGAGTCAGTGACCTCACCACAGGACGGATACAGAGAAGCAGGCTGGGGGGGACGGGGACTTGTTCCTGCCAGGACTTGTTCCTGCCGGCCGATCTCCTCCAGAGCCGCTTATGTGCTGCCTTCCAGCTTCACTGGCCCCGTGGCTTCCCCTCCTCGCCACGGGGCTGCTCCCACGTGTCTGCCCAGACAAGTCCCAAAGCTGGGACCAGGGATGGTGGGTCTGCACCTGCTTGTGGGCTCAAGGAGACAGAGCACCTGGTGACACTCCGTGAGCTGCTGTGACCAGGGCTGCCTGCAGCCGTGGCGGTGTCCCAGTGCAGGCAGCACACACCGAGGCAGCCCAGAGCAGGCTCTGCAGCGCGTCCCGTCCCCAGGGCACAGCTGGGCTGGGGGATCCAGCTGCAGAACATGTGTCACCATCTGCACCCCGCCCCGCACGGGCCAGCGCGGGCAAGCGATGCTGCAGAAGGCAGTACGGGCCGTTGCAAGGCAGGGGAGATGCTGGGAGCTGCGTTCCCCATCCGCTCCCTGCCACTCTCTGGCTGGAGGTCTGCGTGCTGGAGGGCCGGCAGCAGGTCCCAGCCTGGCCGGAGCCCCTCAGGGAGGAAGAAATTGCCATGAAGAACACACCCGACCTCACTAACTGGGCCAGAAGTAGCTGCCGGCGGGGTTTTTTGTTGAGTCACGCGGAAGATGCTGTGGCAGTGAGTGATAATAGAAAGCAGCGGTGGCACAGCTCTACCAACGGGAGGGACAGGCGGCCTGATGTCCGGAGGTGACACATGGGGATGAGCCACTGCCAACAGCCTCCTGCCCCATCCTAAAGCTGCAGAGCAAATGCCACATGAGCTAGGAGAACGCAAAAGCCACCCGGCCATGGGGAGCCAGGCTATGGTAAAGGGACAGGGGTTTATGAGATCAACCTCGTTTAGGAACGCGTATTGCAGCAATAGCTGCAAAAAATAAAAGAAATGGTGTTTTCAGCAGTCGGCCTGCGCCTGTCTGCGCGCTGGACTCACCTGAGCTCTTCTGCGGGGTGAAACCCAGGGCAGGAGCTGCTGGGCAGGGGGAGGAAAACAGCATTTTCTGCCACGATGGCTTCACCCCTCGCAACAGCCTAAAGCAGGTTGTCTCGCGTCATCTGGTAATGGAGTTGGGGGGATTTAGAACCCCCGCTCCGTCTAGATGCAGGATGAGCTCTCCCCGCTCTGCCGGGCAGGGGCAGCTCAAGGAACGCTATCTGCCAGCCAGCCACCAGGAAATTCTTCAGCTCTGGAAGCTCTCATCTCTATGGAGAGAAAGGGAAAAAGGAAGAAAAAAAAAAAAAAAAAAGAAAAAACAAAAAAAAAGAAGTCCTCTAATTCAAGTTAGTTGCAGACAAGGTAATTTCCACATGAGTTAGCAGAACAGCTAGTTGGAAATTTTTGATAAAAATCTATTTTTCTTTGAAAATGCAGATCCAGTGAAATGCGAAGGCTTTCCACTGGAAAGAATGAGTTTTTGCTGGATTTCTCAACTAGTTCTCTAGAAAAATTTGTAAACGGTCACAATATTTCAACCACCGCCACTCTTTTTCAGACCAAAATTTATACTCCTAGCGTCTTACAGCCTGACATGAAAACGCAACATTTTTTGGCATCGTCTCTTTATTTGTTTTGACTTCAGTATTCTACAGATCTTCTAACGCTCAGTTTGGACCAAGAAAAAGCTTGAGATGCCAAGACATCCTTGGGATAAGGAGAACTTTGTTCCTAAACCGTGGGAAGCTCAGGCTGTGGAGCGATGCGGAACATGGGACGTACCCCTCCCATGAACACCAGTCAGTACCGCAGCGGGGTTTGTCTTTACCTCGTGCTGGTTTCTGCTGGTGCGCTGGGGCAGGGTCCGGCCAGCCCGGTCACCTCGTTGTCCCCTGTGCCAGGACGAGCCCCGTGCGCTCACCCCTTGCCCTGCTCCCGGCCAAACTGAACGTATGTCGCTTTTCCCGTCACTGGGAGAAGGGGCCATCGCCCTGGGCGCTGACGTGGATTTAGTTCTTCTTGTGGTACCCTGTGAGACCACAACCTGGAATCCTGTTTCGCTTTGAATTGGGAAAGCGCGCAGACATAACGTAAATATCACGTTGATAATACGATAGCCTGACAATAAAATAAAATTAACATCGATAAAATAATAACCTGACATGCCAATTCCTTGGCTGTTTCTGTACATTCGCAACTCTTCTTCAGCCTTGGGCGTTCTCCAGGCTTTCTCGTCTTTATTAATCTTACCTCCCCCTCCCCGGGGCTCTGGCAGCCTCCCCATCCCTTAGCAAGGCCAGTATCTCTCTTCCCCCCGTCTTCCCACAAGCTGTCTGTGTCTTTGGGAGCCTTCCCTGCCAGAACCAGGATCCCTTCTCCTATTTTTAGTATGTGCTGCAGCAGATGCTCTAATCCCCGGAGAAAACTTGGGGCACAGCACCCCGCTGTCCCCAAGTGCCACCGTCCCTGCACGGGTCAACCACCAGCTGCTGCTGCTGGTCCGCGGGGACATGACACAGCCTGCGTCAACAGTGCTGGATAAACACGGCTCGGGAGCGCTTGGGGAACCCAGGGCAGCGCCTGGCCCCGACTGAGCGCCCGGCGGTACGCGGTGTCCCCGCCAGTCACCCAGCTCCCACAGCTCCAGCCCTCCGCAAGCCTTAACGCGAGGAGGACACCGGTGGGAGGAGGTGAAGCAGCAGCACAAAGGGCAGGACATCGTATGGCGACACGCACGGAAAGTACAGCCTGGGAGGGGGTTTAAATGAGGAACAGAGGCCACAGAAAATGTACCAGAAACACCCACCGAAGGCAACAGCAGCATCTTGGGCTCCGGCCAAGCAGCCCCGAAGAGTGTCCCTGTAATGTCACCAAGCGCCCAGGCTGGGGAAGGAGGCTGGGACAGCTTTAGGGACGGGCCGAAGCCAGGCTGAGCTCACCCACCTGCTGTCACCGCGCTCCGTGGGCACGCAGGAAAGCGCGTCCCAGCCCCAGGGACCTTGGGTGCCACCGAGGACAGGGGACCTTGCTGAGAAGCGACCAAGGGGGGCACATCCCCTCCTGGCATACTGTGACATTATCTGGGATCCAGGGATGGAGCCGGGGAGCGCCGGGCTGGGCTTGTAGTGGTGGTGGGAGGGCGGCTGGCAAGCACCAGGACTTCGACGAAGGAGAAGGACACGGGAGCAGGACTGAAAAGGGGAAGGGTGCGTGTGGAAGCACGAGATCCAGCAAACAGCCGCTCTCAAGCAGGAGACTGGGTTTCCATCAGCGGCGCGGGCTGCCTGCCCGTCCCAAAGGTCCCTGCAGGGTGGTGACACGCAGCACCAGGCTCCCCCGCGATGCCCCGGGCGCCAGCACGGCCGGTCACTCGCCATGGAGAGGCACAGAGCGTCAGATCAAAGGGAAACTGAGGTGGGGATGGAAACACAGGGCCATCAAAGGCGCTGGAGGTCCCTTGGGAGCTGGATGGCCATCAAAGGCCAGGAAGCTGCCGAGCCAGCAGCAATGCGGGCAGCATGGGGAAGGCATGTGTTTTACAGCAAAAATGTGCTTTGCTTCACAATAAAACCACGATAAGCTTGAACGGAAAAAAAACCACCACCAAACCAACACCAAAGTTAAGTAATTGGGATTTTAAGTGACTTCCAAGCCCTTCTGCTCTCACAGCCTCTGGCCCAACAGGTGCGTGGACAAGTAGACGACCCAGGCCAGCTGGGGACTTTCAAGGTGGAACTAGAGAGATGTGAAATGTAAAAAGTTTCATCGCAGCGTTGTTTGTATCCTTCCCCAGAGCTGGCTCCAGCCTTTCAGGTGCTTGTTGGGCACCTGGCTGCTCTCCCGGGGGGGGCAGCACCACTCTGCCCTGGGAAGCTGGACGTGTCGCAGCCGGGACACACGGCCGGCTCTTGCGTGCAGACCCGGAGCATCCCACTGCCACAACAGCCATCCCACATTGCCGCGGCAGCTCACCATCCCGCTTAACATCCTGCCTGCTTCCTAGCTGGGAGCCCACCCGTATTAAACACCGGCTGCGCGTGGACTAGATGCTCCGAGGGTGCTGGATGCACCACGGCTCTGCCAGCACTTACCCCTGTGATGGAGACCGAGCGGCCTCTGCCGCCGCCGACTCGGGAGTCCAGGCACTGAGGGTGGGAACGTTCCTGCACCCATCTCAGAGAGTCCGTGACCCAGCATCAGCCAGGGACAGCACAAGACTGGTTTTCTCTCATTCTCGCCATCTCAAGGGGTGAGGACAGGGCAGATTTCCCTCCTGCACCTGTAGGGGTCATTTTAAGCCCTGCCGACTTCACAGCATCATTCAGATGACAGTTTGGCAGGAAAAGGCAGAAGAAAGGCACGTAGGATCCCGCAGAAACCCCCTCCCACCCCGCCACTCGGTGCTGTGACCCACCACTGCCAGAGTCACCAACAGGCACCATTCCCTGCCACTGCCCACTCCTCCTGGGCTGGGGAATGCCTTTGGGAACAGGAGCAGGTACTTAACTGAGCTATTAAACCTACTTAAAAGGCAGATAATGAGTGCTGGGGAAGCTGTGAAACGCTCAGGTGGCACCAATGGAGACAATTCCCTTTCCACGAGCAGAGTGTGGTGGGTTTGGGGGGAGCAGACCAATCCAACCAGCCTAGGCCTTGGTTTCTTGTCCTGGGTGACAAGGACATATGATGGCAGGGCAGAAAACTCACCCACAATTGCTTATAGAGAATTTAATTTCTTGCAGGGAACAGAGGAGATGGGGACACCTTCCTTCTCGAGAAGGAGAGGTGGCCCAGAGACCACGTCTGCCCAGCCCAGAGCTCAGCACCAACCACGCTCCCTTTATTGGGTTTGCAAAACACACAGGATACTGGTGAGGGGAAAAGGCTTAAAATACAATAATATTATTAATATTATTAATATTAATTAGAGTTCTGACCGATTGCTACATTTCCTGCTCCCCATGGCTAGGCTACACTTTGGTGACACTCTCTGCTGGCCTCTCCTCGGCTGGCTCCTCTCTTTTGGGATGGTGGGGGAAGACTCCCACCCTGTTGCTGTGGAGTCCCGCGCACCCCGGCGACTTCTGCCCTTTCTTCAGAAGGCAGCAAGCCATGGAGCTGAGAAAGAAAAGGCTCATCATGACCATGAGCAGGGCCAGAGAGCTGGTGCCCTTGGGACGGGGACAAAGCCACCGAGGACTGCTGGTTATCTTGGCGGAGAAGTTCCTGCTCTTGTCCCGGTAGGCGCAGAGGGCTTCGTCCAGGTCCTGCACGCCCACGCCGGCCGCCTGCAGCGTGTCCAGCCAGGCCAGCGAGCAACAGCTGAAGGGGTTTCCAGCGATGGACACGGCCTTCAGGCTGCGGGACCAGCTCGCGAGCGCCGGCTTTTCCAACGTCAGCAGGTTGTTGTTGCGGACATCCAGGCTTTCCAGTGGGGAGCAGAAAAGACCTGTGGGCAAAAGGCTCAAATTATTGCCCGAGAGGTCCAAGACTTTCAGCGTGTCCAGGCAGGGGAGCTCTGCCTTGCTGTTGTCCATCTGGTTGCCCCTCAGAGAGAGTTTCTGCAGGGAGAACTCCAGCCCCCCCAGGGCTTCCTTGGGCATGAACAAGTCCTTGTTCCCCGACAGGTCTAGGGAGAGCAGCGAGGTCTGGTTGAAGGCGTAGGGGTGCAGCCTGGTAATGTTGTTCTTGCAAAGACTCAGGTGCTTCAAGCGAGGCACACTGTAGAAGGGGGTGCAGGTGCCTCCCGGGGCTGGCACGCGAGACCCCCCTCCCGAATTCCCTCCCTGATCGCTCCCCTGGCTCCCGCAAGGCTGGAGCCTGTTGGAGCCCAGATCGACCCTTTCCAGCTGAGGCAGAGAATCGAAAAACCAGCGTGGCAGCACGCGGATGGCATTGCCGTGGAGGTCCAACGAGTGCACGGGGAGGACGATGTGCTCCGGCGGCGGGGACGAGTGGTCGCCGGGCTCTGTGCTGCTGGCGAGCGACTCCCCAGCTACGTCCTGGAGACAGTTCTTGGCCAGGCTGAGGCTGTGCAGAGAGCCCAGGCTGTGGAAGAAGGTAAACGGGAACAGCTGCAGCCGGTTATTGCTGAGATCCAAGTCAGCTACATGTGTCAGCCCAGCCACGGTACGCAAGGTCCTATTAAACCTCGCCATCTCCTTGTAGCGCAGTACAAACTCCCCCGGATGGCGTGAGCCTGGGAGCAGGGAAGCAATAAGGTTGCTGGAGAGGTTTAAGTGTGTGAGATAATGGGCTTTGGGGAGCTCTGGAAAATAGAGGAGTCTGTTATGGCTCAAGTCGAGCACTTGAAGCAGGTAGGGCTCTGCTCCCCCCTCCGAGACGAAGAGCTCCAGGGCGTTGTGGCTGAGATTTAAAACTCGCAGCTGCGTGAGGCTGAAGCCAGAGATACAGTGGAGGGAATTCAAAGCCAAGTTCACCACCTCCAGCTCTTCCAGAGCCTCAAAAGCTCCCTCCTCAATTTCCATGATGTAGTTGTTGCTGAGGTCGAGCTCGCGCAGCCGTGGCGTGCTCTGGAAGATCCCCGCCGGCAGCCTGGTCATCTTATTCCCGGAGAGATCGAGCATCCTCAGCCTGGTGAGGTTGCTGACGTACCAGCCTGCCATGTGGCTCTCCAGGTTATTTGCCGACAGGTCCAGGACCTCTATATTCCTGAGCAGACGAAAGGCTTGCCCGTTAGTGAGGTAATTGCGGTCCAGGTGGTTTGATCCCAGGAGGAGAGAGCGCAGCCAGGGCAGCTGAGCCAGGGTTGTGGCTGACACAGTTTCCAGCTGGTTGAAGCACATGTCCAGGTACTCAAGCTGCCCAAACCCTGGCATGTAGCTGCCTGACAGGTTTTGGATGAAGTTGTTGGAGAGCTCAAGGTACTTAATTCCTTGGCCAAGCTCCTTTGGAAACTTGCGCAGGCCAACTCCTTTGCAAGACACCTTGGTGGAGCTCTACAGAGAGAGAAGAGAAGCCATCAGCATGAGAGCGGCTACAAACCACAGCTCCAGCCAAGCCATTTGCTGTCCAAGATGGGCACGAGCAAGACGGAAATGAGCACCGCTCCTGCCTCCCAAGCCCGGGATGGGAAGGGGCCAGACCACCTAAAGCCACTGCTCAGAGACAAGAAGCTCGTCCCCAGGGTTAAGGTGGGCTTTCCAAGACCCTACTGAGCTGTTTCTGATGGGGCAAGGAGAAGGCTCAGCCTCTGGCTCCGCAGGCTGTCCTCCCGTGCATCCCAGCAAGCAAGATGGGCAAAAAAATAGTGTAAGCACTGAAGATGCAGCAGGGTGGCGGGGCAAACCCAGCCTCTGGAGGGCACTGGGACCGCCCAAGGACTGCTCCAGAGCATCCCTGTCCTGTCTGGGCAGAGGAAGAGCACTGTCCTGGTGGGCTCCACCTTCCTTCTCCCTCCAAACTGGTTTCCTCCGCCAGTTTGGAGTCAGGAGCCTGGATGTGGAGCAGCTGGTCTCTGTCTCCCCAACCCACGAATATGGGGGGAGAGACCCCAGCCGCTCCATGTCCTGGCTCCCAACTGCCCCATGGGACCCTGCGCTCTATCCTGCCTCTGCACGAGCATCTTCAGCTGACTCCTCCCTGGCAGGGACTACTGGAGGGTGCCACCAGCGCGGCAGGGACATGGTAGCAGCGGGGTACTGGGGGCTGGCTACTGGGAGACCAGCTTGGAGACAGGAGAGCAGAGAGGAGACTGAAGCTGGGAAGGTTAAAGAGATTGAGGCTGAAGGGAGGCGAGAGCCGCGGGGAGGAGATGCACAGAGGGATGCTCACGGCCCCGCTCGGACCCAGCGATGCTGCTGGAGCCGTCCCAGTCTAGGGGCTCCTCGGAAAGCCACCTTACCTGCTGGCACGACGTGGATCTGGGCCTCACCTCCCCGTTAGACTGAGCTCTGAGAACAGAGGGGAGCAGCCAGAGCAGCAAGCATCCTCTTTCAGCCAGCCGGTGTTCAAACAAGAGCATGTTGGGCTGTGGGCGCTGCCAGCCCCGTCCCGCTCCTCCGGCGCTCTCTAGCAAGCTTGGCAGGAGCCAGGCTCTGTATAAATAGGCTTCAGGATGGGACGGGGGAAGGAGATAATGCATGTGGGTGTTCGTAGCTACGGAAGTGGGAAAAGAAAGACATAAGATTGCAGAGGGGGAAAAACAGTGCAGAAAGCCACAAGGAAGGGAAAGAGAAACGGCGGGACGGGGAGGAGGCAGGGCTGCACCGGCGCTCAGGTGATCGGCTGGTCCGACCGCCGAAATCGAACGCCGGGAGGCAGAGGTGGTAGTTGGGAAAACCAAGTGGTTTTGGGGGGAGTTCCCCTGTTTGGACCTGCTCTTCCTCCAGCTTCCTCTGCCTGTGCCAGGGCCAGGCTCTGAGCTCCTGCCGTGCAGCTGGTGCCCAGGACACCAGGAGCAGCCGGCGAGGGCTCCCGGGCCATCCCGAGCAGGGACCGAGCTCCTGGCTGCAGCCGCCGGGGATCACCGCGGGACTCCCGGGGCCGCAGGTGAGCTCGCCGCAGGAAGGCAGAGCAAATTCCCCTCCCCGCGCCGCCGCAGCCCAGCCGAGGGGACTCTCCCATGGCACCTGCCCCTCCTCGGGCAAACAATGGCTCCCCAGGGTTTGCCGCCCGTTCCCAGCGGGATGCGCATCCCCCTCATTCTCATCCTCCTCCTCTTCCTCCCCAGGAGTCCGCTGTGCTGCAAGTGCTGGGCTCCTCGCTGCCACGTCCCCGTGTCCCTGCCAGGCCTGGGGGACCCTGCTGGGTCACCTCCTCACCCAGGGCAGGAACCAGACGGGGACTTTCCCTGCGGCAGCTCCAGGTGGTATCAGGGTGCCCAAGGCTGCACCCCACCCACAGGGATTTTTTTGTGGTGACACCTCCATGTCCCTGTGCCACCCAGTGCTGACACGCTCCCCGGGTACACGCTCCTCACACGCTTCATGGAGCGTTCTGCAAAACGCACGCTTTTGGGTATTTTGGCTCACGGCGGCCAATTTTGTTGCCATCCGAAGGACCACCTCCAGGCTGCTGCATGGTTGCCCAAGGACGTGCTGGGCTGTAGTTTCAGCTGTAGAGCTGTTGCTCTACTCCTAGGTGTGTCTGGCAGGGAAAAAAATTATACATATATAAAATATATAAATACATACATACACACACACGCGTACACATCTGGAAGAGGAAGCAGCCTGGCTTCTGCTGCTGTTGCCCCTCGCCCTCCTGACCGCTGGCGCGGTGGGGAGCACCGTGTCACCTCTGGGACGTGATTCAGCCAGACCTGTGTCACCAGCCAGCCAGGGCACACACGGCGGCGGTGACAGCCAGCCGGGCCCAGCTCAGAGGCCAGGGCCAGTCTTTTAGACTGATGCCCTCCCCGCGGTGGACCTGGGCTCCCGCAGCAGCCGGGGCCAGCAGCAGCTGTGAAGGAACAGCCCGCCGTTGTTTTCGGAGGTGCGGTAAGGATAGCACATCTGTGCAGATGTGAGATCCTGCAGGCTGCTCTGGCCACGGAAACACCGACCTCTGGATGAACCTTTGCCTCCAGCGTCCCTCGTCTCCCATCAGCAGCTGAGCGCGGAGCTCCGAAAGCGGAAGGCGGCGCAGGGGAGGAACCGCGCCATGCGAGTGCTCCAGCCCCCGGCGCTGCCTCGTCTGGGGAACCCCGGCCCTCTCCTCCCTGCATCCCGAATTGCTGGGCACGGGTCTTCACAGCCGGCACGACCGATGAAATCAGCTGAAAAGTCCCTGAATTTGCTCAGGGACTTCTGCGGAGAATCCCTGGGCATTTGCATCCCAAGGCTGTGAACTCCCTTTGCAGGAGCGCCCGGCCGAGCGAGCCGCCCGCGGGCCGAGAGCCGTCCAACGTGCCCTGCGAATAACAAGAGGGTTTTCACGGACGGAGGCGAAGGCAGAGCGAACCGCACAGCAGGAACGGGAAGAGGTTTTGCTCCTGCAAATCACAGGGCATCCCGTCCTTCTCGCCGCTCCC
Source organism: Rissa tridactyla (assembly GCF_028500815.1). Classification (NCBI taxonomy): domain Eukaryota; kingdom Metazoa; phylum Chordata; class Aves; order Charadriiformes; family Laridae; genus Rissa; species Rissa tridactyla. Next base: position 45,703,419 of record NC_071474.1, on the reverse strand, counting down.
AGGTCTCCAGAGGGGTCAGTTAAAGAGAGACGCCGCTGTTCCCCCCGAGGCTTTCACGGGAAAGGTCTCCAAAGGATAGGAGGAATGAGCAACAGGACAGAGGCTTGATAGAAAAGGGGATAGAGTCACTTGCCCAATGTCACAGCCGTACCGCGGGGTGACAGACGCTCGCTCCCAGCCTGGGCGTTAAGGAGGCAGAACAGTATCGGGTTATCTACGTACATCAAATCTATATTTCCTTCCTAATAAGTATGGTGACAAAACGGCTGTTTTCCGTGCTCTCCCTTGACTGCAGAGAGCAGCGGGGAGGTGGAACACAAATGCTGAGCAGCTCTGAGCCCGATGAGGGGACCCGGTGCCTCTTGCATCAGCAGCAGTGGCCACAGCAGGTGCGTTATCAAATACTCCCCCAAGGATGGGGAGATGCCTTTCAGCCGGGTCCCATCACACGAGCGCAGTCAACATACATTCCACATTCCACAGAAACTCCTGGTTTGGCTGGGGAAGGAAGTCCCACCCAGAGCAGCGAGATCAGGAAAAAGCTTTATTTGCAAAGAAAATATTGACAATTTACATAAACTTACATCCTAATTTATATACATTATGTATATTTTATATACAGATAGTGTCTTGAATAAAGATGTGGAAGCACAAAACAGCATCAGTACATCACCGTGCAGCTCTAACGGGTAACGGGGGGGAGGCGTGTCTCTTCCCACAACTCCTCTCCCGTTAGGCTGTTGTTGGGGAGGCTGAGGGGCTTCCTCCCAGCCTGGGAGTGGGGAACATGGGGGACGTGGGGGGGTTCAGGCTTGTATGGGCACAGCCACGAAGCGCATCTGCAGTTGTCCCTTCCCCTTTCCCCCAAAGCCTGGCGCCAGGAGCCAGGGCAAGTGCCGCCAGCCCGCAGTGAGCTGGAAGAACTCCCCACACCCCACCTCTTACTGGGAAGAGGGGAAGAAACACAGACGAGACAATGCACTTACTCATCTCTTATGAAGAAAGGCTGAGGGATTTGGGTCTCTTCAGTCTGAAGAAGAGAAGACAACTTCTCTTCAGAAAGAAGACGACTGAGGGGGGATCTTATCAATGCTTATAAATACTTCAAGGGTGGGTGTCAGGAGGATGGGGCCAGGCTCTTTTCAGTGGTGCCCAGGGACAGGACAAGAGGTAACGGGCACAAACTTGACCATAGGAAGTTCCATCTCAACACGAGGAGGAACTTCTTTCCTTTGAGGGTGGCAGAGCCCTGGCACAGGCTGCCCAGAGAGGTGGTGGAGTCTCCGTCTCTGGAGACATTCCAAACCCGCCTGGAGGCGTTCCTGTGCCACCTGCCCTGGGTGACCCTGCTCTGGCCGGGGGTTGGACTAAATGATCTCCAGAGGTCCCTTCCAACCCTATGATTCTATGATTCTAGGATCTCCCTCCCAGTGCAGCTCGGGTGCCCTTTTCTAAGCACCTGATGTTGCTCTGATGATGCTAAGTCCCCTGATGGGGACAGGGGGTGGCAGGGAGACCACGACCGCTTACCTGGGTGAGAAAGGCGCTGGAGGGAAGCAAAGGGCAGGTAGTTTTGGGTAGGGAGCCATGACCTAAAGCTTTTATTGATGGGAATCCTTCCCTCAAAAGGGGCCCTGAACGCAAGAGCCTAGTTGGCTTCCCTATAAATTGTCTCCGTAGAGAGGCGCTTGGGAGGGAGAAGGGTTTCAGGTGATGTATTATATACCAATTAGCTGCCTGCTACATTTCCGCGGCTGGAGTCCAGCCGAAAGTTGAGCAGCAGAGCTAAGGCACGTAGGTAAGAGCAGAGGCAGCGAGTACCACGGGAGCGGAAGGCTGGCACCCGGGAAGCCAGCGGTGACTGCTTTCGTGTCCACCGTCCTGCATACGCAGATGTTTGTCTATAACTGAAGCACTTCCTTCGTGACCAGACTAGGAACTGAGATACATCAAAATTCAAAGGCATCAGAGGGAAAGACCGGAGCAAGGCCCTGTTCCTGCTGCAGTTTCTTAAAACCTCCCATACGCATCCTCCTCACGCTCCTCTGAGCTGCTTCCAGGCCTTTTTGGCTCCAGTTAAACGGAAGAGGCACTGAAGATGGTGGGACACCATTTGGAGAAGCATCACACAGAAGAAGCTATGCTACAGCCCAGGTAACCTGCACTATAATACTTCATTAATGACAACTTGTTGCTCGAGAGGCCGAAGGGTTTCAAGTGTAAAGACTCTCCACGGCTGCTACAGGACCACAGGATCCACCTGCTCATCCCAGGAACAAACGCAGCTCTCGGTACCAAGGCCACCTGCAGCCAGGTATTCTCTGCTCTCCGACTCCACGCCCAACTCCCAACTCCGCGTCTCCGACTCGGCTACACCGAGCTCATGCTTTGGTGTAACGCCAGCATCAGGAAAAGCCCGTCAAGCACCTTCCGCTGCTCGCGATGAGGGAGGCAGGAACCGCTGCCTTCTGCTCTCCTCCTGCATCCCGGGCACGTGCCAGAGAGGGAACCTGACAGCGATGCAGGGGGCTTTTACGGAGAGAAGGGATTCTCCCTCTGCCTCCTCCTGCCTGCAGCCACAGTCAGGAGCAAATCCCAGATCCTGCCAGCGGGGGACAAGGAATGCAAACTCCAGCCATCGTGGTCTCCCAAGTCATTGCGTTATTTATGCTTGCCCCTAAGTCTCGCTGGTCAGGCTGTATTCTAAAGCAATTCTGTTAATGATTTGCTTAATGTTCTCACTAGACACAGTTGTCCTGATTCATTCTTGTCAGAGAAACATGTCCTTCTTAATCCATTTTAAAGGAAATAAACCACAAAGACTAGTTAAGTGCGCCTAAGGCTCTTGCTAGCCCAACATGTTAAGGCTAGAAAGGAGGAGAACATATTGAAAAAGAAATAGCAGGCAATTTTTCATGCAGTTATTTTACAAACTGCACGCCTCCTGTGAATAGCGAGGCTGTAGCCAAAGCTGGGTGCCCCCAAGAAATATTTATCTCCCAATAACTGCAATACTTGGCAAGTGAGATCACTGGCTACGGATGGGGAAAAGTGCCGGAGCCAAGAATGCTTCAGCCAGGGTGGACCCTTCTGCGGTCAGATGAGTCGCTCCAGCACGGTGCTGAGACACGTCCGCTCCCACCTCCCTGCAGGTGACCACCCCCAGCCACCTCTGCTTGGAGATGGAGGTCGCCACCGAGACACAGGTTTAGGACTTGCCCCATTGGCTACGTAGGCTGAAACTTCACTAGCCTTTTTAGTTCTTAAAGAAAAAAAAAACCCCAAAACCAACAACAACAACAACCAGGCTCTGAAAAGAAATCCAGTTTTAAAAAAAAAAAAAAAACCCAACCCAACACAACCAAGCACAAGCCAAGGCATGACACAAAAGAGCAATTAGCGCTTCAGCCTCTTCCTCAGCTCGAGCACATCTTATAGCTTTAGGTCTCCCCAGCTGAGGGGAGGTAACGGGAGAGAGTTGCTCAAGAAGCCAAAAGAAACAATAGCGTCCCAGCTCTTCTATTAGTCACCAGAAATCGAGTTATGACTAGACTCAGCAGGGCTCAGAGAAAAGAAAAAGTGGTGACTTCATGCTGGACCAGACTTTTTAAATACAGATTATTTTTGCTTTTGCTAGAGACTCTATCACCACTCATTAGAGCATTTTAGGTAGAAGGGTGCGAAAAGGGAAGGGGTGGGGGGAGGAAGGATAAAACCCGCATCTAAAAGCAGGACAGTTGCTATTAAAACAGAAAAAAAAAAATATTCCTGTTTGAATAATTTTATTCTTAAACATGACAAACTTCTTCAGAGTGTTTTCACAAGTACTTGTGTCTGCTCTACGCGGCTCAGTGAAGCCTGTAGAAATGTGTTCTGGTTTGCAAAATATTAATTAAAAAGACCAAAAAAAAAAAACAAAACCAAAAACAAACCCCGACAAAACACAAATTGCTGTAACAGCAGCAGTACTTTAAGGCAGCCCCCGTTAGGGCAAGGTATACCTCTGGGGTAATGGCAGGAGCTGAAAGTAGCAGAGGCTCTGGAACCGGTAATCGGCATTTTCTTTGGGACTTTGTGATTTCTGGAATGTGGAGGCAGTTTCTTATCTGCTAAGCCTGCTCTATTAAGTATTCCCCTTCCCCTCGCACTTACTGCTTTTGCAGCCTGCTTCCAAGCTCTAGGTAGAGGCGCTTCGCCTTCTTTGCTCGCACTCCTGAGGATGAATGTAAACACCACTGACCCCGTCTTATTCACCTCTCTTCGCACCCTGTGGCCGTTCCAGTTTGAACTGGGAAGGCAGAAAAACCAGAAATCCCCCCCTTTCTTGCTTTCATTAGCATGCAGAAGCAGGAGTGCCTGGATCGGACAATTTGGACGTTAGTCTTTCTTCTCCTGCTACCGCCTGGGATGCTCTTGCTAGTGCAACATAAAAGCAGAGACCCACACCACTCTCAACAAGCCTCGTGTGAAGATCACAGAGCAGAATATCAGTGCAGTAATACTTGAAATACTGAGACAAGGCAGACACAACAGCCTTTCTTCCTCACAACGCTTTTTCGACTAGCTTTTTGATCCAAGTCTCCATGCAAGTCACAGAAGACAATTGTGCTTCCTGCATTCACATATAGGAATAAATAGCTCTGGATCAGTTTTCTTTATGGCCGGATTACAGAACCCCCTGAAATACTGATACGCTTATGAACAGCAGCACTGTGCAGTTCTGTGAGTATCCTTGGACACGCCAAGTTCATCTAGGATGCTGGTGCATCTCCTAGGCGTATGGCCCCAAAGAAAGTTGTGTGCTTGCTCATGTTGATGGAGATGTCAGCATGGACCATTTTCACAGCGATCTTCTGCCTGGCTTTGAGGAGGCAGACCCCAGCTGTATAGCAGGTATTGAAGTTGGTCTTGCCGGTCTCAATACTCCGAGTGCATTGCAGAAAGGGCTTTTCATCCACCACCACCTCATAGCTGGCAAAATCTGTGAAGTTTATGTAGTATACCTGATGTGAAGCAGGAAGAAGAAAGGTATTAGGGAGGGTATTTGTGCACGCGGAACAAGTCCACATTCCTTTCAGCGTATACATATATGTTCCCTCTGCTAACAATCCCTTCCTTGGCCCCAGGACACCTATGCTCACGGAAGGTTGACTTTTTTGAGGCAGAAAGAACCCCAGGCCAACCAAACACGAGGAAACTCCATATGCTACTTCATGCTAACACGAGCATGCAGGCATCTGTGAATTCACGTATCTAAGGCTAAGCTTTAGACCCTGCTTATTACAAGAAAAATTACAAACCTGCACAGGCCTAGTTACAAAAACGTGTAGACAACCCTATCTGCTACAAACAGCTTTTCATCCAACAAACAAACAGAAAGATTTTTAACTGAAGTCCTCTTTCACTTACCTGGCCAGTCCTGCTTTCTGGGTCCCATGGGCCTCCTTTAGTGTTGACATCAAAAATGCCCTAAGATGTACTGGGAGTTGCCTTCTTTGTAACTGGACTTGAGGTGTTTTCAAAGGCATAAGCTATTACAGGGAAGACACTCTCCCAACCTCCACAGCTTGGAAGCAAATGACCTTACGGTGTTTGTACTGCTTTAACTCTTAGATCTAGCGCCTAAGTTCCCATGACTCCATTACTTGCTACTTAACCATCTCCCACGCCCTGGTTCTGAAGAACTGAGAGATGCGTGAGAAAGACCTGTCCAAAGAGAAGTCAGTCGCAGGGAGCTGCTTCTTCCTGACAGAAGAAAACCAGCCATTTTGGATGCATCTGCTAGTTCTTCTTAGTCTGCTCCCTGCCACCACAGAAGCTACACAAGACTGAGACTTCTTTTTCCTTTGATGGACTAGAAAGGACAAAGCCTTCAGAGGCACAACGTTGCGGCCAGCAATTAGCACTTCGGAAACAATTATACTCTGGCCCACGCAGAGTTATTTTTCCTGTCCCCATCCAAACCAGACACATAACCAGTTCCATGGAAGAGCACCTAACTTGGCACCCACAGCCCACTTTATCTAACTTGGTAGAGTCCCAGTGGGGCTGCCAAGTGAATAGAGGCAAATCCTGAGCAGGATTTGAATCTGGAGCAAGGTGGAAGTTGCTTAATTGTGGCTGTCACAAAGAAACCCTCTTGTCTTGCTAAAATCTGTCCCAGAACCCAGACAGTGTTTCAGTCCGCAGGCGGGTGGACACCCTGCACGCTCTGGGAGAGCTTCGCAGCTCATACTCCACGAAGCTCAGCAGTTCTGTTCAGAGGTTTGCAAGACACCGGGAGCAGTGCGTTAAATGACAGTCCATTTCCTACATTTTATTTGAATGGGGAGAGGAAATAACGTCTTAATTAGCTGTATACCAAATCACAATACAATAATTTATTACTTTGTTTAGCCCTTTTTACAGAAGCAGGTCCGTACATCCATCATCGGTACCCACTAAAGCAGCAGATGAGCCATCCCGCTACACAGTGGGCATTGTGTCCGTCTGAAGCTACACGAAGAAGGTGGAGGCAAAATGGAGTTACCTGGGCCGGAGTTTGGCCAAACCACCCGGGGCTGAGAGTCCTACGCTTACAAAGAGTGACACGGCTTCGAAATGACCATGAGTTGGCAGGGTTTTGGTCTTACGTCTGTTTTAAAGCACAGAGCCTAGCATCCTGCCGGGACCCTTGTTCTGCCAGGAGGTTTAGATGGGCGGGCGAATGACTGCACAGACAATATGGAGGCTTAAAAAAAAGGCACTGGTGGCATGTGGGATCTGGCTGGGCATCTGCGCATGTGTTACAGTAACTAATCTCTTGCAGCTGGTGTCACGGCGAAACGTGTGACCTTGCACTTCGAAACTCTAACGTCTTCCTCCGACACACATCTCCTAGAGCACGAAGCGGTTAAAAGTACATACAAGTTCTTGGCATTTGCTAGTTGTCTGGAGCCCTCTCGTGGTTCATGCAAGGCTTCCATTGGAACACAAGAATAGGAGTTAGGCCTAGGACCGTACTCACTTCTACCTGACTATAGATGAAGTATGTGCCGTCCACCAGTACCTCCAGCTCCCCACTGCGGGCATGCAGCTTAAACACCTTGGGGTTCATAGTGATGCGAGACCAGTCATTGAGGACTCCACCTGAAAGATCTCAGTATGAGAAAACGGCAGTCACTCAGTACCCGTCAGAATGAAAAGCGCAGGAGCACACAAATACAGTGACATTGCAAGGTTTCATACACAACGACTGGCACAGACTCAAGTCAAAAAGTCAAGTAACTCGGTAAGAAAATCCCAGAATTAAAGGCTATGGTGTGTTAGTTTGGACTCCTCTCTGTAGCTCCAATTACACCATCACTTGCTGGTGGACACTCATTTTGTTCAGTGCACAGCATGACTGATTTAAGCTCTACTCGTCCTTATCAAGGGTGCTTCTCCTCATCCTTGAAAGAGGCGTATGGCCCTTTGGACTACACTACGTTCATTCCCAGTGCTGGGTACAGACTAGCTTGTCTCCTCCTGACACTAAGTTGAGATTATTACCCACTCAAACGAGTGTTTTACAGGCCTGAAAACATCTTCCCAGTATCATCCCCTCGCCGGAGCAAAGACACTCCGGCACATGCAAATCAATGCCAGTACTGTAAGCATTTGCTAAGTTTTCGTAATTCACCTGAGAGGCCAGGGGCTGATTTTTCACACTGTTTTTGTATGTTCAGCCATAGATCACAAATGGCATCACAGCTGTGCTTCTAAAAGCATTTCTACAACTCAGACCCCGGGCGCCTCCTGAAGAGCATCCGTTGACAGCCCTTATAAAAGCTTTGTTTCTGGCAATTTTTCTGGTATCATGGAAGAAACTCTGCAGCAGAAGTAGGATCAGGATCCAATTCTCCGAGAAAGATCCCCAACTGACATCACCCAGCCTTGGGACCATTAAACGCCTTCCTCTACTTTCCATCTCATTCGTTCCCCTCCCCACACCTCTCTACCCAGTGTCCACATGAAACAAAGCAGAGCTTCAGCAGATGGTGTGCTGAAGACTACATCAACAGGTACGTCCTCGAGGACCACAGGAAGGCCCATCAGGAGGGTGATTCCAATCTCTCACGGCCAATCTGTCTGCCCCCCTCTCAGTGCTGCTGGGCAGGAAGATGTTCTCAGCAGCAGTGTCATGATACAGGCTTCACCCTTTAAGCCTTGGGACCATCCCTAGAAGAAAACTACCCCTTGCAGCAAAAGAGACAACAGGATTATAAAAGAAATCGTGTGCAACTACGGGACTACACCATATCTCAGGACACATCTGTGCATGGAGGCCAACTTGGGCTTAGACAATCGATTTTAATTCTGGTATTCCTTAGCTTCAGCATTCTTGACTTTGTAACTAGCATTAGTTTAACAAATGCTTTGTCATTACATTTCCTAGGTTTTTAAAAGCCAAAATAACAAACAAAGTATGAGACTGCAGCACGTCACACCACATTAACCCCTAACTGGGGTCCTCAGCACGGTTAGGGGTTTATAGATCCGTCACCCAGTCCTCTGGCACTGGAGCCAGTGGAATAACTGACGTGAGTGGACCTCTGCTCTCTGGACGGGCCAACGAGCAGGTCCAGAGGACGCGCTTCGCTACGAGCCCAGAACAGAGCCATTCTCTGTAGGTGCCTTGTATCAAACACAACTCTTTTCCTCCTAAGTCTCCGTCTGCTTCTCAGCTCCCTGCCCCCAGTTGCAAACTGGCCAGGGCTGTGTTTTCTGCCGGCTGTCAGCTGGACAGCATTAATGGCTCACAGCAGCGGATTGTTCCCGAGCAGCAGGGAAGGACACTCACAGGGCAATTCCCACTCTTAGAGAGTAGCGTACGCTCTGTAAACATACAGGCTTCCCATTAATAAAGGGATAATTACTTTTTGCACATAAGCAAACCAGCATCTTTTCCCTCGTATTGTTCTCAGGAGCGGCCAGCTTCCTTTTCGTTTTGGGGAGCTTTCCCCCGCCCCGCTGTAAGCCTACTTCCCTAACCATGAGAAATTTCAGCTCCCACAGCTCACGTCTGCCGAAAGAGAGAAATTGCCTTTCAACAGAGGCGGCGGCCAGCCCTCGTCATCCCATACATGGGGGAGAAGTTGGTGGACAGGGGTCCTGCGGCCTCCAACCCTTGGGAGCTGCAGCCCTCCGGGTCCGGGGTGTGGGGGTACGTGCACCAGGGCCGCTGCCCGTGCTCCCCGGGGAGCTGCACGTGGTGGCTTAGGCAGGGGACAAGACAGCCAGCTCCTCTCCAGCACAGCCAGACATCGTGAGCAGGGAGGCAGCAGCTAATGAATGAGACCCAGCTGTTGGCAAGAAGAGCAGGAACTCGAGCAGAAATCGGATAGGGAGCCGTGGAGGAAGAAGGAGAGCAAAGAGCTGCCTTGTTGGACGTGAAATGGCTCGGCAGGACTCGAGCTTAAAGGTTGTCAGTGGGGGTAGAGATGCACAAGGGACCGGGGAGGCTGCATGTGTGCAGGATTGCAGCGTAACGCAGGAGGAGCCAGTGGCTGCGCACCTCTGTGTCCTCACACCACAGCTGTGCCTTCCCCTGCCAAAAATTACAGGGAAAACTGGAGGAAAAGCACAGGCTAAACGGGCTGAGACAGGAAAAGGATACACTGAGGGCTTAAAATAGAGTGGGAAAGAAGGCTGGCCGTCGAGGGGCTGAGGAAAACTGATGATACAACAGCAGGCTGGAGGAGGCACATCATATATCTGGAGGCCAAGGAGGGAGACTCAGTGGGACAGAACTACTGGGATATACAGGATAATCTGGGAGATAAATAGGAGTGTGTGGGAAACGGGGATGGAGACTCAACAGGAGACTCTGCTAAGGGGGTCTGAGCAAGGCGAATCAGACTGTCATGGGGGGAAGCCAACAGCAGGGATAATCAGGGACCCAAAGTATAGGATGGGCTGGGACCCAGACACGAGGCTACGGGCGCAGGATGGGCTCATTTCAGTAACTGCCAATATCATGAGATCCTTACCATTCTTCACTTGGATTGCGGAGCCTTGGCCTTGAAGGTGGACCACAGCTGGCTGCAAACGAGATTACAGGGATTTAAAATTAATGGGAAACACCGCATCATTTTACAGTAACTGCCCACACCTCCACAGCACTGGTAACCAGTACAGAGGCACGAGTACCCTGAAATCATTAATGCTTTTCATAAACGAAAAAAGACGATCACAGCAGCTGACAACAAGATGTTTTGGAGAAGAGATGAGAAGCCCAAGCCAGATTAACACAGCTTTCTTTTGAGCAATAAAAAGGGTGAGCTCAGGCAGTCACTCCGTATAGCTATGATTTAGCACATCCAAGAAGCGGTGGGTTTTTTCAGAGCTATACCATGGAATACAACATTAGCAAACATAACCAGTCACGTTTACAAAAATCCAGCCAAAGCTGGATTTTTTTCCCTTAAAAGAATATCAACTAACCTGGATGTCTCTGGAGCCGGCCTTGTCTGTGGCACCTGCAAAATGCAATTTCACATCGTTGAAGAGGAAGCTTGAAAGAGCTGCAGCGAACACTCCTATAAATAGAACTTCTCTTACCCCATAATAACCATTAAAATCCCATTTCTAACAGGAGGAGGGCGGTAACAGTGGTATGGGGTGCACCTTAATGTTAAAACACGCGTCAACAAGAAAAAGAGACATCCTGCTTTTTCCTGTTTTATTCCCGACTTTCTGTCTAACATCAATAAAATGCCCCAACGTTATTCAACCAGTTTCCACTAGAAGGAAAAATTGCATAACCCTTTTCCTGATCGGTAGTGGCAATAAAGCCTCTTGGCTGCAAAGATTACAAGTTTCACTCCGCAGTAACTCAGGTCATTCATTGCATTCAAGCTACGTGCTGAAATCTCGCTTCTCCGAGAGCCAAATCTCTATTAAAGAGGAGATGCTTGTGGGCAGCACTCCGGAGTGCTAAGGACCTCATGCTGCTCCTGGCCTCTGCTTTGGCAATTTCTGAGATAGAAACTGAGAAGGCAACCAAGTTTTCTTTTGAGAGCCATGCAAGCGAGCTATAGGGTAATAAGCCCTGATTTCCCCGAGGATATATTTTTTTAATACCAGACTGTTCATATATATATATATATATAAAAAAAATATATATATATAATATATATGTATAACAAACAACACTGATGTCAACTTCCACTAATCTGCATTTTAAAGAGTTATTAAATCCAGGGATTTTAACAAAATAATTGGCACATGCCTCCGTGAGAGATAAACGGTATGGTGCAGATACAAAGAAACAAAGAGAAATGAAACCAAGAACCGCGGGAGAAAAACATATTTCCGTCTGGTAGAGGCGGCAAGCTGCCTCAGTTGGTGCGGTTCCTGGGCTGTGCTAAGTCTCAGCATTCCCGGTCCGGCTGCAAAGCTGGGCTTTGCGTCGGCTTTAGAGGAATTAACACAAAGTCTGAGTCACCGCCAGGAAGGGCCACCTTGCAGCCAGTTTGCGCGCACAGAAATCGCCCACTGGCAGACTTCAGTAGGACGCTTAAAAGCAACCGAGGCTCCGCCGGTCTTTGCTGCTCCTTCTCTGCATCCTCCTCCGACAGGCACCACCTGTCCCGGGGCATCGCACCCCCGCACCCGCCGCCGCGGGGCTCCCACCACGCTGCAGAACTGCTGCTGCTCCTCTCATCCCCCCCGCGGGCGCAAGGACGAGCCCAGGAACACCCGAGTCCTACTCAAAGATGCTGCACCGTGGCGTCCAGACCCTACGCTGGCCTCAGATGGAAACCTGGAGCTTTTTCATTTATTTGTACAGCACTGTGGCATCTTCTGCATCCCCCCGGCGTGCAGGGGCTCTGGAGAAGGGGACAAGCTGGTTACCTGAGGGGCCCTGAAGTCCAGGTGGTCCCTGAGGGCCCGGTGGGCCAGGGGGGCCGGGCGGTCCCATGACGGTTGTGCCAGGAATCCCTGGGATGCCGGGAATGCCGGGGGGACCCTGGGGCCCGGGAGGACCTGGCGGTCCTTGGGGACCATTGGGACCCGGAGGACCAGCCTTCTTACCTGAAAAACAGAAGGTCAAACGTTAGCTTCTCCACACACTGAGCGTGGGATGGTCTTTTACCCACAGGAAAGCCCTGGGAACGAGGAAAGCAGAAGACAGGGGATGGCTCGTCGCTGGCTGGAGGGCAGGGATGAGGAGGAGCACCCAAGGGTGGGGTTGAGTGGAGGTCCCACGGCTCTGCACCATGAGGACAACCCTGCTGGCAGGGCAGAAGCAGGTCACCGCCTTGCAGGCTCCTTTTAGCATTTATAATTACATTTAAATGAGGCACGTGGACTCTCTGAGGCCTCCCAAGAGATGGAGGCTTGGACGGTCTCTGTCCCAGAGCTCTGGCCGCAGCCCTCCCCTGGCCACCCTGCTTTAGGTGTGGGGGGCTGGGACATCCCACAGCCCTCAAAGGCAGCGTGCCCGGGAGCTGGTGGCACCCCTGCAGCAAGGTGGGGATGTCAGGATGGCTCCCTCCGACCAACCGCGTGCTGCAGTGCAACGCAGGGAAAAGTGGGGTATTTAAAGTCGAGATGAACCTCTCCGCAGTTTCTCAGTTTTTTCCCATTTTTTGATGGAAAACGGCTGCAATCTTTTCCACCTGCTGCATACGTATGCGTTAGGATATAATCCCCGTGGCTGGATCTCCTGTCTGAGGGAGAGAGGTGCCTCCAGAGGGCAGTTCAGAGCTGAACTTCAGCTCCTCGCCACCAGCTCCGAGCGCCCAGGGCCATGCGGGGGGCGTCCCCACCAAGCGGCACGATGGGGACGCACTATAGTTGCGCGAAGGACTTCGATGCTACAGTGCCTCGAAGTATTTAAATGTGCGTTTTTTTGGGCTTTGGATGGAGGGGTAAGGGAACGGCGAACCCAATCAGGAGGGTGAAAGCGCTGAAGAATTGCCATGAGCCACAAACACATCTCACCGCGCCGTCCCAGGAAAAGAAACAGCACAACCACGTAAGCAAAAACTCTGAGCAGGTATATACATACTGGACTGCAATAAGGTCTGCAGGGAAAGCCTGACCTGCGCTCTCCTGATTTTCCAGATCCCTGTGAGAATTGACGTTCTTTTCATGTAGTTTTTAAAATGCAATTTTGTGACAGCTTTTACGCCAGAGAGCTTTATTAAGTTAGCAAAATTGCTTCAATTGCTGAAACAAAGTCCACTGTAGGACAGAATTAAACACTTTTTTAGATGACAGCAGCAGTTAGGTTATGAAATAATGGTTATTGGAATTGTTTCCAAGTACATTTATGTACTTGCTTCTGTACTAAATATCCATCTTTGTCATGGAACAAAACTACAAGGAAAAACCCATCTATTTTAGTTAGTACAGAAGTGGAAAACTCTGGATGGCCACTAGCCATGAACAAGGGCACGTGGAAATCAGCAGAAGACAACTGTGCGGTTTAGTTTCAATGGGCAGAAAACTCAGTTAAAGTGAGCAGGGCTGATCACAGTAATACTGGTACTAAGGGGACAAATCGCGTTCGCAGCAGTATTTCTGCCCAGATTAGTAGCCATGCCTCCAAATCTGAGCTGGCCACAAGCCAGCCTTCCTCTAATCCAGCAATTCTCCTCCTCCTCGGGATAATGCCATCCTTTGGAAAGTATCGCCTTGCATCAAACCCCTTACCTATTTCCCCTAAAGCACACTTACTACATAAATTCTTCTCATTCACATCCTCTCCGATCTAGGCCATCCGAATGAAGGATCGTATGCACTAAGTCAGGAATCCGGCTGCTGTCACTCCTTGTTTTCCTTCCCAAGAGGGATACACATTACAGCTGGTTTAACTAATCTGTCTCTGAAATCTGGTCTGCTACTAAATGAGCTGCTAGTTTAGCAGTAAAACAATTGCACATAATTCCGACGCCGCACAGGGACACTTATTTTCTGTGCATTCCCGCTCCTTCAAGTACTTTCAACTACTTTTCTGCATTAATGGAGCCTCACTTATTAAAGTCACACGGGGGAAAAACCAGATATTCAGCCAGTATAAAGCTCTTGATTCATCTTCTGACCGAGGGGACCCCAGCCCCACCGTGAGCAGCTTTTCAGGGAGGGTCTCCAGCACCCAAGTCCCAGCGTGCCAAGTCTCCGTCTTTACCCACATGCACCAGACAGGCTCCGAAACTCAAAGCAGGCAGAACCAGTAAGTTTTCCTTAATCATCGTTCGCCAAACAATAAGCTCTCACTCGAAAAAAAAAAAAAAATTAAATGTGACAATACCATAAAATTAAACTATTTTATATAGCGCTACAGCTGTATATAATATAGCTCTCCGAGATCCCCCTGCTACTCCAGGATTGCTATGAATACCACAGTCATCGTTTGTTATTAGTTCGCCTGATTTAACACGGGTTTAGGGTTTCCGAGTTTTGTTAGGACAAACTTCTCGCACATAAAATTTTATGCTGCTTTTGAGAGAGTAAATATAAACTAAGTTTCTAGCTGGGGCCCGTCTCAACCTCTCAGCTGTAAATTTTGAGCTTGTACCCGCGGATTAAAAGCAATTTGATGTGCTATTAAAGTAGCACAGAACACGCAACGCTCGGCCGCTCTCGCTGCCGCAGGTCGTGATGGTGGGTCGGAGCCCGGGCCGTGTACCAGCACCTGAGGGACACAGCAAAGTGCAGAACAGCTAACTTTTCTCTTAATTAAACATACATTAAGTGCAACAGGTGGTAAGCAGACTGCGGGAGCCCCTCGGCAGACGGAGCTCCGCAGGCTCCTGCGGCAGCACAGCCCCACGTCGCACAACAGTTTCTGCGTTTCTCGTAACCTACAGCCCGTTGTGAGCGTGCACCGCAGTTTTTATAACGTGCACGGAAGTGTTTTGATGGTTACAAGGAGCAAAAATGGGTAATCTGACTGTGTTTCCCTGAAATCAAGACTGCAGCATACTTTTGCGGAGAAGTTTATAAAGCAGCTCAGATCTTTGGAGTCGCTCAAGTTCCTAGTAGCAAGTACGGGTATGGCGGTAAGCGTTCCCCAGCAGCCCTACACAAACACGGACGGCATCAGACGTCCCAGGGAAACACGGGGCTGCCTCCCGAATAACCCAAGTCACAACAACTCATCGATACGCGTTTTAAAAAATTACCCATTGCAAACAGCTTGAGGAACATAAGCAAGTCAGACAAAATACCCGTGGGCTGACCAGCACTCGGAATGGACAGATAAAATAATACTTCTGAGGTTAATACCCAACCAGAAGTGAGATGCTGAGCCTATCTACATTGACTTTGGTGGGTCCGAAGGAGACCGCAACCTGCAGCAAGATGCACGGCAAGATAAGGATGAAAACTATAGGTGTTGCGGCAGAGACGGCCTGGCAAACAGCAAGTGGCCCCCGATAGCTGGTACGTGACTCAACTCCACCCAACTGTTTAATTATAGCATCTTCAGAACTTCCTTTATCTTTTCCGGAAGGCTTTAAGGAGTGCCGATGCTCCCCTGCCGCCGCTGGGTCGTGCAGCCCCGCCATGGCCACGCGGGAGCAGGAGAGCAAACCCATGGTCTGTGGCGTGGGACCACGCACCACGTTAATCCCTGCCCTCCCCGGAGAAGGAACCTGCTGCTGGTTTCTCCTTCCTAAAGACAATTCATAGCCAGGTAACACAGGCACAGAAAGGAAAATTAAATGAAAAACTCAAACTTACCCTTTTTCTTGTTTTTAACTGAACTTGGACCTACAAAGAAAAGAAAAAAAAGAAAACTCGTGAAATTCAGTGATCATTTCATCTTAGAAAAATCCCCACAGCCACCAGCACCCACCGACCCAGAGGGTGTTTCTCCAGAGCTGGGACAAAATTGGCAACAAAACCGGTAGGCCCAAAGATGTAGAGCCTTCCGTTTTCTACAAACAAGTGCCGTGAAGGTATAACGATTTCACCGGGACCCAGATCTGCTTCACCCTCTCTCAAACTACCAACCTGTGGCTGGTATAACACAAGTGAGTGAGTTTTGGTGGGCAGCTCTCCCCCTAATTGCAAAGATGAGTTAAACCACCTGCTTCTGGCCAACGGCAAAGCTCAGGGGAGGATGTTCTTCAACCTTGAGCCAGAGCTTTAACCCCAGGGACCAGCTTAGTCCCAGCTCTGCTGAACACCGCTGAGTTTTGCCATACGTATCTCCTGAAGCCGCTGATAGAAATATGGCATGTCAAAACTTCAGACAGCAGAAATCCTGAGACGCAACAGAAACCATTTAAAAATACGATCCCTACAACAGAGGATTATTTTTCAAGTGGACAACGGATGCTTTTGCGGTCTACGCAGCCGTACGTGAAATTTCTCTGTTAGCTTGAAATCGCCCAGCTTCACGTTTAAAGCTAACGTGTTTTACTTCCCAATGAGGACAGGTTACAAGAAAGTTAGCGTGACTCGGCTCTCAGCTGAGAGCGGTATCCCAAATAGTTGCAAGCCAAGTTGTTTAAAAGTAATATTAAAATACTAAAAAATACCCCAAAAACACAAAAGCAAAGAATTAGCATGAACTGGCTCATTTAAACAATGGGAATACAAGCCTCCCCAGCAAGAAGTGAAAATATTTACAGTGAAGCTGAGAAACTACATGGCTTTTTGAGCAGAAGCTGAAGTGTGAAACATGTTCCATTGCTTCCTCAAAAATTAATCAGGGTTGGGAATGAACTGTAAAAATCCCCAAATATTCCCTCGCTGTTCATCAGCGAAGTCCCTCTAGAATCTGGGTTTAAACACACAGCGAGGACTGAAATCACCTTTAGCTGAGATACGCTTATAATGAATGGAAGGTAATGAGGTTGCTTCCAATCAGCACTGGTAGAGAAAGACAAATTAGCAATTAGTACAGAAGCGCCACGTTCCCATGGCTTCTTAAAGGAAGAATGAGAGGACCAGAGAAACACCCAGTAACCTCACTGATGCCTTTTCAACAGCAATATTAATTTGCCTACTTTATGCTGTTGGGTCATGGGAAAATTATGGTATTATCTCATTTATTATTTCTGCTAATTTACTGTTTTTTTTACTAAGCCATATATTCGCAGCATTAAAACATGCAGATAGGGTGAGATGTTTCTAACAGGGCCAGTCCCAGTATCGTGCTGGGGAGCAACACCGAAGCCAGCCAGCAGGTCCAGCACCAGCAGATGAACTGCAAAACCTCTTACGTTTGGCAAAACACCCACAGGGTCGTCTTCTTTTTTTTTTGGCATTTTCTGTGCTCCTGTGATGCAGGATGAGCCGCAACCTCACCGGCGATTTCCGCCAGCCCCCATCTTAGGCACCAGCTAGTTAACAACATTTCCAGTGAAGAGGAAAAAAAAACCGTCTGGGGGACATCATTTGAAGAAACCAACCCAACCCAGCAAGCAAAATGCGAGTACCACGTATGTGTCTCCCCAGACCTCGGAGTCACGAGAGTTTATTTCATGTTATATATATCACACCATTAGCGCTATAACCAGAGTGAAAGTACAAATAGCTGCGGCGAGCCAAACACATTTGAAATGGATGGAACCAATTAGCTTCAAAGATGAATGGGAGGAATGAGAACCACATGCGATGTCAATGTTCACAGTCTATATTACAACACACGCATCTGTTCCAGGCACGGCAGAGAGAGATGTTACGGCTGTGCAAGTGAATCTTTCGACAAACACAAAAATACTTCTGACATGAAAAAAAACACAATATTATTAGCCTTGGGAGCTTCTGAGTCGCTGGGGCTTGCATCTGTTCGCCTCTCAATAGAAGGGGGTGGATAATTTAATTGTAGCGGGGAGCCATAAGGTTCATCCAGTACACGGGAAGACAGAATTTTCCTCATTTTTGCTCAAAATGGTAAACTCATCGGATCTTTCTCAATTTAGTCTGAAACGGTAACAAAGTCTCCTACTGAGTTTGGGGAGCAGAGTTCCATCAAAATAACAGATCTACATTCCTTTCAACACAAAAGGTGCTGAGGCTCGAGGTTCGAATGCTTCACTTGACATGCACTGGCCCGACACGTGTGTGCAGAGGAGAAGAAACCCAAACCATGCTTTTCTGAGGCCACGCTCCAATATTTAAGCAATAACGTCCGTTAGACGGCTGCAGTGGTTGAATGCATTATGACCTGCTGGTTATCTGTTAGTTGATGGAGCAGGTTAAATACCTACCAGTTAGGCAAGTGTAAGTCTTTCATAGAGTCTTCTCCTACACCGTTAATCCCACCTCGCCATCCCCGTCCTCCTGTGGAGACGCGCCCGGTTTCAAAGCCTTTCCCACTACCCACGTTTATTTAGTGTAGTTTCATGGAGGCCATTAGATGACTCGATTACAAGGAAGGTCTATGAGAAGATACTTTTTTTCGCTCCAAGATGCAGACTACAAGCACGCGCATTATGTTCCTCTACAGTATTAAAAGCCTTATAAAAAAAAAAAAAAAGTGACAGGATACCTACTGCTGCTGTGGAGTCCACAAGCCCTGCCATCTTCTTGTAGAAGAAAATTGGTTTGACTTGAAGAATTCTCCACCCATCAACGCTGTCCGCTACCGCTCTCGTCTCTGCTTTCAGGGGCTTCACTGCGGTGCATTTGAGGATTTATTCCAGTCCCGGTGGGATCTGAGACTAACCCGACTGGTCAGCTGTTCCCCAGCACCTCGTCTCCCTTCTTTATAAAAATAACCTCAAGTTTGCTTTTCTGCAGTTTCCTGGCATTACCTCTGTTCCTCATGAACTCCTTAAGGTATCCGTTACGAACTTATTAGAGATGAAGCTCGTGGTCTTGCCTGCTGGTATTAAATACGACAGCTACCCAAGAATAGCTGGTTTTCTCCATATGTGCTCACCCTCGACTTTTGTACTTCTTCCTACTAATCCCACCTATCCCCCACCTCTTTCCGCATGCTGTCTGCTCGTGTTTGAGGTCAAACCAGACCCCAGACCTAGGGAAGTCCATCCCCTTCTACATTTCCTGTCTTTCATCTGAAATTAAATTTATGCTTATGCTCTAATCCATCCTTGAAGGAGCTGTCAGCTCTGTTCAACTCCTCATTTTAGCTTTGCTTTGCAGAGGAAGGAAAGTTGACAAGAAGTGTTAATACAGAAGAGGACCAGAATATCGGAGAGGACAGGCTGGATGGCTTTGAAGGATACAGTAATAAGCATGGAATGAGATTTAGTCATACAAAATGCATAGTCCTATAAATTATATATAGAGAGGGAATAATAAACTGTTCTGCTGGATGGGGGAGCTCCTCAGATGGAGCTGCGGAGGACAACGTCTGCACGCGCTGAGTTGCTGTTGCACAGCCAGGAAAGGCAAAAATACAAACCTAAAACAGAGCAGTGGAAATACCTCCAGCAGATATGGGGCAATACTGATGCCCCTCAGTAGGGGGGGCTGAAAATCCTAGGAGTAATGCAGTCAATCCTCATCATCTACATACAGAAAGATTGATTTTAATGAGAACAATTTCACAGAAAGGCTCCTGGGAAGGTCAAGAAGTGGTCAAGCAGAGCTTGCCTGCTCGGCCATCAATGCTGGGAAAGGGATGAGAGCACCGCTGGGAAAGGCTACGGTGATGGGCATGGAGGGAGAAGACCTGTTAGGACTTAAAGAACGGCACTGGCACATCCTCATGTGTGCAAATTGCTCCCAAAGACCATTAAACTGGGAATGAGAAGGCTTCTTCTAACCTCCAGAAGGAGGAGAACAGGTTTGAAGGGAGTCTTCTGGCTCAGAGCGAGCCCTCCGGCATCACGGGTCACTGCTTCAAAGTCTCTCAAAAGTTCATCAGTCCCTTTGGAAAGTGGTGAGATTATTTTTTGCCTAACCACTAAAGCCATAGCTACTAAGCTCTGAAACAAGGCCGCTAGCCTGACCTGAAACGTTTAAGCTAGCTACCTGATCGACTTCTAAAATTTATAATCTCTTTCATTGGATTTCCTGTAGGAAAAGCCCACCAGCTTTTCACCCACTGTAATAACTCAGGCCAGCTCTATCATCTGCCAGCTGAGCTCTCCATCACAGGGCGGGATTTCCCCAGCAAAGGTGTTGGAGTCGCAATACTGCGTGCCAGGCTTTTGAAGACCCTGAGTTTGAACAGCGCTCAAAGACCTAGACGTCCTCAAAAGCTTATTTTCTACATCTGTTGGGAAAATAAAAGGGAATGATAACCGAAAAGGAGGGAATATAAAACCAGCAAGACTGGTAAACTTTGAGGGAAAGGTACAAGTGGGAAAATACAGCTCTAGATGATAACAAAACAGCCACCCTGGAAACCTTCTGCCCGCAGAACCATCCAGCTGGGCATCTGCAAGGGAAAGGCTCCAAGCAGCGCCAAGTCACTTCTTCTAGCAGAAGCACTCTGGCCACGGGTTTTAGCAACGAGCCAGTTCAGATGCAAGCTTCTCACTTAAGCTGAAGAAAACATTTGCAACAGATGAGTTTTTTCTTGTGTAAAACCGCAGCTGTGGCCCAGCAAGCAGCAGAAGACATCTAACCGTGCTTCAGGGAGCAGGTTCTAGCCCCCAGCTCCTGCAGCCCTAGCATCTGCTGGATCATTTCCAAGGGCTTCAGAAAAAAAAAACAAACAAAAAAACCAGATGGTGATGCAACTTGAGGATATTACATATGACATGTTTTCTCTTATAAAGATTAATAGAGTTTACTCTACCCCCCCCTCCGCCCCGCCCCGATTTTTCTTTCTGCACGCTACACACTGCTATGATTTACTATAAATACAAAAATATCAAAAACTTCTTTAGGACATATGCTGATATAAATAGTATATTAAAAAAACACTGCGTTCCCTTATTAGTTATGTGTGTGGATTAACAAGAAATAGTTTAAATTCCTGCAAAACAGTTCAAACTGGTTTTATTGACGGGAACAGATCTTTGTAATTACGCTTATTTTATACAAAACCTATAAAAGGCTGACCATTCTAGAAACCAGTCAAACAAAGGACGAGTACTTCCTAAAATTCTCAGTTGCCAAGAGCAGAACAAAGTCAAGGAGTGCCACTACCATATTCTAGCAGCATCCACATTCAATCCAGAACAAAGACGTCTACTGATGTCTTCAAGGTGTTCAACCATTTTCGCCAAGGTACACTGCGGCAAGCACCGTGTCCTCTAGAGGCTGTGCCAACCCATTTTCAGCATTCGCTGCCTGCTCCTAGGATTATTAAGGCATCCCTTTTCTATTTTCCTAGCACTAAATTAGTATGGTGTATCATCAATCTTCTTACCTAAGCACAGCTCTGGTTTGGGGAATACGTAAGACCAAATAACACAACCGAGCCATCTCCATATTACCACCACCCCTCTGCCCCCAAGAGATGAGAAGATGGAGGTACTGAGAAGTTATCCTCATCGCAGCTCACAAGCAGAATCAGAGGCAAGACCTTCATGATTAATGAGATGTTAGTGTCCTCCAGAAACACCACATTGCTTCTCGCTCATCCATAAAATAAGCATAAGGCGACCCGAAATCATTAAGTCTACAGCTACTTTCAAGATGAATGTCTAATTTTGAAGATGAAAACAGAAGTGGTGAGCTCTGTGTGACTTATCTAATATGCACGTTTTTAAAACTACAACATCTTTGTGCACTAAAAAAAATAATATTAAATTTCATCTTTTTCTTTGAAGTATGAGCTTCTGGGTGTAGATGGAAGAAGAACATTAGATTTAATGATCACTGTTCTCAACAGCTATGGAAATTTGTGCACAGTATTTTTCCAAACCCTGCTAACCATCTGGTTTAACAAAGGGACCACTTGCTAAATCTCAGACAAAGCTCTGAATACTGCCCAAATCCACCAGTAACTTCTGCAGAATAGATAGCTAACAGATTTTTAAATGAGTTCCTGGACATTAGTCAGGATACCATTATTAATGGAGTTATTGAAACACACAAGGGTGCCGGACAAAACGAAGTTATTCCCCATTTGCATGCAGGGATGTTTTTCCTC
Organism: Rissa tridactyla; assembly: GCF_028500815.1. NCBI lineage: Eukaryota > Metazoa > Chordata > Aves > Charadriiformes > Laridae > Rissa > Rissa tridactyla. Next base: position 45,681,419 of record NC_071474.1, on the reverse strand, counting down.
AAGGATCCTGGATTCTCAGTAAACACAATGCACAAAGAGAAGAGAAGAAACAGAAGCGAGCACGACAACCAGGCTCTGCCATGCAGCGGATGAGTGTCCCAGGACTCAAGTCCTGCTAACCCTCAGGCTACCAGTCAACCCAGCAATGCAGGTTGTCTCCATCTCTCATAGAAAGCTCTGACCACCAAGTGCCCTCCAGTGCGAAAGCTTCCCCCTCTCCGGGAAGGAAGTTCTCTGCCACTTGGGGCTTCCTAAAAAAGAGGGGCAAAGCAGCTATCAAAATGTTACCGTTCCTGACCCAGGCCTGGGAATTAATCAGTCCCGTCAACTTTCACAGACATTAAGACCAGAAGGAACCATTATGATCATCAAGTATCTACCCATTAAGCCTCCCACCAATCCCTCTATCTCTCTTTGACCAATACTAAAGGCAGGAGGGGAGGAAAGGAAAGCTCGAGTGTTACTTGCGATTTCAAGTGAAGAAGAACCTACTACCTTCTTTTGTTGTTGTCTCAATGAATAATAAAATACTCCACTTTAGTCAAACTTCCAAAACTCAGCTGTTTCATTTACAGAACTGGTGTACCGATATTTACTTCATTCACATGGGTATGAGATATGTAAGGCTTTTCAAATATTTTTAAGTGCGGCGTTATTAATGCCAGACTATGGTGGAGTTGGGGAAAGAAGGATGTTAGCTCCCAAACACATGCTTAATCTAGAACATGTGGTTTTGGGGGAGGTTTGGAACCAATATGTTTTCAACATTTTCAGGAAATTTGGTCTATCCAGATGAAAGCTTCTTGGACCCTACTGAAATATCAGTCAGTGATACAAATACTGAAACAAGATTAATTTTTTCCCTTCCCTGAAAAAGAAAGTGCTTCTTCACCAATTCCAGAGGAAAAGGCAATGGATCTTGAAGAGCAGCTTTGGTATTATTACTCCATAATATTTAGAAAATACCATAAATTATAGATCTAGGAAAATTTCCCAGAAGTAAAACACATTGTGCGCTACTCAAAAGTTCTGGCATGCCTTGGCAGGGTGCTTTTTTGGGGGGTGGGATGAAGAAGGCAGGTCTTCTGCTAAGCATGCAGGAAAGATGTTGCCTTCAATTACAGGCAGAATGGCTGAATCCAAGTTAGGGATGCAATGTGCCCAGTACAAGGCTAGTACTAATTTCAATAAATCAGAATATAGTGAATATATTACAAAACAGAATGGGGAGCTCATTACACAACGTGGGGAAGGATGAAACAGTGCTGCTTAATATATTAGTATGTAAGGCAGAGCCCAAGGCCATCCAGATTTTCCTCAAGCACTATTGTTGCTTCTCTTTCTGCTTCTGTTTCAATTTTGTGTTAAACTCTTCAAAATTCATGTGTGAACACAGTCACCCTTAATTGTCTTTTACTGGTTACATCTTAAATTGAGATGCTCCATGAAGGCATCCCATAAAACAGCGTCCCCTCCTTGTGCTTCATCTAACGGTGCCTTCCTTCCACAGCAGTACCGAGTCATGCCTGGAGGACATCCCAGCCCGCTGCTCTACCTTCGGCGCACTTAAACTCTGTGCCCAGTAGAAACAAAAGCCCTAAATTTCAGAAATCTTTGCTTAGTGGTAGCCCTGTCATATTCTGGAGTTATAGGCTGTTAAGTCCCCAAGGCTGGCCCAGAGCCAAGTTATAGCTGACACTTCTTCTGATACCCCACCCCTGTGCTGAATTCAACTGCCTAATGCTCAAAGCCAGTCTCCTCCAGCCCGGGAGATCAAGAAGAGTTTGCAGCTCATCTTGTACTCTTTTTGAGGCACTCCCTTGGCTACATGCACTTTTTGAGGCTATTCTTCTTCTTCTTTAAGGACTTTTCCCATGTCTCCATATGTCTCCAGGGGAAGCATCCTGCACTGAGGTCTCCCCCGACACTTCTGGGACGCTATGCTGCTTGGCCAGAGGGTCTGAGAAGAGCTTGTGAATCAACACCAAAGGCTGAGAATCATTTCTCTTGTGGTGAGTTAGGTATGAGAGCGGCTTTCTGCTGCCTCACTGCTCTTCTCCTCTGAGCAATCCGTCAAAGGACAAGCCTACATCCATGTGTCATCCAGATGATCAGATGCTGCTCCAGGAGCCCCATGGATCAGTAGCCTGCTCCCTCCCTATTCCTCTGATCCCATACACCAGACCCCAGTTCAAGCCTATCGGTCTAAAAACAAATGGAGAGAAGTCACAGCTCACCCCTGCCCCATCTCTCGAGTCCCCGAAGTGACACTAGATGCCAGAGAGCCACAATCTCTCTTCCTCAGACAGCTTCAGGCGATGTAAGATCTCATCACGTAACAGGTTTTTTTTGTTGCTGCCATTGTTTCTTTTCTTCTGCCAGTACTCAGAGATATTTTTGCCTGGTTTGACGATTAAAAAACAGGACTCTTCACATCAGGGAATAACTTGGTCAAGCTCATAGAGAAAGGGAGGATAGTTAAATGTAAAACCGCAGAGACACTGGCTAACAGTAGATTGTGATGTACTTCATACTGATCTTTAATCATATTAAAGAGAAAAAACCTCTTTAGTTACCACAGTTCAGGATGATTGGAACTGAAATGTGACCAAAAGAGACAGACCTCAGAGACCATCGGTCAACAACCTCTTTCATTGGTTCTGGTAAAGGTACCTTGTCGAGCAACCACCCTCTGCCTCAGCTGGAGAGGGGGAAGGTGGAGGAGGAATGTGATTGCTCTCATGCATTTACGAGGTTTTTCCACCTTAAAAAGTGCGACTTGTAGGTCATCAGCTGCTGTTTGAAGGGCCCCATGCTAGACCATGTGGAGACTCACCAGCCCTGTGTACCTCTTAAGGGCTTTTTGGCATGAGGAACAACATAGGTGCAGGGTCATAAAAGAACCAGGCTGGAACAGCAACCATCCCCGAGAGGTCTCTTACCTCTGCTGTTGTCACCTCTGTCATGGTATTGGTCCTGCTTTGGGGGAAAAGGGCTGGATCCAGAGGTCCCCTCCACCCTACATTACCCCATGATCTCAGCTCTCCTTCTCCAACAGCCAGAGCTCTGCTGAGAATCAGTACTCCTTGCGTCCTCGAGTACAGGAGAACTATCCTTACCCACTGCAACGGGAATTTCCATCACTTGATACAACATAAAGAACAACCAAGTTGACTTATGTCCTCAATCCCATCCAGATCCACTTTGGGCTCAGCAGCAATGTACCAGGTCAGACCAGTGATACCATGAGGGCTTTTAAAAAAACCCTCCAGTCTCCACGGAGTAGGTGCAAGCAAACCACAGCGCAAATGTGTTCATGAACAAAGACAAAATCCTGCTCCCAATTAACTACAGAGCCACTGTTGCTGGCAAAATAATATTGCACTGCCTTCTCAAAAACACAAAAAACCAATCAAACATAAATCTCCACCCTTCTTAACTCCGCTCCCACATAATCAGTCCCAGCCAAGTTCCTGGGGTTCACACCAGAACCTGTGGCCATCATATTTCATTTTCCGCACTCTCACTGGCTATGGAAGAAGAATATGATGTGCCTTTTGTTTTCCTTCAGGCTTTTAGGTTTGATTCCAAATGCTGGATCTTTACAGCAGAGCTGACAAACAACATTACTATTTCTAATTCAAGTATCTCGAGGCTTTTTTTGGCTTGCTGGCTGGACTCACAAGGCTTATTTTCTATACACCACTGCGCCCTATTGCTTACTTTATCAATACCACATATTTGAATTCAACAATTTAAAGCGTAGTATTACAGCTGTGTTTTTATTTTGTTTGTTTTATTCGGTTGTTGCTTAACACAAAACATTCTGACATTTTAAGTCATATCCCACTAAGATAAACAACTAACATATGTCATGAATTCCAGTAGAAATGATTCCCAAGTGGTGCTGCAGCAAGGTTTTAACCAAGCGTACGAAAGGCTCTTTTAAATTGTTTGCTGGATGTTTTAAATGCACTCTTCCCCGCCACAGCTATCCATAAGGAATCGAGGGCAGGTGGGGGGAAATCTCTTCAACTATCTCATCTCTGCAGAACTTTACATGTTTTTCTTCCTCCTCTACGTAATTCTGCCTAATTGGACTGAAAAATCTCTGCAGGGTTCAACAGCTGTCTGTAATCTGACGGTTTAATTACAGGGAATAGCATGGGATCTATACCCAAAGATATATCCGTGTGCATCTATGTGTACTTAGATTTCTATTAATCAGAAAAGGGGTCTGAAGGAAACCTAAGAGAGACCCCACCACTCTTTGGGAAGCCAAAGTCACCAAAGTTAAGTCCCTGCAGCAGTCACGGCACAGCGAAGTCTTGCCTGGCTCGGCCAACTCTTGAGTTTACCCATTCACAGCATTTCAAACAAATTAAGGGACTTCACCAAATCCTGCTCGTATTAACGAGATCAGTTACGAATCCACTAGTGTTGCTACGCATCGTGGCCAACAGAGCCCTAATGAAAGTACGCAACTGCCATGCCTCATTCACAACTTTTTCCCCAAATTGTCTCCTGGTGGTGGTGGTGGTCTTCGGCTTGTCACATGGCTAACGTACCTGGTCTACTATAGCCGAGAGGATTTTTAATGAGTGCCCAAGACAGGCCACAACTGAAGACCACCTCACCATTCCCCATCACCAGCACAGCAGGGTTTGGCTATCCAGTCCCACCCTGGTCTCCACAGACAGAAAAACAAGCTTATTCAGCCCAAAATCTGCAGAAGGCAGACACCCCGTAGTGGCTGCAGCAGGACCCCGAGCCTGGACTGCCGTACCTGGCCATTTGGAAAGGCGTAACGTGCTCCAGCTCGGCACCAGTTCCTCAGCTTTTGTGCTAGAGCAGATCTGTGACCAGATGGGCTTGGAGCATGTGCTAAGCAAACTTGTGCCTGCCTGCAAAATACTCCGTGGATGTGGCCAGAGCGCCAGTTTATTCACAGAAATCAAAGCTCAGCTGCAAACACTTCAGTGCGACAGACAATAGAGCCCCTCACACTGTGGGAAAGAAATCACCAGCTACTAGTTGAGTTCAGCATTTACAATGCTCGGTGCATGGCATCCATAGTTCAGATGCACACATAGCTCAGACGCAATCGCATTCCTGCCCGGCTGGAACATCTGTTCTCCTCTCATTAGTCCTGGCCGTGTTTTGTTACAGAAGAAACTATCTTGAGATTCCTGAACTTCAGATTTGACCCGAGGCGTTATGAAAAGCCCCAGTTTTCAGAAGTGGAATTCATACGGAATCACCAGTCACTTCTAATAACGTCGGTCCCTGCTTAACATACAGCTGTAAAAAAGGCTCCGAATTGTAGTTCAAGTTTCAGCAAAGCCTGCAGAAGCACACAGTGTAGGCTATGCACTGAGGATCCGGCAGGACAACACTGAAACCCACCCAAAACCAGCGTAAGTCTGAAAATGCAACCGAGGTGAGATTCTGACCAGAGAATTCCTTCTCCAGCCTTCTGCATATCCTCGGCATCTCAGAATCTTCCAAGTGGTCATCCCACCACCTTATCCGAACCAGACGGGAGGTACCAGGGAAGGACAAACATGCACCAAAGCAGCTCTACGGATGGAACAAATCAACAGCACCTAATCACACTTTACAAATATTAAAAATAATAAAGCAGGGTTTCTTTTGGAACAATCCAGATCACAACTGGAAGGGCTGGTGAAGATGACAGGAGGCAAATGGAGGTTGCGTATGGATCAGAACACGTTGACCGATATACTGTGAACCCTGTGACCTGGAACAATTCCTCATCATGGCCATCACACGCCTAGGCTCATACCTCTCCCAGCAAGTTAATTGCTTTTAATATTTAACATCCAATTAGGACAGCAACGTACCAGAGTTCAGTGAAGAATTCTGGACTGCACCAGTTTTCAGACCCTGGTTCCTTCTTGCTGGCGGATGCAGCACATCCTCAGGAAAATATCACCCTCAACGCATACTGCGGGAGTGAACGTCACCACTCAGGCTTCCAGCATCCCACGCTTTCCAGTTAGAGAAAGCGACTCCGAAACCTTTAAGCAGGAACAGCATATTGGCTCAAGCCGAGACAACACCTCTGCTTTCCCAACACGCTCAAGGCTACGTGGAACTTCCCTCAAATTGTGTCTTTGTTTGGGTATCTACCATACCACACTGCTGGATGACAAACAACTGCCTCTGGTTTCCCAAGACAGGCTTCAGCAGAGATTGTTAACGGACTCAGCAGTGAATTTATTTCAGCATTAAAAAATAAAAGAATTCAGAGTAATCTGAACGAAAGATAAGCTGAAAATGTTCCAGCTGTCTAAAAAGGTATTCTTTTAAAAGTTATGCCTAGACCAAGAAGATCCCCCTTTAATGTTGTCTTCACCTTTGCTTTCACTTGTTTCCAGAAGTGACATGGTATTAATCTACCACTGCTCCAACAGAGCTGAAACCAGGACCAAAACATCATGCTGGGTTTTTAGCCAGTTTTTAAGCTTCTCTGGATCTGTCTCAGTGGAAGTATTAGTTAGAAATGAGCACGGACACAAGACCGTGGTCTGAAATAAGTTACCTATGTATTCATCACTGTATCTTCACGGCTGAAAAGTGCCCGAGGTGTAAGACTTTATACAGGTACCTGCCTTATTATCATAAGCCTAGGTGTAACATGTAGGTAGGGATCTCTAAAAGAGCTGTAGTCTTAATTTTACCGTAGTAGTAACAAGTACTGAGAGCAACGTCACAGGAAAGGGATGGAGATTGTCCAGGAAGATTGAAACATCATCTTAATTCCTCCCTCCTCCCATTTTGGGGGAAATCTCAGAGAAATTCTGGGGGAAGCCAGTAAGTGCGAGCCCTTTGTGGTGAGCCTTGCTTTTGGGACCGTCCCCTGCGCTCCAGTATCCAGGAAATGTTCTGTATTTACTGAGCGCTCATCACCATGGTTTCGGAGCACAATAAGGCTCTATATCGCCCTTCATACATCTGCGTTTCTGGGAACGTCTGGGCTTTGGGGAATTGCACGGGGCCGACACAAAGGCACCGATTGTTCTGGAGGCTGAGGGACGAACCTGCCCTTTCCAAAGGAGAGGAAGCCGGCAGGAAAAGTCGTTATTGTGATCTGGATATTAAAAAAAAAAAAAAAAAGGCAAAAAAAAGCCTTATTGCATCATCAGCATGGCCAGGTCGGGAGAGGGGTACGGGGACGCCTGAGAGACGGCACCTGTGGGTCTGGGGGCTACCCAGGGGGACGGAGGGAGCCAGGCACCCCCGGCCGGGCTCTGGAATCAGCTACCTGCTAAACCATCACCAAACCATCCTAAATGATGGAATCCTATGATTCTAAAGCCATCATGCGAATACAACCTGGTGAAACATGGGCCCCACATAGCTGGTGCATCACTTCCAAAGCTCCAGGTAGAAGCAGGGGTGGAGACGAGCTTCTGCTCTCCCAGAATTTCATTTTCCTTTCAACAAAAGCCATTTGCAGCGCCGAAACCCATGAGTTCTCATCAAGGACTTTCCTCGGCAGTAAGGACTGCCAAAGTAGTAGGAACCAAATTGTTGTCAGCTTAAGGACAGCCATCTGCTCAGCCTCTTCCCAGCTGCCATGCTCCAAATCAAAGAATGGATAACAATCACTTATGTTTCTCACCAAGCCCAATATGAAAAAATCTAGGAAGGAAAAAAAAAAAAAAAAACCAACCAACAAACCCCAAACCAAAAAGCAAAAAACCAAACAAACCAGGAAAGCAGCACGGCAGGGATCTAACTGGGAACAGAGATGAAAGTAGGAGAAAAAGAAACTAGTTTTCTTTTTTTTTTTTTTTTTAAACAATGTTTTTTAGAGTCCTATTGACATCTGCTTTGTAAATGCTCTGTCATTATTTATAACCTCAAGAGCACGGAATTGTCTCTGTAGTTACAACCATGCTACTCCCATATTTTGGCTTTGTTAGCAAAGAGCCAGCAGCATTTTTACTGGTGCTCTGGGAATAGAGATCTAACATTTCATACACAGTTTATTTAAAAGTGGACTAATTTAACATTCTTGATGGTTCCTTTTAGCACAACTGTTGCTAATTACCAGCTCCAGAATGATTTGTTAATCTGGGAGCAACAGTGGTTCCACAGCAGCATAAATACACCAAGGCAAAAAGGAAGGAGAGGAAAAAGGGAAAAATAAAGAAGAGATGTTGGAGGGGGGTCAAGTTTTAGTGAACTAAAGCAAATTAAGTGACAGGTGGAACCGGTAACACGGAAAGAACACCATAAAATGGAGCTGTAAAGGGAATAATCCTGGTCCTTGAGAAGGAGAAAAAAAATTAGTGGCAATTTTTAAAGCTGTGCAAATGTTGGTTTTGGTGGCACGGCCAGGAAGCTGGCTTGAAAGATGATCTGTGCTCCTCAGGACTGGGACAGGCACCAGCCTCCCATTAACCCCGTCTGCCCGTGGCTGGAGCGACGGCGAGCAGAGAGGGGAGCCAGGCAGGGACCTCTGGGGAGCCAGGCAGGGACCTCTGGGGAGCCAGGCAGGGACCTCTGCCCGGGACACAACCTCGGCTGCTTAATCGGCTCCAGGGCGCCATGAGTGGAGGGACACAAACAAAAAGTAAACAAACACAACCATAAAACATGACAAAGCGGGTAGGAGGGCCCAAGCTGGAGGCCTCAAAGGAGGAGCCCTTGAAGAGGACCGAAGCTGGAGGCCTCAAAGGAGGAGCCCTTCAAGAGGACCGAAGCTGGAGGCCTCAAAGGAGGAGCCCTGGAAATACTGGAGTCATGTCTGGAAGTGACAGGATCCAACCGATAACTTTGCACGACTGCACATGATTTTTCTTGGGGTTTTTCATCAAGCAACGAAGAGACACAGAAGCAGCTTCGCTGCTCGTGGCCTCCATGTCCTATCCCTGTGGCTCTGTGCCCTGGGCACAGCCATCAACCCTTCCCATGCCCCATGGGAATAGCTCTGACCTGTCTCAAAACCAGCCTTTTCACCACAAAAGACTTGAAAGCAAATTTACCTAAAAGAAAAAAACCAAACAAAACCACTTTTAGGAAAGGAACCTTGTTACCTCTGTCATTTATGAATCATCAAAGCCATCCCCTTGTTGGGACCAAGACGAGCAGGACTCAAACAGCCGTGGAAGGGGACGGAGCAGCCACCCTCCAACCACCGCTTCCACACTTGGATCACTTTGGTTTTTCACTGCATGTGTGAAAGGACTTGAAAGTTCATAAAATTAATTCCAGACAAATATTAGTGAGGCCTCAAGTGGAAAGCACATCTCCTTCCTTCTGGGAATTTATAGTTCATCCACTTTTATCTTCTGGAGGCTCTTTGGAGATCAAAGATATGATCAACTTTCCCTTTGCAAAACTCATGAAGAAAACGGTGTTCTCAGTACTGTGACGTGACTTTATTTATTTATTAAATGATTCATTGCCCTTCTCTAAAAAGTAAGATTCCTTCCTGTAGGTCTAAAACAAACAGCACAAGTCACCCAAGAAAGCTATTCTGTTTGTTTATAGATTTTACGGTTGTTACAAGGTCAGTCCCTACCCTGGCAGCTTACACTTGTTAAATACTGCTCTACCTAATAAAGCTGAGATGGCCCAACACGAAGTAACTGCTTGCCAACATAACTCGCCTTGCTAACACCACTAGGAAAATGACCCGTCACTCTGGCAATTATCCCCATCTCTGTCACACTATGGGGTCAAACCCCCTAATTTACAAAAAGACATATATAGTTGTTGGAAAGGTGCTACGTTTCTGGAGTGACTCAACTCTGATGCATTCAGGGAGCAACAAGGAGATCTGGGAAAGGAGCGCGAGTTATAAAACTACGACATTTGTCCCTGCTCACTGCAGGGGGGTTTGGACTAGATGACCTTTAAAGGTCCCTTCCAACCCAACACATTCTATGAGTCTATGACATGTTTTCATGCGGGCCCAAGGATGATGAGAAAAGCCCTCGTTAGTCCACCAACTGGCAGCATCTCTTTCTCCCCATTGCAGTGATTCGCTGCACATCTGGCAACAGAAAGGCAGCACTTCGGCAGCCTAACGGACTGGGCTAATTCCTCCGAACATCTGCCTGCAGCACGCCACTTACACCGCTCGCGTACGGTGGAAACTTGCTACTTATACAAGCGACTTGCGAAGACACTGGAATAGATTTCAAGGAATCGGTGCAAAAGGACTTGGATCCTGCCTGAGCCATCTGAGCATCGGAGCGACACTGGCTCTAAAGATGATGGACCACATTTAGCTGGAATCACTCAGGGAGTCTGTACCAAATGCATCATACTTGTCAGCGTTTTGGGGACGAGGAATCCGGGGACTTTCACGAAGCTCTTTCTTGGAGCAGAGCCACGCTGTGAAACTGCAAAGGCTTCGGGGGAGATGGGAAACTCATGGAGCCACGGAGCCAGAGAGGAAAACTAATGATGGCCGAGAGCTTTGTAACGCTGTGAGGACTTGGGCTTAGCAGGCATCAAGCCATGCCCAGATCACTACTGCATTATTTCTTTCCCTGCCTTCCCTGGCATCCAGTCCCCTTCTCCTCTCCGTATGAAAATGGAGCTGTGCTTTTCTGCAGTAGGAAAGCGCGGGAGCTCTTCCAGGAGCTCAACACGGAAGAGACAGCCCTCACATCTCAGGGTAGCTAGACAATCATGAAAAGACAGCATTGGAAATAAAATTCCTCACATTGAAATGAGGCAGGATTCAGGCTGGGGAAAATGACTGAAGGCGAAGTTAGTTTTAATTATTTTGGTATTCGTTACTGAAGTTCTCAACAAGAGTTGAGAGTGTTTTTGGTGCACTAAAGATGTCGCAGTACTTACACTTATCAATGCGCTACCTAAGGATTGTGGCGTTGTTCTTAGAAGAACAAAAACAGTTACATGACCTCAAGCTTGAAATATAATTTTGGCAGGGCTCATTTTCCATTTTAAAGCACCCTTCAGATGTCCGTGGGCTTTAGAAAACACCTGCTGCATGAAGAGCCAGCCATTCGGAACACAGAGCACAGCTCCTGGAGAGCCCCCAGGAATCACCACCACGTCCCAGGGCTCACACGCCATCAGCGCCTCAAGGGACGTGCTCCTAGTCACCTGCCTCCCCATCCCTTCCCTACAGCGCTCCTGGTGGCCGTGGCCACCTGAAGGTGTGTGAGCACCTTCAAACCGAGCTTCCTGCCACTGTATCTCATGGGGAGGGTTGCAAGGCTGTCCTTTCCCCGGTCTTTCAAGCAGAAGGCTTTCTCTAATTCTGCCCCGCATCTCCCAAACCTTACCCACAAGTGGTCCCTCACCCTGCAAAGCCATAACCGACTCACGTAGCCCAGCTCCTGCTCCCATCACCGCGACCTGCACCAGCTCAATGCCTTTGCAGCCATCAGGAACGGTCTCCATCTCCCAGATTAAAGACTAAAACACTTTAAGAAAACCCCTTATCAGACGGTAGCATGTTGTAATATTTAGCACTCGCATGAAGCACTTGTACAACTGCATCATGGCCTGTCCCATCCCACCAAAGGCACCGTCCACGGAAGGCATGTGCATTGTCAGACACCAAGTCCAAAACCAACCAGAAGGTCTGAAACAAAGAGACCAGACACAGGAGAAGGGCTTTGGCATCTGAGGATAACAGAGCAGGACACGTGGACGATGATGCTCTCGCCGAGGGATGGTGATGGCAAAGGGAAGCAGCAGCTGCTGCCCTGCGGACCAGGAGAACAGACACCATTGCCACACCAGGGAGGTCTTCAGCTACCACCCAGCACCAGGGAAGTCCCAGCACCCCTGGGGTTTGCATCACACATCCTCATTTTCATATTTATCAAATCACAGATATATAATTATGTTTTGTTTTTTTTTTTTTTTTAAACTTTCCACTCTCTTAATATAAGCTCTGTACAACTCTTCCCTTCACGTGGGCTTTGATGCCCCCTGAAGCCTTCTGCTGCTCTGCAAAACCCTGTTAGAACCCAGTTACCATTTTGTGTGCAAGCTGTTTGTTAGACTACAAATAGCTACTTGATGATTTTAAGCGAAGACAAGTGTACAGAACAACAAATACAGGTATATAAGCAAAAATTATAACACAGAGCCTGACTATGAGAGAAGAAGAGCCAAGGACAAGATTACTGAGCAGCATTAATTTGCACAAAATCTCTAGAACTACAGTTGCAGAGCTCAGAACTACTGGAATTCATCATCTGGAAGGCAATCAAAATCAGACAGAAGCTATTATAAGCCACAGATACCAATTTATTTTTTTTTCCACACACAGAATTCTGTATATAACCACGATCTGGAAAAAAAAAAAGTCAGTTTTCCGCTTGTCTGTGCGTAGACAACAAGCGAGGAACCAAGTGGGACTCACCGTCTGGCCCTTCGCTGCCTTTACTCCTTTTATTTCGACGGACGCGTCTACCTTCTTCTCCGACGTGCAGCTTTTCCTCAGGGTGAAAGAAGTTCAGCAAGGCCAGCTGAAAAAAAGGAGGACAAGGTTAAGCATCTTTTGGCAAGGAAGGCTTAGCCGACCAGAGAGATCGGAGCCTGAACGCCGAATCTTTTCCATCAGGCATAGCTCTGCTGAGAGACGGCACCCCACGGATGCCCAGCGCATCCCAAGGGGTACCGCAAGGAGCTGTGTCCCCTTGGAAGCAGTCCAGGACTTGGGAAAACTCAACCTGAAGGGTCTGGGCAGGGAGGAGCATCCCCCTGGGGCACGGGGGGCTGCAGGGACAGGGACGCAGGCGGCAGCGGGGAGATCTATAGCTGGAAACAATCAAACGCCCCCAACGCCGATGCGATCATTTCTAATTATTCTCTGCAAAACTTGCTCAATCCTGGAGCTCTTTCACCAGTATTACTCACTGCCAGTAAGTTTTTCCTCTTTCAAGCTCTCTTCTGCAAGCCTCATTAGCTACTGAGATTCAAAGGTCTTCAGGGACCTTTAAATCCAATTCAGTATACCACATAAATTAACACTTTAAACCTAGAGCAAGTACATCTTTATAACATGAAGTTTGCCAAGAGGCAAAAATTTTATGTAGCGACCTCTTATTTGTGAAAAAAAATAGCTGCTGCATTAAAAACTCTTTGACAGTTATTAAATCAACATCCCTACCCAGAAACTGGAATTTTGGTTTAGAAACTTCACGGGTCCTCCCAGCTACCCCAGGGCGCGACAGCTCAACACCAGCGGCATTTTCCCCAGCTATTTCCACTTCCTAAAATAAGGAATTTCACAAAAAGATGAATTCGGAGCCAAACACCTTGTTCTGCGTGTTACCGCAACCGCCTCCAACCGGGATGGGGTTTTCTTTACGCTGAAGAAACCTGATCGCAGTTATTTGAGCCATAAATACACACACCAGCCAAATACAGCCTAAGAGAAGAACCAAGAGGCTTCAAAAAAGCAGCACCAAAGGTTATCAAGCGCGCTATTGTTCTGAGAACAAAACCTGTGGCATCAAAAGCCTCTTTGAGATAGCAGAGGAGAATAAACTCCTTCCGTGAATTGCTAGTTAAAAGAGCGGCTCCGTTAAGCTAAAGGCCATAAAAGTCCCTATCAAAAGTAATGATCGTTAAAGGTCTCTTTACCTTTGACGTGCCCCTGGGCGCTCGCCTCCCCTCTCCCACCCGCTGGGGTGCAGGGGGGTGCACCCCGCCGCACACAAACCCCTACTCCCGAGTTATTTCCCCCCACCCACACTCTTCTTCCAGCCTAAAAGCATCCCATTCCTGCTTCCTAATGAGCAGCCGCTGGATTTTACATTTGCTTTACTCCAACGAGCCCCAGCGCAGTCTCATGAATGGGATTTAGGAAACCAAAGGCTTTTCACAAAAAAAATCTAACCCAACAAACCAAAGGGTTTCCCAAATTCCCAAGCTGTTGCTATTTCTTTCCGCTTGTCAAAGTACCTAAAAATCAACGACAAGGAAAAGCCAGCACTTACCTACCTAGGGAAGGACCAGTCCCAGCATCGGATGAAGAAGGGAATTCTCATTTACAACAAGTCTTGGTGAATGGAGGGAAGAAGGGGCCCCACTCCCCTCTACCCGTCCTCCCTCATCTCCCACATCCCACCCCGCTGTCCCCGACACGGAGCACGGGAGCGGGGTGTTCCCGCCGGCACCACCAGCGCCTTCCACAACAAAGCAGGGCAAGGGATGAGCAAAAAGCGAAGGTTTTTCTTTTTAAACCACGCACTTAAATCAAGTTGAACCACAGCAGAACTAATTGAAGGAACAAATTGCATTATAATTCAGGTTAAAACTTCAATGAAGTCATCCGCGCTGCTTTTGAATGCTGTTATTACTTGGCTCTTATTTGAGCTTTACAAAACACGACTAAATAAAAGCACTGAAAATGAAGTGGTGGGGAACCAGCCCGTTAAGACGTGCTGGTGGTGAGATTTTTTTTTTCCTGCCAAGCATAAGGTGGATCCTCGTGTGCCGCCCTCCCACCCATGCTGTAACGAAACAGAGCTACTACCGGGCTTGGACTAGTTCAGAGAAAAGTTTCACCTGGAAAATCATAAGGATTTGGAGAGGATGAAACACCCTGATTTCTCTTTTTGATTGAGGGGTTTTGTTGTTTTCAGTGAAACAATCAAAATTTCTTAAGAGACTTGAAAACTTTTCCCAATCTGAACAAAACCATTTAAGTTTCGTCTCAAAAGGGGAAATACGAGAGATTGACACAACGTGTTTAACTTCCTGGACAGTTAATCAAAATAACCTTTCAATTCCCAAAACAATTTCAAACTGAAAGAGGTGAGATTTAGATTAGGTATTAGGAAGGAATTCTTTGCTGTGAGGGTGGTGAGCCCCTGGCCCAGGTTGCCCAGAGAAGCTGTGGCTGCCCCATCCCTGGAGGGGTTCAAGGCCAGGTTGGACGGGGCTTGGAGCAACCTGGGCTGGTGGGAGGTGTCCCTGCCCATAGAAATGGGCAATAAAAATAGCTTATGACAGCAATTGTGACCACACCAGCTATGAGCACACGCTGCTTTGAGACCAACCCCCACAAAAACAAGCTTTCCTGAAGAAGCAACGTGCCAGTTCTCTGCGTTTAGCCTGCTGATGGACACAACTGGTGTGAGCAAAAAGAGAGAGAGAGGAGTTTGTCCTAGGGACTACTTCATAATTACGCAAATAATGAGATTTAATCCATGGTGACCAGCGCACAGGGGTTCAAAGAGGTCCACCTCTGGATGGAGGGAGCTGCTCAGGACTGCTCTCCGGAGCCCTGTGGCAGGGCAACGGATGGCCAAGCTCAGCACATCACTGACCCCACTCAGCTGCGAGCTCCCTGTGCCGACGAAGGAGAATTTCCTCTCCAATGACTCAAGGGGTCCATTGTTCCAGGGGCCGCAGCTGCGGGAGGTCAGGGATGCTCGGCCACCGGGTCAGCCCGAGAAGGGCCGCGCTGGCCAGCTGGGGACTGGTGGCTGGCACAGCTGCACCGGTTGGAAAAGCTAGCGAGGCTTTTTCCATTTAGCCCCCCCTGAGATATGATTAATATGTCCACTCTCAGCTCTTGGACTTTGCAGTTTTTGGTCTGGATGGATGTCTGTTGCTGTGCCTCGAATTAAACTCATCTACTCCCTGTTATTTGGTGTGGCTGCAAGAAGGGAGAGGATTTGCAGAGCCGAATGAGCAGATGTTTGCCACCCATCTAGCAAAATATGATGCAGCCACACAGACAGATGCAGAAGCAGAAATAACCTTCAGTGAAATGCTGCTGGCTGGACACTAGCGCAGCATTACGACACGGAGGTCGCTGAAAGCAACACACTTCACATGTCGGAAAAACATGCTGAAGCCGCAAGGATGGCTTCTGTTGGCTCCCTCCTTGTGTGGGGGGCAGAGCAGCGGGCTGGGCAGGTGTCTGGGTCGATCCGCTGCGGCCATTCCCACGGCTGAACACTTCACGGCATTTTAAAAACACCCAGAAACATTTTGTGCAAGTGTAAGTTGCATCCTTTTAGGAAAATGTGGAACAAACACACTTGCAAGGCTTGAATGGGCACTCGCTCGCTAAGCTCAGGTACCCCACGCTCGTCTCACTAATTGCGGCTTGTGATTTGAAGGTGCAAGATCTGGACCTTTGGTGGGTCTGGGAGGTGAGATGCTGGAGCTGATGGAGCAGGACCCCGAGTGTGGGTGGCCCCAGCCCAGAGGATGATCATGTGCAGGGCTGTGCAAACACGTCTGCGCTGGCCAACAGCCCGGCTGCAGCATCCATCCCTTCTGGAGAGGTCTAAAAGAAATGGACCTGTTGGAGCGGGTCCAGAGGAGGCCACAAAGGTGATCAGAAGGTCCGAGCACCTCTCCTGTGGGGACAGGCTGAGAGAGTTAGGGGGGTTCAGCCTGCAGAAGAGAAGGCTCCGGGGAGACCTCATAGCAGCTTTCCAGTATCTGAAGGGGACCTACAAGAAGGCTGGAGAGGGACTTTTTACAAGGGCATGTAGTGATAGGAAGAGTGGTAGTGGCTTCAAACTGAAAGAGGGAAGATTTAGATGAGATAATAGGAAGAAATTTTTCACTCTGAGGGTGGTGAGCCCCTGGCCCAGGTTGCCCAGAGAAGCTGTGGCTGCCCCATCCCTGGAGGGGTTCAAGGCCAGGTTGGACGGGGCTTGGAGCAACCTGGTCTGGTGGGAGGTGTCCCTGCCCAGGGCAGGGGGTGGCACTGGATGGGCTTTAAGGTCGCTTCTAACCCGAACCATTCTATGATTCTATATTACTCTCCTGGTCCGTCATTTCACTGAAACTCCTCATCCTCAAAGTCACAGAGAATCGATTCTCTCAGGCCCTACACTTGCAGAGTGAGAGTACTTCTGAGGAGCCCAGGCAGCACACACCTCCTCCCAAAACAGAAGTCGTATTTTCTCTGCAGTTACGCAACAGCGACAGAAAAGTTTGGAACAATCACCATTTCCCTCCTCCCACAACCTAAAGCTCTCAAATTACCTTAATTTTAGAAACACTACGTAAACCCATTCCGCGTCCATACTTTTAAATCAAGAAAACCACTATAGGATGCGAAAAGGTCAAAAAACCAAGAAAGGAAAACTCCCAGGGGAAACCGTACCTCAAAATAACCTGCGAAACAATAGTAAAGGCATGCCTCGCCAGAACGAATCTGTTCTACCTTGGTTTCTCTCAGCAAAATAGCGAAAAACAAAGGCGCGTATACAAAAGCAGTGATTTTCTCCGCAGCCACATGCAGAACGTGCTCTGCAAACACAGAACAAAGCCGCTCGGGGATGTCAAGGGACCACAGTGGGAACCCCCAGAATAACGTACCCCGCGGTCACTCAGAATCTCTGCTGGTTTGTGAGGATGGACGTTCCACACACTACAGAAGTAAGAATAGAGACGTGTATTATATACATATATATTTTTTTTTTTAAGGTACCATAAAATAGGAAGCTTTCTTCAAGGTATGAAACCCAAACATTCCATGGAATTATGGCTGGATATACAAACCACGTGCAATAAGAAAACCCAATGGTGGGATGCTGAAACAACTGTTAAGGTTTGCCTATTTAATTCCATCCCTCTCCAAATGCCTTAAATAACACACATCCCTCAGAGACACTTTACAGGAATGAAGATCCACTGGACACCAAGGGAATGTATTTCCAACAGTCAAACAGCTTGAAAATAAGAGAAGTGGAAAAAAAAAATAATCCAACCTATGCAATTACGCACAAAAGGCATGGTTTTTTTCCTTAGGCAAAGACAAGTTGGTAGGAAGAACTGGCGGGTTTTTCCTGATTAACAGCGGAATAGGGAAAAGCACGCAAGCGTTCAGATGCGCAAGCCCTTTTCAGTGAAAAGTGCCTTCTTGGGGAGTTTTTCAGGGCATGTTTATCACTAACAAAACCCCCAAAGACTTCTCCGCACGCCGTATTACAAAGTCGGCTTCCAATTAATCATGAGAAAGCTCGACCAGCCGGCTTTACACCTAATCCATAAAACCCACGCTTTCCTACAGCACAATATCTTAAAGCACCAGAGAAGGGAAAAAAAAAATAAAATAAAAAAAAAGTATGAAATCATCCTCTTGCGTTATTGTTTAATGGTATTGTTAAAGTCAAATTCCCTCATCATTTGCAATTTTGGAGGCTAATAACAAGCCTAAGCTGTGCAGAGGCATTCTTTGCAGGCAGTACTGTTGTTTTTCTGGCGCTCTGAAGCTCAGCCGTCGGAGGTTGTGGTTCAGAGCAGCAGCTACTTGAATATCAGCCCCATTGTCCTCCATCAGAAATTCGCCTCCGGTAACACGTGGTACGAAAAAAAAAAAAATTAAGTAGATTATTTATTTTCAAACAGACTAGAAAGAAGCCTGGAGAGTAGCTTTGCTTTATTGAAAAAAAAAAAACCAAAACCAACAACGCAACCCATTCAACATATTTTAAGCCTTGTTTTTGTCATCATTACTTTTTCTGCATAAAAATGCAAGAAGCGAAAGAGTAAACAATTCCCATTTCAACGTGACAAAAATTTATACACGGTATCTTGCCTGCAAGACAAGCCACAGCCCTGAATGCAAAACTCTTGTAACGTGACATATACCATGAGCCAGAACGTGGTCAGAGATAGCGATGGAGAGAGTGGAGATTATACTTTCTCTAAGCTGGAATTCTCATAACCCATTTTCCTCCCCAAAATCCAGTGTTTTCAGCCTAGTTGGGCTGCACGCATCCTTTCCCGGGGTCTGGAGTAGGTTACACACCGTCCTCCGCAAACTCCTCCACTGGATTTTTTTTTTTCTGCGTGAAAGTTCAAGTATGGTCCTCTCCTTCCAGACTGCCCATAACTCTTCTGGTCCCTATTGCTTCATCTCTCTCATCGCTCCCCGTCATCCTCCCTCCCCTCCCGACGCCAGCCACATCCCAGCTCTCGCCAGCTATTCACCCTGAAGCCCGAGGTCCCAGGGGCACAACCCATCAGCTTTGAGTTGATAGGAAACCCCACCACAATTGCCCCTCAATCTGATCTTCACCTAAGGGTCCTTGCTGAGCTTTTTAGACTCAACAGTGATCTTTAAAAGCGTTTTTCTCCCAAAGCTATGAGGCAAAGCAATTCTATAATCCAGAGAATAAAAGCACCAGAGATGCTAATGAGTTTATCCAAAGCCAGGGGGGTGGAAGGAGGGACTGAGCAAAGCCTCTGGGCAGGAGCTGTAACAGCAGAGCCACCACCATCCCAATAGACATGAGGAGCTTCATAACAAGTGACGAGCAAGCAGCCAAGTAAGCATTTGGCTATTAGGAAACAGAAATGACCTTGTTTTCATAGATGGAGGTGGACCAGGTAACACCATGGACTGGTGGCACTGCACAGGCTGCTGCCAGCGGGCAGGAATGCCCATCTTGGTAAATCTACGGCCCTTAACATACCACCATGGCTTTTAAGAAGCAGATTTGAGATGCTTTCGATCTGCCGAGAATTTCTGTCCTTGGGTTGAAAAGCCTTTCCAAAGAGAACTGCGCAATCCCCGTTTTCAGAAGGCCAATGAGTCACGCTCCCGGGTCTTCTAGGCACTGTGGTAACAGAAAATCATTAGAGAACAATAAAAGAGGAGGGAGCATATTTTCCTAAGTTTTTATTGGTATTTTAACTTCATTACCCAGGAAAGCCACTGTATTTTTCAGCACAGAACATTAAATCCAATTGCCAGTTATCAGTTTGAGCCTCGTTACAAACTGACGAACGCAGTGAATTAACTGCTATTGGAGGGTATAATGCAACTCTCAAACTTTCCTTCAGATCTGACCCCTTCCCAGAAAACTTTCCTCTCCCTTCCTCCTTTTTACCTGTTACAGAACTTTAAGTACCTTTTCACATACTGCAAACTCCCACAGTTCCAGCTACTGAGCTTCCCCTGCCAAAGCTGCTAACCTGTCCCAAAGAAAGGAAACCAGAACACAGATTAAGTATTTCAAAAGTTCATTCGAAACTTCAGTAGCGAAATGGCTAGATCAAACCAATCCACCAAATACCACACCTTTTTCCAGAAACAAGCGTATCTTTAAAATAAAAACAATTTTTTCCCCCCTACCAAAAGCCGCTCAAAAATCAGGAGCAGGTCGCTCTTTTAACATCTACCACAGATAGTGAATTCCAGCAACATGGGCAGGAAGGCAGGATAAAGCCGTACACTGATTAAACCACAACTAAGACTGCCCAGCTCATGATATAAGACATTACTTCCCAATATGAAGTGCCTCACCACCTGTTTACCACAATATAATGCCGTCTCATGGTGGTTTCTCTGACTACATCAAGTCTAGAGGCTTTGGACAGCTGATCCAGCCAGCTTCTGCGCATCCCATAAATTTAGCTTAGTTCAACATGCAACGTACCAAGTATTTGTATTTCCACCACTGATGCATTTAGAAACATAGAATGGTTCGGGTTAGAAGGGACCTAAAAGATCATCTAGTTCCAACCCCCCTGCCCTGGGCAGGGACACCTCCCACCAGACCAGGTCGTTCCAAGCCCCGTCCAACCTGGCCTTCAACACCTCCAGGGATGGGGCATCTCTACTTTTCCAGCTGTTAACTGTTCCTTGTGAAGGATCAGATCAGCAGCAGCTCTACTCTTTCCATCCATTTTTGCGTTAATCATAGACCACACACACAAAAAGAAGTTCTCACAGCAACGTGCTTTAAATCCTCCAGGTTGAACACCAGCAATGGCAGCCACTGGACAGCAAGGCACAAGGTGTGCTGCTCTTCCAGCCCCCGGTTTCAGTGGTCCTACCAGGCAGCAGGACTTTCTGCTGACTCGGGAATCCAAGTCTTCTCCTGTGAGCACCCTGTCTTGGTCCAGGGGTATGCAACGTTTATTATCCAAGCTATGGCTGATCTTCCGTATTTTCAGCTGCTGGTACATGACTTTAGCCTAAAGGGAGAGTTTCACCCATACAAAAATCTCAGCCACAGTAATTAAAGCACAACCTTCATGGACACCGCTGAGGAGACAAAACTTGAAGCTCATGTTAGAGCTGCAGGCTAAACGCAAGGTGAAAGCAGTTCTGGGCCAACACTGATATCAAGCCACATTGTAGAATAACTCCTCGGGGTATTATTTTCACAATTTCCCTTCGCAGCCACATCTGGGCTGTGAATCAAGGGAATTAGAGGTGCCAACGTCCACGTACAACATTCCCTACTTCCACCTGGAAGCAGGGAGTACTGATCCCAGGTGCAGGTCTTCACTGCACACATGGATGACCACCTGAGGACCTCACCCTGGCATGTCTAAAACAGAAGTCAACCATGGGAGAACTGGCTGCAATGAACATCTCTACAAAGACTGGTGTTTTCTGCACATTTTTTTTAAAAAGAATAGGATATAAGAGTGTAAGTGAAGGGAAAACCTGATCCAACTGAACATACCACTTGTTTTTTACTTTCTATCAACTCAGGGAACCAGAAGCCAATGCACTTAAACCCTGACAAGTAAGAACATGGCAGGAGCAGCAGACAGATGGATATGCTCTTCACGGGAGAATGGAAGAGTGCAACTTTGGAGAAGGAAGGATTCTGGCTTTCCTTCACAGCACAGGCAGAATAACCCATACAACCCTGACAAACACAGCTTCTGTCATAAATTTCCATATAAAATTTTTTTCTAGCATAAAATGGAACCAGGTACGCAGTCCAAATCCCTGGACTACATGTACATCACAACTTAACTGATTTTGTAGGAGCACCTAAATAGCTAAATTTGATACCAAACCAGCATCATCTCAAGCCTAGAAGAACATGATTTGGTTTACAAGGTTGTTTTCCCAAATGCTCGTCTCAAGACATCCTTCTTTGGAGCTGCCTTGGTCTGAAGGTGAGGTGGTGGGTCCCATGAGGACATTGGATGGAGGCGGGATGCCACCGGCGTTGCAGGCAGACACGGCCTCAGCAGCACGGCACGGAGCAAGGGCTGAGCTTTCCAATTTATTACACCTGTTGGCACTGAAAGGGAAAGCTAAAAACACAACCCAGATGTGAGGTAGAACAAGGTCAAAGCCAAGTTTAACACCGTATATGAAGACACCTGTAGTAAATTTTTTAAGGGTGGCAAGAATAACGAGATTCCTGCTGGAGGCTTCCCCGTCCAGGCACAGCAGACCTGTGGGAGCCGAGCACTTCGCTGGGAACACATTGGTTAAAACGCCGAAAAGTATCAATGTCAGTGCAAGGTAAAGAACTTAAATCAGTTCCTTTTGTCTCCCAAGGAAATCAAATTTAGCTGTGAACCAGCGCCAGACAGAGATCTGCTGTCTATTAGCATGAATTCTCAGTTTTTCACATTTTAATTAGCCTTCATAGTCTTTTTCAGTGCCATATTCAGCCAGCTGGGCTATGTCCCCCTCCATATGGAGGTCACGGTTTCTTCTGCATACCAACAGCAATTCTTTTCTCATTTTAGCATTTACATTATCAAAGCATTTGTGCACTTCTAAAAAGCCCTGTGCACACTTGCTTTGGGGGGAAACCCTGTAAGCTTAAGTGACTCGATATTAGCCATATTTTCTCCTTTTGCCTGCGTCTCCATCTGTGCCTTTGCTCTTGCTTTCTCACGACATGGATCTTCTCCCACACATCCAGGACAGCATGAGGTCAATAGCACAATCTTCCTTGAAGGCATAACACCTCTTAAAAATCCTCCCGAAATCAGGCACTCCTCCAGCAAACAGCTTCAGGGCTCTGCTGCTCTACCTGGAGCACCTTCACTGCCACTGTGAAATGAATGGGCTCTCTCCAGCCTGCAAAGGCTCACCTTCAACCACCCTTGGGTCTCCTCCTTAGAAGAAAGTTTCCTTTCGCCGTGTTTGAGAACATTTTTAAGATGACCTGGCATGTTCTGTTAACCATGATAGAAAGACTAATCTCATCTGGCTTCCACAGTCAATATAACATGAACCATAACGAGATGGAGAGACCATTCCCAGAAGACGCGATGGGGCCACTCTCCACTCAGCGTGCTTCTCGTCTACCCAAAGCCTTCAGCTTGCATCACTTTCAGATGTTTCTTATGAGACAGGAGCACTGAAGTCCCAACACCTGAGAGAGCTGAGAACAGCTTCTTGAATGAACAGTCATCTCTTTTTTGGACCCCATCTCCAAAGCAGACACACACTCAAGGTGATAAAGCCACCTCTTCTTGCAAGAAGTGACCAACCAGCAAAAGAGACACAACCAGATCCTGCTCTGGAGCTTTCCATTGAGAATATGGCTATAGTACCTGAATTTATGACATTTTTCAGTTCTCTGGTATTTGCCTTTTTATCTTTCGAAGTTCTACATAAAGCCTTTGCTTGAGATGGGACTGGCTGCAGCAAAGAATGGGTTGGGATTCACTCACTGAGATGATCCCCACAGTAGAAAGTTACGGGAGAACATCTGTCAGACGTTGGAACTGATGAACTTAATTCTGCCCCTGCTGTCAGACATCCACTCCTACCCTTTTTTTTGAAAATGTTCAAAAAAATCTTCATCATTTTCAAATCTTTTTGCTATAAACAGTTCAGATAGAGAAAGTTTTAAAAACATTTTTCCTTGCTCCATAACAAAACAAAGACTTCCTGTTAAGAGCGCATTTTTCCTTTCAGCACAAGGGTTTGAAAATCCGATTTTCTAAATCTGGATGTTAAAATTGGCCTTCAGCTATGATTAATTTTTATGACATTTTATTGGAAGGCGAAAAACGGAAGGGAAGGAAACAGGAGGAGGGAATCAAGTAGTCCAAATCAAATAGTATTACCATTAAAAGAAAAACAAGTCCACTGTAAATGTAACATCCATGAAATAATCCATCCAATACAAGGATAAAAAGTCCACTGCAGCAAGTGGCAAATAATCTCAATCAAATTATTACCCACGCATTTAGAACAGTTTCCATACTCGGGCCCTTAATGAAAAAAGTCAGGAAACCAAGAATAGACTAATTGCCTATTTTTTAGATGTTGATTCCCATCATGCGAGCGGAGCAGCCCTAATTTAGGCAGGGGTTGGGCAGCGGCACGGCGGTGTGCCCGGACCTGCCGAGCGGGCACGCGGCCGGCACATCAGACAGTTCACAACCTTGAACTTGAATTGCTTTTAGAAAGATGTCTGCTTAAGACGGTGAAGGTTTTAATGCCCATTCCCATACCTGCAGGAACGCATGATATTGCAATGGGAGACGGCGGCTGCCAGTTTAATTCTATAAAGTAAATCTGCTCAAATAAATTCTGCTTTGTGGCCTAATTAATCAGATCCACTGCAATTAGTGTCAAAAGCGACTATGATCTCATACAAACAGGATTAAAAGCTCTGAAAGTGCTCGTTTTGTTTCAGGGCACGGCGATGCAAACAAGTCACCGCAAGGCAGAGCTGGGGTGCGGTGCCAGCGACGCTCCCGCCTGCAGGAATTGCAAAACACCGTATCATAGACTCATAGAATGTGTTGGGTTGGAAGGGACCTCTAAAGGCCATCTAGTCCAACGCCCCTGCAGGGAGCAGGGACATCTTCAACTAGAGCAGGTTGCTCAGAGCCTCATCCAGCCTGGCCTTGAATGTCTCCAGGGATGGGGCCTCCACCCCCTCTCTGGGCAACCTGGGCCAGTGTCTCACCACCCTCAGTGTAAAGAACTTCTTCCTCATGTCTGATCTAAACCTGCCCTGCTCTGGTTTAAAGCCATTGTCCCTCGTCCTATGGCTACATGCCCTTGCAAACAGCCCCTCCCCAGCTTTCTTGTAGCCCCCTTTAGGGACTGGCAGGGGCTTTAAGGTCTCCCCGGAGCCTTCTCCAGGCTGAACCCCCCCAGCTCTCTCAGCCTGTCCTCACAGCAGAGGGGCTCCAGCCCTTGGATCATCTTGGTGGCCTCCTCTGGCCCCACTCCAACAGGTCCGTGTCCTTCTTGTGCTGAGGGCTCCAGAGCTGGACACAGCACTGCAGGTGGGGTCTCAGGAGAGCTGAGTAGAGGGAGAGAATCCCCTCTCTGGATCTGCTGGCCACGGTTCTTCTGATGCAGCCCAGGATGCAACTGGCTGTCTGGGCTAATCCCGCAATCCAATCTTCTGGGCCTTCTGGTTATCCTGCAAGGAAAGTGCCTGCTGGCACCATGCAAACCAGGACTCCTTCAGAGCAAACAGGATACCGCATGGGAACAGGGGGGGAGGAGGGAATGTCCCCTCGAGTCCCAGTTCCAGGGAACACTGAGGCACTGCTCAGCACATGGCACCTGAGAGGCAAGTTGCCTCCAGATAAACATAGTCCTTGCCAAAAACTGAAATTATGCTGCTGTTTAGTCCCCTCCTGGCTTGGCATCCCCTGGCTGCGGTAGCTCAGCCAGCAGCAGTTGTCTCCTCTGGAAGCGGAGAAAGCCGGAGCATGCTCCCACAGTCCCAGCACACACTGAAACCACCATCATGAGGAGAGAAAAACCACCTGCAGCACTTCATGTGTGGCTGCTTCAAGAGGTAAAGCCTATGGCAGCCCGACCTTGTGCACCACCTCACTGCCCTTCCCAACCTGCTCTGTGTCATTTGGGCAGCCGAGGGAGCAAGAGGTGCCACGTAGGAACACCAGGAAAATGCCGAGTACAACAGGAGGGATATATGACCATCCGCTGGATGTTCACTCTTTTTGCTGCTGAGCACCTTCCCTTCGGGAACTCTGATGGCTCTGCAAGGGCAGAGGGATCACGGCGCCGGAACTGCCGAGCCTGAGCCGGTGAATATTGGTGGGTCTACCCAGGGATGTCATAAACCACCATCATTTCACACACAGTGGAACAGCAGGGAACCAAGCTGTGAAAGAGCTAACGGTGCCTGGCTGATCTGAACAAGAAACCCCAGGACGTGCTGTAGAAATGGAAACTATGGGAGAAGAGCTGGGAGGAATTCAGGAATTTGAATTTTTCCATTAAGACGCTGTCTCACACTCTTGGTCCCAAACGCCGGCACCGTGCGGGTGTTGTATATCCCCAGCCATATTCTAGGCTGAGCTTCAGGGTTGCCAAAAAAATCCAGCTGCACTTGCTGGTGTAAGGACCAGACGGATTCATAATCAGAAAAACATTCTCCGTTTACTCTCCACATGGAAGCAGAAGGACTGCTGGTAACTGAAATAAAGCCGCACCAAAGCACCCCATCGTCTGAGCAGCCGGCTACCAAGGAGGAGGCGCAGCTGGCACTGCGCTAGCAAGTGCATTTTGAAGCCGAGCAAAGGAATTCCATTATCTTTTCAGCAAAAGAACCTCAGTTACGCCACTCGGTCTCCGGCTGTGGGCAAGAGACACAGCAGCACTAGACAAGAAAGGAGAGATGTTGAGTTTTGTGCAAGCCAAGCCTTTCTGCTTCAGACTTTGATGTGACGAACCGGAGAGCACGTCTTTCAAACAGGCGAGAGCAGCGACAGCAAGATGCCGCGCGCAGCAGCAGTCAGCACAGCGCCTCATGCCGCGAGGGTCCGTACGGTGTCGGACCATCCAGATGTTTCCATCCAGCGCGCCAGGCCAGCTGCTGCACAGCTGCCTCAAGTCGGGCTTTGATAGCTCTTGTGCGAGAGCAGCGCCGGGGAAGCGCTTGCTTATGGCTCGCTTACAGGTTCTTACTTTCTGACGCAGAAACAAAACGCTTTTGTATAGCCCTACTAGTTTGTGGAGACGAGTGAAAGTATTTAAGTATCATTTTAAGCTGGTGCATACTGCTCGTGCCACTGCAGTAGCTGCTTTCGCCATCGTACGGACACTGCAAACCAAGGCGCTGAAAGATTAAGTAATTTTCTGAAGGTTAAAAGTCAGGAAAAAAAAATTCATACACAGTTCTGTCCATGCCCAAATCCTAAAATAAGGACTAAACTGCCTTGTAAGATTGGCAGGCTGGCTCTCAAGTCTTTCTGAAATATCACTTACTCCCAATCATTTACAGCTCAACATTCAACTTTAAGCGTACACATAGTGCATGAGGGTATTCCTGACCTGCTCCTCCGAAGTGGACCCTGCCGACTCTTCCCCAGGCAAATCTAATCTTGCCGCGCTCTCTTTTTTGTTTTACAGTCATTGATTTTACTATTATCCTCTTTTCACCCAGAAAAATGCTGGGTACCAGATACGGAAGGGGCAAGCCTTCCTGTACCAACCCACGTCCTGCTGGCTGTGAGGCTTCAAAAGTAAATATATATATATACACATATATATATATAAAAGACAGATATATATATGGTAAATATATATACACACATATGGTAGCGATATATATATATACACACATGGTAGAGGGAGAGATATATACATGGTAGAGAGAGAGAGATACACATGGTAGAGATATATGTATATGGTAGAGAGAGATATATATGGTAGATATATATACACGGGAGAGAGAGAGAGAGAGATATATACACGGGAGAGAGAGAGAGAGATATGGTAGAGAGAGATATATATGGTAAAGAGATATATACACATATATATGGTAGATATTTATATATACATACATATACACACACACACACATCTATTATACATATATATATACACACTCACACACAAACACACACGTGTGTGTGTGTGTCTGCTCCCCAGCCACATCGGAGCGCGCCCGGTGAACAAACTACTCCAGCACATCTGGGGACCCGCCGCGGCCGATGCCAACTTGCCGTACCACATCCCCGGAGGTGCAGGTTTTATCGGTCCCTGCAAACCATCGCGGGCACGTCGATGCCAGCAGAACTCCTCGGACAACCGGAGCTGGCCGGCAGTTTTTTGCTTGGCTTTTGGCACTGGGAAACAGGCAACAAGTCCAGCAGCAGAGGATGGGGAATTCGCCACGATGTCCCATAGATTTCCAACATGGTGCGGCACACGTACTGGGAAACAGTGCCGTAGCAGAGGAAAATTGTGAAAACAAGGCACTCCTGCAGCCAGGGAGTATTTTCCTACTTTTCTGGGTGAGAGGAACAGCTACATCGCTTGGGGCTCAGTGTAAGGAAAAAAAGTAATAAAAAATTACTGTTTACAGACAGAATTTTGCAACTTCTCCAAATGTCACTCCAGGTCATGTTTTGTTGATGATGGGGACACAAAACCTGAGCAAAAAAACTCCAAAGCCCGCGCGGCCCCACGCGTGCGGGGAACAGCCCCACGCCTGCACCGAGCAGCCCCGAGCGCGGACAAGGACAGGCAACACCATGCGCTGAAGAAGGACCCATAAACCTTCTGAAGGCCCGAAACTGAAGAAGGATGGAAACTGTTTAACTTTTGCCAGGAAAAAGTATCAAATATATCCTCACTGGATTTTTCAGTCGGTTTGGTTTGGTTTTGTTTGTTGTATTATTATTTTTTTTTTTCTAAAGCTGAAACTGGCTTTCTAAATCATCCTAGACAGACAAACAAATAGGGACATCACACTGATTCAATACCCAAACAAAAATTATTCCACTGGCCAGGTTTTGCTACAAATTAAGCGTACTGAAGCCTTTATTTTTCCTGTAGGACACACCGAATCTGCTAAGAACTGGTCATCGACACAGCCAGCCACACCGCCTGAAAGGCCACCACAGGTCAAGGGCAGGATCCGGCTAAAATCCCATTCCTGAGGAGCAACAGCATCAACAACCAGCTGGAACCACCACTGCCTGGGTCACACCGGCGATGATTTTGGTGTCACGATATTTTATTCCCCTGACTGCTGGGATGAGCCAAACTGGGAAAGGCTCCCACGCGCCCCCAAAGGAAAGGGATATTTTACCATAAACTTCAATAAACAAAAAGCAAAGCAGACAAGATGCTGCCGGGAACTACAAAGGGCAGATGTAAACACAAGAGCAGATGAAGCAGATGGATGTTTTAAACAATCTTTTGCAGTGGAGCACAACACACAGGATTATCTCCCCACACCCGCGGGGAACGAATTCACTGCGGCCAGAAACCACGTCACGCAGCCAAACTTCCATTTATAAGCATTACCTGCTTACCCTGAAAAAGCCCACAAATAAAAGCCAGGAGAGCAAAAATTAGTAATATTGCAATGAGAAAAAAAAACCCCAAACGGTAGAGGATCTCACACGGAGAGAAGGACGCTGGAAATCCCGACACAAGGTTCTTAAGGTGATCCAAGGTGAGAAACACTTTTGGTGGTTTTATTACCACAGAGATCTGATGCCCAGCAGCCGAAAGGAGATGGAGATGCTTGGTCTGGATCACATTCAGACTCAGTTCTGTCCTCTTTAGCTTTTCACGCAGAGAGAACAATTTGAGTTTTTCCTAGCAGACTGGAGAAGCTATGGGGCTAAGTCTGTGGGGCCAGATGGAATTCACCCAAGAGTACTCAGGGAGCTGGTGGGAGAGGGGAGGTACCAGATGACTGGAGGGTGGCTAATGTGACGCCCATCTACAAGAAGGGTCGGAAGGAGGATCCGAGGAACTACAGGCCTGTCAGCCTGACCTCGGTACCAGGAAAGATCATGGAGAGGATCATCTTGAGCGAGCTCTCACGGCAAGTGCAGGGCAGCCAAGGGATCAGGGCCAGCCAGCATGGGTTTAGGAAAGGGAGGTCCTGCTTAACCAACCTGATCTCTTTCTATGACCATGTGACCCGCCTTCTGGACGCGGGGAAGGCTGTGGACGTTGTCTGTCTGGACTTTGGTAAGGCCTTTGACACCATCCCCCACAGCATTCTCCTGGAGAAGCTGGCAAATCATGGCATAGACAAGTGTACTCTCTGCTGGGTTAAAAACTGGCTGGATGGCCGTGCCCAGAAAGTTGTGATTAAGGGGTTGAAATCCTCTTGGTGGCCAGTCACCAGTGGTGTCCCTCAGGGCTCAGTTTTGGGGCCGGTTTTGTTTAATATCTTTATCAATGATCTGGATGGGGGGATTGAGTGCACCCTCAGTAAATTCACAGATGACACCAAACTAGGTGGGAGTGTTGATCTGCTTGAGGGTAGGAAGGCTCTGCAGAGGGACCTGGGCAGGCTGGATCGATGGGCCAAGGCCAACTGTATGAGGTTTAATAAGGCCAAGTGCCGGGTCCTGCATTTCGGTCACAACAACCCCAAGCAACGCTACAGGCTTGGGGAAGAGTGGCTGGAAAGCTGCCCCGCAGAAAAGGACCTGGGGGTGCTGGTGGCCGGCCAGCTTAACATGAGCCAGCAGTGTGCCCAGGTGGCCAAGAAGGCCAACAGCATTCTGGCTTGTATCAGAAATAGCACGGCCAGCAGGAGCAGGGAAGTGATCGTGGCTCTGTACTGGGCACTGGTGAGGTCTCACCTCGAGTGCTGTGTCCAGCTCTGGGCCCCTCTGTACAAGAGGGACATTGAAGCACTGGAGCGTGTCCAGAGGAGAGCGACCAGGCTGGTGAGGGGTCTGGAGACCAGGTCATATGAGGAGAGGCTGAGGGAGCTGGGCATGTTTAGCTTGGAGAAGAGGAGGCTGAGGGGAGACCTCATTGCCCTCCACAGCTCCCTGAAAGGAGGTTGTGGAGAGGTGGGTGTTGGCCTCTTCTCCCAGGTGAATAATGACAGGACCAGAGGAAATGGGCTGAAGCTGCTGCAGGGGAGGTTTAGGTTAGATATTAGGAAGAATGACTTTACTGAAAGAGTGGTCAGGCACTGGAACAGCCTGCCCAGGGAGGGGGTTGAGTCACCATCCCTAGAGGTGTTTAAGAAACGTGTAGATGTGGCACTTCAGGGCATGCTCTAGTGGCAGAGATTGTAGGGGTTTGGTTGGACTCGATGATCTCAAAGGTCCTTTCCAACCATGAAGATTCTATGATTCTAAGCGCGAGGTTGGGATGGAAAGCAGCATGAACGCAGCCAACACGAGGAACCAGCCTCTTGTGCTAGATCGTATTGTCCTTACTCAATAAAAGCAAAGCCCCATAAACAGAAAGTAGCAAAGAATAGAAACTACCAATAAAACAGCCTTACAAAATGGATTATTTTGGAATTACACCACCATTTAGATGACAGCATTTTGGTAGCAGCGGTCCACAGGATTCGTGCCCCTCGAGAGGGTCGCTCCCGCTCCCTCAGCAGCACTTGAGTTTTTTTAATTTAAAAATTCAAAACTGCTGCATTACTGATGAGGCTCTGGGCGCTGTCTCGTCCCTCGCTCCCAGCTTCCTCCCCAGGATCCATGAAATCCATCTGCTGAACACACAGAATCATCACCAGGGAAGGTAAATATTTAGCTAGACTGGGGTTAACCTTTTTAAAGCATAACCCTACTTCTTACCATGAACTCGGCTGATTGCGCTCTGTTGACACTCGCTATGTCAACAACCCATTGCCCAGCTCAGCCCACATTTGATGTGAGTCCCGTCTCTCAGAAGGAGTGACCTCCAAGTGTCCTATGGAAGAACAAACCCACCGAGGAGTTAAGATGGGGGGCTTTAACATGTGAGGCAATGTCTCAATGCTCAAGTGTTGGAGCAATCCGAAGAGAAGGACATAAAAAGCTGGTCTGCCTCTGCGCTGTGCCAAACCCAGGCTGATCTCACCTCTGGTCTCCAGGCTGGATGTCCCGGTGGAGAAGCTACAGCCGCCCCCTCATGGAGAGAAGAGCAGGATGCTGAGAGGAGAAGGACAGACTGCACCAGAGCTGCAGCTGCCTCTGCCCCAGGGTGTTGGGAGGGTGGACGGGCTCCTCACTGCTTGGGTGTGATGGCACCTCGGGTGACACTGGGTGACACCCGTGGGTTGCCCAGGCAGGGCAACTGACTGCAGGAAAGCGGGGCAAAGCCAGGGAAGCTGGTGGCCTCGAGGCAGCCGAAGAAGAGGAGGAATGGAAATGCTCTCTTCTGCATTAACCACTGCCAAAGAGAGGATGAGGTCAGGTTTTTAAGATGTGATCCGGGGGGGGTCCTCCAGCTTTGGAGGGGCTTTGCTGTGCAGCTCCTCAGTGAGGCCAGAGCTGCTGTACACACCTGAACCGGGTAGGATGGGGGCTCAAGTCTTCACCTGCCACCTCCCTTCCCATTGCAACCCCTCGAGCTCAGCGGAAATGGAACACTAAAGACATCCTAAGGCTAATACTACTGTCACGACCAATACTGATGACATACAGCAGCCTACCAAAACGCCCAAGACGTGCCCAGGAAGGCAGAAGGAGATCGTATCGCCTCAGATCAGAGGTAAACTCAAATAATGGATGAATACATCGGACTAATTCAGATACATTTAGCAATACCAGAATACCAGGGCACGTTGACCTCTTTGCTTTGCTCAGGGGAGCTCTGCCTCCAGCCCCACACACCGCAGCTCTGCATGCTGGGCTGGGTCTGAGATGGGAGCACTTCACCAGTACAGGGATACTGGGAAGAGATGCTGAAGTACACGCATGATCTTAGTTACAGAAATTCAGAAAAACTAATGATCAGCCCCCGCCTCTCATTACCAGATGCTCACATATATCATTCGGCAGGGAGAGCAGAAAGTCAGACAACTTTATGCAGCAAGGTCAACATTCAAAAGGAGAAGAATCCCAAACCCTCTTTCAACTTTTAGAGTCGAGGAAAAAAGAGAAAAGGAGAACGAGCATCTGAAAGGGATGAAATATGTACAGCACCCCAGAAGCACACAATGTAAATCCCCCAAAAAGTCAGCTAACTCTGCTAAGAAACCAATTACACTTAGACTGAACGTGCAAAACCACCCTGTACCTCCTGAGCATGCTTTCTTCTGGGATGTTGTCAGTTTTCCATTAGCAAGAGAGAGGAGGGATTTATAAAACAGCTGCTTCTGTGCAGACACGATATCCAGCAGCATGTCCCAACACCTACCCCTTCGGTCCTGCTTTATCGTCTCACCCACACCCCTTAAGTGGCTCTTTGTCAGACACTGGAGTGTTGACATATCCCGTTCTGCAGAATTATGCAAAATGGAAAGCAACAAAAGGTTGAGCTGCACATGTTTCTGTGGATTATCCTTCTAGCCAGGAGCAGTACTTGTACTGTGTATTTATCAAGATAATTCCCTTACACATGCATTAAGCAGAATACCCAATGAAAGTCAGCAACAGTTTAAAGCACCATAACAAACAGTCATTGCTCCTGCGCTACCCGGTGAGGGGGGAGATGCACAAGTTTTCAACAAGACCTTCTTGTAAGTGCTTAACTTCAAGTGAAAAAGCAAACAATCACCACTTACTGTGTGCAGAGCAGCTGGTAAATTAAGGCAAGGGAAGGTGTGAGCAGGCGATGGTGGAAGCTGCTCTTCTACTTTGTTTCTGGTTTAGCATCTCCAAGTCACCTTCCAGCATATCTCATTGGGCCTCAGCCATGCTGCAGTTCAAGGTTCATCCATGTTCCAGCACCCTTCTTGATGCCAGTGTCAGACCATACCTTTGAAGAGCAGTTATTTACTATCAAGCAGATTTTGAGACGGGTCATTACATGGTACTGGAGTCTTTTCCATCAACACAATCAGGGCAGTCAACTCCTCTCACCGTAACCAGACCAGGAAACCTCCGCCCCGGGGAAAAGCAAAGCATACCAACAAAACCCCGGGTCGCAAGCACTAGAAGCCCAGACTGATGTCTCAGGAGTGCTGTGGAGAAGATCTCCATAATCATATCACCTCATCATGCAGAGACAGATCCAAGCACGTGGGCTCCCTGCCAAAGCCCAGGCTTCCCCATAGACCCATTCCGTCATGGGGCCAGGGACACCATGCACCGGCATCAACGTGAAACCCTCCAATATAAAAGCAATGAGATTTGAGGACTATGTATGAATAATGGGATAATACCCTCCATAGCTGCTTTGCTCCCCATTTCGCTCCTGCACGACCTGCTCCCAACGGGCTGCTGGGCAGAGACGTCAGCCGAGGCTGCCCATATCTTAGGTCATGTTCAGCACGGGGCACATCAGCTGCCAGGCTCAGCCCGAAACTCACTCTCCATTGCCTGAGCCAAAAAAAACACCCCCAACTGCGTCCCCCCAAACTCAAACAACGTTGTTCCTAACTTGTCATTTCTAAACAATCCTACTGCTTGAGAAAGCCAGAGCGCCTGACAGTAAATATAAAGAGAATTCGCTCTTAAAAAAAACCCCACAAACTATCACAAAAAGCAAATTCCGATTAAAGTCCTGTGCATACCGCCAGCTTGTCACGTTACCAAAATCCTCTAATTTTAAGCTGAAAAAAAACCCAAAACCAACTAAAACCCAAACCAAAACACAATCAGGAAACTCTAGGCACTACATCCTGTACCTTCACTAATTTCGCAACTTTCCTTTTCTTAACAATTGGTTAAGAGACTTAAATTTCAAACCCCAGAATAAGGGGTTACATTAAAAAGCAAAACCAAGGAAAATGAGAGGAAGAAAGCTTTATTTGTGCTTTGCAGTCGGTACTTTGGGCATGACAAATCCCTCTTAAATCTGAGAAAAGCGCTCTGTTAGCAGACACTGTGGCAGCTAGCAAGATGCTCCTTTCTTTACAGCTTCTCCTGGCCAAACAGCTTGTGCAAAACTAATTCTCATTTTCTTTAGAGCAAACGCTCAGAAGCTCCATTACCCAATCTCTGAAGGGTTGGTTTTCTCCTTGAAAATCAACCAAAAAAAAAAAAAACGACTTAAGACACAAAACACGAGCTTTTATATAGCTTGAG
This sequence comes from Rissa tridactyla, assembly GCF_028500815.1. Classification (NCBI taxonomy): domain Eukaryota; kingdom Metazoa; phylum Chordata; class Aves; order Charadriiformes; family Laridae; genus Rissa; species Rissa tridactyla. The sequence continues at coordinate 45,646,796 of NC_071474.1, read as the reverse complement.
GTCATCTTTGTCTGTCTTCTGGTAGAGGGACAATGCTCATCTCAAGTGTACCGGGTGGCTGGGGCACACAGAGATACAGCGGAGGGTAATGAGCATAAAAATGCAAAAAAATTAATATTAGGAGGAAAAAAAATAAGCTCATGCAAATGTAAGCACAGAACAGTTGTCCTGAGGAATTATCCTCCTCGGTTAGGGCACAGGAGCATGTTCCTCCACCGCAGTGCCTTGCTCTCAGAGCCTCTATTTGCAGGACCCGGTACAGCAATTTTTGGGGGTGAGGAGGAATTAACTATCGCATTTAAACAATTTTAACTAACACCCACCCATCGGCAGATTTACCGGCCTATTGCTCGTTTTTCAGCAGAGACGGGGGAGCAATGCAATTTCAAGAACCGTTTCAAACAGTTGTAACGAAAAGACGCACATGGGTTTGAAATGCGTTTCGCCAGCTTGAAGTCATATGTTGCCTAAGAGACTTTACAATATAATCTGGAGAAAGAACAGCACATAAACACAGTGCCTACATAAGCAAAGAGCCTGGGGAAAAAAAAAAAAAAAAAAAAGAAAAGAAGAAAGGTTACCAAATACTCTGGCAGGGTTTGAAAGAGATTCCGTATCAGCTGACAATCCTTCCAGATTAACACAGATAACGCACTTGAACTTTTAAAGATTTATTTTGAAAATAGCGAGAAGCAACTGTTGGATGGAGGAGCAATACGAGCCTGATCTAAAAATACTTTAGAAAGAGAGAACAAACCAACATGGAAAACTACCTGCTGCAGAGTGAGAGAAACTTAAAAAAAATTAAAAAAAAAAAATAATCGAGTTTGTGCATGACGTGCCCAAGAAAATGTAATTTCCATCACCATTCCTCGAGGCATCAGTGCATGCTAGCTATTTTATTTATTTTTTTTTTTAACTCGCTTTTAGTTCAGTTCCTCCCAGTTGTTCATGTCCTCTATAGGGGCAGGTCCTTGCAGTGGTTTTCACCCTGAGGGAGGAGGGATTTCAGGAGGAAGTGCCATTTCAAGGCTACCAAACTGCCCAGGAGCAGGCGAAGACCTGAAACTTCCAATCCACTTTGCCAGTACGCGAATTTTCATCCTATGAACCTTTGGGACAGACCTCGTTTTTAACTACTTGTGGTTTCTTCAAACCCAAACCTGTTGCTGAACGTCCTCTCCAGCAATACCCACTAAAGAGGTTTTGAACAAACACCCTCAGGTTTGCAGAGCATTTCCCTGTGGCTGCAAATTACCCTCCAAACCCCAACCCTCCTGGGCAGCGCAGCATCAGAGAAGACCTGAGGAGAGACGGAGACACGCCACACCCTACCTTTTGGTTTGGTTTTTTTTTTTTTAGTTTTTTGACTACCATAACTTTCTGCCAGCCAGACTGGAGCAGTCCCCGAGAGGTCTACAAGGCGTAAATTACAGCAACCCTGACCTCGGGGAACATGCACTCACCCATTAATCTCTGCAGCAGCTCAATACCAACACATGGACAACTCAGAGCCTTGGTCCCAGACGGTACAAATTAGTTCTAACTATGCAAATCACAGCCATAAAACAAAAAAATTCAAAACAATAGAAGAGAATCCAAACCTTACCAAGAGACTGTTTTCTTGCAATATAATTTTTTGGTCGAAGCTTGCTCCGTAAATCAGAGCAGAAACGGCCTGGGTTTGATGACTTCATTTGAGGACGAACATGTCAAAGCCTTTTCGAGTGCAAAAAAGACTTTTCCAGAACCACCTTACGTGGTCCAAACCAGAAGGAGATTTACCGACGGCAGGCATGCGTTCGCAGGAGAACAGCGCCCTGGGAACAGAGGGGACACAGCGCAATTCCCATCCCCTTTGCTCAGGGATCAGTTGCAATTGAAAAGCCTGATTTTCCAAACTATATTTCACGTCTCCACGAATAGCTTGTCCATACCTGACACTCAGGCATGGCAGGAGGAAGATGCCAGTGGGTAGGCAGCGGTGGAGAGGGAGAAGTGGCACACAAAAAAACCCCCAAACAACCCCAAAATAACGCACAATCCTTTTCCGTTTCACCTGATTGGATGCTTAACCTGAGGCACTGGTGCAAAATATTCCCCGTGTTCAGTGAAGATGGGGCACAACCCCAGACGAGGTGCCGCTCGAGTACTGCAGCGATGCGTCCACCCGAGTGGCAATGCTGCGGCACGCGGTGCTCCGTGCCAGCTCCGTCCCATCTGCCCACCTCGATGCCACCTCCGCGGGACCCCAAGGCTGGGAGGAAAGGCACGACACGGGGCTGGCATCCAGCCACCATGCTGGGCAAGATCCTGCTCTGAAACACCATGTAGCACGTGTCACCGCACACAGATCATATGGGGGAATAAATATCTCCATCCCAATGCATACAACCCCCCCGATACTCCAAAACAGTTGCTAGAGGGTGGAAAAACGGAACTGATGGCTCTGAAAAGCCAAGCTACCGTCCTGATTTTCAGGGCACGCACCTCTCGCACCCGAAACGGTTAAGTTTCACTTCAACAGCCTTCTGCAAGTGAAAGCTGGGCTCTTCCTCAAGCTGCTCTGGCAGTTTGGGATGCCTTTTTTTCATTAAATCACTCGTTCCAAGTTGAGAGCTTTCCGTAAATTTAATTTGAGCTAATCATTTTCTTGCCAAAGGAGAAAAACAAATCAAAGGTTTATTTTAATGCTATTGAATTCAATGCCTGTAAATTTAATTTCTATCTGTACTTTTGTTTAAACATTTTACAGTGTTAATTACAACAAGCAATGCAAATTAGTCTTCCAGTGTAATAAAAGGCCTGTTATAACAGATAATAAATAGCTTTGAACCATAAGCTCATTAAGATGCTGTTGAAGTGCGTGCTCTGACTCACAGGTTAAGATCAAAATCTTCATCCTAAAACCAGGATGAGGATCTTTGCGGCAACTACAAGCTGCAAGCGCTGACGCAGAACATCGCATTCTTTCCAAAGGAAGATCCTGGAGCAAGCGGACGGTCTGAAACCAAAGACATGGAAACCAAAAACCTCAACGTCTGGACTTAGGATGCCGACGAAGCTATTTTAGCCAGGTACCGTGAAGCGCTACGACACTATTTCTTCTTATCTGCGACCATTTAAATGCCAAGGTTAATGCAAATAAATTATTTCTTTATTTGAATAACTGACATTCCAAAAGCCATGCAGCTCCAATCCCCTTTCTTAGACCTGTAGGGAAAACCAGCTGAAGTGTCAAATATGTTCATTCCCTTGCAGTATGTGCAGGTCAGGCTCAGCAGCTTTCCGGTCTTCCACGTGGATGCAGTAAGATCTCACCTTAACCTGCTCCCAACCTGCAGCCCAAGGGAGAAACACTGGCCGAGGAGAGGCAGGAGGGATGGAGAGAGGTGCAAGGCTGTGCATGACAGCTCTGAATTCCAGCTCCTGGCTGGGAAGGAAAGGCTTTGCCAAAACCCCACCAAGCGCCCGATGCCAGCCCGCAGTGCCTGGGCAGGGGCACCCATGTTCCCCGGCTGAGGCACCCATGGGGCAGAAGCAGAGATCCAAAAGCATTCTGTCTTTTCGAGACCTTGGAGAGATTCGGCAGACCCAGACACGGAGCCGAGCAGCAAAGTTTTTCCTCGATGGACTCCAGGCTGACTGTAGGATAGCTACAGGATATGCAGGATTTTGAGGACATCTGGTTGATCCTCCCCTCGTGATCCAAAAGCCTGAGAAAGAGGAAGGTTGCCTGCCAACAACGCTTTACATGCCTGATATACTGTTGACACGAAGCCAGAAAAGACTTACCACTTCCAACAAGGAGCAGGTGATGGCTGCTATGATTTGCTGATATGAAATACAGCAGTGCTGCTGCCAGCCAAGGCTTGCATGGGATGCTGGCCTATCCGAGGAAAAAACCGTCCAGCAGCCCCGTGTTGTGACACACAGATGCTCGCGCGTCCCACAGGGATGCATGAACGTCCTCCCACTCAGGGCCACCACATCCCAAGAGGCAGATCTGAGCCCTCAACCTGCAGAGGAACTGCTGCAGCTACGCACGGGGACGGAAACGTGGGGAGACCTGAAAAGGCACACACTTAAATAGGGTCGGTGAGCAAGAGGAAAAGCTCTTTGTCACAGGTAAGACAGAAGACAGTGATATGAACTCAAGCACCTTGCTGGTCAGTTCTCTGGACCTCACCATCCTTAATCTGCATGGTTGGTTAAGGCTCCAAACCGGCCAGGGCTGACCAAGCAGCAGCACGGAGACCCTGCCAGTGCCCCTTCCCTCCTGCCTTTTGAAAGGACACCAGTCCCAACACCAGATGCGATTGGCCCCATGGTCTTCATGGCATCTCTCATGGGTCCAGGAATGCTGCAGCCTCAGCCCGAGGAATATCCCTTTTCTCTGCACCGTGCTCAGGGTGGTTCATCCAGAAGAGGACGATGTGGTTCTTCTCCTTACTGACGCCTCCCACCAGGCTGGACAGCAAGATCACCATCTCGCTTTCTGCTGGATGGAGGTACAAAGGCTGCGTGTTTGAAGCACCAGCTCAGCATGGACAAACAGCTTCGCTGTTTTTAGCTTGGTACTAAGGGGAATTATACCCTCCTCACAGAACAGGAAATTAAGTAGTTAAAAAAAATAAATCGCGAATCAAGAAAGTCTATCCTCAGTAACATCCCTGGCTGTTCTATGGATTCAGGCCATGTCCTACCTAAGGAAAAAGATGTTTACAGAACAATCCTATAACGATATGAAAGATGTACCTTTTTGCTGAAATGCCAATGCTTTGCTAGCAAATACTGCTGCCTAATCTCCGTTTTCCTGCCTGCTGTGGCCCAAGCTTTAGCTGAAAGGAAGATTTACCGCAGAGAAGAGACCACAACTTGCAGTCTTTTCAGTCACCATCTCCCTACCTACTTTCCTCGCCCAAGACAAGAAATCCTGGGCAAACAACCACCAACTGCTCTGCTCTCATGCGGCTACGAAGAAGGCAGATTTTACAACCACACATCTGGCACATCAATGGCTTTCCTTGATTCCTTCTGCATGGTGCAAATGACATCAACTCATTGATCTCATAAGTTAATGCGGATTTCAAAATAGAACACGCAGGCAGGTGTTTTTCTCTGCAGTTGGCCTTTTGTCTCTGTTTTAGATGCAAGAACAGCTAACGAGAGCTTTAGGAAAGTCACATAGGTTTCAAAATAGCGGCTTGGCCAGAAGCCTCCAGTGCAACCTTTGGCCAAGGAGGCTCTTCTGCACCAACATCTTCCATTTATGAACCATATGGGTGACACTGTTCCCAAGCCAACCAGCACCCTCCTGGCTCTAAGAGCTCTTGCAAGGACAAAATCCTCCTACATTGCAAACACGGCTTGAAACCAAAAGCAAAGCCTATATTTGCAGCTAAAAAGGAAGAGCCTTGACCAAATTCTCTCGGTATATAAAAACAATCGCCATGTGCAAGGAAGAGGAAGGAGCTGAGACTTGGGGAGAAAGGGAAAACGAGGCCAAAACGGAAGAAAAAAATCAATGTTTAAAAGCAAGGTGCACATAAAAGCACTGTACCCTTTTGGGGTCATACAAAAGGTCTGAAGAAGGTTGGGCCGGTTCAACCCAAGGGTGTGTGGAGAGGCGAGATGCCTCTAGCTCACAGTTCTGGAAACACAAGCCTCATTTCTTCTTCCTGGAAAAGTATGGGCAGTTAGAGAGAGATCTGGTAGGTTTGCGCTATAAAAAGAGAATGGTACAACACAGACGAGAAGGAATTTTCCATTCAGAATTAATTTGTTTTCATTAACACCCAATTCCATTGCTCACTATTAGAAGAAAAGCTCTTTTGTTAAAATTTCTAGGGGCTGAAAAGGCCAATGAAGGGCTGAAAATGCTCCTCCCCGTAACAATGGGTTCTCTACACCAGACTGCCCACAGAAACAAGCAATATCAGGCTTCATATTCCTGATATTTCTGAGGTTAGAAAGTGTAGGGAAGCCACTTAAAAGCAGAGTTCGGTCTCCTCCTGCCATAAACAGCAGAGTTATTCTGTCTTCAATATAGGAATTCCACAAACCCCAGGGAAAGCAGCAGCTATATAGGGATACGAGCATCTTCATTAATAGATTTCTTCCATAATTTAGGATAATTATTGGCACGTAAAGAGAAAAGCATAAAGCAGCTAAGGTGTTGGAACAAAGAAGGAAATCCAGTAGAATCAGATTAATATAGAAACAAAGAGGAAGGTGACTCTGCCCTTCTTTCCTAAAGAGTAACATTCAAAAAAGCGAAGTGAAACAAATGCTGAGAGCGCCCCGTAGGTAAAAAGAGGAATAAAAGTCACTTACCAGGTTGCAAAAAAATGGAAACCAGAGTATGTTTTACAGACGAGAAATTTAACACTGTAATCTCCTTCTACAGAGTTGATGCAAGACTCTGGGAAATCCAGAATCAATTGCAAATATTTACTCCCGATAAAGATATTTAAACAAGTGAAAAGAGATTTCAGAGAGGAGTAAAATTCAGCAAGAGCTGGAGGATGTGGCTTAATAAAGCTCTAGAAAACCGCACACAGAATACTACGCGCCAGCCTATTTCTAGGTATTATGAACTACTTTCCTTTGGCTTCCTATGCTCGTTTAAAGCCCTTTCACGGTGGGTATCAGAGTTTTGCAGTAATTTCCAGCTGAGTTGGTACAAACTTTCATGCAGCTGCTCTGCCAGCCCTGCTCTGGCAGTGTCACTGTGCCATCCCAGCTCCAGCTTCAGCATTCTGGGATGGAGAAAGGCACAAAGGGCTTACAGCCCCTTCCCCAGCCCTTGCTGGAGCAGCCTTGGGTTCTGCAGTCCCTGGGTCTGCAGCTGCAGAGCTCAGCAAGGGACCGAGAGGAGCAGAGCTGCTCAGAAACCTGTCCCGTGACACAGGGATCTCCGGGCCACCGCCCAGGGCAGGAATGGCATCCTGACGGCAGCGTCCCACCAGCTGCCTGTGTCTCAATGTATAGAATCATAGAATGGTTTGGGTTGGAAGGGACCTTAAAGATCACCCAGTGCCACCCCCTGCCCTGGGCAGGGACACCTCCCACCAGCCCAGGTTGCTCCAAGCCCCGTCCAACCTGTCCTTGAACCCCTCCAGGGATGGGGCAGCCACAGCTTCTCTGGGCAACCTGGGCCAGGGGCTCACCACCCTCACAGCAAAGAATTTCTTCCTAATATCTAACCTAAATCTCCCCTCTTTCAGTTTGAAACCATTACCCCTTGTCCTATCATTACACTCTCTGATAACATCTAGGTATCTTCCTACTTACAAAGAAGCGAACAGCCCCACAACTCAGGTCGCAGTAGTTTCACAGACAGATGGAGGCGGACAATGGATGGAGATCTCAGCAGCCGGAACACACTGAGACAGGGGGAGAAGGGAGCAGGAGGGACCGCTGCCACCTCAGCACAGTGCCTTGTGCCACAGATGTGGGAAAGAAAACCACGTACACGACATGGTCCTCTTTATCATCACCCACAATACAACTTATCTCAGCAACTGCACAGGCATCCCGGGAAAGGCTCTCGCTGCCTCCGGGCACTGCAGCCCAAGCGGTGATGGGGACGGAAAGCTCCATTTCCAGCAGCCAAGCCTGGGCACGGGAATGTGGTGCCTACGGCTGCCCGCCCTCCCCATGCTGCTACCTTGGCCCTTCCCTGAGCTTTGCTCCTGGTAGCGAGCTCCGATAGGAGTGAAAGATGAACTTTAATGGCAGCACGGGTGATAAAAGATGACATAGAGAGGAGTAGGGGAATGCCAACGTCCTTTCCCAGGTTGAGCAGTGACCTGCACAAGTTTGCAGCTACCACAAGGCTCACGAATGTGAGATGCAGCAACACATCATCCCGTCAGAGGGACTGAAGGCACCCGGCTGCCTGCAAAAACCCCCAAAATAACGCCGGGCTGGAAGATGCGGCCCTCAACCCTGTGGTGCACCCCGCCACCCCTCCTTGGAGATGCCGGGAGGAGGCTGGAGATGTCCCTGGGAAGGAGGGGGAGCATGGGCCGCTGGGGGAAGGCGGCTGAGAAAGGACAGGGACATATATGAAACGTTTCCTGGAGCGGCCGCGGAGCCAGCCGGCTTCGCTGGAGACCATGTTTCCACATCGCCCCACAGCTACGAGCGCTCGCGCAGCCCAGTCACGTCTGGCAGCCCGGCGCGAGCTGGCAGCGGCCACCCCCCTCCAGACCCTGGCTTGGGGGGACCCGCTGCCACCCCCCGACCCACCAGGCACCCCCGGAATGCCGATGGGCACCAAGCTCCCTCCAGCATGGCAGGTCCCACATATACGTGCACTGAGCTGCTGCCCTGCTATACAGCCCAAATTCTGCTTTGTTAAGGGTTTTCCCCCCCCCCCCCTTTTTTTTTATACTATGTTTAAAGTTGTATATTGTTCCAAAGTTTCCTTGTTTCATGTCATTGTTTGTTACTGTGTTTGAAAGTTGGCACATATTTGTTCAATTAAAGATTTATTTGCACTATTTGTTGAATAAAGATTATTCTTGCTAAAAGCTAAATAAAGTTTCATAAAAACTCACACATCCCATAAACAAAATACAATGTCCTTTCCAAAAAATCGTTGCACAAAACATTTCAAAATCACTCAATTCATTATACAATAAATCCACACACAAAATAACAAGACCTTGCCAGAATACATAATAAAATCTCATTACAACACTTTCAGACCCGAGCTTCAAAGCGGGAACACAAAGCCCCCATGAACCCCTTGGCCTTGAAAAATCGCTAATGGCGTGGCCGGAGAGACTCCTCGGTACCTCCCGAAAGCCCCCGCACCTCCACCAGCACCCATGGGTGCCAGGTCCCTGTCTTTTGGCCACCACCGGTGGCTCTAGACCCATGGTGGCTCCTGGCCAGCGGGTTGTCCCCCCCTGCCCCTGCCCCGGGGGCTCAGCCCATCGCCATTGTGCGGCTCCTCATGGCTGGAGCGGAGATGCTCTCTCATGGCCCCAGCATCACATAAAAGCGCTCGCAAACCACGGAAACAGAAGGCGAGCAGGGCTTCCAGCAGCATAAGGAGGAGTCAGCACAATTGCCACACGAGCCCCGAAAGCAGAGCCCCACTCTTCATTAAAGCAACAGGCGGAGTTTCTCAAAACCACGGATCCTTCCAGAGCCCGAGCACATTAATAATCAGGTTGATGACGGTTACGAGTTGGCTTTCCAAAGCCCAGAAAAAAAAAAAAAAACAACCAAAAAAAACACATCAGCAAAAAAAAAAAAAAAAAAAAAAAAAGCAGCAGCCCTTTAAGTTTGGGATGAGGTTTGGGGCAAAAAGCCGTGTTGCAATACGCTTAGGGAATCCCAACCATGCAGAAGCGTCCCTCGTCCTCCGTGGCAGCCCTCGGGGCCCACTGCAAAGCAAAATGGCAGCCCCGGCCAGTCCGCCTGCACCAGGCCGAACACTGCCGTTGATCACGGCAAAGGCGCCGGCCCCGTGCTCCGGCACCCCGAGGGCATCTCGACCTGCCGCAGAAGAGGACTGTGGCGTTTGCCACCCAACTGCCACTGCCACCTGTCCTGGTCATGCCAGAATGTGTTGTGCCACCTCCAAGGGTCTCCATTCCTCAACGGCCATCGCCGTCCCAACGTCCTGCAATACCCGGCTGTGACAAACAGCCTGGCTCATTTACAACTCCGGAACCCCCTGATTCTTCCCACTAACTACAATTTGGAAGTTGGAGAGGGGTGGGGTTTTTTCCCCCCCTCATTTTAAGTGCCATAAGTGTCCCTCCTTTTAAGTGCCAATGCTTCCCGGCAGACAGGGCCCCGCCACCGGGCGCTCGCCGTGCACCAGCTGCACCGGCCGCCCCGCACTCCCCCGGGCAGAAAACCTGAAGCTTTATGGATGCACTTACCTACTCCCCTCTGAGCAACAGCTGCCCATGTGGATTCAGTTATTCCGGAGCAGCTACTCCGAAACGGCGCTCGCGAGAAACCCCCCCTGCGCGGAGAAACCCTCGGCAAATATCAAAGGGAGATATGACAGATCACGAAAGGCGATGGCAATGCCCGGGACTCGCCTGGCCGGGTGCGACAGAGCTCTCGGGTTCAGCTGAGCGAGGAAAACTCTGGAATAACGCTCGGAAGACCCCGCTGAGAGGGATGAGGCTATGGAATAGCTTTCCAAGAAAATATGGAAGCAGAGTTGGCTCTGCTGCCCAAACAGTGAAGGGGAAATGAAGCCAGGCAGCAGAACGCAGACGGCAGCAACAATCCCCATCTCCTGACAGCCCAGGTGCCGACGGGCACATTTTCCATCACCCCAACATCACCTCCTTTTATTTATTAAAATAAGCTCCTAGAGATGGTGGCACGGGCTGGGGGGACAGGGGACAAACTCCGCTGAAGGACAAAGACCTTTGAAACGGCGCTGGGCGAGAAGAGCAGAGATGGGCTGGGCGAAGGTCACCCCCATCCCAAAGCCGGGGTTAAAAGCTGTGTTTTTTTCCTGCCATTTCAAGCACATAATCACTCGCATTAGTTGCTAGAGACGCCTCCCTCCCAATTCTTCACTGAATATATTGTCTCACCAGGCAGAGGAGTATGAACTCATCGTGGTTTCCCAATCCTGACCAAGGGCTCCGCGAGCTACTGGCAATACATATAATAAGTTATTATGCAAATAAAAACTGGACTCAGCCAAGTGAAATATGCTGGCTCTTAAAGTCCCATCTGCATCACAGCAAGGATCTCAATGAACTTTAAAATACTTATTGTCACCACAATGGGCAATATTATATTCTAGTTTGGATCTGTTCCTTCAGAGCATTAGCTCTCATTTGTAGATATTTTTAGATTTTCCTATCCCACTCCTCATTATGAAACACTGAGCTGCAGATTGATTTATTTCTTAAAAGCAAGTTGCTGTTTTCCCAATAACAGATTTAACAAATTTGTTCCACCTGTTCAGTTATGCTTCCAATGTCTTTTTTGTGGTTTCATTGAAGTTTTTTTTAATCCAAACCTCAAAGACTCTAAACTCAGCATTAAAAGACAAGCTCAGCATCATCACTACCACTCACAATTCAAATGCTGCTCCAAATTACTGCAAGCTTTCATTTGTAAGTCGATACAGACAGCAAGATTATTAAGCTTAATGGCTGTGGGCGCAAACACACGCTCTTCGGAGGGCATTCTCCTACTGTAAATCCTACCTCTGCAGCGCACAGGGGCTGGCTGCGTTATCCTCAGCATCTTCTGTCACCTTGGAAAGCCTTAGCTGCCGATTATAAATAGACGGCTATTAAAAAAAATAAATCAAATCATCCTATACGTATTCATCAGAATCCTTCAATCCCAGCGTTTTTCACTGCTTTATCGCACCGGTGTGGGTCAGACACCGATACGGGGAGCCCTGGGAAAGGCAACGGCGTGGGGGAGAGCTCTCGGTCTGGAGGGGATGGATATGGCGCCATAAACACTCCCCCCCTTTTATTCCAAGGTGCACGGCTGTATTCCCGGGACTTGAAAGAAAAGCTCGGTGCTGTGATATTTCATTAATGTAATGACAAGCAGCTTTCTCCCATGCCCAGCTCACTGAGGAACTTTACAGGCTGATATTAATAACAGCAGATGTACAGTTACCTTACCAGCAAGAAATCACCCTTTTGGCAATTCCTTGTAACTGGAACAATAATTAGAGTTCTCAAACCTCTACAGCCACTCCAGATAGTTGCCAATTCTGAAATAACTTGAAATAAAAGCAGGGAACGACAGGGAAACCTGCGTTCAGCAGAAACGCATTCAGCCTTTCACGTAAGACCAAAACCCCATCCTGACAATCGTTAGCCATAAGACTAATTATCTTGGGATTTTATTTATTTTAAAAGTTGAATCTAGGGAATTCTTTGCTATCGGGTACCACTACAGTCAAGAGCCTCAAATAATTACAGGGAATACTCAGCTGTTTGGATAACAAGCATGCACAAAGTAACAAAAGATGGCACAAAATTAGAAAGTGATAGAAACGCTCATTCTTCAACATCCAAGAGACATCCAAGCTGTGAACAGAAAGAAGCAGTTTACCAAAAGCTGAATTATTTCATAATGATAATAATAATAATAATTCACAGCTCTCTCCAGACTCGCTGGTCCCAGCTCCATCACACCAACTGCACGGACCAGCTGCACCCCTGGATGAGCCCCACATCTCCATCGCTCCAGCCCCAGCTTGGACTACACGCTTCTTTACCAAGCACTCCAAACTCGGCTGCAGTTCTCCCCATCTGTGTTATCATATTTTCCCCTCCAGGCCTGATGGTTAACACCTTGCCCACAGGTCTGCTGGTGGGTCCTCAAGCAGGTAATGGTGCCAGCAATGACGTGCTGAGATACCTGCCAGCAGGTCTTCTCCTGTGCTGTAGGGGAGCAGGTCACCTGAACACAAGCACCCAGGATGACACCTGTACTGAGCACCCAGGGTGGCTCCCATACTGATCACGCACCACCCTGGCTGGGGTCAGAAGCAGCACGATGCCTTACGGTGCTGCCAGTGGGACTTTGCAGGACTCTTCAAAAGAAGATGCTCACCAACAACCACCTTGAGGTGGTTTTAATCACCATCAACGAATGAAGAATCCATCCTGCAGGCTGAAGCTCCAGAAGGAGGGAGCCCACCCTGGCAGCAGAAGGGAGATGGGGGGCGCAGAACACCAGGGCACGGACAAGTTTACCCTTGAATTGAAGAAATGGGACTTGGCTGCTGCTCAAAAAGACCCAATGGACTACTTTTAAGAACAGTTCATTTGCTTAAACGATAACCTATTTTCATGTAGCCTTGACTGACAAGTGATCACATTAGAAGTTCAAGTCTTAGAAGAATAATTTTTAGATTTCCAAAATCATTCCTCAGCAAATAATTTAGAAGCAACGTTTAACTGCAGCAATTTATTGGCAGAATGTGGGAGTGCACAGGTGTGCACAAGAGCTGGCCAAAGAATTCTACTTAATTTATGTGCAAACAGTTATGTTATGGAGATATCATAGGGGGAAAAAAAGAAAACTAGGATCCTGTAAGAAATAACCCAAGCCTTCTCAATCTGAAAGTGTTGGCATTGTACAACGAGAGCAGAAACCTGAGAATAATCTTCTTCATTCTTAGCATGAAGGCTGGGAAAAAGCAAAATAATTTTATTCACCAAAGAGGATCCTAAAAGTGGGAAATATACCTAGTGACATGTTTCCAACTGGGTAGCATGAAAATTTAATGCTTAATCCAATTTTAACCTAAAGCAAATTTTTAAGAGTATGTGAGGCTTGGTGTTATCAAAGTAATACTCGAGAGGCCTGAGTCTGAACCAAGGCTTGCCTCTGCGTTTCTCAAAGACCCATGACCCAACCTCCCTCTAAATAAATTTGCAAAGAAAAAGTCTTATTCCCCTTGCGGCTATTTACAAACACAACCGAGGGCTCCAACAGCTAAAGCGAGGGTCACGCAAACCTCGGCTGCCTGCTCTCCTTCGGCAGCACCCACCATGGCATCTCCCGAGGCTGCACCTCATCCCAGGTACAGATCCTTTGCTCCAGAGCAAAATAGGTTTGGATCTTTTCCCCCCAAAAGGAAAATTTTCTACAAAGCCCCGCCGCGCTAACAGGAAGAGTCTACTTTTTCGGGGGTGGGGGGGAGGGGAGAGTTTGGATGTAGCCTGAGGGTGAACCAAAAGCTGACTGTGGTAAATCCTGACTGCCACTGAAAGTCATTTCATCGGGGTCTCGGAGAAAGCAGGCAACGGGAGAAGAATAGCAAAAGGGAAATCCTGCCACAGACATACAATTTGCACATGCACTCACTTGCTTTTATCCAACAATTAAAGCCGTTTCTCCCCAGCCGCCGCTCGGCGTAGCCATTACCGGTTGAGTGACAGCTTTACAGGCCTGAAAGCTATTTTGTGTAGGGAATCAACAGCGCGACACAGCCCGCGCCGTCCAGACACGAGCCCCAAACGCCGACTGGTACACAGAGCTGTCAACATACTTCACTGATATAATCAACTGAAAATGTATAGAGCTGCCTGGAAAAAATATCCACCCCGCCAGATTACATGCTCCGCTGTCTCCAACTGAACAAAAAAAAAAAAAAACCAAAACAGTTTTGAAGCACGCCAAAGTTCGAGAACTTTCAAAATATTAGTTAGTTGCTGCAAAACAGATCCAGGCTGGCCAGAAGAGCAGCAGGTAGTACCATACTGTTGATAAAAAGAGAAGAGTACCTACAAAAGCAGCCAAACCTTGAAAAGGCGGACAATGTCTACAAGATTTAAAAGCTCCACCAAGAAGCCAGCTTGCCTTCCTTTGCTTTTTTAAGTGCTTATTTGTTCAGCAGTTCACTCAAAGAGATAAGAGCCACCACCAGCCTAAGGGTCTCAAACCCATAGCGTGCATCAAGGCTCAGCACAGGCTACTGTAGCCCTGCTCAGAATTAGCCCTCAGGCCACCACAAAGGGTGAATCCCCCGCCCTGATGACACTGCTGGACCTCTCCCCAGTCTTGGAGGTGGAGCTGAGAACCCAACCTGCAACACTGTCATCATTCCTACCCAATACTCAATCCATTGCGTCTTGAGCTTCTTCAGCAAGATGCTGGAAGATGCAGTGAAGTCGAACGTGTCTCTGAAGCCTCCTTACGAGCAAAGCACGGCTCTGCTGATCTTCTGCAGATGTAGCAATCGGCACCTCCTAAACGGACTGACGTGCCTCTTCCCCATGGACAACCAACCTGGCAGATCACGTTGGAAAAAACCTTTTGTAGATGAAGAGCCCAAATTCAGCCCAAACCAACCACCAAGGCGTTATCTCTGAAACGAGTGGCACAATTCATTGTACCTAACACTGAAACAGAGCACTACGCAAGACTGTTCATCCATCCTGCAACTCAAGCCATCTCACACACACATCTTCACTAGCTTTCAGTCAATCTACATCAATACATCTTCCTACACCAGCTCTTCCTAAATCACTCGTCTTAAGGTGTGAAAGCCATTAGTCCACCAAGCCCAGCTAAATCAACCAACCTAGGAGGACAAGGGGCAATGGGCACAAGCTGGAACACAGGAAATTCCATCTCAGCATGAGGAAAAACATCTTTACTTTGAGGGTAACAAAGCCCTGGGACAGGCTGCCCAGAGAGGTGGTGGAGTCTCCTTCTCTGGAGATGATCCTGTGCCACCTGCTCTGGGTGACCCTGCTCTGGCAGGGGGGTTGGACCAGACGTCCAAAGGTCCCTTCCAACCCATATGATTCTGTGAAGGGCCACCGCAACAGCAGCTGCCTGGGACACAATACCAACAGGGCATCGCTTACAACACAGACAATCTCTTCAATCTCTAAACTGCTGGTAACCACCATAAAATTCCCCCATAGAAGTCTAAGATATTAAAACCCAGAGTACTGGCCTTAGAAAGACTAAAAGCCAGGAAAAAAACCCACAACCACCCAAAAAACAAGAAATTGCCCTGGGTTTTGTTACTGTTGTTACATTGCAGGCACCCATCAGCCTGACACGTACCGACACAAGAGCCCACAGGCGAGCCGGCAAAACGAACCACGGGGCCGGCCAGCTCACCCCATGTTGTTGGCTTGCTCGCATTCACTTGCTCGTTGTCAGACCTTTCCCCGAAGCACAATTAATCTGTGTTTTTCCTCCACAACCAAACTCTTTACTAACACAAACATTTAATTTGGGTCCATTTTGGGGCAAGACCAGGGAAGAAGAATTTCTGGAACAGCAATAACTCCAGCTCAGTTTTGGAGACGTAAGGCATATTTCATGTTAAGATGTCAGTTACTAACATTTAACGCTAACAGTGTCATTTGCCCTTCAGCTAGAAGAAAGGCATGTAAGCAACCCTAACCCAACTGAAGTTTCCCCATTGCAAAGCATTTCTGCCAGGAATCACAATTTGAGTGTCGTGTTTCTTAGGCCCTTCTTTGTATAATAACCCTCTAAGTCCATGCCCAGAGACAATGTTTATTACTCGGCAGTATACATGCCAGCGTTAACAGAGCATCCCAGACGTCATCTGGACCAGCTTCACTGTCAGCGCTTTTCTGTATCATATAAAATTATAGGGAAATAAAGGGGAACAGCTAGATGAGAACTAACATTACTGCTTTATAACCCGAACGATTGTTATTGACTTTTCGTGCCAGAGTGACCCTATTTCCTCCTCCCAGCAACATTTAAGGCCAATTCCAGTCCCAGCACAAGGCGATGCCATGAAGGCCAGGTGGGGCGGGTGGCAAGCTGGCTTTATGGGTGACACTGCCATAGCACCCTCAGCACGTGTCCCCGCGGGACGGGCTGCACGAGCTGCTCCCCTCCAGCCTCCCACCCTTTTCAAACTCCATCTTTTGCTGTCCAAAACAAATGTTTTCTTTAAGTTGTTTCTAAAGCCCCACTTTGCCTGCCTCGAACAGCCTCGTGGACTGAAGTTAAAAAGCATTAATTCAAAACCTCTCAACTCCAGTGTTTTTAAAACTCTGTTTTATGAACTATCTAACTCTACTTGGCCTCACTCTAATTAACCACTAAATGCCAAGTAGTCAAACAAAGAGCAAAAAAATAATTTGTTATCTTGAAGCTGCATCTGCTCACAAAACCTGCAGTGGTTTTTTTGTTGCTATTGTTCTCGAGGTTTGGGCTTTTTGAGAAAGTATACTTAATGATAACAAAATTGCTAGGTAAATATGTCAGTGAGACCTTCCCTGTCAGCCGTAGCCTTGGGGTGTGATTTCTGTTCACAACATAAAAATTTTTCGCTCTTTGCCAGATTTCAGATAGCAAACTTGGATCCCCTGGAAGATACCTGGCGTTGCTTTTGTACACCAGCAGCAGGAATATTTAACTGCTTGAGTACCTGATCCGGACATGCAGCTTGAAGCCACACAGGAGCTTCGCTGGGACCTGACCCAAAGTTTAACTTCCCCAACAACCCCCATTGACTATTGTTACCAGAATTATAATTTGTAAAATTGGTTTTCCGGCATCCTCAGACTTGGGAAGAAGAAATGGTTTTAAGCCAGCAGGGACCAACAGCAGAGAAGCTCATGGTCCACCAGGTGGGGGGACACCAGCCTAAGGGTCTCTGGAGGTTTTCTTCTGAGCCCAACTGCAGCCACCTGCATGCAACCGGGCTCAAAACCCAAAAGTCTTCATTAAATGGGAGCGATCTAGTTAATATTTCAGCCAAAATCCCCCCCTTGAATACTTTGGTCCAATATTTGGGTACTGGAGGAGAACTCCTCCGGTTATTCTCAGCTTGATGTGACCCTCAGCCCTCACCTCCTCCATGGGTTTGCAGAGGGACCCAATGGCTTTGGTGTGGGTTGTCACCGGCTGGAGGGGACTGTGAGGACAGAGGGAAGGGGACGGGGCTTTGCTGAGTGAGGGGAAGCACCACTAGGCACCGAGACACTCGAACTTCCATATCACTCCCAAATAGCCCGGTTATTCCAAAAAGCAAGAGAAAAGCAGAGTGGCAGACTAGGGAGGAAAGAGTTGACAGCTATTTGCTGTATCTAGCGTAATTTTCTTTGGCAAATCCAGCCTGTTGTTAGAAATGTGCGCCAGACGCCTGGATCGGCAGAGCTGAGCCTGCAGGAGCAACGCTTTGTATTTAACACTTGAAGACCTCAACTTCCGAGAGCTCATCCTACCATTTCATACCAGCCAGCGCACGAAGACGGCACATATGGAACCGACTAAGGCGCTTGATGCAGCGCCTATAAATTGTCCAAGCCTTGCAGCCGCACATAAGAGTGCTAACAACAACTGTGCCGTACACATTTGTTTGAAGTCGGATCCTGCTTTTATTAGGGGCGTGCTGCTTTCCTCTTCAGAGCTCTGCACCGGCTGCTGCTCCCCGATACGTGACTTTGCCGCTGGCTGGGACATTTGCAGCCAGGGGTGATGCCAAGGTGCAGCCACGGAGCCCAGCTCCCAGCAGGGTGGTACGGGGTTCCCCCCACCCAAAATGAGAAATAGCCACTCCCCGCCACCAGCACGCACGGGCAATGTGGGGGACACAGCCCTGAGCTGTGCTGTGCTTGATTTGACACAGGGGTCTCTAGGGATTAAATACGCCAGCATCCGTATGATGAGCGTAGAGGTTCACTGCCTCTCCTAAGGAAAATCCACCCTACGAGCAAAACGTTTGGTGTTTCCCATCGATCCGGTGTTTCGCCAGACACAGAGGCCAAGGGCAGCTGAGCAAGATTAGTGCTGAGCCTCCACAGGCTCAGCTAAAGGCTTTAGTTAGAGGATTTTTCCTGCACACATTCCCTTTTTCTGCTTCGAACACGACAGCAGCATCACTGCAACTGAAGAATGAGTCTGAATTCCGTCACCGCATCAATAAAAGATCAGACCTGCTGCAAAGCCCAGCTGTGGCTTATTCAATCTTCTGCTAAAGAAAAACAAGAGAAAACTCATTCATGAAAAGGTACATAGCCGAGAAGAGAAGCAAGCAGAAGGAAAGGGGTTTGTGTGCGTTTTCTTTCGACACGGGAAGGTCTCCATCCTCCCATGAACTTTGCTACCTGAACACCTCATTCACTAGCAGCATTCCTGGGGTTTCCCACACTTAACAGCAAAGCAGAGATAAGCAAGACCAAAAAACAAAATAAAAACCCATCAAACCCTCCTAAACCCCAAGCAATCTCAGAACAGCGCTCAGGTGATGCAAGTTTTCCCCAGAAGATTACTTCAACACCAACAGAAGCAGCACCAGAACTAAGTGGTTTGGGGTTACTCAGTCTCACAACTACTGAGCCTTTCTTCTCCTTCAAAAAAAAAAAAAACAAAAAACAAAAAAATAATCAAAAAAACCCTAAAGCAGTAGCCAGCAGATACGCAGCTTGCTGGTGACTACCCATGCTCTCACGTATAGTTAATTTAAGTCTCCAAACCTGCTTCTAGCCATGTCTCACAAAGCACAGCCACCTTCCCCATGCCTGCGGCCAAGGGCAGGAGCCCCGGGACAGCGAGCCCTCGGGATGCTCCGCTCTCCTCAGGCGGGTGGTTCACCAACAGCCCCTGCCCAGGAATGCCCCGGGATGCCCGTCCCTCTCTTTAAAGCTTAGGTATCTCAATTTTTTCCTAGCAGTTATCGCAGCAGCAGGATTTAACATCAGCAGGGTGATTCTGTGCATCCAGCCCATTTCAGCGCAGCAGCATCCTGCACCTTAAAGCCCACCCCTGCCACATCGGAAACATTTTCCTGCAGAAGTGCCTTGGAAGCTCTGGCACATGAGCCTTGGTGCAGAAAACCCCTTTTCCCCCCCATTTACCTGCTCTTTGCTACCACCAGAGCCCAAAAAACTGCAGCAATGCTGCAAAAATCACTGATCCCTAGAAGTGAGCTCCAGCCTTACACATGCAGTTTACTTGTACGTTTGGGCTTTCAAAATTAAGTTCTGCAACCTGCAAAACCATAGTGGCTTTGGGAAGGGATGAAGATGGGTCATCAGCCAGCAAAGAGGACCAGCAGCGCTACTAGAGGAGCTGGAATTAAAACACAGCATCACCGCTAAACCAACTTCACTTCCCTCATAAGCTTATTCTGTTGAACGCCAACAGAGCTCTGCGCAGTCCAATAACCTGTGCACAAGCCATCTTCTGAGTCGAAACAACTCCTTTCAACAACAGAAGAATCACAGAATGGTTTGGGTTGGAAGGGACCTTAAAGATCATCTAGTTCCAATCCCCTGCCCAACCTCCCACCAGCCCAGGTTGCTCCAAGCCCCGTCCAACCTGGCCTTGAACCCCTCCAGGGATGGGGCAGCCACAGCTTCTCTGCGCAACCTGGGCCAGGGGCTCACCGCCCTCACAGCAAAGAATTTCTTCCGGAGATCTCATCTAAATCTCCCCTCTTCCAGTTTAAAACTGTTACCCCTCATCCTATTGCTCCATTCCCTAATAAAAGTCCCTCCCCATCTCTCCTGTAGGCCCCCTTTAGGGACTGGAAGATGAAAACTCCAAGCCAGCGATAAAGATGCAGCTAAAAAGAAGATAGGATAATCCTTTAAAAATGACAATTAACATCTCTAAACTTCACCTTCCCCCTACACACAGAAAAGGTCTCCTTTTGGTCTTGGAAAGGGAAAAATCTCCCTCAATGTACCCCAATGACACAGAGGGAATTCTGGACTTTCCCCTGTCCCTTGGACAGGATCACTCGGCTCCCCGGCAAGAGTTAACACCCACCGCAACCTCCGCAAGCACCAACAAGCCCATCCATAGCTCAAAGGCAGCAAACGTACTAATTTAGCTCATTATCACTAAAAAGATAGTAACAGCTGCAGTTAAAACCCAACTATTTTCTTTACGGGTTTTCATCCTGCTCTCTAGATACACCCCATCAGCTGCATGGCCAGCAACTCCTCATTTCGTCTGATTTTTCTGCCATAGGGTATGTTTTACAGGAAAGCACGAGAATTAAACCTTTCCAGGCAGAAATACCACCCCCCTCCTAACTCCTGCGGATCCAGGTTTCCCAACGCCTGATGAGTCTCCGGGTGAAAGGCATGGACAGGCAGCACTGCGGCCAAAAAGAAGAAAGATCTCATTTTTGAGCCTGACCTGTTTAGTCCTCTGAGTGTCACAGCAGGTCAGCAACAGTTCCAGCTATCAGCTTTAAATCATTTATCCTATTTTTCCTACCCCATGGGGAAAAAAAAAAAAAAAAAAAAAAAAGTGTGCTAGTTAAGGTTAGCAGTAGCTCTGCAACTTATTTGCAAGGTTGAAGGAAATAATTGCTCCAAAATGATTTCCTGGATTAATTTCACCCAGCCCAGCACACGGAGAAGATGGGAAGGACCATGCGGAGTCTGGTTTGGCCATTAGCGCCTGCCCCACGCTTCCCTGGGAAACCCGGGAAACGCCGCTGCCGCTTCACAAATGAGAAAATGAAAGGAAAAACTCAAAGATTCTCTTTTTTTTTTTTTCCTGCTGGACAAGGTACACTGCATTTATGTCTTCTGGCCCCAAAAGCTAATCAGGTATTTGCGGTGCATCTGGGAACGTGGCATTGTTTTATCCCCCCTACGAAGCCCCTTCTTCACCGCGGCTGCCCCAGAGGAAGCGGGAGCAGCTGAGCATCTGCAGCCAATGCAGCCAAAAATACCCATTTTCTTGCTCCAGCGCGGGACGTGCCATCAGGAGCCCTGGTATCATCTTTTCTCCTGTTGCAAGCACTTAATATTATTTACATAGGAAAAAAACCCAACCAACCACGCGTGCAAACCTACTGAGAAATGCTGACTGTAACGGAGATGGAGAACACTGAATAAAACGACTGAAAATCCCAGAGCCAGGGGACAGCATTTCTCTGAGACATGCAAGTCTCATTCCGGGGGACAGACGGTCTCTTGCAGTGCTGGCGGCTGCGAGGGAGCGAGGGACCACTCTTGGGGAAGGAATGCCAATGTTCCAGCCCTTTAGAATAAGAAATGGAAAAGGAAGAAGGGACAAGACAACAGGAATTTGATGAAGAAGCACGAGGAGGTTTATATCCAGGGAGCAGCGCGCAAGAGCAGCAGCATCCAGGGTAACTATCATGGGGAAACAGGAAAGACATCCCGGATCCAGGCCACGAGCATCAGCGCTGGTCCACCATGAATATGGCTCAGCCTTGTCCACGGTGGAGACCACAACCCCCATGCAGCCGCCCCCCAACTCTTCCACCCGAATATAATTTACAATTATAGAGCTGTTACATGCTCTGAGGTGGATTTTACTTCCAGTGCTGGCTTAAAAAAAAAAAAAAAAAACTTTCTCAGTGTCTTCCCCCTTCCACCTTGTGTGCCTCAAGAGAGATTTACACCACAGATGAATTGCAAAGAGGGATTAAGGGCAGCCAGACAAAGGCTGGGCACAGCGGGACAGGGCTGCATTGCCACCGGGGATGGGACACCGAACCCTGCTGTGTCACGGATGGGCTGCCAGGCTGGGGGGGGACATTGTGTCTATTGTGAGGAGGTAAAAGCAGCCGAGACAACGAGGGCCTGACCCTGCAGAACCCCATCTGCCAACATTGCTGGGGCTGTCTGGTAGCCCTGCGCTGCCCAAATTCAGCCCACGGCTGGGACACAGTTCAGGAGGGGTGAGCAGCTACCAGCCATTGCTTTGCCAGCCGCTGCGGCAAAGCCCTGCTGCTGCCAAGCCATGCCATGCGGTGACATGCAGCGCCCACAACCCCATGCAACACGACGCCTCACCTGCTGCAACACCGTGTCGAGCGATGGCCACCATGGCAACGCCATACCACTGCAAAGCCACGCCACGCAGCAACCACCACTGCACAGCCATGCTGCGTCACGCTGATTAACACCCACTGCTGCAACGCCATGCCACACCACCCCACATAATGCCCACTGCTGCAAAGCCACGCAATGCCACTCCACGCCATGCAATGTCCGCTACTGAAAGCCATGCAACGCCACCCCACGCCATGCAACTCCCACTGCTGCAAAGCCATGCCATGCTACCCTATGCCATGCCACACATCTGTTGCTGCAATGCCACCCCATGCCACCCCACACCATGCAATGTCCACTACTGCAAAGCCATGCAATGCCACCCCACGCCATGCAACACTTGCTGCTGCAAAGTCATGCAATGCCACCCCATGGCATCCAACTCCTGCTGCTGCAAAACCATGCTGTGCCCGCTGCTGCAAAGCCATACAATGCCACCCCACAGCATGCAACGCCTGCTGCTGCAAAGCCATGCTACCCTACACCATGCGACGCCTGTTGCTGCAAAGCCATGCAACACCACCCCACGCCATGCAATGCTCGCTACTGCAAAGCCATGCAACACCACACCACGCCATGCAATGCCACCCCACGCCATGCAATGCCCGCTGCTGCAAAGCCACACCAGACCACCCCACGCCATGCAATGCCCGCTGCTGCAAATCCATGCAACGCCACCCCATGCCATGCAACGCCACCCCATGCCATGCAACGCTACGCCAGGCAGCACCCACTGCTGCACAGCCATGCAACACCACCCTGCGCACCCCCACGGCCGCAAAGCCATGCCACGCAATGCCCGCCGCTGGCGTCCCACACTTTTCTCAACACTTTGAGGTCTCCCGAGCGAACACGGGCGAGCAGAAGGCGCAGGCGGCAGGGGCCGGGCTGCGCACGGTGTTCCTCCTCCCGCAGCGCACGCAGCCCGATCGCTGGCAGGTTTCCCTACCACTTCGAGTTGCCGCTGGGTTTCTCCCACCACGAGAGCCGTTCCTAAGGAAGTGCAGATACGGAGCGGGGAACGACAAGCCGCAGCCGAGGTGCGGCTCCAGCAGGAGGATGCTGGCACTTGCCATTTGGAACACATTATAGCCCTGGCATTTCATCAATACAGGCTTGCATATTTAGTAGTTTGCACTTACAACAGAATTTTATTTGGGCTTATGGAAAGAGCTCATTTTAATATCCACCCATCTGTGAGTAATTATTTTTGTTATAGTAGCATTCGGGCCCAACTGGCATCAGCACCAGCAGCGTACAACAACACTGCGTTTCCCCAAGAGTTTTTAACAAGAGAGCACTTACAACTGCAACATGTAAAAGTCTAGGCAAGAGTTGTATTTTCCCCCTCCTATAAAGGCCGTTAACTATTTTAAAATTGCATCCAAATCTCACTGTAATTTCGTACTTGTGCACAATGAATTCTGACAGATTACACATCTTCAGAGACACACTTACCACTTACTCACTGCATAGTTTACCCAGCGCTTTCCACCCACAAAACCCCCTCAGCCTCTCACATACGGGTTACCTTTCGCAGCCAGACACCTCTAAAAATAACATCCTCTTCAAGTGTTGAAAGATATTAAAATATAAAGTCATTAACATATAATAAGACTGGAATGAGAGCTTCGCATGCTCTGAAGCTTTCAGGGTTTGGCTTCCCGTCAAGAAAAATATATTGGATTAGTATGAGAGCAAAATTAGGATAGTGTGCACTTTAATTAGCATTACAAGACACTACATGTGTATGGAAGAGCAGAGATGATTTATAGTATTATGTGGTAAGAAAAATAATGTTAAAAGGTTACAATAATATCGGTTTGATAAAGCACTGTGTACTATGAGGTTAAATGAAAAATAACTTTGGAATGCCACCGAGTGTTCTTAAAAAACACGGGTTTGAGCGTTTGCCAGTTAACTCATCTAAAAATTGTGGAAAACCCTGCAACTTTGGTCACGTGTCGGTCAAACGCATACTTTGGCAACAACAACCTTCTCCGTCATGGAATTCAATAAACGCCGATAAAAAAGTCCTGAGTCCTCGCACAAAGTTGTAGTATTTACCCTTCATGGAACGAGCAGAAAATAAAAATAAAGAAAACATACTGGCAAGCTCGGGTCCGGAAGGGGAAGACAAGGCAGAGCCCACAAAAGCCTGGTGGGCAAGGAAGCACCGTGCTCCACCGCCGTCCCACCGCCCAGCCTCCTCGGGACAGCGGCCGAAGCAAGGGCTGATCGCTTGGACACTCGTTTGCTTAATTATTTCTATGTCACCCGCACCTGGTGCGCGCCACTGTGCTCTCCCCTCCGCACCCACGCCTCCCAGCGCAGGCAGGATGCTGGGGCTGACCCTGCCCTGATGCGTTATTCCTCTGTTATTCACATTTTTCCGCTTCCGACAAGACTTCAGCATCCTCACATTCCTCTGTGAGATGAAGCCTGTCCTCCTCTCCTTCCCGCGCATCGCCGAATTAATTACACACTTGCACCCCCTCTGCTCTTGGCTGGAAAAATTACTCTTTTCTTTTGGACTCCCACAGTTATTTTCCAAAAATTGGTCATTTTCCCTGGCAGTTTCACTCAAGAGCACCCGAGCACACAGGGGAGCACCCACCGTCCCCTGCGCAGGGCTGCCCGCGCTCTCCCCGGGTACAGCCACCGGCTGAGAACCTGCCCGACGGCAACACAAGCTTCGAGACAGCAGTTGCAAATCATATTCCCTGTTTTCCAACTGCTTCTTGTCTCCCAGATATGAGATTTTTCTTTTTCTACCTGTTCGCTATTTTCGCCAACACTTCGAGGGTTTCCCCAGCCAGACATCCCCACAGTTGACCTGCGCTTGGGGACGCCCGAGCCGCAGCTCTTTATTTTTCTCACTGATTGTTTCCCCCTTTCCAAAGGGGAATTCCTAAGCTCCAGCCCTGGCGGCTGAACAGCTCGGGAGCGGTGACATCCCACCGCGTGTGACACAGTGTCCGTCTCACCTGCTCGGGGTAAGGAGGCAGAACCAAACGCACGCCGGCAGCATCATAAATCTCTGTAAAGGAGCAGAAGGTGTCTCAGTGGCAGGGCACCAGCTGGGCAGTCCAAAGGAGACGGCTCCTCCGCAGGCCAGGAATTAAACCTACGGCACGCGCACGGATGCGCCTCAAACCCTGCGGGCAAAGTGCACGCCGCACTTAATTTTCCAATTAATGCAGCATAGCCGGCAGCTCCTGCCACTCTCCTGTGCCATTTTCTTTTTAAAAGGAGGAGCTGATGGACTCGCGCCAGGTTTTGTACAGAATATTCGTAGGAATAATAGCAGAAATATGTTTTCTATTTGCTACCAGGCAATCCGGCTGCAGCCCCCTCTCCCCACCACAGACCCCAAACCTCAGGAATTTTATCCTCTCTGTCGAGGGACGGGCACCATTAAAAGGTGAACGAAGGTTACCAGAGCCCTGATGTGTTATACCGCGCTGCGGTCTCCCTTTATCGCCCTGCAAGAGCTTCCTTGAGCCACAACCAAGACTGCCAAAAGGGTAATTTGAGGGAAAACCCGCCACGAAAAGCATCCCTTAACACCATCTTCCTTCTGCTCCGCGGCCCACCTGCATGGACTCGGGGCTTCCATCACCCCAGGTCAGAAGCCACAAAATCCCCATCACCCCAGGTCAGAA
Organism: Rissa tridactyla; assembly: GCF_028500815.1. Lineage (NCBI taxonomy): Eukaryota > Metazoa > Chordata > Aves > Charadriiformes > Laridae > Rissa > Rissa tridactyla. The sequence goes on along the minus strand of NC_071474.1, from coordinate 45,620,827 downwards.
GCCACAAAATCCCCCAAGCACGAGCCCTGCACAGGTATTTAAAGGTTTGTGCCCCGCGGGGAGGCTAATGCCGGAGAAGCGTTTCCAGCAAGACGCTCTGCTCCAAGCTTTCAGCGCGCTGTCAGGTCTCAGCTCTTCCCCGATCCATCACGCGCCGGTGCAGCCCCTCCAGCTCGGGATGCGGGAGCCAGACACGGGGATGAACGTGCATGGATGAGCTCCAGGTATGCTCGGGGAGGGAGAAATCTCTGGAGAAGCTTTAATGCCTCTTACACCCCTTGACAGCACGTGCAAATCACACCTGAATGCCGTCCTGTACTCTGGAGCTGGAATTGAGACAAAAGGCCAAAATAATTGGTATTTTCTTTTACATTAAGACCCCAAGGTGCCCGCATGGCTGAGCATTAACACCCTTCTGCTTTTACACTAGATAAGTCTTGCCTCGATGTTCTGACCAACCTTCAAAACTCCGTGTCAGTATAGAGCTATGTACACTACGCTAACAACATCACTTTGAGAAAGTACAATTATTTTGAGAACAGACCTGGCCAAAATCCCCTATTTTTGGTTACGACCCTTCGGTGGCAGAGTGTGAAGGACAACACGATGTCCCTCTGTCCTCGCCCTTTCCCACGGCCATTTCCAGAGGCCAACACGCCACCACCCTTCTCTAGGTGAAACCACACAAATAATTCACCAAGAGTTACTCTGCCACAGCATCCTCACCAGAAATGGAGAAAAACCACATACGTTGCCCCCTAAATCTCTCCCTGCCTCCCCCTCAAGTAAAGCCAGGTCTTCATTTTTACTAAATACAACAAAAAGCAGCGTGCATAGACTAATTTGCACACTCTCACTGTGTTTCTTTATCCACGACTACAAGCAAAATATTACTTCGCCTCTAAAGCTTTATTTCTATGATTTCCTTGTCAAACAGGCAAGCAGGCTTTTAGAAGGCAGATATAAATTAACGAGGCCGTGTACCGCTTAACGACTGCTGGAAGAGAAGGGCCCTGACTGCTGCTGCAGGAGATGGAGGGATACAGGTGGGAAAGGGAAGAAAAACAAGGTAACGAGGAATTCGGAGGTTCATAGATGTTGCTTTGGCGGAATTACAAACACCGTCAGGAAAGCAACGATATTGCCAGGGATGCCGATGTAAGCGCTGCTTTTAACATCCCTCATTAAAAAGGCGAGAGGCGGGGAGCCAGCAGGGACACCTTTGGCACGGGGGGAGGTAAGTGCTGGCGACCCCATTGCTGCTCAGCACATTTTTTTGGGTGACTCAGCAGACCCCTCCCAACCCCCTCCGCGGCATCCACAAGCGCCTCCACCATTGGTTTGATCTGACAGATCCGATGGATATTTGATCTTATTCCAAGAGGCTTTGGCAACTTTGAAGCCTGTCCCAGGACACTCACAAGGGTTTCGCCCGGCGCCGGCGAAAATACAAGTTTTTGCAGAAATGTGGCACGACACGGACTTGCTCGGAGCAACGGCACGGAAATGATGCTCCGGGAGGCTCAAATATTACACGGATGATTTTTGTTGACAACAAACCACAATTGAGTTTAGGCGTAAGATATTTTAATGAGCGGTCGGCGGGACCCCGCTGCCTGCTCTCCGCCAGCGCAGCCATTAGCAAAGCGCCTGCCAAACGCTAACGAACACACCGACAGAATCACTTTTGTATCCCACGAAAAGTGGGATCCTGGCGCATCCGGCCAAAGGGATTATTTAGATTTTAGCAGAGGGCTGAACGTACCGCCACTCCCCGGGCTCCGCTATCGCATCTCGGAGGGACGGCAATCGAAGAGCCGATGAATTAAAGCGGCGCTAACAAACTTTTCATCCCAACGCCAAACCGGTGATGCAACACCCCGCAGCTTCTGGGACAAAGATGTGAACTCCAATGCCTCAACCTCTGCCATGAAAAATTGCCCTTGTATCTTAAATGAGTTACATATTTGAATACCCTGTAAGATAGGGAAGCGGGGCGTTATCGAGCTGCCAAATCTCACTCCTGTCATGAGGTCATTTCTGGCGCGCGGCCAGGCACGATTTCTGCCAAAAACAAAAAAAAAAATATCTCGGTGCTGACCATCGCTCCCCGGCCTTCCCCCAATTCCTCTCCCTTCTGCCTCAGGTCAGGAAGGCGGGGGGGGGAGGGGGAATAAAATAAGAAAAAAAAAAAAGAGAAAAGGGTCAGGAAGGAGAATATTTTTTGGTTTTTAAATCAGCTTGTACAATTGCGGTCCATGCGGTCATTACTCGTCCTCTTTACTGAAGATATTCAGCATCACTAAGCACAACCAAAGGCCTGTTTGAGGGCTCACAACACTTTATTGGGATGCCGGGTCCCCCCCCAGCACACTCCCATTCCGAGCGTTCCCTCGCAGGTCCCTGGGAGAGGGATGCCATTGATCAGATCACTTGAAAGAATTCCTTAGTAATTTCTGTTTAATGTCTGTAAGCATCTGTCTCCCGACACACGTGCACGGGACCGTAATTTGGATTTACCAGCAATGCAGCTGGGCTGCTCCGGGATGGAAAGCAGCGAGGAACCCCATACACACCCCCAAGGTTTTAACACTGCTGATGATAACTTCTTAAATAAAGCTGTTTGCAAATACCTCATTTCCTTGCTTCACTCACAGAAGGGATATATTCGGAGCACCCTAAGACGCAGAAGGTGGCTGGCTTTAGCTGCACATAGACTCAAGCAAACGGTAAGGGAGGAAAGGCGGCAAGAAAGAGGAGAGCAGCGCTACTACAAATACCATGAGTTACACGTTGTCACAGCACCGGTTCCCAAACAGAGCATTTTCAGTGCCAGCAGCTCAGCTGCAAGCTGCGCACTGCCCTGGGAAACCCAGCGTCTCGCATGCCCTGCCCACGAGGAAACTTTCTCTCCCAACCAACTGCTTCAATATGTCCGAAGGAATTTTTCATCTTTCGCCTGACAGGCCAGATGTAAAAAATAAAGAAATAAATAATTAGCATTACCTTATCTGGAGTATGTCAGCTGTAACGAGCGACGCTTGGATCTTTGTACACATCCAGAGACAAATTATCTAACGCTGTAATTTATGAATGCCTCAACTATTTACCCTGGTATTTCATTATACATTTGCTGGAGAGAAGAGCTCTAAAGACTAAGCAGATCCAGCACGATAACACGAAAGGAACTTCAGCCACATGCTATTACAAGACAACCTAAGAATTCCAACACGACATCAAGCTGCTCCGACTCACTTCACGTTAACATCGCTTAAGTACCGAAGCGGAATTAAAAAAATAAAGCAATGTCCAGATAGCACGGGTTCTCTCCGGTTCAAGGCTCACTTAGATTTTATTATGGGAAGCTGCAGGATCCAAACGCACCAAGCATGAGCCCGGCTTTCCCGGGAGCAGCCGAGGCCAGCGCAGCCGAACAGCTGCCAAGTAGAAGGAAGAGTTTCCAAACTCGCCGCTTTATCAAAGCTATTTTTGTCCTCCTGCCCCCCCCCGTCCCATGCATTGATAACCAGCAAGGCGAGGGCTGCCGGGACGCTGCGGCTGAGCTTTGCGTCTCTGCCCCCCCTGAACCCCCTGGCGCTTTGGGGGAGCCGGCCATCCGCTCGCCGGGCTCCAAGGGGAGGAAACTCCTTCCTCCAGCTTATCCTGCTCGCAGCGAGGGTTTTGTGCCTGGAAAAAATGAGCTAAGTTTGGGAGCGGAGGCCCCAGCTCTGCTCCTGCTCTCCTGGAGGCTCTCAGGACAGGCGAGTCCCCCCCACCCCCGGGCACCATCACTCCCCGGGGCTCGGAACACTGGCCGGGAAAACCGGAGGCAGAAGCCAACCTGTCCTGCATGGATCAGACTTAGAAGCTGCTGGGGGGGGACACATACATGCTGAGCCATCACCGCACAGGCTGACTGATGCATCTAGGTGGCGGGGGCGGGGGAAGGAAAATTCAAATAATTTGAAAAAAAGAAAAAAAATTCAAATAATCAAAACCACCCCAAGGAGGAGAGAGGCGAGGAGGGGGGCGGGCAGGGGTGAGGATTTCCACCGTAAAGCGAGGTAGGCAGGAGGGGTGGATGCACAGCTGAGCTGTCCTGAGCTCTTCGGCTGCAGCACGGACCCCCCCACGGGGAAGGGGGGGGGGGGCTGGGACCCCCGCCGATGGCACAAGCACCGCGCTCCCCCCCCCGGCCGAGGCCGGGCTGTCGGGAGCGCGGGCGACACGGCGGGGCTGTCACGACAGACCGACAGGAGAGCGGCGGGCTGCAGGTGGTTTGAGGCTTCCCCCCTCCCGCCTCTTTTTTCCTAAATAAACACAAACGGGGGGGGGAAGAGGGGGGGGGGGGTGTTGTTTAAAAAAGCGCCTACGGGAGCGGGACGGCCCCAACCCGCGGGCGGAGGGATGGAGCCAAACACCGCCGCGGTCCCCGGGGCGTGGGGGGGACGCTGGGCTCCGCGACAAGTGCGGTGCCTCCCGGCCGGACCCCCCCATCCCCGCCACCCCCCCGCCCCCGGCCCGGCACCCACCTGCTGCCGCCGCTCCGCGCCCTCGGCGGGCCGCTGCGGCCGGCCGGCTGCCGGTGATCCCGGGGCCGCCGCCGCCGTCCCGTCCCGCCTCGGCGGGGCGGCGGGCTGCGGGCCGCGGTCGCGGCGGAGCTCGGAGCGCAGCTCCAGGTAACAGCCCAGCGTCAGGACGTGCAGAGCCAGCGACAGCGCGAAGAAACCGAGGAAGAGCCGCCAGCTCCCGCCGCCGCAGGCGCAGCCGCCGCGGGGCACCGCCACCGCCGCCTCCCTGCGCTCCGCGCCCATGGCCGGCGGTACGGAGCGGCGAGCCGCTACTGCTCCATGCTCGGCCGGGGCGCGCCGTGCCGCCGCGGGGCTGCGCGGCCGGGGCCGCCCCAGCGCCCCGCCAGCGGGGCGGGGCTCCGCAGGGGGCGGGGCCGCGCCGCGAGATGGCCACGCCCCCCGGCCGCGAGATGGCCACGCCCCCCCCCAGACGCTGGCCCGGCCACCGCGGGAGGTGGCCCCGTTGGAAATGGGGTGGGGGTGGTGGCCACGGAGGGCGGTTGGGGGTGGCCCGGCGCACCTGGGTGGTGCGGCCCCGTCTTTTGTTCTTTTCTGCGGGCAAATTGGGAGAATTGTTACAGGGTGGAGCTGGAAACGGTGGAGATTTGGAGCGCTGCGGGCAGCTCTGGAGTCCTCAGCACGGGAAGGACGTGGACCTGTTGGAGCGGGGCCAGAGGAGGCCACGGAGATGCTCAGAGGGCTGGAGCCCCTCTGCTGTGAGGACAGGCTGAGAGAGCTGGGGGGGTTCAGCCTGGAGAAGAGAAGGCTCCGGGGAGACCTTAGAGCCCCTGCCAGTCTCTAAAGGGGGCTCCAGGAAAGCTGGGGAGGGACTCTGGATCAGGGAGTGGAGCGATAGGACGAGGGGTAACGGTTTCAAACTGAAAGAGGGGACATTTAGATTGGATATTAGGAAGAAATCCTTTGCTGTGAGGGTGGTGAGCCCCTGGCCCAGGTTGCCCAGAGAAGCTGTGGCTGCCCCATCCCTGGAGGGGTTCAAGGCCAGGTTGGACGGGGCTTGGAGCAACCTGGGCTGGTGGGAGGTGTCCCTGCCCAGGGCAGGGGGTGGAACTGGATGGTCTTTAAGGTCCCTTCCAACCCAAACCATTCTGTGATTTCCAAATCAAAAATCTGCAAAGAGGGAGGCTCCCTTTTTACAAGGAGTCGCGTGGAAAAGACGCGGGGTAACGGGTACAAGTGGCTCCAGGGGAGATTCCGGTTGGACACAAGAGGAAAAAATTTCACAATGAGAACAATCGGCCATTGGAATAATCTCCCTGAGGAAGTCATGCATTCCCCATCACTGGACAATTTAAGACTCAGCTGGACAGGGTGCAGGGCCACCTTGTCTAGATCGTGCTTTTGCCAAGAAAGGTTGGAGCAGATGATCTTTGAGGTACCTTCCAACCTGGCATTCTATGATTCTATGATCATTAATGGGCTGGTGTCGTGGTTTAAACCCCGCAAACAACCACTTCCCCAGCTGGGTTGGGGGAGAGAATCTGAAAAGTGAAAGTGAGGAAAAAAACCCACGTGGGTTAAGATAAAGACAGTTTAATAGGTAGAGAGGTGTGGTAGGGAGAGGTAGATGCTCCATCCCTGGAAACGTTCAAGGCCAGGTTGGACGGGGTTCTGAGCAACCTGCTCTAGTTGAAGATGTCCCTGCTCATTGCAGGGGGGTTGGGTTAGATGGCCTTTAAATGTCCCTTCCAACCCAACACATTCTATGATTCTGTTTCTAGAGCAAAAGCCGTGCACGCAAGCAAAGCAAAACAAGGAATTCATTCACTGCTTCCCATCGCAGGCAGGTGTTCAGCCATCTCCAGGAGAGCAGGGCTCCATCCCCCGTAATGGTTACTTGGGAAGACAAACGCTATCACTTCAAACGTCCTTCCTTCTTCTTCCCCAGCTTTATATGCTGAGCACGATGCCATATGACACGGAACAGCCCTTTGGTCAGTTGGGGTCAGCTGCGTCTCCTCCCAGCTTCTTTTGCTCTCCTGGCCTATTCGCTGGTGGGGGGCAGGGGGGGCATGAGGACCAGCAAAGGCCTTGAGAACTCAGCAACAACCAAAACCATTAGTGCGTTCTCAACAGTATTCCCATCCCAAACCCAAAACGCAGCACTACACCAGCGGCTAGTGAGAAAGTCAGGTCTCCCCCAGCTGTAACGGGGACAGCTGGGCAGTTGCTCAGCTCAGGTTGCATCTCACTAGTGTTGGAAGCCACCTAGACAAGGGTGGAAACCGAGAGCTCGTCTCGTACCGCGAGCAGTTTGCTGCAGCCCCCTTGGGACGGCGAACACCTGAGCGTGTGGTCACATTAGGCAAACGGCCTCTCAAAATGAGTTTTGCTGCCAGGTGGCTGCACGTGCGTAGGATTCTCTGCGGTGAGAAATCAGAGGAGGGTTTTTGAGAGCCCCTGGCAAAGACACCCAAAGCCCAGGGCTCAGCGGGCGGACCTTAATTCTGTAGGCACTGCTTGGGGGGGAGGTGAATGCAGCTGAGCACTGGGTGCCCAGCAGGTTTCTGAAAGTTTTGGGGCAACTATTGATGCCTTCTCCAGCTTTTTGAAGGTTGATTCTGGCTGCTAGAAAAAAAAAAATCAAAGATGGAAAGCAGCTTGGGCACAAGTTAACCAAGAAGAAGCGTGGGTTTTGAGAGGGAAGACTGTGAGCTTCAAGAAAGCAGGTTTGAATAAACCACGAATTTGGGTATATATCCCTCAGAAAACAAGGAGCGGGGGGAAGACATCCAGGGAGTTGCCGGTTCCTTATTGGAATTAGAGTAACGGCACATCTGCAGACCATCCCAAGGCAGAAGCGAGATAGAAAGAATAGCATGAGATCAGCTTGGTCATCTCCAACACAATAAGGAACACGCACAGAAAGTATAAATCAGAGCAGTCCCTAATACGGAGTGTAAAAGAATAGCGTGAGCACCGGGGGGACAGAGCTGGAAGGGGCGAGGCTGCGGCCGCAGGGGAGCACGAGGACGGGCAGCGGGCGGCGTGGGAGATAAGGAAACATCAACACGTACGTCCGTAAACAAGGAGAGAAAAACCAGGTGGTTCTTCTCAGCAAGGAGGAACACGCACAGCTGAAATGGAAGCGAACGGAAGGGGTGGGACTATTTTAGTGAGAAATTATATTAAAAAAACCACCCAAACATTCAAGTTTCAGTCAGGCAACCGCTAACACCAGCAGCAGGTGAGACTTAGGGAAGGGAAGGTGGAATAGAGTTAGAAACATTAGGAATTTTGCAAATAGCTGGATGGTGGATCATTAGGGGTTATCGTTGGGAATTTGTGGGGTCAGGGAGAGCTTAAAAGACTGTGTGAGAATGAATAAAATGTTGGGAAATTATTATAGAGGCCACACAACTTGGCTAAATACCCCCAAAACATTGCAAATAACGAAGATGTTTGTTATCACCTGGAGGGTGAGATGGAAAGGCGGACAGCTGACGGGGATTTGTTGAGGGTGACCTTGTCAGGCCCATCTGACCTCCTTGAGGACCAGCAAAGCTGGCAACTGCTTTATCTTGATTTCCACGATGCTTTGATGTTCCTGCTGCTGATGGGTTCCCTCCTTTGGGTCACCATAAAGCCACCAGCCCCAGGGGCTTGCAGGAGGAAGGCAGGAACCCACGGCTGACTGGGGGGGAGGCTCCTTAAACAACCATTTGCACCTCAAAGAGCAGTTTGTCGCTAGTTTGCAGCCAAGAAAGCAACATATCAAAAGGAGCTCTACAAAAGTCACAAAATCACAGAATGGTTCAGATTAGAAGGGACCTAAAAGATCATCTAGTTCCAACCCCCCTGCCCTGGGCAGGGACACCTCCCACCAGCCCAGGTTGCTCCAAGCCCCGTCCAACCTGGCCTTGAACCCCTCCAGGGATGGGGCAGCCACAGCTTCTCTGGGCAACCTGGGCCAGGGGCTCACCACCCTCACAGCAAAGAGTTTCTTCCTAATATCTCATCTGAATCTCCCCTCTTCCAGTTTGAAACCGTTACCCCTTGTCCTATCATTACACTCCCAAGTCTTTGCTGGTTCTATTACCAATCCCTGGTTTTACTTGATAATGAAACAGAGAGTGAGATTAATAAGATTCTGCATGATGCCTGCTTGCCCCAGGCTGCGAGGAAGTTTGACTTAAGCATTAGAAATTACCTTGACAAATTGGAGAGGGGGCCTGGAGAAAATAATTTGAAAAACAAAACAATTCGAAAGAATAAAAGGAAAAAAAAAAGGGGGGGAAAAGAAAAAAAAAGAGTGCAAAGGTCTTAACTGGGGCTGCAGAGGGTGAGGCAGGAGTGGCTAGGTGGCACTGCTGAGGAGCACTTCCAGCTGGTTTTAGAGGATCAGTTAACGCAGAGCCACCAGTGCTGGGGAAGCAAGCACCGAGAGGCAATGTGGTAACGATCATCGGAGTAACGATCATCAGAACTACAGGAGAACCACCTAGCAATTCCCCTAGGGTCAGGAGTTCTGGGTGCCCGGTGCTGGTGAAGCACCCCTGGGACGTTAGAGCTCTTGGCGCCCTGCGCTAGACGTGCCCCGCAGTGCCCAGGGACGTGCCCTGTGAGCCCACCTGGAGGAACTTTCTGCTGGGCAGTCAGTGCTGGTCTTGGAGAGCTAGGTGGTCTCCTGCAGGTCTGTGGTCCTCTGCTCTGTCATCCCGTGGGTCGCGTGAGTTTTATGCGAAGCCGGCGCCTTCAGGAGAAAACATTCCAAGTCCTGGAAGGGATTGTCTGGGAATTTGTGGGGTCTTCATCACTCAGTATTTCATAGATAACGGCTATAAAGAATACTATAGTTGCTGTTTATCCTGCCTTTGGGGAGGAGGAGGAACTACGTGACCTCTTTGTAGTCCTTCCTAGCCTTATTTTTCTGCAGTAGGGTTTTTTTCTTTAAGTTCTGCATAATGCTCATGAAATTATATGAGAGTCTCTGTTTTCATTTAAGAAAGAAATGTTTCCCTAATATTTGTGAAGGAAAAATGGGAAGCATTAACCACTGCCAACCCTAACAACTCAAGAGCAAAAAGCAAATAGAAGCAAATGAGCCCTCTGTGCAAAAATCTGTAATAATTTTAGGCCGATTTGTAATTATTTGAAGGCTTAAGATTGTCGCTGTTTTTCAAGAGTGGGATCCAAATTATTTAAAACCAATCATACTTTGACCTACTCAGACTTGCAACAGCCTAGTTCCATTTTCAAGAGTAATTTCTGATGAATTTGAGAGGCCGGTTAAGCCCAGAAATCCCAGAAATACTTTGTACTGTGCATGTTCTTAGGGTCTTTAAGACAGGTCCGTGTTGCAAATGTCTTAAGTCCAAGCTGCATGGTTGGGTCAATCAGTTATTAATATTAACTGCTCATAAGTAGGGACATCACCATTTCTGCTGGGATCTCATTAGGGGCATTTGCCAAATCCTCAGATTGAGGTACTTCTGCCTCCTAGAGCAGATCATCGTGCAGCATCCCACCAATTGAAAAGAATTCCCGTCTGATGATAAAATTAATATAGAATTAATACGTGCCATCCCAGACATGAGAGAGGTCCTCGCCCCTTGACCCGAGCCCCACAGAAGCCTTGCACCCTTTCTCCAGTATTTTATTTTAATTTCTCTTGCTCTGAGCATTGGTGCTTCAGGCTTTGGAGAGATGTTTGCTTTCTGAACCATGGGTCCTCTTTCTTCCATGAATGCAACTTTCTTTTCCAAGTTTCGCCCCCTTTTACTATGCCAGCCCTGATAATCTTCATTTTATGGATGAAGAACCTCAAAGGTTCAAGTTGTCTTCTGCAGCCCAGCCTCATTGCTCCAAGGAGCCCTGGTCCAGGAGAGGCAGGAGCCAGAGGACAGAAAAGCTCATAACGGCTGCAGAAATGACATGGATTCGTAATGCTTTGGATGGGCTGATCAAAGGCAGGGGCCACAATAGGAAAATAAAGAACAGTTCTTTTTAATCAGAAAATAACATTACTTCTTTCACAAGGAAGAGGTCCCCCCACCCAATTTTTGCCTCTTTCTATCTGCTAGACTTTATTGGGTCCAGCTGCCCCTGCTTTTGTTTTTCCCCATGAACAATGGAGAGAAATCTAGGAAAAAAGGAAACATTCCAAAAATAAAGGCATTGTTCCCTCCAGCCCATGGAGTGCGACAGAGTCCTCTGGAGGGTGGGCAGGGGCTGAAGAGGAGAAGGCGGCGCAGAGGCAACGTTTCTAACGCCAGGGGAATTTTTCTCTTAAATCCTAAACTTGTTGGTTTTTTTTTTTTTTCCCCAGCATCACAGTGCGACGGAGCCTTCCATCCCAGCAGGATTGAACCAAAGGTGGGAGGAGAACCTGCCATAGCAGCCTTGTCGGTTTAGGAGATCTCCCTCTCTTTTGGCACGGGTCAAACCCTCTCAGCATCACACAGGGCACTTTATGGCAGGTCCAAGTGCCAGTTGCTACGCATCCTTGTCAGATCAGTGAATCTCTTAGAAGGATGTTGTAAAGAAGATTTTTAGCCCATTTCCCATTTACATTTTGGCAACAGCTGCAATATTTGCAGCAGCAATAGAGCGGATTTTAACATGTGTGACCTAAAAGCTTTGGAATTCATGACTTTCCTTTGAGGAAAGCTCCGCTAAATTGCAGGAAAGCCATCTCTTTTACTCCTCTCGATGATGTTAGCCGCAACGTTAATACAATAAAGTCTCCTGAAACCTGAAGTCATAGCATACCAAGAGTGTGTCCTCGGATAGGTTTATAAGCCCTTAGGACAAAGGATCCTGACTTTTATAAAGCTTCCATACATCACTGCAATTACAACTCCTTTTTCCTCAGTGAGAGCCGAGATGTTTCATACAATCTGCTTTCCTTAAGATCATCTTTTCAATAACTACGAGCTCTGCCTGTGCAGTAAAGGTAGTTATTAAGTGAAGTTATTTGTGTCCGAATTTCCATACGGATGGGGATTGAACAATACGTTCACATTTACAAGAGCAACGCGCACTAAGAACTTGCATTCATGGGATGCCTTCCTCCCTAGCTCTGTCTAGGGCTCTTCCGAGATTTTCCCTCGCTCAGGCCATCACTGTCTATCTCTGATCATCTGTCTGTCCCTCCCGTCTTACTCCATGAATTCTTATAATTGTCACGAGCTGCTCATCCCTCCCCTCAAAGTCCCCTGGGAAAGGATCATCCCATTCCCCCTGCTTGACTGGCAGTCACTGTAACAGGCTTCAACAAGTCACGCAAGACAGACGATGATTAGAAATCACTCAATATCCCAATGTCAGCTAAAGAGCCACTGCATTTTACGCCTGAATTATTTTTTCCCATAAGGCAGCGCTTACAGAGCGCAGTGCGCGCAGCGTCACTCGAGGCTCCGTTTCACATCATTAAACATGACAAAAGGGAAAGCAAAACCTACCGCTACGCATCGACAGACATCTTTTCTTGGAGATGCACTAATAATTATCAACAAGCAATAACAAATGCAAAGAGTTACGTATGCTTGTGTCCTTTTTACAGAGAGGGGGGAAAAAAAAAAAGGGTCTTATGCCTCTTACCGTGCTTATTTTCACATGTTCTTTCCCCTGTACTAGTGACTTCTAAGAAATAGCAGCACATTGACATCGAGCTTTCCTGTGCAGACAAGCCTTTGCTTCGCTTTCTGTTTTAAAGGAAGATGGAGGCCTAATTGCTTAGCCAGCTCTGCTATTTCATTTCACTAGAGTATCCAAGGAGGAGGTTTGGCCAAAGAAGGCTAAGTTAAGCCTAAACACAGCTTCTTCTAGAGAGGGTAACTAGGATGTTGCTCTTGGTTCTGTTGTATGTTTATTTATATGTTATTTGGCGATAATGAAAAACAAATGTCAGGAATCTATTCAGTTCTTAAACTTTTATAGACTTATTGTCTTTATTTTCAACTGTGCAACCGTCTCTCAGCCTCCCCCTCCCTCAGACACATGGAAGTGCAGTCGGTGACCAGCCTCAGCTGTGCTCTTACTCATCCTGGCTGGAACAATGATATTCCACACCACGTTATACAACCTCCCCGGTGCTCGCCGCCTTGTCGCCCCCGACCCTTTGGCTCTCCCCACCCTAGGTCGCTCAGGCGAGGGGGCAGCGGAGGAGTCTCCCAAGTTATTGTCCTGGAGCGCCGGTTTCAGGATTCGCTGTTGCCAATGAAAGAGGAGATGGTCTTTGCCTCAAGGAGCATACGTGATATATGAAAGACACCCTTTCAGACAGCCCAGAGCCTGCTTTGACCCTTTGCTTGTATTGATATTACTCAGTCAGCAGCAGCCCATGCGAAAACAGGGAGGAGGAGAAGGGAGCTCCACCGTTCAGCTCGATTAGAGGACCAAGAGGAGGGTGCTCCTCTCCCCTACCCATTGCCAGAGGATGGCAGGGCTTTCGCCAGGCTCCAGCATTTCTGGCACAGGCATTTACCTGACCCGTCCACCAGGAAGCACGGCGCTGGATTAGGTGTTCCCCTCTCCCTAGGGGGAAAGAAGCCACCCCACAGAGCCTCTGTTCACTTCCAGGTGGGAGACCCCCAAAGCACAGCCCTTCCCACCCCAACCAACCATGGTGACCGCCCTCAAAGCGGCAGCAGATGGGCCTCGCAGCTCGCTCTTCACCCATGCCGGGGCTCAAACTGTGGCCCTGCTCCATCTGCAAGTGATTTCGGTCATTTGATATATTTGTCTCTGTTAATGCGCAGCACAAATTACCTCTTTGGAGAAGCAATCCTGATTGAATTATTAGCCACAGAATTTAAATCTCTAAAGCAAGAGAAGCAGAAGCCAAAGAGGCTGAAATATACACACACGCCACAAACACAGGGCAGGGGGGATTCCAGGACATCTCCTGTCAGATTTCCTCTGGCTGGAGGAGATATTATGGTCATGAAACTGGGGTTACAACTTCCTCTGCAGGGATAAGTCATAGAATGGTTTGGGTTAGAAGGGACCTTAAAGCCCATCCGGTTTAACCCCCCTGCCCTGGGCAGGGACACCTCCCACCAGCCCAGGTTGCTCCAAGCCCCGTCCAACCTGGCCTTGAACCCCTCCAGGGATGGGGTAGCCACAGCTTCTCTGGGCAACCTGGGCCAGGGGCTCACCCCCCTCACAGCAAAGAATTTCTTCCTGAGATCTCGTCTAAATCTCCCCTCTTCCAGTTTGAAGCCATTCCCCCTCGTCCTATGGCTCCCCTCCCTGATCCAGAGTCCCTCCCCATGTCTCCTATAGGCCCCCTTTAGGTACTGGAAGTCCCTGGACAAAATGCAGTACTGGGTCAGTGGAGTTAATTCTAAATGGCATAACCTCAATTTCTGCGCAGCATGTGAGCTCAAGTACTAGTGCTCATGTCTCTCTCAGCCCTGTCCTAGAGGTCAACTTACCTAAAGGCTTGGTACTCACCAGACTAAACCTGCAAGTTTTCCGCACCTCGAAGGCAACCCACAGACTTTTCTTGCACCGCTGCAGCTCTTCAGGGTATTCCCAAATGTCCATCAGAATAGCAGCTGTGGCACGGCTTTTACCGAGCTTTGCTCCGGAAGCACAGTGGCTTTGGGGTGTCCCGAGGGACTGACCGATGTCCCCATCTCCCCCCCTTGCTGATTCCTCCTCATAGAGCGGGGACTGGCAGGACCGATGCTCGTGGGCTTGCATGCAGTCAGTGCGTGAAGCACCGTCACTTGTTACGAGGGAAGCGTTGGGGGCTGCGGTGTCTCTCCTTTGTCACCTGGTGGGATCGTCACACGAGCCCGTTTGCCCTCCAGAACCACCCCTGGTGCCACCAGCCGCAGGTCCCTGCAAGGAGTGCTCATCCCGCCCTTCCTCAGGCATACCTCCGCATCTCTGATCCATTAATGGTGCTTCATTATTAGCATCAATAAGTCCAGGGTCTCGAGGAGGCCTCGGCACTGCCATCCTTCCTAAGGCAGCTTTAGCTCTGCTCAGTAACACGCCACGTCTCTCTGGTCACAGCTATACAGATGACTTAGGCTGCTTCACAGCAGCACTTCTGGGCTAAGCAGAAGAAAAAAAAAAAAAGGCAAAAACCCCCAAACATTCCTGATAAAAAATTAAAAAAGAATGAAAAATTAGCCAGATTGCAGTGGTTTTTGGTGGCACGGTGACCAGCCTGTCCTTGTGCCTGATGCGCACAGGTGTCCTCTGCGTGAATACGCTACGTCCCTGCAGCGTTTCCTCGATGGCCAGAGCAAAGTGGAGGTGGAGGGTCCCAGCTCAGCCCTCGCCCAGCCCCAGGCTGCCCAGCAAATAAAGCTGCAGGGTGGGAGATGGTGGTGTGAAACCCCCTCTGTCCCCTGGCTACAGCACTCCTGAAGGTCAAGAGTTTCTCTCTGCTCCCCAAAAGCGGCACCAGCAAAGGTACTGGTGGGGAGGAGAGTCCAGTAGCTATTTGGAGCCAGGGACCAGAGACTTCCCTTGTAGTTTTGGGCTAAACTTGAACTTTTAAGTGTCTCAGGTAAAGTAAGGTGAGTCTAGGGTAAAGAACTGAAGCCCTGGCTTTGAAAAGGGTAAATCCAAGGAATTTATATCAAAGCAGGAATGGTCATAAGGAGGACATATGGAACTATCTTTTTCTGCTCGCTTCTTAAGTTATCGGAAACTGCACACCCAAGGCCCTGATCTGGCTACGGGACCTCCACAAAGGGGCTTAGTTTCCAGGTGAGCTGTGGTTTCAGTGATTTGCAACCTCAAGACCGTTAATATTACATGACAGCAATAACCAGGGGAAGAAAAACCCGGGTGTTTGTTCTTAGATGCGTCCCAGCAGTTGGAGATTTAAGCGAGGAGAAAGATCACAAGGCTCAGACGTAATATCCTATCGTAACACGGCCTTAAACCAGCAATTTCCTCTGCGGAGCCTGCGTCGGATCAAGGCTCGATAAAGCACACCGTCTGAGCACCGGTTAGGGGATTTGGGAAGGGGCAGTAGCCATTTAATAGGGGATGGAATCGTAGAAATAAAATTGCTTATTACAAAGGCATTTTTCAAACAGCGAAGAGACACAGCTCTAGTGGGTGCCATCCGCCTTCATCTCTTCCAATACAGGTCCGGCACTCGTGGCTCCGCGAGCTCTGGATTCTTAGCTTCGGGGGACATTGCGTTTCTAGGCCAAACCCAGCAGTATAAACATGTGTGTTTCATCTCAGAATAAAAAAAAAAAAGTGATTGAAAAATAGCAAACCATGTAATTTTTGAAAGGAGTAATTCATTTGCGATTTGAAATCACATACTTTTGGACGTGAAGGCCGGTTTCTCTGGATCAATTGGATGAAGACATCTGCTTTATTTCAAAGAAATCCGAAGAGGTAACACTTGACAGTTCTTTGTTGAAATCTTTGCTATCTCCTTTGTATATCTAAATTACATTTATTGATATACAATGTTGACGTTTTTGTAATACTTCTAAATCTCATAACCTTCTGTTTCAAATTCACAGTCTTCTACCACTTAAGCTATTATTATTTTTACCAGTCCCAAGGGCGTGCTAGAGTCTCTTTGGTACAAATTAGAAAGGCTTTTATGAAAAACTTACAGTTTATATAAAAGAGGTTCACTCTTTGGCTTCCCGACTCCACCGTCCCCAGTACCAACGTAGTGACAGTTTCTAGTGTAGACTCACCCAGGACAGGCCTCCATGGCATCTGGCGTTTTAGCACTGATGCTAGACTTGTTCACAACTAGGCTCGCAGGATCTGAAATGGTGTTAGAAACAGTAGCAATTTTCCCAAGGAGAAAAAAGCAGCCAAAGGCTGACAAGCTGGTGAATACAAACATGTCAAGGGATCTCCTGGCAGCAAGACTTTCCTCCGAGCTGGTCGCGGGCTTACCTGGGGCTTTACGGTAGGCTGGGTGCTCACCCGGGCTTCCCACCAAGCGATGGGAGAAACATTTTTAGGGAAGACTGGTTTTGCTGGGGTAGCAATGACGGAACGGTCCCTGCGTAGAGAACCTGTAGGTCAACCCCAATTAGTTGGAGCAAAGATGAAGTCATGGGCAAGAAGGTTGAGTGATAGAGAGGAGGGTGGTGGGAAGAGGCTGAGTGGAGGAAGAGGAGTGTGAGAACTTGCTAGAGCAAGCCTTGGAAAGGGTGGCAGATCCAACGTGAAGGGTAGCTAGGAAGCCGGAGAGAGAGACAGAGGTCATAGTCCTGATTATCACGTACACAGGACTCATTTTGTGCAAAGAACATGAAGGGGACTGGTAGGGAAAAGGAAAGCAGAGTGTAAATGAGGTGACGTGCCATGGATCATACAAAGACAACCTAACGCATCATTGCACATAGCAATTCCTGTTACTTGGTTCAGGGCACTTGTCTTGATGTTTCCACATTAAGATGAGGAATTTTGATGGAATTTGACATCCCCTTGGCTTTATCAGGTCTGTGATTTTGCTTGCGCTTAACACTTCCCTCTTCAAAGGAAAACAAGATCCTGCACACTTTTCCTTACAGGAGGCTGCCCAAAGGGCATGGAGGGATGGATCCCTGTTGGATAGCACTTGATGAATGAATACACATGGTATCCTGGATGTGCCATGCGGTGTATCTGTCTTGCTTCCCTACACAACACCAAATTCACCTCCAGAATCTCCCTCTGCAAACCCTCACCTTCACCAGACAAAGGCTCTTGATTGCTCTCACCAGGAGCGAGTTTTCTTAATGTACAGCTGATCTCATGACAGGGATGAGATGTTTGTGGAGGAGAACAGAAACAGGACATTATCTCAGGGGTCATGGCTGGAATGGGGCTGCAAGGGGGAAGACTCCTTGGGACCCAAGAAGAGCAGGGGGTTGACATGAAGTAGAAAAAACAGCAGATAATACAGTTGGACTGGAGATAACTCATAACTAAGCATATCCCACATTCCAGACCTATTTGCTTATTGGGACAACAGGTGGAGGATTGTGTCCAGTCCTTCCCAAACTCAGCCTGCGACATCCAGCCCAACCTCATCTCGTCTCTGCCGCTACCTAAAGAGAAGCCCCCAGGATGGAACCAGCGCATTCCTGCTGACCACCACCAGATCTTCTTGGCATCTGGGGATCTGCCCTTCTGTAGACTCTAGGAACACAATGACAGAGGCCACCCTGCTGCCACTGCTTCACTCTCAGGCTTTTAAATTTTTTATTCGTTTATTCTTTTCAGAATACTGGGACCTACAGTTTCACCCGATGTGGTTAAATTAACAGGGGTTTTGGGGAAACTCCTGGCTCAGGGCAAGTTCACGAGAGAGGATGATCATCCAAGTCCCACATGGCACCAGCAACCCCCTCTCCTTGAAATAAGCATCTCTGTGAATAGAGATGAAAAAAAGGAAAGGAACTTTTACTGCTTTCACGTGAAAGCAGAAAAAAAAACACCCCTTCCGAGTCCTTTCCTATTAAGGGGCTTCACTTCAGTACGATTTAAGATGAATTTATAAAGACGCTGATGTTTTCAGTGGAGGAACTATTTTAGTATGACCTTGATCTTCCTCAGTTACCAAAACAGATGTACCGGAATGCCACAGACCTCGGTGCAGCATCAGGGCCACGATCTAAAGTGGGCAAAGGAGAGACCAGGAGAAACAGAGCGAGAGAAGTCACACCGCAAAACCCATCCGGCTCAAAGCATTCAACACATAAAACCGTCTAAACCCACCTTCTACAGCCCATCCAGGCAACTCCTGCTCTGCTATGGCAAGGGGGTTGCTAATGAAAAATAAATTGCAAGCTCTTACTTAACGCAAATTTTAGACAAAAAGAAGAGAACAAAGGAGTCCTCCAGGCAAAAAATGTGGAAAATTACCATCATTAATAATTTCTCCAACTCTTAACTACAAGATTTTCATCAGTTTTTTCTGAGGCGGCATCACACTAACTTTCCAGTCACAAAAATCCATAAACCCACCAAAAAAAAAAAATAAATGTAAAAATACCTGTTTGATCACATAACAATAAATGAAGAACTCCTCGCCGACATTGGGGTGCTCCGATTGGAATGTATCCGGAACTTACAGGCTTTGAAAGGCCTAGGAACATCCTCGAGCTTCCCGGGAGGTGTAAAACAGCCTGAAACTGTATTCTTATAGCGAAGAGTACGAAGGACAATAAAACACAGTTTGTCTTCAAGATTCTTAGTCTCACGTGTTCAAATGTTGGTATGAAAAACAAGGCCTTTGGGCATATTTTTAGATGCGTGGCAACAAGTGGCCTGCTTTTCGTAAGTCCTCAGTACCCCTCTGCCCTGGGAAGACGGAGAAGCTTCAGGAACTCTAAAATTGTTCAAAAATACAATTACAGCACAATTTCTGGATGCAAATGCTTGAAAAATGATACTTCTTTCTTTTCTGATATCCCAGAATGCAGAACCTTTTGCGCCCTCTATTAAAGTATATAAATAAATATAAAACCAGAGGGAACTCCTAGCTCACGTCCTGAAGAGATGATGCTAGAAATCCGGACCCCATCCGTGATTTCAGTCCCATCTCGCACCTCAAAGCATTCCCAAGTCTGGAGCTTGATTCGGGTCTGCAGCGCTTTTTTATTGTTTTCTCGGGGGTGCAGCATTTTCCATGCTTTTTCCAGCAGAAATCCTTTAACGCTGCCCATTTTGCTTTTTGTGGTGCCATGAGGCAAATTTACAGCTGAGAAACTTCTCTCCCGCTCCACGTCGCCTTCCAGCTTTGGTGTCTGAGGACCTATAGGCACGAAAATTTATATCCACTTAACTCGCATCAACTTCAATTCCCTGCTAATGAAATCCCTAGGAACCAGCCCGTTCCTGGGTGGATTTTTGACTGCTGCATCAGTTCGGGCACCATGTGGCCACTGAGGCTCTTCCCTGAGCTTTGCCCAATGCAGGTTCGGGTTAGAAGGGACATTAACGATCATCCAGTGCCACCATAGAACGGTTTGGGTTGGAAGGGACCTTAAAGACCATCCAGTTTAACCCCCCTGCCCTGGGCAGGGCCACCTCCCACCAGACCAGGTTGCTCCAAGCCCCGTCCAACCTGGCCTTGAACCCCTCCAGGGATGGGGCAGCCACAGCTTCTCTGGGCAACCTGGGCCAGGGGTTCACCACCCTCACAGCAAAGGATTTCTTCCTCAGATCTCATCTCAATCTCCCCTCTTCCAGTTTAAAACCGTTACCCCAATGCTCATCACGAGCTTGGGAACAGCATCGCTGCCCTCCAGGCTGGGCAGGCATGTGCCTTCTTGCCCCCTTCTCCATCCCCATCAATCTTGAGGCCTTTTTATATGATGGCCAAGCCCCAAGAGACACCTCTTTCAGGGCATCCTGGAGGCAAGGAGACAGGGCACGCTCATGGATGCTCTCTTCCCGGGAAGGCAGCGACTGAGTGCAGAGATGTTTGGGGTCTGTTAAACCAGAAGAGGTCTGGGGAGCATGGGAGAGGGATGGGGTGTCTCAGACGAGATGACACGGGGGCATCAAAAAGAGCTGCCAAGAACAAATCACTTCCGAAGTACGCAAGATGGCACTCCAGCAGTCACTGCCACGGGAGCGATGGATACCAGGAGCAGGGATAGCAGGGGAGTAGCTGGGTCCAAGAATGCAGCTACACAAATTCAGCAGTTAAACATCAATCCAGAGCTGTTACATAAAGAGATACCAGGAAATCACAGAATGGGAGGGGTTGGAAGGGACCTCTGGAGATCAACCAGTCCAACCCCCGGCCAGAGCAGGGTCACCCAGAGCAGGTGGCACAGGAACGCCTCCAGGCGGGTTTGGAATGTCTCCAGAGACGGAGACTCCACCACCTCTCTAGGCATAAATCCCTCGTATTTGGCTCAGAAATCCCATTAATTGCATGCCGATGCATGGATATTTCGGGAGCAGCGTTGCTGTACGCTTGCCCTGCTCTTGCACAGCTTCCCTAAGCCTCTGCCGCAGCAGTACCCAGAGCCCAGCCCAGCAGAGCCACACCATGAGGTTATTTCAGGTCCGTTTTGAAAGGCTTCGTAGCTCATCACCACCACCTTACCCAGAGCCCAGCACCAGGGGCTTTCTCACCGTGGCAGCAGGAGGTTGGTAGGAACGACGGATGGCACGTGGCCAGCTGGGACCCACCCCGCCAGCAGCGCTCCCTAAGGAAAAAGTGACCCCAAACGCATTTTTCTGAGAAGTCTGATGCTGCATCCTGAGACTATTTAACAGCTCAAGCCCTTCCCAGGAGTCTTATATGTAGTTTCTAGAGCCCAGCTGAGGCCCAGAGTGGCTCAAATTGGGTGGTTCAGGGCACACCCATGAGGAACCACTGGTTGAAATACATTAAAAGCAAGGGGGGGGGGGGGGGGGGGCGCGGTCTGAAGGCATTAGGAAATACCTGGGTTGGATTTAAGGGCAGGGTATGTGCTAACCTGAGACACCTGAGTGCTATTCTGGAGGTAGCCTCTGGTTAGGCTTTGCTGTCGGACTGTGGGGCTGAGCGTCAGCCCCTCTGTGCAAATAAGAGGAGACCCCCTGGGTTTCTGTCAGCTGGCATCACGTCTCTATGTTAGAAGTTTGTGTTCACGCTTCGCCCTGGAAGTGACCTTGACTTTACCTTATTTTTACACTTTGACAGCACCGGAATGTGGTACCCTCTGAAAATCAAAACAATAGGCTGGAACAAACCAGGACAAATGGGTTTTAGAACAAAGGACCCCACTGTCCCTGACTTCCATCCACAAGGCTCCTGTACGGCATCCACACTGTCCCCTCGCTTCCCCACCAAAGCTGTGAAGGTTACTTGGGAAACATGGTGTGAATTCACGCCGTTGTTGCTGCTGGAGACCTCGTGAGAGGTTGTAGATGACTTAATGTGACTTAAGAAACAAGTGAGCAGCTCGGTTTCAGCTAAAAATGGGCTGGGATAACGTCGATCTCTAGTTGCCCAAACAGGGAATAGCACCGTGACCCTCCCATCTGCCTGTCCTGGTATCCCCGACCTCCTGCCTCTGGGTTTTGTGGGCAAAAAGGACAACTAGGTGGTCCCATCAATGAAATGTCCCCCTACGAGAGGAGATGCGATGCCACCTTCTACCCAGCTCGTGGATACCCCGAGCAAAGCACTGCAGAAACGGAACTCAGGCACCGATCCATCTGCCACCATTAATGGCCAGGGAAGAAATGCGTCTGTACCCGTGTCCACGTGTAAAAAGGGGGACAGGCGGCTCTGGAATACTTTGGATTTTGCAGCTGAAGGGCTGAATAGGGATATTGGCTCCGCGTGGGGCAAAGAGAAGGCCCAAAGGTGTCCCTTCGGGAGGCCAGAAAATGATGCCTTCTGTTCTAGCTGTGATATATCCTGCTAATTATTTACTCACCCAGCCCCTCCTGTGGTTACGGACCAGACACCCCGCTCCCTGGCCGCGGTCTCCACGTCTCCCCTCCTGCACCCACCACTTCTTCCTCTCTGCCCTGGTTTCACGGCAGAGCCGCTGCCTCCCAGCGCCCTCCCCATCGCCTGGGTCTTCTCTCCCGATCTGCTTTTTTTAAAAAAAAAAATTATTTCCACCTCCATCCAATAATTTCACCCCCCCGCCCCCTTTCTCTTTTCCTCCTCTTCTTTCCAAACGGAGAGTTTTCAGCTCGGGGTAGGAATGGCCAAAGTGTAACTTCAGAGTTTTATTACATGGCCTTTTGCAGCCTGGCATGCAGCATTCAATTTGGAGCGGAGTGTCCTCGCTCTGTTGCATGCCGAGATCTGTTGTCCAGATGAATTAATTCCAGATTATATGTGGGTGTGGACTTCAGCTGGGCAAAATTTGGATACCCTGGTTGAGTCATTATTCTCTGATGAATCTCTTGGTGACAGTCTTTGCCCCTATTGTTCTGAGGTGAGCCCCATGGCAAGAAATGTGAAGGCAAGAAACAAAAGAATATAAAGAAAGGTTACGAAATCAAATTCAGTAAGGCAGGGTTATTGTCCCTCCGTTCTGCCTCTTCTGTCCTCCATTTGAGATTGGATTTTGCAGGGGAAAAAAAGGCAGAGCGAGTTTTCAGGGCAGGTTTGGGGTGGGGGGGGCGGGGGGGGTGGCAGCCTGTCCCGTCGCCTCTCCCGGGAGGGGCAGGAGGACGACGGGACCCCCACGGCCCGAATGAAACGGCAGAGACAGGGAGGAGGAAGTTATCATCAATTCTTAACATTTTATTTCTTTACTGGGTTAAACAAGGAGCGGAGAAAACCTCTGCCCCAAAATACAACAGAACTGAAAGCATTACAGGTACAGAGACTATTGAACACAGAGAGTAGTAGGATAATATTTTTAATACAACTGAATTATAGCATGGTTTTGTGTTTTCTGTTGGGTGTTTTTTTTTTTTTTTTTTTTTTTGTTTCCGTTTGTTTTCTGTCAAACCATTTTGGAAAATAAATGTAATAGGAACTAGTGCAAAAAAGTTCTAAACATGAAGCACAGTGTATAAAATGGCATAAGAAAACTGTCCCCTCGAGGACACAGTCACTTTCTTATGACAGAGGGGAGAAAGAGAAACAGAAGGGGGGTGGGAACAGAGAGGGAGGGTCCGGGAGGCAGAGGAAGAAAGCTGGAAAGAAAGAGAAACCGGGCAGGGGGATTAGAAAGAATATTTTGACTTCAGCAGTATGTTGGTTTTGTTTTCTTTTTTGTTGTTTCACCTCGCCACCACGTACTGTAAAAGGACCTTTTTTTATCTCTTTTTTTTGTTGTTGTTTTTTTTTTTTTTTTTGTAGGTCTGAGCTCTGTAACCACTGACATTTCACAAGCATTTGAGAAGGGTTCGGTCACAAGCAGCATGGTCCCACACACTGGCAAAGCCATCCCAGCTTGCAGGGGGGGCTCCGGTCCCTGGTGATGTCCCCCCGGCGATGTCCCCCCAGCGTGCCGGGACGCCCCGAGCCCATCCGAGAGACTTCGCCTCCGCTGCCACCCACAGCATCGCCCGCGCTCCGAACGGAGACGGGCAAGAGGGCAAAGACGCTCTTTCTTTGGGGGGGGGGAAATCTCTTCAAAACCCTCCCTTAACACGGTTCTCGGTGACCCCTGGCGTTGGCTCTTCCCCCTTTGTGACCTCCCTGCCGGCCCAGCGCGTTGACATTTCTTCCGACTTGAAAACTCCCACGACCGTACGTAAGTAGCTCTGGTTTTTGAAGGCATCCCAGCCACCGTCACGTCCGAATGTATTGAAAAAGCTAGAAGAAGGCGGATTATTTTTGGTTTGGAAAAGAAACTAGAGCTTGGTTAGAGGGACGGCTGGGGGCACCCACCACCGAGACAAGGACCGAGAGAAGAAGCGATGCTCTCTCCCAGGCAGCAGCATCTCAGCGGCCAATTCCCAAGGGGAACGTGCCCAAGCGGTTCCCAAGGTGCGTTATCCCGGATCGAAACCGCCCCAGTAAGAAAGTCAGCTTTCCAGTTTGCTTTCACCAGGGAGCCGCTCAGCCGAACTGCCCCCAAGAAATTGGCTGGATGCTATTTTAAGTAGAGCTGGTTGGAATTCCTTACAAATTGCTATTCTCTTCGAATCCGCTGCCACCGGTTCCAACTGTGCGAGCAGAAAAAGTGTGATTGATTCTTATTTTTTTTTTTCCTCATTTTTATTTTTTGAAAATGAAAGGTTTTGTGGGAAAGGGCTGTCCTTGATACATTTCTCAATTTGAAAAATAAAAATCGGTCATAATTATCAATATGGCTTGTTTTGACAAGTTTCAAAATAAAAAAAAAAAAAAAAAAAATCACTGTCTGGCTTGAAATGTCTTTTTGTTTTGCAACTCAAGCACGTACCATTCCCAAATAAATACGTTTAAAAATGGTAAAACCAAACCCAAATTTCATAAGCCGAACTCTAATTTTTTTTTTTTTTTGGAGTTTCAGTTTACAACAAGCGAAGTCATCGACTTCCTGGGCTGAAAAAAGAGATCATCATAAAATTCTAACGAGACTGGAAACCATTCCTGACCTTGTTTCGAACACAAGTACTGGATCTGCAGCCTATGGAAGGGAGCTGGAGGGACGGTGTGTAGTACCGCAGCCCGGGAGCAGGGGCTGACAGCTTTGATAAAATCCCAACTTTTAAAAGGAATTTTTTATTCTTTTTTTTTTTTTTTATTTTTACGGACCTTATTTGAAAATGATTTATCCTTCGCCTATGGCCGCAGCATTTCCTTGGCTCCCTTCATCCCAGAAGGGCAGAGCCGAAGGTCCCTTTGGGAATTGCCCCGGGGCTGCTGATGGCGGTGACGTCCCCCGCGGGGTCCCCAGCTCTGCTCGACCTGAGGCAGAGGTAAAACCCCCTCTTCCCCTGCGCCCAGCGCTCCCCACCCAGCGGGACCAGTGTCTGCCGGCCTTCGGTCCGGGGAGGTGGCACCTGCACGTCCTGCAGTGGCCACGATGGAAAAGGACCCCCAAGGACCGGCCGCGGGTGGTGCTGGAGCCAGCCCCACTTTTGGGAGCCCCATTTCTGGGAGGATGCTCTTCTCCGCTCGTTGTTTGAGGTGGAGCCTGGGGCTGCAGGAAGGGTGTAAAACACCGGGACTCTCGGCAGTCAGGACAAGCAGAGCAGGTTTTCCCTATCCCCCTCCCCGCCGCGAGGCACAGGACTGGAAGCTGTCACCCAAAGAGCCTTATGGACCAAGAACACCCAAAAAAGAGCTGCTGAAAAGCTTCCCTCCTGAAATAAAACTAATCGATGCTTGGACCAGTGCAGCCCCCACAGAGCTGCCGTGATCCGGGAGCCCTAAAACATCCTGGGATGAGCAGGGATGATCTCGGGGTTTCGCGATGGGATGCCCAAGAGCTGACTTTGTTTGACGGGCTGAAGTAGATGGTTCTTAACGTCCTGCCTAAACATTAGACAGTGCCCTTCCTAACCTTTGAAGGATAATTTAAGAGAGATTTATATCCACGGGGCTGCTCAAAAAGTCTATAAACAACATCGTCTGTCACATCCCAGAATTTAATAGGGATTTTCACAGAATCCAAGTATGTTTCTGTCCCCGTTTTGTCTCTACCAATTTCTATAGGCATTCCTTTTTGGGGTGGTAGCGAGGTATCATATTATAATTTATCACAAGCCGCTGCATGACTTTTTGAGGGCAAAGCCTTCAATCCCAAGGCTGAGCAGAAGGCGGTGCCCCCTCCCTGAAGGAGGAGGCTGGGGGGGGGGGGGACGACGACGACACCCTGTCCCACGCAAACGGCCCCGCTCCGGGCTGGAAATCACCCACCTCCCCTGCACGGGGAGACCTCGTCGGCCGGGAGGCACTTACAGAACACAGCAATGGGAAACGCCATGGCACCGGCGAGGAGGATCCCGCTCCGGGAGCAGCAGATATCAGGGATTTTCTTTTCTTTTTTTAAACACGGGCAGAGGGAACTGTCTCCCAGCATCGCCTGCAGTCCTGAGTGGCAGTGAATGAACTGCCCTGACATCTCCTATTGAAGCAAAGCAAAATGTGTTGAACAAAAACCATTTCAAGATGTTTTCCGAGTGTTGCCAAGTTACTCAACATGTTCTGCTTTAGTTGTCAGATGCTTTCAAAGCGATTTCCCTAACTCAGAGCACGAATGGTGAGGGCTCTCCCTGGGAATCTTTTGCCTGGGGCTACCATGGATCTGTATTTTCATAAGAAAAAGGCTCAACTAATGATTAATCTTCACCAGAGGAAGCAGGGCCTTTCTTTGGGATTTTTCTTCAGTTATTTTTAATTAATTTGTACAACTGGCAGTTACATTAAAGTGCAAAACCCAGGACTAACGCTCCAGCCGGGCAGGACCCGGCTACCTTTCCTCCCGCAGCCCCGTCGGCTCTGCCCGCTCCTGCACCCGGACCCCGTGGGGACAGCATCGTCCCCCGGCGCCATGGGGCACAGCCAGCCTCTCTCCAGGGAGGAATCACTGCTTTCCCAAGGGCGTTTTTCTCCGAGTGGAGAGAAGTCCATCCACTGACGGAAAGGTTGGGTTCTACCTATTAATCCCAAGGCGTGGCACCTTCTTTAGGGAGAAGAAATAACGTCGTCGAACGCAAAGGAGAAAGCACCTCGGTTTTAAATTCCCGGTAGGATAAATCCATTCGGACCTGGTGTTTTCCAAGGTCCCAGGTGGCTGCAGGAACGTGTCTCTGCAAAGGGCTCCTGGGCACAGGAGGGGCTCGGGTTGAAGCGTACATGAAGGGCATGGAACCCTTCCTCTCCTTATCCCAGCCACATTCGCTCCATGTTTTAATAAAAATCATGTCAGTGGTATTAAGTGAGACAATGTAAACGTCTCCTTTCTGGACTTTTCTCTTTGTATAGCAAAGAGAAAGCTAATACGGATGGAGGATTATTAAGGTTGTAATGTCAGACCAAAGAGAAGATTTTTATCCGACGGCCTTATAATGATGGACTGCGACATACACCGCTTCCAGCTGCTCCGTCCTGTTCTGTGAACAGCCTAGTCTGGATTCATTTAACGAGATTGGCAAAGTGTTGAATACAGCATATGGTGCCCTAAAACCACAGAACTTATTGACAGCAGCCCAGACTCGCTAAATAAAAGAACTCCTTCCAAAAGCCTCGGTCTGTGAAGACTCAGCACTTTCCTTCCAGTCACACTAGGTAAAATCCCAGCTCCGCACCCCGCGCGCTCCCCCTGCCCGCCGCCCCGGCACGTTATCCTCACGTGAACACCTCCCGGGAAAGCCGCGGCTTGGAAAACGTGTGGATCTCCTCCGGCGACAGCACGGCTGCCCTGCAGAGCCTCCTCGCTGCCCGGCTGACGAGGCTGACGCAACTACACCTCCTCAGTCATCACGCTAAAGACCCCATTTGTGAAATGGCTCGGCTTTCGGACCATCCGCTGGGATTTAACGCGGGCTCCCTGCCTCCTGAGAATGCAGCTCATCAGCTGACGGTATGGAAGGTGAAGACATTTGTCACAGCCCCCAGGTTATTCCAGCACACCCCCCCCGCCAGCCTCCCCTAGCGCCTGAAGGTAACTCGGGCGATTTGACATCGCTCCCGCAGCTCTGCGAAAACCCCCCATCGCGAAACCTCCGCCCTCGGCGCCACCGCAAAGAAACCCTCCGCGCCTGGATGGACACGGACCACCCCGCTCCATCGCCCCGCTCGCCGGCGGTGCAGGAGAGCCTCGGGGCGGGCAGAAGGGCACGCGCCCCTCGAAGAACGGTATGATTCGCATTGGATTCAGGCACGGACACGCACACAGAGGCGGTGCAGAAGAGCCAGCCCGTACCACCACCGCGCCGCCGGCGAGCGCGCAGGCTCGGGCGCTGCTCAGTGTCACGCCAGCAGACAATGAATAGGGCCAGTGACTCAGGGCCACTCGCTTACGCACCACACTGGGCTATTCTTCTCGCTCTAGATGAGTTGCTCAAAGACTGGATGCAGCCTATCTCGGAGAGAGAGGCGCCTGGAATTAGCTTAACTCTTGGCAGTACATGAAAAATCTAATTTCCTTAAGAGCGAACTGGATCCGGCTGTCTCGAGGCAGGCGCAGGACTCTGCTCCCTCCCTCGGTCTGGCTCTTTGCTTTTTACCCATCAAAGCAGCTACACAACTCATTTCTTAGCAGCAGAGCAAACGGCGGCGGGGTGGGGTCGGATCCCTATTTGCACGTCCAAGTTCTCATATTGGTGTAAACTAGACGGAAAACATACGGATGCTGTGAGGAACAGTCAAACGAGAATCGTCCTACCTTTTCTGGGGAGCAACAGCAAGGAAATCTGCTCGGGAAAGACTCTGCATCTTCCACGGCCATCACCTCTCCTAGCCCCATAACCAAGGGACAGCGCGTTCGCAGGCTTGGTATCTGCGGGGCTTTGGTAACAGGTAACCGATAGCGTGTAAACATCACCCCAAAGCTCTGAGATTCAAGTCAACGCAGAAATCAAACATTCAGCTGCTTCTCAGAGCCTCTTTGGTCTGGAAATGGGCTGGAAAACGTCAGGAAACCTGTCCTTCCCACGAGATGCCCGGTACTTCCTTCTTCCAGCCGAGTAGGAAGTAGCTTTGCTCATGGGGCTCTGCTTGGGTTTGCTTCACCTCAACAGACCCGAAACCCCAAAACTCTTCCCAGTCCTCAACTCTGTGACTTCTCGGACCCTCACGGGGATGTGGGATCGGTTCGAGATGCGGCAGGACATTCCTCCTGCTCCATCCCTGCCTGCCGGCGGGGCTGCAGCAACCCACCCTGGGCTCTGCCGCGGGCTCCCTGCCAAAAAGCAGTCTCGAAAGGACCACCACGCACGTCCTCGGCGGCAACGAGCCAGTCCACATCCCTGTCGCCATCAGGACATTTTGCAGCTGACTCGCGCTAAAGCACAGCCGCCTCCTTCCCCTCGCCCACCCCCATGATGAACTTTCTCATCTCTGGTGCCTGGCCTGAAGGCGCAGCACCGTCCCCACAGCATTCGTGTTGGGAACAGTTCCCAGTGGGTGGGTGGAAAACGCAGGAGTTTCTAAGGAAAAGGGGATCTGATGTCTGTTTTGGGGCTGAATCCCTGGATACGCTGAGCTCAGGTTAAAAAAACCCCACAAACAGGTGAGCCAAACGAAGCTGCACCAGCCAGCACCTTGCCCGGCCGAGTCCAGCTGTCCCAGCTGGGCTCCTGGAAAAATTCTGATCTGGGGGGTATCCGTGGATAGAAAGCATTCACAAAAAGTCTCTTCCCCAGCTGGGCTTTATTAGCGCCTCTTCTTTGTGTGGGAGGCTCTCCCTACAAGCCAGATTTCTCCAGCCCTTTTGCCCAGTCCTTCTGCCATCCAGTTGATGATTTGTAGCTGGGAAGGATGGAAGGATGCCTTCTGACGCCCAATTGTTACCATGCGCCATCCCGCTCCCTCGCCCAGCCTGTGCGCTGCTGGAGCCACATCTCCCTCACTCCTCTCGGAGACCAGCCGCTCCAGTCACGAAACAAAGCAACAAAAGGTTAAACCGAATCATCAGGACGCTTGGCAAAGTGGGATGCGGGAACGCTGGGGACGTCCCTCCTGCTCTGTGCCTCCTTCTTCCCTCTCCACCTCCTTGCATGGAGGAGCAGGAGAGACAAGGCTGGAGGAGCAGGTCAGGGACGTAACGAGACAAACCCCGAAGAGTACCATAGTGTGGCATAACACCGGCCCGCTCCTGTCCTCCAAATCCCACCAGCGAGGGACGAGCCCGGGCCGTGCGGAGGGGAATGCCGCGCTGAGGATGCTGCATCCCACCAGGAGGGTTCTGCCATGATTTTTGGTGGGTTTTTCCCCTGGGACAGGACGGGGGGTGCGGGGCAAGGCTGTGCGGAGAGTTGCTGCCTCCCTGCCCACCCGGTCCTTTGGGATTTACGGACCGAGGAGGAAAAGAAATGGGGCTAGGCTGACTGTCAAACCCTTGGCATGTCGCTGGCGGGTAAGGTGGCACTTGTGGCAGGTGGCCGGGAGATGCACGGCAGTCCCAGGGGGACACCTTTGCCGAAGGGACCCCCTCCCCTCTGCTCCCCCTGCCCCCCCATGCCGTACCTTCCTGCGCCGGCGCCTCGGCGAGGCCGGACACGCCGCGCTGCCCAGCTGCTACTGACCGAACCCTTCTCAAAGCTGAGTCCCGCAGCCCTGTGCGCATTAGAGACTCTTCATCACGGGGATGCCCCGCGGCGAGCAGCTCTTGGGGGTATGTGCGGGGGTGTGTGTGTGTGCGTCACCCCCAATCCCGTGCCTCCCATTGGAGGAATAGCATGTGCCCCCCTTAGTGGAAAAAGATCTGGCGTTCTTCTTGGAGGTCGGCTTTCCCCTCCGCATCACTCGTCCCGTGCCACGCTCTCCTCCAAGGCGGGCAGGGCCTCTAGGCTGAGCCCTCTGCCGGCTGCCCCGCCGCCGCCGTGCACACTGGAGAAGGACACCATGGTGTGGAGAAGCATCAGGACCAGCACGCAGAGTCTGATCCTGCTGCTGCTGAGGCGAGACCCTGCGGAGACCGGCAGCAAGGATGGGGAGCGGGGCTGGTGGTACTGGTGGTGGTGGTAGAGGTGGTAGTGGTTCTGCCGCTGGTGATGGAGGTGGGGTTCGTGGCGGTGGAAATGGAGTGACTCGGACGCTGTGGATTTGGGGGATGGGTTGTCGTTGCTGTCTGGGGGGTGGTCGCAGGAGTCCCATTGCACCTCGCAGCACTTGGCCTCCTCGTCGGGCAGCTGGTTCTCCAGCAGCCCTGCGGGAAGGAAGCGGAGGGAGAGGAGGGGGTCAGGGGGAGATCGCGGATGGGGCTGCAGAGGGACGGAGCCCCAGTGCCTGCCAGCCACGCGCTGCAGGACGGGCAGAGACGGAGAACCGGGACGCACAGAGACCCCCCGGGACCGGCCCCCAGTGGGGCTGCGAGCCTGCGCGGGCCAGCGTGCAGGCAGAGACCACAGCCCTGGGACATGTTCAGGACACCCCAACCGCGGCTTGTAGCGCTTAAATGTACCGGCCCTGCTTTAATCCCATCACCTTCAGCCCCTTAAATGCCTGCTTTAGCTTTCAATTAGAGGTAGGGCTTTAATTTCCTTCTCTAAGGTGTGGGCTGTTGTCATGCCTCCATCAACCACTGACACCTCACCCCCCCATGGCCACGTTTCGGCAGCCAGGCAGTGCCTTCATGTCTTTCCGTGATGTATCTCCTCCCCCTCTGCCCCAAAAAGCCTTCAAAATCTGGCACGTGGCTTGCAAAGTGCGATGGGGCTCATCAGCACCACCACCCCCGCCATCCCCATCCCCCCCCGATACCCCTCCGGGGTGTGCAGGAGCCTGTCCCCGCTGCCCGGACCTCCTTACCCGTACAGATGAAGCCAGGCAAACCTCCATAGATCAGCTCGTCATTGTCCGGTAACACAAACGGGCACCTGGTCTGCACCTCCAGGCAGTATTGCTTGCATGGGATCCGGTGTCGGCACTGTTGTTGGGTCACGTTGAAATACTCGGAGCACAGCCAGGCCTTGTAGACAGCCTAGGGGAAGCCACCGAGAGGGACACGTCACCTCCCCAAATGCCAGGGTAGCCAATGCATCACAGCGACAGGGGGCGAAAGGGGAAGGAGAACTCTTAGCTCAGGTGAGAAATGTGCGTCAGTACATCGGGGTCATTTACTGAACTCGCCGATCAATTAAAATAAACCTCTAAAGTGTTGGGACTGGGGAACTCATCTAACTAACTAAATCCGCCCCCAAAATAAAATGAATTAACCACATGGACTAATGTCCCCCGCAGACAGGCGCTGCGACAGACTGCGGTGACTCTGCCAAGATCGGTGGCCCGAGAGCTTGGGCCATCATGCGAAAAATTCGAGCACCGCTTATCGCCTATCCCAGAGCATCTTCCTCCTCCTGGAGACACCCCGCCACCACCACCCCCCCAGAGCAGGGTAGGGATTTACTCCTCCTCTGAAGCACTTTGGTCCCCATCAGCCCTGAACACGGGACAGCAAAACAGACCGTGGGCTGATCTTCACTGGAAATTCCCAAAGGCTGGAAAAGCTGCCGGCCAGAAGCAGATGGGCACCACTGGGATGTGGCACGGGCGGCCTCTGCAGCCTCAGGCTTGTCCCTCTCTGCCACCAAATAACACCTTCTGCACCTTCCCCACACATCCACCTGGTTCTGAGGAAGATTCCCATTTCATAGAAATCTGGCACTTTTTCCTGTGCCGTTTCTTTTGGCTCAAAGCGGGGGAACACGTTCATTTTACAGGTATATTTTGATACTGGAACGTACTGAACAGTGGTATAGACGCCCCTGCGTGCTCCCGTCACCTTTCCACTGGTTAGAGCTGTGCTTGGCAACCCTTCCAGGAGCAAAACCAACCCTGGGGGCTCACCTGTGACAGGGACCGGGCAGGCTGTGCCACAACCCCTGGCCTCTCCAGCCTGCCTGGTCCCCGGTCCCCCTCCCTCAGGTCCACTGCCACATGAGCAGAGGAATGAATCTCTCCTATGAGGACAGACTGAGAGAGTTGGGGTTGTTCAGTCTGGAGAAAAGAAGGCTCCGAGGAGACCTTATAGTGGCCTACCAGTATCTTAAGGGGGCTACAAGAAAGCTGGGGAGGGACTTTTTAGGATGTCGGGTAATAGTAGGACTAGAAGGAATGGATTAAAACTAGAGGTGGGTCGGTTCAGACTGGAAGTGAGGAAGAAGTTCTTCACCATGAGGGTGGTGAGACACTGGAACAGGTTGCCCTGTGGTGGAAGCCCCATCCCTGGAGGGGTTCAAGGCCAGGCTGGATGGGGCTCTGGGCAACCTGATCTAGTGGGAGGTGTCCCTGCCCAGGGCAGGGGGGTTGGAACTGGATGATCTTTAAGGTCCCTTCCAACCCTAACAATTCTATGATTCTAAGAAAGCGGTTTTCATCTGCAGCTGAAAGATGCACCTTCCTCAGCAAAATCCAGCTCTTCCCTTCCACCTTCCGTGCGTCCGTGCCCATTGCAGCTGGCCAGGCAGAGCCCAGATGGCTTCGGTTAAGACCATTATCTCGCACATCCCCCTTTATCTCCCGAGCATCAGGCACGGGTGGAAACTGTTTGCCTTTGCTCGCTGTAAAAGGGAGGGAGGTCTCTTGTTTCTCATGGGCAGCAGTCATTCCTCAGGCTGCAAGAAACCCACGACACCGCTGGGAAGAGCAGCACCCTCCGCGGCACTTCCAGCTCATCTATGAATATATCTAGTGACAGAGTTAAGGTCATGTTAACGACCACATCCAATTTCCTTTGAAACCAACTAGAAAGGACTCCCCGTGATTCAAAGGGACTGAATTTCCCTCCTCGGCGTGCTTGGAGAAAACCCCGTGCTCCTCCTTCCAGCTGCATTTTTATTTTCTGGAGGCTTTAAAAACATCACTTCTTTGTTTCCCCATGTTTTCCATAGATCCTTATCATCCGTTTGTTTGGACCATGGTAGTGTCTCAGGATTAAAGCTGGTTGGGAAATTCTTGGCAAGTTATTTTGGGGTTTTTGTGCTGGTTTTGTTTTTGTTGGTTTTTTTTTTTTTTTTTTCCCTGGAAAATGACAAATCATGAAAACCAGAATTTTCATGGAAGCGTGTTCGTTTTGGTGAAACTTTCATCACAAAAAAAAAAAAAAAAAGTTTAATCAGGACCAGGACAGAATATATGGAGCAAGCCTTTCAGAGCAGTCAATAGCCCTGTGGTCAAGGCTTTCAGCTGGGATGTGGGAAATTCAGCTGCGGTCCTGCTTTTTCTCCCTGGCCCATTGGATGTTAATTATTTAGACAAAGTGGAACAGCTCCAGAGAAGGGACTGACTCTGCAATCAGACTGTGAGGACACAAGTGGGAGGGAGAGCTTCGAGGTCTGGTTCGGCATCTGCCCGAGATGATTCCCTCGGGGCCGAGGAGGAGGATGGGAGATGGGCAGGGCGAACACAGCCCCTGCTCCAGAGATGCCACAGCCGCGACACGTGTCCTCCCCACCGGCCTCCGCTCCCTCAGGGTGCATGTCGGGAGCAAGGGGACGGTGGGACAGTGAGGAGGATGCAGAAGGACCCCTCGGTGGCGGGGATCGTGACACTTCACAAGCGCCACGGACTTTTCTCCTTTGGGAAAGCATCTATCATTGCTCTCCAATGGACATCAACAGGACATAAAGGAGGGTTAGACACATCGGTGGACACTGACACCTTATGATAGATGGGTCAGAGAACCAGAAGGTATAAAAAGGGGCTTCAAACCATCCACTGACTGTCCAGGACTGAGCCAGATGGGATACATCCTTACTTTGGTCGGAGGACTCGGCACAACGCTGTTATTTACGCGCAACTACAGATGCACGCGTAATCTGGAGCAAACCATAGAGGTCCCTGCCTCGAAAAGCTTGCACCTGCAAAGACGCGCTATGTGACAGCCCAAAACACGGGGACGCCTCTGGAAGGGACAAACCGAGGACAGTGACCAAGACACGCAGCCCCCAGAGAGCAGGCAGCTGCCGGGGCAGGGGCATCCCGCAGGCAGGGGCTCCGGTTCACCGGGCCGAAGGCGATGCCATCCCCTTCTCCCCGTTAGAGGACACGGGCATCCCACCGGGCCAGGCAGGCAGCGGGTAGGCACACAGACCTGCCCCCAGCAAGCACTACCGAGGAAATCGTTATAAAACATGTTTTCTGAAGAGTTTTTAGGTCTACTGGGAGATTTAAGGCATTTGAGGCGGGGTGAGTTTCCTTAATTTCAACCTTCTAACAATTCGTTATAATTTTAATTATTAGTAATTATCGGAGTTAGTTATTTGGGGTGCTTTTCTAGGCAATAGAGAGCATCCCGAGGACAACACATCCCTCTGAAGCACCAGAGCACCCAGCAGCGAGGGGGCTGGAGGTGCTGCCCTCTTTCCCTGGTGACCGTAGCGGATTTTCTGCCAGCTCGAGTTTTTAATGCCTGAATTTTAAACGGCTGAAGTTGGGTGGGCTGAATTCTCCCCCCAGCCATAAAGCTTTCAGGATTAAAAACCGGATGCATTAGCTGCACCACAAACAGCCCGCCAATTTTTAAACCAGAATTAAGATACATACCAGGAAAAGATAATTCGCCACTCGCTTTTTGCGATTCATCATTTGGGCTGCTTCTACGCGACAGGCCTGCCGGTCACACAGCACCCACAGCGTCCTGACGCTTAAGTCTCTCTCTTGCACGCGCTTTTCAGTGCTCCGTGGTAACGAACAATAAATATTCCGTCGGTGAAGCGCACAGTTTATACACAGCTCGCAGTGTCACATTTGCGCACAAAAATTAGAATCACAGAATGGTTCAGGTTGGAAGGGACCTTAAAGGCCACCCAGTGCCACCCCCTGCCCTGGGCAGGGACACCTCCCACCAGCCCAGGTTGCTCCAAGCCCCGTCCAACCTGGCCTTGAACCCCTCCAGGGATGGGGCAGCCACAGCTTCTCTGGGCAAATGCCGCAAATGCGAAGTGACAGCACACACAACAGCAGACCCCAGCGTCCATCCACAAAATATCGCTCTCCACAACGCCCTGAAAGGAGGTTGCAGCAAGGTGAGGGGGGGGTTGGTCTCTTCTCCCCAGGAACAGGCGATAGGACAAGAGGAAACAGCTTCAAGTTGCATCACGGGAGGTTTAGATTGGATATTAGGAAAAATTTTTTCACCAAAAGGGTTGTCAAGCATTGGAACAGGCTGCCTGGGGAAGCGGTGAAGTCCCCCATCCCTAGATGTACCTAAGGATATGTAGATGTGGTGCTGAGGGACACGGTTCAGTGGTGGACTTGGCAGTGTTGGGTTAATGGTTGGACTCCATGATCTTAAAGGTCTTTTCCAACCTAAACAGTTCTATGATTGGGAAAGGGATCAAATCTGCGAGGTGATCCACAGCCAGCACGCTGCCCAGGGCCAGTGGTGGGTGCTGCCCTCCCCGGGGTGAGCAGCGATGCCAGGCTGCCACTCCACGCTTCCCTGGGAGCTCAACTGCTCGGCGGTGCCAAGGGGACACAGCAGCACCGCACGTGGACCTTCACAAGCGATGTCTGCAGGGCAACTGCTCCCTAAGGACAAGGTCACCCGTCCTCCCACCCGGCAGCCCCGGGGGACCTCCTGCATGGCCCCAGACGGGTACCACTGGTGTGCCCGGCCCCGAGGGTGCGAGTGGAAGGACCAGATGGGGCACACGGAGTCCATCCCTCCCGCTCAGCCTGTGCTCCAGGCCCTCCGGGCTTAGCATTAGACATCTCCATCAATGGGACTTTCTTGCGTTTCCCAAGGAGGTTGTTTTACCGCTGAAAGCACTCATCTCACTGCCTACAAGTTTTCCTTCATACTTGACCTACATTTTTCCATCCAAAAGTTCATTCCCTTCAATCATTCCACAAACCATCCCTCTCCCTCCTCTGTGTTTACACATTTCTAATATTTGCAGATGTATCACGCTCCCCATTTAGTCATAACTTAGGCGAGCTCGACTGATTTACTCTCTCACATTTCCTGTGAATCTCCCTCCCAGACCTTTAATCATCTCCAACTCTCCCACGCGCTGCTTCCCAAGCTCCGGTCGCATCCACTGCTCCCACCTGGGGACACGTGCAGCCCGGTGAGGAGGGATGCTACACCGGGTGCCCTGGCAGGGGACTGCGGCCGTCACCTGTGCTGTCCCAGCTCCGGCTTTGGGCTGCAGCAACCCACGGTTCAGCCCTGTAGGCAGAAGGGGCAGCCGACACAGGAGACTCCCGAGAGCTTGGTAGGAAGGAGCCTGGGCTCATCCTGCGGAAACACAGCTTGCCCAAGCAGACTCTGCATGGATTTGCACATTTTCCCCCTAAAATGTTTCTGTTGACTCCTGTCAGGGAAGTTTAGCAGAGGGTTGGATTTTCAGACAAGGACACTCCCATGGATTTAATGAAAATACTGAGTGAAAGAATTGGTGATATGGTCGACACGCTAGAGGGAAGGGATGCCATCCAGAGAGACCTGGACAGGCTTGAGAGGTGGGACCGTATGAACTTCATGAAGTTCAACAAGGCCAAGAGCAAGG
Organism: Rissa tridactyla; assembly: GCF_028500815.1. Taxonomy (NCBI): domain Eukaryota; kingdom Metazoa; phylum Chordata; class Aves; order Charadriiformes; family Laridae; genus Rissa; species Rissa tridactyla. The sequence continues at coordinate 45,583,772 of NC_071474.1, read as the reverse complement.
TCCTGCTTGTGGGTTGGGGCAATCCCAGGCACAAATGCAGGCTGGGCTGAGAATGGATTGAAAGCAGCCCTGAGGAGAAGGGCTTGGGGGTGTTGGTGGATGAGATGCTCAACGTGACCCAGCAACGTGTACTCGCAGCCCAGAAAGCTAACTGTATCCTGGGCTGCATCACAAGCAGCGTGGCCAGCAGGGTGAGGGAGGGGATTCTGCCCCTCTGCTCCGCTCTCGTGAGACCCCACCTGGAGTACTGTGTCCAGCACTGGGACCCTCAGCACAGGAAGGACATGGAGGTGTTGCAACAGGGCCAGAGGAGGCCCCGGAGATGCTGGGAGAGCTGGAGCCCCTCTGCTGTGAGGACAGGCTGAGAGAGCTGGGGGGGTTCAGCCTGGAGAAGAGAAGGCTCCAGGGAGACCTTCCAGCCCCTGCCAGTCTCTAAAGGGGGCTACAGGAAAGGTGGGGAGGGACTCTGGCTCAGGAAGTGTAATGATAGGACAAGGGGTAACGGTTTTAAACTGGAAGAGGGGAGATTTAGATGAGATATTAGGAAGAAATCCTTTGCTGTGAGGGGGGTGAGCCCCTGGCCCAGGTTGCCCAGAGAAGCTGTGGCTGCCCCATCCCTGGAGGGGTTCAAGGCCAGGTTGGACGGGGCTTGGAGCAACCTGGGCTGGTGGGAGGTGTCCCTGCCCAGGGCAGGGGGTGGCACTGGGTGATCTTTAAGGTGCCTTCCAACCCGAACCATTCTGTGATACCTCAGCCACCAGAGAGGACAGAGGAGGTGCTGTCACCCAGAAACTGCAACCAGTCACCAGGATTTCTGGGGTGCCTTCCCTTTTCCCTTTCCCCCACCAGGGCACCCACCTGCCCAGAGGGAAGCGTCGGAGCTGTGCGGCTGCCCCGGTCCCAGCCAGCCCTCACCGTGCCAGGCTGCGGGTCCTCCGGGTGTTGCAGCAGCCATTCCCATGGCTGTGCATGATGGAACCTCCCCAAGTCTGCTCAAAAATAAAGACAATGAAGACCCACTGGTGCCCCACTCCACCAGGATCAGGCTGATCTCTGCAGGCAGATCTCCAGGAGACACCAGTGTCCTCCCATCATGCGTCTGCACAGATCAGTGTTACAGGCGAGGACCAAACTCCCTGGGATGCTCAAGCAGCAGCCCCACGGCTTCGGTTTTCCAACAGCTTTCGATATCTCAGAGCTTACACCGCACAACCTGCATTCTCTTGCCATTATAAAGGACGTGTGACAATTTAGGACAGGAAGAAATTTATTCTCTGCTTAAATCAATGGGGAAAGCTCACCATTTTCCATCCTTGCCCTTTACGGTTTCTTCAGGAAGTGAGTTTGGTTGCAATCAGCATTTCTTCCATTCTGTTTGTATTTTTGGCGGATCTCCAGCCTGGCCAAGTAAATATAAGTGACCTGAACTCCAAAAAAAGCTCTGTTTCGGTGCCCTCTTCCTGCATTTTTAGCTCAGAGGACTGGCTAGACGACTCCAAGAAAGCACAAAGAGTTTTGCTGCCTAGGAAAGGGGCCAACTTCAGACACCCAATTTACAGGCGAGGAGGAGGACAGGCTATCTATCTATCTGCATCTGAATCTTACGGGTGCGCCGAAAGATCCCATCGTAAAAGACATTGAAAAGAAAGGAATTGAACTGGATTTCCAATAGCTACCTAATTAAGCTACCTGTCTGCTCACACTTCCACCGACATCTGAAAGCAGCAGTCAGAGGGACGGCCTTTTCGCAGGCACTTCTGTGCCAAATTGAGTTCCCGCTGCCTCCTGTCAGCCCCAGTAGAGCATCCCCCATCTGAAGGCTTTCCCAGAGTCTTTCTGTGTTCTTAGGACTTCTACACAAAATAACATACTCGTTTTCTAAAGTAATTTGGCCATTTCCAATGCCGATCGAGTTGATTCCGGTATTTTGTAAAAAAACCGGCACTGCCTGTTGAACCACCCCAGCTAAACTTCAGGAGAACGAAGGGACAGGGATGGAGCACCATCCTCGGGATGCAACACCATCCTTGGGATGCAACGTCTTTGCAGAGGATGCAGTGCTTGGGATAGTCTGGATGCCCACCGGGACCACCACCTGTAATTAACCCAACGAGCTGCTGGTAGAATCAATGCTTGGGAATTTTTCCCAGGGGAAAACCCCGCTAATGATGTAGGGGGCTTGGTCCAGCTGCAACAAACCCTTCTCCTTAATTCGAGGCAGGGGCTGGGGCAGCAGCTGCTTCTCTGGAAGGAGAATTTGCAAACCAGAGGCGGAGAAGGATAACGAGGGCAGAGAGGGAAATGGGAAACCTTCCCTTACAAAATAACCTCATTCTGCACAGAAAAGGCAAGACTTGGTGCTCACCCTCTGCTAACCTCACGCCTGAGCAAGGCGGGGATTTGCCCCCACATAAATGACTTGGGGGGGGGTCTGAGCAGAAAGCCTGGGGGACCCCCAGCCCCACGAGCACTCGGCACCCCCCCAGCAGGGTGCTACCGGTCGATCCCCCCATCCACGCCGCTCCCAGCGAGGGGACGCCCAAGGAGAGCGGAGCTGCCGACCAGCAGTAATAAGCGGTTACACCAGGTGCAAGCAAATTGGATGCTTTGAGAAACCGAGCGCGAGTTTATGGCTTGGCAAAGCTGCCCAGGGCTGTATTTAATTGCAATAATATTGGGCTCTGCTGAATAATCCGAGGAAGCGCTGGGGTCAGTGCTGGAAGGAGACCCAGGAGCGTGCTCAGGCTGGGGGTTCACGCTGGAATCCACTGGGATCTGCCCTCACGACTCTCCTCCTCCACCTCTAAGGCCATGAGCGCTCGACCTCACGAGGATGCTCAGAGGGCTGGAGCCCCTCTGCTGTGAGGACAGGCTGAGAGAGTTGGGGGGGTTCAGCCTGGAGAAGAGAAGGCTCCAGGGAGACCCTAGAGCCCCTTCCAGTCCCTAAAGGGGCTACAAGAAAGCTGGGGAGGGGCTGTTTGCAAGGGCATGTAGCCATAGGACAAGGGGCAATGGCTTTAAACCAGAGCAGGGCAGGTTTAGATCAGACATGAGGAAGAAGTTCTTTACACTGAGGGTGGTGAGACACTGGCCCAGGTTGCCCAGAGAGGGGGTGGAGGCCCCATCCCTGGAGACATTCAAGGCCAGGCTGGATGAGGCTCTGAGCAACCTGCTCTAGTTGAAGATGTCCCTGCTCCCTGCAGGGGGGTTGGACTAGATGGCCTTTAGAGGTCCCTTCAACCCAACACATTCTATGATTTCATGACCCGTCTGCCATGGCGCAGGGCTGGGGGGGGCACGTGAGCATCCTGCAAGTCTTGCTGCTCCCTCGGACCAGACCCCATCAGTGCCAGGGAACCTGCCCCAAACCCTCCTCCCCAAAGCACCCCGTTCACCCCCACCCGCAGGGAGCTCACTCACATCTTGCTCATCAGGACACCCATCTTCCAGGTGGGCCGAGAGGAGAAATCCCTTCCAGACCCCCCATTCAGGCCGAGAGCTGCCCCCTCCCCTCCCAGAGCAGTTCCTGGGACTCACATTTCCATCGTGGCCTGAGAGGAGCATCTGGAGTGGCTGCGCCTCATTAATCTTGGACGCAGGGAAATGAGTACTGCTAATGAGCCGCTCAGGCATCTCTCCAAGCTCTGGCACATCAGGATGCAGCGCGGGAAGCAGGACGCACAGGGGGGGAGAGAAGAGCCCCCTTGGATGGCAGAGGATTAAGGGAATGCTAACATCCACGGCCGGCCAGGAGGAGTCACAAACACAAGCTGCAATGTCCAATTACCATTGTATTCAATTACTGCCGCCTGCAATTCTGACATTAACAATGTTGAGCTTTTTAAACAGCTTTTTTTTTTTTTTTAAATTAGCCTTGCTATAGGCTGTTCTAACATCATATCTGTAACAGCTGGTTTTTTGGTGAGTTCTTTGATAGTTCTGGAGCTGCGTTATCTCCACCTTGCAACATTCACATGCTCTGGTTTAGGGGGTAAGAAAAAAAAACAAAACCCAAACCAAAAAAAAAAAAAAAAAAAAAAACCAAACAACCAACTACCCAACCCCAAATCCCAACAACTGTGTGCGATTATGGTTTTTTTGTATTGTTTTTAGTTTGTTTCTTTTTTTTTTTTTTTAATATAATGTTGACTTGGGCCTGGCGATGACAGCGCTGGAGCCACGGATCCTCCGTTTCACAACCGGGGGGGGGGGGCGAGGGCCGGGGCGACACTGCCCATTGTACCCCGGCACCGTAGGGCATGGAGGGGAGTCGGCGTCTGCAGCTCCGTCCACCGCGATGGAGGCTGCCAGCAGGAACGGTGTGGGACGGGGACAGGCGCTCAGCGGGAATGGGCATGGCCGCACACAGGCTGCCATGCTCTGGGAATGGCACTGCTACAAACCCCGGCTGCTCGCCGGAGACTGTGTTCCTCAAACATCGTCGGAAACACTGTGCGGTTGGACCAGCATCCCGCCCGCTGCCCACCAGGGATGGCTGCCCTGCAGCCCACTCCTCTCCAGGGCTTATTTTCCCAGGAGTTTTCCACCAGCCATCCCGTGCACGACACCAGTTTGCATCCCGGCTCATCACCTTAGCGCTGCGACCGCGCGGCGTGCTGGGACACAACGGGTGTAGGGGAGGCTGCGCCAGGTCCGGCACTGACCAGGTTCATCCTCAGGGAGGGTCCTGGGCAGGGGAACCCCCCCCGTCCTCCCCACGCACGTCCCTTGACGTCATCGCTGAAGTCACTCCCAAATTACCCCAGAGCAACATAAGTCAGAGCTATGCACTCAGAACACCTTAGTGACTTCGTGAAGAAGCTCATGGTTTCTTTAATCCAAGAACTGGGAATTAAAACTTAAATGCTAAAAACTACCTGAATGCCCCTTCTTTTACAAGGGGGGGAAAAAAAAGCCCCCCAAAATAACCCCCCCTCCAAGCTACTCAAAACAAGTCTGAGACACACGTGACTTCCTAAGAGCTCATCGTTCAACACTAAGAGGACACAGCTTTAAAGCACCACCTCGATGCACTTTATACACCCAAAGCCCAGGCAACAATCCTAGCCCACTAAAGTTCACTACATCGGGAAGCTCGATGTGTGCCTTGGGAACAGCAGGAACTGGGAAAGGAGAGGAGAACAAGCGTCTCAAGCTGCCTGGGCAGAAACACACGCACCTTCAACACCCCTGGGAGTGCTGGGCCAGGGGACGCCCTGGGCACTGGTTACCAGTGCCAGCTCCCAGCCACATTTCGAGGCTCGTTTCTTTGCTAATCCGCTCATTGCGGCTGAAGGGCTGCCACGTGTCCACGCTGGGGCAGAGGCCAGGGAAAAAGCTCGGTCTCATCCCAGCAGATGCAACTCGCGCCTTGGAACAAACCCAGGAGGAAGAGCCCGTCGCTGCGGTTTCTACCGAAATGGGGAGCATCCCCTGGAATAGCGGTGCTCGCAGCGTCGCTTCGCACACCGGACAACCCGCGGCGCTGCGGCTGGGACTGCGCTTAGGAGACACAGCCCTCGGCATCCCAGCGTGGCTGTGTGGCTACGTCTACCTGCTACACACCAAGCAAGAAAAAAAAAAAAATAATCACGCTAATTAACATCGCAGCTGGATGAACGGAAAAGGCGGTGACCACTGTCAAGCCCCCTTCGCTTCCCACAGCCGGTACCCGTGTGCCTGCCCGTCGCAGGTCGCCTCTATCCCCTTGCACCCTCCAGGAAAGCACCCTGTACAGCTTCTCGCTGCGGCGCAGGCTCACAGCAGCCAGCGCAGGAGCCGGTGCCGCGGCCACGGCGATGCGGGATGCAGGGGCAGAGCTGCAGGATCCCGGGCACGGGGCCAGCAGCGCTGCCCGCTCCCTGCCCAGCGCTGCCTGGCGCCCCTTCCCTCCCACCAGGACTCCCACATTGCCCAGTGCAGGTCTGCCACGGTGGCCCCATGACCGTCGGGACCCGGACAGGGCTGACCGCCGTGGTCCAGCCGCCTGCCTGCAGCCACCCAGCCCTGCTCCTGCAGACCCCAGCCCACCGCAGCAGGCTTTTGATACCGTATCACTGCTCAAAAACGTTAGAATTATCACGAAATAACATTTTCGTTTAACTATCAAAACGCCACCTTGGAGTCGAACGCGTCCTTCCTCCAAGGGAGGATGAGGATGGGGTGGAAGCCCTCTGCTCGCTGCTGCCCACCAGCTCCCAGGGCGCAGACCCCAGCTCTCGCTTCAGCATACGTGATGTCGGCGGCGTGTTCAACGTCCTCCCCCCGCACCCTGGGTCTGTCCCCTCTGTGTCGCCCTGTCATTTCTTCTGGCAGGGACTACCCGCGCTTGGACAGTGTCTAGTACAATGTGGCCCCAGTCTTGGTGGGCTGCCTGCAGGCGCTGCTGTAAAACAAATGTATTGAATCCAAACAAAATGCACATGGAGCCTGCTCCTTCTGGAAGTGCCTTGGAAGGAAGGACTGGGCCCCATTGTGCTACAGGCTGCACAACACCAGCACAACACCACAGTCTCTGTCCTGAGAAATGTCTGATGCACACAAGCCCGAGAGCGCAGTAAAGGCAGAAAGGACCGGCGCTCCCATGCTGAACCCGCCGAGCGAGAGGGGCAACAGTAAATCTAGACCGCTTGCTTTATGCTTCTCCTTTCAAGAAGGCTTTTGGCTGAGGTTGAGAGAGGAGAAGACCAGCTCGCCGGGCAGGCGAGGCCAGGATGGGAGCGTGAAGGTATGCGTGGGAAGGGGATGGACACCAGGAGAGCTGGCCAGGAGACTGGGACAAACCGCTGGTGGCCAGACAGCGGGCAGCTTCTCTTCAGCATCCGGAGGGCTTTGTCCTTCTCCATCTCCCCTGTGACACTGCGTGGCCGGGGCCCAAGGGGGAAGGTGTCCTGGGGCTGGGGGGAGGCCAGGCCACGCAGGCACCGAACCCCGATCCTGCCAGTTCACGAGGGTTCCAGCACACCAGGACAGGCACCACCGCCCCAGCCAAACACCAAACCAGACCAACATCACCTGGCCCAAACCAGACCGGACACTACCTTGGCATGGGAGGCTCGAGCAGCTCCACTGCTGCAGACGCTGGCTGCAGGAGTAACCGAATAACGGCTCCTTAACAGCCCCCCCAGCACACGGTCCCTCCTGGCTGCCTCGTAGAAGGGGCCAAAGGAAACACTAACGCCAAGAGATGGGGAGAGCAGAAAGAAGAGCAGCAGAAGGCAAGAAAGGGCAGCATTTCGCTCCAGCGCGGCACTTCTTTAGGCAGCTATAGCCGAACCACAGCTCAGCTACAAGGAGAAAACATGGACGCGGCTGGGAGAAGCATCCCATCCCGAATGCTGTTTTCCCACAGGCGCCTGTTGGGAAGAGGGAATACAGAGGACCATTAACCAGCATCCTAAAAATAACTCCTGGGGGTTTCAGAGCCCCTCAGCGAGGCAGGCAGACGGGCTGCTCGGGAGCAGTGATTTCTCTGCTGTAGTCGCACCAGCCAGCACCGCTCCGGAAAGACACGTGCCCATCAACTCACCAGCTAGTCCCCTGGTGATGCTGCAGGTAACCAGCGGGTTAGTTAGCAGCCTAGTCTGCTATCAGCCCAATTAGTTAAAAAGTAATTAAAAAACCGCTATGAAGCTGAAGATGAACACGATTGAGTCGGGACAGAGGGAAAGTCAGGTCCCTGCAATCTATTAGCATCACTTGAGGAATTCACTCCCATTAGATACTGCTGTAGCCAGGAGCTTAGCAGGATCCAAAAGTAGATTAAACATTCATACGGATAATGAGAACATCCTGTTACATTAGATAGGATATAAAAAAAATAAAGGCTAGACACTTCAGTGCCACGAGCCATAAATTACCCACCAGCTGATGGGGGCGAGGAAGAGGTTTCTCCAGCAGATTGGGTGCATCTACCCTCCAAGGAAGCAGCGAGGCTGGAGCATCGTTTTCAGGAGGGTGCGAGTGCCCAGCCCAGACAGGGCCACGCTGGGGTGTCACGACAGAGCTGCCTTTGCACCTGGAAGGGCCCGATCCTGCACACTGCCAGCAGCCACTCGTTCTCACTCCAAGTGCTTGAATGGTGCACAGCATCCCGCAAGGTCCCATGTTGTATGGGCAGGAGCACAACCTGGTACATACAGGGTCTAACGCACATCCCGCAGCGGGAGGAACCTGGCCAGGTTTGTGCCATGCTTGGTGCATGTCACTGGGGGGTGAACAGCACGATCTGGCCTGTCCCAGCTCCTCCAGGCAGCAAACAGCAGGGAGACAGGAGCATCCCACCTCGGCAGCCCGGTTCCCAGGCACCTTTCGTGGTCAGAGGCAGGTACACAGTCTCCCACACTGATGCTGCGGTTGTTTGGGCGGCTGCAAGGGCCTGTTACATTTAACTTGCGAGTAGAGGTCCCTTAAAACTAAAGGCAAAAGCAGAATAAGATCATTTCCTAGAAGCTTGTACCGCTCCTGGCACCTTCTACTGATGGAGACAACGGGACTGGACACGGCTCATTTCAAACCTGAGAGCTGGAACCTCTTTTTTTTTTTTTCCTCCCCAGCTGAACACCACTCACAGAAATCTCCCCCTCCCTTCCAGGTGGGGCCTTAATGCACCCGGGCAGGTGGGGAAAGATCCAGGATAACCCTCAGTCTCCATGGGAAGCAACAGGAAGACTGCTCCCGGCTGGCATTGCTCCTCCTCAGGCAGCGAGCCTCAAGGGATGTACTCCTGTGGGGAAGCCCCATCCCTGCTGCTCTCCCCTGGAGCTGGCCCACGACAAGGCTGGGGCTCTCCTCTCTGCAAAGCTGCCACCCTACCTGTAGCTGCTTTCCGCCCCCCAGGCCGGCGGCCAGGATGCGGGCAAGCCCCGGGGACTCCCCTGGCCACTGCTGCCTGCTGGACCCTAAAAAGAGCCGGCACCTAGAGCCATGGGGCTGTGAGCCCAGCACCCCGTCAGCCACAGAGCAAAGGGGTGCGGGAGGGAAGGCAGCGAGTCACGGGCAGGGAGACGCCAGACAAGGGGGTGAGCAACGGGGTCAGTGCCTTTGGTAACACTAACACACACAGACATGAACTTCCAAAGCACGGCATGAAGGTTAATTATCCTTCGCAGAGCAGAGGCGCTTTCCCTGCATTTCCGCGAGCAAGGAGCATCCAGAGAGCTGCCCCACGCCCTGGGCTCATCGCTGTCCCATGGCCATGCCACGAGCCAGTCCTCCGTCCTGACAGCTACTGCTGTTCCCTGACAAACCTCATTTTAACAGGAGAGCGATGAACGATCACAAACAAGTAACGCATCATGGCAAACAAATGCTGCTCTTGCGGAGGTATGCAGAGTCTTCCGCGGACGCTGTTTCGCCAGCTGCGCCGCAGTGGGAACAGGGGAACACCGGCCAAAGTTCATAGACACCATTGAGTCAAATGCCCTGATTTTCGCAAGCACCTCTTCAGATATAATTTCCACGGGCCCAACCAGCTTAGCATCGGTCCGATCGGCTCCAAGAGCTTCCAACCCCAAGTACGACAGCGAGCAGGTTTGCTTTGTGGGCACGGCTGGGCCACTGCAGAGATCCAAATAACTTATGGGTGTTACAGATCCAAACCACACACCTGGAATTCACCTAGAAACTAAGCAGCAGGTGGCAAAAATCACAGGACATTGGTGTTGCACATGCCCTGCCTGCACAAGCACCCCTCCTCAAGAGGCAGATAGACACCCTGCCTGGATACAGAGATTCCCAACCTCTGCCAGCCCCGCGGGAAGCACGGCCAGGCTGACAGGGATGCCGGGCACGCTGGACAGGTTACAACTTTTTCCCAAACACGAACGACAAACAGCATTTTTACAGATGGCATTTCTGCTAGCGGCCATGCCCTGAAGAACTCCAGGGATTAAATAAGGATCTGGAGACCGCATCCAGAAGCAAACCCTGCCCCGACAGCACTAGGCAGCCTGTGCAGGGACCCTCCAAAACACGTGGGGCTTCTCCACCCCACCAACACCCCTCCTGTCACCTACCTGTGCCTGCTGCTGCTGAGCAACCCAAGCAATTGCAGAGGGCCAGGAGTGCCCAGACACCTCAGAGACCTTTGGGATGGAGATGGGACCGCAGGGAACATCTCAAACATACCCTCGGAGAGCTCTGCAAACTGACCCACCATCTGCACACCCAGATATCCCCTCTCCCCACGCTGGGGGCTGCAGACCCGTTAGCAGCAGCTCACACGTGGCAGGGGGAGGGAGAGCAGCTGCCACTTGTGAAATAATCATCACCAACACCTGACCCTGCTTTCCTCGGGCTCAGCCTGGGCTGCCAGACCCTGCCTGCACCTCCTGCCCAGCCAGGGCTCAAGGAGCTGGGAGTGCCCCAGGCACAGGGAACACACGGAGGAGGAGGAGGAGGAGGAGGAGGTGGTGATGGTGGGTGAGGACTTCTCCCTACCTCCACAGGCATCTCCTGCCCTGGTTTGCAGAAGCAGGTCTGTGCAGCGGGCGAACTGCCGCAGTGGCAGTTGGTAACACGGCTGCCGGAAAATGTTCTGGCTAAAGGCTTTTTTCCCCCGTGTAGAAAATGCCAGTTCTTGGAAACTGAAGCATCTCATGGGAAGATAGTAGCTCAGAGATGCTTCCCTGGTCTAGAATGGAAATTCGAGTGAAGCCAAGTGGAGGCCCCCCCATGAGTGATCCAGGGTGGGATGGGGGAGGCTTTCCCTTCCCCCCACGGAAATCAGCACAAGCCAGAAGCAGGGGCTTTGGGGAAGATGCTGGAGACCCCATCATGAGGAATAAACCCTCCAGAGCAGAGCTCCCATCCAACCTCAGGCTGTTGGTAGTTGCTTTGTATCTTCAACCGGGAGGACGTACCTCCTTTTACAGCTTACTTCTTGGCTATGGGGTCATTCTCCAGCTCTCCTTGCCGCGGTACCTCCCCTTGCCCTCCTGCTGCCAGCCCTCCCATCCCTCTGCACCCTCCATCCACCAGAAGCACTGCAGAAGCTGCCGCGCAGAGATAAGATGTCGGCCGAGATGCCAAATACCTGTATCTTTTACTCCCGAGAGGATGAGCAGGGCAGGCAGCGTTTCTTTCTCCATCTGGGACCAAGAGCAGGGGGATGCTCATGCAGGCAGGGCTCTGGGAAAGCCAAAAGACTTGCCAGGTGATGCCCTGTCACGCTGCCTTTTTTAACACAATGGCCACATCAGCGGAGTTTGGGGGAGCCCACGCTGGCTGCGTGCACCCAGCACCGCTCCTCCCTCGGACACCCCAGGAGCACGGCTGGGAGAGAGGCCCCAGGGAGAAGCCAAGAGGAAAATCCAAGCCGGGAAGAGGAGTGAGGCCGAACTGGCCGAGGCAGGCAGCTGCCGGCTCTGCCCGCAGGAGCTGGGGCTGCAGGCAGCGTGGACAGATGGCTACTTCTCGCCCAAGCAGCCTCCGTGTCTCATTCACAGATTTGCTGTCCCTGAGTCATTGCCCTTCAAACGACAGCGGAGCCCGAGCTTCCTCTGCGCGGAGCCGGGCATGAGTCGCATCCTAATGGCATCCCGGTGACAGCGGGAATAGCCCCTGGCAGCCAGGTACATCCTGCGCTCCTGCCTCTGCTGCCTGCCTGCCTCTGGGCTGCCTCTGGAGCCGGGCAGCCGAGGAAAAGCCCCGTGGGGCATCTGTGGGGCCAGGCCTGGGGCCATGGGATGTTTCGAGGAGACCCCGCTGCCTCCTGGGGTGCGGGGGGGCTGGGGCTGCTGCGTGCGGCCCTCAGAGCTCCCGGGGTGGTGTCAGGGGTCTCTGCCACGGGGAGAGGCCAGGCTGTGCGCGATCCCTGCCGTGCACAAAAGGCTCCTTTCCCGATGGAAAAGATCCCTGTCCTCAAACAAGGACCACTTGAACCCCTTGGCGTGGGCAGGTCCGGCGATGTCCTCGGTTCGCACAGACACGGTGTGCATCCTCTTCCACCTCTCAGTGCCCGGCTTTGGGGAAGGTGCTGCCTCCTCTTCCCCGGCAGCGCAAGGATGCTGGCACGGCTGGCAGTCGGCGTCACACGAGCAGATCCCTTTGTCCGTGGGGACAGCACGTATTGCTGCATGTTATGAAAAGCAGCATCGCAAGCCGTCCCCGATTTGGGCCACCCCAGGCAGCCCGTGGCAATGGATGTGTACAGCAAGGCAGGACCAGGGGGGGATTGTGTTATTTTACCAGGTCACGCATTTTGCCGACGCTGTCACACGCACTGCTGAGCTCACCGACTCCCAGAGGCTGCCTGCACCCGACGGGACCATGGCACACCGGACGCTTTCCAAAAGGCATCGTTAGCTGCTGAAGTATCGCACCACGCCTCTGCCACCGGAGCTGAGCCTGCTTCTCCGAGGAGCTCGTTCCACCCCCCCGCTGAAGTCCCCGTGCGCATCGTGCTCCCAGGGACGGGCACACAGGGAGGGGAACCCGGGATCGCACCCAGCACCGGCGGCTGCAGGCACAGCCAGGAGCACACGGGCGCAGGAACAGGCGCTGGCACCTGCGTCACTTGTAGCTACTTGGTGACAGTTTGATGGAGACAGATCTCTCACCCTCCCTCGCGCTCTCTCCTGCACCATTTGCCGTCCTGCCTGTTGCCGCACGGAGACCTGCTGCCTTTATAGACTTTTTTTTCCCTTAAGCACTGCCAACAGACATTAACAGGCGAGGACTAACAGACACCCAACCAGCCCAAAGCAGGCAGCCAAACACCACTGAAAGCAGTGGTAAATCCCCTCCCATTCACACACAGAATCACAGTATTGTAGGGTTGGAAGGAACCTCTGGAGATCACCCAGTCCAACCCCCTGCCAGAGCAGGGTCACCCAGAGCAGGTGGCACAGGAACGCCTCCAGGTGGGGTTTGGAATGTCTCCAGAGACGGAGACTCCACCACCTCTCTGGGCAGCCTGTGCCAGGGCTCTGCCACCCTCAGGGGAAAGAAGTTCCTCCTTGTGTTGAGATGGAACTTCCTATGGTCAAGTTTGTGCCCGTTACCCCTTGTCCTGTCGCTGGGCACCACTGAAAAGAGCCTGGCCCCATCCTCCTGACACCCACCCTTGAAGTATTTATAAGACCCCCTTAGTATTCTTTTTTCCAGACTGAAGAGCCCCAAATCCCTCAGCCTTTCTTCATAAGAGAGGTGTTCCAGTCCCCTCAGCATCTTGGTAGCCCTTTGCTGTCCCCTCTCCAGCAGTTCCCTGTCCTTCTTGAACCGGGGAGCCCAGAACTGGACACTGCACTCCAGCACACACATCACCAGCCAAGTGCTGGGGGGCAGCACCCCATGGCTGCTGCCCCCACCCCAAGCTGCTTTGCCCCATAGCGACCATGTGGGTCTGGCCACCAGCCCACCGCGCACCTCCGGGCATCTGGAGATGTCTCGACCCCAGGCAAAGCTCTGGACTATCCAAGCACCAGCTCAGCATCCCCCTTCCCTCCCAGATCACAGCACTCCCACGCGTCCCACGCACCGCTGGAGCATCTCTGACACCTTGACACTTTTTTTTCTTATTACAGAGCAAACTCCTTTCATCAGTCAGTTTTCAGTTCTTCTATTTTTCCATCTTTGATCTCTGTTTTCAAGCACCCAGGTGGCACCCGGCCCAAGGTGCAGGAATCAGGCCGTGCCAGAGGCTGCGCTCGCAGTAACTGCACACCTAAACCCACACATTCCTTTTGTTCAAATCCTTCATACAATTTAATCACATCTTTGCGTGGTTTCAGCAGGGCTGAAAAAAAATTACCTTTGCTCACATGGAGCCGGTGTGTAAGGTGGAGCTGCGTGCTCAGCTAAGCTCCTGCACGTGGTCTTCTTAAAATTGCCAAATTACGTACTGCGCTGATCCGCTGGAATTACTCTGGAATTCACTCTGCAATTCATTTATTTTTTTTCACCTCATGAAATGCTAGTAAAGCTCCACCTCACCGGCCAGGCTTCTTTCTGGGGAAAAGCTCCAGGTGCAGACAGCAGAGCCGCCCGGGTGCCTGGGGACAGCCTCTCCCCTCCCGGGCGCTGCTCCTGCCGTAGCACCCACGAAGCCACTAGCGCTGCAAGAGGGGACCAGGCACCCAGCCCAGGGCGATGGGGAGGCGGCTCTGCAGTCACCCATCGGCAGATTCGCTGCGAGCCTCAATATTAATGCAAACTGTAAGATGGGAACCCCACCCCGGACTTCACATTTTAAAAAAAAACCCAACAAAACCCAACAAGATTCTGGTGAAAACGCTTTTGCTGTGGGTCTCCAGCGACCTCCCCTCCACGCAGAGGTCTCCAGGCAAGGAGCCATCCAGGCTCCGAGCCACAGTGCACCAGGTTGAGCAGCATTTCGGATAAGCTCAGCCCAAACTCAGCTCCAGCTGCTTTTGTGAAGGTAAAACGCTACTTTTGTTCCTCCCCAGCCCCGAGGTGCCCCCGGGACGTTGCCTTCCCAAAGCTCCTGGCCCCATCGTGCTCGGGTTTCCAGGAAGATGCTCCGCAAGGAGGGATGCTGAGCAGAGACGCAGATTGCTGATGTTGTTTCTGGCTAAACCAGAGCAAGAAAACAGGATGCCCGGACAGCGTTTAACCCAGGTACGATGCTGTGGCACTTTACAGCAGGGACCGGCCTCCAGCTCTCACCGCATTGCCTGCGCACCCACAGCAGGGAAACACCGGCACGCCGCGAAAGCCTCGGGAGTGAAATCCTGCCCTGCCAGGCTCCCCAAGACGGGCTCTCCGGTAGGTAATGGGGAAAACCAGAGGCGAAGAAACAGATCTGGCCAGGGTGGCAGCGGGATTCAACAGCCACTGGCCCACGCGTGCAGAAAAACCCTGTTAATCTAATAAAATTTGAGATGGTACAGGTCCTGTCCAGCCTCGCCTTCCCACCAGCGCTCTGTTACCAGCCCCGGCCCTGCAGTTCCCGCCTGTCAGCCCTTCTCTCTCTGCAGCTTTATTTCTTGCAACCTAATGAGTCCTTAATTCAGCAGGCTTTGTCCCATAGATCTTGATTTGCCCTAGCACTGGTGGGAACGTGCACTTTGAGGAGGGCTCTCCGTAGCGGCTGTTGGTGAGAGAGACGGCACAAACAGAGCGCTCTGCCGTTACAGAAGCAAGCTCTCGTCTGGCGGTGGCTGAGCTGGAGCAACGCTGCTTTTTGCCTGTTCAGAAAGAGGGGAAAAAAGGCACGAACCAGCCATAAGCATCCCACCAGGCATCACTTTGGAGGCACAGGGATTTCTTCCTGCACTAAGTCCTGCAAAGCCTGAGCCGACGGCTCGTGCGCCGCAAAGGCTGATGCTGCCCTGCGTTTCCCGAGGGACGTTCAGGGGCAACATCCGCGTCCCCAGGGCCGGGACCTCCTCCAGCCCTTTTGAAGGATGCTACCAAGGCGTCACCACAACCGCTCAGTGCGTGAAGTTCATCGCGTCTCGCAGTGACAAAGGTACAAGTTGCACAGGAAGAGGGGAGATGGAGGTGGCAGGAGCTGCTCCCGATTCATTTAATGAATTTCCTCTCTTACAAGCATTAAAAACCAAGTATTTTCCACGTGTTTTATGTACATCACCACTAACTGGCACCATGCCCCCAGCAGCTGGTGCTCAGGTCCTCTTCACTGCAAGAGGCGAAACGTATTTCAGAGGACGGATGGACCATGTGGACCCACTTTGTCCCCTCCGTCCCCTGCAGGGCACCAGGGGGACATGCCCACGAGGGGCTGCGAGAGCCAGCCCCCACGAAACCCCATCAGATGCCAAATGAAAACAAACAATAAACCCGAGAAACGTATTTTCACGTTTCGCTGTCTCTCAGCCACAGGGATTTTTGGTGTTAGGAGTAATAAGTAAAACATTTTCGGAGTATGGTTCAGAAGCTGACGTGCGCTGCACGGGAATAACAACAACGTACGCAGAAAGTGGGATCTGCCTGGGAATTATTTCCGAGCAGAAAATAAAATGGCCTAGGAGAATATTACAGCAATGAGTAATCTAAGCAGCTGAATTACACAGAGACCCCACCATTTCACAGCATTTCCATCTCCTGCAGCTCCCGGGGAGATTTTGGCCCAGCCTTCCCCAAGCGCTCCCCTGAGCTCCGGGCACGGAGGGATCCCGGATCTGGATACCCAAGGGGCACGGAGGGATCCGGGGTTTGAATACTCAGGATGCTGCTCACCCCCCTGCAGCACCCACCTTTCCCCGGCCGAGCCCAGTGCCCCGAAGCCGCGGGCAGCCCTCAGGGTATTTTATCAACAGGGAACGACGGGACTCGTGTGTCTCCTGAAACCGACCCGCAACGCTCCGCCGTTTCCAAGTTTTTAACTCCGGGTCAAACCTGCTGCTGTTAAGGAACCGGCTGCTCCGGTGGGGCTTTTGTTGTTGTCGTTTTAAAGCAGATGCGATAAAAGAGCCAAAATCACCAGGGCGATTCGGCTGCCAAAGAGCTCCGTGTGTGCTGTTTAGCGAGCCGCACTGCTCCTTGGGGACGAAATTACGGGGCTGGGAGAGGGGGGCGGTACGTGGCTCTGCAGAGGGAGGCTGTGTGCAGGTGAGCCGGAGCTGCTTTGTTTGCCTGCCTTGTTTTTCCAGACGCTATTATGGAACAGGATGGATGGAAACGGGAGGCAGCACTAACTCCCCCAGCGCTAACCTCCCGCGGCGAGCGCGGTCCCTTGCCCCGCATGTTCACCCAGCGCCAGGAATATTATTTAAATCCTGTTTACCCAGCTACATGGCTCTCTGCGGCCAGAGTCCCGCTCCAGGGATTTTGCAGGAGCCGGCTGAGCTGTCTATTATATTTTCCTCCGCTCCTCTCCTACTTCGCTGTCATTTGCTCTCCTATGCCGTTACCATCGAGCGGTAGCCCGCTGCTGTCGCTTACAAGCGGGTATTCACATGAGCAGCATGCAGCCGCAAGTCCCATCAGAAAATGCAGTATTATTTAGCATCTGGAAGGGAATTACAAATTCCTACAAATTCAGGCTGCTTTAAAAAATCCCGCCAGCCAGATTTTTTCCCACTGCCAACCACGACAAATGAGTAACTGCAGCCCCTGCTGAAGTCCAGGGGACTCGAAATCAGGCCAAAACTCGCTCGCCGCCACCACACCGGGTGAGTTTGGCGTTAGCCTGGTTTCACAAATGGGGAACAGCCACGAAGAGGGTGAGGTGGAGACTCGCCGCTGCGAAAGTCTGAAGGAAGGCACCTAAATACATACCGAAGCACCTTAAATAAACGGCCTGATTTTCACGAGAGACTGAAGCGAGCGGGAGCTGCGAGGGCTCGGGTGGGTGCATGCGGACTCGGGGACGCCCACTGGAAACCTCCTCGCGGGTGGCCCGGGCGGGCGCCTACGGGTTGGCCCTGCCGCTCCCAGCCTCCTGTTGCTTCCCAAATGCCGCCTGCAAAATCGCAAAGCTGGGGCTCACAGACGCTCTAAGGATGCAACCGCCAACGTGACACGGAGGCAAGCGAGGAGGTCCGCGCCTGGCCGCTGCTGCCTTCAGCCCTGCATCTTCTAAGCTCGTTTCCTGCTTTCTCATCAAGGATGTTAAGACCAGGGACATTTAATGAAGACTCATCTAAGCACGGCCCTGTTTCTAGATGCTTTACAGTCCATGGGAACATCTCCTTGCCCAAGACCCAAAGGTAATGATTATTTTCTTATCTTTCTTTGCTTCTCTCTCTGGGTCTCTACACCAGTGAGCACAAGCCAGTTGGACTGGGCAGAGACGGACGCTAAGCCTGAAGTGGGGGTGCCTGTACGCGCTCCCGGACACAGCACGGGAAGAACCCCGCTTCTGCTCGGCCCCCGGGAGCGGGAGCAGCGCCAAACCCCTTCATTCACCGTGGAAGCGGAGCAGGAGGACCGAAGCACTCGGTGCAGGCTGAATACTATGTACCTTTGAAACCGCAGGGGGAATTTGGGCAAGCAGATTGTAATTACCTGGCCTGGCACCGGCCCAGAACGCCAGCACTAGCTCCTTTCCAAAACCGGCTCCTTACAAAAGCGATGCAGAAACGTGGGCCTGAGAGCGGCGGCCAGGATCTCGCCGTTGTGCCCTTGATGAAAGACACCACCTCGGTGTCCCCAGCGCTGCGCCCCAGTGCTGCTCCCGCGCTTTCCCAGGGGATGAGGTCTGCGCCGAGAGCCACCCGCACCGCCACCGCAGCTCCAAGCGTCCCTCAAAACTCTCCCAGAAGAGCAGCGTCCTGTCACCGGGGGATGCTCTGCCACCATCCCTCTGGGGACGATGCTGTAACATGCCCCGCTGCCTCTCCCCCAAGACACGGCTCTGAGAAAGGGAAACAGGTTTAATTATCGAGACTGTTACGCTTCCCGGAGGCGATGTCTGGAGGGAGCACGCACAGGTGAGCTGGGCAGCTCGGAGCAGGTGGAGGCTGGAGCAGCTACGGTGCTGGGGCTCCTGAGAAAGCAGGGGAGCGCCCAGCAGAACGATGCCGGGCTCGGGACAGAGATGCAACCACAGCTCTCATCTTGGAGAGGAGATGGTCACCATGCTGAGGCTCGATCCGACTGATGCTGGGGAAGACAACCTATTCACTTGTGGAACATGGACCGTGCCCCAGGGCTGGGGGCGATCAGTGACACTGGGGGGGAAGACCAAGGGGGAGGCACATCCCGGCCATCTCCCTGGGGAGAAGGGATGGAAGGGCTGGAAAACAGCTGCTGCATGCGGGGAAGGGGCTCCGGCGCTGTGGTTCATCTCAGGTCACCGCTCGTCTACACACCTCAGCTTAACGACGGCCGGGCAGAGCCCTGGGCTGCCCCAGCCCTGCGCAGCACCCCTCGGCAGCAGGCCAGAGGCGGCGGTGAGGGGCCCCACGCCTGCCCCAGCTCAGCCTGTGCGTGCAGAGGGGCGCGGGTGAGGCTGACGGGGAGCGGGGTGTCGGGATGGGCATGATGGGTGTGAAGAGATGTGCAAGTGCGCGCACGCTCGCCCCAGGCTGCCCGCCCGGCGGCACGGGGCCGGGGGGGGGACGACACCCCGCAGCACCCCCTCCTACCTTGCAGTCCGTCAGGCAGGATCTGACCGAGTACTCTTCCGATTGCAAGTACTTCTCCAGCAAGAGGTCGAACTCCTCGTATTTTTCCTGAGCGTGTTGGTCCAGCCGCTGGTACGCCTGGACGCAGCTGCTACAGGCCTCCCCGCCCAGCGCCCCGGCCGCCGCCGCCACCAAGTCCACCATCAGGTTGTCCACGCTGCAGTCCAGGCCGTCCGGGCCGGCCATCTCCCGCAGCAGGTCCCAGATCGTGTAAGTATCACAAAAGGAGAGGTTGAAGTTCCTAAAGTAAGCCTGCAGGAAGGTCCTCTTGGAGGAGGGAGAGGCGAAGAAGGGGGCGGCGGCGGCGGGGGGCGAGCGGAGGGGCGCGCCGGCCGGGGAGCCCCGCGGCCGCTGCAGGGCCTGCAGCCGGGCGCAGGCCGAGTCCAGGTCGCCGCGGGCGGCGGGGCAGGGGCCGGGGGCCCGGCTGAGGTTACCGAGCAGGGCCTCGCAGCTGCCGCCCGCCGGCTCGGCCGCCAGCAAGGCCCGCGGCCCGCGGCTCCGCGGCCGCCCGGCGCCGCTCCGCTCCCGCGCCCGCAGCTTGGCCCCGGCGCAGAGCCACAGATGGTCGGAGAGGAGGACGGTGAAGAAAAGGAGCGAGGCCAGCGAGAGGCGCCATTTCTGCGCCCGCTCCGGGTCGGCCACCGGCTTGTCGCTGCGGCGCGGCGCGCAGCAGACCGCCCCGCCGGCGGCACCCCCGCGGGGGTACATCCAGGCGCCGCGGATCATGCTGCGGGGGCGGCGCGGGGGGGCGGCGGCGGCGGCGGCGGGGCGCGCCGCGCTACCGCCGCTGTCACCTGCGCCCGCCGCGCCGCGCCGCCGCCGCCGCCGCCGCCGCCATGCCCGCGCCCCCGCCTACAGGCCGGCCGCCGCGATGCCGGCTCGGCCCCGCTCCCCGCCCCGGCACCGGCCCCGGCCGCGGCGCGCCGCCCGCCGCTCGGGGGCATGCCCCGGCCCCGCTCACTCGGCTTTCCGCTTCCCCGTCGGATGCGACAGCTGGCGGGCCCCGCCGCGCCCGCCGCCGCCGCCGCCGCCGGGCCCCATTGCCCTCAGTCTGTCGCCATCTTCGGCCGCGCCGCCAACACCTTGAGGAGCCGCGCCGCCCTGCGCCTGCGCGGTTCCCCCCCCACCCCCCGCGAAACCCTCCCCGAAACCCGCCCGCCGCCCCTTCGCCGCCCGCCGCCCCTTCGCCGCCCGCCACGGGCACCGGCGGCGGCAGGTGCCGTGGTGCTGAAGGACAGCTCCGCCCGCCCCGCCGCTACCGGGTCCTGCCCCGGGGATCGGGGAGCGGGGCGCAGGTGTCCCCAGCCGCCCCCGGCAGCCCGGGTCCCGACAGCCCCGCGTGTGGGGTACCGCGTCCCGTGTCCCCCGGAGAAGGCAGAGGTGGCAGCCCCGGCGGGATTACCGACGGGCGGCGCGTCTGGCCTTTGTGCCCGTAAGGGACGGATCCTGAGCGGAGAAGGGCTGCGGAGGCGGGGGCGGGGGGGGGCGCTGTCCGCCAACAACGCTGCCCTGGGGGTCGCCCAGCTCTCCCGGGGCAGGCGGAGGGTGGGTGTCCCCTGGGCACTCGCTGCCTGCTCGCACTCGGCCCCGATTGCCCCGAAAAGAGCCCCCAACAAGTTCGTCACCGGGTCACCGGGAGAGAATTCTGACCAGGCACCAAAACTAAGAGGAAGGTGGCTTCCAGGGAACATCACTTCTTTGTGTCCCAAACCCTGTTGGCACCCGGTTAGGGGTTTCTCGGGCAAGTTAGACAAGAGACTGTCAGCTTACTGGGAGTGAAAAATAAACAGAGCTCTGCAACATGAAATGCTGCTGTAAGCAGAGCAGCAGGCATCCAAGCTCTGGGGCTCCTTCTCCATACATGAAGCCATCCTCACCCTTGGGCACTAACCTGGCTGCGGGAACTGGTTCAAGTGTTCCTATTTCTGGGGTTTTCATCAAGCTCTGTCCCAAAGTGAACCAACTCCTTCATGCCACTCAGCTGTGCTGTCAGCCCTTCAGCAACAGAGGTGCTGGAGCTGGTTGTCTGAGCTGCCTCAGGCTGGCCCGTGTGGGATCCTGCAGGCACGGGAAAAGTCACCGGAGGCTTTGTCCTCCTCCCTTTTGTCAGCCTGACCCGTGAGGATAGCGAGCCCCACGGGAAAGGGGAGCTCACGGTGTTTATGGATGCACAGGAGGGCTGTCATCTCAGCTGGTGCTCAGGGCGTTGCTCTAATGTGAGCACAATGCGTGGAAATCCTCCTGCCCACTGCCCTCCTGAATCCCAAATGCCCAGGCCTGGGCCAGAAGAT
The DNA here is from genome assembly GCF_028500815.1 of Rissa tridactyla. NCBI lineage: Eukaryota > Metazoa > Chordata > Aves > Charadriiformes > Laridae > Rissa > Rissa tridactyla. Next base: position 45,562,426 of record NC_071474.1, on the reverse strand, counting down.
CAGGATTTTACTTTGCTATGGCCACCCTCCTCTGAAGGCAGGCCCTGCACAACACGGCATGGGCCACCGACCTCTCTGTGTGACAGCAAGGGGAATCTCGGGGGGCTGTACGGCTGGAGCTGAACTCCCACCCCTCCTACCAAGCAGCACGCCCGAAATAAAGAGCGCGTTAATCATGAAGGCCAACGTGTTGGAGCTGTACATACTCCAACAGTTATCTCTGCTGTGGCTGAGGCACTGAGGTGAGGAAAAATCTGGTGTAGAGCCAGGAGAGGTTTTACAGCCGGAACGAACAAATGTCGAACATCACTGAAAGTGATATAAGGAAAAGTGCAATGCAGGCTGGAGATTGAACTCCTCCGAGCCGTGGCACAGGCACCTGCAGCTCCCGGAGCACAGGGCAGAGCTCAGGGGGCAGCTTCCCTCTGGCTCTTCCACCCCATCCCTTCCCGCCCCTGCAGCGTGCCCATGGCCTGGCTGGGAGGAGATGCTGGAATACCTGAGAGAGCTATTCCTGCAGGTCCGGGGTTTCTCTGGTAGGGCTTCTTTCCTGGGACTGCTGGTGCCTGCCTTGTGCACACAGGATTATACCAAGGGCTGGGGCACGGGAACCACTATTTTGGAAATAAATACTAACTGAGATCCCTCTGTATTTGCAATGAAATGGCTCTGATACCTCAGGCACAAATGCCTCACCGCCTTGTGCATGGTGTGGGAGCAGTGCGTCCCGCAGCTCCGGTGCCCTTGCTGTGCAGGCAGAGCTCCCCGGGGCGCGAGCGGCGGGTGGGAAGTACAAGGCTGTGACCGCAGCAGCTCCTTGCTGCTGGGAATGGAGCCCCAGCCTGCCTGGCAGAGCCGAGCACCCTGCTTTCTGATGGGAAACTGAGGCACCAGGCACATAGGGGAAAAATCCACAGAGTCTGAGCGTACTCGGTCCAGGCTCTGGGCACGCTGGCAGGGACCTCGCTCCCTAAGCTGTGCTGCCTGGCCAAGAGGCAGCAGCCTCGGGACTCCAGTTCTTGACAGGCTGTGTTGCCAAAGGGCTTTCACCTCCACATGGTGAGGTACCGCTATGCTGTGCAAAACCAAAACGTCTCGGGGAGAGCGGGAGGCCAGCAGTATAGCATGTTGTCGGGCTTAAAAAGAGCTAACGGGCAACAACAGAGCCCCTCGAACCCTTGCGTACCCCATTATTTATCTAACGGGGAGCCCTGCTGTCCTTTGGCCCTGGCTGCTGGAGGCAGCTCCTTCCCTTCTAGTGCCCTGCATGCCAGCGTTGGGAGGCTCAGGGCAGGAAGGGAGACAATGTCCCGTGTTTCCAGCAGTGGGTTTGGTGGTCCCGGCTAAAGCGATGGGTTTGGCTAGCCTTTAGGTACTATTTGTGTCAGCAGAGGGGGTCTTCTCTTCCTCCCATCTTCATCAGGGAGCTGCTCTTTAAGCGTCTTTCAAGCCCGTTTCTGCGTATCTCCCCAAACCCCCACATTTCCCATCCTATTTCAGCTTTTTTTGCCAGCCAGAGGACTCTGCTTTCTTCCTGTCCCTGCACTCCTGGTCCTTTCATGGGTGTTTGTAGGTTGAATGCAACCAGAAGGATGGGCAGCAGGGAGGGCATGGGGAGGGCTTCCTGGGGAGCCCACCCGCGCGGGCACACGCTGTGAGGCTGAGCTCAGCCCCAGCTTCCCTGTGTGCTCCGGCAGAGCTTTGATGGGAGCTCATCGCTGCCGTGCCCGTCGGGAGCAGTTCTCCACTGCAGAGCCTGTACCCGGCTCAGCATCACCCAGCTGAGACAGGGCTGCGCAAACACTGCCCTGTTTGGTGAAGGGCTCCGTTTCCAGGGTGCAGCGCTATTTCCACCCAGGAGTTTCCCCTTGCTGGGAAAACATTAACCGCTCCTCCCACTCGCTGCTCTTGCATTGCAAAAACAGCAGTTTACACGTGGCCCTTTGTGAGGGAAGGGTTTCGTTTGCTCTGCCTTCCTTGGGTTTCTCTCTGTTTACTGCTGCTGCTGGTATTCAAAGGGCAATGTGGTTTACTGATGTTTTCCTTACACCAAGCAAAGATGCATGGGCTGGCTCTCCGCTCCGCGCCAGTCTCTGCCCCGGTGCTTGGGAGGCTTCCCCGAGGAGCACCAGCAATTTGGAGACAGTTTCCATCATTACCTGATGCTAATCAGCTTGCTGACTAATCAGGTAGACCCTCGGGTGGGGATAAGCCAGCAAGGAAGCCGCCACCAGCATAAGGCCAGCGTTCTCTTACCGCATGCTGCGGCTAACAAGGCTTGGCCTGGTCTTTGCGAAGGGCTCTCCATGATGTGCTTTTATGGGATCTCGATGCTTTGCTGGAAAAGGCAAATTGTTACGTGCAAGGGGAGGGGTCCCAGGCACCAGGAGGAGGGATGGGGGGGAGGACCCCAAGCTCCAAGCAGCTGGCAGGGGGACCAGGGCACACGCATCCCCAGGCACAGTAAAAGCACCTTGAAGAGAGCCCAGGGGCTGACGCGATGGGGTGGCAGGAGGGGCTGTTACACCAGGCGTCAGTGTCACCCTGCCAGCCCGTGGCTTTGGGCAGGCACACGCAGCACTGCGATGCAAACACCTCTGCACCCAGCCGGCATTTGGGAAGGGCCACCACAGCGTGGCCCCGACCGGGTATCCAGGGTGCAGAAAAACTTTTGCTTTTTGCAATTAAAATTAGCTGGAGCAGAGACCCAGCCTGGCTGGCTGCTTTGGGGCATGAGCTGCCGAGGGAAGAGCGCAGCACAGGGCACGCAGCCCCATGTGTCCCAGCTCCTGCGAGAGGCGTTGTTCAGTGCGGCCCCAGAGGAGAGTCCGGACTTGGGAGGTCACCCTCAGCCCCCATCCTTGTGGGGCAGAGGGAGGACCTGCAGCTGGAGGAATCCCGGGGGCAGCAGCCCTGCCCGATGGCTCCATCCAGGATCACTCCTGGCCATGCCCATCCTGGTGTACCCTGCAGCCAAGCCTCCCAACCGCAGGGCTCTGCCCTCACCTCCTGCCAGGGCTCAGCGTAGGGTAGCTGGGCTCGGGCTTGTGTTCACATCCATACATGTTGGGGACCAGGGGTAGGTCCCCTGCCCGGACCCTTTCCCTCTCTGCCCAGGGCTGCTCCGCAGCCAACTCTCTTTACTCCTTACCTGGCTGCAGGCAGCAGGGCAGGCGTAGCCCATGCCTGGCCCATGGCAAGGGAGCAGATGCTGGCAGGATGCGCAGGGACACAAACGGGGGCTATATCTCACAGATATGCCACCTCAGGCTCTTTGCTGACTCAAGTGCCAGCATGGACCCTTACAACCTGTAGGTTTCAGGGTGGCAAAGCTGGAGAAGGGGCTGACGCCTGGCTCGGAGTCGTTAAAATCCCACCTTGCAGCACAAACCCTGTGCTCCCACTGGAGACTGGCAGCAGAAGATGCTTTACCCATCGTAGGAGTGTTGAGCTGGAACGAGCCTTGCCTTGTGATCACACATCTTGTTTGCAATGCAGCGACAGACCTAGCAAGCCCTGCTGCTCACCAGCTCCCAGCCAGGATGGAGGTGAGGAATCCCATTGCTGGGATCTCGGGGGAAGCTCCTAAGGGATGTCCTGGGTGTGGGATGGTTTGCTGCAGCAAGAATGCAGCTGAGGTTGCTTCATACAAACAGAGGCCCTGAGAGCTCCCCAGCCTCAGCAGCCCTTACTCTGGCTGCAAGTAAATCAAGTGCAATCAGATAAAACAGCTAGAAAGTGGGGAAGAAGTGGATGTACATCCTGGACCTTCTTGCAATGAGACCAGGAAAGGCAGGGATGCCACGCCTGGGTGCCCAGGGCTCGCCACTTTGGTGTCAGACCTCAGTAGTCCCCTGCCCAACATTGCCCATGGGACCCACTTGCCCTCGCCTGGTGCCAAGGCAGCAAGGGGACGGCTGCCTGCAGGGAGAGGGGTCAGCGAGCCCCTCTCCAGGGGACACCCCACAGCCTCACCCCGCCAGCACTGCCCGTACTGCTCTCATTCACAAATCCTCATCCCCGGGCTGGCACCGTGCCCTCCCGACCTCGGTGGCCCTCGTGCGGCGCCGCTTGGCCGCGTTTCTAGACATACCCGGGATGATGTCAACAGCGTCCAGCCCTGCTTCTATACGGCCCTCCTGGGAAAGCCTTCAGACCACATAGCTGAGTTGCTGGCCAGACCTGCCAGGCTCCCGGCTCCTTGGGCAAGGGCTCCTATTGCTTCAGCTCCCAAACAATGGGCGGTGGTGGGGGCTCTCAGCTAGCCTCCAGGGCACAGACTGGTTTTCCCATCAGGTCCCACCGCTGGTGCCACCATGTAACCATGTGGCACAGCCCCTTGGCCAGAAACCTGGGGTGCACAGCCCAGGAGGAAGCTGCCTGGCACCCCTTCCTGGGAATGGCCATGTTGGCATCCCGCTCCTTGCGGGGAAGAGGGGAGCTGTTGGGTCCGGGTCGCAGCTACAGCAGCAATGGCAGCTGATCATGAGAGAGCCCACAGGACTGGGCTCCCAGCACCACCAGTGCTCCCAGAAAGGGGCTGTAGCGGTGGCACCTTAACAAGAGCCTGTGCCAGGGGTGAGAGGGACTCACCAGCTGCCTGAGACCTCATACACTCGTGTCATGCAAGTGCAGTGCTGTAGCAGGCTGGAGAGGAGGGTATGGCTGAATTCCCCATCTCCCTGTTACCCACCTTGTTCCCTGCCCTCTCACTGGGTCCTTTTCTTGCATTGTTGACGAAGGAGGATTTAATTTTGGTTTCCACCCTGTATTTGCAGGAGAAAGGCCACTCTGACCCTCCCCAGTGCCTCTCCCTTCTGCCTGCCCCACGGATTTGCTGGGAGCATTTTGGCCCTGCAGCCTGGAGCCCCTGGGACCCAGCCCTGCCAGTTGCACAGGACGGTCCTCCCTGCCCAGCCTGTCCCAGCCTCCCGGCCCGGCCAGCATGGGGTGAAGGAGCCGGTCTGGCTCCAGACTGGTATCTCCGGGAGGAAGGAGTGGGGATGGACAGAGAGCACAGAACTCTTTGCCCTCTGAATAGGTACCTCCTGTGGGTCCTCCCTGTGTGAATCCCAATCGCGGTGTCCATCCCACACCGAATCCTCCTGCCCTGCACCCCGGTACAGGCCAGGGATCCCCATCTCAGAGGGGAATGGGGCTGGGGTGGGATGCAGCACCCTCTGCTCTCCCTGCAGACTTCCACCTCATACCTTTCCCGTTCCTTCCCTGATGTTTCTTTCCATATCCTGGAAGAGACTGGGATGCACACACTTCACCAAAGTTCCTATGCCTACCTGGTGTGAGAGGTCTGCGATTCCTGCCCTGTTTCAGGCTGCATCACCCCATACTCCGCATGCTCCCCCATGGCCCTCTGCCCCTTGCCCCCCACCTGCTTCCCCCCACCCTCCGCTGCAGTCAGGCCCTTGGATCCGAGGGGTCGGGAGAGCGGTGGCAGAGGTGGCACGGCATGCCACGCTGGCAGAGCAGCTGCCCAGGCAGGGGCAGGCTCTGTGGCTGCCCGGCAGAGCTCCCCTGGCCCCGGCTGGCTGCAGCCCCATGCTGCTCCCAGCTGTGAGCGCTCAGAGCAAGGGAGGGGAGCAGGGAGAGGGGGTTACAGCCCACAAAAGCAGATGTTGCTAATTGAGCCTTTGAGCTGCATGCCAAGCCATGGCATGGAGGCTCTGCCCGGGTTTCAGAACCACTGCCAGGTCGCTGGCTTTGAAGATGGTGGGGGTGGGAGAGGGGGCTGGCGAGGGGGAGGCCATGCATGCGTATCAGATTGAGCAGCCGCGCAGCCCGCAGACCGATGTCTCTGCGCCGGTGGCTGCTGGGGCCGGGAAGCTCATCCTGCTGGAGCAAAGGAGGCTAGGAGTGAGGGTCCTCGTACCTGCACCTCGGCCACGGCTGGGCCAGGACAGGTTAATGCCTTGGTGTAGTGGGAAGGTGGTACCTACACGTGGCTAGTAGTTTCCTTTTTATTTTCTTTGATGGTTAAAGATGAAGAAACCCTTGTTAGCAATGGCAGGTCCTGGAGCTGCCTAGGAAGGAGAGAGGATCTGAACACCTGACTTGATGACAGCATCCTCCCCACCAGCCTGGGTGCTTGCCAGCAGCCACAGCAACCTCTGACCAGCTGGTTTGCTGATCAGAGACATCCCTTGCTCCCCCCAAAACCTCTGGTTTCCCTTTCCTCACCTTTCTGACCACACTTGGTTAGAGCCTGGGGTTCTCTCACTGGTGCCCAACTCTGGCCGGGGAGCTGGCTGTGGTGTTGCTCTGGGTCAATGCCAGTCGCAGGGTGAGCTGAGCCGCGGGGTGACCTGGGTGCAAACAGCAGATGTCACCAGGGGCTTGCTGGTACACCGAGCCAGGTCTTGCATTTGCCTGCAAGAATTTCTTGCCGCAGCACCTCCCCACTCGCTCTGGGCACGTCATTTTTGCCTCAGGCAGGTCAGGTACCACCACGGCCCTTTTTGGGGCCACCGAGCCGGGCAGCCCGGCGGGGAGGTGTGTGCCTTTTCCAAGGCAGTGTCTGCAAAAGCAGTTTTGAGCACATCAGGGTTACCCGAGGGGATTCCCAGCCGCGCCGCTCGGTCGCGGCGGGGGGGGGTGTGGGGGTGGTGGGGTGGTTGCGGTGCGGTGCGGGAGGAGGCGGGCGGGCAGACCTGTGCCCCCGCCCGCCCGTCCTGCGGGCAGAGGGGAGCGGGCAGGGACGGGGCACGTCGCTTCTGCCCGTCCCGGTGCCGGTGCCCGGCCCGCCGCGGGCAGCGGGAACCATCGCTGTCGCTCTGCTGCCGCCCCGCGGGCAGCGCGGCCGGGACGGGGCTCCGCCGGCTCCCCCGCACCGGGGTGTCCCGTCCCCATCCCCGCACCGCCGCACAGCTCCGTGCCGTGCGGGGCTTCGCACAGGCGTGGGCATCCCTTGGGCACACGTGTGCCAACACACGCTGCGCGTGCGGGGCCGTGCGCCATGCCTGGACCACACAAGGGGACACCTGCGACACCTGGGCCATGCAACGGGCCGTGCGCCACACCTGGGCCACATATCAGGCCACACAACATGCCACGCACCACACCTGGGCCATGCATTGGGCCACACAACACGCCACGCACCACGCACCAGGCCATGCACACCCCTCCCACGCGTGCTGAATGCTGGCACACACGTGCAGGCAAAGGCACTGCCCTCCCCTCCCTCTCCTGCTCCCAGACACTCAGCCAGCACACACTCAGTAAAACATCCACACTATTTTCTGGCTTTCCCTTCGCCTTGCACGCTGCCGCCTGCCTCCCACACGTCTGTGCCCGACTCCCGCTTACAGTGTGTTCAGGGGTCCCAGCTCCTCCAGGGTGGCAGGTCCCACCAGCACCCTGCTGCGTCTCTGGGCTGCTCATCCTCTGCCCTGGCTGCTCTGCAAAGGGCCGGAGTGTTCAACCCCCTCTACAGCATCTTTTTGGCTCCGATTTAATAAAAGACAAGGGATGCTGGAGAAGTGGTCCCCGGAGGAAAACTAGAAAAAAGGCTTTCCTGCAGCGCAGGAGGACTTCATCAGGAGTCAGACTGAGGATGGAGAAGGCTGTGGTGAAAACAAACTCTGTGCAGGGAGGGAAAGGAGAGGCAATGAGTGGAGAGGGGAGCCCAGGGTGCTGCAAGGGGGAAGGGAGGGCAGGAAGAAAGCACCCTCACCACTCAGGAGAGCCCCCAGGCTGGCCCAGTCCTGCACACGAGCAGGGAGGATTAATCTCTGCAGTGTGCATCGCACACAGGAGCCACTCACCCTTCCCACCTGGCCAAGCACAGCCCCCAGCAGCGCACCAAAATAATCGACTGCTGCTGAAACCTGTAGCCATGACCCTGGGACAGCAGGGAGGGACGCGATGGGTGGGAGAGCAGGGGCACTGCAGGTGCATCAGGGCCAGGGGGGACCCAGAACAGCCCAGAGCATCCAATCGTGTTGGTGGGAGGTACAATGAAGGGCCTGGGGCTCCCACCTACCCCCCTGCCTCAGGGCTGGGTCTCCCTCCGTGCAGCGATGGCAGTGGCGATGGAGCCTGCCTTGTGCCCATAACCCCAGCAGGGACAGGGCAGGTGTCACCTCGATGAGGCAGGAGCACAGCTAAGGGCTGCAGGAGCTGAACCTGCTACCCCAAAGCTCTGCCAGGGAGAATGAGGATGTCTTCAAGGACAGGCAAAATGGGAAGCCAAGGGTGATCCCAGCACAGGCAGTGTCCTCACCCACAAGATGCAACCTCCCCCACGGCAGGCAGAGCTGAATGCTGGCAACACAGCTCGTCCCATCAGCAGCCCCAGCCAAAGCAAGCACCAAGCCAGGTCCAGGGTCCATCCAGGCAGGAGCAAAGGGAGGCAGGGCTGGAGGCAAGGCTGCACCATGGCTCCCAAGCCCCCAGGAGCAAAGCCAGGGCTGGGAACAAGCCACAATGGGTATCCACAACCTCCCCCAGAGAGAAGTTACCTCTAGCATCACAGCTGAGGTCCATGCTGGAGGCAGGGCCAGAGACGGGCACATCTGCACTGAGGTGAGGAAGGGGCTGAAGGCTCCAATCTGAGCTTAAATGGAGCCACAGACGGGTGTGGGAGCCCCAGGTGAGGCTCGTGACGGCTCCACAGTGCTCCCAGGACCTGACAGCCCCATCCCTCCACCTCCGCTCTCTCCACTCCCCTCTTCCTCTCTTTTTCCCCTTTCCCCATCCCGTGTGCCTGTGTTGACTCTCCAGGCCCTGTGTGGGTGGCAGCTGCATCCCCCTGTCCTGTCGTTAGTGGTGGCGAAAAAAAAGCGCCACCCAAAAAAAAAAGTGGGAGACAGAGATAAATCGGAGGTCAAAAAACATTGGAGGCTGAAAAATGTAGGAGGCCAAGGAAAAGCGTGGGGGTTGAGAAAAAAGAGGTGGCCAACAAGAAAAAGTGGTGGCCAGAAAAGTTTGAGGCTGAGAAAATTGTAAAAGGAAATAGAATCTGAGGCTCCATGAGTCTGATGAAAAGCGGAAGCCAAAGGAGAGCAGGAGGCTGGAAAAGAGCAGGAGGCTGAGTAAAGAAGGTAGAGGCCAAAAAAGATCGGAGATGGAGAAAACAAGGAAGGCTGAAAAAGAAATGGAGGCTAAAAAGGAGAAGGAGGCTGGGAAGGAAGTGGAGTTAAAAAGAAGATTGGAGACAGAGAAAAAATAGAGGCTGGAAAGGAGTGTGAGATGGAAAAAGGGTGGGTGGTCAGGAAAAATAGAGGCCGCAAAAGGGTAGAAGACCAAGAGAGGGTGGGAGGGTGAAAGAAATGCAGAGGCTGAAAAGGGCGGGAGGCCAAATGAAAAATAGAGGCCAAAAAAAGTAGAGAGTGAAAGGGGGTGGGAGGCCAATAAAATCATAGTGTGAAATGGAGTCTGAGATTGAAAGAGTCTGACGAAGAGTGGAGGCCACTGAAGAATGGGAGGCTGAAAAGGAGCAGAAGTCCAAAGAAAAAGTGGATACCGTTAAAAAGAGTGGAGGCTAATATAGAGCTGAGGCCAAAAAACGGGTAGAAGGCCAAAAGAGAGTGGGAGGTTGGGAAAAAAAAATAGTGAGGGGCAAAGAGCGGGATGCTGAGTAAATAGTGGAGCCCCCCAAAAACGTGGAGGTTGACAGGGAGTGGGAGGCTGAAAAGCAGGAGGTGGGTCTTGGTGGGGCAGGGCTCCATCCTCGCCCTGCTTTGCCCTGCCTTATCCTGCCTTTCCCTGCCTTATCCTGTCTTGCCTTGCCCTGCTTTGCCTTGCCTCGCCCGGCCGTGGCCGTGTCATGGAGCCGGGCGTGCACTAGAGGACAGCCGAGCTCCACGCAAGCGGCCCGGGCAGGAGCTCCCGCAGACCTTGCCCTGCCTGCCAGCAACCTGCCCTCCCTACCAGCACCCCCAGCCCCCGAGCACCCTGCCCGTGAGCACCCCGCACCCTCCAGCATCCCTGCCAGCTCCCAGCATCCCTGCCAGCTCCGAGCATCTGCACAGCCTGGAGAATCTGCACAGCCCGGGGCATCTGCACAGCCCTGGGCATCCCTGCTAGCCTTGCACACCGTGCCAGCCCTGAGCATCCCCATGGCCTCGAGCATCCCTGCCAGCCCTGAACATCCCCACGGCCCCGAGAACCCCTGCCAGCCCCAAGCACCTCCAATAGCCTCGAGCACTCTTCCAGCCCTGAGCATTCCCACGGCCCCGAGCATCCCTGCCAGCCCTGAGCATCCCCATGGCCTCGAGCATTCCTTCCAGCCCCAAGAACCTCCAATAGCCTCCAGCACTCTTCCAGCCCTGAGCATTCCCACGGCCCCAAGCATCCCTGCCAGCCCTGAGCATCCCCACGGCCCCGAGCATCCCTGCCAGCCCCAAGCACCCCCAACAGCCTCGAGCACTCTTCCAGCCCTGAGTGTTCCCACAGCTCCAAGCATCCCTGCCAGCCCTGAGCATCCCCATGGCCTCAAGTGTTCCTGCCAGCCCCGACCATCCTCAAAGCCCCGAGCATTCCCACCAGCCCCGAGCATCCCCATGGCCCTGAGCATCCCTGCCAGTCTCGAATATCTCTGCCAGCCCCAAGCACTGTTCCAGCCCCGGGGCAGCCCTGCAGCCCAGAGAACCCCTGACAGCCCCAAGCATCTCTGGCAACATCCCTGCAGCGCTCAGCACCCCCCATCTCCAAGCGCAGCCCAGCCTTCCACAAGGCTCACATGCCTCCCGGACCTGGAGGTTAATGGGTTTGGGGCCATTTGCTAAAACCCTGCTGAGCAAGTCACGGCAAAGGTGAAATCAGGGGGGGGATTTGGTACTTCTGCTTGTGTGTGTGGCGGGGTTTAGAGTTCCTTGAGTTTTATTTAAATCCAGAACTAGGAGTGTTACTTTGGGGGAAGCGGTTGTGAAGGTTCCCACTCGCGGCTTTGCCCCGGAGCTGAAGCGGTTGCATAGTAAATATGGGAAACGTTTCCTTTCTTCTCAGTTTCAGGTCAGATGGGGTGGGGACCACTGCAGGCTGGGGAGCTGCAGCGGGCCCTGCTGCCAGGAGCTGCTGCTTGCATTAAAATTAAGGGAGAAGAAAAGGGTATGGGAAATCGGAGATGTGGTGGTGTGTCAGGCACGCAGCCCGCACCGGTTGTCCCCCCAGCCAGCCCCCCCTGCTAAGCCACAGCCTGTCCCCGCAGAGGTGGCTCACAGCTTGCCCCGGAGCCGGCTCTGCCGCCCAGATCCCGGCTACAGCCAGAAAGTGTTTCCTGATGTTTAACCTCCACTTCACCCCATCCTCCACGTGGATGCGGGTAGCCGTGTCCTCCCACGCTAGCGCGAGCCCATCTTTCTTCTTCCCGCACACGCGTTGCATCCTCCCTCTTCTGCTGCTCTTGTCCCCAGGCTGCGCAGGTGACAGGTCCCTTGTCCCCCTCACACTGTCCTCTCGAGCATCTCCTTCCAGGGGGGTCTGCTCATCCACTCCTTTCTGCAAGAGAGGACCCACTGGATGCCATCCTCTTTAGGATGGCTCCTCGGGGCCGGGACATGGCTTCCCGCGCAGTCTGTCCCCTCTCCGGGGCAGCACCTCCTCCGTGCCTGCACCCATCACACAGCGTGGGAAGCTGGGTGTCCCCAGCCCACACTGCCACCCACGCTGGGGGCTCAGGATCCCCATGGGGTCCAGGCCAAGGCCTCCTTGTCCCTCCATTGCCCTGCACAGGGCCACGGGCATGTGGCCACCAGGGCAGCACGTCCTCGCCAGCTTGCATGGGGACCACCGCGGGGCGGGCAGGGTGGGGGGGCCGGGGTGCGCGGATGGCGCCTGGGGTGAACAGAGCAGCTGTGTTTACTTTCCATCTGCTGAAGGGAACAAGAGGGGATTTTTTTTTTTTTTTTTTTAAATTTCATTTTATTTTTTGGAGGCTTTGTGCGTCCTTCACTGGCCAGAAACCTTCATGTAAACATCCTGCCGCTTCGCCAGGAAGAGAGAGCGCGGTGATGGAGGAGATGTCCTGCCTCCTGCTCTGCAGGGCTGCACGTCTTGCACCCACACACACCCAGAGACATCCCCCACGGGGCTGGGTAGCACAGGAGGATGCTGACATCCCCACCCTCAGCTCAGTGTGGTCCCTGGGGCAGCGGGGCCGGGCTGGTGAAGGGTGGGCAGGTGACCCCACAGGTCCCCAGGAAAGCTTGGGACACCAGGACAGCAGCCTGCTGCCAGTGCCGGCCCCGAGCACAGCATCCGACAGCCAAATACTCTACAAAAAGAGGTCCGTGCTCTCCCTGCAGGAAGGGAGGGGGGTCTCTAGCCCTGCGGGATCTGAGGGGGAGTTTGGAGTCAACAGGAGCATAACCCCCCCCCAAAGCATCATTGCACAGCCCTGCCTCCCTTCATCCATCGGGAACACCTCTGGTGCACAGGGCTGCTCCCTGCTTGCTGCGCTCCCGACACCCCGGTAACCCCCCCGGGCAGCCCCGCATCGCCTCCTGCGTGCCCAGTCCCTGTCACTCCTGGGGCAGGGGACATGGGGGATGTGGGGGACACGGGGCAGGCGGCTGCAGCGCCGGTGGCAGACGGCTTTGGAAGGATGCAGTCCGTGGCTCGGTAAAGATTTCGGAACCCTCGTGCTGTGCCTGTGCAGGAGGCAAAGGGAAGGCCCTGAGCACACACCGCCGCCTCTGCCAAGGCTTAATCAGCAGGTTTGTTCCGAGTTGTGGCCAGCCTGATTAATCCAGGCTGCCTCTGCTGGGATGCTGATTTCAGAGCCTGCCACTGAAAGCAGATTTCTGGCTGTTATGCACAGAAAATTGTTCAGGTTCTGGCTGAATTGCCGGTGTCCAGGGAAACGGAGCAATACCTCGGTGGGACGGATGCTAATGGCTTGTGGTGGTGGCGGTGCCCCTCTGTGGGTGTCAGAAGGGTTCAGGGGGCCTGGGATAAACCCCCAGGCTCGGAGGGACACCAGTCTTGCCCTGTGCGGGAGAGGCAGGACCCATTGCTGGCCCAGAGCATCGTTGTCTCCAGCGAGGAGGAGTGGAAGCATCTGACTCGGAAGGAAACATTACCCTCCCGACCCCAGCGCTCGGGCCAACTGTTGACTCATTTAACATCATCCCCTTTTTGGCCAAGGAAGCGAGGAAGAGTGCGGTCAGGCAAGGCTGTAGCCCAGCTGCCTTCGCTCCTCGCAGCCCGGAGAGGGGCAGAGGCCGCGTGTGTCACCCTGGGGCTGGGTGAGGACGGGGCTTTGCCAGATTCGGTGTCCGCTGCCGAGCCCGTGCGGCAGGGGCGATGCTCTCTGGAGCGCGCGTGGCAACGCCAGCACTGGGGGTGACACCGCAGCCGTGGCAGCAGAGCATCCCCGGTGCTGGCAGGCGGCACGTGGGAGCATCTTGGGGACAGCCCCACAGCTGGGGGCCAGGACGAGGGCTGTGGGGCCGGCCAGCCGCCGGTGGGACCATGCAGCCACCGGGCGAGGCTTGGCGACGGCGGCGGCTTTGCTTTGTTTACTCTGCAACTTTGGCTGTGGCTGGAGTTTGTTAAGGGGTCAGGCTGATTGGGTTGTTTTCCTGTGCTTTACAATTTCCTATGTGGTACTTTAATAGACGCTAGGGCGCCTACAGCTACAGAGAGGCACTTTATTTTATTTTAGAAATGGAAGTAAATAAAGAAATAAATGCACCCAGGCATCGCCTCCCCCTCCCCAGCCGCCTCGCTCACTCACTATCTCTCCGCAGCCCCTCACCGGCTTCCTCTGGCTTGGGGGAACCTTGTTTAAACCAACCACAATATATTTTTAATGAGGATCGTTAATTAGCCCCGGCCCCAGCCCACTGCGCATGGCTTCCCTGAAGCCAGGCTGGGGCTCTTTGGAGCAGCACGGGGGCTCAGCGCTGGCTCTTTCCTTGGTGCAAACACCAAGATCTCGATAAGCACCACGCAAGTGGCTTTAAGCTCTTCACTAAAGGAGGTTCCTCTGGGAAGGGTTTTGCCGGGATCGAGTGGAGGAGGCCACGAGGGATGGGGAAGACCCCGGCATGATGCTGGTGCACCTCCAGGGCATGCGATGCTCTCCCTGCCACCACTGCATGTTTAAGCCGGGATGGCTGTGACCTGGCAGGTGTCAGCCCTGTCCCCATGTCCTGCCACAGCCCTCCGTCCCGCTGCTTTCCCCCGAAATGAAGCCGTCGTTGGGTCTGCAGCTCCAGCAGCGCCTCCGAGGCAGTCAGAAGTGATGCTGCTCTGATGGATGGACTTGCCCAGCCTAACGAAAGCCGTCGCTGCTCCAGTCACGCTGGCACACACTGCGGTGACGAGCAAGAGGGGCATGGGTTATAGAATCATAGAATGAGTTGGGTTGGAAGGGACCTCTAAAGGCCATCTAGTCCAACCCCCTGCAGGGAGCAGGGACATCTTCAACTAGACCAGGTTGCTCAGAGCCTCATCCAGCCTGGCCTTGAATGTCTCCAGGGATGGGGCCTCCACCCCCTCTCTGGGCAACCTGGGCCAGTGTCTCACCACCCTCAGTGTAAAGAACTTCTTCCTGATGTCTGATCTAAACCTGCCCTGCTCTGGTTTAAGGCCATTGCCCCTCGTCCTGTCGCTACATGCCCTTGCAAACAGCCCTCCCCATCTCTGCTGGAGCCCCTTTAGGTTCTGGCAGGGGCTCTAGGGTCTCCCCGGAGCCTTCTCTTCTCCAGGCTGAACCCCCCCAACTCTCTCAGTCTGTCCTCACAGCAGAGGGGCTCCAGCCCTTTGATATCTCTGTGGCCTCCTCTGGCCCCGCTCCAACAGGTCTGTGTCCTTCTTGTGCTGAGGGTTCCGGAGCTGGACACAGTACAGGGTCCCAGGGAGCTGCACACCCCACATCACATCACCCACTGCCACCCCCCGGCTCTGCCGCTTCTCCCCCTGAAGATGGGTCCAGGCTCGGGCAGGGGGCTGCCCTGCGCCCAGGGTGGCTGTGCAGCTGGCAGGCATCGCTGCTGGCGTGACATACCCCCCCATGGCACAGCGGGTGCCCGTGGGGTCGGTGGCAGTGCTGCACCCGCTGGCATCCTGCTCGGGGTGCTGTGGGCAGCTGCTGCCCCGGGGACCTGCCGCTGGCACTTGTTTTTTAGAAACAGTGGGACTGGGCTGTTGATAAGGTGCCAGCGGTGCCTTTCTCTGGGCCTTTCCCTGCTCTCCCAGGCCCTGAGGGCAAACATTCCTGGCATATTTGTCATGTTCGGCTCAATACAGCATCCTTCAGAAGAGAAAAAAAATCAAATAAAAGAAAATCCGGTTCTTCCACTGCTCCCTTTAGCGTTCTTTTACACTTAAGCTTTTTAATTCCAGCTCTGAATAACACTCTTTATGGGGAGGCCTGAAAAGCTGCAGCCTTCACCCAGCCGGTGCAGGGGTGGAAGGGGAGCGCAGCCGGCAGCGGGGCTGCTGGGGGGGTGTCGGGGGAGCCCCGGCTGTCACCACCCCCGGCACCCACAGGGACCCCACTGCCATCCAGCCCCGTGGCGTGGGGAGGAGGGAGCTGGAGGTGTGATGGGGCTGCTGCAGGGCCGCAGTGGGCAGGTGCCCATGGGGCTTGCGGGTGGCAGGGACATGGGTGACACTGGGTGGCTTTAAACTAGACCTGGGGAGCAGGGACTGATATATAAAAGGGTTTCACATGTGCGTTTTTACTGAGGTAAGCCAAAAGGCGCTCGGATCCCAAGGATGCCCCATCACCCCTGGTGCCCGGGGTGCAAAACCAGCCACACTGGGCTGGGGTGGTGGCACTCGACCTGTCACCAGTGGCCAACCGCTCGCGGGAGGCGTGTGGCTGTCTCCAGCACAGCCACTCTCTTCATTCTCCTCTTCACCTCACCCCCTTGCCTTTTCACTTTTCCATCCCACTCCTCTCCCCAGGTTAGAACAAACACCAGCACTCAGGACCGATTTTAGGGATGGTCTGCATCTTTCTGACTCGCTGTGCAGCAAGGGCAGGGGCATCTGGGCTCGGACGCCACCTTCCATTTGTGCCCTTTCTCCCACCAAAGCATTAAAACCACCATCCTGCGTGTTTATAAAGGTTTGTTTTCCAGGCCAGGGCTTTGGCAGGAGATGAGCTTCCATGGCTCAGGGCATCAGACGGTGGCATCTCAAAGTCCCGTAGTAAATCACCTTTTCTGACCACCCGTTTCCCATGTAGAGGCTCCTTGGTGCTGCCCGTGCTGTGGCTTGCCAGGGGCTGGGGCTGCCTTCTCCCTTTCAAAGGACACCTGGGTACGGGGGCGAGCACCACGCGGCTTCAGAGAGCTCTTGGAGCTTGGGAAAAAGCCTCCGAGGCTCTTCCCCAGCTGCTTGCCTCCCCAAGACTCGTGGATTAGACCACGCCGCTGGCACGCTGCCTCCCCGCTGTGCTCGATACCACCTCTGCAGCGGACACGCACAAGCCCGGGCATCGCTGGGAGCTGCCGCGGGGCCAGGCTGGGCTGGGGACCGCAGCACAGGGGATGGGCTCCGGCATAGCTGTCCCCCATGTGGCCCAGACCCAGGGGTCTGGGAGAGGGCAAGGAGGCTGGGTGGGCGACGGAGGCAACCGGGAAGGGGCACGGGCAGAGCCCCCGCTCCCCGCATGCAGCTGGCCGTGGTGCGCTGCCGGGGGCCCGCCGATGCTCACTTCTTTCCCACTCCCTCCTCCTCGTCCCCCCCCCCGCCGCCCGAGGAAAGTGATGTTTTTGGAGAAGAATGAAAGGAAAGCCAGGGAATGCTCGCTGTGCTAATTCTGTCAGGGAGCCAAGAAATATGAAGCGCCCCTTTGTTTTTTCTGAGCAATTATCCTCCACAATTTGGCTTTTTGTATCTCCGTGCGTGTAAAACTAGTCATTATATCCTGCCTTATCTGCGGGGAGCGCGCAGTCTCCTCCCCGCGCTCCCAGCCCTCTCCTCTCACCCGGGCAGCACCGGCTGCGTCGCACTGGGCATCGGAGCCCAGCTGCCCCTGCCCTTGCTGCACAGCGAGTCAGAAAGATGCAGAGCATCCCTAAAATCGGTCCCGAGCACCAGTGTTTGCTCTAACCTGAGTGTTGCAGACTTTTCCCCGTAGCCATCACCTGCAGCACCCCCGGCAGCTCCCTGGAAGTGGTCCCCCTCGTCCCAGTTCTAGCCCAAAGTGACCCATCGGGTAACTCAGTGCCTCCTTTGGGCTGGTCCATCCTACACCGACCGCTCTGCGGCTCCGTCAGCCTTTCCCCAAAATGCCCACTGCCCTGCTCATCCCGGCTGTGGAGCAAGCGAAGGCACCCCTAAAACTGCTGTGTGCACGGGGAGGGGGCAGGGGGCTCTGCCGCCACCGGCTCCTGTGCAGCACGGAGGGAGCGGAGCGGGGCCACCCGCCCTGTCCTTGGCCGGGGCTGCACCAGCCGCCCTCTGCCCTTGCTGCTGTAAAGGGAATTTACCCCACCCCAGCTTTTATGACTGTTTAAACACATGAAGGTGCCACACGCTCCATCCGCCCGAGCCGGATGCCACGCGGAGGCGGAGTGGCCATGCCCCGCTTTGCAATTTTGCCTCTCGAGGCTTCGTTTGATGGGGGATGCTCCCAAATCCCGCCCCCACCACTGCTATTTCCCGCAGCTGATTTCCCCTGTAAAACTGGTCCCCATGAGTCTTGCTCCTTCCTTTAGCTTCTTATCAGCCCTTATCAGGCTGTGTCAGGGCCTTGCAGGCAGGTACGGCTGGGTTTGCCCGAGGGAGGTGCAGAGGGATGAGGCGGTGGGGGACAGCAAAGTGGGGGCAGCTGCTTTTGGCCTCTCATCCAGCAGCTCCAAATTCAGGTCAGGGCTGTGCTGTGAGCTGCGATGGGTCTGTGTGTGTGTGTGTGTGTGTGTGTGTGTGTGTGTTTTCATGCTGCCCTTCGGGTCCCACTCTGGAAACCAGTGATAAAGCCGCCGCCGTACTGCTCCGGGGAGTCCCTGATGCTCTGGGACCACCGGGGTCCCTCGATGGCCACAGTCCCACCAAGGGAGCCGTGGGCGGGGGTGGCAGGAGGGTGGTTTTGTGCCCCGCGTGCTGCGCTTGATCCCACCACGCAGCTTTCCAAAAGGGCTTCAGAGATGGGGATGGGGACTGGCCAAGGCTCTGCAATGGCCCGAGAGCATCCCCCTCCCCTGGCTGCCCCCACACTTGGCTCTCCATCACAGCGGCTCCTTCCGCAGCACCTTTCTGAGCCAAGGGCTCCCTGAGACACCGCTTATCTCTCTGCAGGGCTGGCAGATTTTATGAGGGGCTTTTCTTTAAGATGCAAAGCAAATCTGTTGCTTATAAAAGCAGAGCCCCGTACGCTGCAGGTACAGCGGGTGCTGCAGGCGCCAGCCCCGGCTGGTGGCACAGGTCTGGGGTCCTCTCCGGAATGCTACCAGTGTAAAACATGGCATTGGAAATAGCTGCCAGGTAAAAACACACCTGTGTTTGCTGGTTGAAGGATCTGAGCAACGTTCCTGCCTTTAGTAGCCCTCACATCCATCTTTCTCCCCACGGAAGGGGCTCGAGACCTCCACATGCACAGGGATCAGTTGGAGCGCTCCTTGCGTCCCCGTACAGAGTCCAGCCGTGGGATTTTGGCCGGGGAAGCCACAGCAGGATAAACAAGGCTGCGATCCTCGGGCCGCCCGCACGCCCAGCTCCGGAGAGCATCGCAGAACCCCCCTCCCGCATCCCTCCTCCAGCTGCAGCTGCCTCCGGTTTGCAGAGGGTCTGGGCGGGCCGGTAAACACCGCTGGTGGCCAGTAAACAGGCTGGGGCTAAACAGGACGTGAGCGATCGCATCCGTCCCGAGGCTTTGCCAGGGCCAGCGGAGCCGGTGCATGGACACGGCACTCCCCAGGGAGCCGGGCTGGGTGCCAGGGGGGTGCTGGGGGGCTGCTGAGACCCCGCTGGGGTCCTGCTCCTGCAATCCTGCACCCTCCGATTTGCCCCGCGCAGGGGGATGTGCAGATGCTCACTGGGCACGCAGCCGGGGTGGTTTGCCCCCGTTTTCTCACAAAGAAAAGCTGGAGAGCAGCAGCTGCAAAAGCCGCTGGTGAAAAACAAGAAAACTGTCACTTAAATTTGATTTTCCTATCTGGCTGAAGGTGCTCTGACCAGGCTCGGAGCTGGTGATCCTGTGCGAGAGCTAACGGGAGCCGCCGCGATTCTGTGAGCATTCAGTGGCAGTTATACGTGTCTTTTTGTCCCAAAGACAACAAGCAGCCAGCTCGGCGCTGACGGACGAGCCCTGGAACTTGCTCCCAGGCTACCCGGAGGAAGCGCTGAAACCCATTTCCCATTGGGAAGAGCCAAAAACCCTGCCCAAGGCAAGGCCGGCCTCATGCAAAGCCTGGACAAATATTAGCCAGCTTGTTTAATGAGCTCCCCGCACGACGAGGACATGAGCCGAGCTTGGGTTTCCAAGGCGTGGAGGGGGAGACAGCAGCCCGGGGGGGTGCAGGGGGGTGCGGGTGGTGATGGAGCAGGGCTGGCCCCAGCAATCAGGCAGGGCTGCACCCCGCGCGCCCCCGCGTCCCCACAAGGCAACTTATTTTCTTATCAGAAACGACCTGGCAAAGCCCTAAGTGCTGGCGAACTGCTTCAGCTCAAACCAACGAGCTGACAGCTCCATGAGACGAGGGTCTCCTGGCAGAGGGTGGCGGGGCCGGGGGGGGACGACAAGCCAGCCACTCGGGTTTTGGCCGTTCCTCGGGAACATCTTTGCCTGAAGGCTTTAATGGCAAACACAAATGTGTGCGACTAGGTGTAAGCCAAGGAGCCTGTGCCAGGTCTTGCTACCTACTTAATACCTGGGGCCTGTTCAATTATGACGACTCCCTCCTGGGTAATGAATATTTTTAGCACTCTGCTATAGTGATTTTAGTGCCCGGAGAGGCTGGTTTCTGGCCGGACTCAGAAGGCGGTGCTGGTGCTGCTTGTGTTATTCCAAGGATGTCTTCCCCTATACAGATCCTAAGGGACCTACAGAATATCCTGATCTCTTTCTCTTTCAGTTGTTTTTTTTTTTTTTTTTTTAACTTTCTCTGATGTAAACGGAAATAAATCTGCTGCTTTGGAAGCGGGGGAAACTGCCGGTCCCCTCACGGCTTCGGCATCGGGCTCGGAGCTTGGACAAAGGGCAGATCTGTCCCTCCTCACCCCCTCCGGAGCCTGGGGCTGAAGAAAAGGTCCGTGCTGAGAGCAGAAAGGGGGGTTCGCCCCTACCCTTTGGTCTGTGCGAGGGGCTCCATCTGGAAGCACTAAGGATGGAGGGGAAACTGAGTTTCTAATATTGTGTTTGGCTGCAATCTTGTTGTAGCGACTGCTGTTAATGCAAATCCCGTGTTGATTTTCTCCAGCTCGCTTAGCTCGGTCGCAAGGCAAAAAAAAAAAAAAAAAAAGCAGGATTTTCTCTCCAGCTGGAGTCAGGAGCCAGGGCTGCGGAGGAGGAGGAGGAAGGGGGGGACGGTCAGGCGGGGGCGAGGGCATGGGGACATCGCAGCCGTCCCCAGCGTCACCCACGTGCTACCCTGGGCAGCGTGGGGACCAGCTCGCCGGGGACATCCCTCTGGTGTGTTTGCTGGGCTTGGGAAGGCGTATTCCCAAAATCGTTGGCAGTTGCTGTGCCCAGGGGATAAATCCCCACTCTACACCCCGAGACAGAGAGGGGATGGCCCGAGCTGCAGGCTGCACCCCAGGAAGCCTTTTGGAGATGTATCCCACCCCGCGGGCTCCCACTCCCTTCAGAGGGTTCTGTGCTATTTATCGCCCTTAGAGGACCATTTTTTCTTGGAGGCTCAAGTAGCAACACGGGACGGTCGATGACTCCTGAAAAGAAGCGTTGAGAAGGAGCGCGGGCAGCTCGCCGCCAGCGCCTGCAGCCGTTCGAGGCAGAATCCGCTTTTCCAAAAGCAATCCGCGGCTCAGTCACCTGTTGATTAATACCACGGTTCCGGCAGGTTTCCTCGTGCCTGCGAGTCTCCCGGGCGATATCTCCTCGAGTCGCTTGAGTTACTCTCCTCTAATCCCTCAGCAGAGGTGAGCAGAGCCGATGCCGCTGGCAGTTCGGTGCAGAGGGATTTTTCCTGCTGGCCGGGGTCAGGCGGATGCATTGCTGATAACTTGGAGATGCTTTTGGGTGGGAGGTGGCCGGGTGCGTTGAGCATCCATCCGGACCACGCCGAGGAGGGCACACGAGGCAGCCCCAGGGTCACTTCTCGCCTTGGACTGAGCTCTGGAGAGCTTCAACCAGGAATGAGAAAAATTCAGCTGACGTGGGGAGTGAGCACCGACACCTCTCTTCAGCTGTGCTCTGGAGCTGCTGTTTGCAGGTGAGGGTTTTCCTGCTCTCACAGGGACCCGCGCCGCGTGTCGCTGCCCCGCAGCCTCCCCTCCCCGCGCTGAGGGTCAGCAGGTGACAATTTGAGCAAAAACTGATCCCATTCCAGGTTCTTGAAGTCATTTTGCTTTTGTAATGTGCTAATTCCTGGGCCCGGAGAAATAATTGGTTCCAGATCCTAGAGCTTTTTTGCAGGAGGGCGATGGATCTTGGCAGCCCTTCCCACCTCCAGCGCGAATGGCGCGGGGAACCTGCGGCTGCGGTGGGACCGCGTCACGGCTCCCGCTGCGGGAAGGACGGCAGCGGGGATGGCATCAGCTCCCCGTGCCGCTGTGGTGCTCGGTCCTGCCCGTGGCAGTGTGGCCGTGGGTGGTCGTCCTGCATGCCACACCGCCCGACCCACCCGCTGTGCTGGCGGGCACACCCCCACGCTCATCCTACCCACCCTCCCCTGGCTGCTGCGTGTGTCCCCTGCCGCGGGGGACATCTGCTCGTACTTTTCTCTCCCCCCACCCCCTCAGCTCTCCAGGCCGGAGGTGCAGCTTCAATCTTTCCGAGAGTTCGGGAAGGTCAAAGGCTTTTTCCAATGGTTCCCATCGGGCTGTGTCTTCTCCAGATTGCATCAATGCGAGAGGCTCTGCATTATCCGCCGCATCCGACCCCGCAGTTAGCTCATTCCTTGGCCGGGATGTTCCTATGCTGGTCGGATTTATTCACCCGTGCTGCTCCTGCAGCGCACTGATCCCAGGGGGCTGCCTTCAGATCTGCCCTCCTGGACACCCCCGGCCAGAGCATCTGCAGTGTGTGTGGGAAAGCTCCCCCCATCCCCTGCCCACACATCAGTGCTGGGGGGGCCCAACAGCCCCAAAACTCTGGGTCTGTCCCCCCCCGCAGGGCTGGGCTGTGGAGCCAGCTCCTGCAGTCGATGCTTATCCTGCATCTTCGACTGCAGCTCATCCCCGGCACACCCCCAGGGGTGTCTCACCCCCCGGGCAGGGGTGGGGGGATCAATGGCCATGGCTGGGAAAAGGGGGCCGGGGCTGACCGTGTGACAATATCCACACCTGAAGACCCACCGCTCCTGGGAGGCTGCTGAATTCCACCGCATCCCTTCCCTCTGTGTGACCTGGCAGGAGGGACATGGTTTTCCGCAGCTTGCCAGAGCTGGGGGGCCAACATCTGGGTGTTTTCCTGGCTCCAAGAGCAGGGAAGAGGTGGGTGCCCTACTGCCGCCCCTACCTGCTATCCCTGGGCATCCTCAAGTGAGGAGCTGTGCACCCGCGGTGCATCCTCTCCGGGATGCAGGCTGTGACCTGGCCCCTGTGCTGCGGTCCAGGGGTGATGGGGGGGGGAGATAGACATGGGGTGGGAGCGCAGCCAGGGCCCCAGCGCTCAGAGCCCAAGGGCAGCCTCTGTGCAGCCAGCAGCTTTTCTGGTGAAGATTGCACTCGCGCAGAGTCAGCTTAACGTTTATTTTTTTCCCCCCTCTAATAAAAAACTAATAAAGGAGAAAATGAAAAAATAATTTTCTGGAATTTGGCTGTGTCTGCCCAGTTTCCTTTGTCCGATCAGTGGGGCTGCGGATGTGCCGGCGTGTGAGGCGCAGGTCACTGTGCCGTGGGTGCTGCAGCGCGGGGCATTGCATCCCCTTCCCCTTCCCCTTCCCCTTCCCCTTCCCCTTCCCCTTCCCCTTCCCCTTCCCCTTCCCCTTCGCCTTTTCCCTTCCCCTTTTCCCCTGTCCCCCTGCCCATGTCCTCCCTCCCGCAGAGGGCCAGGGCCAGCACAGGGTTCTGTGCCAGCACCCAGCGCCCAGGGTCCCCATCCCACCTGCAGACCCCCATTCCCGGTTGCCTGCTCCGATGCCTCCTGCCCGTGCTGCCTGCCCTCCCCGTAGCCACCGGCACCCCTTGGCGTGGGGGGACAAACCTCCCTTGTGCCTCCCTTGTTGTTGTTTTGGGCTTTGTCTCTCTCTAAGAGAACCGCCCGGTGTAAATCTCTGCAAAGGGCCCATCCTGCGTTATTTATGCTCGCAGCGGGACCCTTCGCGCTCTTTTATCCTGCCTCTTTAATACGAACCAGAGGGTTTTTTGGCTTAAAAAAAGTCTGCTGTGTTCCCGCTCCTTCCCCCGCCCAGCCCCGCTCCTTTGGAAGTTCAGATAAGGGGAAGATTTATACCGGCGAGGAGGGAGGCAGTGAGCAGGGGGTTAAGAGAGAGTCGCTTTTGGGGGTTCTTTGAAGATAAATTTAACTTGTTCTTATCTGGGCTCCATGCACTCAAGAAAATGTTAAGGCTGGGGAGGGTGGCCGCGGCTGGGGAAGGTGGGGGTTGGTTTTAATCTTTAGCCGGTTCCATTTTGGGTTCATTATAGTGACATTCATCACTCTGGCCAGGTAAATAACTCGGGTCCTCGCTATTGCCTGGCGTGGCAGCGGGAGCACTGGGGGATGCTGGCAGATAAAGGTGGGCTCTCTGCCCCAGGCGGTTCATGGGGAGGTGCCGGAGAAGCCGTAAGCACTCACAGGATGCGCTTTTATATCACATCTCATCTATTCGGGGGCGGCGGGCGGGAATGGGGGGCAGAGGGGTGCCGGCCCCGTGGGGCACTAATCGAACACACACCCCTGTGTCCGCTGACAGCGGGCGGGAGCGCGGCCCCCGGCCCCGCAGCTGGGGCTAATGAGCGCCGGGGCTCATTAGTGACCCACACGCTCACGGCGCAGGATGGCCGGGCTGGGCCGAGCTTGGCGCCAGGGGTTATTAACGCGCTGCCAGGCGGGGTGACAGGGGGACCCCATCGGCAGGAGGGGGGGTTTACAGACTGGCTTGCCGGCAGCTTTTCACTTGCCTTCTCCGAAGCCGTGAGGCTGCCTTTGCCTTCAAGGTCTCTGCCCAGACCTCGGGGCTTCTCCCGGTGCAGATGTGCCCCAACACCTTCAGGGGGACCACAGGCTTGTGGGGTGACCTGAGGGGCCACAGGTGACACCCTGGGCAGCCAGCAGCACGGCTGGGCAGGGGCTGCAAAATGCTTTTCTGTTCATTTTGTGGGTTTTTTTTCCGCACAGCTTCTTGTGGTGGGGAATTTCTGGCTCGAAGGTTGAAGGTTTTAGCAGAGGAGGGACATGTGCGAGCGAGGAAGGGACAAGGAAAAGAGGGGGAGTGTGTATGCGCATAGAAAACATCTACCTCCTCGCTGCCTGGCCTCTAAGAAAAGGCAGACGTGGATTTGCTTTTCTCCAGCTCCCGCAGGTTGCATCCCTTCCCAGGAACCTGCATTGGCACTCAGGGACCACCCCAAGCCCAGCGCTGGGGGGTCCCAGGGCCCCCAGCCAGGGCAGTCCCGTGTCCCCCCCCCCAGCATGGCAGGGGTGCCTCGGGCGGCTGCGTGTCACTGCAAAGGCCACTTCCCCCGGCTCGGCGGGACGGTTTGGTGCCTGACCCGTGACCTCGGTGTCAGCAGGTATTAACGATCCCCTCATGCCTGGCCGGGGAGCGCCCAGCCCGCCACGGAATTCCCTGCCTTTGGGGAGGCAAAGAGCATCCCCGCGCTGCCGCAGCGGGGACGGTCACCCGCAGCACCCCGCAGCATTCTGCTCCCTGCCCCTCCGAGCCAAGGGCCAGCGGATCCTATCTCTGATCTCCATCATTAATTTATGTCCCCGGGGCTTTGGCTGCCAGGGCTGCTTTAACTCACCGGCGGAGGGAGGGCAGGTCCCCTCAGCCTGGCCGTATATCTGCCTGGGGTTATCTAGGAATTCAGCCCCGCTATCGCGGCCCTATAAAGGGCTGAGCATCGTGGCGGCCATGCCCTCTCCTGCCAGGGTCCCTCTCATCGCCCCGATGCACTCCAGGCTCGTCCCCTCCCTCCCCGGGGTCACCGGCTGTTAACCCGGCGCAGGGGTGGGGGCACATTTTTTGGGGCAGGAGCACGCGCTTCTGCACGGGGGCACGGCAAGGGTCCCAACAGCGCCAGGGCTGGGCGAGGGTCCTGGTGGTTTTGCTTCCCAACCGAGTTTTTCTATGGTGCCTCCATTGCCTCTTTGGTGCAAGGGCTATTTAACGATGCTCCAACCCGCAACAAACAGTTAAAACCAGCCACAAGTGTTTAAAAATCTAAATAGAAAGGACAAATGGTGAAAACAAAGGTTGAGGTAGAACGGGAATGAAATAAATTACTTTCCTAAGACCATACCAGCAGGTCTAGAAGGCGAATCAGTATCTTATCCGCAGAGCAATGATGTTTTCCATGTGCTTTGTGCTGTCTCCGTGCAGAGGGCTGGGTGGAAAGCACGTGGGAAACCATTTCCTCTCCTTTTCACTCCCCCTCAAAGGTAAATGCCGCGCAGAGCAGAAGCGATTCATCAGGCTGAGGACCTGTATTTATATTTCAATCAACTGGAAATGAGTAAGTACCTGGGTAACAGGAGTGGGTATTTTGCATCTGGCTGTTGAAAGGTCCGGGACCCTGGGGGTCTCTTTGCTTCTGCTGATATATTGAGCCTGCGCGTTCAGATGCTGTCCTTTGTCAGCTCCTCTCCACCTGGGAAAGGGATGGAAGCACCTTCCTGGAGCTGGTGCCGGCTCACCAGAGCATCGCCCTGGGTGTGTCTGAAGGGAGAGCGAAGGCGTCCCCCTGCTCTTGCTCCCAGCGTCCCTCTCATTAAGGCAGCTTGTGTCCTTAGGGGTCAAATCCCTGGTGAGGCAGGAAAAGTGCCGTGTCCCGACATATGGGGAGGGACTCTTTATTAGGGAGTGTAAGGGGTAACGGTTTCAAACTGAAGGAGGTTAGATTTGGATTAGAGATTGAGAAGAAATTCTTTGCTGTGAGGGGGGTGAGCCCCTGGCCCAGGTTGCCCAGAGAAGCTGTGGCTGCCCCATCCCTGGAGGGGTTCAAGGCCAGGTTGGACGGGGCTTGGAGCAACGTGGGCTGGTGGGAGGTGTCCCTGCCCAGGGCAGGGGGGTTGGAACTAGATGATCTTTTATGTCCCTTCCAACCCAAACCATTCTATGATCTAATGTGCTCACCAGCATCCTTGTTTCCCAAATCCTTTGCTACAGTGCTGGAGGCTGATGCCCTGTCTGAGCCCTGCTGCCTGAGCAGGCTGGGGTCCTGGGGAGCCCCCATGGGGGATGTGGGTCCCAGCCCCATGGCGCTGAAAGGACCAGCATCCTCCAAGCATGGCCCCATGCTCTAACCGGGACGAGATGTGACTGTCCCAGTGCGCAGAAATGCCCCAGGCAGGATCTCGGCAGTGGATTTTGGTGGTGGCAGCAGCGCTGGGGCAGGGTGCAGACAGGGATGCTGAAAGTCACAACACTTTGGGAAAGGCAGATTCCTTGAGCACCAACGGGGAGGACGCGGGAAGCCGGAGCCCGGCTGGAGAGTGGCAAATGCAGCCCCGGAACTCCGGGATCATAGAATCATAGAATGTGTTGGGTTGGAAGGGACCTCTAAAGGCCATCTAGTCCAACCCCCCTGCAGGGAGCAGGGACACCTTCAACTAGAGCAGGTTGCTCAGAGCCTCATCCAGCCTGGCCTTGAATGTCTCCAGGGATGGGGCCTCCACCCCCTCTCTGGGCAACCTGGGCCAGTGTCTCACCACCCTCAGTGTAAAGAACTTCTTCCTCATGTCTGATCTAAACCTGACCTGCTGTAGTTTAAACCACTGCCCCTCGTCCTGTCGCTACATGCCCTTGCAAGCAGCCCCTCCCCAGCTTTCCTGTAGCCCCTTTAGGGACTGGAAGGGACTGGAAGGTCTCCCCGGAGCCTTCTCTTCTCCAGGCTGAACCCCCCCCAACTCTCTCAGCCTGTCCTCACAGCAGAGGGGCTCCAGCCCTTGGATCATCTTGGTGGCCTCCTCTGGCCCCGCTCCAACAGGTCTGTGTCCTTCCTGTGCTGAGGGCTCCAGAGCTGGATGCAGTACTCTGGGATGTGAGTAGCAAAAGGAAAGGCAAGGGAGAGGGCAAGAGCCCAGGGGATGTGAGCTTAAAATGCCCCTTTCAGCATGGAGGAACCCAGCTTGCCTGAAGGCAAGAGAAAGGAGCAGAGAACGTGGCAGGGCAGTTGTAAGATGTGGCTTTCGGGGGATGCAGTGAGGCTGAGGGTAGGGAACAAAGTGCTCCGGCACATCAGAGGGAGAAGGGCTGCAAGGGAATTCCTGCGTCCACGAGCAACCCAGAAAATATAAAAGAATAAAAGAAAAATGAAGGAGGGAAGGACACCGCAGAGGAGAGAGAGGGTTTCTCCGCGCCGGACTCCTTCAGAGCGACCATAAGTGCGACAGCGATGCCAACCAGCCCTGCCGTGAGCGGGGGCCAGAGGGCCATCGCCACCAAGGAGGGCTCCCGAAATCATATCAGAGAGCAGCAAGGACGGCCAGCCTCCTCCAAGACTCCAGAAGGATGAAGCATCTCAGCTGCTAGACTAAATAGCTTGGGCTGGGAACAGGCCAAGGAAAAAAAAAAAACATTCTATTAAAAAATGCCGATTCATCAACTTTGTCATGAACAGACCAGGACTGTTTTCTTTTTTTTGCTGCAAAAAAAGAGAAAAACTCTCCAAATTACTGAATGTTTAGTTCTTTTCTGTTTCAAAAATCCTGAAATTAAAGTTAATGATAGGAAAACACATTTAAAAATAAATGGCAGTCATGACTGAAACAAAAGCTTATGAAAATATGTGGGGAGCAAGTTTTGATTGTCATGAGCTCTTCTTTGCAATTATTTTCCCTTCCCCTGCTCCATTTTTTAAAAATTTTTTTTTAAATTATTATTTTTGAGTTGTGATGTCCTCGCTGCCCGGCTCTGCAGCTATGGCTGGATTTGGATGGAGAGGGGCAAGAGGAGCCCTGGGGATGCAGCTGAGCCCCCGAGGATGGTGAGGAGGGGGCTAAGGGGTCTGGGGGGGCCAGGGATCCTTCTCCCAGGCGCCGTGGGGGGAATCTCTGCCCCACCAGAGCTGCTGAAGCAGCGGCAAAGTGCCACGAAGAAGGAGGGTGGCAGACACTCACGACGGACGGATGCTGTCACGTTGCGTTGGGTGGATGGAGCTGCGGGCTGGTAATTTTAGCTGCTCCTCCCGGATACTTTCAAGCCAACGTTGAAGCCGTTCGGTATTCAGCCCCCACGGCTTTTTCCGAGAGGGATTACGAAGTCTTTGAGGCGTTACTAGGTGCTAAAGTTGTAACGAATAACGTTTTAATTAAACTCGTGGTCCCTAAAAAAAAAAAAAAAAAAAATCCCTCAATGAAAGATTGGGGGAAACATTGCCGAGGAAATATCTCCCATACAAAGGGCGAGGCTGTGTGAAACCAGTAATGGGTCTAGCAGAAGTTGTCTCCGTTGGATATAGAGTGAGAAAAGATGTCTTAATTGCTAATCCAGAGAAATTTGGAGCAATAGGCAAAATGTCCCCTCCCCGGCGCGAAGTGGATCTGCAGAGGATTCTTGGAAAGATTAATCATGGGACAAATTCTTTATAAACATACGGGCGAACCCAAAGACTTGAGGCGCTTCGCACGGCTCCTCTGGAAAAGGGATTTTTAGCGGAGGAGAGGAAGCTGAAGGAGGCCTTTGAGCAGCTCCAAGCAGCGATTGCTCCTGGGTGACCACGCTGGTGGCTGCGCAGGGCAATGGTGGCATTTCCTGGCTGTCATGGCATTGCCTGGGGACCGTGCTGCTCCGAAGGGAAAAGCCCCGCTGCAGCTCGTCCATCCTGGGGCAGGAAGGTTCTGGATCTGGGGAGTGGGTGGATGCACAGCTGGCTGTGCCACTGCTCAGGAGAAGACGGCAGGGTGACTGCAGGGCTGTGAAACGGCAAGACAAATGCCCCTGGTCTCTGCTGTCCTGTGCAAGGGAGGGCACGTCCCTGAAGGACCCAGGCTGCTGGGATGGCAGCATGCCACCCATCCGCACCTCCACCGGGGATGCTGGGGAAAGGGACTGTCCTCGGGAGGAGAGGGCAGCAGGGAGAGGGGTGGGAGGACCTGCCAGGGCTTAGGGACACAAACCCAGAGGTCCCGTGCAGCACTGAGGGGCATTTCGGTAGCAGCGGTGGCAGCCAGCAAGAAGTTGCAGTCCCTGCAGGACTATGGTGGATCCTAGAGGTTCTGCCCTCCCCAAAACGGGGTTGTCCCTTCTGCAGCCCCATTTTTCCAGGCTGGTTTCACACTGCAGGCTGTGCCACAGCCCCCAGCAGAACCATGAGCTGGGACCACCACGCCATGCCCCACGGCAGCCCTGCTGGCATAGAGAGCTGGGGGGGTGGCCGGGAAGCTCGGGGCAGAGCGACCCACGGCATTTTGGCATCTGCTCCTGGCCCCAGGCTCCCAGCAGGGCCCCAGGTGGTGGGAAAGGGGGAGCAGAGCACAGAGAGCAGCTTCACCCCATCCACAGGGGTCTGTGCCCCAGCTGCGAGCCCACCCACCTCCCACAGCATCCCATCCTTTCCGCTGGGATTTCAGCCCCTCTGGGGAGCTGAGGGTGCTGCTGCGGGTGCCTGGCAGCACTGGGGACCCTCTTGCAGAGAGGGGACCCCCGAGCGCTGTGACCCTGTGGCAGGGCTGGCAGGGCGCTGATGCCGTGGGCAGCATCCTGCCTCGGCGACCCTCTCCGTCAGTGGCGATGACAAGACACCAAAGCAGAGCCAGGCCGGGGTCTTGTTTTCCCATCTCCGCAGCTGCCGGCGGGAAGCCCCCATTGCCCTGACCCGTGGCTGGAAGCACTTGCACAGCCCCGGCTGGGAGGGGGTGGCCGGGCGCCCGAGAGGATGCGCGGGGCTGGGGAGGGAAGGGGCGATGAGCGGAGCAGCGTGTGTGGTGGGGACGCACGATTTAGCGCAGCCGTCCTTCCTCCGCCGCTGCTGACAGGGCCCCGACCCGCGGGGGAGACCCGATGGTGGGGGGATTCACGCGGCTGTAAAGCCGATTAAACCACCCCGCACAGACGCGTGCGCTCGGTGAGCAGGGAAGTAGCTGGGGTGGCCATGCCCTGGCCCCAGGAACCATGCAGGGACTGGGTTTGTTTCTGTGCGGGGCTGTGAGACGTTTGCACGACCGGACTTTGCTCCTGAACTGGGTTGGATGCAGCCGGGGAGGACGCGGCCCCTCCTGTCCTGCAGCTGCTGGGATTCCAGTGCCCTGGAAAAATGCTCCTTGCTCAAGCGCTTGTGCTGACCCCGTTCCGGTGGTGCTGGGATGCTGCCACAGTCCTCATAGAGTCATAGAATGGTTCGGGTTAGAAGGGACCTTAAAAATCATCCAGTGCCACCCCCTGCCCTGGGCAGGGACACCTCCCACCAGACCAGGTTGCTCCAAGCCCCATCCAACCTGGCCTTGAACCCCTCCAGGGATGGGGCAGCCACAGCTTCTCTGGGCAACCTGGGCCAGGGGCTCACCACCCTCACAGCAAAGAATTTCTTCCTGAGATCTCATCTAAATCTCCCCTCTTCCAGTTTGAAACTGTTACCCCTTGTCCTGTGGTTGCAATCCCTGATCCAGAGTCCCTCCCCATCTCTCCTGTAGGTCCCCTTCAGGTACTGGAAGGCTGCTATAAGGTCCTCCTGGAGCCTTCTCTTCTCGAGGCTGAATGCCCCCAACTCAGCCTGTCCTCACAGCAGAGGGGCTCCAGCCCTCTGAGCATCTTCGTGGCCTCCTCTGGACTTGTTCCAACAGGTCCATGTCCTTCTTGTGCTGAGTCCTCGTACCACCCGACACGTGAAGCATGAAGCCAGGATCTGGCCCGTCCAGGGCAGCTGATGAGCTTTGTGGGTTTGTATTTTTCTGACAGGAGCCCAATGTGACCGCCTGGTGCCGAGCAAACTGGGTGCTGCAGCACCGGCAGCGTCTCCCCATGGGGCAGCAATGGGGAGAGCACCAGAACCCTCACCCATCAGCTGTGTGAATGGGGAGGGGGTCCTGTGGTCCCTAGGTGCTAGCACGTGGCAGCAGCCAGTTTCTCTGCCCCCTCAGGGGGTCCCAGCCGTTTCCTTAGCTGTCAACATTTGGAAAAACAACTTCTTTCACGGGGCTGATGCCTACAGCCAAACGCTCAGAGCTGCAGCCGCTGCTCCCAGCAGGACGGGGTGTGTAAGAGCCCGCTGTGTCCCCATGGGGTGTCCCAGGAGAGGACCTGATTGAAGAGGGGGGTGGGGGGTGCCCCTGGATTTAAGCATCTCTGGGTGCAGACAGTCCCCGCAGCATTGTGCCGAGCGCTGCCCTCGTGCACTGACCCGGGGAGGCAGAGGGGAGCAGGCAAAGGTCTTGATCAAAGATAGGCCACTCTTGTAAACACATCTGAAGCCACCCCGCCGCTCCCCTTCCCACGGAGCATCTGCGGGGTAATGTCTTGCAGGTGTCCCAGACGCGCATCTTGGGGGTGGGGGTGGGGGTGGGGATGTTCAAAGGGAGGGCGAGGGCTCCATGTGCAAAGGGTGTAGGGGTGCAGTGGGGCTGGGCCGGGGGGGGACACGGGACGTCGCAGCATCTGGATGGGAAAAAGGGTGATGTTAAACAAGTCCATCCCCTGTGGGAATGCCACGCGCAGTTCCCCCCCCCCCCCGCCTCCTACCAGACAGATGTTGAAAACTCCTTTTTGTCAGCCCTGACATGGAAGAGTTTGGGTGGAGAAAGTTTGAAAATGAGAATTTCGGGAGGAGTTTTTACTTTTTCCTGTTTCGCAGAAACAAATTTCTGTTTTCCGTCTCCCCCCGTTTCTACGAAGGATGGAATAGACACTTTTTTCCAATCTTTCTTACACGTGGGGGAAGTGTTGGCTCTTTTACGACCAGTCCCACTCCCCCGTTTTACCTCACCCCTTTTATTTGACTGAGTCACGGGTGCCCGTGGAAGCCCTGCCAGCGCTGAGGCGGAAACGGCGCGATGGCGTTATCATCGCTTAATGAGTTACCCCACCTCAGCAGGGCCGCGGCAAGGCCGTGAGCGGGTGGAGCCTGCGGCAAGCATGAGGTAGAGGAGGAGATGAAAGAGATTTCATCGCCCGGGATGGAAGCGAAGGTGTTCCCCCACCCCCCCAAACACTGGGATGCTGTGGCTGGGCTGGGATAAAGAGCCCACGGCAAGGGGCACCCCGCAGCGCCGAGGGCATGATGTGGATACCCGGGATGGAGCTGGGGGTACCACCGGCCGGTGTGGAGATTTTGGCTGTTCCAGCATCCCGGGGCAATGGGGCTGATATCCAGGCAAACACCTGCAGGGCTCGGCACCTGGAAAACAAAGGCGATGTGTGGGTTGGAAGGAGAGGGGCTTGGCGGGTCACCCGGGCTCCTTATCTCCCGAGACTGTTTGCTCCAAGATTAAGTCAGAGCCTGCAAGATACAAAAGTCCAAGGAAAACCAGCCCGGAGGAGGCCGGGTCGGGATGATCAGGGGACTCTCCCCCCTTCCCACCGCAGGATTGCTGGGCACCTCCACCGAGGGCTGGTGTTTAAAGTCCAGGCAGATTGCTGGTGTGATTTACGACTCATTATTCTTTGGTGCAAGAGTTGGTTAATGAGCAATGAAGGGTTGGGCAGGCTGCGGGGGCCGGGTGGGGAGGGGGCAGGTTGGGCGCACCCGTGGGGAAAGGGCTTTTTCCCCCCAGGCAAATGCCAGCAGCTGCCTGGGCAGGGGGAGCGGCAGGGGGAGCAGCAGGGGTACGGCCATCCCCAGCTGCCACCCTCTGCCCGGGGACAGGGCATGGGCACAGCAGCGGAGTGGGCAGGCTGGCAGGAGACCCTCCCCTCCCCAAACCTGGCCAAAACCAGCCGGGTTATGGTTAAAACCTGGGTAAGAGGTAACCAGCTCTGCTTAACTGCTGGTTGCCAACCAGTCGGCGGTTTGTGCCTGGTGAGGGGGGTCTCACCCCAAACCTGGGTGCTGGGGCGGGGGGGAAGGATGGGGTGAAGGTGCTCCCTGAACCCCCTGGCTCACCTGCCAGGAGTTACCCCTGACCTGCCCTTCCCGACTCAGGCACAGAGCAGCATAAACATTAACAGATGAAAAAAAAAAAAATTATATAGATACATATATATATATATATAACTAAAACCCTGCTGAAAATAAAGCACTCCCCAGGGGGAGGGAAGGGAGAGCAAAGGTGAGCGAGGTTGTTCTCTCGGCATTGCCTGGGAAGGGTGCTGCAGGGCACTGCCATGACTGCGCGCTGCTCCCCCCACGCTGGCTCTCGCTCCGTGCCAGCTGCCATGCCCCGGGCATCCCGATCCCCAGGGCAGGAGAGGAGCCCCGCAGCCCCTGCCTGACCCCCAGCCCTCCTGTGAGACCATATATCCGACCGTCTGCACAGCTGGGGGGTTCCCCCAACCCTCCCCACCTCCGTGGGTTTCTCTAAGGGCATTTCTGAAGGTTTGATTCATGCCTTCCAGCCTGTCTGGGGGCAGCCCCTCACCCCAGCAGGGTGGGGAGGTGGGGCCGGGCTCTGCGAGCGGTCAGGCAGATAGTCGCTGCCTGTTTGAGGCAGAGACGGAATCATGGAATTTTTCAGAGTTGGAAGGGAGCTCTAAAGACCACCTAGTCCAACTCCCCTGCTAAAGCAGGACTGCCCAGAGCACATTACTCAGGACTGCGTCCAGGCGGGTCTTGAAAGTCTCCAGAGAAGGGGACTCCACAAGCTCCCTGGGCAGCCTGTTCCAGTGCTCTGTCATCCTCGCCGTAAAGAGGGTTTTTCTCATATTTGATTGGAACTTCTTATGTTCCAGCTTGTGCCCGTTACCCCCTGTCCTGTTACTGGGAATCACTGAAAAGAGTCTGGCTCTACCTTCCTTAAACCCACCCTTTAGATACTTGTAAACATCAATAAGTTCTCCCCTCGGTCTTCTCTCCTCCAGTCTAGAGTCCCAGCTCTCTTAGCCTTTCCTCATAAGGGAGATGCTCCAATCCCTCCATCATCTTTGTTGCCCTACGCTGGACTCGCTCCAGTAGTTCCCTGTCTCTCTTGAACTGGGGAGCCCAGAACTGGACACAGTATTCCAGTTATGGCCTCACCAGTGTAGAGTAGAGGGGGAGAATGACCTCCCTCGACCTACTGGCCACACTTTTCCCTATGCAGACCAGAATTTCGTTGGCCTTCTTGGCAACAAGGGCACGTTGCTTGCTCATGGATAATTTACTGTCTACCAAGACCTCCAGATCCTTTTCTTCAGAGCTGCTTTCCAGCAGGTCCACCCCTAACCTATACTGGTGCCTGACATTCTTCAGACGACCATAAATCCTTGCCCGAGGAGGGGTCTGCAGCCCAGAGCTCTCTGCAGAGGGATGTGCTGCCCACAGGTCACTGGCTGCGGGCAAAGGGCACTGCCCGGGGTCTTTGTGTTTGCTCTGGGAAGTGGCTCTGCAATAACAACTTCTGCTCGACTCACGCCACGTGTGCCTCCAACAACCCCCCCACCCTCCAGCATCCCACCCGCCCGGCAGGCGGGCAGCGGGTCTGTGTGTACAGCAGAGAAGTGCTGACAGCCCCAAATCACCCACCCCGCGCACGCCGGTTGTCGCTCGTGCCGTGAAGCGCTTCCAGCACCCTCGGGTGCCACAGGCAGCTCCGCGCTCCCTGTCACCGGAGCCATGGACCGGCCAGGGGAGAGCTGCCCTGCGCGGGGGGGAGCTGCCCTGCGTGGGATGCTCTCGGGGAGCGAGCTGTTTGTGGAGAGGCTGAGCGGGCGCTCCTGCCTCTCCCTTGGAACTGCGATTTCATTAAAGTGGTATTCAGCTGAAAGGTCACCACAAAACCCTCGGCTGAGCTCATCGCTTGGGCTCCCCCCCCTCCCTGCCGTGAGCCGCCCCCGCAGAGCGCCACCGCTGTGGGGTGGGCGCAGATCCATCTCCTTCCTGCCCCTGCCCACCGGCAAGGTCCTTGCACGCTGCCGGGGCTGGAAGCGCGGCTGCACCACGGCTCCCAAGCCCCCGGGGAGCAAAGCCAGGGCTGGAAACAAGCCATGATGGGCATCCACTACCCCCCACCCCCAGAGACAAGTTACCTCTCTGGCACAGCTGAGGTCCATGCTGGAGGCAGGGCCAGAGATGGGCATGTCTGCACTGAGGTGAGGAAGGGGCTGAAGGCTCCAATCTGAGCTTAAATGGATGTGGGGAGCCCCAGGGCAGGCTGCTCAGAGCTGACAGCCCCGCAGTGGCCCAGGGCTCTGACAACAGCTTAACTTAACCCTTCCTCTGGGCTGCAGCATCCCCAGCCCTGCGGGAGGGCAGCCAAGGACCAAAAAGCCCATCCAAGCCACGGGGGTGATGATGGTGATGCCAGAGCTGCATCCACCCGCTCACACACGTTTCCGTGGGCAGCAAGTGGCTGGTCCTCGGAGAGGGACCCCCGGCGAAGCCTGTATTCCACGCTCCGAGCGAGCTGGAGAAGGCAGTCAACTCTCTTTCCAAATCCCTTCTGTTTCCTCTGTGATACATATTTAGGGAAATGAGAAGAAAGTGGTGGAGAAGGATGGAAGGTCCAAATCTGACTTAAGTCAGCACGTTAGGCCGGGGGCTTATTTAGCCCAAGGACCGTTGGCTGCAAATGGTGCCTCAGGGAAAGCGCTCGGCATGGGATGTCGGGAAGAGCTGCCGTTCCCGAGGCCTGCGTACAATATGCTGTAATTAATATCTGTGAGGAATTAGAGAGGCTTTGGAGAGAAAATGGCCTTAGCTTAAGTTAAACAGCAACATGACCTCAGCTTCGTTAGGCTAAATGGACGGATGCTTCCTTGCAGCAGCGGGGCTCAGTGGCCAGCAGCAACTGTCCCCTCTGTCCCCGCTCACCCAGGGGGCACGAGGGACATGCACCGCCCTGGCAGACCCCCCTCGTAATCCTGCACCCACAGCCTGAGGCATCATCCGCAGTGTCAGGGCTCTGAGAAAGGCTCAGAGCTCGTCACGCGGATGCTTCAGCCCGTCTTAAGTCCTCTCTGACGGGGCAGAGGAATCCTCTCTTCCTCCCCAGGGATCGGATATCAGGGGAATTAAGCAAGAAACAGGATCCAAATCCCCCGGTTCCTCTCTAAGACGCCGGTCGCACAAGCCGGTGCCTCCAGGCGGGTCCCGTGGGTGCAGCACCCTTCTGCCAGACCCCGTGGGTGTCATCCCTCGCCCGTGACCCCACATGAGCTGGCAGCTTGTGCAAACCGCCCGGGTGCAGAAGGGTGGCTCTTCTCCTGGGTCAGAGAGAGGGTGCCGCTTTTGGGGTCTTTAGGGCTATTTTGCAATTAAGCGGGTTATTGTCAGCAGAAAGTCCAGACTGCAAGTCCAGCAGTGGGAGAGGAGGAGGAGGAGGAAGAGGAAGGTGGGCGCTGGCGCTGCTTCGCCCAGAGAAAGCACCATGTTTGCCCCTTATCCACCCCCCGGCCCCGCTGCCCTTTGGGGATTGCTGCGAACCACTTGGCTGCGGAATTAGCCCCGGGGAGGGAGGGGAGGCACTTTCTGCTGCCGAAGCCCTCGCTCCTGCTTGTTCTCCCACCCCAATTCCTGCAAAATGAGGCTGTGGAACCAATTTCCCCATCTTGCCCCTTGCCTGTGAGGAGCCCCTCTCCCAGGAGACCCAGAACCAGCTCTCCCCCCACCCTCGATGCTGCAGCTCTGCCTGCTTCTTCCTCGCCTCCTCTTCCTCGCCACACACCGCTTTGCATTCTGCCCTGCGCAGGTTGGCCGGGGCTCTCCTTCCCTCTGCCAAAGTCAACACGGCACCGGCGACACGCTCAGCCCTGTCCCAGCGCTGACGGTCCCCCAGCCTCCAATCCACAGGTAGGAAATAAATAATGTCGGAAAGATAAACAGAGTAAATACGGCCTCGGCTATTTCATTTCAGAAAATATTTGCGGAAAAGGTGTGCCCATCCCACCCGGCATGAGTCAGCGGCCAGGCAGGGTGCGGCCGGCGGGGGGAAGGTGGCAGGACCCTGCCCCTACCCATGGGGGGTTCCCCAAAGCTGGTGCTGGGGGTGCAGCACCCGCCTTTCCCCAGCACTTCTCCTCTCACCCAGTGCTTTCTGCCCATGGGCCGTCCGTTTGCACCAAAGCCCTTGGGCAAGGGTGGGTGGCGGGTCCGTGCTGGTCCAGAGCTGCCCACTCCTGAAGACCCTGCTCCTCCTCTCTGTGGCTCACCCCACAGCAGGGTGGGTGTCAGGACCCTTGGGTGGCCCCCCGTCTCCCAGAGGAGTCCCCGGGAGATGTTTGCTCTGCAGCCCCCAGTGCGAAGCTGCAAAGCAATGGGGTGCTTGCTTTGGTGGTTGATGAGTTTATCAAACCAGGACTCCAGAGACCACCCAGAGACCACCTCCCAGATCATCACGGGGACTTGTGAAGAGCCTGAGCACCTCCAGGGACCTCAGCGGGGGCTGGCCACGGTGACCCCGCAGATGGCATCAGGAGCAGCCAGAGCAGGCGGCGTGGCCGGGAGGTGTTCTGCAGTAACCCGGGCGCTTAGCGCCGTGATTTATCTTACCCTTGCTCACAACTTTGCTTTTTTCCTTTCTCTCCTCGCATCTGGCCACATGTGCCCCGTGACAGCGCTGGCTGCCGCAGCACCCCTGTGCCTGCAGACCATGTGCGCGCCCCCCGCTAATTGGCGGTGATGAATGAGGGAAGGAGCGGAAGTGTGGTTCGCATCCCAGAATACAGCTCTCGGCGTGACAGTGACAGATCGGCCTCCTCGGACCCAACGGGGAGCTCAGGCTGGGCTGCTCGCTCAGGCACAGCCTCTGGGCACTTGCAGAGGAGGTCCCAGGAGAGCACCGACAGGCCCCAGGGCCCCTGCTCGGGGCAGACAAGGGATGAATCCAATCTGCAGGTTGTGGATGCTGCAGAGATGCTTCCCGCGCTCCCTCCCAGCTCTGCAGGGCTTGTGGGCTTAACCCTTCCATGTGCCACCAACACATGCACCATGGAGAGCTGGTGCAAGCTGGCAGGGCTGCACCGACATCCACGGAGCGGGTCTGCTCCACCGCAGCCGGGTCCTGGGACGCTGCTCCTTTCCTTTCCATCCAGACGTCGGGATGGCTCAAGGGGGTAGGATAGCAAAGGGAGCCCTCCCTTCCTCCCTGCTGACTTGGGCTGCCCAGGGAGGTTGGTACCCCAGTGGGCGCGCTGCAGAAATCAGAGGGCTTGGGAAAACTCGCACAAAGCAGGGGTAAATTCCTAAAAAAAAACCATTTTGGAAATTCCTTGAGACATTGGGGGTGTTTCTGAAGTCCAGGCGAAAAAATCCTGGGAAGCACAATGAGAATTTTTAGAAATCACCATGAAAATTGCTAGAAAGGTCCTCGCCCAAGGGATTTCTAGAAAGCAGTGGAAAAGTCTGAGAGAAGTCCTAGGCTGAGTTTTTCCTGGATGAGGAAGTTTCTGAAAAGCATTTGGAGAATTTCATGCAAGGATTCTAGACTGAGGAATTTCTTGAGAGCCCTTATAGGATTCTTGAAATGCATTGGGATGCTCCCAGACAGGTTGTAGATAAGGAGATATCAGAAAACTCCCGATAGACTGAGAACTCCCGGGAAAACTGGAAAATTCCTGGGAAGTTTCTAGATGGTGGAAGGTCAATGAAGCTGTAGGGCATTCCTTGAATTGTTCCAGATTGGGGAAGTCCTATGAAGCCTTTGAATATTCCTGGAAATGTAGAAAGACATTAGACTAAGGATTTCCTAGGAAGATATGGAAAGTTCCTAGAAAACAGCGGGGCATTGCAAGAAAGGATCTAGACGAAGGATTTAAAAGGAAAACTCCTTCCCCAAATTCATAGCCCTAGAAAATAAAACCTCTAGAAACTATTGACATGTGGATCCCTAGAAAGGTCTAGAAATTTCCCAGCAAGTTCCAGGTGAAGGACTCAAACGCGGTGCTCAGCTTGATTCTCTTCCCTTTTCCTCATTCATAAGCTCTCCATCTTTCATGGAAAGCCATACAGAACTCATGGGACATGACTTTCTTGTCTCACGGACCTCGACGTGTTGTTTGATTGCGATGGTCAAACAGACATGGCACATCAAAGGGTTCTGCCGGGGGAGGGAAGAGCTGCCTCTTGTAAGGGCTGGGCAAATTCTTGGACCAGGTTCATCGGTCGGTGCAAGCACCAGCACGGCCCGAGCTCCAGCAGGATTTATCTGGAGCTGATCCTATTTTTGCTTGCTGCCCCATTATCAGGTTGCTGAGCTGACCCCAAGGAGCCACCAGGTCTCCTCTGGTGATGAGTCCCACAGTTCGATGAAGCCACTTTGTGGGAAAAGTATTTCTACTCCTTTGCATTAAAGCTGTTGTCTAAGGATTGCATTGTCCATTTTTTCCACTCACTCTTTTGTAAACCTCCGTAATTTTCAGTTATTTGTCTCTTCATCCTCTTTTCCAGGCTGGGGGGTCCTGGTCCATTTTAACACTTTCTGTAGAGGTGTTATCCCAAACCTTTGATCTGTGTCGCGATGCTTTTCGGCACTTCCTCTTCTGGTTATGGCATGGGTCCGTTGGAGCCGATCCGCAGGAGCTCCACGGCTCCAGATGAAGGAAAAATGACATTTTCTCTTTTGTTCTCTCTTCTGGCTCTAAGAGTTCTTAATATTCCACTTGCCTTTTTTTTGACTCTCACTAATGGTTGAAAGGATGTCTTCAAAGAGCTCTCTGCAATGTCTCCAAGATCTCTTTAAAGACCAGTAATTGCTGATACAGAGCCTGTCGCTGTGCATGTACGGTGGGGGTAATGCTTTTCATGTTCATTACTTTGCAATTATGAATAGTGAAGTTCATCTGCCATTTTATTGCCCTGTTCCGCATGATCATTACATTTCTCTGCAATTCTTCAGTGTCAGCGTTAGATTCGGCTGCCTGAATAATTTGGTGCCACGTATGAGCTCGCTGCTTCGCTCTCCCCTCTCCCAGACCATTACTGGGAGGGGACCAGCAAAGGTTCCCGGCCGGGCTCCTGCAGGACCTTGCTGAAAGTCCTCTCCACCACAGAAACAGGCTGTTCACGCCGAATCCTCGCCTGCCGTCTTTAACCAGTGATTAATCTGCAAGACCTTCTCATTTAACCCCGGGGCAGCTCTCTTTCCTCACCAGCCTCTGCTGAGCGACCTTGTAGAAAGCTTTTAGAAAACCCAACTGTTGCACAGCAACCTCTCAGCTCAAAATGTCTTCCAAGAGCCCAGCTCAATTACTCTAATTACACTCGCATTACAGCCCGGTCGGGTGCAGACAGACCTGCCCCGACAAGCTGCCACGGGGCAGCCAGCCTCACCCAGGGGCCACCACACAAGGAGCAGAGCTGCTCGGGGACAACTCCATCCCTGCCAGGACTCAGTATTCACCCCGCTTGCCTCCCAGAGCATCTAAAGCTGTAGACTTTGGAGGTCTCTGTCCCAAATGGTGCATGAACTACGTGGCCTGGAAATTCAAGGGATGGGTGCTGTGCTCCTCAGGGTTCTCCTGTACAGCTTCAGCCTGGCCAAAGAGGAGCTGGGCTGGCCAAGAGGGATATTCCTTATAACGGAAGAATGGAATCATGGAATGGTTTGGGTTGGAAGGGACCTTAGAGATCATCTAGTTCCAACCCCCTGCCCTGGGCAGGGACACCTCCCACTAGACCAGGCTGCTGCAAGCCCCATCCAACCTGGTCTTGAAGAGCAGCACAAGAATAGCAGAAGGTAGAGAAAAGTGGTGGTGGTGGGGCTTTTGGAAAAGCTACTCGGGCTTGACAAAAGCTCTTGAGATGCTTCCCCTGCTGTCAATGGTACCCGCTCCTTCGGCCAACACCCCGCTGAGGTCGGACAGCTGGGAGGAAAGGGGCGGTGGAAGGGCCTCTTTTTTTTCCAATTTTTCTCTCTTCTCGAGCGGGGAGTTTGACAGGAATTGGCTTAAAGTAAACAGAGGTGTCCCTGGGGCGGGATGGCCAGGGGTTCTGCAGAGCTGGCAGAATTTGCTGAGGTTGGCGCTGCCATGGACAGGCAGGATTGAGCGTGGGATAGTTAGCTGGGCTTTCCCAGCACCCATAGGATGTTAGTTTTCGGACTTCATCAATAAGGCTCTTCTCCTGTGTCTCCCAAAGATGTTTATGAAAGAGATACAGGAAGGGAGGAAGATCAAACCTGCTTTAGCGAGGCCTTTCTGGCTTTATCTGTGGTTT
Source organism: Rissa tridactyla (assembly GCF_028500815.1). Lineage (NCBI taxonomy): Eukaryota > Metazoa > Chordata > Aves > Charadriiformes > Laridae > Rissa > Rissa tridactyla. The sequence goes on along the minus strand of NC_071474.1, from coordinate 45,521,005 downwards.
ATGAGGTGACCAGACCTTGGCGGCTCTGTTTTAACTTGTTTTGATCTGGCTATGCTTTATGACTGTTATTCTGAAATGTTTTGACAGGACCGAGCCTCACCCGTCTGGGCTCCTCTGCGGGAGCTGCATCTCCCCGTCACAGGGAGTCTCGGGGCCACGCTCCCCGGCTGTGGCCGGGAAAGCGCTCTGACAGCCCGGCTTTTCCCTAAAAAAAAGGCAAAATGCAGAGGGAGTCGCGGGGCAGATGATGCCAGCTCTGGCGATGCTGGCAAGCCCAGGTCTGGTTTCGCCAGGGAGCTCATGGCGCTTGGCTTCCCCTCCTCGCTCCTGCAGGAGAGCAGAGGCTGCATCAGGCTTCTGCCAAATACCTGCATTTTGGTCAATTTAGCTTTTCTTCTGTTACACTTTGCAAAAACCCGTAACAATTTGTTGTCATTTAGACAATTATTCTATCACCCGATGACCCCTCCCCACCCGGAAAAGGGATTCGGGGAAAGCAAGGAAACACAAGGGTTGAAATAGAAATAGATTTAATAGGGTAAGACTAAATAATTAACAATAATACCAAAGAACCAGTATTAATCCTCATACTAATAAAAGATATACAAGAATTATACTCAGACAATTCTCTCAGCAGGAAGCCGTGCGCTCCCAGCAGGGGACAGTAAATGTGGGACACTGCGAGCGCAACGGCTTCGGGAGGAAGGAAAGGGCTCAGGGGTCCGGCACTGGGGCAAGGAGTTTCTCTGGGCCGCCGCCATCAATGGAGAGAGAGACTACGCAGCAAACTTTCTAATTTGTATGGAATGTGACGTTCACGGCATGAAATAATCCTGGGTCAAATGCCCAGGCCTCGCTCCTCCTCATCCCTGCACCTGGCAAGGCTTTGAAAACACTGAGGCCTTGAATCCCGCGTAGCCTAGCTGGCTACGAAGCAAATATTTTCACAAATTCAGACCCTAGAGTCTTACAAAAACGGAGTTTTCCCTAGCATTGGAAGAGAAATTAGCCCTGTGTCGTTCAACCCAGGACATCTTCTCCCCGGCGCTGGCAGCGGGGTGGCTGCGGTGGGCTGGGTTGAGCGACGTGGGGACGGCACCGAAGGGACACGGGTGTCCTGGGTGCAACAGGTCGGTGTTAGGGGTGAGCCCACCGGGCTCTGGGGTGCTGGGGCAGGGGCAGGCGGCTGCTCCCCCTCTGCCCCGGGAACACTCTGCCAGAAGTGACTGTGTCTGCTCTCACCCAAGTGTTTGCCAGCCTTTGTCTTCGTGGCGCTTGCTGTCAGAGGGGCTTTCCGAACCTCCCGGCAATGGTTTTCCAACAAATATTTGGGCTTTCAGGTTGGGTTTTTTTTTCTCCCCAAAACAGTCTTTTGTTTGCACGCATTTCATCCTTTTTTTTCTTTTTTTTTCCAGTTAAAGAAATCTCCAGCTGCAAACCACATCTCTGGGAGGAAAAAACCTTTGTGTTTTCAGTGAAAATGGAAACATTTCAATAAATCGTTCTCGTTTTTATTTAATTCTTTTGCGGCCGATACTCAAAGATGGCATCAGAGCTGCTGGCTGGCTTGGGAGAAAAGTCAGATTTACCCCTCAGCAGGGGCGGGGGGGTGAGCCGCGCTGGGGTCTGCCGAGGCCGAAGGAGCTGCAGGGAAATGCCAGGGGTTCCCGGGGAGCGGTGGGGTTACGTTAGCGGCAGACGCCTTCCCCGTCTCCTGTTTACAGTCATCCAAGCCCAGGCAGCGCCGCACAGATGACAATATGCCACGCACAGCAAGTCGCCAGCGCGTACTTGCAGCTGCGTATTGCACGCCTGAGCGATGCAATGAATCCTCCAGGGTGTCGAGCAGGTCCCCAGCAACGAGGATGGGGTCCCCGGGGGCTGGAGCCGCAGGGGAAATAACGTTCATGGCGTTTGCCCGTCGGTAAAGGGTTGCTCATCACAGCAGCGTCTCGGTGCTGGATGGAGGCGGGCAGGAACAACGCTGGGGCAGAACGGACCGTGCTCCAGAAGGGCAGCAGCCGGGACCAGCATCGTCTGAAGGAGCCGGGCCAAGGGATGGCTGCGGGTGCAAGGGGGAGAGCAGGATCCGGCCCCGGGCGCTTGACACCGCTCTGCGGGGCTGGTCCTGCCCAGGTTGCGTGCAGCCCTGTTACTAGAAAGCTGGCGTTGGCTTATCCGGATCAAGTACCTGCTCCCCGGTAATTAAGGATGTGTTGACATTAAAAGCCCGATATCTCTATTTTGTTTAAGCATGCTTATGGCCTAAAACCGCCCGGCTTTGTTATTAGCTTGGTGGAGCGGCGTGTGCAGCGGGGTGATTAGAAGATGAGTGTAAAATTGCCTCCCGCTAATTTATGCAGATTTCCTCCCCACTTCTCTGGGCGCTGCCGGCCCCCCCCCCCCGCCCTCCAACCGGCTGCCCGCATGTGGCGGCACCCCGTTTCGGGGATGCCTTGCCTCTCCGGTGTCGGCTGTGGGTGTAAGAGCCGTGACACGGGGTTCGCAGTGACCTTTCTGCGTCGCCACCGCCTGTCGCGGGCGGCTGGTGCGGCTGCAGCGGGGCGATGAGCCGCAGCCCCGCGCCAGGCGAGGTGGAAGGGAGATCGTCAAGGCGGCGAGCGGCAGCTGCCGTTTCCATCTCAGTGGGTGTTTTCTTCATTAAAATGCTGCGGGAAGAGGTTACCTCTCCTGCCTCCGTGTTTATTACCGCTGAGATGGAAGCAGGAGCCCTTTGTCAGAGGGAATGTAAAGCAGTTTGGGCTGCAAGGGCTTTCGGCGTGCCGGGGAGGGCGTCTGGACGTGTCCGTATCGGTGCCCACGCTGGTACAAAGGTGTCACCCTTTGTCAGGGGGAGGATGGGGAAGGGGACCCCTCCAGTCCCCCGACCCTGCGCACCCTCCCGGGGACAGAGCCGTCCCCCTGCCCTGCTCCCTGAGCTCCCTGAGCTTTGCGCTGCTTCACCCTTTCTTCGAGTTCGGCTTTTGGGCGGTCTGGCTTTTAAGTGTGCTGCCCCGCGCGCGGAGCCGAATGTCCCTTTTGATGGCCGAACCCCTGTCTGTGTCTGTCACTTGCGTTTCTGAGCCAGTCTCTCCAAGGACCCCTTCGCCCCCTCCCCACCCCGTATCTCGCTCGGCGTGGCTTCCCCGGCAGTGGCTGCAGGTAGGTTACTGCCAGCAATTATCATCTCCCTCGCAGATACAGCTGCTTTGGGGCTGCTGCTTCATTGGAAAGGAAAAAAAAAAAAAACCAACCCAAACCTCAACATCTCTCTTTATTTTATTTCAAGCATCGTGTATCGGAGGAGCGGCACCTTCTAGCGTAGGGGCGTGCGGGCAGGGTGCCGAGGCTGCGCACCCCCCCCCCCCCCTCCCCCAGCCCAGCCATCCACCCTCTGAGCAAAAGGCTTGCGGAGGTGGGAGGGCTCGGGCTGGGGGAAACAGGGACCCCCTGTGCCCCCCCCCCCCCCCTCCATGGCGTGGGGCTTCGCACAGGCCAGCACCCACCCAGGCCCCCCCCCCCCCAACCTCCGCCCCAGCACCCTCCCGCTGCCTTCCAGGCAAGGGCTTATCTGGGCTGGACATGCTTTAGAGGCACTGCTGAAATGGATGCTGCTCACTGAACTCCTTAATTGCTTTTAGTTGTAGAGTTATTAAGGAACAAGATTTAAATAATGTCGGGGGGGGGGGGGGGAGCAATATAAATGAGCTGAAGGATTGCTTGCAGAGAAGCTGCCCGTAGTGCCGAGATGTGTCTTAGCAGCAGCAAAGAGTTACAGCGAGGAGTCGTCGGCAACCCCCCCCCCCACCCCCGACACACACACACTTTCAGAGGTTTCCTATTTATATTTTTCCTAGTTTTCCTCCCTCCAATCTGTTTCGCGTTTAGGCAAAACGCTCTGAAAATTGCCCGTGAACAGTCACGCAAGAACTGCCTGCGCTTGCGAGCTGCCCGTGCACCGGCTGCCGTCGCTTCCCACAGGTATCCCAAAAAATGAGTTTCCTGGCAGAAAGGAGATGAGAAAAAGGACAAGATTTTCCTTGAATATTCCTATTCACTGCGGGCTTGTAGACACGAGTTCGTGCTTGCGCTGCAGATCTGATAGGAAGAGCAGCGTTTGCCCAATTATGGAGTGGAAACGATACTGGGGGGGGGGGGGGGCCGTTCGCAGCCAACTGGAGCCAGCTCCCGCCGTTCCAACGGCAGAGCCTGGGAGAAAACACCCTGCCAGGGCAGGGAGAAACCGCTGCCGGGCGCAGGACTGCCCTCGCTCTGCTCTTGGCACAACCTTTCCTCTTGTGTACGTGTGGGTGTCTAAATCTCAGAAAAAAAAAAAAAAAAGAAAAAAAAAAGAAAAAAATAATCAGGATGATCTGGGGGGAAATCCAAGAGCCAAAAGACACCAGAATCCTTCGGAAAAGTTTCCCTTGATCACAACTCGGAGGGTCGGAGAATAAGGAGATGAGTTGCGGGCGCGCTTTGAGTGATGGAGACAGATCGTAAGATTCATACCAAGCAAACATGCCGGAAAGGGCATTAGAAGAAGCACTCATTATCTGCTTCTCCGGGGTGCTAATTGGGGTCACGGCGTGATTTTTGGAAGGATGGTGCTGCGAAACCCGGCGCCAGCCAATTGCTCTTTGCGCAGCGAGCGGTTGTGTCTGGGTGATGGGGGGGTCGCCGGTGAGACAACAGATTCACCCAGGGCTTGATGTTCCTGCCGAAAATTGTCTCTCCCAGCAGAAAGGCAGTTGGTAGGAAAGGCGTTTCCCACGCCAAGGTTTCTAGAAGTTTCTCTGGAGCTTTCTCGAAGTTTCTCGGGAGCTTTCTCTGCAGCTCTCTAGGAGTTTCTCTGGGTGTCAATATTTCAAATATCAGCTGAATGCAAAGCAGTTGGCTGCACATTTTTGCCCGCTGTATCCACCGGTCTTGCCAGCCATCCCATTCCTGTGGCACGCATGGTTAAAGTAAGGAACTCAATTCTTTCGGTGGAAACACTGGAAGAAAATGGCTTGAAGAGGAGGAAAGTGGGAAAGAAATGGGAGAAGAATGGGATGCTCGCAGGGCAGGAGCTCCCACACCATCGGCATCTCTCCCATTTGGGAGCTGAATGCTCTGGGCTCCCCTTCCCCTGTGCTGAATAAACCCGTCGCTGAAGCAGATACCGCCCAGCCTGATCCCAGAAATGCTGTCTCCTATCTTTGAACCTGGGGGGGGGAAAAAAATCACCAACAGCATCAAAGAGATGAGATTCCTCGAGACAAAAAGAGAAAAAAAAAAAAAGACATCAACAAACTCTGCTGTTTCCTAAGATTATCTTTGCATTTCCAGCAGCATCCCAGGAAAATCACCTCTATCCCCGGGCCCGGTGCAGCACCTGGGGGGGGCAGATGCAGCACCCCATGGCACCCTGGCGGCTCGCAGCCGGAGCTGAGGGGTGCTGAGAGCCCGGGGGGAGGGAGAGGGGTGTCCCTCGGCTCATGGAAAGACAGTGCCGGCGGGATGCTGGCTATGGGAACCGCTGCCGGAGCTGGCGGGGAAGGGGCTCCTCTGAACCGGGTCAGTACCTGCCGTAGATGCAGCTCGTTAAACGACCGGCTGGAGGCGAGACAGACAGATCGCTCGATAAAGATGTAAAGCGAAATAGAGGGTAAATACAGTAATCTCCAGAACTTCCCACCAGGGTGTTAGCATTGAGGTTGTAAATACACTGAAATCAAAGACTCATAAAACATGCAAATTGCTCTCTGTGTGTTTGTCTGTCTCCTTCCCATGTCTTTGCCCCTCACCCCTTTCCTCTGAATTTCTATCTTTCTATCTCTCTTCTTTCCATGTTCTCTTCTCCGCTCCTGATGAGCCTGTTAGGGCGAGGGAGGGAGGCTTTAAAAGACATTTTTGTGGTTCTGGGCAGCAAGTCAAAAAAATCTGCTTTTTTTTTTCCCGCTACCCTGCCCCCTTCCCCGTTCCAGACTCAGGGACACGTCACCCCAAACCTACACAGCCATCAAAATAAACATTAATTAAGATATTTTCAGTGATGTTCACTGTCACAAATTACCAGCCCCACAAAAGAAACGCTGCTGTGCAACTACTCATGATGTCAGTTTATCCCTTTTGCGATTGCTGAGATAAAGCATCATTTCTCCGCTTTCCTCTTCTGCCTTTTGCCCCATCCTGCTCCGCGCTGGGAGCCAGCATCTCAGCGGGGCTGGAAAACCAACGCCGCTGCTGCGGGGTCCCTGGGCTGCATCGGCAAAATCTGCGGCGGGGCACGGAGCGATGCTCCAAGCAGGCAGCACGACACCACGATCTGCCTAAATGGGAGGATTTTATTGCCTTGGTGCCCTGTGGGAAACTGGGGTCCCCTCCTGATGCCCAGGGTGGGTGGGGATGGGCTGTGGGGTGCAGGGATGCAGGGGTTCAGGGTGCAGGAATACAAGGGATGCAGGGGTGCAAGGGTGAAGGGGTTCAGGGGCACAGGGATGCAGGGGTGCAGGGCGCAGGGATGCAGGGATGCCAGGATGAGGGGATGCAGGGGTGTGGGGATGCAGGGACACTGGGATGCAGGGATGCAGGGGTGCAAGCATGTAGGGGTGCAGGGACGCAGGGATGCAGGGGTGCCAGGATGAGGGGATGCAGGGGTGTGGGGATGCAGGGGCACTGGGATGCAGGGATGCAGGGGTGCAAGCATGTAGGGGTGCAGGGACGCAGGGATGCAGGGGTGCCAGGATGAGGGGATGCAGGGGTGTGGGGATGCAGGGGCACATGGATGCAGGGGTACAGGGATGCAGGGTGGGGAAACACAGGAGATGCAGGGGTGCTGGGATTCAGGGGCACAAGGGTACAAGGGTGCAGAGGCACAGGGATGCAGGGGCGCAGGGATGCAGGGGCACAGGGTGCGGGGATACAGGGGACGCAGGGGTGCAAGGGTGAAGGGGTTCAGGGGCGCAGGGATGCAGGGGTGTAGGGGCACAGGGATGCAGGGGCGCAGGGGTACAAGGGTGCAGGGGCACAGGCGTGCAGGGATGCAGGGGCACAGCAGGTGGGGATACAGGGGATGCAGGTGTGCAAGAGTGTAGGGATGCAGGGGTACAGGGTTGTAGGGATGCAGGAGTGCAAGGGTGCAGGGGTACAAGGGTGCAAGGATGCAGGGGTACAAGGGTACAAGGATGCAGGGGCACAGGGATGTAGGGATGCAGGGGTACAGGGGTGCAGGGGCACAGGGATGCGAGGATGCAGGGGTGCAGGGGTGCGGGATGCTGGAGCTCGCTGGCCTGGGGCAGTGGCGACGGTGCTGGTGCGGCCGCGCAGCCGCACGGGGAGGCAGCGTGGGCCGCCCGGCGCAGGATGGCTGCCAGCGAGCCGGAGCTGGCAGGGCAGGGTGGGGAAGCAGGAAAGGGAGCCCCGCTCCTCCTCCCCTCGGGGAGAGCCGTGGCTCTCGGCGGGAGGGTTGTGAGTACACACAGACTCTCTGGAGCCTCCCATGTAAATCCTGGCAGGACCCAGCCAGCTCTTAGATCATTCACGTGAGATCACCGTCTTGTTCGGGGCACTTGCGCGGGTAGGTACGTGCTGGGATTTCTGCGGGGACCCTGCCCTGGGGGGCTGCCCATGAGTTGGGAGCTGGGAGAAGAGTTCAGCCCGTCCAGCCCCTCTCCCTCCAGGTTCCTCCTGTAGCAGCATCGTGACTATGTGGCCACCATGCACAGCAGTCCCCAAACCTCTTCCAGCCAGCTAGCAGAACCTCACTCTTGGGCTGAGACGCAGGCTCTGACCCTGGGGATGGAAGGTCTGACCCTGGGGATGGAAGGTCTGACCCTGGAGATGGAAAGTCTGACACTGGGGACGGCAGGTCTGGCACTGGGGACAGTAGATCTGATCCTGGGGACATCAATGCTTTTATCTGCTGCCTCGGCCAAGGGGCAGAGGCTGCGGCAGGCGGGAGAGTGGCCCTGGGAACAGCCGAGGTGTGATGCCCCGGGCACCTCCGCCGGCAGCCGCGTGCCCCGGCACGATGCCGGCGTGGTGCGAAGCACGGCCTCCAGGCTCCCACCAGTTTCCCCTTGGGTAGGATACGGCCTGAGGTCGCTTTCTGTTCTTCTGCCACCCTCAATCATTTTTCCTTTGGTGTTAAAACCTTGTGGGATATTTGCATGCAGTTGTGACTTCCCTTACCCGCTACCGCTCCAAAGAAAACAGATCCATGTGTTTTAAAATCTCAGCTTACATACCATTCCTCCAGCTTCTGCTCCTTTTTGGGGCTTTTCCTTCTTTCGGTGGATCAGTGACCTGAAAATGCACTTTATGTTTTCCCCGGGAGAGGTAGATGAGGAGAGCTCCGGCATAGCTGCATATTAAACCCGACCTGCCGCCGCTGCCGTCCCCAGCAGCCTTTGCTGAGCCGCCAACTGCCACTCTCCCCCCTCCGACAAGTTTTTAATCACTCGCCCCAGATAGATCCGATTAGAATTTCCACCCCCCCCCCCAACAAAATCATTAAGTTTCCTGTGCTTATTTCCAGCCATTTAGGCCCCTTTCATGTTGCTCCGACTGTGGAAGTACGCACAGCCCCGCACATGGGGGTATCCACGGGAATTTCATTGACAAGCTGCTTATCTTCTCTGCCAGGTCATTAACATGCTGTTTACGCGTTCTGCCGGGTCATTAAGGAAGATGTTAATGAATGACCTCCGCAGTACCCCATTAGATACTCCACCTCCTGCCTCCTCCAGCAAGCTCTGTGCAAGGTTGCTACCTTATACATATATATATATATATTCCCACCATATTGCTGTTGGGATATATTGCCGTGCCGTTTAGGGCTGCTCACGCTCCAGCCAATTTTCAGTCATTTTCATTATGTTTCCTACAATATTGTTCAAAGAGCTAAAAATAGCTTCCTACTGCTTCTCACCCATTGCCATTACTCTCCAGAAGAGCAAGGCAATCTACTTCTGGCGGGGACTTTTAGCATGCACAGCTCGGCTTTGGGTAAATTCTGGATGCTCGGGACCTTTCTCCCCCTGGTTTTCCTCCTTTTGTGTTTTAGGGCGATGCCAACTGTCTGCCAGGGATGCAGTTTTCGGCATCGCTGCCCTCTCCCCCTTGGCAGCCCTCTGCTCCTCTGCTCTCCCTCTTATCCAGGGCACAGCCCAAAAAAATGGATTTGCTCCCGCTATGGTGAGATGGTGAAATGATTTGTCCTGCCCTGGGGAGGAACGTGAGGGATGCAGGGCACCCAGCCTGCCCGCGTCGAGGGATGGGTAGGAGCCAGCCTGCCCCACATCGAGGGATGCAGGGGACCCAGCCTGCCCCACATCGAGGGATGGGTAGGACCCAGCCTGCCCCACATCGAGGGATGCAGGGGACCCAGCCTGCCCCACATCGAGGGATGTGGGGGACCCAGCCTGCCCCACATCGAGGGATGGGTAGGAGCCAGCCTGCCCCACATCGAGGGATGCAGGGCACCCAGCCTGCCCCACATCGAGGGATGGGTAGGACCCAGGCTGCCCCACATCAAGGGATGTGGGGGACCCAGCCTGCCTGCACTGAGGGATGCGGGGGACGCAGCCTGCCCGCATCGAGGGATACGTGGGACACAGCCTGCCCCACATCGAGGGATGCGCAGGACCCAGCCTGCCCGCATCACCAAGGAGTGCGCCGAGGGATGCGGGGGACGCGGCCTGCCAACATCGGGGCATGCGTGGGACCCAGCCTACCGGCACCGTGGGATGTGCGGGACCAGGCCTGCCTTCACCATCGAGGGATGCACCGAGGGATGCGGGGGACCCAGCCTGCCCTCATCGTGCCACCCCGGCCGCCTGCGGAACCAGCAGCTGCCGCTTCTCCTCTCTGCTCCTTCCTCGCAGAAGGCAGAGCAAAGCGATGAGTTCAGTCTCTCTCACCCATTTCTGAGGCCTCATTAATTTAAGCCAATATTCTTTCCTCCCCAGAGGTCCTGATGAAAGAGAGCAACTCCATTGAAGATGCTTAAGCATTAAGCCTGTGCTCAAGTTCCATTAAAGTGCCTGATTAAAGCGGTGAATGGCTGGACTCAGGACAATGCTAAGTGCTTTCCTGAATCAGGTTCCCTGACTTCCCAGTGCCTGCGGCTGCACACCCAGCTCCGGCTTTCCGCCACTCTTCTTCCCTGCAGCCCCTTGCCGGACCCTTGTTCAGTCGCCTTTTACATTTTCTTTTTCTTGCAGGGATTAATTTATTATTTTTTTTCCCCCCTCCTTTTTTTTTTGAAACCTCAAATCCATGAGTGGCCACTTCTGAAGTGATAAAAATCTTATTCCTTGCCTTTGGTTTGGTGGGGGTTTTTTTTGGGTTTTTTTTTTTTTTCCAGGCAATTGTAGCTTACAACACCTTAATTATCGCGTCTCTGAAAACTGGTTAAAGATTTTAATACTTCCTTCCCCGGACCATTATGCACTAGACTTCTCAGCCCCATAAAATGTGCCTTCTGGAACCCGATCGCCTTGTGCTGCTGCATTTCCCCGCTCGCTCCTTGCCCCGACGGTTCAAGTGCCTTTGGCTCCCCCCTTTGCCTCTCCCCCCCCGTGCTCCCCCCCCGGCACCCCGGGCAGGTGGGAACCGCCGGAGGCGACGGCAGGGCTGCAGGCAGCCCTAGCAGATTTTCAGTTAGAATATGGGCTTTTTAATTTAAATCGCATTACACAGCAAGCGAATACGTTGCGTCATTTTAATCAGCCAGCACATCTGCAGAAGGTGCAAGTTTCCAGGAGTCGGAGCGCAAGAATGACGGTATAAATCACGGCGAAGGCAAATCCTTGACATCACCTTCATTTCTGAATGCGATCCTCTGATTTAGCAGCGCGACGCTGGCTTTCTGGCACCCGTTTTGCCTAGCTGGTCGCTATTTAATAGGCGCAGGGCTTGTCAGACATCTCCACGCATCCGATGTCCTGGCGTTTCAAAAAATCCCTGTGGGTTTGTTGTTTTTTTTTTTTTTTTTTCAAGAAGAGGGTTGGATTAATCATGAATTTTGGCCCCAATCTGCGCAGGGCTGTATCCCTGGAAAGGCCATGCTCGGGGAGAGGGGCTGCGCCTCCCGGCAGAGCCATTCGGGATACACGCGCTGCCCGAGATCCGCCCGGTGAGATCTCATCCGTTTCATCCCAGAAAATAGTTCGGGGTGGGGGGGGGAGAACCTACCAGGTCCCACGGTGCCCATGCCTTTGGGATGAGCCAAGTTTATTCCCCACCGGTTTTTATTTAGGTGAGTTTTAAATAACTCAAGCGCTTCCCTGGAGGAGCCATCCCACAGCCGAACGGATTTCAGCACTAAGCAGTTTTTTTTCCCCGGTGTTCAGCCCAAAATTTTCTTTTGCTCTGTTTTATCCCATCACTCTCTCGCTGTAACGTTTCTCAGGCAATTTAAATACGAAGTGGCTGCGGAATACATTTTGGGGATGCAGATCGCCATTTGACGAGGGTGTGATTGCGCGCGGTAAGGAACTGCAAGGCAGCGGCTGCTGGGGGGGAGGAGGGGGGGGTGATGATGAGCTGCTGGGGAACCGCAGAGATCGGGGGGTACAGTGCCATCTTTCTCGCCCTGTCCCTTTAGAACGAAGCAGATGGGGGGGAATTCCCCCACATCACCCACCCACCCCCCCAAATTGCATTACCATTTTAAATTAGGTTTCGCAGGAGGAGATGGAAGCCAAGGGACAAGAGTACAGACGTATCGATGGCGTGGGAAGGGGACAGTGTGACATACGGGCAGGAGAAGCACTAAGGTGCCACGCGCATATGGCACAAAACAACTCCTGGGTCCCAAAAATATGAAGAATGTGGGAATTAAGTGATGCTCTTTCTTCTCCTGCAGGCCCCCCCCTGCAATTGTAGGCAAGGAGCCTGGGGGAGCACCAGGTCTGTGGGCAGCTGGAGACCCCGCACCCCCCCTGGAAAGGGAGCCTGGCACAGCATTACCCTCCTGGGAGCCGGGAGGGAGCCTGCGTGGGAGCTGAGTCCCCTGAAACTCGTGACACCCGCAGTCATTTAATACGTGGGGCAGCTGTCCCTGCTTGGGACATCAAAGGCAGCCAGAGCTGCCCTTCGCCGCCGGAGCGGGGAGCGGGGGCCATGTCCCGTATCGCCTCTTCTGCATCCAGAGCTGCATCACGCTGCGACCACGGCTCGCTCCGCTCCCCCGGGGCTTTGGGTGGCCGTGCTGTGGGAGAATGCCTCGCGCAGCTGGTCGGGGGCCGCGCTGCATATGGAGATGTATTCGCCCCCCCCCCCCCACGCCTGTGCGCGCATACGTGCCCTTGGCATGGGATCATACAAGCACCGCTTGCCCTGATGTACGGCCTGCGAGTCCTCCGGGCAGGTGGCAGGGCTGGGGCCGGCGCCGGGGGAGCCCTCTGATCTCTGAACTTCGGCCAGGGCTGCGAGCAGGTGCGCGCGAGCCCTGCACGCTCGCTCTGTGCGCACCCTCCATGTGTGCTTTCTGCATGCACGCTCACTCCGTGCACACCCTCCATGCACGCTCGCTCCGTGCACACTCGCTCCGTGCACACCCTCCATGTGTGCTCCCTGCATGCACGCTTGCTCCGTGCACGCTTGCTCCGTGCACACCCTCCATGTGTGCTCCCTGCATGCACGCTCGCTCCGTGCGCGCTCGCTCTGTGCACACCCTCCATGCGCGCTTGATCCATGCACGCTCGGTCTGTGCGCACCCACCATGTGTGCTCCCTGCATGCACGCTTGCTCCATGCATGCTCGCTCTGTGCGCACCCTCCATGTGTGCTCCCTGCATGCATGCTCGCTCCCTGCGCACTCAATCTGTGCGCACCCTCCATGCGCGCTTGCTCCATGCACACTCGTTCTGCGCGCACCCTCCATGCACGCTCGCTCCGAGTGCACTCACTCTGCACACCCTCCATGCACGCTCGCTCTGTGCGCACTCTCTCCATGCACACTTCTCCACGAGCACACTCCACGCGTGCCAGCTGCGTGCACACCCTCCATGCACGCTTGCTCTGTGCGCACACTCCCTGCACGCTCACTCTCTGTGCTCTCTCCATGAGCACCGTTCATGCACGCGCACTCTCTCCGCACTCTCCATGCACACTTGGTCTTTGTGCTTGCTCCGTGCACACTCTCTGTACATCCTCCGCGCGCACCCTTCATGCGCGCTTGCTCTCCGTGCTCCTTCCGAGTGCGCTCTCTGTGCACCCTCCACGTGCGCTCTCCCTGCACGCTCGCTCGCTGTGCTTGCTCCGTGCACACTCTCTGTACGCTCTCCATGTGCACGCTTCACGCGTGCTCGCTCTCCGTGCTCTCTCCATGCACACCTTTCATGCATGCTTGCTCTCCGTGCACACTTCATGTGCACTCTCTGTGCTCCCTCCATGCACACTGCCCATGCACACTCACTCTCTGTGCACTCTCCGTGCTCTCTCCGTGCTCTCTCCATGCTCTCTCCATGCACACTCACTCTCTGTGCTCTCTCCGTGCTCTCCCCATGCACACTCACTCTCTGTGCTCTCTCCGTGCTCTCTCCATGCTCTCTCCATGCTCTCTCCATGCAAACTCACTCTCTGTGCTCTCTCCATGCTCTCTCCATGCACACTCACTCTCTGTGCTCTCTCCATGCTCTCTCCGTGCTCTCTCCATGCTCTCTCCATGCACACTCACTCTCCGTGCTCTCTCCATGCTCTCTCCATGCACACTCACTCTCTGTGCTCTCTCCGTGCTCTCCCCATGCACACTCACTCTCTGTGCTCTCTCCGTGCTCTCTCCATGCTCTCTCCATGCTCTCTCCATGCAAACTCACTCTCTGTGCTCTCTCCATGCTCTCTCCATGCACACTCACTCTCCGTGCTCTCTCCATGCTCTCTCCGTGCACACTCACTCTCTGTGCTCTCTCCATGCTCTCTCCGTGCTCTCTCCATGCTCTCTCCATGCACACTCACTCTCTGTGCTCTCTCCATGCTCTCTCCATGCTCTCTCCGTGCTCTCTCCATGCTCTCTCCATGCACACTCACTCTCTGTGCTCTCTCCATGCACACTCTCCCCGCACGCTCCCCCGCCTTGTGCGCAGGGATGCCCGTGCCCACCCTGGGAGCGCGCTGGGGAAGGAGAAGGGCAGACAGGGAGGGAAGGCAGACGTGCATCCCGCCGCTCCCTGGGCTGCAAGGCGGGCATGGGCAGGGCGGCAGCTTCCCGGCTGCTTCTCTCCGGCGTCCAGCGCCTTGTGAGAGCATGAGGGTGGCTCACAAGGCCTTGGATTTTTGGAGAAGGACAGGGTATCGTTGTCCCCCTGCACCTGCCCCCTAACTGCTTAGGGAGCCTTGCCTCGGCCCTCTGGGATAGCAATCCTCCCTGCTGCTGCCCACGCTGCTCCCGGCCGGAGCTCAGCCCGGTTGCCCACTGTCACCGGTGCAGCTGAGGCTGGGAACCATTTTCCAATTAGTTTATTGGGGTTTTTTGCTCAGAACCATCTGAGGAATCGCCCTGGTTCGGCACCACTGTATTCCTTACAGGGGCCGGGTGGGAAAAGCGGGATTTAGTCCCCGAGTGACTTTACTGGGCGGGCGTTCCCTGCCGTAGGAGCAACATTGGGAAGGGTTGGGAAGGAGTTTTCCCATTCTCCCAGAGCGGTGCCCACCTCTCTGAGCTGCACTCTGCCAGGAATGAGACCTCTCCCCACACCGCGGTGCCTTTCCCACCCTATCAGTGTTTGGTTTGGCATCCGCGGAGACGTTCCCATATGGGCAGAGGCAATAAAGTGGGTGTTTACCAGCACCCAGCCCTCCCGGCGTGCCGGGGGCCAGCCGTGCCACTTGAACCCACAATAAGGTGGCACGAGGTGACCTTTGGACACTCCTTCGTGACGCTGCATATCTGCGCCGGTTCCCCTCATCACTGGGACGCACCAGCACCAAACTGGTCTCCACTGGTTGGAGGTGAGGGCGTCCGGTCCCAAAGTGATCCCGGAGTGACGCTGCCTCCTTCTCCCTCCGCCCGTCGGGGCGGTTTGGGGACAGGGGGGAACATGGGCACGGCGTCTTCCTCTGGAAGGATTCCTGGGCTCTGGATCCCCACCTGAGCCTGTGCCGGGAGAGCCGGCATCGCCATGGCAACTGGTCCCGATGTCATCGGCAGAGATGATGGGGAGAAACGGGAAGGGCAGGTACCGCTTCCCATCTCCCAGCCACGGGACCCCGTGGGGCCAGGGCAGGTCGCCCTCTCCATCCTCCCTCCAAAAAAATGAGAATAATCAATTTTTTTCCCCCTCTTTCCTCAATTATTTTCATCTCTGTTGGATCAGGGGTCATCAGAGCAGCGCCCGGGGAGCCTCCGCTCCGCTGCAGGGCGGCAGCACCCGGCACCCCACCTTGGGATTTGATTTTTATTTTTAAAAATATAAAATCTCCACCCAAATTGGACGGCAGGGTTTGGCCATGTAAGGTGCCGGAGGAGAAATGCGTAAATAAAAAAAAAAAAAGTGATGCAGAAAAAAAATGTGTCTCGGGGCGTTGCAAAATGAGGGCGTTTAACATTTTCTGAGTCAAAAGTGAACTTCCAGAGGGTTTTTTCAATTTTTGTGACATATAGCGAACTGACTTTTTTTTTTTTTTTAATTTTCTTAATAAAAAGCAAACTGAGTCCGGAATGGATTTTTTGTGCTTTTTTTTTCTTTTTTTTTTCCTTTTTTTTTTTTTTTTTTTAAATTTTCATAATCGGAAGCGAACTGACTCTGGAGGGTCTTTTTAATTTTCTTAACAGAAATTGAACTGACTCTGAAGGGTTTTTTAAAAATTTTTGCAATAGAAAGTGAACTGACTCAAGCTTTAACTTAAATTTTCTTAATAGAAAGAGATCTGACTCTGGAGGTTTGGGGTTTTTTTTGTTTATTTTTGCAATAGAAAGTGAAGTGACTCCAGAGCTGTTTATTTTGAAATTTCTTAATACAAATTAAACTGACTCCAAAGGCTGCCTTTTTTATTTCTGTATTTCAGCAAACTGACTCGAGGTCTGGAATTTTTTTTTTTCTAATTTTCTTAATAAAAAGCAAACTGTCTCCGGATTATTTTTTTTTTAAATATTGTCTTATTAATAGAAATTGAACTAACCCCAGAGAGGTTTTTTATTATTTTTTTGTGGCAGAAAGCGAACCGACTCCATGGTGCTTCAAAAGTTTCCTTAATAGAAAGCGAACTGATTGTGGAATTTGGTTGGTTTTTTCCCACAAACCCCTCCAAAACCCAAAAAAACCCTCCAAAAACCTCAAAAAAATTAAATAAAACTCCTAAAACCCGCCCCCAAAATAAAAAAAAACCCTCCCCAAAATCTCAAAAAACTTCAAAAAAACCCTAAAAAAATAAAAAAAAAATCCTAAAACCCACCAAAAAATCCAAGGACACCTCCCCAAAATCTCAAAAATCTTCAAAAAAACCTAAAAAAAATTTAAGACTCCTAAAACCCGCCAAGAAATCCAAGAGAACCTCCCAAAAATCTCAAAAAGCCTTCCAAAATCCTCGAAAACCCCTCAAAAATAAATAAAACACTCCTAAAAAACTCCGAGAAAGCTCAAAAAAAACCCCTCGAAAAAGTAAAAAAAAAAAAAAACCAACCTCAAAAAACTCTCAAAAAAATAAAAAAATCGGTAAAAACTCAAAAAAAACCCCAACCCCTCAGGAAAACCTCCCTCAAAAGCCAAAATAACCTCATAAAAACTTCAAAATAATAATAATAAAATGTGAATTTATTTAGTGTTTCGTGGTAAATCAGACTAAACCGGAGCCGTCCCACTCCGTCCCCCCCCCACCCCCGTCCGCCGAGCGCGGGCAGCGCTGGCGTTTTCGGGCAGGGGCGGTTCCACCGGCGTCCGCTAGGGGGCGCTGTTGGACCGCGGCTGAATGGCGGGCGAGGCGAGAGGGGGGAACGGCGATGGGGACGGGCCGGCGGGGCGCCGGGGCCCCGGCGCCCCGCCGGCCCGTCCCCATCGCCGTTCCCCCCTCCCTCCCCAAGCGGTGACCGGGTGATGCGGGAAGGGGGGGGACAAAAGCGGGGGGGGGTGGGTTAAAAAAAGGTACGCGCGCCCTTTAAGAAGAACGAGTGGGCGTGTCTCAGCCCCGCAAGGTCCCCCCCCGCTCCGCTCCGCGATTGGCCGGCCGGCTCGGGGCTGCCCGTCGCGTTGCCTGCGCGGAGGAGTAGAGCGGTCGTCGCGGCGGGCGGCGCCGCTGTGAGGGAGGGGACGGCGGCGGCGACGGAGGAGGAGGCGGCGGCGGCGGCGGCGGGACGGGAGACGGAGGAGGGCGGCGGGGAAGCGGCATGGGCGCCTGACGCCCGTCCCGTCCCGCCGCCGAGGGACGATGGCGCGGCCCCGCGGCGGGCGGTGGTTGCTGGGCGTCCTCCTCGCCCTGTGCCGCTTGGCCGCGCCGCTCGCCAAGAGCCTGGAACCGGTCTCCTGGAGCTCCGGGAACCCTAAGTACGTGCGGCGGAGGGGCGCGGGGGAACGGAGTATGGAGGGGGGGAAAAGGTGCCTCGCACAACCCCCCCCCCCCCTCCCGGCAAAAATATCTAAAACCGGGAAAATGTTTTCTTAAAAAATTATACATTTAACCAAAAAGCGGCAAGATTTTTGAGGAGAAAAATCCCGCCCCGGGCACCGCGAGGAGCGGCTGGAGGCTGCGGTCGACGGACGGAGAGGAGCGACCCCCGGCTGGAGTACGGACCCCGCGCCGAGCCCCGGCGGCTGCTCCGGGGGCAGCGGGGCTGCTGCGGGCTTTTACCTTGCCTTAAATAAAAAAACCCCGTACTTCTAATATATTTTTTTCCCTAATTTTTAAAGAGTCTTTTGGCTTTTAAAGATTTTCTTATCTTTAAAAATTTTTTGATTTTTTTAAAAATGTGTTTTATTTCATTTTTATGTTTTTATTTTTTTCACCTTTACATTAATTCTGTGTCTCCCCCCCCCCCCCGCCCCCCAGCCCCGGGATTTGGGGAGGAGAGGGTGCCGGGGGGCCGCCGCCACCCGGCCGGATCGCCGCTCCCCTGTTACCACGCCGACGCTAGAGTTGGATTTATTATAATTTTTTTTAATTTTTCATATTTTTTTTTTTTTTTGGCTGGGTTTTTTCTTCTAAAAACAGGCCGCGGAGGAAGGCGGGGGGCCCGGGGGAGGGGGGGGACTGGCCGGCGGTGGGACCCCCCCCCCCAGCTCCCGGTCCGAACAAAGCCGGCGGCGGGGCTGCGGCTATATATACAGCTAAATTATATATGTGTGTGTGTGTGTATATATATATATATGTTTTATGGATGCGTACGTGTCTCGGCCCCGGAACAATGAGAAGGGGCTCTCCCAGCGCTCCGGGATGAAGGGCGAGGAGGAGGAGGAGGAGGAGGAGGAGGAGGAGTGGAAGGTGCTCGGCCGCGGTCACTGCTGGCCGGGGCTGGTGGTGTCAGGGTGGTTTTGGTAGCCCTCTTGCTGGCCTTTATCTTGTCCATCGCAGAGTGTTTGTTTATCTTAGCCCTTTCTCGCTTAAAAAAAAAAAAAAAAAAAAAATCCTGGTTTTTAGCCTGATTTTTTTTTTTAAATTTTTTTTTTCCCCCGACCCTATTTCTCAAAAAAAAGAAAAGGAAAAGAGTTTTTGAGGCTTGGAGAGAACTAAAACAATTTGGACAACCTTCCTACGTGGACGCTTCTATTCCAACCAAACATATATTTCTCTCTTTTTTTACTGGGAGGGGGAGGAAAAAAGCAACTTTGCTGGGACGAGGGCTCCCGTAAGTGAATTTTCCTCCTCGGTGTGTTTTTTCTTTCCTTCCTTTTGGAGCTGCGTCCGTTGGTTGGGAGCAGGAAAAGAACATTGGGAACCGATCCCTTGTGTTTGTGAGCCTGCGATGTCGCTGAGGGGGAGGCAGATGGCTTCCGGAAAATACCCTTTCTGGTTGGAAAAAGGGTGGCCGGGGATAGAAATGGCTTCGGCTTGGTGGTGTTGGGGGACGCCGTGTCACCCCGGACCCCTTTTATCAAATCCCCAAGGCCCTGAGTTGGGCGGAGGCAGCAGCGGTGGCAGCCGGGGGTGGCACGGTGGTGGCTTTTCCTGGGTGCGGTGGGATCGGAGGCATCCGGGGGGGAGCTCGAGGGGTGTCTTGGTTCTCCTGCAGTTTGGAGCTTGGAGGTTGTCCACCCTCATTGCGGCTTTCTGGTTGCGTGGGGACGGCTCCGGTGGGTGCCTGGTGTGGTGCAGCAGCCCTGGGGTCCCCACGGGGTTGGGAGAAGATGGGAAGTGCCCAAAATGTCGGTGTTCCCACCCAGAAACGGCTTTGCCAGGGTGAGATGGGAGCTTGGGAGGGATCCCAGGAGCCATGGTTGGGTTTTGCCATGGAACGGGCTGTAGGTGCCTGTCCACGCTCATACTCGTGCCTTGTTGGTCTGTGCCTGTGTGGCCTGACCTGGATCCTCATCCTTGGGGTCCGACTTTGGGGTCCTTTTATCTCTTTTATCCCTTAATGCTCCTGCCTCCCATCTTTGCAGGTTGCGTGGCGTTGGGCAGAGCCTCTTCCCGGCCGCTCCTGTCTGCGCAGTTGAGCAAGCCCGTCTGGGGAACCGCTGGCTCTACGGAGCCCTGTTCCAGATTGAGGAGAAGCCATGGTCTTTCTTGGCCTGGGCTTTCTCCTGGATAGATTCATTAAAATCCCCCCAACGCCCGCTCTCCACCGTAATTTGGGCTTTGAACCCCCTTCCTCCGGCACTCCATGGGCGATGCCGTGTCCGTGCCAGCCCTCTGCCCCACTCCGCCGAGCTTTAACTCTTGTTTTTAGAGTAAAGAGAGCTAAAGCCTTTAAAAATAACATGGCTAAGTGGAATTTTCCAACAGATAGAAGGAGAAAGCGTTGTGCGTTGGGCCGACTGGCCTTGGCGGTGTCACTGTAAATAATGAAAATATTTTTCTGCCCTTTCCTCCCCTGGGCAGCTCGGGGCTGCGCTGACAAAGTGTGGGCTTATAACTTGGCTGGGACGTCACCGGCAGGTTCCTGATCTCGCGGTGATTATCAGAGGGATGCTGATAACGCGGCCGATAGAAGGAACGATTTCCTAATTGAGTTAAGACCAGTTTAAGCTGCAGCGCTGTGTGTGCTGTGCTGGGGAAACGCGTCCCTTCGGCTCCTGGGTGCGTGTCTAAGAGCCGGCGGTGAAATGGTCACCGTCTCCCTATTGCGAATAATTCTGTAACTTTAAACGGGGGGAAAAATAGGCCTAGAAATGCTTTTGCTGGGTAAAAAGTGGTAATTATCACAAAGCTGTGCTTGGGACGAGCTCAGGCTAAATTAGATCCCCCTTGAGCGAGTTTTCCCGGGGATATGTGTGGAGCCCCGTGGAAGGGGTCACATGGAGCTGATCTGGTTTTAATTTTATTCCATCGTGTCTGAAGGGGGTTTCGTGGGAGGGGGGTGGAGGGTGCTTTCGGGATTTAATCGTCCCTTTTGCTGCTCCGCCGGGGGGTTGGTGGGAGCGTGCTTGTGTTGGACAGCCGGGAATTGCAGGAGAAATTCTGGCTAAATCCTTTCTGAACTCCCTTGGCTGTAATTTTGGAGAAATATTGACCCTGGTGGGCTCCTGTGCCGACCGTTAAAAGGAAGCATTCCTAATAAAATATGGTTTGGAAAATTCATTTCAGGCTGGAATTCGCCTCTCCAGAAAGTATTTTAATAAGGAGGTGGGGGAAATGGGACACATCATCCGTGCGGCTCTGAAGAACGGGTTGTTTCGACTCTGCTTTTCTCTCTTCCCCTTATATAAAGTTTTACTCGGCTCCACTCACTCGCTCGCTCTGCGGAGCAGCCCAGCAACTTTCTAAAAAGAAGACATGCATTTTTAAAAAAAAAAAAAATAAAAAAATAAAAAAATTAATAAGTGCGGAGGAGGGGGAAAAAACCCCAACCAGACAAAAGTCTAATCATTTGTGGTATTTTTATTCTGTCTTTAATGACATTATGGTGTCCTATTGAATTCTGTAAGTGCTGGGTTTGAAGCCTGGTGTACCTTTGCCTTTTTTAATGCCTTTTACGAGGGACAAAGTACTCGCGGGAAGGCTGTTTCCGAGGGGATTGGCTGGCCCGGAGCTCTGCATCGGTGGGCTCGCACTTGTTGGAGCAGATGTAATTTAATTACCGTACCAGTGGGCGCATGAGGCGCTTTGCAGTATAAGGAGTTGGGAAATAGTGAAAACACGCTGCTTATTTTTAATTAAAAGCTGAGTTTGGCTCGCGGAGCCTTCAGGGGCTCCCTCCTCCTGGGGAGTGCATGGGGCTGGGAGGTTGGGGCTCCCTGGGGATGGGGGACATGGAGGGTCCCATCAGCGATCCGATGGATCCTGCCTCTGCCTCCCCAGGGCTTTGCTTCATCTCGGGAGGCTGCTTTGGATTAAGTGAGCCTTGGATGGTCTGCATCCTTGTTGGAGTTTCCCTGCGGAATGGAGGAGCCCTTTCCAAGAGGGTGCTGGGGGGGACCCTTTGCTGGGTGCCGTGGGTTTGTGCTGCTGGAGGGAGCCCGGTGTGGGGCTGCCCAGCGCTCTCCCAGCACGGAGGGCTGTTGCTCTCGTTCCCCCCAAGGCAGAAACCCCTATGCCCGGCCCACCTTGCAGCGGTGAGGTTACCCTTGCCGTGCCTGGGGGAAAGGAGCACCCAGGGCTCCTTGCATGTTGTTTGGGAATGACTTCATTAACTTAAATTAAAAAAAAAAAAAAAGTGACGGCAGGGCTGCGGCTATTGCAGTAGCTGGGTAAATACCACTGGATTCTATAAAATGGATTTAACTGCTTCCTTTAAAAGAAAAAAAGAGCCGTGATGGGGTGGCTGATTGATTGTAAAAGGAGCTGTAGCTCTCTACTGAGCAAAGCAGCTGCTGCAGGTCCTGGGAGTGGGGACAGGATGGGGTGTTGGGGACATTGTTGGCCGTGGAGGTTCAGGGGGGGCTGCTGGGGGGCTGTGTCCCTCCGTCGCCGCACCTGAGCGACTTCAGTGCTTTGGGCTTGAAGCTGCTCCCTGGATGCTGGACCCAAAGAGGCTGCATGTGGCCGGCTGGGATGTGCCCATGCCCTCGCATGGTGTGGGCCTGGCGGGGTGGGCAGGGTCCCCCCCCGCCACGAGCAGCTTTGGTGGGTGGGTAGGGGTCCCCCCCTGAGCCCTGTACGTGTTTGTCCAGGTCATGGGGACTGCAGAGAGCCGCGATGCAGATGCAGCCCCTTGCACGACACACGTTGGGAGGCGTTTGGATTGTCCCCTGGAAACTGGGGGCTTAGCGCTAAGGACTGCCCCTTCTTTCCATGTGGGATTTCTGGGTGCCGCCTGCCCCACGGCTTCCCCATGGCTGTCCGGTCCCTGCCCCACTTGTAGGGCATCCTGTCGTCAGCGGAGCGGTGGCAGTGCTGCTGGGAAGCCGCTCTGCCCGAGGAGCGCTGGGGGTCCGGTGGGAAAACATCTTGTACCGATCAGTAGCACATGCTACTTGGAGTCTGGCAGCTGAAACAGGGTGGGGAGAAACAAAGCTGAAATCCATTCTGTGTCTAATTAATGATTGCTTGTATCGGGAGAGCAGGAGGAGGACTCTGGGCTCGGCGCTATCGCGGCGTCACATCTGGGCAGGAATGCGGCGGCGGTGCTGCGGGGCTTTTGTTGTGCTCGCCTGGAAAGAGCCGGGGTGCTTTCTACTGCTTTTTAGGCTTTTCTCCTTCCTGTCCCTCTCTCTAGGGCAGGTGACATGACAGAGAACCCTCCTCTGGCGAGCAGGGGAGGTGACGGTAGTGTTTTGCCTGCTCATGGAGTGGTTTGGTGCCCCTCAGTGCACACTCGGCACCCTTCAGGGAGGGTTTTCTTGCCCCTTGTGTGTTGTCCGTAGTTGGAGCACCCGTGCTCTGCTCATGGCCGTGCTGGAGCCTCGGGATCCCGGCACTCCCGGCTCCTCCAGCCTGTCCAGGCTTGGTCCCAGATGAGTTGGACAAGCCAGGGCTAAACGTCCTCTGTGGTTAGGCTGGGCTGGTGCACAGGGTGGGGTTTGCTGCACTTTCGGGAGCAGGGTCCCTCCCATGGGGCTGGAGTCAAACCCCATGGAAACTGTGGGCGATGCCTGGAAGGGAGAGGGGGGCTTGGGGGACCTCCAGCACCCTCCTCCTTGAAGATGGGGGGCAGGTTCGGGGGGGTACTCATGGTGTTTTCTGGTGGTCTTTTCTCAAGCTCTCCTTGCCGGTGACTCTGGGCAGGATCTGACCCGGCTCAGGTGCCGGCGTGGCAGTGCTGCCCCGGTCGAGCTGAGCAGCTGCACTTCAAAAATGCCAGCTATTTATAACCCTGGCTTGGCTGCTCTGGAATAACCTTTTCCTACTCGCAGCCGGCCCTTCCCAGGTGGGCTTGCTCCCCCTTTCCAAGGCCACGGGACGTGGCTTTGCCAGCCGGGCTGGATGGAGAGCTAAGTGTCCCACCATGAGCTTCCTTCCCTTAGTGTTTTCCAAGGGCTCCATCCTGCTGTGATGCTGTGCCTGCGTGGACATCCACGTGTGCCATGTCTGCTGGCCTGGTTCTCGGCAGGTTGGGCTGTGGTGAAGGCTTTGTGTTAACCCAGTTTGACGTGAGTTGGCTCTTCCTGGTGCCAGCACGGAGGTGCTGGGGGTGACATGTCCAGGGGATGCTCCACGAGCTCTCTGTCCCTGCTGCTTCAGGCCAGAGTTTGGGAAGCGCCCTCCTCGCGATGCTGGGTCCCCTTTCCCATGCAAAGGCCTGGGGTGGGTGCCCTCCCCGGGAGAGGGGTCCCGCCTGGTTACGGTGACACCTGAGCCTCCCTCATGGCTCCACGTAGGGTGATGGGACACGAGTGTCCCGTTTCCCGGCGGTCCCTTTCCTCATGCTGGGGTGGCCGGCAGCTCCCCAGCTGGTGGGGTGAGCCCAGCCTCGGGGACCGTCTGCCCTGCCTGGCTTTCGGCATCCAACGGCTTCTGAGTAGGTACTTCAGAAAAAGCAAAGTGCCTTTTCACAGCTTATCAGCTATAAATACCCTCACACCATTAATATTGATCACTGAGTGTTTGCATGTTTTCCTCCTCATTAAGGCTGGGAAACGTCTGCGGTCGCACATGCATTAGTGGCGAGGCTGAGACTCGACGCTGTCTTCTCTTTGCTGCCGATTTTTAACGTTTTAATGGGTTTCTGAAACGTGTGAGCGCAGTCTGGTGTGTGGGTTTGCAGGCGGAGATGGCAGCCTGGGGTCTGGCGGCGGCGCGAGGTGATGCTTGGGGATGCGGTGATGCTCAGGGATGCGATCGTGCTGGGCTACGATGTTCTTTGTCTGGGCTTGCTGTAATATCGCAGACAAACGCGAGGGGGAGGTCCGCAGACACCCCCACCCCCCCGCCCCGGCTGCCACTGGGATTTCGGGGGGCAAATTGGCGATGTGTGTTGGAAAGGGGGAATGGGTGCAAAGGCGTTTTTCCCCCCCCACTTAAAGCAGGGGTGGCCGGGTTTTGCCCGGGCTGGGGGTCAGGGCAGGCTCCCCCCGTGCTGGCGGCGATGCCGGCATACCCTGCCTGCCGCCGGGCGGGCAGCATATGGAAAGGATCTGGGTGTAATATCCCGGGCTGCAGCACGGCTTTGCTGAAGAGGCCACTTCAGCAGGGGACGCGGCGTGGTTAGTCCTCCCGGCTGACACATCCCAGGCCTTCCTCAGACTTGAAAGAGCTCGAGTTCGCCTTTGAATCTGAGGATTTATAGCCCTTTTAGGCCTCTCCAATAAAAGCACGGCTCCCTCCTCAGACAGAGCCCACCGTCTCCCTCCTCCGGGCTCATTATCCTGGGGATTTGTGTTGCTCGCTCTCGCGCGCTCTCGGTCTGTTGTTCGCTACCGCCGCTTTCTTCAGATGTGCGGCCGAGAACTTCAGAGCATAAAAGCAGAGCTGGAGGAGCTGCGGGTCCTGGCTGCGCTGCCAGGATGCGGCCCCTGCCATGATCTTGGGCAAACCCAGCTCCAGACCCGGCGCTGCGCGGGGAGAGGGCCCTTCATTTGATGATGCTGGGGGTGCGCCAGCGTCTCCCTCTGCGGTTGGGGAGCATTGGCTCCCCTTGCCTTGTGTTTTCCCGGTGATCCCCCTGCCATCCCTCGAGGGCTGCGAGCAAACTGGGATGAGCTCCCATCCTTCTAGGCAAGCGTGCGGAGAGCACTGGGTGCGCGGCGTGCGTCCACCCCGGCCTGCCTTGTTTCGGCACATGCGGGCACTTAAGCATCCTCAGCCCTCCGGATCATGCCTGCTTTATACAGGCACGTCAGGCCTCTAACTGTTTAACAGAGAGGCTTAGGAAAGAGTCCAGAGAAACGACATAATAATTATTGTATTACAAATTGTTTCCTTTAATGGGCCCTGTCGGATCGCTCAGTCTGCTAAACACATTGTGCCCTCCCCCAGCCCCCAGCCCCGAGTTGCTGCGGCCCCTTTCCATCGTTCCAGCCTCCTTTCCCGAACCCAGCCCCGCTGGAAAATTCCTCCTGCCGAGGAGCCCGGGTGGTGGGGCGAGGGATGGGGGCTGCCAGGGGACCCACTCAACCCCCGGGGGCTCCACAGGGCCAGGGAAGGATGGGGCCCTCTCCCTGCGGGTGGGCGGTGGTCCCTACCCCTTCCCTTGCTCCGGATCATTGCGGTGCCCTGGATTTTGCACATCCCAAGGGCTTTTGAACAAGTGGCACCCCCAGCTGATGCTCAGGGCTCAAGGGCACCTACTCACCAGTCAAAAACTTCTTGGCCTGCCCGCACCGGTGCTGCAGGATGGGCAGAGTGAGATTCCTGGAGATTCCCGCCCTTCCCCGGTGTTTCGGTGCTAGCGTGGTGGTGGTGGTGGACGGCTCCCAGGCAGCTTTTTGGCAGCTCCCACCCCGAGGGCTGTGGGGTGTGTAAGGAGAGGAGGCAGTGCGAATTTTTTTGTTGCCCCCAAAGACTAAACGTGTTGGAATTAAGCAGCAGGTTACGTTTCTTCAAGGCTGAGCAGCAAATATGTTTTAAATTTGGCAGCCGGCAGCGGAGAGCGGGTGGGAGAAATTTTCCAGGTATTGCGTTACACTTTCCCCTAAAAGGGCTCTGCTTTGGGGCTGGGGATTAAAGGGAGGAGAGGAGGGGGGTGGCCCTGGGTGTGGGGACGGGGGCTGCGTCCCCCGGGGGTGCGGACCCCTCCCTTGCACGTGCTCAAGGCCCCGCGCGCTCCCGCTCCCTCCGGCACGCTCCCGAGGGCGCGGGGGCTGTGGTGCTCGCCCCAGCTGACTCAGGCCCTGCCCGGGGCAGGGGTGCGCTGCGGGGGATGGCCAGGATTAATTTTTGGGCTTCCTCCCTCTGGGCGCGATGGGAAATTTCCACCTGGCTGTGGGCACCGCCCCGCTCTCCCGGCCTGCCGGGCTCTGCCTTGCCCTCCTCTCCTCCTCTGATGTCTTTAATAACCGCTTCACGCAAGAGCGAACCTGGGATCCACTCCCAGCACGGAACTGGGGCTCGGCCAATTAGTCAATTATTTTAGAAGAAGAAATTTAAAAAAAAAAAATAAATTTTTTTTTTAGGGGAAGGTCTGCCCAATGCATCAGCCAGCAGCCCCTCTGCTGCGGGGGCTGTCCCCGCCAGCATGTCCCTTGTCCCTGGGCAGCCAGGCGGGTGGTCCATGAGCATCCCCTCTGGAGCTGGCACTGGTGCATCCCATTGTTCCCAGCTTCCTTCACAGCGGGAGGAGGAGGAGGAGATGCTTCCCCAGGAGGTGGGGAAGGGCCATTCCAGTGCCATTGGGGGGTGCAGACCCCCCCTTCCCTCTTGCTGGGCAGAGCCACTGTGTCCCATGGTCCCTACCACTTGGGAGGCCCAGCCAGGTTGGGGTTTCAGGAAGGCGCTCAGAGGCACAAAAGGATGGAGGTGCTGTGAAAGTCCCCTCAGCTGTGTTTGGTTTTAAATTCGTAGTATTCCTTCGTGTAAATCCTGCGAGGATGCTGCCTGGTTGCATGCCTCTGCCTGCGCATCCATGGCGCCACGCTCTCCGGTGGCATGGCTTCCCTCCTTTGCGCCCCTGTTGGCCGTGCCTCGGCTGTAACTAATTGCTGAAATAATTGGGGCAGCAGCAGCCTGGCAAGGCAGTGGTGCTGGGCAGGGGTCAGCAGAGGGAGAGGGGGGTCCATTGTGCAGCCATGCCTCCTGGCCCCCCCATCCGGTGCTGGCCCGGCTTTGCGCCCATTGTTGATGTTGCTGCAGTAGGAGAACTCTTTCTTATTCTCTGTTTTCACTTGCCTGAGCTCCATGAAAACTTGTTATCGGGCATAGGGGATGGAGGAAAGCCTGCTCATGGGATGCTGAGGACAAGGACACTGGCTTGGCTTGGTGTTCCCTGCCCACGAGCGATGGGTGCTGGGGTGTGTGGAGAGGCTCAGCAGGGCCACCCCAGCGAAGGCAGGGAGAGGGGCCACTCCTGGGTTTGGTGGCTGAGAGCGCTTGGGGTGGCACATGAAAGCCCGCATGCATGAGCCATCCTGCCGCATTCCTGTCTTGGGATTAAACTTTGTTCCCAAAAGGGCTGGGGAGGGGATGGCACCCCACCCTGGGGAGATGGTGGGGAGCAGCCAGCACCCTCCCCGGGACTGGTTTCAGTGACCGTCCCGCGTGGCCGGCATGAGGGAGTCCCATGCAAGCCCCTTCCCAGGAGCAGTTCCTGATCCCAGGGAGGTTTAACACTTGGTGATGCTTTTGATCTCTGCCCTGACTTGGTTAGCGATGGGTGCTCCTTTCCTAATTACCCCCTTCATGTGGGGCTGTGCTGGTTGTTTGTGCTTACCCCGTCTTTCTCTCTCTCTCTCTCTCTCAAGAGAAAAAAAAAAAACTAATACCCTGGAAGGGTGTGTGCGGGGTGGGGGAGCGCGGCGTGCTTTCCCATAGCACGCAGGAATCCTACAGCGCTCTTCATATAGCCCTGGGTGCTCCCACCCACGGCAGGCAGTTTCATGCTCCTTGGCTGGTTTCATAACATTCAGGAGAGGCACGAAAGTCTTCCAAAACCACCTCCCTTTGCTGCGCGCGGAGCCCGTGGGCTCGGGAAGGCGGGTGTGGGTGCCCCCTTTAGGGTGCCGACGCGGGGCTGGGGGGTTGCTGGTTGTGCCGCCTTGGCTGGGAGAGCCCCGGTGCCCACCTAGCGTCGCTTCTTGGCTGAGTTTTACTGCTCTTTAGGGTGCAGGCTGCACTTTGTGCCCGGGTACGTTGTGGGATGTGGCAGAGGAGCGCGGGGACTCCCGCTGCTGTCCCCAGCTTGGGGTGGGGGCGAGGGCTGTGGGGTCCTGCTGGTTCCTGCTCTCCCAAGCAAGGCCCTTTTCTCCCTCTTTTACCTCTTTGAGGATGGAGGCACGTGGACCATCTTGCAGAGCTCCCAGGAGTTTCTCCATGCCTGTAAAAGCAGTTGGAGGCTTGTGGGACATCAGACTTGCAAGTAAAGCATTACCGTGCTGCAGCATTGTACCGGTGCACAGGGAAATTTTAGTGTTTCTTATCCAAGTGCTCTTTCTCCTTAATGTACCTGCAGGTGGCCGTCCCTGCTGTACCCGATTCACCCCGTGTGCCTGGAACCTGGCAGGAGGGACCTTGCCCGCCCTGTGCCCTCTGTTGGGAAAGCCTCCGCTGCCTACTTGTTGTCGGGCAGGGGAGCGAGAATCCCTTTCCTAGTTTATTAAAGATTAAGAGATTTGTTGATAGTACGAATGGTTTCCTTACAAAAGGACGAGGAGCGGGTGACAGATACAAGAGCGGTGGGATAATTGCTTCCAGATGCTGCTGGTGCCGTGTGTGTTCCAGTGCCCTGCCAGCTCTGAGCAAAACCCAGGAGTCAGCCCGAAAACCGGGGCTGGCCCAAGCAGTTTCAAACCGCTCAGCCCACCATGGCTCTTGATTTCCCCGCATCTTCTGGTGGCTGGAGCCATCCTGTGTGGACGGGGGAGCTGTGGCTGGGGCCCTCCCGGTTCCGCCAGCCCCCGAGCTGGGGCTTTATGAGAAATGCCGAGTGCCGGGAGACTGGGGCTGCGATCCGGAGTTGGCAGCGCCGGCTGCATTGTGCGCGGCAGGCGGCTCTCCCGGATCCGCGCCGGAGGAGGCTGCCTCCGCTGCGCCCGCCTCGGGATGCTTATGCCATAAACACCCCATTTTTTTGGCATCTGGGCTTTCTTGCAGAGAGCATTATTTGCTAGCAAATAATATTGATGATTATTTATTGGTTCTCAATGCCAAATAATGTAAACATCCGGCTAACGCAGCGCACATGTGGCTCATGCCGTGGGACATCTCCGAGTGTTTGGCGTTGGGCTTACGTTCTTTGGGAATTACAGGAGGCAGCAGCCATCGCCCTGCAAATGGTGGGTTGTTTTGATAAACTCCCCCGAAGGTAGAGATTCTTGAAGGGCTTCGCT
This sequence comes from Rissa tridactyla, assembly GCF_028500815.1. Classification (NCBI taxonomy): domain Eukaryota; kingdom Metazoa; phylum Chordata; class Aves; order Charadriiformes; family Laridae; genus Rissa; species Rissa tridactyla. The sequence goes on along the minus strand of NC_071474.1, from coordinate 45,491,568 downwards.
GCTGACCTTCTTGTTAATTACTGCTCTGCAGCGCCGGGAGGACCAGCTGAAAGGGAGTAATGAAGCGTTGTCATCCGGCGCGCTCAGCCCGGCCAGGGCCCCGCGAGGAAGACGCCTCCTCCCTTGTGCACCGGCGATGTGTGCCTCTCTCTGCATATTTATCGAGCCGGTTCCCCGTGCCTGGTAGCTCGGAGCCTCGACTCGTAAGACCTATTTTAAGGTTACGGTTCTGACCTTGATTTACACCGGCAATGGGTGTCAATGCAAGATTTTTCCCAAGGTAACCTCAATAGGGGTAAATCTAGGTGATGATAAAGGTGCTGGGGAAGAAACGGGAGCAAAATGGCTTGCCGTCATGTTGCGTGCTGGTGGACACGGGCTTTACTTCCCCGCGGTTTTCCCCGCTTTTAGCCCCAGACAAAGCTTGGTGGGAAGGACAAAGGAAAATGTGAACGGAGGAAAATTTACTACTCCTGCGATTTCTGTAGTGCTTCTGAAGGTGAGAGTTGAGTCAGTTTGCCTGGTACCAGCTAAGCAATTCCACCTCGTCGCCGGAGAGTGTCTGAAGTCACGCAGGGAGAAATAATGCCTGGGGTTAAAAATAGACGCTGACAATGGGAAGGGAGGACTGGAAAAGCTCCGTGTCAGGGGAGGTGGACAGAGCCTGGCGAAAGGCATCAGGGTTGTGCTGCACTGCCTGAGCTCGGCTCTGCTGCGTTAGACCAGAGTTAAACCTCATTTGCACTGGTCATCGCCTGGAGTGGGTTTCACTCTTCGGCTTGGATGTCAGTCAGTCGACGCGGGGAAAGTGCCTCTGTTTTTAACGGTCTTGCGAAAGTTTGTGAGCGAGGATGCGGTGCTGTCGGGGCCAGGACTGGGAGAAGAAAGCAGCTCATTAAATCCTAATTGTTTGAGGAGGGCAGGTGGGACGCGGCTTTGGCAGAGGAGAGCCTGGCACGGGATGGAAACTTTCCAGCTCCCCTGGCATTTTTTTAGGACTGATCTGGGGAGGGAAGAACTTAAGCTCGATCCGCTTCGTTGCCAGCTGGGAGTCGTGCCGTGCCAAAGCGCTTTGCCAGGCTGTCCCAGTGCCACTGGTAGCTGCCTTGCTGGGAGCGGGGTGTGCAGGGTGCCGCTCAGCCGGGGACAGTGGCGGTGCCGAGGGGAGGGCGCGGAGCGGTGCAGGACTGCTAATTCTACAACCCTTGCCCGAGGCTTTTGTTAAAGCTCATTAAAACCATCTGTGGGTACCGGAGCCTGACCGGTAGCAGAGGCTGGGGCAGCCTGAGTCCCTGTCCCCGTGGTGGGGACACGGCCAGTGCTGTCCCCCCGGGGCAACTGCCAAGCAGCGGGCGGGAGGAGAGGGGGTCACGGCTCCCGCTGGAGCGGGACCAGGAGCAATTCCGGCTTCTCCCTTAGTTTAAAGCTTTTTTTTTTTCTTTCTCTCCTGTTTCTTTCACTCTGGCAGCCCGCTCGGCGCTCTCCACCGCGCGCGATACTGCGAGTACAATAGGGCTGCGAGGTGGGGTGGGAGGGTGGAAGGAGATGAAAGGGGAAAAGTAAAATTGAAGCATGTCTGGAAGGGCATTTTGATGTAAATGGGACTTTTTGATAGACTTTGAGAAACACCGGCAGAAAGGGCACCGGCCCCCTTCGGAGCGCTGAGCTCTGGGCTCGACTCGATTCATTTGCTGGGGAAAAGGGCATTTTTTCATCTCCTGTTGGGTGCACCCACAGTTCCTACTTGTCCTCCCCATCCGTAATAATCTATAACCGCCTGTGTCCTGGTGTGGGGCAGCCCCGTGGGCACGTCTTAACAAAATGGAACAAGCGGAGAGTCCTGTTCAAAATGTGAAAGTGGTGGCTGAACCTTGGGAAAGGGAGATGGCTTCTTGCAACCCAAGCGGGCAAACCTATGGGCGGCCGGGAGGACACGGCTCCATCCCAGCTTTCTCCCCCGGCAGCTCCTGCAAACCTTTCCCCTCCCTGGGGAGGGTGTGTGTTTGATCCGCTCTCGTCCTTTTGATCCCAGCCCTCGTCCTTGGCACCGTTTTAGCAGCTCTCCTGTGTTGGTGGAGACGTGGCCTTGCCGTGAGTCATCCTCCTTCCTTTCTGCTGCTTTTTTTTATTTTTTCCCTTTTCCCTCTCCTAAGAGAGCACTTACTAAAAGGAAGCAGCATATTCATCCAGGAAACAAGAGCACAATAAATGCGCGGCGTTTATACTTTAAAAGGCATCTCCATCATGGTTGTTGCTGCTGCTTTGACAAGCTGGGGATGAGAGGCGAGGTCCGGGGATGCTCCCCGTGTGCGTCGGCCCTGGGGTGCCTGGTCCTGGGTGGCAATGGGGAGCCCTTGGGGGGGGGTCACCCGTCTCCTGTCGCCTTCCCGTGTGCTCGCGTGCTTCTGCTTGGCAGCTACTGACCCTGCCAAGGCGAGAGGAGGAGAAATGAGAGGAGAGGAGTCTGACAGGTCGGGGGGCTGGGAGGGGACAAGCGGGAAGGTCGGTCGGAGCTGGCGTCTGCGTCCCCGCGCCGTCGCAGGCGATGGTTAGCCCAGGAGGAGACCTGTCACTTCTCATCTGCGTGTTGTCGGCTGAGCCCGTGGCTGGGCTCGCGTCCTCCCCGCTGCCACGTTCGCCGTCTTTGGGTTGTTGTCCTTGCACACCGCGCTGTCGACAGTCTGGAAATTTACTGCCAGTATAAAACCATCAAAAAAACCAAAGTGTTAGTCGGTAAAAATGGCAAGGCAATTACAGGGGAAACTTGTTTCTTCCTCTGACAAACTTCTGAATCAGTCCTTTAATCTCTAATCTAGGTTTATGGTCATCTTTATTGAAATGCTGGGCTCTGTGAAGAGCTGACATGTATGACCATCATAAACCAGGAGTTATGGGAGCCCAGAATTGCCTTGATGGTCCAAGTGTCTGCAGGAAGCATTTTTAAAATCCGTAATCGGGATTTATTGGCCATTGTGGCTGAAACTGTCAGTAGAAAATAAAATAATCATCCCGGGACTCTTTTTTTTTTTTTTCCCCCCTCTTTGGCATTTGACTCCTTCCACATATTCTTAAATCATTTTGTATCTTGCCTACATGCTTAATGCCTTTCTAAGTGGGGGGCTGCGGGTAAGAGGAGGAGGGGGGTCCAGCCCCGGTCGGTACCGGGTGCCGTGTCTCTCATCCCATCCAGGAGCGGGTGCCTGGTCGTGTCCCATCCCTGTGTGCTCTCCTGCCTCCCTGTCCTCCCCACCCTGGGTATGCTGAGCATCTTCTACTTGGTGTACCACGGCGTGTGATGTTCGTGGGCACGGCCATGGCAGCACCGCTGCCGTGGAGGAGGTGGACACGGGGGGACATGGAGCAACATGCCTGGAGGAGGCATCTCAGCTGGTTTGTCGCCCTGGGGTACCTGGGTCCTGTGAATGTTACGTGCTTTTGGGGTTTATTTTGTTGTTGTGCAAGATGTACGTGACAGGAAACACAAGTTGTGGAAAGGCGTCCTCCTGGGGTCGGTCAGGGAGGGGAGAAAAGGGGCTCCTTGTGTCCACCCTGGTCTCCATCGCTGGCCTGGCACTGGGTGGGGAGGCTGTCCCACTCCTCCTCGCCGCTTCTGGGAAATGGAGACTGCCAGGACCTTTATCACTCAAACTATCAATCTCCATCGAGTTACAACAGTACTGAGACCGGCGCACGAGGCCAACCACGCATTTTTCTACGAGACAACTAATCAATGCCAGAGCCGCAGAGGAGCCTGCGCTCTCCCTGGGTGGCGTGGGCGCTGCTGAGCTGCCCTCCCTCTGCCGCCGCTCCGGCAGCAGCCCCAGCCTGCCCGCGGCTCTGCTCGCTCTCAAAGCAAACCCCAGTGCCCCGCAGCTTCTCCTTGCGAAGGACCTTGCTGTTAAATCTCCGCTTTTTTTTTTTTTTTTTCTCCACTTTTCGGATAAGCTAAACCAACCCAACTTCTTTTTTTCCCCGCTTTTTTTTTTTTTCCAGTCTTTGAATCACTTCTGTGCTTTGCAGTTGTTCGCTGGCCGATGGGGACTGTCCAGGCCATGGGTGCACAGTACGGCTCTCACTGATGCCTGGTGTTTCCCTGCTTATGGGTGCAGGACACATCCCAAGCTTCCGGAATCCAGAGGCAAAACTCTGCTCCGTCCCTGAGCATCCTATCGGCCCATCCCCATTGTCTCCCGTGGCCCTTTTGCTCTCCGCTAACCTGCGACCATCAGCAACACCCGATGGTGCCGGCTGCCAAGTTAGCCTAAAATAGTCTGCTCGGCTTGATAAATATCTCTGTTTCCGTTTTGTTTAACAAATATCTTCTTTTATGGCAAAGCTTTTTGTTAAGCTTTCTCATATTATCATCACGCTTAATCATGCAGGGTGACTTCTAAAAGTACTTTTTTTAAATGCCAGTTTTTATCCAGGTTTTAAAATTGAAATTCATTTTTTATCCAGAGGCAGGATATAAATGACTCTACTAAAATTAGATTAATCCTAATAAGAATGTCAGTTATCATTTCTGAATACATTAAAATTTTTTTTTTTTTAATTTTACATGCCTCTTTAGCTATAATTGCTAGTGTAATTTCTTACATAGACATGGTGTGTCCTCACGGTTGACAGAAATACTTAATGCAATGTCGACACCGCAGTAAGTTCCAAATTAGTGCGTCGCAGTCACTGCAAACGTTTTGAACTTTCTCCTTAATAAGTTAAAAAAAAAAAAAAAGAGCACCTTAAATGCAAAGCAAGACTAAAATGCGTTTAGCTCGTCGGAGTAAAGCAGGACGATTGGAGGCTGGAGCCCTTCGGAAGGGCCTTTCGTGAGCTGGGCGAGGGAGGCAGAGAGGGAAGGGGGAGCTGGGGAGGCGGTTTGGGGTCTGGTGAGCGAGGGCAAGTTGTGGGGTTTGCGTGGAGGAGGGGGGGGACAAGTCCTGCCGGGGGCCCGGCGGCTGCAGGGCAGGACTGGGGGGGTTCTGCAGCAGCACCGGTGCTCGCTTGGGATTTTTTTTTTTACGGCACGGTAAATAAATCAAACCCGCTTTCCCGGCGGGTGCCCTGGGACCCTCACAGCCCGCTTGCGCGCAAGGAGGGGGTGTTGGAGCTCCGTTTGCTTCCGCGGCTCCGGTGCTTGTGCTCTGCCTTGGGGAGGGGGATTGAAGTGACCGATGTGCCACCCAGGCTGCAACCCTCCCCAAACATCTGCCGGCAGCCTGCATCGTCGCAGCACCCCGAAACTGCGCCCCCCGGCTCTGCCTAGCGTGTGGGGGGACGGTGGGGTGTCAGCAGCGTGCCCGGAGTGTGCCGGCAGCATCCCCCCGCGTGTGGTGGGCGCTTTGCTATAAACTCCCCGTTGCAATAAAAAGGTTGGCAGCATGGTCTCTTTCTGGCTCCCGGCATGGTGGCATCGATGTGTCCCCAGCCCGGTGGCACAGCGTGTGGTGGGGCGAGGACCGCAGCCGGGAATGCCTGAGCTAGCGGGATTTTGGGGCAAGGCTCTGGGGAATCGCATCTGGCAGCAAAGCCTGGGGCGGGGAAGGGGGGGAGGAAGTGGTTGGGGGGAGACTTTGGTCTCTCCTGTGGCATCTCGTCAGCTTTCTTCCATGCGCGTGGGTGGCAAGTCGGAGGTTTTGGTCTCGGGGGGGGGCGGGGGGGGAAGGATTGTGAATGCTCCCCGTCCGCGGGCAATTGGAAACTGCTGCACATTGGGCTGGCGGTGGAGCCGGGCGGCAGGCTGGGTGCTCTGCCATCCCTCTCCTCCTCCTTCTCCTCCCCAGACCCGAGGGCTGGTTTATTTTTAGGTTTAAATCCCGAGCTTTCCTTAGCGCCTTGTTAAAGCTCCCGCCTAGGAGCAGGGGCCGTGTGTCCCGACAGCGTCTGGGGACGTCCCTGGAGAAGGGGCCGGAGAGGAGCACCAGTCCCGAGATCTCCGTGTCTGGCAGCATCCGTGACACCCGAGACAGCGCTGGGCTTTCTGGTTCCTCTCCTTCTCCTGTTCCCACCAGGAGGTTGTACATTTTATTAAAGTTCAGCCGTACATGTATCTGGCCTAAAAATAAAAGCAAGTACGAGCCAGATCTCTTTCGGCAGGAGGAGAGGTTTAAACCTGACACTCTTGTGTTGTGTTGGCCCCTCTCCCAGCCCGTCTCTCAGCTCCCACTGTGCTGACCAGCCCTGAACTGGGTAAACTGGGAGCAGTGCAGAGGCAGGCGGGGGGGGTATGGGGGGGCCCAGCCCCGTCCAGTGGTGAAGCCTTCAGGAGGGTCTTTCTCCTTGCTGTAGATACGTAGAAAATTGGGACTTTTGCGCCTGAATGGGGATCTCTCGGTAAAGAGGGAAGAATGTGGGCAGCACAAGGAAGAGATTTTGGTGAAAAAGGAACAGTTTTCTTCTCCGTTGGGTGACTTCCAGGAGCACGATCTGAGGCAGAGGCTGGATTCACGCTTTCTGGCGGAGCTTGCTCACCAGGCTTTGGTGATCACTCACAGTTTGTGTGCAGGAGGAAAAGGGGGGAGGGAGAAATGATCTTTTGAGGTTTTATGACTCATCTTTAGCTTTTTCTCCTAGACCTAAACCAGACCCGTCCACCCTCCTGGTGTGGGGCTGAAGGTCCTGTACTGCCAGGAGCGGCGTGGCGATGGTAGGGCTGACTCAGGGGTGAGGAGTCCTGTGTGACCTGGTTACGGGGGCAGGTACTGCGCGGCTGTAGTGGACAGCCGTTGGGGTGGTTGTACGCATGCGCTTCGTTATAATGGGGTGGTTAAGAAGGTCTTAAGTTAGAAGGCGGGCTGCTGTCAAGCGAGTTCCCGGTAATGACACGAGGGCTGAGGGATGGTGATTTGCAGCTGCCTGGGAAGATGATGGCACTTCCAGACTGAGCTGGAATGACAGAACTCGTTTGGCCACATCTGGGAGCCGGGAGATCAAAGGGCCCGGCAGTGAGTCAGGGCGGCGTGGCGAGGGGTGACGCTGCTCCCTGGGGACACAGGGGCTGGCCAAACCCGGGAGACCTGTTGGTACAGGGCAGGGCATCCCGCAGCCGGGCTGTGGGTAACCATCCACAGGGTTCGCTTCTCTCCCTGCCCAGCTCCTAATGTTGGGATTAATGCTTCAAACCGCAGCATCGTTTCCCCAGGGCGAGCCTGAGCCCCAGCCCTCCCGGGGACCTGCTCGCTAGCGGGGTCGGTGCACGGGGGCTGTCATCCAGCCCTCGGTGGGATCTCCGGGGATGGAGGTGCCGACCCTGGCATGCCATGGGGGGATCCTGGGTGCCAGGGGAAAGGGCTTCCCAGGGACCTGGCTGAAGCTGTTCCCTGCACACGTGGGCTTTATTTTTGTGGAAGCCCTCAGAAAAATGGGTGAGGTTGGTTGCCCCTCGCCCTTGCTTTGGAGGCGACTGTATGGCCAGTGCAGTGGGGAACTGGGGAGCCAAGGGGTTTGGGGATCCCTCCTGTATCCCTGGGGATGGAGCAGCAGCAACTTGCAGCACTCGGTGTTGGCCGGGCCAGGGTGCGGAAGCACACCCAGCCGCGGTCCCATGGGGAGGTGGCTGGTTTTGGGGCTCCCAGCTGCAAACAGGGTTTGTGGGGCGCAGGGTTAGCCAGGCTGTCAGGTCCTGGGGTGCAGGGATGGGGCGCACGGAGGGAAGGGGCTTCCTCTCTCCCAAGGACTAACCACAGGGCTGTAACTTCATCTCTTGGCTGTTTGCGTTCGGTTCTTCGTTTTTCCAACCAAGTTGGAAAAGTGAGAAGTAGGAAGGGGGGGGACGTCTACGGAAAACGCCAGGGTTGGTGTCAGGTCTGGTGGGCTGAGCCCATTCCCCCCGCCTTCCCCTGCGCCCCCCAGCCCCGCATTGTGGAGAGCTGCAGTTTGCCTCCTTTCTATCCCGGCTGGGGATTAATCTGCATGACAACTAGCGGGGCTTGGCGGGGAGGTCTTGCTCTTGGGTTCCTTGGGCATATTCCTGCCGCTGCCGCTTTCCTTTCCAAGTGGGCGCCCAGCCGCCGCCATGTCCCCTGCCAAAGTAATTCTTTGCTTTGGAACCGGGAGATGAAATCTCCTCCGTCTTACTTCAGAGGGGTCAGGGAAGGAGTGGGAACCCCGCTGATCCAACCTTGTTCCCTTTTAACCTGCCTCTCCCTCTCTCCCCTCCCTGGCCCCCCGTCCTCCGGATGAGCGGGGCTGCAGCCAGGGCACGGGCATCCAAACCGAAGCAAAGCCGTAAAACACTCGGAGCCAAACGGGGAACCTGATCTGCTTCCGTCGGATCGTTTAATATCTGTGGCATCCCGTGCTCAGGGTTTGGGTTCGTGTCGCATCTGGTGCCATCTGGCTTTTGCAATGCCTGCTGGGGTGCTGGGCTCCTTACGGCTTTCCCGTTTCTTTGGGGTGGGTTTTTTTGGGGATGGTGATCACGGCTGCGGCATCCAGCTGCCAACCTCTGGAGGGGACAGCCGGGGTGGGGGAGCCGGGGTGCGGGCAGGCAGAAGGTGAGCGCTCGCTGCCCCCGCCGCCGCTGCCCGCGCCTCATTGTCTCACTTCTCTCTCCATTCCTACGCCAATTAAAGCGCCGTGTTGCCATTCATGGCCCTTATGGTTTTGTTCAGTTGTCTGTCAGCTCTTGTCAAGCCCTGTCCCCTTCCCCTCCCCCGTTTTCAAAAACAAAACCCCTGACAAACCCCCCTTTGAATCCCCTCTTACCTCACTCCCAGCGTGGGGCCCCATTGACGGGAGATGCCGGCGGCGGCGGCGGGGAGACCGCTCCCCACGCCGCCTTTGTGGGCCACCGGCAACCCCCCCCGGCCCCCGGCCTCCCCGCTTCTTGACAGCATTAATTAGATAACTCGGCTCGTCTTTATTTCTCCAAGGGGAGGTGCAGGACGATATTACTTGAGGGAGAAAATATGGCTCTTTTTTTTTTTTCCCCCCCTTTATTTTTTGGCCAAGCCCTGGATTCCATCACTGGCTGAGCTGCTTATTGTGCTGAAAAATAATGAGTTTGCAGGGGTGTGGGGGAGCGTGGGGAGACCCCCAATGCTCCTTATTTTGCCCAAATGGCATCTGAACCCCGGGTCGGCACTGGCAGGAGCCCCGGGGTCCCCGGAGCCGCACGCCACTGGCTGCCGAGAGCGCTGCAGGTGGCAGCAGCAGCCTGCGCCAGTGCTCAGGCCCCAATTAAATCTCCTCCAAACTCCCTCAATTACCAGCTCTTTTTTTATTTTTTCGCTCCCCCCACTCGCATGGTTTGGATTCACGTAATTCGTTTGCATGGTTTGGGCGCAACATCTGAACGCACGGAGTGCTGCGCGGAGGTGGGGAAGATGGGGCAGTAATGTGGCTGCTCGCATCAGCGCCTGGCTCCTGCGAGGGCTGTGAGCCTTCCTCTTCCTCCTCCTCAGGGCATTGGGGTGGTCGGCAGCCACGCTCTAATTACCCGGAGAAAGCCCTTCCTGCAGCCCTGCCGCGGCACAGGAGGGCTCTGAGTCACCGGGGCCAGCCCTGGCTGCCGGCGGCCGTGGGGCTGGGGACATCGCCGGCTGCGGTGGCAGCCACCGGCCGTGGGCACCAAGGTGTGGCCGGCACCCCACGGCACCTCTGCCTGCTTTCCTGAAGCCTGAAGTCTGGCTGCTGACCCGTTTTCTGCAGCATCCTCGATGGTTGGAGCCCTCTTCTGCTCGGTTTCTTCTGCTGGTGATAACCGTGGTGTCACCGCTGCTGGGACCGCCTGGTCCAAAGGCGCTTGGGAGCAGAGCAGCCTCCTGAGCTCGGCGGCAGACAAGCCGGCACAGAGGGCAGAGCAGACCTGTGGGGATCGTCTTTTTTGCCTGGTGACCTCTGCTAATTGTCCTTCCTCTGGGCTTCCCCTGCCGTGGCATCTGGTGCGGGGACAGTAAAAGCAGAATCTGTATGGAGGGGCTTCCTTGCTGCCCGGTGGGTGGCTTTTTTTGGCTGAAGAGCACCTCCACGAGTGGATACGTGCTGTGGGCAGTGGTAGCAGGTGAAGTTTTGAGTCAGCCCTTGCCTGGTGTTGCTCAGGATTCCATCTCCCCTAGGAGAGGGATCTGTGCTGCAGGAGGAGAGACCAGACCCTTCTCCAAGCTGCAGGTTTGCAGTGAGAACCTGTGTCCTGCTCCTGGCTTCCCATGGTGGAAAGACACTGTGGTTGCGTGTGTTTTCATGGTAAAATAGGCCCTCTGTGGTCTTTCTCTGTTTGCTAATCGTGTACAACTGGGCCACCCCCTTTACATTTTGTAAGGGCTTGGTCTTCAGAGTTACAGGAGCGATGGTGCAACTTCTGAACCAAGCTCTGAGCGCCGTGATGGGATCTCTCCTGCTTCCCAGCCGGGGTGGGCAGCTCTGCGTGGCGTAAGCAAGATGCTCGCTCAGCCTTCAGTGGTTGAAGCTGGTGTAGGAGAGTGACAGTATGAGGCTTTGAACATGGGGCTTATGGTTGCTAACGTGTGAAGCGTTGGAGTGGCCTCCTGGCATCGCCAAAGCCACCGGCTTCCCTGTGGGTAGTCGAGTCGGGGCTGGGGCTTGACCACGGACTTGCCTGCGTCGTCTTGAGCATCATAACTCTTTCTGAGCAGAGAGGGGTATTTCGGTTTCATTTTTCCCCCGCACCTGGTGTTTCCTGGCCTTCTGCTTAATTTGAACCCCGGTTCGACCGTGACCTGGAGTCGGTCACGGTGCAGAGCTGGTTGGGGTGCCTGCGCCGGGGGGGCGCTGGCTGGAGCATCTTTTAACTTCATCTCGAAAAATGGCATGCCTGCCAGCCGGGAGGGGTCACTTTTGGGTGGGGTGGGTGTTTTTACCAGCCTGCGCCGAGCCTTACAGCTGGTAGTAAAGCAACAGGGGGGGTTTTGGGGAGCAGTGGAGTTAGAAAATGGCATCCCCGTGCGGGGGGAGGTCGGGGTGCGGGTTGCCATGGCGACCCGTTTATGCCTCACTGATGCGTCGTGTAAATCCGTTTGGAAACGAGAAGGGCCTTTTGTCTTTGGGAGGGTTGAATGGGCCTCATTAAACCCGAGATGGGGAAAAAGAGCCTTAGAGCGCGTCGGGGAGGGGGACGGGATGGGACGGCCCCGTGGGGGCTCGGCAGAGGCGGTTCCCCTTGCCCGGGGATGGAAGCTGGGGAGACTGGAAGGTGCCGTTGTGAATAATTGAAAAATATGTCTCTGAGCGGCGGAGGCCAAAGGAGTGAAGGAGATACGAGGCTGTTCTCAGAAAGAGTTACCTGAAGTTGCTGGGTTCTGTGCTGACCACCTCGGCTCCAAGAGGATGCAGCAGAAATAGAAGAGGTCTGCAGAAGGACAGTGAGAATAATTATACATAGATTAGCGGGGGGGGGGGGAAAAGATCGAAGGCCCTTTTTAAAGGAGACTAATAATAGAAGAGCACATAAAAGAAGCAGGATATAAAAGTGTGGGGATCCGCGTGCTCCTATTTACCCTTTCTCGCAGTGACGAAGAACTTGACTGAAGAAGCGAGAAGGCGACAGATACAGATGGGAGGCAGAGAGGAGCGGGGAAACTTTTTATTTAAGTTTTAATTAACTTCCTTCCGCGGGATGTCTTTGTTCGCAAGAATTTAAAGGGAGTCAAAAAGGAGAAAGGGTCTGGTGCCTCCGGGTGCCATCACTGCTCCTGGAAAGGGCCGTGGATGCTGCAGGTGTACTGGGATGGTGTAGTGGGATGAGATGGCCGTTCGGTTAAGTATGTAATTCCTGTGTTTTAATTGTCCTCGGCTCTCGAGAGGTGAAGTGAGTTGGCTGGTGGGCTGTGGTGATGTGCCAGTGTCTGTGGGCAGCCCAGCCCTGCCTGGAGTATTGCCAGGAAAACCTGCCTCATCTCCAAGAAACGGGATCTCTGATGTTCTCGGTTCAAGCTCAGAGGGGACCATGTGGTTGTCCATCTGTGGTTTGCTGTCATGATGCTGTTTGACTTCAGCCACGGCAGTGGTGCTGTGAAGGTACAGCTGTGACGGTCCCAGTATTTGCTACCAACCCCTTGATGTCTCTTGCTTGGTGAAAGTACAGGTTTTGGCAAACGCAGAGGTGGCTGGTCGTCACCAGAGGAGCTCTGGAGCGATGGCCGGAGCATGAGCTCTGGAGGGACCATCTGGTGGCTGGAGTGTGACCTGGCTGTGTGTTGTTGAGGGGTCTGGAGGACTCCTCCGGGGACAGGACTGATTTCTTCTAGCTGGTAGCCGAGTCTCCTGGGCAGAAGAGTCCCCTGTGCCTGGGCAGCTGCTGTGAAACGCTGGTGCTGTGTCCCAGAAAAGCGAGTAAGAATGAGGCAGAGGCAGGTGTTTAATTTTCCATGCAGTTGGGCATCAGCAAAGCTCTTGCAGGTTTCAGAGTGTTTTCCAGGAGAACACACCCAGTTTGTACATAGAGTTCTGGCTTGTTTTACGGGATCTTTTTAGCTTGCGGAGCTGTTTCCTGTCCCTTTTCTGTGATGGTTCCCAGCTGGTGTGAGCTGCGGTGGCTCGTGGGAGCTGTGGCCCTGCTGGGAGGACCCATCTGCTGCGTTGGCATGGAGAGCGGTGCCAACATGTTCTTCAGCTGCCCACACACCAGGAAAACCCACAGCTCCTGCATGCTAGAAAATGCCGTATGTACCTCAGTTATTGTTGCCCTCCTCTCGCAGTGCCTCGCTCTGCCGGGCATCAGCAGCCTTCACTGCCAGAAGTAGATGTCCTCCTTGTAAGATCCAGTTATTTTTGGATTTCTTTGAAGAAAACAGCATTCAGCATATGTCATCTTGTATGTATGTCAGCATTAATGCTTTAGAGCATCTTCTCCAAGGAGGAGATTGTTGTTAAATGTTGTTCTGTTTTCTGCAAAGCCTGAAATACAAGATGAGGTGCATCGTGTTTCTTGGAAATGGAGAGGGGTGATGCTGCCCCAAAGATTTTGGAGTTCCTGTTGTTCGATGAGTGCCTGGGCGCAGGGGGAGAGAGGTTGGTGGAAAGTGTATCAACCCATTCTTCTAAAAAACTGTATTTTCAAGCAGTTTACTGGTCATGTTCTCCCTAAGGAAGAGATGAAGGACTGCTAACATGTTTGTGAAGGTGCCGGATACCTTATCTACAGGACAGTTGTGTTTGCAGTTATTGCTGTGAACATGTTAGCTCGTCCGTCTTTAACCGTGACACAGTCTGCTAGCCTGTGCATGCCCACGCGGAGAAGAAGAGGATCCTGCATGTCAGTGTGTGTGTGTGTGGAGGAGGGGAGGTATCATACCCAACACCAGTCCTGAGCTTGCTCTGGCCAGACTTGCATGGTTTTCCCTCTCACTCCATGTTCTGGGCTTGTTGAGCCTCGAGGAGCAGTGGGACGGAGCAGGTCATCCCTGTGTGATGCCAGTTGAGGTCTGCTGGTTGCAAGAGCCCCGGTGCTGCCGGAGCTTTTGGTACGGCTGGTGTTCCACGGGCCAGCCTGGGAAGCCATGGGCTTGTGATCTGGCAGGAGGCTTGCAGGAAGCCTCACCGGCCTCTTAGGTGGCTGCTCCTCCTTGAAGCCAAGCTGTGAGCTTCTCGGCTGCCAGTGGAAGGCCAGCATTCCGTGCCTGTGGTTGCACCAGGGTTCCCGATCATCCTCGGTGTGCGGAGCCATTGGGCGAGTCTGTGCCCGGGGTTGAACCAAAGGGCGGGAGGCAGCTGGCACCGTGGGGCTGGTCTGTGCCCACCCGGGACCACGCCGGTGCCGCTGTGTGGCTTCAGCTCCTGCCTGGGCACGGCCTGGGGATGCGAGGGCTGCGATCCATCCCTGGTCCCCAGGCAGCCCCACTGCATATTTCAGGGGATTATCATCTCTTATCACCCCATTCCTCTTCCTCTCCCAGCAAATTGCCTCTGTGATGCCTGGACGGCTGCCTCTGACACCAGTCACTGGCCAAACCCATGGCCCTTCCAGCAGGTCCCACTTATAGCCCTTAGGTCACTCCATCAAGTCCCACTGGAGCTTTTTGGAGCCCTGAGTGGGGACTAGCCCTCCGTGCTGGTGAGACGGGGGGGGTGCCTGGTCTGCAGGGGATTGGGGGTCCCTGCCCGGGGCCCCCCAGCTTGGGGCCGGGGAGAGGCTGCTCTTTAATCCCATCTCTCTGCTCCGGCATCCCGGCATCCCGCTGCCAACAGAGCTCCCCTTGTTTACCCAACTCGGAGGAATCGGTTTACAAGGCTCACAAATACCCTTTTCACCTTTCCCATCAGAAAACACCTCCCGAAACAATGAGGAAATTGGACGCTGCCACCTGATCGCTCCCAAGGAACCTGCGGGGCCGGGAGCTGAGGGCCGGGGGGCCCGGGAGCTGGGGGCCACGGACCAGGAACGCCTGGCCGGGATGCTCCTTGGCTGCTGGCACGGCTCTGCAGGTGGGTGGCCGCAGGTGCCACCCAAAAATCACTTTGATGGGCTTTAAGTGATGAAGCTGGTGGTAGCCAGCGTGGAGGCCAGCACCCCCTGCCTGGCACACTCTGCTCAGCTGTGTGCTGTTCGTAGCACCCGCAAAAGAATTTATTTTTTTTTTTTAAACTTTAATGGCTGTAGTTAGTCTTTCCCACCACCTTTGACACCAGGAGGAAGGATGCTGAGATGTTATCTGTGAGCTGCTGACTGGTGGTAGTACCAATGCTAAATAAATAAAGCCAGAGCCCCCATCCTCCTCCCAGGTGGAGGGAGAGGTAGAGGAGGGTGGTTGGAGGGTGAGTGCATGGGGGACCCCCCCGGGTGCTGTGGGTGGTTGGGGTGCTGGTTTTGGGGTGCCAGGTGCCTGCTCATGGCCTTCCGCAGCAGGGCTCCAGCACGTGCCATGCAGGATTAGCCCCGAAAGCGCTGGGCACTCACTGGTGGGACACTGGTGGTGGGTGCCTGTCCCTGCCATTGCAAGGAGCGTGCTGAGCTGTGACAGATCCTGGGCAGGCGTCTGTTTGTGACCCAGGAGAGGGGTCAGAAACAGGGGTTTCGGGAGGTTATGGCTTCGAGAGCAGCCGTCTTCCCTCTCGGTGTCTTGCTGCTGCGCTGGACCCAAATTCAAGGTGTCTAAAAGCGACTGTGTCTGGGGCTGCGTCCCAGAGCGTGTCATCATGCAGGCGTCGATCTTAGTTTCAGCATGAAGGTTGAGTTGAATTTTGATTTTTCTTTTTTTCCCTCCTCTCCTTAAAACAGGGAAATCAAACTGTCATGTATGGACGATACAGCAGATTCCCGCCCCCCCCCCCAAATTACTGCATGTGCTCCGAGGGCATGATGAATTTCCCTATTAACTTAAAAGATCTGTTCATTCTTTCCACTTAAGTTAAATTTGAAGATGTGTCCTTGTTAAGACAAGTCATGAGTGTAATTCTTTCTTGCCTTCACTGGTCCTTCTGAAGTAAAATTTCTCATACTCTTTGCTGTAATACTGCGTACAGGTGGCTTTTGACAATTTTTGGACACTTTTTTCTCTGCTGTTCTTGAGACAAATGTTGCTTTTCACGTTGTATATCTTAAAGGAGAATTTCCTGGAGAACTGGCCTCTTGCACGGTGGGAAGCGTTGTCTGTCTTCCCTAGGACAGCCGTCACAAACCGTTGCTTGCCACAAAACAACATGTTTTTGGGGAAAAAACTCCCTATGTATGGTTAAGAGCTCAAAGAGCGAGGTGTTACACTTCAGGGATTTCACATCACCGCTCGTGCTGCCCAGCCTCTCGGCTGGGAAACAGCCCTGCTTTTAGAGAAGAGAGGGAGGACACTAAGGAGGAAATGGAGGAGAAAAAATCAGGGAAATTGGAGGACAAAGGGTAAAACGTGTGTGTGCGGGCAGGAATGCGGCTGGCAGGGAGCAGCGGTGGGAGGGAGCACCCCCAAAAGCCCCGCGCGGCGCTGCCGCTGCATGCGGTGACGGGCAGCCTGCTTTGGCTGGTAGCTCTGTCTTGCTTGACGTTCCTGTAGGAGATTTGGAAAATGTTCCTGGGCTGATTTCCAGGCAGAAGCTGTGCGCTTCTGAAGCTGAGACTGAGCGTTCAGAGAAGAAATACAGCTCGTAATTTTATCCTTAAAACTAATAAAACAAACATAGGCCTTCTTTCTAGATTTTCTGGGATGAAGGAGTGCCAGCAGGATGTGGTGCCGGGATGTTCTCAGCTCCCTTGATTGCTTTATGGCCTCTCCCCTGCTTAAAAATCAGCTTGACCTGATCCCAGACAGCCGTGCCGTCAGCGCAGGCTGGTGTCGCGTGGACCGGTCGGTTTGCAGGTGTTGGCCAAGGCTTTGGCCAAGGAGGTGTGATAGTTCCTCCTGGTATGGAGATGGGGGATGGATAGGAGCCTTCTCCTCCTGCTCCGGCGTTGCAAGACATCTGCTTGACTTGTTTGTGGCTTCCTGTTTGGCATCTACTGGGCAGGAGGGAGCTGGCAGGGGCCGGAGGAGGGAATTTGAGTCACTTGGGAGTCCTGTGCCAGAAAGCCTCTGACTCAGCCCCGCCGTGGAGAAACGAGTGTGGGATCCAGCTGCCTCTCGGGGTGGGAACCCGTGAGCGAGCGTGCAAGTGTTCACTTGCGCGGCATGTCTGCGGCCCGGCGCGGGGCGGGGAGGGAGCGGCGGGGGCTCTTCTGCATCTCCCGGGATTGCGTCAGGGCTCCGGCCGTGGGTGGGGGAAGCCTTTATCGCTCCCAAGGCTCTGGAAGCGGCGTGCTGGCCGGGGGCCAGCTGACCTACTTGGTAGCATGCAGGCAAAGCGCGGCTCACCTGCCGGCAGTGCTGAGGATGGAGCCGGGCTCTGCCGTGCCAGCAGCGCGGTGCAGCATCCCACCTGCGCAAGCCCTTCAGGGGTTTAAGTTTCCTGCTCTTTCCAGGGGCTGCTGCATCACCCTTCTTCCAGAAGTTATGTTTTTTACAAAACTTAATTGCTCCCTGCAAACTTGCACGGGCAAAGGTGGTGCTGGCGTTGGGATGATCCTGACTGTCCCCCCCGTGCCTGATGCCCCACGGCTGTGGTGATGCTTTGGGTACCGCTGGAGCTGGCGTGGTGGAGGCAGAGCTGCAGCCGGGCAGGGAGGTTGGGTCAGAAAACCCTCCTGAATTCAGCTCCCAACTTCGGAGCAGTGTGGGTGAAGGGGACCGTACCCGCTGTCCCTGAGCCTTGCCTCCGCCCCTGGGGCTGGGCGGGCGCTGGGGCTGCCCCCTCTGACCCGGCGAGCTGATGGAGAGGTGCTACTGATGTCTGTCTGGCTGTCCTGGCTGTCCCTCCCGCTGCTACAGCTGGCACCGAGCTCCGGAGCCCTTGCCAAGGGCATCGGGGTGTGCGTGGGCTCGGGCTCCGCCTGCCTCCTCCAAGCCCGGTCGGTCGGCGTGCGGATCTGCTGGGGCTCCTGCAGCCAGAGGGCTGGAGCCTGGGCTGCTCCGGTGCTGGTTTCAGCTCCGTGGCTTCTTGCTAAGACTTGTGCCAGAGCCACGGAGCAGGTTGGTCTTGTGTGTGTTTGATCTTCCTTCCATGGTGCCTGTAGTCCCAGCCGGTGCAGCTGGTGGGGGGGAGAAGGTGTCCCATCTTCCCGTCCAGCTGCTGGGGTGGGATGGGGCCGGGACTGGCCGTGTCTGGGAGCGGAAGGGAAAGCTGCGGACGTGCAGCCTGCCAGAGCACACGCTTCGGTTTTTGCCGTGCCCAAATTACACGAGGGAGTTGCAGCAGAGATAACTTTGCAGGAACATCCATTCCCACCTTATCTTCCATCAAGAACGCGTTACGTTGCCTACATCAAAGTAGATGTTCTGCTGCTTCCCTCCTTGTTGCCCTAATCCTCTACTTCATGCTGAAAAAAAAAAAAATCAGAGTCTTGCTCCACAATAATGAAATCTGAATGCTAATTATCAGCATATTGCCTTCCTTCCCTTCGGAGTGCCCTGCCTTCCAGCCCCAAATAGCTTTCCTCCCTCCTTGCTCCTCTCCATCCGGTCCTCCCACGCTCCTGGGCACGCCGTTGAGCCTGGCTTGGTAGAAGTTGTCCTGCAGGATGCTTCCCTCCCTTCCATTTAAGGACAGGAATTCCTCGGGGAGCCAGGGCGTGGAAGGGATCCCTCCCTGTGCCCCATTGTCAGGACTTCTCCCCATACCTAATTATCGCCTGTCCCTGCAGGAAGCTCCTTGCCTGGCCGTCGGGCAGAGCCGCGGCGTCTCCAGCTTGCCCGCTCCACAGCTCTTTGTGGGAAGACTCCATTCCGTTTTGGGTGCCAGGCTTGGGTCTGGGAAGGGTGCTCACCCTTGTCGTGGAAGGAGGGCTGGGGAACGGGACTGAACCAAGCGAGTTTTTGTTGGTGAGAGCCTACGCTGGCTCCTTGCACGTGCAGTGATGGTGAAGGAAAAGGAGACCTTTATTTTGGTGTCAAAAAACATCTTGTGGAGAGAAAGCGGCAGAGTTTAAGCACAAAATAAATGGTGTGAAAGTGGGCCTCTGCGGGGGGTGGGACAGGCTGGCGTGGCCCCCGCTGCCTGCGCTCCAGTGTGTGGCTAACCTCTCGCCCTCCTCTCTTCCAGGTTCATGACTGGGAAGGGGCTGGTCATCTACCCGGAGATTGGGGACAAACTGGACATTATCTGCCCCAAGGCGGAGCCGTCCAAGCCTTACGAGTACTACAAGCTGTACCTGGTGAAGAAGGACCAGGCAGATGCCTGCAGCACTGTCATGGACCCCAACGTGCTGGTGACATGCAACCGGCCCGAGCAGGAGATCCGCTTCACCATCAAGTTTCAGGAATTCAGCCCCAACTACATGGGCCTGGAGTTCAAGCGACAGCAGGATTACTTCATCACATGTGAGTCGCCATCCTCTTCCTCGCCGCCGACCCTGGCTCAGGGGGGGCCGTGGGGGCCTGGAGAGTGTCGCCAGGCGCTTGTTTGCGACTTGGCTGGTGCAAAGAGCTGACACGTATGGAAAATATTTCCCGCTGGATGGGAGAAGAGGGAGGAATGTGTCGTTGGCCAAGCAGGTCACCGGCCCGTGTCTGGCTGCTGTGCTGTGGCTTGTGCCCCCTGCCCTGTCCGCGGCCGAGAGCAGAAGCATGTCCCCCAGCCGGGGTCAGCCCTGGAATGGAGGGGCAGCGCGTGTCTGGAGCGTATTTTTTTGCAGCTTACTCCAAGGCTGGAGGTGCTGCAGGGCATTTCTGGTAGGGCTTGCCCTGGGGAGCTCCTGGTGGGGCAGTTGGGATTGTGAGGAACGGGGACTGAGGAGGTGCTCGGCCTCCTCCCTGGGCGCTGCCTCCAAGAGCAGCGTCGGCAGCGGGAATCCAGTCCGTGCTGTGGTCTAAATGGCTGTAAAATTCTGCATACTGCCCTGTTCTTCTTGTTTCTTGGTATAAAATGGAGTTACAGAGGGCAAGAGGGAAGGAGGGATGAATTTTCTTGGAGCCTGTGGTCTGTGTGTGCAGAGGGCCATCGCACAGGGATGAATCTGCCCGTGCTGGCTCCGGCGTGGATGGAGAGAGGACTCTGGGGAGCTCATCCCTCCATCGGTCTGGCGGCGCTGGGCTCGGCGATTCCTGCCAACTCGCTCATCTCCTGCTTGGCTTCTCCTCATTCTTGCTTTTTCCGCCTGGCTCGGCACATCGCGTGCAAACCCACAGCGGAGCAGCCGGCAAAGGGCACAGTGGCCACGGCGGAGCAGCCGGCAAAGGGCACAGTGGCCACACGGCTCTTCTCTCCCCTCGCCATCGTGTGCCACGGGCTCGGCGGCAAGTGGCCCCGACGCAGAGGTCAGCCGCCTGTGTGGGAGGCGAGCGCCGAGCCGTGGGAGCTAGTGCTTACTAGTCGGTAAACAAATGTATTTTTAGCTTGAAATCTTTGCCCTCGGAGGGGGTGGCGAAGATGTTGCAGGCAGCGGGGGGCAGGAGGTGCTCTGCCGTAGCGTGGTGATGCTGCCAGCCTGGATTTCCCCAGTGAGCCCTACCTGAGGCTGGGGCTGCCTGGAGTTTTGCTGCAGAATTTAAGTAAACCCAGTGCACGGAAAGCAGCTGGGATGGGCTCCGGCAGGTCAGCCCTGAGCCCACCCTTGTGTCCTTTGCGGGAAATTTTGCTTAATGCTTCCTAACGCCTGGCTGAGCACGGGGTCGTAACGAAGGGGCTCGCAGGGGTTTCTAGTGACCTGTGCCTGGCACGGCATGGCCGTAGGAGGGGTGACAGTAGGGAGGACCTGGCGCAACAACCCGCTCGGCCTGCTCGGCACGGCGGCGGTGCCGGCAGAGACCGAGGGCTGCGCAGGGCTGAGTCACCATTTGGCGGGGCCGGTCTCTGCCGAGAGCTGCCATCGCTCTGCCACCCTTGCTGGCTGGTTCTGGGGCCATCTGCCTGATGTCACTTGGCGGGGCACAGGTGGGGTCACCAGCTTTGCAGCCGTCAGGGGTGCCCACGACCCTGGCTGCAAGCCCAGGTGCCCCAGGGATGGGCTGGGGATGCCAAAATCCCTGGCACAGGTTCCCCGCAGGCTCCCATCTCCCTTACTGTGAATAACCAGGGTTGTCTCCAGCCTGGTGGCTCTGGGACCCTGAAAGGTCAGCCCTTCTGCTGTCCCTCAGCTGATGCAAGGCTTAATTCAACCGCAAGCTTTCCCTGCAGCGAACGAAAAGTGGGGGAGAAGGTGCGAGAAGGTGCTAAATGCACAGCCGTGAGTCTGCCTTTTGTATGTGGTGCAAACATCTTGAAGCACTTGGTCAGTGGCTCCTCCATGCTCAGGGGGTCAAGTTCAAGCAGCGGCACGGTTGTCAAGCTAATGAGAGCTGAAAGCGGGGTCCTGCCTTGCGCCCTACTGCTACGTCCCCTGAGACCTTTGGGCTGCAAATACCACCCCCCCAAGACAAATACGTTCCCCAGAAGGAGCTCAGGAACCTAACAAAACTCTGGGGAGGAGAAACGTGGGGGTCCCTGGCATTGCAGGGCAAGCAGAAGAAGGATTTACTGGGCTCTGAATTGCACAAGTTTTAAAAGGAGCTGCTTTGCGTTTCACACGAAAGCTCTCGCTTAAGAGTTAAACCAACCTCCCGTAGCTTTCGGTGGTGTTTTCACAAGTGGCCGACGGCTTTGAGCTGGTGCCAGCTCCCCTCCAATGCTGCCAGCACACCTGGGTCACCATCGCTCCGGTTTGCTGCGGATCCCGTCGGAGATTTGGCTGAGGCTGTTAAACTCATTGCATTTCTGCCCAATCTTTTTTTTTTTTTAATGATTCTGCTACCAGCAATGGGAATCTTCTCCCATATCTAGAAATTTTTTCTCTATTTGTAGTGCGCAATCCCAAGTGCGGGGACAGAGTGGGGGATCTCCCCAGAGACTGCCTATTTATCCTCTATTTATCCTATTTATCCTTTATTTCCCGGTCTCCCCTTACAGCATCTCGGAGCCTATATAGGGATGTGCTGAGCGGGCTGCTCAGCATCTCTGTGGGGGTCCCCTCCTTTTCTCTCCTCGAGGGGGGGCCGGCGGTGTCCTCCGTGCCCTCCTCGGACCGTTTCTGACTTTAATTTCTCTTGACTCCTCCGCGCTTTGATGCGAGCCCCCTCGGCGCTGGGAGCGAGCGGCCGCTGCCAGCTGAACTTTGGCCCCTGGGTGGGCCGAGGATGCTCCTGTGATCTGGCCGTACCCTCTGCCGAGCAGCCCCAGGAGCTCTTTCTGCCAAGAAATAAAATAGCCAAAAAAACAAAGTCAAAAGTCTCCTGAGCAGACCACCCACGTGTTGTCTTTTTTTTTTTTCTTTCTTTTTTTTTTTTCTTACTCCTTCTTTTTTTTCCCCCCTTCCCCTCCCCTCTCCCCAAGCTTTGCCTTGACACACAAAAGGTTTTGGTTTTTTGTTTTTGTTTTTTTTTTTCTTCCTTTTCATTTGCCGGCGGCCCTAAGCCAGGGGAAGTGATGCTGAAGCGGAGGGGAGCGGGGCGGCAGCGGGACGTGTGCCGCTTGCCCCCCACCTTCCCCAGGCGGCTGGAAAACCTCCCCGCTGGAGCCAGGGGGCTTGCCGGGGTCCCTCCCCATTCAGGGCTGCCCCCTCCCCTTGCCCTCGCCTTGGATATGCCAAGCCTTGTTTAGGGCCACTTTTATCACGGAGGGACGTGGCCCCAGCCCTCGGCTTAGCAATGAAAAAGGCTTTTGAAAGCGAACGTTAACCTCTCCCCATCCTCTCCGAAGCCTTGCACCGAGCCCCTCCGCACCAGCCCCAGGCTTCGTTAAAACCATCTTTTCTCCAGGGGCTGATGCCTCTTCCTAAGCCTTTTCATGAAGACCAAGATGATGCAGCTCCTGCCTGCTGGTTCACGCTGGAGGCAAGCTCGCTGGAGGATGTGGGCCTCCAGCAGGCCGTGGGGCACCATCCCCGGGACAGGGCTCTGAGACAGCAGGGAAGCTGGCAATTTGGGAATTGGGTGTTTTGCTCCGTGGCAGACTTTGAGTTCAGGGCAGCCCGTGGTTTCTTCTGTCCTCAGTCTCCTGCGGCTTTGCCTTTGGTGTCTGGGTGGGAGTCTCCTGTCCCCGGCATCCTGTCCCCTCCCTGCAAAACCATCGTACGCTGCGGGCAGACAAGAGGGAAGTGTGCAATGGTGGCTTTCCCGGCTGGTTCCTCCTGCTGGGCTGTGTGGGAGGTAGGAAGGTGAGGTCCAACAGGAATGAATTCTTGCTTTTTGCCTCAAAAGAAAGTCCTTTTTTGGGGTTCTCGGCCAAGCACGAAGCCATGGCAGGCTGCTAGAAAGGTTGATGGGAACTCCAGGGTAGCTGGTACTTGCAGACCTGTGTGTGGATGCGAGTGCTGCCGCCCTTCCCCAGACCAGTGGTGAGGTTTGGATCATTCACACTGTCCTCATCAAGGCAGAAGGTGCTTCTGGCTCATTAGCAGCTGTGCGGTTACTCCTCCCTCGGTCCCTGCTGAGCTGGTAGAGAAGCTGGTTGCTTGCGAATGGCTGAAATGGGAGGGAAGAATGTGCCCAAGCGCTTAAAAATAATCCATCCGATTGCTTTTGGGGGTAGCAGGAGCAATAGGTTATAGGAAGATGAAAACTGAAGACTGTTTTGTGAGGATGCTGGCCTAGAGGTGGGGTGGGGCTCCTGCTTCATGCCTGTGGGTCATCTGCCCCAGGCCTGAGAGCCTGACCATACCAACATTTCTCCTCAACCTTGTTTTTTACCAGTTTCTGATGATTTTCTCTGCTTCCTTGGCTGTCCGTGTCCCACTGAAGTCGCCTTTCCCCCCTCCCTGGTATCTGCGCTCCTGGAATACTCGTGGGCAGCTCCGGCCCCGCCACGGCTTAGCCAGCCGTGCAGGTTCGGCTCTCTCCACCTCCCCTCCTAATTCACTCCAGCTCTTAATTGCGTTTGCTGCTACTCTTTGAACTTGCTCCAGTTTTACTATCTCTGGTAATGAGGTGCCTAGATAGAGATGCATTAATCCCGATGTCCTGGCAGCGGGGCGGCGTGAGGAGGAGCTCCCGGCGCCGCTTCCCACCATGCAGGATCTCTGGATGTGGCCCAGCGGTGCCCTGCCTGCTGCTGGTGCCACCGTACTCCATCAGGGTGCTGCCTCGGGTAACGTGTTCTTCAGCCTTGGCCATGGTGGTGGTGGTGGTCCCTGGAGCCCTTTCCGTGTCTGATGGGGTGCGAGAGAACGAAGACCCCCCCCAAGCAAGACCCTTGCTTGGCCTTCTGATGCTCTCCAGGCAGCTGTTTGCAGATGTGGTGGGCAGTGCCTTCGCCAGCCGGCGCTGTGATGTTTTTCCAGGTCTCCAGGCACAGCCGTGGTGTCCCACCTCTCCTAGGAGCCCGTTTAAGGCAAGGAGACCTCGTTTGATGAAAATGCTAAAGCAAAAGCGAGGCCCCGGTAGATGTTTGCCCCATGAATCTGTGCTGGTTATTGTTAGTCTTTAAGCCCTTCAATCCATTTTTGATGTAATAATGTTTGTAATCCAATCTAGCGCTTTTTGGCAGCAGCATTCAGTGAGACCAGATATATTATCCTGAGTGTTTCTTTAAACCCCTTGTCTTGCATTTCTGTTTTTAGATGCAATTAGACTTAACCTGGCAAGAATTATTTGTTGTAAACCATCACTGCCTCTGCTATGTGGGCTTCGTTCCTGGGCCATTTTACATCAGCATTTTTCTATAGCTTGCAGTTGAGTGTGGAGAAGGGGGTCACCTATATATTGCCAACTGCCAGAATTCTCCTTCCTTCTTTTTTTTTTTTTGGGACACGTTGCCGTACTTGCTTTTCTGGCCGTACTCCTCCAGCTTCCGAAATAGCTGCCGTTGGTTTGGGAAGCCTTTAACCCATTGCCAGCATGTGTGAGAACGTCTGCGGAGCCGCTTGAAGCTGCTTTCTGCAGCCCTTGGTATTTAATAATTTCCTCCCTAGTTCCTTCTGCCCTGGTTGCCCGTCTCTGATGGGTGCCGTGCCGGGGGGGGGGCCGGGCGCAGCCCCCCGGGCGGTTTGTCACCCCGCCAGCTCTTTGCTGGCTTTCTTTGCTGATTGCATTTGAATGTGGCCACTTTCATGTGCTCCTCATCTTCCGTCCCACAACTTGTTTGGTGAAGATGAGTTGAAAGCAAGAGTGCCGTTTGATGCCGTGATGAGAGCTATGAACTTCTGCTGATAAAAACCCAATTAACCGGCTTCCTCATTCTTCACCCAAATGGGCCGGCGCTGTCCTCGTCCCACCAGCTTGCGACATACCTGCGGCGACGCGGAAAGCCTGGGTGAAGCAAAGCTGTCCTGGTGTCATAATCGTCTGGTTTTGGGGACTGGTGTTCCTCCTCCCTCACAGAATCACAGAATGGTTTGGGTTGGAAGGGACCTTAAAGACCATCTAGTTCCAACCCCCCTGCCCTGGGCAGGGACACCTCCCACCAGACCAGGTTGCTCCAAGCCCCATCCAGCCTGGCCTTGAACACCTCCAGGGATGGGGCATTGACAGCTTCCTTGGGCAACCTGTTCCAGTGCCTCAGCACCCTCACAGGAAAGAATTTCTTCCTGACATCCAATCTAAATCTACCATCCCCATCCCGCTGGGAGTTGGTGGCAGAGGGTGGATGAGACCCTCTCCCCGCAGGAGATGCGGCGTGGGAGCCGGCGGGCTTGCGCCGGAGACAAACGGGTCTCTAACGGTGTCCCACTCCCAACTTCAAAGCCTGGGCGCTGGACATGTCAAACCCAAATAATGGCCCTTAGACAACACGCGGTTCCTTGTCTTGGAGGCTTGTCTGAAGACCGTGACCACAGTAAATGCGATTTTGTTGAGCCCTGTCCCTTAAGCCTCTGCCTCTTTTCTCTTCTCCTCCTCCCTCCTGACCTTTTCGGCTCAGTGCTGTCCCCGGACAGCCCCTGGCAGCTGATCTCATAGCTCAGCCTTTCACGGCCCTAATAGGGATGAAAAGCCCTATCAGAAAGGGCCAGTGTCCTGCACCCAGCCAGGAGGTAAATACCCAGCGCTTTGATCTGCTCCTGGGCCGGGGAGAGAGGGGGGGACCCTGCCTGCAACAAAGACCCCAGGCCAGGGGTGCCAGTGCCCGCTTAACTCTCTGGCTGCTGGGCAGCCCGGCCCCTGCCTGCACCCGGAGGGCAACTGCCCGCAGCTCTAGTGTGGCCAAGGGCTCTCCCTGCTGCAGGGGACGGGCCACCAGGCTGTGTCTGCCCGGGGAGTCGGGCTGCCTGCCTCCGAGGATGCTCTTCCCCGGGACAAGCGGTTTCCAAGAGCATCTCTTCAACACTGACGCGACCCGTTAATAGAAAATAAACTGTGTCTAACTCCTCAGTGCTCCTGAAAACCGAGGTGATGTGCAGAGGGGTGGTGTGTAGCCCGGGCGATGGCAGCAAGGGGGTGACATCCAGCTGGTACCCATGCATCGCTGGCCTCATCCCACTCTGCACCCCATGATGCTGCTGGAGCAGTGCTGCCTGCTCCCCCCACCCCCAAAAAAGGTGCCCCCTTTGCAGCTGTGTTGGAGGGCCAATTCTAAAGCAATCCTTTTGGTTTTGCGGTGCATGCCGTGGCCATGCCTCTGGCCCATCCTCTTCCTCCCTGTCCCGCTCCCCCTGGCAGGTCTGCAGCAGTGGGACATGGGGACCCCAGGGAATCTCCTGGAGCTGCAGGTGCGCAGACCCTGATGGACCCTGCTCTTCAGGGATGGTCACCTCCAAGGGCTTCCTCCATAACAGTGAAAGAGGTTGAAACTTGCCTCCTTTTGGACTAAACTTCCAGTAAGATACTTGAAAGGCAGAAGAAGCCTCCAGCTTGTTGAAGACTTAAAAAAAAAATCACGTGTGTGTGGCCATGGGTGCTTGGGGTGACATGGGCGATCAGACCAAGAGCACGGTGGGGACTCCAAGAAGCGACGCCATGCTTGGACCATGAGACGTGCAGACTGCAAGCAGGTTTGGCATTAATGAATTGCTGCCCAGGTTGCATGCGGCACCTTTAACAGCTTGCCTTTTCGGGGAGAATTGGTTTTTCTTGCCATTTGAAGTTTCTTTGCCCTAGGAATGATGGTTTTTGCTGCTGCTGCTGCTGTGTAATGACGGTGCTCTTTGATCCCGCCTGGCAGCGCGGAGCGGGTGTTAACACAGCTAATTGAGAGCCGGCTGCGGCGGGCTGGCGGGGAGCAGTGGGGCCGGGGGGGCGGCTGCTCGCTCTTCTGCGATGGGGGTCAGGCCTCACTTGGGGGGCAGAGAGGGGCACCTCCATCCCTCACTCAGCGAGGGGGCAAGTCCTCATCTGGATACTCGGGGGCTTATTTAGCATATGTTGTAAATCTCCACATTCTATCACTCGAGGTGTTGCTGGAGACGGTTATATCCATGTGGTCCATCCTCCTGGAGGAGAGGGATGAGACCACCTTCGGGGTCCTGCAAGCACCCATGGGTGACGTGTGGGCTCTGCGGCCGGTGGCCTGTGGCTGGGGCAGTGCGGGTGCTGCCACCCTGGCTCCCCGGGGAGCTGCAGAGGTGACGGTGAGCTCCTGCTCCCGCTGCCCTGGGATGAAGCGCTCTGAGCCCAGGGAGATCCCGCTCCCAGCTCCGGCTCCCTGCAACACCAGTGGGGACTGGAGCAGTCCTGCTCCCCCTGTGGAGCTGGAGCTCCCCCTCTCCCAGCGGTGGGATTATTTGCAGCTCTGGGCCAGGAGTTGCACCGCCGTAAACTTCCCGGCTGCCAGCAGATTCCCGATGCTCATGCAAAGTTTACCTTTAATTGGAGTGGGGTTTCCTCCCGGCTGTCCCACGGCACACCCTGAGCTCCTGTCCCTGCACCTCCTCGGCTCCCCACGCTCTCCCAGGCAGAAGATTTGCACATGAATCAGCCTCTCCTGATAACTTTGATTTTTTTTCTGAGCCTGGGCAGCGATGGAGCTGGTGTTGGCATCGGCCTCGCCAGTGGGGGAGTGTCACTGTCCCCCTGCGAGTCCCTCTCCATCCCTTTCCTGATAGATTTCTCAGTTGGAGTCGCAGATGTTTTGCCTCCTAACTGAAGAGATTTACACCCTGTTAAAACGCAATAAGTGCTTTCCTCCTCTCCTGCTCCCAGCGGGGCCCACAAATGACTCTGGCAGAGCATCAGGTGGAGAATTACATGGCACTTTTTTCCTGACCTATAACCAGCTGCTTGGGGCTACCGCAGAGACTGTGCAAATAACCTTTCTCTTCCACCGATGCTCTTCTTTTTTTGGAAGGGGGTGAATAGACCTGAAGACAAAGGCTTTATTCAGTGCCCTGGACCCCCCCGAGCTGGGCGGGGAGCGTGGCCGCGTGTGCTCCCCGGCGCGGGACGGGGATGCAGGGAGCTTGCAAGGCTTTTCTACATGGATATCTCAGCAGCGTCGCTGCAAAAAGGCTTATAAGTGCGTAAGCAAGCGGTGGTCTTGTGACCAAGAAGTGCTTTCCGGCCTTGATGGGGTTACCTGTGATGTAGCTGTCACTCTTAATTATGATGCTGATTGGGATTGGTTATAATTTTTCCATCAGAAAGCTATTTTTATGGGAAATTAGGTTTTTGCGTAAGCGTTACTTATGTTAAAGTATGGTTGTCTGTGCAGTACTTCAGTATTTGCCTGTTGTTCTCCATTTGCTCCAGGAAAGTGCCCTAGATTGGCACAGCAGTGCTGTGGCACGCGAGGATGAGTGTGGGTGCATGGTGTCCTCCCTTCTCACCCCCTTAACCCGGCTGGCACTGCTGGGCCTGTAGCTTTGCGAATGCAGGCTAATTTAACATTTTTATTTATCTTTGTAGGGGGCTGACCCTGGCCAGGAGGAGGTGAACTCCATCCCAGCCAGACCCAGTGCTATCGTTTTCATTCCGGTTCCCAGAAGCGTGTTTGAACCTGGTGATTTTCACATTGCGGTGTGTTTGCTGGAGCAAGAAGCGCAGGCGGGGATGTCTGTGTTCGCCAGGGTGTGCAGCGAGCGGTCTGTCCTCTGCAGTCACCCCGGCTGTCCCCTGCTTGCTGTGTGCGTGGGCAGGATGGGGGTAAAGCCCTGGGTTCCTCTACCTTGGCCCTGGCTGGTGGGAGCGGACCAGAGCAGCACACCAGGCTCTCCCTTTGGCAGTGAAAATTTGTACGATTTTGCAGCAACACGAAATTATTATTGTAGCCGATTCAACCCAATCAGCTCCATTAGGTTGTTTCCTTATGCCTTGCTTCGAGACCCACCAGCACTTGGCCATACCTGCTTGGAGACCCACCAGCACTAGGCCATACCTTCTTGGAGACCCACCAGCACTTGGCCATACCTTCTTGGAGACCCACCAGCGCTTGGCCATACCTGCTTGCTCCCCCTCGGTGGGAGGACTCGGTCTGAGGTTGCGGCGGGCATTTCCCTCCCCACTGCAGGAAGAATCATGTGTTTTTATATATAAAATCTATTTATTTAGCCAGGCAATTCCAGGGCTGGGCATGCGGTGCTGGCGGGCGTTAGCGTCCCCCTCCAGCCACTCTCAGGTGCTCCAGGAGGACGTAGCACTTCAGAGAGCTGGAAATCCCTGGTGAACACCACGGCTATAAACGAGACCTTTGTGTTGGCCGGCAGCTGGGTTTGCCATGTGCCCCTGTGGCTCCATACACCGGCAGATGGGACGTTGGGTTGGGAGCGTGCTGCTCTGCTGCGGCTACCACCGTGCCAGCTGAGCCCTCAGAGCCGCCTCTGCTCCCAGATCCCAGTTGGTCCGGGGGGTTGATGCCATCAGCAAAACGGGAGCCATGGGCTGGAGGGAGTTGTGGGGGCAAACCGTGCGCCCACACCTGGCTCTGCACATGAAGGTGTGGTGGTGGGAAGCTTCATGGCTATGCTGGAGGAGCAGCATGGCCATGAACCTCGGCACGCCATTGCCCAGCGCACGCTGTTGTGGGTCCCACCACTGCTTCTCCAGCACCCTGTGGTGGCCAGCCCTTGGTTCACTGGGTGTAACCTTCCAGGATCCCTGTTTGTCCCCTGTGGAAGCAGAGCTCCAGATCTCTAACGTGGTGTTTCCCTGACCCCAAGAGTTGCTGTGCTGTGGGCAGAAGGAACCTGAAACCGATTGCTGGGACACGAGGAGGGTTCACCATTCAGTGCTTGGAAACCCTGGCTCCAGCAGTCCTGGGACGGGTTGTTTTCTAGAAAACGCCCATGTTTTTCTGAGCTGTTTGCATTTGTGGGACTCTGAGACTGTAAATCCCAAGGAGCAAAGAGGAGGATGGAGACAACGAATAGGGATGGTGTTGCTTGCGAAACTCAGGTTTGGGTCTTAGGGTGCTCTGGAAGCTGGCAGGGCAGAATGGGAAGGTTGTGGGGGATGTCCCCAGTTCTGAGGATCTCAACGTGCTTCCCACCCTGTAACAACAGCCATCGCCATGAGCGCCTGAGCAGAGCTTTTTCTTGCCAGAAGGGGTTTTTTTGGGCAACAGGGAGTAGGTGATGGTGGCAGCTGCCGGGCGGGCAGGCTGAGTATCGCTACCCGTGGTGGTCGTCTTCTGGTGCTCACCAGGGACGGTAGGGAGAAGGGACTGGGGGCTGTGTGGGTTGTCTTCAGGCTGACCCACACATAGTTCGTCTTGTGTGCCCAGTGTAGGAGTGGGGAACGTAGAAATCCCAGTTTGCCGGCTGTGTGGACCCAGCAGTGCCCTCGGACAGCATGGCATGACAGGGGTGGTGAGCTGGGGAGGGGACAGCCCCTGCTCCCTAGGGCACCCTCGGGGGGAGCCGTGGGGGGGGAGCAGGCTGCTGGTCTCTCCTCTTTCCGTGGCAGCCTGGGAGGCTGTGGAGGAGCTCTCGGGCTGCCAGGAGGGTGTGTGAAACCTTAGCCTTGCACCTCCTGCAGCCGTTTAGGGACGGGACAGGGCTGGGCTGGCTTGCGCATGCATTTCTGGGGCTTTAGGGCCCCTTCCCGGTGCAGCTGCCTCTGGGCTGGAAGGCTGCTGCCGGCCTCGCTGGCAGCGTGACAGCGTGGGGCTCGGCTCCCCCCGCGCAGCCCCTGCCCTTGCTCTGGCAGCCGACCCAGAGAATGTGCCGGAGCTGATGGAAAGGGCTTGGTGGGGGGGGGTGTGATGTGTGCAGGGAGGGGGCGGCCGGCTTGCCCCCCTTCAGCAGGGCCTGGCAAGGAGATAGTAATAATAATATTAATAATAATATTAATAATACCGATGATACCATGAGCGTAGGCTCCTGCTGCCTCTCAGCTCAGCCGGGGAGGGGGAGAAGGGGCTGCAACCAAGCCGTGCTCTCTGGGCAGCCCCAGGGTGTTGGTGTGCAGTGGAGCAGGCAGATGCCTCTGCTCGGTGACCTGGAAGCGGCTCTGCGGGTCCCCTGGGGCACCGGCCCTGGCCAGGATGGGGGGAGGAAGGAGTCCCGTGCCCGTGATGGGGCTGGGCACCAGTGCAGCACCTCTGCTGGTGCAACACCCGCACCTCGGGACTGAAGGTGCATAAACCAACGGGAAGGTCTTGGAGGAGAGGGAAGGTGGCATGAGCTAGATTTTTATTTTAGATAGAGTCTGCTGGGGTGGGGGCACACTGGAGATGTGCGAGGCGCATCTTCAGGGCCACCGTTAGGGTCTTCAGCCATGCCAAGAAGGGCCTTCAGCCTGGTGGGTGTGAGCTGAGCCTGTTCTACACCAGCTGCCCCTCAGCAGGGTCCGTCAGTGGGTTCCCACCCCCCCGTCTGCTCCGGCGGGATCGGGGTCAGGCTGCGGGGGTACCCCTGGAGCCCTGGCAGCGAGTGGTGGTGGTGCCGGTGGGATGGTGGTGCCGGTGGGATGTTGCCGCCTCCGCCCAAGGCTGTGCGATGGAAACCTGAATCTTGGACGGGTCTGGGAGTGAGGAGCGGGGGGGGATCATGGGGAGGGCGTCCGGGCTGCATCCACACAGCGCCTGGCTGGAGCAGGGCTGTGGTGCACAGATGGAAGAGTAATTAAGAATAATAAAAGGAAAGAGACTTGGATTCACTACAGTCTCAGCACATTAATTGTGCTTTGGGGCCCAAATCATAACGAAGTCCTGCCAGAGGGAATCCAGAAGAGAAACCAAACGTCTCGCTCTGTCCAAAGCTGACCATTTAAGAGACCCTTGCCTTCATCTGCTGCCAGGTATTACTTCCAGAGTCTCCCATCTGCCAAAACCCAAGTTCTCATTTGAAATATTTTTTTTCGGGGAGGAAGAAAAGCTACGGTGACACTCTGAGTGCTGGCGGTGGGGAGGCAGAGTGTGATGCACTGGGGCCAGCATGTGGTACCCCTTGCTGCTGGAGGTGGAAACATGGGGTTTTTGGGGTTCTCCTCCCCGCAGAGGCGTCTGTCCCAGCTGGCTGGCGTGTGTCACTGGGCTGGGACTTGGCGTTTCGCTGGTCTTGTGCCCAAGGGCCAGGGTGAGTTGTGCCAGCAAGCGGAGGTCCTGCGTGTGCTTTCATGCAGGCTGAGCATCTCTTCTAAATTGACAAGCAATTACATGGTTAATGGTATCAATGTTAAATCCTCATCACTCAGCAGCCTAAGGCTTAATGCTTCATTAAGGCAAAGGCATCTAATAGCTCTCCGGGCTGGGAGCTGCCTTTTCTTTAAGCCTGAGTAGAAGTCATCTGTCCAGAGGCTGCTTTTGCTCTCCTGGTCCTACAGCCAAACTGTAGGTCCTACAGCCTACTGTAAGTCCCTCCAAAATGGAAGGGGGACAGGAAAATGCTCCCATGCACGCGGTGCTGCGTGGGACCGGCTGGGTCGAGCCGTGCTGATGGGACGGAGCTAAGCGTTGCCGATGTGGCGTGTGAAAAGCACGGCCGATGTTTGAGACCTGCCATTTCCGATTCCCCGTGGTGTCCCCAGCTCCCTGCCTGTTTTTGTTCATCGCTTTTTATCTTTGCCTCATGCTACCGCCCTGCGCCCACCTCTCCCCAGGCTCCGGGCTGCCTCTCGCCGCTCCCTGCAGCCCACTGTTGTGCCTGTGGATTTAACTTTTTTCTCCCCTGCGTTACCGTGCGTTTGTTGATGACGACTTTCATCCACCGTTGGGGATCGGTGGTGCTTCCGCCGCTCTTCCAGGGGCGCAGCAACGAGCGTCACAGACGCTTTGGGCTTCGGTCTCGCTGCTCGCCAGGTGCCTCCCGGATCGCATGTCTCTGCTGGAGCGGTGCTGGCCTCGGGGCTGATCCTGCGGCCTTCTGCTGGTAAATCTTCCACTGTGAAGATAAGAAACAGCGTGAGGATCAGCTCTCCATCTCTGAGCTTTGCAGCGAAGCGCAGCGGAGGAGCCTGCAGTGCTGCCACCGCAGCCCCTCACCCCTGGGTCACTGGGGACCCCCCGGCTGCCGCCCCCACCCACCTCCGGACCCTGCTGCTCAGCAACACGTCACTCTGTCCTACGTGTTTATATAAAACTCGTCAGAAGCTGTACTCTTTAAGCCATATGGATGGGATTTTGACTTTTGGAAGCCCGACGGGCTGCGTGGAGCATCTTGCTTGGCTTTGCTTTGGCCCATTTTGGATCTATACAGAGCCTGGCAGCGTGTGTCCTTGTTTCAAGAGGCTGTACCGGAGACCATCACCATGGTTTTTGCAAGTGTTTTACCCTTTTAGCTGCCCTTTTTATGTTCCCTCAAGTAGCTGCTTCATTTTTTTTTCACGCGGTTCCCTTTCAAAGGTACTTTCTCCCCTCATTATTATTATGTTCGGAACAAGAAGAGGCTTTTTGAACAGTCCTGCGTGCGGCGCGGGAGGAAGGATGCTCAGCTGCGTGCCCGCGTCCGTCCCTGTGGCTCCAGCTGCCATCTCTCTGTCCTGTTCGGATGTTTAATGTTTGTGTCATATCCAAATGCAACGTCTCCGTGGTTATTTTGGAGGAAATTATGTCTCCCGTCACTGCTGCGTGCTCTACCTTTGCAGGATCTCCTGGTTCCCCACAGTCAAGCCATACTTACTCTTGTAGATCATTTTGATATAATTACATTATTACCTTATAAATAAGACCTCAGGAGGTCTCGCAGAGGCTATTTTTTTACACACTGCCCTGTTTTCCCCTGCCCCGCAGTGCTGCAGTGTGAATGGGTGAAGTCTGAGATGGAGCAACCCATGGCACGGTGCTGGGAAGCTGCTCGTGGAGCTGCTTCAGGGCCTTGAGCTGGGATGTTATCGGCTTCTTTCATCCCCAAACCAGTGCCTCTGGCCTGGGAGAACTGGGCCGCTGTGCCTTCTGCCGGAGTTAACTCCCCGAGTTGTTTTTGTGGGGAGTTTTTGCGCCGGCCCCTGCCTCTGGTTCACGTTTGGAAGAGCTTAACGCAGGCTGTCGGGGGGTGTTTCTCCATTTTCCCAGGCGTTTGCGTCGGGATTTGTGCTGACAGTGCTCCTGACAAAACGCCCGCCAGCGAATCCCAGATGCCTGGATATACGGCTCTGTCCAGGGAGCTGCTGGCAGGCAGAACCCCGCCGCGGGAGAGGCGATAACTCAGCAAACGGCCCAATGACTTTCTGATTAATAAAACATTTGCTGGTGTTTCACGCGAGAGCCTTGATTGCACAGAGACGTTTGGCCAGAGCTGATGGACTTTGAGCCTGCATCCCGGCGTGATCCAGGCTCGCTTTCCAGCGTAGCTCAGCATCGAATCCTCATCGAGATACCCCAGGGTCCTGCTGTAAGAAAGGGAGAGCAGAAGGAAAAGAAAGACCTTGCTTCGTAACCTGGACTCTTCCCATCACCTCCTCACCAGCACCCAGTGGGGTCTGATGGATTCGTCCCCACTGGCCATCCGTCACCTGCCCTCCCCAAACCCGAGTTTTTGCGGGATTGAGGCAGGAATTAGGCTGCACAGGCAACTTTAAACCCCAGAGCTGAGTTTTGGCATTCAGGCTCGGGGTAGGTGTTGGCTGTGCTGTGCTGGCCGAGCCCTGCTTTGTCTCACTGCCTTGTCTCTGTAAAATTATCCCCGTTGCTCCGTGACTCTCCTTGCATCGCCTTTCCTAAGCCCCGCTCCTGCCGTATGCTGTCGACGTGCTTCTCCCAGGTTTTGTTGCTTCCCTGGGTGAATAAATCCCCGTGCCTGGCTTTGGTGGAACACCGGGATGATTTGTGTTTGCCGTGATGGATGGAGGTGTCGGCTTGAGAGCCGGGGAGAGCAGGCTGCGTGCCAGAGCCGCCCCGCGCGCGGTGCATCACCCGTCTGCCTGGCACAGCACCGGCCGGGCGCTTGCTGCTGCTGGTGACGAGGGCCCTTTTGGGGTCAGAAGCCAGTTTTTGGAGTATGTTTGGCAGAATCTGCCGTTTAGGTGCTTAATCCTGTCATCCTCCGGTTTGGCTTTTTTGTCTCTTGTGTCCCCCCGCCCCCGGCCCTGAGCCGTCCCCGCCGTGGCAGAGGGCTGGTGGGTGCGTGGGTGGGGATCCTTCCCTGCGTGGTGCCAGCGGGAGACGTGCGGCTCCCTGCGCTCCCGCAGGATTGAAAGGCTTAAAAAACTGTGCCGGCTAAAGCAAGAAGTTAATGTGAATTTAACTGACTTCTGCCCTGCAATTAAAGCCACTCAACCCCATTGGGGCTCTGAGTTTACATTCTTTACTGAGGCACACTGTGTAATTATATATGTATAATTTAAACTGTGCATATGCATGTGTTCCTATTATACACCAAGGAGCAAAGGAAATTATCCAGGAATTAAAGGGGGAGGAGGGTGCAGGCATGGAGAATGGCTCGCTTGTGTGGATGTGGCAGCGAGGGGAAGCTGGAGGGATCACATCCTCACCGCTGCAAACATCCTTGGAAGGTGCAGAAAACGAGAACTCTGCGTATTCAACACTTGCGGTGGGCTCTGGACTGGGACATGAAGGAATGGCAGCAGCAGGGGGGGTCAGCAGTGAGCCCATGAATTGGGAGGTGCTGAGCTCCTGATGGATCCCTCGTGGTGCCGGGGGACAGCAGGGACCTGCCCAGCGGGGACCTTCCAGCTCCCAGGAACTCTGCCTAACGCTCCCTCTCTTTTCTTACAGCCACTTCCAACGGGACGCTGGATGGCCTGGAGAACCGGGAAGGAGGAGTCTGCCAGACGCGCTCCATGAAGATTGTCATGAAAGTGGGGCAGGGTGAGTCCTTCTGCGCCCTGGGGTCTCCCAGTGCCAAAATGCCTTTGCCCAGCAAAACGTTGGCCCCAGCAAAACGTTGGCCCCTGTCCTGCTGTGCTGTGGGGGGGGGTGGAGGGGGCGGGGATTCTGGATTGTGGGGAAACTGAGGCCTCTCAGTAGCAGTGGCCACTGTGCTGTGGTGGCAGTGGGACACCAAGGGTATCGCTGGTGGTGGTGCTGTGGCACAGGAGGAGAGTGTGCTCTTTTCCCGGAGGGAGCTCCCCAACACCTCCCATCCCGAGCTGCCGGGTGCCTCCCAGCCCCAGCGATGCCCCGGCTTCGGATGCAGAGCTCCTGGTGGCTGCTTTTCATTATTGTGTTTTCACTCTGGGGCCAGTATTTATAATAAACAGAAGAAGCAGTGCTGCAGCCTTGGCAGGCTCCCTTCCCATTCCTGCTGCTGCCCGTGTGAGAAACTCGCCCCAACCCACGCACGGGAGCTCAGAAAACATAAAAGCAGGAGGGGATTAGGGTGGGGAAGCTGCTCCCACAAGCCCTGAAGCAGCTCAGCCTTGTTCTGTTGCTCTCGGCAGCTCCCGTCACTCCCGCTTCTCCCTTGCACCCTGCCGGGGGTGGCCGGCTGGGATTTGGTGGGGCAGTTGTTCTTTAGGTGGGGGAACGAGCTATTGCCATTCAGGTTGAATCGAGGTTTCTCATTTGTCCCTTCCCTTTGCTCCCCAGATCCGAATGCGGTCATCCCAGAGCAGCTGACGACGAGTCGGCCGAGCAAAGAGTCCGACAACACCGTGAAAATCGTCACGCAGAGCCCGCGCAGCAAGATCCCCGCGGCGGAGGAGCCCGGCAAGCCAGGTGGGTTTTGCTGGGGACACCCCAGGACAGGGATGGTGGGGCCAGACGTTGGCCACGAGCTACTGCCGGCACAGCAGCTCCCAGCCAGGCTTGTTGCATGGATCCAGGGGACACCGGGTGCTCCAGAGCAGAGATACAGATGGGTTTCCTGTAAGCGTTGTGCCTGTCTCTGCCATCCCCGATGCTCGCAGCATCTCCTCGCCCCAGTTCCGTGCCTTCCGGCTGGGGTCCGCTCGGGGCCCAGTGCAGGCAGCCAGGCTGCTGGTGCTGGAGCAGCTCGGGTTTGTTTTCCCAGCTCCGGTATGTCCTGGCAGGAGTTTTGCAGGGAAGTGCTGTTTCAGCACTCTCCTCCTCCTCCTCCTCCTCCTCCTCCTCCTCCTCCTCGCTGCCCATCTGTTCCTTGCAGTACGTCTGAGAGGGCTTGGAGGAGGTGAGGTCCTCGGGTTTTTGAGCTGAGCCAGTGTGAAAGCCTTTTGAAGGTGGTTTCCTGAGTTCCTGACCCTGCTGAGAGAAAAGTGAAATCAGATGAAGTGGGGAAGAGTCGCTCTTTTCTTCTCGCCTGGTATGGCCAGCCAAGCGCTCTCCCCTCGGGGGGCTGGGGCTGCCCCGGCTCGGGGGTCAGGAGGAGGCGGGGGGTCAGTAATCGGATATCACGGGGCTCCAGGTATCAGAGCCCACTTTCACCAGAGCATCCAGGTCTGTTGCGGAGAGAAAGCCTCCTGGGGTCCGGACTGGTTGTCACCTGGACACAAGCAGAGCTCTGCTCAGTCGGCTGGGAGGTGGAAAGGGGGAGCAGCGATGTGGGGTGGGGGAGAGGGCGCATGGTCGTGGACGCCCAGGGCTCCTGCCTGCCCTGCCCAGAGCCTGCTGCCATCGAGGGCTCTCCCACCCACAGGGTGTGATCCGTGCATGGATGGAGCGTGGAACCAGCTGCGCTGAGCGCCGGAGCACAGGCTCTGACACCCCTCTGCCCTTCCCTTACAGGCTCCGTCAACCAGGACGGCCAGGAGACCCAAGGTCCCAGCGATGGCTTCTTGAGCTCCAAGGTGGCTGTCTTCGCAGCGATCGGCGCCGGCTGCGTCATCTTCATCCTCATCATCATCTTCCTCGTGGTCCTCCTGATCAAGATCCGCAAGCGGCACCGGAAGCACACGCAGCAGCGAGCCGCAGCCTTGTCCCTCAGCACCTTGGCCAGCCCGAAATGCAGCGGGAACGCGGGCTCTGAGCCCAGCGACATCATCATCCCCTTACGGACTACAGAGAACAACTACTGCCCGCACTACGAGAAGGTGAGCGGGGACTACGGGCACCCCGTCTACATTGTCCAGGAGATGCCGCCCCAGAGCCCAGCCAACATTTACTACAAGGTGTGAGGAGCAGCCTGGGCAAGCCGCCGATGCAGGAGCACGGGAGCGCCGAGCGCGGGGGGCAGCCGCCCCCCGGGTCTCCCCACGGGCGGTCTGGCGCCGGGAGGGAGGAAGCGAAACGAACCCCACGGCACGGCGCAGGGAGCGCCAGGGTCCGGCGCCGGAGAGCGGATGGCTCACTCGCGCGCTGGTTCTCCCCTTTGTATTTAGTTTTGTAGTTCTCAGCTTTTGTAATCCCGAGACTCGAGGGTGAGCCTTCAGCATCCTCCTCTTCTTCTCCAGACTGCGGCTGGCCGGCCGGGGGGGCGGGCGCCGTGCCTTTCCGTGCTTGCTCGGACACCGCTGGCATACCCGGAGACTCCACCTCCCCTTTTCATTTTGGGATTTCCCTGCGTCACTCCTACGTCCTTGCGTGAAGTGCCCGTGTGCCTGGCGCCGCGTCGGCCGCCGCTTGGGTCCCGGAGCCTGGACCAACGCCGGGGCCGCGGCGAGGAGTCTCGGTCCGAGGAGGAGCAAGCAGCCGCGGGGGGAGGAGGAGGATGCTTTGCCTAGGTGCCAAGATGCAGACAACTGTGCAGGGAGGAAGCTGGCAAACCCGATTTACTACTACTACTATTATTATTATTATAATTATTTTAATTTTTTTTGTAACATTTTTATTTTTGTGAATTCCGGGCGGGACTCTGGCCCGCCGCCTTCGGGCACACGCCGTCGCCTCCTTCCAGCACGCCGTCCCGCCGGCCCCGGGGCAGACCCCGCTGCTCCCGCCGCTGCCCTTTTAAACTTTTGTGTTCGTAGCTGTTGACTCTTGTTTTAGTCTCTTTATAAAAAGAAAGAAAGAAAAAAAAAAAAAAAATTCTATCTATACCATGTCTCAAGCATTCAGTGCGTGAGAATCCGGGTGCTCCTCCTGCCCCGCGCGGAGCAGCAGCCTCGGCCCGGCAGCTCTCCCCGACCCCCCCCCGGGGGCGTCCCGCTGCAGAGAAAGCCTTTGCTGGGGGTTTCCATCGGGCTGGGGCTGAGCCTGCTGGAAGCGAAGCTTGGGAGGGATGGCGGGGGGCAGTGGGAGGGCAGGGGATAATGGCAGCTCCCGTCCCCCAGCCGGCGATGCTGCGGGTGGCTGTCCTTGGAAAGGAAAACTGGAAAACAAATGTTCTTGACCTGCAGCCCGTGCCGGGAGAAGCTGGGGGGCTGGAAGCCCCCCTGGAGGGATCCCTTGGGCCGTTTAGCACCTGGCTGGGCTTGGATGGGAGCTGAGCCGAAGGCTTCTCCCACCGCTTGGTTTACCAGGGTGACCCGGTGTCCCTCTGCGGGACCTGCCTTTGGGGACTGTCCCCCAGCAGCGCCTGCCCCTGCCCGCCATGCACCCGGCGCAGGAACGTCACCCGCTGTGCCACCTCCTGGGGCTCCCGCAGCCCTTGCCTTGCCCATCTCCGGCCCAAAACTGGAAGGGGTTGAGCCTTGGGCTCTTCTGGTGGGATCACTCCCAGCTTCCTTTTCCCGGGAGGACCCGCCAGCGCCGTAGCTGATGCCAGTGAGCGCGGTGGGGCTGGCGGTGCACGTGGCGGTGCCCTGTCACCTGCCTGTCCTCGGGCTGTCCCAGCCCAGGGCTTGGCAGCCGCCCCCACCTTCCTCGCTTTCTTTTCCTTCCAGAAGTAGCTGCTTTTGCTCAGGGAGCAAGCGTGGGGCGGGCGGCGTTGCTCCACCGGCACGGCTCAGTGTGCTGCCAGGTGGTGGGTTTGCGGTTGGCACGGGGCTGCCCGGCCTGGTTTGTCCTCGCCTGTCCCCAAGAGCCCGAAACCCGCGTTAGGAAGTGCCCAAAGAGCGAGAGAGCTGCTCTGCCAAAAAGTGCCTTGACGAGGAGCGGGCAGGGGCGGCTGGAGGGGCAGAGCAGGGGACGGTGCAAACCCGGCGGCTCGGAGGCTGCGCTTGGGGTTCGGCTTCGGTCCTGAGCGGGATGGGAGCATCCCTTGGTTGGGGGTTTTTTGTGTGGTTTTGTTTTTGTTTTGTTTTTTAAAGGCAGGAGTTGGGGCTGGAGCGGAGCAGGCTGCCTCAGCTCTCCTCCCGCCCCTCGGCATCCCGCGGTGGGGATGGCTTCCAGGGCCCTGAACCAGCTGCCATACCTGGGGGAGAAGAGCTGAAGCGGGTGCTTTCCCCTGCCCAGCCCTTCTCCCCGATCCCACCATTGCAGCTCCCCCCATGTAGCACCTTTTGGCCCCCTCTCCACGGCTTCCAGCACTGCCCACCCTGGGCTGCTGCTGAAGGGCTGGGAGCCACCCTAGCCGGGACCCCCTGATTCCCCGTTGGGGAACGGGGTCCGCTCTCTGAAATCACACAAAATTGTGTCTTAAAGAAAAAAAAAAAAACAAACCCTTTCCCATCACCCTTTTCCATCTGCAAAATCACAACCTGCACTTCCCGAGGGGGGCAGAGCCCCAGCTGGGGGGGTGGTGGCGGCGGGGACGGTGGCGGCGGAGGATGCTTTATGGATGGGAGTTTCTCCCCGCAGCGGTTGGCGTGGAGGAGGCAGTTGGGGGATGATTTAGTTTTGATTCGCTTTTGGATGAAAAAGGAAGGAGCCTGGCCACAGGTCGTACCAAAAGCAAACTGCTGGCACCGGGTGGCTTCCCACGGTGGCTGTCCCCAGCCGGGCCGCGGCTCGGTGGCCCCCATCAGCTCCACTCCTGTTGCTGGGGGCAGTTGAGAAAACCTTGTAAATATGTGAAGAAAGGGTGATAGCCGAACTCTTGGGTTTTGCTGAGCACCTCGGTCTGCTGGGTCCTGAAACAGAGTGTGTCCCTTCGGTTCTTTTCATTGAGAGCATTGAATTTTGGTTGGTTTTTTCTTTCCCACTCCCCCTCCCCATTTCATTTGTGTAAATACTAGTCTTTTTTGGAAGAAATAATGTAAAGATGTTTTGTATAAACTCTGAATTATTTTCTGGTTGCTTTTTCTTAGAAAAACAAACGAGAACGAAAAAAAAAAAAAAACCGAAAAAGGGAAAAAAAAAAAAAAAGAAATTTTAACCACAAGAACGGGTGTAAAACATTGTCATACTGCGCTCAGCCCCGGGGCTGCCCCGCGGGGCTGTGCTGGTGTGCGGGTGCTGCCGGGCAGGATGGCTGGGGGCCGGGGGGGTCAGGATGGGTTTGGGGGGGGCCGTACCCTCGATATAATGCAGGATCTGCCGGGCCCCAAGCAGAGAGCGAGGTGCTGGTGGTGCCCCGTGCTGCCGGCACAGCCCCGGCACTCGCGGCAGGGTCGGATCTGGCTCATTCCCGGCGAGTTTCTGGCCGTCCTGAGGCCGGGCAGAGCTTTCAGCCCCGGCCTGGGCACGGGCAAGAGACTTGGTAACACACAGTGAACTAAAGGAGCGTCGAATTTATCTCCTTTTTTTTATCTTTAACCAAAAAAAAAACCAAAACCTCGGGACGTGTCACTCAGTGCAGCATCCTGGGATCCTGATCTGCTTTTCTGAGACCTGTGGAGCTGCTCCTGTTGCAGATCCCTTTTCCCAGCTATCCCCATTTTCCACTTGCCAAACGCAAGCACACCGTAGCCCCATCTCTGCTTGGTGCCCAGGCGGGGGGTGACTCGCTCCTCTTCGGCAGCGCCCACGTTTTGTACAGGGCAGCGCCAGGCGTCCCTGCCCTCCGGGAGGTGGCCGTGCCCACCGAAGCCATCTCCGGTGTCACGGGCATGTGTGGCACTTCCCCGGGAGGCAGCTGGGACCTCCTTGTAGTCCCAGTTGCTCCCAGGAGCTGGGCAGATGCCTGTGAATCTGCATTATATTGGCAGTGGGTGAGGGGGGGCTGACACAGCCTTCACTGCCCTGGCGGGGGGGGTCCAAACCCTAGGGGGGGACGTTTCCGAACCCTGGGGGGGTTCCAAACCCTGGCAGTGCTGGAGCAGGGCTGGTCTCCCTCCCGGCTGCACCGCACACCAGCACGCCCGCGCCGCGCGCTCCCACATTTCAGAGCTGTGACCACCTCTGCATCCCACGGCGTCGCATCTGCGCCGCGCCCTTGGTCCTGCATCCCGAGGCGGGAAAAGTCCCCACGTTCCCGGGTGGCCCCCGTGTCGTCGCACGATCAACCAGCCGCGGGGCTGCTGCCCCAACTCCGTGCCCGGCTGCCCTTGCCGCGGTGCCGGCGCCGCCGGAGCATCCGGGCTGCCAGATTTTCCCTGTCCATCCGCCGCTGCCGTTAGCCGAGAGGTGGATTTGGACTTGGAGCCTGGATGCGGCCGGTCCTGCCGCTGGTGCAGGGCACGCGGGATGGGGGCTTTGGCCGAGGGCTGGGAATTGCCGCGGGCGAGCAGCGGGAGCGGTTTGGGCACCGCGCAGCTTGGCGATGCGGGGGGATGCTGGGGCTTCGGCCGTGGCACGGGGGGAAGGGGGACCCTCTGTGCCAGCACCTCCTCGGGCGGCGGCCGGTCCCCGGGCTGCCGCAGGGGCACATCCCGCAGTGGGGCTCAGCAATCCCGCCCTGGTTGATCGTCCTTGGTTCCTGGTGGGGCTCCGGTGGTGCCGGGCACCGGGGTCCCGTCGGCCGTGCTCCCCGGCACCACAGGCTTATGTTTCTTCGTGTCATGTTCCTCTTTTTGATTCCTTTCACCTTCTCTCCAGCTCTCCCGCCCAGTAGCATATCATCGGCATCGGTAACCAGCTCTGTGGCATCTGAACTCCATGGAGCCGTGATGGAACCTGATATATTGTTAAATAAAAGGGTTTTTTTCCTATGGAAACCCGGCTGTCTCCTGTGTGCTTTTTTGCTGCCCCAAAGTTGTCTTTGGAAACCGCAGCCTGGTCTGAAGAGATCCGGGGCAAGTTTGCTCGCCCAGTTCATCGCCAGCTTTTCCTGCTGGTGTTGGAGGGAGCTGTTGGGGTTTGTTTTGGTCAGCATTAAAAATTTGGGGATTTTTGTCTTAATACTCGCAGCATCTCACGTGGCCCCAGTGACTCGATGGACTTAGGGTTGGATACGGATGGATATGGTTGGATACTCAATGGATACAGTTGGACTCGATGATCTTAAAGGTCTTTTCCAACCTAAATGGTTCAATGATTCTCTGACTGTCCCTGCAGCTGGAAGCTCCTCGGAGGCCACCAGCTCCCCCCCGGGCAAACGTTCGCTCTGGAGGGCAGAGCTGCCTGCCCTGCCGCCGTGCTGGCATGGCCCCTGGGCTCATGGTGCGTCTGGTGGCCCCTGGGCTTGTGGTGTGTCGGTAGCCCCCGGGCTCCCAGTGCATCCAGTGGCCCCCATCCCACGGGAGCTCGGTGGCTGCTCCTGCTCTCGGGAGCAGGTAAAGCCTTGTGGGAGCTGTTGGTGGATGGTGCAGGGCAGCGATGTTCATCCCATCTAGTGACTGATATTTATGTAGTCATTCCTCAATGTGACTTCATTTGATAAGTTATTAAAAAGTCATTTTAGGAAATGGGTTGATAATAAATCCTTAACAGATGGTGCTTTAGCTGGCTCCAAAGTGGGCTCCTCCGCAGTCCTTGCTCCCGTTCTGTATAACCAGCTTCCGTACGGCACTGCATTGCTGTGAAGCACCCGGCGGCGCAGTCGGTCGTGGGTGAGACGTGGGGTGTGATTGGGAAACGCTCGGGGAGTTTGTTCGGCCGCGTTGCTCAGCCTGGAGCCCGTATTTCTGATTTTGTGGGACTTTAGACACCGCTGC
This sequence comes from Rissa tridactyla, assembly GCF_028500815.1. Lineage (NCBI taxonomy): Eukaryota > Metazoa > Chordata > Aves > Charadriiformes > Laridae > Rissa > Rissa tridactyla. Next base: position 45,448,150 of record NC_071474.1, on the reverse strand, counting down.
AGGCCCAGGACCTTCCCCTGCCCTCTCTGCCAGCCCCCCTGGCGAGTGCAGCCCCTTGGCTTCGGCAGATGCCTTATCCGAGGATTGCCTCTCCCGGGGACAGCCATCCGGCAGCACAGGATAGCGGGTAGCACGGAGGCAACTCGGGGAGCCTGGGATAGCTGAAGAAGAAAGGTCTTGGGGAAGGGCAGCGCTGGAGCGGTTACATGTCCTTGTCGTTGCTGGTGTGGATCCGGGACATCGAATGTGGGATATGGGACATCGGATGTGGGATGTGGGACGTAGGATGTGGGATGCGGGATGCTGGATGGGGGATGCAGGGTGCTGGATGGGGGATGCAGGATGCAGGACCTGGGAGGTGGGATGTGGGATGCGGGCTGTGGGCAGAGCAGGAAGATGGGGAAGGGGTCTCTTCCCAACCAGGCTGGGCTCAGGGCGATGCAGGAGCGTGAGTGCGGCCGCTGAGGTCCTGGGCAGAGGCTGGAGCCTCTGGGTGCCCCCTCCCTGCAGATCCCAGGGGATCGGCATGGCGGTGTGCAGGCTGGGGCACCATGGCCTCGCCAGTCTCCAGCCCAGAGCACGAGGAAGGCTCTTGGCGACCTGCTGGTAGGAATAAGGCTCCTCCAGAAACAGGCAAAGGGAAAACTAGGGTGCAGCGGGGCGCCCAGAGGAGGGGAGCAAGGCCAGCTTCCCTCCAGCTTGCCCAACAGATGCTCTAGGAGAGGACAAAGGAGTCGAAGCCCTGCTTGCCTGGTGTAAACCATGTCTGCATCAAGCCAGGTTGTCGCAGCAGGGGTTGCGGCTGCTGGATCGCATGGTTACTGCGGGGATGGGCGAAGGGATGGGTCGCTTTATGGGGTCTCAGCGGAAAGAATGAGGCCGAGGCACCAGGAGAGAGGGGTGGAGGATGAACAACTTCTTGGCCAAGGTGCGAGGGGTGAGAAACGAGGTGGGCCGAGGAGATCAAACGCAGCAGACGGTTCCAGAGGTGCTTGGGGCGCATCCCAAGCCGCAGGGACCATGCCAAGACGTCTGTAGGAGCGAGCAGGGGCTGCTTGGGATCGGGGTCAGGGTGGGGGGAGTGGGCCTTTGGGTGTGACAGACGTGCTTATATGTGGTTTGCTGGTTTGAAAAATCCTTCTTCTCTGCATGCTTTGATCCCAGTGTGAATTAAATAATGCTTTTAATTTTAAACAGCTTTGCTGGTCCCTGATGCCCAAAGGGTAAAACTGTAAGCGCGAAACTTGCTCGGACCTGCCAGAGAAGGAGAAAAGCACTTTAACAGGTTCCTGTAACCCAGCACCCGGCCGGGGAGTGGGAACGCGGCGGGTTCCTCCCGGCTCCGGGGCTGCTCCGGGTGGACCCAGCCGGGGACCCAGCATGGGCTCAGGGACACCCATGGCAGGACCTGGTGGGGCAGACCCTGTCCAACCTGCGGGATCTCCCCCGGTGACCCTACCTGTGTGTCCCCAGGCTGCTGCAGAGGGGGATCCCATGGGGCATGGGTACGACGGAGCTGCATCATCCCCATTGCACGGGGCTCAGGGGAGCTGCCACGCTCCCCTCCTGCTTGCACGAGGTCCTACAAAAGCATCCAGGCTGGGAAGGGCTTTCCTTGGGAGCATCCTTACCCCTGGGTGTTGGGGAGAGAACGTTGAGCTGTGGGTGCCAGCGCCCACGGGAAGATGGGAGCCGAGGGCATGGAAGCGTGCACAGCTCCGCTCCCAAGGGCTGGCTGGTAGCGAGGGGGATCGGCGGGATCTCGCTTGGGAGCTTTTGGATCTGGAAAGTTCATTAGAGTTGCAAAGCTGCTGATGTTTTTGGACGTCCATCAGGACTGGAGAAGTTATTTTAATTATTTAACATAAAGGAGCTTTCTGTCAAGTTTATTAACTTGCCCTTGGCCGGATCCCACTCGGGTCTGAAGCAGCTGCCAGGCCAGCAGAGCCGGAGTGTTTGGAAGGGCTGGATGCTGGGATGCACCACGGCCCTGGAGCAGGAGCCGTCCGACGTGTGGCATGGCCAGGGTGGCACCCCACATGTTCTTGCTCTGCTCCGTGGAAGGGGGAGCCCATGTGGGAAGCACCTGTATAACCTGGTTAAATGACGGGGGGGGCATCGGGCTGGGCTGCTGGTGGGGCTGAGCCCTGGCATGGGGAGCGCAGAGCAGGAGCACCCTGGGCAGGCACAGACCGTGCAGCCCCCGGGGTGCCCAGGACTCCGTCCGAGGCTGCCAGAGGTGCTGCCAGATGTGGGGTGGCTGCGTGCTGGGGGTGCATCTCCCTGCGCTGGGGCTCCAGCATCACCTCTCACGCCGAGCACCCCGCGGCATCCCTGTGCCACAGGGGAGGCTCGGGCTGTTAGGGACGGGGAGATCAGAGCAAAGGCTTCCTGGGCCACCTCTGGCCTCGTGGCCACGGACTCACATACCAGCGGGTCCATGTAACCTGGCAGCAACCTCCCCGAATGGAAAGCAGACCGCAGAGAGAGACTTGATGCTTTTCAGATGTTTTTGGTGTATTCCGATCTCTCCGTTTATGTAGGCGCCTCCCGAGGATCGCCCGGTTTGTCTCGGCACGCCGGGGGGTGCGAGCAGGGGAGGCAGCAGCGCTGGGGGGACGGAGCCTGCAGCAGCGGCTCCATGCACCGGTGGCACTGATGCTCTGCAGGGTGCTCTCGCGACGGTACCCACCCTCCACACCGCTCCGCACCCTTCTATGTCCCGCACTGCTGTGGCATTGCCTCCCCTGGAGCATCCCTCTCCCGGCAAAACCCCGAGCGTGTGGTTGCTGCCCCAGATCCCTGGGATCAGCCGACCCCGGGAGGCATCAAGGACACAGCCAGAGCGGTACCATCAGCTCCCTGCTCATCCCAGCCTCGGCTGCGATGCCCTGGATGCACCAAGGGTAAAGCAAGGCAAGGGAGCCCCAGTTCTCATGGCAGCTCCCAGTTCCCTCTCCGTTGCCCCCACTTGCTGCAGCCCTTTCCCGGACACAGCCGCCCTTCCCAGCCCTCCCGTCCTCCTCCTCTGGCATTTCCACATCCACTCCAAGGGGAGCACCTGAAAAAAAAACCCCAGCCTGAAAGAGGCTATATAACAGCAATCCCTTTTAATAAACCTTGGCTGGGCCAGCTGCTGCAACGAGGATTGGGAAGTTTATCCTTGTTTTCCCTGTAGTATATCCAAAATAACTAACAGGTTCCCCTGGTCGAGGCGATGGGCTTTTCCCACAGCCAGGGTTTCTGCGGCATCCACCGGCTCGGCTGCACCTGGTTTCCACGCTCGCAGGGAGAGGAGCCTGGAAGATCCATTAGGCTGTCGTGGTATGCAACGAGTCCCACGGGCTCCGTAATGAGAGCAATAACGGCAATGCACCGGAGGGCCGTTTGTCACCGGCCCATGGCGCGGGGCAGCGGGGACGGTGCCGGGGCGTGCGGGACGGCCGTCCCTGCCCCGGGGCTGGCGGCGGCTGCTGGCTCGCTCTGCACGGCGAGGAGGAGGGAGAGGAGGAGGAGGAGGAGAAGGAGGAGGAAGAAGAGGAGGAAGACAGCGTGGCTCGTGCTGGCAAGGCAGTGGGTCAGGATGTGGCGCTTGGTCCGTGTTTCCGAGCCGCGACCCACCAGCGGCACCGTCCCTCGTGACCGCGAAGCCATCGGCGCCCCACGGCAGAGCGAATCTGGGACGCGTGAAAGCCCGGCCCAGGCTCGGCACAAAGGACCGGCAGTTTTCTGTAGCTAAAACCAGCTGATCTCAAGTGCTCGAAGAAAGGCGTCAGGCGCTGCCAAGGTTTTTTTTTCCTCCGCAGGCAGGCCTGAGGCCAGGGTGATGGTTGCAGCCTTGTTGCCCTGGCAGGGCTTCCAGCATCCCAAAACAGCTCTTCCCTGGATGTGTCCCATCGGGAAGCCTGTGCGTAGGGAAGGGAGAGCCAGGCAGCGGGGACACATGCATGACCTCCCTGGGGCTGCCAGCCGGGCAACCGGGGGGAAAGGGCTGGGCTGCAGGGGCAGCGGGGCTGGGAGAGGGAGAACACCTCTGGGAGGATGCTGGAGAGCCGGGGAGGGAGGAGGGATGGAGTTCCCTTCCACTGGGGTGAGGGCCGGCAAAACAGGGAGCTTCGGGACAAATCCAGTAGTTTCTCATTCGTTAAAAAGGAATGAATACGAGTATTGCTCTACAGCAAACGTAAATTAATTATGTGCAAGGTTTTAGTGTTACTGAAACGCAACCCTTGGAGAGGGTCCCCCGGCTGCTGGAACAGGGTCTGAAGGAAACACAGAGCTTTTCCTTTTTCTTGTCTTGACGGAGGATGAGAGATAAATGGGAAATGTCGGTGCTGCGGCCACCCTGTGAGCCCAGGGGGGGGAATCCTGCCTCTCAGCCAGCCTGGGAACCCGCGGGGGGGTTTATCCCATTTGATGGCTCTGTGTTTCTGCCTGTATAGAAGCGACCTGTCCCCAGGAGGTCGGGGCGGGGTGGGGGGGTAAGAGCACTGTGACCACAGGGTGGATGTGTCCTGGGGAGGGGGTGGCATGAGCCGTGCACCCATCACTTCATCCCGCCCCATGGAGAGATGCGGATGAGCCTTCCCTGCATCCCCAAGGCCAGCGCCCAGAGCGCAGGGAGGCAATTTGGGCAGAGCCACGACAAAGAGCTGTGGGTTGGGGCGATGCCTGGCAGGTCTCCTGCATCCCCATCCCCATCCCGGTGCTTCCCTCCAGCCTTGGACCTGCACTCCCTGCCCCGGCTGGGACGGGCCGAGCGAGGCTTCGGTTTCAGCCGGGCTTCTCCCCCCGCTCCTAATTCCTGCAGCCTGGTGTAATCCTCCCGAGTGAGCCCAGCGCCAGGTTCCTGCTGGAAATTGGCTCTTGCTGTGGCTCTGGGGTCTTTGGAAGTTAGCTGAGCCAGAAAGAAAAGAGAGCCGGCCATTCAAAAGGACCGGGGCTGGGGAGGCTTCCCTCCCTTCCACCCGGCTTGCGGGGGGGGACGGGGGACCTCAGGTGGGGACGTGGCCCAGCTGCTGTCTGGCGTGGGGTGGAAAAAGCCCCGAATCCCGCTGGGGGATGGAGGGGGGGCTGTTCTTGAGGTGTGGGGCAGGGGACGGGGTGCCGTGGGGTGCCGGCCCTGCCCAGAAGCAGGAGGCAAAGGGCTTCCCTCTGCCTCCAGGACATGCCCCGGCTGGAAGTGGGCTTCTCCTCCTCTCCTCGGGGTCTTTGTCCGTCCCCTCTTACACCAAGGCAAGCTGCAATGGTGTGGATGGAGCCGGGGGGGATACAGGGAAAATCTGGGGAGATGAACCGGAGGGTAAAATGGCAGCATGTGCCAGGAGCACAAAGGCGGCTGCCTGCAGGGTTTATTTTCCTTTGCATTAATGAGAGGAAAGGACCAGGAGGCTTCCTGCTGCCCCGGCCCCGCGGCAGGGGCTGCCCGGGCTGCTGGCAGGTGGCTTGTGCCCGGCGCTGCCCACTGGCCGGCCCTTCGGAGCCGGGGTCTGGCTGCTGCTTGTCCCCTCGGGACCCCCTGGGCTTTTGCCGTCTGTAGATGTGACCCCTCTCCGCAAGCAAAACCAGGGCTCCCTCTGGGATGGAAGGTGAGCCTGGCGCTGCCCGTCTCGGATGGGAAAATTTGGGCACAGGCTTCCTCCTGAGACAGAAGGTGCCATTTCCCCGGCTGCCCCTGGGATGATGCTCTTGCAAGAGCAGCTGTGGTCCCGGTGCTCAGCCACAGGCACTGCAGCTAGCCGCTGGTGGCCGTGCTTTCCTGCCACCAAACCAGCAGCTCCTGGGCGGTGGTACCCGGCGCCGTGCCCGCAGCATCCCAAAACGCTGATCCTCAGAGCTCCCTGCGCGTGTTGCAGGCCAGCGCTGCACCACCTCCAAACCCCGGAGCTTGGGAAGTCTTCCTCTCTGCCTTGGGGCCATCGAGAAACCACGGAACAAACGCCGGACGGTGCCCAGCAGCAGCCGCGGCCCCGGGCAGTGATGGGGAGCAGAGGGCACGGCGCAGTGGAAGGAGCCACATGGCGTGGTCCCTCCAGAAAAGACATCTCAGTGAGTGCCAGCAGCCCCCCGGCGGGGGGTTTTTAGCGATTACCTGTGGGCAGCCCCCTTTCACCTTTCGTGTGACCTTGGCCGATGCTCAGCTCGCTCCAAGGTCCCCTTGTGCCGGGGGAACGGGACCTTGCGAGGATGACAGCTCCCATCCCCGCATTGCTTTTGACTGGCTCTAAATAAAAAAAAAAAACCCAGCTCGTAAGAAAGATGCGTGATGAACTTTGCCATCCTGCTGCTTAATGTAATAAGGTGTCTGCCATTAATTATGTACTTAATGGGCCGGCCTGGGGAGGAACCTCCAGGAGCGAGTGGCCGGATCAGGAAGAGGGCTGAGACGTAAAGCCGGAGCCGTGATAGGAAGGATGAGATTTCTCAGGTGAAGGATGGATGGGGAGGGCCGAGCTTCATCCCAGTGGGAGGAGGCGGCTCTGGGGAGGCAGAGGAGAGGGTGTGGGTCCCACAGCTCTGCCCGTCCCCCTCCCCACGCCGCCCGCTCCCACCTCCCCACCGCCGAGGTCCCTCTTACGAACCCGTGGCCCGCAGCCTTGCCAAAGCCTGACGCCTCTCCTCGCCCTCCCCGGACTTCCAATAATAATCCCGGTGCCTGCTGGGCTTTGCTGCTCTTGGACGCCGGGAGTGGGGCTGGAGCGTTCGACACGTAAGGCGATACTCCATCAACAGCCGCAGCCGAACAAAGCCCCACTGTCTGCGGGCCGGCCGCGCTCCCCCCGGGCACGCATCGCCCAGCACGGGGTCAGCAGGAAATTAATCCCAGGCTGGGGTGAAAGGGTTAATGAATGCTGATTTTACAAACATCGCCACTATCCTTCCCCAAACTAATAGAGGGATAATTAGCTCTTAATAAAAGGGAAAGATGAGCCCGGCCATCCTCGGCGGGGATGCCGAGTGGTGCGAAGGGATGGGTGTCTGTGGGGTGTGCTGTGCCTGGGAGCTGGGGGGCAGCCGAGGGCCGGGGGGCTCATCCCGCACCCCAATGAAACGCCCGGCCAGTAGGCATCCCGCTCGCAGCTCGAGCAAAGGCAGCGAAGACTGGAGGTCAGGGAGATGGGTTTTCGCCCACGTCCTGTGGGGTTTATGTGTTGCCAGAGTTGGTTTTGCGCCTTCCTGGGCAGTCCCGGCTGCTGGAGGGGGGTTTGCAGGAGCAGGACCCCCGTGAGGGCTGAGAGGGGCTGTGGGGCTTCGCGTGAGCACAGCTGGGTGTTGGCAACCCCATCATTTGGCTGGGGATGGGGCAGGGGTGTCGGGCAGTGGCCAAAAAAGGCTCCCCAGGAGCGGTGGTGGGTTTCCCGGCATGCCCTTCCTCGCTGAGATGCTCCGGCGTCGCCTGCGCCCGGCGTTCCTCCTGCTCTTCCCCGCGGCACCGCTGGCTTGCGTGCCGGCCTGGATGCGTGCGTGGCGGGGAGGGCTGGCGAGCGGCGGTGACCGGGCGAATCCTGCCGTTGGCCGGCGTGAATGGGAGAGAAAAGGCTTTTCAGGGAGTGCAGCCATGCACGCCGTGTGGCCGGGGCCCGCGGGGAGGCCCCCATGCCCCGAGCGGCGCGGGCAGGGAGGTGGGCACTGGCCCGTGCCCCCACCATCCTGCTGCACCGTGGCTGGATTTCGAGAGCCCCGGGGGTGAATAAAATTAGGAGGGCAAGGGAAGATGGAGGCCCGTGCCTTGCAGACAGCGTGGGTGAGCCGGATGCTTTCCAGCATCCCCGGCATGGGTGAGCTGGATGCTTTGCAGCATCCCGACTCAGCACCAGGGATGTTCCCGCTGCGGATGGAGCGGTCCATCCCACCATCCTCTTGCAGCACCGCAGTGTCCCAGTCATTGCCCGGCCCTGGTCTCCCTCTGGCTTGGCCAGTAGCACAGAGCCAGTGCCAAAAACCCATTGCCAAGGCCAGCCCCGCGTTTCGGTGGGTCGTGGCAGCCTGCGGAGCCCCGGTCCCCCTGGTGCTACAGCATCACGCGCTGCGGTGGGATGCTGGTGGGAGCCAGCGGGGTGTTCAGCTGTCTGGGCTTCATCCCACCGGAGCTCTGGAGCAGGACTGGGCACCCTGATGGCTGGGGTGGCGGCAACGGGGGGGTCTCTGAGGGTCACTGGATTTCGCTGTGTCTCATCCTTCGCACCAGCGAAGCATCCCACTGTCGGCGACGCCATCGTTCTGCCCCCCGCCTCCCTCCCCCGCCGGCAGGTTTTTAAAGAAATGCTTTTGCCGTATAAATCACATCTATTCGAATTTCCCACCGGCCCCCTTTCCTGTGTCCCTACCCACCTCATCGCTCAGGGAAGCACAAGGGGCCATAAACAGCCAATTCACCCCCACCGGCGCTGGGGCTCCCTGCCCAGCTCCCCCCTCGCAGCGGGGACGATGGAAGCGGCTTCGCCGCGGCCGCTTTTGTTTCTAGCCGAGCGGGGTGAAACATTTCCGACGAATGCTTTGCTCGACAAAAATATGCAGTTTTGGACCGGCCTAAACTATTCATACATTCTGGGTTCCCGGCCAAAATAATGGATTTTTAAAAATATAAAAATGTCTCACTTTGACATTTTTTAAATAAAGTATTTTGGCTTTGACTTTGGAGTCAAAACTAGGAGATCAGGTTAAGACATATGGAACATTTTTTAAAAGATAACTCTCCCTTCCCCAAATAAACTTTGCTTTCTCTTTGGCTGTATTTAATGTGTGTTTGTTTGTTTACCCTCGCGGAGACAACGGCGTTCGCTTTTGCGGCGTTTCTTGTTTGCTCCGGGTTGCTCAAAATGATTTGCTTTTTGTTCTGATTTGGTTGCTGACGGAAAGCCCGGATCGGTTATTTTCACAGTCGTTGTTGCAGTGGGTTTTTTCTCCCGCGCTGTCCCACGATGCCACATCCCCCACCGGCAGGAAAAGGGGTACGGAGCATCAATTCCCACGACCGGCTCTTTTTGGGGTGGTTGGCTGTTTTCTGGAGGGCGGTGGGATGCGCGTCCCCTGCGGCGGAGGAGCTCCCAGCCGGCAGGGCTCACTCCGCCCCCCGGCATGGGGGCTGGGATGCGGGTCCCTAAGGATGTGCCCCACTCCATCACCAACTCACCCGCCTCCACCCCGCTGCCCCTGGGACCTGGAGGGCGGCAGGGTGGGTGATGGGGACCAAACCCATGGGGACCAAACGAAGGGCTCCCGTGTGATCCGAGCCCGACCCCCTTCTCCCCGCTCTGCCCCTGCCTGCACCCTCCCTGCCTCAGCGGGTGCAGGCAGCACTGCCTAATGCGTGCTGGCAGCTGCTGCCGCCGGCTCCCCGGGGACGAGCAGCCGCGCCGGCTGACGAGATGCAGCCTGACGGCCCGGCCATGTTATACAATGGGATGTTGGGGGGGGACCGGGCCCCCCTCCTCCATGGACAGCCCCGCGCAGGTCATGCCGGGGCCCATGCTGCATGCATGCCGTACGGCGGGGGGGTGCAGGGGGGCTTCATGCACCCGGGGTTGCAAACCGGTGTGCATCGTCCCGGCCGGCTGCTTTGCTTTCTGCTCTCTCCGTGGGGTTTTCCGTGAGGATGCTGTGATGGGCGCTGAGGATGCTCTGAACGGTCACTGGCCTTATGGGCTGGGAGCACCCGAGCCGTGGCTGATGGAGAGGATGGTGGAGGAGGAAGCTCTGCCTGTGCCCCCTTTGTACCCACTCCTGACGGCTGCCCAGACCTCGGCCCCACCGGACCAGCACCTCTCTGCCACTCCCCAGCATCTCCGGGCCTGCTGCATCTCCCAGGACCGGCTCCGCTGGTGTGACAGGCGTGAACGCCACAGCAGTGACATGGCTACGTGCCCTCATTCTTCACAGTGGCCTCTGTGTGCAACTTTTAATTGCTTTTGTGCCGTGGGTGGTGAGCTCGGCTGCCCAGGATTCGCGGCGCCAGCGGGAGCCGGCTCTTCCTCGCTATTGTTAGCGCTGACGGTGCACTGGGTCCCAGCGAGCCCAGGCACCGTCCCCCTCTGCCAGCCAGCGTGGTCCAAAGGGGCCCCAGAGCCAGGCGGAGAGGAGAGGGAGCAGCCCCCTGGGTTGAGGCACAGGAGGCAGAGATGCTTCCGAGTTATTCCAGGTGCAGGAGAGGATCTGTGGCTCTTTCCATCCTCCCTGTCCTCGCATCTGCTCTCCTGCAGCCCCAGGCGGATGGCAGGAGTCGAGCGGGTGATGCAGGGAGCTGGAGCGGTGGGGGAGATGCTCGTGGCCAGCTGAAGATCTCCTTCTCAAACGCCTGGTTGGACTTGGCTGAGCTGCAAGGCATAAAATATTAATTAGAGGCAGCAGCACAGCTCTGTCCCCCTGGCCAGGGGACAAGCCATCAGATGGCAAGGGACGGAAAAAACAGCGGGAAGGGGCTGCGTCCCTTGCTGAGGGGACAGGGTGGGTGCGGACATGGCGAACCCCTGCGGCTTTCCTCTTCCCAAATGCTCGCACCTGGTGTGAAACGGTAGTTTCTTTCCGGGAGAAGCAGAAGGGTCCTGCAGCTCTCAGCATCCTCCTTGGCTGGCAGCTCGGCCACCTGGAAGATGACGGGAATCAGCCTGGTTTGGAGTGGGTTGGATCCCCTTCTCCCTGTGGTCTGTCTTCTTGCACGTACAGCGGCGCAGAGACAGGGCTGGGTCCTGCTTGCCACTGCCGGGGGGGATCTGGGGACAATCACGCCCCAGGACAGGGTCACCTTTGCTGTAGAATCATAGCATGGTTCGGGTTGGAAGGGACCTTAAAGATCATCATGCCCCCTCCCACGAGATCAGGTTGCTCAGAGCCCCATCCAGCCCGGCCTTAAAAAATTCCAGGGATGGGGCTTCCACCCCCTCTCTGGGCAACCTGTTCCAGTGTCTCACCACCCTCATGGTGAAGAACTTCTTCCTAACGCCCAGTCTGAATCATCCCATCTCTAGTTTTAATCCATTCCCTCTAGTCCTACCGTTACCCGACATCCTAAAAAGTCCTTCACTGGTTTTCCTCGACCAGCTGCAGGGTCGAGCCTCTCCTCCCGGCTCAGACCCCCCTCTCACAGGGGAGTGAGGAGCAGGGGACAATGAGGGAAGGACACAGCCCTGCCTGCAGCCCAGCTGAGTGTCCCCTTGGCAGGGGACTCTGGTGGCTGGGGGGGGACACTGCTGCCCCGTGTCCCCAGCAGCTTGGGACCTCAACGAGCCTGCAAGCGCGGAGACAGCCCCCCCGCTGACGTCCCTTGTGCGAGGTGATGAAGAGGATGCTCCTGCGCGGATGTCTCATGACATGGTCTCTGTCTTTCTGACTGTCGGCTCTACCTCGAGGACCAGCCACCCCCCCGAGCCCCCGGGGAGCCCCAGCAGCCCCAGCAGAGCGTTTTCACAGCAAATCTCCAAGCTCACCGGGAGCCCCGGGCGAGAGCACGCTGCGGCGTGCGGCGAGGAGGCTGAGAGACCCGGAGGAGCCCCTGGAAGACCGTGACAGCTCCCGAGCCCCATGCAGCTTCGTGCTCGGTGTAATTAGTGTTACTGCGGATTTCAGCCTCTCCTCCACTCCCCGCTGCTCCATGAAGCGTGTCTGGGCTCCGTGATCCGCAGCTGGTGGCTTCCAACTTGCGCTTCCTTTTAAGGTTGAGGCAAACAGGTCTTTTATTATTATTTATAGCAGAGAGCTGGGGCCGTCCTCCCCTCCCTCCCGGCTCTCCTCTCCCTTCGGGGCTTTGCGCGATGGCTGCTTGTCTCAGGAAAAGCAGAGCTGTGGCACGCTCAGCGTGCGGCCACCGAGCCCCTGGCTCTGGTCTCGTACAGCCACCTGCGGGGAAGGTGCCATTCCCCGTCACAGGGCCCGTGGGAAATATATTCCCTCTTGGCTTTTTCAAGCTGCGAAAGTGCCACAGTCCTTCCCGGGGCACAAAAGCTCAGGTGGCAATAATGATCGTGGTACAGCCACCCTCTAACCCTGCCCGCCAGCCGGCACTGGGAATGCTGCTCCCGGGATGGACGGTGCTGGAGCAGGGTGACAGCACGGGTCCCTCCTCGGCTGCGGGCGGGTGGCAGCCCGGTACCTTCAGGGAATGACGGATGCAGGCAAATGGCAGGAGAGGATGCACAGAGCTGGGAGAGCGCGACGGGTGGCGGTGGGGAGGGAGGCCCGGCTCCCCAATGCTTTTGGGGGCAGAAGAGGGGGTTTCGGCTGAGGTGCTGCCTTGGCTGCGGGGCTGCTGAGTGCTGCTTTGGGCGCTGCTGGCCTGGCAGCACCGAAGCCGAATAGCAGGAGCTAATTTGACCTGGAAATCATTAAGTGGCATTGCCAGGGATCCTGCTGAGGAGAGTCACACGTTCCTCGCCGTACTCATCCCGTCCTGCAGTTCTGCATAGCAGTTTTTGTCCGGGCGGCATCGAGCTTCCCAAAGCAGCCTGAGCTCCCAGCAGCACAAATCATGGCGAGCAAAGGAAATCTTCCTGTCCCCAGGCCCATCGCAGACGATGCGGAGGGAGAGAGCAGGGGAAGATCTGCCGGGAGCTGAAAAGAGAGCAGAGGAGGCACAGGGAGCTCTTCTTCTACGGAGACAGGCAAGCGGAGGAGAAGGCTCTCATAGAGGAGGACAGGGAGGGCCATCCCGAATCTCCCCCAGCCCTGGCAGGGAGGTTTCTCCCCCATTTGCAGGCAGGGCGTGGGAGGCAGAGGGACCCAGGGGATGCTGGTGGTTGCCCAGTGAGGACCGTGGTGGCCCAGGGAGGACCGTGCCCAGCAGAGAGGCTGTCAGCAGATGTTTGGACCAAGCTCGACATCTGCCTTCCTGCCTGTCCTTGCTGTGGCTCCCGTCTGTTCTGGCCCGGCCCTCGGCTGCCGTGTGAAGGAATGTTAATAAGTGCCGAAACGAGAGAATAAAAATATAATTGTTCCCCTCTCTAGCGCACGTCGGCTGCTGAGTTGATGTAAGGGCTCCTTTGTGCTGAGTCGGGAGCAGCACGAGCTCCGCTGTCCTCCGCACTCCGAGCCGCTTTGCCGGGTAATTGCAGGTGTATCGCGCTCTCCGGAGATGGTAATTGGAAACACTTGCCGGGACTGTGGAAGGGAGGGTGCCCGGCTGCTCTGAGCTCCAGCAGCACCGGTGTGGTTGCCGCCGTTCTCCACCAGTGCCACTTGCCGCTGGGGAAGCTCCCGTTCATTCCTGGAGCAGAACCCCGTGCTGCTTGCGGAGCCGGCTGCTTATTTACACCTGAGCGTGGATGGTTTTTCTTTGTGCCATCTATCATTTGCACAAATCAGGAAAATAATGCAATGAAGGAAGCCAAGCCCACAGGTGGATTTGGTGGCGGGGGGGGTCTTGCGTTGCCCAGGCACGCAGTGGCCCCCGGGCAGGAGCGGTGCCGGAGGAGGAGGAGTGAAGCCAGTGGTGAAACTGGCTCGCTCTGGAGCCCTGCCACCAATTCAGTCCTCAAAAATGGGTCCCAGTGTCCTTGTCCTCCCTTGCTCGAAGTCGGCTGAGTCCTGTGTCTCCCCATCCTCCTCCTGCCCCGTCCTCCGCGGTGGGTGCCGGCGGCGGCAGCTCACCCCGGAGGGACGGCAGCTCTGGCCGCACCACCCCGCTCCTGCTCTGCCCCGTCCCCCGGGGCTCGGCGCTGCCGCGGTGCCTCTCGCCGCCCCGCTGCCATTTCGGCTCCGTTCCAGGCAGCGCGAGCCTCCGATGGGGCTGGGGGCCGTGATTTACCATCGCTTCATCCACACGAGCAGTGCTACCCTCACCCCCTTCCCCGCAGCTCCTTTAATGACCTACTTTTAATCCGGGGACTGGGATAAATTAGAGGCAGAAAAGGCCTGGGAGAGTTTTTTTTGTTTGAGCTTTCTGTTGCGTTGTTTTGGTTTTTTTCTCTCTCCAGCTTGGGCAGTGCATCTGGGAGCCCCCTTCGCTCTCGGGGACTCTTTAAACTCTGCTCCATGAAAGACTCCCCCAGAACAGCTTCTCTCCCGCTCTCTTTACTGCTGTGATTAAGCTCCTCTCCCCACCCCTGTATCAAATCCAGCTGCAGAGCTGAAGAGATTCTTGGCAGGAGACTGAAGACAGAAACAATACTTCAAGTGGAGAAGGGGGGCCGAGGGCCAGAGCTCTTCCTAAAGCCCTGGAGAGCTGTGGGGCTTCATTAAGGGGATTTTTGCAGCCTGTGGTCAGAAAATCCTTCAACTTTGTAGCTATAAAAAGTAAATTTCTAGAATCTGTTTTGCCCAAGCAAATTAACATGAGCGTTTCATGGCCGGCGCCTTGGCTGCGTCGATCTGTGGATCACCTGAATGATGGTGAAGCCCCCGCTCCCGCCGCATGCTCGCTCCCGGTGTGCCCAGCCAGTGCCCGTCCCTGGGGACATCCCGGTGCCCTGGCTCGGTCCCCTCTGGGGTCTGCTGGGAAGGATGCTTGGCATGAGATAACATTTTGAGTGGGGGCTCCGTGGAGCTGGGCAGAGGGTAGGAGGTGGCGGGAGCGTGCTGAGCACCCACCGAAGACACCCCCCTCCCTCCTGTACCGGTCCCTGCTGTATTCCACAGGGATTTGCTCCATGCGTAGCTCTGCTGCTAAATCATAGAATCATAGAATCACAGAATGTGTTGGGTTGGAAGGGACCTCTAAAGGCCATCTAGTCCAACGCCCCTGCAGGGAGCAGGGACATCTTCAACTAGAGCAGGTTGCTCAGAGCCTCATCCAGCCTGGCCTTGAATGTCTCCAGGGATGGGGCCTCCACCCCCTCTCTGGGCAACCTGGGCCAGTGTCTCACCACCCTCAGTGTAAAGAACTTCTTCCTCATGTCTGATCTAAACCTGCCCTGCTCTAGTTTAAAGCCATTGCCCCTCGTCTTGTCTCTACATGCCCTTGCAAACAGTCCCTCCCCAAATGCCCCATGGATGCTGAAGGCAGCCAAGGACCCAAGAAACGTGCTGGTTTGGGGGAGCAAGGATTGCCCCAGCTGCTGAGGTGAGGTTCTTACCCACATGCTGGTCTCTGCTGAGGGCTCCTACGCAGGGACCGGCATCTCGGGTGGCTGCAGGGTACCGAGGGATGGGTGACACACTCTGCACGTCACGGCTAGGAGAAGCCTTGGGCCGCCTGGGGAGATGTTGCCTACAGGAGCCTTCCGGGCCTTGGGGCTGCAAATGGGAAGTCATTAGTAGTTGGGTGGGGGGCAGGAAGGGGTAATTAAAAGCCATCAGTAGGCTTGGCAGTAGTAAAAGCATCAGTAGGCTTGGATGTCTCTATCATTGCTGGAGACAGGAGGAGCAAGGCTACCACGCTGTGCAGCGAGCTGTGCTTGGTGGGACGTGGAGATGCCAGAGAGCCCAGCAGGTAACTGGACAACACAGAATCGCAGAATCACAGAATTTCCTAGGTTGGAAGGGACCTTTCAGATCATCAAGTCCAACCATCAACCTAACTCTGATAAAAACCATCACTAACCCATATCTCTCAGCACTATGTCTACCCGTCTTTTAAACACCTCCAGGGATGGTGCCTCAACCACTTCCCTGGGCAGCCTGTTCCAATGCTTGATAACCCTTGCAGTGTAAAAAATTTTTCCTAATATCCAATTTAAACCTCTTGTGGCGCACCTTGAGGCCATTTCCTCTTGTCCTATCGCCTGTTCCTTGGGAGAAGAGACCAACCCCCCACCTCGCTACAGCCTCCTTTCAGGGAGTTCATGCAAGATAAAAGCTGGGAGGATTTATAAATACAGTGATAGAAATATTGGCCAGCCAGGACCGCAGGTCCTTCTCGAGGTGCCCGTGTGTTCATGCTAAGCCCCTCTCAGCCCCCAGCAGGGCTTCCCGTGGCACTGGAGGGAAGGGGAGCCGGGGAGTGAAGATCAGGGGCATCTGCAGCCTGTTTGGGAGGTGAAGCCGCCTGGGGCAAGAGGCAAGAGCAGACCCAGTGCAGGAATGAATGTGAGAAAAGCAGACTTTGCTCTGGGTGGGGAATCACCGAGGGATTAAAGGTTTAATAAGATCAGAGGGACAAAGCAATAATTAGCCTAAATTATGCTGTAATTTAGGAAATTAAAAACAAAGCCTCTAATGTCAGAGTAATAACTATGCCAGCAAACGTGGGGGAAGAGATGAAGAGCAAAGGGGGACGTGACAACTCGGGGCGAGGGAATCAGAGGAGCGGCCGCCCCTTGGAGCCGGGAGGGGTGATGGAGGAGTAAGAGGAGAGAGGAAGGCAGGGCTGGGCCGGGGGGGCTTGGCTCTGGGACCACCCCCCCGGCAGCGTGCAGGCTGGGGCAGGCGCTTGGGTGAGGCCCTGGCCCTCGCCTCCCTGCCTGCGAGGAGCCAGCCATGGGGATGCAGCTCAGCCCCAGCTCCCGGTGGCGGGGGGGGCTGTCTGCCAGCGGGAGGGGGCTTGGACCCCGCTGCTCCCCACTTCCAGCTGCAGGGCACGGCGTGGCCCCTCTGCACCCATGTCTCAGGGGTCTGCTGGCCACCGAAAGCCCTCTCCGTGCCTGGGAAGACCAACCCTCGCCCCCCCGCCAGCAGCTTGCCCAAGGTCCCAGCGATGCTCAGCACCAAGGGCTGCCCGGGGACGCCGTGGGACCCCTGTTCCCCCCCCACACACACACCCCGAGGCGAGGAGCTGGGGAAGCCGCCCTTGGCTGGGAGTAGCATTTTCACTGGTACTCAAGAATTTGCCTGGAGAGACAATCAGCTCAGACCCCAAGACTTAGCTCATTACAATAACATCAAGATTAAATGGGATATAGAAACAGCTGTCCTAAAGCTCCTTAAAGGATCTGAACAGATGTAACAAAAATAGATTTACATTTAATTTATTAAGTTTTTTTCTCCCTTAACGTTTAGATCATTTGTTTTTTTCTAATAGTGTTTTATCTTTGCCTGGGCCTCCCCAGCTACTGCTGTCTCCCCTGTTAACCTGAGGCTCTCATTCTGCAACGCGGTCACGAGGAAAAGACCCGTTTTGGGGGACTGGGGACACCGAACTGGCTGTTTTGGGCATGTTCGCCTTTGGATCGGATGCCCAGTTGCACATGAGATGAATGTGAAGAGAAGAACTAGGGCAGCGTGATGCTCAGAGCAGCTTTGGACTTGACCTTGCTCAGCCTGGGCTGCTGAAGGCAGCTGCCCGTGGCTGAAATAGCTGATTTCAAGCTCTCCATCTACCGTATCCGCTGTAAGACGAGAGATGAAGAGAGAGTGGTTTGTTCAGCCCTGCCAAACGGAGGGTGAGAGAGGATTTAATGACTCTTCATAAACATATTTGGGGGAGCAAACACCAAGGAGGGAGACAAACCCTTTACCTTAAGTGATAGTATCAGCACAAGATCAAACGGTTGTAAATTAGTCATGAATTAATTTAGGCTGGAAATCAGGAAAAGGGTTCTGACCAGCTGAAGGGTGAAAGTCTGGAGCAGTGTCTGGGGAGAGGGATGCGCTGGTCAGGGACCAGGAACTTGGCTGGGACCAGGAGGGATCTCAGTGGGTTTATGAAGGAATTTGTGCAGCTGAACATTAAGCTCGGCAAACAGGGGGAAGTTTCACAGGAATTTGAGTGTCTGATCCGTTAGGCTGAAGGACCTGACAGTTTGCTGCTTGTGTGAATTACATTTTTATTGCCTCAGCCCCACGCTCCACCCGTGGCAGCCGCGCGTGGAGCCCTGACCGTCTGGGGCTGGAGCTGGGCTTTGCTGTCTGCGTGGGGCAGGCTGGCTTTTGGACTCTCGCTGGCCAGGACCGCAGCCGTGGGAGCCACTGCCGGGTGGGATGCCCGGCTCTGCCCAGGGACCCGAGCCCAGCGTGGCCAGTGGGTTACAACCCCGGCGTCCAGACTCGTGCAAACAGCCTGGCATGGGAGAAATCTCCGTTCAGCAATGGATAAAGGATGAGGCATGCGAAAAGCACTTTGAGATTCTCAAGGGGACGGTGCCAAGGTGAAGCCAGATGCTATTTTTAAATAACATTTCCCCTCTGCTCACCTCCGAAGGTGTGCTGTTGCTGCTGGGGTGCCTGCACCACGCAGCGTCTCGCAGAGCTCCCAGGTGTCAATAAACCCATCCTGCCCTGCAAAACCCCGGGCTGAAGGTGGTTGAGAAGCAAAATGTTCAGCTGGGCCCTGGCAGAGCTCGATTCCCCCCCGCTCCCTTCCCCCCCCGACCTCTGCAGAGCAGCGGGCGCTTGGCTGTCAGTCTGAGGAGGGAGCTGGGCAGGAGCTGAGCACCTCCCGCCTCTCCCAAACACTGCTTCCCTCCTCGGGAGCTGTCGGCAGGGAATGTCGCTCGCAGCCCGCGGCCGTGGGTTGAGGAGCATCAGCCTGGCTGGGCAACCACCACTGGCTGCGGGCTCCTGGCTTCCCTTTTTGCTCTCTCAGGTCCCCTGGAGATGGGCGATGCTCCCCGTCCCTCGCCCAGCACACGCTTCTGCTGCAGAGCAGGATGTTTTCCTTTTCTTTTGAGCTCTCCTGTTTATGTTTTGATACCGTTTGTAGCTCGCTGGTTGCTGATGTTTCTACAGGCACAAATATTTACTAGGATGCTGGTTTGGTCTGTATTTGCTAAGGTGCCGGAGGGCTTGGGCATAGGGAACCCGCAGAATAACATCTGCTAGGGCCTCCTTCACTACCTAGGCTGCATTTTTCCCTTTCTTTTCTTTGTGTCTTCCTCCCCTCCTTCCTCTTGCTCTTGTACCTCAGGCTTTTCCTTTATCTGTACTTTCACTTCGTCCTCCCCACCCCCCAAACAGGTAATTTTGCTCAGATGTCCTCCGCATCCACCACAGGCACGGCCCTTCTCCCAGGCCCTTCGGTGGGACTCCGCTTTCCCTGGAGGATCTGCCGAGTAAATTGCTTGGATGGGAAATGAGCACCTGGGCTCATTACGACCGAGGCGGGGAGATGGTAATTATCTGCCTGCGAGGGGACGGGGCGCAGGACTTGCCAGGAAAGCGGCACTGGGAATGGGCTCCGGTGATATCGATGGCCAGGCAGCCCTGAGCGGGTACCTGCGCCGGTGACCGGGGATGCTCGCAGGGATGGATACAGGCTTAGTGACAGGCCAGCGTAGAGTGAGACTGCGAGGGGCTGGCAAAGGAGAAAATTCACCATCTGACCAGTATCCCAGCATGCCGAAAGCTTGCATCTCGTGCTGGGATGGCAGCGGAAAGGAGGTTTTCCAGCTGGCGCAGCCCTGGAGTGGGTTGTCTGCCCCATCTCTCCCCTGGTTTTGCCCTTGAGCATCCCAAGAAGCTTTTCTCATCCCCTGGAGAGGAGGATGGTTGGGGTACGTGTCCCAGCCTGGGGCACTGCCTGGACAAGGGCTTTTGTCCTTCCCGGTCCTGCAGCCAGCCACGGGGAAACAGGAGGGAGTTATCATCTCTCGCGGTTGTTATCAAATGACAGGCTTTTCTGCTGAGCAGTTCTTTCCCTCCTTGATGACGGCTGCTAAAAGGCTGCCAGGCTGGGGCGGTGGCCGCTCGCCCTCTCCTGCTCCTTTATGAAGGATTTTCAGGAGCATCTCCTGCGGCTGGGCTGGGCTGGAGCCGACCCTCCGCTCCTCCGGCTGGGCAAAGCAGCAGCACAATGCAACCATCGGGCCGGCTCGGGGCCAGCTCCTCCCCAGGACAGATTTTAGCCCAATTTCCAGCCCCTCCGCCACAGACACCATCTGCCAAGCCCACCCCGGCATGTCTCACAGTCCCCACTCAGCCTCCGGTCCCGTGTCCTCTCCAAGCACAGACTCACCGCCGGGATCGGAGCCTGGTTTTCCCAGAGCTGCTGGGCACACGCCGCACGCCCAGTGTGTGTGCGAGCGTCCATCTGTCCCCCGGTAATAACTTTGAGTCCACTGGCTAATTTTAACCAAATCTGACAGGTCTCTCGAGCACGTCATTCCAGCAAGTTTCCAGCGAGACAGATGCACGATAGCAAGGCAGCTACCCGTCGGGAAGCTCCAATGCCCGGGCTCAGGGAAAAAGCTGTGAGGGATTTGGGGCTAGAGCTGCTTTTTCAAGGCAGGGGAAGGAGGTTTGAGGAGACGAACCCCCTGCGCCCCACAGCCAGGCTGCTTCAGGGGCCCCCATGGGGCAGGAACTTAAAAGGGGTCTTTGGATGAAGACAAAGGGGTCTCAGCTTTCCCGCAGCTCCCTGCAGCTCCCTGCTTTCCCAGCCCCCTGCCCGTCTGTCAGCTCCTCTCGCCTGGCCAAGGCGTTCTTCAGCACCAGCCTATTCCTCAGTGATGAAACGGCCGCTCAGCCGCCGCCGGGCGAGAGACGGTGACCTTGTGTCTCCCCTCTCAGTCTCCTGAAACAGCAGCTGAAAGATGGGGACAAGGTCAGTGACTCCTGCCGGCAGGTTTATTGCCGAGGTGGGGTGAGAGCTCGGCTCCAGGCTCAGCTGTCGGTGCTGGCAGGGATGCTCCCCGAGATGCTACAAGCGCATGCAGAAGCGCGCCTGCGCCTCCCCGGCTTGTGGGGTGCTGGTAGGACAAAGAGGTAGCAGTGTTTCATTGCAAGATGATGGGGCTGGTTTGGGATGGAGGGCTGGAGAAGCGTTCACCCTTCCTGCCTTCACCTTTCCATGCTTTTCTCCACCCTTGCTGGCTGCTGCCGCTCACGTAGTGGTGGGGCCATGGGGGACCCATCAGGGAGGTGGGACACCATGGTAATGGCAGGCAGCATCCATCACCTGCCTTTGGGTCACTGTGGGCTCTGTGGGGTGGTGCAGTGGGTACAGCAAGGTCTGTCCCCATCCCTCTCCCTCTTCCCTTGCCTCCCTCCGCCTTACACCACCATGATCTCAGTCCTTCCTCCCCCGCGGGCATGCACGGTGTCTGCAACGCGATGACCGGGGTGGATAATCTCCCCAGCTTTAAGGTGTGAGGTGGGAACTGGGTCATCCACGCAGTGATGGGAGCCGGGGCAGCGGAGCCGGCGCTGGCGGGCACCGGGCTGGTGACTCAGAGGGTGGCGGTTGCTTCCGCTGAGCCAGGGCTGATTCAGCGGTGCCAGGGGGGCCGCGCCGCTGCAGGCCCGGTCTTTTGGCCATTCCCTTTTTTGTTGGAAACAAAGGGGTATTTTTTTTCCCGGTAATTGTAGCCATTACACCAAACCGGTTGCTTTCATGTTAGAAAGGGAGTGTGAATCCCAGTGTGGCAGCCAGGCATCCAGGGCATCCCCTGCGCCCCGGTGCTGCGTCCCACTGAGCCCAGAGCATGACGGTATCCCTGGGGAGCAGCCGTGGCATGAGGCCCTGGGCAGAGCAAAGCTCCGGTCCTTGCAGCGATGCTTTCGCTGGCGCGCACCCCCAGGTGCCACCGCACGCCCTCCGTATGTCACAGCTCAGGAATGTCCCCTACGGGACCTCCCTTCCCTGGCCAGGTCTATCGCCCACGGCCAGATACGGGCATTGCCACGACGGGGCCTCGGGGACAAATACCCTGTTTGCAATAAAACCCTGCTTCAAAGAGTTACCACGACTCCCGCGATAAAAAAAGAACTCGACCGCCTGTAAGAGTTTTAAATCCATCACCGGGAGATTAAATTCTAAAGGGATTTCAGCTTTCAATATAAACAGCAGATTCTTAAGTACCTCTTCATTTTTCTGCACTTGGGAAAGACACAGAAAGGCCTAAAATCCTCCCCAAATCCCTTAGCGTTATTGCGGAGCTGGGCCAGGCGTTTGGGCGATGGTCCTGCGCCCGCAGCAGGGTGCTCCCCGGGGAGCTGCTTCGTGACTGCACTCGGGGCCGCGATGACGGGGCTGCGCTTCCTGACTAACCGCATCGGGAACGGGAGAACTGGAAGGTCCCCAGCTCCCTCGGGGCAAAGACACATCAGAAATACCAAGAGTATTACGGCTGCATGGGGGAGCTGCCTGTCTGGAGCCGGGGAGAGGGGAAAGGTGTTGGGAAATCTGCTGGTGAGGAGGGAACGGGGATGCAGCGCGGAGCATCCCGGGGGGTGAGGGAGGTGTGAGGCAGCTGCCCCCCGGGTGGGAAGGTGCTGGGTGCCTCCGGTGATCTGGCTGTAAATTTCCCATGAGCTGTGCACATCCCAGACGAGGCCGGCATGACGATGCCTTGACGAGACACCAGCCTGCAGTCAAATTCCTGCTCAGGCTCTTTGTCTTCACCTGGGTGCGGACCCGAGTCGGAAACCAAGCCACCGGGCGTGTCGGCATCCCGCCGTCTGCGGGTGCCTTCCACCGCCCCGCTTTCATCTCCTCCACCCCCAGCTACGCTCTCATGGCGGGTGGTTGGTGGGTTGATGGGCTCAACACCTCCCGCCGCAGCCTTGGAGGAGGGGAGATGCCAGACATTCCCCCCCTGGGCCAAGGTGAGCCCCAGTCTTGCATCGCCTGAGCCACCCCCGGGCTTGCCCGGCTGCCGGCCACGGGACAGGCAGCAGCGAGGGCAGAGCTGGCACCACCACCGCGGCTGGCATTGCCACCACGTTGGTACCCCCCGGTGGGGAACCAGCTGGGGAACCAACCACCAGGTTGGTACCACCCTGCTGATGGGGAAGTGGCAGACAGCGGGAACGAGGGCTGCTGTCCTGTGCCTGGGCGACGGCAGAGGTTTCCTCCAAGACCTATGGCTGGTTCCTCTTCTGGCTTTTCAAAAGTGTCCCTGATGGTTAAATTGTTGGGTTTTTTTTTTACTTTTACCTTGCAAAACTTAAGACTAATAATAGAACTGCAGCAGCTCCCCACAGTGGGATCCATGGTGCCCATCTCATCTTGTGGGCTCAAGACTCTCCTTGTCCACATCTTGGGTGCTCCGGCAGTTCCCCGGCAGCAGAAGCCAGCGTGGGGGCTTAGGGGGTTCCCTTGAATTTTGGGGAGGTGGGGAACTTCTGATCTTCTCACTCACCTTTGCCTGTCAAAAGCCACCACCGCTGACCTCTTGCCTTGCTGCGTGCTGCGCTACGACTCACAGGCAGCGAGGGGTTAACGGAAATGCCGCTTTCAAGGAGATTTCTCTTTTATATAAAAAAAAAAAAAGCAACAAACAAAGCAATGTAATTCTGTATGAAAATAACCCAACCAATGAAAGAGGAACCACCTGAATGCTAAAAGCTTGCTCTGAACTCTTTCCCCCCCCTCCACCGAGTAGCTTGTTTTGCATATTTGCCATGAAGCCACAAAGAAGAACTGTTTGGTCTTGTAAAATCTTGCACCAGTGGCCAGAGCCCAAGTCAGAGAAGCCCCTGAGCCATGTTACTCCAGGTGCCTTGGCTTCCTGGGGCATGTCCCGGGCTGGACCCGTCTGGTGGTTTTGCCTGAGCCTGGAGAGACAGAGAGCTGCCCGGAGGGATGGGGAGTGGGCTGGAGGAGCCGGACCCCGTGGCTCATTGCTCCTTCAACCTCTGGGCTGGTGGGCAAGCAGGATTTGTCCATGGAGACGGTGAAAATGCTCCTTCTCATGGAGAAGCTGAACTCGATGCAGCTGGAATGGAGATTTGCAATTGAATTCAGGTCTTTGGCCGTGCCACTGGTGGGAACACGGACCCCCGTCCTCCCTCAGGCTGCTGGGTGAAACCGGGCTCCGGTCCTTTTGTCTGTCGTCGGGGAGGAATTGGGGCTGAAGCAGCAATCCCGAGGCTGGAAGCAACAAAAATAGCGACTGGATGTCATGGAAGCTGTTTGCAATCAGCCCGCGCGCCGGAGCCGATGCACATGAAACGTATTTTGAGCAATTATGAAGAGCGAACAAATTAGTAAAGAATCAGAGTCTGTACATGAACAATTCACAAGCAGGAAGAAAGAAAAAAGGGCAAAATGCTTTGAATAAGTTGTTTGCTATAAATAGTTTGCTCAGTTCGAAGAGCGAGTGACAAACACAGTCAAGGGAAGGCAAGGATAATACATCACAAAATGTACTTTGTTCATTTATTTGACAAGTGTAGCTAAGTTTTAATTATTTATGATTATACTTCATAATGTGCTAGCACATGTTCTGAAGAATATTTTAGTCTTAGTAATCTGAGACCTCGCTCCAGCACTGTCCGGGCTATTAAATCCCCGCGGCTCAGCGGGAAGCGAAGGACCTTCCACGCATGTGGAGCCCGGAGCGTGGGAATTAGCGAGGAGCAGATAAAGTCCCACTGTGTTTGTAACCCAGGTAAGGAACCGCATTCTTTGAAAATACCGAATTGTGAACCTGACAATATGCCTTTAATCTTTGTCACTTCACATGCCAAATCCCAGAAGTGCTGAATTATTAAGTCTAAAGTTCCAAAATAAACTCTCACTCAGAAGATTATTTCCATATCATTTGAAATTTCCTGCTCTAATAACTCCTGCGCTCGGTCTGTCTCTTGCCCTAATCCTGTTTCGAAAGGCTGAGCCCAGCCCTGGGCCGGAGCGGAGCCCCTGGGGTGGGCTCACCTTCCCCTTCCCTCCCCAGATAAACCTCCATCCCCCAAACTGCTGACGGCTTAATTATTGCACGGGATAATTAGCGCGAGGAACCAGCCTGAGTCCTCTCCAAACTCATTTCACTGAGGAAATCAATCCGATCCCTCCCAAAGGGCTCCGCTGCCAAACTTAATTCCAAATAATTTAACGGAAAAGTTCTTTAATGTTTCAGAGGGGTAAACGCAACGAGATGCTGACCGGCCCCTGGCACTTTGCAGATGCCGCTGGCTGCATGCCTGCGCCCACCTGGGTCCTCGCAGGGACCATGGCTGTGGCCTCGGTGGTCAGTGGGTGCTCAGGGGTGGTGCAAGCACCCGGTTCTCCCCCCTCCACTAACCCCAATCCCACCGGGGGATGCTCCAAAGGCTGCGGTGCAGCTGCGGGGCCGGGGTCTCCCGCGGGCGAGGGATGGGCAGCGCTGCCCGCAGGCAGGGAGCAGGCAGGAGGTGGGCGCTGCGGGATGTGGGTGGGCGCGGGGAAGGATTGGACCCAGACAAAGCTATTTTTTGCCATGAAAAGGAAAACTACGCCTTTGCTCCCTGGATTATATATATGTATGTTTTTCCCCCTGCAGTAACTGGAGAATAGAAATAAAATACAGAATTATTAACTCTAATTACCCCCAGAATTACTTCAATAACAGTGCAATTTCACAGACGGCTGCTGCAAAGACAATATGCAGGGATAAAAGGAGGCAGAGAATCCACTTCCACCACAGGAATGTTTGCAATTTATTATTTTCACATTAGCCCTTTTTTTCTTTTTCAGTTTCCTCATCTTTTCCTTAGCAGTGGTCAAATTTCAAACAGTCCAAAGCATCATCCCGATGTGTGGCTGCAACTCAGGAGTACCCTGACCTCTCCGAGCTGCAGAGCTGGGCTGGAGGTTGCACAGGAACTGGATTGCTGAAGAGTGGCAGGGATGGAGTGGCAGGGCTGGAGCAGTTGGGATGGAGCGGCTGGGATGGAGTGGCAGGGATGGAATGTCAGGGAAGGAATGGCAGGGATGGAGCAGCAGGGGTAGAATGGCAGGGATGGAGTGTCAGGGATGGAGCGGCAGGGATGGAGATGCAGGGATGGAATGGCAGGGATGGAGATGCAGGGGTGGAGATGCAGAGATGGAGCAGCAGGGAGAGAGATGCAGGGATGGAGCAGCAGGGATGGAGCGGCAGGGATGGAGTGGCAGGGATGGTGATGCAGGGATGGAGTGTCAGGGATGGAGACACAGAGATGGAGATGCAGGGATGGAGCGGCAGGGATGGAGCAGCTGGGATGGAGTGACAGGGATGGAGCGGCAGGGATGGAGTGGCAGGGATGGAGCAGCAGGGGTGGAATGGGAGACAGGGTGGAGAGGCAGGGATGGAGTGGCAGGAATGGAACAGCTGGGATGGAATGGCAGGGATGGAGATGCAGAGATGGAGCAGCAGGGATGGAGCGACGGGGATGGAGCAGCAGGGATGGAGTGGCAGGGATGGAGATGCAGGGATGAAGGCACAGGGATGGAACAGCAGGGATGGAGCGGCAGGGATGGACGGGCAGGGACGCAGGCGCAGGGATGGAGCGGCAGGGATGGAGTGGCAGGGATGGAGATGCAGGGATGAAGGCACAGGGATGGAACAGCAGGGATGGAGCGGCAGGGATGGAGTGGCAGGGATGGAGATGCAGGGATGCTCTTGCACTGCATCCTTTCCTGCTCCGCTGCCCACCCATCCCAGCAGCACCAGTGGGTCTGGAGGCTCCCAGCTGCAGGGGGACCTGGCTTTTTGCAGGCCAGCGAGGTGGGGGACACGCTCAGGGCAGAATTTCTGGGCCTGAAACTTCAGCTTTCCTGGGTTTTGTTACATATGCGAAACTGATCCTGTTTAATACCATTTTGCATATGTTATGAAGGAAATTGTGTAATACAGTAGTCGGCCCCCTCCTCCCTCTGCACAGGTGTAGCTGATTTTATTTTTATTGGCTTTCTGCATTTGCGCAGCCTCTATGAAGTTTTTCAACAACCAGAAAACTTTGGGAACCTGAAAAGATTAGACGTGAAACTGGGAAAATGTCCCCTGGCGCTTGCAGTCCAGCCTCAACAGCAGTGTTGGGGCCGGGACAGCCTTTCTCCTCGCTCAGGGGACCCTCGCACAGCCTTTGCCAGCGCCTTTACCCACACCGTTCACTGGTATTTAGGGTGTCCGACCCCTGTCTGGGGGGGTCTAAGTGGGTGCTGTTGTTCCCAGCCTGGCTCACTGTCGGGTACCAGGCAGGGCACGAGCAGAACTTGGCATCGCAGGGATGCTCGGGCCCCGTTTCCACAGGCAGGTTAATCCAGAGCAATTTGCGCTCTGCTCGGCTGCTCCGTACCTGAACCGCAGCTCGGGGCCGTGTCCTGCAGCTTTTCACAAGCACTAAATCAAAGGGGGCTCCTGGAAGGGGGATGAGGGGGGGCGGGGGGAAAGGGAAAAAGTTGGGGGGGGAAAAATGTACTTTACACTGGAATGTGACCAGCCTGGGTAACTCAAACCAGAAGGCAGCCAGTGGCAAGCAGGCAGCTGGCAAGCGGCTTGCCGTGCTGGCATGGCTGCAGAACTGACCTGCCAAAAGCCTCTCAGTACTGTATAAAAATGAAAAAAAATTAAAAGAACCCCAGACCGAAAAACATGCTGAATTGGAGAGCAGCATCCCTCTCTTCTTTCCGCTCTCTGACGGTGGCTTGGGAATGGATGGGAGCTCTGCATCGCTACGGTGGAGCGAGCGATTTCAGCGTCTGACCCAATGACAAGGGTCCAGAGGGGGGATTTCGGGCGGGGGGGGGGGGACCGTGATGGGTGCTGCGTGAGGGTCACAGGGTGGGCGATGAGTGCTGCAGAGAGGCAAGCCAGCTCCTCAGCCCCAAGCTGCCCAGGCAGGGCCCTGGCAGGGCTTGGGAGGAGAGCTGGGTCCCAGGGACCCCCACCACCTGCAGGGCCATGGGAATGGGGGGGGGTGGGATGGAGCGTGGGATCCCATTTACATGCCTACCCCGAGCTGCTGGGGGGTAGTCTGGTGTCCCGGTGCTTTCGGTCCCTGTGGGTGGGATGGCAATGGCAGCTCGTACTGCACCACAGCTGGGGCTCCTGCCATCTACTCACTGCGTGTGTCCCCTCCTCGGGAGCAGGGTCCCAGCCTGGCACCGGGCACCCTCTCCAGGGCTGCCCCCCCTCCCCTCTTTGCCTGTTTTACCTCTCCAGCTCCTTTTCAGGCTCCCGACAGGTCTGGAAGCTGAATGAGCCACCGGGACCGGGGCAGATACTACACAAAGACAAGTGCCGGCAGCTCTGACGACTCCATCCTTGGCTCCCTCTTCTTTGTGCTACTGGTCCCAGTAACGAGCGGGAAGAGCGCCGGCAGGCCTCCCCCCCTCCACGCGCGCTGCCCTTGCCGTGCTGCGCATTCCTCTTGCCAACAAGCACTTGAGTGGAGTACATCCAGCTTTCCCCGGGGAGCAGGCGTTTCGGCAGGGATCAGCTATTCGAGTAGCTGGCTTTGAAACGGGAAGGGAAATCCCCAGACTCTGGCAGGCTGCTGCGGATGCTGCCGAAACGCTGTGAACTCTGCACTCCAGGGCTTTCATATATTTTTCTCTTCTTTCCACATTTTCCCCTTCATCTGCTGGTGAGCAGACGCTGCTCCAGAGGACGCAGCTGGCTCTGGGAACCCTTCTGTGTTAAGAAGGCGGCTGTTTTCTCTCCATGAAGGGAGCAGGTCTCCCTCTCTACTTGCGTATCCCCTGCCCAAATGGAAGAGTTAATTCACTGCGTCTCCTGGTGTTTCCCTCCCAAAATCCGGCCCGGCCCCTCCTGCAGCACCCATGCCCATGGGTCTTCCCAAGGCAGCTCCCGACACCCCGGGGGCTGCTCCGGCTGCTTCGGCCGCTCCGCTGTCTCTCAGGGGATGCTGCCTGCTGCCTTCCCGCAAGCTCTGACGGCTTCGCTCCATCATCCTTTTGCCACTAGGAAATCATTTTGCTTGATAATGCATTAAAGTGATTGTTATTTTAGTGATCATGCTCATATTTCCCCCTCTTTGTTTTCCTGCCAGGCTTTAAGGGAAATCGAAGTAGATAAATCAGCGCTGCGAGCAGGTGCGGGAGATAGCTTTTCCCATGCTGCCAGGAGTCGGAGGGATGCTTTGAAGCACAGACCACTGGATCCAGCAACACCTGCAAAGACCCTCGGAGGGACAGGCATTCCCTCTGCCCAGCAGCCACCTTTGTCACCCCCGAGAGCTGTTTTCCTGCAGCTCTACCCCACAGCGCGATGGAGAGGGTGTGCTCTGAGATGCCATGCTCTGCCCCAACGCCGTGTCCAGCTTGCGGGGGGGCAGGGGGCGGGGGCTGAGCTCCCGCCGTGGGGCTGAGCAGGTGTTTGCCCCATCAGCTGCCTGTCCGTGGTGGGACTGTGGTGGGAACGTGGTGGTCCTGTGGTGGGAACGTGGTGGGACTGTGGTGGGAACGTGGTGGGACTGTGGTGGGTGGGAGCTGCGGTGCCTACCCCAAGGGCTGCTACGGGATGCTACATGGTCTGGGCACCGCTCTCCTGGGAAAAAGCCGCTTGTTGGGGTGGCAGGCAGCCCCCCAGCCCGGGAGGGAGCCAGCCTGGGAACCTCCGGGGCGGGGACTCGCACAAAGCACCCAGACGAGCCGGTGCTTCCCCACGGCCGAGCGCTATCCCGGAGTCAGCCCGCTCAATGGGAGCTTTCAGTCCTTCCATCTCCTTCCCTTCTTGCCGTGCCCCGCAGCCAAGTCAGAACCCCGCCTTTGTTCATGTTTTTTTTTAAAATAAATCATTTTGGGGGTGAATTTCATGCCATCGAACAATGCCAGCCGGACCGTGGTAGGGACTATAAGGGCTCCGTTATTCGCGGCAGACACCCAGGGTGGCTGAAGGCCAGCGACAGGCAAAGCAGCTCCCTGGAACGCTGAGCATCCTGCCTTGCCCCGGTGGTGGGGAAAGGCTTGTGTGCCCCCCCGGGCGGACACTGTCACCTTCCCTGTGCTGCTGGGGGGAGCCCAGGCTGTGCCCTCGGGGCTGGGACCACGGCAGCTCCTGCCAGCCAGGGCATCGCTGGTGCTTTACTGGCGAGCACTGGGATACACTGGAGGAAGGACTGGGACTGCAAGGCAGGGTGGAGCAGGGAAGGGGCCTAGGAGTGGGGCTCGTTCCCGAAACACAGATAGCTTTGATAATTAGCCAGGACTGTGAAGGGAAATGATGAAAGGTAGAAAGGATTTGTTTAAGCACGGCATGTTTTATTGCCTTCCTCTCTCAAAGTCTCTCTTTAAAGTGGTTGGAGGATTTTTGCTCTTATTTTGCTTCAGATGTTGAACTTTAATTACAGCCAACGCACCAAAATACCTGTAATGTGAATAAATCATGTAAAAGATTTTTCCCAAGGATTCCTGGTCTCCCTGAGCTCTCCCCACCCCGCTGCCACACACGGGGGTCCCCATGGGGACCCCAGCTCGGCCCCACGGACTGCGTGCACATCTCGGTGCTGCCGCGGAGCTCTTGCCCATAAGCCAGAGCCGAGGTTGGGCAGATGCCGGCAGTCGGGCACCGCCTGCGGTGCCGTGGGGCTGCCATCACCTGCAGGGTGCCCGCGGTGCCGAGCTGCGCTTGTTAGGGAGGACCTAGGGGAAAACTTGCCACCTTTTTGCCAGCCCAGAAACACCATATGTGATGCTTCACCATCCTTTGCTTCTTGGTGGTGCCCGGAGGCGGCGGCAGGACTGAAGGCAAACTGTGTTTTCTGGAAGCCAGCGCTCCTCTTCCCACCCCCGCCATCCCCTCTGGCTGCTGCCGCCCAGAGCTGGCGGCCCAAACCCCTCCGGCACGGGGCAGCCCCCCCAGCCCGCCGCTCTCAGCACCTACCTTCACACACCCCTTCCCTGCCCGCAATTATTGCAAGGGATCATTAGAGTCTGCGTGTGCAGATCATTAGAGTCTGCGTGTGCTAATTGCTGCAATAGTTCCTTTCCTGGGAGGAAATCGGAGCCGTAGTCCATGGTTTGTTTCTCTTCCCCTCGCGGTCGGTGCGGATGCGGGTGAGCTTTCCCCGTGAGGGCTGGGGAGCCGGGGCAGCGATGCTGCTCCCACCA
Source organism: Rissa tridactyla (assembly GCF_028500815.1). Lineage (NCBI taxonomy): Eukaryota > Metazoa > Chordata > Aves > Charadriiformes > Laridae > Rissa > Rissa tridactyla. The sequence goes on along the minus strand of NC_071474.1, from coordinate 45,417,597 downwards.
GGGATGGCCGGAGCTGGCAGCGGAACAGCGGATCTACTGGGACAGCCACTGCGTGCCAGGCTGGCGAGGGGATGCTCGGCTCAACCTGTCCCAGCTGGGGCCATGGGGGACTGGGGGGCCTGGCGGGGGGTGTCTGGCATAGGGGAGGCTGCAAATAAACACAGGGTGGTGGAACGGTGTCAGCTCTGCCATGGATGGTGAGGCAATGTCCTGCCTTGACTTGTCGGCGGCTTGGAGAAGAAGAGAAGCACGATGCTGTCGCACACCCCCGGCAGCCCTGACCTAGCTATTATATGACCAGGTCATATGAGGAGAGGCTGAGGGAGCTGGGCATGTTTCGCTTGGAGAAGAGGAGGCTGAGGGGAGACCTCATTGCCCTCCACAACTCCCTGAAAGGAGGTTGTGGAGAGGTGGGTGTTGGCCTCTTCTCCAGGTGAATAATGACAGGACCAGAGGAAATGGGCTGAAGCTGCGGCAGGGGAGGTTTAGGTTAGATATTAGGAAGAATTACTGTACTGAAAGAGTGGTCAGGCGCTGGAACAGCCTGCCCAGGGAGGGGGTTGAGTCACCATCCCTAGAGGTGTTTAAGAAACGTGCAGATGTGGCACTTCAGGGCATGCTCTAGTGGCAGAGATTGTAGGGGGTTTTGGTGCGTGTGTATGGTTGGACTCGATGATCTCAAAGGTCCTTTCCAACCATGAAGATTCTATGATTCTATGATTCTCCTGTTATTGATTATTCTTATATATTTGTTATTCATACTACACCGTAAGTGCTCGGGGTTTTTTATAGGCAAACAAAGCCGGTGAGTGACGCCCCGAGGTGTTGCGCTCCCATAAATGACTCCGATAGCTCCAAGGGCTTTCCAGGGCTGCCCCACCACCCCCCCTCACCGCCCCACATGGGGGTGGGCACGGACATGGGGTGACCCTAGCGGCAAGGGGACCACAGCTCAGTGCCGCTCGCTCAAAAGCGGGGAGATGCTGTAGAAGGCTGGATAGGAAAGAGCCCAATTAAGATAAAATCACAGGGAATTGATTAATAATTAGTGGGTAATTAGTTATCTCTGTGCCATCTGGAGGGCTGAATCTGCTTGTGAGGCAAACGGCTGGCTGCTGGGTGTCCCCCGCCACTCGAGCTGCCCGTGCTGTCCCCACGGCTCTCCTGCCCTGTGCTGCCGGTGGGAGGCCAGAGCCCACGTCTCCTCCGGCATCTCTGCTTTGGGCACCTCTCACTTTCTTGGTTGCTTGAAAAGTCACAGAGGCACCTACTTGCTGCTTCAGCTCTTACTTTCCAGGTTTATCCTGCCGGGCTGGAAAGGGAGAGCTCTTCCATGGTCCCATCCTTGGTGTAAGGTGGCCTGAGTTATCGAAGAGCACACGCACATCTTCCGCTCCAAGCTGGAAGAGCCGACGCTCAGCCTCTTCCCTGAAGAAGTGTTCATCTGTGCCGGAGACACAGAGTGAATTTTCAGCTTTTTCTGTTTGAACCAGTGATTTCCTTTATTTATTAAGTGGGGTGGCTGGGGAGGAAAGAAAAGATGCCAAAGCCGGGAGCCGTCCCCTTTGCTGGCTGAGGTTTGCAGGGGCTCAGCCCAGCGAGTGCCCCTCGCCTGGGGGGGGGGCGGCGTGGCCAGGAGCAACCATGCCGGCTCCTCTGCTGTCATGCCATGTATTTTAAATGTCATCATTTCTACGTGGCTGGCTCTCTGTCCTGCCTGCGCTCCAGAAATGCCATCAGGCACGTGACTTGCCCAGCCCCAGCCTCTCTGTCCCCTCTCCGTGGGGCTGGGAGAGGGTCCCACCTCCCTGCATTCTCCTGGGAGTGCTCTGGGAGGCTGGGCTCGCCTCTGATGTGTTGTTTCCACACACATGAGCAATTGATGGCACGCCTGAGAGCACCCGGGGAGCGGGGAGGTGAGCCAGCAACGAGAGAGTCTGATTTCCCTTAGAGAACTTCTCTGGAGGGGATTTGTCTGACAAACAGCACCAGTACAAAAAACCTGAAAGCTTTCCTTTTAGGAGGAGGAATAAAAGGGCTTTGGAGACACAATGAAGACAAACACCATCTGCGAGCATCCAGAGGGTCTATGAGTTACGAGGTTCAGCCCATATCCCACCCTCCAGCAGTGCGGCTGGAGATGTGACCCAGGAGCACGGGCGCTGTGTGGGGCTGGTGGGGCAGGAGGGGGTCACCCCCCATCGGGGACCGAGCGTGAGGGCTTAGGGGAAGCTGTCGTCTCTCTTTCTGGCTTTGTCATTCAGAGTCTGGATACCGGGAGCGCCATTTCATCCTTCCCCAGCCTTGGTAGGTGTTGGGGAGGTCTTGCGATGGGTGGCTCATCCTCCATGGGTGTCCTACCGGCGAGGGCAGGACTTGATGCCGGCAGAGCTGTGCATTTCTGCAGCACCGGGGAGCTCTGGCCCTCCCTGCCCGGTTCCAAGGCAATCCTGAATTGGGGCCAGGGAGTTTTCTTTAGCTCTCCCTGTGGTAAGAGAGTGCTGGAGAACTTGAGGGCTTTTCAAGACCTTCCCGGGGCTTTGCTAATGAACCCCTCCCTGTGCCACATATTTCATCACAAACCCAGAATGAAACCACAGAAGTCCATGGAGAGGCATTTCTGCTGCTCCAGAGACAGCAAAAAAAATGTTCACATGCAAATCTGTCTGGCTTTTGCTTCCATTTTGTAGCCCAAAGTAGCTTCATGCCTCCTATTTTCTGGTTAACAGAGCCGCCCTGGGCAGAGGCTTGAAATCTGAAGACATGTATTGTCTTTCTTCTGGGAAGAAAACAGAAGGGAGCAGCTGACTTTGGAGCAGTAATTTGGAGGAAATCAAAGCCCTACCCGAAGGGAAGGGGTGAGCTGGTGCTGTCTTTCTATCAGCCTCTGCATTATCTCTGTGTTTCTTATCCCCTGGATCAGAAGCCCTGCGGACATCCCTGGACGAGGCATGGGATTTTTCCGCCACCACTGCCAGTCTCCCCACAGCGAAGCACATGTTGGCCAGCTGACTATATACTCCATGTCCTTGGAGATGTGGTGCCCCGGTTTGAGAAAGAGCCTTTCGGTGTAAATTCAGCGGCATAAAATGACATGTCTTTGGGCAGGCAGAGCTGACCCCTGTCCTCCTGCTTGTGGGCGCTCTCACAGATTCGCATCAGTCTTCCCAAATTTCCCAGGCCCTTCGGTACCCTGTCATCATGAATACACGGGATGCCTCCCTCCCTGCTCTTCTCCATTTCACACAGCATGCTGCGGTACCCAGCACACTCCACAGACTGAGGTCCACCTGGGATGACCGTCATGGGATGAGGGTCCACAGAGGATGCTCAAGGAGTCACCTGCATCTTCCGCCTTCCTTGTGCTAAAGGAGTAAAGGAAACCTTAATTTGTATCCATGTCTTATTGAGTAAGAATTTAATATTGTGTATTAGCTACCATTCCTCTCCGTTCCTCCTCTACTCCATGGCTGGTTACTGCTTTGCTAATTATTCAGCACCTTCTTCCCATTCTCTGGAGAGGGGACAGGTTGTGAGAGGAAGTCCACGGACCACGAAGACACGCACCGATGTAGCGCCTTGGTTCCAGAGGGAGAGCGAGGTGGCTGTTTCCCATCGCTCCCTGGCTCCTGGGTTCGGGAAGGTCCTTGCTGCCCATTTGTTGGTTCCGGAGAGGGACAGCTGGCTGAAGGAAGGTCGCAGAAGAGAGGAGGTAAAGTTTGGGAGAGACCCATGGTACTGGCATCAGGGGGATGCTGGTGTTAACCTGCCTCTCCTTCAGCCCCTGCCTTGATCAGCAACACGATCAGCCGCTTTCTGCTCCACCCTTAATTTCTGCCATTTGTAAAATCTGAGTCGTGCCAAAGTGGTCGCGAGACTTAATTCATATTTATTACTCCTTTTGAAGGAGAAAAACGGCTCCATGAATACTGAATATTAGCAGCTCGGAGAGATGGACTGATGCCACCAGAAATCCCTCGGCTGGCGAGGATGGGGTTTGCGAACGCTGGGTTGGATTCTGCCCCACCACCACTCCAACTGGTCCAGAACGGCTGAATTTCTGTGCTCATGTGGGTTTGCTTCTATTTTTTGGCTATTACTTCACCTCTGACTAAGTTTTGCCCTCTGCAAACAGAGCAGGGCAGAGCCAAGAGCAGGTGGCAGGGCACTGGCTAAATCCATCAAATAAATGGGAAATTTCCTGTGAGCACCAGTGAGCCTGGGCTGGAGCCAGGTTCTTCTGTTGATATTTTAATGACGATAAACGCAATTAAGGATGAGAGAGAGGAGCATTAAATTAAATAAAGTATCAAAAGCTTGAAGATTCTTAGCTGATGGGGTCATAACCGTCTCTTGGGTTTCTGTAGGCAAGTGGCAGGTGTTGCTGGATTGCCTTCCACCCGCCGGCCTCTCAGCCTGTCTGCTGCCTGCCGTGGTGTAGACTGACTAATCCTGACCTTGTGGCGCATCTACGCCCCAGCGCAGAGGCTCAGCACCAGCTAACGCCATGTCCCCCAGCATCCCACCCCACTGGGGACGGGTATTTCGGCGTGTGCTGTCTTGCTGCTGTCCCCACCAGGCTGAGCCCTGTGTCAGCTGGTGATGGGATGTCCAGTAACCGGCAGCAGGCATCGTCCCGCAACTGGGAAGCTCCAGTGGTGCGGCTGATGGGGTTTTAATAGCTCATCTCCATCGGTCAAGGGCTGTGGTGGTACCAATGGCCAAACACACTTGGCTCCTGGAGGAGCTGGAAGAGCCAAGGACACCCAGCGCCCACCTGGAGCTGTGATGGGCCAGTGGTAGCATCGTGTAGGGGAATCACTGGTGGTCCCAATGGCTGTGGGCTTGGCAGCTTGGTGTTTGCTGGATCCCACCGGCGCTGGGCAGCTGCCGAGCACAGGAGTGATGACTTGGGGCATGGTGGCTCTATGTCTGCTCGCGCCGGATCGCCTGTATCTGCTCCTTGAGCCTTACCAGGGGGCAAGGACAGGAATAAGGGGGTTTTTGGTGGGCCCGTACTAATTGCCAGGCTTCACGCAGGAGGCGTGCTGAGCAGCGGGGCTTACGATCAGCATTAGCGTTCCTAACGAAGTCCCGTGGGCTTCCCACCTTCCCTTGCCCCTTTTATAACAGTCACCGCTCCTAGAGACTTTAAAGCTCCTTTTGTTTCGGACTAAAAGCGGCCTTAAAATAATCATTAAAAATGGAATTAAATTAATTTAAAAGGGAGCCATTCAAAGCTGGCTTTCTTCTAGCCCTGACAGATTTTCCATCTGGGTTCACCTCACCTTCGGCGGGCCAGGCATGAGCCTGCGTCTCTCAGACCTGCCCGGGATGTGGGGGTTTCTTTGCCCACCCCCTTGCAGACCACAGTGCGTGGGGACATCTGCCCTGGGGGGACGGTGGCTGCCCCCCATCCTGAGCACTTCTCACGGCGGCTGGCCATGGGGACACAGCGGATCAGAAGAGATCTGCCGTGGTGGCCTGGGAGCATCGCACCAGCCGGAAGCACCAGTTGCTCCAGTCCTCGCCTTCCCAGCGTGGGCAGCTCTGCCCTGGGTGGCAGGACTGAGCTCCAGCTCTGAGGTTCTGTGTAAAAAACCCAATGCACAGGGCGATAAATGCACCAGCCTGGTTCTGGGTTATTTTTTGCCCATTTTAGAAAATTATAGCACAGCTGATGGATTTTCAGGCCAGAAGGGACCACCGTGACCAGCCGGGCTGACCTCCTGCATTCCACAGCCCGCTGCCTTGGCAGAAAACTCATCACTTTTGCTCAAGTTGAAACATATTTTTTAGAAAGATACTCAGTCTCCATTAAAAGACTTCGAGTGATGGAGATCCCACTCTGTCCCTGGGGATTCGTTCCAATGCTTAATTGCTCTGACTGCTAAAAATGTGCTTCTTATTTCTAATCTGGATTTGTCTTGTTTTGGCTTCCAACTAGGGATGTTGTAATGCCTTTTCCTGCTAGATTAAAGAGCCGTCTGCTATCAGAAATCTCTTCCCCATGCATATGCTTGCAGACCGTGAGCAAGCCACCTCTTGGTCTCCTCAATAAACTAAACAGCCGGAGCTTCTTCGCTCTGTCACTGTAATGCATATTTTCCACTGCCTTGACTCACTCCCAGCTCTTTTCTGAACCCGTTCCAAGTTCTCCTGCTCTGGTTGGAAGCGCAGATGAGAGCACTGAAGGCAGCATCCTTGCAGCGGGCTCCTCGTGCCATGTGGCCGGGTAACAACGTTTCTCCCTCCTCCTTTTTGGATGCAGCCAAGGATGACGCTCATCTCCTGAGCCCCCGTGTGTCCTTGTGTGTTGCTCGGCCTGCGGGGCCGCGATGCCGCTCGGTGGCGTTGCCTGCCAGGGTAGGCACGAGCAGAACAGGGTGACTTGTCCATGGATGCACGTGCACCTGCTAGGCTTGCAGGACCTGACAATTTTGGGGTCCACCAAGCTGGACATGGGGATGCTCGGGATAGGCTGAGCTGCACCACCAGCTCTGCTCAAGGCTTGGCTCATGGAAGGCTTCCCAAGAAGGGGAAAAGAGAGGGAACCCAGCCCCCCATGTCCACCCCCGTAACACCCTCCTAGCTCTGTCCTCTTTCACCCCGTTTCCCATGTTTTGTGCTGAAACGAGGTGGGATTTGTAAGGGCCAAGTGCAGCTCGGCAGGGTTTGGTAAGGGTGGCTGTGGGAATGGGGAGGGGGAAAGGAAGGGCTGGCGGTCATCCAGCTCATCGTTAAAAGCCAGCGTGGTGGGATTCACCCGCCGGCTCATTAGTGCCGGGACTCTTGTAGCTGTTGGAGCTGTGAGAGCGGACTCCCTGTGAGATTAATCATCTGTGACCCATCCGGGCTGTGTTTTGGTCTCCTTTCCGAAGCCTGTCCTGTTCCTGTTCCCTACCCACCGAGCAGGCTTGGCTCTGACGCCGGCCAGAGGTCGGTATTTCTCTTCCCTCCAGAACAATGGAGCTCTGGGCTGCAGCAGCCGACACATAGCAGCGTGCTGATGGTTGCCAGCTGCCTTGCCTTAACATCTTCCCATTATCTCCGTACTGCTGGCTAACCCTATCTTGGGGGAAGCTTCGTCCTGCCTTTGGCAGAGGAAGGAGTCTCCCTCCCAGCATGGAAAGTTGGCCGGGTGCTGGCTCGCTCTGCCCCGAACATCTGCTGCCGGCTCGACGGGGAGCGGGGCTGCACGCTGGCAGTGACATGAGGGGTGTGCAGGAACACACACAGCCCAGGCCGTGCCGTGCCGTGCGGTGCCGTGCCGCGCCGTGCTGCCCCAGCCAGAGCCTGGGGTGGTGGTGGGGGTCCAGCTCCCCGCATCCCCTCGGAAATCCACCTGCCCCCGCACAGGCTCCATGTGCACGCGCCGACTCCTCCTGTGCATTGCCACCACATCTCCATCGCTGCCCGTCCCCTGCTGTGGGCACCGCTCGTGTGCACACACACGTGCTCACACACGTGCTCATACGCGTGCTCACGCACGTGCACACGCGTGCATCCCTTGCTGGTCACATAGACACACGGCTGCATTGCAGAATGGGTCTCTGGGCACAAGAACTGCTCTACATCAAAGCAGGAACAGCCGGAGCCTTGGAAAAGTGCAAACAAAACCTTTCTTTTTTTTTTTGAAGACCTTGGTGGTTGCGGGTGCATGTATTTCCTCCTGTTACTTTCTCATGACTTGCTTCACCATGTGCGGACTGGGACCAGACTGAGAAAAGGGGAACCATGCCAAAAAAAAGCCCTTTCTGCTTGATGCAAATGCCTGAAATACAGAGGGGTGGTTGACTCTGTACACAAATAGCGGGGTGGTCTTTGCCAAGGGGAAGGACGTTCATCCGGGACATCCCCCTTGTCATGTCTGGAAGAACCCAGAGGTTTATCTCAGCCCCTTGGCAGGATCCTGCTCAGTGAGGACCGGTGTTCTCCGGACAAAAGTGCCAGGGCCTGAATCAATGAAGGGAGGAATTAAGCCCCGGAGCTGGTCCTGGCCGGTGAGCCGCAGCGCAGGGTGGGACATGGAGTGGCCAGACCAGCAGGTCTGGATAAACCGGCAATTCCTCTGGCCACGGACCTGCCAATGAGGGCGGCTGGGTGATGGCAGAGCAAGGTAGGAATGTGAGCAGCATTATACCCCCTTGGGAAACAGGGAGATGCGGGAATGGGACTGATGGACATCGCCTGAGCGGGGCGGCTCGTTGCTCTCCATGTTGCAACGCACATTAGGGATTTTGTCTGACAATAATGCAATACGCTGAACACCGCTGCAACGCTCCTAGGGCTCGAGACACCGTCCCGCAGGGATGCCGAGCGCTCTTTGCCCTGCGTTACAGAGCGGGGCCAGGATGCAGCAGCCCCGGTGTCCTGCCCTGCCAGCCCCAGCCTGCTCCCTGCTCCTGACAGGGATGAGAAAGCTCATGGAGCCGGCCCTGCCTCTGGACATGTCGCTTTAGCTGGGGCAAAGCAGCAGCAACCCGGAGCCATGGAGCCTCTCCGTGCGGCTCTCCGAATCCGTGGGGAGCTGTGCAGCGGGAAGGAGCCGGGGGAAGACTGTGCGGAGGGGCCCTGCCAAAGTTGTAGCACGAGAGAGGGAAAACGAGAGTCCCAAATAATCTGAGAACCTGAATGTCTCTTGCTGTTCAGGTTTTGTGAACATCCTTAACGGAAACACATGTGAAACACGCTCTCTGTGGATCTACCCGAGAAGCCTTTTCCGTTTTTGCTGCGTTAGCAAACTGCAGACGACTCTTTCTCTCCACCGTGAACTACTGAGCAGGGACCCTGGACTCTCTCCTCCATTTTCATTCAGAGCCTCTGCCAGCGTCATAAACCCAGTAAAACGTTATGGCACTTTGCACCCACTGGGAAACCAAATGTATTTTAATGTATATTTAATAGATTTCAGGTCTTTCTGTTATTAAATTTGCTTTTCATTCACCCCCTCCCCCTCTCTTTGGTGCATGAGACTCAATGGGAAATTTTAAGTGTATTAAACCAGCATCTCACAGAAACAAATCCAGATGGCCTGGTACAAATCAGGAAAAAAAATCGCATCAGAATCTATTAGAATCTCAGCCCAAATGCAATACACATTTCACCAGGCAGAGACCGCCCCGTTACTCAGCTCCTTGCTACATGACAGCCAGGAAACATGTGCTTTCTTGTCTGGGCTTCTTGGGAAGGTGATGGATTTGACAGCCTGGAAGCTGCGGGCCAGATTCCCCTTCGGTGTGCGCTGGTGGAAACAGGCCCTGAAGGGGTTGAGGTCAACTGGGGTATTCTGGTTTTCCCTTGCTCTAACTGGGGGCTGAACGCGACCCTCCAGCTCTGGCTCCCTCAGAGGAAAGGAGGGATGGTGCAAAGCTCCTGGTCCCACAGCGTGATGCCCCAGGGACTCTTCTTCCTTCCAGATCTGGAGCAGGACCAACCTGCCTGGGTCAAGTCCTACCTGTGCCCTCCAGCCTGCACCAACAGACTCCATTCCCGTCGGTCTTCCACTGTCAGTGCTTGGCATAGGGGAGCTTGGCACTGGGATGCTGCTTTTGGGGTAGCAGAAACAGCTCAAAGGAGAGGTGAGCCCAAGGCAGAAGTGTTGATGGCTTTGGCAGGGGTTCCTCTCCCCACCGTCTCCCAGTAACACATCATAGAATCATAGAAACATAGAGTGGTTTGGGTTGGAAGGGACCTTTAAAGGTCATCTAGTCCAATCCCCCTGCAGGGAGCAGGGACATCTTCAAGAAGACCAGGTTGCTCAAAGCCCCATCCAACCTGACCTGAAATGTTCCCAGGGATGGGGCATCTACCACCACTCTGGGCAACCTGTTGGAGTTAGAGATGGGTGGGAATCACCCGGGGCTCTGCTGCCAGCAGACGATGCTCCGCAGGTCACCTTGGCCATCCCCTGCCAGCACACGTGTCCCAGGAGCGAGGGTCCTCTGGGGCACGTGGGGTGGACGGGCTTGCTCACAGATGGTAACTACTAGCAAGGTAACTACGACCGCTCCTCCCCAGTAACTCATTCTCCACGCTTTATTAGTGTTTCAAACCACAACTCCTTCCGTTCTGGTGAGGAAGGACAGCCCAGATTGCCAGGTGAACGCAGATTGATTTCCTTTCTTCTGGAGCGAGCGCCGGCAGCCAGTGGGTCGGAGAGGCAGGAGGGAGCAGAGACGAGGTCCCGGGGTGGGCACGATTATTTGTTTCATCTGCACTGACATTTCTGAAGCGCTCCTCGGTGGAATTTCCCCCCCGGTCTTTATGCCCATTCCTCCAGCCAGGCTCCTGCACGCCCCTGCTCTGTTTGCCTTCAGTTAATATTCAAGCAAACAGAATGAGTTACGAGGAGGAATGTCCATGGAAACAGTGAATTTTAAGGCACTCTTGTAAAATATTCATAGAAAGCAAATTTTGAATTAATACAAAATGTGTGCACTGAAGACCCAGTGCTAAGAGTCATCTACTCAGGGAACGGAAATAATCCCATATGACCTATACGGCCAATAAAGCAGCTTGACTTTTGAATTCTTGCAGTAAACTGCCTGCGAACAAGACACAGGCCAAGAATTATTTGCAGAAATTATTCATTAAGGGCCTAATCCAAAACCCAGCTAAGTCAGTGGAAAGATCCCCCTATGTTAGGCCCCAAATAATTTTGGATAATGAATACATTTGAGAAAACAGTGATCCTTTCCCGGATAACTCAACAACCAGAAAAAAAGAAGCAAACTTTGCCGAGGAAAGTTACGGGCTGTAAATAACCGGCTGAGCGGCTCTCGCCCCAGATGCATCTGCTCTTCCCCAGCCATGGGAGACGTGTTGGGCGCTGTAGGATGCACAACATCCTTCCCCTGGGTCTGCAGCTCTCACGGGGATGGGGACCAGCACGGGACACCTCCAGCGGGGACGAGGCCAACCTGGTCCCACTGGGTTCCTGAGCAAGGCAGGTCATGGAAATAGAGAGGATAAGGCCAAATCCTGCATGCCCGCTGCTCCCCCTAACACACAGCTCATCCCTTCCCGAGTAAATCAGGCTGAAGAGATGGTTATTTGTTGTGACTTCTCCAAGTATCTAATTGCAAAGTACCCTGGGAGAGTCGGGAGGAACAGTAGGGCAGAAAAATGTATTATTATTGTTATTGTTGTTATTATTATTATTATTACTATTCCTATTATAACATGGCAGTAATTCCATCAACAGATCATGGTGACACCATAAAACAGAAGAGCAGGGCTTGGAATCGCCCGAGGCCCTCCGCGCCGGAATGACACAATTAATAGCTGTATATTTTTATTGCCACATTTAATACTATACATTAGGCCCCACAAATCTTGCCGTATTATTAAATGCTGCGTTTCATCCTGCTTTGGTTTCATTTGCGTTTGTTTGTTGTTCAGGACGACGGGTGGATGATGCCGGTGGCTGGGGAAGTTTGCTTCGCCTCCGAAAATTGCATCCCGTCTCCGGGGGTGATGGAGGGGAATATAGCCGGGGCTGAAAACAGCCGGACCACGAGAGCTGCCGTGGCGTTGGGAGGCGGAGGGAATTATTCCCAAATATCCTTGTCCTAGTGCGATGGATTTGGGACCAGCAAGGAACCCCGAGCGGGCAGCGATGGGGAACCGGAGGCATGGGAATTGCAGCACCACAGGGACCGGCGGGGGGAAATGGCTTAAAAAAACTCACCCAAAACAACACCGCGCTATATTTGTACGCTATCTATATAAAACATATCTGCATTCAATATCAGTGTAATGGGAAGCCAGTGTCAGGGAGTGTGACCCTGAGTCCATCTGGATGCAATTCTAGCTTAACATCTGAAAATCAAATACATATTTTTGAAGCCTATCAGACAGAAAGGGCTCTTTTTTCTTTTTTTTTTTTTTTTTTTTGCTTCTCCCTCGGCGTGTGCATGCCTCTGATGTACACGCACGTTAATGGGGTTATTGTCATAAGGGTGTGACACCACGCGTCGCAGGAGACCGAGCCGCCTTCCCCTGTCTGGGTCAGCCCCACATCAGCCGAGCTCTCGGACGCACGGCGAGGGTCAGAGTCCCCCCCACTCCCCCCACCGTTGATTCACTTATGGGTTCACAACCAGGGCAAGGCACCCCTCCGGCTCTTCTTGGGACCCAGGGCTGGGAAAGGTTTCCTTTATTTTACTTGAGGTCATGGATATGCAGCAAGAGTGGAAATTCACGTTCGGAGACTCCCTTGTGCTCACTATAGCTCGGAAAATTTGGAGGAGGAAAGCTGTTCCCGTGTGCGCGGGGTTGGCAAGTCCTCCCCGGCTCCTCTTCCAGCGCTGCCCCCAGATTTTATGGGATTTCATGCATTTGAACGTTCACAGAAATATGATTTCCTCGCTGGCTGCGCCGAGCCCCTGACTCGGAGGAAAGCCGGGAGGAGCCAGGCGAGCGCTACCAACAGCGGGAAATATCTGGAGCCGGGGAAAGGCTGAGCTGGTGCCTGCGAGCATCCACGCCGAGCCCCGCTCCGCCAACCCGGGCACGGCGCAGGCACCACGTGGCCGATGGCAGGCGGCCAATCCAAACGCCATGGTACATGAACTACAAGTAAACACAGCTTGAGTTTCACATGTCAAATATGCTCAACAAACTGCTGGCGGATAATCTACAGGCCAAGAAACCAGACATAAAAAGTAGATGATGAATCAGTTGCAATGATGAATAAATTAGGGACTGTAACAGTTTGCCCATAGGCGGCTCGGAGAGGACGAGGAGGAAAAACCCAACACACACACGACTCGCTGCCAGTTATTTGCCCGGAGCTCAGTTTTCCTCCCAGCAAAACTTCTCCCTCGTGGCCCCAAGGGCTGGGACAAGCCCTGCTCCACGCAGACAAGGCTGGTGCTGCGTTCTTGCTCTTCAGGGCTTTAGATGTGAGGAAAAAAAAGAGGTTTGTGCTCAAGTACAACTTAGCAGCTGCACAGCAGGGCCCTCAGCATCCCGTGCAGAGCCTCCCAGGTGGCTGCCCACCCAGGTGGCATCGCTGTGGCCGTGAGCATCGCGAATGGTGCTGCTGCCCTCTCCTCTTCCCCACCGCTCTTTTCGGCTGATCTCGGTTTATTCTTGGTGCAGCTCTTGGGGTGACGGGTTGGTGCAGCTCCGGGTTGGGCGGTTCTGCTGGGGGGTGCTCATGGAGGGGCTGGCGGGGAGGGTGAGAGAGGAGGTACCTGACGTTCTCCCACCCGACGTTCTCCCACCCAACCTTCTCCCACCCAATGCTCTCCCACGCCGGGGTGATATTTCCAGCCCCCGTTGATTTAATTGGCCAGAGCCGCACATGGCAGCGGGAAAGCAAAGTTCCCATCTTCCAAACTCAAACAGGAAGATTCATTAACCGTAAAAATATACAGAGCCCCAGCCCTTCAAAAGCCTGCAATTTATTTTACTCGAGGCAGCCAAACTTTATATAATCTGAGATGAATGCAGGGATCAGGGAGCAGGCGAGGAGGAAGGGGGCCGAGAGCAAGCGCAGGGGACGGCGGCGGGGACGGAGGTGGAAGGGTAGGAGGAAGGCGGCTATTAACGAAAGGACAGGCACCGGGGGAGCCGGGAAGAAGGGGGCTTTCCAGGAGGACGGCTAACGTGGGGGCAACGCTGAATGATTGATGAACCGGCGAGCCGAGCAATCAACATGCCACTTTATCCAGCCAACAAACCTGGAGCCGTTGGTATTTATACAGGCCCCAGCGTGATTATTATTGTAAGGGAGATTTCTCTAATCAAAACTCCAAAATTACATACAGGCCTTTCTGATTAATATTCCATGATAACAGCAATGGGGCACATCTGGCAAAGGAGCCACGATTTTTGCACTCCCAGTGTCCATTTATTTGCCTGACGGAAGAATAACAAACCCCTCCTCTGGCGCTGCCGGTGCACCCCGGGGTGGCAGGTTCCCATCGTAGGGTGCTTGCCATGACTGCGTTGCATGGAAAATGATGCCCGGCTGGCACAACCCTCTGCTGCGGGGGCTGGAGGAGCGGTGCCGGGGATGGGGCCGTGCCGGTGGTGGTGGTTGTGCCGGTAGCCCGCAGCTCTCCGGCTTCGGGAAGCTCCTGTTGAGCCGCTCGCTGGCCGCGCCGCTCTGCTTATCCCTGCTGCAATGCGAGCCGTGCTAACGTGATTTTCTTTGGAAGCCAGGATGGAAACAGTCTAACCTCATATTGTAAAAAAAACAATAAATACGTGCAAGGCAGCAGGGCAAGGAAATTCCATCTGGGCTTTTGGTGCCATGAGCTCCATTCTTGGGCTTCATGGTACATCCAGGGACACGCGGGCTGGTGACAGACTTTGCCTGGGGTTACATGGCTGTTTAGGGATGATTCCTCTTACCCCATGGAGATGGCGGGGCTGGGGCTGGCTTCTTCCCCAGCATGGCTGTGGGTGGGGGACCCTGCTCATGCACCCCCAAGGAAAGGTCTGGCATCTTCCTCCTCCTTACAGCTGGCGGGATGTTGGGTTTGATCTGAGGTCCAGAGGGGGGCCATGAAGATGCTCCGAGGGCTGGAGCCCCTCTGCTGTGAGGACAGGCTGAGAGAGTCGGGGGGGTTCAGCCTGGAGAAGAGAAGGCTCCAGGGAGACCTTAGAGCCCCTGCCAGAACCTAACGGGGCTCCAGAAAAGCTGGGGAGGGACTCTGGATCAGGGAGGGGAGTGATAGGACGAGGGGTCACGGTTGTAAACTGAAAGAGGGGACACTTAGATTAAACTTTAGGAAGAAATTCTTGGCTGTGAGGGTGGTGAGCCCCTGGCCCAGGTTGCCCAGAGAAGCTGTGGTTGCCCCATCCCTGGAGGGGTTCAAGGCCAGGTTGGACGGGGCTTGGATCAACCTGGGCTGGTGGGAGGTGTCCCTGCCCAGGGCAGGGGGTGGCACTGGGTGGTCTTTAAGGTCCCTTCCAACCCTGACCATTCTGTGATTCTATGATTCTATGATGTGCTCCACTGAGAGGAACTCATAACCAACTCCTATCTATCACAGGTGGTTGGTGCATTAATTTTTCAGAGGGAGGTGTTGAGCAGCTCAGCCTGGAAGATGGTGATGCCCTCCCTCGTGCTGCTGTGCAAGGGAGGGCAGATTGGACTGGGAAGTGCACGTGCTCTGCTGAGCTACTGAAAACCGAGCACATATATCCACTGATGCTTAAGCAAATCCTCCGCACCCTGCACGACACGTGCGTGGCTGTCGGAGCAGCTCCGGGCAGGTCCTGGTAGGAAACCTGCCCATGTGTGGCACCGAACCACGGGGGAAGGTGCCTCAAAGGAGAGATGCTCTTTTATACCCCTAAGATGAGGAGACGGGAGAAGAGTCTTGTTTTTTCCAAATGGAGGGATAAACTGATTCCTTTATTTTCTGAGCAGTAGGCAGCGCAGTGGCACGAGCAGAACTGGAAATGCCTGTGGAGGAGAGTGTACTCATGGGAATCTGGTGTAATGGGAATCTCACAAGATTTCCAGCTCAGCTGGAAAGCTTAAGTGGGCTTAGGAGAAGCTTTGGATGAAAACTGCTGCTTTTGGATGCTTTAACGAAGCATCCAAAGACTCCCTCGACACTGAGTACTGTTGCTCACCAGGTGGGAATGGTGGTCCTGGATGGAGGACTGTAAATGTACCTTTTCTGCCCTTGGACACGCCTCTTCCCACTGCCTCATTTCTTGTGGCACCAAATCTCCAGGAAGCTCCATTGTCCCACCACCTACTGCTGGCTCTTTCTCCTCCTGGATCTGGGAGCTGCCTACTTGCTCTGGGGGAGACCGTCCTGCCCCCCCTGGCTTTTCCAGGCAGTGCCTGGACATAATAAAACAACTCTCCGTCAACCTCCTCCTGGCCTTCATGTACTGATTGGTTGACCAGTCAGTGACGAACAGCCACTGTTTTGAAGCACGTGGGGAAAAGGTCCAAGTCTTACACGGAGCAAGGAGGGACGGTGATGCCTACCTCCAGATGAGATCCCTCAGGACTTCAGGAGGATGGGATCGAAGTGGGTTTCTGCTGAAGGCAGCCAGGCTGGAATTAAAATCTGTGGGGGCAAGAGAAAGAGGAGAGACGTGCAACTGGAAATTCCAAGTTGCTTCATGGGCGTCAACGGCAAGCGACGGTGCTTTTGGGTGCTCGCTGGCCTCAGGAGCCTGAGACCATGCAGTCTGTGGTCCGTTCCCCCCCTCCGCTGTCTCCCTCCCCGAAGGCTGTGGTTGGGGTGGCTCAGAGGAGAGCAGCGTGGAGGCTGGGACGCTGCTGGGGCGGAGGGGTGGACTGGGTAGGTCTGTCCTGTCTCTCGTTTCCACCTTGCTGCCAAGTTTGGTTCCCCTCCAAGCCGAGTTACCTGGCGCTGATCGGCAGCCAGCGCGCAGGTTATGCGTTATCGGAGATTTATGAGGCATGATTTATGGGGCCGGTTGCTGTGCTGGTGTTACATACCCTGACTGAGGAGTCCAATTTTATGCATAAACTCTGTTCTCGGATCACTGTACCTCCAGAAATAGTGGTTCCAAAAAAAAAAGCTCTTTCCAGTCACTCACCGTTCCTAGGGCCAGGGAGCGGAACGGGGGCTGGTTTGCTGCCATCTCACATGGGCTTCGGTGCCAGGAGGGAGCTCCTGCAGCTCCGCAGCCTGAGCGTCCTCGCCGGTGGAGTTGAGCTTGCTTTCCAGACAGCGAGCCTGATCCCAGGACCCCTCCTTCCCAAACAAAAGGGCCCCACGGGCTGCAGCCACTTTGGGGTGCTGCGCGGCTGGTCGCGGTGCTCCGGGGAGGAGGTGACAACGGCCGCGGCGGGTGGCTTGTCCCCGGATCCCATCACCTGCCGCTCCCCGGCAGCTGCCCCCAGGCAGAAAGCAAATCCCCGCAGGCAGCGCGGGGGGAAAGGGCCAAGGACCGCTCCGTTCCCTGACGGACACAGACCATCTGTCCCCTCCGTCCTTGACATTCCAGCAGAGCTGTTCAGCCGCTCTCCGGCTGTGACCCGCTGGCAATTTCTCTTGTCCTGCAGTCCATTAGGAACCGTGCCACAGCCTGGGGACACAGCTGCTCCTTCTGCCAGAGCCCGGCTCGGGTGGGACGGAGCCATCCCACACCTGTTTGCACTCGCTGGGTGACGCGGGGGCGAGGGACGGCTGCTTTCATCCCGCAGACAAGGTCGTGCTCGCAGCTTCGCTCCGGAGAGACCCGGGGTCAGGGCTGGAGGGGCATTGCCACCTGGCTCCCATTAGGAGGGCTCCTTTCTCCGGAAGAGGGCTGTGTCATTCCTCCACTCATGCCAATTATCCCGCTAGGTCTCTATTAGCCTGCACAAAACAAACCCTCCCTGTCCCGTGCTCCGACAGCCGAGCAGGCACGTCCTTGCCGAGGCGCTTTCCCACGTGCCGGCCGTTGGCCGCTCTCTCTGGGTTGTGGATACAGCAAACGGCCACTTTCACCTTCCCCTTCCTCCGCTCGGGGCAGTCGGTCTCATTTTTCCTCTTTTTTCCTTTTTTTTCTCTCTGCCCTGTTTGGCTGGGGTGAGATGTGTCTCCGCGATGAGGCTGGGCGCCAGCCGGAACCATGAATTTAATGGTCCAGAGCCCTCCAAAATTAAGGTAGAAGCGTGGTCCTGGGTACCACAAGCGGTATCTCCTCACTCTCCTCAGCATCCCAGCTCAAGGGGAGTAATGCACTCTCGGAGAAGTCACCTCCCAGGCTCCCGTATGGTATTTAGAGCAGAAAAGCAGCTCCTGGGCAGCAAGGGTATTTTTTTTCCAGCTACTCTTGGACTGCTCCACCATCAGCTCTCTGCTCCTGGGGAAGAAATCAAGTAGCAAACCACTGAGGTTTGCTGCATGGCTGCCCTCCCCACTGCTCCCCAGGTAAGCGTTGCTGTAATAGGATTTGGTCCACATCCCTGGAAACCCCTCTGAGGAGGATGTGGGGTTTTCAGCGCGTTAACTCCTTCATGCGCCAGAGAGGGTGAAACCCCACCACGGCCACATCAAACCCCGGGCTTTGCTGAGAGCCTTGGCCAAGGCGCTGCAGCTGCGGGAAGCAGCTGGTGGCTTTTTGGGGACCGGGGGATAAAACCCCCTTCTGCCAGCATTTGATGGAGAGCCAGCGCTTTCTCGGGGGGGAGAGAAAGGACATCTTTCTCTCCCTGGGGGAGAGCTGGCACCGGTGGCAGCGCTGTGGGGAATGGAGCCTGAACCAGGGCTTGGACCCGCTGTTGCTGCCCCAGAGACCACCAGGTTCTCCCTCCCCATGGGCATCCATGGCTCTGCCCAGGGCTGGTGCCCTGCGTGTGCCAGGCTTTGCCCCCAGCACAGCCCGTGGCATCCCATGCTGGGCTCGCTGAAGTCGCTGAACCTTTTCTGCGTTTCTCTGTTCATTGTTTAACAGTAGAAAATACCAGATCGGATCCCTTAAGCCAGCGGATTGAAGCTGAGAATAAATTGCCTCTCACAAAGAGGGGGTTTCGGCACGCCTGCACGTGTGGCTCTCCGGGTTTTGCTGGTTTGGCTGGGAGAGTCCCCGGCGCGGAGGGTTGGTGCTGGGGCTGCGCCTGGCTGCAATCACGGAGCACCCACAGCAACGCAACCATCCCGTCTGGGGACCGTGGAAGTGCCGGGAAGCAGAGACCTCACCGACTGATGGGTATGGTGTTAGGAAAGCCGTGTGAGAACAGAGAAGGGTGTTCAGGGCTTCCTATCCCATCCCTGGGAGGGGACGGCTCCCCTCCCACCCTCCCTGCATCCCTTCCCAGAGCATCCCTGCTTTGAGCTTGGGAAAGGGCAGCTTCCTAATAGCTTGTGTTTATCCCAAACAGCCGGGATTTGCCTTCACGCCAAGCTAGAGGTTATTTGAGGCTGCTGTCTTGTTCATCAGATCCTCATGTTCTGTTTAAAACAAAATAAAATGAAATAAAAATAAAAAAAAATCCTCCGAATCAGAATAACAACAGCCTGTAACATCTCATGAGAAAAACCCTCCATGCACGAAGCTGTGACACCCAGGCGCGGAGCACCCTGTGTCCAGCTCTCCGCCAAGACACTTCTGAGCCCAGCTCAGCCACACGACTCTGGGTACCAAACCGCAGAGTGATGCTCGAGGGGCACCAGGTCCCGCATCACTGCATCCCCCATGGGGGCCCCATCACGGCCACCCTCTCCCCCATCTCCCCCCCCGCGGTGGTTAGCCTTGCCCAGCTTCTCGTGCAAGGGGACGGGAGGTGACCGGGAGCTGTTGGAGGGGTCCCATCCATGCAGCCCACGCAGAAGAACCCGTCGCGCTCTGGAGCGGCCGCCCACCACGGGGCCGTGGGACCCCGGGACTGCCGGGCCCCCAGACTGGAGGGACTGGAAATGGGGAAGATTCACAGCACAGAGACTGAGACTATAAAGGGACCTGAGGAAACTCATAAGGAGGTGTAAATTGGAACAATATGGGCTGTGTCGTGTCCTGATTTGGCTTCGGGGAATTAAGAGCTAATCTTTTCCCTGAGAGTGGGATTGCTGGAGTTGTGCATGCAGCGCACAAGGGAGTTTGTGATCTCCGAGTAAAGCCAGCGAGTGCCAACGCAGGAGATGCAGGACTGAGACTCTAGATGATTATTTTTACATTTGGTCTTTCTGTGGTTATTGAAGTGCATGTTTAATGTAAAAGCCTCCTTCTGCAGGTTTGCTTTTTTAATAAAGGATCCCTGTGTGCGCTCAACCGAGAGAAATAGGTAACAAATGGGTGACAGCGGGTTGGAAATCAGTGGCAGCGGGTTGTAAACTGAAGGCATCTAGTAGGGCTCGTAGGCTGGTAATAAAAGCAATTCCTGCTTGGAAATGGGGGAACTGGAAGTGGGTGGAGGCGGCTGGGCCAGGAAAGGAGTGGTGGGAGATGCTCCAGTCTCCTGCCCTGGACCTAACGTGGGATTTTAGCTGTTGGGAAAGAGGTTTGTCTCCCTGCCCGCATCGCTCCTTCACCTGGAAATATGATATGAAAGTAAACGTATATGTGCGCTTACATCAATGCGTACACACACAGACATTAAGAAACTCCAAACCTCGCTGAAAACTTGGCATCATAATGGTGTATCACAACAATGCAACGTGGACTCCATCCACCTGAATGCTCTTCAAGGAAATTTGGGTTGCTAGTTTTTTTATTTGCTTCTTCTCAAAAGTTTCTGTTACTGCTGCCATGAAGGGCTCCGTTTTTGGGGCCTGCCCTTCGCTACCCCCTATGCTGTCCCCACACCTTGCCCTAGAGGGATGCTGCCTGCCGCAGCCCCTGTGCCCCAGCCCCGCCAGCCCGCCTCCCTCCTCTCCCATCAAGTTTCCTTGCTATCTAGGTCAAAGATTAGCAAGAGCAATAAAAAAAAAAAAAAAAAAAAAAAAAAAAAAAAAAGAAGAGAAAGCAAAAGCCAGCATCGTGCCTTTCATGCGGACATTATTTGCTGCTCGTAAAGGAAAACACATCCCCCCTCCCGCACTTCAACCTCCAGCCTTTCCGCCACCTCCCCCCACACTGGGGCTGAGCAAGAGGAGGAGGAGGGGGAGGAGGAGGGGGAAGGTTTTGTGCCTGTGGAAGGATCAGCATGGCCAGCCTGGAGGCAGGACTGTCCCAGCCCCAGGAGCATGCTGCGACACTTCCA
Organism: Rissa tridactyla; assembly: GCF_028500815.1. Taxonomy (NCBI): domain Eukaryota; kingdom Metazoa; phylum Chordata; class Aves; order Charadriiformes; family Laridae; genus Rissa; species Rissa tridactyla. The sequence continues at coordinate 45,396,959 of NC_071474.1, read as the reverse complement.
CCACCTCGGCTAGCCTGGCTTCACGATGCCCATGGATGCTGCGGGGAGGAGGGTGAGCCTGGCATCCCTGGGGCAGCCCGCCAGCCCCCCTGGGTCATACCTGCACGGAAGAGCCCTCCCTGGAGATAAAATCCCTCCCCTGAAAGCACCAAGTCCCATGTGCTCCCACCCCTGGTCCAAGGAGATGCACGAGATGGGTGTCCTCGGGCTCTGCTGGGTGCTGGGGTGCTGCGGGGTGGTTGGCAGCCCCTGGGAGGGTGCTGGGGTGGTGGGCAGCCCCTGAGGGGAGTGCTGGCGTGGTGGGAAGCCCCCCGGGAAGGTGCTGGTCGGGGACGGGATGCCATGCCAGCCGAAGGCAGCGCAGCCGTGCCTGCCAGCCCAGATTGTTTCAGCCCAGCGACCGCACAAGTGGCTTTGCTAAAGCTGCAAGTTGATCTCATGGAAGGAAATTGAATTGTCGTCGGGGCTGGGTTTTATCTGGGCTTTGGGCTCCGCTGCCTGGCTCGGCCTATTAACGTTTGCTCGTCTGATTACAGACACAGCTTGGGGTGAGAGGTCAGGTTTAAATCGTGCCTCTTCCCTTTCTCGTCAGAAAGCGTGTTGCTGAGGGGCTGGAGATGTGCGGGAGGAGTGGGGACCAGGGGCTGGTGGACGAGCCCCCAGGCAGCTGCCCATGGGCACTGTGGGGTGAGATGGGGGATGTCGGGTGAGCTGGGATGGAGGGGGGATACTAAAGGGGAGCCCCAGCAAGGGCAGTATCTTCTCCAGGCAGCAAAGCAGTGCCGAGCATCCTAGGTCATGGGAGCTCATGGGTGCTCTGAGGCCAGAGGGAGCCCAGGAGGTGCAGAATGTCACTGCAGGTCCAAAGATCTCTGCCACGATGTCCCCATCCAAACTGCCCCAATGGCCAGAGGGAAGGCAAGGAGCGTCAGCTCCCATGGCCAGAGAGCCAGGGTTTCAGGGAGTGTAATGGTAGGACATGGCGTAATGGTTTCAAACTGAAAGAGGGGAGATTTAGATGAGATCTCAGGAAGGAATTCTTTGCTGTGAGGGTGGTGAGCCCCTGGCCCAGGTTGCCCAGAGAAGCTGTGGCTGCCCCATCCCTGGAGGGGTTCAAGGCCAGGTTGGACGGGGCTTGGAGCAACCTGGGCTGGTGGGAGGTGTCCCTGCCCAGGGCAGGGGGTGGCACTGGGTGGTCTTTAAGGTCCTTCGCAGCCCGAACCATTCTGTAATTCTGTGTTTTACTGTTGTCTCTGACCCAGAAGAGTGAGGCTGGAGAGGGGGACCCACAGCCCCCCCAGATGGCTCAGGCCATGGCAGTGGGTGCTCGATCAGCCCCTCCTTGGCAGGGTGGGGGACCTCTTGGTCAAGGGCAGCATCTGTGGTGCCACAGCACAGCTCTGCGGTGGCGTGGCACTGCCGACACAGAGCATGCAGGCACTGCGAGACGGGCTTTGCAGCGTCAGGTGAGGATGATTTTTCACTGATACAAGTGCTTTCTCCTACACTCACCTTGTGGTGTCTGGATCTGTAGGGATCTTGTTTTGAAATGTGTTTTTCTTCCAGCCACAAACATGGGTGACCTACTATTTTTACTCCAAAAAACAGAAAGAGAAAGGCAATGCCAAAAGCGATCTTTTTCCTACCATCACGGGACTCCAGGAGCTGGAGATTTAAGGAAAAATAGAAATATAACAAGAAGGTGCCCACTTATTAAGCTGCCTAAACTGAGGTGTATTGGGGAGACTTCTCCGGCACTCTTGGGAAGCTGTGACTGCTGGGGCTGGCCAGCAGCATCCCTGTGGGGACAGGATGGGATGGCTGGTGAGCATGGCTTGTTAGTGCCTGTGGAGCCTGGCCGTCCCCTTCCCGTCCCCCCAGTGCCCCTCGGTTAAGATTCTTTAACGACCTTAATCACCAGTTCATTTACAGCAGTCACTTTCCCTGCCGCTGCCCTCCCCCGGCATGGGAATAACATCTGCTACCCAACATTGCCCCTATAAACCGCTCCTATTTCACATCACAAAAAATATACAGGGCATTAAACTAGGTATGTTTTATAGGGGAACTGTCAAGCAGCTTAAATCCAGGCTCTGACCTACTTAAAAGTTGTCCTAATCAGGGGAGGCGTGTGTGTGTGTGCTGAGTTCACATCTCCGCTTCCATGTGTCACCCCGGTGCTAAGAAATGAAAATGGAAATTATTTACAGAACAGAGGAGTCACATTGCGGTAGACGAGGAGGCAGGAGAGCGGCGCAGGCAGGGAGCCGTCCTGTCCTACGTGATGACAACCCCGTGGGAATGAGAAGCAACAAGGATGGGGAAGGGGGTCTCGCCCAGCCTTGAAAGCGGCCCCCGGTTCTTCCTGATCCATGTTTCGCTCCATAGCAGCACTGGAGATGTCTGTAAATGCGGGGTGCTATGGAACCTGCGCCCTGCGGAGGAGGAGGAGGAGGAGGGATGCTTTGCTGCCTGGCAAAGGCAGAGTTCTTGGGTTTAGTGGCCTTTTCTGCCGCAGACTTCACGTGGGATGACCCGGGTGCTGCACCCCACGGATAACCGGGAGCTCCCAGCCCCACAGGGGCCATGCAAGGAGCAATGCCCAGCAGGGAGGAGGCACCTGGGGACATCGATAGTGGAACCCCCTGGGGCTTTGCCTCACTGCATGGTGACAGCTCCTGGGCCGACGTGCCCAGGGTGGGGACACCCATCAATCGTGCCGTGGGGCAGCAAGGGAAGGGCAAGACATTCAGCATCAGTGCTCATGCAGCGAAGGGGGAGCTGCAGCCACCCTGCTCCGGGCCAGCAAGTCCTTGCCCAGCCTCCTGGGCGTCACGGGAGGCATGGTGCATAGAGCCAAGAAAGAGCTAACAAGGGCTCCTTGCAATATTTGACAAATGTCTCCCAGACGCTGCAAGAGGAGGATCCCCTGTCTGGGGGTGTCTGGCTGTTCCCCTCTCAGTGCTAGCGGGAGGGGGTCGTTGGATTTCCCTGCCCTCCTCTGCCGTGGCCATCTGCAGCCTGCGAGCTCTTAAACGCTGGATATTTATGAAGTGTCTGTATCTCCTCTGATGGTTGGGCAAAGCTGCCAGCAGAAACACCCCTTCCCTTCCCCGTGCGCTCCCGGCGTCCCGTCAGCCCAGGGGGAAGAGAAATGATGCTTTTGCCACTCGTAATTCAAATCAGCCCTGAGAGCGAAAGGGGTGGTGGCGAGGAGGATGCTGCCGGGGCTGCTCCGGGCACCCCCAGCCCTCAGCCCTGGTCCCTGCCCAGCCTGGGAAAGCTGCTCTCTGTGGAGCATCCCACCGAGCTGGCAGGGCTGCGGCGGGGGAAAGCCACATTGGGGTGAAAAAGGGGGCGTTTCAGCTTGCCAGGCAGAGAGGGTCACCTCCACCCTGTCCCCAGATGTGTCCTCAGCCTCAGGAGCACCCGGATGGCCCAGCGGTGCCAAAGGGCTTTGTGCATCTCTGCTCTGGTGGAGCAGGTTGGTTTGTGCCACTGGCCTTGGCTCCTTGGCGTGGGCGATGTGCTGGATCCAGTGTGTCTCTGAGCTGGGACCCTCCTGTGCCCCCCCCAGCCCCCGCCCTCCCCCAGCTTGTCGTGCGATGGGTGGGATGAGCAAACACTGACACAACACTGCTAATTCCCATAACATGTGCCTGCAGCCCACAACAAGTCGGGAGACGGCGCAGGGGTAGGTCAGGACATCTTTCCTAGTGCAGGGGGAGGGAAGGGCCCCCTCCTGCCCCCGGGGTGCTGATTCAGTCTCCTGGGACCGTGTGCCCGGCTGTGCCGTGAGTCATGGGGCGAGGAGCAGGCACCCGCCCGGGTGCGTGGGAGCACGGATCCCATCCCAGCTGGGGTCCCGGCACTGCCTGGTGTCCGCTGTGGGCGTGCTGGGCTCCTGGGAACCCCCCTGGTGGGACCCGGCACCCACCGGCACCCGCTGCGGCTCCTGGAAACCCCCTGGATGGGATGGAGCACTGGGCACTGCATCTCGCTGCAGTGACCACAGAGAGGAAAAACGGTTTAGCCTGTGGCCTCCTTGTCTGGACCAGGGATCTGCTGTGGAAGGTGTCAGGAATTAAAACATTCCTAAGGCCAAATCCCATTTCCGTGTGGCTGCTCTGGCAGGGAAGAGCAGCACCCGGCCCTGGGCTGCCCAGCAGCCAGCCCAGCCCTCGCTTGTGCCCTGGCCGTGGAGGTAAAGCCTCCGGCTGGGACCTTGTGTTGTCCTCAACCGCCTCGTGGCTTGGCCACTGTCACTCTTGGTTTTCACTCCCAGGTGCATTCGGACAATGTAGCAAGGCAGAAAAAGGAGCTGGGGAAAAGTGGAGCTTCATCCCTTGGGGAAGGTACCAAGCCAAAGTGCTGTCCCACGGTCCTGTCCCCACCGTGGCTCCCCAGGGTGGCAGGTCCCCCCAGGCTCCTCCATCAGACGTTTCACCCGGGGGCTTTCCCCCCAAACTAGAAGCCCAGCTCAGCCCTCAGGAACCCGGAGTTCTGATTTCTCCTCCCTTCCCTCCCTTTGTCGCTGAGTTTTCCTATGTCTTTCCCATCACTTGCCCAGACTCCTGGCTTTGCCAGACCCCCCCGCCCGCAGTGTCCGGCTCTGGCTGTGCCAAGGATGCACCGGGGCTGCACCAGGGCTGGGGTGCGGAGTGAGATGCCGCCTGGCCATGCAGCCTCCTGTGTCCTGGCCGGCTGTTGATTCCTCCCCTTGCCCTTGGCCTCGCGCCGTGGGATGCTGGGGCTGCAGACATCAAAGGGGCTGCTTTAATGGGGGACCGAGTGTTCGGGGCTAGTGCCCGGGGTATCTGCTACTTTCCACTCCCCCCTCAAGGCACTTAGTCCCTAATTAAACCGTACACAGCATTCCTTCCCCATCACACCTCGTAAAAACGAGGAACCCACAGAAAATGGGCCGTGTTACACTGAGGATAATGATCACGGCACGGTGCGGCGAGGGCTGCGACTCCAGCGGAGAGCCCAGACCCTGCCAGGGAAGGTGTGACCCGGGCAGGGGGCTGCCTTTCTGTGTCAGTCACTTTGCGTTGGCTTATGTGCAAATAAGTAGTAATCCACCATAATGAGAGAAAAAAAAAAAAAGAAAAAAAAAAAATAGCAGATTTGCAAACGTGCCCCGGTGGCCAGGGGACCGTGTGATAGAGGCGTGAGCTGCCCGGGGCAGGCTGTGCGTGGTGTCACGCAGAGCTGGATGCGGCAAAGGCTTTGCTGCTGAAGGCTCCCTAAGCAGGGAGAGCCCATCACTGTGGTTTCTGGGCTGTCTGCCCTCCCTGCCAGGATCAAAGCCAGGAATACGGCAATCCTCGATGCTGCAAGGGTGTTGGATGTCAGGGGTTCAAAGGAGAATAGAAGGTGGGGATTATAAAACTGATTCTGTGAAGTGAACCCAAATACGTAGAACTGAAATCTTTCATTTCAGAGGTTCGATTTAGAGCAGGAAAACCTGGATCCCTCCTGCTCTCTTCTGACACACAGAACATGAGGGAGTTTGCCCCGAGCTGCAGTCTGCCCCTTTGTCCGGAGCATCCCAGTCCACCCCGCTGCCATCCCAGCTCCAGGCAGGGCCGCTTCCCCCGGCGGCCGCGTTCCACCGCAGCAGTAAAATGCATTATTTGTTTGGCTTTGGGGTCTGGTGGGGTGAGAGGGAGCGATCAGGCAGATGCTCTTGATTAGCATTCCTCTTGGCTTTGCTATCAAACGGGGGCAGGTTTTTAGGGTGCCCGGGTACTTGGTCCCGGTGAGCTCTGTGTCCCCGTACCCCATCCTCTCCCAGCCCCGATGGGGACACGGGGTGTCACCAGGCGGGAGAAGCTCTCGCTGATGCTCGGCCACGTCTCCCAGCATGGGCAGGACCAAGAGGTCTCCGCTCCTCCAGCCTGGTCCACCATCCTCCTTTAATGTGTTTTACACATGTGACGAATATCGAAGGAATTTGTTTTTTAAAGCCTGTTTTGATTGAAATCGCACACAAACCGGCTCATGCTTGGGGCCTTCCTGTAAGTTATTATTATTTTTTTCATTTCGGGGGAAGATTATGTTTCTTAGGCAAACAGGAAAAACAACAGGGAAAAAAGGCTCTGTTTGTTTCTTTAGCTTGGAGCTGGATCTTGGAGCGGTTCCCCGTGGCGGAGATGACGGTGTGGGCAGTGCCGAGGCATCAGAGGGTCCCGCTGATGTGCAAAGGGACATGGGGGTAACTCTGCCACCCCCCAAATACAGGTGACCTTGCAGGGACACAGCGCAGCAGAAAGCTTCCCCACCCAAACCAGGTGGGGACACGGGTCTTCAGAGACACGAGGCCAACAAAGCCCACGTGTTCAGGTTTTAAATAGTTTTTTACAGACATTTTGGGTGTGATGTTTCTTCTTCAAGGGGACAGAAAGAGCCCAGCATGGAGCAGCGTGCCCTGGAGGGATGGCCGCAGGGAAGAGCAGCCCTGCCGAGGGAAGGACCCTCCCCCGGCACATCTCCAGATCGGCACAGCCTCTCCTCTGGCTTTGGATAACACACGTGGCCACCGTCACAGCACAGGGACACACATGCAGTGACCACTGGTGACACACATGTGAGCACACCAGACCGTGCAACCCGCCTTCATGTCCCCCATCACCCCATCCCTTGCGCTACGATGCTTGGACCATCTGCTCTCCTTGTAGCAAGGATGCGCCTTCAAATCAGAAGCTGTAGGTAGCCCCGCAGTGGGGTCTGCAAGACCATCCAAGTAAATTTGGCAGGTAGGAAAGCAGGACCGAGCCAGCGGGGCACCTGGGGAAGGTATTTTTCTCTCTGACATCTCCTTTGGAGGAAAGGAGGGGGTGGACGGAGCTGCTGGAGGCCCCGGAGGATTTGGGGAGCGCAGGCAGGAACCCACCTCCTGACGCCATGTGTGAAAGCGGCTGCGGGTGGGAGCAGGAGCCCCTCTTGGTGGGAATGAGGAGGCGTTTGCAGGTCATTTCAGCATGTTGTCCCAGTCAAATATTTGTCTAGTTAATAAATATATTGTTGTTTTTTTCAGCGAGGAAATGAGGAGACTGCAAAGAAAAATAATGAAAGGCCTTTCTTGTGCAGTCCTGCTCTGCAAGAACCTGGATCGGGCCCTCCGCCTTCTCCTTGGCCCTCACGCTATAAGGAACCCTGCTGTGGATTTCACAACGGCGTGATTGACAAGATTAGAAATTATCTCCCCCTCTCTCTACATATAAGGTTACTGCCGCTCCAGGCACAGTGTGAAATTCCCCTTGCCGGAGCTCATTAAATGGGTCAATGGACGCGTTCCAGCTTCTCTGCAGTTCACAAAGGGCTGAGTCCTGGCCACCCCACCAAACTCTGTCCCAGGCTGTTGACGAGTAAGTGCTTCCATATGGCTCACCTCAGCATCTCTAGAAAGATAACAGAGAGCTAATGGCTTGCAGATTCCACGGATGCTCGTCGTCAAACGTGCAGAGGAACCGGGGGCTCGGGGCTGCGTTCAATCACAGCTGATTGGGACGGAGGGGACCCGCGGGCTCCCGGCCAGCCTTCATCCCCCGCAGACCTTCCCCTTGGCCTGGGGGGCACCGGGAAAGGGCAGCATGTCCACACAGCCGCGTGGGGAACTGGGAGCAGAGGGAAGGGAGAGTGGGCAGCCGCTGCCCCGCAAGCTCCTGGGGGCTGGTGGGTGAGATGGTGCCCTCAAACACGCAGCTCTGAGCTTTCATGGCATCTTCACATCTCCTGGGACAAGCAACGACAAGTATGAAACAGTGGAAAGACCCTTTTCTTGTACTGGATGCTCTCATGGGACATTTAGATTCCTTCAGGCCAGAAAGTCACCGATGTGGTTTTGGTGATGTGAAGATAGGGAGAAATGCTGCGAAAGCATTCCTTCTGAGGTATTTACCCTTTTCCTCTTCTTTTGTTTTTTTTTTTTAATGGCACTTCAGGGAGGAGGTCACTTCCCTGAATCATATTTACTGTGAGGAACTATTTACAAATTTCTCCCTGATACTTGTTCCTGTCTGTGAATCTGCCTGTAGACCACATGTTCAGAAGCTCATCCTACAAGTTATACTTGTGTTGGCCGGCCCTGAGCATCACCTGGAATTTTTCATCTCCTGCAGTTGGCTGGAGCAGGATGGCTCTGGTCGCTCACCGGCACGGGGAGCATTTCAAATGCACCCAAACATGCTGTTCAAAATGCTGGTGTTGAATATTTGAGGATAAAATTCATATTTTATGAGCGTGTGTGCTGGGAGAGTTGGAGCGCTGGCATTATTCATGCGGAAGAGACACAATGGGGTCAAGAGCACAGGTGAATGGAAGCGCTCCCCGCGTCAGAACAAGACCTCGTGGGACGCGGTTTGCTCTGCTCAGGCTGCTCCGTCACCTCCCGGCAGCGCTGTCACCCTGTCCCCATCCATCCTCCTGTTGCAGGGAGGTGCTTTGGGATGCTCTGGGATACACTCCCCTGTGCTCGGAGAAATTAGAAAATGAACAAATTTTGGAAAGCAAGGTCTTCTCGGCTGTCCCGTCACCAGGGAGCCTCCCAGGGTTGCTGTCATGATGCCAAGGACGGAGAGGAAGTCTTGGGCCAAAAGAGGAGTTTCTTTAGCCCCAAGAAGTGTCTACGTGTGAGACAGAAGCAGGACCACTCGGGGAGGATCGCCGTACTCACGGAGCGGTGATTGAAGGTACTGCTGGAGGAGCTGTGACCTGTGTGGTTTATGGGCTCCTAATTACCCAGCTCAACATCATCGCCTCCAATTAGGTCCCTTCAATCTGGGGTATTTGTGTAACTAACCACCCATTAAAGTCCCCGCCATCAGCTCCCTGGCGCTGCTTCCCTGGGGTCAGGCAGTGATGCGGGGTGGTGGTAGTTCCTCACGAGCTCTTGACACTGCTTTGAGGGGGGGGACTTGCTCCATGGGACCACAGTCCCCGCTCTCCTGCGAGCCCACAGACAGGCGGCAGGCATGGCTCTACCTCGCCAGGACTGATCCGAGCTGGCACTGCTTCAGCGAGCATCACTCTGCATTCCCTTGGCGAGGGAGAGGGGCAAAGCATAGCTCCGGGATGCTCTCCCTGCTCTGCGCCTCCCTTCACCTGCAAAACAAGGTAATTCTTGCGCAGGATGCTCAAGCGTTTCCAGCACAGGTCTCTCAAAGGGAAGGGTCACCTCGGGGACCACCCTCCCTCCCTAGAACCGCTCCCCAAGCAGCCCTACAGCACTGTGGGAGCCCATCTCCCAGGTGAGCCCTCACAAACAGCTGGATCAGGAGACAGAGGATGTAAAGAAGGTAAAGGAGGCTGCCAGCAGGTCCTGCTGCCTGCGGGCAGCTCAGCTTCAGAGCTCGGCTTTCCTCCCTTCCCTCCTCCAGTGTGAAGCTGGAAATCCCCCATCCCCGTCTGCTTTACGCGCCGAAGCCGAAATAAATGAAATTACCTTTAATTATTCTCATTACTTTCCTTGGGAATGCTGGAGTGAAAGGCAGCATTTAGCTGTGAGCTACAGCAGGGCTCTGCCCTTCCTCCTGCCCCCCAGCCCGCTGCCAGGGGAGCCGGCCCCCCCGACCCCCACCACAAGGCATGACTCACTCCTCCAGCGCCCTGGACACACACAGAGCTCCCTTCTCCACCCCTGCAGGATGAAAGGAGGGGACAGGAGGGGAAGAAACCGGACGAAGCATGGGGGGGAGAGCTGAGAGCAAGGGGGTCCAGGGGTCAGGGGCTGGGGGCTCACGGGGGTCAGGGCTCGCAGCCAGGCGGGCATGACCTTGCCCATTTCCAGACCACCTTTGGGCTCCAGGAGCCTCGTGGGGGGGCAGTGGGGCAGAGTGGTGGTGGTGGCGGGGCGGGGGGCTGCTTTTGCACCTTCCTGGCTGGTTGTGGCTCAGCAGAGCCTGGGAAGGGGGGTGTCCGGCCGTAGGGCGCTTCCATCGCACCGCATCCCCCTTTCCCTGCTTGTTTGTCGCATCCCCCGAGATGCTGGAGGACGGATCCTGCAGCTCCCGTCACCTCGCTGCCTGCAGCAGGACAACGGGCAGGACACGCTCCCAGCCGGAGGGTGCTGCTTTAGCTCCCAACCCCGGCGATGCCGGGGAAAAGCTGCCAATTATTCTTCCCTGTTTAATGATTTCTGGACCTGCAGCATCGTTACGTGCCGTCTGGCACCTTTCAGCAGGTGCTTGCTGGGGTATTTATGTATACAGGTCAGGCAGGCTGGCTCTGGAGAGGCTGCGAGGCTTCAGGTTGCTTTTTCCAGCGTGACTCCCTGCCTCGTGCCCGTCCAGGGATGAGCCGGGAGTGGGACCACGGAGACCAGCAGCCGGGTGCTCCCACTGGCTCCCCCGAGCAAGCACCGCTCTACAAAGAGCTGCTCCTCCTTATCTCTTCTCTCCCCATCTCCTAGACATGGACAAGGAGGATTTTCCTCTTCCCAGCAGCAGGGCTGGAGAGAAAATCCACATCTCCTGAGCTGCGAAGGAAGGAGCACCTGCCCTTGTGCCCAGTTCATGTCCAGCAGAGAAGAAAGAACAAAAAAAGCAGCAGTCCTGTGGGATCTCTCAAAATAGACCTTCCCGGGGCACTCCAGCAGCAGCAAAGCCCCGTCATCTGAGAAGTGAGGAAGGGGAAAAGGGGGGCCGGGAGCCCAGTCCCAGATGGACACTGGGCCATTCTTCTGGAGAAGGTCTTGTTACCCTCCAAGGTCAGCCATAAGTGACACTGAAACCGCTGGGGCCTTTGGGAACGAACATTGAGACACGTTTGCTGTCAAATGGAATCTATTAAAAGGGATTAGATGCTTTTTTTCATCAATACCCCCGTGACACCATGATGGGTTGAAATTGCTGCAAAAACATCATTATTAAAAATGGGCCTATTAGTATTAGAATGGACAGAAGCTCCTCACTAATTTTAGCAGCAGCCGCCGGAGCCAGGACCAGAGGAGAAGCAATGGAGGTGGCCGCGGGAAGGGGCTGTGGGAAAGGTGGGCGAGGTGGGAGCAGAGCGGCGCTGGGGGGCTGCGGTGGGGTGGGCATCCCCTTCATGCCACCGCAGGTCACAGCAGCCTGGGTATTCGGGCACGCGCGCCGCAGTGCTGCCTCGGCACGGGGAGCAAAGTGGTGGCTCAGAAATAGAGCAAACACACACGTCATCAGCTTCTGCTCCAAAGTGCATCCATCAGCAGCAAGAGATGCTCTGGACACCGGCGGGCACATGCGCTCCTTCAAAGATGACAATGCGGTCGAGAGCATCATCAGGGAGAGAAAGGGACGGCTCGAATGTTTGAGGTCCATCACCTATGAAGGGATTTAAGCGGAGGCTGGAGACTCTCAGGAGCTGGCAGGGCTGTGCCCCCCCCGGCAGGGATGCTGCGTGCCCAGGAGGACACATCCCGTCCTTGCGGCTGTTGGGGTGGAGGCTCAACCTGGCACAACCCGCCTGTGCATCCTGGGATGTCTCGAATCCGAGGAGCTGGGTTGGAGGGGAGGCAGCGGGCATGGGGAGAGCTGGGTGCGCTTGGCACGCCATGGCCCTGACCACACTGGGGCGGGCACACGGATGGCTCCGGGCTGGAGTTAATTCCCTGGTGAGGCGGATTGCAGGTTAGCTAGTTTTTATTGCTAGGAAAGCAAAAGTCAGCAGGCAGAGCCGCACTGATGGCTTCTGCCCATTCCGTGCATGGAGGGACTCACAGATTGTCCCTCACCGCCGTGCTACAGGCGTCCCCTGGGGTGTCAGAGAGCCCCGGGGGAGTCCTGGGGGGCAGCGACCGAATGGGACCGGGGCACAGGAAGACCCAGGGGATGCTGGATGTGCTGTTGCTGTGTCCCATCCCAGCGGGAGCTTGCATTGGGCAGCTGAAGCAGCGAGCAGCATCTCTGAGGCTTCGCCTGCATGGGGACGGGATGGACACGGCACCGCTGGGCGCTGGAGCTCGATGGACCCCCACAAGTGTCACAGAGATGCCGTGTGTAACCCTCAGGGGGGACAGGGACAGCCCTGGGGGGATCATTGTCTCCTACAGCCCCTCGCAAGGATAGCAGCCTCCACAATTAGGGAAGCGCCTCGTTGGAACCGGTTCCTTTCTTTATGAGTGCTCAGGCTCTGTACAGCCAGAGCTGGCTGAAATTGTTGACAGGTTGGTTTTTCTACTGAGAAATGTAGTTTTATGGAAATCAAAGTGTTCCCAGGGAATGAGAGGATTTTGACAAAGTTTTTGAGAGAAATGCATCTGAACAAATCACTTTAACTCTCCTGCTTTATTTTTCAGAGAGGTAAAAATAACTCCTTGGATCTTTATGTGATATAAATTCTATACAATACAATTAATCTAATATTTATAATATCACATCATGCATTGACTTTGTCAACCAGAACATTTAGCTGTTGACAAAAGGATTCAAAAATTCTCTTTCATAAAGCAGCCGGCTCGCTCAGCGGCACGAATCCTGGGCGCTGGGTTTCTCAGACAGTGCAGATTTTGCTTTTGGAACAACCCGAGTATGAAATGCAGCACCCAGAGCCGTGGCTGGGGGTTCAGAGGAGACCCGGTGGGTTTCAGCCCTGGAGGGGTGGATTTTGAAGGCAGGAGGGGCAGAAGACACGCTGCAGCAGCCCAGGGAAAGCTGAGCCCCCAGCACACACACCCCCCCCCCCCCCATCCAGCACTCTCAGTGATTTAACCTGAGTTTGTTTTCTCCTGGCCCTTCCCAGCCTGCTGCAAAGCACCAGATGGTAGCTGATATCCAGCCCTAAATGTTAGCTTTGATAATCAGCTACATACCATTATTATAATTAAGCCTCATTTGTGTGCAGGCTTTCCTTCTTTATTCCCTCCTCTCCTCTCCTCTCCTCTCCTCTCCTCTCCTCTCCTCTCCTCTCCTCTCCTCTCCTCTCCTCTCCTTTTTTCCCTTTTCCTTTTTTCCATTTTTTTCCATTTTTTTCCATTTTTTTCCATTTTTTCCATTTTTTCCTTCCTTCCTTCCTTCCTTCCTTCCTTCCTTCCTTCCTTCCTTCCTTCCTTCCTTCCTTCCTTCCTTCCTTCCCTCCCTCCCTCCCTCCCTCCTTTCTCTCACAGGACCCTGATCCTGGCTGCATGCACAGGGCGAGTTGACTACGTCCCTTACCAGGCTGCAGGGACGAATCCTGCCCTTGCAGACAGTGGCTGCCCCAGGGATCCCCTTTTTCCCAGCCTGGAAAAGACCCTGGGTCCTCTAGACTGTCCCCTCCAACCTCTGTTTGAGGAGTGATGGGGCTGTCACCCGGGCACCCAGCGCCCCATGTGCCCCGTCTCCTCCATCTGTGGCCGCAGATGGTGGGGAGGAGGCTGCTGGTGCAGGGGTGCCCGGCCAACTCGGGGGGCAAGGGTCCCCCCTGTCTGAAGGGCTCCAGGTGGCACTAAAAGCATCCTTGGAGGCAAATCGCAGCAAGTCCTCACCATGAGGAAAGCCAGGGCCTCCTGTTGCCGGGGTCGCTTGCGGGCAGTGCTTGGATGGGGCTTATTTCTCCTAATTGGGCTGATTCCGGTAATTTGCGCCCGGCCATTTTTGGAGCACTGTTTGTTTGCATTTCCCCATGGCTTGCTCATTTTGTGCACTAATTAGGTAATTTCCCACATAACTTGGCTGGCTCCCCCTGCTCCCGCTCCCTGCGAGGTCTGTCCGGCAGCACCCGCTCCTGCCGGGGCTGTCCTTGGGGCTGCTGGGTGGGGGGGGTGATGTCCCATGCCCCGGCTGATGGCATTTGCTTCCCCTCACGTAGTCGCTGTGGTGGGATTCATCCAGGAAAGCTCAAGGATCTGGAAGGGCCATCGGTAACGCTGCATTTGAAGGAAGGGGTGGAAGGATTTGTCCATCTGTCTGTCACATCCCGTCTGGTCTCACTTCTCCCTCTGCTCTGCTGCATCCTTTCTGCTATCGGAGCCTGTGGCTCCCAGAGCCAGACCCTCTCCGGGACCCCCGTTGCCCTGCCTGGGAGGGTGGTCTCACAACTCTGCTGCTAAAAGTGAGCCCGAGGACAGCAAAACCTCTGCCTGTGCTTTGAACTCAAGTTTCTGAGGGCACAAAGCTCCTGCAAGAGCCATCCTGCTCCCTCGAGCCCCATCCGCCGGTGGAGAGGACCCGCTTCTACTCAAGGACCACCTCTGGCACGTCCACGGGAGATGGACAAGCAGCTGGGGAGCAAGATAGCCCCTATGCAACCCCTCACCTGGGGTTGCCCCAAAAGAAAAATACTCCCCTCTCCCCCCCCGAAAGCCCAGCGGCCCCACGCGTGGGATGCTCATCCCCGGCAGCATCTCCCGCCGGTTGCGGGTGCCCGGTGCCCACAACGGTCGCGTGGAGCTCATGGACTGGCATCAGAAGGGCCCCGGCATACCGGCGTACCTCCGGGCATGGCCGCCTCGTAAAACAGGCTTTTTAATTAACCGTAGGAATAAAGCCGTGGACAGTCCGTAACCATGGCGACGTGGAGCCAATCCCAGAGGATCCCCAGCCAGCTGGAATATTTGCTGGATGGCAAAGCTTCAGACCAACGTTTAATGGTGTTCGACTCTATTCGGGGAAACAATTACATGCTCCATTTTCAATGTAGTCAGCTGAACAATAGATTAAATGAAGCAATTTAGACAGAGGCTTCTCTGCTGTTGCCTGGCCCATGGGGCTGCTCCTCCGCCGGGCTGGACCACTTCCTTCGGAGAGCAGGCAGGGGGGAGACATTGGTGCTGCCCACGGTGAGAACCACCCTCACAGGGATGGGAGAAGTCCTTGCAGTGCTGGTAGCCCCAGCGCATCCCTCCTGGACTTCCTCAGGTGGCCTGGACTAGTAGAGAGGTGTCCACCTACGCTCATCTCCTCTCTCTGACCGCGACTGGTGTTGGATGGTTGAAAGGACTACAAAAACCACCATCGCTGCCTACTTAGCTTCACAGACCTGGAGTACGAGGTGTCCCTTGCTGATTTTCTCCCAACTCAGCCTCTGCAGACGGCTGTCTCCCCATGCTGGTGGGGCCATGCAGAAGATCCCAGCACGGCTGGTACTCCGCTCCCCTCCCCGCCTGCTACTGCCCTTCCTCCTCCGTGACACACGGCTCGGCTCGCTGCTTCTCACCTCCCTTTCTCAGAGCTCGCCCTTCCTCAGCTCCGTGACCTCCTTTCTCGTTCAGGAATAGCCTGTTCCCATCCTGGTGTGTCATCGCCATTGCACAGAAACCGCCTCATGGAAAGGAGACACGCCGTCGACAGAAATGCCTTTTAAGGCATGCTGGGATTTAATTAATTGCTGCCTTTATTTTATGAGTATAAAAAATGCAGGTCTTTTAAACATTTTCTAAGATGACATCAGTGTCTTCAGTTTAGTTTGGATTCTATCATTGTTATTATTTTAGCTATCCAAAGAATGTGAGGAGTAGAGGAGGTTAGTGACTCCTTCCCTGCCACCACACCTCGCTTAGGCTTGTTTTTCCTTCTCCTTGACCTTAGCACATCCACTGGCATGACAATCCACGCCGACCTTCCACATTATGTCCTTTTTCTGCAAGTAATTGGTTTGCTCCCTTGGTGGTTCAGCTTATCAAGCCCGATCTGATACTCTCGGCAGCCTTTCTCCTCTGCAGTGTTCTGCAAGGTTTATTATTCCCCCCTCTTCCTCAGCTGGCTGCTCCATCTCAGCCATTTCAGCTCCGATTTTACAACCATGGGTAGGGCTAACAGTTTAATGGACAAGCCCGCTCTTGCACAATTGCTCCATGAAAGCGTTTCTTGGATTTGCGAGGAGTGTTCGCCTGGCAGTGGAAAAGCAGAGGGTTGTTTTTTTTGGTGCCCATCTCAAGACCTTTTAAAGCCACCTGATGTCGGGAGGGTGAGCACACAGAATCAATTGCTTTCTAAGTGACTTCAAGTTGGGCGCACAAAATCACCGGTTGTTCTCGAAAATGTAGGCTGTTGTTCTTCTGCCGATGACTCAACTACCACTAAGCATTAATGGAAGAGTGTTATTAGGTAGGGTTACTCAAACTAAGGTTACTCAACTAGATATTTATCCCCATGAGGAGAGCTCTTCCTCCTCACTCATCCTTCTCTGCCTCTTTTGTCAAAGCAAACTCAAGGGCTTGTTTCAGGTTCCAGCGTGTACCATCTTGAAGAGAAAGATTTGTCTCCAGGGCAGGAGGAAACCATCCAAAAGCCACCTCCTCCTCTTCCTCCTCTGACTCTACCCTTTCTCCACCTGACTGTGGACCTCTGGCACCACCACACTCTCGTGGCTCGGAAAGGTTCTAGAAAAGAAAGCAAAAAGCAGTGTTTCCTGAAGTTTTACAAACTGCTGCTGCTGCTCCCTGGCCTGAGCCCTGCCTGGGGATGGTGGCAGCGGAGGGGACAGAGAAGGGGATAGTTGTGGTGGGACCACCAGCCCCTCACATAGCCTGGTTCTGGCGTGGACCGCTAAGTGCCACCACACCAAAAATGAGTTTGGCCTCGGTTTCCATTCATGGAGCTCAACAGTAGAGAACAAAAGAGAAAGAAACAGGGAAGAGCCAGGCTGTGCTCGAGAACAAATTGTTTATCAGTATTTTCCACGAGGCATCAGCAGTTCTTTAAAGAGGACAAAACCAGAGGGACTTTACAGAGAAATCCTTGTAGGGGCTCCGGTGGTATAATTAGTTTCTATATTTGACCAATGTAAAAGTTTATCTTTAAGTCTCCTATATTTTTTAAATATGACATCAATGTCTTTGGCTTTGTTTTGATTGTCATTAACTACCAGGTTTTATTATTATTATTTTTTTAAACTATTCCCCAAAAATTGAGAATATTTACTCAGGGCATAAAAATACCCCTGAATTCTGATGTCTTTGGCAGGGAAGTGGTGGTCCCATTTGTTTTGCATGTGATAAATACTCCTGCTGCCACGTTACTCCCACCACAAATTCAACGATTGTTTAATTTTCAGCTCAATTTTTAAAAACCTAAATGTTCTGAGCCGACTTAATGTTATATTAATTTTTTAAACCAACAAGGGAAACTGGCTCGTAGCATAAATATTTTACCAAGCGTTTATAAATATCGTAGCTGCTAAAAAAAAACCCAACACAGTTGGTCAAAAAAGCTTCAGAGGCTTCATGCTTGGTGCGGGCTGCGGCGGGGGCAGTGTGGTCCGGCAGGATGGAGGGATGCGATGCGGGAGATGGCGGCGGCAACATGGACCCGCTGGAGGGTTTTCAGATCTGGAGGAGTTCTGTTCCCGTTTCTCCACAATCTCTCTGTTTCTCGGAGCCGAATGTGGGGAAAACTCTTGCAGCTGCTCTCGACTGCTGGGAAATCTTCTCTTGACTTGCTCCCATCCCTCTCCCGCCTGGTCACGGGTTGGATCCTGCCAGCACTGCTGGGATGGGCAGGATGCTCGGCACAGAAGAGAGTGAGGGCACCACATCTCGCTTCTGCAGAGGTTGGTCCTCCGACCCCGACCTGGGGACTGGACAAATTCTTCTGCTCTTGACACTGGATTTATTTTCAGTCAGATCCGCGGCACTGACAGCAGCAGCCCCCTCTGCACCGTACTCACCCCAGGACCTTCCAGTGCGACCAGCGATGGGCTGGGAGGATGCAGATAAACTGGGAACCTTGCACAGAATCAAATCAAATTCCCGATCTCAGTGCGGTTTTGAGACCAACGTTTCCAGCAGGAAAAACTACAGGTGACCAGGGCTTATCCCGTCTGTGGTGGGAACCCGAAGGGCTGGAGCCAGGAGGAGACGCAGGGAGGGAAGCAGACTTTATAAAATTCACTTTCAAACAAGTGAAAACAGCGTTAAACAAACATGTAGCCTTTTGTAAGGGAGGATAATCCCTCCATTCAGATGTTAACGTTAAGGAGTTATAACAAGGCTTTAGCTGTTTTCTCTTCAGAGTGGGAACAGTAATTCCGTAAGTACATCTTGGGAAGGTTTCCAAAGGGTTGGGAAGTGACAGTAATAAAACCGGACAGGTACCTTTGAGAGCGAGCGCATGATCTAACAGCCATGAGCCCACACAGACCTGGCCGTGCACCCGTCCCGGGCTTTGCTGATGGGCTTCTCCTCTTGCTGCAGGACCAGAGCAAGGGAGAGATGCTACAGGGCAGAAAAATAATAAAAGCAAGGGAAAAGTGCATGGGATGGGCTGGGCTGGACTGGGATGGGATGGGATGGGATGAGAAACCTCTTCAACAGACTGAGTTCTGGGTGGGCTTGTGCAAACGGTGGGAGGTGTGGGATGTGCAGTGGCGGCAGGAGCACCAAGGAGGAAATAGGTTGGAGACTTTGGAGTTTGACCAGCCGGATCAAAGAAGCCAACCCTCTGTCCCTGGTGCCCTGGCTGTTTTCCTTGAGCTGGAGGCCGAGCTGATAGTTTGCTCCCTTGCAAAAAGACACCGGGGAGGCAGAATTATTTCCTTTTCAGATAGGGTGATTTTTATGGCTGTTTGCACGTTTCTCAGCTCCCTGCAGCCGGGAGCCAGCCTGGAAGAGATCCCCACCTTTCTGGGAATACATGGGAAAAGCAAACACAAGGAAATCTCCCTTCCCTTCCCTCCCC
Source organism: Rissa tridactyla (assembly GCF_028500815.1). Taxonomy (NCBI): domain Eukaryota; kingdom Metazoa; phylum Chordata; class Aves; order Charadriiformes; family Laridae; genus Rissa; species Rissa tridactyla. Next base: position 45,378,381 of record NC_071474.1, on the reverse strand, counting down.
TTGCCCCGTGGGCAGCTCCTGCCCGTGCTGCCAGGTTGCCAGGTGGGCTGGTTCCACCCAGCTCCACCGTCAGCCACGTACGGGTGGTTGGGGGCTCAGTTTTGCTGCAGGGTGCCCAGGGAATCACGGCCCCCACGTGTCCTGTGCTGCCAACACCCTGCCCATCCGCATGCTCGCCCTGCCTGCCCGGGTCCGGCATGGCCGCCTGCAAGTTCGCCTGCCTTCTATCCCCATCCACCCATCTGTAGACAGTTTGTTGGACATTTCGCTTCCCAGCCTCGCCTTTGCCGTCGCTGGGTTCACGCAGATCACAGTCCTCTGCAGCCTGAAATAGAAGAAAATGCAGTAGCCAGCCTGGCAGCCCAGAGAGCCCCTCTGGGGGCGAGCAGGGAAGGTTGCCCGGAGCCCTGTGCCCACCCTGAGCCTGTGTGCCAGCTGCTTGTGCCTGGCATGGGGCAGCCCTATGGGCTTGCCCAGGCTGGGAGCAGGGCTAGCTGGGGCCAAGCACACAGGCAACAGCCGCCGCTCTGGTCCTGAGGCTGGGCATGACTTGCAGGAGCTGCCCTGTTGCTCCTGGGATTGCTCCGGGGGGAAGGCTGCGGTGGAAACAGCATCACGAGGAAGATGTCAGCCGATGATGGGAAGTGCTGGGAAGCTCCACGAGTGTGGTCGAGGAGGGACAGTATCCAGGCATCCCGGGATGTAAACACCAAACACACGCGGGGTTGCCAGAGGAGATGGGATGAAATGAAAAACGCAGGCTCGGTGCCAGGTTCCCGGTGGCACATGGCGTTTGGGTCTAGCAGAGCGTCTGGGAGGGACAGAGCACGCTTGGAGGGCTTGGGGGAAACTGGGAAGTGTGTTTCGGGCCCCCCCCAGACCCCCCAGCCCCTGCTGCCTAGCCGGGGGGGAGATCTCCACCAGCCCCCTCCCACCCGAGTGGTGAATGCTGAGGGAGAGGATCCCTGCGAAGCTTTCTGCCAACGTGCTGACAGCGCTCCGGGCTCCCTCCGAAATGTGGCAACTGCCTCGTCCAGAGCAGCCGGGGCAGGAGTGAGATTTCTGCTTCCTGACAATAGCCGAACCCGGGCCAGCCCGCGTCCCCCGGGGCGTTCTTCCACCCCGCTGTCCCCCAGACATGCCGGGACAGTGGGACACGAATCCAAGCCTGGATGTTTCCTCTCCGCTTCCCTCCTCCCCTCCCGTATCCCCGGCCTGTCTTGTCTGCATCCGATGCTCCAGTGAGTATTAATAGAGTTGCAACATCTGACGTCTCAAAGGAATCCCCTGTTGGGAGAAAAGCTGCTCCGGGGGCTGGCGATGGGGCTGGAACATCCCTTCTCCAGCGACGGAGGGCTCCGGCACTCCCCGGTCTGCTGCCGGCACAGGACCTGGGCTTTATGGGGTTCCTGAATTTAAACCTAAATTATAGATCCCCGTACACCGGATCCGTATATTTAAGCGTTTAATGGGGTTTTACGCAGGCTATTTTTACAACTTTAATGCACTTAGCACTAATTTGGGGAAGTTTAATGCAAAACACATAAATGTTGGATGGGAGACGGCCGAGGTGTTTTACAGCCTCTGGGAATTACACAAAGTATGTGGGGCTCATTTCGACTTCTGATATCACTCAGCACAAAATTACCTTTGCCTGGCCGGGTGCCAGGGAGCTGCGGGCTGCGGCTGGCAGGCGTGATGTATTACAATGTCACTCTCAGACCGGTGACCGTGGCCATATATATAAACCCGAGAGCCAGGCAAGGGCTCAAAGCCTCGTTAATGCCTTCCCTAATCTGGCAGGATCAGATTTGCCCCGTGCACTCGGAGCCGCTCCGACTCACATCCTCTGGTTTGTGTGGTTGCCTTATTACGTGTCGTGGGGAAAGTGGAGACATCTTTGGTGCAAAGAAAACACCCCGCAGCGCCGGGTGGCTGGAAGGGGGGAACCCACCGAGAAAACTGAGGAGGACGTGATGGACCAGGCACCAGCCGAGCCAGCATCGTGTCTCTGCTCATCCCTTCGCACCTCTTCCATCTCCACAAGTCCATTCTTCTCTGTCTCATGGTCTGAAGGACGGAAATAGCTGTTTTCACTGATTTGCCCTCTATGTGGTGGCGTGTCTCCCGTGGCATGAGGCATCGCTGCACTGTCAAAGCCAAAATGAACTATTCCTAGGCTAAGGTTAAGAAAAACTGGTTGAGTCCTGGGCGCAGTGTGCCTGGAACAACAGGGAGACCAAGAGGTGCCAATGCACTGGGCTGAAGGACACTTGAAAGCCTGGGGGCAGGAGAATGGCCCCACTGCCGACCATGTCCTCAGGAGGGGTTTTAAAGGTGCGTTTAAAAGTTGTTGGCTCTTTTGATGAAAGGATTCAGCTGTGGGTTTGAGCCCAGCCTCACTCACCCGTCTCCGAAATCTGCTTCCTTTAAATTGTCGAAGCTCGAGTGCTCTGGGAAGCTGCACGCCAAAGCTGGTCTGAAAAGAGATGCCTTGAAAAAAGAGGCTCTCAGCAAAGATGCCGGGGTGCAGACATCGAGATGAGACTGAACCGTGCCAGCCAGACCGTCTCCCGAGAGCAGGCGGCTTCCCCGGCACAGGGCTGGCACAGGGTGGGCAGCGCTTGCAGGAGCAGCTCACGTCGTGGATGCTCCTCTGTCCAAGGGAAGGAGACGACCATCAGCTCTTCCTCCACCAAGGAGGGGTCCCTGGCTCCTCCGTGCCCCCTGCACGGTAGCAGCGCAGCTCCTGGGTTCTGGTGAGCTGCAAAAACACGGCTTGCCCTGAGCACAGGCAATTAGCGGAGTAAGTACCATGCATAACAAAGTGAGAAATTACACCCCCAAAAATTGGTTTCTCAGTTAGTGCTTTAATTTATCAAACGAGTCGCTTGTCCCGGGGATAAACAGTCTTTCCCTTCTCCAGCTAATCTCAAGGAAGCTGTTATGGCTGTCGGAAGTTTTGTGTGCTCTTCCCTTCCCAAATTCACTTGTTATGAGTCAGGAAAATCTCATCTTTTTCCAGTCTTGGCCTTCAGGTAACTACCTTGAACGGCGTCTACCAAGCAGACACCAAGCATTAACTAATCAGGTCACGTCCATTAGACCTGCAGTGCTATTTCCAAGACTCAGAGGATCAACTAAGAGCCAAAGGCATTAAATGCCTTATCCGGGGCCAGCAGCAAAGCCAGCCGGGTCACTTGGGCCACCTATTCACAGCCCTGTGCTTGCCCCAGGGAGCCATGGCAGTTGCGGCTGCAAAGGCTGGGGTAGCTCCAGTAATGAGGCAGCTTCAGCCACGAGGTGAGACGAAGCCTGGGGAGAAGTCAGCGACTGTCCGGGGTCTCCAAAAACCAGCGACCGAGGTCAGACCAACCACAGAGGGACTGAGCTGGGAGGGCTCAGCCGAGGGTGCAGGAGGACGCAAGGTGAAGAGTCAGGCAGCCAGAGCCCGAGAAGTGATGGGGGGATGCTGGCAATGGGAAGGGGCAAGACTACCTGAAGCAGCGGAGGAATGGCCAGCTGGAAGGAGCCTCCCACCCTTGGGACCCCTGTTGGCTGGCGGGGTGGCTCTGCAGGCAGGGCTGGGGGGAATCCCAGCAGTGCTGCAATGCAAACAACCGGCGGCACTGGGGGAGAACCAGTACAGCCGAGGGAAGTGACTGTGAGGAACTGGGATGGGCTGTGACACCAGGCGCTCAGCGTGGGCTGCTGTGGCTGAGCTGGGTAGAGCTGAATTAACGTCACTGTGGCTGCAGGTGCCTCATCGCACCCTCCCACTCCGCACCGCTGCTGCTCAGGGCTCTCTGGCGCAAAGGGGGGCCACAACTGGATCTTCGGGAGGTCTGTGTTATAGCCGCCAGCTTGCCAGGGAAAGGGAGATGGGATGGGATGGCATGGCATGGCAAGGCATGGGATGGGATGGGATGGGATGGCATAGCATGGGATGGGATGGGATGGGATGGCATAGCATGGCTTGCATTGGCATGGCATGGCACGGTATGGCATGGCATGGCGTGGCATAGCGTGGGTTATGTAGCCAACAACATCCCTCTGTCTTTGTGAGCTGTTAGAGAAGGCGTTGGTCGCATCCGCGGGTACGTGTCCTGCTCCTGACATTGCAACAAGGTTTTCCCACCTTTCTTTTTCACTCCAGGTCGAACCTGCTACTTTATCATAACAGGCCAAGGGGCTTATCAGCCCCGCATCTCTGGCTTAGCAATCGTGATCTGTTGTCCCCACACAGCCTGGTTAATCTAGTTATCCTATAACTAAACAGCTTATCTATTCCTGGAGCACAGCCAGGGACTTCTGCTTCCTCAGCACACATCCCCAGGCAAGAGACGGGCCGTAGACTGTGCAGTGACCCCAGCAGCACAACCTGTCTGAGCAATCCTGGCACTGATTTTCATCAAGACACATCCCAGACACTCGTCCAAGCGGGGCAACTTCCCTGTTCCCTGGCAGCCCTGCCAAATTCCACCAAAGCAGCCAACCTCACCGTGCACGGTGGTCTGCCGCCCACCGGGACTGCTGTCTCAGCCTTCATCCTTGCTCCTCAGCTCTGGAGGGAGTCCTGGCAGCTCCTGGCTCCTTTCCTGCAGGCAGAATTTGCTCCTTCTCCCAGTGCAAGGAGAGGCACGCGGAGCTCTGGCAATGCCTTGTGCCTGGTACCTCGGACAAACTCTGGTGCTTCAGCCTCCGGTTATGCAGACCGGTTTAAAAACCGCTTCTGTTTAAGAGCATATTTTAAGCCTATTGCACTAGGGCTGCGTTGTCCCTGAAGAATACCCTCCCAGCCCTGGTAATCCTCCCTTTAATTTTTCGCCTTTTCTTCCTTCATTTCTTTTAATTACTTACAAAACACCCCAAAATGAAATTACATCAAATAAATTCTTGCTCCCGGGAGAGCCCCAAGAAGCTGTGCGGCTGCAGGGAATTCAGAGGGGTTACAGACCGCATCTCTGAGGTGCTCTGGGGGCTTTGGCAGGAGGCGGCCATGAGTCTCAGCGTCCCTCTTCCATTTCCTTCACCTCCTGAACATCTCATTTGTGCTCCCCGAGCTGGGGTGGGGAGGATGGGCTGAGCCGAGGGTGCCTGCCTCTGGTCGGCTGCAGCACAGACACAAGGAGGTCAGTCTGAGGGAGACCCTCTGCCTCCTGAGAGCCAGGGGAAGGAGAACAACATGGGACCCCTCTCTCGGGACACTCTCCCGTCACCATGGCAGACACGCTTTGCTCCATGTGCAAGCCCATGATCTGCATGATGCAGACCACACTTGTATGTGGCCTGGCCAGCAGGGTGAGGGAGGGGATTCTGCCCCTCTGCTCTGCTCTCGTGAGACCCCACCTGGAGTACTGTGTCCAGCTCTGGAGTCCTCAGCACAAGAAGGACACGGACCTGTTGGAAAGGTGGGCACGGAGATGCTCCAAGGGCTGGAGCCCCTCTGCTGTGAGGACAGGCTGAGAGAGCTGGGGGGGTTCAGCCTGGAGAAGAGAAGGCTCCGGGGAGACCTTAGAGCCCCTGCCAGAACCTAAAGGGGCTCCAGGAAAGCTGGGGAGGGACTCTGGAGAAGGGAGTGTAATGATAGGACAAGGGGTAACAGCTTCAAACTGAAAGAGGGGACGTTTAGATTAGACTTTAGGAAGAAATTCTTTGCTGTGAGGGTGGTGAGCCCCTGGCCCAGGTTGTCCAGAGAAGCTGTGGCTGCCCCATCCCTGGAGGGGTTCAAGGCCAGGTTGGACGGGGCTTGGAGCAACGTGGGCTGGTGGGAGGTGTCCCTGCCCAGGGCAGGGGGGTTGGAACTAGATGATCTTTAAGGTCCAACCATTCTGTGATTCTGTGATTCTATGATTCTATGTGTGCACTGCAACACTTCCCGCGCCTGCTTTGGCACCTCAGCAGCAAACACCTCTCTTCCCCAATGGCTGGTAAAGCTTTTTTTGTTGGAGGGGAAGCGATTAACGCCGATCCTTGCCCTTCCTGCTCTGCTGCTGGCTGTGACTCACAGCTACAGCAAGAGGCAGCAGGACCAGGCTGCCGGGGCCCAGGGGCCGGACAGACCTGCTGCACGAAGCAGAGGGCGGGCAGGCACACACATGCATGCCCGGTGCCGAGCCAGCCTGAGTACGTGTCCGCAGACAAGAATCAAGCAGAAATAAAGTTCATGGACGATACACCCCCATGCGCACAGATTGGCGACGGCACCAGGAGCCCTGCAGCATCGGTGCCCTTCACCCTTCCCGTCTCTGCCTTTGCTCCCTCGCCGCCTTGTTATGTGTCTGCTTTGGGGCTGTCAGTGTAACCAGTGTCCCCTGTCTCATGTCACTGAGCCCCAGTTGTCAGGGAGCTTCCCCGCGGCCGTCACCTAATGCACTCATCAGTCACTGTCCCCCGGGAGTGGAGGGGAAGGGACTCCGGGGATCCCGTCCTGCCATGCCGCTGCTCCAGCGCTGTGACTCGTCCCTGCTCCATCCAGCTCGGCTGGGCTCCCTGCCATGGGCAACCCCGTCCTGGCAGCGAGGAAAGGGGACTTGTTGGGAAGAAAGTCTTGGAAAACCCAAGGGGGCCTCTGCAAGGGAAGGGTTCACCAGCAGGGCTTGGCGGGACACAGAGCTGGGACCTCCAGGCAGCCAAGACCTGTTTGCTTTGCTCCTGCCTCTGTCCCCTCGGATGCGCCGCCCCTCTGGGGCAGCTGGCTACAAGCAAGGACCCACGTGTGGGCACACACGCTGTGGGGCTGTGCATGCTCCGTGCACCCCGTGGGGCTGTCCTGGCACTGGGGTCCCTGCTCTGCCAGTCTGACTCCCCCCCCCACATTAGGAAGCCCACCCCCGCCGGGACCAGGCGAGGGGCTGCCACACGGACACGCATCTCGAGAATCCCTGTGACAAGTACCAAGAGTGACGCAGACAAATACCCCTCCGGGGACCGCAGTGGATGGCAGACATCTATTTTTCACTGTGGCTGAGCTGAATGTTAAAGCAGGCATCCCTCTGGCATGGAGGGGTTGCCAGCTTGGCCCCCAGCGCTGCAGACCCCAGGGTTGCCCCAGGGCAGAGTAAGGCCAGTAAAGCTCCAGTAAAGCCAATGCGGTGAGCTTGGCTCAGTGGCCAGCAGCGAGGGGCTCGGGGACAGCCCGCTGCTCCATCCTGCTGCCGACCCCGCGTCGCTCCAGTCCTCCCATGCCACCTGCATATGAATGAAAGGGAAAATAGGACATCAATTACTCTGGTCAGAAATGGAAATGGTTTTTCAGATGGGCTGGGAGGGCCCCCGGGTGCCAGTTAGGCACACCTCTAATAGCCGCTTAGCGCAGGAGAGCAAAATGCTAATTGAAAGGGCCCAAAGTTACAGCCCCGCTCACTGCTGCTCCCAGCTGCTTGCCGGGAAACGAGCGGGTGTCTAATTGCTGTGACGAGAGGGGAAAGGCCACCAAATGCCTCTGCCATGGCAGGGCACCGTCCCCTGGGACTCACCGCCAGGATGGGGAAAGCCCCTACCCGCTTGGCAGGTATCGCTGCGGTGGCACGGTGGCACGTCCCCACCAAGAGGGACAGGGCAGTCCTAGGAGGGGGGGAGACGGGGCAATAAATACAGGACGTGCCACCGTGGACCCCAACCCAGCTGTTGCTCAAACACGCATCAGGCCACAAGTCCTTCCTCGGCAACCCCGCGTCACGCCGGGCTGAAGGTCAGGTTCGCGGCAAAGCTGAACCTGGGAAGGCCTGACACCCCTTTGTTCGCCCCCTGGGAGGAGGAGAAGTTCAAATCTTGAAATTTCACCACTCATAAAGTTTTTTAAAAAAATTGTCATCGAATAAATGAAGGAATTATCTTTAAAAAAAAAAAAAAATTCCCCTTGTGGAATTTGGAAGTGTTTTTTGAAGAAGTTGGAGCATTTTGTTTTGATTTTGATGTTTCAACTAACAGGAAAAAAAAAAAATGCCAAAGTTGAAATGAAACTCCTGGGCCTTGTAGCATGTTTTCATAATTATTCACAAAACACGTCGATGAAATATATATGTTTCCACAAAGTTCTTCTGATGTGCGGAATCAGCATTTCTTGACGACAGCTTTCCATCGGAAAGTTATCGGTCACCTCTCAAAAATGCCTGTGTTCCTCAGAGGCGAACATGCCCATGCTGCCCACCCTGCCCACGCTCACCCCCCCCCGGGCACCCAGGCAGCACCCACCACCCTCGCGGGGTGCAGCCCTGGATGCTGCTCTCACCCAGCTCCGCGCAGGGTGATGGGCAGGGATGGGCATCTCACGGGCAAGCCTGGCAACAGAAAGCCCTTGGCTCTCCCCTCCTGCCACCACGCTGCAATGGCTGGGCTGGGGTGAGCTGCGCGATTTTCCTCTCTTTGGGGTTTTAGGGGCAAGGGGGGTGGGCAGGTGGGCTTTACCCAGGTCAGGCTGGATGAGGCTTTGAGCAGCCTTGTCTAGGGGGAGGTGTCCCTGCCCAGGGCAGGGGGGTTGGAATGAGATGATCTTTAAGGTCCCTTCCAACCCGAACCATTCCATGATTCTACACCAGGAGTGCATTAGCTGGTAGGGGAAGAAATAGTGGAGAAACTTGAGGTACTAATTTTTGTTTCCTTTGCTGCCAGGGAACAGAAGGCTCGGGGGCTGTCCCCAGGACGGGAGCCCCTCGCCTTGCCCAGTGGTGCATGTTCGGGCTCCCCAGGCGAGGAGCACAAGCGCTGCCTTTCAGAGCCCATGAGCCATCGCATCAGACGGCGCTGGGAGCCTCCTCGGGCCATGTTTGCACAGGCTGGGGCAGGACCCAGGGTGGGCTGATGTCAGGGTGTCAGAAGGGATGAGCCCTCTTTGCTCCTCGCTCCAGGTGGCCACTTTCATCCCTCCACACAGAGGTGCCCTATCTGCCCGGGATGCCTCGGAGCTGGGGGAAGCAGCCAGCGATGCCACCTCCACAGCTTAGTTAGCTCAGATCGGAGTTGGGATCCTCCTTCCCTGCTGGTGTCTTGGACAGGAGAAAGGATCAGCTTGATTTTAGCCAAGGACACAGGCTGATCACACCCTCCAAAGATGGGGATGGGTGGCTGTGCGCTGTGCCAGCGCTGGTCCTCACCTTGCTCCTCAGATGAGAAGGTTGGAGGCAGCTTCACATACAGCTCAGAGAGCAGCAGCAGAAGAGATGGGAGTGGGTCCATGCAGACCTCTCCTGAACGTCACAACCAGGTGGAGGGATCTGCTCCTTGACATGCCCCAAATGCATCCTTGGCGGCCAGGGAAGGGCCATGGTTACCGTAGCCAGGCAGCGTGTTTGTTTGGGTTTAGTGCTTGCACGGGATGGGAAAAGGATGTGATCTAATGGAGGATTGTGGGGTATCTCCATGGCCATTTCCAGCAGAGCTGTACCAAATGCGCCTCTTGAGTTAAGAAAAGCTCTTGCTAACTTCTTACGACTTGGATACAAAACACACTGAAACAAAACCATGGTAAAATTTCCAAGCAGCGGACCTGAGCCTGGGCCTTACAATCCCTGCTCCTGGAAGGGCTTTTTTTCTGGGACTGGGAAGGACAACCTTGTAATTAGGTGGCTGGAAATGACATGATGTCTCTGAGATGTTTTGCTGGCTGCTGGGAGGTCCAGAGGGCAGCACTCGCTGCTGGGGAGAAGCTGCATCCAGAGCTGTTCGCCTCTGCACTGTCTGGACCAGACCCTTCTGCAGCCCCTGGAGAACCGGCATCAGGAAACTGTCCCTCCCCAGCCCACCCTCCACTGCTCTCTGTTGGGGGGAGTTCAGTGTTTCCTGGAACAGATGCCCCAGCATTTTCTTTCCCTTTGGAGACTTCTCAGCCTCTTTACCTGGCCCATTACCATAACTGGTTTCGGGATGTTAAGAGGTTTTTCAAATTACGTGCCCCAACAGAGGGATGTAGCAGTGCAAGTCCTGTGTTTGGCTTACTGTGCGGGTTTCAGGCTGTTGAGGAGACATGGAGGGCGTTTGGGTGACCCTCATGAGCGAGTTGAAGGGAAGGGAACACTTAGCAAGAGATGGATGAGCTCCATGCCAGCCTCTATGGAGCTACTAGGGAAGGATGCAGTGGTGGACCTGGCATGGAGGTGCGGTGTCCTGTGCCCCATGGGCGTGAGGCTTTGCCCAGGGCACTGTAGACACCCCAAAGCCCCGTGACAGCTCCCTGGGCCACTTTCAGTGCTGGCGGTGGCCAGTGCCCTGCAAAGTCCTGCAGCTGAGAGCGTGCACTGGCACAGGGAACCAGGGCATCTCACCTCCGGTGATTAATTATCCCCTGAGCCTGATGACTCCTTCACCTCTAGACATAATTCAAAGTCTCTAAAAAAATCTGTGTTTTTTCTTCTCCCTGTACTATTTAATTAGTTACACATGTCCCCAGCACTATATTTTTTTGTGGTGCGCTTGGAAAATTAGAAGAAAGTGTTGATAAGGCTTCCTCATTACCTGCTACTCTTTGTTCTGAGCTGCTGCTGGGTGTTTGTCCCCTCGGTCCAGGGAAAGCAGGGGACCTGCGAGGATGTCCACCCGGGCACCACCGCTGCAGAGCAGTTTGCCTCGGGGCGAGATGTCTGCCCTCGCCGTCTGGCCTCACGGAGGGGCTTGGGGAGGCGAGGGAGGTTGTCCCGCTGCACGAAGCGGGGGGTTTTGGAGGGCCGGTGCGATGCTCGACGGCTGCCCGCTCCCGGCGGGGCAGAGCCCGAGCGGCGCCGCCCGCTCCCCGCTCCCTGCTCCCCGCTCCCCGCTGCCCGCTCCCCGCTGCCCCCAGCCCCGCTGCCCGCTCCCCCAGAGCCGCTCCCCCCTGTCCCCAGTCCCGCTCCCCTCTGTCCCCAGCCCCGCTGTCCCCAGCCCCGCTGCCCCCAGCCCCGCCGCCCCCATTCCCGTTGCTCGCTTCCCTCTGCCCCCAGCCCCCGCCCTCACTCCGCGCTGCCCCCCCAGCCCCGCTGCCCCCCTCCCCTCTGCCCCCTCCCTGCTCCCCGCAGCCCCCTTCCCTCTGCCCCCGGCCCCACTCCCCTCTGCCCCCAGCCCCGCTGCTCGCTTCCCGCTGCCCCCAGCCCCGCCGCCCGCTGCCCCCAGCCTCGCTGCACGCTGTCCCCAGCCCCGCTGCACCCTCCCCGCTGCTCCCATTCCCGCTGCCCCCTCCCCGTCCCCCGCTCCCTGCTGTCCCCATCCCCGCTGTCCCCATTCCCGCTGCCCCCAGCCCCGCCGCCCCCATCCCCGCTGCTCGCTTCCCTCTGCCCCCAGCCCCCGTCCTCACTCCCCGCTGCCCCCAGCCCCGCTGCTCCCAGCCCCATTACCCCCATTCCCGCTGCCCCCCTCCCCGCTGCCCCCTCCCGGCTGCCCCCTCCCCACTGCCCCCGGCTCCACTCCCCGCTGCCCCCAGCCCCGCTGCTCGCTTCCCGCTGCCCCCAGCCCCGCTCCCCGCGGCTCCCCGCCCTGCTGCCTCCCTGTCCCCAGCCCCGCTGCCCCCATTCCCGCTGCCCCCAGCCCCGCTCCCCTCCTCCCCGCTGCCCGCTGCCCCCAGCCCCGCTGCCCTCCCGCCCTCCCCGCTCCGCGTTGCCAGGGCGACGGCAGGTAAAGCATTAGCATAACCTGCTCCTTCCCCATCTGTACCGCCCCTTTGGGAAGAAATGAGAGGGGAGGAAAGAAAAACAAAAAAACCACAACAAAACCCACCCAACAACCCCAAACCAACCTAGAAGAAACAAAGACGGAAGCCATCTGGTCCTATCCTGCTCCTGTCGATGGTGCCAGCATTTTCTCCTGGCGCTTTACACAGCAGCAGGATCCGACCCTGCTCGCAGCAAAAACGAGGGGTCCCGTCTCCCCTGCATAAGTCCTTTATGGCTTCGGTGGGCTTCCCGTGAGGGAAGGTAACGGGGGGCCCGGCCAGTGACAGAGCATCCCCTGAGCCCACGTGCACTGGCGGAGCTGAGAGCCGAGGGATTAGAGTCTTTGCTGGCTGTAAGCGCTGTCGCAGTGTCAGGTTAGGTCAGGATTATTGCTGTCCCTGGTGTAGGAGAGCATGGGGCGGGGAAGGGGAAAGCTGGTCACCAGTGTACTTCTCTCCCCCGATGGCAGCCCTCCTCGCTGGTCCCGTCTCAGCCCATGCTGACCCCGGGCAGGCTGCAAATTTAGCTTTCACCTCTGCTGCATCTGCACCCGCCTTCCTGCAGGACTTTTTCTAACTCACTCCGGAATATTTTTTTCCGCAAACCTCCGGATCAAAACATATCTGATGCCTCCATTGTGCTGCCGCCGTCCCTCCATACGTGATGAAATGACGGCGAGGTGTCAGAACCCGTGCTGGCCCGAGTCTGCTGGCCCGGCTGGGGCAGTGGCAGCGGGGCCATACGTGGTGGCAAGGGGGCTGCAGACTCAACCCCCACCCCACTGCAGCACGTGGCCGTACCGGATCTGACTGGCAGCTGCTCCCAGCACCGGTGTTTCCATATGCCCCCTTGGAAATTCCTCCTGCCCTGATCTTCCTCCTGGGTCTCCAGGTGGGACCATATGCTCCACCATCTCCGATTGCACCGAACCCCTCGGGACCAGCCGCAGAGGATGTGTTTGCTGTCCCTGAAGAAGGCAGGTACCCGCTGACAGCCAGCCTGGCTGCCCCATCAGCCCCGCATTGCCCTTCCTCAGCGGCCACCAGGCGATGGAGACCCTCTCCCATGAGAGACGGTGGCTGCTCCCCCTGATCCTGCCCAGAGCGTTTGGAGCCAGCCCAGGCTTTGCTCGTTCAGGATATTCTGTTCGTTGCCAATGCTCCGAACGCTTCAGTTTCCGTCCAAAAACACAAGACAAAACACAAACATGGGGGAAAGAGCAGACTGTCTCGAAGCCCAGCACCGACGCGGGTGCCATGAACTCCTCCAGAGTGAAACCTGTTTGGAACTTTCCTTGCAGATCATAAATGTGGGAATTCAGCCTGTCAGGACGAGGGGTTTGCAAAGTCCCTGCAAGGAAATATTTGCTTTAAAGGAGGAGATCAACCCCCCACCACCACCCCAGGCCCTGCCCAGCCTGGATCTCTCCTCCCCATACCACTGACATGGCCAGCCTGTGCCAAGTTGGGCTGCACGCTGCTGCCGGCATGTGGCACAGGGGACAGCGGGGCAGGTGACCAGCCTGATGCATGACCCCCCCACACTGCACACTCCTTCCCTGCTCAGCAGCAGCCTCTGCAACGGGGTGGTGCCCGCAGGCTGTGCTGCGCTCCCCCCACACCTGCACCTTGGGGCAAGGGGAGCCCAGCACTGAGCACGCTGCACCGCCGCCATCTCCCTTGGGGGCTTGCAGCCCCCGGCCTGGCACTGAGTTGAGGTGGGAGATGTTTCAGATGCTCACGGCTGTATCTACTGCCTTGAGGTACCCACAAACCCACGCCCGCCTGGGAACCCAGCCTGGAAAGCTATGGAGGGATGAGCCCTGAGGTACCCTCCTGCCTTGTGAGCTCTGGGCAAAGCTGGTTGCAGGGTCTGGCCGGGGAAACGGAGCTTGCTGAAAGCCCACCAGGTCCTGCTCCACGTTCTGCTGAGCTCCAGCAGAGCAGGGCTGGGTGCTCGCTCCCTGGCAGGCCACCACGTCACTCCGCATCCCTCGCCAGCCTGTGGCAGGAGAGAGGAAAGAAAAGGAGGTGGGGGAGAGAAAGGCCCCCATGAAATGGGGATTTATGGTCACCGGCGACAAGTGTGAAGGACTTGCAGAGGCCTCCAGGTTTTATGAGCAATGGTTTAGAGTTGACTGGCTGCTTAAATAAGTCTCTGCTAATCCCCAGCACAGTGTACCCAGTTCAAATTGGAAAAGAAAAAGGTTTAGCGGGAAAGACAGGGGAATATGGGAGCGTAAAACATATTTTACATCGTGTCAGATGAGTATGTAATTTACAGCAATATTATTACAGAGTGTATCCTCAGCAAGTTTGCTGATGATACCAAGCTGGGAGGGGTGGCCGACACTCCAGAGGGCCGTGCTGCCATCCAGCGTGACCTGGACAGGCTGGAGAGCTGGGCAGAGAAGAACCTAATGAGGTTCAACAAAAGCAAGTGTAGGGTCCTGCACCTGGGAAGGAAGAATGCCAAGCACCAGTATATGTTAGGGGCGGACATGCTGGGAAGCAGCTCTGAGGAGAAGGACCTGGGGGTCCTGGTAGACAGCAAATTATCCATGAGCCAGCAGTGTGCCCTTGTCGCCAAGAAGGCCAATGGCATCCTGGGCTGCATAGGGAAGACTGTGGCCAGTAGGTCGAGGGAGGTCATTCTCCCCCTCTACTCTGCACTGGTGAGGCCACAACTGGAGTACTGTGTCCAGTTTTGGGCTCCCCAGTTCAAGAGGGACAGGGAACTACTGGAGCGAGTCCAGCGTAGGGCAACCAAGATGATTATGGGACTGGAGCACCTCCCTTATGAGGAAAGGCTGAAAGAGCTGGGACTCTTTAGCCTGGAGAAGAGAAGGTTGAGGGGGGACCTGATTAATGTTTACAAGTATCTAAAGGGTGGGTTTAAGGAGGACGGAGCCAGGCTCTTTTCAATGGTTCCCAGCGACAGGACAAGGGGCAATGGGCCAAGCTAGAACATAGGAAGTTCCGTTCAAATACACGGAAAAACTTCTTTACAGTGAGGGTGACAGAGCACTGGAACAGGCTGCCCAGGGAGGTTGTGGAGTCCCCTTCTCTGGAGATTTTCAAGACTCGCCTGGATGCAGCCCTGAGGGATGTGGTTTAGGCAATCCTGCTCTAGCAGGGGAGTTGGACTAGATGATCTCTAGAGGTCCCTTCCAACTCTGAAGATTCCGTGATTCCGTGATTATGTTAAACAAACACTGGAGGCAGCCAGAAAAGTGGGGAACGGAGCAGAGGAGCTTCCCTTTGAGCAGCAAAGGTGTGCTCTTCTCCAGTGCATGGAGAAAGGGCACGGCTAAGAGCAGACCTTCTCCTGCTCCTCTCCAGAGAGGCCCTGGCACCAGGACCACAATGTCTGGCCATGCCAAGGACAAGGACAGGGGACAGCCGGTGCCACCACATCTGTGGCAAGGCAGCACAGGCGATTTTGCGAGGAGACACAGGGTCTTCTTCATTTTTACCATCCTGTATGACTCTGCCCTTCTCACCCAGCAAAGGAGTCAGAGTTTGCTGGACTCGGATCCATCCTTGCTGGGAGATGTGTCTCTGCCTCGGCCCCTCCTGGGGGCTGGCAGCTGGGTACATGGGACACAGCACCCCGGGGGTCCTGCCTTGCAGCCCCACGCAGAGCCCAGGCGAGCGCGGGCAGGTCGTTGCGTGGGGGTACGTGCTCCCCTCGGGGACGGCCGGCGGCGCTCACACAGCTGCTCCCTTCTCCCCTGCCCGTGGGGGGAACCAGGCTTGGCAGCAGCAGCAGCAGAGGGTTTGCTGCAGGGGCTCTCAGGACTTGGGTTTCCTGGAAAAAAAAAGGAGCTTCCTTCTCCATTAGCATTGCTGAAGAAAAGGTAAGGGTGTTTTTAGGTCCCTGGTTAGAAGAAGAACAGCTCTGGCAGGACAGCGAGCAGGTGAGGCTGTGCCTTCCAAGGGGTGTAGGAGCTTGGGGGTGAACCTGCTTGTAGGGCAGCTGGTGGGGAGAAGCGTCACCTCCCCAGGCTGCTCTGTCCTGTCCCCCCCAGGTGTTTACTGCTTTGATGCCAACACCTCTATAACCTCTCCGCCATGACCCTTTTTCTAGCAGTGCCGCGTGAAGCACAATTAAGATGCTCCTTCCTCACCGTCTCCAGCAGCGAGCAGCCAGCTGCTTCCCTCCACACCGCTGCCTCTGACCTTCCTCTTCTCCTCTGCCACCGACCAGCCCTGAGGCCATGGCGGATGGGCAGAGCGAGGAGCGGGATGCAGGACAGCCAGGGCCGTCGCTCCCGGCTGCCGTCCCAGTGCGGCGCGAGGGATGCGATGTCTCCATCCCCACCGCTCAGAGCAGCCAGCGGCAGCAGGAGGGGGGTCAGACGAGTCAGTCCCCCCAGCAGACAGACCTGGGTCGTGCCGGTGTGGCTTCCTGTCTTGAGAAATGCTTGCTTTCATTCACCGAGGGCTCTCGCCTGGCTCTCGCACGGCAGCCCGGCAGCCGGAGGCTACCAGGAAATTTATTAGACTTGTAAAACTTCAGGGCTCAAATCTAATTGTCTCCTTCTCCCCCAGATCCCTTGAGGGAAGCTCTTTGATTTAAGCCCCAATTCCAAACTGAGCCGGCGAGTCAGCACTCGGCGCTCGAAGTCAAATGAGCAATTTGTGCGAGGGCCAAAGGATAATTACAGCCCCTGTTTTTCGGAGGTCAGAAACCCAGGCAGCAGGTCCTGTCCTGATGGAGGTGCATCCCCTTGCTTGAGGACACCGGTCCATCCCACCTGACCCGGACTGGGACACAGCTAAGAGAGATCCCAGTTCACCATGGCAGCAGCCAAGGGCAGAAACATGGCTCTTGTTCTTCAGCACAAGCATCACCCAGGACGTGAACAAAAAGTTCATCCGAAGTGGGCTCTGCTCGCGTGGCTGCGAGCCCCAGAATTTGCAGAGGATCACAGAAACTACTGTAATGGGAGTGAAGTTGTTTTAATCTCATAAGGACTTCCAGCTGAGCGGGGTTTGGCTCAGCCATACAAAGCAGCACCTGCTGGGTGGGAAGTGGAGAAATGGCTAAGTACTGGGAGGTTGGATGGGGAGAGAAGGTGGCTCAGAAATGAAGGGGTGGAAAGCTTGTTTCTTCCTTTTTTGCAGGGACAGGCGGAGGTTGGGAGCTGCAGGTGGGTTGAGAGCTTTTCCCTTACAGAAAATGAATGGTTTTGGAAGAGAGCTCTGCCTGGGACCGATGCTCTACCCGTGGTGATGGAGGAGCTTCAGAGGTTGGCTGGTGGGGCTGGAGAGAGGATGACCTGCTGCTAGGAGGGAGGGTTTTGTCAGATGCAGGGTATCATGAAAGAAGGAGATGAAAAAGCAGTTACTGCAGTGAGGGTTAAAGGTTCTTACGTGGAAAAGATATACAAGTTTGACTGGCCAAAAATGAAAATACTGAGAAGGCTGAGATAGGAGCAGTCCCAAGCTGGAGCTCAGCCCCCTGTGATGCTGTGCTGGTAGTGATGGTCCTGATGAAGGATCATCCCTTGCTCCTGCTCAGCCCCCCATGACAAACCATTGGTGCTCATCCCATCATTGTCCCCTGGGGACTTCAGGGTAATTGTCCCTTCCCCCAACTTTCTGGGGAGCAGGGATTCCCCCCTGTGCATGTGCCTGGGGTGATGGCTGTCTGTGGAGGGGAGGGCTGGGGGGCTCAGGGAAGAGGAGAGCTGGGATAGATGTGGGGTGTCTGAGGTGCTCTCGCAAAGGGGAGGTTTCCAGCTGGACGAAAGCTGGGCAAGCCACGGAGGGCTGGATCCTGCCACTGACCCTGCCTCCTGTTGTCTCCCCACAGGAACACGTGGCTGCCGATGGAGTGGCTTTTTTGGCGTGGGCAAGTGCATTCGTCTCATCTGTTGGCTGGCAAAACCACCCTGAGCTCACTAAATCCCTGCAGCCTTTCCGATGGCTCGCAGCAGCTTCATGTGGGCTGTTTAATCGGTCGTTTTTTTGTGATTATCTCGTGGGTTATCCTGGCGGGGGATAGGACGCAATGGGCAGGCTGCAATCCTGGTGCTCCGTGTCGCTGGCCTGTCACCGGCTCCATCAGCTGGGGCCGCTGGGGGTTTGTTGCCTGAAGCAGCTCCATTACAGCAAATTATAAACTCGAGTAGATTTTGCAGCTCTACTTGTGGCCCGTCTGGCACTAGCAAACATGCTTCCCTCAGCAGTTTCTTTCTTCCCCTTTTTATTGTCCTTTTTAGAGACGAACTTTGTTTTCCCGTTCAACAGCCGAACTTTGCACGAGCAGCGCCGGCTGCGGCAGAGCTGCCGGGGCTCAGCACATTCCTTCCCCGCACACAGCGGGGGGTCTTCACCCATCCCTGTCCCGGCTCGCTAGCGCTCAGCCCCGGAGAGGGCGGCGAGGGTGGGGAGCGATGTTTTGGGGGGTGCTGCAGGGCAAGGGCCAGCCCCATAGCTCAGCCAGTCCTCTCCCCACCTGGGAGAGACTGGCAGGCTGTGGGTCCTTGCTCTGCAGGACGTTGGCAAGCCCACGGCAACGGCTGAGCTCCAGGAGAGGCCAGAGGTCGGTTGACAAAAGGGGATGCGCTCGCAGCCCTGAAAGCCAAATGCATCCTGGCCAGCAGGGTGAGGGAGGGGATTCTGCCCCTCTGCTCCGCTCTGGGGAGACCCCACCTGGAGTACTGCGTCCAGCTCTGGAGTCCTCAGCACAGGAAGGACACAGACCTGTTGGAGCGGGTCCAGAGGGGGTCAAGAAGATGCTCAGAACATCCCCTGCTGTGAGGACAGGCTGAGAGAGCTGGGGGTGTTCAGCCTGGAGAAGAGAAGGCTCCAGGGAGACCTTAGAGCCCCTGCCAGAACCTAAAGGGAGCTACAGGAAAGCTGGGGAGGGACTCTGGATCAGGGAGGGGAGTGATAGGACAAGCGGTAACGGTTTTAAACTGAAAGAGGGGAGACTTAGACGAGATCTCAGGAAGGAATTCTTTGCTGTGAGGGTGGTGAGCCCCTGGCCCAGGTTGCCCAGAGAAGCTGTGGCTGCCCCATCCCTGGAGGGGTTCAAGGCCAGGTTGGACGGGGCTTGGAGGAACGTGGTCTGGTGGGAGGTGTCCCTGCCCAGGGCAGGGGGTGGCACTGGGTGGTCCTTAAGGTCCCTTCAACCCAAACCATTCTATGATTTTGTATTGAGCACGGAGGCCTGAGGAACGGGGCTGCTGCTCCTGATGGCTCTGGGTTTGCCAGACTGAGGAAGGGGAAGGATCCCACGTGGCGTGTGCATCCAAACCTAAACTTGCAACCTTCCCCGACTTCTGGTTTCCTGATACTTGCAAGCTGCTCACAGGCAATTTGCAAGTAAGAAAGGGAGCTTAAATTCATTCACCAGAAATAGCTTATTTCTGGGTTTGCAAGTTGTCTGCGAGCTGCTTACAGTTTTGTCATTTGCAGTTGGAAGGAGGAGGGGGGGAAGGGGGGAAGAAAAAGGAGAAAGAAGAAAAAAAAAAAAAAAGAGAGAAAGAAGAAGAAAACGTAAAATCCAAAGACAGCAGAAAGGAGAAACCTGGCTGGAGCCCAGAGCCGTGTGCTACAGTAGGTGCCTGGGAGATGCTCTGAGCAGCCTAATGCACTTTTGAGCCGTGGTCCCCAAGCGCTGTGCTGTGGAGGGAGGCGACAACAGCCCCTTCCTGGACAACTCTGCCATGACCATCCACCGCAGCACACTCTGCCGTGCTTATTAACAGAAATAAATGGATATGGTGCGGGGAGTGGATCCAGGTAGATTTATGGGGAGGGATTAAAAGAACTAAATATACATAGTTTGGTGGAGAGACGTTTAAAGGAAAGGGCATGTGTGTATAGGGAGGGAGTGAAAAGTATAATAACAGTCTATAAATATTTGAAGGTGTAGGCACCAAGAAGCAGATTGATTTATTCGTGGCAATGTAAATGGGATGCAGTTTAAAAAAAAAAGGGAGAGAGACATGATGGGGAGAAGCTGTAGATGTTTCCCTGCAGAAGGAGCAAGGACCCCATCGCCTGGGTTTGGTACCCAGAGGAGGTACCGAGCGGGCAGGGGGAACGTTTGCTGCCTGTGTCTGGCCCAAGTGGCATCTTGTGCTCTGGTTCACCATCGTTACGGCTGCAGGCGTTGCCTGCAGAGGTGGGCTGGGCCCTGGCCCTGTGGACCCCACCAAACTCAGCACCCTGAGACTTTTCCCTTTCATTCTTCCTCAACGGAGCTCAGACGACACCAGTGCTGCTGCTCCTCCTCCTCCTTCCCCCTGCCCCTCGTGGTGCCAAGCTGTTCATGTGTAAGGCGAACATCTTGGGCAGGATGCGAGCTCCAAGTCCTGCCCAGTTTTGTGGCGGTGTGTGTCGTCCTCCCCCCGCCCCCCCCGCTCCCCTTCCTCCTCCTCATCCCACCACGGTGTCATGTTCTCCTGCTTGAGCGTGCCACGCTGGGTGGCAGCGCCTGGCTGGCATCGCTCGGTGCGAACGCGACAGATGGGAGCGAGGAAGGCTCGCTCTGCCTGTGCCAGGGTGAAAATGGCTCAGCTGCAAATGAATATTTCCAGAAACCTCTTCTTCCTTGGTTTATAATTATGAGCAGATTTTCTTGTGGATAAAAGAGAGGCTGGTTTCAAAAAAGAAATGACCCTGTGTGGGAAGAACTGATTCTTCTTGGAAAAATATGGTGCCTTGAGCAAGTTTAACTCTTCTGCTTCCTCCCGCCAGGAACAGATTCGCTGCATCCCAATTCCCGTCAGCCGGTTCCAAGCCTGAGGCTTGGCATCGGCAACTTCCCAGTGCAGGAACCGGAGTCTATTTTAAAACAACGAGTTCCTCTTCACAGGCTGTGTGCGCAGGGGGCTGCGATTCCCCGGGTGAAGCCCTTCCTCGGAGGCTCCTGGAGCACCCTTGGCAAGCAGGACTCCACGCACGAAGGTCCCTGGCATCGTGACTGGGACGCACTGGTGGGAGGTGTGAGATGTTGCCTGCCTGCTGCTGGCCATGGGTGTCCCTGCTCCGTGTGTCAGGGGCTAAACCTGGCCCCCCCGGCTAACGGCGATGCACACTGGGGTCATTCGATGGGGAAGTTCTGCTGGGGAGACCGCTGTGAAATGGATTTCGTGTATTTAAACCCAAAGCGTTGTTCTCTGGAGGGATGCTGGTGCTGCTCGCTGCTGCCCAGTGGGTGCTGGGGATGAGCACTGTGCCCCATCCCAGGTGCGGGTGCCCTGGGAGAGCCCCTTTTGCAGCCCCCAGGGTGGGGAGGCAGTGGGGACGAGCTGAGTGATGTCTATGGTCGCATCTCATGGCCACCCGTCCCATCCCTCTGCTAGCCAGAGCATCACCATTGCACATTACAACTTCAGCAGCATACGAGTCAGGAGGGCCGGGAGACAGGATTCCTTTCGCTGACCCGAAATTATCTTCAATATGGGAGAAAAGGCAAGGGAAATTTGTGCGACAGACGTGAAAGGCAAAGGGGTCCTTGGAAGTTTTTCCTCAGCGTGAGAGAAGCTCTTGAAGTTTATTCATATAACAACCATCTTATTAAAGAGCTTCTTGGAGAACTTTGAACAGCTTTCTATATGGAAACAAATCTGCCTCTATAGCAGCAGTTTTCTGGGTTTCTTTTGATAACGGTAATGATCTTACATTTCTGTACAGCCTTTCATCTTGCCGGATCTTAATGAGCTTTACAGACAAATGTGCAAGCTATACGCAAAGATCAATTCACCCAACAATGCCAGGCAGCCTCTGCCGGGGTGGATGTGGCAGGTGTCTGCGCAGCCCACTGCAAAAAAACGGGAGAGATTGGGTTCTGTTTTGATATTTTTTTATTTTTTTTTTCCTTATTTATTGAAAATGCAGGCAGCATTTTAGAGAAGTGGAATTTGGCAGGCAACAATTTGGCCGGGACAACAAAGTTGTCTCTCCGTCTTTCCTTTTGGAAGCCGTTCCTCTCCTCAATACATATTTCGCCCTTCTCGGTGCCAGGGAAGGGATCGCTTCCCGATGGCTGGAACTCCTGCCTGGCGTGGAGGCGGACAGCTTCAGCGCTCTGCTCTGCTAAATATTTAATGTATTTTATGGGAAGGGTGACGATGCCAACGGGAGAGAGCCGTGCCAGAATAGCCGATGGCCCGTGCCCGGGGTACTCAGCTGAGCGGAGAAGTTTGGATGGAGCTGCTGCATCCATCACAGCCGCCCCCGCTGCCCGGGGTTTGTGCTCCCATTTGTTCTCACTATTTCTACCCAATGTCCCAAATGATGCCGTGGGTCGGGACCTGGTCCCTTCATCGTCAACCTCCGTCCTAGCAGGAAATTTCTAGCAACTGTTGTGTTCAAAGGGAGAAGCATCACCTTGAAAGCAGGACTCTGCGTCCCTGGAGTCTCATCTGTTCCCAGTCCATCAGGCCAAATTTAGCATTGCTAAAGGGCTACCAAGATGCTGAGGGGACTGGAACACCTCTCTTATGAAGAAAGGCTGAGGGACTTGGGTCTTTTCAGTCTGCAAAAAAGTCGGCTGAGGGGGGATCTTATCAACACTTTTAAATACTGAAAGGGTGGGTGTCAGGAGGATGGGGCCAGGCTCTTTTCAGTGGTGCCCAGGGACAGGACAAGAGGTAACGGGCACAAACTTGACCATAGGAAGTTCCATCTCAACACGAGGAGGAACTTCTTTCCCCTGAGTGTGGCAGAGCCCTGGCACAGGCTGCCCAGAGAGGTGGTGGAGTCTCCGTCCCTGGAGACATTCCAAACCCGCCTGGAGGCGTTCCTGTGCCACCTGCTCTGGGTGACCCTGCTGTGGCAGGGGGTTGGACTGGGTGATCTCCAGAGGTCCCTTCCAGCCCTCTGATTCTATGAGGAGCAGCGGTCCCCGAGAGGAGCACATCTCCTCCCCATCCATCTAGGGCACCATTTATTTCCTCCCCACAGCAACAAGCTTGAGGAGTCAGCCTTAAGTGGAGAGGAAAAGGCAGGAGCTGGGAGCATCCTAAATGCCCTCAGTTCCCAGTTTAAGCCAAAATACTGACTAATGATCACAGACCAAGGAGAAAGTTGCTGCTGCTGTTGCTCAGATGTCACTGGAGCCTTCTGCCTCCAGCAGACCTGCCCGCCTCCTCCTCTGCCCCAAGGCTGAGGCCAATTGCCTCCTCCTCCTCCTCCTATTTAAGCACCTTTTACTGGGAAATAGGCTGTACCTGCCCACCCAGGGCTGTGTCTGGGTGGCACAGTCACTGTGCCTCCTGGGGACGTGTCACCTCAGTCAGGTTGTGCCCCTTCCTTCTGGCTCTTCAGTTCACAAATTCTTTCAACCCGTTGGGGTTTCTGTGGAAGCAAATTCCTTTTCTCTCCTCTGTTTTGCTTCCTCTCAAGCTGACCCCTCCTGAGAGCCCTTTTATCCTCCTGTATCTCCATTTCCACCATTTTTTTTTTTTTGGCTGTGGTTGCATTAACCCTTCCTTTGCTGCTTGCAGTTTTTTAAAAAAAAAAAAAAAAAAAAAAGAAAAAATTATGCTGGCTCAAGACGTTTTATTTTAAAAACAAAACCCCGGTGTGCTGGTTGTCTGTCTCAGCATAATGCCCGTTGTTAAATAGTGCCATGTCTGTGCCAGGAGAGCTGCTGCAGGGTGGCCACAGGAGGCCGGCGTGGGACATCCCAGCCCACAGGTTTTGCTCCCTTGTTCTCTCCCGAGGATTCAACTTGCCGCAGAGCGGACGGATGGGTCTGAATTCAAAAACAGAGCGAGATGACGTGGCAGCGCGTCAAAGCAGTGGGAGGCCAGAGGTGCCCTGGGGTGTCTTTAGCGCTGGCTCTCGCTGCTGCTCGAGATGTGTCCTGCCCCCCTGCCCCAGCTCTGGTGCTGTGGAGCTGGGCACCATGTGGAGGCATCACGGCTGCTGGTGGGACTGGTCCATGGCTCGGGTGCCCCGGCTCATGAGCTGGCTGGCAAGGCATCGCGTGTCCCTTCTCCCTCTCCTCTCCCCTCCCTGGAGCAGGGATGTTGGCACTGCACCATTTCCCATATTTATGGCAGTAAAGCTGTAATCTCCCTCGATCCTCTGAAACCTCCAGGAGAGATTGATGGAAGCCCAGGTCAGCCATTAGTGACCGCTGCATAAATCACCCTCATTAGCCGAGTTCCCTTGGCAAGGCGTGCTGATATATGGACCCACGAAGCCTGCGAAGCATTAAGAAATCATGACTACATACCTGGGACAGCCGAGGATCCCTGCTGCGCGAGCACCTTATCTGGACAAGGGCGGGCTGGATTCTCCTTCTGGCCCTTCTTTTTGTTGTCTGCAAGTTGTTTTTTTTTTTCCCTGCCCTGAACCACTCGGTAATTTTTAATCAACCCCAGACTCTGCCTTGGGCTCGCTACTGAGATGATGAACAGAAGCGATGGGGAATCCACCCGGGGTGGTGGCTCTCAAAGAGAGGAAGCGCCTTGAGCCTAAGCAGACATCCCTCCGAGGAGCCCGAGGCGTCGGAGTAACCCATCGGGAGAGCATTTCCCAGTGCCGGAGCTGTGGCTCGTCTCTGGCTTTCAGTCCTGTCTGCTCATCTGGAAGCCTGGAACAGCAAACGCTACCAAACCCTGACGTACCTGGCCGTGCCTATGGGCTGCTCCCATCCCGTGGTTTGATTGGAGACTGAGTTGGAAGAAAAACCAGGTCTTGCTCCGTGAGGGAGGTTGAGACCGAGACTTGACGTAGCACGTGGATGAGGCTGGAGGGCTTTTTGATGCTGCGGTGGTCCTGGCTGGCAGCCTGGGAGCATGTGCTGGCATCGCCGGCTTCGGCTCCTGTGCCATTTTTCCAGAGAAACCCCTGTGTATGCTGGGCATTCATCTGGGAACCTCCGTCCTGCTTCCCGGCCTGTGCGAGGGCTTGAACGCAGCGGGAACAGCCCAGCTTTGGGTTACAGCAGCGAGGGAAGGGCTGTGCAGATGGCACGTGGAGGAGGATGCTTTGTGGCCAACAAGGAGAGAAAAGCCCGTGGGGAGATGAGCTAAATGCTCTCTGTGGACTTTTACCCTAATAGAAATTCATCAGTCGATGCTGATCGACAGTAAAGGACACGAACACTGCTCTCCTGAATGCTTATTTACGATGGGAATGCTGGAGTGGTTATCCGGAGAGTGCCCGTGGATTTGGGAATCATCCAGTCCAAGATCGTCAGGCTGTTTGTAGAGCATTTGGTGTGACTACTGTGGGAAGAGCTGTGGTGGCCCTATAGCTTCTCTGGATTTCCCATGGTTGCAGCCACTGACTCACTCTGAATAATGGGCAACGGCATAAAATCAAGCAGTTTGCAGATCATTTAGGCACAGCCAAAATCACTATATTCACGGGATGAACTGTCTGCTGTGCTAAACACATATATATATTTGGGAGAGCACGTGTAGCTTTTTCAATTGCGATGCCTTTCTAATTAGGGCCCTGAGTATTTACTCAGGCAAAGCTCCCGCGGAGTCTGGGGGGAGGCTAGGGCTGGCTGAGGCTGTGGGGGGCCCGTGGTGCCGGGCTCGGGGCAAGCAAGGCTGGCTCCTGCACACACGCGTGTGTGTGCCCCGGGCATGCAAGAAATTAGTTTTCTGCTTATTTGCACGGAGACGATTGATGCTGCTACACTTGCGTTTCGAGCACTACGGGGAAAGCTGAAAAAACCCACCGTTTTTCTCTGAGAATTTAAAAAAAAAAAAAAAAAAAAAGAAACAACAACAAAACCAGGAGGAAAAGCTAACAAAAAAGACAAAGAGGACCAGATCGGGGAATGTTTTTATTCATGTCAACTTTCGTAAAGCTCCTCTCCCTCCTCCTGTTCCTCCACCCACCTGACCCCCAGTGAGCATCCCTCAGGGTGAGAATTGTCTGTAGGAAGATGCTGCGCGCACGGGGCGTATCTGGTTACAGCAAAGGGCTTATTAGAGGAGCCTGCAGCTGAGGAGTGAATCTTTCTTCCCTCTCTTCGGCTACAGCACGAGGCCTCCTGTGCCAGCGTTGGGCTAAATGTCCAATTAGTCTCTCGCACTTCGCCGTTAATCGCTGCTGTTTGTTGCTGAGGGAGAGCCGGTGGGATCCATTAACTCCTCTTCCTCCTCCGGCTGGCCAGCTGGCTTGGGCTGGCTCCAGGTACGTTTTTTGGGGTCTGCCACCGTGGAGAAATCTGGCCTTTTTTCTCTTGGGAAAGTGGTGTGCCGTGTTCGCTGCCTCCAGGCTGATCCATAACCCTGTTTTTTGGCTGGAGGGGGAGGCACAAAGGGAACCGTCGGGACAGAACTACAAAAGCCTCATCACGTTTCACAACAAGGCAACTCGCAGGCAGGGATGTAAAGCTCCCTATATAAAAATATAATTAATGATCTAGTAAAAAACTGCCTCCTAGCTAGTGCTGTAATGCAAAACAAGGCTCAAGGGGCAAGAGGCTTTACAAGTGTTGGGTCTGAGTTCACGGCTTGTCCTGCACAGCAAAGAGCTGTCTGGGTGATGACTGTTTTGTAACTAATGGCAGCTCTTCTGGGGGCTGCCTTGTCCCCGTCGGTGCTCAAACGTTGTTGGATGGGTGCAGGGGAGCTCCTTCGTGCCTGCGGATGTGGGTGGGAGAAGGGCTCATATCCCTCCTTACATCCCCGAGATCATAGAACGGTTTACATTGGAAGGGACCTTGAAGGTCATCTAGTTCCAACCCCCCCTGCTGTGGGCAGGGACATCTCCCACTAGAACCATGCTCCATGTAGCCCAGCAGGTGAGATAACTGTCCTTGTTTGAGGTATGGCCAGCATCACAGTGGCCAGTGCGGCCCAAACCATGACGATAACCCGTTAAAAGCCATCCAGGGTGTTGCAAGGGTGGCAGCAACAACCCATTTGGCAAGCGGGGCCAGCAGAGTTTGGTGCTGTGCAAAGGAAAGAGGGGCATGGAAAATGCTGCTGGCATCCCTGCGGTACCCATGCCAGGGTGGCGCGGCCCCGGTCGGCATCGTGCCTCCCAGGCAGATTGCCCAGCAGGTCTCTGCAGACAGAATGGTACGTTGCATGGCAGAAAAAAATAGATTCAAGGAGAGCAATCCTGTCTGGGAACCCCACAGTGTGGCACACGCTCCCTCCTTTATTGTGGGGTGCTGCTCCTACAGGGGACGGCAGCGAGTTGGGGCTGGACCGTGCCACCAGCTGCCTGCCCTGCCTGCTCCTCCAGGGGTGGCAGGGAGGAGCAGATCCCTGGGGACCGGCAGCCTCCATCGGGAAGCTGGAAGGCCCCGGGGAGGGAAGTGGGGTGGGAGCACTGTCTGCGAGCAGAGACCTGGAGGAGAAGATCCGGGTCAGGGCATCTGGGCAGCCTGTGCATGGCAAGCAGAGCAGGGCGGGCTGGAGCCATGGTGATGAGGAGGGATGGGAGGTCACCTACTGTGCTATCTAGGACAAGCTGCGGTTTCAGGTCCAGATGCAGATCCAAGGCAAGGGGCCAGAGGTGAGGAAAACCTTAAGGATGCCTACAGCTGCTCGCCGGTGGGTGTCCGGCTGCGGCGGGGCGTGGAAGAGATGTCAGAGCATTGACACTGCCCTCCCTGCTGCAAGTGCCGCGTGTCCCCCAGGAACCGGTGCATCCATCCCAGTGTGCAGCGGTTCCTGTTGTTCCCTGGAAAGTGGGAAGGAGCTGAACCCAGCTTTCCTCACCTCTTTATCGCCGAGTGTGGAAGAGCAGCATCCACCACCTCTTGCAACTTTCTTTGAAGGGAAAAGAGCAAGTGCCAGGGCATTTTGTCGGCTCCTCGTCCTCGCTGGCGCGGGAGCAGTGCTGTGACTCACGCAGCCCCGCAGGGAGCAGATGTATAAATTGAGGTCAGGCTGAATTTAGCCAAACGCTTTGGACCTCTGAAAGCAGAGAAGCCTCCCTTATGCCTTGGGCTTCCACCGTTGGTGTCTGTATCGTGCACTAGAGGTGGCCCAAAGGCATGTGAGCGTTGTCCACCCCAGATGTGCGTTTATAATGTGCCTCTCCCCCTGACCACCGCACTTAGACAAAAAGTGCTTTTTGTCTAAGATGGTTAATGCACTCTCCCACCTCCTCCAGCAGCCAGGTGAATATTATCGTCCCCGTTTCGCAGGCAGAGAGGGGGCACTTGGCCTGCGGTGAGTCAATGTCAAAGGGAGGGTTATAGCCTCGAGAGCCAGCCCGTCCTCTCCTCCCTGCAGCCAGCAGCATCTATTTCTCTCCAAGCAACATCCACCCTGTGTGAGACCGGTGCTATAAAGAACAAATAAAATGCTGCGCAAGCCGAAGGAAATGGCATCATTTAAAAATATGCACAAGGTTAACAGGCGCGGGGAGGACACAGCGCATGTGGATGGATGGTAGGAGAGCTAACGGATGAGACCCGAAGGGCTGCAGAGCGTAAGGCAGTACCAGCAAAATCATCCAAGTGCATAAGTCACAAGAAAATCTGGCTTCTCACCCTGCTTAAGGAGTGTCCCAGGCCGGTGCCCGGGGACGCAGAATGACTCCACGTCGCTGCGTTTCCGCGGGACTGATTGATGGATCGATTTTTTTGCAACAGGGTCCTGTAGCCCTGCACACTGACTCGTCACAAGCAATTAGCTGGGAGTGATGTGCAGCTCCCAGCGACAGCCGGGCTGGCTCCCTTCAGACTGCTCCGACCTGTCCCCGGGGCTGGCGCATCCCCAGCTGGATGAGGCGGATCAGGGGAAGCACTCGGAAACACTCCCGGGGCTTTGAGTCTCCTGGGGCGAGGGAGCAGAATTGAGGGATTTTTAGAACGTTTAGAAACGTTTGCTCTCCCAGCCCCGCAGGCATGGCCCGGGGCGTGTTGCCTATCCAAATTAGGCCACTGTCAGGTTTGTCGGCTGAGGTTTCATTTAATTTTCTTCCTCATGCTCACTCACAGCAGCCCCGTGTGCATAGCCGGGCCAGGACGCAAAGCATCTGGGTAGACCTTTGTCAGGCTCCCTGGCTGAGCCGTTAACACTGATTTTCCATGAATATTCAGGCGTGTGAGATGCATCCAGGATGCTCTCGCGGTCAAGGCTCGCGGGATCTCCACTCAAACCTTAGCTCTGCCGCTGGTTTTGTATGGCTTCTTGGGCAAACCAGCTCTGCCTTTGGCTTCCTCGGACAAATCTTTTAATTCCCCTGCACCTCAGCCTCCAGGTAAATAACCAGGCGGGTGGGTGAGCTTGCGATTTGCTGCTTGGCACAACTTGGTGCATAGAGAGCCAGTTCAGGGCTTGGCAGGGGTGGTGGGATCACTTTTCCCTAGCAGTCGCTGGCTGGCTTGGCTTGGGTCAAGCTTACCTCTCTCCATCTCTGCTAGCCCGTCTGTAAAATAGAGCTAATGATATCCAGGTGGTTTCCAAAAGAGCTGTTGTGCCAGAAATAAGGAACTCAAAAAAGACGGCAGATCCTAAGGGCATCTTTGTGTGCGTCAGGACTCCTTGTTGGGAATATTTCGCTGTGGCCACGTGTGCTGGTTTCAGCTGGGATGGAGTTAGCTTTTTTGCTAGCAGCTGGTGTCGTGCTATGTTTTGGATTTGGGATGAGAAATAGTGTTGATAGCGCACTGGTGGTTTTGGTTGTTGCTAAGCTCTCAAGGCCTTTTCTGCTTTTCAAACCGTCCCACACGTGAGAGGCCTGGGAGGGCACAAAATGTTGGGAGGAGATGCAGCCGGGACAGCTGACCCCAGCTGACCAAAGGGCTATTCCATCCCGTATGGCATCATGCTCAGTTTATAAAGTTGGGGAAGAAGAAGGAAGGGGGAGGGGGGATCGGAGTTACGGCATTTGTATTCCCAAGTAGCCATGGTGCATGATGGAGCCCTGCTCTCATGGAGATGGCTGATCACCCCCCTGCCCATGGGAAGCAGTGAATAAATTCCTTGTTTTGCTTTGCTTGCGTGCGTGGCTTTTGCTTTACTTCTTAAATTGTCTTTATCTCAATGCACCAGTTTTCTCATTTTTAGTCTTCCGATTCTCTCCCCCATCCAAACAGGGGGGCAGTGAGCAGCAGCTGCATGGTTCTGGTTGCTGGATGGGGTTTAACCGTGACACCATGCTTAAAAATATGAGTTTTCTAAGGTGGGAATGATACAGGTGCATGAAGCTGCAGGTAAGCACCATGAGGGATCATCCAGCAAGGGAAAACGGTAGTAGGAATTTCAGATAAGCTTCCAACACCAATGGTATTTGTTCCCCAGAGACATTAGAAAGGGGAGTGTCCACTTTGAGTCATTCAACATTAAGCCAGGAACTTGGCTGGAGCAGGGTGTCCATAAAGAGACCCTACGAGAGCCTGCGCTACCTTCTCCACAGGGTGGGAGGGACTTCTCAGCAGGGACTGTGTTGGGCTCCTCTCTGCTGCTGACTCTCTGCTCCAAAAACCTCGGTTTGCAGCCACGAACTTGGCGAGAAGGGAGACCTGGGGACAGGGAAGGTCCTGAGCAGTGATTGATGGGTTTTGTTCCCCAGCCTGTCATTGCCTGGCCTTCTCCTCCAGCACAGCCCGGCCAGCACTGGTTTCCCACCTCACCACTGCTCCCGGCGCATGGGAACAGCTGGATGGAACAAAATTTTCACTTGCCTTTGAAGACCCAGCGGGTCCCGTAGCCAGCAAAAACATTTACTGAAAAAATAGTAATAGATCTGCTTCCCTTTCATCAGGGTGAGGAAGGCAGCTCTGATGTTGACGTTTCTTACCCAAGATTCAGGAATTGCTGTCTTTAAAAATGAGAGCCCAGTGTGTTTGCAAACTGGACGGGCATCTGACACCCATCAGCCCCTTGGAAGCAGCCCAGGGCTTGTGGGGAAGGCCTTTGGCTTCCCTGGCTGTGGTGGGCTTTGAATGGTTATTCCTCTGAAACCAGTGCTTCTGTTTAGTGGTTTTCCCTTAATAGAAGAGATTTTCCTGCTGTAAGGATGTCATTGCTGAGGAATTACTGCTGGGCCTGGTCTTTGCATCTTTCAAAACTTGTCTGTCCTCAAAGGCTGTTTACACGAGCTCCTGAGTTCAGCCTCTCCAGGGCAACTGCGGTAGCTGGGTCCTTCCCGAGCCACAATTCACCCCGGCTGCGAAGCTGCTTCTGCACGTGCGGGCTCTTTCCTTGCCAGAGCTGGCTCCTGGCTGGAGACCGACCTCCACCCCAAACCTGCTCCTGGTTCCTGTTTGTCTCTTCTGAAGGCACTGGTCCTCGCTGGCTCCTGGGGACCCCCCCACAGCCAGGCTGGGGTGGCACAGGGGCTCCCTGGGTCTGGGGAGCGATGGGGATGGAGGCTTCCACACGCAGCTCCCCGAGCCCACTGGAGCTGCCGCTTCAGGGCAAAACCAGAGCATCTCATCCCATCGGTGCTCCCTTTCCTCCGGGGGACCCCAGGCTCTGCGGCACCCAGTGACACAGGCTTCAGCCCCAGCCTTAGGAAGAAGTTCCTACATCCCACCTCGACTACGCAGTTTGCCCTCTCCCTGTCCATGCACGGATGCACACACGCTCTGAGCTTCTTTTAGATGAAATTATGCGTTATGCCCATCATCATTCCTGCTAAGCAAGATTCTTGGCTCTGCTTCTCCCAGCTTTAAACCACCTCTCTCCCCTTCCCGCTGGGCTCGGGGTCAGCCGAGCCCTGGGGCAGGAGGGCCGGCAGGTTCCTGGACTGCGGTGGGAAAGGGCTTGGGGAGTGTCCCGTGGTTTGGCCGACGTCCGTCTGTCTGTCTGCCTCGCTCCAGGCCTCCATGCTGCTGGATTAGTAGCTACACCTCTCCAAGCGCATTGACTCAGGCACAGCTGTCATCTCCGGCAGCCACTGGGCACTGTCAGTGGAAGTGGATTTCAGCGCTCATTAATCCCTGGCCAGATTCGCCTCCCTCCTTCAGCTGGTTTTTCCAGGAGCCTCATCCAAGTATAATCTTGTCACTGGTTTTGCAGTGGTTTGGCAACGGCTTACAACCTCCTTGTTCCCCAGCCTCCCTCCCCTTGCCCACTCTTTGCCCTTTCATTTGTCGGAGCTGCCCTACGTCCTTTATTTTTCTCCTTCTCTGGTTTTCCTTAGTTTTCATGTGACCAGGCACGTTGAAAGGGGAATTGGCTTCTTTCCCGTTTCTGACCCCGCTGTGCAGAAGCGGGGGGACGAGCACGTTGCTCGCAGGAGTTGCAGCTCAGAGGAAGAGGAGGAGGTCCAAAATGCCACCCAGAAACCCTCGTGTGCGTCTCCTGGCGTGCGCAGGGCTCCAGCCCTGCAGCCATCACCCGCCCCGTGGCAAATACAGCTTTCCCCCTGCTCGAGCCCTGGTGCCAGTGCTTTGACGGTGCCGGCTCTGCCGGCTTGTCGTGCCAGGTCTTGTTCAGCTGTGGAGAAACCCTGAGCTGCACAGCAATGTCCAGATTCCTGAGGTGCGGGAAAAATTCCTCTACCCCCTCCGCTGAGGGAATAATTTGGCTGGGTCTTAAGTTTGGATTAAGCCATGGGTTGGAAGCGAAAGCCAAGCTGGGTTCATGTAACTCTGGGCAAGCAGTGTCTTTAGTTCCATGGCAGTGAATGCTTCTTTCAGATAAAGTGCCCTTCTCTGGCGTTGCCGTATTTGTTGACCGGAGGATTAGAAAACAGGGTGTTGAAATGAAGAGTGCAACAAAAATTCTTGGTTGGCAACGCAGCCGAGGAGAGATGGAGAACGCAGGCAAACATTCCTGTTGAGCCAAATGCCCTTCCCTTGCCCTGTTGGCAAATTTTAAAACAAAGGATAGCGAGGGGGCACCCCCCCCAAACTCAAACGGAATATTTATTTTTTGTTTTAGGTGGTGGCATTTGTGCTTTGGCCCCCTTCCCTCTCCAGAGAAGAATTAATCTCGGGATGAAAAGTCCAAGAAGCACTTTGTGCTGAAAATTCCCGGCTCAGTTAAGTCTGGTCTTAGCCCAAATTTGCAAATACTTTTCATCTCCCCGGAACTGCCGTTTCCAGTCAATGGGGTTTTCACTCCAGTTACACGGGGTCCCCACACTGGTTAAAGGAAGAAACTTTTCCCTCTTCCCTGGTGCCGTTCTGCAGCGCATCCACCCTCCCTGGAAAATTTTAAGTCAAGAGTGAATATTTTTCTGCAAGCCTTGTCTAGTTTAAACAATGAATTCTGGGAAGTGCCATGGCATATGTTCTGCAGAAAATCAGAGTAAATGACCACAACGATTCCCTCTGGCTTCATGCTCTGTGAAGCTATTGTTTGCAATGTGTTGCAGGGGTGTTTAGCTTGGCCCAGTGTGTCATCCTCTCTCCGGTCTTTGAATAGACTCTGCTGGAGAAAATGACTGGAATAAGCCTGTTCTGTATTTGCTTTTGGCATTAATATTTTTTTTTTGTTTGTTTGTTTATTTCTTTGGGATTATTTTAAGGACCTCAAGGTCCCCACAGCTAGAGAGGCAGGCCCAACACATGTGTTGCACGGCTGTTCCCCCCTCGCCGACAGCTCTGATGGCAAAGAGATGGGGGAAGTCCATATCCCCCTTTCTCCCGCTAGCTGCAGGGTGAAGGAAGCTTACCTTGCTTGCTAAGGAGACGTGCTGTTCCCTTCTGTTTTGGGGGAGGAAAAGCCCTCAGCACGTCCGCAGGGTCCTCAAGTTGCATTTCCATTGGAGAAAGCATTGCTGATTAAATGATGCTCGCTGCATCCCGTGGCTGGTGCAGCTGCCTCGGGACCCGCTGCGCTGCAGCGACCAGGGTGCTCCGGTCTGTCTCCCAGCCCTGCTCTGCAGAGCCAAAGGCTGGAATCTTGGATGGAGCTGGGAATGTGGTGTCCCCGTGAGCCCAAGCAGTATGCCCTGGGCTGACCACTCCGCCTGATCCCACTGCCTTTGGAGTCCTCCCTCTGGGCTCACCTCTGGTTCCTGCTGCCCTTGCTCACGTACGTGTCTCTGCTTCCATCTTGCCTTTGCCCAGGAAACTGATTTTGGGAACCAGACCCAGGCTCCGTCCATCAGCCTTCGGAAGGACAGACTCAGGGCCGTGTCCTGGGGGTCTGCAGGGATCCCCCCATCCCATCCTGCTCCCCTCTCCCAGGCAGGATCATCTCCTCCTTGTTGGTTCCCAACAGCCATTTATTTGCCTGACGCTCCCAGAGGATCTGAGTGCTGGGGAGTCTGGCACTGCCCCAGGCAATCTGCTCCAGCGATTTGCTATCCTTAGAAAGGCTTTTGTAAACACCAATCTGGATCTTTTTTGCTGCAATTTAAGACTATTGTCATTTGTCCCGTCGAAGCAGACACAGCTTGTTTGCTCTAATGTCTGAAGTGCTGCGAGAAACCTCAGATCCGAACAATATCTGGTTCTGCCCAGGCCCCCATGGGCACCCGTGGGAGGTCACCTCCTGAGGACCTCCTTCCCCGTCCCACTGCCATCCCAAAGAAGTGGGGGGGGGGATTCCTCAGCTTTGCCTCGAGGAAGAGAAAACCTTGGATCAAACAACCAAAAAGACGGGATGTGTCAGCAAGTCTGTGCACTCCCAAAGGAACCCGGGAGGTTTCCAAACCTCAGTTGATGGTGGTCACTTATATCCCAACTGGCATCGTCCAAGCTGGAGCTAAAGCACATGGGCAGGAGCGGTGCTGGCAGTGACCAGGGAGTCCCTCTGTAAATAGCCAAAGAGAAGGAAGGAGCAGATGGGGGAAAAGGAGGAGCAAGACAGAGAGAATGACAAGCGAGCAAGAGGATGTGTAAGAAGGAGCTGGGAGGAGTGAAGGAGGAGAGGGAGCTGTAATTAGGGCAGGTTTAGTATGCATGAATTTTGCTGGGTTTGCAGCAGGAGGCTTGCCCAGCAGCTGCAGAAATGATTTATTACATGCTCACTACATTTGCCCTGTAGGAAGGTAAATAAAATGTACATACTGTCCCATTTACTCAGACAATCAAGGGGATATGACCCAATTTCTATTTTACTAAAATGTTTTCCTCCCCAGGATTGGACCCCTGGGAGGTGCAGGGCGCCACGGTTCCCCCACGGAGTGGCAGCGCTGCACGGGATCTCCATTTATCTCCCCTGCCCTTGTTGTCAGAAGGATCTGCGAATGCACAGCTAGCATTTAAACCTCCTCGCGCTATCCTGCATCTCCTATGTGGCCTCTCCCGCCTGCCCTGCAAGCGCCGGTGACCTGTGACAAGGGGGACATCACGGGAGGTGCCAGGCCAAGCGCTCACACGGGCGTGAGGGGGAATCCACCCGCACCATCTGCGTGTCGGATTAGGTGATGCTTTTCCTTTGACGGCGAGATGAAAGAGAGAGAGAGAGAGAGACAGGAGCCGGGAGCATCATCTGGCTTTCGCATCTGCTGGCGCTGCTGGGGCTCGGCACAGCTGGCTGCACCGCGCCGCACAGGGGACGGGGGCTCGGACCTGGCTTCGGAGGAGAAAGTCCTGCCTGTGTGGTGGGGTCCGGCTGTGGGGAGGAACTGGCTTCTCCGGGGGGGAAGCGGGGGCCCATGTTTGTTCAGTCACTCAGCAGGTCTAGGGGAGATAAGGGGGCCTCCTGCACCCTGGGATCTGCTTTGCCCGGCACAATCCGGGCCGTGATTACTTTTGCTGATAGCCCAGATACAGCATTTGCTGAATGTGCATGTTTTGGCAGCACGGTTTCTGACTGTATCAGGAGTCTTGGGGTTTTTTTTCTACCTCTGCTCGTTAAATCTCCTCCGGCCTCCCCAGCGGGCAGCCCCGGGCAGGCAGGAGGCTGCGGCCGCTGTCTGTAGCTCTCTGCAGCCGCGGGGATTTGTTGCAGATGTCGGGCAACGAGAGGCCGGGGAAGTGGCACGTGGCCAGCCTGGCCCACAAGCGGCGAGGCCGCGGGTGATGAAACGGGCATAAAGTGGACATTGAGCTAAAACCCTCTGTGGGGGATTCAATTCAAGGGTTTTGCCATGCAAAGAAAGAGTCGGTCGGTCGTGGGTGTTTCTGAATCCCAATTTCACATGACTTTAAGCAAATAGTCACAGGAAGCGTGTTCTGCTCTGTGTTTGGCTCTATCTGCCGGGTTTATCCTGCTGCACACAGGCTCTGAAAAACACAGCCTTGTTGTGTTTGGAGAAGCCTGTCTGGAGGGATGAGGAGAGGAGCAACCCCTCGCGTGACAGGCGTTTGTGACAACTTTCCCTGCAGGAGCGAGGGCTCAGCCCCGGGCGCTCTGGGACGCTCTCACCAATTCCTTCCCCAGCAGGTCCCTCTTCTCCCCCCTGCACGGGGACGAGACGCTCGCCCCAGCCGCGCAGGCAGGAGCGGTTCCCACCCCGCTCTCCTCCGGCAGGCGGGTGATGCTGAGGACAGGCCAGCGTTACTTAGCAACCGCTGAAGGATGCGGCTGTAACCCCACCCGGTACCCAGCACCACCCTCCCCTGCCAGTTTTCCGGAGGAATGGGCACAGTTCCCATCAGAGCTAGGCTCCACCAGGGGATGTTTTTTTATTGTTTTGTGATTCTTCTGGTCAACTTTTATGGGCTGCTTCAGACCCACTTGTTGGTCAGTCCTGGGCTGGGATGAACCCTGGCTCTGCCGTCCCGCGGGCAGGGCCGCTGGTGGTTTTGGTCAGAGTTAGGTTGATGGTTGGACTGGATGATCTGAAATGTCCCTTCCAACCCAGGCGATCCTATTCTATGGAGGCAGGCACACATGCCGGAGCCGCTGCCCCTTCTCCCTCTGTTCGCCAGGATGAAGGTCCTTCCCTTGCTCTGCACTCACTCTCCCTCCCAGAGCCTGCAGACAAAAAACCTAATTGCGTGACATAAATTATAGCAACTCTCCAAATAAAAGCCCAGGGGAAAAAAAAAAAAAGGCTGTGGCTGGATGGACACTTGAGGGCTATTAGAAGATGCATAAATTCTTTTCCTTAGGTTTTTCATTTTTACTTGTCTAATTACGGTGAAAAGAGCCTTTCAAGGGTTGCTCAACTGCCAGGGCACTCAGCAGCCCCTGGCAACTGGAGTGGGAAGAGGTGGCAGGGTCGACGGCCCAGTTTACCTTGGAGAGAGCCTGGGGCTAAACAAATGCCAAGGGCTTGGGAAGGAGACGGGGGAGAAACCGCTGCATTCCCTTGGGTCTCCCCCGGGAACCTGCCTTGGTTCCCCGGGCACCCATCACTCCTAGGAATACTTCTATGCGATTGTGGCCCCTTTTTATTTATCTGACACTCCTCAAGCATCTCGCAAAGTTTAATTAAACATCCCTCCCAGGGGTATCCTTTACCCCCATTTTAAAGATGGACTGGCTGAAGACAAAGAAAATGAGCAGCATTTCTGAGGACTGGGAATAAAACCCAGGAGAGGGGAGGTGGTACTTCAATGCTCTGGCTTCCCCCCACACCCCTGTGCTCTGCCTGGCAGGGACCGTGGCAACGGCAGCATCGCTGGCATCGTCCTCGGTGACCCCAGATGTGCCAGGGAGGCTCAGAGGGAGCAGGAAGGATCCGGGAGCGACTGCAGATTCCCCAGGCAGGGGAATCGCCGAGGCTGGGACGGGGAGAAAAGCCCTTAAACCAAGAGAAATGCAGCAGGGTCAGAGGGCAGGACTGCTCCCAGCTCAGGGCCCCGGCAAAAGCACCCAGTGCCTGACGAGCCGCTGTGATAATTAGGGCCAATTTATACTTCCAGGTCAGGGGGGTCACCCTGGGCTTGTCATCGATTTTTAGGTGGGTGATAAACTGCCTGGAAACCGGAGCTGTCGGGATAACATGGGAAATGTCCCATTAGAGAGGGAGCTTGTGGAGCAAGCGCTGCCATTGTGACACCCCCGAAGCCCCCCCCAATGGCCACAGCCTGGATAGAGGACCCCCGTGGTTTGCTGCTGGCTGTCCCCCCGTCCCTTATGCTGGCCACATGCCCCAGGGTGCTGCCCATGGGTGCACCCTGGGTGCTGCCCTCCTGCCCCAAGCCCTCCCTGTGCTCTGTGCTGGACCCTGCTGTGCCCAAGGGCGGGGGCTGGTCTCCTCTGCCCAGGTGAAAGGGATGGTGTGATGGAGGTCGGTGGCTCCCTTGAGCCAGGAGTCACTCCGTCCTTCCTGGGGAGCAGGCTTGAGAAGGCAGCCGTGGGGTCCTGCCTCAGAAAGTGCTCAGGGCCACTGGTTTTGCCTTCACCTACTGGCTAGTCAAAAGATGGAAGAAGGCCAGATGTGGGAGAGAAGGGCCACCAAGGAGCTTAATGCGTGACTGCTCTTTCAACCTCGCTAAAGAAACCCAGGTCACTTCCTAAGGATCCCCATCCCTGGAGGGGTTCAAGGCCACGTTGGACGAGGCTTTGAGCAGCCTGGTCTGGTGGGAGGTGTCCCTGCCCAGGCCAGGGGGGTTGGAACTAGGTGATCTTTAAGGTCCCTTCCAACTCTAACCATTCCAGGATTCCATGATTTTTCTGCCTGTGAACCTGAAAAGGAACCCAGGGAAGTTTAGTGCATGCATTTGTTAGACTTGTCACTGCTCTTCCAGCGCTGTTCTTCCAGCCTTTGGCTCCTGACCCCGGATCCACTGGACAAAATGGTTCACACGACGGTGCTGGTCACAGGCTGAGGGACCGTATGCAAGTCAAATGTACAGGTGCTGGGGTGCACAAGGCGTTGCTTCGTTGTCACCTTTTCCTGCTGCCCTGTTTGCTCTGGTCCAGCCCTGGCTGCTGTGCCGACACACGGTGTGAAGCCCAGCAGGGCTCCGGTCCAGCCAAGGCCAGCGGTGGGAGGTGGACCTCCTGGCTCTCCTGCCTGGGAAGCGTTTTGTCCCTTGGCTTGCAGAGCTCTGCTTTGCAGAGGCGGATTCTGCTGCTCCTGGCGAGCACAGCAAGAGCTTAAATATGTTTGTTCCATCTCTTTTTTCTTTTTTCTTTTTTCTTTTTTTTTTTTTTGCAAACTGCTCTAGCAGGTAGAACTGTTCCCAGATTTGTTTCTCATGCCAAAAGAAAGCAACTGCAGGAGGCGGCTAAATGCGTGCAGCAGCTCCAGCTCTCGCTCCTCTGCTAACGCGCACCCTGCCCCGCCGTCCCGCGGGTGCTCTCTTGGCGGGTTCGATTGCACCGATACGATCCCACTCCAGATAGGCTGCTGTATCCGCAGCCTAGCTCTGCTTCCTGTAATTAAAGGTGTCAAGTTATGCCACGGACTGAATCCAGCAGTAGCAGCCAAGTTCTTCCCAAGTACATTACGTTGCCCAGACCTTGGAGTGTCACGTAATTACAGCCTCCGCCGGGTGAGCCTACGATGGTGCTCTGAACTTCTCGGGCTGAGAAGTGCCCTTTTCTCATAAACAGGGCCAAAACAAATTAAAAGTGACCTGACCGCGGAGGCTCATTAGGATGAGGGTTAAAATTGCCTTGAGCTGGCTCAGCAGCTCTGTTCTCTGCCAGGAGGGTGATCGCTGTGCTGCTGTCTGTACGTGAGCCATATCCCAGGGATGGAAACACGGGTGGGCGCTGCAGGGGCCACGGCTGAGCACCACCAAGGCCTCCCTGGCATCTCTCCGTGTTGCTTTAGGTGACGTCCCCACCTTTCAGAAACCATCCCTTGTCCTGGTGGAGACACCAACGGAAGCGTGTGACCCAACCGCTGGCGGCCAGCGTCTGCAGCCAGCAGCCCCCACCCCGGCAGGGTCGCAGGAAACAGGGCGCTTCCACCATCCGAGAACTTCAGGTAAAGAAATCCGCGCTTGCAAATGGGGAACGCAAAAATACATCCGACGGATAAATTGTTTGCTCGAGCTGGGAGTGAGGTGCCC
The DNA here is from genome assembly GCF_028500815.1 of Rissa tridactyla. Classification (NCBI taxonomy): domain Eukaryota; kingdom Metazoa; phylum Chordata; class Aves; order Charadriiformes; family Laridae; genus Rissa; species Rissa tridactyla. The sequence goes on along the minus strand of NC_071474.1, from coordinate 45,339,040 downwards.
CGGGGAGCTCCGGCGTCCGTGCCCGCTGAAACGCAGGGCTCAGCAGATCCCCCTCGCCGAGCGCTCGGCTGATCTCCCCCGCGGTGGAGTATTTGTGAGGATGCTGCTGTCATGTCATCTAGGGGAAAAAAAAAAAAAAAGAAGGAGAGGGAAGGGCAGCCATGGGGGTGATGGAAAAGTGACTCTGCATGATGGAAAGCCACCTCCAAGCTCAGGCATGGCCGCTCCTTGCTCGGAGAAGCCCCTCTCAGCAGCCAGTGGCTGGGTGGTCTGCCTCTTAATTACAGGGTTAATGCGATGTTACTATCAGGAGAAGTTTCTTAACCTGATAATGAGTAGGAAGCAGCTGTAGCTTGGAAAATGTAATAATTGCAGAGTGGAGCAATGTAATTATAAGGTGTGTATCAACTGCCTCCATGTTTACTTAGAGAAGACTAAATCCCCTCAAAAGCGGCAGCCAGCTCTGTTTCTCGCAGGGGGCTGTAACTGCATAGGGAAGGGGGGACAAGGGACAAGCCTGGCCTGCTCCTTTCTGCTGGTGACGTGCTGGGGCTTGAGCCAAGGCTACGGGGGACGCAGCCCGGCAGCACGCAGCTCACGCCATGCTCGGTTGCCATCGCTCCAGCTCCCTGTCGGGGCATTTCCACGGAGCATCATGGTGCCGTGCCCAGCCCACCCGGCTCCGGGAGCTCATCCTGCTCATGGGACGTCACCGGTCGTGGCAGGCCGTGGATGCAGAGGTGTCCCCTGGCTTCTCTGGTGGCAGCAAAATCAGCCAGGGGAGAGGAAAAGTTCCAGACAGCTGCTCTCTGCGGTCCCAGGAGCACGTCCCCCGTGGGGACGCCAACCCAGAGGTGCAAAGCACCGTGCCTGTCGCTCCCCTCTCCCTTCCAGCGTTGCGCTCATTGCCAGGAGCTCCTCGGGAAAGGCCAGTAGCAAAGTGTCACGACTGAGCCCTTTATTTTCCCTTCCTGATGTATTTGCCTGTCTCAGGTCTAAGTGTGCCCTGAGCTCCTCCCTGCGACCTCAGAGCCCTCTCCTTCGGTTCCTCCCCCACTTACCTGCACATGAGGCAGTTTTTACTCCGCGGTCTCCATGCCAAAGAAAATTTCTATTAGGTGGAAAAATTGCTTCCCTTTCATGCCCTGAAGGTAAAATAACCAGACGGGTGGAGGTGCACATCCCGTACAGAAAAAGCAGCGCCAGGCTGAGCCTTTCTCCCGCTGAACACGGCTCATTACTCGTGCGGTTGGTGTGGACGACGGTGAAGGTGTGCCCCGACACAAGCGCGCAATAAATCCCGCAGCACATGCAGGGATTGTGCTCCCTCCTGCCGCTCCAGCTGCCAGGCGACGCCTCTTCATCTATGGCACGGTCTGGGTGCATCATCTCTGTCGAGCGATCCCTAAATCAGTCACAAACCTCACTCCTGAGCGGGGCTCCTTCTCCCGGCGGGAGGGAGAAGAAGGACCCTGCAGGCCCAGAGGCTGGTCGCCACCTGCGTGGGCACGGCCGGCTCGCTGGCACCCTGGCTTTGGGCAGGTCCCTCCTGCACGCACACACACACACACACACACGTGTTCGTTCTCCCTTATTCTCATTCTGGGGGGGGGAAAGAAAAAAAAAAAAAACCAAACCCAAAACTTTTGCCAAGTGCTTTTTCCCTGAAAACTCCAGATTTGGCTCAAAGTTAAAAAAAAAAAAAATAAAAAAAAAAAAATTGTTGCAGTTTTGCTGGGTGTGCTCAATTATTCTCCACTTTAAAAAAAAAAAAAAAAAAAAAGAAAGATAAAATATGCCAATATGGAAAATAAAAGTGGGTCAAGTTTTAAATGAATCGCAGTAATACCGACTCTGAAGCACAGTCAAACTATTTCATCAGCCCTTTACAATGCTCTCCTTGAGATCCTGGCACAAAGGCACAGCCGCTCTCCAAGCGTATTTCTGGGCTTCATTGCCTGCGCAACCTTTGCAAATGTCTTCCTTTGATCTTTAATAATTACCCTGTGCTAATGTGTTTGCGATGTGATGAATGAGATGGAGAGGAGCAGGGAAGGGTGAGAAGAACCCTTACCTTTCCCTTGTCAAGGTCCTTTACTCGGGGGCTGTGATCGGCTCCCGCCGCCGCCCCGGTCGTCATCGCTGCTGCAAAATGGCTCGTGCGTCAATTAGGGAGTTGGACCAAGGTCCGTGACGCCTTGTCTTGAGAGACAATCTGCTCTCTCTGTGAGCTAATTAACAAGAGGAAATTCTTCATGGCCTCGCATGCTTCCCAAACGCTCCCCCCGCCGCTGCCGTCTCGAGGGGGACAGGATGGGGCACGGTGCTTTCCCCCGTGGTGTCGGCTAGAGGTTTTGACAGATGTCTGCTTGGTCATCCATCACACACCTGCTCCGGCTGCTGGAGGAGGTGGCCAGGCGATGTCCCTTCCCTTGGTGGCAACTCCTGCTGGAGGGAGAGCCCCGGCCTGGCCGGGCCGGTGGTCTGCACCGCTGGGGCATCAATCCTCTCTTTGTGTCCCATTTCCCCTGAGGACAAGCCCAAAACTGTTATTTTTGATCCTGATCGCTGTGCAGTGGGAGGAAGCGTGCACAGAGTGCTTGGATGGAACTCATGCCGTAGAAAACTGACGGCAGCTAAAAATTTGGCTTCCCGTCACTCCTGGCTTTGCTCTGAAAACCCCAGAGAGTACGTAGGACCCCTTCCCTCCTTCGGGTCCCCTCTCGTACTGATATAAATGGGTCTCTCCTCTCCTCCGGGTCTCTCCTCCTGCAAAACCCCCCACATCTGAAGCCTTTGCCCTGTGGCACTGGTGTTCTTCGTGAGCGGCTCTGAGTCAGTGCAGGTATTTTCTGCAGATAAATGGGATGGGAAAGAGTTTCCCCCATGCTGAGTGGCAGCTGCATGCAGTCACCACGCAGCTGGAGGGGAGCAGACCTGGCTAATAAAATCCAAGGGCCCTCAGCTTGTGCAAAATGGGGTCTTCCTTAGCCCTGGCTTCTGCTGAACAATTTTTATTCAAGCATCCTCATTTTCCAGTCTCTTTAGTTGAGCTCAGGCCCTGCACGCTGGAAATCAGCAATGGAGATTAAAGCCGTGTTTGCAAACGGTTGGTACCGCTAAATCAAAGCAAGCGGATTAGCAAAACCTTTTGGCTTCTCAGTTCTGCTTTTCTGCCGTGACCGCGACACACAGTCCAACAACTCCACTAATCCGCAAGGCAACCAACCCCTTTCCTGGGGAAATCCACCTCCTCCGTGAGGATGCAGCGGGGGCCGGGCGCGGGATGCTCGGCGAGTGCCCAGCCTGGGGACCGCGCGCCCCGCGGGCGCTGCGCCAGGCACGGGGCTGCTGTGGGACGACGGGGCGAGCAAGGAATTCATCCCAGCAGAAACCCCTGGAGATTCCCTCCCTTTCTGCTGCCATCCACCATGGAGGTGAGTCCCGGACACATCTCCCAGCTCTTCGGTTGTCCTGCTCCGTGCTGTGAGCACTGACTTCAAGAAAAACAGTGGACAATTACTCAAAGCTTTCTTTCCCCTTACTTTATTAAAATAATTCAGATAAGCAGCAGGAGTTGCTTTGTAACCACCTGATTTTCACATGTGGCAAAGGGAATGTGAGCAGCAAGTCCTTTCGTTGTGCTGGCTTACCCTTCCCCATCACGGGGCTCTGTTTTTAAAGGCTTAAAGCAGTGCTCGCCACAGTTTTGCTACCCAGGGCGAGCTATTCTGGGCTGAAGTTTGCTTCCAGCTGTTCTGATTTTTTGGAAATTTCAATGGAAAACCAGTTAATTTGATTTCGGAAGGAAACAAGCCGAGGGGACAACATCTTTGTTTTTCTCGTACTGAAACCAGCAAGAACAAAACTGGTGCCGCTATTTCAGTGACAAAGACCCGGCTGGTTGTGGTGCCCTCCGCGGGGCAGAGGCCATCGGAAGGTGCCTTTTGCCAAGCTAGTCAAAAATCCGCCCCACTTAACCCAACTGTGGACTTTCAAAGCAATCTGAATTTGCTCCTACACAGTTTGGCAAACAGAATTTTGCACTGATTCCGTCCAGGGGTGAAATGCTGGCAGGGCTCCGGGTTTCTCCGTGCCAGCAGGATGGGCTGGAGGCAGAGCCCCCCTGCCAGCGGCTCCGGCGGCTGAGCTCTGCTGTAAAGAGGCTCCTGGACAAGCTGAAGAAGAGGAGGAATAAGAGCGATCCTGCCATGGGAAAGGGTGCACCACGAGAAGAGGCAGCAAAGACTTCACGAACACCCTCCATGCTGTTTTTCCCACATGCGAATGCCTGGTTTTACCATGTTAACTTGCTTTTAGCAGAGGAGCTCTCTGCGCCTAATGGAAATGGGCTCTGCGACCTCCTCTGCTGAGGGCATTTGTCTTCATCACAGCCCTGACATGGGCTGCTGCCAGAGGGCTGCGACTCTCAAGCACGGCTCCCTGGCTAATTGCTGCCCACGGGTACCTGCGAGGGGGCCACCCCCAGCCCCCCGTTAGCCACCCTGGCCATGGAGATGCAGCAGCGTGGGGCACACATGGCTCCCGTGGAGCTGGCAAGAAGTCGTGAGCTCTGAAAATCCTGTCTGGGTGGCCCTGAGACCAGGACTTCTGAAAAAAAAAACCCCATGTCTGTATGACAAAGAAGCACCGGTCTTGGAGGTGGTTGTGGAAACACCACCTGAAGTACCTGATTTTGACTTACCAGCCCTGGAAGAAGGTCCAGGTGAGATCCCTTGTGGTGAGCCTTTGGATAGTGCCGTGAATGAAACCGCACCACCCAGCTAAAAAGACGGGAATAATTCGATGGAGAACGGAGAAACTGAGGCAAACTAAGTAACTGGGCTGCAGTCATGTGCCATATCTGACATGCAGAGTCCCAAATCCATTGCAAGGGTCCAGTCTGCCCCGAATAGGGATCTCAACTCCCAGATACTTACTCCGGCCCCCTTCTCCGTTGCTGAAACCTTGCGAGAGGTTTCAAAGCATCGTCTGCTGAAGAACCACAGGCTGGTCCATAGCCAGGTCCGGACCGGGGACCCAGCACGCTTTCCTGATCCTCCTAAGCCCGTGAAAGCACTGGTAAACCTCTCAATATTGGGCATTTTTAAGAGAAACTATTCCGTTATCTCAGATTCAAGCCAGCCCAGCAGCTTCCTCTAGTCCTTTACCTTGGGTATGCCCCAAGGAAAGGCTCCTTGCTTCCTAAGTTATTGCTTATGAAACTGCTCTTGGTTTGACCTCTCTGTTTTCATGCCGGCAAGGATGCCCCTGTTCCCTGGAGGCAACAGCAATCAGCCTCCAGTACCCTCCACCTACGGGAACCGCTTGCTCGATATCAATATATTTATATCAGTATATGCGTGCATGTTTGCGTGCGTGTGTGTATTTTTATGTATATACGTAGAATCAATAAAAATTAACATTTAAGGAGCTGTAATATAATCTGCGTCATTGTCGGGAAAGGCAGCAAGTGTTAAAAGCTTAATGGACGGTGGAGGAATGGATTTAAGTGAGTTGTTTGCAGACTTCGGCATGCAGGACGAGAGGGAAATCAAGGAGAGAGAGAACAGGAATTTAGAGGGATTTGGAGACGCTGCCTCCGGAGCTGGTAATGAATAAGAATGAAGAAGCTGAAACACCGGGCTGCCTCCAGAACACGGCCCTGGCACACACTCTGGCACCCGTTTTAATTTTATGCTGTAGTTACCTGTTCCGACCTCAAATAAAACAACGATTCCGATGGGAATGTTGAATTAAATCAGCTGCTTGGCTCCCCGAGACGGGCCCTTGCCTCCTCCTGCTTTTCTTACCCTGGAGAACTTAAACAGCGCAATTTAAACCTTTTGCAGCAAATCTGGGAACCGGAGCGGGTTCCCTGGGGAGGAGGGAGCTGGAGGATGCCAGACACGGATGGCGCGGGGAGGAGCGTGCGGGGGGCTGAGCACGCTGCTGTCTGGCAGGATTAGGCTTTTTACAGCATCTCAGCCACCCTGCTGCAGTCACACACGCTCCTTTTTTTTTTTGTGGGCCCCAAGGTGCCACGTGGGATTTCAGGAGGCTCCTGCCCCTCGAGGAGGCAGGGAGGGACGCAGGGAGCTGGATGCTCGTGGACCAGCGGAGGACAGGACCCACACGGGTGGGTGGCCCTGGGAGATGGTGTCCCGTGGGGAGGGAGGGACAGTGGAAACTCAGCTGCTGGAGGCCTTTTGCACTGCTCTACCCCAAATCCACCAAAGGGAGCCTGCAGAGAGCGGTGCACGCATCTTCCCAGCCTCTGGGAGGTCCTGCCCTGCCCAGGGGCTGTGCTTCCAAACCCAGCCCAGGAGCTGGGGATTGCTGTAGGACTGGGGACATGGCCATGCCCACAGTGGCTGCAGGTGCTTGTGACATTGCTATGGGGTTCCATGAAGATGTGGTTGTGTTGATGTGGTCGTTTAATGTTTCTGTTTAGTGGCAGAAGGGAGGAGAGGTGGCAGGAGGCATGATTTTTCTGAGGATGATCCATTTAGAGAGTAATGGCTCGTCCAATCTGGTCCTTTGGGAAAACCCTGGGAGCCAGCGTGCAGCCACAAATATTATCGAGAATTTTAACTGTGACACCAGCTTTCATCCATCATGGTCTGCCTTCCCTGTCCGCTGCCCCTCCTTCTCCTCCCCCAAAGATTTCTCTGGGCAAACTCAACTGACCCTCAAAAGGTCCCTTTTCACCTGTTGCTCGACACGGTCCAGGGCTCACCCTCCCCACGCTGATGGTGTGGGAAGGGTTAAAGCCTGCCTCCCCCAGAGGCTACGCTTCACTTGATAATATCTTCAGCTTGTGACAGTGTTAATGCGGGGATCAGGTGCATCAGGCAGCCTGCATTACCCTGGAGAGAGATGAGTTGTGTCCGGAAGAGCCAGAACTGGATACGTGGCATAATTGCACCAGGGCTTGATCACGCCTTGCTGACCCCTTGCCTCTTAATAAACCATTAGCCACCCCTCTGAATATGAGCATCCTCTTGCCTCTTGTTGCATGAACCTCTCCTCCTCCTCCGTGGCTGTGTCCGCCTGCCTCTGTGATGCTCCCTGGCCAGGATGATGGTCCCTCCATCCTGCGAAACGCAGCATCTCCCGGCTGGTTCCTCTGCTGCAGGTCCTCTGCTGCTGGTCTCCCCAGTGCCGAACGCTGGGTGAAGGCACCATGCGCGTCTTCCACCCAGCCCTGCTCACCCAGGCGGAAGATGCGTATCGATGATGGCGAGTCCTGGCATTCCTTCGGGAGCTGAACAAGGCTGAGAGTCCACCGAGGCAGAAGGCAGAACGGGGTCAGGCAGCGTCGAGAGACGGGGAGCGGCGTTCGCTCCTCTTGTGCTCAGCTGTGCAGCAGAGAGGCAGCAGTTCTGCCCATCTCCTACCTGGTATTTCCAGAACCACCTGCAACCCCCGCGTACACTGCATGAGAGACGGCCCCGGTGCTGCCCCAGGGCCCGACCCTGTGACAGGCACCACCGCAAGCCTCCCGCTGAGACCTGCCGGCATCCCTGCTAGAGGGATGCTGCTCCGTTAGCCGGAGAGCGGGGAAAGGGCAGCAGCAGCAGTGCGGGTCCCCAGTGCAGGTGGGAATGGTTTCCCAGTTGGAACTGGATAATTCACAACAGAAGCCCTGTGCCCGCCCTGTGAAATGCTGCAGAGGCTTGGAGGCCAGGGAGAGGGCAGAGAAGGGCAGCGGAGAGGCAGGAGAGACCATTTCTCAAAGCCCTGTGTTTAAAGAAACAAGTAGCCAGCAAACAGGGATGCGTTTGGAGACTTCCATCTCCCCGTTGCGTTTTCCGTGTGTGCCTGACTACACAAACCAGACCGGCACAAGGAGCTAGTCCCTGCCTTTCTCCTTCTGCATTTTGCCAATAAACCTATCTATGATCGCTGTGCTGGGCAGCATCCTTCGGCGGGGCTCCGTCAAACTTTTCCAGCAGAAAGTTATCTTCTCCCGTTGTTATTGGTTATTTGTATTCCACTGGGGCCAGGAGCGGGTTTCCCGCAGGGCATGGTGAGATACCTCCCTCCCTTGCCTCAAACGGGAGTTATCGAAGGAAGCTTTTCCACCCTGGGCTGCGCCACGTGATTTAAATATCCAGGGCGGCAGAGCCTGTGCGGTAAGTGCCTGTGATGGCCCCGCGAGGTCTCCTGCTCTCTCCAGCTGTTGGCTCTGCCTCATGCACCCCCTGCGAGCTGGTGGTAATGTGGACACTGTGGCTTCCCCTCCTCTCCTTCCTCTGTGCATCACTAGGATTTTACTCACCAACTTTCTCCTCCTTATCCCATTGCTCCGGTCCCGTTCCTTATCTTCTCACCATCTGTCGCTGGGTTTGGGCGACGTTTCCTTGGTCTGGGCGTCCCGAGAAGCTCCTGTCGATGTGCAGTGCCCCCAGCGCCTGGCTGGCAGGTGCCATCCCCACCTCCCACGCTCACGTCCCTTCTGCCATTGCTCCTGCTCCTCAGCTACCGCCTGGTCCGGCGGAGAATCCAAGTCCCTTCTCCGTCCTCTCTGGGGACAGTGACTGGTCACACACTGGGCTGACCTCCCCCTCTCAAAGCAGCCGGTGACACTGTGACAGAGGGTTAGAAAATAAAAGTCGAGGGGCAGGAACAGAGCTTCCAAGCCTGGGAGTTGTTTCCCGTTCCAGCCAGGCTGCCCTGCCAGACAAACTCAAGTTATTGCAGCTTCATGGCTCTTTTCGCCCCTGCCATTTAATGTAGACGTATCCCACTTCCACCGACGTGAGGGGATTTTCGCACAGAGAGATGGATTTTAAACGAGAGCGCCGCGTCTGCCGGGTCTCCCCTTTCCTTGCCATGCTGCTGCTCCCAGGACTCACTCTCCGCACAAGTACGTCTTATTTTTATCATCCTTTCGCCACCATCTTACCCCCGTCTTTCCCCTTCGTGATTTGTTTACAAGCCCAGCACAGAAAACTCAAGCTCCAATTTTTTTTAATTAAAGTTTCTACTTTTTCACCTAGAAGAACATAGGTGGGGAGGAGGGCAGAGCTTTGCCCGTACTCTCAGTACCCCAAAGAGCCTCCAAAAGCAACTTAAACCTTGTCGGTCCCTTACTGATGAGCCCATCACCCTGCCTGCTCCCTTGGCTGCCCCAGCAGCCCTCGCTGCCCCGGTTCCCACACTCCCCGACACCTCTGCATCCTTCAAGGCTCCTGGTTCCCGTTTGCCCCCCTAACTCCCGGCTTCTCCAGGCACCGCTCTCAGACAGCTGTGATGTATCGGTGACAAGCTCCCTTTGTGTCCTTCTCTTGCACAACAATAGATACTCCTGTCTGTTTATACAAGTTTGAGTTTGTCCCTATAAATACGGTGTGGAAGAAACAGTAGACTATAGATTGCACGCTGACAGCTGAAAGATTAAGGGAATCCATTAACTAAACCAACTGCCTGGAAATCTTATGCAGAACGTACACCTGAAAGCTATTATTGCTGTCCTGTCATACTACTTTATCTCTTTATTTAGGACCCTTTTTGTTTGGTTGAGGGTTTGGCTTTTTTTTTTTTTCCCCCCCTCTCTAATAATGTAAACTTGTTCTGGAGCAACAGAGGAGCCCTTGATTAAGTATCTAAGTATTTTCTGCTGAAGAATTTATGAACTCCGAGCCAGCACTGTCCTTGCCAGATCCCATGGAGTGGAAGGGGAGGGGGCACTTGCCTGTCTCTGGGTTTGTGCTGTGAATGGCCTTGGATCGGGTTTCCTTGCAATGAACTGTTTGCATTGCTCTCAGGGGCGACTCCGTCTCACTTAAATATCTGGCTGCACTTAACCTTTTTTCACCTGAATTCTCTCCATCACTCCAGCGCTCCCTGCCCCTACCTCTCCCGCCAGCTCCCTGCTTTACAATAGCAGCCCACCCTCAAGTTTACAAGTGCAGCCGGTCGCTCGCCTCTCCCGGAGCCGCGCTGGATCCTGGCTGTGATACTGTTGAAGTTGGTTTGGTTTTGGGGTTTTTTGTGTGTTTTTTTTTTTTTTCCCCTTATTCTGCTCTATTCAGGTCTCAACACAATGCTCGTCACCATAGTATCTGTGCGAGCTCCTTGTTCTCCACCGAGTTCCACGCCTGCTCCTCTCTGGTTGTCCTCCCCTCCTCTCTCTGCGGCTGCAGGGGGGCTGGAAGGGGTGGCGGGGGGCGGTTTCCTTTATGCACCTTGCTGTGGGCTAGTGTGAAAGAAGGCAAAAGCGGAGACATGTGGCTTTTCTAAAGCGAAAGTCTTTGAGCTTGAAGAGGACTGCTCTCTTGTTAACACAGCCCCGACCCGCCGTCTCTCCGGGCGGCAGGTTGTCGTCCAACGCGAGGGGTTCGGCTGGAGGGGTTTTGCGAAAATCTCTGGTTTGTTTTCGGAAGCTGTTTGCCTGGGAAAACACCCACGGGTCGAACCCTCGCTGTCCCCCCTTTTCCTCGTCCCTGCTTTCCCACTTTCCCAGCCGAGCCTTGCCGGCGGACTTCAGCGTGCCTTGGTTTGGTTGTGCGGTTTTTCAAACGGTGTTTGCACCTGTACGCTCAGGCTGGGCTCGGACAGTGGTTTTGAGCGTACAGCAGTTTCTTCCCATTTTGTTACGGGCAGTTTTCTCCTTCGTTTGAAATCCCAGGGTGGGGCGGTAGGTGAAAAAAAGTAAAATATCACGGTTAGTGAAAATGCCACCTGCACAAGCGCGAAACGTTTCCACAGCCCCGGCTGCAACGGCAGCAGTTTTCTGCGGCGCTCAGCTCTCCCCGGGGTGGGAGGGCGACCGTCCCCTCTGCCAGAGCCCCCTTTCTCCGGTGATGTGTGAGTGATTAATGTCGTCCCGAGAGAAGAATAAAGTTTCAGTGGCTGCTATTGTCAGGAGAACAGGAGCGGTTCCCCTCCCCGGCTGTACAGATAGTAACCATGGCATCTGCCGCTCTGCAAATACAGCCCGGCGAAAGGGCTGGCCAGGGTTTGGTGGGTGCTGGACGGGGGGGGGTAAATCACGTTCAAGCCCATCTCCCCACTGAGGATGTTACTGTGTTACCGAGACGTGAGGAATTTGCAAAGAGGTTTCTAAAAGTTAGCGCAGCTTCTCTGCTGCAAACTCGCCCAAGCCGGGCTATTTTCATTTGTCTCTTTCTCTAATAAATACCCGCAGGATTTTCCCACCTTCTGAACTAATCACTTCGCTTGTAACATGTCAGTGGAACAAAACCAGCTGCTTGTGAACCCTCCTGATGGAGAGCTAAGGCAGAAGGGGACTTGAGGTCTGTGGAAATGCTGAATTCCCACCCGGTACCACGTCTGGGATGGATCCTGCCTCGCTGCAGCGAGGATGGTGCTCGCTGAAACGAGCTCTCCCAGCTTGGAGGAATCCCAGTGTGCGCTATCCTGGCAGCTTTGGGGAGCTGGGAGTAATTGGGAAGGTTGGGAAGGAGTTTAGGGATGGTGAGTTAGGAGCCAGAGGTGGAAGGATGTGGGTGAAAGGGCTGCAATTGTGGAAAATCCTGGATGCACAAAGGACTGAAAAGGTCCTGGAGCATCTCTGCTAAATGCTGAGGAGAACTTCAAGTAACACAAGCAGAGCCTGGATGAATGTCCATGGATGCACCATCAGTGCTTCTGCTTGAAGGTTGCCTATGGGGTTTTTACCAAAAGATGGATGTGTCTGAGGGCACAGATGCTGTTTGAAGGTTGTTGGTGAGCTCTGAGAGCAGCTCTGAATGGACATCCATGGATGCACCATCAGTGTGGCCAAGGCTTCTGCTAAAGTTGTCTATGGGTTTTTAGCAAAGGATGGCTGTGTTTGAAGGCACAGATGCTGTTTGAAGTTTGTTGGTAAGCTCCGGGAGCAGCTCAACCTCATGGTCGGGCTCTCCAGCGTGGAGATGCATGGGTGAAGAAGCTGTGGTGGTCCTCCCTCCAGACCAGCAGCATCTGCCCTGAGCTGTGTCCCTCCCTGGGAGGCACATGCCACCAAAGAGAAGAAAGGAGGGGCTGGGGATCAAGAGATGAGCTATGTGTTTTTGGAGGACTCACCAAGCCCATGTAAATCAGCTGGTGATTGCGCTGGGGAAGGCTCCACGGGGTTTGAGCTCATTTGGGCTGTGCTGGGGGGGAGATGGCAGAGGTCGGGCGAGCCGGTGTTGCCAGGCAACGCTTCCCGTATATTAGGAAGATAAATCCTATAATAATGGAAAGAATGGATACTTTCTGCTCCTGTTGTTTATTTCTTTCTTCCTCGGTGGTTCTGCTCGCTCGGATCCCAGCTGCGGCACCAGGGAGCAAAATGACCTTTTAGTGCCCTGAAGGACCGAGAGGTTTTATCCTTGCTGATGAAATCGGCGTGGTACGGGTTTTTTTGGATCTGCTGGGACTAGGGCTGTGTCACTGCCAGTGGAGGGGAGGCAGGAGGGCTGGCAGAGACAGGCACGCTGGCTTTTCGGAGGAAAAGGGATTGTGGGAAAGGCTAATTCCTTATCTCCGGACACATCCCACTCATGTACTACTTGCTTTTTGCAAACATTTGCGTGTTTGCTCTTTACCTATCTGAAAGACAGCGTGTTTCGGTCCCTCCATCGAAGCGGTTGCTGAAGCCAGTGTTTGACGAGGTTCCTCCGGCAGCCAGCCCGCAGCACCCGGTGACTGATCCGATCAGTTGTGATTCCAGCTAAAACACAGCTTGAATGCCGAGCACCCGTGGCGAGCTGTTTGCAATCAAGGCAAAAAGAAAAAAAAAAAAAAAACAGAAAAGAAAAGAGAAAGAAAAATCTCCCTCGCAAAGATGTTTAAATACTTCCAAACAAGAAGAAAAACTGGAGGAAATTGCAATGATTAAAGCGAACAGAAATGAAGGCTTAATTTGTCACATATATCATTTGCTCCGGCTTGTTCAGCCGGCTCTGCTATTTGCCATTAGTGCACTTCAGGGTTGCAACTGGGATGAGAAGAAGTGACAAAGTATGATGAGACTCCAGCTTGACGAGCATTTGCTGAGCGTGCAGTCTGCTGTAGCTAACGCCTGCGGACGCGCGGTGGTCATCCACCCCGGCCTCCGGCGTCATCTTAGTCCTCGCTGCCGCGGGGCTGAGTCCTGCCATCACTGGGAGGACATGACGAGGAAACCCCAACGGCTGGTGGCTTCCCTCGTCCCACCACCGCTCCTCTCCCCAGTCCATCAGGTAGAAGAACCGGTACGGCAATGATGGGCCGCAGCCATCGGATGCCGGTGGTGCCACTTAGCTTATAGCCCCAGCACTCCGTCGTTTCCCTATGCAATTAGCTTACAGCAGCATGGTAAATATTTCATACCTTATAGCAAAGGTTGTTTAATTTTTTATTATTTTAAAGCTGCTCATGAATGTTTTACAGAGACGATCCCCTCTGGTGGGGAGTGGAATGGGAAAGTGCAAGGAAAGTTTCCTGCAGTTTCAGTTTTGGGGATCGTACTCCAGTCACCCAGCGCCCACGGTAGCTGCTAATTTAGTCTGCTAATGAGCACAACTGAAGTAGGATGTTGAGCAAAGCATATTTACTGAATATGTCACCGCGTGAAATAAATGTCTATAATATGCCTCTACAATCCTATTTATTACAACAGTAATTAAATTGTCTTCTATTCCATAGGCTCAGCTACGCCGACTTAAAAGAGGACAACATCCCAGCTCTTATGTCACGGCACCTTCTGCTTTTGTGTACTCGCTTCTAAGCTCTACCATTGCTGGGATCTGCAAAAAAAAGTGATTGCAGAAAGCTTTTGTGCAAAAAGCCACTGGTTCTGCTTGCTGTGTGATGGCCTTTATGAAATGTCATCTATGTCATCTGCTCCTGACCGAGTCCAGGAGTGACCCCTCAGAGTGTCTGTTCTCCCACTGTCTTTGGGAGGCAACCTGGATGTCTCTTTGCCATCTAAAAGTTAGATGGCTATTCTGAAGTTAGGTGAGATGAGTTTCTTTCCTAGAATTGTGACGTGAAAGGTCATGAAATGGTATCAAATTCCATTTCACGTGAAACAAATGTCCACTGGGTAAGACACAGACAGAGCCAAAAAGAAAGTAGCTTCTTTTACGCTTGTTCTGGTGCAGAGCCTCCAGGAGAGTCCTGCAGAGACTCATTAATCCCACGTCCTTTTCTCCGAGGCATTGCATTAGTGATCTTCCTGCAAACGTTCCTGGGATGACCACCTCATTTCTTCACGATTTCTCTTTCTACAGGAGAATAAAGCAAAGAGCATCTTTGCTTGTGACATTTGCCACCCTGTCTTTTAATTCTGCGTACCTTGGGATTCCCCTTTGACTCAGATACTCGCCTGCCTCCCTGCAGAGCACACTGAGGGCAAAGTTGGTTGTCTGAACCCAAATTAAGTCTTCAGGAAGGGACTTGGGACTTTAATCACGGCCAGTAACTCAACCATGCAGGATATACTCACACTGCAGTGTCACTTAAATGTCTGCTCCCGCTCTCCCCCCCCCGCCCAGATCCTTTGGCAGTTTAATAGAAATAGATTTCCCAAAGCCTTAATCATCTGTGAGCTAGATCAGCTCCTTCTACTTGTGTTTTCTCGCTCCGTTATTTGCTGCACGGTCAGGCTTGAATGCACAGCCTCGTGGCCGGTAGTTGGTTTTTTTGGAAGACTTCCCTGGAAAAAAAATCTCCTTCCCACCCTTCTTTCCCCACCACTCGCCAGAAAGGGTGCTGAGGGTTCTCTCCCAAAACACCGGCCTTTCTCTGTGCCTCCCTCCCCTTGCCAAGCTGCCCCACACAGCCTGGCTGAGAGGGCACCGCTCCTCAAGCCTTTTCCTCTACAAAAAGGGGAGGAATGCACATGATAAAGTGCACAAAAAGGAAGGAATAAACATGATAATAGGAACAAAAAAGGAAGGAACACTCATGATGAAGGACAATCACTAGGACCGGCCAACCAGGGAAGTGCCTGGGATCTCCTTCCTTGTTCATCTTCACTCGTTTCAGACCTGATGAGGTGGATTCTGTGTATTTCAGCTCACACAATGATGACCCTCACGTCTGCAGGGAAGCGGAAGCGTAAGCGTTTGTCCCACAGGCAGTTTGCTGGGGTATGGAAGGTCTTTGGCCAGGCTTGGTGGTGGTTTTCCCATTGAACTTCGGTAGCCTGGACACCCAGGGATAACCGAATTACAGATCTTAGTGCCACTGCTGTGCCAACCAGCAATTCAGATCTGCTGTTATCATGTGCTTGGTGCAAGCCACCATCTTAGCAAAGAACTATGAGCAAAATCCTCAGGGAAAAGTTATTGAGAAAAAGCTGCAGCTGTGATGCACTTTTCTGACCTTCCCCTGGGCCCTTGGAAGCTGCATTTGGTTCTCCTGTAACAGAAGGACTTTGGAGAGAGTTTTCTGGTGGCCTCTCCCCAGACGCTTGCATCTCACATGGGATAAAGGTGACAGCCGGAGGGACTGAGGGATCACCTTCCCCTCCTGCACCCCCGGCCTGAGACCATCAGGATCTTCCTCGGAAATACGGCATCCCCCTGAGTCACTTCAGGATCACAGAAGAGATTCTTTGAGATGCTCACCATCTGGCACCCCTGCCGTACCCAAACACCACACGCCTGCGCTCCACAGGGACAACCCCATCGGTGTGCCCCCATTTTATGGGCAGGTGACTTCACACTCACTCTTTTCTGTTTCCAGAACTGCCATTTATGTCCCATTCAATGAAGCAACAGTACAAGTTGCACTTAGTCTTACATTTCCACTCTTTTCCCTGGGGTGGGAGCATGTAATGAGCCCCGGAGCCCTAAAGAAGTCGGAGCTGCTGTTGCGTTTGTCAGGGAGGCTCTGCTGTTCTTATGGAGCTGATCTGGGGTTTGGGGATGTGGGGTTTCAGGGAGAGTCAGGACAGCCGGGTCCTCACCCTCCAGGGACCCCCAAGTGCCAGGGACCCCAAGGCTGGACAAGGTGAGGAGCACCAGCCTGTCCTAACAGCCCTTCGTCTCACACCGCTGATGGGCAAACGGAGCGGAGCCAGGCATGTATGGCAGAGACATCGGTGCTTTGGGGAGACTGTGACCAGAAATTCATAAATAATGAAATCGCCGTGTTCCACCTGTTTTTCCATCTGCAACCAGCATTGTGTGTGGTTTTCATGAATACATTAATTAGGGGCTATGGGTCTCTGAACAATATTAACAAATCATCACTATGCCTTTATCCATACTTCCTCTAAACGTCCAGTATTTGAAAATCTGATTAGGATTGGTTAATTTTAATCAGACAGCCGAGGAACACGGTATACCTCTCCTTCCTAGCTGGCTGAGTGATGCAGGCACACGCGCTTGAATTCAAATTCCGCTCTCCATAGCCATTTCCTAGAAACTCAGAAGAATCAGGGTTTGAACGTGGGCTCACCAGACCATCTCCTGGGATGGCAGGGGAGAATCACAGGATCACAGAATGGCAGGGGTTGGAAGGGACCTCTGGAGATCACCCAGTCCAACCCCCTGCCAGAGCAGGGTCACCCAGAGCAGGTGGCACAGGAACGCCTCCAGGTGGGGTTTGGAATGTCTCCAGAGATGGAGACTCCGCCACCTCTCTGGGCAGCCTGTGCCAGGGCTCTGCCACCCTCAAAGGAAAGAAGTTCCTCCTCGTGTTGAGATGGAACTTCCTATGGTCAAGTTTGTGCCCGTTACCTCTTGTCCTGTCACTGGGCACCACTGAAAAGAGCCTGGCCCCATCCTCCTGACACCCACCCTTTCAGTATTTATAAGCATTGATAAGATCCCCCCCTCGGTCGTCTTTTTTCCAGACTGAAGAGACCCAAATCCCTCAGCCTTTCTTCATAAGAGAGATGTTCCAGTCCCCTCATCATCTTGGTAGCCCTTTGCTGTCCCCTCTCCAGCAGTTCCCTGTCCTTCTTGAACCGGGGAGCCCATAACTGGACACAGAAGGGAGAAGTTTGTCCCAGGGAGAAGTTTTGGAAGCATTCAGCTCATGCTGGTTTTGAGCAGTAAGCGATGAAAATGGAGAATAAGGCAACAAAGAAGAGGACAAAATCCTCTCCCAGGCAGTGAGTCAGGTGTAGACGATGACCTAGTGCGAGCTGGTACCTCCAGCAAACAGCTCCAGCAAGAGGGAGAGGTTTCCCACCGTGTGCCTTCTGTAGGTGCTTGTTGCGAATCGCCTTTATCTTAAATGGCACCGCAGAGTCCATCTGAGGAGACACAAGCACACCGATCCAGACCAGATTTTTTACCTCACCTTCCCTGCTTGAAAATATGCTACCACCGAAGTGTCAGACAGGGAAGAGACTCCCCTTTGTCTCTTCATTCACCGGGAAGAATCCATCATCCAACACTTTTCACCTGCCTCAGTCGCAGGTAAATCCCAGACCAGATTTTTTTACCCTCAAAGCCTTCACGCTTCCTCTCACCTCCCTCAATGGGACAAATAAAGCCCAATAATATGCCAAACCCCCTGATTTCTCAAATTCCTTCCACTCCAAGATGTCTTCTGGCAAGGAGCCTCCCACAGAAGGGATGAGCCCCGTCTGTGCCAAAATGCAACTCAACCCCTCGCTTTCAGCTCTGTGTCGGATTTTTATCATAACTTCGCTTTGAATACATATATGCACCACCACCAACAAAAAAAAATTTAAAAAAAAACCAAAAAAAAGGACATCCAATTTAAAAAACAACAGCTTTGAAATGTGAGCTGGGCTTGGGCAGCGCACGGCGGGCTGCTGCCGAGAGGCCTCGCCGAGCTCCCGGCGTTTCCCCCCCGGTTCCCCCCGGCCGCCGCTGCCCTGTCGAGAAACCAGAAAGGCTTTTGTCTTCCCAGCACGCCGGGGCCGGGCGACGGAGGGCCGCTTCCCAGAGAGAAGGCAGCTTGTCTGCAAGAAAAAGGGGAGTTTTCTTTGGCGTTTTTTTGAAAAATAATCTGCCATTATTTATTTTTTATATCTGCATAAATGCTGCAATTCTTTGTGTTCCCCCACCAGCACCACCCCCGCTAACAAATGCTTCAGTGTCTGTACCAGGATAAAAATGTGGGGGAGGGAGAGGCACAACCCCCTCCTCCCCAAACCCAACCGGCAACATATTTGCACTATTTAATTTAATAGGGAGTTAATACCATTAGCGGATTAAATATGCCAGCAGCCCTAGCACTCAGCATTCATTCCAGGGAAGCAGACGGGTGTGTGCGCATCTATCACACGCTGACAATAAAGTGGGAACGAGCCAGGCTGGGCAACGCGACACGCAGTGGCATGTGTTGTGCAAGGGTGCCTGTGGCCCGCGGACAAGGTCAAACCAATATGCACCTGGCTGGTGTCCTACCAAGGTGGCCGTGGGGCAGAAGCTGGATGGAGAGCGGGGAGAAATGGCTTTGGGTGCGTTGCTTTTGCCAAGCCTCAGTTTCCTCATCTGTAAGATGGGCACAAAGATATTGGTCCAGCATCTGCTGAAATCTCCTGATGAAAATTGCTCCAGGATAGAGCAAGATAACAATGACGTTGTCCGTAAGAGCTCACCGAGCAGTGGGCACGTGCTGGAAGAGGGGACTGTGGAGGAACGAGGGGACTCTCGCCCCCATTAGCACTGCTGGCGTTGATGCCCCATCCAGGTGACCACGGCAACAGTGTGGCTGTGCCTCGGTGATGCCACTACACGTCCCTCAGGCAGAAGGATGCGGCTTTTTCTCCACAGTTGCTGCCTTCACTGACCCTTACCACTCATTTTCTCATGATGAACTTGAGCTTCTGACAACCTGTCCCCTCATCACTGGTGGAAACCACAGCTGCTTGGTCTCCACTGCTCACTTCTTTCTCTAGAGGCATAGCCAAGCGTGGGGCATCTTCTCATCCTCCCTGCAGTAGGTCCTCCCCTTTGCCCTTGCAGTGGGCTCTCAGCCCCTGCCTCCAGCAGCCTCCATGCCAGACTGGAGGAGCAGGAGAAACCAGCGGCACTTTAAAGAAGGTATCATCAGGAGAAGTGGGATTGCCTGGGAAAAGTAGCCAAAGGGTAATTCTGTGCATCAAAAAGTGTCCCCGTGTGCAGGTGCTGCTCGGGGGCTGCACCAGGGAGCAATGGGGCACGACAGAAGACAAGAGGACACGGGAGGGATGGGGAGGCTGCGGAAGGAGGATGAGCAGGAGTTGACGTGAAAGCAGCGTAGCGTGAGCAGGAGACTTTGAAACGGAGGGAGAGAGAAAGGAAGGGAAAGAGGCCAACAGAAGCGTCACTGAGGCCGGTCAAACATTTCATTTTTGGCAGCTTTGCTCCAAAACGTTCAAGGAGCCAAAAGAAAAAGAAATAAAGAGAAACCACTTCAATAAACACTAAAAATTACAAGAGCCTTTTATTTTAATATGATTTGCACAGTATTTTTGTTAGCGATTGACAGGATTCCCTCCCTCTCTGGCGAGGCACCTGGGAGGAGAGGAGGGATGAATAGAGGAAGGACTAAATGAACAATGGGGGGACGCTGGCCCGCGCCGCTGGCAGCGCTCCACCAGCTCCAGTGGGCTGAGCCGGCAGAGGATTTGGCCCATTGCTGACAGTCTGCGGAGAGATGAAGGAGCAGAGCAGAGCACGGGGGGCATTTGATGTTCCTGTCTGGGGAAGAGTCCTTTTGCTGTGTGGGTTGTGACACCTCTGCAACCCTGATCCCATATCATGGCCTCTTAGAGTGACCCCGGGGAAAGAGCATCCTCTGGTACCTCTGGGTTTCCACCTGAATGTGGAAGAGAAGGGTGAAACTGTCTGGCCTTCACCAGACATAGCAACACACGGGCCATGGTGGTGCCTCAGCTGTGACCTCCAGCTTGAGGGTGTCTCCCCATGGAGCCACCAGCCCACCAAAATCCTTGCCCTCAAAGGGGTGATGAGCGTGGTGAAATACCGGCGCAGGTTGCCCAGAGGGGTGGTAGCTGTCCCATCCCTGGAAACATCCAAGGCTAGACAGGGCTCTGAGCAACTTGATCTAGTTGAAGATATCCCTGCTCATTGCAGGGGGGTTGGAGAAGATGACTTTTAAAGGTCCCTTCCAACCCAAACCATTCTATGACTCTATGAAAGCTGCCCAGTAGCCAAATTCCTGCAGGCATCGGTGAGCTCCCAGACCTACAGATCCTGACTACAAGAGATGTTTCATACCTGACTACTTCCCTCCAGGTTGGCTTGTTCCCCATCCACAGCCTGCCCACAGGAGGGATGCAGAACTCCCGGCGATGGGTGCTGAGGACGGAGAGCTCAGCGCAGCCAACAGCACCCTGACACCTCCGGCGCTGCAGCCGGGCGCCACGTGCACCTCTCCCGCCTGCATCCCCCTTCCTGCAGTCCTCGGCCATCCTGTTTTACATTACGTACATTAACTTTTGGACTCTTAATCCCCTCCATTGAATAAATCACTCCTGCTAGCCTGATAACTTTTCTTCCCCTTAAGCTATCATCCCGGTCTTTCATTCCGTGCAGGATTTGAGACTCTCCCTGCTGTCTGCAATCAAGCTGCATTCTTTCAGCAATTATTTTGTGTCGCTGCTCTCCCCTCTAAAATTTCTGGGGCTAGCATCTTTTTTCGCTTGCAGGCTTCCTGTTCCTGCTTATCTCCAAGCGTCTCCAGCCAAGAGGTCCTTTCATTCCACCTCCGCTGTCTGACACTAGCCCTGGATATGGAACTTGGTCAAAAATGCTTTCTCAACACATGTTTGTCAGGACGGAGAGCTTGCATCTGCACTTGGCGGTGCAGTGTCATGTTCCCTGTCAGTGGGGGGACATGGGGGGAGCAGGGCTGAGCTAATGGACTGGATCAGGTTCTCTTTGCTGACAAAGATAACAGAAGGAAGCTGTACGTGTGTGAGAGAGTGATGGGGCGGCGGGGGGTGGGGGGGGACAGAAGGGAGAGGGGCTGAGCGCTGGGGGAATTCAATAGGGCAAGGGCAAAGATGCACAAAGGAGCCCTTGCTACCCCGGGCTGTAGGACTAAGGACAAACTTGCTGCAGTCCCTTGGACCGCATCCTGCCGTGGTGAGCAGCCGCACGGTGCAGTTCAACCCCACGCTGGGGGACATGACGCTTGCATGGCTTGCAGCATGGGGGACAATCGCCTTTCCTCTCCTCATGGAGAGGAGTCAGGAGGAGAGATGACCGCAGCCCGCTCTCCCTGACCTGGCTGACAGGCGGAGGGATGCCATAAGTGTGGTTATTCCGGAGCCTCCGCCAGCCCGACAGCCGGGTTGGGTGATGGAGACCTGGAAGGTGCTGGCTGCATCGCTTCTGGAGTGCAGACCACAGTAGGAGTGATCAGATGTCACGATACAGGGAATAAGGTGATTTACGCAGAGGTCAGGGAAGAGGTCATCCTCCACGCTGCATGATTTATCTATTTATTTATTGCATGCTTCGAAGTGCTGGGCAAGGCTCCCACGGGGCCTCAGCAGGAGCTGATGGGGCGAGGGGGCCGATGTGATGGGGCAGAGCCTGTGCCCGCTCAGCCCATCCATCCCCCCTGTGATGTGCCTGTCACCATGGCACACGCCCAGCCCCTCTCTGTGGTGAGACGTTCTGAATATGATGCTGGTTTTAAAAAAAATTAGTAAACTCAAAGGACAAAATCTTCCATTTTCCTTTGTTTTTGTTTTGGGGTTGGACCCATCGTCTCTCTCGGAAGGAATTTTGATAGTAATCATCTTCATAAGCCACCCACGGTGCTGGTTCCCCTATCCACGCAGATGCTCGCGGAGATGGACCCTCTCGAGCACATGCTCTGCAACTACTTAAACCGCAACACCGGCTTGGGGTTGGTTTTTTTGCTCTTCCAGATGGTGGTGAAGGAAGAGGGAGGCAAATTTTACACTGATTTGTTATTTTGAGTACTGGGCGAATGGTTAGATGCCAATGGGGATGAGCAGATGGGCATCAGCCAATGGGGATGCCAATGGGGATGGGCATCAGCAGATGTGGACAGGTCGTAGGGTGCTGGTGGGTCTGGTTTCTGCTGCTGGGATGGTCTAGAAGAGCATAGTGGGACCATCCCCATGATGTTAGCAGCTGTCTCACAAGAATTAATCATACAGTGAAGTTGACTCTACCTCCAGGAACTGGTACAGAGAGGAAGGAGCTGGTCAGGGGATGGAGAGATGTCTCAGGGAGGGCTGGAGGGGCACCAGCAGCCCCCCAGCTTTGTGCACCAGCCGCTGCTCCCAGGAGCAGGTCTAAAGAACCTTGAACTTGGGGCTGGAGCAAGAGGCTGGGGCATGAAACAGAGAAGGCTAAGTGCGATGAAGATGTCCTGATGATCGCAGCCAGAGGATTAGTCTCTGGGCTCATACTACATTTCCTAAGGAAGGATTTCTAGGGAAAAGCTACAAACTTGAAGGGGTTTTGGCCAGTGCTGAGCAGCCCCATGCAGTGCAGCCTGCCAGACACCCAGCTTGGGGAGCACAAATGGCAATCGGTGCTGTGCAGGGGTGAGGAGCTGAAGTTCAGGTCCTGACCGGAGGGCAGGAGACCAAGCGGGGATGAGAAGGCGCTGGACTCTGCCCACCTCACGGCTGTGGCTCATTAAAGGATAAACCGAGATATGTGCCTCCTTCCAAGAAGGGCCTGGGGGGGTCTCACCCTGGTGTGGGGCTAACTCAGTAAAGGCTGTGGTTAAAATCTGAAGGATTTGCACGCCATGGAGATGCTTGGCCACGTTGTGCCCAGGCTGGGTGGCACCTGGCAAGGTCCAGGTGAGCTGGCTGCGAGGAGCCCAGGCTCAGCGCAACCACCCCTGAAGTCAATCCCAGGGGAACACAGCGATCAGCCGGCTCAGCGCTTGAACAAACCTGCCTCTCCCAAACCACAGGGCACCGGCGTTAAATGCAGGAGGACGAAAATCTCTTTTGGAAGAAGCACCTGGAACGGAGTGAACCCGCTCTCCAGCAGATTTACTGTGCGCGGCAGTTATTTGTTTAAGATGCCTCCTGAGTGCTCCCCCCATATTGTGAAGCCCACTTAAGGAAACACTTCACCTGAAGCAGTAAGTGGTTACCGCCGCGCGCTGCATTCCTCGGGCGAGTGTCCCTCTCCCCTTCCCGCTCACGCAGCCTCGCACACGCATACGGGCGGGTAATGCATCCATTAAATTCAGCCACATTCCTGAGACTACAAAGATAACAGGAAGTATATAAAAAAAGGCAGCCCTTTTGTTCAGCCATTTCTCTGCTGCCGCGTGTGAATAAAACCATCTCAGACAAGTGCTTGACAGCAGAATTAAACCTGAAAGGAGGAAAAACATTTCCCATGAGCTCTCAAGCTCCCAGTTTTGTGCCTTGACAAACGCTGTGTGACACCAATGCCGGGTGCTCCGGTGCTTCTGCTGCTCTCGGGCAGCTGTCTGCTGTCACGACGTGTGTCGATGTCCCAGCTCCCTGTCTCTCTGGAGGGGTACGGATGGGACCATGGGAGCGTTAGGAGCTGCACAACTGTCCCGTCTGGGCATGTCATGCCTGCAAGGATCTCCAAGCCCTGTGCTGGCTCCAGGGTCTGCGGAAAGCCGCCGCACTGGGGTAATTAGGTGAGGCGAGTATGTGACACAAATTTGGTCCTGTCTCATCAAGTTAAGGGAAACTTTTCAGCTCACCTGGTGGGGGTTTGGCCTTTGAACCAAAGCTCTTCCCTGGAGCCCCAGCCGCGGGATGCCGATGATGCAGTGGAGCTGGAGCCATACCTGCATCCCCGTGGGGCTGACCCACTGCTCTCCCCATCACCCACCGTCCCACGGCAGCGTGGCCAGGCAGGACTTGTCCGGGTGAGAGAGCCTGACCGGCCATCCCTGGAAGCCAGGAGGAATATGGCCACCGCAGCCTTTACCTGGTGGCTTTCATCTGCCTGCTGTGGGCAGCGGGTCCAGGAGCTGCCTGCCTGCCTGGAAATGTTTGGGATGCAGCAAAGCAGCCAGGAGCCGCAGAGGATCCTCCTCTTGCCCTGCTGCCAGCCCCGGTCCAAGCCACTGCTCCAGCTCCTGGCGATGCTGCTGTGGAGCTGGAAATGTTTAAATAACTCAGTAAAGAGCTTTTATCGAGGCCTGCAGCCCCAGGACCTGGCGGGGGGCGGCTTGGGATGACGTGGCATCCCGCTGAGGGATGGCATGGGTGGGCACCGTGGGCACGGGGGGGCAGAGACTCACCCTCCTGCTCCCAGCACCGGTCCCTTCGCAGGTCCTCTTGGCTGTGCCAGTCCATACTGAGCCAGTGACCCAAGCTTTCAGCAGCCAGCCCCCGGCCAGACCCCGCTGACACTGTCTATGCCGTTCATTATGGTAATGGTGCAGAAAATCCCTACAGAAAGCAGGTAAGATATGAGCTTTCCCTACTGGACTTTTAAATAAACAACTGCACGGAGCCAGGGCCGGGAGTGGGAATGAAAGTAAAGGGAAGTTGGAATGAAATCCTCCTCTTCTCTCCATCCTCCTCTGCTTTTTTTCACTGATGACATTTACTCTGCTTAATAAAAGGAGAATTTATGTTTGACTCCCCTAATGGTGCCTTTTAATCTCCGAGACCTCGATACTTCAGGACTGCGTGTGCACCCAAAAAAGCGAGTTTCAGTCCCAGGCAGGGGAAGGAGGGGGCAGGAGGGGTTGGGGGGGATTGGGGCTCTGAAGCCCAGCGTTGCAAATGGCTTTAGGAGCTTTCTTAACCCCTTGCAGAAAGTGGCCTGCGCTGCTAATTACAAAGGGCTGGGAGGGCTCGGCACATCTTGGGGATCTCTGCGTTTGAGCATCGCAGATGGCTTCAGAGAGCTGCTACTGCTGAGGGATGGCTGGGGCCGCCCCGCGGCCTCTCTGCAAAGCGGTTATCGCTTCTGGAAGGAGGAAGCGACAGAAGCCCCTGGAAATAAAACATTGAAGTTTCCATTAGCGACATCTCTGACTTAGCCGGCGCTGATCGGCTCCAGATGGGATGTCAGGCTCCAATTATTGCTTCTCCCCCAGGGGAGAGCTAGAGGCTGGGGGGCTGTGCTGGAGATGGTCTCTGGGCTTGCGGGGAGCCTGGACTGGGCCAGTGGATGAAGGGGTGCTGCAGGTGGAGGGCAGACGGATGGTGGTGGGATGGTAGGGTGGTGGGACAATGAGATGGTAGGATGGTGGGACAGTGGGGTGGTGGGATGGTGGGACAGCGGGGTAGCGGGATGGTGCAGTGGTGGGAAAATGCAGTGGTGAGACAGTGGGGTGGTGGGGGGGTGGGGTGATGGCATGGTGGGCAGGGAGCCCATCTGCAGCCCCCAAGGTGCCCACAAAGGCTGGGGGACGGAAGAAAGGAGAAGGGCAGAGGCAGGTGGCAGAGCAGCCTGCTAGCCCTCCCATAGGGCTCTCCACAGCTTTCTCTAAGTAAAAAATAAAGAAAACCCCCAATTTACCGATGATGCCAGTACCAGGGATGCAAATCCATTCAGGGGGATGGGCAAGAAGGGGATTATCAGCCTGTGAACACACTGTGATCCAAGAGCAGCCTGCAACTCCTGCCGGCACCTCCCCATTCCCACCAGCCCGTCTCCTGCACGGGGGTCTCCGCAGAGCCACGTTTCAGCCCAAGACTTGCTCTCCTCCCGGCTTGCCCCTGGACGAGGCTGTGGGGTGGGCTGGCAGCCGCCGGCGCTGGGGGGTCCCGGTTCCAGGGGCGCCGGGACACATCCCGGTGGGACCCACACGGCTCCAGGGCTCCCTGCTCCCCCACTGATTAATGGCTTCTTACGCAGAGCCGCGGCTCCCTGTGGAAAAGAGAGTTTCCGTTTACCCAATTAGAGCTAAAGACGTTATCTCATTTATTCTGGAGGCGGCAACATGTAAGAATTAATTTTTCAGGGTATTTCCCGGGACATTTTTCTCCTGAGGTTGCTTTTGGAGCTGCACTTGTCAGCCAGGACGTATGGTCTCCGGCGCACATTGCTTTCGAGGCGAGCGAGCAGGTCTGGCATCTCTTGTGTAGGTCCCACGCATGGTGTTTTCTTTGGCTCTGCAAACCATCCCTTTCAAGTGGATCACGGCTGAAGAATGACAGGGGGCCGGTGACAAATTTTAAACATTATTTAGAAATCAGGGCAGAAAGCAAAGAGGTCAGGCCCTAATGCCGGCGATGAGGGAAGCAGCGAGAGGAGGGGGGGACTGAGCATGTTTCTTCTCACATGTGCTCAGGGGCTGAAAACCGGGAAGAAAAATCGCACCCAAGTTCCTCAACTCCCTCCAGAGCCTCTAATGGAGTAAATTAATGAGCTGGAATGTCACGCCAGAGACGGGCGCGGGGGGACCCGACAGTGCCGGTGGCAGCGGGGTGACAAGCTGTGGTCACCTTTGGAGGGACGGGCTGGCATTTGGGAGATAGGGGTGCACACATGTCCAGCCCTGTGCATGGTGCCAAAGGGATTTTTCTGCCTCCTGCCTTCTCCCCCCTGCCCAATCTGCTGCCAGGGGGGTGGGAGGTGGGCAGGAAAGGGGTGAAGGGGCTGTTGCTGAAGCTGCAAACCTGCTCCCGGGTGGGAGACGGGGAGGAGCACGAGGTCTGAGCATGCGAGGAATGGCTCAGCTCCGCAGCCTCCACGAAGTCTCACTTCAGCTGGTTTTCCCCCGGCCTACCCCAACTGCTGAGGAGGGCACGGCAAAGGGCTACCAAGATGATGAGGGGACTGGAACATCTCTATGAAGAAAGGTTGATTTGGGTCTTTTCAGTCTGGAAAAAAGACAACTGAGGGGGGATCTTATCAATGCTTATAAATACTGAAAGGGTGGGTGTCAGGAGGATGGGGCCAGGCTCTTTTCAGTGGTGCCCAGGGACAGGACAAGAGGTAACGGGCACAAACTTGACCATAGGAAGTTCCATCTCCATGTGAGAAGGAACTTCTTTCCTTTGAGGGTGGCAGAGCCCTGGCACAGGCTGCCCAGAGAGGTGGTGGAGTCTCCGTCTCTGGAGACATTCCAAACCCGCCTGGAGGCGTTCCTGTGCCACCTGCTCTGGGTGACCCTGCTCTGGCCGGGGGTTGGACTGGGTGATCTCCAGAGGTCCCTTCCAGCCCTCTGATTCTATGAGGAGCAGCGGTCCCCGAGAGGAGCACATCTCCTCCCCATCCATCTAGGGCACCATTTATTTCCTCCCCACAGCAACAAGCTTGAGGAGTCAGCCTTAAGTGGAGAGGAAAAGGCAGGAGCTGGGAGCTCCTGGGGGAGCTCCAGGGGGTTGGACTAGATGATCTCCAGAGGGCCCTTCCAACCCCTGCCATTCTGTGATTCTGTGTAACTTTTGAGACTTGTCGTGACATACCCTCTGCTGGCAGCATCCTCCTGGCCAGGCTGCCGTGCCCTGCTTCAGCTGCACCCCCTAGCACCGGGTACAGCCATGCAAAGGAGCGCTCAGCCCGGGCTGCCAGCACCCATCCTGACCCTCAGCACCCTCCACGTGCTTTAAACAATTCAACCGAACAAGGATATGCAACTCCAAAAAATAGCCCTACTGGCTATATGCAACCCCATCGGAAGCCTGGTCAGAGACGGAGCACACATTGCACCTGGCATTTGCACAGGGGGCAAGCGGTCTGTGGCTGGAAGCACGGCCATGAAGGTGACCCATTGGCCCCAGTCCGTTGCAGCCCCGTGCCAGCAGCCGTGTCAGCAGAGAGGGTGCGGGGATTTGCGGGCAGCGGCACAGCGTGGCACAGCATGGGGTGCCACCACCGGCCACTCTGCATGGGATGTCTCCATAGGGCTGCCACATCGTCGCAAAAGGTCGGAAGAGTTTGGGGGAGTTATCGGCCGAGTAAAAAATAAAACATTCTGGATCACTATCAAATTTTTGTTCTCTTTGTGCTTGGTGTTTTTCAGTTATTTCATCCTTTTCGATTGTTTTTCTTCCTTCTGAGATGTGCGCTGAATTTTTTCCTGAGAAGCGTGACCTGCAAGGCAGCGTGCCCGAGGCTTCGCTCTGCCCGTGTAAGGCGAAAGCTTCCAGGTTTTCTGAAATGCAGATTTTTTATTTTTTATTTTTTTTTCAGAAATGGCAAATTAAGCTGTCAGGACTTTTCTTTTTTTTTTCCCACTCTCATCTACCCTCCTTTTGTTGTTGTTGTTCTTGTTGTTGTTGTTGTTGTTGTTGTTTTTCTGGACATAGTCCCCTCTCAAAACTCCGGTTTCCGGCTGATTTTCCCTTCATTAAATTTCAAATGTGCCGGCTCTGCCCTTGCCTTCAGCAGGTGCCAGATCTGCTGAGCTGGCAGCGCGAGCATCGCTCTGCCGAGCAGAGCTCCCCGCCAGCAGCCTGCCTCGCTCCGCCGAGACGGTCCCCCCACAGCGGGAGGCGTCCCCGGAGCGTGGCCGACCCCCTCGCAGGAGTGTGCATCCCAAAGGACCCCCGGGGATGTGCATCCTCCTGGGATGAGAGAAACCTTCTCCCCCGCAGCAGGGAGGCGCTTCCCAGCCAGGGCAGCGTAACGGGGGCACCGACCCCGGGCTCCCCTCGTGCCACGGGGTGTCACATCGGTGTCACCGCTGCCAGGGCTCGACTGGCAGCACCCGGGCAGGGTTCACCTTTGAAAGGGTTGCTAATAAATAACCAGCTCCAGCCTCAGCTCAGGCTCCTGGGAAAGTTAAAGCAAACTTTGTGGTGCTGGGTGAACTCATTTCCCTTCTCGCAAACACGAGCTCCCCTCCCTGCTGCGTTCACCAGCTTTTCTGCTTTTCATGACGTGCCCTTCTTTCAACCAACAAAACAAAAACCAACAAGAACTTCTCCCAAATCTAATGAACCGGTCTGCTTCCGAGCGCCATGGTTTAGACTCACCCATGTTTCCATCCCTTTTGGCTTCATCTCCCTTTCTACCCACCGGGGACCAACCCAGCTGCCCCCTTCTTGGGTTCACCTCGCCCTGGATCGGGGAGGGCTGCGTTTTTCTTCCAGCACTGGCAACGGGGATTAAAAGTGTTTTTCTCAACACCTTTAATTCAGAGCACACAGACAAAGCCAGCCTGATGAGCCCCGATGAGGTATTCAAAAGGGCTCCGAGGATCCCAGTGAAAACACTGTGCTGAAAACTTCCATCCGCTCCACATCCCGATGGAAACATGAGAGGGGTACAAAGGAGGTAGGTCGTTTCAGCTCCTCCTGGACAGAAGACCGTCAGAGAAGATCAGTGTTTCTAATGTCTTTTTTTCTGGGAAGGTCCCGGCCATTGCCCTTTCAATGTGCTTTCCTCCCTTGCGGTGATGAGAAGAGAATAAACCTGCAAAAGCCAGTTGCTGAGTGTCTGTGCTTCCCCAGGAACACCAGCAGCATGGCTTGTCCTCAGCTCCGACTCCCCACCTGGCCTTGGTCCCCCCAGTCCCCCTCCTCCTCCCTGCACCCCCAACCTCCCTCCAGCTCCTGTCTGGTGGGGAAACCCCAGACCTGACAGTGATTCCAGGCGATGGTGGGGTGGCGATTTGATCAGGGTGAATGAAAGGCTTGGCAAAAGGTCACTTCAGGTTGGTTTGCACCATATGCACCAGTGGAGCATCCTCCCGCGCTGCCGGGGCGCGGGCTGTGGTACCCCAGGGGGGACCCCCAGCACAGGAGCAAGCATCCACTCGCAGCCACAGCAGCGCGGGTACATGCACGGAGAAACGAACGCACGGAACAAACCGGGAGCACGTCTGCACGCACAAATGCTTCCACAGACACATTTCGAGGTAATAATCCCCCCCCACCCCCACCCCCCGCTGTTTTCTTTCCTTGATCAAAGCCCAGACGTGAGGGAAGTCCATCTGTGAAAGATTGAGCCATGCGTTTTTCGCGAAGGTATATGGGCTGGCAGCGAAATTTCTCTGACAAGTCCAACAGGGAAAAATGGAGAAATGAAAGCCTTTAAGATGTGTGCATTTCCCAGATGACTGGTGATGTGTGTGGGTAACATATGGGCAGTCTTGTGCCCACTGTCCCACAAAACATGCTGATTTTACACTTGGATTTCTCAGATTCCCTGACAGCTTTGCAGACCGGCTCCGACAGCCTGATATTAAATGCCATTCGGTTGTATTGCTGCCCGCGCCTGGCACAGCGCTGGCGAAGGGCAGGGGATGCCCGTAACAGTGGGGCTGCGGCCGCAGCCGGTGCACGGTGCATGCTCCGACCAGGCGTCCGGCTTTCCAAGAGGTGTGGAAACGGGTGAGCATCCTCGCCAGCCACCAGGCATCAAACCCAGGCTTGAAACAGCTTGCAGGAACACGAGTTTTGCCTCTTGCTGTCAAGTACTTCTATTTTTCATGAATTTTTGCAGCTCTTGCTGGGACTGAAATAGCGCAGAAGTTGCCGCTTCCCCTCCAACTGCCAGCGTGGCTCCGTGGGCTGCCAGTCAGCTTCAGGAGCAGAAGGGCTTGTTCTGTGCTGTGCTGCTCCCAGTCCCACCCTGGTGTTCGGTGCCGGGAGGGATGGGGGAATAAAGATATTGCCACATAGTAGATCATGGGTCTCTTTTCGTCACCTGCTGGGTGGCTGGGAACCAGCCCCGACGTGCCCCAGGAACACCTCCATACGCCGTGTCTTGCTTTTTCTTTTTCCAGGATGACAAGACCAGGAAAATGCTGTTGCTGGGTCAGTCCGTGGGTCCCCTTCGCCCACCCCGATCTGTCACACAGCCCAAGGGTCGATTCTGAGATAACACAGAAATCAGACAGAATACTGGAGTGCAGTGTCCAGTTCTGGGCTCCCCGGTTCAAGAAGGACAGGGAACTGCTAGAGAGGGGACAGCAAAGGGCTACCAAGATGCTGAGGGGACTGGAACATCTCTCTTATGAAGAAAGGCTGAGGGATTTGGGTCCCTTCAGTCTGGAAAAAAGACGGCTGAGGGGGGATCTTATCAACGCTTATAAACACTTCAAGGGTGGGTGTCAGGAGGATGGGGCCAGGCTCTTTTCAGTGGTGCCCAGGGACAGGACAAGAGGTAACGGGCACAAACTTGACCACAGGAAGTTCCATCTCCACATGAGGAGGAACTTCTTTCCTTTGAGGGTGGCAGAGCCCTGGCACAGGCTGCCCAGAGAGGTGGTGGAGTCTCCGTCCCTGGAGACATTCCAAACCCGCCTGGAGGCGTTCCTGTGCCACCTGCTCTGGGTGACCCTGCTCTGGCAGGGGGTTGGACTGGGTAATCTCCAGAGGTCCCTTCCAACCCTATGATTCTATGATTCTATGATGGGATGGGCTTTGCTCTTTCACCTTCTGATTCAGAGTCTCCCTGAGCAGAGAAAGCACCCAGGTTGGTCCACCCAACAGCCTGGGATGGACTTCTCTTCCATGAGTTTGTCTAGCACCTGGCTGAGCCTGTCTATAGCCCTGCCGCTGCTAAACCCTGTGGCAATGAATCCCAAATGTTAATCTTGTCTTTGTGAGAAAAGCCAATTTATTGACCTTGGGCTCTAGGGAAACCTGGAGCTTCCAGCTCAGTCCTGACGGAGGGGAAAGGCTGAGTTTTGTGCAGGTGTCTTGCTGTCCTTGTACCTTGTTCCTCTGCAAAACAAGGTTGCTTCTAACCCAGGAAAGGCAAAATAGAGAAGAAACAGAGCAGACAGATTTTGCCCCCCTCCTTAAACCAATTCTGTACAGGGAACTGCAAAAATACCTACATAGAAACAGACCTTTTCAGTTACCCAGTGGAACGGAGGCAAAGTAAAATGCAATAAATTGCCCAAACTCACATTCCAGCTCAGGGACAAAGCCAGGATCAGCTCCCTGCAGCTGGCTCTGGCCTTGGGAAGAGCCGTTGAGACAGAGCGCTCACTCAGTGCCTCTTTGCTTTTAAAACCTTGGAGATTAGATTCACGGTGTCTGAAGGGACTCGAGTGACAGATCAGAGCATCTCTCTGTTTAGCGATGCTCCTCGGTTGACGGGGTTTGTGATCTTCACCTCTGTGACCATAAAACATGCAGGTCTCAGAGGCGTGAAGCAGTTCTGCCCGGTGATATCAAAGTTTGGCATGATCAAGGGAAGTGCTGATTCTCCTCCGATTGCTTGGGAGCACAGCAGCAAAAGCCTTACAGTCAAATTACTACGGAAGCGTCTCACTGAGACACTCTCAAATGGTTCCCTTGAGTGCATCCATCAAAGGATGAAAATTTTGAGAATGGGGAAATAATAGTCACATACTCTATTCTTACATTAACTCGCTAATTCTGGGTATTTGCAGGGCCCTAGGTGGAACTAATGCATGTTCTCCCTATATTTATTATTATCTGCATTGTTAAAATATGTACACTAATCCTGTGAGTAAGCCTAATTGGGGCTGGCTTTGAAAAGGTTCTGCTCAGCTGCAAGTCTCATTTGCTGGCGCGGTCGCTGTGATGGAGTGAGCAAACCAGGTAAAGCAGGGGGTGAGCGCAGCCGAGAGACCTCCCAAGTGCACATTTCTCCGCTCATGCACCCAAGTGCCAGTATAAATTTACAAATTCAACTTCTGGCTACCCACAGCTTGCTCTAAAAAGTCAGCGCTCCCACGGTTCGGCCTCCAAGGGAAGAGCCTTAGACCATCCCATAGTGGTCCTGGACCCTGTGCCCGCGGGTGGAGCTGATGGACGTGGCTGGACCATGTCACCTGCTTCCAGAAAGCTTCTCCCGCTTTGCATCCCTCACCTGTCTGAGCTGCCGGTGGAGATGCTGAGTCTGGGAGATGAGATGCTGCATTTCTGCAGGGAAGCAGTGATTGCACGCGATGCCAACATATCAAAAGTGCTTTGGGATCCTCCTGACGGGAAATGCAGCAGAAATGCAAACTGTTGCTATGAGTGTGATAGGAAGCTGGACATTTTCTCGGTGATCAGCATGCAATGTGTGCGGTGCAGCCCCGTACTGTGTATTCAAACTCTATTTCTATATAGAAATATGTTTTTAATACTCCAATGATGGCATCTAATATTCAATAATTATTGTGGCTCAGTTTTTAAGATGCACTTTAGATTTCCCAGACCAGTTATTGAATGTGAGCGAGATGCAAATTAAACATTAAAAACATATTTATGGAGGGGTTAGCAGCAGCTACATAGTGTTACATACAGAGCAGGCCACAAGAATCAACTAGCCATCTGGGAGACCTCGGGGAGGATTTGTTGTAAAAGCAATTGGCACATCATTAGCCTAGAATGCAAATCCCGTTTGATGTGAAGGAAGTCCATGATCAGGCAGATTCTTCCCATGCTCAATCCTAAGGGCAGGTACCATTGCTGAACAGGGCACGTGAAGTTGATGCTGAGAAGATGGAGCTGAGAGGTGTGACCGAGCTGTTGGCTGCCTTCTTGGTAGGTGCAGAGACAGGTAAAACCTTGTTGGAGAGTCTGGTGGAGTTACTTAGCCCTGATGTTTCACCTTGGCCTCCAAGTTGCAATGTGCATTTCAGAGCTATAGAGAAGGCTGGAGGAGAAGTCAATGGGTGCAAGCTGGTGCATGAGGTAATCTGAATACTTCTGGTGTTCACAGAGCTCAGCATTAACAGTGGGCTTTGAACAGGTAGAATTTGGAAATTAAGGCCTAAATTTTATGGCTAGAGCCCACTGTTGAGCCATAAAGCCAAAACGTGGATGGACTGTGCTGGGCAGGAGAGCAGAGGCACAGCTCCAGCCATGAGGGCACGTATCACTCAACCTCTCATTCCCTAAAACCTGTCTTTCTCGTGGTCCCTGAGCTGTGCTCAGCTGCCCTGGGACTTCCTGGAAGGCACCCAGCATATCCGACAATTCACTGGTTTCTCTGTTGGAGTTGTCTCACAACTCGCTGGTTCCTCTCCTGGAGTTATCTGCCAATGCACTGGTTCCCCTCCTGGAGTGTAAAACTGTTGGGGTGGGAAGGGGAAGGCAGGTGGCACCAGATCGGTCTTAGCTCTTGGCTCTGGGGGTTCAGGGCCACCTCCACAGGGACACAAAGCAAGGCACAGCCCATCACACACTCAGTATAGACGTCCTGCAGGGCTGTCCTTACCCGTGTGGCAGGAGGAGGAAGAGTCATTCAGTAAAGACACATCTGCATAGATGTCCTTCCATCAGCATCACTGTAGATTTGGAGGAGACTTTCTGAAGAGAGCAGTGGAGGTAGCGTATGGTGAGCTGTACCATCTGGTAGTTGCCCTCATCTCCTCAAGATGCAGACCCACAACAGACTTGGCTTTCATAGAATCATAGAATCATAGAATCATAGGGTTGGAAGGGACCTCTGGAGATCATCTAGTCCAACCCCCTGCCAGAGCAGGGTCACCCAGAGCAGGTGGCACAGGAACGCCTCCAGGTGGGTTTGGAATGTCTCCAGAGACGGAGACTCCACCACCTCTCTGGGCAGCCTGTGCCAGGGCTCTGCCACCCTCAAAGGAAAGAAGTTCCTCCTCATGTGGAGATGGAACTTCCTATGGTCAAGTTTGTGCCTGTTACCTCTTGTCCTGTCACTGGGCACCACTGAAAAGAGCATTTCCACCTCCTGGTCTGCCAACAGGATCCTCCTCCTTTGTGCAACATGACAGAGTTTTCTTCTTCCATGCTCCCACTCATTTCCTCTGGCCACTGTGGCCTGACTGAAGGTTGGTGTGAAGAAATGACCCTGAGGATGCTCCAACCCACCTCTGCTGGGACCGGGAGCCTCTGGGGCTCAGCAGATCATAACTCATGGTGGAGACTTGGAAAGATGCCCTCCCCAGGAGCTGAATGCCAACTGCATCACGGCAGTACGGCGCTGCTCGGGGTTTCCTTTTACAAGTGGGAACCTTTCCTCAAGGCCGCCATCTCAGCAGCTATGTATGCCGGAGCTGCTGAAATCTGCTGAGCGGGCACAGCTGGGAGGCCACGCAGGGTAGGGAGCAACCTCTCATCTGGCAGCGCTTGTGCCTCAGGTGTGAGCTGAAGTCCTATTGATTTCTAATCAGTGAGCTCATATCCCCCGTGGCTGCAGTGGGAGAGGGTCAGCAGCGGAGAGGAGAGCGGAGGAAATCAGCAGTTCGGGTGGTCCCGGGGTGGGACTGATGGAGCCGCTGACAGAGGCTGAGTTATGGCTCCGCATGCGCGGCGCTCAGGAGATGGTTTCGGAGGGCTTGCGGAGCCTCGCTTATTATCTGGCTGAGTCCTGTTCTGGGGAAACCACCGAGAGAAGAACGCGTGAGCCATAAAACATGTTGTTGTCTTTTAATGAACGAGACTCACAGGGGACTAGGACTATTTTTTACTCCGTCGTTATTCTTTCCTCAGCTCAGAGAAAGTTGCTGAGTGTTGTGTCTGCCAACTGCAGGCCAGATGCTACAGCAGACCCAGGCAGTCGTGTCCTGTCCAGCCTGGCCTGGACCAGCCTTGCCATGAAGTTCCCATCTGTTCCTACCCTGCCTCAGACCCACCAGTCAGGGCTGTGGTCACGCAGATGCAGGCAACGGCAAGACTAACCATCAGGGCTTTGATGTTCAAGAGATGTTCTCAGGAGAGCTGGGCTGTAACATGCCCCGGCCCCATGAGGAACCCCATTAATGCTACTGCTGAAGGAAAAGCAGTAATTAATCCTGAAATCCAAGCTTTGGAGGTTTTTTGGAAGAAAAGCCAGTATATGCTCACTCTCCTGAGTGTGAGGAAAATGAATTACAAGGAAAGCACGGGGATGTCAATGTTCTCTTCTTCATGCAAAGCTCATCTGCAAGACCCCTCTTGGGTGCCCGTGGGAATGGGCACCTCGCTGATGACTCTGGGACTCAAGCACAAGAGGTGCAGGACCTTTCTGTAGGACCTGAAGAGCTCATCCATCCCTTCTCATACTTCTCCCTTCAGTGACAGGAGCCTGCTCCAGAGCTTGAGGATCCTATAAGAAAATATGAAGGGAAGAAAAGATTGGAGCTAACATCTGGGACCTAAATGTCCTGGTAAACATTTGCTGAAATCTAACTCCAGACTAACTACCCTTTGAGTAGAGGCTGATGTGACAGCACACCTTGATTTTGGTTTTTGTAGGACAGTATGATGGGGATGATGCAGCCGTTGCATCTGAAGTCTCTTCTCCTTCACTTCCACTGCTGCAAAGCCCTTCTGGAGCTAGACGTGTCCCCTGAGGTGTGCTGGCTGGGGCTGGCGTCTGAGCCCAGGCTGCTGGGGAGGTTTCCTCTTTGGGGAAAAAGTGCCTGGAAGTCACCGAAGCGTGACTGCTGGATGATGGTGCTGTGTTGAATGGGACCATTCAGTGCTCTGACTCCTCCCCATTGCCCACAGCAAAAACAGGGGCGCTTGTGGTGCTTGCAGGGAGCACGGCATCACCGGCGTGGAAGGGCTTTAGGGTGGTGACTATTTGCTGGGGATACATGGGATGGAGAGGATGCCACCCCTGCTCCCCTCCAGCCTGCTCCCCTGCAGCGGGAGTGTGGCTCTTCCCTGCTCATGGCTCCTCTGAGCGTCAATAAGTCCTACCCTCCATCTTGTCCCTTTTCTTCTGCATCCCACCACTCCGCTTGGGATCGATGTTGGGAAACCCAGCTGAGCTGCACCTGTGGCCGGCAGGGATCAAGGGATGTGCAGGGCCCCTTCTCTGCCCGGCAGTGGGGACCTAAATCATACTGCTCCGTCCCCTCGACAGAGACAAATGACATTTTACAGCACAGGTGCTTTAAAAAAGAACAATAAATTGGAAGCTCTTTGCTGAGCTCAGCCATAGGGCTAGGATCCCCTTTCAGAGAGTATTTTAGGACTGAAGGCACCACAGCTGTTTGTGGGCTAATCCCTCTGCCCTCGCCATCAACCTCAAAAAGGGACTTTGCAGACCCACTTCAACCGCAAATAAATCAGGAAATGGCACTTTGTCCTCTCCAGAAATAGGCTCTCCTCAACCCTTTGAAACCGGCATCTGAGCCCAGCATCTGTTTAGGGGAAGACCTTGCTGCAGTCAGGCTGTGTTTGGCTCTCAGGGACCCGCGGGACACATGCCCATTCCCAGACTCCCAAGGACACGGTGGGAGACCAGTGACAGGTCCTCGCCATGCTAACCCCATCGGCAAAACCTCCGCTTGGCTTCCTGGGGTCAGAGCTGGGCTCCAGCAGGCTGGAGCATCGGCTCCTCGCTGCAAGAGGGGGCTGTTGGCCGAAATCGGGGTGCAGAGCTGGCAGTGGGGCTGGGGACCACCAGCAGAGGAGGAAGGGGGTATTTGCCCACCGAGGTGAGGGGCTGGACCACCGTGCAGGAGAGGATTTACATTGCCTCCCTGAGTGAATCGGAGCAGCTCCCTCCAAGGCTCACAGCCCCGAAAAGGGCTGCCCTCACAAAAATGAGTGAGAGCGTGAGGAGAGCCTGGGTGTTTTCCCAGGGATTTAATACGGGCTGTTATTAGCTGAGCCTGGTCTTTGTGGTGGTCCAGGGCTAGGACCCAGGACAAGAGATGCCGCTGGACTCCCCAGGCTGCAGCTGCTCTCTGAATCCTTGGTGCCGGGACCCATTTGCTGCCGGTATTTTTTCTGCCCCTGATTATGGGCCTCTTTTCCCAGCTCCGGGACCCCAGCGGGGTGTGAATGGGAATGAAACGAGAACCAAAACTCTGTGACTAACACAAAACCGGCCGGGGTAAGGAGCTGCTGCTGGGAGGAGGAGATGCCACGCACTGCTCTCCTCCGCAGAGCAATATTTCCAGCATGTTTTAAGCATCATTAAACAGATAATTAAGCATTTCCTCGCAGTTTATATGACCCAATATTACCTATTTAAGGGGCGCCAGTGTTTTGTATATGACGAGGGGGGTGATGCTCGGTGTGGCGGGATGCTCAGGGGCAGGCAGTGGCTGTGGCTGCCTTGGTCCAGGTGTCACCTCGCACCTTGATGCTCCTCCTCACCTGATGATGCTCCTCCTCACCTGAGATTATTTGTTGGGCTCATCTGCTGCCAACTGCTCCTCTTACCGGTGTCACTCCCCCGTCTGAGATCGCTCCCCAGTGCCGAGGCTCTGCAGGGGCTTTGGGAAGGTCTTGAAACACAGCTGCATCCCCCACAGTGCTCCCCAGCCCACCCCGCGCCGTGGGGCCGATGATGTCCGATGTCTGCAAACACCCTCTCGGCCAAGCCCTGGGATGCCTGCCCCGTCACGCCAAAGCCGCTGCTGTGACACACACTGAGCTGTTTATTTTTATGTGCTTTTAAGGAGCACATGAGGTTTAAGGTGCTGCCAGGGCTGATGCTGTGGCAGGGATTCAGGACGCACAGAAGTGCTCAGGGTGCGGGGACCGGGACCTTCCATGGGCAGAGGGGACACCCCGGCAGCCAGAGGGGCTTCAGCAGAGTTTGCTACAGCTCTGCAAGTCATGGAGCTAATTGAATCCAAGTGTGGAAGCAAGGCTCTGCCCTTGCCGATGCGGCGGGCAGGGGGAGAGCGTTTTATTTCTCTTCTGTTCCCTGGTTGCTTTGAGTTTTCTCCCTTTGAAAAGGGAGGCCTCTCGTCTGTGTTCACATAAAATGTGGCTTTTCTAAGTTTAAAAGCCTTTTGGTCTCTTCAGGGAGCGCTCTGCAGGAGGCTGGGCACGGCTCAAGCTGGCTTGGCCCCCCCCCCCCCGCCCCAAAACCTCCCTCCTTGCGGGCGGCAGCAGCAGAGAGACGCACCCGCCGGGAGCTGCCGGTGGCTGCCTGTCCCACCAAGGAGCCCAAGAGACAAAGGCAAAACCGCACCTGGGGGGATCCCCTCCTCCTTCCCCGCCTGGCCCTGGATGCTCAGGACACCCCTGTGGGCGTTGCGGGGTTTTCCAGGGCCGCGGGTTGAGAGATGCTGCTCCCAGAAAATCAGGGAGCAGGGTGGGCAGGGTCCAGCGACAAATGCCAGAACGGGTCGCAGGTAGTACATTGGTTTTAAGACAGAGCAGTGGAGTCCCTGGCAATGCTGATCTAGCACAGAGCAGACCTAGCCCAGACCTCTCCACTCCCTCAGCCCGTTTCAGAATCATAGAATCATAGAATGATTCCGGTTGGAAGGGACCTTAAAGATCATCTTTGTGATGTTCCTGCTTATTTTTCCACTTGAGGCTTTGACATCTTCGCAGAAGACCTGGCTGGTGCTGCTCCAGACCCGCGGTCACCGGTTAAAGGTGATGAGCGAGCATCGTTTTGCTTCATGGACATAAATAGGGATTTATAGCCAGGTATCGTCAGCAGGGAAAGCCTCTCTCCCAGAGACATTTGCAAATCCAAGCAAACTGGTTAGTCCTGGCGATGACGCCGGCTGCCAGCCACGGTAATTAAGGGGCAGTAACAGGGAGCCGCGCAAAAAGACCATCAGTCATGGGGGGAAGCGTTTGCTCCGGCGCTGTCGGAGGGGCAATGAGATTCCTGCACACCTGGGGTGCCTCCTTTCAAACCCGCCGGAGCTGCAGTCCTTTAAGTGTGTCCCTACTTCGACAAAATGTTGCTTGTTACAGGAGGGTTTGTAACCGCCGGCTAATGAGGCTTCAACCCGTGTCATTGTCGAGGCACCTGCCCGGCTGGAGCAGGAGCTCCCGGGATGCACTCAGCCCTCCAATTATCCCGGGAGCCTTGCTGACAGCATCCTAGGGGAGAGCGAGGGAGAGAGATCTGAGAGCCCAGGCACAGGCTGGGAAGGCAACACGACCATGTCTCTGGGGGGGATTTCAGGAATTAAAAGTGAAATTACAGCCTTAATCTATCAAATTTATTTTTTTTTTTTTTTTGCTGGCATTTTAATGAAAACTCTTGTAAACAGGAGAAGGCCTATCTCAATCCTGCATTCCCAGCCTCGTGCTCTCCGAGGTTATTTATTGGGTTGCTACACAAGCTGGGTTTTTTCCTTCCCTTTTCTTTTCTCTTCCCTTTCTTCTCTGCTTTCGCAAATTGAATTATTTAAATGCATTGTTTGGCAGCCTTAAATCCAGGCGTTTCACTCTCTTTCCCCCTCGGCTGCCATTTCTTTCTCTCCTTTTTGCTCTTGTATTTTCAGGATCATTTACCGCGTTGTTCCAGTGGCATTTATTGAAATTTGCACAAAAAAAGATCTTTCTTCAATGACACTATTTCAGCCCATGCGAAAGATTTATGGGTGCAGGAAGACATCCATGGCAGGGAGTCTTCGCTGGCAGAAGGAAAGGAAGGAGGGAAGGGAAAGGAAAGATGCTGGAAAAGCAAAGGACGCCCAGAGATGTGAATGGAGAGCCGCGAGGCACCGCAGAGGTGAATTGCTGAGGATTGGGTTTGGCTGGGAACCATGGAATCACAGAACGGTAGGGGTTGGAAGGGACCTCGGGAGATCATCTAGTCCACACGCACTTAGGTGGGTATGGACACGTACGGGGGCACGGAAAGCTTTTGGACTCAGTGGCACGTGGGCAGAAATGGATGCACATGGAGGGGGCACAGCCACTCCTGCGGCCCTTCAAACACCGGTGGCCCGGTGGGCACGTCCCACAGACGTGCTGGGGCTGCTTCAACACGCTTGGCGTGCGCTTGGTGCATGCTTGGAGCCCGCCGCCGTCCGTGGGCAGCCCTGGGCTGCTGCTGGGCTCTGGCTCCTGCTGGGAGAGACGTGAAGCGGCTCTTGGAGGACGTTTGAACAAGCTCCGCAAGAAGCGTCGCTCTTGATTCTCGCTCCTATCTCTAATCCTGCTTCAAAGCCGGTTCCTTTTATTTACATATTGACGTATGATTCATTTAATTGACTTTCTCCCCTTGGAATTGTACTTACTTAATTAATCTGATTACATTTCTGCTTCTAGTTAAAGAGTTTCTGTGTTCCAGCCCAGAGGTGACTACGTTTCTGCGAAGTGATGTGATTCTGGTCGATCTAATCAGCAGATAGAGTCTGCAAAGCATTTTGGGACCCTTTGGTAGGGGAAGACAGGCAAAAGCCATGGAAAGTGCCGCAGCAATTTCCATTTCCACACACGCAGCATCTTTACTTGTGGCAGAAGTAAGACACATTCCTAGTCAGTGGGATTGAATTATCTCCATAAATTCATTACATTTTAAAAAATATGATAATCAGCACGAAATGAACATCCCGAGGGAGACAGAACATGTACATCTCAAGTACTGCTAATAATAAGCCTTTAATTTACAAGTGCCCAAGGCTGGCTCAAAGCCGACGCGTCCCGTGGCAGAGGGGCTGGTGCTACACCCGTGTCTGGACCTGCCGGGGAGACTGTCCCCACCGTCCCCCTGCCCACCGGTACCCCATCCCAGGGCGGCGGACAACCCACAGCTGGGATGCAGTTGGGATGGGCAGTCTCCATCTTGTCCCGGTGCTTCGCATGTGGCCTCGGGAGCTCGCTGCCTTGCTCTGCCCTGCTGAGTGCAGGGAGGGATGGAGGGTCCCCGGCGGGTGGTGGCCCTTGGTGGCCTCTGCTTGGTGGCACGGCTCCTCCCGAGCCACCCCTCCTGCAAACGCCGCCCTGCAAATATCAATATTTATGACATGATTAGTGCCTGTTTAATACACAATTGAAGCAATTAGCAAGCATGCGGCAGCAAATGCTGTATCCATTTGTAATCATAAAGTATTCATGGGGGCTCGGAGAGGGGCTGGCAGCGTGTCCTGGTTTAACCGCTTATGGGGAGGGGGCTCTCGGTGTAACTCGGAGCATCTCGCTTTCGGTGTCCTCGGTCGGTGCAAGCCTGACCAGGTCGCGAGGGGTCCCCAAGCAGCCTGGGGGGTGGCGGGGATGAGCCAGGGGCAACGGGCTCCCATGGCCCTTTTTGAAGTAGTTCATCTCACAGCCTCAGAGTCCAACAAACCCCCCCCGAAAAAATCACTTGGACAGCATCATTGTAAACTTTTTCTCTTTATTATTCCATTTTGGTGGCAGGCAAGCTGCTCCTCTGTTCTCCGTTTGTTAAATACTAATTAATTATTAAATTATCCATTAACTATTAATAGCTGATTTCATGAGTGTTAACGACAGCCATGTGCAAAGGGATCTGTGTCTATGGCAAACCTCCTAAACCTCAGGGAATAAATCCTCAATAATCAATATGGCATCCACTCCATTTGCAATTCTTGTCTCATTCGCTCTGCATTTAGCATGCACTTAAGTGTATTTTATACAAATGTGAAAGCAAATTTTACCGCTGGTGGAAATTACCAGCTTGCAGAGATAATGGCAGAGCCTTTTGCTTATCTCCAGCACTGGAGGGGCTCAGTGATGTCAGTTCTGCCTCCATAAAGGACCAGTAGAAGTTACCCGAGACTGCAAGCTTTCAGCCCATCCTAAGTCCCCACTTGACCATGGGCTGCTCCTGGTCTGGGGACAGTTTTTCGGGAAGGCCTGAGCTTGGCAGCACTGATTTCAGAGCATCGATCTGATAGCAGCAGCCTTCAGAGCAACCCACCCAGACCAGTGCTAAACCCGCAGCCTTTGGGCAAAAAAAGTCTCCGTAGACCATTTGTAGCCCCCTGAGGCAGGCGGCTCCTGCTTCGCCGGCGTGTGAAGTGCTACCAACTTAATTACAAGCGAAGCCTAATGAGAAACACATTGAGGTTGGAAACAGGGAGAAGGGGGTGATGGGCCAGGAGGGGTGAAGGGGAATGGGCTGACGGCCACGCTGCGGCAAATCCGTGTGGAGGCGGCTGTCCCAGTGGCTCTTGCTCCCACTCTCGGCTGTGGATGCACAGGGGGCTAGTTCCAGCCCTTGGTTCCTGCAAACGTCCCAGGGGCAGGCGTCCATGCTGCTGGGCAGCCGTCGCCTTCCTCGCCCGTCCTCTTCCTCTCAGGAGGAGGGATCCTGGCCCCCGGTGGACCCCACCGCAGCGGCAGGGTGATGGGATCGCAGACAAAACCCCGTCGGGCACTTCCGACCACACGCGCTCGTCTTGGCACCCTAATGCTCTTTCGATGCAGTTTTGGGGATCTAATGATGTGTCGGTGGGAGAAAGGAAGGAGGATTTATTTGTCCTGTAAAATGCCTCTGTTGCTTTTGCACCAGTAAGATAAGGCTGCTTCTAAGAATAACAAACTCTGGGCCACCAACAAACAAGCAAGTGCCTTGCGAAACCTCCCGCAGGCAGATCCCCGGCTGCACCGCCCGCCTGGGGTCCCCGAGCTCCCCCAGTCCCTCCCTCCCTCTGCCAGCCGGTCTCACCCTCCCGGACAGCATTTCTTCCCCTTTCCCTCTCCCTTGGGCCCTTCCCGGTGACTTCCAGGCTGGGATGACCTGAGCAGCACAGGGCGGAGGTGACAGTGAGCCTCTCGCTGTCCCCAGGACGATGCTTGGGCACCTCTGTGGTGCTCACCAGGGATTCTCACCGGGGATTCTCACCGGGGATGCTCACCGGGGATGCTCACCGGGGATGCTCAGTGGGGATGCTTACCAGGGAAGCTCACCAGGGAGCCACTTTGGAGGCAGGGTAGAAGGGCAGCAGGATCCTGCACCCACCCAAGGGGATGGGCGAGCGAGCGGAGGGGACACGGGTGCCAGCAGGAGCAGGAAGGGAAGCGGAAAGGAACACACAGCTGACGGGCTGGAGCTGGTCCACAGCAAGTCTGAAAAACAAGCGGCCGCAGGCATCTCCGGAGCAAGTCTTTTGAAGCCGATGTCCTTGCCCCAGGGAAGAGTTTTGGCCCAGGGAGCGTTATTTTGACTGATGCATTTGCACAGTCCCCCAAAAGCAGTACTGCTTTTCAAGACGCCCTGTGAGGAGAACCATTGCTGCTCGAGAGAGAAAGAGGCTTGGATTATTTTCTCATGTCAATTAACGGTGCTTTCCAAAGGAAACCCGGGCTCCTCTGAATCCAGAGCACGGGACCCCGGCCAGGCTGCTCCCCCCGAATAGCTGGAGTTGGAGGGAGAAATCAAGGCTCTTTGGCCAGCGAGCTGCTGGGCCGAAGCCAGCAAATAAAATAGTCATAACGAGCCCTTTTGAGATAAGTTTGGAGGCTTGGGTTGATTTTTTGAACTTTTTTTTTTTTTTCCTTTTTTTTCTTCTGTTAGAGAAACCGCTTCACCCAAGGGAAGCAGCAGCAGATTCAACAGCAGTATTGCCACGGGGCTCACCGCAAAGTGCGTTTTCTCCCCTGGAGCTGCCCGCTCTCCTGGCGAGGTGTGTGCCAGGCTGGTGTGCCCGCACCTTGCCCAGACCTCACGCCGTGGCCGTGCTGGGTCCCAGTAAGGCTGAGTTGCCAAGGAAGGTCCAAGCTCCTTCCGTGGATGATGAGGAGGAGATGTCCTGCCAGCAGCCACCTGTGCTGCCGTTCGCGCGTGGTGTCAAGCGCCACCAGCGTGGCATGGCAAATTCATTATGGGGTGCGGAGGGCAAGGATGAACCCTTTGCATCAGGGTGCCTGAGCTGCTGTGGGCTGGTGCTGCCGGCCGATAACAGGAGGGATTGCGAGCCAAGGAAAATGAGGAGGTTGTCCGTTGTGGGGTGGGTCACGGCTGGGAATTTAGCGCATTGGCATGAAGCTCTGCAATTTTTAATCTTCCCTCTAAATGCCTCCCTCCTCCTTACACCTGTGGTGGGCTCGGTCCTGGCAGAAGCACGAGTTTTTTGCTCTGCTCGGCACAACACCACCGGGTTTTGCATGTGCTTGCGGTGTGCTGGGACCGTGGGGTGAGGAGGAGCAGGGACGCGCTTTGGACTCTGCAGCCAGGCGTGGGTTCGGGTGTGGGTTCAGTCGTGGGTTACCTCCTGCCCCTTCCCTGGCTCCAGCTGTTTTCCCGGAGCAATCTGGGAGCCCTCCAGTGGCGGCCGAGCATGGAGAGCCACGCTCCCGGGCTGGCTGCACCCAGGCTGGGGAAATTCCCTGGGGCTTCCCCAGGGAGGCACCGAAATCCCTGAGGGGTGATGATTTCTGAAATAGTCCCCTCTCGGAGGCTGTGGGGTTCGCAGAGCCTTGCTGTACAAGCAAGGTTCGGAGACCCCTACAAGCTGCCCACAAGGAGAGCACTTTTCCATCCTCCGTGACTTGGGACCATCTATAGATGTTGCTGGGAAGATGCTTTTCGAGAGGGAAGCAGGTGCCAGTTGGCACCCGCGGTGCAGAGGCTGGCCATGGGCAGGGATCTCTGGTTCCCTTCGGCTCTT
The DNA here is from genome assembly GCF_028500815.1 of Rissa tridactyla. NCBI lineage: Eukaryota > Metazoa > Chordata > Aves > Charadriiformes > Laridae > Rissa > Rissa tridactyla. The sequence continues at coordinate 45,294,064 of NC_071474.1, read as the reverse complement.
TGGGAAGGAAAGCAGGATGTTTTCCATGTCCACCGTCCCAAAGCCAGGATTCCTGCACAAAAAGACCAACTGCCCCCGCCATTCCCCCCTCACCGGCTCTTCATGTTTCAAAGGCTCTCCCGCTCCCATCCTTCTCCCCAGCTGCTTCCCGAACACCCCGATCCTTTGGGGTGGGCTGGGATAGCGCTGCCTGCGAAGCTGCCAAACAGCAGGAACAGATGAGGCCGCCCGGGAGAGTGGCTCAGAAGAAGCGGGACGGGCCCCCCCCACCCCTCACACCACCACCCCCAGCCGTGCTGGGGGAAGCGGAGATGCTCCAAAGTGCTGGAGATCAGAGGGGCCACGGGGAGGGCTGCGAACCCACCCACGTCGCCAGGACCGCCGCAGCTGACGCCCGTCCTCCGGGTGAGCCTGGGTGGGGAGCGGACCCCCCCTCCCCATCCCGATGGCGAATAAAGCCCTTGAGGAGAGGTGTGAAACCCTCCCACCCTTCCTGCTGAGGCTGCGTCCTCGCCGTCTCGCGAGATGCCGCAGCTCCCGGGGGGGCTTGCGGGAGGGTCTGTGGGCAGGGACTGAGCTGGGACCCCTCCGTCACCCGGGGACTTGCGTGGGCTTCTCTTAGCGGGGAGCAAGCCCCCGGTCAGCAGCAGGCTTTTCTGACTCGGTGCCACCTTCTTTCTCCCCACCGTGTGAAATGCAGCACCAGGATAAGAAGAAAGGCATCGGGGCCGGCAGCGCAAATCCTCACTTGAAAGATGACCCGGTTTAGGGTTTCAGACCAAACGGAGCGACAGATCGGTTCAATTCGGACCCCCCGAACCTTCTTCCTGCCGCTGCCCCCGCTCGCAGGGAAACCTCTGATCCCTCTCCAACTCTCTGCATAGCTCTTGGGGCTTTTGCGGGTCTGAGCCGGGACCGTGAAGCCAGAGATATCTATGGGGGCGGCAGGGCTTTGGAGCCTCCTGCCCTCCTTTGCTCGAGGCTCGCGGAGGTCCGTGACCTGTTCGGATGTGCGGCTCCGTAGCATCCTCGCCGGACGAGCTGGGGTGAGCGGTGCCGTGCAGGTGGCTGGAGGTGCCCAGGAGAGGGGCTGCTAAGCCGGGATGAGGGGGGAAACCTGTACACATCGGGGAAAGGGGAAAGCACAGGGTTTGACGCCGTGCGTCGCCATCCCATTTGAAGCGCAGGCAAACCCCTCTCCTGCCTCGGGCAGGACGCCCGCGGCGAGGGCACAACAGCCTTTCTCCTCCCGCGCCCACGGGCAGCAGAAGTTCGGGGCAGCTATTGGAAGCAGGTGTGCTGCCCTGCCAGGCGATGGGAGCCATTAAAGAGAAAGCCTCTAAATAAAATTTATGTCTGTCTCTCCTCACCCCTCTCTCCTGAAACAAATTACGCTACGGTCCTGCCCCGTTCAGGGAGACCCACTCAGGTTCTCCCCCCTCCCGGGGTCTGCCGCCCCCTGGGACGTCCCAACCGTCTGCTAGCGGAGCAGGGGCAAGAAGTATGAAAAATAGCCAGGCTTTCCTGGCGGGCCCCTAATTCATCTCCCTGTGAGTCCGTCGGAAGGGATCCCGCAGCACCTGGGCTGCTGCCCCTCTCCCCCTCCCAGCCGCCCTGCTTGGCAGCCACCCGGTTGCTTGAAGGGGGGAGCGAAGGGGGGGGACAAATCGACTCTCCCCCCCCTCCCCATCACCACCGCTTACCCCGAGGTTTATTATTACACAAATGTGAATTCCAGAACCGGCATCTGGGGAGCAGCTGCTGGGAGTTAACCCCTTCGCCTGCCGCCGGCGAGACGAGCGGGAGGACCCAGCTCCTGGCTGGAGCGTGGCCACGCTCCGGGAGGACATGGGCATGGGGACACGGCTGGGACACCCCTCCTCGCACTGCAAGGTGGCCATCTGGCAGGTGCAAAGGGCTTTTGCTGTGGAGGGACATGTCTGCATGCATGGATGGGGAGGCAGGTTCCTCCCTCTCTTTCTTTCTTTTTTTCTCTCTCTGTCCTTTTTTTTTTTTTTTTTTTTTTTTTTTAATAACACACACTTCTGTTTCCATTCAGAGGTTTTATGGGGATTTGCTCGGCCTCCTAGGCAAGGCCTGAATTTCCAGTTTGGTTTGGGATGCAGCTCCAAGGGATGCTGCACTTGGCTTTTGATGAGCAGCCTGGAGATAAGGGGCGAGAGCCGGAGGCCAGCCTCCTGCTTGACTGCAAGTGGTTGATCTGGACAGCACATTTTTCCTGTAAGATGGATGTTTGGGAAAGAAGGCAGGTCCTCACAACCTCCTCCTCTCCCTCCACCCCTTATAGCATCTTTGCAAGGCTTTAGGGCTTGGTCAAAAGCCCGACTGTTCTTCCACCCGAAGTTCCCCTGCCTCACTGAGCTCTTCCCAGGGCCAAGCGCCTTGCGGCCCCACAGCAGGACACGGATGCTCAGGCAGTGTGAGGGACCAGGAGAAGCCTCTCCCTCCTCAGCTTGGCTGGGAAGCGATGCCCAGGCTGGCCCTGCAGCCCCTTCCCTGGGTGGCACGGGTAAAACCAGACCCCCCCCAGCCCTCTCCTGTGAATGCCAGCCCCATCCCAGCGCCTGCACGGCGAGGGTATGGCCAACGCTCGGGTCTGCCACCGCTCACAGCTGCACCTACTTCCAGGCGATGGAACTCTTCCAGGGGGTGACTCACTGGTGGCAGCTTTCCCTGTGCTCCCAGGAAACTCCAGCTCCAGCCTTTCCAGTCCCAGACAGGGAATGTCTCCTCTGCACCAGCCCTGCAAGTCTTCTCTAGGTCACAACCGACTCCTGAAATTCAGCCTTGGAGTCTGGTAGGAAGCCAGCGCCAACGGGGATGGAGGCACAACATCTTCGGTGCAGGGCAGCTCGCAGAACCTCGAGAAGTTTCCAAGTTTCTGTAGCACATAGCACATGACCCCAAGACAGATGTCCAGAGGCACGCTAAGGCAGAGCGGTGGCTGTCGGGAGACAACGGCTGCCAGGCAGGGATGGGAAAAGGGTCTTGCAAATCACGACTGCGAGACAGCCCACGGACGGTGGGACGATGAAGCAGCTCCCTCCAGAGCAGCAGGCTCCGAGGGCGGCTGTCAGGGCTGTCCTCCCCAAGGAGGGCCACCACAGGAGGTGCACACATCAGCACAGCCTTAGGTAAGCTGGGGGACACGTGGCAGCCGTAGGTGCTTTTGAGCAATTTACAGTCATCCCTCCCTCCCAGGTTAGTGCTGGGAACTTGAAACAAATCACCGACAACTGCAGCGATGCCAGAGCTCCATTACGGGCTCAATAGGTGACAGGGGAAGCAATGCGTCACCTGCCCCAGCGTGGGGTCCAACCTGGGAGGGACCCTCTGCTCCACAGGACATGTGTGCAGGGGCTATAGGGCATTTTGGGGGAGAAAACACAATAAGCAGGCAGTGGGGGCTCCCCAGCGGGATGCCACCAGGCAGTGGGGCTGCCCCTTGTCTGCAGGGGTCCAGAGCCCACCCAGCTCTCAGCCTGTGCCATGCTCTCCTCTTCCCTGTGCAACCTCCTCTGGCAGCCAAACCCCCCGCTCCCGGCGCTTGACTGGCAGCCAGAGGTGATTTCCCGGGATGGGAGGTTTAAGCGAGTTCAGCAGGCGATGGAGGCAGGCACCGGCGTGCTCGCTTGGCGCTGGCAGCTCGACGCGCGGCGCAGTGTCGGTAGGCAAAGGTCGCGAGCAGGCAGGTGACAGGTTCTGTCAAACACGGCCCAGCCTTCTGCTTGCGCGCCGGCTGCCAGACACCACGGTGATGGGCAGAGCCCAGGCAGCAACAAGTGTCGTAAAGGCCAGGAAAGATTTCGGAGGAGTTTTTAGTGCCTGGATGAAAACCAGCTGTGAGTTGTGCTCCTGGGCTGACACAGGCACGACCGCGGCTGCTCAGCCTGTGCTGGGAGAAGGGAGGAGAGATGGGAGGTGCAGGGGCTCCGGCAGCCCCACGGGCTCTGGGCGAGGCTTGAGACGGCCCTGGGACATCTCAGAGCATAGAGCTGGGCTTCAGCAGTCGGACTCGCTCCCCTGGTCAAGGGGTTTCATCAGCGGTGGCTCCCACTGCCTCCAGCTCGCCCAGCTGGCTGACCCTCCGGGACTGGTGCAAGCATGGAAATCATCCCCTTGGCTCCTCAGGAAGGGACCAGAGGACGTTGGAACAACTCATTAGGCTGGGTCCCTCCTTAATTGCAGGCCTCCTGCTCCCTGCTGCTGCTTTGCCCGCAGACTCCCTCCAAGCCTGAACTGTACCACTCCTGACACCAAAGTGGAGCTGACAGGGCGACTCGACAGACAAAATAACAGCAGCCAGAGCAATCACTGTCTCCTGAGGAGGTGTTTATAATGCGAGGAACCCCTGAAGGGATCTGAGCAGGAATGGGAACAGAAGCTCCTTTGCTTGGGCTTGAACTCCTGCCTGGAAGCCAGCGCGTGGAGCCCAGCCAGCGCAGCCGCCTGGTTCCTCCGCCCGCAAAGCCGGTCTCCAGGCTCTTACCCCGAGCAGGAGGAGTGAGAAATAGAGCTGACAGGAGCTCCTGCAGCACCGGGAGCTCAGCAGCCCCCCGCAGACTGCGATGCCATGCCAGAAAACCCCTCTCTCCCCTTGTCAGTCAATGTCTTGCCTCTCCGAAGCCAGCTCCAACTCCTCTCGGCATCTGCTCCTGCCCATGGTCCTCACCCTCTTCCTTCCCTCCCTTCCTACCCCGACGCTCACGCAGTTTGTTTTTCTCAGCCGGCAAGATCTTTGGGGCAGGGAATGAGCATCCCTCTGGGTTTCATGAACCAACCCCTTGGCGCGAAGGGGTTTGAGCTGTAATGAATCACAGCGTGGGTCTGGCTGGGGCTCGGCAGCCCCTGAGCGTTGCGTCTCTGCCGGCTGCTCCGCCGGCAGCGCACGCAGCGGCCAACGGGCTCGCTTTCTCCCGCAGCAAGCCGAATCCCACCAGGCAGCAAGGGGTAGGATGACAAATTGTTCTGACTAATAGTCTAAACAATGTGAAACAATGGAAGTCAGGGAGCAGCGCATAAAATATGCAGCACGCAGGGGGCTTGGCTATTTTATTTGATTATCAGATGGATATTCCAGTGGCCGGGATCCATCAGGAATAGAACAGCACATGTCAAACTCAATAAGGGTTCATGAGGGGCGGTGGCAGGGGCTTGAGAAGCTCCTTCTCTGGGGTGCAGCTGGGAAGCTTAACTTTGAGTCAACTGCTTGTGAAAATGAGCCAAGCTCTCCCTGCCCGACACACGGGAGCATCCACCACGTCTTCTCCGGGAAAGGCTGGGATGAAAGTGCCTGACCCTGACCCAGGCTCACCGAAGAGCGGTAGGAACGCCGGGCAGACGGGAAGAGGCGTGGGAAGGCTGCCCGGCTGATGTGGTTGAGCAGACGGGGGAGGCTTTCTGTCTTCTCTTAGAAATTCCTTTGCGTTCAGAGTCGTTTTGAAAGTCAAAAGCTGTTAGATTCCCCAGGACGCCCAGGGAGGGATATTGACTGGGTTTGTTCTGACGATATTTCCCTGCACAGCTGTTTGTGCCATCAGCAGTAGGTTTTCTCTTTAGAAAGAAGATATTTTATCCATTAAAAAGAAATCCATAAATGAGGAATACGTATTCGGTCTAAGACTGAGTGATGAAATCTTCTCAAAGGTGCAAAGAGCCAGCTCTCTGTCTGTCTGCAAGCCCTGCGAGGGACCGGCCAGTGGGTTCCCTCGGAGACTCCTCAGCTCTTTGGAAGCGTTGGGGTCGGCGAGGCTGCACAGGGCTCTCTGGCCAGGAAGTTTTCTCTCCGGAGGCTCCTTTCGCTTCCCGTGTCTGAACAGGGCAGGAATGCTGTGAGAAACAGCCCCTCAGAAGTTGTTTCAGGACCTCCAGCTGGAACAGAAAATGTAGGATCAGCAGAAGGGGGAGGGGGGGAAAGCTGTTGGGGGGGAGGAAGGAGAAAGAGAGGGTTCCTCTCTGCCCTCTGTGAGGGGCCCCGTCCCCCATATGTCTGTGTTTCCCTGGGTGAGTCCTTGTCTCAAGATGGACGGCACCAGAAGGATGCAGGAGATATGATGCTGTGCACAGGCACAGGGGCTCTTTGTCTTTGCCCATCACTCCTCTGTCTCACAATTTCCTTGAGACTTTGTGGGATGCAATAACTTCCCCATCCAAAATGGTGCTGGTTTATTCCCATGGCCCTAACACGGCTTCTAAAAGCCTGATGCTTCCTTCATGGGATAAATGCAAGTGACTTGAACCTTGTCTACACGACTGGCATGTGCCACCTCCTTCCCTATTTTACATTTCTCGGATTATCGTTTATTTTTTCATTAAGTCATTTATTTTGTAGGAAAGACATGCCCCAGAGCTGGCAGAAACGCTCACTGAACTCTGCATGCCCTGCTGTGCCAGAACTGACGGTGGTAAAGGCAACCAAAGTGACTTGGTTTGACCAGCATCTCCTCCTGCTTCCACCTCCTAAGAGACGGATTAAATGTGAGCACCACAGCTTCCCCGATTCCTCCTCCCTCCAGAGCCTTGTGGCTGGGATCGACACCCCTGGTCATTCAGGTCGGGCAGGAACGCGCCGTGCTGCGTGGTAGGTAAATACCTGCTACCTCATCCCATTTCCAGGCAGCATCCACACCTGCAATACCTGTATACCTGCCTCAGCCGATGGCATCTGCTGCCAGTGCCCACAGCTGCTGGAAGATGCGATCACACGCATCGGAGCCGGCTGCATCACCAGGAGTGGAGGATCTCAGCTATGGCTGAGCATCCTGCATGGGAGACCCTTCTGGAGCACCTTTCCCCCCTCTTGAGTTTACAGTCCTTCCTACCTAGACAACTTGGTTTGGTTTTTTTTGGTTGCTTCTCCATCTTACAAGCGTCTCTGCGGCCAGGGCAATAGGACGAGAAGGCAGAGAACAAGGGGGACCCGGAGAGAAGCAGGCAGAGAGAGCGGCAGGCTAAATCACTGAGGCAGGAGGGAAATTTCTTGGCTGAAATTAGGAAGAACGGCGCCAAGTTTGTCACTGTCTGCACCTGATGCAAATCCGTTTGCCAGGGGATGTTGGGAGCAAAGGGCAGAACGTTCCTGATTTCACAGGTTTGTGTTGCGAACTGGAGGACCCCAGACAGAGAGGGAGAGAGAGAGATTGGAGGAAAAATAAAAAAGGAGAAAAAACCAACCAAAACAAAATGATGCAAACATCGGCAGCCTTGGAGGGGGAGCACTCCCCTGGAAAGAGGGGGAGTGCGGCACGGCCCAGCCAAAATGCCTTAAAAGCCTCCCTTTTATATGGCATTTGTTCTTCAAAGACATTAGGGCTTGTAAAAAAGCCCTGCCATTTACCTCTGCCTCTGACATGTTAATGGTTGTATTTTTGAATCATTAAAAATTGAAATGCGTAACACTTTCAGCAGCTGCCAAACCTCTCCGCAGCCCAGCTCTCCCCCTTCTGCTCTCCTCCATCGGCTTTCTCCGTTTCCTCCATGTGCTCTCTCCTCTGGCATTCCCTCCTCCATCCTCTTTCTCCTTCCTCTGCCTCCCTCCTTCCCTTCCCAGGTTTTCCCCCCCCTCTGCAGTTTACCCCCCCAGCCTCCCTCCCCGTCATCCCTCTGCTGGAGTCTCAATTCACGGGAAGCACTCGGTAATCTGCAGCTTTAATATTCTCACCTCGCCACTCTCCTATTCGGTGGGACTTGGAGAATTAGAAAATGTATTTATCTAGGTACACTGGAGAGCAAGAGAAACAAAGAAACCAGCAGGGCTTTTCTAACGAGGAATGACTAATTTGACCCAGGAGAGCCCGTCCTCTTCCAAGCGCTCAATTTGCCCCAGGTTTCGCATCCAAAGATAACATTGGCGATGCCAGTGGCGACGACGGGGCACCTGCCAGCCCGCAGCTACCGCGGGTGCTGTGGTCCCCGCAGGGGCTGCTGCCAGCTGCAGAGAACGGCGGTGTTTGCTTTACCTGCTCTCTCAGATGTGACACAACCTGCTGCAGCCAGAGCAAGCAGCACAGAGCCAGCAGACGGGAGGATTCGGAGAAGCTGCTGTTTGTCTGCTGATGGCCCCATTTAGGGCTCCGGAGCACTGAGAAGTTCAGGTCCTGAAGAGTATCCTTTCCGAGACCAGGCTCGAACGGGGCTGGGATCTCTGCAGCCTTCCCATGGCTTCAAGCAGCTTCTGGACAGCTCGTGGACTGGGAAGGAAACAGCTAGGGGTTGTCTCAGATCTGTGCCCATGACAAACGGCCTCTGCAAGTGCTTTCAGCAATCATTACACGCTGTGGGTGCAGACAGCTCTCAGCCTTGGGAGATGCATCTTGGCCAGATCTTAGTCGCAGTGGGCTTCTACAACAGCCCCAAGAGGGTGGACAGAAGAAGAGTGTTGCGGTGTTGCATCGCTGTGCCATAGAATGTCCTTACCATGCTTCAGTGCCACCAGAACTCAGAGGAATGTGGGATCATCTGCAAGTTCTCAGGAGGGGGGTTCCTGGGGGGTGGTTGCTGGAAAAGACCCTTAGGGAGAAGAGCAATGGTGCCATCACCCTCCTGTCTCCCCAGACGCTGGCAGGAGTGCTGGGGATGCAGGCAGGGAGCACTGGAAATGCGGGGGGATGTGGAGAGTACCCTGAGGGCAGGGCTGGGGGGGCAGCAGTGGTCCATGGCACTACCGCAGACCGGCCAGGTGGGGCAGGCAGGGGTGTCTGGCCCTTTACAGCTGTCTGAAATAAATGCCAGCCTCGCCAGTTGTCCCGTACTTTGTCTGGTGTGAGCTGCACAGTTTCTGCCACCTTCCTCTGTCCTGGGAGACAGCGCCCATCCTCCTTATGCTGCCGCAATGGCCTTGCACAGAGCAGCCATTGCCCCGCTCCTCATCCAAACCCACCCAGCAGAGCCTTAGAATCATAGAATGGTTCAGGTTGGAAGGGACCTTAAGGACCACCCAGTGCCACCCCCTGCCCTGGGCAGGGACACCTCCCACCAGCCCAGGTTGCTCCAAGCCCCGTCCAACCTGGCCTTGAACCCCTCCAGGGATGGGGCAGCCACAGCTTCTCTGGGCAACCTGGGCCAGGGGCTCACCACCCTCACAGCAAAGGATTTCTTCCTAATATCTCATCTAAATCTCCCCTCTTCCAGTTTAAAACTGTTACCCCATCTCCTATCTTTCTGTCTGTCCCCACCTTTCTCATAAGCCCCCTTTAAGTACTGAAAGGCCACCACGAAGTCTCCCCGGAGCCTTCTCTTCTGCAGGCTGAACAACCCCAACGCTCCCAGCTTGTCTTTGTAGGAGAGGTGTTCCCTTCCAAGAGAGCCTTTTTTCTGCTGGGCCTGGTTTCTCCAACGTGGATGGGCTAAACACCTGCTCAACCCTATGGTCTTACTGGAAACAGATTCTCTGCCTTCTGGTTGATCTGTTCAGCTCTCATCTCGCATTGAGTATGCTTGAAAATGGTAGTGGATATCATGGTTTGCTTGTTAGAAAGGAGTACTTAGGCCAACAGATTTGGGATTTTTACGAAAACGAGGAGATGGGATGAGACTTATTGATTTGATGTTGACACAAGTCATCTGTGGATTATTTTTTTCCCCAAACAGAGGAGCAAATGTAGTTCAGCAGGCACGGACAGGACAACAGGTTCTGAAAGAGTTTGGCTTGTGTAGTACAGAGACAAAACAGAGGCTAAGATGTTTATGGTGGCTGCCTATAAATACATTGGAGAGGAAACACCCAGGAATGCAAGGAACTCTGTAAGTGGAAGGACGCTGTTGGCATAAGCATAAATTGGTAGAAACCTGTCGTGAATAAATGTCAGCGAAAAATTGAAGGAGGTTTCTCCTAATCATCGGATGGGGGAGTTTATAAAATAGCTTTCCAGCGGGGTAATTGAGGGAAGAAACATAACTAGTTCAAGATGGGAGTCTGACAAATTTCTGAATTTCATTTTAGGATGGGCCTGAATTTGACAGTCTAGCCCCTCTTGACTAAGTCCCGCCTCAACCCAAAGCTCGCCGCGCTTGTGTCAGGTGGAGGAGCCCTTCTGCTCCCTCCACATCCAACTCACCTCCTCCTCCCTGCCCGGTCGCACGCGCGCGTGCACACACACACACACACATCCCCAACTCACCTGTCCCTGACACAGAAGCTTTTCGGCTGGTTAATAAGCCGTGACATGCCAGACATCGAAAGTATGAAAATTGGCCAATTTTTTAATATTTTAAGCCCCATCACATATATTTTACTGGTCTGAGCAAAGCGCTTTATGACGCCTTAGCAAGGAAATGGAAACTATCATTTTGTATAATCTGCCTGAGCTGGATTGACCCCCTGATCCCTGCCGGACCCCTCCTCCTCCCAGCACCCACCTTTCCCAGCTCCCGCCTCTGCTCCCCAGATGGGGAAAGTACCCGGAGAGCGAGTGTGGCTGCGGTGGCTAACATCGAGGATGATGTTAGCCAACCAGCCGGTGTCCCGCCTGGCGGGATGACGGCCAAAGGAAGGGACAGGAAGAAAGATGGGAGCCAGGGGAACCCCAAGCAAGGAGCAGGGGGGGGGTCTCTCTCTTTTCTCCCTTTGGTGACTTGCCCCTCTGGACCTCTTGATGCAACGAAAGCCGGGCTGTGAATGCCGCTCATGCAGAGAAAAATGGTGCAGTTGGTGCACAAAGGCGTAAGCGGTGGGAAAATCCTGCCTTCATCACACCTTCAGGTGCAGGTACAAGGAAAGGAAGGTGGGAGCTCCTTGTTTCTCCCCCCGCCCACTCGTCCCACTGTCCCCTGTCCCCGTAACCCGGCACCTGGGCTCGGTCAGTGGGTGCTGCGGTGTCGCGGCCCCACCGGCTGCACGGCGGTTGTTGGAGCTGCTCGTGATGAGGTGTCTGATTTGCAGCCTGCGAGCCGCAGCCTGCTTTCATTTCTCTGTAACGAGAAAAAGCGGTCGCTTCCTGGGAGGACTTCTATAATGGGGTGTAAAAGAGACTTGGAGAGGGGGCTGAGAATGCTGTGAGATGCCCACGTGCTCCTCGGAAATAGCCTTTGGGCAGAGACGGCTGCGGGCTGCCTTTGCCTTTGGTGTATGGCGGATCAGCAGGGTGAATATCCCAGACTTCCAAGAGACCTCTGTACCTCAGGTGTGGGGGAAGGAGAGAAGCACCCGACCACCTGGGGATACAGGGGGAGAAGGAGGGACAGAACAGCAGATGTCTCTGGGCAGCCTTTTGCTGCGTCCGTCCTCCCCTTCTTGTGTCAGCGCCTTCCCAGAGAGGTCCCCCCTCGGAGGGGCTGTGATTTAAGCAGGCGATGTGCAGGAGCAGGATAGGGAGAAGGTGCTGGGCAGAGGGTGTGGAGCCAGAGCACTGCGCCACCTCTCAGCTCCCCCTCCAGCAGCACCCTCACGCTGCTGCCCCATCCCAGGCCGCTCTGGGAAGGGCTGAGCGAGGTACAGGCTTCTGTGCGGGCTCCTTTCTTAATTTAAAGTAGGGAAAGGTATATTTTCTTCCCCCCTTTTATTCCACCCTGAGTGTTGTGCGTTGCCACTGACAAAGGGGGAGGAATTCCACGCATTTCTTTGGCTGTTTAGCAGAGCTGCTGCCCTACTCTCCCCTGTCAGACACTAATCTCTCCTAATATTTAACAGTCCCAGTAGGCAGCAGGATTTATCCTCTGGCCTTTCTACCTGTCATTTCATCCCTTCTCACTAAGGAGCCCTTTGATTCCCTTCCGAAAAGAGGTGCCAGGACCAGTGTGATGGATTGGCTCATGCTGGCAGTTAGAGAACCAGCTCCATTTTTCTCTGTTACAGCTGTCGGGTATTTATCTGGGGCAGCTCCGTACAGCTGGGGAAGGCCCTTGTGCCTCCTCGCAGGGAGACATGCGGATGGGCAGGCTTACCGAGCGGGAAGGTGGTGTGGGTGTTAATGCTCCGGCTCCTACAGGGCCTGGCTCCAAACCGCAGACTTGAGCTGTGGACGTTTTAGCTCCTGGGTTGATCTGGATCTAATACCGTCATCCATTTCAGGGAGGAATTCCTCCCCCGCTGCTCCCCAGACGTCTTCAACCCTTCCCATTGCTCTGCCTCCATGTGTTCCCCTTCCTCAGCATCCCAGCTGCCATTTCCTTGGATGCACAACCCAGAGGACAAACACCCTCAGAGGGGAATAAGCTTGCGCGGGGACCCACGCGCTACCTCGTGGGGCGGCTGCTATCAGAGCTGTCCTCCTGGTCCCCATCCTTCAGAGCTCCATCCCTGTGAAATGCATGGCTGGTGGCAGGGCGGAGGCAGCCCACATCCGAACAAGGATGCTCCGCTGTTGAGCGGGGATGCTGCATCCCACTAAGAGAGCCAGGAGAGACCCAGTGCCTGCGAGCCAGAGGGTACCAAAGCCTCTCCTTGCTCCCCAGGCAGGTGGTTAAATAGATCAAGAGCTGAAGGTGTCAGGGCAGCACAGTAGTTCTTTATATCAGTAACGAGCCCTTTGGTTGCTGTTTCCTTAGTCCGGGAGTTGGAAGTCATTAGGCTCCGACCTGTCCTCCTGCCCGGGCTCCGGTTACAGGGCTGGGCTGGTGTTTGGTGGAGGCGAGGGCCTGCTCCACGGGGCGTTTCTCCATCGGGGGACCATGAGAAGGGCAGAAACCCAACTCTCTCACTAATGACCCTTCCCGTTGTCACCTGCCATGCCGGGCTGCCGATCCCGGCCCTGATAAGCAGCAGCAGGGTCGGTGTAAGGGGCTGCCTGTGCGAAGGGTCCGATGCTTCTTCCCGCTGCCGCCTCCTGCGTTCCTTTGCTCACTTTGTTTCTTCCCCTTGCCCCTGAATTGTGGCAACTTCAGAGCTCTGCAGGGCACCATTAAAAGACAGACGATACTGCCAGAGCACAGCTGTCCGAGGCTGTGGAAAACAGGCTCCATATAATCTTTCTGAAGGGGCATGTGTTTAACATTGACCTGGTGAGGCAGCCCGCAGCCGGGCCTCTCCCACGTGCACATGCCATTTCAGACAGAAACAGCGGGGCTAAATTGGGCAGCTGGAGTGCTGACTCCGCTACCTCCCCGCCGGCCGGGCCGTGTCTCCTGCTGCCTCCATCTAAGGTGGAGCGAAGAAGAAGAGGAGCAAGGGCAGGGTGAATTCTGCTCGCTGGGAATCTCCCAGTTCAAAGAGCAGACGGACACCTACCACCATTAATAACCTTCAGGTGCTAAAACCACGCATGTGATAGCACAGGCTTTCGGGGTTTGAAGGACTCTCTCATTGCCCCTTGCAAGGAAGAATCACAGAATCATAGAATGGCAGGGGTTGGAAGGGACCTCTGGAGATCATCCAGTCCAACCCCCGGCCAGAGCAGGGTCACCCAGAGCAGGTGGCACAGGAACGCCTCCAGGCGGGTTTGGAATGTCTCCAGAGACAGAGACTCCACCACCTCTCTGGGCAGCCTGTGCCAGGGCTCTGCCACCCTCAAAGGAAAGAAGTTCCTCCTCATGTGGAGATGGAACTTCCTATGGTCAAGTTTGTGCCCGTTACCTCTTGTCCTGTTGCCGAAGCCCAGGTCCCATTGAGATGCTCCTGTGATGCTCCTCCCCGACCAGCCCCAGTGCAAGGCAATGCTTCCCCTTGCACGCTGTGCACTTGAACCTGCCCTGACCTGGGTGTTCGCACATCTCTCTGCCACCTCCTACACACACGCACGGTCCCAGGACCAGCCCTGGCTCCGGATTGTCTGGCCACGTGTGCACGATCCCTGTGGAAGCCTCTGGGGCAGCACGAATAGGAGTCACCCCTCCGTCGGTCTGCGCACGGGCAAGGTTGTGCCTGGGGTTGGAGATGACCCACAGGGCATCAGATGAAGACGCCTGCCTTCGGGTGTGGGGCTTAAATGCTCAAAGGGCGAGGAACAGATATTAGAGAGTCATGCTCGTCTTGTCTTGCTTACCTCTCAGAATAGGAGGAAGTTTCGAGCAAAAACATGGCTGGACCGAGAAAAGCTTGGGGACTTGGCTGTTTCATGTTGGGAAATAACCAAGAACAGCTATAGGTGACAGCCTTCCAAGCCCTCATAGCTAAAACATCAATACTGAAGTGCAAAAAATTAGTCCCAGCTGGGGATGCACCACTGAATCTCCAGTTGCAAACTGGAGAGGAAACCCTCCTCCTGAGATCTGGTGACAGAAAACACACAGAGGGGAGTGATGAAAATTCATGTCAGATTCCCCTGAGAGGTTTTCAGGCTGCTGGGTCAGGGATGGGGTAGGGGAGACTCAAGATGGCCCCATTTCCACTTGACATTTGGGGTGTAGGTGGTTTGGATCTTTCAAATCAGTGTTTCTTTTATTACAGGGGAAAAAACCCTAGAGATGGGACTACTTCTGCACTGTCCTTTCTCTCTCGCACATGCCATGCTGGGATGCATTGCTCTCCGCCAGCCTGATGCAGGGACCTATGTGTCACCTGCTGTGGGGCAGCAAGTGTGTCATTGCCCATTAACACCATTTCCCTCCCGCTCGTCTCCCCCTTCTTTATTTTGTGGCCCAAGCCTAGACAGAAGAGGACCTTTCTTCCAGTCGTTTCTGCAGAAACAAATAAACCAACCTTTGGGAAAAGACAAGAACGGGACCCTCATCCCCGCCACCCACCACCGGTGCCTCCCGTTTTGGCAGCGTGGTGCCTGAGCAGCCAACCACCAACCCCAGTTCAGCCCAGCCCAGCCCTGAGCGGCTCCGAGTCCCCCAGAGTCAGGAACGACCCTAAAAGCTGATTATTTTTTCCTGATTTTTCGGTGGGGAAAGCAGAACACCCCAAATGCTGGGTCTGGCCCCATTCCAGGTGCTTTATGTAGAGCTTTACGCATGCCAGCTCTTTGGGAAAGTGTTGGACCCGCAGCATTTGGGGTCTGACGCAGCCCCAGGGTGCAGGGGTAAGTTGAGGCACGCTGAGCAGGAGGTGGGACCAGGTGACCCCTGAGGTCCCTTCCTACCCGACCTTGTCCTGTGATGTGATTGCAGCAAAGAAGCAAAGGCAGAGCCGGGACAAGGACTCTGATCATCCCGCGGGAGGGAGATGCTCTGTGCATGGCCCCAGGTATCTGAGGATTCCTCTTCTTTCCGTAAAAGGGGTAAAGGCAGGACAGACATCCATGTCCCCATCACCCCTTTCTCCCCAGCTGCACACATCCATCCTGGCCCAACACAGCCACCACTAGTGCCAGTATTTTGGTTGCAGCTTGGTGTGATGAGAATATATCCATGGAGGAAAGAGTTTGCAGTGTCAGCGCCCATGTGCAGCTATTTCACGGACAGTGCCAGCGGGGACGGCGGCGCTGCGATGGCCAGGAAGCCTTTGGACACAGCCGGCTTTGTCGGGAGGAGGGGAATAATCATGACTTTTGTCCGAAGCCCAGCGCCGGAGCTGCCGCTGTTCCACGCCGATCAGATTTAAATCCGCGTGCAGACAGCTGGCAAGCCACACCGCGCACGCTAAATCCGACGCTGACTTAACGGCCTGCGAGGGCCCCTTCTCAAAAGTCATTAGTGAGGCTTTCGGGGAAGGAGCGTGCACCATTGTGCCGAGGCGCTGAGCTTGTTTAAACAGAGCCAGCGCGAAAGGAAAAGCTCCCCGGGGGCCTCATGGGAATGTTTCCGGGAAGCTGAGGGAGGCTTTTTTGCTCCAAGCTCCGGCTCCGTTTTCGGCATGCTCTTGGTGATGCGCACCCTGTCGTGCACCCATGAGAGGTTCCACCAAGGGGTTGCACCCACCGCCTTTGCGTTGGTGCCGCAGGACAGCCCCGGCGTGCGACGATGAGCAATAGGATGGTGAGCGGCTGTTGCTCCTTCCCTTCTGCAGCACCATCTCCAGCTCAGGGATGAGATCCGGGACACCCCTCTCTCCTCCGGAAAGAGGAGCACCGTTACCTTCACTGCACAAGAGTTGCATCTGGGCTTGGCTCAGCCAGTCATTTCTTGGCCAGGATCCTTTCTGTCCCC
Organism: Rissa tridactyla; assembly: GCF_028500815.1. NCBI lineage: Eukaryota > Metazoa > Chordata > Aves > Charadriiformes > Laridae > Rissa > Rissa tridactyla. The sequence continues at coordinate 45,278,080 of NC_071474.1, read as the reverse complement.
AGCCTGCGCCCCCCCAGGGCTGACCTGGTCTCCGCTGAGCCCGGGTGAGCCCCAGTATTCCTCTGCTCCGGCTGCGGCGGGGAGATGGAGACCAGCCCTCTCCTCTGCACCTCCAGCTCCGTCCCGGCGAGGCGCAGATGGCATTGAGAGAGCGGAAACGTTGCTGAAAAACATTAAACTTTTATGAATCTCCGAGCAGGCTTGGCGTGAACTCGACTTTGTGGGGTTAAGCCCATCGTTATTGGATGCAAACCAGCATGTTTTCCGCTAAAAATAAACTCCTGGCCTACGGAACGGGGCTATCCCTTCGTACAGCTTATACACCCGCAGCGTGGTGCCATAGGGCGCCGTGGGGGGGGCTGTCGGCGTGTCCGGGGGGGTCGGGGAGGTTGTTGGAGAATGGCTGGGTCACCTAGCCCAGGGCAGCAGCCGGGGCTCTGCTCCTCATTCCTGCGGGTGCCGGTGGGTGAGTCAGACCTCAGCCTTGTACCTCAGTTTCCCCATCTGAAAATTAAGGGTAAACGAGCTATCGGAAAGGTAGTGATTCGAATTAATTGCTGTTTGTAAAGTGCTTTGAGGTCCCTGGGTGAAAGATTCCAGTGTAGCGTGATTGCAATGGTGCTGCGTAATCGGCCTGGAGGGCTTTGGTGTGTTGGGTAGCAAGGGATTATTTACTCGAGTTCGCAACAGATGCACGCTTGCACGTGGATGTTTATTCCACAGCCACGCATCCTTGCTGAGTTTGCAGTAATGACTTGGAATGTATTTTGTCTGCCCTAAGCAGTTAATTGCGGGTTCCACCTGCCGCGGACACTCAGATGCTGATGCTTCCCTCCCTCCTCCTCCATGTACATCAAGTCCTCTGAGAAGTTCCCGGAGACTTCTGAGTCCATGAGAGGACAATCCTTGACCCACAGCCTTGGCAAGCCCCAAATTTCTTTGCCCAGCTTCCATCAAACCCAAACCTGAAGTGTTACATCCCTCTCCACTCCCATCAGCATCCTTCCCCATCCCCATCAGCATCCTTCCCCATCCCGCTGCTGGGCTTCCCCGCCGGCCGCCGCCTGCCACTCCCCCGCCGTTGCTCAGAGCCGCGCCGTGATGGATGTGATTAATATATGCTGGGAGAGCAGTCGATCCTTCCGTGCTTGCTTTGAACCTCTGATCATTAATGTCTCCATATGGGCACCATTTTTCCTTGTCACGCCGCAGCTGTATCTGGAGAGAGGGGGAAGAGAGTCCGCTTCCCAGTGGCAAAACCCCCAAGAGCCACAGCTCCAGAGGTTTACCCACCTTTGGGAAAGGTCAGAAATATAAATAGCTGTTGCCAGGAGGTCCTCAGGCGCAGAGAAGGAATGGAGACCGCTGCTTGGCTGCTGCTCTAGTCCATTGGGGAGGCCTTTAATAGCCTTTTTCTGCCTGTTTTGGAACTCTCTCGCTGCTCTCTGCTCCTTTCCCCTCCATCGCTCGCTCCCTCTCTACCTCCCCCCGGCTCATTTCATTTTTTTGAAGGGCCGCAATTTCTTTTCAGTTTTATTTCTCATTAAAAATAAATACCGTTGCTATAATTTACAGTGAGTTTAATTAGAAATGAGTTACGTGATCTAAGCATTAGGATTTAATTGCTCGTTCCTAAAACAATTTTCTCATCTGAAATGTCCCCAGTTAATGATCGTTCATTAAATAGGATTTGAGTCTCTTAAGTGGAGGTAGAAGGGCTGCAGATTTCCTCTGATAGCGGCTGTGGCCAGCCCAGCGCCGGGCACAGAGACCCCTTTGTGCCTTGGACCTGGGGGATGCCCGGGGTGAAGGGGAGCCGGCTGGGACGGGTGCAGGCCAGAGGTGCTGTGGGACATCTCCCCAAATTCCCCACAATGCTGGCACTGACCATGAAACCTTCCCTTTGCAAATAACTCGTTTGATTTGGGTCTCTGCTGCCCACCCTGCGGCAGCCCCAGCTCCTCCAAGCGCGGGGCTGGGGGGGGGGGATCCGAGGCATGGAGGGACTGTGGTCAGAGATGCCGTGGGGTTGTATTTCACTGGACAAAAGCCATGTGCTGACACCCACACCTTCCTTTCGGGAGGTTAAACCCACCACCTTGCTCTGTGGTGAGGGCAATCTGGGGTTTTTTTAAGGCGGGGGGGACGCAGGAGATGATTTTCACGAGGAATGTTGGTTAATCAAAACAGAAACATTTACAGGAAGTGTAGAGCGATGTCAGTGAGACTGTTTTGTGCTTTACTTGCTCATTTTTATTCCAAAAGATTCTAATCAAAACCACATCTGGAGAGAGCAACCCTTCTCCTGCCCCCAGCCCTGTGCCCAGAGAGCCGGGATCCTGGAAGAGCCTGGAGGGCACCAGTCGGAGCAGGACTCGTCCTTGGTCCCCCTGCTCTGTGTCCCCGTGGGGCTGGCAGCTCACAGTGGGGGGACATGGCTGGCAGGGCAGCAGGGATGGGATGGATGGGGAAGGGAAGGGAAGGGAAGGGAAGGGAAGGGAAGGGAAGGGAAGGGAAGGGAAGGGAAGGGAAGGGAAAGGGGAGGGGAGGGGAGGGGAGGGGAGGGGAGGGGAGGGGAGGGGAGGGGAGGGGAGGGGAGGGAAGGGAAGGGAAGGGAAGGGAAGGGAAGGGAAGGGACGCAACAGGACGGGAGCACCCTCTTGCTTCTCAGTTTTGAGCAGCAGTTCCTGAAAAGAGTTAAGCCGAAACTAGCACATTCCTGTAAAAAAAAATCTTTGTTTTGACACATCAGCGTTTTTCCAGGGGAAAGAAAAAAAAACAACCCACAACAAAACCAACCCCAAACTCTCTTCACTTGGTTGGAGAAGTCCTGCCCAGTTCCCGCTCCGAGCTTCCCTGCTCTGCTCTGCTTTCCCGGGAGCAGCCAGAGGCAGCGGCTGGGCTGGGTTCTCCTGCCGGGAGGGATCCGGTAGTGTGTCCCGTAGGTGCTTGAGCACAGGGCAGGAGCCTCGTGGGACACCAGTGCCTTGGCTCCATCCTCCCCGGGGGGGCAGCAGCTTTCCCGCACCCCCAGCTCTGCGGGCAGACGCGGTGCTGCTGGGACGAGCCCATCCTCGGACACGGTTTGGTCCAAGCTCTCACCTGCAGCACCTGGCTGTCCTCGGCCAGGCTCTGCCTGAGGGGACGGTCCCGCAGGGCCCTCGGGGATGTGCTTTTGGGTTAATTCAGCGGGATTTGTGCTCGACTTTTCTTGCAGAGTTCTCGGGCAGAGCCTCCCCCATAAGCACGGGTCTGCTGCACACAGAGCAAGCCGCACGTGCACCTTTCCCTGCGCCGGGCTGGACGCTTGTGCTGGGAGGTGGCCTCGTCGTTTCTCTATTTACACCTTGCTGGGACCACTCCTCTCATGCTTCCTCATCTCTCTTCTTCCTCTCTCCCCCCTGCTCCCCCTTTTTTTGCTCTCTCTGACTGTGCATTCCTGGAGCAAGAGTTTTCTTTCCGTCTCCTGGCTTTATTTACATATACATATTTATTCACCCACAAAACAAGGATACCGGAGCGATGAATTTGGAAGAGGATGGTTGATGCGTAAGAGCTCCTTTTCCCGAAGCTGAAGCGCGGAGGGGGGGCTGGAGCCCCGTCCGCCCCGGCTCCACGGAGCAGCTGCCCCTGCTCGGAGCAGGGGACCGGTGGGAGGGATGGCATCCCTGGGACAAGTGTGACGGAGCCCACAGCAGGAGGACACCGTCACCTAGCAACTAGTAAGCAATGACTAACGCTTCCTTGGGTGTCAAACATGCCATGTCACAGATCTCTTTCCAAGGAAGTGTAAAACGGGGAAGAGCAGGATTTGGAGAGAGAGAGAATGAGAGAGACATGAGCGTGAGTCAGCCCCTGGATAACCTTGAATGCATTAACAGATGGCTGGGACCCAATGAACGGCGTTTGCAAAAGCACCACCGTTCAATCAGCAATCCTTGTTTTCTGCTGGGGAAAAAAAAAAAAAAGACTGTCAAAAGGAAGCGGCAAGGCCTGGGCGGAGGGGTGTCTGATTGCATTGCAAGGGGGCGGCCGCTTCCAGCATCTGTCAGTGCACGGCTTTCAGGAATGTATATATATAAATAAATGCAATGAAAAGGTCCCCAGTTCCAGTGAAAGGAAATGATTTCCTCCTCAAGTGATTATGGGCACCATTATGCAAATAGTAGCCAGGCCAACGAAGCAGCCTCATAAGGAAAGGGGAATAGAGCCAGCAAAAGCGGCTCCGGGATCTCCAGGCACGGGAGAGCAAGATATTACCCGCTTAATGACACGGCCAGCAAATAGTGGGGTGGTATCCACAGCAGGGGCAGAGTCCGTGAGAGAAGCTATCAAGGCGCTTCTGATGGGTAAGGGTGACTTTCTTGACAGTGATGGGAAAAAGAAGAGAAGAAAAAATGGAGGAGAGGAGAGGAGAGGAGAGGAGAGGAGAGGAGAGGAGAGGAGAGGAGAGGAGAGGAGAGAAGAGAAGAGAAGAGAAGAAGGGAAAAAAATGAGAAGGGAAGGGGGAAGGAAACCGGAAAAAGGAAAAAAGAACAGTGAGAGGCCCCGGATCTGCACTGTGGAAGTCCAAGAGCTTTAATCTCAGTTTGTGCTGCCCAGGGCCATCACCGTGGCTGATCAGGGCTGCCCAGCTCTCGTCTTGGACACTGCCGAAGCTGCTGGAGCTGTGCCTGACCCGCAGATCTCAGCTGTGTTCTTTTCTTCTCTCCTTTGCAAGCATTTAGTGGTAGCAGATAAATAAACTGACATCAATCATCTGTGCATAGCAGCATGATCACCTTACGGGACTCATTTCCTCTCAAAATACACAAGTTTAATTTCTATTTAGCTTTCCTTAAATTTTAATGTCTACTTTTGACATAAATATTTTAGTGTTTGGGGAGGGACAAAGTGGAAACGGGTGAGAGGAGATACCATTCCATCCGGCTGCAGAGCAAGAGCATCCATTTCTCCACCTCTGCACGAGCGGCAGACGTCCAGGGTCTGGGGACCTCCTGGATCACCAGGTCCATCCTCGAGCTTGGGATGGTTGGTAAAACCAGTGCCAGCTGTTGGGATGGGCTGGGAGCCCCTGAGCCCCCCAGAACATGCCCCATCATGGGTGCTGGAGGTGCTGTACGGGCAGAGCTGGCCGCAGTGGGGGTCAGTGGGGGCCATCCAAGCATGTTGTCCCTCCTAGCGGCACCTAATCCATGCCGTTGCCTCCTGCACCTTCCAGGGCACGGCAGTGTGAGGACAAGCCCGCCTGGGGGGTGGCAGGCATTGCACGGGGGTCCTGGTGAATGGTCAGAGGGTCATGGTGATCTGGGGGTGCTGAGAGCCCCCAGCACAGCCTGAGGGGCTGCTTGGAGCTGGGGGTACCCCTGTGCTGCTGCTCTCCCAGCGCTGCCCTTACACCGGGGCTCCAGGAGGTGGATGGGTGCTCCATCTCTGTCACTGCCGTGCGCTTACACCAAGGAGAGAAAATACGTGCTGGCTTTTCTTCAGCATTAAGCAAATCAGTTTGGCTCATTATTTCTGCAAGACCTTTAAAAAAGTACGACCTCCAACTGCAAAAAAGTCAGCCAAAGTGTGAGTCTCAGCAAATCCTCCTCGGGCATGGCAGGGTCATGGGGGGTCTGCCTGCACGCAGCCCCCAGCGAGGCAGGTTTGGCTTCAGGGCAGGAGCCTGCCTGATGTCGGGGTCCTCCAGCATCGCCCACAGTGGCATCGCTCTGCCCCTCTGCCCACCACCGGTGGCTTTTCTGTGCCAGGGAGATGCCCTCAGGACAGTGGCATCCCTAAACAGCGCAGACGTCGGAGCTGTAACACCTCTCTGGAAGGCAGCAGCCCCAAGATGAGCCTGCGCCTCTTCTGCCATGTTTATGCAGAGATCTATAAACTCATCCCAGAGATTCCTGGGACTGCAGTCAGATGGTGTCTGTAGGCCAGCGACAGTTTATTTCCCTATATATAAGAAAACATACGGATTGCAAGAGCAAAATGGCTCCCAAGTTCCATTCCTCTTCCCTTCGTGGGTATATGGCACGTGGCTCTCCTACTGCCGGTGGTGGCAGAGGAAACCGCCAGGCAGGTTTCCCTTGGCAGGCACAGTCCCTGTCCCCGTGGGACACCCCAGCCGGGCTGCTGCATTGCTTCTGGTAGCAGGACCTGGCAACGTCCCCTTTGGGACTTCTGCATGACTTAGGGTTTGTTCCTTGGGGCATCAAACCACCAAGGACCTCTCCAGGTCCAGCAGCTCCATAAGGGAGAAGCATGGCTCCAGCAGCCCCAGCTGGCCCAGCCTGGAGGGGTGGTGTGAAGCACCAGCCCCCACCGGGACCGGTGTTGTGATTGATTTGTACACGCGCACTTACACACAGCCCTGCCTCTCCATCACGCTGTACCACATGTGGTTATCGACGGTGGAAAACAGGTGCAGCGCGCTATCGATTCCATATGGTAACCGTTTAGTCTCACTTTGCTGCGGGATAAATTAGGGCAGAAGGAGCAAGGCAAGAGAGTCAGATCCAGCCAGGGCTGATGGTTTGGAAGTTCTGCAGGTGAACCTTTTTCAGCCCAAACCCTGGTCACACGCTGGTCTGCTCCTGCTGTTATTTCAGGGCTGTTTTCTCCCTCAACCCTGAGGGAAACACCAGCCTCCATCCTCATGACAAATAGCCTGAGGTCTTTGCCCAGAAGGTCCAGCCCTGGCTGGGAGCTACTTCTAGGTGGGTGACAACACCTAGGCAGGTTCAGAAGGATTGGAAGCAGCGTGGTTTGTGCGTTTATGCAGCAGCGCAGACCATTTCATGTGCTTCTCAGCCTGCTTTGGGTGAGATGCCGCTCCTGGAGGACTGACCTGCGATCCCCACGCGGTCTGCAGGGACCTCGCAGATGCACAAAACCCCACGGTGGGACCATGTGGGATCCTCACACCGGCTGCAAGGTGACCCCACCGTGTGGACTGCAGAGTGGACGCTGCTTTGGCTTTCCCTTTCCACCTCTGATTGCTCTGATCTCCCCCAAACCCACTCCCGCGCATTCGCTGGCTGGTGAAACGGCTGCCTGAAAGAGAAGCGATTCGCACTGTGGGATTTACCTGGGAGAGGAATCCTAAAGCAAACGGAGAGCTCCAGCCAGCTGCCATCAATCCCTCTGTCAGGAGAAACTCTCTTGCTGGTACTGCTGGAGCGAACAATGGACTGACCAGTGCCTGTTTTCGTCACAGTTTGCAAATAACGCACTCCATCAACCAGGCTGCAGAAACCGATGGGCAGCACCAGGCTCGACAGGCCAGGACAGATTATCCCTCTGAGCTATCAGCAAATTTAGGGATGGGGCTTCTCTCAGCACAACTCCTCACGCTGGACACCAGCGCAATAGCAAACACTCTCCATCCCCACCAAACCATCTTGACCCCTCCTAAAAAGCCACCAGGATCCTGTTGTTCACATATTCCTTCCTTCCCTCTTCCTCTGTATTATTATTTCCAGCCTGGTTGGGGTCTTTTTAACCCCTGGCCTCATGGGCTTACCTTCATCTGAGAGAAGTTTATGGTACAAGATACATGCCCTTGCCCTTTTCAGCCCAGAGAAAGCTTCTCATGACATGACAGAAATCCAAGAAATCAACAACTCTGGAGGTTTGTAATAAGTCTGAATCCTTCCTAAACCCAGACACTCAGCATGAAGAGGGGTCAGTGATCCCCAAGCTCCTTCCCCTCTGCCTCCTGCCATCCGTCTCTGGGCGGATAAAGGGAAGCAGATGAGGCACGCTTGGGACACCCAGCTGTTTCAAGGTATGGTCATGGTTTGTGTCTCTGGAGCAGGCGCTGGGCAGGACTGTGCTCCGGGTGCTCCTCGTGCCGGAGACACAGACCTCCCACCCGGAGACGCCGGGAGTGCTCCCGACATCTCCTGCTTCCTCCGGGGCTCCTCTTCCCAGCTCTGGCCTGTGCAGCGCCAGGGGCAGCAGCAGTTGCAGGGAGTGACCCTCGCTCCCTGCAGGATTCGTCTCATGTGTACACGCGTGTGCATGCGCGTGGGTATGTCCTGGCAGGCACACGCGTGTCCAAGCAGGAAGGGTTCAGGCTGTCTCGCTGACCTTCTTGGAAGCCTCTCTGAGCCAGGACTCTCCCCCTGCTGAAAGGAAGGGCTCGGTAACAGCGTTTAACCCTTCTGGGGCCTTCACCATCACGTGAAAGGGCCCCTGGGACTGCCAGGGAACCAGACCAGCAGATACATCCATCTTCCCTACTTGTAGCCTGCAGGTAAAATAAACACAGCTTCAAAACCACCCATGCAATGTCACTTTGCTTGCTCCCGCGAATTCAGACTCTCACCCTCTCCCTCTGTCTTGTCACTCACACTTAACTCCCTGTCCTCCCTGCCTCTGGCCTCACATCCCTGTCCTGCTTCTTTCCTTCCCACCCGCCCGTTCCCCACCTCTTCCCGGCGTGGTGGCAGCACCCTGCAGAGCCGCCGGCATGGCCGGGGTGCAGGGCAGGGGGAGGCTGAGCCTCAGCTGGGGCTCCGGGGAGGACGGAAACGTTTCGGAGCTGCCCAAGGAGTCTGCTGCCAAGGCCCATAAATAAGGCAACCCTGTTTGCTTTCTCCTTGTCCGGCCCTGTGCAAATATTTACTGCCCCGGTGACCCGTGGAGGCAGCGCAGGCAGCAGCCGATGGGAAGCAGCAGCTCTGCGAGGGGTCGCTGGCGCGGGAGAGGCATCTGCTTTGCTCCAGCCCTGGGGATCTCCGGTCTTTGCACAACCGTAGCAATTTAGCAGGGAGTATTAAAACCTCACCGGCTGCTTTGAGGACCTCATCCTGAGTCCATCGGATTCTTTCCGAATGACTTTAGGCTGCGATTTTCCAGGGTGCAGGGTGTGGAGGGGAACACTGGCAGGTTGATGAAGGAGCACGGCACACGGAAGGGGCACGGAGCCTCCTGCCATCCTCTCCCCGGCTCAGGAGCTGGGCAGCACTCGGGCAGGGCTGGCATTAGTAAAGGACATTAGCTGTCTGCGCAGCCCCAGAGTTGTACCTGTGAGCGATTCGCATCCCTCATGCCGGAGGGTGAGAGAAGTCTGTCAAAACCAACGTAACACGCTCGTAGCTGGAGATGTGCGCGTAAGGCTCTGTCCGGGGAGGTTCCTCAGTTTCACCCGGTGCTCTGCACATCTCACCATCCCTTCCTTGCTCTCTCCGTCTGCACATGTCTCTCCCTTGCTCGGTCACTCTGGGCACGTGTTTTCCCTCCTGCCCCGTTTGTTGGCCAGTGGCCCGCTTTTAAATGTAAAGATAAGCCTGCACATCTGCTCAGCTTCGTGGGGGAGCGCAGTACCCACGGAGCGCAGAGCCAGCCCCCCGGCCAGCAACAGGCACATCAGGCCTCAGAGCATCTCCCACTTTTTGAGACGAACGGGGTGAGTGGGGAGCAGCAGGTCGGACAGGAGAGCAGAACCACACTCCCGGTTTGCTTTTCCTGCCATCAACCTCTAGTGGGTACGTGCCCTGGGGCGATGGTGGAAGGGAAAGGGTTAATTGCCTCCCTCTGGCTAAGGAATGCTGTAATCAACTGGCCCAATTGGGATTTGCTGGTGGGAGGGCTGGGCCAGCTGCAGGCTGTGTATTTATTGCAGGGAGGGGGCTGATGGAAGGTTTGGCTGATGGTGGGTTTGGCTGATGGTCACCTTAGGGTGAGTTGTCGGGACCAGGGTTGGTGTGAGCTCCTCTCCTCTTGGGTGAGGGACCCTGGCCTTCTGCTATGGCTGAAGGAGCTCTGCCTGATTCGCTTTGCCTTTAGCAAAAGTGTGCTTTTAGCTTGATTTTTCTGTTTATCCCTGCAGCCAAGTTTCTTTGTGGATGAGCAGGGGCTGGATACAGCTCCAGCGGTGACTGCAATTCAGATGGTACCACTGGAGGGATAGAGATGTCTTGTCTGTCCTGGTAAGTCTGCCCTTGGTCTTTCTTTCTTCTGACCCGCTACATTATGTGTGTTTCTCTGTAATCTTCCTACAAGGGAGTTGGGAATCCATGAAAATATGAAATGTCCTCCTTGCCCTTTCAGTGTCCCCAGTGCTGGCAAGCTCCACATCCAGCCAGACCTGTGGCCGAACAGATTCACTAACAGCTTTCTTTTGTAATATCTCAGCCTGGAGAAGTTAATTATCTCCAAATATTGAAAAGGGCAGATGGATTCTGTAGGATTTACTTGGCTGTGTAATTTTGGTGCCCTAGAGATGCTATTTGGTCTGGCTGCGATGAGTGACACATCATTGCACCAGGGCGCAAATGTCACTTGAGTATATTACTTCCTCCTTCTCCTGTTATTTGCCCACCAGGGAGAACTGTCTCTTCCAGGCTGGCCCGGCTGTGTCGAGACTGCTAATGTTCTTTCTCACCTAGCCCTCTCCACTCTGCTCTGTGGCTATCTGAGGATGTATCGGAGGCAGGTTTGCAAACTTCCACCCTGTTTTTAATAGCCAAAGTTCTGGGACTGGAAGGCAGAGCAGCAGATCGAGTGCTTCTGGCTCAAGCTGATGTACAAATGTTGGGAAAAGCTTCTGAGCCGCATCCTGTGTGTGGATGCAATGAGAGGCCAGTTATTCCCTGGGGGCTGATGAGGAGTCCTTGCTCCAGCTGGCTGGAAGATGGCCCTTCTCAGCCCCTCTTTCATCACTCCCATTCCTCGAACCTCCTCTCAAGGGTTTTGGGGAAGTCTGTGCTAATGCTCTGGCAGAAAAATGAGGGGTGGGGTGTGAAGGCTTTCTTTCCCTGGGGGGAGTGTGTTCCCCCTCTCTGGATCTGGGGAGCGCCGGCTGCGGGAGCCGGGCTTGGCTCTCCTTTCCCTGCCCGCTGCTTCTGCCATAGTGGTGCAGGACCCACCTGTTTGCAGTCACCCAGCCTGGGTTGCATTTAGGGACCAGATGTTTTGATGTGATGCCCAGACTAGAGATAAGTTCTCCTTTATTATTGTGTCTCGTTCGTCTCTCTGTGCTTTGTTTCAAGCAGCGCAAAGTTAAATGTGCCATCGCATTATCAGCGTGCTCAGCCCAGAAACTAAATAGAGATGTTCCCAGTGAACTCACTTTAATCTCAGTTTGTTTGCCAAGCAAAGCAATCTCCCCATGCAGTTATGGCTCTCAGAAGTGGTTGAGGTGGAGGTGACTGCTAAAAAGGAGACAGGCGCATAGATTTTTCTTGTGTGCTTGGGTTTAATGCAGGAGGTGAACTTTGGGGGACCTTTGCAACACTCCACTTCTGTTTATAGGCAGAGGTTGACTTTTGTGTTTGGGGGATCTGGGTCAAATAGCTAAAGGGCCTGTCTTCGAGGGTTTACCAATTGTTGGAGTTGATTGAATAGGACTGGGGAGGGCAGTGACCACAATGCTTCCCTCCTAGCCTCCAGCTGGTTTGACTTGCAATGCAAATGTTTTCTCCTGTCACCTCTTAATGATCCTTTTTCCCCTTGTGGGTGTATAATTTCCCCTGGAAGTCTCCAGTGAATGGTTTCCATCACAGTTATTTGTCCCTTTCTTTTCAAGTCTACTGCGACTTCTATAGAATTGCAGACCTGGCATGATTTGGGGTGGGAGTAGATTGAATTGCAGTATTTCATCTCGGGCTGTCAAGTGAGCCTGCATTTACCTTCCGTGGGGCTGACAGTGAGGAGACATCAAACCTGCTGGGATATATAAAGCGAGCTGACAAGTGGCCTGGTTTGCAGAGCGGAGCTTTTGCTCCGAAGCGTGTTCTGGGTGAGCAGCGTCGCTCCCCAGGCCAGCGGAGAGGGGCCTGGGATGGAGGAGGAGAAAGGAATGCTTGGCTCAGTGGAGCCGGGGAGGAAGGGGAGAGCGAATGCTCTTCTGGGGGATACTATTGGAAAGACATCATAGCAGAGTTCATAAATCCACGGGGCTTCTCACGGCTGAGGCTTGATTCATCTGCACATCAAAGGAGACCAACAGCCCCTCAGTGAGGCTGCAGGAGTCGGGGGAAGAGGGGGTTGGCTGAAGGACCCGGCCCCCGCACATCACCCCGAAACACATGTGCTTCGAAACCCCTCGCAGGCAACAGGCAGCGGTGGAAAACGCACACCCTGCGGTCTGCGATGGGTTACCTACATGTGCTTGGGGTCTACTCCATGCCTGGGATGACAGACATTATAGTGCTGGCTGGAAAACACTGCCGGCATCGGTGTGATTTTACAGTGCTCTTCTGCTGCCTGTGCAAAGATGCAACCCCAAAAAAGATGCTGGCTGCAGAGGCAGGGCTCTGGAGAAATGTCTGTGGTCCCAGTGAGTGACAACCACGTGGCTGAGCTCTTCGGTCAGGTCTGCCCTGCACCTTAGCTGGAAGGTCCTTCTAGATGAGGGAGCTGCAGGATGCCACCCCCTGGAATTGGGGGTTTGTGTACTGGAAGCTTAATTCAAAATTCAAAGGGTCATGTGGATTTATGGAGAATATGGGGCATGGCTGAGCAGTACACCAACCCTGGGCTGGCATGTCACTGTTCCCATGTATATTACACTGAATTCAGCCTGGAGGCTCCGAGGAGACCTTATAGTGGCCTACCAGTATCTTAAGGGGGCTACAAGAAAGCTGGGGAGGGATGTTTTAGGATGTTGGGTACTGGTAGGACTAGAGGGAATGGATTAAAACTAGAGGTGGGTCGGTTCAGACTGGACGTGAGGAAGAAGTTCTTCACCATGAGGGTGGTGAGACACTGGAACAGGTTGCCCAGAGAGGGGGTGGAAGCCCCATCCCTGGAGGGGTTCAAGGCCAGGTTGGACGGGGCTTGGAACAACCTGATCTAGTGGGAGGTGTCCCTGCCCAGGGCAGGGGGGTTGGAACTGGATGATCTTTAAGGTCCCTTCCAACCCTAATGATTCTATGAATTATTGAGCACCAGCGCTACTGTCTTCTCTCTGTGCTCCCTGTGTGAGAAAGCTGAGGTGCGCCAGAGTTCTCAGTTTAGCATGAGAAAAATGCCAACAAAACACCGCTGTATTGCTTGAGACCCTAAAACTGGTCAGTCCGAAGCTGTGCCTTGCTCAAGCAGGGCCAGGGCTGTGCGAGGTGGTCTTTCTCTGAGGACACCTGTCTGCTGCGTCAGCTCAGGGATCTGCTTTGCTGCTTTCCTTAGTGTCCAGGACAGGCGCCTCTCCTCCCCGTGACATCTGCCATTGCCTCGCGGGAGACAGGACCTGCTCGCTGCTCTCTTCCCTCTGAAATAAGGTGGAAGAGCTTGTCGCTGATGGGCTTCGGGCTCCTGCCTCCTCTCCTGTCTCAGGGCCGGTGTCAGGTCTGTCGATAGGAGAGGGCAGCCTTGACAGGAGATAAAGCACGTGCCATGTTTATTGACCGCTGCTTCTACAGGGGAACTAAACCTTTCCTCCCTGGGGGCCTGTACTGCTGATTGATACTTAGGCAGCCTCTTGCTGTGTGTTTTTCTCCTCCCTGACAGTGTTTCTGGAGCAGGCGGTGTGGGCAGAGGGAGCTGCTGAACCAAAAAGCCACTTTTCCCAAGCCCCAGGCTGAAATCCCCCTGCTCTGGGGAGGAGGGGGGGGAATCTTGTTTTCAATCCTGGAGGGAAATGAAAAGCGGGGTTTGTGCAGCAAGGTGTGGGTCCCGCAATGGGAGCGGAGCCCCAGGGGCTGTGCACGGTGTCTTCAGCGCAGTCCTGCGGGTCGGGCAGGTCCAGACATACTGTGACACTTGTGCAAGGACTGGGTTTCCAACATCTCCATTTTCTTCGGACCTAAATGGAGCAAGATAGCAAAGGCCCTTTGCTCCCATGGAAAATATAGCTCAGTTTTTGGTGTGGCTGTATCTTGAGAGGATAGATTTAGGGGTACAGCAGGCTTCAAAGCAGCTCCCATCCCATTTCCCTAATTCCTGATGGGAATGAGCAGGGGATGTGGCAGCTTTCCAGTGTCTCTGGTGTCCCCTTGAGTCTCTCCCCTCATCCATCAGGTGAAGGACGGGAAGGTATTCTCGCTCTTGCCAGCCCACGATGTCCTATAATCCTCCTGGGGGTGCAAGGCAGGGTTTGAACCCGGAGCTTCTATAACTTTGGGTGTTAATGGTTGTTGAGATCCTTTAAAACCTTTGAGCCTCAAAGGCTCCCAGAGAATTTGACAAAGCCCTGTCCAGGGTTCACCTTGTTGCCAAAATACAGCCAGTTCTGAGGATGGAGCGACACCAGGGTTAATGCACGTGCTCTGCGATGAGAGGGAAACAACTGTCTCAACACAGAGCAAGCTGCTAGCGGAATACTGGGAAGGACCCACCTGAAATATCCCTTGTCAGGGTTTGGGTCAAAGCATGAGGAACTTGCAGTCCTCGAGGTGGTCCCTCCCACAGCACAGTAACCTGCAAAACCCGCTGCTGTGGCAGCTGGGGACCCCGTGAGCCATCACTGATGCGATTTCTCCTGTCCTGGCCCCAGCTTTTGGGTACAAAGATGCCCGGAGCCACCAGAGATGCTGTTGCTTCCCCTAGCAGGAGCTTAGCTCTTCTTCCAGCAGTTCTTCTCTCCTCTTACACTTTCTTCAAGTAGAGAAAGCATCGCTGGAGGAGAAGGCTCTATAAATCAACCTGCTTTATTGCCATGCACTGTTAAACTACTGCTGCATTTCACCCTGGAGATGGCTGCATTTGAGTGCAGGATGAATTGATTTCTGTATACCAAAGGTCAAATCTCGAGCTTCTGACTTAGTTCTTACTTAGTCCGTACAAAGACAAAATCCCCATTGAAGCAAGCGTTTGGATATCAGCTGCTCTATAAATAACACAGAACTAAGTGAAAACTAAGCCAGGCTCTGAAGCTTGCAAAGTGCTTGGGGATCCTTGGAAATGGATGGTCCCGGGGTAACTTCTGATTTTAGCAGCAAAGGAAAGAACAGAGGCTCGGCTCACAAAGTGGGGAGTGTTCTTTTTCTTTTTCAGCTCTTCTGCAGCCTGACTTCCTCTTTTTGACAGAGGAATCCCTGAGAAGTGCAGCCTTGCTCCGAGCTGTTTGGTCTGATCACCTCACAGGAGCTTTTTAGCACTGGGAGGATTCAGACGGGAAGGAGTGCGGCAGGCAGATGAAATCTCGCATTCCCGCTGCCCTCTGCATTCCCCTGCTCTGTGTTTCACTGCATCCAGCTCTTTTTCCGAGTTTGGTTTTCTTTTCCCCAAGGGAGGCAGTTAGCTTAATGAGCTAACGCTCCTCTGATTGTTTCTGGAGATGCAGGCAGTGCCCCATCTCCACTGCTGGCCTTGCTCGGATCCTGCCAGATAAATCATGCTGATTTAAAATTGATCGTTCTGGGATGTGGAAGAAAGTGGAGTGGGCGGATTTACCCCATTAGGGTGCATTGATCACCATTACTGCGTGTAATCAGGGTTAATCTCAGGATTAATTGGGGGGATTTGCTGATGGAAACGATCGGCAATTTGTGTTAGTTACTGCTCTATTCGCCTCTAATGGCTTAATCAGATTACAAATTAAAAGTGGCTTCTTCCAGAGAATCTCCCTGGACTTCAGCAGGAGCCAGAGCAAGAGGAGAGAGAGGCACATCCAGAGCATATGGTTTGCAACTCTGAGCTCAATTACCCGGACAGGAGGATGGATGGATGAATGGAAGATGGAAGAGCTCCGCAGCACCCACGGGGAGCCCTGGGCTGGGGCAGGGGGAGCCCCCCCAGGCTCCAAGGCCAGGGTGGCTGCAGCGGGCTCCGGGTGCCTGCTCTGCCCTTGCGAATTGTCAGCTGGGAACACAAAAAGGGCGTGTGGGGAGTTGATATAAACGCATTTTATTTAAGGATTTCCCTAGGGGGAAAAGAAAAACAGGCAGCCCTTGGTTTGACTTGTGCAAAGTATGGGATGAGGAGCTGGCACGGGCTGCTCTCCACACGCTGGCACCAGCAGAAGTAGCGCTCGG
This sequence comes from Rissa tridactyla, assembly GCF_028500815.1. Classification (NCBI taxonomy): domain Eukaryota; kingdom Metazoa; phylum Chordata; class Aves; order Charadriiformes; family Laridae; genus Rissa; species Rissa tridactyla. Next base: position 45,262,163 of record NC_071474.1, on the reverse strand, counting down.
GCCATTTTGTCATAGGAAAACATTTTAGGATGGAGCAGGAAGAATTTAAACTCAGAGCAAACCATTAAAACAGTGATTCCACAGCAAATAAATTAAGGCTGATGAGCTGAGACTGGTTAAACTAATGATGGAAAGGGGTCTTGTCCTGGAAAGAGATTCATCTAGCAGGAGCGGAGCTGAAAGCATCTGAACTCTATTAGCTTAGTAGATTATAAAGCCAGAAGGGTCTGCCTGCGAACACCTCGGCTGAAAGGATGCAGGAGAGGGGCCTCGCAGCAGCAGCAATCACCTGGGGATCCACCACCCACAGAACAGGCCGTAACTGGGAGAAATTAGGAACTGTCAAGTGCAGCTCTCCTGTGAAAAGGCAAAAAAAAAAAAAAAAAAAAAAAAAAAGAAAATCTTTTATTTGGAAGTGCACTGCCATCAATTTACCTCAACAGATGGGGCTGGTTATAAGTGGGGAGGGCTCAGTCTCACCTCATTCCTAATCTGTGCTGATATCGATTGAGTTTTTGATACGTGACAGTCAGATATAAGTGCTGGAGATCTATTTATTCAGCTATTTATAAAGACATTAGCAAACCTGAAGGGGGGGGGAAGGAAAGTGAATGTTTCAAGTGGCTGCTGACAAGTTAGAGCAGTTTAATAAATCACTTGTAACAAACTACCTTGCGTGTGTGCTGAGAAATGCCACTGACTTTAATAAGCCATTCATGATGAAACAGGCAACACTTAAAGAACAGAAATTCATTTGCGGGGCTTGTTGATGTGTTCTGACTGTTTCCCTGCTGTAAATTACTCGCCAGGTATGTCTGCGTTGGTGTGTGCTATCCCGCCTGTGTATAAATCCGTTGGTAGGTCCGTAACTCATGGTGGGGGGGCATCTTTGCCAGGAGCTGCTCCCCATCAATTAAGAGCTGAGGAGGAAGAGGTAGCCCATTCCTCATTCCTGGCTAACACTCCCCTCTCTTTCCACAGCACCCTTATCTCCCATCCAGCTCTCAAAGATGAAGCCCTTCTCCAGGGAGCGTATTGGGCAGCTGTGTATTTTTGCTGCTGCCCTAAAAAAAAAAAAAATGCATTTCATTTAGGATTAGGTAATGCCACTCCCTGCTTTTAGCAAACCCAGCTGCTGCTTGTCACTTTTTTTTTCCAAGCCTTTGAAATGCAGCAGCTCGAGCTGTGGCAGGACCTTGGAGGCCAAAGGACGTACATTTGTGGAGGGAAGAGGTAAATACCAAGGATGGATTTAAAAGAGCCCAAAAGGTGTGTTTAGACTAACAGGAGGGGGGGTGGGAGACAGGTCTGCCAAGGCGCAGGTGACTGGTGGGGAGCGGGTCTACCAGCAGAGCCAAGCAGCAGCTTTTGGGCACTGGAGTTTAAGGCCTTGGTGAGGCTGTATCTGGAGTGCAGTGTCCAGTTCTGGGCTCCCCGGTTCAAGAGGAACAGGGAACTGCTGGAGAGGGGACAGCAAAGGGCTACCAAGATGATGAGGGGACTGGAACATCTCTCTTATGAAGAAAGGCTGAGGGATTTGGGTCTCTTCAGTCTGGAAAAAAGACAACTGAGGGGGGACCTTATCAATGCTTATAAATACTTCAAGGGTGGGTGTCAGGAGGATGGGGCCAGGCTCTTTTCAGTGGTGCCCAGCGACAGGACAAGAGGTAACGGGCACAAACTTGAACATAGGAAGTTCCATCTCCACATGAGGAGGAACTTCTTTCCTGTGAGGGTGGCAGAGCCCTGGCACAGGCTGCCCAGAGAGGTGGTGGAGTCTCCGTCCCTGGAGACATTCCAAACCCGCCTGGAGGCGTTCCTGTGCCACCTGCTCTGGGTGACCCTGCTCTGGCCGGGGGTTGGACTAGATGATCTCCACAGGTCCCTTCCAAGCCCTACAATTCTCAGATGTGTTTCCCTGCAGCCTGGCAGCCCTGGAGTCATCCTGCCTCTGGTATTGGGCAGGTAGGTGATGGAGGTGAGCCCTGTGGTGGGGCTCACTGGAGCATCACTGTGCCTGCCACACCAGAAAGCTCAGGAGAAAGCCATTTTGCCTATTGTACCCAGGGGAAAAAAGGAAAATATTTTATTTTTCTTCCTCTTCTGTCTTGGCTTAGATTTGGGGATCTGCAGACTAAGCTTTGGAAGGCACCTGATGCCGGCTTCGGAAATGTCAGGCATTGTTCTGCCTAACCCAGAACATTCATATGAAAAGGTGAAAAAACCACCATTCAAATAGAGGCATGACTGTCTGACCTGACTCTGAACACCGCTTTTGTTGTCGTGCTCCTCAGGCTATGTGGTTTTACGGGAAGGCTTTGCAAGAAATTGCAATAAATGCGATCTTCTGGTTCTAATGTACATTTCTTCAAAAAATGCGAACAGAAAAGGGAGGAGATGGTCAGCGGTCATTCCTTAGTTTTATTTGGATGCAAACTAAGGATCCCAGTACACAGTAGAACAGGATTTGTGCAATTAGATATCATTTCTGAGGTGAAAAAGTGTGCAGTTCTTTAAAAAAAAAAAAAAAAAGACTACATTAGGGTACATTAGGGAATGATACCTTTCTCTCAAAGCATTGGCTCTGAGGAGACTCAGCTGTGCCTGAGCTGCTTTCCTCTGCCAGGTGCAATTCCTAAAACCCCTTGGCAAGAGTTAGTGGGGCTGCTCTGCTATTTGTTTTTTACTGTTTCTTTATTAAAGAGCTCCCGGTACAGACAGGCTTGCTTTGTTCAGTGCTTTCCTGGTGCCTCTGCTCACCCCGTCTGATACACGGATTGTTTAATATTTAAATCGGGTGCTCCTGACTTTCCCAATCCTGTGCGTTTCCAAGTGATCCCGCCTGGATCTGCACCCGGCTTGCTGCATGTCTACCCACATCCTCCTCCTCCTCCTGCAAATAACTGACAACTCCATGGTTTTAATCTTTTTAATCTGCCTTGCAGTCAGACAGGTAACTTGCCACCACACGCTGATTGCCTACTTGCCAACCTGTGCCTAAAGACTCCTTGCCATGCAATTAGGCGAACCCACAACAGCATGTCTGGGGAGGCGGTTGGAGATGGATTTGCCCTCAAGAAGAGGGTTTGCTGGATATTGGGAAAATCCCCAAAACCGTCAGTGAAGTTTTCTCCTGCAAGTGGTTCCAAAGTCAGCCCCTGCAGCTTGAAGCATTGCTTCTGTCAGGGGAGAGACAAAGGGTTTTCCAGGATAGCAGCTTGGTTCAGGGCATCTTCAGGTTCAAGACCAGCCTCGCTGATGCTGGAAGGTCCCCCCCGAGCTGTTCAAGTGCTTCACCGCCTCTCCCCCTCCTCTACCTCACAGCAGATGGTGATTTTTAGTGGCATAGGTGGGTCAAAAGCTCTCTTTCCTCCTGCTCTTGTTTCTGCAGTTGTAGTAGATGGGGAGGAGCAGGGCTGGGGATCGTTTCCCCAGCCAAGGGATCCCTCAGCCGCTGCTGGGGCAGAGGAGCTGTGTCGCCTGCCCGTTTAGTGGGTAAGCCACACATTTTTATGGTTGTGATTATCACACCCTCCCTTTTGGAGGAGGTTTAAGAGAAAGCACTCAGAAAACAGTTTTGGTGCTTGGCAAGGCGGCTGGAGACCCCATCTGTTGCTTCTTACGTTGTTAAGCTGCTCTCTGCTTCCCATGCCAGCCTGGTTTCTGTTAAATGGAGCCTCACCAGGTCATGAGAGCCAAGTGGCTCCTAAATTAGCTAAGACATTAATCAGGTCCCATTTGGATTAGTACAGGGTGTCTACGCCCTCACCCTCCCCTCCATAAATTAAGCAGGTTTTATATCTTCAAGGCGTCTCTGGAATCGTGTCCTCTCTACCCTCCACCCCCTTCCCAATTGCTGGTGACAAGTATACACAGCTTAATTGGTTGGCATGGGAAAGGTCTGACATTAATTGGCTGTGTTTGGCATGCAGACTTCCCCTTCTGCAGTGCCTCCCGGGGATCTTATCAATCCCATCTCGGAGACCAGCAGCTCCTGAGCACCGCTGCCAGTTAGATGGGGTTTGATTCTTTGCTGCCGATGATTGAAATTTTGTTTGGCTTTTATGGCACTTTGGCTGGGGAAGAGCAGTTTTTTTCGCACCGCAGCTGGCAACCCCCGGCAGCGAATACACACGGGTGGGAGGGATCTGCAGGCATCACCTCCCCAAGTGCGGGAGAGGACACCGTGCTCGTTGGGACATCGTGGCTGAACAAGGAGCGTCAGGATCCCCTCGGGCACAGGATGCTAGTCCTGGAAGGAGGTGGTGGGTGTAGATGCCACAGCCCAGCTCCCCAACGGCCTTTGCAGATGGTCGAGATCCGTTCTCACCTGTGTTTCTCCGGTGCCTGTGGCAGCTTGGGGTGAAGGCCAGGGGTGGCACAGATGAACTGTCACCTCCCAGAGATGAAGGTCCCTCTCCCTCCCCGAGCACCTCCCACTGCTACTGCTCTGCAGGGCAGTGGATGAGTGAACAACCGTCTTCTCCTGCCTTACAGCTTTGCGGGTGAGCCCTTCCTGGGTACGTAGCCTAATTTCAGTTTAATCCATCCTGCTTACTTACATGTCCAGGGTTCGAAATTGAGCTGTATATTAACTTTTCGGAAGCTGTGGATTTGTGGGAATCTATGTGTTTAGTCTCTGACACGTTTCAAGAGCAAGTTAACTTATTTTAAGGAACAAATTCAGTCGTTCCTGGTCCTGATTGTTTTCACATCCCTCCTTTTACCTGATTAATTCTTAACCCATCTTCATAATTAACTGTGAAAGACAGCAGCTGTCCCTCCTCTCCAAACAATCTTTTCACCATCAGGAAACAGCGCTTGTGCTGGGATGAACAGGAAGTTTCTGGTAGCTCTAACTATAAAAAAATAATTTGATGCTTTTTTTATTACCTGGTTATGACTGCCTCCTTTCACTGTATTTACTTAATAGGGTCCTAAACGGCCATGCAATCCCTCCTTGGTGCAATCAGTGATGCTGTATCAGTTTTGGTGTCTGCGCTTAATGGCTTTTAAAGAGTTTTGTGTAGGATTGCAAAGCAAAACGATAACTCGACCCAAGAAGGCAAGGGGCTCGGTACGGTGGGTTAATGCGGATGGATTTGCTGTTGTGCATATTTTTGCATCGCCGATTTTCTCTGGGAAGCGGCGGGGATTCTCTAATCCAGACGTGCGAATTTTTTCCTTCCGTTTCGTTTTAAATTGAACTCGCAATTTATCAAAATAATTTGGGGCTGAAAACGAGAAAGTCAGCAGAAGAGGGAAAGAGAATATGGTCACCTCAGCCTCCAGGTCTTCAAGCACTTGCAATTACACCTGGGTTTCTGATGGGCTGGTGCTGAGGAGAAGCGTCTTCCTGCCCTCAGGCACTGCCTCGTCCCTTTGTCTGCAGCTTTGCCCACTAACATCGAGTGAATTGGTGGCAGATTTGGAACAAAACCCTCAGCAGCCTGGAAGAGTGGTAGATAATCAGGCTTTTATAAAAGCGGTAGTTTGGGTGAAGAGAGAAAGAAAGGAGCTCTTGACTGCTCATAAAAGCTGTGGCCTGGCTTTACCCTTCCTTAGAAACTGGGAAGGAGATGGATGATAGAAATGCCCAGCCAGGAGCAAAGGTTCACTTCAGGGGTTAACTTTGTTCTTATACGCCAAAGTCAAAGGAATGCAAGACGTGCCCTGGCAGTGGAGTTTACCACGGGATTACAAGTGATTTTTCAGGGGGAATAGAGCATCCCTCCACACATTGCAACGATAATCTCACCTGATGCCATCTCCTTAAGATATTAAGTCATAAAAGCCCACCTCCACTGTCAGCAGCAGGGCTGCTGCAGGTTAGGAGCACACCGGGAAGCCTTCAGCTCCCTCCCTGCCGGGGTATGGAGGTTTCCTGCCTTCTCCCACCTCTACGGTGGCCAACGCTTGCACCAAAGATGTAGTAGGCTGTTCAGCAAACCTCAGAATATCCCCTCTCATGCGGCTTTCCCTGAGGAGATGGTATCTCAGCATAACTTCGCTTTCAGGAAGTTTAACAATATTCAGCTTAAGTTTTCTTTTATTAACATGATCCCCTTGCTCTTAGCAGCCTGTACCATAAGCCTCCTTTCTCTGCCGTGTTTATGTACTCAAGCTATTTGCAGGATGCTGTCATCTCTCCCCTTAGCTGCCGCTTGCTTGAAGTAGGCAGATGCTGCTCTTAAAACATTTCTGCCTGGATTCCTCCAGCCTCTAGATCATTAGAGCCTCCCCTTAAACTCCTCTCGGTGTATCAGTATCTTTTCTAGTAATTACACGCTTAAAGAGCATGCAATATTCCCCTGTTTTAATGCACCCTCTCCAGCCCAGTATAAACACACAGCAACGTGTACACAGAAAACAAACCGAAAGCCTTGCTCGGAAAGCTTTCCACTCCATCCACAATTATCTCTCTTGGGGAGCGAATGAGAAAGAGCACATGCCGCAAGTGACAGGCTCTCGGCATCTCTTAGAGCGCTGTTGGACCGCGTTCAACAGCTAATGGCAATGACGGTGGAAGGACGTGTGCGGCAGGAGGATGGACTCGCTTTGCTGCCTCAGCCCTGGTTTGAAGCTGGAGGGTTGTGTGTGAGCAGCCTTTCTGGAGATGCGGCGTGGAATGGGAAATGATTTTCATGTTGTTTTAAAAGTTGAACTGCGCTGTAGGAACATCTACCAAAGAAAAAAGTTCTCCCCGGCATCTCCCCGTAACCCTTGAGGCTGTGATTGCAGGTTGACATGGCGCCACCGCTTCCCCGCACTGTCCCGTGTGCTGGGCTGGAGAAAGCCAGATTTATAAATTAAAGACTTGGAGTTCAAGGTGTTTTCCTGACGAGAGCTCTTCCTCCTGCTGCGCACTGTCACCAGCCGTGTGTCGGGAGAGACTTTTTGAAATAAGATGGATGGCTGCCCTCTGGTTTGTGCAGCACTGGGTGACAGGGGGACTTGTTTTTGAAGACAGCCTGTTTTCATCATTTTAGCAGAAAAGAAGATAACACCTGATCCTTTGCCATGGGTCCGTGCAGGTCTATGAGGGTTGCACCTATTTGCTCATAGGCATGACCGGTGAGTGCCACTAATGTCCTTCACTGGTCTGTCACCTTTAACCAGCGCTAATTTCTTGCCCAGAGGAAAGAAAAGACAGCGTGGGGGGAAAATACCCCTTGGTGCTTGCAAATACCAAGGGCTCGCTGGTCTGTGCCCTGCTGGAGGGCTGGTCTTTGGCGAGATAAAATTGTGTTTTACTGTGGGTTTCGGTTTCCCCCGAGCATAACTCTGGTTTTGCCATTAAGACCCGAATCTTTGCTGATAAAGGGAGGCCGAGCTCACAAGAATATACAATTTCCAGAAGGTCACTGGAGCACCGATCCTTCCCTCGCGCCCATCACCAGCAGGTCCGGTCCTGCTGTGGCCGTGGAGCTTGGTGAGGCAGGGAGGCCTCCAGGGATGCTCACAGCCCCAGCCCCTTCTTGAAGGGCAGCGGTGGTAAATGTTTTTTTCCAGGATCATGCGGGACCAACATCTCCACAAGCCCAGGGGATGCTCTGTAACTCTGCATCACTCAGGTTTCGCCAGCAAGAATGGGAATTTGGGGTGACCCCTTCTTCCTTTGGCACGCACAAGCAGCTCTCAAGTGAGTTTTACTATCAAAATGCTTCCTTTTATACAGTATCCCTTCTTGGAATAGTTTTTTTAACCTATATCCTGAATTACAGAGTGATAAAAAGATAGATACTATCTGGTTTTATTATACAATTCATGTTTTTCTATCAGATATTAGTTATTAAACCACACTGCTTTTGCAATGCAGAGCCATTATTGCAGATGAGTGACCAGGCCTAAGCATTCCAAACGTCTGGCTAATTAGAAATGAAAACGGCTCCCAAAAGGAGAACTGAAGGCACAAGAGGGGAGTTAAATCGGAGAGCGGAGAGGGAAGGACTGATCACCGAGTGTGTGTGACCGCACTGACTTTGTCCATCTGACACAGAGAGGGCGATCCTTTCTTTTTTCTTTTTTTTTTTTTTTTTTTTTTTTCCCCCTCTTGCAAACCTCTCCCGTTTGGAATAAGCAATGCTTTCCCCTTTCACACACTTGCCGCAGGTGAGCTGCAGGGAATCCGGCTGCCGGGAGGGACACAAAGGCTCTGCTAATTTTTGAGAGTTGTTCACTTGACTTTGTAAGCAAAGTTTTCAGAGTGGCCTATTTTTTTTTTTTTTTTTTTTTGAAAGATCATGCTGATCCGGTGGGGGTGGAGTGGGGGGAAGGGGAGGTGGGGGGGGGGGAACACAACAGAGGGCAAATCTCTCCCTCAACTTCTGCAATTAGGGAGGTTTTTATTCTGAGCCTTGGTAATGTGGGGCCATCTGTATTGGCTCCAGCAGGTCCCATTCCCCAGCTCCTGGGCTTAATTGCACTTCCATTGGCAACTTAAGCAGTCCCTGCATGTGTTTCAAATGAACTCTCCACTTCAGGCTGGTTTTACTGATCACCTTTGTGTGATTGGCAATTAAAGCCCTTTTCAGCTGAGGGAGAATTATTGCCTGTTTTTCAGCTTGTATCTCCCTCCTTTAGCTTGCTCTGCCTTTTGCATTTTCTAATATTCCCTCAGTTCCTTATCTATTGCAAAAGCCCGGCCTGCGGAGCCATTTGTCTCTTCCCTTGATGAGAACCATGCCTTTTGGGAGACCATCTGGGTTTTTCCCCTGCCGAACAGGACGGTCTCCGGTGTTGCGGCAGATCTGCCGGGTTTTTTAGGTGCTTGTGGGGAATAGAGGAGGAGGTGAGCAAAAAAAAAAAAGAAAAAAAAAAAAAAAGAGAGATGGAGAAAGTGAAGGAGGGTGAACTTAGCCCAGCGGTAAATCCATCCCCGAAGCTGCGGTGCAAACAGGAAACGATCTCTTAACACCGTGCACCTGCATCCCCGGGAAGAGCATCCAAAAGGGGCCCAAGCCCGCAGCAGGGTCCGAAGGAATGGCGCTCACGAGTCCAACTGCAGGGAATTTTAAGATTCCTTGGCCAGCTTCAGTCCTCGCTCGGCTTCTGGTTCCTGCCTCCTTGTGCCTCTGCCAGACGCGCTCTCCCTTTCCCTTATCCTACAGCAAACGAATCCGGTGCTGTTGAAAAGTATCGAGGCGGCAGCTTTGGGAGCTGGGGGCCAGTTAAATGCTGGGATGCTGACGGTGTCTCGGTGCCCTGCAAAAGCATCGGTGCTTTTAATGCCCGGTGCAAGGCTGGCGCTTAGAGAGCGATGCTGCTGCTGGGCTTCTAGCAACCCAAACTGGGCTGGAACCATCAAACCCGGGATCTCGCAGCTCTCCAGCTACCCCATGCCAAAGCTCCTCATCAGAAAGAAATGTGTGCACAGCTGAAAAAGTGCTTATCCGGAGCTCTGGGATGGCTGTGCCCAGCCCCGGCGTGGAGCCTCCCCGGCTTAACCCCACACAGCAACAGGGCGTAAGCGGCTGAGACGTAGGAACACCAACAGGACCGAAACCAGAGCAGGAGGGAAATCTCCTGCCCAGCCAGGAATCCGGTCGGGGCGGCCGGGAGGCGGGGTGGGTGTCAGCATCCATGCTCTCATTAAAGCCTGGATGAGGTTGGCAGCACGTCTGGCCAAGGTGCCTCCTGAAGCACAGGTCTTACCAGGTCTGCTGGCTCTTCCATTCAGGAGCGACACAAATTAAAGCATCCTTAAAGATCCGGCGCTGAGTGTTTCCCCTGACCTTGGAGGATCTGATGGGACTTGAAAGGCTGGGAAGTCCCAAGTAAAATCGGGACAGGAAGAAGGTGATTCCCAGTAAAGCAGACTCATCCCTTCAGAGACAAATACACTCCCTTCTAATGACAACTTTGCCAGGGAAATCACCTTTTCTTTACAATACAGGCAGCATCTGTCCCTACTGAAGCCGCAGGGACGCTTGCCTTGCTCCCGGCTCATCAAGCACTGGAAGGATGCACCCACTTGCAAACAAGTGTCCTGCCCCAGCTCAGCGCTCCAAATACGAGGTCGGGTCAGCGTTCCCAAATTCATTGCGCTCACCTCCCCACCCTACGGATGCGGAGGAAGGACGGGGTCAGAGTGCCTTTGGCAGCGGAGCCCTAAACCTCGGAAAAGCCTGAAAGAAATTGCCTGCAGCTGCTGCAGCAGCGCGCTAAAACCCAAGCCATGACAGTACTTTTCGGATTCCAGCGGGATGGGAGAGGTGATTTCTCGAGACTTCGCTTCCCCCTGCCCCGCGGGGGGTCATAACAAGGCGATTGTGGGATTTAAGTCCATGATGGTGGGATTATGCGTTCCTCAGCCGAGACGGTTCCACATTCTTTCCCCCTGATTTGCCACTCGTTGCTCTCTTTCTCCCTCGACCAGAAACCAGCTCGCTCAGCTCCCTTCCAGTTACAGCGCTGGAAGAGTTTACAGCCCAGCCTCAGCCCAGCGTCCCTTCCTAGCGTATGCGCCTTGATTTAATGCTTTGATTTGAAAGTTATTTTTTACAATAAGAGAAAGATGGACCATGCCAAAAAAAGCAGTTTCATAAAATGCTGAACATGACTTGCATTCTGTAATTGCAAACCTGAGAGACTTGGAGTAATTGACATTTTGGATGTATTGCAGAGTATCGTATTTAATCTTGAAAAGCAGGTTCCAGGCAAAGGAGGCAACTGCCAAGCCAAACTCAGACTCCTCGCCGGGTTCCTTCCGTAACTCATTTTCAAATCCATTCAGCACAGTCCTGAACCTAAATGTTTACGTTTTTGATTTACTAAGATAACATTCCTGGGTCACCGAAACTGTTTGTCAGGGAAGGTCTCAAAGAGACAGCAGGAATTAGCGATGCTCCGGCTCAAGCCTCGGGGATGTGTGAGGGGTGCTGGCACTTTCTAGTCCTTCATGGACAATTGTGTCCATCTCCCATTGTCCGGGGGACGGCAGCGAGATCCCGCCGTCTCCCCATAGGTCTTGATGCTGGTGCAAGAGTTAAGTGCGCACCCCGTTTTGCAGAGGTGGTGCTTGAAGCCAAACGTAAATGCATGAGGTGCAAGCGGCACGGAGAGGTCTGATGATGAGCTCCGTGCTGCCAGGATCTCCATTCACGAGTGTGTGAAATTGCATAAATGCGGGACCGGACACAAATTAAATTTCACAGAAGTGTGACTCAGTGCATGTGTATTTTTGTCGGTGCATGACTTCAGTGCGTGTGTAATTTTATAAATGTGTGGGATGTGACTGATGCTGGGTAAGTGCGTCTAAAGCGGGAGCAGCGTTGCGGAGACAAGCCAAACTTTCAAGCTAACCCACGGGTTCTACTTTTCCCTTTGTCTACGAGCGCAGCTTCTGTAAAGTATCTGTCCCACATTATCGTGGTTTACAGCCCGGCTATAAACATTTGCTTCTGTTTGAAATACAACAAATATAAGCGGAAATCTGCTCTCTGCTTTATGCATCCCGGTAAAAGATACCAGTTGAAGTGTTTGAAAAGGCCAGCCCTCTTCTTGCCAATCGAGTGTTTACGTTGCCGCAGATTGCAGCGGAGCGAAGACTAATTTACAACGGTGCAAATGAAAAGAAAGCAGAAAACCCAGGAATGTAAGAGGGAATTATATACCCCTGACCGTGGAAATGAAGACGCGGCTCTGGCACCACAGCTCCGAAAAGCATCGACGGAGCTGCATTCATACGGGGCCAAGTTTTGAGGCGGTGACTCAGGCCAGATAGGGCCGGACACTTGAAGTTACTTCTCATGAGCGAGGCTAGCAGCATCATGTCGGGTTTGTTTGTTAAATGTGTTATAGCTGCTGCCAGGACTCGGCCAGGATTAGGACCGTGTTGAATTTGGTGCTGGAAATGTCACCCTTTTACCTAGGAGGGTATGTGGGGGGAAGGAGCTTCCCTTCCCCTCGTCTGGGGTGGGTTTTCCAGCAGGGCTGCCAGCCCTGTTTTGGGGGGGGGGGGATGATTTGAGGGGTCAAGGCTGGCATCGATTGGGAAGGGGTTATTATTTGCCCAGCTGCACATCTTTATTCATAACGTGCCCATTGTTCTTAACATTTTGCATATTTCATTGTGAGGAATGGGGTGGGGAGGGGAGCGGGGGGGGGTGGGGGCGGGAAGCGATCGGCCACGTCTGGGGGAGTTCGGCTTCTCTTTTATTTCGGCGGCGGCAGGCTGCAGCAGGAGCCCGTGGCTGTCAGGATGTTCACATCTGTTCCTGATTTGTGGACAATGGAGCACCATCCACTCGCTGCACATGGACGATCTGTGACAACTTGACAGCCTGCCCAGGAATTCAGACCGAACGGTTACTATCCAAAGCGATCAACGTTGTCTGATCCAACATGAGAAGGCGGGGGGGGGGGCGGGAATCATAATTTCAAAGGGAGGGAAATAAAAGAAAAGTTGCCTCTTTTTTTTTTTTTTTTTTTTTTTTTTGGCATTTGTGATGAGTGGCATTAGAGCCTCCCGTCATCTGGCGAGAGGGGAGTTTGGGAGCGGGAGCAGCAGGAGCTGGTATGCTTCAAAGCGGGACAGGGCACTGGTCTTGGATGTTCTCCTGCCCTCTCCTCCTGTCCAGTCCTTAAATCTCACCTCACCCCTAAGGCAGCCACGACGCTGCAGGCAGCTCTGCTGAGCCCTGCTCCATGCCTGCGTGCTGCCCGCGGCCGGGGAGGCAGAGAGGGGCTCTCCTCCTCCTCCTCAGGTGCCCCCTCCTGGCCCCGTGCTCTCTGGGGTTGGGGCTGGCACCCTGGGGTCCCACCATGGAAGGGGATGTGGGCAGGAGCAGCCTCATCCTCCTCTCCAGCTCGTTCTGGGAGACAATATCTGCTCCTGCTCTCAACTGTCCTGCAGGACAGAGTTCTCCATCTACCCCAGATCACGACCATACGCAAGAGCAACGCGGTGTGGTGACAGGCTCCTGAGGTGGCTCTGTGACCCCTCAACCCCTCCTGTGGCTTGGGACGTCTGCCCCGATCCGCACCATGTGCTGGTCACCCCTTTCCCTTATAGACCACCCCGGGATGCAAGGACGGCATCAGGCTGGAGAAGGGGAACGCCTGGATGAGACTGGCATGGAGGAGGTGACATCTCTCCTCCTTGAACGTGCTCTGCGGCTGCTCTCCCACTCCACGGCACGGGCGCTGCGTGCCTTCGCCTCCTTCGGTGCAGCAAATGGGGGTAAGTAGGTCTGAGCAACCCCGACAAAAAGCAAGGGGCCTAAATTACATTACCTTGCACACCAGCTCTGAACCTGACCTTGGGGATTAATTAGATAAACAGCCATCTTGTACAGTACCTTATATAAATGTACAAGCAAGGCACCATTAAGGATTACGTTTGTCACTAACCTAAGCCCTCAGTGATTTAATTAGACAATTAGAGGGTGCTTGGGAATGCTCTCGTAGTAACCAGAGATATTAACACCATTTGTATTTATATTTAATGGCATTGCAGAAGGGATTTTAATTATTCTGAGTCTTACTCGTCTTTAAATTTCCAAAGAGGGAATTCTCTTCTGACTTCAGCGGTGTCTCGCAGGCACCGTGTTGGGCAGGTCCCAGGGCCAAAACCCTTTTCCATTGTGAATCCATGTGGCTCCTTGGCAGGTGGTTTGTTCGTTGAGATGGCAAGGAGCGTGCCAACCCCCTGGACAACTGCAGGCGGAGCAGGAACCGGCCCCTGGGCTCGCTGGCATCTGAGCAGCGGTAAGTAACGAAGACTGTCCCCCGTGGTAATGACTGTGCAGACAGAAAGGTTTGTGCGATGGTGCTTAGGATGGGAAAATCAATGGTAGGTTCAATAGCTGTACGCGGAAGAGCGATCGGCGCGTTTCCTGGTCCTCAGCACGCTGTAAAGGAGCAGGTTGTTTATTGGCACGGTAAGTGAGGTGTTCGATAGAGCCTCCGACAGGTAAAACAAACCCCGTCCTCGCTCGGGTCCTCTGCAGCATCCGAATCACTGGTGGCCGTGCAGCAGTTTAGTAATATCAAATAAACTCCGGTGACTAGGGAGAGCCTTCAGCTCGCATCAGCTGCAACCTAATTTAGGATATGAACTGGAATCCCTGCAGGAGGAAAGCCTTTGTCTCAGCACAGGGTAGCTCTCAGCCCCTTCTTCATCAATACCAGCAAAGCTCCCTTTCTTCCTGCTTTCCTAAAGATGCCATTCTTGCAATCTCTATGCCAATAATTGTATTTTCACTGTATTACAGCCCCAGTAATATAATTAAGCCTAAATAATATAGATGAAGTGGAGAGTAATTTGATTTGCTAACTAATGTTTGAGGCAAGTAGGTTGTTTTTTTTTTCCCCCTGTTTTCATGAATCTACAGTTGACTAAACCCACAGCCATTCCTTCACTTGCCGGCCTTTAGTGAAATGTGGGAATGATTCATCAGGCGAATGGATCCAGACTTCCGCAAAGCGAGAGGACGTTTGCTTTGGTTTTATGCATGGAAGGGGTGGGATCCTCTTGGGAGCTCTGTATGAGGCAGCGAATGGGATGTCCTCAGATAATCAAAGACAATGAGGAAAAGTGGGGTCAATGATCCGTTCAATGAAAGCATAAGGCAAATGATACATTGAGCAGTTCCAGAAAGTGGTAATTTGACAACAGTCTGCTGTAGTGAGCCATCTGGCCAGAGGAGAGAGTGGGAGTGCCAGTCTGCGAGATGGGCACCTCTGGGATGGGAGGTGAACTTCTGGAGGCTTCAGACACGGCTTCTCCTCTGCCCAGGGCCTCGCTCCTCAGATACACGCACAGCCGAGGCGTCTCGATTAAATAGGAGAGAAGGTTGCTGGCCTGTAAGTGTATGAAAAAAAATACCTTCTTTGGAGACTAAAGAGTAGATGTTGGTGCGTGACTTGGTTTTCCAGGAGCTGATTAACTGGATATGGGCTTGGTGAGCTGATATTGAGCGATATTACACATAGTTATTCAGGGTCAGGACTTTGGCATGTTGTGCTACTCTTTTCCATTTGCAAAGGGCAAAAATATGAGAGCGGAGCTCGAAAAACCTGTGTAAATAAGAAATAAGAAAGGAAAAATAAAACTTCAGGGAACAGCTTCCTCTCATGTGCTTTGCTCTGCCTTTTATAGGCAAATCTACTGCTCACCCTCCCAACCTCCCAGTTCTCCCTAAGCCCGGGTGTCCCAGCAAGCCAGGAACCAGTTCACGCTCATGCTACCGCCTGGGGATGATGCACTTTCCACGGGGAATCTCATTTTAAAACCAACCTGCAGCAGTGTCCAGGCTACACCAACTTGCAGCCTTGCTCTGGAGAGGGCTACGGTGAAATATTTTCAAAATCCTTTTTATTCCTTGTGTACTAAAAGATGCTGAGGTTTGGTTTTGAAGAAAAAACCCAACAGTATGTAGCCTTGGGAGGGTACACAAAGTTCAGAGCCCTGCCTGCCCGGAGCAGGACTGATAGCCCATTTATTTGGAAGGGCTAATGCTGGCCCAGGCCAGGTCCTCCTGCACAGATGAGATTCCAGCAGTAGCAAGCGGAGGCAGGGAGGGAGCAATCAGTGGTTAGGTGATGGCAGGGGAAATGCCAGGATGCTTTATTCAAAGTAGATGTGCTCTCCAGGCTGCCAGACGAGGAAGGAAATTGGAAAAATAGTCTCTTTCATGTGGGTTTTGGTCCTTGTTGCAAGGAGCAAGGCTAGGATTAACTGTCCTGTTGGAAAAGGGCCACAGGAACGGCCTCTTGCAGGGTGCCTGAGCTCTCCTACGGGGGGGCCTGGCGGGACCAGCCCCGTGTGGGCAGGGAGGCAGGAGGGGGGCGCTCAGGTGTGTTTCCAGTGCTCCCAGTGCCCCTTGATGGGCTGGTGTGCAGGCAGGCAACGATCCCTCTGCCAGACCTGATTTTTCCATGTCCTGCTGCCTTCCAGACCTTGACCAGGCCCTGAGCTTTGTGGGTCTCAGCTGCGAAAGCGGACGCAGCCCCTCTGCTGAAGAGGGCACAGGCACTCCTCAGGCCCAAGAGACCTGGGTGCTCTGGCTGCACCGACAGCCCCAGGGTGCTGCTCCATGGCCCCCTGCCGTGGTGGTGGTGTCCCCCTGTCCACCTCAGCCCACCGGTGAGGAAGCCTCAGGCTCTGTGCAGGCACAGCTCAGGGGTGAGCACATTCCCGAAGGAGATGGATGCAACCACCTTGCTCAGGACAAGAAAGCCCAGCTGCGCGCGGAGGGGCTGGGCTGCGGAAGAGATCCCAGAGACAAAGGACCAGTGAACTTCGCTTACTGATGTAGGTGCGTGTGAGAGTGGTGATGTCCAGATGAACATCTGCTTGGGATTCGAAGTGGAGCTGAGGGCTCTTCTGTCTCATATTCTAGGCTAAAAAATGACGTGTGTTCCCCCCTCATCCTACTGTAACTGTGAAATGCCCCATAGCAGCGCAGGGAGGGAATGCATTTCACACTGAAGGTGGGCTGGGGAGGATTCACAGCAGCACGCTCGTTCCTGCCTGAGGTGGAACGATCCTGCACGGCTCCCAAGAGTCCTGGCCATTGCAACCAAGGCGGAGGGTGTCTAACATAGGGCTTGGATGATGGATAGCGAAGATAACGAGGAGGAAGGAGGAAAGGCTTGCTTGGTGAAATGAACAGTTCATCTACTCAGCAGATGGTGCCAAGGCACAGAACTTTTGATTTGCGCTTGGCATCAGTGGGCAGCACTGGGAACCTGAGCTACTGCTGAGCAAACCCTCCTGTTGATCATGACGGAGGACTCAAAGCAAGGTCTCGCCCAAATGATGCTGGCCGTGCATTAGGTAAGGGTGCTGGCTGACTAAGTGCCCATCTGAGCAAACACCGGCTCTGCTGAATGCGCTTCAGTGATTCTGTGTTTGAGGCTGATAGGTGGGAGCTTGGAGGCCGCGATCTCATTGCAACCATTGACCTAGATGGTTGCACTGGGATTACAGCTCTGCAGAATGGAGGCAGAAACTGGCTGCTTTTATTTACACATGCACTGATAGTAATTCTCTTTCTTCACCCTCCAGGCTGGGGCTGCTCTTTTCTTCCCAGCAGTTGCTCTTGGTGTTTTGTAGTTGGCTGGTGGCCTGAGGTCTCAGCTGTCCACCACAATTGTCACCTGCAGAGCCCAGTGCCCCACACAGTGGTGCCAGGCTTGGAAAGTTTCCGAAGGAGCAGAGCCCTGGGGTCCTGCAGCTGGGCACCACGCACTAACAGCCTTGGGAGCCAGCTCTGCCAGCTGGGGACATCGGGAAACCTCACCAGCTAAACGTCACCGCTGTCCTGCCTTCGTCCTCACGATAAGCCAGCGAGGGTGACGGGAGCTGTGGAACGGAGCAGCGGGGTTACGGGGCTGTCCAGGGCTCAGCAATGTGGTGGCTGAAGGAGCCAGCACCCCCACGTCCTCTCCCATGTGCAGAAGGCGTGGGTGATGCCACAGCCAAATGCTTGCACGGTTCCCCAGCCCTGGCAGCTCTTCTCTGGGGGCTCCAGGTAGGCTGGAGGGGGAGTGTGGAGCTTACCCTGTGCTGCGCTCAAAGCAAAGGAGCTGGAGGCACCGGCACGATTTGTCTTCCCCTGAAGCATCGTCCTCCAGCCGGGAACAAACCTCTCCCTCCATGGCAGCCTCTGCCCCTTCCATCTTTCTCTTGGCAGCTAAGTTGTTAATAAGCTTCCTTTTGCTATGATTCCATCTAAATTACTATTTTAAAACAACTACAGATGTGCTAAATTGGCTCAGCATAATAGGATGAGATGGAGAATAAAGGTTCCCCCAGTGGGCTGTCGCCAGCACAGGTAATTTATTACCTGGGTGGCTAATTATACGCTTCTCAGCTTTCTAGGGTGAAAACATCTTGATATTTCCTAGTTAAGGAGCCCTGACACAAGTGAAATGACCAGACATGTGAATAGGAAACATGGTGATTAAGTACCTGAGAGATGAAGAATGCAAAGGAAAAGGCATTCTGCAGCCAGAAAAAATGAACTGTGTGATTTCCCCCAGCACCTTGGGGGAGCGGGGAAGGGCTGGGCTTCTCCTAACTCTGGCCAATTCAGGCACTTTGTGCATGAAAATTGCAGCTAACCGAATTCCAAGCTGGGGAGGAAAAAAAAAAAAAAACAAAACAAAACCAAAAAAACCCCAAAAACCCTGCTGTAAATGGGAGAGAAGAAATTTTTTCATGAGTTCTGTGTATGAGCTTGTGAGCTTTGGGGGCTGGGGCCGCTGGGAAGGAGGGAGCTCCTTAATCCTCCCTTCTGCTCAGCGCTGGCTGCATCCCATCTCGCCCCGCAGCCCCCCAGCCCTGCAGATGGATGTCACTCCACCCCACTGGGCAGCCAGGGACTCCCCCCTGCTCCCATGGCCACCGTCCCCACCGCGGTCCCGGGAGACCTCTGCCACCGACAGCCCCCCATGACCCCGCCGTCTTCAGGAAACACCCGCTTCCCCCACTCGTGTTGCAAGAAGCGTAGGTAAGAGACATATATCCATTATCCTCTCGTTCGTTGTTTGCTTGATAAAATGTAATGTTTGCTTAGTTAATGTGCTTGAGACAAGGTATCTTATAAAATACACAGTCTGTCGAACATGGCAAAATGGGCCAATTTTCGCAGTGCTTAAAATCTATGGCGTGAGGCAAATCCCATCCAGAAGAAAGATGCCTCGCTGAACTGCTTGTGTCAGCCCACGGCCTCCAGCCACATCAGAGGAGCCAGGCGGTGCTGGGCTGTTTATGGAGGATTTGCAAGAGAAAGACGGAATAAAACCTTGGCAAAGTGTTTCTTTTTTCCCCCGGACGAGACGGGGTGGTCGGCGTGGGCAGGGCAGGGGCCAGCACCTGGGGCTGGGTGGGTTGGGGGTTTGCTGCCTGCCGGGTGGCCCGGACCCTTGCACCAGCTTTGGAGGCTGCTTGTGGTGCAGCTCGTGGTGGCCTGACCAGGTCCCATGGCTGGAGGGAGGAGGCTGAGGTCTGCTTGCCCTGGGCTTTGATCTTCCCGTGAGGCCATAAAATGATCTCACCTAAAATGAGATCCAGACTTCAATACCTTTGGGCGCTCTTTTAGCACCCAATTCTTCCTCATCCAGCTACAACCGATGTACCTGCTTCTACTTGAGTTGTTTTCCCATCCCATTTGCCAGCGCCCTTGCGTGACACCCCTGCTTGTGGAAGAAAACCACCCTGGGGTCAGCAAGAGCCCCACGGGACAAGCATTGGCACAGGGGAGTCAAGTGCAAACCTGAGCAGATAATTCTCATGAAAGCCACGCAAGGTCCATGGAGCTCTTCCAAACGGTAGCAGGGACTGGGATGACACCTCCTGGGAAGGGTCCCCAGCTCATCCCTGGCTCTCTGTAGCAGTGGAGCAGCAATAGCAGCTATTTCTCTCATGGTACCCTCTGTTTCATACGTCGCAGCAGGGAAGGATGAGGCTGGGTGAAGCCTTGCTCTCTGGCCATGGCCAGGGGATGGATGCAGCTGCAGCGGTGCCTGAGACGTGGATCATGGAATCAATAGAATGGTTTGGGTTGGAAGGGACCTTTAGAGGTCACCTAGTTCAACCCCTCTGCAATGAGCAACTATAACCTTCAACTATATGAGGTTACTCAAAGCCCCTTCCCACCTAACCTTGAACGTTCCCAGGGATAGGAATCCATCCTGGGAATTCCAGGATGGGGTCCCAGCTACTGTCACCGTGTCACCCTGGGACTCTGACCAAGATTTTTCTGGAAATCCCTTGGTTTTGCCTGACCTGTGGAGCTGTGGCAATTCCCGGCTTGCCCTGCCCCACAGCCCCTAAAGCGGGTGCTGCAGAGGAGGTCTCCGGGAAGGCAGACTGTTTGTGATAAAAGGCAGAACCAGAAAACAAGGTGTTTGCTGTCTGAAAGGGGCCTCATTCTCATGGATGAAAGGGAAAGACGTGTACGTGTGTCTTCGGACTCCACAGCATCTCCCAAAGCTCTGGTTTTATGCTTCTTTATCCTTCAACGTCTTCCTTAATGAGAAATTAATTAGCCTTGTAGTTCCTGCCTGGGAACTTGTAAACATGCAGCAGTGGTACCGTCACTCCCCCGCCCCGTCCCATCCCACCCCCCCTTCCCCGCGGTGTAGTCCAAGATATCTGACAAAAACACTCCAGAACAAAGCTGCCCGGCTAATTCAGGGAATTATCAGGAAGCCTGTAGCAGAGCTGAGATAACAGGCCTTAAATAGCAGCCTGATTGTGCTTCCTCCAGAGGCTTCACACGGCAGCCTCCCACCCTGGGGCAAGCGGAGAGAGGCTCTGGGCCACTGGGACCCCTGGGGCCAGTAACTGGCCGAGGTGGGGATGTCCTGATGTGGCCACGAAGATGATCAGCAGGCTAGAGAAGCTCTCCTATGAGGACAGGCTGAGAGAGTTGGGGTTGCTCAGCCTGGAGAAGAGGCGGCTCCGGGGAGACCTTAGAGCCCCTGCCAGTCCCTCAGGGGCTCCAGGAAAGCTGGGGAGGGACTCTGGATCAGGGAGGGGAGTGATGGGATGAGGGGCAGAGGTTTTAAACTGAAAGAGGGGAGATTTAGATTGGATCTCAGGAAGGAATTCTTTGCTGTGAGGGTGGTGAGCCCCTGGCCCAGGTTGCCCAGAGAAGCTGTGGCTGCCCCATCCCTGGAGGCGTTCAAGGCCATGTTGGACGGGGCTTGGAGCAACCTGGGCTGGTGGGAGGTGTCCCTGCCCAGGGCAGGGGGTGGCACTGGGTGGGCTTTAAGGTCCTTTGCAACCCGAACCATTCTGTGATTCTATGATGGTTGGCAAGTGCCAGGAGAGGAAGGTCTGAAGCCCCTCACAGAGCCCAGCTTCAGAGGCACTTACGGGGGCTGCTCCAGGGCTCTGCCTCTTCAACCCACCCCCTTACAGAAGGTGAGAAGCAGAGGCTTCTCCAGCCCCCCCCCCAGGGACCTCCAAGTCCCAGCTGCAGCCCCGCAGAGCCCCGCGAGTGCGTGGGTGTCTCCATGCGCTGGAGCTGAGCATCTCCAGAAATGCAGCCAGACCTTTGAAAACACATCCCTGATAAAGGGCAGAACCTGCAAAAAGGATGTGCTTCAAGGGCAGCAAGAGAGACAGCAAAAGAGGTGGAAACAAGGCAGAGAAGAGAGGGCTCAACCCAGTGAATCTCATCGCCCCAGGGCAGGGACCATACCTTGGGCTGTGGCACGGAGCAGGGAAAAGTCCTATTTGTGACAGGGCCTAATTTTTTTTTCATTAAAAGATTATTTTTCATAATGGAGAAGTTTAATTGGCAGGAAAATCATGTGATTAATTGTTGCCATCAAAGGGGCAAAACCGAAAAGCCCGTGGACAAGGAGTGCATCGAGGGTGCAGGACCAGCAAAGCGCTGGAGCGTGTGTCGTGTGTGACCCCGGAGGCGATGGGGCACATTCGCCTCCACGCTGTGCCAACGCCGCCGGACCCGCCTGCAGACCCTGGCCCAAGGCAGGCTGCGGATTCAGCCCACTCTAGAAAAACCGGCCTGCTCCACGCCGAAACCTCTATTATGCCCCATTTATGGCACGGCTGGTGCTGTGTCAAGGGACTGCTTTGTAGCCTTAATGCTCAGAAGCCAAATTTTACTGCTGACACATTTCCCCCCCCTCCCCACACACGCAGTTAACAACGCAGGAGTTTCCTACTCCGGAGGACAGGCGGTTTCCGCAGCGAGGAGGTACGGCGGCAAGGGAAATCTTATGATGCAAATGTCAAACCTTTCTCCTCTGATGCTTGGATGATGGGAGCGAAAGGACTACTGGTATTTCTCATTTCCTCGTGGAGGAAATGTGCGATTCCAAATACGACTTGTAGCTACTTCAGAAATGAGTCATTACTTTGTACATAAGCTAAACACTGTAGCATAATCATAAATAAATAAAACCGGCTTCATAAACTGGAAATTAAATATATCCCATCCTTGTTTGCAATGCACCATGATTTATACTGTTGCTTCCTAGTTTAGTTTTTATTTTAAACCGCGTTTTGAAGCCTCGTAGGGCTCTTTGCGCTGTTTATCCATGCTGTAGTTTGGATCTGTCCTGTGATATTGCACGAGGAACATTGTTTGCCCATATGTTTGATATTAATAACAAATTCAACCCCCCCCGCGCCTTCTCCTTTCGCTGTGTCCTCGCGGGGCCGGCGGCGGTGACAGGCGGGAAGGTGCTGGGCTGGAGGCGGCTGAACATCTGCAGTTCACCAGGTAAGTCACCTCCATCTCCACCGACGGCTGGGAAAAGCACTGCCCAGAGCAGGCGAGCAGGAGCCAAAGCTAAAATCCAGAGGGCACAGCTCTGTGCTTATACACATCCCAAATGTTAGTGTGTGCAAGCGCTCCTTGCTGTGAAAGCGCTGGTCCCACCTATTTCTTTTCCCCAACCCCTGCAGCAGCAGGAGGGAGCAGACAGGCCGTGAGCTGGTTCGGGCACTTGATCTCATCAAATCGTTTTTTTTTTATATTTTTTTTTTTTTTTTTTAAATTTTTTTCTCACCAGGATGATTTCCAGCCAGATCGATTCTCCAGCCTGACTCACGAGGGACAAGCAGCTGAGACCGTGGTGGATCGGAAGGAGACCGTAAGGAACTGCCCCTGGCGCTGCTGCCCCAAGCACCATGGCTGGCTGCCCTGGGCTTCCCTCCTGCCTTGCTTTGGGCATCACCTCCAGAATCATAAATCGCTTACGTCTGCAGAGAGAGGGGGAGAAAGTGCCTTGTGCCTCGTGCTCCCTACCCTCTTCCTCAGCAGTAAAGGGAGCTAGATTCTGGATTAGACCGAAAACTCACATGCCCACCCTGCCCGATCTGTGCCGAGTGCCAGGAGCCAGACAGCTTTTGTGTTTCAAGCCAGGGCTGGCTGAGGCTTGGAGATGGCTGACTGCACGAAAAGCACCATGCTTAGCACCGAGCCCGTTCCCTGCACAGCTGTCTCCCATCTGAGCCCCGAGGCACCGGTGACACCGCAGGGTGAGGTCCGGCACGGCTCCCGGGACTCGTGCTCCGATGGAGCCCGGCGGCCGGCCGCATCCCTGCTGCGTTATTACTGCCGGAGGAATCGGAATAGTTTGGCTCCTAATCCTCCCCCAGCCACCCCCCGGCTCCTGGGTGTCTGGCCTTGGCTGCAAAGCTCTTGGTTAACAGCAGCTCTGGAAGGCTCGCTGGGTGAGGAGGTCAGCACAGGCATCTGGGGTCACTTTAGGGTTACCCTGCTCTTCATTTAGGCAAGAAAAAATTAGTCTGCCTCTCTCTTCCCCCCGGGCTCCGAGGAGGCAGGGGTAGGGAAGAGGGGGCTGAGCAGATCCGTGAAAGGCTGGTGTCTTTTTCCAGGGTGGGATGTCCCACTCTGCTGCAGGATGGACAGGTTTGGGCTGGGGCTGGGTGCCCTGGGAAGAACAAGGCTGCTTTCCCAGGGCCGGCGGTGCGGGAAGCCTCGGTGCCTCCTGGGGCATCAGCTGGGGGTGCCCGCTCCACATCCGGGGGGCAGAAAGGGCCCAGATGGCAGATACGTCCCTTCCACGCTGCACATCTACCCTTGTTCTCATCCCTTATTTTTTCACAGATGCCCCATTTTAGCAGTAGCAAGGGTTAGTTTAGCCTGGGAGGCAGACGGTACCGTAGTCCAGGAGCCACTTAAACCCATGTATTTGCTCCTGCTTGTGCTATTTCCCGTGCCATACTCTAAACCGCAAATCACTAGATCCATCTGTTCCTTAAAGCTGAGCTTACCGAGACCAGATCCTCCCTGGGATTTCCACTGGGTCAAGAAACCTCAGAGACCTTGGTGCATCATGGTCCAAATCTCATTCTTAAGTTAAATACCTGCAGTTGCCTGTTTTGGCAGAGTTCAGCTGCTAGACCTGCTCCCTTCGAAACCAGGCCGGAGCATGTAAAACAGGAACGTTAACTATTTTTCCAGCTGTCTGTAGCTCACGAACTGTAAAACACACACTAATGTTACACCTCCACACCTTGCCAAGGAGATGCCAGTGACACTGGGATGGTGTTTTTTTTTTTTTTTTTTTTTTAATTATTTTTAAAACAACGGTTTCTAAAAATTAGAGGAAATCCCTGACAGTGGTGATTCTTCCGCAGGATCTTTTATCTGCGGCTGTTGGCAGGGACCAGGCTCCACCGACGTTCCCCACGCTGGGTGGCTGTCACTCCATCCCCATGGTAGGACAAGGCAAGTGAGAAGTTTCCCACTTTGCCACCAGCGGCTCCATCTGGTGCTTCTCTGGGGCCACGGAGGTGAAACATCCCCAAATCTTGGACTCGGAGCCCAGCCTCCTGTGTGTCATCTGCAGATGCCCGAGGATCCCAGAAGCAGTCGATGCCAACCAGGAGCTGGACCCCGCTTTCGGATGGGAAGGCGCAACGTTAGCTGCCCGGCCGCTCTGAAATCAATTTGTGTCTATCTTTGAACCGGATTCCTCTCTAAGCCTGGTTTGGCTCTGTTTGTTTGGAATAGACCCGATCCTAAAGGGAAAAGCAGACAAACCAGACTAAACATCAAATATTAAATAGCAACTGCTAATATGACAGCCATTAAACACAAGCGCTCTCCTGCCTCCCGAGCAGCTGGAAGCTGGGCTGCACACCCACCTCTGGATCCCGGCGCTACCGAAAGCGAAGTCAGGCTGCACGTGTATATATATCAAATTGCTGGAACGAAGAAGAAATTCAGTTTCCTGCTGCCGATCTTTCTGGCATTCAATCTTCTGCGTCGGCTTTTAGCCGAGGTAGGAGGAGACGGTGAGCTCTCCCCTCCTGAGATGGAGGGAAAGGGATGCTGGTGGCTGCCCAGCTCCCTGGCTCTGCAAAGGCGCTCGGCGGAGATTGGCAGGGAGGCTTCTCCCCCTACCCTGCTGGAAAATTAAAGAAATCTTATTTTGTTTTGGGATGAATCCAAGAGGCTTTGAAGTCCTGGGAGGGATCTGCTGGCCAGGCAAAGCCTTCGCGCTCTCTCTCTCTCTCTCTCAATCTCCCCCAGAATTTCAAAGCTGCAGCACTGGGATAAATCCAAGAAGAGGGTTCCTGTATGGCCGTGGAGAAGGGGAGCGGAGGCAGAGCGTCCTGGCTCAGGCCACTGGTTTGTCTGGCTGTGCTGGAGACCAGGGAGGTCGTAGAGGAAGAAATACCCCAAAGCAGCATAAAAGAGAAAACCTCAGCCGTACCCCTATTTGCTTGCCTGCTTGTGCTGCGCTTCACTCGCGTCCCAGCTGTGCTTCTCAGTGGGCGAAACTTCGGCAGAAACCGGGCAAACACCAACGTCCGAGGGTCCTTCATGAGTCTGCCCATGCTGGGGACAGCGAAGGAATGACAGACACCTCGACAGCATCCCTGAGCAAGATCCCCCATCACGTTGTCAGCGGGCACTTGCAGCCATGGCACGGCGTGGCCCTGGGTCCTTCTCTTTATCTGCCGTGCTCCTCCTCTTTCCTTGAGCCACTTCTTTATCGCATTTTGAGCATACCTTCCACTTGACTTAACACTAACATATGTACAGTCGACATTTCAGTAATGCCTTACAAATTAGCTAGGGCTGATTGAGAGATTATCTGCTGGTTCCAGCCTCTTGCCACCCCCCCCATCCCCGGAGCGGGCTGAAGCGGGGGGCTCCGTCCCGGGGAAGGGAGCTGGGGCCCCCTCCTGGTGCTCCCCATCCCGTGCTCACGCCTTCTCCTTGAGATTCTGGGAAGCATCCTTTTCTCTTTCCCCTTCTTCTTTCCTCTCTTTCCGGCTGAAGGACTTTTTTTCGGGCGTTTCAGCGAGGCACGACACAGCAGCCCACTGGGGCTTCATGGGGGAACCAGCATCCCAGTTCTGCTCCCGGGGCCACAGCGGAGGCGAGGAGGGCTTCCCATATCCTCCGTCCCAACAGACGGAGCAGCCCATCTCCTCTGGACGGAGAGGTTTAAAGTCCTCCTGGAGGCATTCCCATCGCCCAGCAATTTCCCCAGACGCGCGTTATTAAGGATTTCTTTGTTCCGAGCTTTTACATTTCCCGCAGCCCTCTTGAGCTCCTCAGCACCGGCCACTGAGTACTGCCGCTGGTGGCTCTCACCGGCACAAGAAGCAGGTGGCACTCGAGGAGGGGGTGACCCGTGCTGTGGCCGGAGGAGCAAAGACCCTCCGAGACCCGACAGACCCCTCTGCAGCCCGGGCTCCAGCAGACGCCTGCCTGTGCTGTGTATTTGCAGCTAATAAACAAAGAGACGGGAAGGCAGATGGACTATATATTTGTCGAAGTGCTTTCATGAGAAAACCTTCGGCGGTTCAAATGCTGGGTTGCTGGTTCTGCTTCCGCTGCCCCAGCAGTGCAGCCTTCTGGATAGAGAGGTTTAAAGTCCTCCTGGAGGCATTCCCGTCGTCCAGCAATTTCCCCGGACACATGTTATTAAGGATTTCTTTGTTCTGAGCTTTTACATTTCCTGCAGCCCTCTTGAGTTCCTGAGCACCGGCCACTTAGTACGGGCGATGCTGGAGCCTTGTTTCTGTGTCACTTAGCACCGGGAAGTGCTCTGCGGGCGCATTTCTATGCGAGAGGATGTGAAAAATGAGGATATGTTTTATGATGTTCCAGTGCAGAGGGGCCCTGCACTGATCACAGAGAGTTATTACGGCTGGAAGGAACTTCTACCAGCTCACCTGCTCCATTTTATCCTCTGCATCAGGCCGGTAAACCATCCTTGTCAGATGTGTACTTAGCCTTATCCTTGAATATCTCTGGGGAAAGCAATTCAGCAGTCTCCCTGAGCAGCTTGTTCCACCGTCTGAACTCTAGTTAGAGTTATAAAGGTTTCCCTAATGTTTAACTTTAATTTTCTCTACTGCAACATAACACCATTATTACTAGTTTGAGCTCCTCGATGGCTCTTTTTCCCCTAAGCCCCCATTTAGCAGAGCCGGGGAAGGAGCTAGATGAGCTGACTTACAGCTCGGTTACGACACAGTTTGAGCCAATTCCATTTAATACGAGTTAAGGTAGGCAGAGTTTATGGGATCATATCAGGTTTTAAACGGTCTTAGGCAATGCTCAAATGTCCTCTTGTGAAATTAGCTGGGTGGTGGAGCCGGTGCCCTGGCTGCCTCTTCCACCCGGCTCGGGGGGACAAGGGGTGAAGTGACCCCCGATTGCAGGGCAGGGGGGGGCTGGCAGGCGGGTGGGCTTGCAGGAGGGCCACTGGACTCACTGGCTGGGTGCGGGGAAGAGCGTTGGTGGAGAAATGAGGTCTCAGCAGGGTTTGAGGGTCCTGCCTGGGGGGGGTCTCTCCCTTCCTCCCTGTACCATTTCACAGCACCCCTACCCACGGGCATCCACCCTCTCTTCATACCCAGGGACCGGCGTGGAGGGGACGTGAAGGGCACGAGCACCCACACCCTGCTCGGGGAGCGGGGAATTTGCTAAACCCCAGCTCACTGCCCTCAAAAACCACCTTTTCCCAGTCTCCCCAGTCCTGTCTCACCCCAGCGCCGTGGAGGAGGAGGGAAGGGACAGTGGCTGCCAGGCAGGTGGCAGGGCTGCATCTCCCGTGGGAAGGCAGCGCATGTGTCAGACGAGCTGCGAGAGCGTCTGGGCGACGAGCATCAGCGCACAGACTGGGGAGAGGAGACTGGAATGTAAAAAGGAAACGAGTACATGGAAATTCAAAACGCTCCCCAGATGAAAAACAGAGGGGAGAGGGGTTTTTTTTTTGGCAAATGAAGTTGTAAAAAAAAGCTCCTGATTTTCTCCCTCATTTTTAACTTTGCAAATCGCACCAAGCTCTAGTTGGATGGCTGCATCCTCCATCCTCTGCTGAATCCAGCGTGTGTCAGCCTGGAAGAAGCCACCACCCTCCCATCACCGCCGGCAGGATCTGCTCCTCTCCCTGCTCCATCAGGCCAAGCTGCTCCGTTGGGGCACTGCTGGTCCATGTGTCCTGCTGGTCTATGTGTCCTGCTGGAAGAAAGGTCTCACATCCCTTAGGGAGCTCATGGGTGTCCCCTGTCACTGGTGTCACCTTGTTTTCCCACATGCCATTTAATTCTTCTTAACCCTGGTCTCCTGCTCCCATTCCACCATGCTGGTAATTCGTATCCGCCGCTTTGGCCTTCAGCATTTTGGTTTTTCTCCAGCTCCTTCAGCTGTAGTGGGTGGGTGGCCTCCTTCCCTATTCTCCCCCGCAGCCCTGGGTGTCACGGCTACCCCGCCATCTGATGGGCTATGGGGGGAGCCCATCACAGGGCTCACCAGGAGACAAGGAA
Source organism: Rissa tridactyla (assembly GCF_028500815.1). Lineage (NCBI taxonomy): Eukaryota > Metazoa > Chordata > Aves > Charadriiformes > Laridae > Rissa > Rissa tridactyla. Next base: position 45,233,911 of record NC_071474.1, on the reverse strand, counting down.
AGTTTCAAGCCCCAAAAGATTAGGCTGCAACCACCTCCGTTGGGTCTCCAGGGCTGGCTGAGATGAATCCAAGCCAGGAGGTCAAGGTAGCAGGTACCTCTTTTGATCTTTGATGCAAATTGTGAGAGAACGGCCATGGGCAGCATCACACGGAGTGGCAGGAGAAGTTGGTCCTTGCTGGGGCGGATGGATGGGATCTCCTGCCAGGGCCATGTGTGGGATGTGCTCCCCAGGCACGTGAGAAACCGATGCTTGGGTGAACATCTCACTTCCATTCAGCAAATCTACGCTTCGGGGGCTTTCCTCACCCATGAATTGTCTGCAGAGTGTGACTTTAATTAAAGTAGTTATTCAAAAATATGTTGGGTTTTTTTTTTTTTTTTTTTTTTTTACTGAGTGATTGTAGCAAGTAACTTTTATCCATCCAGGGCCCATTTGTAAGCAATTTACCTCAAGAATTTGGCAGTTGAAATTCAAGCAGCTTTACTGGGCGAGTAAGTCACGCTGCGTGTTTCCGCGTCGCCTGTGGATGAACGCGACTTGTTGAGTGAGGTTAGTAGCGCGTATATTTGTGCTTATCGATTGGAAATGTGTTTCCTATGGATATTCTGTAATATTTACTTAAAACTAGCTGTTTCTGCTAAGGCTCCTGGCAGCAAGCACAATTACCCAAATTTTCATGGCTAACAAAGACAAAACAGGACACTGGGCAGGGCCTGAACTGATTGTTTGAGGACTCGAGTACATGCAATATTTGTTTTGTGGTATTTATCTAATTTAGTTTACAATGTGGGATTTTTTTATTTATTTATTTTTAAAGCATGCTCCCCCCAACCTTGTAAAGCTTGTGGTTCTATCCAGGATTCGAGTTACAAACTTTGGCTGTTTTGCTTTAGCCGTGATTTTTTTTTTTTTATAAAAGTGTGGTTAGACTATTTTTGCTTCAGCAAAAGAGTTGGTTTTTCTCCCATTTTTTGCTGATAAATTGCAAATGGATGAAGGAAATTCGCTCAGCCTTTCCCCGCAGACATTCTCTTTTGGGCGGAGATTAAACATGGGGGATTTCAGTCTAAAATGCAAATGCTTTGGACATTTATGAGAGTGGGAAAACGGGGGCCAATTATGAGAGCTGCTTCGTGACTTTATAGGGATGCTACTGGCAGCCAGTGCCACCCTGGGCAGCGCTGGGGGCTGCAGCTCCCGGGGGGGTCGGGAACAGCTCGTCCGGCCACAGCAGCCCATCTTCATCCTCCTCCTGAGACCCTGGCTGGTAGGAGAGATGGTGAGAACCATGTCCTGGAGATGGAGAGCTGGGTTTCCACAGCAGGATCTGCTCCCGTGGGTTATTTAATGTTTGCTGGCTGCAAAGCCTGGGAGAAGAGCTGACTGTGGACCTGTGGGACCCTGGGAGCTCCCCTGGCCCCATAGAGGGAAGCTGGGGGGTGTCTGGGGGTCGGTAGACGCGCAGAAGGGACACTGGTCACTCGCCCAGCAGGACAAGAGGCAGCTGCAATTTGGGCATCGCGTCTGGGTTGCCTTAGGAAGGTGGACACAGTTCAGAGCCCGTTGCTGAGGGGCTGCGTGGTGCTGGCATCGAAGCAAGAAGTTAAACGTGACTCAAAACTCCCCCAGATTGTTGAAAGGTGTAAAAAAACCATCTTGGTTATCTTTACCCCCTAATACTCCCTCTCGATCCCGTGCCTGGACCCGCGGTGGGCTGCCTGGATGCTGCCTCTCTGCCAGGATGGGGTTTACCCCGTCCCTCCCTGCCAGGAGGAGCCACCTCGGTGCCGGGCACTGGGGAGGGTGTGGGGTGGCTGCAGGCGCCTTTGGGGAGCCCTCGGATGCTGCTGCTGGGTTTCGGAAGGAGTAGGAGGGGGCTTGCGATGAGAGCTTCTCCGGGGAAATCCCTGCAGAGTCTGACAGCAGATCTGCACTGTGAAAAATTTACACCTCCTGCTGAGAACTCAATTTTCATAGGAGATAATCAAATGTGACCCGTGTAACAGAGTGATATTTTTACAGGATGTTTTTTCTTCTTCGTTTTTTTTAATTTTTTTATTTATTTTTATTTGCTCCTCGCTCTCGATTTCCGTTTGGCGTCTTCAGCGGTTCCCGACGGTTGTATTTTGACAAGGATTCTCAAAGCACTTGTAAACGCTTCCAAGTGAGGATGAGGTGGAACCCACGGCGCCTACCTACAGCTGTTAACATGACTTGAGGATGAAGTAGGTCAGTCCCAGAGCCCGGCTGCCTGGTCCTGGGAGTGGCGGGGGGGGGCTGGACCCCTTTGCTGCCATCCCGGAGGCCATCGGAGGGAGGTGTGCGGGAGAGGGGGAAAGGGGAAAGCAGAGGAGAAAGGATGTAAAAGGGTAGAAATGATGCAGGTATCCACCAAGCATCAGTGGAAAAGCGTGGGATTGGGGAGTTTCGGAAAGGAATGCCAGCAAAGCTGCGAGGGCAATTCTCTTCTTCCACCCACGGGTTCTCTTAAGCCCTCGCCTGTCAATCAGCCCCTTATTTACATGAATACTAAATCCACTTGCAGCTTCTTTAAATAAAACAAGAAGACGCACCTTCCTGTAGCGAAACATATTATAGCAGTTTGTCACAGCATCATCCAGTAGGTATTAATTCCCAAATCATTTTATGACATGTTTTATCATAAGTTATTAAAGAAGGTAGCTGCATTGGGCAATCATTTGATAAACTGAGCCATAATTTAACACGCTCCTCCGTCATATTAGCGAGGAACAAGATTTATTTTCTCAGTGCAACTTTAATTATGGGTAACACAAGCAAGGGATTGAGTCGGCTGAATCCTTAAGGTTAATGATGTCTCCTGCGGAGCACCTTGGGGTAAGGCACGGGATCTTCCCAGAGCTGTTGACTCACCTGCGGTTGGCACGTCTGGCTCCAGGTATGCAATGTGACCTTGAGTTTTGGGCCCCGAAAAGGGGGTTGCGTTCTTCTAGGGAGATTTAGGGCATTCGCAATGCATTGCCAAGGTTGGCCAGCTGCCTGGCTGTGCTCCCCTCGGGGAAGCCGAGTGCTTCTGCCTCCCCTGCACAGGCAGCAGCAGGGACTTTCCAGACCAGGCAAAGAGCGTGTCCCTAAATCCACGCGCGGCTGAATAACCACGAGTTGCCTGACATGTGGTTCCCTTGAAATCTGGTCGCTTTTTTGGCCCATCGGCCCGAGCAAGCTGGGAAAATCTCTGCTCTCACAAAGTCCACAGAAGACATTAGTTTTCACGCGGGGCTTGCTCAGGGCTGGTTGCTACAGAAAGCGGCAGCAAGCGTGCTCTGGACCCGCTTCTCCCTGAAGTTGGTGCCCTTCCCTCAGCCTCGGCTCTTAGCAGCTGCTTTTAGCGCTTCCCATCACAGCTGCGAATTCTCCAGCATCGCCGCGAACCCGAGGGTCCACCGCCGCTTTCTCAAGACCCGGCCCTCCAGCCTCGGGTGGCTGTTAGGGGACTTGGAAATCACGGGGGAAAAGGGAAAAGAGCATGGATATCTGCTCCTGCAGCCTGTACTCCCTCGGGGCAGAGCCGGCTGCAAACGCATCCCATCGGGGTGCTGGAACGGAGCGTCAGGGAGGCAGAAAAACCCAAGGAAATGACCCAGGGGCTTCTGAAAAAGCTGAGTATCTCCTCCCATTGGGGGAGTTAATGACCCTCCTGGCGAATATCACTATTAGGCTGGGAACTTGTCAGAAATCCTCACGTTCCCCTGATTGCTGCTGTGTTCTTGCTTTTTTTTTTCCCCCACATATTTATTTTTTGGCTCTGGAAATTGTCTTTTAATTTCTGCCCCTTTGTTCTCATGTCTCTCCGCCTCAGCTCTGCGCTTGCTCTCCCAGCTCCGGATGCTTTACGAGAACCTGGAGGGTCTCGGAGCTGCCTGGGGCTCCTCGCCCACGGGCTGGGGAGATGGGGAGGTATCCACACCTTGGGATGGGGGATGCAGAATCCAGGCCCTCCAACCATCTGAGGACCCTGTCTCGCTGCCATCTCACCAGTGAAAGCTCCAGGTGTAGTTTGTCCTGGTGAAGAGATGCAGGAAAGTTGTCCCTGCGGATGGGCTGGTGTCTGGGGGTGCCGGAGAAGTGGTACAGCGAGGGGTTGGGATGCTCCACGAGCATCGCTGCCAGTGGCAGAGAGAAACCAGCCCGATGCATCCCGCTGCTTCCTCTCGGCCACCGCCATGCCAAGCTTCCGTCTTTCATAACCACAAATAAGGGAAAAAAATAATAATTCCTTATTAAACTCTAAATTACTAAGCATTGTTCGGGGCAGGGAGGGGTAAGGAGTGCAGAAGGGAAGAGATGCTTAAACACATGGGGCTGACGTCATTTCTTTTAGTCAGGAGCAGGAGAAACACAATCCAGTTCTCTTCCCCCCAACAGAACAAAGGGGAAAGTCCCCAAGGGGAGATCAAAAAAAGTGAAACAAACAAAAAAAAAAAAAAAAAAGAAGAAAGGAAAGAAGAAAAAGAGAGACAAAAAAAGTCATCCCCCTGAAGTGTCCCCTCTGTTGTGTAGAACAGCTTCTCTCTTCCCCCACTTCCCCAGCACCAGTCGGGCTTACGGAGCCATAAAATAGGAGTTTGTGGCGTGTTCAATCGATTATTCCTCCTAATGCACTGTTTTTGGAGACAGGTAATTTATTTCAGACTCTACATGTCTACATGCAAAAAAAGAAGAAAAGAAAAAAAAAAAAGAAAAAAAAAATCCCCTTCTTTTTCTTTCTTCCCTTTTTGGTATACAGACCTTTTTTTGCCCCTTTGCCCCCACTTCCCCTTCACTTCCCCCTCCCAAGTCCCCCCAGACACAAGCGTTTCCCAGTGAAAGGTGCAGCCATTCCCACAGTGAAACCCAAGGCAGGTAATGACTTTCTCACCCCATCCATACGGCTCCAGAAACTGCTGCCTCACCAGCTGCATCCCTTTATTTCCGAGAGACAAGGGCGGGGGGGTGGGTGGGGGTGGGAAGTGCCAGCCCCCTCTGTTTCCCTCTCCTCCAAGGCCTCCCCGTAAAAAAACCAAAAAACAAAACCCCAAAAAAACGGAGACAGATATAAAGGGAGCAAGTGTTTGCAGAGATAGAGTTTCCATTAGACAGAGGGGTTGGGGAAGCGGGGGCTGTTGGGCGTCCGGGAAGGAGCAGGTTCCCCAGCTCCCACTGATCCGTAGGGAAGGTTTGCCTGCTGCTGCCAGCTCTGGGGAAGGGAGGAGCTGGATTGGGCTCCCTCTTGAGTTTGGCCACTTGCCTAGGAAGCCCTGGCCACAAACCCCTCTGGGTGCTGGGGACAGAGGTCCTGACTTGCTGCGCCTGGGGCAGCTCAGCCCCGCACCCCGCGCGTCGCCGGCGCGGTCCAGGTCCCGCCGCCACGTCAGGATTTTGTCCTGGCTGCTCTCGGGACAGCAACACCTTCCAACTGGCGTCTGGAAGGGAGAGAGCCGGGTTTACGGCTCGGCAGCTGAAACGAAACAGCCAGCGGCGAGGTTTGCAGGGGATCTGCTCGGGGCCGCTTGTTCCCATCCAAGGTGGTTGCAGCCGAGCCGGAGGAGCGGTGCCCATGGCAGGCCCGTATGTGCCATGCTGGGGCTCCTCTCCATCCCACACCGAGCCCTGCAGCAGGTCCCCTCTGCTCTGGCAAGGGAGCATCCAACGGCTATTCCCAATCCCGGGGCGTGCAGCCTGGTCCTGAGGGCAGGCTGGGGCCAGAAGCTCCAGGGAGGGCTGGCAGTGATGGGACACACCGGTCCTCGTCCCCAGACCTCCCTCGTCCCCCTCTCCGTTAAATGATCCTTGCAGAGCTCTGGAGGTAGGAGTGCTGATGAGCAGATTGGAAGGGTTGTGGTACACGATTTATTGGATTACACCTGGGTGCACCTTATTCCAGAAGGGTTTTCATCCTAATGCGCTCCCGCCTTCCAGGGAAAGAGGAGATTACCCATCACTTACAGCTTTGCTGTGAAAAGCCCAGACAGGGCTCCTGGACTGGAAGGTTTTTTTATATTCCTTTGCTTTTTACTCGCCTTTCCGCATCAGGGGCGGCTTTGGGAGCCCAGAGCTGAGACCCCAGGAAGAGCAGCGCTGAGGATGCTCCACGGTGTGTTCAGCCCGGCTCCTGCGCAGACGAAGCTCCTGCCCCAGCGTGGGGCAGCCTGGGGGAGGTCGGACAGCCTGGGGGGGTCAGAAACCCACCTCCACTCCCCTCCGCGTCCCCAGGGACATGAAAACGTCCACTTTGCGCAGGGAGAAGAAAGTGTCACCTGCAACAGGAGCTTATCAAAACCCATCCCTTGGCTTTAGCAGGGCCATCGGCGGAGGCTGGCAGGCTGGGCAGCTATTGTTTCCAATTCGGGGGAGCGGGAGAGGTTTTTTTATCTGAGAATGAAAAAGGCACTATGAGGGGAAATAATAAATATCAGCGAACAGGGAAGGAAGAGGGAGAGGGGTGTTATTGAAAAATGTAAACTCTGCCACCCAGCCAGCCCAGCGCTGCCAGGGCCTGTCGGTGAAACCCTAATCCCGGTCTGCTCAGAGGATCACCCCCATCAGAAGCGGGGATGAAGTCTCCTTGGCTTTGGGGTGCTAGCAGGGCCCCTCACGCCCCAGGGACACCTCCTGGACTGGGACGTGGGGATGGGCAGGGACCAGCCCCCTTGTCCTCGGCTATAGGGTTTGCTGTGCTTTTTGCCGTGCTGTGGTCCCTGCGGTTGGGAGAACAAATCACCCCCTGAAAATCCCTTTGCATGGGCAGAGTCCTCCCTTTTTCCTTTCCAACTGCATCGCGCCACTTCCGAGACCTCTCCGCACCTGCTGCAGAGCCCCAATTCTGCACAGCCCTCCTGCCCCTCTCCCCAGAGACCCCCACGCACCCACACCTCATCTCTTGCTGTCGGCCTTATTTTTCACTGTGCTCTTTGTTTACAAGAGTTTCTGCCTTCCTGAGGATCCCAGCGGTGGCATGGAAGGCAGAAACACCATGGGAGGAACAGGCATCAGAGGACTCTCTCTGCCCAGGAGAGGCCGTGCAGCCGTCTGATGTCTTCTCCTGCCTCCCAGATCAACAAACCCTCCTCTGGAAGGTCTCCAGGGCTCAGACATCTCTTCTTACTCTTCCTTCGCCCCACTCCTGCACACGAAGGCTCTGAGCCAACGCGCTGGGAGGCGCACGCTATTCCCCCACCTCCGCAGCCTGGGTGTTTGTGACCTGGTTTTCAGAGTGGGGGTGGCTTCCCCTCCGCATTTTGGAGGCTGGAAAAAATGAGGAAGATTTTTCCATGGAAAGAGCAGGTGGACACGCTGTCAGCCCACGGCCCGTGGGCTCCTGGGCTGTAAATTCAAGCATGAGCGTGTTTGCTAACCAGGGAATTCAAAGGCAGCAGGAATATTTTGATCATGAAGCCTTAAATATGTTTTCTGATGTTTGGGGGCGAGGACAGGACCCACCCGTGCTCCCTCCCTTGCTCTGTCCTCCTCCGAACGACTCTGCCAGGATCAAAGCCCGCCCGAACCTTTTCCATATGCCCTGCTCCTCTCCGACGGGCCCCTCGGCCAGGTGGCTTTTCCCGGCCTTCGCACACCATCCGCAGACCTCCCCCTTCTAAAAGAAACGCAATAAAGCTGGGCCAGAGAAGCAATTAGAAAGCAGCTCCCTCGTCACGCCTTCTCATGGGCTGGCCTAGAAGAGAGTGATGAAACCCAGTGAGTGTGGCGTGGGGCTTGGCGTTTGGGTGACCTTCACCCAACTGGGCTGTGCCACACCATGGGGGACATCCTTGCCACCATAGGTGACGTGGGGTTTTGCAGCGGTGGAGCTTTTTTAGCCATGAAAGGGTTTTTTTTTTTTTTTTGGCAGAGCTTGGGCACATCCCCTTTCGGATACATCCCCCACAAGAGCCATCCAACGTCACCAAACTCCATCCCATCTCGCAGCTGAGCCACCCCCAGCACACTGGCCCTGGGGCTTCAACCCACGCCAGCAGCACGTGGAGCCGCTTGGCATTTCATCAGGAGCTTAACGACTCTTTGGGTTGCAGGCGAGTAAACAGCCTCCGCGCAGTGTTATTCCTGTGTTAAGCTGCTGAAGTTCTGGTAAATATACGACCGTACATCAGGCGCTTGCAAGACAAACCATCTCGTTGGGAATTTGGAGGAGAACAACAAAAATGATTAAGCGGCTGAAGGGATTGACTTATGAAGAGAGATTAAAAGAGCTAAATCTGCCTAGCTGGGCTAGCTGACATCCATGGCAAGTTATGATAACTATCTACTAGTATATGAAGGGCATAAATCACAGCTCGGGGGATTTGTGGGGGGCAACCCTGGGAGATTAACCGGGAGGAACAGACATAAGTAGAACAGAAGGGGGAAAAAAAAATCATCTAGACAAGATCTGGTGAGGACTCCTGGGCTGCAGAAAGAGGCGCTGCTGGGAAAGGCAGGAGCTCCTTGCTGAAGCCTCCTCAGCCTCAGGAGCAGCTAGGGGCTAGCTGGGAGCGGGCTACCTGGGTGCCCTTCATCACCTGAAAAAGGCCTGGAAAGCTGGGAATTTGTCAATGAAGGGGGTTCATGCCTGTGCCAGTAAAATATGGCCCCAATAAGGAGAGCTCCGTGTTTCTCGGGCACCTGTAGTTGAAAGGAGAGGTGGCATGGACCCAGTGAAGATGCCCCTTTTCCACGTGGATGTCATCCACGGCAGAGCAAAAGGAAACATGAACGGTGGAAACTACGTTTTCTACACCCGGGTGCCGAGCACAAGGTGTGGGGTACGAGGGAAGTTGAGAATGTCAAAACATTCGTTCAAATCTTCCGTGGTGCAGCCTACGCTGAAACCGGGCTCATCCCCATCGATCCCGCAGAGCGGCGCCCACTCACACGCAAAGCTGGGTGAGCCCAGGGCGCTGAGCGAGGGCAGGTGTGGGTCAGCCCCCCTGGTTGCACAGGACCGTGATAAGGAGCATTACATCTCTGGCTGATGAATCATAGAATCATAGACTCATGGAATGCGTTGGGTTGAAGGGACCTCTAAAGGCCATCTAGTCCAACCCCCCTGCAGGGAGCAGGGACATCTTCAACTAGAGCAGGTTGCTCAGAGCCTCATCCAGCCTGGCCTTGAATGTCTCCAGGGATGGGGCCTCCACCCCCTCTCTGGGCAACCTGGGCCAGTGTCTCACCACCCTCAGTGTAAAGAACTTCTTCCTGATGTCCGATCTAAACCTGCCCTGCTCTAGTTTAAAGCCATTGCCCCTCGTCTTGTCTCTACATGCCCTTGCAAACAGCCCCTCCCCAGCTTTCCTGTAGCCCCCTTTAGGGACTGGAAGAGGCTCTAAGGTCTCCCCAGAGCCTTCTCTTCTCCAGGCTGAACCCCCCCAACCCTCTCAGCCTGTCCTCACAGCAGAGGGGCTCCAGCCAGTCCCAGGTTAACCTGGACAAGTGCTTTACAGAGGTACCAGCAGCGTTACCTTTCCCCGGGGAGCCTGGCAGGGCTGGACGGAGCGGTGGGTAACACTGGGATGGTTTTACTTGGTGGCATCTTTGAACAGTCTCACATTTCTGCTGCTCAGGAGCCATCTGAGCTGCTGCTGGGTTTCCTGATGGACTCTGCAAGATGGCTCGTCTGCTCCTGAAACAACTGCGTCTCAGCTCTGCCTGAGGCAAATTCCCACACAGTTAAAGGAGGATGCTGAGGAAGGAGCTGGCACCCTCTGATGCGGCCCCTAAGGAAAAAGGGAATATTTCTGACAGCTTCTGAGGCTGCCAGGCTCCCACACACCACTACTTTTGATTAGATTTTAAAAATATTTAATCTGCACAATTTTACAATGGGGATTCAGCTTTATTCGCGCAGTAATCCCTCCTGCCTGGAGCGGGGTAAATTGCAGCATCCCCGCCACCGGAGATGCCTGTCCCTGTCCTCCCCACATCCCTGCACCACGGACATCTGGCAGGTCCATGCGTGATGACCACTGGTGGAGAAGACGTGGATCTGGTTGCACCCGTGGCCACGTGCAGGTCACCCTCAGCGTTTGCCACCTTCGAGCCAAGGTGCGAGTCCTGCGCGAGCTCAAACGAGCGGAAACTCTCTTCCATCGGCAGCGAAATCTGGATGGGTTTCGAGCTCAGAGAATAATTCGCACCGCATAATTCACTCGAGATTTTTCTACACCCAGCAGTTTATAATTCCTCACGTGAAGCAGTCTTTGCATTTACTGAAATAAGGTGAGCGCTGCGGGTTCCCTGCGACCGGGTGGTTTTCCATTTGCGGACTGGACGAGTTAATGAACGCCGGTGTGCACCTCCGAAACCTGGCTCCGGTGAGGACCGGAGCGGGGGCAGACTGGTCTTTGCTGAACTGGTTTATTTTCTCTAACATCCGCATATAACAGAAAGCAAAAAAGAGGCAAAAAAAAGCTGACTAGTGGTGCTCAGAAAAATGAATTTCCTATTTTCCATATGGAGCGCGGAGCTGGTTTTCATCCCGGTCTGCAGCATCCCCTCCGCAGTGACCTGTGCCATGGCTGTCCGGCTGCTTGCTCCCCTCTCTCTTGCCATCCCGCACGGTCCCATGTCCCCGGCTCTCGGCCACCAGCCCGGCTCCGCGGCTGCCAGCGGGCCAGGCCAGCTCAGCTCTTTAAATGGTAATTTCCCCCGAGGAGCTCCCAGGTCTCTCATTTCTCTTCTCACCAGCCCTTTCTTTGGCTTACACTTGCAAATGACAAATTATGCTTTTGCCTCTAATTCCAGCTTCCCTGGCATCCTCAATCGGAGCAGCCCTCTGCAGAAAGCAGCAGGTTCTTTGCAACCAGCGGGAGGTAGGCTTTTCCTCTTCTCTCTGCTCCCTCCCCCCTGCCTTAATTGCAGCCCGACATGGGCTTTCGAGGTGTATTAAACATACAAATTATTCTGCAAAGCCTCATGAAGTGCTAGTTACCAAGGCCTCTAATGGGAAATGACAGTGCAACCAGAGAAGCTGTTAACGTCAAAGCATTGTCTGAAATCGCTCTGGCAACACGGTCATTTTGCAGGGGTGGTGCCTGGGGCTGGGCACCTCTTGCAGCCACGGTGTCCCCCCCCGGCAAGGTCCCCACGTGCCGGTCGGGCTGCCACGGGCACCGCTGGACCGGGGCATCGTGCTGGGACCCGCGGAGGATGAGAGGCTCTTGGCGAAAAGCTCCCCCAGCTGCACCTGCGATATTGCGCTCGCTCCTGGAACGATGCTGATGGATTGGAGAGAGTTCAGAGGAGAACCAGGAACATAATCAAGGAGCTGGAGGGCATGATTTATACGGCAAGTTTAAAAGGGCTGCATAATAGCAACAATAATAAGCGCTCATAGGACATAGTGTTTTTCATCTTTGCGCTCAAACGAAGCTAACGCATACTACCCCCAACTGCATTAACAACTTCACCACATCTCGCAGGGCCAGCCCATCACAGGAGCCATGCGAGAACCATCTGTGAGTCCCCTTAGAGCCGAAATGCCGAGGAGCAGGGAGGGGAGGCTGCTGAGGTTAGCCCAAGGGGCTGTAATGAGTAATACAAAGGCAAGGAAATAAGAAAAGGAAAACGTACGCTGAGTATCAGGAAAATTTTGCCGGTGGGGCAGCGCAGTGAAAAGGGGGACTGTTGCCATCCCGGAGCAGGAGGGACAAGCTGGCAGGTCCTAACGGGGGTTTCCAGGAGGACGGGTCTCCTTGGGGGATGCTGGAGTGGGATGGGTGGCTGGCTGCAGGTCCAAGGGACTGCTGGAAGGAGATGGGTGAAGTTTGGGTCTTGCTGGGTGTGCGCTGCAGAGAAGGCGCCCGTGTCCCTGCCCAGGGCAGGGGGCTTGGAACCAGATGATCTTTAAGGTCCCTTCCAACCTGAACCATTCTGTGATTCTATGACAGTACGGCTGAGGTCTGGGCTGCCGGTTCATGCCCAGCTGCAGGGACGGGCACTGGGGCTGTGTCACCAGCTCCCAGCAGCGTCCCGGACAGCCAAGCTCACAGGGTGTATGTACATGGTGTTTCTTCTTGGCTGTGGGTTGTAAACAATTAATATCTGCGGCTGTGGCCAGAGCCAGCACCACCAACTGCTTCCTTTCAATGTCGGTTTCGGCACCAGCGTTCGGCCCCCCTGGGTGAGATGCCGCGCTGGCAAACTGCAGCCGGAGCTGGAGCAAGAAGAGGGAGCCCTGTCGTGTAAAGTGTTGCGGGTCCTCCAAGGCCTCTTATTTTAAATTAATTCATAGATGTGGAAGAGCGTCCAAAGAGTTATGGAAATATAAGCAAAGTTAAAAATAAGACTGTCCCTCTGCTGCATCCTTCCACCAGCTCCCCTGGGGTATTTCTGCCGTCCTGACCCCCCCACAAGCGGTACCATCTGGTGGGGCATGGGGTGGGGGCACAGCCCGTGCCCTCCCCAGGGATGCTGTACCAGCCCCGGTCGCCTGCCCGGGGGCTCCTCCTGCAAGACCCCGTCTGCAGGATGCAGGGATCCAAGCCCTTCACTTCTGCCCTCCAAATCCACGGCTGCCCCAGCCCCAGGCGGTGGCTTGGTCACGTCCCCAGAGCCCCAGCCCTCCTCCTCTGTGCAGGGCTGTCCCCAGCCCCTCTTGTCCCCAGGCAGGGGCTGTCCTGCCTGTGCCAGCCCCTGCCTCCCCTCCGCGGCGCAGGCAGCGGCAGCCAGCGGGCAGGGATTGATTGCTCCGCTCCCAGCCCGCTCTCCGAGGAGGAAGATGAAGCCCAACAGTCTAAATATAGGTCAGGCTAACAAAGGCGAAGGCGATGGGAGGGGTAGACGTTCGTAGGGAAAATTTGCTCTCCGTGGCTCAGCCATGGGCGGCTGCTTTCCCATGGAAGCGGACACGGAAAGTTCCTACCAACAATCAGCCAACAAAGCAGAGGGAAATTAAAAAAAAAAAGCAAAAATAAAAAAGCAAAAAAAAAAAAGCGCCTTATTTTACAAGGTCTCTCGTTCCCAGCTGCGCAGAGGGCTGCCAGGGAAAGATAAATGCGGATCCAGCCAGAGGGGACCCGGGCACGGCTCAGGTCTGCAGGAAGATTTAGGGCCTTGAAGTCCAAAGGCAGGGCTTGATCATCGCACGAGGAAAGAAAAATCTCTGGGAGTGGATATCACGTTAAACAATGTGTTGTAATAAGTGTTTTACGCTTTAGAGGAGGAGAGAGAACAGTGAAATCCCCCGTAAGAGCTAATTACTGCAAATTCCTTTTCAATAAAACAAGACAAAAAAAATCCTCTCTTAACGGAAAAATCCATTTAAGGCTCAGATGAGGTAACTGCGGTTCACGTCCTCGTCGCGTCGTTAGTGGAAGTCAAATAGGCTCTCCTCCCGGCTTGGCAAAACCAGCCCAGCCTCCTCCGAGGGAGCTGCAGGTGTGAAGCAGAGGTGTTGGGGTGTGGGTCTGTGGGGGGACGGTGACCCCTGGGGACCAAAATCCTGGGAAAAAGGCTTTCTAGTGCTTGTGGGAGAGACAAAAGTCAGGGTGAAGCCCTTTTTTTTTTGACTGTGACAGGACATGGGGAAGGATTAGGAGAACAGCAGAGTCTTGCAGGCATCTCTGCTCCGGGGGCCGGGAGGGCTCATCTCAGGACCTGGCGGTCCCCGTGGTGCCTCGCGGTGTCAGATGTGGTGTTGTACCATTGGCGAGGTGAAACCGTGAGCACCGGCAGCTGGAAGGGATGGCAGGAGCTCCCCACCCTGCGCTGCCGGCATCCCCCAGCCCAGGCGCGCCGGGCGCCCCGAGAGCCCCGCACGACCTCCGTCGCCTCTCGCCGTCCTACCCAATTAAATTAAAATAAAGAATTGAATTAGGAGTGGATTTGCCTCCGTCCCCGATATTCTCTATTTCCCTGCGATTTGAAATGGGGCCAGTTTGGTGGATTTCTTGCACATGGGAGCAATATATTGAATTACATGTATGTCCAGTGCTTAGGAGAGATACATTTCTTTTCCACATGTTCATGCAGCTGCGTGACCCCAGGAAACCCAACAGTGGGGTCTGTCTTCGGAGACAAATAGGGATTGTTTTGTGTGTGTAAATGCTCCCTCCCCCTCCGCTCTCCCCAGCCTGTGTGTGTGTGTGTGTGTGTGTGTGTATGGGGGGGCGGGGATTACTCCCCACCAAACACGTTCATATCCCACTGAAGCCAAACAGCATAAACACAGGATATTTATTCACCGCAAACCCACAGGGTGGAAATGCAGCTTTGCGGGGGGAAGGGGAGCTTGGCAGCCTCCTGGCCGGGAGATCTGCCTGCTGCCTGACCTCGGCTGCCCGGGAAAGGGCCGGGAAGCTGCTGGTGGGAGCTGCCGGAGACAAAGCCAGAAGCAGACAGGTCTGCCAGGTATTTCTCTGCAACACCTTGACCGGACCTACATGGTCAAACAGCCGCCATTTCCCTCCCCGGCCCCTATGGGCAGAGGGGAGGAGTGGGGAGAGCGGGGATGCAGGATGCTCTCCGGCAGTGGTACCCCTCATGCCTCCCTCGGCACCTGCTCCCTGTCTGCATCCTCGGCCGGGAGCGCAGGTTGAGCTCAGCATCCCGTGTACCCACCAGCACAGCCCACGGGAGTGGGACCCAGCCCAGCAGAAGAGGAAGAAGAAACCCATGTTGTATAAATCAACTTGGGAGTGACTGTGGTGCATCCCAGCCGCTGGCATTCAAAGGGACCTATCCTTTTCTTCCCCCATGCTGTCACTCAGCATCCCGCAGGCCATCCAGAAAGGAAGGAGGCTTTGTTGATAAGATCTGGGGCTTTTGAGAAAGTAAAAGCAGAGGGTGGAATGGATTTCTTTCTTCTTCCTTCCTTTTCTTTTTTTGTTTTAAAGAAAAATGTAGGGTAAAGAAAAATGTTTGCAGGGTAGCAACCTGCTTGATGTGGAGCATTGCTACCCGAACACTTCATTCCCAAACAGCAATGCCTGGCTGCTTGCTGAAATCTGGATCAGGAATGGGTCTTTAGCAACTTTGCAAGCGCATTTCCCAAGCACTGACTCAAGGCAAACCCCGGAGAAGCCCAGGGCTGGTACCTGAGCCTCCCGGGAAATCAAACACTGCCGGACTCCAGTGTCAGCTCCAGGCTGATGTGAGGTCAAGGATCACACGTGCCCTCGGGTCCTGTTCCCAGCTCCCCGGAGGCACCAAGCTCCGGCTAAAGCTCCTTAACCCTGTGGCGATCTAACACAGCTGCCCCGGCATCCCTGGCATCCTCTGCTGAGCCCCAGGGAGGCTGCTGTGGTCCCCGGTGGGACCGTGGGGCAAGGAGGGGAGGTAACAGGGTGGTGTGGGCAAGGGAGGTGATGCTGCTCAGCGGCCCCGGGGATGGCCGGAGGCTAATGGGATCAGCTGCCGAGCTTTGCCGAGTTGCCAGAGGAGGAGCCTCGCCGACCGCGTTCTCGCTGGCACGGTGCTCGTAGTGCTTGTCTATAAATAGGAGTTTTAAAGCAAGGCAATTAATCACGGTGCGCGCTACTGTCTGAATGGGCTTATATTGGTTTAACACCGTGGATGTGAGTCCAGCATCTACTCTGCGAGATTTACAAGTCCAGCCTACGCAG
Source organism: Rissa tridactyla (assembly GCF_028500815.1). Classification (NCBI taxonomy): domain Eukaryota; kingdom Metazoa; phylum Chordata; class Aves; order Charadriiformes; family Laridae; genus Rissa; species Rissa tridactyla. The sequence goes on along the minus strand of NC_071474.1, from coordinate 45,218,333 downwards.
AGACGAGAGTTTAAGCCTGCTTTCAAGCAAGCGTCACTTTGAGGATGCGGTGTGAGTTTGGGTTGTTCTGGTTTAACGAGTCAGCAGGCATCAGCTGAGCCGCGCTAACTAACGGTGTGCATGTGCCCAGCCCCTTGCAGCTGGGCAGTTAAAGGCACCGATACAAGCCTCCGGCACGGTTTACCTGCTTGATCTGGCATTTGCAGCAGGCTTGGAGGCTGCATGGGATTCCCTGTCATCGTCAAGCTGACGAGCAGAAATATTATAAGCAGCGGCAGCTTGCAGAGATCCACCCTGCCCTCTCCAAACCCTGTGTGTGAGGACCCGACCCCTGAGCTCTCTGTAAGTCACAACCCTTTTTCCACACCCTGTGCCCCACCAGTCTTCGCTTCTTTTTTTTTCCCTGAGCGAGGAAAAGGTCAGTCCCTGCCCCTAACCAAAGGAGGGGCAGAGTTTTCCCCCCACCCCGCTCAGCTGTTTCCCTGCTGCCTGCAGCACCGTCTTTGTCCCTAAAAGGGACAGAAGCCAGTCCTGCAAAATGTCCACGTTGCACCGGGTGTGCATGTAGTCCAGCCACGTCTGCGTGACGGGGAAGGTGCCACCGCGCTGCACGGGACCCTCCAGCTGGTATTGCCCCCCTCTCCATGTGTTATCCATACGTGAGCTGGCTGCTGCAAGATGTGTGTGTATTTCGGGGAGACGAGAGGGCTCATCCCTGGCCACCGCTGCCGCCACTTGGGGCTGGGCTCGGAGGGAGCCCGACGGGCTGCGCTCGTGGCGGGGGAGCTTCTCCCTCCGGCCGGGCTGGTGGAAGCCGTGCCGGGCCCATCCTGGTGGGAAGCCACTTTTAGCTGATGGTACAGGGAGGGCCATATTGGTTTCAGTCTGTTCTGCAAAACACTAACCAGCATGTGCAATCTGTGAACCCCCCGCTTGACAAGAAATGCTAATTGTGTGAGAAGGACCTGCCAGCAGCCCGCAGTATTCAGCGTGAAGGGGGTTTATTAGTATTATTACTATTGTTGTGGCAGCTGCGGAACAGCCAGCCTGTTTCGCCATGGCCGAGGAAAGCGAGCAGGGCACAGGAGAGCTGCTCTCCTTGCCAGGAGCTCCCTGTGGTTGCTGGACCAGCCACGGGAAGAGGACAGGAGCGGTGCTCTCCGGCTGCTCCCCCCGGGAGGGATCCTGCCCCCTCTCCCCTTGTCTGTGTTGTAGGGGAGGGGTGGATGCGGCATTTCTCCTTGGGCTGAAAGCGTCAGTTTTGCATAAAATACGAAGTGAAAATTCCTCCTCCATCATTTACTGCCTATTCTGTCCCTGCCGGTGCCTGAATCCCGCTGCTTCCCAGCCCTGCAAGAGGGTCCCCAGGCAGCAGGGGAGCAGGGGCTGCCCCCGAACGGCCGCAGGGTCTCCAGGGCAGGGATGCTCGGGCAGGTACATGGACCCCGCTGCGCCCGGGGGACCTGGGCAACTAGATCAGCAACCTGGTCTAGTTGAAGATGTCCCTGCTCACTGCAGGGGGGTGGCACTAGATGGCCTTTGAAGGTCCCTTCCAACCCAACACATTCTGTGATTCTATGACCTGTCCTGGGGCACGCAGCAGCTGTAGGACACGGGGTCTGCATCCTCCCTGCCAGTCATCTCCAGCGAGGGGCTGGGTTCTGCCCGGGGGGCACCTCGCAGGCTCCTGGGGCACTGCACTGTTGGGGAAGGGGAGGGCGGAAGGGAAGGCGAATGGAAAAATGGAGGGGGGGAATTTCTTCGCTGAGCCCCGAAGCGGCAGCAGCCATGCCTGAGCACCACCAGAAGAGGTTCATTCAATTCCCTGTGATGCAACCAAGCTGAAAAAAAGCTGAAGAGGGAGAAACGATGACTCTGGCTTGATTTAAAAGCAGAGCAAAAGCTCCACGTGGTGCGAAAACATGGCGGCTTTCCTGTTTTTTGTTCTTTTTTTGTTTTTTTTTTGTTTTTTTTTTTTCCAGGAGAAAATCAAGGCTGTGTTTTGCTAAATCATCCTGACTTCTCACCTGTGGCCTGGAAAAAAGCAGGAACGTTGATGGATTCAGTGTTTTTCTTTCTCTTCTGGCCTTGCTAATTTGCAGAAAAGGAAGCAGATAAAGTTTGATAACTTTGAAATAGAAAGAGAGAGAGTGAGAGATGTCCCAGGCAGTGGCTCCTAATACTCCCCCTCCTGTTTCAGAGAATAAATGAAGTGCTCTCCATTCCCCGCTCGTCTGCCACCCTCCACTGAGTCTGTCATGGACTCATCTGTGTATAAATTAGCTTTTCACAGTAACGCTGTGTAAAATTATTTCTGTCATCCTTTTATCTGACCAGTTTATCTCGTCAGCTTGTCAGTCTTAATTCTGCAACCCCTCTCTCCTCTCCCTGGCAGAAGCCACCTGAGCTGCCCTGGCTCCCTGGGAGGATGCACCGGGTCTGCTGAGCATCCCCTGTAATTCCCCAGGTATTTACCAAGGTGGGAAGCATCCACCCGCGCAGCAATGCTTGAAGACCGCTGGTGCAGCCGGCCAAATGGTTCACAACAAGCCTGTCTGCTGGCGAGACGAAGCGGAGCGCAGCGGCACAAAGACTGCCATTTTCAGGGCGTTATTTATTGTTCAGAATTAGGCAATGACATTTATCGGGATTGGCACGTGGTAGGTGACCCGCTGCTTGGAGTCGGGGACGGGCTGCGCGTGGTCACATCAGTTACGTGGTATTTTCCCCTGACAGCAAACGTTTTTGCATTCCGGCTTCTGCTGCGAAAGCTTATGGAAAAAGCATTTCACATCTATTGTCTGGGACTCTTTGTGCTCGCTTGCACGAGCGCTGCTGGAAAGGGAACCCAAAAGGGATGCAGCTGGAATACATTAATTAGAGATTCCAGATGAATAGTCACCCAAGTCCTTTTAGCACCTTGTTTCGGCTCTGCACGTCCCACAACTTTCGCCGCAGACGGGAGGTCCTGCGGGACAAAGGCATGTGCTCCCCGCGGCCGCCGCGAAGCCCAGGATGCGGGATGCGGCTCCCGGCGAGGGCGCCCAGCGCCCCAAGGGATGGTCACCCTGCACCCGAGCACCGCGGGAGCCGCCTCCGAACCCTGCAGAGCAACATCGCATCCAAACCCCTGCCCTCACCCACCGCACCTTCACCAATGCTTTGTCCCACCTCCCCAACTCCTTTTGTCTGCCCAGTGGACCCTCTCCCTTCAGGCACACTCTCCCCAGCATCCTTTTCCCCCTCTCTTTCCCACCTTCTCTGGGTTTCTCCGCTATCTGCGAAGCTGTAGGGGAGGAAATCCGCCTTTATTCTGGAAAAACAGAGGGACAGACCACTCTCCTCCCTGGAGGTGCCACTTGTGCTCAGCCCGTGTGGCTCCACGGTGTCCCCTCCCCGGCCAGGTGTCCCACTCCCACAGTGTCACCCCGACTGGCTCATCGATGGCCACGGATCCATCCTCATCCCGACGTACCTCCTGCCTCCCTCCCACGCTCCGTGGTGCTTTGATTTTTTAGCAGTTAGTTGTGACTACTGGTTCCCCACATTGTTATCTGTTCTCTTTTCGCTCAAAGAAATATTGTGGGTTGTAATTCTGTCTGCGACATCTTGTGAATATTTCTGGACTCTGAAGTTTCCCGGCTCCAGATGTTCTGGCCAGACCAGAGGAAAAAAAACTCAAAAACCTCAGCATTAATAAAAACCTTTTGAAAATAAAAAGTCGTATTGCGCAGTAGTGACATCATATCCGTGAAATATGACCTGATGATGTCACAGCTGTGAAATGAAGGATGATTGTCTCTTTTTGGCAAAAGCCGGCTGTTTGGGCCAGACCTGTTAAATAAATGCACATGTACTATAAATATGTATATTAAACCCAGAAGTTGCAAACGCTGCCTTGTGGTCACCTGGGTCAAGAAACCTGACGGGGGCGAGCTGGTGATGGGGCAAAGACTTGGGAAAAGGTTCCTCAGCCCCCCCGCACCCCGACACCGAGCGGCTGACAAGGTGCCTTAGGGTTTTCCTTTGCCTTCCTCCGAGTGCTTGCTCCCGGTTGCCGCTGGGGACCGAGGAATGGCTTTTAAAAGGGTGTCCGTCTGAGCCAGGGTGATCGGTGGATGGCTCCGTGTGGGCCAGCAGGAACAGCCCAGGGGACCATTGTGGCTCCGATGGTCCTACTCCTCGGTGGAGCCAGCGCTGGTGATCCCACCGGAGCCAGCCATCCCCATCCCATAACTCACACGGCCACCGTGCCAGGCATCATTGGAAAATACACCCCTTTTTAACCCCCTGACAAACTACTTAGCCCTCAAAGCCTAGAGATTCAGTTACCCTCCTCATTACCTTAACAAGACTGGCTGCAAACATTACTGCCTTGGCCATCTTCTCTTACACAATATATTCAAGCTATTTGAAGCAACAGTCTATAAAATATCTGCACCAAATTGCCCAGCTTTCGTAATCTTGAAACTACCTGGCACCGCCGTGATGCAGTATCTATTACATGTGCACTTTCCTCATCCGCACATATATTTTACATGTGTGTGCAATCCCCTTTATGAAGAAACATGTTGCCATGCCATGGAAAAGGTCTATTTTTTCCATATGGGCTGCGCTGACAGTGTCAAGCCTTTAGTTTAAGCTCACAGCATGCTTTTTTAATTTGTCCTTTCCTCTTTCCCTTTTAGTCCTATTGTTCGCAGAGAAGTTTGTACTATTAAGAATGTGCAAAGCAGGAGGGTGCTGTCTGCTGAGGTGTCGATAATTGATACCCAGAGTGATGTGATGCTATCCGGGAATTTAATAATGATTCTTGCCTTTGCTTGATCAAAACAGGAACATTTATTTATTTATTCCCTAGGACGGGATAGGTTTTGATAGGGCATTTCAATTACAAAAGTTGGGGGAGGAAACAAAACTGCCTTTGAATTTGCCAGGAGGATTTTGTTTTGATACTCTGAAAATGAAAATTTCCTTGTCTTCCCACTTAACATGGGCTTATGTTTCCAAAAATATGCCAATCATAACAAAAACGTGGAAGGAGGAAAGGCAAAGGTTGCGGCAGAGATGAAAAGTTGGGACCAACCTGTACCGATGCTGTTTTCCTTTACGTAGGTCAATGAAAAGGGTATTTTTACATTTTAGCCCAATGCAGATTTAAAATAAAAAAAAAATAAATGAATTTTCACCAGGCAGGAAACTGTTTCTTTGACAGCTTTAATCAGAAATAAAAGATTTGATCATGCAGGGAGATGAAATATCAACTTCAAAGACGTGGCACAAGAGGCGGATGCAAGTACCCGTGTGCTGGGATGCCCTGGAAATTGAAAGGGTGATGGGAGGCGGCACCACCGCTGGGAATTAAAAGGGGACACAGCACCGGGAAATCTTCTAGGCAACGAGAAGGAGTCTTCGAAAGGCGGACGTTTAATTCTAGACTGTACAAAACAGGATAAAGCAGGCAGGAAAACACAGGAATTATACCTCCCTCTTGCAGCCTGCCCATTCCCGCAGCAGCCGGGCAGGGTCAGCTCTTGGTCTGGAGGGCGAGGAGTCGGGGGTGGGGGGATTAGTCGGCTCCCCCTTCCCCGAGATATTTGGCAGAGCCGGGGTAGGAAACTCAGCTGCATTCATTCCCCGCAGACAGGGTGGCCGGCAGCCAGCTGCAGACATGTGGCACGGGGAATGGGAACAGCAGTGGGGAACCCCAACCAGCGCCGGCCCCAGCCAAAGCGGCGATGGGGCCATTGTCTGCGGCGGCTGGTGCTCGCGCTGCGGCCGGCTGGAAACCTGCAGAAATCTGCTTTTTTTGACCCCCCTGGCATTTGTATATTTTAAATGGAGCCTGAAAGAAGCTCAGAAATGCCCCGCGGGCTCCTTTTCTCGGGCTATTTCTGCATGTTGCATCCAGTGGGAGGCAGAAAAAGGCAGCGTGGTGAACCCGTCCCCATAAGGCTTCCCCATACCCCCAGCGCACCCGTGCCCACCCCCACGGCTGGAGAGGCGGCTGCAGCACCCAGCGAGGGGTCCGGCATCGTCCGGGAGCAATGGAGAGCTCTTTTGCCAGCGGCTGCTCTTTCCATGATGAACTGGACCGAAACCTGGATGAATAATACCCTGAGCTGGAAAAACGCATCTCGCTTTGCAGCTGGAAATGGGGACCCCAGCTGCCCGTCCAGGTGAAACTCAGGAGGGGTGTGGGGACGGGCTGGGGGGGGCCAGCAGTGGAGCTCAACCAGCCCCGCAGGAGGGAGAGACGATCTCGCAGGGTCTCTGAAAGAAAGCAGGCCTGCGAGGCGTGGAGGGAGATCTCCCAGCTTTGTGGTGCCGAGGAACCAGAGCCAACGCATCTTCCACCTCGCTCAGTCCATGCGGAGCCCACGGACCGGCCTCAGAAACTCCCCAACGACCCATATCGCTGTCTGTGCCGGGGGAAAACCCATCCCCGCTGGCTCTGGCAAGCAGGGATGGAGGTACCGGCCCCGAGCACCTTCTCTGCTGTGCAGGGAGCATTGCGGGGGGCTCCTGCAGAGCCAAGCATCACCCCGAGCCAGCTCTGGCCCCAGCCCAGCCTGTCAGGCAGGCGAGGGGAGCCACCCCTTCCCGTACCGGCTCTGACCAGGAATTTCTTATTCGCGCACGGAAAAAAGGCATTTGCTTGAATGATGTCCTGGGACTTTATTTTCCAGGCTTGACTCATTCACTGGAAGGAAAGCGGGGTGTCTGAAAACGAGGGGATATTCTGCAGGCTTCGGAAAGGAAAGAAACGCCTGATCCATCCATCAATCCATCAGTCACCTCCGGTGTCCAGGTGTCGTGGAGCAGAAAGAGAGGGACAGGGAACAGAGGGGAGAAAAAAAGGGGTTTCCCTGAGGACGCCGGCGCCTGCCGGTGCCCAGGGCACAGGCGCTCCGCAAACAGCATATGGCTGGGAATGACGGGGCAGGAGCAGAGACAGCCTGAGCCCGGGCAAGAGATGGGCTTTTACTGTGAGCACGGCACCTTGACGTCTGAACACTGCTGTTAATTAGCATGTATTGGTTTATAATTGCACCAGCGAAGTCAGAGCAGGAGTGACCTCACCACCGGCTAATTCTTGACAAAGAAGGAGAATCTGGGGGCACCTGGAGCACAGTTCGGCATTTGCAGCCCTTTCCCAGCAGTGATTAATCCCCAGGAAATGTTCTGTGGTCAGGCCATTACCACTCAAATCTGTGGACGAAAATGAATCAGAGCAGCGTATGACTGTGGGAAAATTGTCACCAAACTTGGATGGTTTTGCTTTGTTTCACCACAAAATTATTAACGAAGCATTGAAACGGAGATGGATCTCTGACTGTAACCTGACATTAACCCCTTAGTGGACCCGGCCAGGCTGCCAGTAGCTGCGTTCACAGGAGAGCAATTCCACACGTCAGCTCTTGGCCGTGTGGAAATTCTTTAAATCAAGACAGAGAGACTGAGCTGTGAGTTTTACTGATGATGGCTGCCCTGTCTGGGCGTCTGCCTTGGCTGAACTCCTGCAGCCTTCTCCCAGCCCGCTCCGAGCGGTGCACAAAGCCTGGTGCGGACTCTCCAGCCCCCTCCCGCATCCCTCCCACACCTCTTCTCTGCCCTCCTTGGGCACTGCCTTGTCTCCTCCGGGAGGTTTGTGAGTCGGAGCTTCTTGGCGAGGCCCCAAGGTCCCTGCCGTCCCCTCCGGCCCTGCAGAAGCATCTCCTTCAGCTCCGAGATCCTGGCATGCGGTCTATGGGGTGGCTGTTTGGAGAGCATCCTTCTCAGGGCTGGACCACGCCGCGAATCAGGACGTATAATGAGATTCTTGGCAACGTGTCTGCCTCTTACAAACGCCTTCTGGAGCGGCTTGCCAGACAGATCTACAAGTGCAGCCTCCCTCTGCCGCTCGAAAATGAAAGAGGGCTTTGTGAAGCCACCACAACCAAATCTTTCTTGTGGGTGGATAGGCAGCAGCAGTCAGCCTGAACGCAAAGCCCTGCTTGTGCCACAAAGCCTTGGCAGATGACGAAGGGAGGAGTGGGACAGGAGGCTGCAGAGGAGATGGGACACGTGGGAGGGCAGAGAAGGGAGAGGCGTGCGGGTTGCGATGTGAGGGCAGGAGATGCGATGGGGAGTGACAGTGTAATGACGCACAGGGCTGGAGGACGAAGATGGGACAAGGACCGGATCGCATGGCAGAGGGTGAGTGGTGGAAGGATGCTGGGGTTTGCGTGGAGCTCACCCACCCGCCCTGAGGGCCCCTACACATGGGCTGAGATGGAAGAGCCACAGAAATAAACCTGTTTATGCTTTACAGACAGATCCTTGGAGACTGGCGTGTGTCTGACCCCTCAGCAGGGGAAGGGGACCGTCCGGCGATGAGGCAGGGCTGCGCACAGGCTCAAGCCCCTGGGCTACAAGAGGAGGCAGCCGGCCAAGCCCCGCACCCTCCCTCCAATGCAGAGCCCGGCCGGCAGCCGGCATCTCCGCCGAGGGGCTGGGGAGAAACCGCCGGTACAGGAGAATCGGCGTGAAACCAGGCTTCTGGGGCTGGGGAAAGAGCCACAGCGCTGAATCCGCTCGGAGCAGCCTGCTCAGGGAAGTTAGTCCACAGAGGGAATTTAATTCAGATTTTTCATACATGTATGTACATAAAAAAACGTTTGAGGTGGAAAGAGGCAGAAGTGCGTGCGTACAGCCTCGGCTCTGAAATTTCATCTCAAAGCAAAAGTATATATATACATAATTTGAAGTTGAAGTGTATTCATTTAAAATAATAAAAAAGAGCCCTGAAAAAAGGAGCAAATTCTTTGGCTAATAGGATCCACAGGGAAACTAAAAGAACTTAATGGCTCTGCAGCAAATTCTGTGCAGCACCTTCTCGTAGAGGAGGGTTGAAGCAGGAGCACGGGACTTGGTGGGGAGGGGAAGGGAAAGGGAGAGGGGGAAGGAGAGGAATGACGTCTCAGAAACTGTATGTGGCTGAAAAACGATGTCAGGCGTCACAGGGTTACCCGAAGGGACGCAGGTCGCTGCCATGTTATGTTGTCCCGGGGACAGCAGCGGTCCAGTCACCCTGACAGGTTTCTTGCTGCTTCTGCGCTCGTAGCTCGCCGTCGCCATCAATCCCAATTCATTAGGAAGGGAGACGTGTAATTTGCCTATTGTGTCATTAGCGAGCATGGCTAATCAGCAGCAATATTGCAAACCCGCACGTCCCCGTGGCAGAGCCCAGCCAGGCGGAGGGGGGTGCGTGTGTGAGGACGGGGGATTGTAAGAGGAGAAATAAAATGAAGTGGTTTTAATTTTTTTCAGGGAACCAGACCATTTCTGTGGGTGAGAATGGGGCTGGAATGCTTTAGTAATCCAATACGGTGCCAGGCCTGCTTCTGAGGCGCTGCGCCCCGGCGCTGCCTGGGAGCACGTGGAAAAAATACCAAGGCTTTTCAGAGACGGATATACATCGCCTAAGCTGCGTGGCACACGCGCATGAAGAAACTCGGGCAAGGTTTTCCTAAAGCTCCGTTCAAAATGGGCTGCGATAGCTAACTGTTGTGTTTGTAATACCTCCTGTTGCACTTTGTGGTTTAAATCGATTTCAATATACTGGATTTTAACTGTTCCCACAGCTCGTTGTACTCTTCCTCACTGAGTCTATTCTCTCTCTCTTTATATATATATGTACACACATTTGTATTTATAGACCTACGTGATATACACAGTTGTGGTTACCGTACCACACGCTCTGCTGACTTAAATGTTATTTAAAACGCGCAGTATAGCACTGGATGTGCTGAGAGTATCCAAGTACCAGCGGCTGAGGGGCGGCACATGGCAACAAGGGCTCCCAAAGAAGAGGGAAGAGGCGAGGGCCTGGCTTGCAGCCGATGGCACCATCAGCTCCTCCATGGAGGAGCTTCGTCTCAGCAAAGTACAAAGCCCCCGGTGACTGGGGGAATTTTTCCGACAGATGAGGCCATTTCAGCAGATCTGTGTGGAAGATCCACAGAGCAGCAGCATCCTGCAGGCAGATTACCCTCAACAGCAGGCACGGCCAAAGCACCAAAGATGGTGCTTTGCATCGGCACGATGCAGCGGGTACCACTACACCCGTCCATCTGCAGAATAACAGCATTCCCCACCTCGCCCGGCTGTGGGGAAAGAAAACCCTGCAACGCTCCTAAGAAATTCTTAGTTGCATTGAAGAAAATCATGCAAGTATTTAGACAGATGCTCACTTCTCTCAAACCAGAAGAGCAAACTGCATTATCTCACGCTGAACAGGAGGAGACAGCTCTCTTCCCTGCTCCACAAACCAAAAGACCTTCTCAGGACAAGGCAGAGCTTCACGGGCAATGTGGCAGAAGTCTGCAATGCCATTTCCATCCCGCCTGCACGGCCACTTCAGTAGCTGTCACCTACATGAAATGTGGCACGGCAAAAAAAGAATATATATATAGCACTGAGGTGGGCTGCGATCATCCTGGTCTTGGCAAGAGAAAGGCCACAAAGTAGATTAGATGAGCTCTTTTAGAACAAGCTTAATTTTTGACTGGGTTTGAAGCCAATGCGATGTGCTTATGCTTTCTTTTTATCGCTGGATATCTTTGCCTGCAAAACCCTCAGCCCAGCTCTGAACAAGACCTAGTCACCTCCCACACAAATTTAACATTTCCTTTCTCCATCAGTTTCTATCTCAAGAACAAAATTGGCCAGAGCTGCAATAAAGGGAGGAAATCCTGAGACCTTAGGCTATGTTTGTACGTGGAAATCGATCTCCTGGGCTGGAATTGTGATTCATCCACACTACGGAGAAGTAAACCCAGTATTTTGTACCCAATTAACACAGGAAAATCCCAGTCAAGATTGAGATTTTGCGTTTTCCTATAAAACCAGAAGCTTGGCCCGTCATGTTCTTTGCAAACTAGGAGAAAATGAAACTGAAGCATCGCATACCCTGTGGGGCACATCCTTTGAAGAGAGAACATCCGTCCTCACCCTGTGATAGAGCACACCCATCTTCAGATCTCCACATCCCTCTGGAAGAGGACATGCCATACTTGTGGTCATTGTTCAACCAGCTCATTTTAACGAGGTCTTCAGGTAGAAGAGAGATTTCCCTTAGGAGACGGGATATGCAGGATCATGCCTCTGTGTATCCATCATAACTGAGCCGTGTCAGAGCATCCCCTTCAGAGGAGAGCATCACCCTATGGACAGAAGTCCCCACCTGACACAGCACAGCCACCCATCGGTGCTGCACCCGCCACAGCCCAGCCGCCGGTAGAGCAGATACGTGTTACGGAGTTTATTGTCTCAGCACAATGGACTAAAAATGGATTCTGCAGACACAGCAATAAAGGAACAGCCATTTCGCCCACTGATCAGTTTAGGTTGTAATTACAACTACATTGTTGGTTAGATAGAGGCCTTTGCTAGAGTACACACAGAAACGGCGGTAATTTAAACAAGCCAAAATCGTGCAACTTCAGTTCTCATCTGAATACTGTGTGGTCTCATCTTGGGCACCGCAGACCTGCGAGGGAGAGCTCTGCTCCAACTTCTCCTCTCTTCTCTCAGAGTCTTACAGAATTTTAAGTGGTGCAGACCACAACCATGGCTGCACCTCCTTCCTTCTCTTGTGCTCTCCTCCAGCAATAAATCATTGTGTGACTAGGCTGCCTGGTGCCCCACCGAGAGCTTGCACAAAGCAGGTACAAACCCAGCAATCGATTTGTTTGAGCTCTCCCTCCTCTGACAACTTGAAGCCTGACCCCCTCATTCCATAGCTTAATCAGACAGAATCACTTTAATTATTCCTCTGCAATCTATTCAAATTAGAAGCACATGGATGACAGGAAGATCCTGGGATCCAGCCTGAGCCCCAGCTCTTACTCACAGGTAAGTGAGCTGCTCACCCAGAATTTGACAAAACTATCATCCTCATCCGATGGTTTCAGTCTAACCAGCTAATGGAGACTGCACACCTGACCGGAGAGAAAACCTTCGGTTAAATCACATCAGCTGTACAGAGACCTGCCAGAGCTCGTTCTCCTGCCAAATAAACAAGACACAGCACCGGAGCGGAGGTGGCACCTCACGTACAACTGGGATGCAATGCAGCCATGGGCTATAGCTTGGATGGCAGCCCTGAGAGCATCCCCGTTTCCCTGGGCTTGGTCTGTCCTGTGTCACTGGTCCTTTTAGCTATGGGAACGCGTTACATGGTGGAGATATGGGCTGCTGTTGTGGTTTAGGCTGGACTGGCCACTGACTTCCCAGGTGTGATCTTCAGTGTTAGATGTGACTTGCCAAAAACCTCTTATAAAATACCGCTTTGTGGCATGCTGTCAGGAGGCTACGAAGGAACAGCCAAGCTACCATCCAGAAAACACAGCTGATCCCAAATAAATCCATTGGTTTACCCTCTTCGTTCTCACACCATGAGTTCCTCAAGGCGTTGAGCAGATCTGCCTGCTTATGGCAAGGGGCATCAGACTGCGAGATTTGGGGCTGGATGCAGGTGTTCCACCCCAGGGCCCCTGCTCGGAGGTGCTGGGTTGCCAGAACCATCCCTTCCATCTCTGCTTTATCACCGACTGTGTTGTCTGGCACAGTCGGAGTCGCTGCTCTGTTTATTTGGTCATTTTTAGGGTGGAGGAAGGGGGCGAGGGTATAATTTTCAGCAGTCCATGACAGCATAATTAGGTAAATACAAATGAAAGAAAAACACACCCTTGAAGTCCAGGGACTTTCACATATTTTCCCTGTTATTCTATCTCACTGGAAAAATAAAAGCTACTCAGCATGAACATTTATTAGCAATTAGTAACTGGGGCGCTTGGGACCTCCTGGGACAATCTAGGTAATTAAAGCTTCCCACAGCCTTCTCCCTGGATTTTGCCACCCTGTGTTCCTTTCTGGTCCCAGCCCTGCCTGTTTGTGACAGGACTCGGTGCATTTGTGAGGCATCAACAGCATCAGAGCAATGCCCTGGCTGCAGTCTGCCAGACCAAAGCCTCCAGAGCATCCTCGCCCTTACCTGGAGTCTATTTTGTCGGATAATCAACAAATGAAAGAAATCCTCCTAAAAAAGGAATTAAAAAAAAAAAAAGAATACCATGTGAAACCACCATAAAAGGGCAATAAAAAGATCCAGAAGAAGAGATCAGCAGCCCAACTGTCTGCATCTTCACCACGACACCGCTGTGAATTTTTCGATTCTCTGCCCATCTAGACACACACTGAGCAGCTCCTTTGAAATCAAAGCCTTTGCACATACATTGAAGACAGACTCTGTCGGCTTAGTTTAAGCTCAAGCGATAGACTTGGACGTACGTTAAGGCAAAGTTTAGGAATTAACTTCGCCATCAGGACAAGGGTTTCCAGGAGTTCGTCTCCGAAAGAAGGCAGTTTTTGGCAGGGGGAAGATTTAAAGCTTTCCCCGCGAGGTTGGGAGCCTGAGCCAGGGCACCGTGTAGGTGTCAAGAGTAGGAACTGGTACTGGCTCGCTCAGTGCCTCACCTGCCCAAAGAATAAGAGAAATACGAGGATGGACAAGCCGAATATCCTTGCAGAGGCTATTGATGTTATTATTTTTATACATTTTTTTAAAACCTTCCTGGATCAGATTTAGAGCTCTTGGTTTCCCCTCATGAAATGAAAAGATTCAGTATAAACTTTATGCATAAGGTCCCTGAGAAAACCTCATGTTATAAAGGAAGCACTCAGAACCCTGATTACGTATCTTAGCAGTAAATTAGGAAAAAAGTAATCACAAACTCCCATATTTTTCAATGACTTTGTCTTAAATCTGCTATTTAACAGTAGTCACAAACGAAACTGGCTGCTGTGGGAGATCAGAGGCGCTTTCAAAGCTTTACAGGATGTCTTTGGAGGGTCGTAGTGAAGGTAAAATTGAGCATTAGGAGAGAAGTACTCACTTTTTACAAACAATGAAATGAGAACAGAAAAAAAAAGATCAGATTAACGTGTCACCACACCTAGTTGTAACTGCACTCTCCTCGAGCGCTCCGAGGACTGTGCAGACACTAAGGGGCAGGCTGCCATCACCAGTGAGAAACTGCACCACAGCTCAAGGTCCAGCCCTGCCACAGAGAGGGCTGCCCTGCTGCGGAACAGCATGTGCTTCAGAGCTGGGCCGGGTGAGCAAGCAGAGAGCCCCTTTCCTCTGCTCCAACCACCACATCCCCTGCTCCTCCTGCTCCTCACTGACTTGCTTCCCGGCATTCAGGTCTATAAGCTGGTAGTTCGTGTTTGCAAGGATGCGTTCTCACTGGTGTAGTTTGTGCCACCCTGGAAAAGCCAAATATGATAAACCTGAAGACATTTCACTCAGATTTCTTTTTTGTTGGGAGCCTCAAAGCTTGTCAGATGTGCAGCCAAATTGGGACCTTGCTCCTCTGAGGAGGGCCAAGTCTGGGTTTGTTCTCCTGATGAAAAGCGGAGAGGAAAGGACCAGAACTGAGACAGAGCTGGGTTTCCTCCTCCTGCTCCTGCTCCTGCTGGGAGAAGGGGAAGGTTGGGAGAACAGTGAACCAGCACCAAGCTGCTGTGCCTCCCTCTCCAGTGTGAAAAACCACCTTGAACCAGGACCCTGGACTCCGTTATGGCACAGACCCCAAGGACTGGATTTGCCCCAGAGAGTTCACGGTCAAACCAGGCTGATGCTGTAAGGTCCCACCACCCGCTCGCCCAGAAGCTGCATTCCACCCATGGACTGCAGTGGGGACAGGCAGGTCCCAGCCCAACTTGCTGCCACCCCCACCTGAAGCCTTTGAACCAGACTGCTGGTTTTCAATCCGAAATTCTAGCTTCCAACCAAGTAAATAATTGTACGTGTCACATTTATTTACTGCCTCCAATAATTCTTTGCCGGCCTTTTTGGTTTCGACGTAAGTGACTTTTTAATATATATTTTCTCACACTGGTGGCACATAATAAAGTAATCATGTAATTACTGCAGCCATAAATTTGTCACCTTGGTAAGTAATTTTTATGACTTAGAACAAGAAAAGAAAAGTGCGTCTCCTTTTCTGCAGTGATGTGGTTTGTGGTCACAGGCACTTTAAGGGGTGGGTTAGTTTGTGTCATTCTCCTGATTCAGGCTCTTAAGAATTTGTTTATACTTTGACCAAGTCTTTCCTCAGCTGCCTGCTCAGTGATATTAAAACATTTTCACAATTTAAACCCCTTGCAAACCATAAAAGCCCCATTTTGGAAGCCGGGCACTGAAGAGCAAGGGACAAAAGGGTTAGCAGCCTCCTGATCTCACCTGGTACGCGTAGGAGCAATGCAAAAGCCAATATTTCTCCAGAAAACATAACCTGGAATTTCACTGTTTTCACAGGTAGGAAGATTTCCCTTTTCTCTAGGATTTAGAGTTCTCGCTGCCACTCTCCCAGCCCTTCCCATACACATCACACAGAGCTGTGGCAACATTTTCAAGTTTCAGAAAACTGAGAGTGTTTGGAATTAGTTTTCACACCGATACCTCTGATTTACAAAAGTACTGCAAATAGCTTGCTTTTTAAAAAAAACAACTTTTCATAGCGACCCCCTTTTATTACAGTATTGTAGCAAACCACATTCCAAGTGATGAAGTTACAAATATAAAGAGAAAACTAATATTCATTTTGACAAATCAGATCGGAATTTTCCAGCTGTGCCGCACTGCTTCATTAGGACTATTTTTGTTTGATGTGTAAATTAAAGTGTTCTTCTTGCAAAGGTTTTATTTTGCATAAAACGGTGTTTTCCAGGAGGCAAATATTTCATTAGAATTTTCTTAATCACCTGTAGCCCCATGTCAGCAGGGTTGATTTCAATGCCTTAATGCTAGGTGTATGTTTGAGCGCTCTACGGCATCCCAGCAGCAGTTTTCCCTTTCTTCCCGTCCTCTTTTCCATCTCAACACAGCACACTCCTGTAATTCAAGGAACTACGAACGGGGTTCGATGTGCTGCTAATCTGCATCCAAATAGGTGGTAACAGTGCATTTCTCAGTCACCTTTCCAGGACCTCCAACAAACGGGTCATGACCCCACTGGGGATCTAACGGCCCTCAGGGGCAAAATGCCTCTCCCCAGGGTGGGTTTTGCCACCAATTCTGGATGATTACTGCAGAAGAGGGAAAAATCAGATGAGTCTTTCCTTCTCCACCAGGATAAATCCCCTGCTACAGCAGGAAAGGGGGTAATTGTGATTACACAGCTCCTCAAAGCCGCTCGGGCAGCGATCCCTTGAAAGACGGATTCACACATTTTGCCCTGTCATAGTCAGGGGCTCTTCCTGACAAACTAGTTGCCGCTGCTACTCAAGAAGCATGTTTTATTCATGCCCAAGAGTGTTCTTTTGGCCGTGTCAACATCAAGCAAATGCAGCACAGAGCGGGCCAGTTGGGTTCATCCCAGGAAATCATTTATCTCCCTTAGGGAAGTGCTGTGCAATGCCCTTAAGCCCTCACTGATATTTAATGGTGCGAGCCTGATGCTTAAGCACCGTCCCTGCGCTGAAGTTGTCTTGCTTTTGCGTTGCTTTAAGGCAACAATCGCTAGCGTTTGCGAAGGCTGAGGGGAAGGATTTGTTTAATGCAGCCCCAAACCCCTGCCCTAATGGGTTGTTAATCCATACCCAGTGCATCAAATTTGCCAGCTGACTCCCAGGGGTCCCCAACATGCCTCCATCCTTGAGATGTTTGCTGGCAGCCTGCGGTTTTCCTGGGATCCCCTAGGGAAACAGAACAGTGACTGTAATAATAACCCTCCCCCCCGCTCCCTGCAGCCCCCTCCCTCCTGACCCAAAAGCAGTTGGCAGCCAAAGTGATACGCACATTACTGGATTTATATGAAGTGCTGCTGAGCAAGAAAGATTTGAGGGGGTTTAACAGCTAGATGGGACCGAGAGATGATCTCAGTGCATTGGCTTGCGCTGCGAGGAAGGGTGAGAGCTTTAAAGTAACAGAACAGGAGAAGCCTGCAGAGAGTGGAGGTGTCCCTTCCTGTCCCCACGGGACAGCCAGCACACCCGAGGCACTGTCAGGAGCCACAGTAGGACCGTGACCGTGTGAGGCAGTTGAATATATGCTACCCAGAAGCAGCCTTAGGTGACAAGACAGCTGGTAAATGATGCAATCCCAAATGTTGCTTGTACTCCAGTTCTGTCCAGTGCAGGGGCAGAGTGGGAAACTCGGTTGTGTTTTCTCGCACGGACTCCCACCACTCTACAGTCCTGTAAAGCAAGGGACTCTTCCCAGACATGGAAGAGGGTTTTATCCAGCCCAGTCAAGCCTGGAAGGATGTCTTACTGCTGGAGTTTACTAGGTCCTTGGTGATGTTTGGAGAAGACGCTCCACGTTAATTTGCTCTGTAATAGCAGGGTGAATTTCTGTGTATCTGCTGGCTCTGGTAACACTGGCCAGAGACAGACTTTACCCACAGGGACGGCATGCTTTGCCTCTACTCAGACCACCGGGATGCTGATTGGGAGCACCCCCTGCAAGCAGCCAATACATAGCCCTGCAAATAGCCAATACATAGCCCTGCAAATAGCCAAAACCTCACAGCAGTAGCCTGTTGCTTCCCCTATCCCACTGATGGGTACTGTGCTGCGGCCCCCTCCCTGCTTCCCCAGGTCAGGATTTTCTTCCCAAGCCTCAGCTGTAGTTCTCTCTGGATCTGCAACACCCTTCACACTGTCTCAGGGTCCCTCTTGGGTAAAATTTGTCAGTCTTATGGAACTGGAGCTCAACTCAGGGCATCTCAACAAAGCAAACGAGCTCCTACTAGAAAAGAAGTTAACAGCACCCACTAAACCCCAACCAAATGATCAAGTCTCAACAGGAGACTTAAATCTCGCTCATCAGGGGTGAGGAGCTGTGGGATTAACCCCTTTGGTTGCTCCTCACCCCCTTCAGACAGAAAAGCTTTTAATACGTCAGCAGATAAAAAAGCAGCAGCAAAAACATTCCTTATCTCCCCTGCCATGCCTGGGCTCTGTAATACAACTGATTCCTGCGATGTGCAGACCTACTCAAACAAGTTTATCTTCATTCGAGGAATAGTCATACAGTGAGATTGCAATGTAATTACCTTCTCACAAACCCTAACTGGAAATCTTCACATCCAGTCATTAGCTTTAAGACAGGCAGACAGGCAATTATATCTGAATAAATGACTGAGAAATGAATCCAGGAGACTCTCGGCCATGATTCAACCTCCAGTTCACAATCTGAGGCACAGCAGCAAGCTGTCCATCAGGCCTACTTGTACCTAGCACGACCTTTTGCTTGTTCCATACTAGTCATCCTAGCCATCCCAAGACTCCCATAGGTGATCCAAGACATCCCTTCCTGGTATCCTGCCGTGGGCAAGCTACCTGCCTGCCTCCCCCGTGGTCTGGGATGGACCTGGGTAACCTTGGCAAGGCCGGGCCTGAGGTTCCAACACCTCCCGAGTATTTCACTCTTGGCTGAACTCCTCCTTCACCTTTTCCCTTCCTCTCTTTTCTCAGTAGGTTTATAAGCCTCGATGCTGAATGTGTGAAGTCTCCCAAACAGGTGAACAATAAAATGTTCGAGAGCTCGTTGCAGGGGAGGCAGCAGCACTGCAGTCTGGTGGTTAGAGCACACAGGCAGCCAGCCAGGACACTTGGGATCAATGCCTGGCTCCAGCACAAACTTGCTCAGTGACCCATGGGAAGTGGCAGAGGGGAACAAGCTTTCCACAGGAGCTGGGTTTCCCCCCACGCGGTGTTTCAGTGGGGGGGGGTCAGCTTTTCTGAAGGGCCCAGCATCCTCTAGCACCCACGGTGGCACTGAAAGTCCCCCACATAGTTAGCGACAGCTCTCCCCCTCCACGGGGGTCATCAACCTTCCTCTTCCTCGCTTCCCTGTAAAAGACTGGAACACCACAGCTGGCTGGTTTCCAAGCCTTTCCCAACGAGGGCGGGTGAGCTGCACTGAATATACTTCCCAGCCATACGCTTTCTGAAAGCTATTTTAAAAAGCAAATGCAACACTCTCCCTCCTAGACCCCTCTAAATGCTCTGCATTTAATTGTCCTCCTGTGGATGCCAGCGTTACCACCTACCTACAGGAGAAAGGGCAGGCGCATAACGGAACTGCCAGCCACCTCCCGGTACCTATGACACGGATTCAGGGGCTGCTGTCTGGTACTCACCACGCCTGCTCCCCTCCCTCCATTTCACCATCAAGATGGATATTTTATCTTGTGTGATTATTTACTTAACGAAACCCAGGTATTTGCAGCCCAGAGGGTACTCCCCGCTGGGAGGCTGGAATAACAGTTTTGCACTGCACAGCACATCGGGCTTTGGGAGTACCGACAGCATCCTTTACAGGGGGAGATGGCGGTGTTGGGGAGGAGGAGCCAAAGCAGCTGAAGAGGTTGTTTGATTGTTTCCTGGTTGTGAAAAAAGTCAGCTGGTTATGGAGAAAGAGGAGGAGGGAGAAGGCAAGGAAGGTGTGGGGGAGGGGGTGGGTGGCCTGCTGACGATGGGAACGACACTTCTGGCACCAGCTTTGTACATATGGAAGCCTGGATTCCTGGCGAGCCAGGGCTGTGGGTGGCCAGGTCTCCCTTATCTCCCGGGGGAGGGTGCTTCCTGGATGCAGAGCCTCCTCCCACCCCCAAATGAAACAGCTACAACTCTCCCTTTGTCTTCTGCAGACACCTCGAATTAACGTCTTGTTATGATGCACAGGGGAAGGAGCCTCGCCGCATGCGCTCCTTCTCCACGCTCCCGCGCTGCCAACAAGGCAAATTCATTTGGCTGCGAAAAAATCCCAGCCAGGCCCCTGCAGCAAGGGCCGGAGCTCTGCTCGCTGCTGGGGGACAGGCAGCCAGGACCCTTCCCTCTGCTCTTCCAAAGAGCCCCTTCCCAGCCCTGGCAGCAACTGCACCAGAGTCACAGGCACTCCCAAACCGCGGGGAGATCAAAACCAGATGATGAAGATACATGCCCCCTGCAAAAAGCCCCTGTGGCAGGCCTGAGGAACCGCCGTGAACCCACTCTCCTCTCCAAGGCGCTCTGAGGTGACCTCGCAGAAAGCTAAGCTCTCAAACAACCCGAATTCGGCTGCGTGCCACAGAGGAGGCGGCCCAGGGTGGGAGGACACGGCCTTAACACGAGGTACGGGCCTTGCCCTCGGGCAGGAGGGAGGCTGCCAGCAGGCCGCCGCTCCCGGGGCCTGGGGGTGCGCGGAGACGGGGCGGAGGGGATCTGCAAGCCTACGGCTGCCATTACGCGGCCGCAGCCCCGGCCCCGCGCCGCCCGGCCCTCACCGCAGATCGTCACATGCCTCGCGTCCTGCCCCCTGATTGGCTGGCGCGGGCTATATAAGCCTCGTCCCCCGCAGAAAGTGCTAGAAGTCGTGCTTTCGCGGGCGGGGGGTATGCGAGCTGATAAGTAGAATTAGGGGCTTTTCAGCGTGCTTTTCTTTTCCTTCTCTGGACCACACAGGCCTTCCCTGAGGCATCATTCTGAGCAAAATTAGACCACTGTGAGATTTATTGGCTGAGGGGAGAGCTGGAGTTCAGTTCTCTGTCATCGGGTTCATATGCAGTAACTGCAGGCGGGCGCGCGGCCTGGGCCCACGTCCCCATCCCCTCTGTGTGAGGGGCAGGCAGGCATGCTCGGGGCCTGCCTTCCCTCGCTGTTCTTCTGGTGGGGAATGTGTCTGGGTTGTGGTCAGCCCCACAAGCAGGTTTTGAGGCTGCTTGTTCCCTGCTGGGAGGGGGTGCTGCTGTGCCCTCCATCTCCCAGGCAGGGCTGGGTGAGGTGGAAACCAGGCAGGAGGCGACAGGGGTGGCAGAGCACTCCACAGGGATATCCCTATCTGAAAGGGCAATTAAAACCCCCTTGGGGAGAAAAAAAGCCAAGTGCTTGATCTTCTGACCAGGAGAGGGACTTGGTAGCCCTGTGGCTGGTAACGCTTACCTGTGTGAGTGCTGTTGAATTAGCAGTATTGAGCTTCTTGAAAGATCCCATGCTCAGTGGCTTTAACATTTTAACGTTTTAACGCGTGGTCATTCACTATCACTGTTCCCGTGTCAGCAGTAGTTGGGGAATGGCAGAAGATCTGCAAGGATCCAGCCAAGCCTCTGGGCTTGGCACGGGAGGAGCAACGTAGAACAGCCCACAGGAATATCAGGGTGGTTTATATCATGGAAGGAAGGTCTCACCATATGACCAGAGACAAGCCTGAGAGAGAAAAGTTTATCTTCACAGGCAGCATCAGGTTTTGGAAAGCACAGGGTTGTGGGTTCTGTGGTAGAGTCTATCCATCTACAGAGTAGGGTGATGATTCAGTCTGGTTTTCCCCAGCCTGAAAGTGGCTAGTGTTGCTTCAGAGTGATAAGAGATTGTGGCATCACATTGCAGCACAGCCATCAAAGGTACTCTGCTACCCTGAGCTTCACCCAGCTGCTCCTCAACCCCTTCCCTTCTCCCGTTCCCTACGCCACTGTTTCTGGGCTTGCAGAGTATCCCCAGCCAGACGGGCACATCTGCAGCCCCCTCTGCATCTGAACACCAAAAAGTGCTGATAATCCCGTGGGGACTCTCACACCTTCCTTTTGCCCCCAGGAACTGATAGCTTCACAGACCGGTCAGGCACACACATTGCCTTTCAGGCTGCTCAGTTGTGTGCCTGGACGCCAAACACACTCCTGTGTGAAAGCCATCTTACAGAACTGGCTTGGGAAGTGAGCTGGTCTCCTGTTGCTCTTCCGTGGCAGCCTGAGCGGGAGGAGATGGGAGACTGCTCTGTTCCTTGGGGCCTGCTTTGGCACAGGTAGCGCTCAGCTCAGGAGGGTTGATTTTAGCACACTGCTGACTGACAACTGCTTGCTGCTCTGGCCAGAGGGTTGGGGCTGGCTCGTTAAGGAGCCAGCCTTCTTCCCCCATCCATTAACGTTGTGTCTAGCCCTTTATTTTCCATGCACCGCGCTGCACTGCTGCCTTCCAGCATGCTCGCAGTGCAGGCGCCTGAAACATGTCTTCTGTACCCTTGGGCAACTGAGAAATATGTAAATGTCAGTCTTACTTGCAATGCAATAATGTTTCGAGACATTGAGGTCATTATGTATTAACCTGGCAATGACGCTGCTTAATCTTCCCAAGAGGTCGGAATCAAAGAGAAAACATATCGAGCCCATTCCCTGGAGTGTGTCCTGCGTTTGTGGTTTTATAATCAGAAGAATGTAGCCTGTGTTTGTTCTATGCTAGGTTAGGAAAGGGCCTTTCTTAGTCGTTTGTTTATTCAGAGGTTAATGCATTAGCTGTAAGGAACCTGCCAGCAGGGGCACAGAACAGGAGCTCTTTTTCTGTCCATGATGGCTAACCTGTCAAAACAGTGGTGGTTCAGGTTAGCACCCAGAAGTGCCGTTCAGTGCTTTTTTTCTGGTTACTTGAACATCTTCCGCTGAATAAACAGGTTGGGAAGAGCCTGGTGTGCACTGTTGCATCGCTGCTGTATGCCCACTTCTGGACAGAATGGTAAAATACAGGTGTGGTCCTCATCGTTTAAAGTCACTCTCACCGTGGGCCTTGCCAGAGGTTGGATGAGGCTTTGGCGGTTTCATGGTTGTGTATTCCACACTTACTCATCTGTGGTCCCCTCTGTGCTGGCTCTCAATTGGCTGTGATGGCAATTTTTGTTCTCATCTGTCAGGATTTGATTTGACATCTTTTTCTAATTCAACATATTTAGTATGTTATTTAGGGCCAAGCTTCAAGTATAAAAGGTTTTGACTGTCCCATTGCTAAGTCGCAGGGTTACCTAGAATGCTTTGAATGCATCCCTTGACCTCTTCAAGAAATGTGACTGCTCTATTGTAGCAATTTTTAGGAATTTCTTGCTATTTTTTTCTTAGCATGACAGTTTTTTAGTGATGGTGTCACTGGTAGTGGGCACAAGGGAGGACAGGTCTTAGAGCCTAGTCACAAAGTCACTGTGGAAACAACTGTCATGTATTTAGATGTTTCCATCCACCGCTGAGACTGGACTATAGCTTGTGTGAATGCTCTTCGTAGCTTCAGTGCAAAGTTAGCAAGGTCCATTTATGGGTTAGCAAGGAGCATTTATGGGGCTGTGAATGAGCGCAGTAGACTTTAAACTGGGTGACACTAGAGGTACCCCATGGTCAGAGGTTCCCCCAGCAACCTTCTTCTGAACTTCATAACGGAGAATAGAGTAGATAACTTCTGCAGTGCTTCCAGCTAAGCAGGAGCCTACCTGCTTGTGTCCTGAGGGGCTGAAGGCGGATGCTGTGTACAAGCAGGCCCTGCAGTTTGTGTACTGGATTGTATGGGTGTCTGGTTTACCTGCTGCTTCATGGTAACGTAACTTGTGCTTGAAGGAAGAGAAAAAATGAACAAGTGATGTATCTGACTGTATGCCCAGACCCAGGAAGCACCGAGACGGTGGTCATAGTCCTGCTGCAGAAGCTAAGGCTTCCTCACTCCTCTCCATCTCCAGGCTGCCAATGCTGCAACTCCTGCTGGCCCTGCGCTTTCCTTTTCTTTCCTCAGAAGCTCTCAAGGCATCAAAGTTTTGTAAAAGAGTTAGTTACAGAGGGGCATCGCAGCCTAACATACCTAACCTGAACTACTAGCATAGACACAGCAGAAGGCAAGCTGTCTTTCCTCTGTTCCTTTCTATATAATATAGTAAATAGAAGATTTGAGATTGCCGTAGAGGCAAGAAAGGCCTTCGACATGACTGCGCCTGTGCCTGCAAATTCAAGCTAAATTAGCCATCTCCTAAAGGAGACTGTACCAATATTAAGTGGATGTAGGGCATGATCTTTGTCAGCTCTTCTGATGCCCTTTGTTGGTCGTCTCCTGTAAGCTCATGCCTGTTTTTTAAGGCACGGATGGAAATGATTCTGATCCCATCCTCTGCATAAATACCAAGAGGATTCCTCTGGCTAATGTGATTACAGAGGAGACCAAACAGGGAGATGGACTCTGAGAGACAAAGCTCTTGGTTAAACAACATGGATGTCTCAAATATTTGCCAACACTTGCGAACACAAATATTTACGCCAGCAGCAAGAGCCAAGGCATATTTTTACTTGAAGATGTATTAAATGTTTCCTTGAGTGTGCAGAATTCGGAAAGAGCTCTTATATCACTCGCCGGCTCATTTTCCAGGCCACTGAATGCACTCACTTATTTGGCAAATCTTGCCGTTAACAGTTTTTTCTCATCTGATTTTACTGACTTTCCTGCTTTCCCTGAGAATCTTGTGCAGGGAGGGAGAACGAATGCATTTTATTTTCCTCCAGCAAGCAAAGCAGTTTATCACATTGCAAAATCTCACTGCCAAAGTTGATTATTTGTGGTCCTCCATATTCCTTGTGACCTGCTCGCTCTTGTTGCGGGAGGGGAAGACTGTGAGCGAGGTCACAAGTCCAAGGCAGTGCGGGGACCTCATAAAGGCATTGAGCCCAATGAGTCTGCTGGAGCAATAGCCCAGCCCTTGGCACGTTCCAGTGGCCCTGGGCTGAAGTGACACACCTGAACTCAGAAGGTGGCTGCTGCCTTGCGTGTGCAAACCAAACTGCCTGATTTCCAGAGGGATGGCCGGCCTGTAATTGTTGCCCCATGATAAGTGGCACCATTTTTTGGAGATGTGCCTTTGCAGGTGGAGAACCACCAGCAGTGGTGCTGCTGCTGGTGTCATTGCTCCTAGGCTTCTTCGCGGTCCAAGAAATGCCTCTGATGCTAGGACGCTGCAGGAGAGAGCTCTGATCTTTCTCAGACAGCTGCGTTCCCCTTATAAAACAGTATATTGTGCTAACAATAAATGTGAGGCTTATTTACAGTCTCCAACGCTGGCAGACTAAAAAGGGGAAGCGGCAGGCAGTTCCCTCACAGAGAATCATGGGGGATTAATCAGTGGCAATAAAACTTCAGTCAGTCTGTTCCCCCAGATCAAAGGGGATTAAGTGAGGCACTGGTCACTCAAACTTGAGCCGAGGAACAAGGACATTCGTTTCGGGTCCATGTTGCAGGCTCTCCAGAACAGAAACTGAGAGGCAAATTATGTCCTGGTATGGTGCAATGCCGTGGCCAATTATGAAAGGGGGGATATTGTGAATGAATAAAAATCATAATCCTTTTCCAAGCTATTTGGCTTGTATAAACTTCATAAAAGCTGCACAGATGTTTTTTTTGTGTGGGTAATAGAGGGCAGATGAGGTTGGCCTTCCTCTGCAAAGACAAAGCGAGCCAAAGTGGTGCCTCTGAAGCCCAAAGATGAAGCAGGTCATCCCATTGGTCAGGGGCCAGGAGTAGATATCCCAACTCTGGAACCAGTGGACCCAGAAATTCTCTGCAAAAAAGTACCTTAACACACAGACAATGGGAAAAATCCTGAGTGAAATTGTTCTAGTGGAAGCCTAGTGGCAAAGCTGTAGTGGGCAGACTGGGCAGGGGCTGTGGGATGGCCGGAGACACCAAAGGACATTTTGTGGCTACACAGCAAAGCCGGTTCCACAGCCAAGACAGAAAACGGGAAGGGGCTGTTCTGACCCAGGGAAAGGTGCACAGGAATTTGGGGATGCTGAGGATTAGATGTGGAAAGGGTGTGGTGAGGCCTGGGACCGAAAAGCGTTAATAGGGACAGATGGAGGAAGCTTGCCTAACATCTTCCCACTCTTTGGCTGTCTCCGTCTGGCACTATCAGCCCTTTGCTTAACAACATAATTCATATTGGCACTCAAATTCACACCCACAGATCTACAGGGGAAAGCACAGCCCTGACCTGTACTTCCAGTGTGGTTCATCATGTGAGATGTTTCTGTACCCCAAAGAATGACTGGAACAAGGTACTCCCTCAGTGTCATGTATTTCCACACTATGCACTTAATTAACCCTTTTCGTGCGTGACTGAGAACCAAGATATAAATAAAGCAGTGGAAAGAAGACACCAGGTTAAATTAGTGGAACAACTCTATGGTCTACTGCCTGGGAAAGGCGAGGGAGGAACGGACACACGGCGCTAGCTTTTGGGCCGTGAAGCTCTCTGGTACCGTAACGCTCGCAACTAAGTCAAGGTTGTGACAGCCGCTGTCTCTTCTCAGACATGGGTATTTCAGAAGCGGCTTCCCTTGGTCCCAAGCATGTTTGAATGCATTCTTACAGTGTTTGCTGTCTTCATACTGTTCTGTGGTTAAAACCAAGCTATGTTTCCTGGAGAGTGGCCCTTTTCCAACCTTGGGGATGGAAATGCGGGTCTCTGTACGATGTTCCTTCCTGCATTTGGCAACAAAAAATGGAGATGTTCGGAGGAAACAATACAGAGAAACATTTCACATTAGTGAGACACACACAAAGTATTCTTGGCAGCATGGTGTGGGAATTTGGCATAGACTGTTGCTCATAAGCTCTAGACTCCCTTGTCTACGGCAACAAGTGGCACCTACATCTATTATGTCTGGAGTGTTTGCGGGTCCTAAAAAGGAGGGTCTCATAAGAGACTGATAAAGAAACTAATGGTATTCCAAGATATTTTCTTTAAGGAAGAGTCCTTCAGAGTCCCTAAAAATGGCTAACTCCAGGAGACGTGGATGTTGTCCATGGTTTTGTTGGCATAGCACTAGTTTCTTGCGCTTCCTGGAAAGACGTGGCTATTTCACGCCCAAAAGGGACTACAGCAAACCATGTGCTTGTTGAAGTGTCTGAGGAGACAGCCCTTGCTGTGGCTATTGCTGCATTTGAGATTCCTTTGCATCCGTGTGGAGCAGCTTCTTGCAGCATTCTCCGGGGACCATGATTTCAGATGAAAACAACAGCCAAGAGGAGCCAGAGCTCAGTCCTTGCACCAGAACTGCAAGGTCCATAAATTAACGTCTCTATTGTTTTCTCCTTGATTTTGGAACTAAAACTGAAGCGTATGGACCCTGCTTCTTTCCTCACCCAGAGGAGTGATAAAGAAAGGATTATTCCCGCCAAAAACATCAGTCCTTGATGGTTCTTATTTAATGTAGGAAAAGGGAATAAACCAAATATCCAGTTCTCTCTCTCTAGTTCAAGATACACCTTCGAATCTGAAAACTTGGGAATCTCTGGCAGGGTTTCTTTTTTGCTGGAAAAACAAACAAAAAATGTTGTTTTCTGGCCAAAAAGCCCAAGCTGTTCATTTCTTCCCTCTCTCTGTTTTTCCCTTTCCTTTTTTTTTTTTTTTTTTTTTTTTTTTGTTCCAAGGCTGTTTCTGAGCAGCTAGGCGAGGAGGACACGCTGTATAAACATGGTACCAGCGGGGTGTTTGGAATGCTTCTTGCTCCGGACCTCCTCCCCATGGAGGAGGAGGCTGGCGGGGTGGGGGAGCCTGGGTCATGGAGCAGAGGGCAGGGAGAAGACAGCTTCTCTTTTCTGCTTGCGTGTCCAAATCTTCCCAGCTGAGGAGAAGAACTGGTGCACGCTGGTCCTTTTATTTAGTGTTCTCTTCTCTGCTTCCCCTTTCATCCCCCATGTGTCAAACAGCTTGTAGGCTTTATTTCAGGAGGCCAAGGAATTTGAACTACAGGCCCAAATACCTCAAGCATCTTTTGATATACAGAGTCTTGAAGCAAAGTTCAGTGGTGCCTAAAGTCAGCACCCTGACGGCTGGTAGCTCAGAGGGAGAGCCTGGGGCATAAGATGGTCCTCAACAATTTCTAGATGAATGAGTAAGGTAAAAAGTGTGAGGAGTCTTACTTGGGGGATGCAGGAACCATTTCAGTCTGAACTCACACAGAGCTTCTTGGTTTCTGGAAAGCACTTGGCCAGGGGGGGAAAAGCTTTCTAAGGAGGTATGAAAGCCCAAGAGGGAGTACCTGTGGATGGCCTGGCTTTTGGGAGTGAGGGGCGATCCTGCCAAATGGCGACACAGTCCTTGGAGCTTGGCTTGCAAACCTTGTCTCCCCACGTGGGACCCTCTGCTGGGTCATACTTCCTCTGCAGTAAATCCATAACTGGAGCTATAGGAGTTCCAGCAGCGTCCTTCTGCTAGGAGCTTTTCACTACATCATGCAGAAACAGGACATCACGTCACTCTGCAGGGATGTCCTTTACTAATGGGGAAACCGAGGCACAGGGAATGGTGAGGCTTGCCAGAGGGAGAGGGTGCATCCTGCTTCCCAGCCATTCCAGGCATCACTTTCACCTTCAGTGTAATTATGGTTTCAACATGACAGCCTGGCCATTCCTGTGAAAACTTGGCTGAGCAATGAAGCCAAGCATGACTGTGCCGCTATGTATTTCAGACATTTTTGGGTCTGGTTAGATGAAAGAGCAGCAGCCTCAGCCCTCTTTGTGGAGGAACTTCAGCATGTCAAATTACTGTTGATGGCTAATGATGGAGTATAGCATGCTGGGAGATGCAGTCTCCGTGGGCCATGCCTTGGTACTGAGGAGGACCAAGGCTACATTATGTTTGTTCCACACAAGTTTAGATCCTCCCTTGGTTTCCCAGTAAGCAGCTTCTCGGAGGGAATAATGGTCCCAATGAAAGCCCATTGAAGTCAATGGGAGTCTTTCTGTTGACGTCAATAAGTTTGGACCCGGTCCCATGCATACGGCCCTCCTGCTGAAGAGAAATGAGCAGCAAATCTTCTGTGTCTGCATGAGGTATTCTGTTGCATCATTCATTGTCTATAACCACAATTCAGCTGTTTTTATATTGCTAAACTGACAACTGGAAGCATTTAAAAGGGAGGGAGGAGAAAGGGTTGACCATGCCCTCTTTGCCCAGGGACAGCTACCATGACGCAACCTGACCACAGGGAGGTCTTCTGGTCAGTGCCTTTAGCGGAGCTGAGCTCCTTCTTTTCAGAAGACCTTCCCTTTCTCCGGGGTTCAGTGGTGGTAGGGCATCTGGGGAGAAGTGGGTTAAAGTACCCAAGCCTGTCATCCTCAGGACGGAAGACATTGTTAGGGACTGAGAGAGGACTATGGGATGCAGTTGTGACAGCTCTAAATGTTCCCTCACAGAATGAAACTGCTTCTACGGAGTCACTACAAAACCAATTGTTATTGTGCAGATTTTTGGTATCTTCCAAGATCTCGGTGATTGACAACCTTTTGGATATGACATACTGGATGGTACCAGCTTTTCCCAAATTAAGAAGCTCTTGAGAACCAGCTTTTGAAGAAGGCAAGATGCTGCCCATCAGCTGGTCAGTGAAACTGGTCTCTGTGTGTGGCTGTTGCTCCGGGATCCTGCTGAGTTTAAAACGTAGTGAGACCCGTGGGCTGCTGCCTTCTGCGGGGACCTTCCCTCCCGTGCCGTGGCTCCTGGCTACCAGCCCTGCCTTGGCTCTGCTGGGTGCCGTTCTCCGTGCGGTCGCGTGCCATCCTCCACACCCGTTGGTGGCTGGCTTCTGCTGCAAAGCGCTGAAATCCTTCCAAAACAAATAGAGCACAAAGCAGAGGCCATGCTTCGGAGAAGGGTCTTGTCGCTGGCTGAGGGCAAGCCCTGGGCAAACAGGGGAGTTGGCTGCAGGCGGTCAGGAGTGGGCCCCGGTCCCACAGCAGTGAGAGTGGAGTGCTAAAAATGTCACCCAGCAGTGCTTCCCCTTGGCACATCCCTTTTGAACAATCAAATGGATTTTGTTGTTGCTGTTGTGACTTTTTTCATTGCAGGGATGCGATGCCTTTCCCCTCGAGTTGACTGATGGATTGAATAGGTGAATGCCCCTTTGAATCACCGGCGGTGGCCATGAAAAGGCAGAGGCCAGCTGTTCTAGCCCTGGCACGCCAAGTGTTATCCAATAATCCATTATTACACTCCTGCTTCTCTCCACTCTCAACACTTGCTTTTCTTCCTTGAACCAAGTGCTACCTTGTGGCCGTCAGTGGATTTTAAGTTAACCCTGCCGTCACCTGAAAGGCAAACTCCACCATGGAATAAATACGAGTTCAGTTGGCATTAGAGGCAAATACAGAAGCTCTTGTAAGGATCAGGAATAGTGTCTTTTAAATGTATATGCGTAAGTTACGTATGCACACGTATGTATGTATATATATATGTGTGTATGTCAGCAGAGATACAAGGAATGTGTACATATGCATGTGTGTGTATAGACGAAGGGAGGGGGTACTTTGTACAAAAGGCAAAGGTGTAGAATTTGAGGGTTGCCATGGATACAGGTCAGATGCCTTTGTTCTCGCATTGTGGTGTAGCTTAGGGAGATGAGAGATGCGCCAGCTTCAGAGAAAGATGAGGGAAGAATGTTTTAAATTTTTTTTTTTTTTTGATACACGAAGAAAAATACCCATAGTTTTTGTATCAAAGTTTGAAATAAAAGGCAGTAAATGAAGGCAATCTACAGATGCATATGTGATTGAACTCATGGGGAGTCTGGGAAACGAGTCAGTTGAGTGGCATCAAGGGAAATATCATCGTGGTATCGTCATGGTCACAGACAGCCCCTCTGTGGAGCCACAAAGCCACTTGTCTGCGGTAACTCTGCACTGATACAGAGCCGGGTGTCTTCATGCACTGCCTGTGTGTACGAGTGTGCACACGTGCGTGCGTGTGAGTGTATGTCTGAGCTTCTGCCTTTGTTTTTCCCTTTTAAAATCTCCTCACTGGCTTTCTATAGTCCCAGACTATTTGATTCGGCGCTGAGAAGGAGGTTTCAAACCAGGATCCATATGGGGCCCGTCAGTTGCGACTGGATTCATTTTAAAGTCCTTGTTAAGTCCAACAAAAAGCCAAAGATTAGAGCTGATATGTTGGCTTTTATCCAAATGCTGATCCTTGAAAGGCTGCCTTGAGACCGCCAGGCGACTCTCTCATTCCCCTTTTTCTTCTTGCTCTTCTTCTTCCTTTCTAATTGCTTCCCAAATTTGGGTTTATTACCATGGTTTTGAAGCCAGGTAATCAGAACCATGTATGTTTTTCTTTCCCTCATCTCTTTCTAGTACCAATCAGATCATGTCTCTTTGTTGGTTCAGAAAGTCCATTTTAGTATCTTGACCACCAACGTCAAAGCCTTGGCAAGGCTGCAGCCCTTTGGGATAACGCTTTAAAACCAGCCGTTAGCTAGCAGATACGTTACTGGCAGCCAAACAGCCATGGCTAAAAGAAAAGCAACATGGTTCTTGTCTGTTAGCTGGGAAGGCTCTTTCCTGTCCTCTGAAGCCGGGGCTACAGCTTCCCCTTCCTTTGTCCCTGAGGCTTCGTTGTTCAGGGCTTGTCCTCACCATGGCCAGGGATGAAGGACATCTCTGTGAGTGAAAGGTCTGGCGCTGAGTGCTGGGCTCCACCTGGGAAATGGATGTCTCTGTCTTTGGTTTGGATGAATCAGATCTTGCTTGTCTGTCTTTGCAGATACTAATCACGCCTAGGTGATCGGTACAAGGACAATAGGAGCGTTCATGGTCAATACCTATTTTTTCCTGTGGTCCAGCTGCACTCCACCGCTGGAGATCTCTCTTCCAACGCGAGCTCCTCCCTGCTTTTCACACAGCAGCCCAGAGCTTGTTTCTTTGAGAGCGGATAGCTCTTGACAGTCTAGATTGCGAGGGAAGCAACAGAGTGCCAGAAAAAGAGACCAGAGCTCTATTGAGAGCTGCATGTAATCAAGCAAGGAGAGAGGGAATGGTTATGAGGAAGGGGAATGGATATTGGCAATACTTTGTGCCAAAACCAGAAGACTGAGCAGAAGGGGAGCTGGGAGGGAGCTGGGGCCACGTAAGTCCACCAGTCCAAACCTAAGCTGTCACGGTGAGGAAACCCAAGCAGATGCTGCTGCTTTGTTCTCAAGTTGTGCCTCATTTGGAAGACCCTTCTGTAAAGCCTGTATCATCCTTACCAGTCAGTGCATCTCATAAATGACAAACGTGGTGCTCTGGAGCAGAAGAGGGTGTCTAAGCTAATGGAGGCATGAGGAAGGCAAGATCAGGGAAAGAACCTGGGGGGTTTTGGAGCTGTTGGACTGTGATCTCAAACCTAGAAGCAAAGAAGGGACTCGGGCTGTGTTAGAAACTCTGCACTTGAGAGCAAGTACTGCACATCATCCTGCTCCAGAAGGCATAAAAATGAGTGCCTCGAAGGCCCTATCCTGTCCCGCAAGGCAAGGTTCAGCCAGGCTGGCCCAGCAAATTCCTCCTCGTTCCGGCATGGGAAAGGCCATCCCCATCCCACCGTGGCAGCCAGCGCCGGCGGGATTTGTTAGAAATATTTTGAACAGCATCTGCCACGGGGGCAATGTGCAACAAGGCGCATTAAAAAGCCATCATATATTGTATTGTCCATACATTAATTTAAAATATATGCAGCCACATATAAAATATTACCTAACACGTAATATTCGTGCAGTTTAAATTAGACAGTAGGCCGATATATTTTCAATATGCGCCGTGCGATGTAATGCGCACTATGAACAGGCAGCGGATGGATGTGAAATGTGTGTGTGAGATGCATCTGGACCAGGAACAGCTTGCAAAGCCATTCAGGAAAACATTTAGAGGGGTGAGGGGCGGGAATGGGCTTGTTCTCTTTGTTTTTGTGACTGCTTTAACTCCGGGCTTTCTGTCCCCGGAGTCCCACAGTACAAACTGGTGACCCCCTACAGACAGCATAAAAGGGAGCCAGCCCAGCCCATTCTGTGCAGTGCTGTCATCTCACTACTTCAGCGGCCGTTTAATGAAGAGGGGTATTAAAAGGAACCAAAATCTCCATTCACTTTTGCCAGCGGCGGCCTTGTTGATAATCCCCCTGTGCGGGCAGGTTTGCCGAAAGGCTCGTGGCCGTCCTTCAGGACTTGCCAGCACTTGGCGTGAGCACAGGCAGCCTGAGCGTGGGCAGGGGACATGCACATACCCTCTCCCAGTGGCCTTCGTCCTGCTCTGCACAGCCAGCCCCTCCTCTTCTCCCGCCTCCCCTGCCATACACATCTCCCAGTCCAGCCCGCAGCCCCTTTATCTCACCCTCCCCAGTAAAATCCTCCCTTTTCACATCTATCCCTCACCATACTTCCAGTCTGGGACTCCCAACCATCAGGTCACCTTTCCTCCCACTTGCAGCATCGTCTTCTGGTCCAGCTCTGACCTGTCTCTTTTCCCAAATAACAAGGGATAGGACAAGAGGAAATGGCCTCAAGTTACGCCCGGGGAGGTTTAGATTGGATAGTAGGAAAAATTTTTACACTGAAAGGGTTATTTATTAAGCATTGGAACAGGCTGCCCAGGGAAGTAGTTGAGGCACCATCCCTGGAGGTGTTTAAAAGCCGGGTAGACACAGAGCTGAGAGATATGGGTTAGTGATGGTTTTGGTCAGAGTTAGGCTGATGGTTGGACTCGATGATCTGAAAGGTCCCTTCCAACCTAGGCGGTTCTATGCTTCTAAGATTGCCAGGTGCACATCCAAATCGTAGTTGGAAGCACCATCCCAAGGAGACATAATGAGTATCGTTTGTGTTCTCTCACTGGGTTTATAATTTCTAGGGCCTTGGCTGTCTCTGGCTCTGAGTACCCCACATCTCAAGTACATACGTGGCTTCATGTCCTTCTAATCTCTCTGAAGGGAAAAATACCCTGTAACCCGTGGGCACTAAATAGCAGGATGCCTCTCCCATACCTCTGCCATGAAACGCTGACTTAGGAGCCAGGTGACACAAACCTCGTGGCTGAGGCGGCAGAGCCTGGGGATGTCCTGCCGGCGGGTGGCAGACGGTCGGGGCTGCACCGCACACCTTAGTCCTCTCCTCTCTGTCCTTTTCCCTCGCTCACGCACCAAACCCCAAGAACAAAGCCCCTTTAGTTTCCTGCTCCAGACAGGCCATAAGGGTTTATGCTGGAAGATGTTTCTTATTTCTGGAAACACTTGTCTGGGGCATTTTTCTTTAAAAGCTTTAGTTTATCAATGCGGAAAATGCTGTTGAAAGTGGACATTATCCACAGCACTTCCCATTTCAATAAAAAGCCAAAGTTCGGGTTTTTTTTTTTTTGGAGGGGGGGGTGGCGGGGAAAGAAACTTTCAGTGTTTGGTATGAAGCCTGTTGAGCAGCTCGGCTCTGCTCGTGGCTGGCCCCCAGCATACCCTTTTCCTGCTTCAGTATAATGGGAGCTCAGAGGCCAGCGCGGAGACACAAAATCGGCACGCTGGGAAATCAGCGGGATGTATGCAAACTGGCTTGGATAAAATCCACCCCGAGCACAGCCCATACCATAATACGACCAAGAACAGCGAAGCTCTGAAGTCTGAGAAATAACATTTCATTTCTCCCCATCCCCCCGTTTCTTTTTTCCACTTCTGCTCCTGCCGGCACGCACCTGGGCTCCAGTTGCCGCATCCAAGGACCACAGAAAGCCTAGGTCTCACAGCACCTCTAAACCGAGGGCTTCAGCTTCGCTGAGACAGGGTTTTGGCTTGCCTGCGTTATTTTAAGCTCAAGCTTTCTTTTTTTTTTTTTCCTGGTTGAGGGACCGTGACTTTACCAGGCTGGATCTCCAAAACTGCCTCGGCTTGGCCCAGCGCGGGGTAACACCCATGAGCGCGGACTAAGCATCTCTCATTCCAGACTCCCCCAAGTTCTGAGATTAGGCAGAAATTCAAACAAATGAAGGCAGTTGCTGGAGAGGACAGGAAGCAATTACAGACCACCCTGTAAAGGCAGGACAGCTAGCAGCTTGTGTGGCTGCTGCTGCTGTTTAAACAACAACAACCCCCAGGCCGGGAAGGGCAGGAACATCTTTGAAGAACAATGCTGGAGCGAGGTGCACCGAAGAAGTTGACAAAGGAGGATTAATACAAAATGCTCCGGCGAAACGGCCCTGGGCTCCTGCTGTGTGGGTCAGGAGGGTCCCGCTGGCAGGAGGTGGACAAACAGGATGGGTTCGGGGTTCCAAAGGGAGTCAGGACCCGGGACCTCTTGGTACCAAGCCAGCGAGTGGACCCACGCGGGTCAGGAGGAGGGTGGCCTGCAGGATGCCTTTTCCATCTGCAGGGCCATTTTGCGGCGAGATTTTTTTTTTTCCTTTTGCCATGGAGGGGGAAGCGGGGGGGAAGGCATTTTCAAGCTGTTTTCTCCAGGATATCCCAGCTATGCCTGACAGCTGGTTCCCATTGGGCTCCTGACCAAAGGCAGTCTCCAGCAAGGGTGGGAGTGGGCGGGAGTGGGGGAAGGGAACCTAATAACGAGGAGGACGAAGAAGAGGAAGGATGAAAGGCACTTAAATGTGGAGGGTGGAATTGAACCAGGAGGACACTCGGTGGGAGGGGCTGGCGAGGCTTTGAAGCTCCTCACTATGGGGAGCCTCCTTTAAACCCTACACCATATTGGTACAAGGTGGGGGAGGAGGGTCTGTGTCTCTTTTTCCCTCTGAAATATTACGAGAGGTTGAGACCCTCACTCAGGATGGACCGTTTCTGTCCATTAAGCGTTTAAAATGCTCGTCCATCTCCCATGGCCTCCTGTCCTTCTGTTCCTTTTGGGAATGGGCTGGGGATGGGAGGTTCCCAAAGATACCTTCCTGGAAAATGAAAGGATAGGGTTGATAAGGGGTGGTGTCAGTCACAGCCTCATGCCCGTAGGCGTTCAAGTGGAAGATACGTGAAAAGGAACTGTTTGTGTCCCGAAACTCAGCATCAGGTGGTGATTTTTGCTCCTCTCTGTCAGGAATCTCAGCAGGCAGGTCAAGGGGAGGTTGGCTAGTGCTGCCTGACTTCCCCTCGCTGCTGGCCAGGAAGGAAACCTGCTGGCAGCTCCTCGATCCCTGCTCTGGAGGGGATGGAGGCATCAGCTGCCGTATGAGGGGCTCCATCCATCCATGTTCTCCATCACTCAGGCCCCTTCTCTGCATTCGCTGCCTCTGCTCCGAGGCAACCGTGCGGGCTGGAAGAGGAGAGGCCGCTGCAGCGACGGACGTTTGCGACTGGGGTTGTATATAGACACTGGAGTGCCCTGTAGTTTGGATAACTTGATAAGGGGATGTTTGTCCGACAAGCGCGTGGTGGCACAGGTGTCGTGGGGCTGTGCACCAGCGCTGCCAGCGCGGCAGCTTGTTAGGAGTCGCTCAAGTGGAAGATGGTGGAGGGGAGTGAGCCTGGCTGCAGCAGCCTTTGAACGGCGAGGCCTCCGAAGCACCTGCGCAATTCGGGAAGAAATCAGACAGTGAGGTTTTTTCTAACTTCGGGCCGCCATGCTAACCCCTGGGAACCAGCGTGAGGGTTTGCTAGCAGTAAAAGCAGGGCTGGACCCAGTCTGGGGGACTCCCTGGCCAGACACAAACACTCGTACCCTTTTAAAGGCAATGCTGTTGGCAAGGGCAAGCCCGAATTTGGCTGTTGGTCTGAGGAACAGGAGAGGGCTCTGCGCTTTCCTGGGACCAGGTTGGCACAGTTGTCTTGAACAATTGGAAGGATGTTTATACAAGGACTCCAGGTTCGCTAGAATTTAATGCCCCTTCGCTTACTGTCGCCGAGATTTCAGCCACCTCTGTGGTACGTGGCACTGAAAACTCTGCTGAGGAAATCCCGGGAAGCGCCCAGGTTGAGTCCTGTGGTGGGGAGGGCAGACCTTGGAAGCAGCCTGGCCTTTTGAGCTCCTGCTTTGGAGGAGAAGCACGAGGAGACAAGTACCCACCTTTGCCAAAGCCAGGAGATGTGATTTTGGGGACAGACCTAGCTGGATGCTCTTTGCTGCAGACTCAGTTTGTTAATAGCATAGTTCTCCTTTGCAAAGCGCTCACACACCCACGTCTGGTTTCTGCCCAGGTATTTGTTATCCCTAAGGGTTTGCCAGGGCACGTGGACTTGATTGCAGTTACCCGTGTGCCGGGAGTGTACGTAAGAGTCAGGTCACTCACGTCTGTGGTCTGAGCTTGCATTGGAGACCTCTACAAGCAGAGACTCTCTTGGGAAGCTCATGGTCTGTTCGTAAGGCTCCGAGCCTTTCCCAGATGGACACTGTCGGGTATCTTACCTGCTAGGAGCCTCTCGGACCTCGTGGGCTTGCTGCAGGAGGCATCGCCACTTCCTTCCTTCTTACTGCAGCTTTGGACAGATGGGGACATTTAATGACATCAGCTTTCTGTCTTGTTTTCCATGTCTCGTGGCACCCATCTGACTTCTGGTTTGATTTGATTCAGAAAAAGAGCAGGAAAATCCTGTTTTATAAGGGTGCTAGGAGAGCATCTCTTCTTCCTTCCTCAGTCGAACCCAAACAAAACTCTCCCTGGAAAACTGGAATGCAACAGTTTATTGAATTACATCTAACTAAATTCGCAGCATCAAGAAATGTAATGGCAGACAAAAAAATGAAGGTAGAGGAAGCACAAAAGAACATGTCCAGCGGACACCTGTCTTCAGAGTGCTGATTGTGTTCCTTCATCGGCTGCATAGCTGTACAACGTGGCTGAGGGATTATTCCTGTTGGAGCTGAATTGCTTTGCCCTAATCTAATAACGAATACGCTCCAAAGCGATGATGGAAGAAAAACTAGGAAGTCTTTATCTTCTCCCTGAAATGAGCAGACCTGTGCAGGCTGGCCGAACCTTCAGTGCTCTGAAGGGTTCAGAGCTGTGCTGGAGCTGGAGCTGGAGCTGGAACTGGAGAAGGGCAGCTCGTTCCTCGTTCCTGCTCGGTGCATGGGCTGTAAATCTCTAGAGGAAAAAATACTTTTTTTGTGCATTGTTCCTCCAAGGCTGTCAGGAAATCGGTGGGGGGAGAGGCATGAGGTGACACAGAAAAAAAACAATGGAAGGAGAAAGTTAACAATAACACTTTTTTTGGGGAGGGTGTATGGCAAGCTATTTCTGACAGAGAACTAGTTGAAGGTTCAGCATGGTGATTTGTGTAATTAATCCATCTCAGCTTTGCTCTGCGTTTGTGTGCCGGGTGTCCTGAGCCTCTGCAGTGAGTGACTGTTTAGAGGTGGCTGTAGGGTCTCTGGGTGATCCGGGGGTGGGGGTCCCTCAGTTGTTCCTGTACAGGTGTGTGCAGCTCAGGACACATTGTCCAAAGGTGCAGCTGAAGGTGTGGGTCTGGCAGGGAGCCAAGGAGGCCAGTGGCATCCTGAGGTGCATCAAGAAGCGTGTGTCAAGCAGATCGAGGGAGGTCATCCTCCCCCTCTGCGCTGCCCTGGTGAGGCCACATCTGAAGTTCTGTGTCCAGTTCTGGGCTCCCCGGTTCAAGAAGGCCAGGGAACTGCTGGAGAGGGGACAGCAAAGGGCTACCAAGATGCTGAGGGGACTGGAACACCTCTCTTATGAAGAAAGGCTGAGGGACTTGGGTCTTTTCAGTCTGGACAAAAGACGGCTGAGGGGGGATCTTATCAACACTTATAAATACTGAAAGGGTGGGTGTCAGGAGGATGGGGCCAGGCTCTTTTCAGTGGTGCCCGGGGACAGGACAAGAGGTAACGGGCACAAACTTGACCATAGGAAGTTCCACCTAAACACGAGGAGGAACTTCTTTCCTTTGAGGGTGGCAGAGCCCTGGCCCAGGCTGCCCAGAGAGGTGGTGGAGTCTCCGTCTCTGGAGACATTCCAAACCCCACCTGGAGGCGTTCCTGTGCCACCTGCTCTGGGTGACCCTGCTCTGGCAGGGGGTTGGACTGGGTGATCTCCAGAGGTCCCTTCCAACCCCTGCCATTCTGTGATTCTGTGTGACTTTCCATGGCTGCCTGGCAGCTCCTGCATCTCCCTAATTTGGGGCCCATATTACAAGACGTTCTGAAAGCAGGGAGAGCAATGTGAGAAGTGCAGTATTTCTGTGCCTTCTTTTCTCTTTGCCTTCCCTTCGCTTGATTTGTGTCAGTGCTGGACTCACTCCTTTCCTCCTCGGTGTGCCACTCCTCCTGGGGAGAAGCATCCCGCTCCAGGCTGTTTACTCTAGGATAGCCAGGAGGAATGGGGCAACGGTCTTTCCCATCGATGCTTTCCCTTACTCCATCACTGAGCGGCAGTGTGAGATGGATGGAGAGCCCATGTTTCCTGCACTAAACCATCCAGGACCCTTCTCCTTGTGGTCTTTCCCCGGCTTTTCCAACAGCCGCTGGAGAGCCTGGACAGCAGGGTGAAAAGGAGAGCTTGCGTTTGGTTCCTGAATCCTCAGTAACGTAGCTTGAAATAAATAAACAAATAAATGCATTTTGGAAAACAAACATCCCTAGGTTGGCTCGAATGGGCCCAGTGGATGTTAGCATTGGAAAACGCTCCCAGGCTGCCTGGGATGAGCGGATCCACCCTGCATCCGGGCTGGATGCAGGCAGGGCAGCAGCAGAAAGTTTTGAGAGCGGTTCCGCTGGCGGCCGAGGCATCTCCATCACTCTCTACCCCTTCCCGTGCTCCCCTTTTTTTGTTTGGTTTTGTATTAAGGTCTGCAGGTGTCTGGTACGCTGCGACGAATTGGAAAATTGAATGTGATATTAAGTTAATTAAAACTGCCCTCTGTGTGTTAATCTTCTTGTCAAGTTTTAATTAAGTGCTGATAAAAGCTCAGCGTGGCGGGGGTGGGGGGCGTTCCCGGTTTCCCCTCCTGTGATCCAGGCAGCCTGCGGGCACGGAGGGGCTTGTTAGGGTAACGTCGGGGTTATAATGGGTCCCCTCGTGCCTCCCGGTGCCTGTGCTCCGATCAAGGAAGCACTGAGAGAGGAGCTCCGTAGCGCCTGCCCCCATGCAGGGCTTTTGCCACTTACCTCCCAAGAAAGGGTGAAATTTGACCATTTTCTTGATGTCCCCCTGTCACGGACGCAGCCCTCGCTCACCAGCAGCCAGCAGATCCCACTCCATGAGAGACCCTGCCCGGACACAGCAGCTCTCCTCCCAGGATGGGTCATGCTCTGGGGGATGGCTGATTTTCTGCTCGTGAGCCAGAAAATTCAGGATAATGGTGAAATCAGGGTAATTGCCATTTCTCGCTGCAGGGGGAGGCCGGTGTGAGAACATGAGGAGTGGGGTTAGGGCTCTCCATGCATTCCTGTGTTCCATAGATGTGTCATCTCTTTCTGCGCATGGTTATTGGTATGTGGAACCCAGTGCCTGAGCCCTCTCCCCCAGCGTGGTAATGAGGGATGCTCTTTGGAAGAGACAGTCATGGCAGAGAGAGAGAGCCAGGGCATGAGGAGCTGGGAGCAAGGAGGAGGACAGCCAAGGTCCAGATGGGTTTAGGGGTTGGGTGGTGTAGGATTGAGCCGAGTGCAGGGTGAGGGAGAAGCCTGGAGTGGTCCTGGGTACCCTGCGGAGGGTTAGCAGGATGGATGTGAGATGGGAGTGGAGAGCTTTGGGACAATTTGGGGGTGTTTAACTGAATGACAACAGGGATAAGCAATGGCAGAGCCTTGTGGGGGGGATTAATGAAGGTGGGTTCGCGCACAGGAGAAGCGCAGAGCCAGGTGCTACGAGGCAGGAGGGTTGTGGTGGCCTCGGAGTCATGGGAACTGAGCTCTTCCCATCCTGTTCCTGCAGTCGGGCAGTTTGTACCAGCGGGACAGGCTGGACTTCTCTCCTTCCTTCAGCCTCCCGCTCCTCCTTTGCCGCTGGGGGAGCCCCTCCAGCTCCTTGCAGTTCGCAGGGGCTGCAGGGTCGAGCTCACACGTGTGGCTCCGTCCCGTTGTGCACATACGAGTGGTTCAGCTGTAGGGATGTCACCGTGGCTGGTGAAACCATGGGACATTCACAGCACAGGGCAAGCGGTCAGGGCCAGGGCAGGAGGAGAAACCAAAGGGAAGGACGTGCAAGAGTCCCAGGGCAGTTAAAATAGGTATTTCCTAGCAGGCGTTAATCCATGGAGCATATGCTCTATCCTGCAGCTTTGAGTTGCTGTCAGTCCCTGGAGTGTATGTGCTGTCCTGCGGCTTTCTCTTGATTTAGCCCTGCTGGTTTTGTCTGCCGTGGGGAACTGGGCATCAGTGATGTAGGAGGTGCATCCTACAGGGCAGAGCCTGTACCCCCAGCCCCACCAGCTGCTCTCCAAAGCCCCTTCCTGGGGGGAGGTTGTTGAGACCTGAGCCAAGCGGGGGGACCCAGGCTGGCTGCTAGGGGCTCCGGGAACCTGCTGGGGTTCATGGGACTGGGAGGACTGGTATTTCCTCTCAAAGACGATGTTCATAGAGATTTATTTCCCTCCTTGGGAAACGGTGGAGATGTTTTAGCCAAAAACGGTCCGTCTGAGTTTGTTTGGCTGCAGCAGAGAGACGGCAGGTTGCGTTGGAGGCGCAGCTCCTGGCCAGCCCCGACCCTGCAGCCGGAGCCCCCTCTTTGCCCTTGCCTGACTGTGGTTCGCGAGGGGCTGAGGAGTCAGCGGATTTAGGAAGAAAGTTCTCTTCTTTTAGAAAAACTGTTTGCCTGGATAATATCTCCCTAAAGCGGACAAGATGATCCCCCGTTAGGGCCTAACTCTATTCACTCTCCGTGTTATTTAACGAGGGCAGGTTGGAAATCAGTGTTTCTAGCGGCGCAGATGGCTCTTATGTCTCTTTTTTTCAATGCCAGACAATATCATTTTGCAGCAATTATCTCAAATCATTGACCATAGATTGAGCTGGAATACATTTTGCCAAATAGTTCCCTGCTATAAATTTCTGTAGGTATTTCCATTGTGGAGTTGACATTTCCCTCTGAATCGACAATTAAACTATCTTTGCTCGGTTATAGCCATTATATTTAACCTCTGTTGATTCCATTTTTGACTTTTTTATGGGCAGCATGTTTCCCACTCCGCGTATGAGTCTCACCTAAGCTTTTCATTGTATTTTTAAGGTCCCTGGCCAAAATTAAGACATTTCCCATTTTAACTTACAGCACCTTGTAATGCCTTTAAACCATTACAAACATTCTTTGAAATATCTCCGGGCAGGATCCAGTGCACAAATGGAATTAAAAATCACTAGTTTAGAGCCCAAGCCATTAACTTGACCGGCCAAAACGTTTCTCCTGCCTCAGGTTTTTCAGCTCAGAACAGGTACAGCACCTGCATTTACGATCAGAAAGTTATTAAGTGATACTGCTTTTAAATTTAATTATGACTGTTCCCAACTCGGGGCGGCCCCGCTGCGGATTTCTGCGCCCTCTTCCCAGCCCCGGGATTAGGCGCTGGGATGGGGGGGGGAGGTTTCTAGAAGTGTCTTTCCATTGTGCTTCAGTCTCCAGCTTCAAGGGTACGATTTTACCAGTTAGGAGCGATACTTGTCAGTCTTTTCCCAGTTTGTTTTGGAGCTAATGAATTTAGGAAGGTTCCCATATATCTGTCCTCCTCTTCAGCACGCCTGGGAGCCCGCTTGGCTCCGGCTGTCCGGCGTGTTTCTGAGAGGTGGTTTCTTCGCCCCAGTCACCAAGATTAATTTTGTATAGGGATTTTCATATGCTGGGGGAAAAGAAAAAAAAAAAAAAAAGAAAAAAAAAGAAAAACCCCACCTGGAATCAATTGTCAGCACAATGGAAGTTGGCATAGCTAACGCTGGGGGAAAAGGGGTGGACAATAGTTTATTTACCAGAAATACTGCTTTGGGGACAATCAAAACTATTGGTGAATTACTGCCAAATTGGATGAATAGAGTAGACTGGAAAAAAAATTAAGGGGGGGGGGGGGGGGAACCAACCCTGGAAAAGTCAAAACCTTTAGTCATACTATTTTCTGAAATGAATTTGTTTTTGTTTTGAACGGACACTGCGAAATCTGCCTGGATTTGAGCTGAGATTTAAAGAGACAGCCAAGCCAGCCGCTCTCCTCTGGGCTGGATGTGGTGTTTGGGATGACTTGAGCGAGCCCCTTCCTCCCTTTTCTCTCTCTGTCGGGAAAACCCACGCTGGAAAGCCCATTCCCGGCTTTCCGGGGTGATGCCGGGCCCCAGTCGCTGCACTGGGAGCCCTGGGGAGCTGCTCTGCTGTCCCCGGCTCTCGCCGCTGCCGCTCCCGGTCCTGCCTTATCTCCGTTCCTCCAACCCTTGCCCACTGTGTTTATTCACACTGTAAACTTCTTCGTGACGGGGTCTGTCTCTCATTGCATTTGTTTTGAAGCCCTGTCCCCACTCATGGCTTATCTTTAGGCACAGCGATAACAACAACCAACAACCCTCTTTGCTTATATCACCGTCTCTTTTAAATGTTTTCATAATCTAAACCAGCGCTTCTATCTCTTCTTCCTTCCTCCGTGTAAAAGCCCCCGGTCCATGTAACGCTAATGGGCCCAGCTCACACGGAAAGGTTATTGCCTGCACTTTCGACTCGTTTTCTGCAGCCCCTGTGGAAACGAGGGAAATGTCAGACTGATGCCGCGTTTCTGCGAGATTCCCGTAGAAAATACAGTGGCCGTGGAAGAAATAATTGCTCCGTCTTTGGTTCGATATAACTTTTGACGGCGGGTGCTGTTTAGCCCAGGAGTGGAGCCTACCCGGGGAGGAGGCACCACGCTCTCCCCCAGCAGCTCCCCTGTCCTGG
The DNA here is from genome assembly GCF_028500815.1 of Rissa tridactyla. Classification (NCBI taxonomy): domain Eukaryota; kingdom Metazoa; phylum Chordata; class Aves; order Charadriiformes; family Laridae; genus Rissa; species Rissa tridactyla. Next base: position 45,174,920 of record NC_071474.1, on the reverse strand, counting down.
TGCGGGGGCTGCCGTGTTTCCATCTCAGCAGCACGCGATGTTCCAGCCTTGGAAAGCCAGGCGGGGTGTGATTCAGAAGCAGGCTCTGCCTCCCACCCGCAGGGACCTTTCAGGGCATGGTGGGTGCGTCTGCGGGGATGGAGCATCCCTGTGGCTCCACCACGCTCCCCTGCCTCCGTCCCTTTCCAGCATCCGCACCGACGGGGTCTTTGTGCTGCTTCTCCTGGGCTTGGGTTTCTCTGCTTGCGTTTACGTCCCTGCTTGCACTTAACAGCGGGAAGATGTCCCTGCAGCTATATATTAACATACGTATGGCCACGCATGTGCCTGGCACTGGCGTACATTGCCCTGCCTGATGCTCGTCCTAGCGCAGGTGCGTGTGCCAGGTTGGGTGACGCTGGTACAGGATTACCTGCCTGCACCGCTGGGTACCGCAGCATGCCTGGGGGGGTGTGTGTGTGTGTTTTTCCCCCTCCTCTTTGTTTTTTACCCCCCCGCACACCCCCAGGAGAGGGGTGTCCCTCATTGCGCATGTGCCAGCGCAGAGCATGCGTGTGCCACTCGGCTGTCGTTCGGCCCCATCACCAGAAGGGAAGCCAGCGCTGCCAGGGACTGAAGGTCAGCAGAAGGACATCTCAATTATTCTGTGTCATCTGCGAGGAACTCGGCTCTTGTCAGAGTCCCAGCGGAGAGCAATGAAACAGTAACTCGGCTGGAGGAAAAAAGAAAGTGGGAAGGAAAAAAAAAAAAGGAAAGGAAAGGGGAAAAAAAAAAAAAAAGGCCCATGCAGCCTGCACAGAAGCTAAGGTCACTGGGATTGACAGCTGCTAGGAGATATCTCTATTTCGTGTGCCGAAAATAACACCTCTCTGGGCTACAGATCTGCGTTTTCAATTAAATATTGGGCAGTGAAGAGGGGGAAAAAAAAATAAATCTCAGCGATAATTTCAGAGGAGGGGGAGGAAATGGAAAACAGGCTCGTGAAGGAAGCCTGTCTTGCTGCTTCCAGTAACCTTATTTCCTCAGGATTGTCCTGTGTATTTCTCCTTCTCTCGTCTCTTATCTTCACCTCTCCTTTTGAAGCCCTGGGAAACTGGAGGCAGCAACTAGAGAAATAACTCTGGGTGGAGAGAAGCGGGGAGAGCCCGTGCCTTGCATCTCCCCTGGTGGGAGGAAGAACCAAGCCCCGGCAGCGCTCGTGGTGGAGATGCTCTGTGCCAGCGCCATGTGCCGGGCTGGGATGCAGGCAGCCCCGCCGCGGTCCTCAGCCCTTCCGATTGACTTCTGCTCCTGTCGTGCCAATGGGATGCCTTCGTTAAGCACAGTTAATTGGGAGCCAAAGACTTCCCCTTTGTTCTGGTGGGATTTTATTGCTCGCCCACCATTTCCATGGGCTCGGGGCTGTTGGGGTTTTGGCACGGCAGGGTGGCTGCTGATGCTGGCCGTGGCTGGGCTCATGCAGTGCCCCAGGGATGCGGTTCCCAGCGCTTTCCCCGATGATTCGCCTGCATCCAGGGTTTCCTGGCCGCTGGTCCTCACACCAGACTGTCCTTTGCAGGCATCAGCTGTTATGCCAGCGGCGCTGCAAAGACAAACCAGTGTGACTTTGTCGAGCTCCTACATTAGCGGCTCCTGCCACTTGGTTACACACCTGGTCACATCTTGCCCTCTGGACGAGGGGAATTTACCCTGTTTCCTTCCCTGCACCATCTTGTTGCCTACCTGGGGGATTCAAAACTGTTTTTCCCATGCAATTCTTCACTGCAAGAGGCATGTGAAAGTGTTTCCAGAGGGAAAAACCTCTTGAAAGCTTCGTGACCTGGAGCAACCAGCCCACCGGTTGGGCTGACCTGTCTGGCAGCACTCGGCCAGCAGATGCCTGGGGGCTTTCCTGCAGGTAACTGTGCTGGTACCACCAGCATCCCCTGCCAAGGAGTCTGGGGCTTGGGGGTTTCAGCACAGACAACAGCTAAAACAACAACAGCAGACTCCGTAATTATCGCCATTGTTCCCAGGCACGAGCCTGCATCAACATCATCATTACAACTTAATAATATGCAACGCTGTTGCGTGATTGCATAAAGTGCTGCTGCTGTTGATATAAAATTAATTAATAAATGGCTTCGGCCCCGGCTAACCATGTTCAGTCAGGAATGGGGCGGGCTGCCGGGAGGCTGGGGGAATGCTGCAGGGGCTGTGCCCAGAGCCAGCCCGGTGCAGGGGCTGGGGTGCGAGGGGCTGGGGGCTCTGGGGGCCAGGGGAGGGCTGCCCTCCCCGTGCAGGGTGCCCCAGCTGCTCTGCAGAGCTCCTGGATGCCGCCGAGGAGCACCCCGTGGCTGGACCATCGCACGTGTGTTTTGAAAGTGTTCTCAAGAGCTAAGTGAGGCTATTGCAAACCATTTAAGTGCAGCCATCTGGGGCGTTTCATAGAATCATAGAATCACAGAATGGTTCAGGTTGGAAGGGACCTTAAAGATCATCGAGTTCCAAGCCCCGTGCCCTGGGCAGGGACACCTCCCACTAGACCAGGCAGCTCCTCTCCAACATGACTCTTTCTCCTAGTCCCCCAGAAGTGGCAAAAGCTCTTGCTCAGGACTGGGAGCTGAAATCCATTGGGCAGTGGCGGCTCGAGGTTGTCCCTCTCCATCTGACACCTGATGGAGATGCCAGCAGGCTCCATCCTCGCGGCCGTGTTTTCTGAACGCTGCAGGTGGTGTTTCACCAGCCGTCGGCTGCTCTCGCTCATCCTTTCCCTGATCTCCTTGGCCAGGCAGCCCCGTCCTGCATCCTGGATCCTGCGCTGAGCGGAGGCTTCGGCTCCTGCACTGCACCACGTGTGGGCTGGGGGCACGGGGGGGCTGGCTCTGGGGCACAAGGACACGGCACAGCCAGCCGGCGATGGCACTGCCCACCCGTTGACATGCACATTAAAAAATGAGTTAAGGGAGCTGATGATGTGTGGCTTTTGGTGTCCGAGAGTGGAGCCATCGTAGAGCGACTGATCGGTGATGGGGGGGGGGGGTGTCACTAATAATGGTGTAAACTGCCTGGGAGAGTGTTCGGGACCCCGCAGCTGGATCTCAGCCCCAAGCTGCTTGAGCAGCCCGTGATTTGTCAGTGAGAAGCAAACATCTGAAGAGGATTCGTGACCTCAAAACACATGTGTGTGCAGGGAGAGGCCCACGGCGGTGTCTAGCTGGATGTTAAAAGGCATCGGGAAGACAGTGCACAACCTTCAATGTTAGGTCAGCCTTTCAAAACCCACAGAAACCCCCAAATCATGAAAAAACACAACATCCCTGTGGAAGGACATGGACCTGGACTTGTCGGCACTTTCACAGGAGGGTAGTTTAGGTGACGGTGGTTCTTCCAGCCTGGGTGCCGCTGCGGGCTGGGCAGTGCTGACACGAAGCAGCCCTGGCTGCCAGGCGGCTGCAGACAACTCTTCCCTCTCCAGGCTCAGGAGGTGCTTTCTGTGGGATCCCCTTTTTGCTGTTAATGAGCCCTTAGATTGGGAGCGTACAACTAGGGCGGGGGGTGCCCGCTGCTGTGGGGGCGCCCGTATGCCAGGGGTGTTTGCATGGAGATGGAGAAGGTGCTGCAAGCGCATCAAGGCTTTTCTCTCCCGCATAGCAACAGACCCCACGTGCGCTTGCCTTCTAGAAGCATAGGAGGAGATGTCCTCTCCTTTGCACCGTGTCTGTCTGTTGGAGAGGTGAATAAAGCAAGCGGCCAAGGGGTCGTCTGCTTTGCAAGGAGGCTCTGCTCCTTTTTCCCCCAGTCCTGGACCCGGGCGCTGGGAGTCATGCTCGCACATCATAAAGTGTGCCTCCCGTTGCACTGTCAGGCTTCCCTGGAACATGGACCTATTTGTTTTATATGCCGAGAAACATAAATGTTTGCACTAAGCAGCAGACATGATGGGAGCAGATGCAGGTATTTCACCTTTGAATCCTGGCCTTGCCGGCTTGCGAGGAGCTAAGCGAGAGGCTGATGAATTGCAAACACATTAAGACCCCAACTTACTGGCAGAGCTCTTGCCTGGCTTTGTCAGCTGTTCAGCCGATGAGTTGTTTAAGTGGTCTTTTTATTGTGCTTCCTTTCCAACCGTTCAGACACGCTAATGGTAGGAGGCTCTGCTGAGCTCCGGGCAGCCTTCTCCAGCCTGTCCTTTACACCAGCGGGTTTTTCTGAGTCCTTTTGGGATGGTGGAAAGAGGACCTGGGTGTCATCAACCTGTTGGCTCTACGGATTTTATATCATGGACCACCTGTTGTGATTTGAGTTGGGCTTCTTTTTCTTAGAGTCATGCGAACACATCGGTGAGTGTCCTGAACTGCTGCCCACAACCTGAGCAGCAATTCCTTCCCCTCAAAAAACTTTCACTGAGATGCCAGAGCATTTAACCAAAATTGATGTTATTTCCTGGCCTGACATTGCTTCTCTGCTTCTTCCAAGCTGTGTCCAGAAACTGCAAAGCTCCCACAGGAGTGTGTTCACCTGGAGCGGGGAGCTGAGGTCTCATCTCCCAGGATCTCCAGCCCGGTTTTGCAGCACGTTAGGAGTTTTGCTGTTGGATGGGTTTCTTGGAAATCTCCCCATGGATCTGCCAAGCTGCGCCGGTGCTGGGCTTCACCTGTGCAGAAGGGAAACGGGCCACACTGCTTTCAGGCTGTAAGCAAAACCCGTCAGGCTTTGTAGCCCCTGTGGCCAGCAGAGCTTCCCAGCTGATTGCCAGAGCCCACCACACCGGGGCTGGGGACCCTGCCGCAGCGGGTGGGAAGGATGCTCTCTCTGAACACAAACCTCTTCATGGGAAGGCAATCCGAGTAAAGCTGAGTGCTGCAGCCCAAAGCAATCTGCCGGCCTGATTTTTCCATGGTTGGGAATAGCCGGCCGTTTTCAGGGCTCCCGGGGTGTTGCCCCATGGGGAGGTGGAGCAGAGTCTGCCTGGAGAAAGCTGAGCAGGAGCCGCCGGGAACGGCAGGATGGCGAGACACGAGCACCTGGAAAGAATTAACGCTTACCCTCAGCAAGAGCTTGTAAGGAGAAAGAACAAAGCAGGCGAGGAAAAACCAGAGCAAGAACAAAATGGTGCTAGTGGGAAAAGGCATTCCTGCTTCTCTGCAAGGGGGAAGGAGCCGTCTGAGCAGGACTGTGGGGCTTTGGGGGAAAAGCCGCTCTCTGGAAGAGACTCAGCCTTTCTCACATTTTCTGTTCTGTTCACTTCTGCCTCTGATTTTTTTCCTCCCCTTTGTCTTCCCTTCCCTTTCCAAATTTGAATTTGACTCATTTTTGCAAAGGATATTCTGCATGTGATCCGCCAGTGGGCTCAGAGGGCCTGTCCCCTCTAGGACATGTGGTACCTGCTTCCCAAAGAACTTCTTTTAAAATAACTGTTGCTAACAGCCTCCTGGCTGACTTCTATTTGCACTCTGCCAGACCCCATCACACCAATTGCCCGAACAAGAGATAAAAAGAATTGCATTTCACAAGGGAGTTTTCCTCCTTCGTGTCCTCCTGGGGCGTTTTACCCTGGGTGGAGGAGTTCTTCACCCCATGGGGGCCACTGAGCCAGGAGCAGGACTCCATCCCGGTCTAGTCCAACTGATGGCCCTGAATACACTTTTTAGAGACATTTGTTTCCTAAACCATGTATGCGTCTAGCATTAATAACATTTGCAACCCTCCTTACTCTTTGATTGTGCCAAGAGTTTGGCTGAGCATGCCTCTGGCTCAGTTATCCTGCAGAATTCCTGGAGCAGAGGAGCAGAGCGGAGGCTGTGAACCAGAGCTCTTGGTGCCAGGGGAACTGCTGTGCCTTGTTGGGCACCAAAGAACGTGAAACCCCTTCTGAGCCCCCGGAGATGCTCATCTGCAAAATAAAGTAGCAACAAAGCTCTGGGCAGCTGAAGAAGGTCTCTCTCACCTTCTTGCCCTCTTTTCGCCGTTGACTAGACCAGCTCGTCTGTTGGTATTTCTGGCCTGACAGCAGAAGTGAGGTGAGATCTCCAGTGAGCTCCTGCAGCCAGATTCCTAGCCCGTTTTGTTGCACAAGTTTGGAGAAGTATTCAACCATCTGAGCGTTTTACCCAAACTTGAACTCTAGTAGAGCTGGTGACAGAAAGGACCTCTATAACTCATCCTCTCCATCTCCCCGAAATTTCCAACTTCCTGAGTTTCTCCCACCACCATCTTCTGTCCCTATAGGGCCTGATGTAATAGGGTAAGCAGTAAAAAGTTACTAGGTATAAATGAACTGATGGGGATTAAAGAACCAGCACATGCCTCCTGGAAGGCTTTAAAAGCATCCTGTTTAGAAACAGCTCTGTTTCTGCGTCCCACATTCTTAGTAATTTTCTTTCTCCTGCTTTTTTCATTCGCATGGAGGAATTGCAGATGGAGCAAGCTCACCAGGTCCCATTTCATCCATCCTCCTTGGGGCGGGAGGAGTGCTGTCCCACTCAGCCCCTTCCCAAGGCTTCTGCCTTTCCCTAGGGCTTTTTTAGGGATTTTTGGAAACTAGTTTAGTTTCCGATTGATCATGCCTTTGCCCGAGAGACTCGGAGATCCGTATTCCCAGTGAAATGTGCACATGTAGGGTGCAGGCTCCTGGGGCGGCACAGATGGTGGTGATGTCCATAGTGGCGGTGTATCCCCCGGTGGAGCCAGGATGCCTTTGAGGACAAGTCAGGCTCAACCTCACAGGGCAAATAGGGTGCTGTTGGCATGCGTGTGGTGGGAAGGAGGAGCTGAGGCCAGGGGAGGAGTGGGGAGCAGGCGAGACAGCAGTCCTGCGATAGCCTCCGAGCAGAGGTCTGAATTGCTAGCGGTCTAGCTAGCTCCATTTGGATGCTGAGGTCGCACTGGATAATCTGTGCAGTGAGCGGCTGAGCATCTCTTGGCAGGAGATGTATGGAGAGGGTGGAACCAGGACGTACTGGGGCGTTTGGGATCATTTACAGTCTTGTCTCTTCACATAGTTTGGTGCTGAGGTGTTACTAGAAGAACCATCCTGCTCCTGGACTTCCCAAACTCCCAGGCATGGCCATTAAAGCCAAGGAACTACTGGCCTGTTTGGGAAAGCCAGGACTACGTGTGGCTCATTTGATTCGTTCTTGGCTAATTTTTGTCTCGTCCCCTGTCCTCGCGGATAAATACCACGTGCTGTGGGGCAAACTGTGTGGTTAGGGTTTTTTTTTTTTATCCTCATTTCTGTGCCTGGCTGTTGGAAGGCTCCCTGACATTTCTTCCTGTGGTAGCTGCGGCCGGCAGTTTTGCATCCGTACCCAACCGCCCAGCTCTCAGCCGACCCTTGAAAGCACAACGTTAGTGAAATACCGGCGCGTGAGCAGCGTACGCGCAAGGCTGCCCTGAGCTTGGCCAGTGCTGCTTTATGTGCCGCAGTTGGATGCACGTTCTGGCAGTTCCGTGGTGCTTAGAAAGTCTTAATGACTACGAAGAGGCCGTCTGGTGTGGTTCAAATGGAGTCGGCGGAGCTATGCCGTATTCCTCCGTCCTCAGTGCTGGTCCTGGGTGCCACTCCTCCCAGAGTAACAGGCTTCGGTAGAGCTGGCGATGAGTCTCAAGAGGTTTGCAAGTTTTGAGCCGTTCAGGCAGCTCATCTGGATGTATCGCACAGATCTCTGGTTTGAAGATGGGGTTGGAAAACTTTGAAAGATCTCACCTTCCTCTGAGATTTCGTGTGCTTCCCTGGCTCCGCTTGAACCACAACCGCAGTGCCAGAACAAAGGCTTTTCTCATTGCACCTTGCGATTTGAGATGAAAACAAAGCGTCAGCGGGAGGGAGGCTGTTGGATGTGACTTTCTAAGCGAGAGCAAACCAAACGTTTGCAGCCTGTATCAGCTGAGGTTTGAGTTGAGTTGCAGAGCAAGGGCCTGAGCCAGATCGTGGGGGTTTTTGGTTTTTTTTTCCTTTTTTTTTTCCAAGCAGCTTGGAAAAAACAGAAGCTTGGTTCATACCTACTTCCAGAAAAATCATCCAGCTTGGATGAGATCCCTCTCGCTGCCCTTGTGTTGCTGGCGTTTGCATGCTGGGTGGCCTGGAGCTTTTTCCCATGGTCGCCGAGAGAAACCAGAAATGGGATGGGTAGGAAACCAGTGGCAGTGGAATATTATTTAGGTATATTACTCTGCTTTCGCACGCCCACTTGTAACTGAGCACAGCACCCGCCTCCCCCTGGCTGAGTTTAATGCCATATCTGTACGTTGGCATCTCCCTCCACCTGTTTAATGCAAGTGTAGATGGTGTTAGCAGGCACTTTTCTGAAATGAAGTGTGGGAAGACGGTTCGTTCTCTCCCTGGCAGGCCGCAGATGATGAGGTGCATGTGCTTCTGCAGCGACAACAGTGATAAGGGAGTGTTAATATCACCACGAATCCCTCATTTTGCGGAAAACGGGGCTTTTTTATTCTAGACTGTTAAAAGTATTTTGCAGAGCTCTCCACAGATGTAACCCGGGAGCGGTGCCTGTGTCCAGCTGCTTCATGTGAGCCTCGCTGAACAATCCGGCCGTCCAAACCTGGTGCCCGCCTGAAACGATGAGACGCTTGGGAGGCAGAAATATTCTGCATTAAAGCAGACATTGATCCGATCTGAGGTGTCTGTTCTGTTACAGCTAGCCTCAATCTTAATTTCTCTCCGTCATGCCTCCTGCATCTGCCTGCGTCCTTCTCTCTGCATGTGCATTTTAAGCACCATCAAAGTTGGCCAGTCGGAGGATCGTGTGCGTGGGGTTCGCATTACGCTGCAATGCCTTTTGCAGACGAGGTACCCAAATAAGACCTTCGTGTGAAATTTTTCTGGGTTTTCTAGGATGCTGTGCACCTTTTCTCCCTCATTTCGCCTTCGTCTGGGTGGGTTTGTGACACAGACCCTATCCCACCTGCCGTCAGGGCTGTTTTGCGGGTGGGCAGGGGCATAAGTGCTGCTCCACGCTGGAGATGAGAGCCCTTTGGCCCCGTTTGTGGTCTCAGATGACACCTTCAATGAGGAGGAGGTGCTGGGATCCCTTGCAGGAGTGTGTGCAGACTTCAGAGGGGGAGGCCGAGCTGCACCGTGAGCGTGGGGCTGGGAGGCTGCTCTCGCTGGCGTGGAGACTCGCGCACCGCTGCAGCTGGGGTGGAGATCGGCATTAGATGAGGTCCAGGGAATCCAGAGATGCTCTTGCAGAAGGAGGGCAGCAGGAAAGATGACTGAGGCTGTGATGAGCCACCTCCAGAAGCTCTGGAGGGTGCTGAAGACCATCTTCTGCCTCTGATGATGTTACGTGGGAGCACGAGGGACTCCTGGGCAAAGCCCTTCTCCATCCAGCACTCCCCACCACACTATATAAGCCTCAGGACACAAGCTACTGCAGCTTCTCACCACAAGCAACAGGATTTATTCCAACCATGATATACCTTTGGTTTCCCTGGATTTTGTGGCTTGCATCAGACATAGACCACCAATCTCCCACCTAGCTGTTCCTCTGCCTCCCAGTCGTCTACCCACATTTCTTGCTGGTAGAGTGAGACCTTCCCACCTCTGCTCTCCTTCGTAGAGCTTTCATGCCGAGGTGTGGAGTGGATTTTCTAAGGCTCGTGTACTCGTGGGCACATCCAGCGAGTGCTCCCATCCATCTGCTTAACTCTTTGGGAAAAAAGTAAAGCAGCCAAACAATGAGTGAGTACAAAAGCATATGTGAAGAATTGGCAAGGAGCGTTCCCTGACTCACAGCATCCATGCTTCTGCATGTCTGCTCCACGCACAGATCACTGCCTCTCCTTACCCTTGCTTTAATTAGTAAGGGCTGAGCACACTCTGGGAACACGCTGGAAGAGGAGTGATGAACAAAACAGCAGCTCCAGATGAGCGAAAGCATCTGAGGAGTTTAAGACGGAAAAACGGGTTGGTCTGTTGTTCGACTGTGTGAGTGTGCGCCGTGCTGGGGACTGCTCCAGCTAACGAGCATCTTCGCTCCCAGGAGCAGGCAGAGGTACAGCCGAGCAGAGGAACTGCCTGCACCAATTACCTGTGCAAGAGCACATTCCTGAAAGCGTCGTTTCTCTGAGTGGTATTTAGCTCATGCTCTTCTGATGCTGGATTAGAGGTCTGGAAAGTCTCTCACCTTGGGCCTTGGCCAAGGCTGTTCTCAAATACCTCCAGCGATGTGCTGCTGCTCCTTCCTGAAGAAGCTGGCCTGCTGGAGAGGTGACCCAATGCTCCCGTTAAATTTTCCTCCGTACAATATCCTCCAGGTGCCCCCAGCCAGACCTTTTCATCCCCTCTTCGATGGCTGGAGACCCACGATTCCTCTCCTCCTTTGCCCCGCCACAAATCCATTCGGACCATCAGTCTGTTGTCCGTCTAGTCTTAGCTAGGACTTTGCTAGGCTAGAATGAACTTCTTCCTTTTGATCTTTCTGAAGAAGCTTTTCCAAAAGTGCTCCAAGAATGCAGCCTAGTGGCCTCCACAGCCGCCTGCTCGCCGTGTGCCCTCCTGTCACGGCTCTCAGGTGACGAACGGAGGGGCCGAGCGTGCCGGGAAGGGAAGGGCTTGCGCAGGCAGCATGAGCCCCCCCTTCGCCCTCTCCAGGAGTAAGATCAGGGCAGTGATAATGGCTTTGTTTAAAAGGAAGAAGAGGAAGGAAAATGGAAGTCTAACACAACAGGACTTGCCTCACCCAAGTATCCCGAGGACCTTGGCTGCCAAAACTGGATGGAAATAAAGGCTGCAGACAATGCAGCGCCGTATCTGGGAGCCGCAGGAGCCCGGCCAGCCCCCTCTTTCCTTGCAAGATCTGATAGGGCTCTTTGCTGGCACGGGACGGGCGCACCGGCCATTGTTCCCACGCTGGCCCGCGCCGCTGGCGGCCGGCGGCGTTGTCCTGGGATCCACGCGGGCTTGCCGAGAGGAGAGAATCGCAGGAAATCGGACCAGATCATATCCGACCTTTAACTGCATCACATCTCAGAGCAGTGGGTTTTTTCCCCCCACTGTCCTTGTTGGCTCTTTTTGGACAGGAGGAACGGTGCGACATTGTGAACAGTTGGTCTCCCAAAATAACTGTGAATGCGATCATCGCCGGACTGGTTCATGGTCAACCTACGGCCGTATCCTCCCCCTGACAAAGGCTGAAACCGGACAGTTTGAAAAAAAGCAAGGTCAAACATCCAGCTTGGCTCTTTCCCCAGGCCAAGCTGGGAGCGTTCATGCAGTACTTACTCACGGGGGTTTTTTACATGTGACGACCGGGGCCGTGGTGTGCAGCGTGGCGATGGCTGTCTTGGGATTCCCCTCCTCACCCTGCAGTGAGCAGGGCAGGGGGGTTGGAACTAGATGGTCTTTAAGGTCCCTTCCAACCCGAACCATTCTGTGATTCTAGGAAAATCCCCTGCCTTGCCATTTCTTCTCAGAAACATGCCTGAATTATTACAACAAAACTGCTGGTTCCTGTCACGGGAATGGCAATTCTTCTTCTCCTCCCCAAATCCCCAGACCAAGGAAACCTCGTAATTACCAAGGGGTTCCATTCAGACTTTTGCTGTTGTCTCCTCACACTGGAGGGTCCTTGTGGAAGAGGTCTGCGTTGGTGCCGTTCCCGGCAGCATCCTGAAGTCGGGCACAGGTGGGATGTGTGCTGCATCTTTGGACCAGTCACCAGGGCTTGGGATTCCCAGCACGTTCTTTGCATGGGAGCAAAACAGCGTGGCCTGCTGAGGGCACGAGCTCTGCCCACCTTGAGCTGCCACCTCCGCACTGAGGGCACAGGGAAGGGGGAGAGTGGCTCGAGCAGCTGGCGGCGACCGGAGCCCTCTGCCTGCAGCAGTTGCAGTCCTCGCTCACCGGAGCAGCACTTGGTACCAGCACCAGCAGAGACTCAGCGTTACTGACTGGCCAGCCCAGAGCCTTTCCTTACCATCAGCAGAGATGGCCTTTGGGCTCCTCGAAATGGAAGAGGGTCGGTCTCTTCTCCCAAGGAACAGGCGATAGGACAAGAGGAAATGGTCTCAAGGTGCGCCAGGGGAGGATTAGGTTGGTTATTAGGAAAAATTTTTAGACTGAAAGGGTTACCAAGCATTGGAACAGGCTGCCCAGGGAAGCAGTTGAGGCACCGTCCCTGGAGGTGTTTCAAAGCCGGGTAGACACAGAGCTGAGAGATATGGGTTAGTGATGGTTTTGGTCAGAGTTAGGCTGATGGTTGGACTCGATGATCTGAAAGGTCCCTTCCAACCTGGGCGTTTCTATGATTCTGTGATTCTAAGTTGGATTTTTTCACTTCCAGCCTTTCCACAGACCAGCTACATGCCTTTGAGCAAGTCAAGCTTCGGTCTCAAATGAGGCAGGAAAAGTCCTTGCGGGTGCTGTATTTGCCTGGTCGAAGTGGGACACTGAGTGGCCGAGTTTTGCCCATCCCCGGGGGGGCTGCCCCGCTGCCCCCCATCCTGCCCATCTCCCCAGCTGGCAGTGTGACCCAACAGCTTTCCATCTTTAAAATATTACCCTTAATTAATTTGTCTGTACCGATGCTCCTGGTAATACTATTATTTGTAATACCTCAGTGCATCCCTAGGGAAGGGCACCAGTCTTAATTAACATCTGTAGAGCTGCCTGAGCACCATGCCTGGAAAATGTGAGACAGAGAAGGTTGCTGTCGTATCGAGATGGTTTTATCTTCTTTTTTTTCCCCCTTCTTTGCAGACCCCCTTCTTTTTCCCAGTGGACGTGCAGAACTGCATCTACCCTTGCGCCACGGGCTTGCTTTTCAGCGTGACCTCTGCTAGCAAAAAGCCTGTCGATCCCCATTTTCCTCCTTTTCATGGGTTTTCCCAAGGTGTGGCTGCACAGGGCTCACCCGTGTGCTCACACACAGGCTCCCTGGATATCTGCGTGTTTTCCAACAATCGTTTGCAGTCCCCGGTGATTTGCGGAACCTCCCAAATTGCCTTCTGCCTTCTCCGTAAAGTAGCTTTAAACTCGCTTTTGCGCGGGGCGCGTGCGGACAGTCACACTGAAAGCACACGTCGTCTTATACCCGTTTCGGTAAACAGCTCAGGATTCCTCGCTGCTGCCTGCTTGCTAACGGAGAAATTAGACGCAAATGAAATGTAAATCCCCCCCTTTGCAGGCAACGACAGCGAAGCCTGTGACTGGCATCCTCGGGCAGGGCCGGGCCGGCGGCAAGCGCCCGGCCAGCTCTGGCTGCACAAACCGGCTAGTGATGAATCCCAGCCACTCCGGCTTCATTAGTGCGAGGCTGCCCTGGACTAATTAACTCTTCTGGAAAGGCAGGTGTAGGATCATGCTGGCGAAGTGCCACGGGGCTGCAGTAAGCTTGCTCCGGTGCTGGGAGTGTAGCTGGATCATGCCATAAAAGCGTATCCGGGGCATCACGGATGCTTCACAGCTCCTCATCGCTTCGCATCACCTGCCAGGGGTGCAGTGACCTAAATCCTTCCTTTCTCTATAGGAACGAGTGGAAATCTCTATCTGGCTGGTATCTGCCCTTCGGCTGGGTGTTTATGCAGGTTCTCCCCCTTTTCTCTCCCCCTTCTGCCTGCAGGTGGGGTGTTCCCTTCCCTGGCTGCTCCGGGGCAGGACGGCGGATGGGATCCAAAGCTTCCTCCCCATTCGGTCAGGTACCCCTGGCCCCGGAGCCGGAGGAGTTTTTCAGGGCTAGGCAGTGTGTCCTTCCAGCAAGTGGAGGCCCCCGGCTCCGTAACTGGTTGCTGTGGAATCTTTTCAGCCAAATCTCCAACGTCTTGGCTGAGCTGTGCTCCAAAGGCAGCCAGATTTCTGATGCTTAGCAAAAATATTCATTAACGACTTAATCTGCGCACACACAGGGGAAGCTTTTAGTGTATTTGTTCTAGGTCTGTGAAACAGTGATCTGGCCACTGCTTTAAACTCTGCCTTGATCTGTGATCTCAGAGATGAAGAATTCAGAAAAATGCTGTTCGGGGAGACGGTCTCACCCACCGACACACACCGCATGTGTTGCAAAATGCAGTGATTTTCTGCGAAATTGTCACCTCAATGCTGCAGGACGCGGGGGGAGCCGATGGTGCCCAGCTGCTTTGGAGGGGAAGGTTTGGGGGCTGTAATCCTCCCCTTAGCCCGGCCCAGCGGACGGTCTTAACGTGATGGAAAAGCATCACACCCTCCTGTGCAACCCCCTGTAACTTCGTGTTGGTGGAACTTCCCGCCTTCTGTGGTCCTTGGTGTGTCCCATGCTGCTTCTCAATGTCCTGACCAGTGCAGTCAGGCTAATGAACCCCGACTCCTGGCAAGGGCGAAGGTGGCTTGCTCAGGGAAAGCTGGTAGAGCGCAGTGAGGGCATCGTCTGTGTGCAAAGCAAGGGAGAAGGTTGGAGAGTGCTGGGAAGAGGGAGAGCCAGTATTTGGGGTCCGAAAGGGTGGGGGGGTTGGTGCCTGTGACTCCTCTCCTTCCAAGGTACCATCGTTCTGCCCCAAATGAACTCATCTCTCCAAACGCTGCAGGTGATGCGGGACTGGCGTCGCCTTCAGACCTGTGTGCGCCCGCCTCCACTGGGGCGCTGAGCCCCGTTTCTGCCAGCTACCGACCACACGAGATGAAAGCCCCTCACGTCTGCTCTCGGGGAGCGCCAGGGTAATTTCGGCTGCTGCTGAGGGGCGTCTGCCATGGGGCATCTGTGCAGGTTGCAGGTAATCTGGGCTGTAGCTACAACACAACAGAGATGCTCCTGGCCCTTCCCCTGATGGCTTCGGGTCCGAGCGCCTCTGGGATTAGCAGCTCCTGCAGATAAACTGCTGAGAGTCCCGCGGCAGGAAAAGAGTTGGCAGAGCGGAGGGGATGAGTCTCAGCACTCGTGGCTTGCACGGGGAAGGAGAGTGGGATGGGAAAGTGGGATGGAGAGGAAGGCACGGGGGAGGCAGCGCGGGGAAGAGCTGCCAGCTCTGGGAGGATAGACACAGAGCGGTGTGAGGGCTGGCTGGTGGGGGAGATGTGAGCTTGTAATGGGGCCAGGAGGAGACACAAAATCACACGTAACGATCCCAGCTACCCCCGCAACACCATCACTCGTGCTCCCCAGCCCGGATGAGACCATGGGGTGGGTGTCTCTGAGTCACACGAACATCCCCCGGCCTGGGGTACGCCGGGACTCCCAAGCTCTGGTGACTGTTCCAAAATGGCTGCGTGTGGTGCGGACGGGGGCAGGTGGCCTGCTCTTTAGTGGGAAAATACTCCGGAGCCATTGGGCTAACGGGGTGACCCACCACCCTTCCAGCCTTGTGTAAAGGGGGGACACATGCCTGTGCCAGCTTTGGTGGCTGGAGGTCTGAGGATTCTGCGGGCTGGTCCCTCTTCATCTTCTCCGTCTGTACCGCCACGTCACTCTCGGCAGGACAAGGGGCTGCAGTCACTGTGCAAATGGGTGTTTTCCACCGGCGGAGATACCCCAGCAGCTCCTCGGTCCCTGCCAGCCATGTGCAAGGAGCATCCGGCTCCGGCCCCTGCACCCTCTGGCTGCGCATGTGCTTTGGGGAATTTACATGAACACAGATAAGAGGTGGGAGCATCCTGCCCTTTCCTCGGAGGGGACATCGGGTGGGGAGAGGCATTCCTCTGGGACACCGCCGTCCCGTTGGGCTGAAACAAGGCATTGACAAGTGATGCGTTTTGGACCCCCTCCTCCCTTCCCTTTGGCAGACGCTGTTGTGTCTAACGCTAACCTGTTACAGCTGATAACAGCCGCAAATGCTGCTGCTGCTGCTTTCATAAAAATTCGTGGGATGCCAGATTATTTCCATGCACAACAGGAGCCCCGAGGCTGCGTCTGCCCGAGCTTCTTCCCTCATGTCTCCCACCGTTGCCACCGCTGGGCCAGGAGTGGGAGCGAGGTGGGCAAGCTGTGGGCTGGCGGGGGGCTCCCACCCTGGTGCACCCCCTGCCTGCCTCTGCTGCGGCAGCTGGGTGCTGAGAGCTGGGGGAAGGATGGATGGATGGATGGATGGATGGATGGATGGATGGATGGATGGATGGACGGATGGACAGACACGGGTGGATGGACACACACACAGAACTTTCATGAGAGTTTCTGAGCAACTTAGTGCATAACTCCCTATGGAAACGAAGTTCCTAAATCACACGGGAAGATTCAACTGTGTCTCAGGGAAGATCAAGTGTGTCCTAGCTGAAGTCGTGGCCATGGCTGTGCTGGTGGCCCTGGACGGATGGTGCTCTCCAGGGGACACGCGCAAAGGGCCCGGAGCAAGCCGCTGGCAGAAGCGCAGCTGCGGCGTGGCGTGTATTTCTGGGGAGATTTTATAGAGGGAACGCTTGATGAGTAATAAACAAGGTGCTGCCTGAGTCTTGTTGGGAGGAAAGAGGGGAGGGAGCGGAGGGGCTGAGGGAAAGAAAGGAGCACAAGGAAGAAGAGAAAGAAAGAAATGACCTTGGTGAGTTTTTCTGGCTGCTCTCCAGGTCGCAGGCTGATGCCAGAAAAATCTCCGAGTCCCTTTTGGCTGGATGTCCGCTCCCCGCGTTAGGTGAATCACACACACATTTCTGGAACATTACATGTTCACAGTTGCAAAGCTCGCAGTAATTAGAAAAACTACAAGACCAAGGCAGGGGGAAAAATATGTGAGTCACACATGGAAGTGGTGTTATTGTACTGCAGGAGAATCAGCTTTGCAGATTCCGAAGGTAAACGCACATCAGCCTTCCTCGCTGCTGGGAAGGGCTCTTCAGCAGCACCACCGGGCGAGCAGCATCTCTGGAAAAGGCCAGGAGATACCAGGATGCGTCTAAACAGGGAAGCTAAATTGCGCTTAGGTACGGCATGAGATTCCTGCGGGATGACTCCAGACGAGGAATAGCTGTTGTGAACAGTGAGGATGTTCTTGATCCATGTGGTGGGGGGCTGCCCACGTTAGACATTATCCACTTCCACCCATGAATTTACCCGTTTCAAAATAAGCTGCTCCTATTCCAGAACAAGAGCTGCCATGCCAGGAGTTGATCACAAGGAGTTATTTCAGCACGGGAAGGTGCTCAGGGTGCCAGGGGAGACCAGCTGCTGCCACCCAGGCGATGCGTGGGCTGGGAGCCTTCTCCCACCCTCCGGCACCTACCAGCAGCGCATGGTGACCTGTTATCGCTCGCTCACTTCAACAGTGAATCAAGATGCTGCCGGTTTTTGAGAAGACGAGCGAGCCCCATACCATCCCCCCTATGTTCAGGATTCATAAATCACGCAGACAGTCTTGTTTCCAATGAGCTGATGGATGGAGCTTTCATCCCTTTCTATGCGTGACCCTTCTGCTGCTATTCATTAACAACACAAAGGGTGTTTTAACCTGGGAGCAAACGGGGCGCTCGTTTGTTTAGTTAACTCTCTTCCTGAGTCATCCCGTTTGGCTCAAGCGAAACCGTCTCCAGTCAGCCTGCCGGCTCTCCCACCGGGGCTGCGCTCCCCGAGCACCCCCGGCAGGACATATCGGCATGCCTGATGGGCAAGCATCGCATCGCATCGCATCCCATCGCATCCCATCGCATCCCATCCCATCCCATCCCATCCCATCCCATCCCATCCCACCGTGTCTCATCACACCACAATGCAGCAAGTGTCATCACACCTTTGGGTGACCTGGTGAGCAGAAGAGCTGGGCTTGGCACGTGGCACCACTGTGTGTTGCAACGCAGCTGCCTGGTTTCCAAAAAGCGTGAGCTCACGCGAGCTGAAGGGTATGGCTCTTGTCTTCAGATTTAATGACTGTCCAGCTGCCAGGGGCAGCGGGGGCTGCCAGCGTCCGGTGGAGATTCCATTTGGAGAAGGCCACAGAGCAGATTACGCATCAGACGATGAAGTGATGCTATGGACAAAGTGCGCCGAACACGAAATCTTCCTGCAATACTCCAAGACAGATTGTTACATCTCTCTGCCAAGAAATCAAACATTCCTGCTAGAGTCAGGGCTTTCACAGAAGCCCCCTCTGGGACATCAAGTGAGGCTAAGACAACAGTCCAGAGCTTTGCTAGCAAATCATGAGTCCCGAGTGTCTCTCCAGCTGGCAGGACCATCATTGACCTAAATGGCCTTGTCCTCCCTGAAGCAGCTCTGTCAATTTGGCCACAATCCACTTAATAATGTAGCTTGAGTATAAAGATGTATCCAGGCCCAACCACAAAACAGCTGGAGACTGTAGGGTTGACTTAATCCTGGTAGAATAAAACGGGGAAACTAGTGGGAGTCAGCGAGGATGTTGCTGGCTGGGTTTTGAGCAGTGCTGAGTAATAAAAGGGATCAAATGTGTTAGGCACAAGCTGTCTGGAGCCACAGTTGTTGTTGTTGTTTTAACTAATTGAATTTTAGTGCTGGTGAAAGGTACCAGATTGACAACTCTGGGGAACGGTGTCTGTTACTCAGACCAGGTACGGCACAGGCAGTGAATCCCCTCTTAATCCCCGGCTTCATCCAGACATCGTGCTTTCCTCTCATGGGGAGAAAGACACTCGGCCCCCGACACATGAGGCCCTTCCCCTCCGCAGCTGGGACCTGCGCCGAGGGGTCTGCATCCCTCCCGGAGAGCCCCGGCAGACCCCTGCTTGACTTCATGGAGATGCTCTAAGGAGCCCTGGGGGGCAACGCCTTCGGGTCCGGGCAGGGTGGGACGAGCGACCTGTCCCATCGCTGCCGCAGGGACCATGCGTGCGGCTGGGGAGGGGCAGGCAGGGGCAGGGGCTGCTTCGGGGTGAGCAGCGCGGCAAAGGCGTCGAGGGGAGTTGCTGCTCATGGCAAGAAATCCACTTTGGCCAGCTCCCAGGGAAGCCTTTGCCAGAGGAGAGCAGCCGGGGCTGCTGGGGAAGAGGGAGCTGGGGCCGAGCGGGCGTGCGGGGAGGAGAGCGGAGGGGAACGGAGCAGCATCCCCAAAAGGGGAGCAGCGGCTGCATCCTTCCTGGGGATGGCCGGGCACCGGCAGCCCGGCGGAGGGCAGGGACGGGGCTGGACTCACGTGCTGGGTGACATCTGCCCCCACCATAAGATGGGGATAATTCTTACCCAGCTTGGTAAAGTGCCGAAGGGTCGGACACATTGAACAACAGTTCGCCACCGAAAAGTCCAAAAGCCTGGCAGCACCTGCCTTGCCCAAGCCTCTGCGCCAAGATTTGAACCGGCTCCAGTCTTGAAGGGGGCGAAGGCTGGGACGAGCCCGGGGCAGCGGCGCTGGGAGAGCCGGGGCAGCCACCCGCCTCGCCGATGCGCTTCGCAAGCACGCACGGAGGCGGCTGTTTCCCAGGGGAAAGCTCTTCGCAGGGGCACCTTGTCAGCCCTGCTCTATAAATAGCTGGGAAAAAAGCCCCGGCAGGAAGCGGCGGATTTTAGGAAGGGCGAGGGGAAGGGCTCGGTTTCAGCCTTGCCAAGTCTCGGTCACGCGGGAGGATGACTCCTGCGCCGCGGAGGACGCTGAAGGCAGCGCTGAGAGTGTTTCGCCCAGCGAGACGGGGCTGCGCTCCACGCTGCGGCTCTTCAGGGCTCCCTTTGAACTCCTTCTCCTGTTTTCCTCGCCAGGCCTGGCAGGGCTCAGCAGGCAGCTCCCTTCTCCAGGTGGCAGGGACGAGCTCTGCCTCGGTTTTTATGGGAGAGCCTCGCTGCTTATATGGGTAGAGGCTATGGAAGTTGTTTAGCAGATGTTAGGAGGGATAAAAGCAGGCAGGTCTGCCCATTTTCAGGCAGGCTGGGACCAGAGTTTGGGAGTATTAAGTTAGTGATCCTGATGGGCACAGAAAATAAATTCTTCCCCGTGCCGGTCCCTTTGCTGCGGTCTCTCTCGTTTCGATTAGATTTGGTCTTGCTTACTGGGCTGAAGAGAGCCCCGCTTTGCTTTGCTGTGTCAGTTCCTATACCGTGACCCGTGTCTTACAGGCATTTATTGGGAGCTGGCTGTGGTGCGAGACTTGCAGGATATCAGATTTCCAGCCGGGGCAGCCGCCTGGGAACAGCGGCCCTGTTAATAACAAGGTGTGCCCCATCCCTGCCAGTCCTGGGAGGAGGGAAACGAAAACAAGGAAGGATTAAAAAAAGCCATGGCTTTGCTACATCTCGCCTTGGATTGCTTTCATTCAAGGTTTTGCGATGGAGCCGAGCTGGCTTTTTTTGGTCGTTTTTTTTTTTTTGTTTTTCTTTTTTTTTTTGAGTGGTCCCAAAATAGCCGATCGTCTTTGCAGGCTGCAGGCTTCAGCTCAGCCTGTTGCTTGTCCCCAGCATGAGAAGTGTCCCCAGCAAGTCTCGTCACAGATGATTTGGGGACTGCCAGCGCCTGATGTCCAAACGCAGACCAGGGAAAAGCCACAACTTCCTCTTTGAGAATAGCCATTTCAGGGACAAGTACCCAGCTCCTATATAGGTTTTTTTTGTAATAAAAAGATAAATGCAGCCTTTCATATATGAGTTCCTCCTTCAGGAGGCATGTCTGGGCTGGAGGACATGGGGATCTGCTGTCTTTCAATGTCACTTCAGTAATCAAAGTCCTGCAGACGAAGCTCTCGCTTCAGATGCTGAGGGCTCAGGCTGGTAACGACGCGCAGTATCGTCTCTCCACTTGTGGCCAGCCGGTTCTGCTAATTACTGAGCCACTGTGCTCCGCAAACCGTGCGTGCGTCAGAAGCCCGGCATCAAGGGGAGCCAGCGTGAGTCAGACTTGAAAGCCCTGAAAAACACCGCCGGGCTCGGAGCCGGCAGCGCTTCCGGAGCCGAAGTGAGCGGTGGCCGATGCGAGGGTGCCGAGCTCCTTCGCTGCCCTCCGCGGCTGCTGGCCCCGCTCGCCCACAGGGACACGCGGCGCGATGGAGGATGGAGCCAGGCAAAGCTCTCTGGGTTGTCTGCCCTGCGCCCTCCTGCAATGCCCGTCCCGGGCAATTTGGGGCAGAAGGAAACCGCCTGGTCCTGAGCCAACACTGCAGCCCGGGTTGGTGATGTCGTCCCTCCTGTCTCGCGGGTCAGGGTGTGCCAGTTTGGTACTTAGAGTCATAGAATCATAGAATGGTTTGGGTTGGAAGGGACCTTAAAGCCCACCCAGTGCCACCCCCTGCCCTGGGCAGGGACACCTCCCACCAGCCCAGGTTGCTCCAAGCCCCGTCCAACCTGGCCTTGAACCCCTCCAGGGATGGGGCAGCCACAGCTTCTCTGGGCAACCTGTGCCAGGGGCTCACCACCCTCACAGCAAAGGATTTCTTCCTAATATCTCATCTAAATCTTCCCTCTTCCAGTTTAAAACCGTTACCGCTTGTCCTATCACTCCCCTCCCTGATCCAGAGTCCCTCCTCATCTCTCCTGGAGCCCCTTTAGGCACTGGAAGGGGCTCTAAGGTCTTCTCGGAGCCTTCTCTTCTCCAGGCTGAACACCCCCGACTGCCCAGCTACTCACTGGCCTGCAAACTCCTCTGCCCCCACTGGTGCCAGGTACCCCACAGCCAACAAAAGCTTCCCGCGGCGGCAGCCAGGGGAGGGGGGCTGCAGGGCAGAGCTGCTGGTGCAGGATCAGACCCTGGTCCCTGCCCGACCTGCGGTTTCCATCTCTGGTTTGCCCAGAGGCAGCAGGATCCGGAGAGCTGAAGGAGAGATGTGAAACACAGCACGACCCATGCCCGCCGGGAAAAAAAGGTTAAGGTGATCCTTTCCCATACCCGATCCCAAACCACAGGAAACCTTTTCTTTCTGAAAAGGGGGTGCTGCCTGCGGCAGGGTGGCCTCCCTGGGGGGCTGCAGAGGCGGGCAGCAGGCAGCGAGCGGGCAGCAGGCAGCGAGCAGGCAGCAGCGCTCTCCCGTACACCCGGGCGCTGCTGATGCTGAGAGCCGGAGCAGAATTGAAATGCAGACGGCGGCGGTCTGACAGCAGAGCCGGGAGAGCCGTCCCGTAGCCCGGCCTTGCATGCCACCTACGGTTCCTTCGGTGGAGGTGATGCGCGCTCTTTGTCTGGCGGCAGAGCCGTTTATTTGCAGTCAGGCAGAGGCAGCCGTGGCAGACAGAGATTCCCCCATGGCGTGCTCTTTATTCGGAATAAAACTCCAATATAAAACCCGTGGCAGGGTTGGGTTTTTTTTTCAAGTGCCTGGCTGCACTGGAGGGCGGGATGCTCTGCCACCCTTCGTGGTGGGTACGGAGCTGGTGCCCCCTGACAGAAAGTCACTGTAATAGGTTATGTTTGAGGGATGAACCTGGCGTTACATAGATGCACTGTCAGAAGTTAGAGGGGTATCGTATTGTGCAGGGGCACAGGCCAAGGAGACTTTTCATAGCTGCTGGAGCACCCATGCTCTGAAACTCAGCACCGTTTGGGTACCTGACACCAGAGACACCCAGGCCCTGGTGAGGTATCCCCCCCATGCTCTCATCTGCAGCTGTCCTGGGGCCCCCCAGCCCCTCCAGAAGAGCATCCTCGTCTCTCCCAGCACCGCGAGGTCCTCCTGCTTCTGGGCCAGAGTGACCTTGAGCCTCAAGGACTGAAATGCAAACCTCAGCCTTGAATTTCAGACAGCTCTGAATTTCCAGTGGTCACATTTGGGCTTCTGGTTCTCCTTGGTAGGAGAGAAACAGCAGCTGGATGTTTCAATCCAGCCCCCCTTGCGCTCCTGCCCAGTCCTTTGTGTGCTGTCCCGGAGGAACGCGGTGTCTCTCAGAGGACACGTCCCTCTGTCCCACCATGGCATGGCCATTAGCAGATACTCGGGGAAAGGAGCAGCCGAACACGCTGTGCAGAGAGAGATGCGCTTGCGGCTTCCAGCCACCTGAAGATGAGGAGTGCCTCGCATCTGAACTGTGTCTGGATGAGCCGCCGAGGGCCCTGTGCTGCGTGACTTTGCCTCCTTCCATCTCCTTTCGACCTCTGCAGCCACCCGCGGCGGCGGGTGGGGTGGCCAGCTGGTACGGAGATATCTCCCACCGGAGAGTGGAGGATGGAACTCCGGCAGGTGGGACCAGGCATCGCATTCGAGCTCACAGAGCGGAGGGAGGCGATGGCAAAGAGCAGAAGAGGATGGGAGAGACAAATGGCTCTGTCCTGTGTGCCAGCACTAATGGGGGGAGGATGTGCTCCAAATACTAACGATGTGGCGGCAGCAGTCACTGCCAGAGCTCTGAGCTCTCTGCTGCCAGCAATACGGAGCCGACGGAGCAGAGCTGAGAGCCCAGGTCGCATCCAGGGGAGCCACTGAGTTTGTCTGACAGCGTCTCACCTTCTGACGCTCTGCGCAAAGAGGCAGTGGCTTGGAAATCTGGGTTTTGGAGCCTGAACTTTTATCATCCCAACTGCTTCTGCCTCGCTGCACTTAAAGAGGACGGCATCCCAATGTCAGAGAGGAGCACTGCAGGTCCTCCAGCTGGGGCTGGCGCAGGCCAATATGGATGCCGGGCCATCTGAGAAGCTCTTCCTGGAGCAATAAATATGGGAAGCGTGCTTCCAAGCAGTCTCCCTTTCCTGGGAGATGAAGGACACGCGATCGACACTGTGGGAGACATAGCGTTTAAGATTTATCAGACCCACATCACGACATACCCGGAGGCGCTGCTGAAGAGCAGCCAGCGCCAGTGGCCACCTCAGCGAAGGGTCCCCTCCAAAATGCTGGTCTCAGCAGGCTGGCGGGGGGGTCTGGGCAGGCAGAGGGGTGCTGGCCGGGCTGCGCGAGGTGACACCCTCGCAGTGCCCTGCCTCCCCGCCTCTCTCCTCCAGATGCAAGGTTGCCTTGGAGACACTGGGACATGATCAGTCCCGCTGGCTCTGACGGCTCCGGGAGGAGTGCAAGCTCTCGCCTCCAAGGGTGTCAGCCCTGACACACCGAGCAGCGTGTCCTTGCTGCCTTGCTGCGCGCTGCTAACCCTGGGGCAGGCGCCTGCCTGGGACCTGTGCGCCTTCTCGAGTGCCATCACCCAGCCAGCGGATCATCCCGCTCCTTACCAGGCGTCGCTGCCTCCGGGGCACGCGTATCACCTCCCCGCAGCCCTCAAGGCGTCTGGTTGTCCAGGATAGCACAAGACCCCGCTGTGCATCATTACGAGCATCGACCCCGCTCCGGTAGCCCCCGCTAGCCCCCACGCTTGGGTTCGGGGCTCCTGCGGTGCCCCGGGGCGGTCCCATTGCTGGGCAGTGAGGACCACTTACTGCACCCGTGCAGCTGGCAATATTGAGATGCCCTTGCACCCCGCGGAGCCTCCGAAGCCGCCTCTGTCCTGCATTAGAGATCTAAGCTCAAACAATAAGGGTAATGGACAGGAAATTAGAGATAAGTAGGTGGTTTGACAGGATTAGGGATAAGCAAAAGAAACATAATTATGTGATAGCTGCTATCGGACAAGGGTTCCTACGAAAGGGAATGTAAATGACCTAAAAAAAGCACTACACCAGATCAAACAGCTACACTTTGCAGATAACAGCCCAAAAACACAGGGTATAAATATTTATCACAAATGAATTCTCCAAACACTCCCTGCTCACGATCACATTAACAATAGATGGGATTGAGGATAATAAAGGCTTTTCACAACCTTTTTTCTCCCTTTCCCCCCCCCGGGGCTTTTGTGCATGTACAGCTGTGTGTATGTGTGCGAGAGATAGGGAGGGTTCCCATCGGTGTGTGGAGGGGACCGGCGCTGGCGGAGGGGGTGTCCGGGGGTCCTGCGCCCTTCCCGGCTCCTCGCCAGCTCCGGGTCCTGCCGATGCCCGCAGGGCTCAGCCTGCGCTCGCTCCTCTGCCACCTCCAGGGCTGGGAGCATCCCAGGGAAAAGGGGAACTTACCCGCAGTCTTGTCCGGGAATCCTTGCTCGCTTTGTTGGTGTTCTTTGCTTTTTCTACCACGGTCCGAAATATTGAGGTTCGGCTTTGCCGTCTGTGTGGTCAGCCCAGAGGGCACGGTGGCCGCTCCCCAGGGGAGTTCTGCAGCCCCAAAGCCTGGCTGAAGCCCAGCCATTCCTGCTGCCTCTCTCTCCTCAGCAGGGAGGGGGAAATTAAGGAATGGTGGGCACGTTGTGGAGCAGTTGGGAAACCTCTGCCTCAAATAAGGGCAAAGCTGGGCCCTTTCGTGTCCGCAAAACACGCTGAAGGCGTGCAGCTCCTTTGCGTGGAGGTGCCGAGTGGGGCTGGGACCTCAGACCGAGCCCAGGGCGATCCCCACTGCAGCCCTTGTCCCCCGAAACAGGACCATGGGTGTCCCCCCCCAGCACGGCCACCCCCACGCTCTGCCCCTCAGACAGCGCCCGCTCTTCTTCCTGACTTATTCTGGTTGTTGTTATTTATTTAACAAGAGGGGACACAAAGCCTCCGTAACCTGGGCTTGCAAATTACCAAAGCCCAGGAAATGAAAACTCCACGGCAGCATTAATTGAAGGGCTTTTTAATTAAAATCAGCTTGTTTCCCGATCAAAGATTAAAGGAAGGAAGAAAGCTGAAAGAAAAAAAAATAAAAAAAAATAAAACAATTCCCTCCCTGCTCCTCTCTGGCATTCACGAGGTGTGGGCTGAGCACCCTGCATCATCCCTGCTCCTTGTCTCTCTCATACCTTTTGATTCCCCCCCCCCCGCCAACTGAAGTCTTGTTTTGGCTCTTCTTTCTACCTGATTTCATCCTCATCTGCTTCTCGTCGCTCTGTCCATCGCATCGCGCTTGTACCGGCTCCTTTTGGGGGGGGCATCATGATGATGGCATCATCCCTTGGGGCTTGCTGGGCCACCGTGGGGACTGCCCAGGTCAGGGGCGGGGGTGCTGGGGGTGTCTGGGAAGGAAGGAGGAGAAACCACTGGTGCAGAGCCTGGTGTTTCCCCTCTCTGGTCCTCATTAGCTAATTGCACAGAGCAGATGACTGCTGGCTTCTCCTGCTCACAGCTGCACCCAGGTGTCCTCTCCCTTGTCCCCTGTCCCTGTCCCCACGAGCCCCCCTGCATCTGCACACATACATGTCGCAGTGAGCAGAGCCTACATCGCTCAGGGAAGAGTTATTCTCATCTGGACTTTTTTTTTATTTATTTATTTTATTTTAGGAATTAAATTCTGGCAGAGAAGTTAGCATTGCCTAAAGATTTAGCCGCTGTGACTAAATGGCATTCAATGATGCTAAACAAAGTGTATCGCTAACGAAGAAAAATATTTGTTGCTTTGGAAAGGCTGATGTCCCCGAGGCTGCCGAGAACCACTCTGGAGGAAAAACCAGGCAGAAAACTGAGAACGAAAAGAGGAAATTCTTTAATCAAAATTCATGAATTGGCCAAAAAAGCTCCGATTTCTTAAGTCAATAATTTTGGTGAAATGTCCATTTTTTTTTTTATTTTTATTTTTAATGAAGATTGTAATTGAGCGCAAAACCCCAGGAGCAGGAAACAGCCAACAGGAAAGACGGGGAATTGATAGTAACGGAGACAGATGGGAGGCTTTGAAGTTTAGCAAATTGGTGAGGGAAGGTGAAGGCATCGAGGAGAAATCTGTGGCTGGCTGGGCTGTGGACGCTAAGTAGTAGTTAACAATATTAGGCAGAGGGAGTGCTGCGGCAGTGCTAGAGGCTCATTACCAGCTAAGAGGGTGCTGGCAGTGGCGCGGGGAGGGCAGAAGTGCTCAGCCAGCGCCTCTGCGCTCCCTTGGAGCGGTGGGACGATGCTCTGCTGTCACGCGAGGCTGCCGAGACACGTCTCGGTCCGATGGCAGCCACCGAGGGTTGTCGCACGGCCCAGAAAAATCAACGTTTTGGAGCGGCTTGGCCTCAGCCCCGTGAGAGCTGAGGCTCCCACGCGTGGGAGATGCTCTTTCCATCGCCGGTGGCACCAGAGATGGGGTCTGGGGCGAGCACGGCATCCTGTCTGCGGAAAGAGCAAAAGGGGCGACCTGGCCTCGGCAGAAGAAGGGAAAAAAATGATACGGGATTTAATTGAGGAGGAATTATTGTCAGTCAGCGCAGCTTTATGGAAATAGGTCTTGCCAAACAAACCTGATTTCGTTCCGTAATGAGATTAGACTTGCGGTTGCAAAGGTGGCCGTGCAGATGTAACCCACAGGTGTCCGGCTGGTGTGGCAGGATGAGCCCGAGGTGCTGGGGACCACCTGGACCCGGTCAGCGGGGCCGGGGGCCGGGGAGGAGGTGGGGATCCTTCTGGAACCCCCCAACTATTTCTGCTACCTGCCACCCCATTGCACATTGAACCTTTTGGGTGGAAATAGAGACCGGGTGATGGAGAACAGTAGGGACGAGGCGGAGAGGGATCCGAGCCAGAGCTACCCCGAGGCGGCTGCGGCGTCGGGGGGGTGCTGGGGAGGGGGCACACTGGCCATTTGGATGTGGCCTTTGTGTGAGCCCAATCCATGCTGCCTCCAGTTCTGTTGCCTGTGTTTTTAAAAACCACTGAGAAATGGAAAGGGTCCAGAAAAGAGCCACAAAAATGGCTGACAAAAATGCCTTTGTTGTGCAAGCATGTATTAGTGCATCGGCGTGGGTTTAGGGAGATTAGAGGGGATACTAAAAGTCTATTTATCTAGTGGAGGAAAGTGTAATGGAAGGACTGAGCAGAGGCTGAGCCTGGCCAAGGTCGCAGTGGGAATATTAGTGAAGGATGTTCCCTTCCGGACAGAGGAAGGCGGCAGCCTCTCCATCTCTTGGGGTCTCCTTCTCCACTCCGCATGTCCGTGGGGTGGAGGTGTTTTCCCCAGACACTTTCCAGCTGCGGCACAGAGTAGAACAGAACAGCTGCTAAAGCAGGGGCGGTGAAGCAGGAGCATCGCCTGCACCGTGGGACCAGCGGAAGGGCAGCCACCGGGATGGAGATGGTGGTGCAATCCTGGCCAGGAGAGGAGGAAAGCTGCAGCCCAGGGAGATGCCGCGACATCTCCATGAGGCTCAGCCATATCCCAGCCCGGGCTGTCACCCAGCCCTGCGGGGACCCTCCTTACAGCCATCGTTTCCTCATCCCTCCGCCACCGAGGTGCTGGGCACGTCCCTTCCCTTCTACTAAAGGAAAACCCTTAGTAGGCATCGCTGGAAGTTAGAAGAGATGGCCATCTTCTGCTTAGACTGTCCTAAGTCCCCTTTGGCTTTCAGACCTAAAAATAAGAACGTGGGGGATTTGTTGAATGTTGAACCCGAGCAGTCCCGACCTCTCCTCTGGAGGACACTGGACGTGGCCACAGGTCTCCATGGGGGCACTGGAGCTGCTGCCCAGCCCAGCCATGGGTGGTGGGGCTGGGACAGCCTTGCCCCCCCCTCCCTGCTTCTGCAGGCCAGCAGCAAAGCCCCATCCCGGTGTTACATGTGCTGCGAGGAGGGGAGCGAGGGGTGGGAAGTGGGGATTTCTTATTAACTTCTGGGAACTGGAGCTCTTCTCTGCGTCAAGGATATTATTTATGTGCACGAGATGCAGGCTGATTATGAGAAACATATTGATTGAGGTTTCACAGCTACTGAACACAGTAGATATGTATCAGTTACACCACAGCCTAAACCTGTATCAATGTGTTTCTAATAATCAGCTGGCATCTCATTAACATAAATAGCTGTCTTCTCCCATTTGGGAGAGCGGCTCCGTGGCTTGCTAACTGCACATTACCCAAATGCCAATTGCTTATTAGAACAATCATTCCGCAGGTCTAAATCCCGGGGAATGGTGGTGTAGTAAGACATCACTTGTTACATAGTTGCTAGACCTTGGTAAATACGTTCCTAATCAGCAATTAGTAGTTAATTAACGTGCTGAAAATATCATTTTCGATCTAAATGAAGCTTTTGCGGGAAATCTGGAAAGAGAGGTGGGACGATGCAAGCAAGGGAAGCTCGGGCGGCGAGCTGAAATCAAAATGACGTGTTTGAAAGAAGTTCTCACCCTGTGCTCAGGACAAATTTTGGATCCCGTGTGGATGCAGCTCCAGGAAAAACGATGTTGGCTGGGAATTGTTCCCAGCGGCAGCACCCCATGCAGCCCCCTGCGGAGCTGCAAGGGATGAAGCTGGGGCGGCCCCGTGGGCTCAGCCTGGCGGGTGCCCCCCCAACAAGGACCCCGTCCATCTCGTGTCCCCCTGTGCTCGGGCAGGTCCGGTGATGGGAACAGGCGTCAGCCACGCGCGCTCGGGAAGGTGGATTCAAGATGTTCCTCAGATGCTCTCCACATTAAAACAACCTCCGTGATGTGTTTCCATTTTCCGCCAGAGGAAATGTCAGCACCCCTGCTGCCATCCCTGCCTTCCCTCCGTCAGCACATTTTTGTTAGGCTTCACTCTCATTTTTTCCTTACTGCAGTCAATCCTCCTTCGCTCTCGCTTCCCTCTTTCCCTAGTGACAGACACCAGCCCGCCATGGCCCTGTCCGTGATGCCCACGGGCCGGCACGGCGCAGGCAGGTGGAGGGATTCAGGGCTTTAATCCCCGGCACGGTGTGTTTGTCCTTTCGTTTCTCAAGTGGTTGGAGGGAATCTTGGCTGGGCGGTGGGATCGTTAATGCAGAGCAAACAATAGGCTCTTTAGGTCCTTTTCAGCTAATCACCATTGATCCGGGCTGACCTTTCTGTCCCTCCCCTAATCCCAAATCTGGATGCTGCTTTGCATTAAGCCACCTCCGAGGGAAGGTATCAGAGGAGATAAATCCTGGCTGCGGGGGCTGCCGGCCGTGCCGCGGGGCATCGCACGGGCTGGCTGGTCTGCATCAAAGGCAGCGTGGCCAGCAGATCGAGGGAGGGGATCTTCTCCCTCTGCTCCGCTCTGGGGAGACCCCACCTGGAGTCCTGTGTCCAGCCCTGGGGCCCTCAGCACAAGAAGGACATGGACCTGTTGGAGCGGGGCCAGAGGAGGCCCTGGAGATGCTGGGAAGGCTGGAGCCCGTCTGAGGTGAGGACAGGCTGAGAGAGCTGGGGGGGTTCAGCCTGGAGAAGAGAAGGCTCCGGGGAGACCTTAGAGCCCCTGCCAGAACCTAAAGGGGGCTACAGGAGAGATGGGGAGGGACTCTGGATCAGGGAATGGAGTGACAGGACAAGGGGCAATGATTTTAAACTGAAAGAGGGGAGATTTAGATGAGATATTAGGAAGACATTCTTTGCTGTGAGGGTGGTGAGCCCCTGGCCCAGGTTGCCCAGAGAAGCTGTGGCTGCCCCATCCCTGGAGGGGTTCAAGGCCAGGTTGGACGGGGCTTGGAGCAACCTGGTCTAGTTGGAGCTGGATGATCTTTAAGGTCCCTTCCAACCCAAACCATTCTATGATTCAGCCCAGCACCCTCTTTCCAAGGAGGCTGAGCCATGCCGGATGGCATCAGGGGTGCTGTCGCCTGACCGGGATGCTGGCCAGGATCCTCCTCTCCCTGCAGAGGTGGTGGGTACCCACCCGATCCCGCAGGACACACTGGAGGAGTTTTGGAATTGGAGAGTGTTAGATAGAGCTTGACAGGTTTTACTTCCCCGATACCAAATTTGCTAAGAAATACAGCTGCGATGTGAGGAGAGAAATACAACCATTTGTGAGTGTGAGTTAAATTCCAGCAGTTCTTGCCCTGCTGGAAGTGACAGAAATGTTCAAATAACCAAAATGTTTTGAAATGCAATACCGTAAGGCTTTTTTTTTTCCCCCCATGTTAAATCCCTAGTTTTATTTCAAATAAATGTCCCAGATTTTAGAGAGAAAAAAAAGAAAGAGTAAAGTAATCTGAGCAGTAAACAAAATCTATGCTGTCATGTACAAACAAGGCGATGCGGGGGTGAGCGGAGGTGCTGGTCTTTGCTTTCCTGGGATAAACAGATCAAAGAAATGCATGGATGAGCTGCCTGGGACTGGGCTGAGCAGACCTTGCGGCTGCCCGGGAGCAGGACCCCAGGAGGGGTGCCTTCTCCAGGGACACGCCATTCCGCAGCAGCCTGGGGAAGGCTCGTCCCTTCCAGGATGGTTCCCTGTTCCTTATCCAGGGCTTTGCCCTGAGTTTCTGCAGGAGTCACCCTTTGCCTCTCTGTCTCCCTGCCCATCGTGTGAGGGAGACACGTGAAATATGAGGGAACCGGGGCTGGAAACTCCCAGAGATGCTTGGGACAGGCTGTGCTCCTCGCTGCCCAGGCATCGCATGGTTCTTGTCCCCGTTGTCCCCGGAGCCACCCTGCCATCATTCCCTGCGGGATGTGAGCCGGTACCGTGCCTGGGGGGCACCTCCCGCATGCCCAGTTGTAACAGCAGGCTTGCGGCTCCTCCATCCATCCCTCTCCCCTCTCTCTTCTGCGAAGTTTGAGTGCCCGCCTTGGTGACTGGGTCCCCTTGCCCAGTAAGCTCCTAAGAAAAAACTGCCTGGTTTTTTTTTTCTTTTTTTTTCCTGGGACAGCTTTTCCCTGGACTTTAGCCCTTCTGGCTGCAGAGGGCAAACATGCCCCCTTTTGCACCCCAGTAGTTTGCAATCATTTGAGTATTCGCCGAGCTGTTGACCCAGCCCCGCTTGCAGCTGCCGTGAAGGGCGCGAGTCCTCGCCGGAGCCGTGAGCCGGGTTGGATGTTGCTTTTCCCTGTCTTGCTCCGTGAGCCTCCAGGTGCTGCTTAAAGCTGGAAGCAAGGAACGTAGCTATGGAGTTATTTCAGCTTCTCTGAGAAGCTGCCTGTCTCGGGTTGTCTGCCCGTTGCAGCGTCTGCTCTTGGCCCTGGTGCCCCCCAGGCACACTGGGACACCCCATTATCTCCTGCAATTACTGCGGGGACGGGGGTGACACCTGCAACCCCCTTGTCCCTGCCCAGCTTGGCTGGGGGACGTTCTGAGCTTTGTTGGGGCTAAAGCAAGCCCTCACAGCAGACAGCTGCCAAACCAGTGCCAAACTGGGTTTGGTACTGCCTTAAACACCGCTGGGCACCGGGGCTGCAGGGGATGTTCCCCACCGCCCACGCAAGCAGAGGGGCAGGATCCTTGCCCCAAATTCACCCCCAGCATTTCCCATGCGGGCCTGACGAGGAGGTGGCGGCATAAGGATCTTAACGAATTGACCTAATTAAGTTCCCAGCTGGTAGGAAGCTGGATCTCACAGCAGCTGGGCTCTCCAGGAGGGAGGCAATAAAAGCTTCAATACCCAGGAGGGGTGCAGAGCAGGCAGTGTGGGGCTCGGATGGGTGAGCAGTGAATGGCAATGGCTTTCCCTGTGGGTCCCCTCAGTCTAGGCATGGGTGAGAGGTGGCAGCTGCCCTCGCCCTGCCTGCCACCATCCCGGTGGGATTTGCTCCCCCTGGCTGGGTGCGAGGTGAGCTTGGCCAGCACCCCAAAGAGACACGAAGCTGAGCTGCAAAAGCTTTGGCTCCTGCTCGCCCAGGCTGGTGCTGGGTCCCTGCTGGGTGGCTCTGTGCAGGCACCCATCTGCCCGTCACCTCTGCCAGAGCCTCTGCTCAGCACCCGTCTGTTCCCCATCCTGCCCGCGCCCCTCCGCGCGCCAGCATCCACAGCCCATATGCAGGGCCCTGGCTGAGGGGAAGGCTTTTTTTGGTTGTATGTAGATTTATTTTTTTTTTTTTATTGCTTTTTCTTTTTCGACTCACTCCCCACATGGCTTTCCCCCTTTTTCAGCTCTGAAATGGCGACAGCAATCTGTTTCACCGGTGCTTGCGCAGTCCTTGTCAGTGGGTAACGCTAAAATGAGTGACTTGAGCAGGCAGGATGTGCCAGCGAATGGATGCTGGTGCCTGGCTTCCCTGGAGCGGCGGGACAGCTGCTCCCTCAATCGAATGGCTGGAGAATGAGTTTTCTTTCTCTCTCTTTTTTTTTTTTTTTTTTTTTTTTTTTTTTTTCCCCCTAATCCCGGTCCCTGATGGACTCATCTCTCATTTCGCCACTTCCCAAGAAGTGCTCTGCTTGGATGCTGCTTTAGCAATCAAAAGGAGAGGGCGGCCGGCGAATGTGGTGGCTGAGGTTTACGCGATGGAGTTATTGTTGGCTCCTGCCGTGTGGCTGGTGATGCCCAGGACCGTCTCGGGTGAGCTGTGCCCGGGGAGAGCTGTGGCAAAAGGGCCTTTTTTCATCTCTGCATCCTATCTGTGCCGAAGCACTCTCTTTTCTTTTCCTGTCCCCGGTGGGGTTTCAATTGAAGTCCTCCTGGGTGGGAATATTACAGGGGGATCTAGAAGTTTCCAGGCTGGGCTGGATGGGACGGTGCAGAAGGACAGGGGTGCAGGACTGAGTTTTGCTGCTTTGGGTGGCATGGGCTGGGCTACCATCCTCCTCGTCTGCAGGTCTGCTAGCTGTGCTCCTAAAGGTATAATAAATAGTGTAAGAAGAAGAAAATTTAATTGAATATATCAAATGGCTCCTTTCAAGCTGAAGCGCATGGGGTGTGACCCAGCCATTGACATACGATCCATGATAAACAAACAGCAATTACTCAAACATCATAAAAACAGACTGTAAAAGCTATATAAAACTCAGGAAACACCAGCAAAGTAGCTATTAAACTGCGTGGGAAGGAGAGAGGAGCACGGCTGGCTGTGTGCATCCGTCTGGGAATGGTGGCTGTGGATGGCAGCGGGTGGGTGCAGGGAGTGCAAGAGCGAGGTGGCACTTGAGGCCGGGCTGGGATGGGAAACCAGCTGGTGCGGTTGGTGGCGGGTGCGGTGAAGTGTCCCATGTCCTCCAGAGCGAAAATACCATCGGGACCACAAAGAGCAACCAACTAGTCATGGGCTGGTCCCCAGAGGGAAGACCGAACCCTGGCAAGAGGGGTGGTCCATGTCCTGTGCCACCATGGATGCTCCCCAGCCCCTGCTTCTGCATCTCGAGCTGCCTCCTTCCCCCTGACAAGCCTCTCCTCCACTTGCAACCCCCAATTTTTGTTGTTGTGCAGCGGAGAGGCACATTAGGTGTAAATAAATAAACAAGCAGGCACAGCCGAGTCAATAGGGACAGCCTTTTGTGCATCAATCTGGAGCTTTCTGCCGGCAGAATTAACTGGAGTGGGATTTTATCAGATTTTAATAACTGGTGAGAGCTGCCTGGTGTGTCCTCTGCGAAGGGCTGTTGTGAGACCAGCTGGAGAATAAATATCCGAGGCAGATGTGTCTTCCCCTTTACAGACCCGTCCTCCTAGAGCTTGTTGCTTTCTCCTTCTCTGTGAAGGGAGAAAATTCAGGCCCTCTGCCCTGGCTGCCAGTTTTGCCCCATTGTCCCCATCCGAGTCTCTGGGAGATGTCCCAGGGTGCGTTTGCTCAGTCCCAGCTGGGGAGTCGCTGGTCTGTGTCGTACCTTGTCCGGCTCTCCTTTGGTTTGACAAAGCTGTCAGCATTTGGGGGTTAGAATTTGTCTATTTTTTCTCTTTTTTTCTGGGTGGTTTACCGGTTCTTTCTGTGCCATAGGAAGCCCAGTGTGGCAGAAGGTGCGGGAGGGAAGCTGAGCTGGTATGTGGTGGTTTAATCTGCAGCTGAGGATGCTAAAAGTGCTGAGCTGCCCCGGGGCAGCAGCAGGGCTGCCTTACCGGGTCCTCTCCAGACACCCTCATGGTAGTGCAGGAACCGAAGGTCCACCGTGCAGCTTGGACCAAAGGTGTCTCCTCTCCAGCAGCAGCCGGTAACGTTTGCCAAGGGAGCAGCACCAGAAATCGGGGGTGCACAGCCATCCATCTCCCCTGTACACCCTGTCCAGCTTCTGGCAGTTGACAAATCCAGGGATTTCCCAAGCCAGAGGTGTTATCTGGATGGTTGTTTGTAGGAGCCCTTCACACGCCTCTGTCCCTTTGCTTTGGCCGCCGGGGTGGTGGCTTTGTCCTCAGCAGCATCCTGCGGCGGAGCCCTCCGCAGCGCATCTGGGCCACGTACGATAAAAGACTTCCTTTGATTTGTTTTAAATCTGCTGCTGCGTAACTTTATTGGATGTCCTGGGGGTTTTGTGTTCTGAGAAAATGGGAATAATTGTTTCTTATTCACCTCGTCTCAATTGTCCGTGGTTTTATTGAACTCTCTCATATTTCCTCCTCTCTTTCCTCTGCAGCCATCTCGCTCCTCCTGGAATAAACTGCTCTGTTCTTCTGGTCATTCTTCTCTCCTTTCATTACTTCCAGCAATTTTATAAGCCTTCTTCACAAATCCCTGGCACTCGAGTGTCTTCCGCCCCCTCACCTGGGCTCCTGCCGTCCCCTTGCGCTCGGGGTTGGACTTTTCCCTGCAATCCTCATCCAAGCCCAGAAACCGCCTCCTTTCCCAGCAGGGACCTTGCTGCCCTCCTCTGTTTCCTGCTAAGACAAGCCTGGAAGGTCCCCTGCTGATCCCACTAAATTGCCTTTTACTCCACAGGTGACCAAAAATCTGTGAGAGAGGGAAACTCTTTGGAAATAAACCCGCGTATCCCTTTTTTCCCCCCCGCCCCCCCGCCAGTGACAATGATAACAAATGCAACAGGAACTAACTCCTCTCCTCCAGCGGGGGCCGCGGGGGATGCCCTGCCCGAGACTGTCTTGCTCTCGCCATGTCTCCGTACGAAAGCGGACAGCCTGGGAATGTCGGGATTGATCGGCGATGCGCTTTTCAGGCCGGCGCCGCGGGATGCCGGTCCAGCGCCCGTCCCCAGGGTCGCCGTGATTTTTCCGGTCGCCGTGGCAACTTGCGGCGTTTGATGCCCGTTTGCAGAGATGAAGGGAGAAAAGCCGAGGGCAGGCAAAGCGGCGGAGAACGTGTGGAGCTGGCAAAGAGCAAAACATCAGCATCGCTCTCCACCCCGGAAAAAGGAGAAGGGGGACAAAAAGAGAAGGGTGGTGGCAGGGAGAGGGCTGGGAGGATTTACCGCACCCTCACATGGCCTTACTGTAAGCATCAGCTTGGGCAGCGCCAGGACTGAGCCTCTTGGGCTCCAAGAGCTGAAAACAAAGGGTGGGAGGAAGAGGAACTCGTGTCTCGATAAACACAAGGTTGAAAAGGTGATAGGTCGAGGGATTTGGGCTCCAAGAACTTTCTCAAACCATAAATTTTCAATAGCGGGGCTGAAGCCAGGAAACCTGAGCTGGCTTTCGGAGATATATTATCTCAGGAGCAGACAGGGTCAGTTCTTGGCCTCCTCCCTGGTTCCCACCTTGTCTTCATTACAGCCACGGTCTGTGCTTGTCCACGCTTGAGCGTGTGTCTGCGCCCAGGTCCTCGGGCAGGTTTGGGATGCTCCTGGTCTGCGGCTCCGGGTGCCCGGCTCAGCCTCGGGAGGGCAGAGGGATGCTCTCCCTGAAAGTCTAGTTCAGCCCTGCCTCTTGCAACAGAGGTTCCTAACCCAGAAGATGTGGGGTTTTTCTCTTTTTTAAACCAGAAGAGGCAGCTGTGATCATCCAATGCGCAAAACGAGCCCTTAAAGCTTTCCTGAGCCATTTGAACTGGGATGGACTGGGATGTGAGTGGAAAGAGGTGGTCTGGCTGAGGCGGCGGCAGCAGAGGCGATGGCTGACCCCAGCACCGTGTCTTCCCTGCTGCAGCCTTGCCCAAAAGGCGCTCTGAGGCCGCTCAGAAAAAAGGGTAACGAGTTGAGAGACAACAATGTGATTTTCTTTTTTTTTTTCCTTTTGTCGTGGCGCAGCGCTGGGCAGTGTCCCCGGGGCAGGACGTGGTGCTTACGCACAGTCAAAGTGAGCAGGAGAAACAAACATCAGCTGATTATTTGATGCCGTCTGATTGCTCAGTAATGCGGCACCGGGGGAAAACGCAGCCCCGGCCCCTCTCCATCCCCGATGCTTCCAGCCTTGCAGCCGAACAACGGCCCAGCCTCAGCGTTCGTTCTCTCTGCCTTTCTTAAAGCTGCTGGTGATTTTGGGGGGGGTTACGGCAGGGGAAGGTGTCACCGCCGCGCTGTGCCGAGGCAGACAGGAGCACCGTGCGTGTGTGCTGCATCAAACAATTAAATCACTTGCCGTGAACAAAGCGTTTCAGCTCGATGTGCGGGAACGCTGCTCCCTCCGGCCGGGCCGTGCTCCCCGTGCCAGGGCTGGGGTGGTGGATGTGGACTGGGCCAGGGTGGGAAAAGCTCCGCTTTGCTCTTTAATTGCCCTGGTGTAAAGCCTCTCCCGGCTGCCTTGCTCGGCAGCGGTGTGAGCCCTGCAGCCGCTGTCCCCGTCCCCTGCAGCTCACCGTCCTGGCAGAGATGATACCGGAGCTGCAAGGGACGGTGTGGGACCGGAGGCAGCCCAGGGGGGCTCAGGGAGGGCGCTCTGGCGTCCGGGAGGACATTTTGGAGGGAGAGGCGGTTTTCCTTTCTGTCTGGGAACACCGGCTCTTGGAGGGAGGCGCAGTCCGGCAGCGGGACTTTGCTGGGAACGAGCGGCGCGGGGGTTTAGCGCCAGTTCGCCGACTCTCCTGGTGACCTGGGGAGGGAAACGCGCTCCTTCATCAGCCGCCCTCATGCGCCGCAGCACATGGGTCTGACGTGAGCAGCTCCTGAGAGGTGCTGGGCAGGTCAACCACGCGCTGCTTGCAGGCGAAACGTTGCTTAAGCACTGAGCAGGCCGGGGTGAAAAGTCCCCTTCGTGTTTCCTGCAGTTTGTTTCCCCGTGTCCCGCGTCCCTTTTCGCATTTGCTTTCTGTGGCTGCTCGGCAGCCAGTTCTCTGGCAGGAGCACGCACGGAAACAGCTCATTTAAAATGTAATCTGGCCCAAGAACTGGTTATTGAAATTATTTGATGAATAATTTAGGATAACAATTAAAGTCAAAAAAATTCATAAATAGCTCATGAGCAATTCATGAACCGGAAAAGAGGGTAAAGTTGGTCTGATAAGTGCTTTGCTACCAATTAGTCACAGACGCCTGGCCCTGAGCCGGGTTGGTCCGGAGGAGGGATGGCTGCGGCTGCACCCACGCGGCCCCCCCCATTCCCCTCGCCTGCGGGGCTGCCCTGCTTTGAGGACACGGAGAAGCAGGCACAGAGGACTGGGGGTGCGGGGGGACCTCCTGGAAGAGGGAGAGCCGCTGAACTCCCTGGGAAATGTGGCTTTGGCTGTCCTGAAACTATTCGTGAGTTCGCCAAACGCAGCTGTGGCCTGGCAGAGGAGCCCCAGGGGCGTGCGCAGCATCGCTGGTGGCGAAAGCGCTTGACTCACTACTGGAAGATCCCGTTTGAGTCCTTTTTTTCGCCAAAGGACGCGTCCCACCGAGTCTGGGAGACCCCCCAAAAGTGAGCCTAGGTGTCAACTGGAAGGAGAGCCGTGCAGCCGTCCTGGGACAGGGTGATCCAGCCGCGGCATTCGGGTCCTCACCTCCTCCTGGGCTGCTTCAGCCGGGCATTCCCCGCCTTGCCGGCTCTCCCCCTGTCTCTCCAGGCCCCCGGACAGCAAACACTGCAACAACAATAACAGAATTAAGTTTTATTTGAGCTGAAATGAACTGTTTCCTGGCTGCTGAAATGACCCATTCTCCCTCTCCCTTCCTCCCTCCCCAACCCCATGTTCTTTTCAGATCAAACAAAATGCTTTGCTCAAAATGAAACAAAATGTTTCAATTCCCATTTGGGTCATTTTTAGTGAAAGAAGCGGAGGGCCAGCGAGCTAGCAGCCTGATTAAAAGGTTCGGCGTTCTCCCTTGGTGCTTTTTTCCAGGGAGTTTGTGTCTCCCTTGCCGGGGCCGGGGCGAGAGCGGGTGTCCCAGGGTGCGGGAAGGGGTGAGCTCTGCCCCAGCCCACCCCGCTGCAAACCTCCCACCACGGCAGCGCGGCCCGAGTCCTCCCGTAATTTCAGGGCTGGATGATGTGGGGTATCCAGAGAAACCCGACGAAGATCCCACCTGTAGGTACATCTTAGCTCCTGCGTCCGGTCCATTGCAGGATGCCTGTCTCAGGGGAGTTTTGCTATTAAATCTCCTAATAAGCAGAAAGTTAAAGACTGGAGCCACGCACGAGCAAATCTCTGCCAGATGTCTTTGTCCCAATTAAGGCGGAAGAAGAGGGAGAGAATAGGCAATTAATTAGCTGGGAGCGCAGGAGGTGCGGCAGTGAGTGAGCATCACTGCATCCCCAAACGCAGGGGAGCCCTCGTGGGGTCGGGACATGCCACGGTGCAGCCCTGGGGACCGTCCCAGGAGGCGTGGTGGCTCAAAGCCACCCCTTGTCCTCCAGCGCGGGTACCAATATCTCTGCTTGGTCCTCGGCGGTCCCCTGCACCCCCCAGCTCCGTGGATGGGACCTGTCGCAGCAGAAGGAGATGGTGCCTCAGTTTCCCCAGCTGCGAACTGCAGGTGGTGATAGAGTGGTGCTCAGGTGACGTTGTCAATAGGGTTAACGTTTGGCAGAATGCTTTGTGCCCGCAACACGAATGTTTTCTGCAAGTATGCTGCTAGCTGGCATTTTAGCAGAAAATTTTCAGAGCTATTTAGGGTGGAAATAGAAGACATTCGTTCAGCTTTCCCGACTTTCTCTGCTGGTGTCTCACCCTTTCCAAGAACAGAAACCTTTGGTGAGCTTTTTAATTTCCAAACTATTTCAAGCTTTTTTTTGACCTGACGTGGGATTAAAAACCAAACCAAACCGGAAAACGTGAAATCTTGGAATTTCCCAGCAAAGACAAAGCCCGTTTCTGGACCAGCGTCCCTCGCTGGTGTTCAGCAAGCACCATTACATGCGCTGAAGGTACTGAGCCTGGCGAGGAGGAAGATGCCCAGCTTGGCAATGCCTCTGGAGAAGCACAGGGCGTTTTTCCCAGGTCGTTTCCCCCGTTTATGGCAATGCATTTCGCACTGGGGGCAAATTATAGAATTCAGATGGCAACAGCCAAGAGCAACTCTCTTCATGGTGGCCCCTCTGCGGCTGCAGCAGCGTTGGGTGTGGAGATGGGGTTTGGGAGGCTGAGGGGGGGGCCCTGCTCCCCCCATCCCTGCACCCCTTCCTGGCCTGGTGGGGGTCTGCAGGGGGATTGCCCACCTCGGACCCTGCCACCTGCCTGGCATCGGGCACGGGGTCCAGCCGGCAGCTGGCACGTTCGCAGGCATCTCCAGGGTGAGGGTTTATGTAGATTTATGTTAAAATATTCCTGCGTCTTCGCTCCACATTTATTTTTATTGATTTGCAAATGCAAACCTTTGTTCTGCATGCGGTCCGTAAGCCTGACAGTGTATCAGTAACTTCAGATTGAACATTTTAATATCTTTTTCCTTCTCTTGTCCCCGTCCCCCCCCTCCCGCCACGTACCCTCCCCACCTTTCCCCCAGGCAGCTCAGCCTGGCATGAGAGAAATGTGAGACAGTCTCCATCCCCATCCCTATCCCCTGCATCCCCATCCCTATCCCCTGCATTCCCATCCCCTGCATCCCCATCCCCTGCCTCCCCATCCCCTGCCTCCCCATCCTCATCCCCATCCCCTGCATCCCCTTGCATCCCTAGCGCTGCTTCTCAAGCACGATCCCTCCTCAAAAAGGGGGGAAAGAGCAAAATTTTAACACTTCCCCCCCTTCCCTTTCTGCCCCCTTGATGTCTGCTCAGCCGGCTTTCCGCCTGTTGCTTTAAATGGATGTATTTAAAGCAAATGCAGAAATTGCCATTCAGCACAAGGCTTGTAATAAAGACGACATCTCCGTTTCCAATATATATTTATATGTAGTTTGGGTTTTGTCTGGGGGGGACGTGGGGAAAGTCACAGGAAATGCCAGGCGTTGACATGTCCGTGATGATAGAAAATAGCTCCGTCCTTCTCCTGCGAGGTGCGTGGTATTTTCCAAAGTGACATTTAACTGAAGGGAACCTGTGGCAGCGCTTTTGCTGGGGGCAGCGTGGCGGCAGCTGCCTCTCTTTGTGCGAGGCCAGCGTGGACCTCCGCAGCCCAGAGCGCATGGGGTCGGCCGGGGGGGCTGTGTGCTGCCTGGGGATGTTGGTACCCTCGATGGGCAGCGTGGACCAGCCCCAGCCCTGGCTCCTTACCTGCACCCCGTGACTGATCCCGGGGTCGGTCCTCTCTAAAGTGGCCCCCTGCGTCACCCCGAGAAAGTAATGGGGAGCACTCGTCCATCACGCCGCAACAGGCTGACTCGCGAGGAATGATTTCAAGAGCTAAGTCTTTAAAGTCTGGCTTGGCAAGCCGCAGCTGTGAGGGAAGGGGAGATGAAAGGACGTCGTGGAGGGTGCGAGCGTCAGGCGGGGAGCAGCACTTTGCAAAGCTAGGGGGGATGCCCAGGAAAGGGAAAGCAGGCTGGATAATGGAGAATAAACTTAGAAATGTAGAATTGCCCAGGTTGGAAGGGACCTTTCAGGTCATTGAGTCCAACCATCAACCGAACTCTGATAAAAAAGCATCACTAAGCCATATCAGTAGGCACTGTGTCTACCTGTCTTTTAAATATCTCCAGGGATGGAGACTCAACCACTTCCCTGGGCAGCCTGTTCCAATGCTTGATAACCCTTGCAGTGTAAAAACTTTTCCTAATATCCAATCTAAACCTCCCCTGGCGTAACAACTTCCTGGTGTGGGGGAGCTCCCATCCCAGGGAAGCCGTCAAACCTCATCTCCTCCTTCACACCTAGGGGCCCTGATGCCAGGAACAGCATCTTGGGGATCCCTCCTTCCCTGCCGTCCCTCGGGATGCTTTTGGGGACACTGGTTTATCTCCATGACCAGAAGCAGCCAAGCCCATGGGTACTTACTTCCCTGGCGCTGGGCTGTCGCACAGGCTCAACTCTGCAGGATTGCAGCCACCCTAAATACAGCGTGTAAAATCATCCCGCTCCACCTCCCGTCCCCCTGCGCCCGAGCCGCAGCGTGGTTTGCATGGCAGCTTCGCCCTGCCTGAGCCCCTCGCAGGCGCATCGCGCAGCCCCGCTCCTCTGCAGCTCCCTTTATATTTAATCGGTCTGTTCGCTGTGGCTCCGTCTGCCGAGCGCCCAAATCTTCAAAGCTCCTCCAGCAGCCTGGACGCATCCCTTTAATGGACTGTTGGTGAGACACATCCTTACTTCATTACTTCGTTATTTACAGGAGGAGGTTTTCATGCCGGGGCCGGCAGCCCAGCGCCGCCGCCTGCCCGCGTCCCCCTCGGAGGCTGGCAGA
The DNA here is from genome assembly GCF_028500815.1 of Rissa tridactyla. Classification (NCBI taxonomy): domain Eukaryota; kingdom Metazoa; phylum Chordata; class Aves; order Charadriiformes; family Laridae; genus Rissa; species Rissa tridactyla. The sequence continues at coordinate 45,132,989 of NC_071474.1, read as the reverse complement.
GCTGCCGAGGGGATGACAGCCCCACAGACACCGCCACAAGAGCCCCCAAAGCCAGGGATTATGAAGCTGTTAGCTGTCGTCGTGTTTAGAGATTTAAAATGAAAGGATTTGATTCCTGAATGAGAAATTCCTACTTTTTTTTTTTTTTTTTCTCCCCTATTGCTCTGGGTGGTTTTTTTTGCCCTTTTGCTCTGTTTTTTTCCCAGAGTCAGGTCGTTGCAGTGGTCGGAGCCGGCTCCACTTTTGCACCATCTGTGCAGAGAGAAAACTCAATGTCTGCCAAGGAGGAGCAGGGAAGAAGAGCAATTCTGACTTCCTGCAATGCCCATTAATTGTCAGATTTTCCAAACCTTCCCCGATGCTCGCACGGGGCGCTGGGGCCCCTCGTTGGGCGCGTAGGTCAGGGGAGGGCATTGGTTTTGTGATGGGCGTTTCACCACATGGGATGGAGCCTCTGCAGCCCCGGCTGGGCTGGGAGCGGGGAAAGCAGGCTGGGCAGGGCGGGACGGGGGCTTCTCCTTCCCCAGTATCCAAAATCCAGCCTTATCCTTCTGCCGGTCCCTGGGGCTTAACTATCTTTGCAGGTCTCCTGACGGAGACGTGATACTTCGGAGGGCCCAGACAAATGGGGCTGTGGGACCAGCCTGCAGGAGATCTCGGAGACAACCAGCGTAACAGGATATTCTGAAGAACCGGCTCATTTTATGACCATTAATAACATTTGCAGCTACTGAACGTTATCCAGTTTTTCAGGAATAGCAAGACCTGATGCTGCGGGGCTGAGGTTGGCTGGAGCGGTTGAGGGGCGGGGGGGAGGTGGGGGGGGAGCCTGTTGCTCCCCATGTTGTAACGCCGGGTATTTGGCCACGTACAGCCTGGCTGACCTCCTCCTCGGAAGCGGGAGGCGCTGGGGACCCAGCACATGCCGCTACATGAACCAAAGGATGCTGCCAGGAAACCAGGCTTGCGCAGAGCTCTGCTGCGCCATGAGAAAGGCTGATAAACCTCCAGGTCTTCTCCTTACATCTTAAAGGGGAGGGGGGCGTCAGGGTGTTTCGCAGTCAAATTCACTCGCCGCTAGCGGAATTAAAGATATTCTCCCTTGGCTATTTCTGTCAAACCCTCCTCTCTGTCCGTGTACACATATCTATCTCCATACGCATACACACCGTTCATCACACCACAATCCAAGTGACCTGGAGTAGCGCAGTACAAACACTGTAGATCCTATGTAAACAGAGGTTATATATATTTCCCTCATTTATTCCTCGCCGACAGAGGAGCGGCCTCTTCCACAAGGAAAAATAAACCAACGCAATGGCAATCCCGAGTTCAGCAAGTGTTTCCTAGCAGATTTTAACCATGTTAAGTTAGGTGGTTGTAAACAGACTGACAGCACGCCTCCCAACCTTTGAAATTCCTCGCAGTCCGTTTCCTGTCTCAAATTCACACCATCGCTTTTCCACCGGGGCCTTAAATTAATGCCCGGCTGGGGTGCATAATTATCAGCTCCCTAATGGTCCAAAACATCCTGAAGGGCTGAAGTTTCCTTTTTGATTTGTGGCTCCGAGTCGGAGTTGTAATTACCAAATTGATTTTAAATGCAGGCTCCGTTGACAGACTATTGGCAAACGGCATCTCTGAGTCTTCAGCCATTCATAAAAAAAAAAAAAAAAAAAAAAAAGGAAGGCCTTGATGAATATACCTTGATCTGCAGCTGCTGTTTATTTAATACAATTTATGGGCAATGGTATTAGGTTTTATCAGGGAGCTGCAGCTTCGGAAACACTGCTTTGGCAGGAGCGGTTGAGCTGAAAAGTTGGGTCATGGCTGGGAGCTGCCGGAATCGCTTTTTCACATGACGACCGACCCCTCTCCTCGGCTGGGCTCGGCTCGTTTCTCCCCCCTCGCCCTCTCTGCTCCTCAGCTTGGCCATCGTGGTTGGCTCAGTGCAACGGGAGGGGGCCCTCGGGCTGCCCGACCACAAGCAGGTAGAGGAGCAGCTTCCAAAAAAGCCAAATAAATACAGAGGCAGCACATTTTCTGTGTGCTGATGCAATGCTGGCAGGTGGCCTGAACATCAGTTACCGTCAGCTCCCACCACGCGCCGACCCTGGGTCCTGCTGAGTGATCCCACCTCTGTGCTTGGCACCCACGGCTTTCCTCTGCGGAGCCCCCACCAGCACCCCGTCTGCACCGCCGCTCCCCTCGGCCAGGTGGGATAGGGCAGCGTTGGTCCTTTCTTCCCGTCCCACCTCTGCTGGCCAGTTGACCAGTTCTCCTGGGGGCAAGTTATCTGGTTTTCCCTGGATTTTCAGTAGCCGGCACAATGGGGCCCTGACCTCCTAAGGTTTCTTGGGGTGATCTTCTCCCTCCGATGAGGGTTTGCCGCTGTAGTGCCCTCTTCTTCTGTGTGGTCTACAAGAAAGATGATAAACCACATACAGGAGGAACTAGAGCCTTCAAGGTTTGGAAGGAGGACAACAGAGCTGGGATGGGAGGAGAAAGGAAGGGTGTCAGTGTCACGGTCCATTTGGATCTCTCAACTTTATAGGACAACGTACTCTGTGATTTAAACTTTATTTCATGAGCTCATTAAGAAATATAATAAACAAACACGATAAACAGGGGCTCAATCCCTTATCGCCCACACTAGTATTGCCCAGAATAGAATTCACCTATTCACCGTTCAAGTCATAAGGTTTCATAATGTATAACCCGTAACTCTTAATATCACGTACCTGTGAGCAAAAGAAAACAATTAGTAACCCAGCTGATGGCGAGAGTGCTCATCCTTCCTCCTCCACCACGGTACGGGTGTCCCCTGTGCCTCACCGAGAAGCACGAAAGCCTCAGCAGCCCAGCTGCTGTTGGATCCGCTTCCAAAGCTTTTTGGGTAAGCTGGTGTTTCATACCCTCCAGCTTGGAGGTTTGGTCTATACCAGCTCCATAAGTTAGTGGATTCTGAGGAAACTGCCAGATAAAAGATAATGGCTGCTGGAGACAGCAGTCTGCAGGTGACCGTGGCTCCATCATGGTCCTTCAGCTCTTTCTGGCCACCTGTCCTGCCTACTTGGTGCTCTAGCTTTGACCAACCGACACTGCTCCTAGCGCACATCAGGCCTTAGCATGAGCTGGGTTAGCCAAAATCTAAACAGGAGTTGAATGAAGAGTCACAAAGGGTCTGCAAACCCAGTGGGGAGAGACCCAGCTGCCCTGCCTGAGAAGGTAAGAGTGACCGAAGCCCTTGAAGCGTCACAGTCATCGTCTCTGCTGCACAGGAGAGGTGGCTGGCGGAGAACGGGAGCTGTGGGCTTGCACAGAAGAACTGTGAGGCACAGTCCCAAAATCGTGCCAGAGCTTTCCAGTGCTTGCGTGGCCCTGTCCTCCTTCCCAGCATGAAGACTGCATCCATCCTGCCAACGCTGCAGAGGCTGCGCGTTCCCCAGCACTTGGGACCAGCTCTTTAGCATCGGGGTCATCCAGATACCGAGTGTGTGTTGAGGCAGAGCTGAGCCAGAAGTGTTTGCTCCCTCCATTTAGCACCGCTGTTGGAGGAAATAGTATTTTCCGGGCTCCGGACACCTTTCTACAGTGGCTTCATTTTTTATTTCAGAGAATCTCGTTTCAGCTGCCCACCTGCAGAAGGGCTGACAGAGTTTATCTTGCCTTCAGTCAGCACTGGAGGCTGCTGATTAAAGCAGAAAATATGAAGGGTCTTAAAAATTAAGGTGCATCACAGCTATCAGCTGCTCCCTTCCCTCTCTTGAGTTGGGAGGATGGATCGCTCTGACGGCATCCCGCCGGCCTGAGATATTGGGTATCTCTCAGGGTCATTCCCGGGGCAGAGACGAACGACTCGAGCCCGGAGGGGGGCTGATATATAAGCAGGGGATGAGTCACCCCGAGAACCGAGGGACCGCAGCGGGCTGGAGCGAAGGGTTAACAGGACAGTGATGTCTCTTGGGGAGCCGAGGCTGGGGATGAGTGTGTCCGTGGGAGGGGGAGGTCGGCTGCCTGCGATCGCTCCCCTGGCCAGGACGATGATCTCAGGGAGGGAGAATCCGCACGCAGCCCCGGGAGGAAGAGGCAGTGCAGGCAGGGAGCGGGCAGGCGGCGGCGGGGTGACAGGCAGGGCAAAACGAGGTGGCACCCGGGTGACATGTGGGAAGTTTGGGTCCTGTTGTGATTTTTTTCCTGCCCTGGGACATCCCCGCCAGCGTCCCCAGGAGGGGCAGGCAGCAGCATGCCTGCCTGCAGCGCTGGGCAGAGCGCGGGGGCAGCGGGGAAAGCAAAGGTGTCTGCAGACAAGTGAGTGTCCCTGGGGTCAGAAATGGCCCAGGGAAAGGTGTGGGAGAGGCCAGCTGATAGGAAAGCAAATAGTTTGGCTGCCTCCACGGAAAAGTACCTGGTCTGTTTTGTTTCCTAGGTTCGTGATGAAGGATAAGGATTTAGGAGAACGGGAGGGAGAGCTGTAGTTAATCCACTGATTAACCTGAGGAGAGATAGGCAGACGCTAAATCAAAGCAGAAGGGCACGAGGGAGAAGTCAGTACCATCAACCCAAACAACAGCAGAGCATGGCGATGGCTCAGCTCCGGCGAGGTTTAAATGGAGAGATGAAAACCACGGGGCAACCAAAGGGCGAGGTTAGAAACACGACGGGAAGGCAGAGAAGCAGGGAGCAACATGAGAGAGCGGAGACAGAAAGGGGAGCAGGGTGCGAGTTCCCAGAGGGAAATGGCAGGGACATGCTGGGATTTCATCGGCTGGAGTGGGGTGGTTGGCTGGGAAGTTGTGGCTGAGGAGCCGGACCAGGAGGATGCTAAACCTTTCTGTGAAGATGCTGGGCTGGATGAAAATGACGTCTGCGGGACTCCCAGTCTCATAGCAACAGGGGTAGGGCAAACCCCCAACTCTGCATATACAGCGGATTTGGGACCAGATCCGAACTTTGGGGATTGGGCCCGATGCACGGAGGGCTGCGGGAGATAAGGGCATATCCAGTTTCGTGGGATCTGGCACCGCTCGGGCTGTATAAAGCCAGAGAGTGTGACTTGGGTTCGGCACTGCCATGAGCAAAGTTCTCTCCTTCCTTTTAGAGCTCGGGCTTGGCAACCCCGTAAACGCCGTGGGAGCAGCCTAACGCCACGGCTGGCGGAGGAACGCGTCCCCTGCAGGGATGGCTTTTCGCATGCCACGGCTATAAGTACACGGGCTGAGAACATGGCTCAGGATCCAGCAGTGGGGCAGATCTGGCACCAAGGTGTCCCCCAGGGGTGTCTCCACGCAGGCAGGCTGTGGTGCGCCCTGGGGACGGGTTCCTCAAGCTGCTGCTGGTCCTCGGTGGGCAGCCCTCAAGTTGTCACAGCGTGGCCACCGGCCCCCTGAGCGTCCCGGCTGCACCCTGACAAAATCCACCTGCTCCGAAGCTGCATGGGACAGCTCTGCTGGCATTCCCCAAAGCCATGGGAGGTGGCAGCGTCCCCGCGGTCCCACCAGAGCCTTGCTCAGATGTTGAGTCTCATGTCATTTAACTATGTGTCTGGACAGAAGACAAAAGAACATGCAAAGAAACCCACCCTAAATCCTCTCTGTGGCTAAAGCTCTTCTCCCGCTATTTTGTTGCTCGGTTTAATTGCTAGCACATTGCTCTCCGGTGTCGGGAGACGTGTGCGAGATGTGTGTCCTGTGTGCCGCGGTCGGCGCTCCGCGGCATCGCCGGGGCTGGAGGCGTTTGCAGGGTTCATGCGTTGCCTTCGTGTGTGCCGCCGTGCACCGTGTGTGTGCCGTGGGGCGCAACGCGCGCGCGCGCGCACACGTGTTTCTGCTTTGCTTCCTATCATTACAACGTATTTACCACTGTGCGTTTCACGAATATGCTATTTATACTCCAATAGAGTGTGTCATGCTTTGCATTAGTCCAGCCAAATTACAACTTCAAAGTTCTCAAGTTCGGCGGGGGCTCCCCGTCTCTCCCCGGCGGAGGGGCAGGCACAGGTCTGAAAGGTTTCTTATTTATTTTGTTCGGTACGGAGTTGAGGAACCGCTTTCCATCTGGAACCATGTGGAATTTTTTGCATTTGAGATATTTAACCTGACTTTAATTTGAGTCGAAACGTCTGATATTTCTGATAGTAATACCATGGGCTGGGGGGGGGGCAGAGGGGGCGGAGGGGGAGGACCGAAGGCACCCCCCCCTCCCCTCCGCAGAGGCACTCCAGCCGGTCCCTGTTAAGCGATTCCTGGCATGCGAGCGCGCGGCAGACAGTAATGGAGAGCCTAATCAGATCTGGGGAGCTCCGAAATCGCTGGAGCGGTGGCAGAGTAACTGGGTGTCCATGAGAAACCCAATAGTTCTCCATTCCTTTTCCTCCTGGCCACCATCCATCCCGGGGCTGTGCCTGCCCCCCCCCGGCAGCGCTGCCCTCGCCCCACACGCGCCGCTGGAGCGGGGCCGATGTGCGGCCGGGCTCTGCTGGGTGACTGCCACCGGCAGAGGCTGACAAAGCCTGACAAGTCCTTCTTTTACCCCCTTTTTTTTTTGGGGGGGGGTTTGAAATGCCAGTGAAGTGCTTCTCCAATACATTATTTAAATCAGGAGAAAATGCGGCATTTGCCATTTATATCTCATTGGGTTCATTAAAAGGCGACTGCATTTATGCCGTGCACATCGTTTACCTCACTGCTCTTTTAAAAATACCGGACGGAGAGGGACCCAGATCCGAGATGTTGGGGAAGGCTGCGCGGGTCTTCCCAGGTGAGATTTCTTTAATCAAACATCAGGGCAGAGGGAGGAGAGAGCTGCAGAGCCAGCGTGTGGAGGCCACCCCCAGCAGCCCAAGCCCGTGCGGATGCCAGCCCCGCGATGACGACAGGGACGGGGACCGCTGAGGTCCAGCAGACGCGTGGAGTCGGGTTTCAGCCTTGCAAGGGTTAAACAACAGTAGCCGGGAAAATAATTGCAAAACTAAAGTTCCCCTGCACCCTGGCCCCTTCTTTAAACTTCAATAATGTCTTTTAAGAAAATGTTACTTAAAAGAACATTATATTATTGCAAATCAGATTTCCTGACTCTGGTGCAGACATTGCGAACGACTCGGTAATTTCACTGCAGATCCTGAGATAAGGAATGACCTTTAACCTGCTGCTCCGCAGCAGGTTTTGGATGTCACAGGTATTAAGGAAATCTCCCTCTTTCCACAGAGGACCCCGACTGACTGGGAACGGGGAGGGAGGCTTGGCCATCCTGGAACGCAGGATAGGGATGGAGAGGGGCCAGAACTGACATAGCGAACTGGGGGTGATGGAGGAGGTGGGGGCAGCAGGTCGGGACCAGACACTCAGTCCAAAGGCCGGGATGGAGCTGCCGTGGTGGGGAAGAGCCTCCAGCCCGCGAAGCAGGAGTTCGTAGAGCTGCTTCCTGGCTCAGGCATTAAAAACTAGCTGGGTTGCTATAATCTGTATTAGATTTAAACTGTGCAATAAATGTTTCAGTTTATTGATGCCAGACTGCAGCCAATTACAGCTGAAGTCACCAATGGATTAGAGCATGATGAGAGACCAAATGGCTTGGGGAGGGAGCCCGGGGGGTGGTGGGGAGCTGGTCAGAGCGCACACCAGCGTCCTGACTCCCGGGTCGTCAAGCCTCGCTAAATAGAAATCTTGCCCCGTAAAATAAAGCTGGTGATGATGCTTCAGTCCCACCACACACGCTGCAAAGCCCTTGGGCCCTTCTGCTGAGTGTGTCTGCTCCAGAGGTGTTGGAAATGCAGGGCATGGGGCACGCGGGGCCGTGTCCATCCAAGAGGAAGGGTGGCCATGTCCCAGGAGAAGGGTGCCCGGCCATGTCCTTCTCCCTTGGCTGCACCCCGAGGGTGTCAGTGGGGTAGGAGCAGGGTGTGAGAAGCGTGCTGGAAGCATCTGCCTGGGATCTGCATCTCCATCAGCCGGTTACTTCATCCATTGCATAGTACCCCTCGGAAATTTGGCTTTGCAAGCACGAACTCCAGAGCACCAAGGTTTCTGCTCCTTTTCTGTCCCTTCTTTCCCTTTGTCACTTTTCCTCTGTTCTTTCCTATCCCTCCTTCGCCGTTGTTTTTGGCTGCTTTCCCCTCTTGCCCGGATGGCACCGTCCCTTCGCAGCGCTGCCAGGACCTGGGTTCCTCTGGCCGGCAGATGTTCCTGGCAGGTAGGAGGTCTGGGGCTGCTTTGCTGACAAGTCAGGACCACACATCAGGGCTGACTCCTCACCGCCTCCGCTGCGGGAAGGGCAGCCTTTCTGCCATGTGTTGCCTCCGCACTTGCCAAGGACAGCCTTGCACTGGCCGGGGGCCTGACGAGCCACCACAGGATTGCGGCCACCCTAAACCCCAGCGAGTTCAGCGCTCGGATGTATTGCTGGTGCAAAAAAACCCCAACCCCAAATCCCTCCTCTCTGCAAAACGAAGATGCAACAGAAGATGAAAGGCCTCGTTGCTGGTGGCAGGTTCAGAACCTCGCTCCCTGGAGCAGCAGGGTCCTTCTGGGTGATGTCCTGGTGGGGTGCTCAGAGGTCAAAAATCCGGAGTCCAAAGCAGGGAGCAGCGCCCCAGGCAAACCCTCACCCCTTCCCAGCTCCATAAAAGTCTGAACTGGTCTACGGGTCGCTGTGCAGCAGTGTGTGGTAGGCGTAAGCCCAGAAGATAAGAGCCATGGGGCAAACTCTGGCTGGGAGGTCAGGCTTAACCCATCCCAGCGGAGTTTTCCCCGCTCCCCACAGTGCTGCGCTGGACCTTGACTGCCCGCGCACGCTGCTGAGCCTGGCAAGACGTCGGGCTGGAATAGGAAGTTAGTGTCGAAGCCAGGAGGATGCAAAAAAGAAAAAAAAAAAGTGCATTTCCAGGGCCCCTGCCATGGGAGGATTAGAGTAAAACCCACAGATTTCTCAATATTTTCCTGACCCAAAGTGCTGAGTTTGTTTTGCCGTGATTTATGGGATCCTGTTACTCGCTCTTTGTGAATAGCGAGACAGTCACTGGGGATTTATTAAAACATTCACAAGTCCCAAAACTCTGTCAGATTTTTGCATGAGTAATAATTTGCCTGAAAATTTGGAGGAGAAGGCAAGTTACTTGCTACTCCTTGTTCATTACCCCGGCCACCGGGAACGCTCCCAGCATCCAGGCAAGGAGCCGGCAGGAGGGCACGTGCCTTGGCCAGCCAGCCCTGCAACGAGGAGCCGCAGCAAGCCAAAGCCAACACTTTGCAAGGGTTTTTCCTCCCAGCTCTTCAGTGGATGGGACTAATGGGTCCGCTAGAAGGAAATGAAGCTCAGGTAACAAACATTTCGCCTCTCCTGATGGGCACCTCGCTCGCCATTCATCCTCCACGGATGCCCAGTTCCATCTAGCATCAGAGCTGACCCACAGCCTTAAGCTCCAAATAAACACCGAGCAGACCTACATTAAAATAACATTAAGAAACAATCCAAAACCATGAGGGGAAGGAAATTCCTTTTTTTTTTTTTCCCCCCCGCTTTTTAATTCAGATGGAGCTTTTTTTGGTCTGAGTCCTGGCAAACAAACAGCTGAGATCAGTTCCCAATTAGGTGCTTTTTTGGCCTCTCCGAGCGATGAGAAATGACCTAGCTGATTTCAGGCATTTCCCCCAGCCCCTTACGGAAAAGCGCTTGCGAACGTGGAGTCTGGGGCTGAGACCTGACGTGCTGAATTTCTCTTTGCTGCTGCTGCTGCCTGCCTGGCAATGACGAGCCTGACCCCCCTACCTTGTCCCCCACCCCAGCTCACCCTTCCGAAACCCTGCCAGCACCCCGAGGCTGCGTTCCCCGCACCCCACTGGGCGATGGAGCCCCTGGGCTGAGTGGGACCAGTCTGAACGCGAGACACCTCCAAGGAAGGTCCATCAGCTGCAGTCAGTCTCTGGCAGCCGCTTTCCCCCTCGATCAGCAGCAAACCAGGCTCCTTGGGCGGAGATATTAATATCAAATAGTCGCTTATTGGTTTTAAAGAGGCTATTATGTTTGTGGGTTTTTTTCTCCAGGAAAAAGACGCTTAGCATTGTCCTCATTTAAATCTTACCGGGGGGAAAAATAGCATCCCCCCAGAGAACCCCCCGTCTCTGCATTTTGTGTCCTTACTCCCGTTCTGCTCCGGGTTGCTAAACGCAGTTGCTTTTAAATATCTATCACGGGAGCGACTGCCTTCTTGTGACGGCTGGACGGACCCCCACGAAAAGCAATTTGGGAAGCGACTGGAGGGGAAGGTGCTTGAGAAGCGAGGATGCGACGGCTCTCGCGCACGCTGACTCACCGGCGGCGTGCAAGCGCTCTTCAAAGGGCTGGAAAGGCTGCCCACAGCACACAGTCCCCACCGGCGAGCTGTGCCAGGGAATTTTGTAAGCATATCACAGATTCCCACTGGAAAAACAGGCCAAAGAAAGGCTACAAAATAAATAATCGCTCTCGCTCAAACGGCAGCAGAAGAGGCAGTAAAACGAAACGAAAGCACCGAGCAAAGCTGTTGTGTCTAACAGGAATCCTGACCCCTGATCCCAGCTCCCCTCTTTTATGTGTTTTTTTTTTTTTTCTGACTTCAGCACTATTGTGGGCAGATGCCTTTGAATATGATTTATTTGTTTGTCTTGGCATCCAAACAAGGAATCCTGAGACCAGAAAAGACGATCAAGAAAGAGCCCACTTCCGAGTTCTCCTTCCCTTTCAGCCTGCGCGCGCGCACACACACACACACACACACACACACACACACACTCTGCCCCGTGTGCTCTCGCGGAGGCTTTGTTCCACCAGTCAGCGGGGGGAAAGAAGCATGCAACAGTCGATCGTCTTAAAACAATACACTTTGCTGGCCCGTGGCCCAAAGGGTTGGACTCTGTTACTCCAACTGTCAGGGAAATGGGGCCGGAGGAAAGCGCCTTCATCCAAACCCATCAATACCTGCATCGCAAGAAGGGCAGCGAGGGGCTGCTTGCTGAATTCCTCTCTTAAGATCCCAGGTCGTGCTGTCCATGCAGGCAGGGGCAAACCGCCCCCCCCCCGCACCGGCTCTCCAGGGAGCCGGGCTGAAATCAAACCCTCACCAACAGCAAAGCGGGACGAGGCGGGCTGCAGGGTTTGGCCCAACGATGCTATCAGAAACGACTCCAACAGCTTTTTGGTGCGGTTCCAAAAGGCTTTGTTTTTCCCAGCATTTTTTTTTTTTTTTTTTTTTTTTTTTTTTTTTTTTGCCTGTTGGATTGCAGAGGATGATTTAAAGCCAGAGCCAACTATCTACTAGAATGAAGCAGTTTCACAAATTGTAAGGCCAAAGGGACCATTAGATTACGCAGTCCAACCTTCTGTACAAGACAGGCCAGCTCTACTCTGTCTCATTAGTGCCTTAATGCTTGCTATTGCTGCAACTGCTTCCTTCTGCTGATAGCTTCTTTCTCTCTCCAGCCCTCTTCCAGACACCACAGTTCTCACTGTCAGCTGGGTCCAGGACTGAGGAGAAATAAAGTCACCGCGGGCAAAAAGGAGCTTTCAGCTCGGAGGCTTTACAGCGTAACAGCTTCAGGTTCAAGGGGCTCCGCTGTGGTTCTTTCTTCTTCCCTACGTGTTTTTTTCTCGTGCTCAGTGTGGGGTCCCGGGGTGATGACTGGCGTGGAGATGGGCTCTGCAGGAGATGCCCCTCGGGAATACGTGGGCACGATGTGCTGAATCCTAGCAAGAGGGCTTATGTTTAACCCCTGATTGCAAGGCAGGCTCATCTTCACTTCCACACCATCCTTCATCCGTATAACAGTCTATGCTGGATCAGCTCTCAGAGGCCGTTCCCGTTTGGAGAGTGTGGTTTCTCATGGGTCCAAGGTTCCAGAGGGGACGGGGTAGTGTCCTGCTATTCCTGCCGAGGCTGCAGCTCTGCAGAAAGAGCTCTGGGCACAGCACAGGGGTCACCAAATATTTCCCCATCTTCTGGCTCACAGGAGACAAAGGATGAAAGTCCATGGAGGCTCTTCTGTGGTGACAGCTAGTCTGACTGGCTCCAAGCTCTTTGGCCTGCAAACCCAGCCCTAAGTGCAAACCTCACCATCACCAGCTGATGCTTTCTGGAAGCCGTGTCACGTAGTTGGGAAATGTGTATTTATTTCTCTTCCTCCCTCCATAGTGTCCCCTCTCAGCTCAGGAACGTGACGTTGAATTTTCTGTCTAGAATACGCTGCTCTGTTTGAACAGGTTTTTCTATTCCCCAATCACTCACCATCTCCGCTGCATGAGATTTATTGACTTTTATTTATTTATTTTGACTTAGTCATTTTTCTTTTGGGACAGAGCAATGTGCCGAGTGAAGACGGCCTGGGAAGCCCTCTGCGTGAGTCACGGCCTTAAGCCTTTGAGCTGCTTTGTTTCCTTTGGTTTAATCTCTTGACTGCAGTAAACACATTGGACAAAGCTCTGCTTGTTCGGGGACGGCCAGGGCTGATGCTTCAGGGGGTCAGATAACGGGGTCCAGCCATGGGTGGGAAGAAGGAGAGCAGAGCATTTCTGCGTTGGCAGCTCAGGCTCCTCCTCCACCATCTCCAGAGATCATCACACCCCGGTGATGCTGAGACCCTGCTCCTTTTGCAGCTCTTCTGGCACTGTTGGGCATGTTGAGGCTCAGGACGTCAGGAATTCATGCTCTCATGCCATGTACCGGGGTGCTCATTCACAGCCCATATGGGAAACATGAATTTTGGCTCCTCGACTTGCAGTAGCTCTCCCAGTCTGTTCCTCCGGCTCTTAGTCATGCGTTCCCATTCACGCTTGAGTACCACCGGCAGAGACTGCTGCTGAAAAGGGCTGGTGAGTGGCTCATGGTGGGGCTCGCCAGGGACCAGAAGATGTCCCTGTCCTTTCTGTTCACTGCAGAGTGGCTGGCTGGTGTACGAGGATGGGGTCGGAGCTGACCCTGCATCTCCTGGCTGTGCCGGGACCGTTGCACACCGTTGCTCCAGCTCCCAGCACACGCGCCAGCCCCTTGCAAACGCCTCCAGCCAGCTCTTCCCCTCTCCCTTCTGTCGGAGCAGCTGGCGGTGGGCCTTTTCCAAAATGGTTGGCTGCTGGCGAGGAAATCACGCTGGAAGAGCCTCTTCCAGATGTGCACAGCTGTGCGCGCACTGCTGCTGCTCCTTCCGCGGCGCCGGCCTTGCCGTGTGCCAGGCTGCGCAGGGAGGCGGGGGGAGCCGGTCGAGGGGATGGAGTCCACATCTGTCAGGCCGCGGTGTCACCTCGTTACACGTGGCTGGGCCGTTGGGACAGGAGCTGCTGTCGGTCGGCGGTGCCTGCCAACGCAGGCACGTCCCCAGCCCGTCCCCCCGGGGTTTCGCCCTGCCTAGTGCTGATGAAGTCCAGCAAGTGCGACTTCCAGTATTTCCTTTGGCAGAGGAGCCTCCAGCCTAATTATCTCACTCTTACATCATTTCTGTTTGTCTAAGCTAAGATTTCCCTCACTTGTTCTCACCCTGATGCTTCTGGTTTTGCCCCGCGTCTTTGCATGTGACCGTTCTCCCCGCCATCAGACACCTGTAGGTACCAGCAACCCTCCTCTTGCCTCCTCTCTCCCCCAGCAAGTTCACAAGAGTTCGGGTGTTTGTGCCCTTATCAGATCCCTGACCCTTCAAGGATGATGCTGCCGTACATGTTTCAAGTCTAATGCTCCAAGCGAGCATTTATTATTCCAACTCTATTCATTCCAACACAAACTGAGGTTACACTGGGAAGCAGCACCTTTGCTGGAGACGAGGGGCATTCCCACGAAGCGCCTGTTGCAGACGGCTCCTCCAGAGCATCCCTCCTGATTGCTCTCGTGGAGCATCTCTGAGGGCCGGATTCTGCAGGGCGGGGAGTCATCTGGATGCGCTTTGTTGCCCTGGCAAATGCAGAACTCACCTGCAGGTCCCGCCAGACCTCTGCTCTCTCCGAAACATCTCCCACAGCAACTTTCCAGCTTGCTGGGGAAGGAGCCGGTGCCTGGCACATAATTCTGCTACGCACAGACACGCAGGTTAGATATCCTTATCGGAGGAACAAATGATAGTGATTTTTTTTCCTCGCCTTGCTTCAAATTGCTCCCAACGGAAGGATCCTACTAATAACGCATCGAAGATGTTTCCCATGTCTTCTCCTGAAAACTGGCCAAATGAGAGCGGAGCCGGGGAACTGCCCAGTGTGGAAGTTGTGCACGGGGATGGGCACGAGTGGGTGCGGAGGAAGGAGACAGTCATCATCCCCTTGCAGAAAACAACCCCAGGAGGAACTTCTGGGCTTCAGCCTGTGCCGAAGCGTGGGCTGGAGAAGCGAGGGACCAGGGCAGTCCGAGCCACTTCCTGTGGCTTTTCCTCGGCCGCAGCTTTGATCTATTTTTACTAAAAACTGCTGAAACGCGGGGAATCGGGTCGCTGGCCGTGCGCGGCGCTTGGCAGCGGCCGGGCGATGGAGGCCAAAGGGGAGCGGGGCTCGGCCAGGCTCCTCCAGCCAGCAAAGGCAGCTTCGGGCAGGGATGAGACCTCCCCATCCCCTCCTGCACCCCTCTTTTTCCCACCCAGGAGGGAGGGGACCAGGTGGGGAAGGGGAAGAAGCAGCAAACCGCTCTAAGTCATCCCCTTGGCCAGCCGGAGCCCGTTGCTTCAGTGGTGGGGTTTTTTTGTTTTGGATTTTTTTTTTTTTTTTGTTTTAATCACATTAGGGAAGGATGCGATTGTTTTTTCATCTCCGGTTGTTGTGTCCCTCGGGGCCCCCTCGTTACAGCTCCTTTGTTTGTGAGCAGAAAATACTTCCACAACCGAAGCCTGGCCGAGAAATCCTGGAACAGGTTGTAAATCTCCGAGGCCGGCCGATTGACACACACCTGCTGGCTGCTGGTATGCAGCTGGGGAGAAGGGGAAAGGGGAAACTTGGTTTTTTTTTTTCTTTTTTTTCTTCTTCTTCTTTTTTAATAAAACTAGCATGATCCTCGTTCAGATTTTTCAAAAGAAACCGGGTTATTGCAAACAGGGAGGTAGTGGCAACCATCGGCAATGGCTTTCCCACCTCTTCAAAGACCAGCAGCCCAGGATGTGTCCCGTTTACCCCTGTGGACAGACGGCAAAAGCTGGATGGAATAACAGGGATTAGGGGTGATGTCCCGGATGGGAACTGGGGCCATGGGACCAGGAGGGGCTGTACAAGTGGTGGGATCCCCGTCCTGGGATGTGAGGAGGAGGAATCCCACAGGATGCTGCAGGGAGGGGTCAGCCCAGCGTGAGCGGTGGGTTGTTGGATAAGTGGGACCTGGTGAAGACTAATGGGACCGCAGCAGAGGAAAATAAACTTTACAGCAGTGGCCTGTCTATGGGATAGGGCTTTCGGGTTGTTTTTTCGGTTGAGTGGTTGTTTGTGACCACCCTAAACAAAAGTAAAATTGTGTTTGTTCTTTTTTTTTTTTAATTGTGTGGGGATAAAACCCTAATGCGGCAATGGCAATAGGTTTCAAGCAAAAGATTTTTATTTAATTGGCATCTTTCTGCCACAGGAAAGGAAAAGAAATCTGTGCCGAATTGCAGACCCTAATAAAAGCCTCATTTTTGGGAGTGATTCATTAACTTTACTGGGAGCGTGTTTAAAAAATAATTTAAGAAAGAAAAGAAAAAAGGGCCAAGATTTCCTGTGCCTGCCTGTAATATTAAACCTGCTTAAGCTACAAGGAGACGCCTGTGGATGTAATTGCACGTTTCCAAAAGCCTGCGTCCGCACAGCCGGCTCCAAATGGCCTCTGAAGCTGCAGCGGTTTCCCCAGCTGCAGAAGGGGCAGGAAAAGGGGGGGGGAAAGAAAAAAAAAAATCTGATGGGCAGGCATTTCTGTCCCTTTTTATTTTCCCAGTGTGTGTAAGGCGCAGAGTCATTCCTTTGCCCCCCTCTCTCTTTCCTGGATTCAGATTAAACCGAGCAAATGGCCACAAGCCCATATGGTCAGTGGTCCCAGCACATAAGCTGCTTATTCAAGCTGAAGTTGCTTTCCCTCAAGCGCTGCAAACGGGGGCTTCTGTGGTTCAGGAGTTTGCTGGGCATCCCCGGCAAATATTAACGAGGATAAAGCAATTAGGCAATCCAGCCCAGCCCTGCCATTGCCCGGTCGTCGTGGCTCGGCCGGGGTTTTCCGCCTGGGACAAGGACGCGGTGGAGCCGGGTGATCTCCTTTCAGTGGAGGAGGAATTTTTCAACGAAGCGGGGTTTTTTTCTGGTTGTTGTCGTTGAAAAAATGCTGACGCATGGAAATCAAAACCTTTTGCGGAAACGTAATGATTTCAATGAAAACTTAGTTAGTTAGGATTTCCTCGAGCTCAGGACACAATTTCTCATCAAAATGAGCGCAAATGACTCCAAAGCCCAGCTCTGCCCGATTCCCAGCATCTCCAGCTGACGCTGTCACGGTTGTCCCCCGCCGGTGAGGAGGGACGAGCCACGTGGCAGCGTGTCCGTGCAGGAGGCTCAGAGCCAAGTCTGTGCTCATCAGCCTCCAAGCGGGGGGCTCCGGGGCCTGGCGGAGGTGGGGGGAAGGCGAAACGGGAGCCAGGCAAAGGCAACGGCTCCTCTCCAAGGCAGGAGTGCGGGCAGGGCTGCGGGAGGGGACGGGCCCAGCACCCCTCCGTGCTGCGTCTACATTTCCCTACTTCCACTTGAACGAACAATTGCACTCGGCTGAATCACTGGAGGGGAAAAAAGAAGCCACCGACACCCTGTAGTTAGCAATGAGAAAGCTAAAATTAGCTCTTACTATGGGGTGTGTGATAGAGAAAGGAAAAAAAAAAAAAAAAATGAGTAGGCACGACGCTCAGTCACTTTGGTTAATCTGATTACACCCAAAAAAGATTAAAGGAACATTATCCATTTCCTGGTGCCCTCCCTCCTCCCGGGGTGCTGTACCAATCCTGTCGGCACCCCAGCATCCGGGTCAGGTCCTTTCTTCAGGGTCCTGCTCCAAGAGCCTTTGCCTCCTGCAGTGTTTTCCCAATGACGTCCCAGTTTCAGATCCTCCTCCCATCGCTCTCACCCCTAAAATACCCGTTCCTCATACGATGCTCCCGGTCCTGGGTTCATTCTTCCCTGCTATCCCCTCTCCACTCCGTGTCCCCATCTGCTTCTGCCTGTCCCCAAATCCAGCTCCTGTCCCCTCCTGCAGCCAGCGTGGTGCTAAGAGGTAGAAAAGGATGGAGCAGGCTCCACGGGAAGGGAGAGATCCTTGGCTAAGCCGTAAACTGTGATTTTTTTTTTTTTCAGAGGCATTTCAAATCAATCAAATTTGGGGCAGATTTCCACAGAAAAAAGAAAAAAGGCATATCTCTGCAACCAGAGCTGCCTCTTGGAAAATGCCGAGCATCTGTTGCACGTCATGGGAGAGCAAGAACTTCTCAATAAGACAAAATAAATATAATTGGAAATTGAGTCGTTTTCTTTTTTCTTCTTTTAATAGCAATACATGGTGTTTTTCTGTACCCGCGTTCTCAGGAATGGCTGTGCCGCGTGGAGCGGATTGTTTCCTCGGCTTCTGCCTCAGGCAGATACCAAACATGGGAAATTTCAGCCCAATTGATTCAAGTCTGGCAAAGCTCTGCACGAGTGACTGCGGAGCCTCCTGATGGGAAGTGTCAGGCAAACTTCATCATGAGCGGTGGTACCACAGGAAAGATTGTGCTCTAAACCCTGGAAAGTTGGCACGGCAGCACAGCGTGCTCACTCTCTCTTTCACATTTAGATGTTGCAGAATTTGTGTTTTTTCTCGCTGCATTGTTCCACTCCTTTTTTCTTTTTTTTTTTAATTTTGATTTCTTTCTTTCCCCCCCCCCTCCACACCAATTTCTGGCTCTTGCGGCAGCTTGGCTGGAGCGAAGCGTGCCAAGGTTTGGATGACAGATCGTCTTGTAGCATCTGCTAGGAACTGATAAGACAGGAGCCTGATAAGCCTAATGCGCTGCTCCTGCTGGACAGTGGAAAGATGCCTTTGTCTGGGGGATGGGGGATTCTTTGCCCCCACGGAATCCAGAAGCCGTCGCACGCCAGGGATCGAGGCTGGGCTCCAGCCAGGCACCCCAAATTGGAAAAGCAGGGCGAGGGTTTGGGAGCCTTGGGCAGCCTCTGCCTTTGAGTGTGGTGTTTTCTTTCCAGGCTGTTGACTATTTCACGAGGTTAAGCACATATGTAAAAGCAAACCACAACCCCAACTAGTCATTCTGCCTTGAATAAGTGTCTGCAGTTTTTTGGAAGAGATAACAATGCTGTCTTTGTTTCCTCCTCGCTTTCCTCCCTCTCTACCTCGCTTTTTTTCATTCCCTCTCTCCTAGCATGTAAACCATGATAGCAACAATATTTCATTCCACAAATAGTCTGGGAAATGGGGCCGAGCACGTGGGCAGGGTGATGGGAAGGCAAATACCAGTTTGAACCAAAGAGACGGGAAAGTTTGCTGAGCACAAGATGCCATCGCTCCGCTGGCCCGTCTCCAAAGCGTGACACGAACTGGTGTGGTCTCTGTGTGAGAAGGCATAAGGATGGCCATTAAAAAACATATTTACTCTCCGAGGTCTTGTTTTACAGGGAATGTCACCACACTGTCTGCCTAGCTTTCATCTCTTCCTATTTTCAACTGAAAGATCGATCTGGCATAAAATAATGACAGTCTGGTAGAGTAACTCCCTCTGAATTCTGCGGGCAAAGCTCTCCTCCGAGCCCAGCTGTTGTCCATAATATTAATAATTGTTTCTTAGAAAGGCCTCTGCGCTGCTTGAACTTAGTCCAGTGTTTTCCCTTGATGATAAAACTCGGTGGGCTGCATTGTCTGCGGTGCCTCGGGGTCGGCGTGGGAGCCAGGGCTGGGGTGGGGGGGCTGCCCAGCCATCGCCAGCCCAAGAAATTGCTCTTGTGCAACAAGGATTGGGAGCACGTAAAAAATAATGTCCAACTGGAATCCTCAGACGCGTACGAGCCTTCCCAAAGAGCTTTGCTCTTGGGAACTAATACAATCTCACGTTCCTCTGTGTGAGCAACCACATACCAGCCAGTTGCATAGACATGGGAGTCTGGAAGTCTGGACCAGCTCTGATAAGGGGGTAGATGATCTGTTCGGGCTCACCTAACTAAAGTGGAGATGGTGCTCTGATTGTTACCCACAGACAGAGATGAGGACGTGAGCTGGACCACACCTGCGCTGGGTTACGACCACACTGGTGTTCACTGGACCCTTTCACTGGACCATATCCTTCACGGGCTGAAGACCTGCTGTGCAGCGTTAAAAACAACCTACCACCCTTCAGCATCCTCAGCGACTCCGACTAGTTCAGACCTGGGCTTTGGGCACTCAGGGTGGCCCTCTCACCCTGGCACCTCCAAAATTAGACTTTGGGTGTCCGACGCAGGCATCTAGCTAGCATATATTTTAAGAACAGATGGTACTTGTGCTGACACATATTACTGGATAAAATATCAACTAGACCAGCAAGGAACAGGGCTGTAGAGTGAGTGGGGTAAGGAAATGCTTCATCTCACTGTGAGGGCTCCTTTGCCATCCCTAGAGCCATACTGGGAAGAGTCAGCCTAGAAGAGACCAAGGTTATGTTTAATCCAGAGCTGAACTACCCCAGAGCCAGGGGTTCCAAAGGCTGTGGCTTGGTTTACGTCTAAATCTCTTTTATATAAGAGTGGGACACCTGTCCTTGCTCTGTAGGGTCACAGTGTCATGGGGATGTAGCAAGGGGATGCAAGGAAATGTGAAAGGCTGGATCCTGTCAGGATCCAGGCCTGGAGGCACACTGTCACTGGAGGCACAGGGAGGGGTTGTGGTCTATATCCTGATCCAAAAGAAGGACGGAACCCTAACGGAGAAGTATCCTGGGCAAAAGTTCTGTTATCATCACATGAAAATTTCAGTAAGCTCTTGAGCTGCAGCTCTTGAGCTGCAACTTTGGTCTGAAATAAATCAATCACTTCCTGAAATTAACGCCAATATTTCAATATGTCTCATTTAGCGCCATTTTTGCCCCACCCTCGGCTGCTCTCTGAGCTCTGGATTCCTCTGGTATCAGACAAGGCTGAAGGGAAAACGCTCTGGTCAAAGCCCTGGGAGACGAGGTGTTGACAGAGGAACGTTAAGAGGGGCGCGGGGGGACCTCAGCACCCTCTGGCAGAGCGTGAACAAAATTGGGCCAGAGATTTTCAAACCAACAGTCTATCACACAAGCCGTACCCCGCGACAGCATCCATCCTCCCCTCCGGCCGGCACGGCTGATCCCGCTGGATCCCGGAGCTGCACGGGAGCAACCTGCTCCTCACCACAGGTTTGTTTCCCTCGGCATCCCCCTGCTCTGCGGCGTGAATCACGTTGGAGTTGTTTCCTTGGTTCACGCTCTCAATTTTTCGTGACAAAAAAATAGTTAATATCATATTTTGCGTACTTGTTTTATAGGTACGCATTAGCATGCTCTGATATCACTGAAACCAAGCTTTTGCCCGCAGCTAGATCAAATTATTTTCTCTTATTAAAACAAACTTTTCGTTCGCGTTGAAAGAAATTTATTGGGATTTTTATTTTGCTGGAAATTTTAGCTTTTTATGGAAATCCAGAATAAATATTGGTATTGCAGACTGAAAAACCTGCTTTCTGGTCAGATCGAGTGTATTTGTTCCCATACAGAATAATATTCCCATGCTCCTGACCAGCAGCATTGTGGTCAGATCTAATGCATAAATACATTAAAATAGCTACAGTACGAGCCAAAATGACCTCAGTTTCTGTGGCAAACATATAGCCCAAAAATAAATAGATCCACCATACATTTTAAATACAGTAAAGCAATCTGAGTGGGACCATGCTGGTTTAATTTCTGTCGTGTATTTAAAACCTACCCCGCTTTGGAGGGTCTCTTTGGTGGGATGCGGAGGCAGGATGGGGTGTATCGGGGATGCTCCTGCATGGATGGAGCCGGGGCTGCGGTACTGCTGGTGGGAGGGGGGGTTGTTGGGACCCCCAGTAAGAGGCAGGGTACTCAACAAGGGGTTGAAGAAGGGGAAGATGCTCAGGAAGCTTGGGGAGGAGAAGGGGGAGCAAAGGGGGAAAGAAGTCTCGGTCCAGAGCAGCAGCTGGAGCGATGGTCGGTGCTCGCTGCCGGGAGCGAGCGGTGCTGGCGGCGCCTGCACGGGGGCAGGAGCATTAATCTGACACCCGGAGATGTGTCTGATATTTTATTTATTAGAAAAGAACCTTTTTCCATTCCCCGCTTCTCTGAAAAAAAGGAAAGAGCGAGAGGAAAAAAAAAAAAAAAAATTCTCTTAGGCTCATTAAAGGCAAATGTTCCCACTTAGGAAAAACTGAGGTTTTTTTCACCCGCTGCTTATAAGAAACAGCAGACAGAGACAGCCGCGTTCTCCGCATCCCTGTCCCCTCCTCCCCTCCCGGCACCCCCTCGGTGTGCTGCACACCCACCACCCCGCAGCTGCATCCAGCACGACGGTGAGAGAATGCCCACCAGTTTGGCTGTTTTGCCACGGTCAGGCTGTGGTGTCCACAAAAGTACCACTAGAAGAGGATGCTATGGCCCCTCAGCATCCTCTTTGTCCTGAGATGCTCTGAGTTACGGGGGGATGGAGGGGCTGCCCCATCGCTCACGTCTCCCAATGCCCCTTGGCTGACGCACGGCAGAATTACAAAGCGGCAGCGGTTGCTCCGCAGAAGGGCCGTGTCCCACCGCGGGGAAGGGCAGGATGATGCAGGGACCCAAGTATTTGGCTGGCTGTCCTCACATTTCAAAACACTGACCCCCGTGGAAAGCCTGGCCCTCTCGGGGGGCTGAGCTGATTTGCAACGTCTCAAGCTGAAAAAATGTCAGCCCTCTCTTTTGGGACGTAGGAGGAAACGTGGAATGAAATAGCGACTTAAAAGCTTCCCAGCCTGGAGGAACCCAGCCGGGGTCCCCTCCTCCGGGTGGCAGGACTGGAGCGGGATGCTGAGCTAGCCCGCAGCACGGGGGTGAGCCCATGTGGGTTTGGTGGGGCTGCAGCATCCTTCGTGCAGCCTCTGGCCACCTCCCCAAGTCCCCCAAGAACTGAAACAGGACAGTGAAGAGAAATGTGAGCTCGCAGGGAAGCAAGACCAGCACTGGGAGGGAGAAATTACGAGATCCCAGTTGGCAAAGGACAAAAGTGGCCACAGATGAGATCTGAGAAAGGGTCTGAGAGCGAAAGAAGCCTTTCGGAAAGGTCCCCTGTGAGCAGGACAGAGCCAGGGAGAGGGGGGAGCCGGGGAGGCGGATGGGCGGGTGGAGGGGAAAGGCTCTGGGGGCATCTAAACGAAATCCACCTCCATGGGGCATGAAAATAAGCTTTGTTTTAAAAAGCAAACAAGCAAACACATGTTCCGCCCAGCTAAATACAAACTCTCCAAGTTATTATTTATTATTTCTGCTGAGGCAACACTCGGGGACTTCTTTAAGATTGAAAGGGTTCCCTGTGTTCAACTTTGTAGCAATATGGAGCAAGAGACAGCCCTTTAGCAGGGGACCAGACACAACAAATAAGAGTGAGGAGAAAGAATGAAGGGTGGGAAGACAAAGGAAGCAATAACAAGGCTGTGTGTTTGCTCTTGCCAGCTCTGTACACATCAAGAGGGGTTTGAATGCCGGATGGTTTAGCAGCTTTTAAACTTTTCTGTAAACCCAGCTTTGAGCAAGAATAAAGTGGAAATAAATAAAAACGTTTCAATTAATAGAGCTGTACCACTCCCCTCCTTAATGTTTCTCTCCAAGTGCTCTTTGCAAGCGAGAACATTTCTGCTGTGTGCTCCATACTTGCATACTAATGCAGCAGTGCTGCGAAACCAAGAGCTCACACCACCTCCGATTTAACATTAAAGTGTGATTACGGTCAGGAAAGGGATTCTGCAAGGGGAAAAGACATAGTATCATCGCCGTAACAGCTCCTGGTTCCACGCTGCTTCCTCCTTGGCAGCTGGTGGGTGAAAATGTGCTCTGCTCACAACCTGGAGGATGATGTCCCTGTCTGCTGCCTGTCCCCAGCTCGGGTGGATGGCTGAGGATCGAGGGGGTTCCTCACTCCCCTTCCTACGCCATCCTGCTGCCGAGGGGATGAAGATTTAGGGATGACAACCCAAGCTGGCCACGGGCGACGGAGGATGTCAGCTCCTCTGTACCCCCGAGACCCGGGGGAGACAACGGGGAGCCGCGGTGCCAAGGGGGTCCATGCAGTTGCTTTCCTGGCCATGACGGCACTTTGTGCAATCCCGTTACCACCTGGAAATGCAAGGCACCAGCTCTTGATGAACTATCAGTGATTAACAGAGAGTTGTTCTGCTGTCCCAGGTTACGGGGTGAGAGTCAGAGCGGGCTGGGAATGACACGGGGGGAGCTGAGATGGTGTTGCCTTGACCTTCCACCAGCACAGCAAAACCTCCTGCCTTTAGTGCTCATCTAGTTTTCCCTGTGCCTATAGCAAAGCTCCCAATGAAGCCAAGCAGAGATTATTTAAAAAAAAAAAAAAATCCCTATGATTATTATTTGTTATTTACCCTGCTCTTCAGGGTTGATGAGTGCTCTACAAAACTCAGAGGAAGAAATATTTCTTCCAGGTAAACATCCGTCCCTGCTGAAGTCAAAACGGGTTTTACTACCGACTTCAGAGGAGCCGGTTTCTCACTGGCTGTCTTCTCAGTCTGCTTCACACCAAGCAAGAATCTTCAGGCACTTTGAAGGGGTCAGGCTCCTGCTGGGGCAGGTATTCTTCTCTATGGGAAGCAACCTGAACTGCTCTCTCTGGCTCACAGCTTTGCCGGTGGTTGTTTTTCAGGAAAGAAGAGAGTGGGGAGCTTCCATGCACAGTGGGTGACACGAGGAAAGGGTTTGAGGTGAAGGAGAGCACTAACGAGAGAGGAGCACGGGGCTCAGCGGGATGGGGAGGACGCGGAGATGAAGGAGGGCTGGAGAAGCACAGACGGTGAGGACCAGGCTGGAGACCTGAGCACGACACGGAAAGCGAGAGGAAACCAGACGTTCAGCACATGGCCCGTGAAGACCCGTGTATGTTCTCAGCAGACTGAAATTTTGTCTGTGATGCCGGGTTTTTCTTCTTATCAGTGACCTGCCAGTCCATAAACGTGCTTTTTGCCTCTCTTCTCCCAGAAGCAGCAGGTATGCCTTGCCTCAGCCTTTTTTCCAGCGCTCGCCTTGGTGACTTGGGCATCGTCTCTGACTCAGACCCTGGTTCAGGTCTGTGCATCCAGCACACCTCTGCGTCTCACTTCAGAACTCCAAGCTATGACCTTGCCTGTCCATCCACAGCTGAGGCTTCCAGGCTGTTATCTTTTCATGACTTGTTTCTTGACACATCCTTTTCTCAAGCCTTAACAAATGGGAGGGTAGCCTGCTAATATCCATCCAGCAGGCTGTTACTGAGATAATTTTTCTGGCCCTTCACTGGGACTGCAGCCAACCATAGCTTTCCTTTTCCTCACTGGATCCACCTTTTCGCTCCCATCCAAAAAGGTGTTTGTCTTCATCTATCAGCCCCTCCAAGAGCCACCCCCTCCCATCGCTCTCTCAGACAGAAGTGCGGGGTCAGCTCTGCCTCTTCCAACCTGCGATAACCAGCTTTTATCAGTCACTACCTACGTTTTTCAAACCACCCTCTATTTCTTCATCTTCCCTCAGATGGAGGAGGCTCCTGGAGATATCTGATAGTGCTTCTTTGGATCCCTCATTAAAAGACTCCTCTGTTGCAATGGCTGTACAAAACGTGGGCGCTTGCCCAGGGCAGCAATGCTTTCTCCTTGCTGCCTTTCTCTCTGTCCATCTATGCCCTCCTGCCTCCTACGTAGAGTGGAATCATCTGGAGGTATCAGCCATCTTTTCTTCCAGTATCTGAAGGGGGCCTAGAAGAAAGCTGGAGAGGGATTATTTACAAGGAATGTAGTGATACGACGAGGGGTAATGGCTTCAGACTGGAAGTGGGTAGATTTAGATGAGATATCAGGAAGAAATGTTTCATTCTCAGGGTGGTGAGCCCAGGTTGCCCAGAGAAGCTGTGGCTGCCCCATCCCTGGAGGGGTTCAAGGCCAGGTTGGGACGGGGCTTTGAGCAGCCTGGTCTGGTGAGAGGTGTCCCTGCCCAGGGCAGGGGGTGGCACTGGATGATCTTTAAGGTCCCTTCCAACCCAAACCATTCCATGATTCCATGATCTTTTGCTTTAGGTCAACATCATCCCTGTGCATGATGTAGCTGTGTACTATGATAAAGCAGATGATAATGAGAATAATTAATACGACATTCTGGGCAACAGCAGGGAAATTAGAGTGTTTTGAATAAACATGAGGGTTTGGTTTTTGGATAATGTCCTCTTAGACAGCAGAACAGGCGGTCAGAAATGTCACCCACATTGTAGAGCAGGAGCAGGCTGTTCAGCAATCACAACTTTGGTGATATTTCTTTGCTAAATGTGACCGTGTGAGTTCTGTCGCCCCATTCAGCGTCTCCGTGGTGGGCTGGTTTTACACCTCACAGTGCTGCGTGACAGTGACCGCCCCGTGTCAGAGCTCCGTGCAAATGCCGGGTGACAGTCTCATGCACGAGGGCCACGGGGTTGAAGCAGAAAGCAGAGCCTTTCCCTGAAGTCCGGTTTGGGAACCTGCGAGAGCCTGTCAGGGCTGGATGTGGCCTTACATCCATTCTCCCACTCTTTTCCTCAGGCTTTATCCCAAACGTGATGTTTCAAAGGGGACCGGGGACAGTGCAAACATCCCCTGGATGGAATCCCGCTGCTTTACAGTTTCTGAAGCTTTCTTGTGTCTAAATTTTTTTTCCTGTTATCAGATTATTTCACTTAGAGTGGCTTGGCAGGATCTGTCTCTTCCCGCTGTGACCAGCATTTCCACGTGCTCACAGAAGGACCGGCTGCCCTTTGGCTCTGCCAACACCCCACGCTTGTCCTCGTTAATCAGAGGAAGCCTCGATTAAACAGTATTAGAGATGGCACTGAAAAATTGAGAAGAGGAAGCCTGATGTGTACACAGAGACATAAAAACTCATCATAGACGCACACAGAGAGCAACCTCACCCTGCGATCCTCGGGCTGGAGAAACGCTCATGTAAATCAATGGGAAAGCTGTGGGAATTAGTACAATAAACCGAAGGGCAGAGCCGGCTGCTCTCCCTCGGCTCGCGCAGTACCTTGTTCTTTGAGCCACCCCATTGATTTCACTGGGGCTCTCCGCGGAGTAAGTCACTGCTAAGTATGAATAATTGGTCTGGCACGCAGCCCTCGGGGCATGGGTGATGGATGAACTTTAACTTTCACAAGTAAGATGAGACCCAGGCTGGCTGAAATGAGAAAGGTGCTGACTTTCCTCCCTCACCTGGAATTGAAATGGAAATGAAACTGTTTTCAAGATAATACAGCCAACTTCATTCTCATTTCTGCTGCACATTCCGTGCCTGCACAGTGCATGCACTCTGCACACATTTCAGGCATCTGCCTCATGGGAAACATTCCCAATTATCTGCTCTCTCTGCCTGCCCCATTCCTCACAATATGACTCATTCAGACATTCGCAAAAGCTGTTCCCAGAGGAAGTCAGAGCATTTTCAGTGGGATGCTTTTCTCCCCCCCGAGTTGTTGTAGGACTGGGTTGAGCTCCTGGGTCTTTAGATCTACTGCCTTGGCAGCATGCAACCCTGCAATGTGCCTTAAATTAGAAGGGTCTGTAGAGCATCTACTTCACCCACCACCACCAGCCAAAGGTGCCTTTCCATCTCCCTGGAGGAAACGAAACTCTGTGTGAAAGTTCAAAAAGTAAAGGATCAAAAGCCAAGGGAAAATTCAGAAAGCCCTGGGTGTATCAGCGGCGTTCATGGTCTCTGTGACACCCCATGGGAGCACGCCAGGTGCCTCAGCCAGAGCGACGTGTCCTGGCTTTGTCATTGAGCAACAAGATCATCGAATGTCCTACAATACGCTGGAGTTTGTTAAATGATAAAGCCGAGTGAAACACTTTAGCCTCATCGAAGCAAAATATTTAGAGAAGGCTTTTCAGTGTTTATAGTAGGAGCTTGGAATTTTTATTTCATTGGAAATTTGGAGCTGCTAACACTGTTGCTCAAATATGGGATGAAAGAAAACTCTGAAACAGTGATATTTTTGGCTGAATGGGAATTCTGTATTGCAGCCAGCTCTAATAGTCTTGTCTTATTTTCCACCAAACAGGAGATAAATGAGGAATCTTTAAACTTTCCCAAAGAAAGCTAGAACAAAATTTCTAGCCTGAGCTTTCAGAGCCTGAAGTTGTGGAAAGAGGAGACTCTTCAGCTGACTTCCAAAAATCTGCAGTGATTGAAGTGTCTGAAGCGGTGCTGCGGGTGATGTGTGGCTCACCCGTTACTGCTCCAGGTGATGCTTTCAGAGCAGATCCCAGCCTTAATGAGAGAAAAAAGCAGGTCTGAGGGCAGCTCTGCAGGAGTTTGTGTGTGTGTGTATGTGAATGTACTCAAGGAAGTAAACGATGACATGTGGCCGTTAGGGCTGGTTACAAAGCGCACGGGTTTCTCCTTCCTTCCCCCTGCTCCCGCCTTGAGAAGAAAGATGTACTGGGAAAAGCTTACTCATGGCAATAGTTTAATTTAGAAATGCAGCCCGTGGGAGCTGCAGTCCGAACACACCAGCCATCCCGTCCAGCGCAGGAGCTGGGGTGTCTCAAACAGCTGCTTTGCTGTGACAAAGTCTCCCTTTCTGATGGGTGGGGATGGGGTTGCTCCGTGGGATTCCTGGCTCCAGGGTCGCTGCTGGACAACCTGGAAGTGTCAATGTTTTCCACGCTAGGCTGCTGTTTCTGAAGAAATCACCCATCAGACACCGTTTTAGAAGCATCACAAGGTGTGCCTGATTAAAAATAACTTTACTTGATGCTCAGAGGGCTGGAGCCCCTCTGCTGTGAGGACAGGCTGAGAGAGTTGGGGTTGTTCAGCCTGGCGAAGAGAAGGCTCCGGGGAGACCTTAGAGCCTCTTCCAGTCCCTAAAGGGGGCTACAGGAGAGATGGGGAGGGACTCTGGATCAGGGGGTGGAGCGATAGGACACGGAGCAGTGGCTTCAAACTGAAAGAGGGGAGATGTAGATTGGATATCAGGAAGAAATTCTTTCCTGTGAGGGTGGTGAGGCCCTGGCCCAGGTTGCCCAGAGAAGCTGTGGCTGCCCCATCCCTGGAGGGGTTCAAGGCCAGGTTGGACGGGGCTTGGAGCAACCTGGTCTGGTGGGAGGTGTCCCTGCCCAGGGCAGGGCAGTTGGAACTAGATGATCTTTAAGGTCCCTTCCAACCCAAACCATTCTATAGTTCTATGATTCTATGATTCTACTTGTAAGAACATCCCCATTGGCTTGAGCCCTTGCATGTGCTTGCATTTTTATTTTTTTTTAGCTCTGGAAGACTTCATTCATTTTCAAATTTCCCTTCCCAGATCCCTTCTCTTCTGGTTTCTAGCAATTGCCTGGACTTAATAATTTCAAGAGTTTCATTGAAATGATGTGGAAAACTCTACCGAGCTGCAAAGCCAACAGGAGAGATGGGTGCTGCCTCCCGGGGGGTGTCTGGCATGGGGGCAGTGCCAGCTGTAGGGCTGCTGCCAGGTCTGACCCATCCTGCAGCTGCTCGTCCAGATGTAACCCAACCCTCTGGGTGTCGGGGACCTGGCGACTGCGAGGGATGTCAGCGAGAAACACCATTTCCCTTCCCCTCAGCTGCGGCACCGCTACAAGTGCTGTTAGATGCTGGAAACGCCTGTGAACGCAGGTGAAAGGAGGGAGGCAAAGCCATGAATTGTAGTTAGGGGATCTGTCTTATTCCAGGTGTGGCAGAAAGATGGAAGGGTTTCTCTTCTCCCTCCAAGGAAATAACGATCCCAATGAGCTCACGTGTGTCCTCATTTTGGAAAGTTCCTACCGCGATGCACGTCTCCGTAAATAGCAAAGGCTTGAGCTCAGCTCCTTCGTCTCAGCCGCTGTTGAATCAATACTCCATTCCCCAGGTTAATGCAGTCAGCAGCTCAATTAAGGCAAAACCCCGTGGGAATGGGAATAAGTATGTTCTTTGGTGGAGTGAACAGCAGGTCCCTGGTAACTTGGCTTGCAGAGCAATCAAAGGCAGGTCGTTGTGTTTGGAAAGCACTCCCGGCGGCAGGTGTCTTCACGGGACCCATCAGCACCCCAGCTCCCGAGGAAATTGGCTCTGGGAAGGGCCGGGTGAGCACTGCAGCAGGTTCTCAAGCTTGGGGAAGGCTCTGGGTATTGCAGCAATGACAGGGGTGGGGAAGAGACATAGGAGCCCCCCCACTTCGGAGTAACGTAGCTGCGGCAAGACAAATCTCCAGCTAAAACACAGATAATGTTGTCCGTGTTGTGCGTGTTGTCTACAGAGCTCTTCATGCCTCCATGTTCCTGCTGGATTGGTTGACAGAATAAAAAATGAAGCAGATTAATGCAATCAAAGTAAAGAGGAGGATTGCTGTCTCTGGACTAGGACTGTGGAAAGGGGTGGGAGGAGAACAGAGGGATGATGTACGATAGACAGGACCCCCCCTTCCTTTCTCTAATGAGCTTTCACAATTTGCTGGAGGTGATTTTGTAAAATTCACGTTGACTGGGCACGTCTCAATTTCTTCATCCTTCTGTAAGGACATGAGAAAAGGACAGCACTGGAGAGATCCCTATCTGATGCTGTAACCTGGAGTCAAACGGCCAGTCTGAATTCAGCAGTGATTCGTCTGAGAGACATACGACAAACAGAAGTAAATAAAGTGTGCAAGGGAAACAAACGCTTCTTCATGACATGGAAAGAGAGGAATGTGAGAAGTTATTCTGTTCTTTGATAATGGTTTGGCTAAGCTGGCAGTAAGAATCAAGAACATCATTTCTCTAATCCAGGTGGCTAATAGATGTGGATTGCTTTTCTAAACCCATTTGACAAAATACAATTACTGCTGGTTGCAGAGCTTCCTATATGAAAAGCCAGTCTGGGTGCAGACTCTGTTCTTGCTGAAAAAGCCCCACAGGGCTGAGTGGAGGTGCTGTGATTCCTGGGTCCAAGGGGTTTTCCTACATTAAACTTTTGTTGGGAACTTGAGGAGGTCATCTCTTGCATGGCTCCTCCACCTGCATCCTGCTGCTCAGTACGAAATGCTGGGGCTGATCCGGGTGACTAGTCTCAGCACCCGATGGCCACCGCTCCCCAAGCTGGGATATTTTTTTCCTGGTGCTCCTTGGCCATGAGAGGGAGCGGGTGCCCCCCCCGGCTCTGGGGCTCAGCCCCAGTTGGGAAGGGCAAGTGGTGGGAGTGCAGAGTTAGAGCCCACTTTGAGGTTTCATCCCAGTCTTACACAGTAAACACTTTTGGGGGTAAAAACACGCTTTCACTTACTTCTCCATTTTGGCACGTCTGCTACTCACTAAAGCTTTTTTTTTTTTCCCCCACTCTAAAAGTGGTAGTTTTAGAGACATTTAAGCAGATCAGCAATGGTTTTTTTTTTTCTGAATAAAAAAATAATAATCAAACTGTGGATGAGAGAAATTAAAAAAGGCTGAGAAAAGTGAGGGGGCTTGGGGACGCCTCTTCCATCACCGGTGAGACAGTGTCCAGATGCATGACGGATGAGCATCCGTATTTGAGGCCCTCCCCTTTTCAAGCCAGCTCACCCCCTCCTAACCCAACGCTGGGACATTTATAGGTGTGATCCTATAGAATCCAGTGTCCTCCAATAGGGGAAATTATCCCAGATGAATTTGCCTTGACTTACCCTGGTGGAAAGTAAAACGGAGGTGAGTCCGTAGTGAGGAGCACTTCCCAATTTGCACTCAAAGTAGACAAAGTTCTCAATGTTCACGCTTTAAAGTCCGAGTTCCACCTCCAGGCTCGGCTCATGAAGCCTCCGCCAGCCAAAGGAATGCTCTCTGGTAGCTTTCTAGGTCGAACGGTTGTTTTGTTAGAGGAAACACTTAAAACTAAAACTTTGCAGAATTTCCCCTGAGGTTATGGTGTTTGTTTAGGCTTCTCCAACCAAAGAATCTCAATCACTAGAAACTGCAAACCTCCCACACACATTCATCCCTCTCGCGTCGCAGGCGCAGGCCGTTTTAAAAGTTTTTATAGCAAACAAGAACACAAGAATGGCTGCTCCCTCCATATATCATAACCTCCAAGGGAAAGCAGAGGAAGACGACGCCGGCCAGCCTGGCGCGGCACCAGCTCTGGGAGCTGGAGCGGAGGCGAGGAAGAGGAGCAGGGTCTGAGATACCCGGCTGCCGGGAACGGGCAGGGGAGTGGGCATTGGGGAGACCAAGAAGCTGCTTCCCAGCCCCTTGGCGAGCATCTCGGGGAGGAGGGCAAGCTGCCTGGGAGGAGGCATCCGTGGGAGGGGGTTACCAGCGGGTCAGGAGGATTATGAGGGGCAGGGGATGAGTGAGGGGGCAGGAGGGCAGCGCAGGCCATGTCTTCCTCCCGGTGACAAATGCAAAACATTAACTCTGACCTCATACTTTTTCCATCTAAAAATAACGCATTATCAGTGCAACGATGACTACAGTGAACCACAATTTATCGCGCCAAAGGCAAAGTTGAGGATGTGCGTTTGAGGGTGACAAGGGTCAATTTTGGACCATGCTCAATGATCGCCTGTAAGCTATAAAAGAGCTTCTTGGGGGCAGAGAGACCTGAGGATGATATTTGGACCTGGATATTGGCCTGGAGAAGGTTGCCTGGATTTTGAACCCACTCGATTTGTAATGGTTGTGCCAACGCAATTTGTACTTGGGTGTCCTTAATGCCAATCAAACCTTGTGGCAGGTCCTTCACCAGCATCTACTGGAGGTCCTCCTTTGAAACTGTGGGAGAGCATCAGTTTATACCAGCTGAACAGTGACTCCAAACTTCTCGGCAGTTTTTGCATCTCAGTAAAAGTTGTCCTGCTTGAGCTGCTGGCCTCTTTAGGGATGCTGCTTCTCAGGCTCATGCTCTTGGAGCAATTACCCTGCTGTTGATCTGCTCGCCTTTGCGGAGCTGTGTCTTTACTGTCGGGATACTGGAGTTCTGGGTAGGAAGGACTGGAGGCAAGTCAGAGCTAGGAAAGCAATCAATTGTTAGTTAATGGAGTTACGGTAAAGATGTTATCCAAAACCACCGTGGCTGCCTAATTATTCATAACATCCCTCTGGAGATTCTCCTTTTGGCAAACTGTGAATCTGCTGCTTTGTTGCCATAATAATAGCAGTTTCAGGGCTTTAAATGAGAGGGTACAAATTACCATGCAGCCACTGACAATATGGCAACTACCGAGCATTGGATTACATGGTAATTTCCATGCAATATCCAGGTTATTACATAGTAAGTGCCATATCATTACAGGCTAAATGAATGATTATCACCACTGCTTGACAAATTCACCTGACAAACTTTGCCTCCTTGGCGGTCTATGGGATGTCTGCCGGCAGGATGCTTGTTTCCACGAGAGGATGGTGCAGGCGTGTTTGGGATGGTCTTTTCTGTCCCTGGATTCACCCCTGCACCGGTTAACTGCGCTGGGTCAGATGGGACATATATATAAGGCTGTGAAACCTGGCTCTGTGTGTGCCTACATGTGTGTTTCAGGCACGAAACATTGGTGGGACACCTTGAATATCTGTGCCAATGAAGGCAGCTTGTGTGTTCCCAAAAAGGGAGCTCAAGTGCATCTGGAGGAACCATTTAAAACTTTTGAGCTAATACTAGCAGAAAATTCTTTGCCGTCTTTGCTCAGCTTCATCATTTTTGTCTTGAATATTGCAAAGCAAGTATGCCCCAGTTCTTCGGTACACAGGCTGTGAAATAGCTAACGGGTGAATGACACTTGCTTACTTTATATAATCTAAGGCCACTTAAAACTGCCACAGATCTGATCCACAGTTTTCTGACATCTTTAAGTTAACTTGCATTAGGCTTGATGGGGCCTCGTGGATTTAAGGAGTGGTGACACACTTGTGCAGAACGAGAATTTGGCTGTTCAAGTCACTCAGGTCTGGTGAATGCCCTCAGTCTTTCTACGGAAAGATCTGTAGAAATCTACAGCTAATCCATAGATCTTTCTATAGAATGATCAAGACCAGACTTACGATGTTTGATGGATGTTAGATACATCCAGCACGAACATCACAGGGAGGGATATTCAGCCGTAGGCAATCAGCATCGCTTCCCGAATTCAGAGTTTTACACTGGAGAATAAACAACCGAACAACAAATGAAAAGATTCAGGGGAGGGCTATAACACAAGTGGAAAAAGGTTTTCATCCTCTCGCCAGTAAAATGATTGAAATGGTCTTAGAAGCAGCCCAAGTAGTGACAGTATCAGCCTCAGCAGAAGGCTGAGGCAGAAGGTGAAGCCGGCAGCCCCTGCAGCCCCACTGCCACCAGCAGATCTCCCCATGGTGTCCCCACCACCAGCGGTGCCACCTCCCCCCACTGCCCGGCAGCTGCAGGTAGATTTCCAAGCTTAACTTTATAATAACCCCTAGCTACTTTAAATATTTCTTAATCACCCTCTCTGGGAGATGAGTACTCGCTGCTTTTTCAGCCTTTCCTTGGACTCTGCTGAGCCTCATGCTTGCTGTTGGTCCGTTCCCAGAGCATCTACATTGCTCTTCCAGTCTGCTGACCAGAAATGAGCTCTTACGCTGTAAGCACAGTCCTGTCGAGTTCTTTTAAGCCATAACACTCCCCTGGCTTCAGATGTTGGTTTCAGCTGGACTAGATGATCATTGTCAGTTGAACTAGGTGATCATTGCAGGTTCCTTCCCACTCTCCTCTCCTCTCCCCTCCTCTCCTTAGGAAATTTTCATGTTATACCCTCCATATTGCTATATAATTTGCATTTTAATTGCAGTGATGTCCTCCCAGACACTCAGACACTGGACGGGTCTGAAGCTCCAGGTCTCCCCCCATGCCCTGTTAACGCGTTTCCTTCCTCTGTCCTGCTCACGGTAAGAACTGACCATCTACATTAAATGGTGCAAATATTTGTCTAATATCTCTTCCCCAGGCAGACTGCAGAGATGAAAAGGGATGTCTCTTTGATATTTCAAAATATCCCATGTGCATGTAGCACTGCGTTTCACACATGGATCGCAGGCCTAACAGGTTTCTTAGCAGGACACCTGTATTTCCATTATGTCCACTGTTCAGCCACTTACACGTAAAACTGCTTTTGTTTTGGTCTTGCAAAACAAAGCTACAGGAGCTTCAGAAACCTCTTTCTGTCCTGCACAACTAGAGATGCCATCTTTGACACTGTACAGTTATTCTTGGGTAATTAGCTCTGTGTTTTTCCTCTCCACCACTAGCGAGTATGGTATCATGAGATTATCATCAGCCTCTTGACGTGATGATAATTATCCTTCTGTAACTTTAAAGATAATCATAATCCACGACGACAAGTAATTTTCCGAGTCTTCCGATGGTGTCTGCAAAGCTCATAGTTGGCTGGAAGTGGAAAAGGTGACTGACCCGCACAGAGGGACTGTGCACCAAGCGCCCAGCCCGAGCCCTGGGGGTGATGGAGACGCCAGGCTGGTCCGGAGAAAACACGAGCCTTGAGGACCAGGAGCTGCTGAGCTGGTAAAAGGGCAAAGGATGGTCATCGCTCCTCCCTTGTCCCTGTAAAGTAATAAATCCCCAGTCCCTCTCCAAAGTAATGAGTAATTCCAGTCCTGAGAGTCTTTCTAATAATTGCCGTGAACAAAATTGCTGCCGGGGGTGGACCGTCCGCTCTGGAATCATCCCAGGGCTGGCTCTGACGCCGTCAGCTCCCCCGGCTGCCAGAAGCCACAGGCTATTTCTCATCTAAAGCCCCGTTCGTGAAGATGCTGCTGCAGCTGCTCAGGGGGAGAATTAGGCTTCATCAGGCGGTGCTGACATTTAGCATCAAATCCCCCCCTCCCATTCTTCTTCGGTGGATTTCCTTGATCGCCTTTCAAAGCGAGAAATAAATGGTGCATTAGAGAGAAGGAGAGAGAGATGAGCTTTATTAGCTGTTTATGGAAGAAATTAAAATTGTTCATTAGTAACCACGGCACCAACAGTGCCCCTCCTCCCGACTCCGTCCTCGGGGCCCAGCCAGAGTCGTTGGCAGAGCCCCGATGGGTCCCCGGGGACCACTCGTCTCGTATTTATTTGGGCTGGCACCTGCCTGACGCCTCCCTGCCCTTCTGCAGATGGGCACCTGGGGGACTACGGGGGAAATGTCACTGCTCCCCTCCTAACGGGAAGCATCTTTTTCCTTCCCACAGCCTGAATCACTCAGCCTGCTGGCAGGCAGCTTGGCGTTACCGCCGGGAGGTTTGTTGTGCTGCACAATGTCTGGGGGCCTGAGATGCTTTGCTGAAGCGGATTTGAGAGACGAGCGAGCGGGTGGCGGGAGGGAGGTGACCCGGTGGCCGTGCACACCAGCCGTCCCATTACAGGGTGTCCCACGCCAGCCAAAGCAGTCTTTGGACTCAGGCGACGTGTCAGCACGGCGGAGGGCTGGCTCTTCTCCTCTAACTGCTGTCACCTTCTGGGCAGTCAGTTGTTTCCATGCTACGATTTTTATGCTGAAAATTATTCTAACAGAAGGGCTTGCTACGAGATTTTTGGGTCTGCGTGGAGCAGGCTAAGCCAGCTCTGCCCATGCCATCCTCCTGCTCCTCCTCCTCTTCCTCCTCTTCCTCCTCCTCCTCCTCCTCTGTGCATCGCTCCATGCCCTTCCCACCAGCCCCACCATGCTCTAACCCGAGCTGTCTTGCCTGGCTGGGACGTGACCCCACCATACCGGGGGCCAGGGGGCTGGGGGGAGCCCCGCTGCGCCGAGCCGGTGGCACGGGGGGCAAGCGGGAGGAAGCGAGGCCAGGAGGACTTCAAAGGCTCTGTATCTCTTCACGCAGCTGCCATAAAAAACAATCCAGGTTTCCGCTCCCGAGTCCCAAGTTGCCCTCGCAAGGGACATCTCTCAGGGCAAACGGATAAATCTTTCATCTCCTCGGTCTGGGTTTTATTAAATGCCTCGCACATATATGTAAAATACAGAATGCTGATAAATACCGGCGAGTTACAGGGAGAGGCAGATAGAGATTAACTCACTGTGCTAACTGAAAGTCTATTCTTTTGATTAAGATCGAGAGCTCCGAGATGTGCAGAGACACCAAAAGGCTTGTCCAGATGGCACAGCCTGGGAGAGCGCCGAGTCTGCCTTCAAGGTGGCATTGGGAAAGGTGTCGCCTCCTCTCGCACCTCCGTGGCCTCCAGGATTGGTGCAGCAGAAGCTTTGCAAAGCTCAGGATGGTGAAAAGTCTGTGTAACCTTGCTGCATGGAGCAGGGGAGTCCTGCTCGAAGTGAAACACTTGTGGGCAGCATCCACGGTTCGGGTAAGTGGAGGTGGGAGGGCTCTGCGTCACCTGCCCCATGGCATCTGTGCAAGGGGGAGTTCAACAGCAGCCCTGCTTCCCATCCCACCCAGTAAACCTGTACTGATTTTACTGGAGGACCCTTGTGAATATAGCAAGGGTTTGGGTGAAAGTCGTGTCTCCTTACACAGAAAACGGGCACAGCTGTTTTAATTGTCGAGCCTATGGGAGTGGAAACGGGCACCACGGGAACGTGGGACTTGCTGATGGGAAGGAAGATGCTTGGTGTTTAATTTTACCCGAGCTGTAGGACTTGCAGTCACTCGCTGGGGAAATTCAAGTCCCGCTGAAAAGGCTGAATGAACTGGCTCGTTTAATCAACAGCAGCACAGGCTGGGGAGAGACAGACTCAACAGAGTCTTCAGACGTATAAGACTGGGCAGCCAGAATACAGAAGTAGCCTGTTCTCCAGGTCTGTGATGGAGGAAGACAAGAAGCCATGGGCCGAAGCTGTAGCAAAGGAGATTTGGGTTCACAACGAGCAAGACTTTCTCCAGACTGGGAAGGTGACTCCACACCAGGGCGGTGGTGGAGGCTCCATCCCAACAGTCTCCGGGAGCAGTCTGGACAGACATTGAGGGCTGAGATGGGGACAGCCCATCTTGCTGCATACACGAGGCCAGACCCAGCAAACTTAGAAAGTGGTTGCTCCAAGACATGAGATAAAATACAAATAGTAACAAGAAGCCTGAGAATGAACTTAAAATGCCCTCTGGGGTAGCCAAGCGCTCAGGGCTTTTCTAATCAGCAACCTATCCATTCCCCTAACCTCTGCAGTTGCAACAAACACTTCTAAACAGACAGATTTTTCCATTAAAGCCTGGAAGAAATGGCAAGCTGCCTTAATGAATGTCAAAGTTAATACCACGTTTGTTATAGACTGAGACTGCAATGTGATGGTTTTATAAACCCATTCCTTCATTACCGTTATCAATATTATTCTTAGTTGATTCCCGTCTGCAAGCCAGATTCACATCCAGGCAGATAGCCTTTGTCTGTGGCTACTTTACATGGGAGCTGGCTGCCTGAGGATCTGTAAGCCATCCTGTACCAGTGCATTTTAAAAACAGTAAAAAAGGGAATAAAATAAAATAAATAAGGCAGGTTGAGCGCATAAAGCGTATGTCTGAGTGAGTGCTTAGTGCGAAGCATCAATGAAACGGCTGGGACTCTGATTGAAACCAGACTCAGGAAAGAAGGGCTGTAAACGTTTTTTCACTGCCTGTCCTAAGAAATTTATGTCTCACCCACTCCATCATATCCTTCAGGGCTGCCTTTTTCACAGCTGTCTTCAGAGACCATCCGCTGAGCCCCCTTATGAAGTCCACTCCATGATGTCACCCGGAACAATAACTCACTCACCTCCCAGCATTGTGCTCTGCAGAGAGGTACCCTATAAATAACGGGCCAAGGACGGGGGGATGCCTGCGAGCCGCCCTTCTCAAGGAAAATCTTCCTGACATCGGAAGGGAAGAGGGCGAAAGTATGCACGTGTGGTGGGGTGGGGGGACCCAAAGTGGGCTTTGTTAGTCAATGAACGCAAAACCGCAACTGCACAAAGCAAATGGGGCAGAAAAATCACTGACATTATTTCTAGCAGGACTCCACTCAGGAGAGTCAGAGTTAAGCCTCGGCTGCCTGGAAATCCATTATACCTACCCGGGCTCGCTGCGTCCTCTGAAGAAATCAGAACCGTCTGCAAGAGCGCGCACGGGCTCTCCGCTCCCCCAGCCCAGAAGGTCATTAGCTGCGTGTGATTAAAATGACTCAGCAACTGGGATGAGTTCTTCCTTCGGTAGCACCCAATTGGTCATGACTAAAATTTGCTCTGACTTACGGGGTTTACTTGGGGCCCACATCCTGGTCAAGTTGCTGCTCACCCATCAAATTTCTAGAGAGCAGGTGTCCACATCAGAGAGCACAAGGCCCCATCGAAGGCTCATATCCCCATAGTTGTGAAGTTGAGCATAATTGTTTCATTCTGTCTGATAACATGTGGTTTTGTGATATTTATAATACAGCGCTATTAAAAGGGGAAAAAAGAGATCAACTCAAAATCCCTCCACCGCAGTTGGCTCTAATTGTCCCTGTCCCACCACTTCCCCCTTTCCCAGTCCTGCTTGTGGGCTGTTTTGGCAACAAAGCAAAAGCCTGAATGAGCTGTTGAGATGAAGTTTAACCTTCAGTGAGATGGCCTCTCCTGGGGAGGACTAAGTGCTCTCGGATTTGCCTGGGAAGCTCGGACTGCTGTTACCCGGGGCTGCATCTGCTTAGGAGCAGAGACAGAGGAGTGCCACCTCCCTGGCACACCTTCCCTGCTGCCAGTGGAGCCACACCAAAGGCAAATAACGACCCTTCCCTTGCATCCCGCAGGGATTTCATCAATTAATGCCACCAGTAGACTGAAGTCAACTGCGCTCAGTCTGGCATCTGGAAAATGTACAAACTGAGAAGAAAGGGCTGTTCTCACATCTCTTGCATTTCTTCTCTTTCACTCGTGGATTTGCAGCGTTTGGATTTGTGGTCCCAGGACACTTGTTGAACCACAGAAGTCCCCTCCCCATGATAACTGTTGCCAGGAAAGCAAACAAACAAAAAGAAACCAAGAGCATCTGCAGGACAGCCACTATTCGGAACCGCACATGGTCAGAATAAAAACAGCTCTGGAGGGCAAGAGCAGATAGTCTGTGCTTTGTGGTGCCAGCCGCTAGTCCCAGTGCCTGGAGCGGTGCCACACATAGGGTCTGTCACACCAAAATGTCCTCGGGGACTAGAAATGCGGGTCAGCCATTCCCCAATGGCTGGGCACCTGGCAGAGTATGGGATTTCATGGTGCACGTCTGGGGGGTTGGTACTGAGCTGGAATTTATTGCTCCATCTCTCCTCTCCTCTCCTCAGAAGATACAGAAGTGGGGGAGGGTGATGGTGTCTTTTTTTCCTTTCTTTCCTCCCAAACTGCAATGAAAAAACATAAAAAAAAGCCCACCATGACAGGAATATCGGAAAGCTGAAGTGTGCTCAGCGAGGGTGGCAGGACAGGTCCTTGCTATGTTCAAGGCATGGGATGGATGGACCTTTCTCCCACACCAAAGGATATTTGTGAAAAGGGCTTTCCTGCTTGTCCCCAACCCGCCACCCCGCCCCCCGCAGCCTTTTCAGGCAGTCAACCCTCTTCCTCCTTTTTTTAAATTCTAAGTTGCATTCAAAGCCCTCAAAACCACTCCAGCAAACAGCTTCCCCGCGCAGAAATTATCTGTGTGATGGAGAGGAGGTCCGTTGCCATGGCACCGCAGCAGCGCCGCTCTTCTCCAGGCGGCTCCCTGGGGGACATCACCCCTCGGTACCCGGGCAGGGGCACAGGACCCCTCGCCGGGGTCCCCGGGGGCTGCACCACCAAGGGGTGCCAGCAGCATTTCCCTCCAGGTAAGTGCCCACTGGTCCTCTCCAGCCCCGCTGCGGCTGCTGCTTATGGTAACAAGCCACGGGCAGCATTTTTGCGTGGAAAGAAGCACTTTCTCCTTTCCCGTGGGATCCATAACGAGGAGCATGGGACAGGGATGTGGGCCCACCTCTGGCTGTTATCTCCCAGCCTTCGCACCCTCTCCCTCGCCCCACCTTGCTGGCCACATCCCTCCCACGCGTTACCGGCTCCTCTCTCGCAGCGGCTGCCTCCCGTGCTGGGATAAAGACTGAAACATTGCCATGGCATTTCGTATTGCTGGCTGCAGCACTTCTGGGGTTTCTTGTTCTCGTCGCGTCCTCCCGCCGCTGGGAGGGCTCCTCAGCACAAACCTGCATTATTTCCGCCCTCTGTGACACAATGGAGACAATGTTATTAAAAAAAAAAAAAAAAAAAAGATGATAAAAGGAAGGGAAGTGGCTCGTGTTTAACCTTTTGCAGGCAGCAGGGTGAGCCTGGGCTCGCCGTTGTCAGGGGGACAGGAGCAGCGCTGCCTGCATGCCCGCGCCGGCTGCCCGCGGCGGGCTGCCCGCCGGAGCTGTCAGCTCCCATTATGGCCCTGAATGGAGGCGGTCGTCCTCCTGCACAAGGCGGCTTTATTCCTTTGGATGGGAACCAGAAGAAGTGGGAGAAAGAGGCGCTGCGTGCGTTCCAATCCCCCGGCTGTGGTGTTTCGGTGTATAGTTTTACAGGCAGCCAACCCTCAGCAAAAGGGATAGGGGACCCACGCTTTGGGAACCGCTCTTCCTTCCATCATAGAATCATAGAATTGTCTAGGTTGGAAGGGACCTTTCAGCTCATCGAGTCCAAGCATCAACCTAACTCTGACAAAAACCATCACTAAACCATGTTGCTAAGCACTGTGCCAACCCATCTTTTAAATACCTCCAGGGACGACGATTCCACCACCTCCGTGGGCAGCCTGTTCCAATGCTTGGTAACCCTTTCAGTCTAAAAATGTTTGCTAATATCCAATCTAATCCTCCCCTGGAGCAACTTGAGGCAGTTTCCTCTTGTCCTATCGCCTGTTACCTGGGAGAAGAGCCCGACCCCCACCTCGCTACACCCCCCTTTCAGGGAGTTGTAGAGATGGGGCACTTCTTGGGGTAGGAGCGATGGAAGTTTTGTCACTTGGTCACTGCGGTTGCAATGACTCACTGCGCAGGAATCAGAGCACGTAATGGTCCGGTTTCCATCCAGCCAATTCTGAGATCTGAGTGTCGGTGATGGATCCGGCCCCTCCATTGTACCCTGCTGGATAGCACAACGTGATACCTGCTGGGCTGTGTTTCTGGGGGCTGCAGAGCATGCTGCGACGTGCTTTTGGCGTGTCTGTGAGTGTGTCTCGTTTTATAGGGCTTGCGGTGTCGGTTGTCGAGGAGTTCGTGCCTAACGTCGGGAAAACGCTTCCTGGCAGCTGTGCCGCTGGTTGGGGTTTGCAACCTGAACGGGGGGGACCCATCGCGGGGCCGCGGGGACTGTCCTCATGTCTTGGGTAGCAGGAGAAGCGCTGTCTGCGGATACTGCCTACAGGAACAAGCCGGGGAGCGCTGTGCGACTGCAAAGCCCTGCAAGTAGCAGTATATTGTCAGATCAAAATACCATCAGGTGATCTATGGCTGACCAAGGAGTGATGGAAAACTCTTCCCAAACTATGCTTTAATTTTTCTTTTTTTTTTTTTTTGAGAATTTTGGAAACATCTGTGCCTGACTCTCATATTTCTCTTATTTTGGTTTCATCTTTGACTTCTGTCCACAGGAGTAATTGTGATTCCTTTCCCTTCACCCCCAGAATATATTGTGTATCCGTATCACTACCTTCCCAGTAGTTCACACTTTATTTCTTTCTGAACTCTTGGATAAATACCATCCAGGCTTGGTGATTTACTACACTTTCTCCAGTTGCTCCCCGATTTCCTCCTTGGAGACTTCCCTCACCGTTAAGGTCACATTCTGATTTCCTATACACAATGCCTTTGAAATGGAAATGTTTCCCCTCATTGTCTTCTACAGCACAGATCAAGAGAAAAAAAATGTGCTTCTCCTGGCTTTTCCACCCTCCATAATTGTCCTCCTCTCCCTAGTGACCAAACACATGCCACAATCACACAAGCAGCATCTTGCATGTGAAGTCCTGAAACACTTTTCCAGGCCTGTTCTGGCATCTCTTGGTCTGTTCTGTTATACCATAGCTTCCACCGGTGACTTTCCAACCCATTAAGTAGTTGCCTTCTGATCCATTAAGAAGTTTTCCGTCTTCTCTTAAAGGGGAATTTTATGTAACTCTAGCTAGCACAAACTCTATTCCCATGCCCAGGATGGATTCCTTTTCTTTTTTTCCTTTGTGCTTGACTCACCTACATGCACAAGCCAGGTGGGTCCCATCCACATGTCCAACAGACATGCCCAAGTCAGGGGGTCAGATGCTCACGTTCAGCCCACTAGACCAGAATCATCTCCAGGAGGTTGTCACATGTCTCCACTCCTCACAGAGGATGTCAGGAGAGGAGGCTCTTCTCTGAGATGCTCAGCACCCCCAACATCACAGGGTTGGACGTGGGATGGGTGCCTCAGCCTTGAACCCTTCATCTGCAGATCGGTTCTCGTCTCATGCCAGGTCCGTGCCAGCAGAGCGCGGCTGAATGTAATTTCCCTATGTTCTGCTTGTTAAAAGTTGCCCACAAAGATTTGAAAGTCTCAGATATGTGTCCAATTTGTTGGTTTTGGTAGGGTGATCAGAAGGGACCAAAAGCACTCGTGACTATCTTGAAAAGTTTTTAGAAGTTTGCCTGAATCACTAACATTTTGGAACAATAACTTTCCCTAAGATTTCAAACCATTCCTCCACAAATTGGATTTTAAAAAAAAAAAAAACATGTGATGGATGGCATTTGCTATATGCTGGGGGGGATAGGATTTCTGCTAGAGCTTAGCTACCAGAGGGTGTGGTATAATATGTACTGAATTATTTTAGCTGTAGCATGTTTTTCTCTGCGCCCTTTTTCACAGTCTATCCTGGAACAGGAACTCCGTAACATTTGATCCTTTAGACAAACTTTCAAATCCATAATGTTCAAGTGGGTTTGAAATTAGGCGGAAAGAGTTTGTTCATCCCAAGGAATCACTGAAATGGATTAATAAGAGCTCCTTGTGTTACACTGGGAATCCTAAGAAACAACCAAGAAACAACCATATCCAGAAGAAAATGTGAATTATTAGATAAAGTAATGCATTTTGACATACCTCACTTTTGCATCTCATCACAGGGTGGTATCTGTCAAAGGGCAGTCTCCGTTTCTCATTAAATTTGTCGCTGGCATTGCCCGTCACTGGTATCACGCATCAGGAGATCATTACAGAGACCCAGTGGCTATTACTTTTTTATTACTAATGGAACAGGGAGGAAATTGGTGGCACAGAATTGATACAAATCATTAGGAGTGTCTGATAATTCTTCAGGTCAGAAAGCCCAGCTGCGACTCAGCAGGTTTCCCAGATCTATTTCCCTGTTTTGCAGTTGTCATTGTCTTGTGAAACCTCAACTTCTCCAGCACCACTCAGCTGAAAACCCCAGAGCCGCCTCTCCTCTTTTTGCAGGCAGCCACGCTGGGAGGTTTCACCCTGCAGCCACAGGAAGCCTCGAGCACAACCCTACCTCCATGTTCCCACCTAAAGAAATCTCTGGGGTCCAACGGTGGGAGCAGGGAAGAGACCGTGGGTGGCTTTCTCTGGTGACCCCAATGTTCTCGCTGCTGGCAAAGTAGAGGAGCAGCCAATCTTCTGTTTGGCTGTGGTCAAAGGCTGCACTTGACAGTCACTGGAAAAGCTCTCTGCCCATGCTCTT
Organism: Rissa tridactyla; assembly: GCF_028500815.1. NCBI lineage: Eukaryota > Metazoa > Chordata > Aves > Charadriiformes > Laridae > Rissa > Rissa tridactyla. The sequence goes on along the minus strand of NC_071474.1, from coordinate 45,089,170 downwards.
CAAGCGTGTTTTAGTGGAAAATAAGGAAAACCTAGACAGGACAAGATTTCGTGTGTTGGGTGGCTTCCAGCTCCTTCTCAAGACAGATGAAGCGACGCCAAACAGAGCAATGGAGGCACCTGAGTCCCTGAATCTTACTGAGGGATGGTTGGTTCATTTGCATTTTCACTTCTCCCAGTTAATGGAGATCGTTCATCTATGGAGGACGCGAAGAACACCCAGTTGTCTGCAATGGTTTTTAAGGAGCTTGTTCCTCCCGAGGCTTGACACTGAGGGTTTTTATTGAGACATGAGCTGGTGGGGACCAGTCCTCACCTCTGGATGGCAGTGTCAGGTCCCAGCACGGACAAGGTAAGGACACCTCCGTGCAACCGAAATGCTACCATGCAATCAGCCACCTACCCCTTCCCACCCTGGGGCGCGACTGCTGCGAACGCTTACTTTCTGCAAGTTTTCCACATCTACTTTCTGGATTTATTTGCCAATTAGCATGAGAGAAGGATGCTTGGCAGGTTCTCTCCATCTGGGAGAGCCTTCCCTACAAAATGGGAAGGAACAACCAGCCACACTAAGGGCATATATATTGTTCATTAAGATACCTGAGCCTGAACACGGTTTGCAAGCCGTGAGCTCAGCCAGCTGTGGGGGACTCTGGTAGAACAGTGGGAGCCAAGAAAATACCTCTACAGCAAGGTCCTGGAGTACAGCTTGCCAAAATAATATCACTCGATGGACCTTAGAGGTCACTCCAGTACTTCTGCACCGTAATGATATCGATATGCTTTGCAGTTTGCAAAGCACCTTCTCAGGGTTAAGTGGTGGCTATTCCCAATGCCGCTCCTTCCCGTTACAGCCGGGCGAGAATGGTCTTCCAGCTGCGAGCTGGGGAAGGGGGGAGGTTGTACCTCGTCAGCGACTCTTTGTGCACGAAGCAGTAGTTTGCCAGGGAGGAAGGACGATGGTAAACCACGGAGGTGCTGACTCTGGAAGTCCCTGCCAGGGGACGGTCCCGCTGCCAGGACACGCCGCCCTGTAGCCCCACAGCTGCAGTGCTTCCCGGCAGAAAGGGAAGATTTTCAAGCCTTTCCTCAAAACACCCCTGGACAAATTTAGATGAACGTAATTTTAAAAGGAAAATCAATTCAGATTGAAAAGTCAGAGGCTTTCTCACAGATAAAATATTAAAATGAAATGTCTTAGGCTGGTCCAATTGTTTTCCTTCCAGGCCAAGGGAGTTCAAAATCAAGAAAAAATTACACATATATATATATAGACAGAACATGTCAGGGTTTTTTTAAAATCTGGATTTTTTTCACCTCTCATAAACTGCTGGTGGACATATTTTGGCCAACTCTGATTTCTACAATACCTGTTTATAAGTTGTGGCCCATGCCTCTAAAACAATACTTACCTGCTATGCAATTAATACTAGAAGAACAGCAGCCATGAAGCTTCTGGCCATTGGGTGTCAGGGAAAACAAGAAAAAAATTACGAAAATCCAGAGTTTATAACCTGCCCGACCTACCCATGGGTTGTCCTTTCAGCATCCAGTGTGGCTTTTGCATTCTCAGTGTCTTCTCTGTTTAAATACATTCCCCGGCTCCCGCTCTGGTCTGCTGATGTACTTTGTCTGGTTGATATTTCTCTGGGGTTGCTTTTCCATTGTTATTTATTCAGGGCCAAGAGGCAGAATGCATTAAAGCCACCAGGGTGCCAGGGATATTTTAGTCTCGCGGAGTAATTCTTCTCCAAATTGTTACACATTCGCTCCCGCTTTATTCATTTCGGCCACTTCTGTGGATTTTCCCGGGGGTTGGAGAGGGGAGGGGGGGGTTTGGTTTGACTTCCTAGCTGGTGGGGTTCAGAGAGGGTCTGGTTTGACTTTCTAGCTGGTGGGGTTCACGTGCAGTGAGCTTTGCTTTTGCACGTACGGGAGAGAGGGTCGGACGGGGAATAGGTGCGCGACGCTGATCACGCGTGGGGTCGTACAGGGAGGTGGGAAGAGCCGGGCTGCCTGGGGGGGTGGTCTTGCTGGCTGTCAACCGTCCCCACATCCAGGCCAGCATCCTCTGTCCTGCCAGTCCCTGGGGACCGCCGGTTCCCATGGCAGGGTCCCTGCGGGCAGCGGGGGCAGCCCCCGCGCGCGCTGAGCCCCAGCGGCTCGGTGCTCCCTCCCCTCGCCAGCGCTGCGGGGCCGGGAGCTGACACGTCTGCCAAAGCACAGCTCCCCTCTACAATAAGCAGTGACAAGCCAGGCCCTGCCCTTGTGGTGGGGGAGATTTTCATTCCCGTTTGTTCTGCTTTCAGTGTACTCTGCAGATGCTCAGCTTTAATGAGGGCGCGTTGGTTTTTTGCTTGTTTGTTGTTTTGTTGGTTTTTTTTTTCCCCATTCTCCCCCCCCCCCTCCCAAGTAAAGTGCTAAATTTAGATGCTTGGCATTTTCCACTGAAAATAACCTGAGAGGCCTCGCCAATATGCAGCTCCCTGGTGTCCGGGACCCATATGATGGGCATTTTCCATCAACCCACGGCTACAAGCCAGCAGCGGCTGCTGACCCCCCAAGACCTCCGTCATGGACATCCCACCTTGAAGCAGTTCCCCAGGCTTAAATCCCGCAGATCAGGGGAAAACCCTGGCCATGACCGTTCTTGTCGCAGCTGTGGCTGCCCCATCCCAGTACGGGGGTGAAATCCCAAATCTAATTTAAGCCTGTATATTTGCTGAGGATTGACAGTCCAAGCGCTGCTCCTGGAGCTGGTGCTCCTCCTGGCTGGACAGACCGATGCACGCTCATTAGATGGGCTCCCGGGTGACGTTACGGCCACGAGCCATCGGCCGATGGCTCGTGGCCGTAACGTCACCCGGGAGCCCATCTAATGAGCGTGCATCGGTCTGTCCAGTGCTGGTTTTCTGGTAGGGTAGAAATGCCCAAGCAATCCAGTTGGGCCCACCGTGTCTTCTCACCCTGTCGTTTGAACAACAGTAACTTCAGGACACCATCAAAAGTCTCTCTCCGGCCTCAGTGCCGGCGGTCCCCATCACAGCGCTTGGTGCCAGCCTTCCGTGCGGTGGAAAATTGGTTTTCTTGATGGCAGCTGAGCACAGCCACGTTGACCTGGTCTTCTGCTGGCTCCCCACCCTGAGATGGCCCTTATCTTGGTGCTGCTGTCGATGCTTCTGCCTTTTGGTCTTCGGAGGGTCCCCAGGACCTGCCTTGGTCCAGTTCCAGCTGCGGCATCAGGGGAAAAAATAATTGCTGATGTGAACCATAAGGCAGGGAGATGTCTGAACAAAGGTGGTGGGAAACTTTGGAGCCCAGACCACAGGACTCTCCCTCTGCCCTTCTCAGTGCCCGGCAGAGCTGTTCTCCTGGCTCTCTTTTCCCTCAGAGAGCGTGGTTTCTCCTTTCCGCTGACAGCGGCTTTCGTCTTTGCTTTTAGAGCACAAATACCTCGTCCGTGTGAAGGCTGTATCACGCGTGGGCTGGTGATGCCGCGAGCAGCACCTGTGAACCGGGGCAAACCCCGCACGGGGTCCAACGCGGGACGCGGGGACCCTGGTGCCAGCCAGGCTGCAGAGCCAAGAACCCTCCCCGGCAGCCCAAGCCCTGGCAGGTTTAAGAAAACCCCTTTTCGACAAGAAATAAAGTCCCCAGAGCTCATGCAATGCAACGTGTTCCTGTCTGGAGTCATTTAGCATCACAGACGCTTCCCAGCCAGCCATGGTCTGTACCAGCACACACGACGACCGCGTGTGGGTTGCAGCATACCCTTCAGGTGACGTCTTGGTGTGATTACAGGCGGCAGTGGCTGTGCCTGGAGGCTCCAGAAAGGGGGACGGGGTTGTTGCACTCACCAAAGGATGAGGGGACTTGCTCAGGGGCAAGAGAAGTGTCCACCAGACCCCAAAGTGGCACGGTCCTCTCCTCCTCGCCTGCCCTGGCTCTCCAGCACGGAGCTAATCACAGCGGACGCTTCTGCTATTGTGTTCCTACCAAAAATGTCAGGCTCTCGAGGCAACTTGATATTTATTCCTGGCTTTTGCCCCTCCGCTTTCCCTGGAGCGAGTGATATATGAACAGTCCCGCCTTTCCATTCCTTGAAGTTGCTGGATCAGTCTGATTCACGCCCCCTGTACTCGGGGCTCGGGGCCTACCTTGGGACTTTCTCGGGGTCACAGGGCTACCTTTGGATTTCCTGGATTGTCTGAATTCCTCTCGCAAAGTTGCTACATTTCTTAAATTCTATTTTTGGATTAACAAACATTTGGTAACAATACGAAGCTTGTTTGTAGCCAGTGGGGTGACCCTCCTAATGTATTCCCCATGCCTCCTCTTTCCCGCGGGCCAAATTCCTCCCCAGGACAGCCCTGGAGCCTTTCCCGAGTTTACTCCAGGAATGAAATCAGCTCCGTCTCTGCCATAGCAAATTTTCTCTCGATCCACAGGCACTTTCTGTTTTCCCCACCTGCCCGAGAGGGAGAAAGGAAGGAGGGAAAGCAGATGGAGGCAGAGCTGCAGAGGTGAAGTGTGAGAAAGGCAGCAGGGCAGAGGAAACATGAGCACCGCATCAGGAAATTCTTCCGAGCAGAGCGAGGTGTCAGACTGAGCGATTGCCTTCACGGGAACGGGGAGCAGCCCGGCGTCTTTGGGGGAGATGCGGATTAGAGCAGACCAAAGCCCACCCCGTCCCATTGCTGGCTGTAAGCAGCCGCACCGGGATGAGCATCCTCTTGTTCCCCTCCATGGAGTAAAGGAGAATCCACGTGTTTCAGCTTGTTATCCCACAGTGCGGAACCAGAGCCGGATTCCGTCCATGTCCAGCTACCTGGTCCCACCGTATCTCCCGAGCCCCAGGGAACGAAAGCCCCCTTGGAGCACCCAGACCCTCTGCGGCTTCCCAGCGAGGGTTTGCATGCCAAGGGGGTGGGAAATCCATAAAACATCCCGAGCTATCCACGCGGTGCCAGGCCCGCTCCGGCGGTTCCCGAGCGGATCCCCTCTGCGTGCGTCTGTGCTGAGGCTGCATTTCCAGCCACCGCGGGGTCCCCACCAGCTGACACTGTGCAGGAGGAGTAGCAGCTAGTGGTTTGATGCAAAACAGGGGGGGGGAAAAGGTCCCCAGTGACTTTTTCGCCGGTTTCATCCCCAAATAATTCTGCAGAGAGAATTTTTGTGTAATTGGATTAAGCGTGGGGAATTTGTCCTTGTTGACAGATTGCACAGGCACCGAACCAAAATCATGGGGGTTTTTCACTTAATTTTCTTCCTTTCTTTTGTTGGAAAAAATATGCAAATAGTAATTCAGGTTTTCGGCCAAAACAGATTTATAAAACCCTGATCCAGAGAATAGATTGTTCCCCATTAGTCCCACAAAAGCCACTGAAAACCCTTTCTTCCTCTAGTTTCATTTTATGGGCGTGAGTAACTTCTACACAGCCTTTTTTCTGAAAGGATAACATTTTTTAACGGCAACCCGTGTTTAAGGTAACCGAAGCCACAGAAGATTCCAGTGATATATACACTCTAAAAAGGAAGGGCTATTAAAGAGATAAGATATTTGGAGAACATGCTCTCTGCAGCGTTAAATAGCGGAGGAGGGAGATAACTTGGGAACTCTGGTAAAGCCACCAAACATTATGTGAATAAAACTGTTAGGAGAATCAATTTTCCTTACTGCAGAGATTGTGTTTTCCTGAGTGTGATGTTTATACCTTGGCTCCTTTCCCACAACACAGACACATTAAGCTCTCGTGCAGGGCCCCATCCAGCGCTCGCTGCAGCGGCTGGAGAGACTCGGGGCGAGTTCGATGCCGGAGACGGGGAAGCCTCGCTTAAATCCCTCCATCCTGTGCCGTGCGCGAGGGTCTCACCCATCCCGTGAAACGCATCCCACCCGGCAGCCGCAGCGCCCACAGGGACGCCACCAACTCATCACACGGATGAGCCAAGCTGGTCTTCACCATCCAAACCAAGCCTTGCGTGGTTTTCCCCTGCGAACAGGGCTTTGACGTGCCGTCGGGTCACGCGGCGAAGCCAGGACATCCAGAGCTGCCTCTGCCCCGACGGCTAATAGCCTTAAGTGTGCGGAGCCAGCTTTAATGACAGTTATTTACAGAGTTATATGGGCCACATCCAGCACTCTTGGAGCAGCCCCCAATCTCATAATGAGATTACCAAGTTTATTTTAGTTGAGAAAGACACCAATAAAAAGGATTTAAAAATCCCTCAGAGTCTAGCCATACCCCAGAGCGCCCAGCCAGCGGGAGAGCTCCTAAAACTTCTCCGTTTGTTTTCCTTTCGGAGGAGAGCCGAGGCCGCCGCCTCCTGCTTTTCTGTGCATTAGCAGCGTCTTCTCAGGTTGACCCCATGTATTATGGATGCGCTAAAATCTTCATGTTCTGAATGGAAACTGCATTATTCATGGCTCTGCTTATAGTTTGTCTTTAAAAGCCCTGCAGCCTTTTAATGAAATGCTCCGGTTTTAACATCAGCTAAGACCAGATATTTTTGTTTAAATTTTTTAAGAGTAATCTCTGTGGATTTTTCTCCCCCAGATCCCCCCCCCTCCCTTTGAAGGCTCAAGGCCACTCGGAAGATGGGATGGTGGTGGTGGAGGACAGAGGCAGATGAAAAGGCGTGAGGGTTTGAGGAGTGATGGGAGCCGCAGCCAAGTGCCAAGGCCCCCGCGCCGTTTCCAGCCCCACACGTGGCATCAGAGGTGCTAAAACCCCTCCAGCAAACCCCGGGGAGCGAGGCACTCGGTGGAGCATCAGCTCATTGATGCAGCCAGCAAATGCATCGGGTGCCTGCTGTTAAGCCTCTTCCAGCCTTGGGCAACGGTAGCTTCTCCCGGGAGGGTTTGGTTTGAGTTACACCAAGGTTTTCTTGCAATTTTCATGTCACGAGTGAAGAGGGGAAGATGGAGAGAGTGACACCGCTTAGCTGTTGTTGGGTAACGCCGTGATTAAGTATGGCAGGCATGGGCAATAGGTGGTGGCCGGGATGGAGGGGCCTGGGGACACCACAACTGGTCACCTCCACCAAACAGCCTAAAGCATGACCATCTCCTAAGGCTGGAGTGAGATGGAGCAGAGCCGGAGAGCCCTGCCTGGTCTGGAAGCAGGGAGGGAGCCCCGGAGAGCTCTGCCTCAGGGTGCAGGGGGCCAGGATGGAGCAGATTGTCAGTGACGAGTGGTGTTCCCCAGGGGTCAGTACTAGCTCCAGTTCTCTTCAATATATTCATCAATGACCTGGATGAGGGGATAGAGTGCACCCTCAGCAAGTCTGCCGATGACACAAAGCTGGGGGGGGTGGCTGACACACTGGAAGGCCGTGCCGCCATCCAGTGAGACCTGGACAGGCTGGAGATCTGGGCAGAGAGGAACCTTATGAAATTCAACAAGGGCAAGTGTAGGGTGCTGCACCTGGGGAGGAATAACCCCGTGCACCAGTACAGGTTGGGGGCTGACCTGCTGGAGAGCAGCTCGGTGGAAAGAGACCTGGGAGTCCTGGGGAACAACAGGATGACCATGAGCCAGCAATGTGCCCTCGTGGCCAAGAAGGCCAATGGCATCCTGGGGTGCATCAAGAAGAGTGTGGCCAGCAGGTCGAGGGAGGTCATCCTCCCCCTCTGCTCTGCCTTGGGGAGGCCGCACCTGGAGTGCTGTGTCCAGTTCTGGGCTCCCCGGTTCAAGAAGGACAGGGAACTGCTGGAGAGGGGACAGCAAAGGGCTACCAAGATGATGAGGGGACTGGAACACCTCTCTGATGAAGAAAGGCTGAGGGACTTGGGTCTCTTCAGTCTGGAAAAAAGACGACTGAGGGGGGACCTTATTAACACTCATAAATACTGAAAGGGTGGGTGTCAGGAGGATGGGGCCAGGCTCTTTTCAGTGGTGCCCGGGGACAGGACAAGGGGTAATGGGCACAAACTTGACCATAGGAAGTTCCATCTCCACACGAGGAGGAACTTCTTTCCTTTGAGGGTGGCAGAGCCCTGGCCCAGGCTGCCCAGAGAGGTGGTGGAGTCTCCGTCCCTGGAGACATTCCAAACCCGCCTGGAGGCGTTCCTGTGCCACCTGCTCTGGGTGACCCTGCTCTGGCCGGGGGTTGGACTAGATGATCTCCAGAGGTCCCTTCCAACCCTATGGTTCTATGATTCTATGAGATGCAGCACCCGCCTGGGCACAACCCCAGCCCCGTCCGTGGGGCTGCCTCTGCCTCCACCTGCAGCGAATTTGGCCTAATGACTTAAACACAGATCCTGTTTCCATGCAAACATCCCAAGTGTTCTGTCCCTGGTGGTGGGGAAACTCCTTAAATCAAAGCCGGGCGATCCGATAGCCGGGTCGGCAGCTATGCTCTTTATTGATCACATCTGGGCTGCCAGGCTCCGCTGGGGCTGGGACGGGGCTGTGGCAAACTGCGGGCTGGATCCCCAGGGACGCATTTCTTCCCTCCCCTCTGCTCCTCAGCCTGGGCCCTGCACAGCCCCTAACGCCAAGTACTGGAAGGAGAGAGAAGAAATGCAGCAAAGCCTCTGACAGCACGAGCCTTTCTGAGCGTAATACCATGGATTCCTTTTGTTTCTCAAGTTCCCATGAGTTTCTAAGCACATTGAATGCGGTTATTATTGTTTGGTAAGGTTTTGTACTAATTCCTTGTTACCTCTGAGACTTGGGTATAGAAAGGTTTGAAAAAAGCAAGAGATTTGAGGAATTTCCCTTCCTCTCTCCTCCAAATGTGATTAAACACAAATCTCCCCTCCCTTTGGCGCAGGGCTGCGACGTGCCATGGCGGTGGCTTAGCAGTGCGGCGCTGGGGTGGCCAGCCGGGCTTATGGGGTCTGTGTCGTGGCCGAGCAGCTTCCCACCATCCCAGGCTCATTCCCGAGCTGTTCCCGGTAACTCCTGGTTGTTAACGGTGTGGGACGTGCTGGCGATGGCGAGGTCCTGCACAGCCGTCCCACCGCACTGTCTGCCGTGGCTCGGTTGCTGTCTGGGATGGAGCATCGTGCTGAAGTTGCACCTCTCCACGCGGGTTTTAATGACATGAGAAGAAGGTTTTCGAGGCAATTAAAGGTTTCACAGCTTATGGTCACCTGCAGCTTGCTGGCTGTCACCTTGGGAGGGAGGCAGGGAAAGGCAGGACTGAGGGGGAAAGCAGGGGGCAAGCTGGGGTTAGCCTGGCCAAGCAAAGGCAGAGTGGTCTGCATCCACCCCGACGGCTGTCCCCAAATGCAGGCGCTGCAGCCCTGGCAGGATGATGCTGCTGTGCCCTGCAGCGTGGGGGCTGCTCGGCACCTCCCAGCAATGCCCTGGGGTGCAGGGCAGCCCTGGCTCTGGTCACAGAATCACAGAATGGCAGGGGCTGGAAGGGATCTCTGGAGATCACCCAGTCCAACCCCCTGCCAGAGCAGGGTCACCCAGAGCAGGTGGCACAGGAACGCCCCCAGGCGGGTTTGGAATGTCTCCAGAGACGAAGACTCCACCACCTCTCTGGGCAGCCTGTGCCAGGGCTCTGCCACCCTCAAATAATTTTTTCTTTATATTGAGATGGAACTTCCTATGCTCAAGTTTGTGCCCATTGCCCCTTGTCCTGTCACTGGGCACCACTGAAAATAGCCTGGCCCCATCGTCCTGACACCCACCCTTTAGATATTAATAAGCGTTGATGAGATCCCCCCTCAGACTTCTCTTCTCCGGGCTAAACGGACCCAGGTCTCTCAGCCTTTCCTCATCAGAGAGATGCTCCAGTCCCTTGATCACCTCCGAGTCCCTGCATGGCTCGGCGGGACGCTGGCACCGTCACTTCTGCTGAGACCTCTGTGCTCCCGTGTCCTCCCGCTCCGCCTGTCAAGGGCCCCCGATGAGAAGCGAGCGGCGCAGCCCCTCGGGGAGGCGGCAGTCGCGTCCCATTTTGGAGGCAGGATTCTTCCCGTCACTTTGTTTTGTCTGTAAGCAGGTCACCTCTCGTTTCCATAATATCACATTTCCAGGACAGCGCTGCCCGCAGACCTGCCATTCATGCTCGATTGGAGAGCCGTTGTTGCCTGCAAAGAGTGCGGATATAAGTGATGTCTTAATTCATTGCACATTCTTAAATAAAGGAGAGAGAAAGAAAAGGAGCGGCTCAAGGTCAACACTCATTGCTGAGTGAGATTTCTTCAGCAGATTGTCTAAAATAGCCTGGAAAAAATAAATAAAAGCAAACTGATGGACACACTATATTGAGGTAATAGCGGGGTGAAGATGAAAGGAGAAGTACCAGCTTGACTGCTAGCTTGGTGTGAGTATAAAACCCTCGCAAAAATATTCTCAATTGGCATTTCAATGGCTGACCTGAATGCTTAAAAAAAAAAAAAGTAATTGCTGACTTGATCACTGCAGACACTGAAGCCATTTGTGCCTGGCTAAAGCTGGGAGAATCCTTCAAAAAATATTTAATGAATAAACCTCTCAAATTCTTGCTGGTGCTGACCGAATTCATTTGAAGTCAAAAGAAAGACTCTCCCTGACTTCCTTGAGCGTTGGATCAGGCCACCTGAAAGCACTTGGGAGGCTTTTACTTTGCTTTGTGTTCCACAAAGATTCCTATCAGCACTTTGGGGGGGGATGGGGGGGTGGTTAACTGGAATTTTTGGTGGGAGATGAAGTTTGCAGATCGCTGCTGCGATACATGTGACCAGAAATGCTCTCCAGAACCAGTCAGTTAATCCCAAATTGCTCCAAATTCCCACTTTGTAGGAAAGTATTCTCTTTGGTGGCCAAAATAGCGGCAGGGGTGTGCGGCGACCAAAGCACACAAAGGGAGGCAAGTCACAGCCATCACTAAAGGGACTAATTTGCAGGCTGGTTGAAATAGAGCAACATAAAGCATCAGAACAATCTCAAGAAATTAAATAATGACTAAGAAGTCCCAACTGCACTTGCAGATACCTCGTATGTGAAGTATAAGGGCCACATTCATGGACTCAGCTATGGACCATGATTTCCTACCTGCAAATACAGCACCCCACGTGCCGGCAGAAACTTATGCCATGTTAATGAGTTGTAAATATTATTTTGTTTCTTTAAAATAAGCATTTGAACAAAAGATATACTAAAAAATAAAGGCAAAACGCTGCCAGGGTGGGGTGGAACTATTCCAGTAGAAGTTGCAAGTCCGCTAGCTGGAAGCGCGGCGTTACTTGATGGATTTGGATTATCCTTTTCCAAAGCGCTGGGTCTGGTTATTCCAGGTGTGAGCGAAGCAGAGCTGGGGGAACGCAGAAGGTACCAGCCATCCCTCGCAGCATCCTCGGGAGGTGGCTGGAGGGGAGAACGGGTGGGAGCCTCCTGCCCATGTCCCCAGCTGGACATCATCAACCATGTCCCCTCGTTCGCTGCTCGGGGTGGTTGTTTCCAGCGAGACAGCAAGACCACAGGTAACGAATGTGTGTTACATGCAGGATGTCATGTCATAAACAGTGTCAAAAACAATTCCCAGAGCGTGTGTGTGACAAACATTAAACATTAGCTGGGCGTTCGTGCTCTGATGTGACACAGCAGAGGGGACGGAGCCGCCTGGAGAGAGGAGAGAACCAAACTGTTGGAGAGACAGATAATGCAATTGCTGTATTTTTGTCTAAAACGTGACTTTCTGGTCAAAAAGAAAATACTGCTGGGTGGGAAAAAAAAAGAAAAAAAAAAAAAAAGATGAGTTAAAATGTAGGCGGTTGCCTCGGAGGATATTTCATGAACACAGTGACTACAACCGTGCTGACAGCTTCCTGGCATGGAGAGCTGCCGCAACTGATAACGCTTTCAGGGGCAGGGCACGAGAAATGCCATTACGTACACAGGAGTTTCTGACCATTAAATACCGTGGAAAGCAAGCGTCGAAGTGTCCTTCGACAGCAGGACAAGCCGGAGATAAGTGGGCCGGGGAGAGCACCGAATGCATGCCATGTCTTGGCAAGGTAAATTATGCAGCACTTTCGCACACAAGCAACACCCCAGGCGTAGCGTTATGGTGGCAAGGACTCAAAAGTTCGGAAAAAATGGACTGATATTGTCTTTTATGTAAGATCCTCTCTTCCCCACCCTCCTTATAGAATCATAGAATGGCTTGGGTTGGAAGGGACCTTAAAGCGCACCCAGTGCCACCCCCTGCCCTGGGCAGGGACGCCTCCCACCAGCCCGGGTTGCTCCAAGCCCCGTCCAACCTGGCCTTGAACCCCTCCAAGGATGGGGCAGCCACAGCTTCTCTGGGCAACCTGGGCCAGGGGCTCACCACCCTCACAGCAAAGGATTTCTTCCTAATACCTCATCTAAATCTCCCCTCTTTCATTTAAAACCATTACCCCTCATCCTATCGCTCCACTCCCTCATAAAGGGTCCCTCCACGTCTTTCCTATAAGCCCCCTTTAGGTCCTGGGAGGCTGCTATAAGGTCTCCCCGGAGCCTTTTCTTCTCCAGGCTGAGGAGACCAGGAAGAGAAGGTTCTTCTCCAGGAAGAGAAGGCTCCTTGCAGGTGTATAGGAATTCCCAAGCTGTAATAACAGGATCACGAAGGTGTTGGGGGGGTTTATGACCTTGTTCAGGGCAGGGTACGCACACAGCTCCACCGGCAAGCTGCTATTTCCCACTTTGGCTTCTCAGTGCTCACGGGTGGATGTATTTACAGCATGCCGGCAAAACAACAGCAAAACCTAAACCTGCTCCGAAGCTGTGGTTAGTGACTCCTCCCTGGGCTTTCCTCGGCTGCCTGTTCCTGCCCTACCGCTGCCGTCACTTCTGCGAAGCGTGATTATTGTCACAACCGACGGGACTGCCTGCCAGCTCTCCCACTCGCTTACCGAGAGCTGAAGCATGGATATCACAAGATTAAAAGAATCGGCAATTTTGAGTGCCCAATTTGAGGCAGCAGATTTTTTTGATGGTACTTGGCCTTTTATATACTGCTCTCTACGTTCAAAGCAGAGCTCCTGACGGCTTCCTTTGGAGCCACGGATGTTTAGCACTTCTGAAATGAGCTCCCGTGATCTCAGATTTGAATATCTAAGAAATAAGGCGCACGTGGGATGTTATGTGCACCAGTGAAAATCATGGAAGGGGAGACCAGCCAGCATCACCTATCCATCCTGTGGCAGGGTCCAACCGGTCCCCAAAGGAAGGCTTGAGTGCCCGAATCCCAAGCCTCTCCTTCCTTTTCCTGCTTCGCAACATCCATCCTGATGAGGGTACGGCATGTTAATGGCAAAGGTACAGCAAATTTTGATGAGCCAAGTGCAAGCTGTCATTGCTCGAGGCTCAGCACGTGGCCAAGCTGGGTGGTGTTTTCCAGGCAGGAGAACATGAAGGGCACATCCCGGGCACATCCCAGGCACAAAGATGCCCTCCCAGTTTTGCAGCTCCTGCTGTAAGGAGACCCGATGAAGAACGAGAGCTTCGTAGAGAAACGCTTGCCAGAATTCAGCGTATTTTTTTTGCACGAGCTTCATTCTCGGGAACAGATTAACCATTTTGGCTGAAACTCCCCAGAATGATTTAGCTTGAGGCAGACATCGGCATGGAAAATTTCATCTCAAACAATTAAAGTTTGGCAAAGCCGTGAGCAACTGAAAACACAGTCTCGTAACGTGTAGAGCGGGGTAAGCTCAGTAACCGGCGTTGCACCCAGTGCCCCATTTACTCATCTATTTCTGTAATTATTTGCTTAATCACAGAACACTTTTAATACTGTAAGCATAATTAATGCATTATTAAGAGCCGTGCAGGCCATAAACCTCCTCATGTCATAAGGAGAATAATTTGCATTTGCACACATTTTTTCATCCAAAGATCTTAAAGCACTTTCCTGAAGTAGACATCATTAACCCCAGGTTACAGATGGTGAAACCGAGACAGAGAGAATGTAAAGCCAATTGCCTCTTTCATTGCTAATGTCCTTGTCTGGCAGATCGCTCAGACAGGGTGTCGTGCACCAGAATACACAATCACAGAATCACAGAATCGCAGAATGGCAGGGGTTGGAAGGGACCTCTGGAGATCATCCAGTCCAACCCCCTGCCAGAGCAGGGTCACCCAGAGCAGGTGGCACAGGAACGCCTCCAGGCGGGTTTGGAATGTCCCCAGGGACGGAGACTCCACCACCTCTCTGGGCAGCCTGTGCCAGGGCTCTGCCACCCTCAAAGGAAAGAAGTTCCTCCTCGTGTTGAGGTGGAACTTCCTATAGTCAAGTTTGTGCCCGTTACCCCTTGTCCTGTCACTGGGCACCACTGAAAAGAGCCTGGCCCCATCCTCCTGACACCCACCCTTTCAGTATTTATGAGTGTTAATAAGATCCCCCCTCAGCCGTCTTTTTTCCAGACTGAAGAGACCCAAATCCCTCAGCCCTTCTTCATTAGAGAGATGTTCCAGTCCCCTCATCATCTTGGTAGCCAAATTGGTGGGTCCTGCTGCCATGGGGAGGATCCAGCGTGTGCTGAGCTGAACCAACACCTCTCCATGGATATTCACCCTTCATGCTGGCTTGTGGTTGTCCCTGCCATCAGAGGGTGACTGCTGGCATCACCCTGAGCAAGGCTGCAGAAGGAGAGGTAAAAGGATGGCACTGACAATCGCAAGGGAAGAGCAGATATGCCGTGTCCAGAGAGATGCCCGTGCGGCTGGATGGAGATCTGCTGTCCTGGTGTCCCACCTTGGAACGGGACTTGGGCACACAGAGCTGTGGGCAGTGCTGAAGGAGATCTGCAGTCTCCATCCACCAGGAGACGGCCAGCAGGAATTTCACCAGGTCAGCAGGAATTTCAAAGGCGAGATGAGAATATTTTGGTTTGGATTGGAATTTACTTCCATTTACATTTCTTTTGGGAGTGTTTGTGAGAGCAAAGCTGTTCCTAAGTATTAGATAAAACGTATTTCTCACTCCGTGCATCCTCTCAGCTCCATGGGACGGGGCAGCTGAGGTGGGCTGCAGGTGCGCCTGGGGCTGGCACAAGGAAACCAGAGACATGCGGGGACAAATAGGTTATTCTCTTTGCTCCTTTTCTGCCTCATCTCTCAAATTGTAGAGCAGTTTAATGGGCATCTTTCCTTTCCCAGAGGGAGAGGAGCGGTGGGGGTACAGAGGTGTTGTCTGAGAGATTTGCTCCGAGAATCCTCCAGAGGTGGGAGCTTCCCAGGACTGGAGCGGAGTGATCCTGAAATGCCAGCCTGTGCAACATCCCACCCCCGCAGGCATCCCTGGTATTCCTGTGCTGAGGGAGCAGGGACAAGGGGCTAACATCCCTCCTCAACTTGGGCTACAAGCAGCTGGTGCTTGGCATTCGCCTCTGTCCTTCCCGGGCTCTGGATACTTCGGCAGCGGATAACAGAGGATGCACTCACTTTTCTTCTGTTTATGCGGGTGCTAATGTGAAGAGCAAACATCATCGCTTATAAAATATTTTGCAATTCATTTCCGGACAGAGCAGCAGACCAGTGCGACGTGGCAAAACCCCGGCAGCGTCTGTCCTGGCGCTGGTGTGAAGCGAAGCGCCGGTCCCCCATCCTGAGCATCCCCCACCAGCCTCGCTGTCCCCAGGGGGCTGTGGATGGAGCCAGCTGGAGAAGGAGCTGAGCGAGACTCACCCAGGCCCTGCCTTAAAATCCCCGCTGGAAGTGAGGGCAGTTTTCCTTCCCGAGTAATATTTTTGGTCTAACATCATTGAGGGTGGCAGAGCCCTGGCACAGGCTGCCCAGAGAGGTGGTGGAGTCTCCGTCCCTGGAGACATTCCAAACCCGCCTGGAGGCGTTCCTGTGCCACCTGCTCTGGGTGACCCTGCTCTGGACGGGGGTTGGACTGGGTGATCTCCAGAGGGCCCTTCCAACCCTATGATTCTATGATTCTATGATCATTAGGTCGATTCTATGATTCTATGATCATTAGGTCTAACATTTTAGGTCAAGAGAGACAGACAAGGCTCCCTGGAAATAGGAGAATTAAGAGAAACCTTCAATTGCTCTCGGCGTGTCCACTGTGACAGCCGGGGGGGGGCTCGGTTTTGCAGTTTCAGGCTATTCCCCACCACATTAATGCAAAGGGAAGGCAGAGGAGCAGGAGGGGAGGAGTGCCCTGCCCTCTCCTGGGGACACCCCTGGTCCCCGGGCTGCAGCATCACCGGCCACCCCATGCCTGCATCTCCGTGCCGCCCTGCGAGCTGTCTGAGGGTCGAGTTGTCTCCCTCAATCTGTCTGGTTTTGATCAGGCTTTCCGTCCCGGAGCTGAGAGACTTCCCCCGATGACAGTTTCGTCAAAACGATTACATTTCGACACAAATCCTGGGTTTTGACAGCTCAACATTTTCTGACACAAACCAAAACAAAACAAGGCGCTCTTGGAAATTTCTCAACCAGCTGCAGCGTAATGTTGATGAGATTGTACATATTTGGGTGAGAAAAGGAATGGGAAAGAACCGTAAGCTTTCCTAGTTTGGTTCCCGAGGATTGTATTTCAAAGCCGGACGCCGGACCTGACAAACCCCGGGCCCTCGCAAACAAGGCGAGTCGGGTGAAATACAGCTGCCGTCCGTCACGTTAACACCGCGCGGGAACCGCTTTGGACAGGAGGCAAAGAAAATTACAGTGGCGAGAATTGAGGGAGGAAAATAATTGTTTCTTTTCACTGGAGCTTGTCGAGGAGGTTTGCCGCGGGAAGGGCTGCGGGGCTCCGGTTACTTGGCGCAGCCGGGAGGTACCGCCCAGACCAGCGTGTTTCCATCAGCTCACCCATCACCGGTGCCAACGCGCAGTTTAATAGTAATTGGCTAAGAAGCGTCAGCTATTCGAACCCGTCTTGCCTTTTTAATATTTTTTCCTGCGTAACAGCAACCTGCTTGCCCGAAATTTTAAGGCCCTTCAAGGCTGAACTGTGTCGACTCCGCTTTTCCGACGGCCAGGTCCCTCTTCTGCGCTCTTCTTGCCAGTCCTTCAGCTCCTCTCCTTGCCCTCCTGCACCCTCGCTCTGGAAAAACAGAGCAGGCAAACCCCCCCCAAAAAAACCTGCCAGTATTTTAGGGATGGTGGTGTTCTTCTGTTTCACAGGTTGCATTGAAAAGAGAAAGAAATTTAAAAAAAAATTAATTTTCAGAATGTTATTTTGGTTAAAAAATCCCACAGGTAGTATTGACGAAAACAAAACTGACCTTGGTTTATTTTTTTTTTAATAAGCCTCACAATATTTACCAAATCTGCCTTCTCTGGGTGCAAGGAAAACAGGGTCGCACACAAGGACTCCTCGCCATTTGGAAACGCCTGGACTTGCCGTATTTCCTGTGGGAGATGGGGACTGGGAAAAGGGGATGTACAGATGGGGAGGCATCCATCCGGGGCTCCATCCATGCTCCTGTTTCCAACGTTTTGCTGAATTGGGACCACCACGGAGAGGAAGGGCACAGACACAGGGCCAGCCAAGGCTGCGGAGCTGCAGCGCACGTGCTGGGGAGAAATGGGTGCTCGGTGCTCCCCTCGGAGCCCGGACGCTGCTCCTGTCCAGCTCTTTCTGCAAGGACGGCACGGAGAGCCCGGCTCTGCCCTCCGCTGTGACTCGGGACACGCAGCTCCTTGGCACCGGAGAGCTGGAGCGGGAGGGAGAGGCTTGACGTTAATTGAGAGCGATGTCTTCGAGATAGGAGAATTTGAAAAATGAGACCTTAAACATGGCTGTGCTAGCTATTAGGGAGACTGCTAAGAGATGGAGGAGGGGGTGGGGGGCTTTTCCATTTTGAAAAAGTCTTCTTAGTTCCACTGGATAATCCCAATTTACAAACCAGCTGACTTTTAAAACGCTGCAATAATCCATTCATTAGCCCTCACTGCGAACCAGTGCCTCTGGGTATTTTAAGGTGGGATGGGTGGTTTAGGAGATAATTGCTGCACGTGCTTGAACCCCTTAGGAGGTGGCAGACTCTCTAATTTTGGTGAATTCCTCCGGGTGCACAGGCAGCTGCCCGGCAGGAGGGCTGTGCCATGCCGTGCCATGCCATGCTGTGCTGTTCTGTGCCGTGCCGTGCCGTGCCATGCTGTGCCGTGCCGTGCCGTGCCATCCCTGCAGCGTGACTCACGGCAAGGCAGCCGAGCTCCACGCAGAAATTCTGCTGGGCTGTGCCCCAGCCTTCAAGAGCAACGACGGCTGCCCAAGGAATTGCAGGGTTGGGAAACAGGAGTCAGAAGAGCACCTGAAGAGGCATTTCTGGCATCAGCTGTAGAAAAAAAGAGCAGTCCTGGACTTGGGAATAGCACAGAGCTCCTGGGGGAGCTCCTGGCTGGAAGGTAATACAGAGAAATGGTGCAAGCGCGTAAGGAGCGTCTTGCCATGGGTGCCAGGCTGAAATCAGCCTTTTCTGAAGTGGCCAGCAGAAAGAATACCCTTCAGTAGGTCCTCAGTCCTGGAGGTGTTGGGCTCCCAGACCGCCCCTCAGCTCCAGTGCTGGTGCTGGGTGCATGGGAGGGCACTGGGACACCCGAGCAGCCGCCCCTCCGGAGCCCTGGGCAGGGACGTCGGCTTGCAGAGCATTAAATTTTTCCTTGAACAGGTTGTAAGATGCAGGTGGGAGCCTGCTGGCAGAAGCTTCCCAAACCCCACGGTATTTTAATGAAATATTTCAGTTTTGATGAACTGGCATTTTGTTTCCAAGCGTGTCCCCACCCCGCCGTTAGCCCGGCGCTGTGAGCAAGCCCAAAGCCCGGCAGCCCCCCATCCCCTCCGCTTCTCCGGGTCCCTGCCAGCACTCGGACCTCCGGCCGGGAGCAGGAATGTGTGACCAACAGATTTTAAACTGTCCAGGAGTCGAGCTTCTGACAAAAGCGTCTGTCTGCTCCCAGAATTGCCCGCAAATAGTTTATTTCCCAAGCCCTTTAAACTGTGATATTCTAATAACGTTTCCAGGGGAGAACTTCATCCACACAAAAGATACCGACGGGCCCGGTTGCCCCTTACTGCTTGCAAGCAATTCCTTTACTGAAGGATGTTTTTTTCTTTCGTTCTGAGCAGCATTTAGAGCGGTGCTCGTCCTGCGGTGCTGCGGCACCAGCCGACCGTCGTAATGTACAATCAGCCCGAAGAAGTGAACCTGATTGCAAACGCAACGCCAAACTGACCATCGAGGCTGAAACGCATTCTTCCCCCCCCACCCCCCGGCCCTGGCCTCCTCCCCGGAGCCCCCCGCAGAGCAGCAGAACAAAGAGGGAAAACACAAGATGATTTCTTTCAAAAGCTGTTTCCATTTTCCATAGCATTGTTCAGTGAGTATGAAGCTAAGCTATTTCCCCTGGGCTTTAGCCCAGCCTAAAAACAGGCACATCATGTTTTACCATAACTGGATGTGCCTGCGGAGCCCCACGGCAGGGCAGCAGCCCCAGCACAGGAAATCGGGGGGGATTTTCTGAAGCGTGTGGATTGTCCCTTGTCATAGAATCATAGAATGGTTTGGGTTGGAAGGGACCTTAAAGACCACCCAGTGCCACCCCCTGCCCTGGGCAGGGACACCTCCCACCAGCCCAGGTTGCTCCAAGCCCCGTCCAACCTGGCCTTGAACCCCTCCAGGGATGGGGCAACCACAGCTTCTCTGGGCAACCTGGGCCAGGGGCTCACCACCCTCACAGCAAAGAATTTCTTCCTAATACCTAACCTAAATCTCCCCTCTTTCAGTTTGGAACCATTACCCCTTGTCCTATCATTACACTCCCTGATCCAGAGTCCCTCCCCATCTCTCCTGTAGCCCCTTTGGGGAGTGGAAGGGGCTCTAAGGTCTCCCCGGAGCCTTCTCTTCTCCAGGCTGAGCCCCCCCAGCTCTCTCAGCCTGTCCTCACAGCAGAGGGGCTCCAGCCCTCTGAGCATCTTCATGGCCTCCTCTGGACCCACTCCAACAGGTCCATGTCCTTCTTGTGCTGAGGACTCCAGGGCAGTACTCCAGGATGGTCCCAAATTTTCTTTTGAGCAGCACGCTGGACCGTTGCAGCAGGAGGAGAACCCACCATTGAGCTGCCGGCCAGGCTGCAGGGGAGAGGGGTCTCTGCTGGCCAAGCTGAACGGGGTGCGCAGCTGACAATGGCAGCCGAGCGCAGGCTTATTTTAAGCAAAGATTTAAAGGCCGCTGAAAATGTTAGTGCATCCTTTTAGTTTGGTGCTGAGCAGCAGCCCCGGTTCCAGCCGACGCGCTGTCTCCTGAGTTTGCAAAGCCTTGTGCCTACGTGGGTGATGCTGCCTATGAGTCCTTCAAAATGTCATGGTGCTGGCATCTCTCCTTCACTTCTCTTCTTTACAGCCGCTCGCCAGTGAGGAGGAGGGAAAACCCATTAGGTTGCCCCTGAACACATCCCTCCTTGATGTCTCCATCCTCCCATTAGCTCAGTCCCCCCTGCGATGCCCAGCGCCGTCGGGAACGGTGTTGCCTTTTGCTCCCTTTCATCCGCTCTGCGACAGTCGCGCGTTGCCATAAGACGCAGGGAAGGATTTCCATTTTGAAGGACACTGACGAGACCCCAGGGGCTTGCCATTAAAAGGAAGATGAGGAACGAGGGGAGAAGAAAAAAGACGAGCCCAGCCATCTCAGCTCTTTCTTTTCCCTTTTTTCCCCCCAAGTCAGAAGTTCCTAATTGGTCTGAGCTCTGCGGGGGCCTTGGGACCCCCCCGACCAACGGGACCCTGACACCAGCCCCAGCTCATCGGCTGCGGGAGGAGAGGCTGGAGCCGCTGCCAGCCCCTGCCTGGCCGCTCTTCTCCCTCCCTGCTCCCAACAGAGACGTTCAGTTCTGCAAAGATGTGGCAGAAAAAGGTGGAATAAATAATTGCGAAGATCTGAAAAACTTTTTTTTTTTTTTTTTTTTTGCGGTGGGAAATAACATTCGGGGGAAGGGTGAAAAAATAAATAAGAGGGAAAGGTTTTGAACTGATGAAGAAAACAGGGTCTCGTCAGAGCGTCCCGGAGAGACCCCGTTTCCCATTAATGGAGAAAGCAAATTGGAGGCTAATTGCTGGATTTGTAGAGGGTTTTTTTACTTTGTATGAAACACGATCTGTGTTATGATTCATCCGTTCTGTGCACCAAGCGAGCAACTTCAGGAGGCAAGCTGCTTTAGCAATCAAGCGTCACCGAGGTTGCTAATGACAATGATTTCTGAGGCGGTGGATTGTCCCGGCACCAGAAGCGTGCTGGCAGCTGGGTGGGAAGGGGCCGGCCAGCTCCACCTCCCTGTCACTGGAGAAAGACCACGTCCCATGGCCACAGGGCTAGGCTGGAGTGTCCGATGGTCCTCCAGCTTCCCTCTGTGCCTCCAGCCCCTTTCCCCGGTTCCCCCAGCACCGCTTTCTGCCCTTTCGCCCCAAGACTTTCCACCCTGCAAGTCAGGGTTTCTGGGGCAGCAGGATACTCAGGGACACTTGTCGCCCAAAGTTCATCAAATCTCGTCACCGCAAGAGGGGATGCTCCAGGTTGACAGGGGCTGCTAGAGGTGGGATTGCCGGAGGTGGGATTGCTGGAGGTGGGATTGCATCTTCTGCTGTTGCCTTGTGGGTGGCATCTCCATAGGAACAGCAATGGAGAGGAGAGGGGACACACTGGCTCCGGGGAGCAGCATGGCCCAGGGAAGGGGTACAATGACTCTTTCTGTTTGAAGAGAGAGAGAGAAGGAATTTAAGGAAGGTGAAGGACAGAAAGGGATGAAGACAGGAGAGGTTTTCCACTTGCTGGATGGCTGAGCGGACTTTATTTTGGGAGGCTGCAGGGCATCTCATACATGAACAGCTCGTGAGAAGCGGACCCCGGTGCCTTGTGGCTCTTGGGGGCTATTGCTTGGGCATCACAATTGCAGATGGTCATCTTCAAGTCCTGGTGGGAGTGGGACCATCACGATGGGGAAAGCATTTCAGAACCTGCGTTTGCACGCTTGCCTGCCCCCTGTTTTCCAGCTGGGAAACTGATGAGCAAATTTCAAGACCTCTGAAAGTGAGACCCAGCTGAGCATCAGTCAGCAGGTGTCCCGCAAGCTCCCCCCATGAGGCCACTGAGATTTCATGCCCAGCAAGCCATTCCCGTCCCATGCTCAGCCATGTCCCTCCAGCCGCCCGCCGCTGTCAGCATGCCGGTGGGAATACCGGCACCGGGGAGCTCATCCTGCTGCAATCACGGTTGGCGAGACACGTGTGGTGCCGGTGCTGCGGGTGCTGGAGCTGAACACCCCCGCAGCTATTACGGGAAAAGGAGCAGTGTCACACACAGAGTCTGGCGTGTCGCTTTGTTACATAGTAACGGGAAAATATTTTATGCATCAAAAAATAATATTTTGGCAAGATCCTTCACTCGCACTTGTTAAGTGCTTATCTCCACGCGGGAACCTGGATGCTGCAGGCCTTTGGACTCAGATGCTTTTTGTTCTTTGTACAAGGCCCAGCCTGATGTAGGTGCGGCTGCAAAGGGTAAAATAAATAGTAAAATACGAATAAATACCCTGTTGTCTGCTGCACCCGCCAAACTGTTTCGGTTCTTAAAATAATTGCATATGTGTTAAATGCCGCCTAATTAATGCGCACATATTTAGAGGAAGATTAACAGCAATGTAATCAATGCGGATCTATTATGGCTAATTACGTATGTGTATCTATTACATACCTCCTAATCTTCTATAAATATGGTTTTTATAATCACTTCGTTAGCAGGTATCTAAAGTAATGCAAAGAATTTGCAATACAAGTTAGGTCCTGGCTCCGTTCCAGCTCAGGTAATTACACCCTGGCCTCCCTCAATCCCTCTGCAGCTTCCCCTGGGAATATATTTATTTTTAACGTCCTATCCAAAATTGTCTAATAGCGTCACTGAAAACCCTGTGCCACGTTGTGCCCCAAAGGGCACTGTGGCATGGCAGCAGAGGGTGGGATGCGGGATCTCTCTGGAGCAAACCGCAAAACATGCTGTGTATGTTTAGTCCATCAAAAATTGAGATTAGGTTGTTATTAGTCCCCAAAGAATATCAGTAACAGCTTTCTAGTCTGGGGAAAAGATGCTGTTAAATAACGAGGAGGATCTGAGAGGCTTGTTGGAAGAAATCTCTCAATCTGTCTGTCTGGGCTCGTACACCACACTCATCACTGCGCTCCACAGCCACTGCTTTCCTCCGGGGACCGATGCTCAAATCCTGCTTACGTTACAGCTTGTGCTGGGTCTGATCCACCCCGGCATCACAGCAGCGCTTAGAGGAGGAGAGGTTTGGATGCACCCGGACCCCAGGGAATCCCCGGGTCTGGGGGATGCTGTTTTTTCCCAGCCACGGAACTGCGGTTCCTTCCCACCTCTGCCGTGCTGCCTCTGGGTTTTGTAAGCACCAACCTCTGTTGGCTTCTTTTTTTTTTTTTTTCCACCCCTTTTTTTTTTTTTGAGCAATGACCTTGGGAAGAGCGTGCTGGGGTGAGATCTGTCATGCACGGCGAATGGTAAAGAGGTGGCAGCTGCGTAAACGTCAGGCTGTCCGGAGGGCTCAGGAAGCAAAAAACAACATACATGTTTCACCACAAGTCCAATTACGCTGGGGTTAAGTTTGGCACTTCAGTAGTCAAAACATCTTTCATGTGTCTCCTCAGGCTGGAAAACCCCCTCCAATAGCCACAGAAAGGGGGAAGCGTAACCCAATCTGCTGCTCCAGATTATTCAGTGTTCAACCATGTAATTGAGATTAATCACTTCTTCCTGTGATGCCCAGAAATACCTTTCATGTCTGGAGCGCTCTTCCCCGTTCTGAGAGACCTGCACTTTGATACTTGTGGGGTGATGGAGATGGAGAGGGAGAGGCCAAGGTGGGGAATCCATCAGCCAGGTGCTACCAGTACGTGCGCTAGACAAGCAAGTGCTGGCCAAGCATCCCATGCTGGTCTGCAAGGTGAGACACGGCTCATGCAGGAGCCTCAAGGAAGGAGCTTCTCTGCCCCCATCCCATCATGTCATGCCTCATCATCCCAGAGGGATGTCGCGACAGAGATTAATTATTTAGCTGACTAATTGGCAAAACCAACTCACGTGAGCTTTCCAGGCTCTGCAGTAGCATCAAGCCAGGCATGAACCACCCCTGCCTGCTCCCGCACAGGGGACAGCACAATTGAACATGTTCTGCTCTCTGGCTTCCACCAGGCAACTCTGGGAAGGTGAGGAACCCTCTCAGATGCTGGGATTAAATAAGGCTACTTCCATCAGAAGTGTGAGCGAAGCACCGCGCTGCAGACATGGAGGTTTTCTCTTCTAATTCTTCAGGATTTGGTAACATCGATGTGCAATAGTCTGAAAAGCCAGGGTGGTTTCCCAGCCTGGAAGAGGTGGGAAACTCTAGTCTTCATAAGAAAAGCACGCGGGACCTTGCTTGCTTTTTTCCTGCGTGTTGCCGTCTGTTGGGGCTGATGGTTTTGAAGCAAGACCAGCAAGAGGGGCAGAAAACAAAGGTGCCCAGACCCAGGCAGCAGTAAAAACGTACCGACCATAGGGATGGTGTCACCGCAGGGACACAGTGCACACCCCAGGATGTGGGACTGGTGGAAGGCAGCCCGGCCGGGGTGAGGAGCCCAAGGTGTGATGGTGAGAGGAGTAAAAAAGGGTTATGGAGGTGCTGGGCTTTGCAGCGGGTTGTGCTGCCGGCACAGACGTGCGTGCAAGCTTTGCTTTTCCATTTTAACCTAAAGACCCTAAAATATTGTGTTCCAGCTGACAACTAATAAAAGCTGTCGTGTCCTGTATCACAGCAAACATCTGCCAGCGGTATGGCTCCCAGTGGGATAAAAGCTCCAACAGGAGTTCAAGGTCTTTTTGGGGGCTTACCGAAAAAGAGCAGAGGGAGAAACAGGAGTGCGTAAGTCAGGGCTTCGCCTCCAAGCAGAGCTCCTGAGCTCCTCTTGGCCAACCACACGTAGGAAGAGCAGCTTCGGATGAAGATGGGTCAGACCCCGGAGAGACTGTCCAAAGGTCAGCAGCATCCCAACCGCGGGAGATGTGTGACACCCGCTGCCTGGGTAACTTGAGAAGGAGTGAGCTAAGCTGTTGTAAGACACAGATTTAATGGCATTTCTCCCCCTGCGTTAGGTAGGCCGCTCTATGTTTATTGGTTCTGCTCTCAGGATGGGATAAGCTTGCACATTACCGGAGCTTGCACAGAGCCTCAGAGCCACTTCTTGGCATCGGCAGTGCTCGGCCTTTCGTGTGCTTTGAAGCTGAGCATATGTGCATTTATACGAGTAGAGCCTCTTGGGCAAGCACTGTGAGGTGATGGAGGGAGGCGCTCGGATATGTGCCCTTGCGTTTTATAAATAAATAGCGGTGAAGCAAACCATCGCCCGTCCCTCCGCCTGACCTGGCTGTCCTCCGCGGCTGGTTCGCATGGCCACGTGGGAGCGTGCGGGACAGTCGTGGGGCAGGAGCAGCGGGAAAGGCGGTTGTGAGAACAGGTCTGGCAGCGTGGTGCTCAGCGCAGGTCGGGGTGCTGCAGCCCACGGAGGTGGGACGGGGGCCTCTGCCCAGCTCCCGGGGGACCCCAGCCACGAGACTCCCATGGGGATGCCTGGCCACCAGCCCAACCCAGCTCCTGATGCGGTGTTGGGCGGCAGCTGCCATGGAGAAAAATCCACAGCACCAGGCGAACAAGGGAAACCCAAACAAAAGCAGTGTGTGGCAGCGCGGCAACTGTGTGCAAAGGAAATGAGTAAAGACCCTACAGGACTCACTAATGGCTTCCACCGCGTGCTTCTGTCTCTTACGAGGTCTTCACTGTGCTAGTTTGGACACATCCCATATCCCACAGACCCTCATTATCCTACTTGTGTTCACCGCAGTTCTCCATAAATATTTTATGAGCATCCTCTTTGCAAGCCTTTCGTTTGGATTTGCCCAGTGAAACCGTCTGCGTGGAAAGGAGAAGAGAAGAGAGGGGAAATGAATAACAAGAATGATCACGGAAAAGAGGAAGGAGGGGGAGTGGAGGGGGTGGCAGGGAAAAGAAACCTCTATCTTTCCTCGATAACTAGGTTGTCTTGCCTTTGCTGTTGTCTGATAATGGGAGAACAGCTGCGTCCCTGAACCAGGGGACCCTTGCAGAGGGCTTGTTTTCAAGGAGTGATGCTCAGCTGCATCTTGCATCACCCAGGGGACAGAGCCCGGAGCAGGGGAAGAGGAGAGCGAAGAGAAGAAACGCAGCCCCGGCACCTTCTCTCCTCCATCGTGGAGACACGTCCACCTGTACGTGGCTGTGAGGTTTTCTGGCCGGGAGCTGCTCCACAGACCCCGAGCAGCCTTGACAGATGGGAGTATTTAAGCACACCTAATATTGCACGCGCCAACCTGAGCGTGAGCCCCTCACCCAGCAGGGCTTCGGGCGTGTGGTCCCCGGGGAGTGCTCCGCACGCAGCATCCTTCACCACCCTGGCCCAGGGTTCAGCCCGGTCCTTTCCCGGGCCAGCACGCAGGCATGGACATCCCTCGCCATTGCAATCTGCTCCTCCAACTGGCTTGGGAACATGGGCTATGGCCCCAGTTTGCCTTCGGGAGCTGCCCTCCCTCCTCTCACATCACTGGGTGCTGCAGCCCCAGCCCTGGGCTTTTTCTGCTGCGGTTTCCAAGGAGCAATCCGAGCCCTTTCCACCACCGCCTCCACCAAGGGAGAGCCTCCTGCAGCATGCCTATCCTTCTACTTCATGAGCTTCAAGCCAGGGCTGGCTGGGAAGCAAGAATTCCATTTAGAGAAAAAAAAAAAAAAACCAACAAAAAAAAACCCCAACAACCAACCCTGAGGTTTGGAAATTGGTTTTCATCATCATTTTGAAGAGAAAGCGGACTGTTGATGACTACAAGCCAGGAAGGGAGCTGCTGGCACTGCTCTCCCCGGCTGCTCGTGGCCGTGGCCGTGCTCGCCGCCGTGGGGGTACGAGATCTCTCCGGTGGATGCAGGACCCGGGGCAGATCTCGAACCGTCCCTGGGCTCTCTCCAGAGAGCTTCTGTTATGGACCCCATAAATCTTCCTCGCCGAAGTGCTGTCCAGCGTGGTAACATTCCCGTCCCGGTGGAGAAGTTGTACTGCAAATTCCTCACCGGCTGAAGGGTTTCCCAGAAAGGGGCGAACTGGGGCTGAGCCGGGTGGGAGGAGGGGGCACGGGGGGGGCTGGGGCTGACCCACGGGACCAGACCGGTGGCTCTCTGCATCCATAGCCCCAAGCTCAAGAGGGCCTCGGGGGTCACTGCGGCCCCTCTGTAATTGAAGGATGTCTCTAGTGAAGGAGATAAATGCAATCGGCGTCTTCCAGAAAAACGATGTTATCTAGGACCCTTTAGCAGACCTCACTTCCCTCCCATGGCCATGCAGCCCACATGCCCTCAAAGGGATGTAAAGAGACATTTATTGCCCAGCTTTTCCTTTATAAGACACTTTACTGAGGTATATGTTTAATGAATGAGGAGCTGGACTTCCAGCTTTTCCTTTGCAAAAATACGGAGCTTGCTGTTGGGGAATTTTTCCTGCTGAGGTACATTCCTAAATAAATAAATAAAGCAGTTAAATAATTTCCTGTCTAATTGGTAAGAGGATGAAATAAGTGACCTAATCAGTGTTTTCTGTCTCGAATTTCTGCCTAACTCTGACGTTACTTGCCCCAGCTTGATAGTACGGTAAGCCCAGCGTGTGTGGTGGAGTTACTCCAGTTTGTGCTGGAGCAATGGTGGGAAGCATCAGGCTTGTAGCCTTTAAGCTTTCCTCAGCTCGTTTTAATCCTATCGAACCTTACCTGGAGCTGCAGAGGCCATAAAGAGTTTCTGTGCATCCCTGTTCTCCCTGTACAGCTGTCAGGAAGCAAGCCAGCCCGGATTCTTGTAAAGATGCCCACACAAAGCTAAAAAGGTACCGAACTACCCAAACCAAAGGTTGTCTCCTGTGACCCACGCAGCCGACGCTGGCTGCCAAAGCACGTGGTCAGCATCTAATCCCGGCCGGCACAAGGAAAACCGCTCCAAGATGTATTTATTACTGAGACGGATGAAAAATGACTAACACTCTGCTGAGGACTGGGTTGGGTCCCATCGCCTGCTCAGTCTCAGCAAGCAGAAGCAGAACCAAAATCAGGCTTCATCCCTGCTAGGGAGGAATTTGGTGTTTCACAACCAGCTTTGCTGAAATGGAGCCATGCCGTACCCTCTCCCCTGTGCCGTCGCCCCCCCCCCTACCGCTGAAGGGCTGCACCTTTACCCTACACTTTTTGCAATTTAAGATTATCTCAGTGCCATAGAACGATGGTCCCATCTCTTCCCATAGATGAGTTTCTCACTCCTCTGCCTCTCTCTGTTGGATTATTTCCCTGAAATTTATCACCTGTTTTCCTTCCCTCAACCCATTCTTCCTAATTACACATTCCTCTACCTTTCTAAATCATTCCCCTCCCTTCTGCTTGCTGACACCCTTTAAACTAGATGAAGGTCAATGGCATGACACTTGCTTTTCTGCCTCCACCACCCCAACACGCGTAGGTTGCAGCCTTCAGACTTTCCCCGTGGTGCGTTCCCCGCTATAAAACTGGTTTTTCCCTCCTGGTTTCATGGTTGACCCTCCCAGCATCCAGCTGACGGGCACAAACCAAAAAAAGCCATGAGATGAATCGCTTGTTCACACAGAGTGGAGGTTTCCCAGCAAGGGGGACAGCAGTCATGCCGAGATGTCTGCAGACAGTCCCCGCAGGTGAGAACATCTGCCAAACCATCCAGATGGTCATCCTCTTCCTCCTCCTCTTCCTCCTCCTCCTCTCCATCCCTCTTCATGCAATGCTCCTTGGGCTCTCTGCTTTCCCTCTACCTGTCCTCTCTCCCTCATGCTCAACCGCCAAATTCTTCCCCGTGGGCTTGGTTTTTTGTGGTGTGTGACCAGAGTCCTGGTTGCACACAGGCAGGTCTGGCTCCCGGGGGGAAGGCAGGCAGCCAGGGCTCCGTGGCTGGAGGAGGACGCGTGCTCCACCACCGCTGCAGGCTGCGCTGCCTGGGTTGCAGCCCCTGATGAAATTTGACAAGTTAATCCAGTTTGGACGTTGCTACCTTCTGCATCCTCCCTCCACCACCGCCTTTCCCTCTCTTGGTGCCTCGTGCCGTGACTCCCCCAGACGGCTGGCTTATCTACATGCCATTTATTATTCGTCCTGCATCCACAGTCTGTTTGTTGCCGCATGAGACAGGAAAATAAAGTCAGTTCTGGCCTCAGGGGACCCTGTGCTCTGAAAGGAGAGGTACACAACGGCGAGAGATGCTGGGGACTCAGGAACAGCGGTAACACGGGACTTTTTAACCATGGTTTACATTACCAGCTCATTTACTATGGATATCACGGATGGAATAAGAGTGAGAGCAACTGGCGTGAGGCTGTGGATGCAGAGGAGGGCATCTGCAAGGGGCTGCGTGGGAAAGCCGGTCCATCAGCTGCCCCGGGCCATGCTCATGGTACCTACACAACCGGACAGGTCAGAGAGGCTCCTCTCTGATCCACACCAAGGTTAAATGCAATGTTATGTCTTTTTTGTCACTGGCATAGCAAGCTCAGCACAAGAAGAAGCTGCTGTGAAAGCTCCCCCACCTCAGTCCAGGACGTGCACCTTTGTGCACGGGTCCCTGCGAGGTGGTGGGTGCTGGAGACGTGGCAGCCAGCCCTGCTGCGAGGGGAGGATCAGGTTTTCCCCCATACTGGGAGCTCGCTGGTCATCCTGCTGCATGGCTGTGCTGCCAAGGTGCACAACCGCAGCTGAGGGCTCCGTGAAAAGGCTGAGCCGGGGGCAGGTTTGGGAGCTGACATGCAGCCCCCAATTCCAAAAGCTGCATCCTTGATGTACCAACCCGAGATACCCTGGGCAGGAGCCCCGCAGGCTGCCGCTGGTGCTGGATTCCTGGTCGGAGATCAAACCATCCCAGTGCCTTTCCTGCAACTGCCACTCCTGCCTTTTGGCCTCAGGGGTCCGTGGGGACACGGGGACATTTGGAGGCAGAGGGAGGAGAGAGCTGCTGCTGCAGGAGAGGAGCAGTGGGGGGACTCTCCCAGCGCCGTGGTCTCCACTGACAGGAGCACAGCGAGCTCCCGGGAGAGCCCATACGTGCACTTTCCCAGCCAGACCCATTTGCCTGCTGCAAAAGTCCCCACGCAGCCCCACTGCTGCGCAGAGGAAGCATCTCTCGCCCGAGGTGACACGTGGTGGCACGTTCCTGCTGTGGCATCTCCCTCCGCTGCCGAGGAGAGGCTGGACGAGCTCCGGGCGACTGCCGACTTGCTTGGGAGCTTATGTCTCTCACGAAGATGAATTTCAGAGGAGGGACCATTCATCACGCCTTGTACCTATATTTATTTTTGGTTCAGTCTTTCAGCTTTTTTTTTTTTTGCTTTTTGACAATTTGCTTTGCGCTGGGGAGAGATGAGCCGGGGGATGAAAGCGCGGGGCCAGGCTGAGGGGACCCATCCGTCACATCACACAGCACCGGGGCGGCCTCACAAGGTGCAGGGGGAAGAGAAAAGCTGGGACCGAGTTGTTCCTGCCAGGATTGAACAGATCTGCTGCCTCCTATTTAGCACTTCCATCCCTCTTAATGTTTCCTCCAAGGGGCAATGGCTTAGGGCAGCTTTTAGTATTATCCTTAATAGGAGAAATTTAAGACTAAGGATGGCTGCAAACTGGAAAACAAATTCCCCCAAAATAGGGCAGGCCACAAAGACAAAACAAGCAAGCCGCATTTTTTTGTTTTTCTCTGAGAAGTTCACATTTTTTCAGCGGGGGGAAAAAAAAAATTAAAGCAAACAAGTTTGCAGGCTTTTCTTTGTTCGGGTTTTTGTTATATGGCTTTTGTGTGTGCATGAATGCGCGTGTGCGTGTGTGCATGCGTGGAATCTCTCGCTCCGGCTCTTTTCCCCAAGGGAAGCCAAAGTAGGGAAATAAAACCTAAAGTGTTTTTTTTTTATCATCGCTGTTCAGAAACTAAACAATTTCAGCTATGCAAGGATCCTTACAGAAGAAGGTAATTGAGATCACAGAGGCTTTTTCACCGCCCAGGCATTTTGATGAGTATTTTTCGATCCACCAGTTTTAAGTACTGAATTTTTAATATTTGTTTGTTTGTTTGTTTTGCTATATGGCAAAATATTTTCACCCAAAACAGAGTTTCATGGTACCTGTTCCCTCCTGCCCAGCCTTTTGCCCGATGGCCAGGGCTGTGCTAACCCAGGTGACCCGGGTTCAGCCTGTGCCACCGCCCCGCGTCGGGGAGGATGCATCAGAGCCACTGATTAAAGCGGCATCACGCGGCTTGTGATCCGACTGCGGGGGGAGAGAAAAAGCAAGCGAGCTCGGCCAAAAAAGAGTAAATAAACAACGACATATGGTTCGCGGGACCCAGGCGGGGAAACCTCTAATCAACTTCTATTTAACAAATTGCCTAACTAACACTATGAGCTCATGCCTCAGAGACATGGTAACCGGCCCAGCCCCTCAAGGCTGATTGAGGCACTAATAAAACCACAAAAAGGCCTGAAAGCCTTTGCAGATGCTGGCGGCACCGCACGCTGGGGCTGCCGAAACCCGCCCTACTGGGGACCTCGTCGGTGCCCATCACCCCGGCACCATGCCCGGCACTATGCCCGGCACTGCTCCCTCCTGCAGGGTGCTTGTTCCTACACCACTGCTCGCCTTTGTGGCTATATTCAGCCCAATCCAGAAGCCAATCTGGCTGAAAATTGATCCGTGGGGATGCACTGATAGGACGAGGGGCAATGGCCTTAAACTAGAGCAGGGCAGGTTTAGATCAGACATGAGGAAGAAGTTCTTTACACTGAGGGTGGTGAGACACTGGCCCAGGTTGCCCAGAGAGGGGGTGGAGGCCCCATCCCTGGAGACATTCAAGGCCAGGCTGGATGAGGCTCTGAGCAACCTGATCTAGTCGAAGATGTCCCTGCTCCCTGCAGGGGGGTTGGACTAGGTGGCCTTTAGAGGTCCCTTCAACCCAACGCATTCCATGATTCTATGATTTGGCCCCCTATCCCGAGCCAAGCGGGATTGGAGCCGGACTCCTCGGCAACGGGAGGAGGGGTGCAGAAGCAGCACCCCAATCCCTCCACACCACCCCATTCCTGACACTTTTTTATATATAACCTGCTTATCCCCGGGACCAGAGCCGCAGACGGGCCACAGGACGCAGGGAGAGATAAGGCTCTTCTCGCATTACCCGAAGCTGCCTTTCCGCCACTTGATAGCATTAATTATGACTTATTCCAATATAAAAGAAACCCTTCAGAAAGTTTCCCCCTGCTTTGCCTCTATCCCCATGTCCATTACAGGGACCCCCCCACCCCCACCCCTCCCGGCTCCCCTTTCCCTAAGCCCATGGGACTTCCCAGTTTTCAGCAATATGAGATACAGGAGTTTCTTTGAAAATGCTGCACGCTGGCAACTTTCCCACCTAAGTTTCAAATCTCACTGGATAATATTCTCCATATTCCTTTATGGAAACCAGAAATTCTGGCTTTTCTGTGCGCTCGACACGGCGTCGCTCACCGACACACGGCATCGCTGGGCTTAAAAAGGGAGCCGGGGCGAAGGCGGCTTCGTCAGCGGGCACGGTCCTCGTTAGCGGCTATCGAATAAATACGTGGGCTGCAATGCAGGGCGAAACTTTTCTGACAAGTAGTTTGTTTGCCAAAAAGTGCAGTTGCAGGTCAACCGAGACGGTTCACTAAATGGCAATGATATCCTACCCCCCAAAAAAAATATAATAAAAAAAAAAATCAGATAAAATCAGTGAGGTTGAAACATTTTGTTATGATGCTTTTCCAGGGAAGCTTTCTGATTTTTTTGTTTTGTTTGGTTTTGCTCTGAAATGATGTCTTCAGACAAAATTTGCCTATGTTTAATTCCAACCCACTTAAGGAGCTTAAGAAAAGGAAATCTTGCACAAGCAAAGGGACTGTTTGTTTTACGATTGAACAAAACATTTTGGTTGACTTGAAACAGGTTTGGGGGGGACGGGGACGGGGGGGGGGGGGCGGATTTTTTATTTTGCTTTTCATTTTGCTGAGTGCAACCTCGGTTTTTGTCAACGTCTCCAAAGTTTCCTATTACCCCTGTGGAAAGATGGGCTGCCGAGGGCTGTTAAAGCCACATGCCTCAGCGCTGGGATGGTTATTAAAATCATATAGTCCCTAGAATGGCCGTGTGCCTGCAAATCATCAGACGAGTTCTCCAGCTCTCAGGAATTTCCAGCCTAAGTAATAAGGGATTATCCTGAAAGGGCACGGTGCAGGGAAGGGCTCTGGCGGTGCAGGGAAGGGCCCCGGTACCGGGAACGCTCCGGGGCTCTCCGGTTCTGGGATCCCCGCAGAGAGGAATTCTTGGAAAACCTCAGTTGCAAATGTGAGGAAAACGTGTTTTTCTCCCAGGATATCAGTACAGGAGAAACACAAGTCTGACCTAACCTGGTGCTGCTGGCTGCACCCATGAGCATCTCCCCGACGATACGGGAGCACGGCACGTCCACCCTGTGAACGGGGGGGAAGAAGGGGCCACTTCTCCTTCCATGTGATTTATAAATGGGCTGCGGATGCGTGCGTAGGGATAACCGGGTCTGATGCTTTCATGCACAGCGGGCAAGGACAGGCACGGGAGCCATCCCGGGGGAAAAAGTCTTTGCTCTGAGCATCACAGGAGAGGAACGGAGCCGAGCACGGGGGCAGCAAGAGGGTGACGTGCCCTGAAATGTGAATTCAGCCCCACGGCTGGCTCCAGCAGAGCTGGATGAGGGCTGTCCCACCCCAAGGGCAGGGACGGGCTGGAGGGAACTGCCTAGCTCAGAAAGGGACAATAAAGAGCCCTAAAAGAGAGCTCAACGCCCTAAAGAGTCCTTAAAACTCCTCAAACCGTCGTGGCTTGAGTCTGACTCACGCAGAAGCTGCTTTGCAGCAGCAATAACGGCAGCTCGGATGGGAAGGATCCTGCCCAAGGCCGGAAGGTGTAAAGCAGCCCTGGGGAAAGAGGGACGGAGCCCCGAGAGGGGGTTGGTGCTGGGGCCAAGCGCCCATCAAACAGGTGCGTGCAAAGCGAATGTCAACTCAGCTAAATGGAAATGTTCCCTCCCAGCCCTCTGAAGTGTAACTGCCAGGCTTCCCGCTGCTCTTAATCTATATCACATTGAGTAGCTAAATATATTCACAGTATAGTACAGCAGGGCCTTACTAATCTGCCCTTCATCATTTGGACACACAAAAATGGCTCTCTCCGCATCCCAGCACAGGTTTAATAGCAGAGCCATCACGCTGAAGGTCTCCTATTACCAAGACTTCATCGTTTTGGCAAGGGTGACTAGAGCGTGCTCACGAGGACATTACGGAGGATGCACATCAGTAATTGAAACAAAACTGCAGTTGTCAAAATGAATGAGCAAAGTGTGTTTCCTGCTGTCCTAACCTTGCCCTCTTCTCATTGTGTTTGTTTGGGAAACAAATTGCATTTGTTAATTTGCAAAACAATTCTCCCAGTCATTAGTGTGACTCAGGTCCTAATCCTGGGGGTATTTTCATTGCGGGGGAACTTGAATCCCCATCCCTGGCTGCGCGGGCTCTGTCCTGGGCTCCATCCCTGTTGGACCGGGGCTGTTTGGGGAGCGGTGCCCAGAGACCTCCCTTGGGCTGGGTCTTCCGAATCAATCTGAGGACAGACAGCGTTCCCGTCCTCGTGCGCGGGAAACCACAGGATGCCCATCAGCTGCGGAGCGATTTGGCCTAAATCCGTGCTATAAAAGGGGCGTGCGGCAGGCTCAGACAGCTGTCTCTAACCCACACACCGAAAGATAACTGACTTCAGCCGGCAAATCTAGGCAAGAAATGTTCTTTGTGGAGGCTTGGGCATAGGCTGGGAGCCCACCTTTGGCATGCGGTGGAGATTACCCTCATCCAGCTCCCTTGTGGGGAGAGCCCTGCCAGCCCTGCCACCGGGGGGAAAACAGGAGCCCCAGCGCTTTCTTGGGGGATGGGGGTAGCCAAGGTGCTTCGTTGTGCTTGGCCACCCCTAGCCAGCCAATCTAGCCATCTCCCACTCCCTGTGTCTGCATTAGCATTCCCCAAATCCTTTTAATGCAGTGCATCTGATAAGGGATCTGCCTGTATTGGATTTTTTTTTTTTTTTTTCCCTTTGACACATAACCCAGCTGGCTGGGTGGCGGCTTGGGGAGGAATCAAACGTTCAGTAACAAATGAGTAAATCAAGTTACCATTTTACATCTCTTTAAGTTGTTTCCCTCTAAGAGCTCCCCAGATTTTATCTCAGGTAGCTTAATTCGAACAGGATAGCGAGGGCTCCTCAGAGTTCGTCCTGCTTACCAAGGGAAGGGCAGCCCCCACCAGGTAGAAGCAAGCTTTGCTCGGGAAAGCTAGCAAAAGGGAAGGAGAAAGGCAGGGATAATTGATTGCGTCTTGTGGGAAGGTCCAGTAAACAGCCAGGAGTCCCTGAGTCCCCAAGACTGCGAAGGAGACGTCCCAGGGGCAGTTCCAGCCCGTTGTTCAGAGGGGGCAGCTGTGTTTCAGGGGGAGCCGCGCTGCCCCGCAGAAACCGTGTGCGTGCGGGTGGCCGGTTTGCACCCCCACCATCCCCAGCTTCTTCCGTGCATCCCGCACTGCCCTCGCTGAGAGCAGATTTACTGAAGGTTTTTGTTCCCTGGTCCACGGAGTTTGGAGAGGATGAAGGGTGACTTCCCCAGGTTTCACCTTACTCCGTTACGGCCTCAGACTTCGTTGTTCCCGAGGACCAGCTCTCTCTCACCCACGGTCCTAACGCCCGGGGATTTCATAGAATCAATCATAGAATTGCTGAGGTTGGAAGGGACCTTTAAGATCATCAAGTCCAACCTTTAACCTACCCTGACAAAAGCCACTTCGTTTAGAAGTCCTAAGTGCCCCAAGTGCCCCATCCACCCTTTTTTTAAACACCTCCAAGGATGGTGAATCCACCACCTCCCTGGGCAGCCTATTCCAATGTTTAACAACCCTTTCAGTGAAAAAATGTTTCCTAATATCCAATATAAACCTCCCCTGACATAACTTGAACCCGTTTCCTCTCGTCCTATTACTTGTCACCAGGGAGAAGAGGTCAGCCCCCATCTCTCTACAACCTCCTTTCAGGTAGTTGTAGAGGGTGATAAGGTCTCCCCTCAGCCTCCTCTTCTCCAGGCTAAACAACCCCAGCTCCCTCAGTCATTCTTCATGAGGTTTGTCCTCCAGACCCCTCACCAGCTTTGTAGCCCTTCTCTGGACATGCTCCAACACCTCAATGTCCCTCTTGTAGCGAGGGGCCCAAAACTGAATGAAGTACTTGAGGTGGGGCCTCACCAGTGCCGAGTGCAGGGGGATGATCACTTCCCTAGTCCGGCTCACCACAATATTCCTGATACAGGCTAGGATGCTGTTGGCCTTCTTGCCTTGAAAGTAGAAGTTGCTCTTCCAGGCAAGGGCTGAGCAATGGCTGCCACTAAATAAGCCCCTGTGGGCACGTGGCCAGGCTCGGTTCTTGTCCCAGGCTACTCCACGCCTGCTGCAACTTCAGATGAAGCTCACATCACTTCCCCCGGGCTGTGAATCCTGTGTATATTCCCTCCATCCCAGGACCGGGAGGTCTGCTTGCACACTCTGGTCTGGGTGTGCAGAAACACATCCCCCTCCCGTGGGCAGAGATGCCCATTCCAGACTGGGAGAACTGGGCAGCTGCTGCTGAGCTTTGCCATTTTCTTCTCCTGAAGTCTTTCTGTACAGAAATTCACCAGATTTCCCTAATCTGAGAGATAATAACCTGAGGAATTTCTAGTCAGGCTTCATTGGCCATGGCATTTCACTGCTCTTTCAAAAATCCCTGATGTCTTCCTATCCCAAAACACAGCAGAAACAGAAAACAAATCAATCCACATAACAACAGCATGATCAGCTTCTCTGTAGCCCGGAAGAGGGGGAGAGAGAAAGGGAGGAGAGGAGAGATGGAATGATAGGGAGAGAAGGGAGAGAAAGTGCAGGGATGAGGAGGGGCAGCATTTATGGACTCGTTGGAAACCATCAATCACTGTTAGTGCAATAGGCTATTTAGGGCTGGTGAGTATTAAATTCCAGCAGAATTTGATGAATAACAGGAGGAAAAACATTCCCACTGTGGAAGAATAAAAACAAGAGTTCCCCCTTCCCCTGCGCTGCAATCCCAAGCCAAGCATCCCCAACCTGAAAGCGTGTGCCTTGGGAAAGGCTGCGCCCGAGCGAGGGGCCGCGGAGGAGCCTCGGTGAAAGTGCCAGCAGATAGCGGGGAGGGGGGAAGGGGGGCGCAGGGGTGAGAGCGATCATAATGGGAACCTTAAGGACCTTGTTTTCACAACCCAACCCTCCATCCGGGGTGGGAGGGATGGGGGAAGGCTCATTTTGCCTTAATTATCACCCAGCCCCTTGCTAATTATTAGCAACTGGAGTGAGTCTGCTCAGATAAGATAAGGCTCTAGGCTCTCCCAAGTGCTGCACCCTTTGGGGGTTCGGAGATGTTCCCCCTGGCTCCGGGCCCCCTGATGGTGGCATCTTCTTGTCTGTAACACAGCTGTAAACAGAGGTCAGAGATACTTACCCACCTCTGCTCTGAAGATCCAGACCCAAAAAAGCACCGACCTTGGTGCTTTCCATTGTGTGATGGAGATTGGCATTTGTTGCATCCCCGATGTCGCTCACCAAAAGCAGTCAGCAACAGCATCTCTTCCTTAATTAGACAGGCTGGTAATGAGAGCTGAGGGCCCTAGAGGCTCATCTGACATCACCAGGTATTGCTGTCAAGCAGACACAGAAAAACGCGCTGAGATTCAGCCAGAACGTCCTCAGAGTTAAAGAATTTGTCCTGAAAATGCATGGGCTGATGCTTTTCCTTTGGTGTCTCTCAACAATGGAGAGAGTGGTGGGGAGGAGGAAAGGGAGACATCTTAAACTAGGCTGATTCAGAAAACATCAAATAATTGCAATGGGGGCATTTAGTTTTATGATGAAGAATTAATTTGGCATGAGCATAAATGTGAAAGGGAAAGGCTGGTAGAGCTGAGGTGACCTTTTCCTGGAGCCGTGCGGGTTGTCGCAAAGATGAATGGGACACCCGAGCCCTGGCACAAACAGGAATCACTCAAAGGTCACCTCGGTTTGCTAAACAAGAGGATGACTGCCCTTGGGGGCAAGAGCCCAGATCCCCAAGCTGCTGCAGGAAGGGGGACTGAGGCACCCCTTTTTCTGGGCATGGGCTGGGGTGGGACTTTCTAGAACTGCCCGTAACCCTTCTGGCCCCATTTATTAACTCCCTTCTCCCACCAGACAGGCAGAGGACAGCTATGCGCCCATCCGCTTGGGCAGACAATGCAAACCAAAGGTGTGGAGAACTTGTCCCTGGTCATTCCCCAGTGTCACTGAGTGCCACACTCTGATCCGCAATCCCTCCTGCCTCTAGAGCTGCAGACACTTTTGTGGGAACGGGATGGCCAACGCAGAGGGTGTCCTTGAAGGCACCTTCCCACCAAGTCATGACCAGATGGCAAGTGGGCATGGGACTCTCGGCACCTTGGGGCTGGAGCGGTGGCGGCGTGGTGAGAAGGTTGGAAGTGGGAGTCCCCATGGAGCCCTGGTCCTGCGTCCCCCCGGGGCGAGCAGGCAGCATGCAGAGTGTGTCCCTGCCATGTGGCAGCTGGCCCGAGGACCGCTCCGATGGGAGAATGACTCACAGGGACTCCGCTGTGGGTGTGTTTCCTATTAGGGCCGTTAAAGTCTCCACAATTAGGAATGTAACTCAACCAGAGTGTGAATCCTTAATAGGAAACATCCCCCAGATGCGCCTGAGAGGGCCCCGAGGAAGATGCCAGCCCTCGGAAAGGGCTGTGGGGTTTGTGTGCGAGAGCCGCCGGGATGGCTCCCACATGAGGCGGCATCAAAGGGGGAGGCTGCAGTCCCGGGGTCTCCTTGGCCACTTCTGCCAACTTTGATCAGGGTTTGTCTTCTGACTCCGAAACATTTTTTTCACACTTGTTTCCCAAGTGTGAAGAGCCTGAAGCCGTGTTGGAAACTCTGAGACAATTTCGGATTCCTTTGCAACAAAGCCAAGGCCAGGACAATAGGACTTTGATGTTATTGACATATTGGTTCAGAGTTTCCTTGTTTCCATTTCCCAGCACTAGGACAGAGCATAGGGCTGCTTCTTTGCTCTGTTTAATTAGTTAATGTTTGTACAGTGCTTGGAGAATATAAAGTGCTCAGTAAGTGGAAAGCGTTATCCTTATTATTATGCCTTCCCATATTCACCGGCTGCATTCGGTGGAGCTGCAAAAGCTTTAAAAGAAAAATATAAGGTCAAGCGCGTTTAGTTTATTTTATTTAAATGTAAAATAAAATTTTAGTGCCGTGCAGAGGTAATGGACTGGTGGCCCCAGAGAGGGAAGGGCTCTGTTTGTCTCCAGAGCAGGGACAGCATAGACCGTGTCAAACTGAGTCTCCTTGATGTTGTCCCACGCTGCCCCATCACTGTGTGTCTCCAGTCTGGTCTGGACAAACCTTCCTGGAGGCAGCAGGACCCAAGTCAGCTCTCGGCCTCCCTGCTGAAAACTACTCCCAGGGGAATTAATTGGTGCCGGTCATTCAGGACGCTCATTTGTCACGTGGATGGGATGGGGAAGGGAACCCACCATCTGCTTCCACGCAGAGGCCACCATCTTACTGCTGGGTGGAGCTGGGCTGGAAGCTGGTTGTGCATGGTCAGAATACTTGCCACACCACCACCGTGGTGTCGTCAGGTCCCTGGGGCCGCACAGCTCACACCTCGTGTGCCGGAGCAGCCAGTGCGGCATCCCTCACAGCGGCAGGGACCAGGAAAACATCCCGGTTGTGCCTTTTTCTTTAATCTGTTTCTCATTGCCGGGAGCTAAGGCACTATAAGAGCTCCTCGAGGATGGTCTGAGCAGGTGACAATGGCAAACCTCCCGTATCGCCAGTGATGCCAAGGCAGTGCCCCAGCCCCACAGCTCGGAGCTAAGCTGGGGGATGCTCCCCCTGAGGGCAGGCCCGCTTGTGAGCAGAGCCCTGGCTTTGGGATTGTCTGGGTCTTGTCGGGGCTGTTGTTCCCTTTTTTTTTTTATTTCCTTTGAGTGAAGTTCACCCTCATTGTGATTCCTCTCCTTGCCGGCGATAAAATGTTTGACGAGCTGCACTAAAGGCCCAGACTTCAGCAGCCCACACCAACCCTCCCGCCCTAGTCTCTCCCCCGCCAAATATGTTTGTATTTTTAACATTTTAGGCAACAATCTTAAACCAAAACAGATGTGACAATGAATATTTATCTGCAGCATCTCAGTATGGGATTTTCTCTTAAACTCGATAAAATAAACTGCTCATGATACAGAACAACATTTCTCCTAATATACAATACACAAGGGGCAGGAGGGGAATTAGCAGATGAACTTGGCATTAAAGCCATTTAAAATCAAAAGAGCAGCAACATTTAAATGCGAGGAGAACAGTTGGTTGCTTTCAGTGAGATCTTGGCGTTGTGGGGGTTTTTTTTGTTATTTTTTTTTGTTGTTTTTTTTTTAATTCCTTGAGGGCATGCA
Source organism: Rissa tridactyla (assembly GCF_028500815.1). Lineage (NCBI taxonomy): Eukaryota > Metazoa > Chordata > Aves > Charadriiformes > Laridae > Rissa > Rissa tridactyla. The sequence goes on along the minus strand of NC_071474.1, from coordinate 45,048,531 downwards.
AAAGCTATGCAGAAAGGTTATTGCGAATGCCGAGCCGGGCAGATAAGAAGGGGTCTCTCCCTGCAGGTGGGGAGGAGACAAGAGCAGCCCCCCTGTTCCCGAGTGGAGCGGGGCATGGCAGGAGCACGGCATGGGGCGGCGGGAGCAGCCGGAGAGATAAGGAGCAGGGCAGGGAGGGGAAGGGAGAAGGCGAGGACGGCTCGAGTGACAAGGAGGTCACCAACGTCTGCGTCTCAGCCTCGTGTCTTTCTCATGGATTGCGCCAAGGGTACGTCACTCTCCCCGCTCCTCTTGGGGCACGCTGCATTACAGGCAAGCCAGCTTCACCCGTGCTGACTTAATTTGGGTTTATTCAGTGCTTACTGTCATTGGGGGTTGTTGGATTTTACCTTGCTGGGACTTATGCACAAGGGATGCTCCAGGCTCCCTGGACCGGGATCTCTGGGCTTCCAGGGGAGGACATGCCTTTGCCTGGCTCTTCGGCAGCTCCCTCTGGGCCAGAGGGTGAGATGCTGTGGGGTCCCTCGCGCCCAGGGGTAGGTTGAGCTCCTGTCCCATGGGGTAGATGGATCCCGGCACGGTGCAGCAGCGCAGGACCAAGTCCTCTGCTTGGTCTGGCACTGCGAGCCCCTTCCTCCCCACTCTGCTCTTGCTCGGGATCTTACACCAATGCCTTGGTTTTGGGGCTCAAAGTGAATAAAAACTGCCGAAATCTACAGGATGAAGACTGGCAGCTTGTCCCCACGCCCTGCCGGACCCGGCGGGATGCTGCTGCAGGGCAGTGAAGCCATGCTGGAGGCACCACGTTCTCCCCGGGAGGGGTGGGTGTGTGGGGGGGTGTGTGTGTGTGTGTGTCAGGGCCGAGGAGGGGGGGGTACATTTCCAACCTTGACACGTTTTTGCTCAAAGAGCCAGGCACATTTCTCCAACCTGCTGTCTCTGACGTAAATCCAGAACAATATGGGGATTAAAAATAACAACAACAGTGAAAAAGCTCAACTACCAAGACAAAAGCACTCCGGCGTACACGTACCTCTCCCCCGAGGGCAGAGCAGGGCAGGCGTGAGCCCTGGTGCCTGGTGCGTGGGTGGGAGGCTGCGAGGGGGCAGTAGGAGGATCCTGAGGTCCCGTCCCATCGTGTCTCTAGGGCTGAGAGGCCAATAAAACCCTTCACGCCCATTCACTCCTCCACTGCTCTGACACGGGAGCGATTCGGCATGACCAGGGAGAGTTGCGCAGCGGTGGTTGCCCTTTGCAACCAGTCCCTGGGTGAGCCAAGCCAGCGACCACACCACCACGTGGTGTTACATCTTGTTCCTCTTTGGTCTGGGACCATCTACCCTCCTCCTTCTCTCCCAGAAAGGGACACGTGTCTCTTGGGGTCGCCTAGCATGCTCCTGAGGGACCCCTAAGTAATGAGTCAAAAAGATAAGGTCTCCTTTGGTCTGCAGAGACTGCAAATAGGAGCCAGAAAAACTGCCGACCAAAAGAGCTCAGCGGCTTCCCAAGGAGAGAGGGGAATGACACGGCTGGTGGCAGTTACGCAGTGTCAGAAATTGGGATGTTGACTCTTTGAGCCCCGGAGGGACCGCGTTTCTTGTGCTGGGAGAGCAGAGCACAGGCCAGCCTCACGCGGGAGATGGTGCCAGTCACCAGCACGTGCCTTTGGGGCAGCGCAGCGACCAGGGGGCTTCGCAGACTCCTTGCGCTCCCTGCGCTTCTAAAGCAAGGCACGGAGAGGCTCCCAGAGCCCTGCACGATCCCCCTGCCCGCCTCGCTCCGGACTTCGTGGTCCTGTCGCTCCTGCCCAGCACACACCGCCCTACCACGCGCACACACGCATTCATCCGTCGCCCTTTGGACCCAGAGCTTGGCCAGCGCCAGGCTCCCCGCATGTTTTCTCCGAGAGGAGAAAGGTTTGGATTTCCCGAGCTGTGCCAAGTCAGCGCCGCGGGGGAGCAGCATGACGTTACCGGCCCACGAGCTGCCCGGCATCCTGAGATAACTTTGTTTCGTTCCCCAAACTATATAAAAGTTGCCTGATGTTATGCCGTAGCCGCATAGCATTCCTTTGTAAGGAAATAAAGTGTCAGTGCCACAGCTGTGAAATATATGCACAGCTCGCTCTGATTCGGTAGCACGCACTGGGCAGAGAGAAGCGGCGGGTTCCTGTTTAGGTTTTCGGTTACTGTGTTTGTAAAATATTTATTTTTCTTGGTGTTTCTATCCCAGCCTTTTTAGAATCTAAATATTTGGAGGACGGAGGAGCTGCGGCCGGGTCCGGCGCGCTGGCCGTGGCGTTGGGCCGCTCGCTGAGTTGCGGCGTGTGTCGGGCATGCTGATGGTCTCCCCCCCCCTGCACCCGCCTTCCAGCCAGCCCTTCGCTTTTTGCCTAAAGATCAGACAGTATTTAAATGCAGTCTCCAGGGGCGGAGAGGGTGGTATGAAGCACTGAAAGGCCTGGTAGAAGGGGGGGAAAGGAAAAAAAAAAAAAAAAAACCACCAAGAAAAAAGAAAAAAGAAAAAAAGAAAAGAAGAAAAAAAACCAAGCAGCAGTGTATAAATGAATAAATAATAGTAATAAAAAAGATCATTGGGAAGCAAAGACATTCTTTATGGTGCATTAATGTGTTTTCTCAGCTGCTCTCTTGACTCTCCACCAGCTCTCGCAGTTCCTGTCCTCGGGACACTTTCTGCTGAGAGCGGTGGGCGCAGGAAGGCTCTGCCCCCCCCCGCCCCCATCTCCTGCTGCCCCAGGAGCTCCCCTTTCACGCTGCTTGCGCTGCAGAGGTCAGCTCTCGTGGGGAACACAGAGCCTCCGCCTGCCCCTTTCCCCACGGTCTTCGTGCCCATCAGTGTCTCATGGGACTCGGTTCTTTGGGACAACCTGCCGCTTGCACCTTCAGGTGGGAAATTCCAGCAGAAACACGGTGCATTTTGGCTCCTTGGAGTCCCCCCCCCACCAGGCTCTGCCTCCTCCCTCTCTCCTGCAGGTTCTCCAAGCGGCCGCTTTCTTCCCCCTGCCCCCCGTCGTCTCCAGCTTCATGGGGAAGGGATTCAGCCCAGATGCGCGTGGTGGGACATCAGTCGTACAAGGAACCGGCCCTTATCTGTCTGCTGACAGCACTGTCATCACGCTGGGATGAGTGACGTGGATGCGGTCCCACCTGCTCCCAGCATTGATCACAGGGCGTTGCTGCTGCTATAGAAACACCCAAGTTCTTACATTCACCTCCTTTCTTCTTTCTCTCTTTTCTTTTTCCCTTTAGACTCTCAAAAACCCTTCTGAATTCCCTTACATTTTAAACCAAGAGCTAATGGGCTCTTCACCGCTGTTATGTTCCTGCCAAGGCACAACGTCCTGCCGCTGCGACAAGGTATGATGATATATTCCCACCTTACAAAGGGGAAATTCCCGAGAAACCTGCTTTTTGGGGACCAAGCCCTCTCCTGTTCATGATGGAGCAGCAGGATTCGTCCCCCAGTGTTTGTAATGCTCCGCGAGCTTATCAGCTGCTCCCGCAAATCAAGACAAAGCACTCTGGTGATTTTATTTTGCTGGCTGCTCATCACCCATCTGCTTATTTTCTTGAGATTTTCTTCTGCTAACCCACTTTGACACCTGCAACTCCGCTGATGAATTGACTTAAAAGCTAAGCTAACTTTGCAAATCTCTTTTATGCATGGCCGTGGGGAGAGCAGATGCTTCTCGCTTCACCGAGGCTGCAGGGTCCCACATCAGGAGGGCAGAATCCTTCTCGTTTCTCTTCTGCAAAGTGGAGACACCCACATGGAAAACCAGTGTGTCCTCACGTCACAGGTGTCTGGACTCATCCAGCAGCACCGTGATGGATGGACACTCAGGGAGCACCCCGGGAGAGAAATGGTAAAACAGGCAGGAATTCCTCTGTCTCACCCTCAGTCAGTTATGATCCGTTTGCATCTCTGTAAGCCACGGCAGAGTCTGCAGGGCACGCTCTGGTCCCTCGGAGCTGGTAGGATGCTCCCTGCCTGCCCTGCCCGCTCCCTTCTGCCGGCAGCTGCCCGCTCTGATGCACGCAACGCTGCGGTGCAATGCGGTGGGCTTGCAGCCCTTCCCTCCCACCCGAGAGTGGAGCAATGTGCACCCCTGTCCTGGCTTCCCAACCTCTCCCCACCAGCTCGATCTGTAAACCCCAGTGAGAGCCACAACGCCTCTGCCTTTGCACCCCTCGGCACGGGGGCTGCTCCGCACCCAGGGGGCCTGCATCCTCCCCCTCCGCCACAGGACATGACCATTTGGTGTCCCTCCCGACTTTCTATCTATCACCTTTAGGGGCCCCGCATGGAAAAATGATGCCAAATCCCTTCCTTCCAGGGCCTAAAGCTTGGGCTTCTCTGGCTCTGCCCCCTCTTTTCCAGAGGATGGGGCCACAAAAGCCTCCCCAGGGATGCTGGAGCAGCGCTTCCCTCGGGGGAGCTGAGCACACCCCATGAGCCGGTATTTCCAAGGGAAAGCTGCTTGCCAGCGGTAGGCTGCGAGCAGTGGGATGGCGAGTGCCAGCACCGGCATTGGCTGCCTGTGAAGCACCCACGAAGCTTCCATTCCATTCCTGCCCCAGCAAAGTCCTCACCGGGCTCCCTGCCCTCAGTGCCTTCGGTTGATGGTGGGTTTTTCTGTATGTGTTGCTCTGGCCAGTCCTCCGTGTACATTCTGCAAATCAAATCAGCTCAATGTCAGAACAAAGGAGTCGTCTATTAATGGGATTTGAGCTGAAATTCAACCCTTTCCCTATATATATATATATATTCCTTCAAACCAAAAAGTTCTAAACAAACCGGACTTGGGAGTCATTTAATACCCTGTCAGGTTCCCTTCCCACTGCTCCTGGGCTCGAAGAGCCGTGTCCACGCATGCAGGTCTCCAGCCACCCGGCGGGTCGGGGTCCCACATTCCTCCTTCACCCGCTCGGAAAGGTGCAAACAAAACCTGAAGCGCAGATGCCGGAGCCGTTGACCCAGAAAGATCATTCTGGAGCCCAGCTTTGTCTCGAGCCTTGGTTGAACGCCAAAACAGGTCATTTCCCAGTTCTCCTGCTTTGATTTCCGTCGCCTCTGTTGTGATTCTCACTTCCCATCCGGAGCAGCCCAGCAGCTGTGCGACGGCTGAGCCTCCCACCCAGCCTTTCGGAGGTGCATGAAGAAGGTCAGGGGGGTGGCTGGTCTGGGCGAGTGGCGTGGATGGTGATGGACATCGCAGTGGAACAAACTTTCCAGCTTTGAGATTTGTAAAAGCCAGGCTGTTTTGGCTGTCGGTGCTTCTCCTGCCCTACGGTTCGCGAGCTGCGCCTCTTCTCTGCTGTAATCTCCTGTGGCTGAAGCCCATCTCAAAGGACTCCTGAGCTTCACCGAGCTCTCCAGGCAATTTTGGCGTGACCAGTAAGGGAGAATCACCCTCGCTGCCCTGCTCAGTGCCTCGATTTCTTCGTCTCTACAGCAGGGCTGACTTTAGTCATCAAGCAATGACTCAGTCGCTATGGTTTAGGGAGCTGCCGAACAATGACACATGCAAAATGCTTCTCCTGAATGTGCTTTCTGTAGTAAATCCCTGTTCTCAGGCCTCTGCTACCACTGAGACAGCAAAGACAAGCACCAGGCAGGATGGGCTTCCAGAACCCCAACCACCACCAGGTCCCTCTGTGGCTCTGTGGGCCCTTTTCTGCCCGTTGTCTCCTCTTCCTACTGGTCCCAGTACAATAAAAAAAAGGAGGGAAATCTTTCCCCCAGCCCTATGATTTCTTACACCTCCAACAAATGCATGTGGAATGAGCCCTCTGAAACCTAAATTTTGGTCTGGGGGGGGAAATAATTTTCCTTCTTTGTTACTTGATGTCAGCGATAAGGGGTGGGAGGCTCCCGTGTTGGGGAGGAGCTCTCTGGGGTAGGCACAGCTCAGGCAGGGCTGGCTGCAGGAGGGGAGACACGACTCTGCACCCCCCCCAGAGCCGTGAGCGAGGCCATTCCCTGTCCTGACGGGCTTCCAGCAGCCCTGCCTTGCTGGCCCAGGCCCTCAGGCCGGCTGGCAGAGGGCTCTCCAGCCAGCTCCCTCTCTCCCTGCTGCTGTCGCCACCCACTTGGAGAGCAACTGATCTCTTCCCCACGTCACTTGGGTCACTTACAGCAGCTGGGGTTTGGCTCCGGCAGGGAACCCTGATGAAACCGGAGGGTGGAGATCTGTTCTGTGTGTGCTTCTGCTTTATCCTGAGTGAAAATAAAGTACCCAGAGTGTTGCTCCTTTGATGAACCTCAAAGTCCGTCTTCCTTCCTCCTCCTTTCCTCCTCCTTTCCTTTCCTTTCCTTTCCTTTCCTTTCCTTTCCTTTCCTTTCCTTTCCTTTCCTTTCCTTTCCTTTCCTTTCCTTTCCTTTCCTTTTCCCTTCCTTTTCCTTTCCCCTTTCCTTTTCCCTTCCCTTTCCCTTTCCCCTTCCCTTCCCTTTTCCCTTCCCTCTTCTTTTCTCTTCCCTCCCCTCCCCTCCTTCCCCATCGCTCCCATTCCCGCTCCTCCCTGCCCTTCCCGCAGGCTGGATGCGGGCTCTCCTTAGGCGAGATCTACCCCTAGCGGCAGCGCGGCGCTAGGGCCCGCCTGCCCCCCCCCGCCGCCCCCCCCCCGCCCCAGACCCTCCAGTCCCCCCCGCCCGGTCCCCCCCCGCTCCTCCCGGCGCCTCCCGACCCCCCCCCTCTCCCGGTGCAGCCCCGCCCGGGGGCTCGCTGGCCGCTGGAGTGGGGGGGCGGTGCGCCGTCAGCGGTTGCATCGCACGAAGCAGCAGCGGCCGAGGGGGTTACGGAGGAGAAAGACCCCGGGGCTTCCCCGCAGCGGGGTGGGCATGAGCCTCCCCCCGAGCCCAGCCTTCCCCCGCCCCGCCTGCGCGCTCCGCTCTGCCCCGGGCTCCTGCGGAGCATCGTTAGGGGATGTCAGGCTGCGTGAGCTGCTGGTGGAACCTCATGGGAAAGCAGCTGGCTGCTAACGTTTTTGCTTTTTTTTTCCAAGTGCAAAGAGCCAGCATGGGTCTTTCACCCCAGGGGTGAGTTTCAGCCATGAGGACGCGTCTTCAAAGCATGTCCTTACCACCCCAGTCCTGGGAAGGTGGACCTGGAGCTGGTGGCCTCCATGTTTCACAGCAATGTTGGTGTGGAGCTCTCAAAAACCTTCAGCTGGGGGTGTGCGTTGACACCCAGGGACTTGCTCTCTGTAACAGGAGCTGGGCAGATCCACCCATTACCCACAACGCAATAATTCAAGCAGCTTCTGGGGCTGGAGCTTCATCCCACCCCACTGTGTCCCTGTGCTGGGACTGGCAGGGATGTCAGCAGAGACAGGACCAGCGCCCGGGGCAGAGTTGTTCCCAGCTCAATGAACAGGGAATAACCGTGTAGTAACACACAGAGAAGAAATTTCCTGTTTCAGCTGAGTTTCGCCGTGACCCCAGCCAGCGGGGATGCCTGGCCCCGGGCTTGCAGGCAGCAGCCCCCCCAGACCCGCTGCCCGGCACAGCGTGGGCCCTGCGGGAGGGGTCCTGCCAGCTACGGGGCATCCTTACTGGAGACTGAAGGAAGAAAGGAGAGGGAGGGAAGGGGAAAGGAGAAGGAGACACAAACAGAAAGAGGAATTAAAAAATTAAAAACCTCTGCTTTAAATGATGGAGAATACCCCAGCAGTGTTTGCTTTCAAGCCTTATTTTGCTATTCAGGAGCTTGAAAAGCATCTAACTCCCAAGCCCTTGTAGAGCAAGCATAGATTTCACATTATAAAATATAAATAACCTGGGTTTGCTGCTTGGTCTAAGCCATTGCAAACTCTTAAGTTTTCTCTCCGCGGTGATTTGTTACAAACAGCCCGTAATACACGATGTAATAAACCTGAACTTCCAAAGAATGAGGTGAGGCCCCAGGTCCCAGGTGCTCGGTCAGCAGGGGAGGATGAGATGGGAAACAACGGGGAGCAGCTGCACACGCCAATCCTCCTCCCCTCCTCATTCCCACCGGCAGAAGGGCTGCGGGGAGGCACTGCTAAGGATTTGACGGGCAATACCAGGGCAGCGGAGGAGCTGGGAGCAACCCCCAGCCCTCAGGCACATCGTCTGGGAGGGAAACGCTCCGCAGTTTTTGCAATTTTGTGAATTTTAGGCTGGATGATTTCTCCATCTTGAACACTCGCAGGAGGAAGCGCGTTATCTGGTGTTCGATGTTCATCTGGCTCGTGATGCTTCAGTTCCCCAGCAAAGGAGCAGCGTCACGTTAACCCATTATGCAGCACGTGCTCCAGAACATCTGTGTTCAGGACCGGGACCCGAGCGAAACGCAGATTGCAAGGACCGATTCGCAGTGAGTCGGACTGGGGCCGGATTTCCCAACCGCCCCTCTGCTGCCCTAAAACACCTGGGATTTTACTCATTAGGTTTCCAAAGACACATGCAGCATCACGGTCTCTAGCCACGATTCAGAGAAAGATTAAGATGACACCCGGTAAGAGAAGAAGGAAAGGTAGCTGTGATCCTGGGCTCGATGGAGAGAGCAGGGCGCAGGTGATGCTCGGGGCCGTGGTGCACGGCGTGGTCCCACCAACCACATCGGTTGCTGTCCCCGACTGGAGCCAGCCCCATCTCCCAGCTCCCTGAAGCCTCCTGTCTGGGACAGCCTCCTGTCTCTGTCAGCAATAAGCTGCAAGAAGTACTAAAAAGCACTTCAAAAAAGTATTACAGGAAGCCCTCAAGGACTGTTTTATCTTAACCCCGCAGGTTAGTGGTTGGCTGATGTCCTGGAGCAGGAGGGCTCGTGTGCAGGAGGTGTTTATTCCTGCCTAGTGCCACTGTGGCTTATTATTTATAGAAATGTCCGGTGCTTTTCTGAGCTAACGTAGACCCGCCTGGTCTGGGCACATTTTCTGAAATCCCGAGTGCTTCAGTGCCTGCTCAGAGCTTCGGCACGATGTGCAGAGGCCCCACAGCGCTGGAGGGTCCTGCATGGTGCAGACCGGGCTGCACGGGATGCGGCACAGCACAGCAGCATCTCAGCCACGGTCCTGGGCATTTCCCTGCCTGTGACTTTTCCTCGTGCCATCTCAGTGCCCAAAGCTTGTGTCCCTGTGCCGGCAGCAGCCCGTGTCTCTGCCGGCGGAGAGCCGTGGCCGCACGCCTCGACGGCAGCTCTCGGCTTTGCACAGATCCCAGCGCAGGGCACGAGGCCGCGTAACACAGACCCGTCAGCATCTTGTATTAGTAATAACCGAGTGTTAGGGCCAAACGCAATGCAGCCCAGGGAACAGTCCGTGCTGCTGAGCGAGGTGCATGAGAGTCTCCACAAAATAGGACAAGCAGAAGCGCTGTTACTATATTGGGAACTCGGCTGGAAGCTTTCTCTCCATTTTTTTGAGAGTCCAGATCTCCTACGGCATCACCTTAAAGCACCGAGGACCCTGCAGTGCACCGGGCTGCCCGGGCCATGCAGGGGGTCCCATCCCACCCCACTGGCACCCCGTGACCTCATCCCAGGAGGGTCGCAGCACTGAGGGGGAGCTGAGGAAAGCCATCGCTGCCAGCTGGCGCTCCATGGCTGGTGCTGCCAGTGCCGGAGCATCAGCCCTCAGGATAGCAAGTGAAGAGATCCAAAAAGCTGCCTGCATGTCCTCTGTGGTCCAGCAGCCCTGACAGAGGGAAGAGAAATGAGCTCAAAGGAGGAAAGTCTGGGCTTTCCTTTCACCAGGGGGACAAAGGAAGGTAGGGATGCTGTGACAGAGCAAATACACCTTGTTCATCGCCTGGGCTGATGCACTTGGGCACGCTGCCATGCCAAGACGCCCCGTTGCTGCTGCTCTCGGAGCTCACGTGCTTTCTGCTACCTGGGGAGGAGGAGGGGGGGCTGGCACAGGCATCCCCCAGCCCCTGCACACCCTTTGGCACAAAGCCGGGACACGGGCCGGTCAGGGACCCCTTCCCTGGCCCTCGCTGCTGCCATGAGCAGCGCTGGGGGGAAGGGACAGACGGCTCAAGGAGCGGTAGCAGGATGAAGACATTAGAAGTGCTTTGGGGGAAAAGGAAGGAAGGACAAAGAGAAGCTGAGAAAAGGCCATCCCCTGATGCATTTCAATAGAAAACAGTCTTGTCTCTTTTTTTTTTCTCTTTTTTTTTTCCCCCAGACCATGTTTTCCATTTCAAATCAGCCCTGACATTTTGGTTATGTTTTGTTTTTTGGTTTGTTTTTTTTTTTTGTTTTTTTGTTTTTTTTTTAATAAGCCAGGTTTGGTCTCTGAAATCCATTCATCCGAGTGTCACAACCAGCTTCAAAGAAAAATAACATTTGGGGAGACGGAAGCCCCCCAGCGCCTTGGTGCCCATCAGCCTGTGCAGGGATGGAGGTAGGGGAGCCATGGGAGGCCATCAAGCTGCCTGTCTCCCTGCCACCACGCTGCTGGCTGGCATGGATGTGCCATGGAGGGACACGTGGCGTGGGTCTCCTCGCTGCAGCCTCCACCCTCCCGCTGAAGGCCTTGGGATGGAGCAAAGCCCATCGTCACGGCCGGGGACAGCTGTTGTGCCGGGTGGGTGAAGGGTACGGGGAAGGAGCAGCAGATTTGGGGTGCCTTCAGCCTCCCTCGCTCCTCCCGGCTCCCACCTGGCCCCGGGGCAGCAGAACTGCCGGAGCAAACCCGCTCTCTGGGGTGCTGCCAGGGAATTTCCAGCTCCTTCTGCCTGACGCCAGTGCAGAGTCCCCTCGGCAATGTTGGGAGAGCTTCCCAAATCCCGCCCGAGGAGCCCTTCCCCGCTGGCAGCCCGGCTCAGCGGCAGCACAGCCAGCCTCTGCCTGTTCTCCATCCCCAAACCCGCGCTGAGCTCTCGCCCCTCCATCCCCCCGCGGCTGGGAGCGTGGGGGAAGGCAGATGGAGAGAAGATCTGGAAGAGAAGGCATCTTGAAGGAAGAAAGTAACAACCAGAAACACTGAGAAAGGGATGAAATGTGACAGAAAAGTTGGCCTGAGGGAAATAACGGCAGCTAAAAATAACCGTCCAAAGGCTGCCATGGGAGAGAGGAGAAGTGCTGATCCGACGGAGAAATGGGGTTACATTGCAGTCTTCCCCCACGCGTGCTCCTGCGGAGCCCCCCGGCTTTGGCAGGGTGCCCCAGTGAGCCGGGAGAGGAGGGGGATGGAGGGAGCAGCGGTTTTCGGGGCCGTGGCGCAGACCTCAAATACGGTTTCAGAGCTGGGCCACGTGCCCCAGGGCCGGTCCCCTCCCAGGGGCAGGTGGCATCCTGCGAGGACTGGGCTGATGCCCGCACAGCTCCCTGCCCACCCCGGCCGTGCGTGCCTGCGAGCCCATCGCCTTGATTACATTTCTCTCTTTCCTTCCCGACTTGAGCACAGAAAGCCTCTTTGCCGTTCATTTACCCAGGGACTTCATTGGTATTTAATAAACTCGATTAAGCAAGCGCCTTAATTTGCTTTCGTAATGAAAACATAATTGTTTCTGCAGTTACAATGCAGGGACTCTCCACTGCAAGTGGCGGGTGCTAGGGAGCAGGATAATAAGAGGCAGAAGAGCCCAGAACTCAGGAAGTTATTTGTGCTCCCCCTTAGGAAATAAACACGTTATCACCTCGCCAGGGCACGGCTGGTGCTGGGGGAAGAGCCGGGAAGGAAAAGCCGCTGCTGTGCAAGGTGCTGCCGTGGAGAGATGGGCTGGCAGATTTAGGGCAATCCTGCTCCCCTCCTCCCGGCCACTCAGGCCACCTCACATTCAGTCCCTCCCCGCAAAACCGTGCCACCGCTGAGCAGGGGTAATTTTTCATATTCACTCCCCCTGCAGCTCCATCAGGCATCCCATGTGGGACGCGTGCACCCCATGCCCTGTGATCCCGTGCAGGGATGGCTGTGTGGTAAAACAGGGGCACATCCCTGAGCTTTCTCGGGCGCAAATGCAGAGCGATGCACACACGCACAAGCCGGGCTATGGATAGTTTGCAATTCCGTACGTGAAGGCATGCATAACCCTTGGCACTCAGCTGTCTCAACAGGAGCTGCGCACATCAGCACCCAGGAACATGTCTGGCAGCAGCCTTGGTACCAATAAATGGGAAAAGAAGTTACTTTGCAGACAGTGGACGTCATGGCAAACCCCCAAACCAAGAAACAAATCGTCATCTGTATGGCTTGTGTGTCATACGAGGTCTCTATAGACACCGAGCAGAAAAAAAAATAAAAAAATGCTCATTTTAGAGAGTTTCTGTTGAGATATTTCTCATGATTGATGATGTAGAAAATACTGCAACCGCTGCAAATGTGGGCGAGCAGCCCAGAGGTCACCGTGGCCAGAAGGGGCTGGGGAAGACCAGAACCCGCTTGTGCTCTCCGAGGAAGACTAAGGGGAAGAAGGACCCTGCATTTGCGCTGAACGGCAGCATGACTTCTGCAGAGAGGAAAAACAGGAGCGAGGAAGAGACAGATGGTCCCATTTTGTATGAAAAGGCAGAGAGGGAAGATGTAACTTGGGTATCTCCCCAGAACAAACCATCTGTGAGGTGTAAGGCCTGTGTTGCTGCTGGTGTAGCAAAGTAGCCAAAATACTGTAGCAGCAAAGGGTGCTGTGCTTGGTATGAAGCAGAACTGCATTTCATTACTGCCTTCCCCTCATTTGTGACTTTGAGGTCACAGGTAGCGTAAGCAAGAATTTAATCCTTTTTATTTTTTATTTTTTTTTCCTGCTATAATAGGTTTGCATTTTTCCTTATCCTGGTCTGATGCTAACCAGGATCTCTGGGAACTCTTGTGAGCCCCAGGAGCTTCCTCCGCAGATTTAAGTAACCCAAATAAATAGGTGTTGTGGAAAAACGTTTTACAATATTAGAAGGTAGGAATTTCTCTGGAAGCCTCACGAGCCAGACTGTGTTTCCCACTGCAGCTCCAGTGATCCGTTTGGGAGCTGCTGGAAAAGTGCCGAGTCCCATGGAGCACTCAGCTCCCAGCAGCCTCCCCATCCCGGCAGGAGCAGCTGCTGGAGGAAAGTCCCATCCTGTCCGAGATAGTTATGGTGCATTGGCCACTGTGGGAAGCGAGGTCTGGGACGAGGTAAGCTCTTGGGTTGTCTTCTCTAGACGATTCATATCTCTAGAGATCTCATTCCCTGTGGAAAGGACGTAGCAGCTCCCATCCCTTCTGCAGTACGAGGCTGACCCAGCACCAGGTGGGTCTTCCCACCTCCCAGTGCACCGCAGGCCAGCCATGTCCCCATGCCTGGACATGCTGGATTGCCAGCACAGCGTTCGTGCCCCGTCCCCAGGCTGTCCCCCTCTCGCACAGGGGACTGCGGGTGAGAGGGGGGCAAACGAGAGCGTCCGTCCTCCTGCAGTGACCTTCCTGCTGCGGGCTCCGCCGCTTCAAAGGCATCCTCCCCGCAGATGGTTCCCAACGCTGACAGATAAACAGGGGCATAAATCTGGGCAGGGTCATGGTCTAACTGAGAGCCCACCCATGCACAGGAATGCAAGATACAGCCAAGGCAGAGGGAAGGGACCAGCTGATAACACGCCGGCTGGCTTGCTGTGGGTAATGCCCGGTTATTTGATGTCACCGCTGTTTCATTAATCAAGCTGTAAATCGGACGAGCCCCAGCATTCATTCGGCTGGGCGAGATGCCCCAGTGCTGCTAGACCAGATCGCTGGGGCTTGCTGAGCGGTCCTCGGCTCCGTCCCTCTGCGGCCGGGCTGGGGGGAACGAGCTGGCAGCTCCCTGCGCAATCAAGGCAGGGATCTTCTTTCTTTTTGGAAGGGGCGGGCAGGAGAGAGAACGAAAGAAGGCTAAAAAATAAAAGGAGACCGCCCTTATAAATCACTAATATTAAAACAGCATGAAGGGGTTGGGGTCTTCAGACACAAATAAGCCCTGAGTGGGAGTGCAGGAGGCATTGCTGGCCCAGCCATTCAACTCTGCAAATATACATCAGGTCTTCCTGACACATCGTTATTAGCTTTCCTACGCTGAATTGCACAGGGATAAACTTGGGGCTGGGAGAAAAACCGCAGAGATTATTGTCAGCCCTAGCACCGCCACGCGCTGTGCTTTTTCTCCTTCCCACCACCCCCCCCCCCCGGCCTTTTTCAACCAGGAACACAAAGGAAATTCATGGCATTTCTACGGCTAATACCGCAGGAAGCGTTGGTGGGCTTGAAAGAGGAGAAAGAATTAGAGGGCTCATCCAGACGGTGGGATGTGGGGGGCGAGGGGAGGGAGCAGAGAGGGAGGGCGTAAGAGGAGGCTGAGAGCAGCTGATCTCAGTAAAATGATAGTTTGATGCATTGGTCGGGGGAAAGAAAAGAAACTTCAATAAAACAAATTGAATTTAAATCCTTCGGTAAAGCCGGTTCCCAGCGAGTAAGCGCGGGGAATGGACGGTTTATGTTACACTTGTACAACCATGTGGCCTCTCGCTGCAGTTTGCTAACGAGGGCGCAGGGGCTCCAGGGGGCTGTTGGGGCTGGGGGGCAGCGAGGGGCCAGCAGCCGCCCCTCTTCACATCCACGCTCACGTGCTCTGGATCAGCGCACGTCCCCCTTCATCTTCCTCATGCGTCGGAGGGATCCCAAAACTCTGCCAGACAGCCTGTTCTTCCCCCTTACCTCTGCAGCTCCTGCCAAAACCCCCGAAACTCCAGGTCCCTCCCACCCCCATTTCGGTTCATCCCAAGTCCTGGACCCTCCTGGGCCATTTTTCATGCAGCCCCTTGCAGAAGCCCAGCTCTTGCTCTGCCTGGCTTTGTTGGCTTCAATAGAGCAGCTCACCCTCCTGGCACAGGAGAGGTAAAAGCAAACCCTTGGGAAGGGACATGGGGCTTGGGGGGGTTGGGGTCTGGTCCCTCCGGTGCAGCCACCCATCATCTCAGAGCCATCTCGGAGCATCCGTCCTCCTCAGGAGGTCTCAGTGGTCCTCCCTGGCCACCGAAGCCATCCCCGTCCCGGGCTGCCCATCAACTCCAATTAAGTGATGATCCGTGGAGGTCAATGGACTAAGAGGAGGATCCACCATGCTCGTTTTCACTTGCCATAAGCAGAGTTTGATGTCAGGTCCCTGGAGAGGTGAAAGCCTCCTGCATTAACTCCCCTGCTGCCAAGTTAACTACCCATAACATTAAAGATACAATCAGCAATAAAGCCTAAAAATAGCCCAAAGCCATTGTCAACACTGTAAATAAAGATTGGTGAGTGTTGCAGAGTGGGGATAAATACAGAAGATTCATGGTTCATCTCTCTCGCATGGGCAGATGATCGTGCCTACGGGGGGTTATCTAGGAGCAGCTGTGACTTCTCCGAGCAGTCCGAGACCTGGGCTCTACCTGCCCCTGGGGAGGGCATGAGGTGGCATTTCTACAGCAGCTCACGGTTTCGGTGAATAACCAGGCAATTCTTGTAAGTAATAGCTTATCTAAGAATGGCTCCAAACCCGGTCTGGGCCCATGCAAACGCTCAGTAATCTCTGGCAGATAATTTCCCTCCTGGCCTCCAAGCACTTTCTGCAGGGACTGTTTCCCTGGGCAGTGGGGTGAGAGCGTGCGGCTTAAGCTCCTGGTAGGAAGGATTAAAGATCTGAATCAAGGCTACCCTTAGTGGATTGCCCTGATGAGAGGTTGGTTTCTAGTCCGCGTCCACTGGCTGCGCTTCCCTATTTAATGAGGCAAATCGATCTGCTGTCACAGCAGCTCCTGCCCGGGGTGGGGAAAGGGCTCGGGGAGAAAGTCCTGATGGCTGCAGCCAGTTGTGCCTGATCCTGGCTAGAACAGGAGCCTGTGGGTGGGCTGGCAGCAGGAGCAGGGGCTGGCTGTGCAGATGTGATGGGCAGAGAGCGCCACGTGTGCGGTGCCTGCGAGCAGCGATGCCCAAGCGCCTGGCTGGGACCAAAGGACACAGGGCAGAGCTGGCAATGGCTTTAAACTAGAGCAGGGCAGGTTTAGATCAGACATCAGGAAGAAGTTCTTTACACTGAGGGTGGTGAGACACTGGCCCAGGTTGCCCAGAGAGGTGGTGGAGGCCCCATCCCTGGAGACATTCAAGGCCAGGCTGGATGAGGCTCTGAGCAACCTGCTCTAGTTGAAGATGTCCCTGCTCCCTGCAGGGGGTTGGACTAGATGGCCTTTAGAGGTCCCTTCCAACCCAAGACATTCTGTGATTCTATGGATGGGGAGAAGAAACGGGCCAGGGAAGAAAGGGAGGCTGCAGGGCTGGGGGGACAGGGGACGAAGCTGCACAGCACAAGGGACCCTGCCGGTCCCCAGGTTGGTGGGGTGGGCAGCTCTGACTGCCCAGCGTGACCCCATTGCTGCATGAGGCTCGGGTCCCCCTCCTGGACCCCCCCGGGCTGCCGCCCCGCTGGAAGCACCCACTTTCTGGGGGTATTTACTCAGGCAGGAGGGGATCCCCCATGTCCTTTGAAGCCAGACCCCGGGAGCGAGCCCGCAGCACCCCTCTCCTCTCTCTGGGGTCGCCGGAGCTGCCGGATTGTCATGGCAGGGGGAGAAATCTGGAAGCTATTGCGTCGGTGCGCCTCTCCAGCGGGAACGCCGTGCCCAGTTCATTTCCTTTAAGGAAACACAACCCGAGGGGATAATTAGACCTTCTTTGCGTACACAATCCCATATTGTTTATCCAACACAAATTAAAAAACGTGGTCCTCAGGAACACAGAGCTAGGGAGATAAAGAAGCGATCGGGTCCCAGACGGGTTTCATTACTGCCACGACACACCGGGCCCCTGGAACTGCTTTGTGTTTCAGGACAATGGCAGGAAAGTCAGGTCCTTGAGAGCATGAGCAGGCTCCAGAGATACACCCGGGGTGCTGCAAATAAATACGTGATGGAAAATCAGATGAGTCTTTGCACCAGCATCCTTCTCTCTCATGTGCTTTTGTGCCTCTTGGCTCACACATTCGGGTCTCGGGCGCACACAAACCACGTGAAAACCTTGTTGGAGATGAGAAATCGACTTCACCACAGTTCGAGAGGTGCCGATGGCGAGGCAAAAAGAGCGTTTTAGACTCACGCTTCTGCTCTCCGTCGGGCAGGAGCAGAGGGTCCCTGCCACGGGTTGCAGCTCTCCCAGCACCAGCCGTTAATGGGGAGCTTCAATGGACCCTGGAGATGTGGAGGAAGGTATAGGGGGAGTGGAGAAAGGCCACCAAACCCTGGCGTCCCAGTCCCTGGAGCCAGAGCTGCGGGTCTCGCTCTGTCACTGTGCTACGGGAAGGCTGAACGGGGAAAAAATGCCATCTGGGGTCTCACTTGAAAGAGGTTTTACAAGCAATGGGATTTTATTACAAGCGGTCTAGTAATGGTGGGATTTCTGCATCCATCTGTGGTGGAAGGGTAAGGATTGGGAGCAGGGGTCTGCTTCTGCTGCCAGAGCCGCGGCAGCCACCCCGGGCAGAGCCACCGAGGACCCCGCTGCCGGCACCGCAGAAAATCCTTTGCCCCTGCTTGAAATCCGCTCTTACAAGCTCCATCCCAGAGGGACTTGGGCTGGATTTGAAGGCTTTGCCCTGCGGTAAAACAACGGGAATGTGAGAGACCAAACCATCTGGGGACACGTGGGAAGATGCCGGTGGCATTCCCCGGCGCCCACGGACCACGCCGTGGGACTCAGAGGAATCTGCCCCAGGGATCTGGGAAGGGGCCGTGGGGCAGTGTCTGATGGCAGGGCATGGGTCCCTCCCCCAAACCCAAGAGCACATGGCAGCGGTGGCATCCTGTTTTAATCACCCTCCTCGCCGCTCGAAGCCGGAGCTGATTATGGGCAACACTGTTTGTTTGTTTTGTTAATCGACACCAAGAGGCCCCGTCTGGGCTTGCGCTGCTCAGCCTTGCTCTTCCGAGCCCCATCTCCGTCCCTGACAGCACGTAATTCGAAGCGAATTTTCCAGTGTGGTTTCTGTGGCCTGGGAATGTATTTCAAGATCGTCTTTTGGAGACCTCGACCAAAACTCTTCCATCGCCCTCCTCGCTCTCCATCGCTTCTCCCCGCAATCTGCCTGCGACCAAACCGCTCTCCTTGGGCCAGCTTCACACACTGTTCGTTCGCAAGCACCTCCTGGGACCGCGTCACCGGGAAGAGGATGGAGAGCACTCGCCGGGTGACACTGAGCATCCCTGGCCACGTCTGGGATGAGCACCTGCAGGAGTCGCCAACCAGAGCCGTGCTGCTGCTTGCCTTCACAGGAGCCTCTGCTCTGACGGGGTGAAAAAAGGCTTTTTGGAGTTCAATGCAAACCCCTCATCTCACCTGCTCACCTACCACAGTGATTCCTTTCTTAAAATCAGCCGCGGATCAGGGCAATGCTGGGAGCAACAGCTGGGTACCAACAAACCTCGCAGCAGCTATCATCCAGAGATCTCCTGGAGGCATCAGTGGAGAAGCCACTTTTGGGGGCTGTCCTGCTGATAATTTTGCCACCTTTTTCAGGGCATGCTGGACCCATCTGAACTCTGTCGATGAGGCAACGTAGACAACCCAGAAAAATAACGTGCTGCAGCGGAAGAGCGGCAGCCAAAGCAGACATCTTCAGCAGGGGGGATGTGCTGTGCAGGCAGGGACTGCTCTCCCCTGGGAAGCTGTCACCCTGGCAAAAGAGAGTGGATGTGACAAGAAGCCAATGTAAAGCCACAGCTAGCATTCGCCACCGTAAGCCAGCAGTGAAGAAAAACTGGACTGCTCCCATCTCCAGCCTCCCTTTTCTACCCCCATAACACCTCCCGCCTTTTGCTGGCACAAAGGTTTTTGTAGCCAAGCGATGAGCAGATCTGGCTGAGAAAAGCCACGTTTTAAACAAAAGCCACCACTGCTTCTTTTGACTGATTTCTGCTGGCTCCAAACGTGCACCAAGGGGCAGGCTGGTCCTCCCGGCCGTGCTTCGTACAGCCCTGCTCTCCTCCACACGTGGACGCTGCGGGAAGAAAAAAATAAAAGCCAATGAAATCTATCAGGTGAGAAAACCTTTTCAGAGGATGAGAATGGAAAGAAAAGGCTTTTCTCAGCCTGCCCTCAGCCTCCCTCCGCAGACACGGCCAAGGGAGCGTCTGTCCTGCTCCGTATGATTTAGCGAGTGAGATGGGAAAAGCAAACATGCCACACAAAGGAGGGAAAGCCGTTGGCATGTTTAGCATTCCTTCCTTCATAATAACCTCGGGGGGAATCAGAGACACAGGTAAAGGCACACGGGGGTCTTGGTGTGGCCACTAACCCAGACTTATTGACAACCACCGGTGACCAAAGCCAGCTCGCAGCAGTGAGGTCCCACAACCCAAGGACGGTTGTGTCCTGACCCTGAATGCGATGCTCCCTATCAGGTGAAGAAGAGGATGAAACCCTCCACAGGGAGTTCAGAGAGCCCAGCATGCCCTTCCATTCTCTCCTAAGGCTCCGTACAGCTTGGCTCCCCCTTCCTGCTCTCTGAGCTCAGGGAACATGTGTCTAGCAGATTTTTATTAAGTGTGTAGCCTTCCCTTGCTCGCTTTCCGTCTCTCTTTTTTTCTTCTCCCTGCTTGCTTGACAGAATTTAGATTAGACAAAACATGAGATCATTTCTGCCTGCAAAAAAAAAAAGGAAACAGAAGAAAAGGAGAAATTGCCTCTCTCTTCTGCACTCCCTTCCTACCCACCCCATCACCTCCATCTACCCCAGCCCCGTCCCTCTCCCCCAGTGGGCAGCTTTTTGACTTTCCAGACGTGATGAAGATCCACGGCAGACCTGCTGCTCGCCACCACCTCATCCTCAAACCATCCCTTCCCCCATGGAGCTCTGATGGAGCTGTTTGCTCTCTGCTCCCTTCTGTGGGCCAGCCTGGATGGCTTCACTCTCCACATTGCACAGAACCAGCACGGCCAGGCTGCCGGCACCCTCCCTGGGGTGATGTCCTGCCAGGCCAGAGGCTCTGCGATGGTCCCGGGCAGTTATACCTCAGGGCTCCGGTGCTCCCGGGCAGCACTGCACCTTCCTGCCGTAAGCTGAAGGCTTCCCCCATCCCCGCTTGTGCCCACCCTCCTCAAAGAGAGGTGTCTCCCGGTGAAATGGGAGCAAGAGCTGAACTGGGGCACAATGGATGGGGCTTTGCAGCAGCAAAAGCCCCTTGGTATTCGCGGGGTGAAGGTGGGAGCCTGTTGCCCCTCTGGAGAGTCTCCTGCTCAAGACAGTCCCTGGCACAGGCCTGGGTGCCCCCGCCCTCTGCTGGGCTTCTCCCTTTCCCTAAGAAGAGCCGTGGGGAGGGGGCACCGCTGTGAATTCGGGTTTCCTCCTTACCGCTGCTCCCCTCTCCGTGGAGGAATCTGCAGCTAGTTTTATGGACACCTGGAGGAGCTGGAAAAATGATCTAACAACTCCCAGGGATTTGCAGAAATGGAGGGAGGTGTGAGAGAGGGGGAGGAAGGCAGATCTGTAGCCATGAGCCGTGTGGGCAGCTGGGAGGTGGGAGGATTTTCCCCAGTTCCCCGGTTTCCAGAGAAACTTGCCTCTGGGTAGCAAAGAGGAGGTCCCAGGTTCCAGTTTTCATCAGAGCCCAAATGCTTGGGAATACCAAGACCATGTTGTCATGGATAGGCCGTCTCCACCACTGTGAGCCCTCCGTGGGGTCCCCAGATGGATCCTCCCTGTGTTTCTAGACCAGGGCACCACCACCTCTTTATAGCCTCCAGCCCCGTCCACACCTCCCAGGGCAGGCACCCCATCCAGTGCGAGGGCAAAAAAGGCAAAGAAATCCAGGAATCCTTCAATCCCTCCTTCTTTCCTTCCTTCCTTCCTTCCTTCCTTCCTTCCTTCCTTCCTTCCTTCCTTCCTTCCTTCCTTCCTTCCTTCCTCCCTTCCTCCCTTCCTCCCTTCCTTCCTCCCTTCCTCCCTCCTTTCCTTCTTCCCTCCCTCCCTCCTTTCCTTCTTCCCTCCCTCCCTCCTTTCCTTCTTCCCTCCCTCTCTCCCTCCCTCCTTTCCTTCTTCCCTCCTTCCCTCTCTCCCTTCCTTCCTCCCATCCATCCTTCCTTCCTTCTTTTTTCCCTCCCTCCCCATGGCCTGCAGAGCGGAATGGGAAGGTGCCGTTCCCTTTAACTGAGAAAATACCTATTTCAGGCTGTAAATGCATCCCGCAGCTGAGGCTGGTACGCTGCCTGCTTCCAGCAGCTTTTGCCTGCCAGTCTCAGGAGGGGTATCCTCTCGCAAGCAGCAAGGCTATAACATTTCATCTCCAGTCCCTAATAAAGACAAGACAATGGTCGCATTTTGTCTTCGGCGGCATCAGGAGCTCTTCGCAGCATTAAGCAACACGACGGGGAGCCGGAGGGTTGGCAGGGCTGTGCCAGTCGGATTTGGTTATTGAGAGATCCTGTTCTTGGCAAGCCGGGCGGCTGCTCAGCGTGTGCCGCTATGCCAGGGCTCAGCCGGGATGAGCCGGCACTAAGCCCCAGCCCCTGTGCCAGGGGGATGCCGGGGGGAGCCGAGGGACGATGTCCCGGGTGTGCGAGGATGTCAGCCATGTGTTCCAGCCCCAAAGGGACTCTCTTACTGTCCTTTTCCAGTGCTGGTCATGGTCTTGACAGCACACGCATGTGCTTATACACGCACACACATGTGTTTATACACACACACGTGTGCTTATACACACACACAAACTGCGTTCTCTGAGCTGGGTAACCAAGAGAAGCCTGTTTGCATCCCTGGGCAGAGCAAAGGATGCATCTGTGTATCTCACAGGCTCTCTTTTGTTTCTCTTCCATTTCCTTTCCTCTCCCTGACCTTCCTCTTGGACAGGACACCTGTATGACTAACTGGAATTTAATGAAGACAATTGAATAAATAAACAGCAGCCCAGATTGCAGCACTGACATCAGGCTGTAACGTGACCCTGCCTCCCAAGCACTGGGCGATGTCCGGCGGCAGCTCTGAGGATCGCGTCCGAACGCCGTGTCTACTCCGGAAGAAGGAAAAATTGCTGCAAGATTATTAATTGAGAAGCTCACAAACTTAGCAGCCCTGAAGTTTGCTGAGAAACATCTGACTCACTTGTGGGTCCTATTTCCAATGCAGGTGACCTCGGAAAGAGGAAATCCAATGGCTGGCCCAGCCTGCAATAACGGTCCTGAGGAAGCAGGGAAGCTCTGCTTTGGGTTAAATGATTTTATTTAATAACACCACAATGGCAACCCAAGAGTTTAGAAGTCAAGGCTAACCTAAAAACAACTTGAAAGAAATCTTAACTTGCAACTCATGGGGTGGAGCAAGGATGACGGGTTTTCTTCCTTTGCCTGTTGGGGTGTTTTGGGAAAACCTTGCTTCTGTTTCTCAAGTTTTCTTTCCCTGTGGCCAGAAGGATGTTTTTAAATGAAAGCCTTCAATTCAGGCCCCTGTTTTGCCCAGGACCTGGAGCTTTAAGAAACAAAATAAAACCTATGAAGTATCTCAAGATGTTACATGAACACTGTTCTGACTGTTCCCTGTATCTCCTTCTTCTGCACATCCTGGTGGCTCCACGTACTGTTCACGAGGTGGCACATCAACTCTGGGCAAGCGGCGGCTGCACTAGACCTCTAGTTCCCATCCAAAATCCCCCACATGCTGAGGAATATCCTCACCCCAAGGACGAAGGTGTCCCGAGTCCCAGCGGAGCGGGTGGGACGTGCAGCTCAGGTTGCACGTGGAGGCACAGCTCGATGAGTTATGTCCCATCATGACGTCACAGCACAGAGAAATGCCAAGTGCCTGGTACATCATCTCACCAATATAGCAGCGTGAGCTGTTCACGACAAGAGCAGAACATCTTGAATCCTGAAGTTTCCAATACGTTCCAGTTCTTTGGCAGCCCAGTAAAATGTCATCTGCTCGCTCGCAATGCAGTGGGACATTGCTGAAAGGAAGCCAGCCCCAGCCCTGGTGAAAGCTGGTAGATCCATCCCACAGCTGATGTTTGGGAGGACGTTGCAGCAATGGTAGGTGTTTTGTGAAAAGGCGGCATGTGTTGACGTGTTGGCTGGGTGGAAAAGGGAAAGCAATCCCAACAATTTTCGAAGCACCAGATCCAGCTGGAAGAAAACTGCAGCACCCCGCTGGAGGGGTGCCCCCCTTCCTGCTGCCGCAGCGGGACCGTGGCCTGGCCTCCATCCTGGCCTCCATCCAGTGGGATCTTCCTATGGAGAGGCAGCAGGGGGGTGTGAGGAGCTCCCACCAGCCTGACTCCCCGGGAGCCACGGGGAAGCATGTGCAGAGAGCAGGGAACACCCCAAGCTTCTTACTGGGGTATTTGACATCTTCCTCCCTGCTGGGTTCCTGTGCCTTGGCGTACACTGCTGGAAGGAAAAGAAAAAGATCCCCTCCTGCCCAAAACGGTACGACAAACTCTGACTTTCATGCTGGTGTGCCCCCCCCGCTTGCTACAACCCGGAGCCTGGTTCTCCCACATACATCTGGAGGGTTTGCTACTTCGCCAGAGCCTTGACACCCCTTTATTCCCGGCTGCTCATTTCCCTTTGCTGGCCAGGCACCCATCCTGCCCCTTGTCCGCATCCATCCGCATGGCCCCCATGCTCCAGCCCCCATGTTTTTCAGGGTGGGGGGGCCCCCATACAACCCGGTGAGCTCCGGAGGCGCGCTCAGCGGCACACAAGTCTCCTATTATAGCTTATTAGAGGGTTATTATAGACTCACTCATTTAGAGAATTACTCATTTTTTAGGCCTTTCAGGAACTTTAATGAGTTGTTTTAAACACATGCAGCAGATGTGGCCTTGGGATGAGCTCCTTTGAAACCTTCCCTCCCCCAGCCCGTCAGGCAGCAGCAAGAAAACAGCCGGGACACCCCCATGCTCCGGAGGGAACGGGGCTGGGGGTGCCTTTGCCGTGGTCCTTGTCCTCACCGAACCCCAGCATCTCCAGCCCACCTCTGCACCCACTGCCCCAAAGTAGCCCAGCGCTGGCTCTCTGCTTCCATTCTCGCTGTTTTCCTGGACGGAGCATTCCCAGAGGATGCAGAAGAGGGGAAAAACACAAGGAAAATAGAAAGGGAGGGGAGTATGGGTGTGTTGGGGCTGTTTGGGATCTGCCTGTGGGACCTTCTTTTAGAAAGGGAAATAAATGTCTGCTGGTGTGTCAGGATCAAGCATCAAACACGGCACCAGACAAGCCAGGAAGGCTCGGGGACAGCCGGGAGAGTGGCATGCCAGTTGGATGACGATAGGTGCAAAAAACCTCACACGGCTCCTTATTCCCACCCCTCTCGCTTCCCAACCTCACCCCTTCCCAAAGCCACCACGAAGGATTAAGTGGTAATTTGCTGAGCTGGTGGATAACGCAAGGCACTGCCCTGTGAGAAACGCGGCCTCTGAGAACACGCAGATACTCAGCCCCACTCTCTGCCTCCTCCCAGAAATCTCCTCGGAGTTTTTGTTCCTTTTCCCTCTTTTGGATATTCTACAATGTACTCGCAAAACCTGGACCAAATTATAGCCCATTACCCAATCCAGCCCGTTCCAAATCCCCTGCATTACTGCAATCAATAAAGGGGAAGCCAGCTCATATCACAGCTGAGACCACGAGCCAAACGTGCCGTTCCCAGCCCTGCTACAGGTTCCCCCTCACACACGCAGACGCGCTCCTGTTCCCTCGCGCAGTGCAGGACGGCTCATTTCTGCCAACCCACAGGCTGGAAAAATCAGGATGGAGTTTAATAAGGAGAAGGAAGGAAAAAAAAAAAAAAAGAAAAAAAAAGAGAGAGGGGAAAGGAGAAAGAGAAAGGAAACCAAAGGCTTTGGGTGGGGGGGAAATCTTCAGGCCGTGCTGGAATGTAGATTCTAATTAGAATTTATTTAAACACCCCCGGATTACACGCTGCATGTGGAGACCGATTGCATACGCAGGAGGTGATCCCCAAAGAGAAGGTGGCCACGGAGGCGGGGATGGGGAAGGAGCGTGATGGCAGGGGACGAGGTGGAGGACACAGTGGAGACCCTTTGCCCTGGCCGTGCTGCTGGTGGCCGGGGCCAGGCTCCGCTCCTCACCATCGCACCCAGCACGGCCGCTCCCCTGGCCAAGGGCCACCACCGGAGTTCTGTGGGGCCTGAAGACATCAGCCGCTGGCAAAGACAACCTCATGCAACTGTTAGCAGTGATTGCTATATCCGTTTTGTTTCTTTATTATTTTATTTTACCTGCCACTGTAATACTGCTAGGACTAAGGAAACGTTTAACCACGCCTACCAGCTCTGCCGGGAGAGGGAATTTCGGGAGATAAAACAGAAGGACCAAACCAGAACTGCCGAGAGTGTTAAGGTCTTTCAGGACTGCCGGGAACGAAGGTGTGAGTTTAAATTGCACTGACAAGAAGTTGCCTTTGGTGCTTCCCTGCTGAACCTGCTTTGGTTCAAATGCAAGCCAGCGAGCGTGGAAGTGACTGGTTAATAGAGTTAAGTGCTTCCATCTATCCGAGGGAGTTGGAGCTTTACCTGCAGTAGCTGCCGTGCAGTGTGGTCACTGACAGCACCGGTACCGGGACTGCAACGCCTGGGCAGACGCGGGAGTTAAATAAATCATCCCCCAGAAACGCTCCCCCGCCGCAGACGGTGGGAGGAGGTGACCTTATGGGGCAGGGTGGAGAGGCACCCTGCGAGCGAGCCAACCGCAGCTGAGCCGGGAAAGAAATCAATCTCTTTCGGTGATTGCAGCATCCTTTGTCTTTGCACTGAGTTGCCGTGACCTGGCAAAGCAGGAGAATAAAAGAGTGAGCTCGGGTGGGCGCCCGCTCGGGTGGGTGCTGGGGTGCTGCAGCTGGGGGAAAGCCAGAGGAGAAACAAGCGTTTTGCAGCAAATCTCGTTTGCCAAAGAGCTCTACTTTCACCTGGTTTTGTGGCCTTCAGGTTAAGTAACAGCAGCAGTGCGGGCTTGGCCAGTCGGCGCTAAAAATACATGCCCCATTAACCCAGTTACATGCCCAGCAGTGAGAGGGAGCAGCAATTTGCCTCAATTCCCCTCAGCAGCGAGGTTCCCCTGTGCCCCCCCTGCTCCCCCTCCCCAGAAGCTCTCGCACAGCGAACGCGGAGCGCTCTGGGATGTCTGCCAGGAAAACATCATAAAATGTAAACCAAAGCTTGCTCCCTAAAAGCGCGGCTTAGCCTGGTTTCTCTTACATTTCCTTTTCTGCACTTTCACTTGTTTTTCCTCCCTACAAGCGGCAGCAAAACTGCTCCTTTGGCATTTTATATGCTCTCCGTGTTGGAGCTGTAGCACCTGATAGGGATTTTTCCAGCATGCCCATCACCGGGCCTTGGGGCACGAGGGGGCGGATGAAGACCTCCAGGGCTGCAGGGCTTGGAAATGTGACCCATGATGGAGTGGTTGCTCCCGATGCCCGGCACATCCCGGCTGCTCCCCCAGCGCTGCACATGGCGAAAAGAAATGGATTCCGGGAGGGGAACCACCTCTGCGAGAGTGGCCAACGCCGAGCCGGCCCCCGCCCCCCTCTCCTGCACCCCACATGGGCTTTTTTTAAAGCTCCCAACTCTTTTTCAACAGCCGTGGTTTGTCAGACATCGTCAAGAGAGGCAAAGAGGGAGTGGAAGAAGAGCCAAAGGCTGCCGGGAGAGTGCCGGGAGCGTGCCAGGAGGCAGCTGGCACTGTGGAGGGGGCACACGTGTGCCCGGGCTGTGCCACCCTGTCTGGAATTGCATTCAAGTTATGTTACATACTTTGGTCTAGCGAGAAGAGGAGAGGAGAGGAGAGGAGAGGAGAGGAGAGGAGAGGAGAGTAGAATAGAATAGAATAGAATAGAATAGAATAGAATAGAATAGAATAGAATAGAATAGAATAGAATAGAATAGAATAGAATACTTTCAGCTGGAAGGAACCCACAATGATCATCTAGTCCAACTGCCTATGAAATATGAAATGCTCAGTTGATGAGCAGCGTTTTCTTTCGGCCCGTGGGAGCCGAGTTCAAGCTCCCAACAAGTGTGGGGGAATAAAATCTGTGAGTATTTTTTCTTCCTTTCCCTGCTCGCGGAGCTGGCAGCTCTCCTGCCTCTCTTATCTTTTGCCCAACAGAGCGCCGAATGATTTTTTTCCAGCATGAGAGTTGCAACTGGAGGGCTCTGTGTAAATAATAAATGCATAAACAACGAAGGAGCAAAGCGTGAGGCCATGGAAGAAACCTCCCCATAATTGAAAAGATGGTGTTCAGCAGACGGGAGGGGAGAGCGTCGTTTTAAGTAGAATACAGACAGAGTGAGTAATACAAATATTTAAAGTGGCCTCATCATTTGCTTATCCCAGGGAATGAAACTCTCCTCGTGGGGCTCACTGCTGAACTCAGAAATCATTTGCCTTCTGTGTAAGGGCATTGCACAGTTTCTGCAAGTGTTGGGGGATCGCTCGGCTTGTCCCAGGAGTCTCGGGTATTGTCTACAGCCGACACACGGGCCCGGATTTGTGACTATGGCTCCGGTTCAGAAGAGCCTTTGTTCTCTTGCTTTTGCTTCCAGGAGATGAGGCTTTCAGTGGAAGTGAGGAGTCTTATTTTATATCAATGACTGAAAAGATGTCTTCCTTTCTTAATGCAATAAAGTAATAAAAGTTGACAATAGCATCTGTTCCCAGGGCTTAATCTGCATATAGATCAGGAATGTGGTGATTCCAGCAGGAGGAAACAAGATTCTGATGAAAGAAGATAAGATGGAAAAAATACCATCCGGAAAATAAAGGAAGGAAAGGTTGAGGCCATGACAGTAAAGGGAGATTTAAAAAATTGCGTACTCTAAATCAGGCTGATGTGTGGCGGTACCCGGGCTGTCTGCCCGTCGCATGGGACGCAAAGAGTTCACTCACGTGCTGTTTGGCGGGGGGGGTCCCAGCGCTGTGCCGTGCCTGCCTCTGGTCTGCTTTAGCCTTTGCTCCCCAGTTATGTCCTCTGCGCGACCGCTGAGGGAGGGGGGGGACACCACTTTGGTTCACACTGGCTCTAGCTTCGGGGATCTTTTCTTGCCGAGGAGCAAGAGATGTGTCCAGGACTCAGGATGGGGACTCAACAGTAAAAAATGGCTGGGTGAAGCGCTGCTGCGAAGGCAGGAGAAGCAGCGGGCAGAGGCAGGAGAGCTCTGCAGCCGAAACTCAGAAAGTACGTACCTACGGATGTTGAAAGATATGGGGCAGCTTTTTATCTTAGTGTCTATATCTCAGATGGTCACTTTGCACCAGGCAATTTTGTGAGGTGTCCCTGTACTTCTCGTTTCATCCCAGAATAGGTTTGGATCCCTAGAAATGGATGGTAGGAATTTTTTCTGAAGGTGTTTTCTGCAAATCGTTGCCGTGCGGACGGTGCACTGCACGAACGCTTGGGTTTAGCGGAACTTGTTGACCCTGTTGTGCATCACAGACATCTCGGCCTCCCAGGAGGGCTCGGTGTGATGAGACAAGTGCTGGGAATGACACATTGCTGGAGTTGGTGGGACTTGTCGGGGTATCTGGGAATGGCAGCGTCCTTTAGCCAAAATCTTGGTGAAATTAGGAAGTGTTGCAGTAAGGTAGACTAGCTGATCACAGTAGTCCTTTTTGCCAGGTAAGACCCATGGCTACCTGTCCTAAAAGCTGTCACAGATCTTTAAACCCATTTCAACAGCATCTTCTGTCCTGCAGGGCGGAGATTCCAGCAGTGCTGCCTCCCAGCCCAGACTCTGAGATCAAGTTTTGATCTGAGACCTGGACACCTCTCTCAGAGAAGTCCTTTCTCTTCTTGTGCAGGGCTCTGATCTCCTTCTGC
The DNA here is from genome assembly GCF_028500815.1 of Rissa tridactyla. NCBI lineage: Eukaryota > Metazoa > Chordata > Aves > Charadriiformes > Laridae > Rissa > Rissa tridactyla. The sequence goes on along the minus strand of NC_071474.1, from coordinate 45,019,746 downwards.
TTCTTTTGCCCCAGAGTTTCTCTGGGAAGCCTGTGCCTGGATAAATGCTCTTTGTAGAAACAAGTAGTCTCAGATGGTGCTGATGCTCCTGCATCAGCTACAGCCCTCACAGTTGTCCCTTGTGGTCGGGGGCAGGAAAGATCCTGCTGGGGCATGGGGAAAGGGCTGGGGGTGGCTGGAGATGGGCTGGGATGGAGCGGTCTGGGGTGGAAGGAGCTGTTGTCCATGTCCCAGCCAGGGCTTCATCCCTACCTGCGGTCCTAGGGAGATGCCAGGAGTCGCGCTGCCCGCCCTGGCTCCCCGACCACCCTCTCCTGACATCAGAAACCTGCCCCTGAGGCTGATTACATCATTGCGCAGAGGAAGTGACCTCACAGGGGGGACAGCAGCAGAAACTGAGACGCCAGGTGATGGCTTCAGAAATATCGCGGTCATTTTCATGCAAATGTCCTCAGCGGTAAAGAAGGAGGGGGGAGAGGAAAGCGCAGAGGAAACTGATGCATCGGCAGAATTGTTTCTATACAGAATATTTTTCAAAGACTTCAATAAGGCAACAGCAGCATTTGAAAAAGGGAGTACGAACAAAGAAAACACAGCTGCATCTTCATTCATGAAAGGAAAGAGGTTGGGTATGTGGCTATCAATCTCGGCTGGGCGTGGGGTGAAACATCAGGGACAGATTGGGGCAGATAATGTACGTATTTTTCTGCAAATATTTGACGGTTCAGATTAGTTTGCTTTAGCTGCTTCTTCCCCCTTTTGTGTTCCCACTCCACAAACATTAGCGTTATCAACTTTTACTGGCAAGAGTGCTCTCAGTGGGAGATTTCAACAGCTGATTCATTGAGGATTTGCAGGAAACAGAATTTTAAAGGGAAATTTGCATTGTAAGTGCTTTTCACATTCAGCTAATCAAGGCGCGCAAACAATACCATGAGACATTTATGGCCAATTACAGCATAGCTCAAATATTGGCGATGGAGCCAAGGGTTAGACATTCTCCAACAGTCGTTCACCCTGTAGATGGGAGCCGCAGATGCCTTGAGTCACTGTGGTGGGGTGCGATCCCGGGACTGGCGGGACTGGAATGGCTCCAGGGGACTGTGTCGGGGACGGAGCTGGCTGACAGGGTGAGCACTGCCAAGAAGAGGAGCACGAAGAAGTCCCAAAGCGTTGCGAGTCGGAGCTCATTCGTGTCCTACGAGCAGATAGCGCCGTGGCAGAGGCTGTGGAAATGCTGAGAGCCAGACTTGGAGAAGTGCTGACTAGAGGCAAGGCAGAAATTCTCAGAGAAGCATCCAGCCGTTCAGATGACTATCTTGAACCCTTTTGATCTTGAACTCACTCTGAAACTGTTGCACAGAAGTTCTCCCGTGACGTTTGCACCCCATGGTGTTTTTTGTTGGATTTGCAGACCCCAAGAATTGTTCCCGGCTTTCCCGGCTCAGTGTTTTCATTTCTCATTCTGGCCCAAACCTGGAGGAACAAAGAGGCCTGGGGGAAGAATATTAAACAGGATCTATAGACTTCTAAAAATGTCCTCGATTGGAGGTTCGTGACCTAAGAAATGGCTCAAGTTAAGGCCTGGGGAGGAAGTTCTGAGTCTGACTGAAACTTTCTATGCTTTTCTCTTTACTTTCTGCTTTGCATCACCATTCAGGAAAAAGCCAATAATATTTTGCATTTAGTATTTCTGGAATAACGTCCTGGGTTTACACAACGTACTGCTCCAGTGCAGTGGGGCACAGACTGACATAGGCAGGACACGCACTCTGCCGTGGTGAGAGCGTTGCGCGAGCCGGGTATGCGGTTCCTGTTTGCTCTCCCAAGTCTTTCTTAAATCTTCTATTTTTCTGCTCCTACTGCGTTTTCTTTGTCTTCCTTTATTCGCCCAAAACTTTTCTTCTTTGGAGCTATTTAAGACTGAGTTCCAAGGGGTCTGTACCATTTCTTTCAATTAACCTTCATATCAAAGAGATTGTACTGTGTTCAGCAAGTGTTTTTGGAGTAAATGCTAAAAAAAACACTATCCTGATTTTTCTTTCTTTTCTGTTATGCCTGGTGGCATCAACACATGCCCGTCACAGCTCTTTCATTCCTAGAGCAGCTCCATCTCTAACACGTACTTCTTTTTTCTGCTCCTTTTTTTTTTTTTTAATTTTAATTTTATTGTGCAGCCACTTACGTTTTTCTGCCTCCTTGTTCCAATTCCTTCAAAATATTTTCTCTTTCTAACTTCCTGCCCAATGGCAGCAGGAGCCTCTCTGTGCTCAGGGGAAACTATTGAATTCTTGTCCGTTGACTCTGAAAGCAGTGTGCTCTCTTTGAAGCTGCAAGAGAAATTCTGGTAGAAACTGTGAAATATTTTCTCCTCCAAGTGAATTTAGTGCTGCGGTATTTAACTCCCACACAGCAACACAAAAGCTCATCCTCCAAGCCCCTCTTGGATGGGGAGGAGCCGTGGGACCTGCGGCGGGAGGGACGCAGCAATACATGAAGCTGGCCAGAGGGATGCGGTGGTACCTGAAACCAACGTTGGAGGAGAGCGATGGAAGGAACAAGTCCCAGAAAACATCCATTGCTTCGAGGAGCCTGCAGGTTTTATTTTGGTTTGGGTTTTTTTTTTTGTTGTGGTTTTTTGTGGTTTTTTTTTAAAGAAAAGTGGCAGAAGGAGAAGCTGCTGAGCACTTTGGGAAACCTGGCCACAGCTACAAACCTTGAATAACCGGGTTTAGTTCCCAACCATGGAAATTGATTGCTACACATCCCAACCCTGACCCGAAGGACCAGTTGCCAGGAACCTCAGTTCCTGTGTCTTTCTTACGGAGGCAATCAAAAGGCAGCAGTGACTTCGTGATGGAGGTCCTACTGAGCTAGAAAACGGACAGAGGTCATCCATACAAGCCGACTCTCAGAGCTAATAAGTTGCATGCAAAATAATTTCAGATTACGTCCGAAAACCTGCATTTGGGTTTTGTTTCCTCCATCCTTCTGTAGCAGAGGAAGCCACAGCTTCAGGAGGTGGCCCAGGAGCAACAGAAAGCGCCTGATTGTCTCTCCCAGGGGAGTCACAAGGGAAGGGTGTCCCCAGGGACATGGGGCTCTGATGCGGGGTGGCTCCCGTACTGCCCGTGCACAGACCACCTCAGCTCCCACCGCGAAACAGGGGCCCTTTTCAGTTGTGGTGCTCCTTCTCAGGGAGCCACCTCCTGCATGGGGCCAAATAGCCCTCATTATATCTCTTCAAAGGCCTGGATCTCTGGGCAATTTACTCTGGCAAAATTTTCAGTCTTTTTAATTAAAAGTTTCAAAAAGTTGGGCCTGTTGGGTCAAAGGAATGCTCTGTTGCTCTGGCCCATCGTCTGCATGGAAATTGTTTACCTGGGCATATTTTCCCCCCTTTTAATTAAAGCTGAATTAAAACACAGGTTATTTGAAAGTGGAGGTAATGACTACAAAACCCCAATTACATTTTCTCTGCATCAGGGCTGACCAATGCACCCTCTGCAGAGGGGTGAGCTGGGTCTGTGTCGTGTCGCAGGGACAGATCCGGACCGATGGGGCAGGGGGAGGGATGCAGGGATGGATGCAGTGTCCCCCTTGGGTCCTGTCCCCTCCTGGGCCCACACGAGTTGCTCACTCCAGGGATTTCGTGCTCAGAGGAGGCGGCTGGTGCTCTGGCTGCTCTGCACGGGCTATAGGTAGAGGCTAATGCAGAGCAAGCCTATGGTACTTACTTAAAGGCACACAGCAACGCCACGTGCATGAGGCTGCATAATGATTTCTAACTTTGCTCATCTGTTGGAGAGGCAGAGTTGATGGTCCTTATCTTTGATAACATTTGTGCTCAGTCCCAGACTGTGCCCAAGGAACTGTTGTCATCCTGGTTTAAAAGAAAAAAGAAAGAGAAAGAGAAAGAGAAAGAGAAAGAGAAAGAGAGAGAAAGAGAAAGAGAAAGAGAGAAAGGGAGAAAGAGAAAGAGAAAAGAAAAAGGAAAAGAGAAAATAAAAAGAAAAAGAAAAAAGAAAAAGAAAAAGGAAATAGAAAAGAAAAAAGAAAAAGGAAAAGAAAAAAGGAAACAAGGAAAAGGAAAAGAGAAAGGAAAAGAGAAGGGAAAAGAGAGAAAAAGAAAAAAGAAAAAGAAAAAAGAAAAAGAAAAAGAAAAAGGAAAAGGAAAAGAAAAAAGAAAAAGAAAAAGGAAAAGGAAAAGGAAAAGAAAAAGAAAAAGAAAAAGAAAAAGAAAAAGAAAAAGAAAAAGAAAAAGAAAAAGAAAAAGAAAAAGAAAAAGAAAAAGAAAAAGAAAAAGAAAAAGAAAAAGAAAAAGAATCCCTGCCAAGGTACTGAGGCCCAAGCAGGCTTAAAAATGGCAAGCTATGAAATATGTTTTTGCTAATGTGCATGGGACAGTGGCAAGAAGCCACAACCTGCCTTCCTTGCCTGCGGAGGTCTATTTCCCCGGCACCTCCAGCCGTGCGGCTCCACGTGCACGGTGCCACGAGCGGCTGCCTGAGCCCGGGGTCCCAGCGGGGGGAAAAGGCCTTTCAGTTCCCTACAAACACAGCCATTTGCGAATCCACCCCTGCGTTCTGCTAATGATGTGGGATCTCAGGCAGCTTTGTAAAAGTAATTACTTTATTTGGGGTAAAAGGCACATGCGAAAAAAATCCTACAAGCAGAGGAAGCGTTTCCGTTGCACTCGTGGAGCATCTCCCCGAATGCAGAACACATCGGCGGCTGCTTTTATTTGCAGTTCTGATCCTGGCGCTTGTGGGAATTAATGGCTGTAGGTTTTGAAATGCAATTATAGGCTTTGCAGTGGTAATTTTGTTTTTATTTCCCACTGCGTTTGCTGTTGCTCTGCGGAGAGGAGAGGCTTTAGTTAAAACTCATGTAACACAAGAGTACCTACAATTTGTTTGCTTTTTCTAGAAACCTTTTTCTTTCCCTTTGTGGACTGCTGGTCCATGGGATGTTTTCTTCTGTCTCAACACAAATAAATGTCCAGGCTCTAGATGGTTGGGAGTGGTAATAGGATACAGAAGCTTTCGCCTCGAGGTCATTTGCTTAAATCCAAAGCAGCTCAGTCGGGACCAAATGCTCTTGCAGTCTGACGGCTCCTGAGGGGCCAGCGATGGCACGAAATGCTTTGGGTGGTTGAACCACGCTCGCCACGGATGGGGGCTGGCTTTCCACGTAACCCCCGGCAGCTTCCCCTGGATCTGAGCGATGCTTCGGAGCACCCGGTGCCAGCGGGGCCTGAAGCCCAGCTTCACCGCTGCCCGCAACTGGCCAAGGGAATCACCATCCCTCTCTAGCAAGTGGATCAAGTTGTTTGATTTTTGGAACTAGTTAATCAAAACCAAAAAGGGTTTGGGAGAGCATATCGCTTTCAGCACTTTTCCCGGTTAGTTTACTTGCTCCTCTGTACTACTTGAAAATAAACTTTTTATTTACAGCTTTTGCACAAATCTGGAGGAAAACTGGAAGAGTCAGCACCAAAAATGCTAGGAAACCCCAGAATGTTATGACAAAACAGAAGTAAAAGGCTGCCATTCCTGAGGGGCTTAAAAACCCATTGAGATGGTTTGTTTTGAGAAATCGAAGCAACAGTTGTTGCAGTTCCAAGAAGGAGTTGGGGAATTATTAGGTCCAAGCTTTGTGGTTGGTGAAGATTTCTACTTTTTCATCCCGCTTAAGGATGGGAAATATTTCCAACATTTCCCTCAAAATGGGATTGCAGTTAAATAACTCTTGCCTGCCCGGTTTGGCATCTGCTACAGCGAGAG